>NW_026947490.1:0-2500000 GCF_034190915.1 Cavia porcellus | reverse complement strand
TAGTGTTACGGTTACGATTAGTTTTAGGGATATTGTTAATTTGGAGTTAGTGTTAGGGTTAATTTTGGGTTGGGTTTACGTTTAGGGTTAACTTTAGGGTTAGGGTTAGGGTTACGTTTCGGTATAGGGTAAGGGTTAGGATTAGGGTTAGATGATAGGTTACGGTTAGGTATAGGGTTAGTTGAGGGTTAGGGTTACGGTTAGATTTAGGGTTAGGGTTATGGTTAGATTTAGGGTTAGTGTTAGGGTTAGGGTAAAGGTTAGGTTTAGGTTTAGTGTTAATGTTAGGGTTAGGGTTAGGGTTAGGGTTGTGTTTGCGTCTTAGGCTTAGCATTAGGGATCGTGTTAGTGTTAGAGTTAGTGTTAGAGTTAGCGTTAAGTTTAGGGTTAGGGTTATTGATATGATTAATCTTAGGGGTTAGGTGTTAGGGATAGGTTAGGTTTAGGGTTAGGGTTAACATTAGGTTATGGTTAGGGTTAGAGTTAGGGTTAGAGTTAGGGTTTGAATTAGGGTTTGTCATTAGTGTTGTGGATAGGGTTAGGTTTAGGGTTAGTGTTAGAAGTTAAGTTTAGCATTAGGGTTAGGTTTAGGCTTAGGTTTAGCTTTAGGGTTAGGGTTAGGTTTAGGCTTACCATTCAAATTTATATTTGGGTTAACTTTAGGGTTAGGGTTAGGGTTAGGGTTAGGATTAAGTTTAGAGAGGGTTAGGGTTAGGCTTATGGTATAATTCGAGTTAGAGTTTAGGGTAGGTGTTAGGTTTAGGGTAAGGTTTAGGTGTAGGGTTAGGGTTACGGTTAGTGTTAGGGTGAGGGTTAGAGTTATGGTTAGAGTTATGGATTAGGGTTCAGTTTTGGGTAAGGTTTAGTGTTAGGGTTAGGGTTAGGTTTAGGGATTATGGTTAGTGTTAGTGTTGGGTTAGTGTTAGGGTTAGAGGGTTTCGTTTAGGGATAGAGATAGTCTTAGCGTTAGGGTTAGGGTTAGGGTTAAAAGTTAGTGTTAGGGTTAGTGTTTAGGGTTAGTGTTAGTGTTAGGGTTAGTTTTACAGGTTAGGGTTACGGTTAGGGTTAGGGTTAGGTTTAGGGTTAGCGTTAGGGTTAGGGTTAGGGTTAGGGTTAGGTTTAAGGTTAGGGTTAGGGTTAGGGTTATAGTTACTGTTTGCTTTCTTGTTAGGTTTAGGGTTATAGGTTAGGCTTATAGTTAGGGTTAGGTTTAGGGTTAGGGTTGAGTTTAGGGTTATATTTAATGGTAAGTGTTAGGGTTAGGGTAAGGATTAGGATTACTGTTAGCGTTTGGATTTGGGTGAGGGTTAGGTTTAGCGGTATGGGTTAGGGATAGTGTTAGGGATTAGGTTTAGGGGTAGGTTTAAGTTTAGGTTTGGCTTTAGGCATAGGGATAGATTTAGGGATAGTGTTAGTGTTAATGTTAGGGTTTAGTGTTATTTTTAGGGTTAGGGTTAGGGTTAGGGTTAGAGTTAGGATTGGAGGTTAGGGACAGTTTTAGGGTTAGGGTTAGTGTTAGTGTTACGGTTTGAGTTTAGTGCTAGGGTTAGCATTAGGGTTAGGCATATGGTTAGTGTTAAGGTTAGGGTTAGTGTTAGGGTTAGGGTTGAAGCTTAGGTTGAGATTTAGGTTCAGGTTTAGAAGTTAGCTTTAGCGTTATGTTTAGGGTTAGGTTGAGTTTTACTTTTACGATTAGGGTAAGGGTTAGAAGTTAGGTTTGTGTTACTGTTAGGTTTAGGTTCAGGTTTAGGTTTACGGTTAGAGGTTAGTGTTAGGGTTAGGTTTAGGTTTAAGGTTAGGGTTAGGGTTAGAGTTTAGGGTTAAGGTTAGAGTTAGGGTTACGGTTAGGGTTAAGTTTCATGTAACATTTAGGCTTTGGGTTATATTTAGGGTTAGTGTTAGGGTTAGGTTTAGATTTAGAGGTTAGTGTTATGGTTATGGTGAGGTTTAGGTTTACGCTTAGGTTTCAGGTTAGTGTTAGATTTAGGGCTGGCTTAGTGTTAGGGTGAGGATTAGAATTTAATGTTTGGTGTAGGCTTAGGGTTAGGCTTAAGGTTAAGTTAGGGTTAGGGTAGGTTTTGGGTTAGGGGTTAGTTGTTAGGGAGATGATTAGGGTTAGGGTTACGGTTAGGTTTAGGTTTAGGTGTTAGTTGTTAGGGAAATGATTAGGGTTAGGGTTAGGGTTACGATTAGTTTTAGGGATATTGTTAATTTGGAGTTAGTGTTAGGGTTACTTTGGTTTGTGTTTAAGGTTAGGGGTAGCTTTAGGGTTTGGGTTAGGGTTACGTTTTGGTATAAGGTAAGGTTTAGGATTATGGTTAGATGATAAGTTTCGATTAGGGTTAGGGTTAGTGTGAGGGTTAGGGTTAGGGTTAGGGTTAGAGTTAGGGTTAGGGTTAGGGTTAGATTTAGGTTTAGTGTTAGTGTTATGGTAAAGGTTAGGGTTAGGGTCAGTGTTAATGTTAGGGTTCGGGTTAGTGTTAGGGTTAGGGTTATGTTTTCGGTTTAGGGTTATGGTTAGTGTTAGTTTTAGAGTTAGGGTTAGAGTTAGCGTTAAGTTTAGGATTAAGGTTATGGTTATGATTAGGCTAAGGGGTTAGGTGTTAGGGATAGGTTAGGGTTAGGTTTAGGGTTAGCGTTAGGTTATGGTTAGTGTTAGAGTTAGGGTGAGAGTTAGGGTTTGAATGAGGTTTTGTCATTAGGGTTGTGGTTAGTGTTAGGTTTAGGGTCAGGGTTAGAAGTTAAGTTTAGCATTAGGGATAGGTTTAGGCTTAGGTTTAGCTTTAGGGTTACGGTTAGGGTTAGGGTTAACATTCGAATTTAAGTTTGGGTTAGCGTTAGGGTTAGTGTTAGGTTTAGGGTTAGGATTAAATTTAGAGAGGGTTAGGGCTAGGGTTATGGTAGAATTCGAGTTAGAGTTTCCAGTAAGTGTTAGGTTTAGGGTAAGGGTTACGTGTAGGGTTCAGGTTACCGTTACTGTTAGGGTGAGGGTTAGCGTTATGGTTAGAGTTATGGGTTAGGGTTCGGATTTGGGTAAGGCTTAGGGTTAGGGTTAGGTTTAAGTTTAGGGTTTATGGTTAGTGTTAGTGTTGGGTTAGTGTTAGGGTTAGAGGGTTTCGTTTAGGGCTAGAGATAGGCTTAGCGTTAGGGTTAGGGTTAGGGTTAGAGGTTAGGGTAAGGGTTAGAATTAGAGGTTACTGTTAGGGTTACGGTGAGGGTTAGGGTTAGAATTTGGGTTTAGAGTTAGGGTTAGGGTTAGGGTTAGTTTCATGCTTAAGGTTAGGTTTAGGGATGGTGTTAGCGTTAGTGTTAGTGTTTAGGTTTGCGGTTAGGTTTAGGGTTAGGGTTAGATTTAGATTTAGCGTTAAGGTGAGTGTTAGGCTTAGGCTTAGGGCTAGGGGTTAGGGTTAGGGTTAGGTTAGTGTTAGGGTTAAGGTTATGGCTAGGGGTCGGTTATCGTTAGAGTATCGCATTAGATTTAGTGCTAGGGTTAGGTTTAGGGTTAGGGTTATGGTTAGAGTTAGGGTTAGTTTGGACAGTGTTATGGTTATGGTTAGGGTTAGGATTGGGATTAGGTTCAGGGTTAGTGTTAGTGTTAGGGTTAGAATTAGGGTTTGATGTTAGGGGTTAGCTTTAGGGCTAGCGTTAGGCTTAGTGTTAGAGTGTTAGGGTTAGGGTTAGGGTTGTGGTTTGAGGTTAGCATTAGTTCTAGGATTAGGATTAGGGTTATGGTTAGTGTTCGGGTTAGGTTTATGGTTAGGGTTATGGTTAGCCTTTGGATTCGGGTGAGGGTTAGAGTTAGAGGTTAGGCTTATGGTTAAGGTTAGGGTTGCAGTTCGGGTGGGAGTTAGAGTTTAGGGTTAGTGCTGGGTTAGAGTAAGGTTTAGTGTTAGTGTTAGTGTGATGGTTAGGGTTAGTGTTAGGTTTAGGGTTAGGGTTAGGGTTCGGGTTAGTGTTAGGGTTATAGTTACTGTTTGCGTTCTTGTTAGGTTTCGGGTTATAGGTTAGGCTTATGGTTAGGGTTAGGTTTAGGGTTAGGGTTGAGTATAGTGTTATAGTTTATGGTAAGTGTTAGGGTTAGGGTAAGGATTAGGATTACTGTTAGTGTTTGGATTTGGGTGAGGGTTAGGTTTAGCGGTATGTGTTAGGGATAGTGTTAGGGATTATGTTTAGAGGTAGGTTTAGGTTTAGGGTTGGCTTTAGGCGTAGGGATAGATTTAGGGAAAGTGTTAGTGTTAATGTTAGGGTTTAGTTTTATTTTTAGGGTTAGGGTTAGGGTTAGGGTTAGAGTTAGGATTGGAGGTTAGGGACAGTTTTAGGGTTAGGGTTAGTGTTAGGGTTACAGTTTGAGTTTAGTGCTAGGGTTAGCATTAGGGTTAGTCATATGGTTAGTGTGAAGGTTAGGGTTAGTGTTAGGGTTAGGGTTGAAGCTTAGGTTGAGATTTATGTTCAGGTTTAGAAGTTAGCTTTAGCGTGATGTTTAGGGTTAGGTTGAGTTTTACGTTTACGATTAGGGTAAGGGTTAGAAGTTAGGTTTGTGTTACTGTTAGGTTTAGGTTCAGGTTTAGGTTTACGGTTAGAGGTTAGTGTTAGGGTTAGGTTTAGGTTTAAGGTTAGGGTTAGGGTTAGAGTTTAGGTTTAAGCTTAGAGTTCGGGTTACGGTTAGGGTTAAGTTTCGTTTAACATTTAGGCTTTGGGTTATATTTAGGGTTAGTGTTAGGGTTAGGTTTAGATTTAGAGGTTAGTGTTATGGTTATGGTGAGGGTTAGGTTTACGCTTAGGTTTCAGGTTAGTGTTAGATTTAGGGCTGGCTTAGTGTTAGGGTGAGGATTAGAATTTAATGTTTGGTGTAGGCTTAGGGGTTAGGCTTAAGGTTAAGTTAGGGTTAGGGTAGGTTTAGGGTTAGGGGTTAATTGTTAGGGAGATGATTAGGGTTAGGTTTACGGTTAGGTTTAGGTTTAGGTGTTAGTTGTTAGGGAAATGATTAGGGTTAGGGTTAGGGTTACGATTAGTTTTAGGGATATTGTTAATTTGGAGTTAGTGTTAGGGTTACTTTGGGTTGGGTTTAAGGTTAGGGTTAGCTTTAGGGTTAGGGTTAGGGTTACGTTTTGGTATAGGGTAAGGTTTAGGATTATGGTTAGATGATAAGTTTTGATTAGTGTTAGGGTTAGTGGGAGGGTTAGGGTTAGAGTTAGGGTTAGGGTTAGGGTTAGATTTAGGTTTAGTGTTAGTGTTATGGTAAAGGTTAGGGTTAGGGTCAGTGTTAATGTTAGGGTTCGGGTTAGTGTTAGGGTTAGGATTATGTTTACGGTTTAGGTTTAGGGTTAGTGTTAGTTTTAGAGTTAGGGTTAGAGTTAGCGTTAAGTTTAGGATTAAGTTTATGGTTATGATTAGGCTAAGGGGTTAGGTGTTAGGGATAGGTTAGGGTTAGGTTTAGGGTTAGCCTTAGGTTATGGTTAGTGTTAGAGTTAGGGTGAGAGTTAGGGTTTGAATTAGGTTTTGTCATTAGGGTTGTGGTTAGTGTTAGGTTTAGGGTCAGGGTTAGAAGTTAAGTTTAGCATTAGGGATAGGTTTAGGCTTAGGTTTAGCTTTAGGGTTATGGTTAGGGTTAGGGTTAACATTCGAATTTAAGTTTGGGTTAGCGTTAGGGTTAGGGTTAGGTTTAGGGTTAGGATTAAATTTAGAGAGGGTTAGGGCTAGGGTTATGGTAGAATTCGAGTTAGAGTTTCCAGTAAGTGTTAGGTTTAGGGTAAGGGTTAGGTGTAGGGTTCAGGTTACGGTTACTGTTAGGTTGAGGGTTAGCGTTATGGTTAGAGTTATGGGTTAGGGTTCGGTATTGGGTAAGGCTTAGTGTTAGGGTTAGGTTTAGGTTTAGGGTTTATGGTTACTGTTAGTTTTGGGTTAGTGTTAGGGTTAGAGGGTTTCGTTTAGGGATAGAGATAGGCTTAGCGTTAGGGTTAGGGTAAGGGTTAGATGTTAGGGTAAGGGTTAGAATTAGAGGTTACTGTTAGGGTTACGGTGAGGGTTAGGGTTAGAATTTGGGTTTAGAGTTAGGGTTAGGTTTAGGGTTAGTTTTATGGTTAAGGTTAGGTTTAGGGATGGTGTTAGCGTGAGTGTTAGTGTTTAGGTTTGCGGTTAGGTTTAGGGTTAGGGATAGATTTAGATTTAGCTTTAAGGTGAGGGTTAGGCTTAGGCTTAGGGCTAGGGGTTAGGGTTAGGGTTAGGTTAGTGTTAGGGTTAAGGTTATGGCTAGGGGTCGGTTATCGTTAGAGTATCGCATTAGATTTAGGGCTAGGGTTAGGTTTAGGGTTAGGGGTATGGTTAGAGTTAGGGTTAGTTTGGACAGTGTTATGGTTATGGTTAGGGTTAGGATTGGGATTAGGTTTAGGGTTTGTTAGTGTTAGGGTTAGACTTAGGGTTTGATGTTAGGGGTTAGCTTTAGGGCTAGCATTAGGCTTAGTGTTAGAGTGTTAGGGTTAGGGTTAGGGTTGTGGTTTGAGGTTAGCATTAGTTCTAGGATTAGGATTAGGGTTATGGTTAGTGTTCGGGTTAGGTTTATGGTTAGGGTTATGGTTAGCCTTTGGATTCGGAGGAGGGTTAGAGTTAGAATTTAGGCTTATGGTTAAGGTTAGGGTTGCAGTTCGGGTGGTTGTTATAGTTTAGGGTTAGTGTTAGGGTTAGAGTAAGGGTTAGTGTTAGTGTTAGTGTTAGTGTGAGGGTTAGGATTAGGGTTAGGGTTTACAGTTAGGCTTAGGTTTAGCAAGAGTGTTGTTTTTAGTGAAAAGTTTAGGGTGAGGGATAGTGTCAGGATTACGCTTTTTGTTTAGTGTTAAGGTTAGGGATATGATTAGTGTTAGGGTAAGGTTTGGAGTTTAGGATTAGGGTTAGAGTTTAGGGTTATGCTTAGGGTTAGAGTTAGGTTTAGGCGTAGTGCTGAAGCTCAGGTTTAGCGTTAGTGTTAGTGTTAGAAGTTAGCTTTAGTGTTATGGTTAGAGTTAGGGTTAGTTTGAGATTTAGGGTTAGGGTTATGGTGAGTGATATAAAATATGTTTGTGTTAGTGTCAGTGTTAGGGTTAGGGTTACACAGGGTTAGGGTTAGGGTTAGGATTTGGATTGGTGTTAGGGATAGGGTTAGTGTTAGGGTTAGAGTTAGGGTTAGTGTGAGGCTTAGGGTTTGGCGTGAAGTTTTAGAATTAGGGTTAGGTTTAGGGTTAGGGTTAGGGCTAAAAGGTTAGGGTTAGGGTTAGAGTTTATGGTTAGTGTTAGCGTTAGGGTTAGGGTTTTAGTTACAGTTTGGGTTGTTGTTAGGTTTAGTGTTTAGGTTAGGCTTATTGTTAGGGTTAGGTTTAGGGTTAGGGTTACGTTTAGGGTTAGAGTTAACAGTAAGTGTTAGGGTTAGGGTAAGGGTTAGGGTTAGTGTTAGGTTTTGGGTTTGGGTGAGGGTTAGGTTTAGCGGTATGGGTTAGGGTTAGTGTTAGGGAATAGGGTTAGAGGTAGGTTTAGGTTTAGGGTTGGGTTTAGGCATAGGGATAGATTTAGGGATAGTGTTAGGGTTAAGGTTAGGGTTTAGTGTTATTGTTAGGGTTAGGGTTAGGGTTGGAGGTTAGGGATAGATTTAGGATTAGGGTTAGTGTTAGGGTTAGGGTTCGAGTTTAATGCTAGGGTTAGCATTTGAGTTAGGCTTATAGTTAGGGTTAAGGTTATGGTTCGAAGTTAGCGTTAAATTAGTTTTAGGATTAAGTGTAGGGTTCAGGTTAGGGTTAGGGTTAGGTTTAGAGTTTAGGGTTAGTGTTAGGGTTAGGGTTGAAGCTTAGATTTAGATTTAGGTTCAGTTTTAGAAGTTAGCTTTAGCGTTATGTTTAGGGTTAGGGTTAGGTTGAATTTTACGTTTATGGTTAGGGTAATTGTTAGAAGTTACGTTTGTGTTACTGTTAGGTTTAGGGTTAGGGTTAGAGGTTAGGGTTAGGTTTAGGTTTAGGGTTTGGGTTAGGGTTCGAGATTAGGTTTAAGGTTAGAGTTAGGGTCAGGGTTAGGGTTAAGTTTAGTGTAACATTTAGGCTTATGGTGAGATTTAGGTTGAGTGTTAGTGTTAGGATTAGATTTAGAGGTTAGTGTTAAGGTTATGGTTAGGGTTAGGGTTACACTTAGGTTTCAGGTTAGTGTTAGATTTAGGGCTGGCTTAGGGTTAGGGTGAGAATTAGAAGTTAATGTTTGATGTAGGCTTAGGGTTAGTCTTAAGGTTAAGGTTTGGTTAGGGTTAGGGTTAGGTTTAGGGTTAGGGTTAGGTTTAGGGTTAGGGATTGTTAGGGAGATGATTAGGGTTAGGGTTACGGTTAGGTTTAGGTTTAGGTGTTAGTGGTTAGGGAAATGATTAGGGTTAGGTTTAGGGTTACGATTAGTTTTAGGGATATTGTTAATTTGGAGTTAGGGTTACTTTGGGTTGGGTTTAAGGTTAGGGTTAGCTTTAGGTTTAGGGTTAGGGTTACGTTTAGGGTTAGAGTTAACAGTATGTGTTAGGGTTAGGGTAAGGGTTAGGGTTAGTGTTAGGTTTTGGGTTTGGTTGAGGGTTAGGTTTAGCAGTATGTGTTAGGGATAGTGTTAGGGAATAGGGTTAGAGGTAGGTTTAGGTTTAGGGTTGGGTTTAGGCAAAGGGATAGTTTTAGGGATAGGGTTAGGGTTAAGGTTAGGGTTTAGTGTTTTTGTTAGGGTTAGGGTTAGGGTTGGAGGTTAGGGATAGCTTTAGGATTAGGGTTAGTGTTAGGGTTAGGGTTCGAGTTTAATGCTAGGGTTAGCATTTTAGTTAGGCTTATAGTTAGGGTTAAGGTTATGGTTCGAAGTTAGCGTTAAATTAGTTTTACGATTAAGTGTAGTGTTCAGGTTAGGGTTAGGGTTAGGTTTAGAGGTTAGGGTTAGTGTTAGGGTTAGGGTTGAAGCTTAGATTTAGATTTAGGTTCAGTTTTAGAAGTTAGCTTTAGCGTTATCTTTAGGGTTAGGGTTAGGTTGAGTTTTACGGTTAGGGTTAGGGTAATTGTCAGAAGTTACGTTTGTGTTACTGTTAGGTTTAGGGTTAGGGTTAGAGGTTAGGGTTAGGCTTAGGTTTAGGGTTTGGGTTAGGGTTCGAGATTAGGGTTAAGGTTAGAGTTAGGGTCAGGGTTAGGGTTAAGTTTAGTGTAACATTTAGGCTTAGGGTGAGATTTAGGTTGAGTGTTAGTGTTAGGATTATATTTAGAGGTTAGTGTTATGGTTATGGTTAGGGTTAGGGTTACACTTAGGTTTCAGGTTAGTGTTAGATTTAGGGCTGGCTTAGGGTTAGGGTGAGAATTAGAAGTTAATGTTTGGTGTAGGCTTAGGGTTAGTCTTAAGATTAAGGTTTGGTTAGGGTTAGGGTTAGGTTTAGGGTTAGGGTTAGGTTTAGGGTTAGGGATTGTTAGGGAGATGATTAGGGTTAGGGTTAGTGTTACTATTAGTTTTAGGTATATTGTTAAGGTTGGAGTTAGTGTTAGGGTTAGTTTTAGGTTCGGTTTAAGTTTAGGGATAACTTTTGGTTAGGGTTAGGGTTACGTTTTGGTATAGGGTAAGGGTTAGGATTAGGGTTAGATGATAGGTTACGGTTAGGGTTAGGGTTAGTGTGAGGGTTAGGGTTACGGTTAGATTTAGGGTTAGGGTTAAGGTTAGATTTAGGGTTAGTGTTAGGGTTAGGGTAAAGGTTAGGGCTAGGTTTAGTGTTAATGTTAGGGTTAGGGTTAGGGTTAGGGTTGTGTTTGCGTCTTAGTCTTAGATTTAGTGATCGTGTTAGTTTTAGAGTTAGTGTTAGAGTTAGCGTTAAGTTTAGGGTTAGGGTTATTGATATGATTAAGCTTAGGTGTTATGTGTTAGGGATAGGTTAGGGTTAGCATTAGGTTATGGTTAGGGTTAGAGTTAGGGTTAGAGTTAGGGTTTGAATTAGGGTTTGTCATTAGTGTTGTGGATAGGGATAGGTTTAGGGTTAGTGTTAGAAGTTAAGTTTAGCATTAGGGTTAGGTTTAGGCTTAGGTTTAGCTTTAGGGTTAGGGTTAGGTTTAGGTTTACCATTCGAATTTATATTTGGGTTAACGTTAGGGTTAGGGTTAGGGTTAGGGTTAGGATTAAGTTTAGAGAGGGTTAGGGTTAGGCTTATGGTAGAATTCGAGTTAGAGTTTAGGGTAGGTGTTAGATTTAAGGTAAGGTTTAGGTGTAGGGTTAGGGTTACGGCTAGTGTTAGGGTGAGGGTTAGAGTTATGGTTAGAGTTATGGATTAGGGTTCAGTTTTGGGTAAGGTTTAGTGTTAGGGTTAGGGTTAGGTTTAGGGATTATGGTTAGTGTTAGTGTTGGGTTAGTGTTAGGGTTAGAGGGTTTCGTTTAGGGATAGAGATATGCTTAGCATTAGGGTTAGGGTTAGGGTTAAATGTTAGTGTTAGGGTTAGTGTTTCGGGTTAGTGTTAGTGTTAGGGTTAGGGTTATAGTTACGGTTTGTGTTCTTGTTAAGTTTAGGGTTATAGGTTAGGGTTAGGGTTAGGGTTAGGGTTAGGGTTAGGGTTAGGGTTAGGGTTAGCTTTAGGGTTAGGGTTAGGGTTCGGGTTAGGGTTAGGGTTATAGTTACGGTTTGTGTTCTTTTTGGTTTAGGATTATAGGTTAGGCTTATGGTTAGGGTTAGGTTTAGGGTTAGGGTTGAGTTTAGGGTTATAGTTAATGGTAAGTGTTAGGGTTAGGGTAAGGATTAGGATTACTGTTAGTGTTTGGATTTGGGTGAGGGTTAGGTTTAGCGGTATGGGTTAAGGATAGTGTTAGGGATTAGATTTAGAGGTAGGTTTAGGTTTAAGGTTGGCTTTAGGCATAGGGATAGATTTAGGGATAGTGTTAGTGTTAATGTTAGGGTTTAGTGTTATTTTTAGGGTTAGGGTTAGGGTTAGGGTTAGAGTTAGGATTGGAGGTTAGGGACAGTTTTAGGGTTAGGGTTAGTGTTAGGGTTACGGTTTGAGATTAGTGCTAGGGTTAGCATTAGGGTTAGGCATATGGTTAGTGTTAAGGTTAGAGTTAGTGTTAGGGTTAGGGTTGAAGCTTAGGTTGAGATTTAGGTTCAGGTTTAGAAGTTAGCTTTAGCGTTATGTTTAGGGTTAGGTTGAGTTTTATTTTACGATTAGGGTAAGGGTTAGAAGTTAGGTTTGTGTTACTGTTAGGTTTAGGTTCAGGTTTAGGTTTACGGTTAGAGGTTAGTGTTAGGGTTAGGTTTAGGTTTAAGGTTAGGGTTAGGGTTAGAGTTTAGGGTTAAGGTTAGAGTTAGGGTTACGGTTAGGGTTAAGTTTCGTGTAACATTTAGGCTTTGGGTTATATTTAGGGTTAGTGTTAGGGTTAGGTTTAGATTTAGAGGTTAGTGTTATGGTTATGGTGAGGGTTAGGTTTACGCTTAGGTTTCAGGTTAGTGTAAGATTTAGGGCTGGCTTAGTGTTAGGGTGAGGATTAGAATTTAATGTTTGGTGTAGGCTTAGGGTTAGGCTTAAGGTTAAGTTAGGGTCAGGGTAGGTTTAGGGTTAGGGGTTAGTTGTTAGGGAGATGATTAGGGTTAGGGTTACGGTTAGGTTTAGGTTTAGGTGTTAGTTGTTAGGGAAATGATTAGGGTTAGGGTTAGGGTTACGATTAGTTTTAGGGATATTGTTAATTTGGAGTTAGTGTTAGGGTTACTTTGGGTTGGGTTTAAGGTTAGGGTTAGCTTTAGGGTTAGGGTTAGGGTTACGTTTTGGTATAGGATAAGGTTTAGGATTATGGTTAGATGATAAATTTCGATTAGGGTTAGGGTTAGTGTGAGGGTTAGGGTTAGGGTTAGGGTTAGAGTTAGGGTTAGGGTTAGGGTTAGATTTAGGTTTAGTGTTAGTGTTATGGTAAAGGTTAGGGTTAGGGTCAGTGTTAATGTTAGGGTTCGGGTTAGTGTTAGGGTTAGGATTATGTTTACGGTTTAGGGTTAGGGTTAGTGTTAGTTTTAGAGTTAGGGTTAGAGTTAGCGTTAAGGTTAGGATTAAGGTTATGGTTATGATTAGGCTAAGGGGTTAGTTGTTAGGGATAGGTTAGGGTTAGGTTTAGGGTTAGCATTAGGTTATGGTTAGTGTTAGAGTTAGGGTGATATTTAGGGTTTGAATTAGGTTTTGTCATTAGGGTTGTGGTTAGAGTTAGGTTTAGGGTCAGGGTTAGAAGTTAAGTTTAGCATTAGGGATAGGTTTAGGCTTAGGTTTAGCTTTAGGGTTATGGTTAGGGTTAGGGTTAACATTCGAATTTAAGTTTGGGTTAGCGTTAGGGTTAGGGTTAGGTTTAGGGTTAGGATTAAATTTAGAGAGGGTTAGGGCTAGGGTTATGGTAGAATTCGAGTTAGAGTTTCCAGTAAGTGTTAGGTTTAGGGTAAGGGTTAGGTGTAGGGTTCAGGTTACGGTTACTGTTAGGTTGAGGGTTAGCGTTATGGTTAGAGTTATGGGTTAGGGTTCGGTATTGGGTAAGGCTTAGTGTTAGGGTTAGGTTTAGGTTTAGGGTTTATGGTTACTGTTAGTTTTGGGTTAGTGTTAGGGTTAGAGGGTTTCGTTTAGGGATAGAGATAGGCTTAGCGTTAGGGTTAGGGTAAGGGTTAGATGTTAGGGTAAGGGTTAGAATTAGAGGTTACTGTTAGGGTTACGGTGAGGGTTAGGGTTAGAATTTGGGTTTAGAGTTAGGGTTAGGTTTAGGGTTAGTTTTATGGTTAAGGTTAGGTTTAGGGATGGTGTTAGCGTGAGTGTTAGTGTTTAGGTTTGCGGTTAGGTTTAGGGTTAGGGATAGATTTAGATTTAGCTTTAAGGTGAGGGTTAGGCTTAGGCTTAGGGCTAGGGGTTAGGGTTAGGGTTAGGTTAGTGTTAGGGTTAAGGTTATGGCTAGGGGTCGGTTATCGTTAGAGTATCGCATTAGATTTAGGGCTAGGGTTAGGTTTAGGGTTAGGGGTATGGTTAGAGTTAGGGTTAGTTTGGACAGTGTTATGGTTATGGTTAGGGTTAGGATTGGGATTAGGTTTAGGGTTTGTTAGTGTTAGGGTTAGACTTAGGGTTTGATGTTAGGGGTTAGCTTTAGGGCTAGCGTTAGGCTTAGTGTTAGAGTGTTAGGGTTAGGGTTAGGGTTGTGGTTTGAGGTTAGCATTAGTTCTAGGATTAGGATTAGGGTTATGGTTAGTGTTCGGGTTAGGTTTATGGTTAGGGTTATGGTTAGCCTTTGGATTCGGAGGAGGGTTAGAGTTAGAACTTAGGCTTATGGTTAAGGTTAGGGTTGCAGTTCGGGTGGTTGTTATAGTTTAGGGTTAGTGTTAGGGTTAGAGTAAGGGTTAGTGTTAGTGTTAGTGTTAGTGTGAGGGTTAGGATTAGGGTTAGGGTTTACAGTTAGGCTTAGGTTTAGCAAGAGTGTTGTTTTTAGTGAAAAGTTTAGGGTGAGGGATAGTGTCAGGATTACGCTTTTTGTTTAGTGTTAAGGTTAGGGATATGATTAGTGTTAGGGTAAGGTTTGGAGTTTAGGATTAGGGTTAGAGTTTAGGGTTATGCTTAGGGTTAGAGTTAGGTTTAGGCGTAGTGCTGAAGCTCAGGTTTAGCGTTAGTGTTAGTGTTAGAAGTTAGCTTTAGTGTTATGGTTAGAGTTAGGGTTAGTTTGAGATTTAGGGTTAGGGTTATGGTGAGTGATATAAAATATGTTTGTGTTAGTGTCAGTGTTAGGGTTAGGGTTACACAGGGTTAGGGTTAGGGTTAGGATTTGGATTGGTGTTAGGGATAGGGTTAGTGTTAGGGTTAGAGTTAGGGTTAGTGTGAGGCTTAGGGTTTGGCGTGAAGTTTTAGAATTAGGGTTAGGTTTAGGGTTAGGGTTAGGGCTAAAAGGTTAGGGTTAGGGTTAGAGTTTATGGTTAGTGTTAGCGTTAGGGTTAGGGTTTTAGTTACAGTTTGGGTTGTTGTTAGGTTTAGTGTTTAGGTTAGGCTTATTGTTAGGGTTAGGTTTAGGGTTAGGGTTACGTTTAGGGTTAGAGTAAACAGTAAGTGTTAGGGTTAGGGTAAGGGTTAGGGTTAGTGTTAGGTTTTGGGTTTGGGTGAGGGTTAGGTTTAGCGGTATGGGTTAGGGTTAGTGTTAGGGAATAGGGTTAGAGGTAGGTTTAGGTTTAGGGTTGGGTTTAGGCATAGGGATAGATTTAGGGATAGTGTTAGGGTTAAGGTTAGGGTTTAGTGTTTTTGTTAGGGTTAGGGTTAGGGTTGGAGGTTAGGGATAGATTTAGGATTAGGGTTAGTGTTAGGGTTAGGGTTCGAGTTTAATGCTAGGGTTAGCATTTGAGTTAGGCTTATAGTTAGGGTTAAGGTTATGGTTCGAAGTTAGCGTTAAATTAGTTTTAGGATTAAGTGTAGGGTTCAGGTTAGGGTTAGGGTTAGGTTTAGAGTTTAGGGTTAGTGTTAGGGTTAGGGTTGAAGCTTAGATTTAGATTTAGGTTCAGTTTTAGAAGTTAGCTTTAGCGTTATGTTTAGGGTTAGGGTTAGGTTGAATTTTACGTTTATGGTTAGGGTAATTGTTAGAAGTTACGTTTGTGTTACTGTTAGGTTTAGGGTTAGGGTTAGAGGTTAGGGTTAGGTTTAGGTTTAGGGTTTGGGTTAGGGTTCGAGATTAGGTTTAAGGTTAGAGTTAGGGTCAGGGTTAGGGTTAAGTTTAGTGTAACATTTAGGCTTATGGTGAGATTTAGGTTGAGTGTTAGTGTTAGGATTAGATTTAGAGGTTAGTGTTAAGGTTATGGTTAGGGTTAGGGTTACACTTAGGTTTCAGGTTAGTGTTAGATTTAGGGCTGGCTTAGGGTTAGGGTGAGAATTAGAAGTTAATGTTTGATGTAGGCTTAGGGTTAGTCTTAAGGTTAAGGTTTGGTTAGGGTTAGGGTTAGGTTTAGGGTTAGGGTTAGGTTTAGGGTTAGGGATTGTTAGGGAGATGATTAGGGTTAGGGTTACGGTTAGGTTTAGGTTTAGGTGTTAGTGGTTAGGGAAATGATTAGGGTTAGGTTTAGGGTTACGATTAGTTTTAGGGATATTGTTAATTTGGAGTTAGGGTTACTTTGGGTTGGGTTTAAGGTTAGGGTTAGCTTTAGGTTTAGGGTTAGGGTTACGTTTAGGGTTAGAGTTAACAGTATGTGTTAGGGTTAGGGTAAGGGTTAGGGTTAGTGTTAGGTTTTGGGTTTGGTTGAGGGTTAGGTTTAGCAGTATGTGTTAGGGATAGTGTTAGGGAATAGGGTTAGAGGTAGGTTTAGGTTTAGGGTTGGGTTTAGGCAAAGGGATAGTTTTAGGGATAGGGTTAGGGTTAAGGTTAGGGTTTAGTGTTTTTGTTAGGGTTAGGGTTAGGGTTGGAGGTTAGGGATAGCTTTAGGATTAGGGTTAGTGTTAGGGTTAGGGTTCGAGTTTAATGCTAGGGTTAGCATTTTAGTTAGGCTTATAGTTAGGGTTAAGGTTATGGTTCGAAGTTAGCGTTAAATTAGTTTTACGATTAAGTGTAGTGTTCAGGTTAGGGTTAGGGTTAGGTTTAGAGGTTAGGGTTAGTGTTAGGGTTAGGGTTGAAGCTTAGATTTAGATTTAGGTTCAGTTTTAGAAGTTAGCTTTAGCATTATCTTTAGGGTTAGGGTTAGGTTGAGTTTTACGGTTAGGGTTAGGGTAATTGTCAGAAGTTACGTTTGTGTTACTGTTAGGTTTAGGGTTAGGGTTAGAGGTTAGGGTTAGGCTTAGGTTTAGGGTTTGGGTTAGGGTTCGAGATTAGGGTTAAGGTTAGAGTTAGGGTCAGGGTTAGGGTTAAGTTTAGTGTAACATTTAGGCTTAGGGTGAGATTTAGGTTGAGTGTTAGTGTTAGGATTATATTTAGAGGTTAGTGTTATGGTTATGGTTAGGGTTAGGGTTACACTTAGGTTTCAGGTTAGTGTTAGATTTAGGGCTGGCTTAGGGTTAGGGTGAGAATTAGAAGTTAATGTTTGGTGTAGGCTTAGGGTTAGTCTTAAGATTAAGGTTTGGTTAGGGTTAGGGTTAGGTTTAGGGTTAGGGTTAGGTTTAGGGTTAGGGATTGTTAGGGAGATGATTAGGGTTAGGGTTAGTGTTACTATTAGTTTTAGGTATATTGTTAAGGTTGGAGTTAGTGTTAGGGTTAGTTTTAGGTTCGGTTTAAGTTTAGGGATAACTTTTGGTTAGGGTTAGGGTTACGTTTTGGTATAGGGTAAGGGTTAGGATTAGGGTTAGATGATAGGTTACGGTTAGGGTTAGGGTTAGTGTGAGGGTTAGGGTTACGGTTAGATTTAGGGTTAGGGTTAAGGTTAGATTTAGGGTTAGTGTTAGGGTTAGGGTAAAGGTTAGGGCTAGGTTTAGTGTTAATGTTAGGGTTAGGGTTAGGGTTAGGGTTGTGTTTGCGTCTTAGTCTTAGATTTAGTGATCGTGTTAGTTTTAGAGTTAGTGTTAGAGTTAGCGTTAAGTTTAGGGTTAGGGTTATTGATATGATTAAGCTTAGGTGTTATGTGTTAGGGATAGGTTAGGGTTAGCATTAGGTTATGGTTAGGGTTAGAGTTAGGGTTAGAGTTAGGGTTTGAATTAGGGTTTGTCATTAGTGTTGTGGATAGGGATAGGTTTAGGGTTAGTGTTAGAAGTTAAGTTTAGCATTAGGGTTAGGTTTAGGCTTAGGTTTAGCTTTAGGGTTAGGGTTAGGTTTAGGTTTACCATTCGAATTTATATTTGGGTTAACGTTAGGGTTAGGGTTAGGGTTAGGGTTAGGATTAAGTTTAGAGAGGGTTAGGGTTAGGCTTATGGTAGAATTCGAGTTAGAGTTTAGGGTAGGTGTTAGATTTAAGGTAAGGTTTAGGTGTAGGGTTAGGGTTACGGCTAGTGTTAGGGTGAGGGTTAGAGTTATGGTTAGAGTTATGGATTAGGGTTCAGTTTTGGGTAAGGTTTAGTGTTAGGGTTAGGGTTAGGTTTAGGGATTATGGTTAGTGTTAGTGTTGGGTTAGTGTTAGGGTTAGAGGGTTTCGTTTAGGGATAGAGATATGCTTAGCATTAGGGTTAGGGTTAGGGTTAAATGTTAGTGTTAGGGTTAGTGTTTCGGGTTAGTGTTAGTGTTAGGGTTAGGGTTATAGTTACGGTTTGTGTTCTTGTTAAGTTTAGGGTTATAGGTTAGGGTTAGGGTTAGGGTTAGGGTTAGGGTTAGGGTTAGGGTTAGGGTTAGCTTTAGGGTTAGGGTTAGGGTTCGGGTTAGGGTTAGGGTTATAGTTACGGTTTGTGTTCTTTTTGGTTTAGGATTATAGGTTAGGCTTATGGTTAGGGTTAGGTTTAGGGTTAGGGTTGAGTTTAGGGTTATAGTTAATGGTAAGTGTTAGGGTTAGGGTAAGGATTAGGATTACTGTTAGTGTTTGGATTTGGGTGAGGGTTAGGTTTAGCAGTATGGGTTAAGGATAGTGTTAGGGATTAGATTTAGAGGTAGGTTTAGGTTTAAGGTTGGCTTTAGGCATAGGGATAGATTTAGGGATAGTGTTAGTGTTAATGTTAGGGTTTAGTGTTATTTTTAGGGTTAGGGTTAGGGTTAGGGTTAGAGTTAGGATTGGAGGTTAGGGACAGTTTTAGGGTTAGGGTTAGTGTTAGGGTTACGGTTTGAGATTAGTGCTAGGGTTAGCATTAGGGTTAGGCATATGGTTAGTGTTAAGGTTAGAGTTAGTGTTAGGGTTAGGGTTGAAGCTTAGGTTGAGATTTAGGTTCAGGTTTAGAAGTTAGCTTTAGCGTTATGTTTAGGGTTAGGTTGAGTTTTATTTTACGATTAGGGTAAGGGTTAGAAGTTAGGTTTGTGTTACTGTTAGGTTTAGGTTCAGGTTTAGGTTTACGGTTAGAGGTTAGTGTTAGGGTTAGGTTTAGGTTTAAGGTTAGGGTTAGGGTTAGAGTTTAGGGTTAAGGTTAGAGTTAGGGTTACGGTTAGGGTTAAGTTTCGTGTAACATTTAGGCTTTGGGTTATATTTAGGGTTAGTGTTAGGGTTAGGTTTAGATTTAGAGGTTAGTGTTATGGTTATGGTGAGGGTTAGGTTTACGCTTAGGTTTCAGGTTAGTGTAAGATTTAGGGCTGGCTTAGTGTTAGGGTGAGGATTAGAATTTAATGTTTGGTGTAGGCTTAGGGTTAGGCTTAAGGTTAAGTTAGGGTCAGGGTAGGTTTAGGGTTAGGGGTTAGTTGTTAGGGAGATGATTAGGGTTAGGGTTACGGTTAGGTTTAGGTTTAGGTGTTAGTTGTTAGGGAAATGATTAGGGTTAGGGTTAGGGTTACGATTAGTTTTAGGGATATTGTTAATTTGGAGTTAGTGTTAGGGTTACTTTGGGTTGGGTTTAAGGTTAGGGTTAGCTTTAGGGTTAGGGTTAGGGTTACGTTTTGGTATAGGATAAGGTTTAGGATTATGGTTAGATGATAAATTTCGATTAGGGTTTGGGTTAGTGTGAGGGTTAGGGTTAGGGTTAGGGTTAGAGTTAGGGTTAGGGTTAGGGTTAGATTTAGGTTTAGTGTTAGTGTTATGGTAAAGGTTAGGGTTAGGGTCAGTGTTAATGTTAGGGTTCGGGTTAGTGTTAGGGTTAGGATTATGTTTACGGTTTAGGGTTAGGGTTAGTGTTAGTTTTAGAGTTAGGGTTAGAGTTAGCGTTAAGGTTAGGATTAAGGTTATGGTTATGATTAGGCTAAGGGGTTAGTTGTTAGGGATAGGTTAGGGTTAGGTTTAGGGTTAGCATTAGGTTATGGTTAGTGTTAGAGTTAGGGTGATATTTAGGGTTTGAATTAGGTTTTGTCATTAGGGTTGTGGTTAGAGTTAGGTTTAGGGTCAGGGTTAGAAGTTAAGTTTAGCATTAGGGATAGGTTTAGGCTTAGGTTTAGCTTTAGGGTTATGGTTAGGGTTAGGGTTAACATTCGAATTTAAGTTTGGGTTAGCGTTAGGGTTAGGGTTAGGTTTAGGGTTAGGATTAAATTTAGAGAGGGTTAGGGCTAGGGTTATGGTAGAATTCGAGTTAGAGTTTCCAGTAAGTGTTAGGTTTAGGGTAAGGGTTAGGTGTAGGGTTCAGGTTACGGTTACTGTTAGGTTGAGGGTTAGCGTTATGGTTAGAGTTATGGGTTAGGGTTCGGTATTGGGTAAGGCTTAGTGTTAGGGTTAGGTTTAGGTTTAGGGTTTATGGTTACTGTTAGTTTTGGGTTAGTGTTAGGGTTAGAGGGTTTCGTTTAGGGATAGAGATAGGCTTAGCGTTAGGGTTAGGGTAAGGGTTAGATGTTAGGGTAAGGGTTAGAATTAGAGGTTACTGTTAGGGTTACGGTGAGGGTTAGGGTTAGAATTTGGGTTTAGAGTTAGGGTTAGGTTTAGGGTTAGTTTTATGGTTAAGGTTAGGTTTAGGGATGGTGTTAGCGTGAGTGTTAGTGTTTAGGTTTGCGGTTAGGTTTAGGGTTAGGGATAGATTTAGATTTAGCTTTAAGGTGAGGGTTAGGCTTAGGCTTAGGGCTAGGGGTTATGGTTAGGGTTAGGTTAGTGTTAGGGTTAAGGTTATGGCTAGGGGTCGGTTATCGTTAGAGTATCGCATTAGATTTAGGGCTAGGGTTAGGTTTAGGGTTAGGGTTATGGTTAGAGTTAGGGTTAGTTTGGACAGTGTTATGGTTATGGTTAGGGTTAGGATTGGGATTAGGTTTAGGGTTTGTTAGTGTTAGGGTTAGACTTAGGGTTTGATGTTAGGGGTTAGCTTTAGGGCTAGCGTTAGGCTTAGTGTTAGAGTGTTAGGGTTAGGGTTAGGGTTGTGGTTTGAGGTTAGCATTAGTTCTAGGATTAGGATTAGGGTTATGGTTAGTGTTCGGGTTAGGTTTATGGTTAGGGTTATGGTTAGCCTTTGGATTCGGAGGAGGGTTAGAGTTAGAACTTAGGCTTATGGTTAAGGTTAGGGTTGCAGTTCGGGTGGTTGTTATAGTTTAGGGTTAGTGTTAGGGTTAGAGTAAGGGTTAGTGTTAGTGTTAGTGTTAGTGTGAGGGTTAGGATTAGGGTTAGGGTTTACAGTTAGGCTTAGGTTTAGCAAGAGTGTTGTTTTTAGTGAAAGGTTTAGGGTTAGGGATAGTGTCAGGATTACAGTTTTTCTTTAGTGTTAAGGTTAGGGATATGATTAGTGTTAGGGTTGGGTTTGGAGTTTAGGATTAGGGTTAGAGTTTAGGGTTATTGTTAGGGTTAGAGTTAGGTTTAGGCTTATTGTTGAAGCTCAGGTTTAGCGTTAGTGTTAGTGTTAGAAGTAAGCTTTAGTGTTATGGTTAGAGTTAGGGTTAGTTTGAGATTTAGGGTTAGGGTTATGGTGAGTGATATAAAATATGTTTGTGTTAGTGTAAGTGTTAGGGTTAGGGTTACACAGGGTTAGGGTTAGGGTTAGGATTTGGATTGGTGTTAGGGATAGGGTTAGTGTTAGGGTTAGAGTTAGGGTTAGTGTGAGGATTAGGGTTTGGCGTGAAGTTTTAGAATTAGGGTTAGGTTTAGGGTTAGGGTTAGGGCTAAAAGGTTAGGGTTAGGGTTAGAGTTTATGGTTAGTGTTAGCATTAGGGTTAGGGTTTTAGTTACAGTTTGGGTTCTTGTTAGGTTTAGTGTTTAGGTTAGGCTTATTGTTAGGGTTAGGTTTAGGGTTAGGGTTACGTTTAGGGTTAGAGTTAACAGTAAGTGTTAGGGTTAGGGTAAGGGTTAGGGTTAGTGTTAGGTTTTGGGTTTGGGTGATGGTTAGGTTTAGCGGTATGGGTTTTGCTTAGTGTTAGGGAATAGGGTTAGAGGTAGGTTTAGGTTTAGGGTTGGGTTTAGGCATAGGGATAGATTTAGGGATAGTGTTAGGGTTAAGGTTAGGGTTTAGTGTTATTGTTAGGGTTAGGGTTAGGGTTGGAGGTTAGGGATAGATTTAGGATTAGGGTTAGTGTTAGGGTTAGGGTTCGAGTTTAATGCTAGGGTTAGCATTAGAGTTAGGCTTATAGTTAGGGTTAAGGTTATGGTTCGAAGTTAGCATTAAATTAGTTTTAGGATTCAGTGTAGGGTTCAGGTTAGGGTTAGGTTTAGAGGTTAGGGTTAGTGTTAGGGTTAGGGTTGAAGCTTAGATTTAGATTTAGGTTCAGTTTTAGAAGTTAGCTTTAGCGTTATGTTTAGGGTTAGGGTTAGGTTGAGTTTTACGGTTAGGGTTAGGGTAATTGTTAGAAGTTACGTTTGTGTTACTGTTAGGTTTAGGGTTAGGGTTAGAGGTTAGGGTTAGGTTTAGGTTTAGGGTTTGGGTTAGGGTTTGAGATTAGGGTTAAGGTTAGAGTTAGGGTCAGGGATAGGGTTAAGTTTAGTGTAACATTTAGGCTTAGGGTGAGATTTAGGTTGAGTGTTAGGGTTAGGATTAGATTTAGAGGTTAGTGTTAAGGTTATGGTTAGGGTTAGGGTTACACTTAGGTTTCAGGTTAGTGATGGATTTAGGGCTGGCTTAGGGTTAGGGTGAGAATTAGAAGTTAATGTTTGGTGTAGGCTTAGGGTTAGTCTTAAGGTTAAGGTTTGGTTAGGGTTAGGGTTAGGTTTAGGGTTAGGGTTAGGTTTAGGGTTAGGGATTGTTAGGGAGATGATTAGGGTTAGGGTTACGGTTAGGTTTAGGTTTAGGTGTTAGTTGTTAGGGAAATGATTAGGGTTAGGGTTAGGGTTACGATTAGTTTTAGGGATATTGTTAATTTGGAGTTAGTGTTAGGGTTACTTTGGGTTGGGTTTAAGGTTAGGGTTAGCTTTAGGTTTAGGGTTAGGGTTACGTTTAGGGTTAGAGTTAACAGTATGTGTTAGGGTTAGGGTAAGTGTTAGGGTTAGTGTTAGGTTTTGGGTTTGGGTGAGGGTTAGGTTTAGCAGTATGGGTTAGGGATAGTGTTAGGGAATAGGGTTAGAGGTAGGTTTAGGTTTAGGGTTGGGTTTAGGCATAGGGATAGTTTTAGGGATAGTGTTAGGGTAAAGGTTAGGGTTTAGTGTTTTTGTTAGGGTTAGGCTTAGGGTTGGAGGTTAGGAATAGCTTTAGGATTAGGGTTAGTGTTAGGGTTAGGGTTCGAGTTTAATGCTAGGGTTAGCATTTGAGTTAGGCTTATAGTAAGGGTTAAGGTTATGGTTCGAAGTTAGCGTTAAATTAATTTTAGGATTAAGTGTAGGGTTCAGGTTAGGGTTAGGGTTAGGTTTAGAGGTTAGGGTTAGTGTTAGGGTTAGGGTTGAAGCTTAGATTAAATTTAGGTTCAGTTTTAGAAGTTAGCTTTAGCGTTAACTTTAGGGTTAGGGTTAGGTTGAGTTTTACGGTTAGGGTTAGGGTAATTGTTAGAAGTTACGTTTGTGTTACTGTTAGGTTTAGGGTTAGGGTTAGAGGTTAGGGTTAGGCTTAGGTTTAGGGTTTGGGTTAGGGTTCGAGATTAGGGTTAAGGTTAGAGTTAAGGTCAGGGTTAGGGTTAAGTTTCGTGTAATATTTAGGCTTAGGGTGAGATTTAGGTTGAGTGTTAGGGTTAGGATTATATTTAGAGGTTAGTGTTATGGTTATGGTTAGGGTTAGGGTTACACTTAGGTTTCAGGTTAGTGTTAGATTTAGGGCTGGCTTAGGGTTAGGGTGAGAATTAGAAGTTAATGTTTGGTGTAGGCTTAGGGTTAGTCTTAAGGTTAAGGTTTGGTTAGGGTTAGGGTTAGGTTTAGTGTTAGGGTTAGGTTTAGGGTTAGGGATTTTTAGGGAGATGATTAGGGTTAGGGTTAGTGTTACTATTAGTTTTAGGTATATTGTTAAGGTTGGAGTTAGTGTTAGAGTTAGTTTTGGGTTGGGTTTAAGTTTAAGGTTAACTTTAGTGTTAGGGTTAGGGTTACGTTTTGGTATAGGGTAAGGGTTAGGATTAGGGTTAGATGATAGGTTACGGTTAGGGTTAGGGTTAGTGTGAGGGTTAGGGTTACGGTTAGATTTAGGGTTAGGGTTATGGTTAGATTTAGGGTTAGTGTTAGGGTTAGGGTAAAGGTTAGGTTTAGGTTTAGTGTTAATGTTAGGGTTAGGGTTAGGGTTAGGGTTAGGGTTGTGTTTGCGTCGTAGGCTTAGCATTAGGGATCGTGTTGGTTTTAGAGTTAGTGTTAGAGTTAGCGTTAAGTTTAGGGTTAGAGTTATTGATATGATTAAGCTTAGGGGTTAGGAGTTAGGGATAGGTTAGGGTTAGCATTAGGTTATGGTTAGGGTTAGAGTTAGGGTTAGAGTTAGGGTTTGTCATTAGTGTTGTGGATAGGGTTAGGTTTAGGGTTAGTGTTAGAAGTTAAGTTTAGCATTAGGGTTAGGTTTAGGCTTAGGTTTAGCTTTAGGGTTAGGGTTAGGTTTAGGCTTACCATTCGAATTTATATTTGGGTTAACGTTAGGGTTAGGGTTAGGTTTAGGGTTAGGATTAAGTTTAGAGAGGGTTAGGGTTAGGCTTATGGTAGAATTCGAGTTAGAGTTTAGGGTAGGTGTTAGGTTTAGGGTAAGGTTTAGGTGTAGGGTTAGGGTTACGGTTAGTGTTAGGGTGAGGGTTAGAGTTATGGTTAGAGTTATGGATTAGGGTTCAGTTTTGGGTAAGGTTTAGTGTTAGAGTTAGGGTTAGGTTTAGGGATTATGGTTAGTGTTAGTTTTGGGTTAGTGTTAGGGTTAGAGGGTTTCGTTTAGGGATAGAGATAGGCTTAGCGTTAGGGTTAGGGTTAGGGTTAAAAGTTAGTGTTAGGGTTAGTGTTTAGGGTTAGTGTTAGTGTTAGGGTTAGGGTTATAGTTACGGTTTGTGTTCTTGTTAAGTTTAGGGTTATAGGTTAGGGTTAGGGTTAGGGTTAGGGTTAGGTTTAGGGTTAGTGTTAGGGTTAGGGTTAGGGTTAGGGTTAGGTTTAGTGTTAGGGTTAGGATTCGGGTTAGGGTTAGGGTTATAGTTACGTTTGCGTTCTTGTTAGGTTTAGGGTTATAGGTTAGGCTTATGGTTAGGGTTAGGTTTAGGGTTAGGGTTGAGTTTAGGGTTATATTTAATGGTAAGTGTTAGGGTTAGGGTAAGGATTAGGATTACTGTTAGTGTTTGGATTTGGGTGAGGGTTAGGTTTAGTGGTATGGGTTAGGGATAGTGTTAAGGATTAGGTTTAGAGGTAGGTTTAGGTTTAGGGTTGGCTTTAGGCATAGGGATAGGTTTAGGGATAGTATTAGTGTTAATGTTAGGGTTTAGTGTTATTTTTAGGGTTAGGGTTAGGGTTAGGGTTAGAGTTAGGATTGGAGGTTAGGGACAGTTTTAGGGTTAGGGTTAGTGTTAGGGTTTCGGTTTGAGTTTAGTGCTAGGGTTAGCATTAGGGTTAGGCATATGGTTAGTGTTAAGGTTAGGGTTAGTGTTAGGGTTAGGGTTGAAGCTTAGGTTGAGATTTAGGTTCAGGTTTAGAAGTTAGCTTTAGCGTTATGTTTAGGGTTAGGTTGAGTTTTACGTTTACGATTATGGTAAGGGTTAGAAGTTAGGTTTGTGTTACTGTTAGGTTTAGGTTCAGGTTTAGTTTTACCGTTAGAGGTTAGTGTTAGGGTTAGGTTTAGGTTCAAGGTTAGGGTTAGGGTTAGAGTTTAGGGTTAAGGTTAGAGTTAGGGTTACGGTTAGGGTTAGGTTTCGTGCAACATTTAGGCTTTGGGTTATATTTAGGGTTAGTGTTAGGGTTAGGTTTAGATTTAGAGGTTAGTGTTATGGTTATGGTGAGGGTTAGGTTTACGCTTAGGTTTCAGGTTAGTGTTAGATTTAGGGCTGGCTTAGTGTTAGGGTGAGGATTAGAATTTAATGTTTGGTGTAGGCTTAGGGTTAGGCCTAAGGTTAAGTTAGGGTTAGGGTAGGTTTAGGGTTAGGGGATAGTTGTTAGGGAGATGGTTAGGGTTAGGTTTACGGTTAGGTTTAGGTTTAGGTGTTAGTTGTTAGGGAAATCATTAGGGTTAGGGTTAGGGTTACGATTAGTTTTAGGGATATTGTTAATTTGGAGTTAGTGTTAGGGTTACTTTGGGTTGGGTTTAAGGTTAGGGTTAGCTTTAGGGTTAGGGTTAGGGTTACGTTTTGGTATAGGATAAGGTTTAGGATTATGGTTAGATGATAAGTTTCGATTAGGGTTAGGGTTAGTGTGAGGGTTAGGGATAGGGTTAGGGTTAGAGTTAGGGTTAGGGTTAGGGTTAGATTTAGGTTTAGTGTTAGTGTTATGGTAAAGGTTAGGGTTAGGGTCAGTGTTAATGTTAGGGTTCGGGTTAGTGTTAGGGTTAGGGTTATGTTTACGTTTTAGGGTTAGGGTTAGTGTTAGTTTTAGTGTTAGGGTTAGAGTTAGCGATAAGTTTAGGATTAAGGTTATGGTTATGATTAGGCTAAGGGGTTAGGTGTTAGGGATAGGTTAATGTTAGGTTTAGGGTTAGCGTTAGGTTATGGTTAGTGTTAGAGTTAGGGTGAGAGTTAGGGTTTGAATTAGGTTTTGTCATTAGCGTTGTTGTTAGTGTTAGGTTTAGGGTCAGGGTTTGAAGTTAAGTTTAGAATTAGGGATAGGTTTAGGCTTAGGTTTAGCTTTAGGGTTACGGTTAGGGTTAGGATTAATATTCGAATTTAAGTTTGGGTTAGTGTTAGGGTTAGGGTTAGGTTTAGGGTTAGGATTAAATTTAGAGAGGGTTAGTGTTAGGGTTATGGTAGAATTCGAGTTAGAGTTTCCAGTAAGTTTTAGGTTTAGGGTATGGGTTAGGTGTAGGGTTCAGGTTACGGTTACTGTTAGGGTGAGGGTTAGCGTTATGGTTAGAGTTATGGGTTAGGGTTCGGTATTGGGTAAGGCTTAGTGTTAGGGTTAGGTTTAGGTTTAGGGTTTATGGTTAGTGTTAGTGTTGGGTTAGTGTTAGGGTTAGAGGGTTTCGTTTAGGGATAGAGATAGGCTTAGCGTTAGGGTTAGGGTTAGGTTTAGAGGTTAGGGTAAGGGTTACAATTAGAGGTTACTGTTAGGGTTACGGTGAGGGTTAGGGCTAGAATTTGGGTTTAGAGTTAGGGTTAGGGTTAGGGTTAGTTTTATGGTTAAGGTTAGGTTTAGGGATGGTGTTAGCGTTAGTTTTAGTGTTTAGGTTTGCGGTTAGGTTTAGGGTTAGGGATAGATTTAGATTTAGCGTTAAGGTGAGGGTTAGGCTTAGGCTTAGGGCTAGGGGTTAGGGTTAGGGTTAGGTTAGTGTTAGGGTTAAGGTTATGGCTAGGGGTCGGTTATCGTTAGAGTATCGCATTAGATTTAGGGCTAGGGTTAGGTTTAGGTTTAGGGTTATGGTTAGAGTTAGGGTTAGTTTGGACAGTGTTATGGTTATGGTTAGGGTTAGGATTGGGATTAGGTTTGGGGTTAGTGTTCGTGTTAGGGCTAGAATTAGGGTTTGATGTTAGGGGTTAGCTTTAGGGCTAGCGTTAGGCTTAGTGTTAGAGTGTTAGGGTTAGGGTTAGGGTTGTGGTTTGAGGTTAGCATTAGTTCTAGGATTAGGATTAGGATTATGGTTAGTGTTCGGGTTAGGTTTATGGTTAGGGTTATGGTTAGCCTTTGGATTCGGGTGAGGGTTAGAGTTAGAGGTTAGGCTTATGGTTAAGGTTAGGGTTGCAGTTCGGGTGGGAGTTAGAGTTTAGGGTTAGTGTTAGGGTTAGAGTAAGGGTTAGTGTTAGTGTTAGTGTGAGGGTTAGGGTTAGGGTTAGGGTTTACAGTTAGGCTTAGGTTTAGCAAGAGTGTTGTTTTTAGTGAAAGGTTTAGGGTTAGGGATAGTGTCAGGATTACGCTTTTTGTTTAGTGTTAAGGTTAGGGATATGATTAGTGTTAGGGTTAGGTTTGGAGTTTAGGATTAGGGTTAGAGTTTAGGGTTATGGTTAGGGTTAGAGTTAGGTTTAGGCGTAGTGTTGAAGCTCAGGTTTAGCGTTAGTGTTAGTGTTAGAAGTTAGCTTTAGTGTTATGGTTAGAGTTAGGGTTAGTTTGAGATTTAGGGTTAGGGTTATGGTGAGTGATATAAAATATGTTTGTGTTAGTGTCAGTGTTAGGGTTAGGGTTAGACACGGTTAGGGTTAGGGTTAGGATTTGGATTGGTGTTAGGGATAGGGTTAGTGTTAGGGTTAGAGTTAGGGTTAGTGTGAGGATTAGGGTTTGGCGTGAAGTTTTAGAATTAGGGTTAGGTTTAGGGTTAGGGTTAGGGCTAAAAGGTTAGGGTTAGGGTTAGAGTTTATGGTTAGTGTTAGCGTTAGGATTAGGGTTTTAGTTACAGTTTGGGTTCTTGTTAGGTTTAGTGTTTAGGTTAGGCTTATTGTTAGGGTTAGGTTTAGGGTTAGGGTTACGTTTAGGGTTAGAGTTAACAGTAAGTGTTAGGGTTAGGGTAAGGGTTAGGGTTAGTATTAGGTTTTGGGTTTGGGTGAGGGTTAGGTTTAGCGGTATGGGTTAGGGTTAGTGTTAGGGAATAGGGTTAGAGGTAGGTTTAGGTTTAGGGTTGGGTTTAGGCATAGGAATAGATTTAGAGATAGTGTTAGGGTTAAGGTTAGGGTTTAGTGTTATTGTTAGGGTTAGGGTTAGGGTTGGAGGTTAGGGATAGATTTACGATTAGGGTTAGTGTTAGGGTTAGGGTTCGAGTTTAATGCTAGGGTTAGCATGTGAGTTAGGCTTATAGTTAGGGTTAAGGTTATGGTTCGAAGTTAGCATTAAATTAGTTTTAGGATTAAGTGTAGGGTTCAGGTTAATGTTAGGGTTAGGTTTAGAGGTTAGGATTAGTGTTAGGGTTAGGGTTGAAGCTTAGATTTAGATTTAGGTTCAGTTTTAGAAGTTAGCTTTAGCGTTATGTTTAGGGGTAGGGTTAGTTTGAATTTTACGGTTAGGGTTAGGGTAATTGTTGGAAGTTACGTTTGTGTTACTGTTAGGTTTAGGGTTAGGGTTAGAGGTTAGGGTTAGGTTTAGGTTTAGGGTTTGGGTTAGGGTTCGAGATTAAGGTTAATGTTAGAGTTAGGGTCAGGGTTAGGGTTAAGTTTAGTGTAACATTTAGGCTTAGGGTGAGATTTAGGTTGAGTGTTAGGGTTAGGATTAGATTTAGAGGTTAGTGTTATGGTTATGGTTAGGGTTAGGGTTACACTTAGGTTTCAGGTTAGTGTTAGATTTAGGGCTGGCTTAGGGTTAGGGTGAGAATTAGAAGTTAATGTTTGGTGTAGGCTTAGGGTTAGTCTTAAGGTTAAGGTTTGGTTAGGGTTAGGGTTAGGTTTAGGGTTAGGGTTAGGTTTAGGGTTAGGGATTGTTAGGGAGATGATTAGGGTTAGGGTTAGGGTTACGATTAGTTTTAGGGATATTGTTAATTTGGAGTTAGTGTTAGGGTTAGTTTTGGGTTGGGTTTAAGTTTAGGGTTAACTTTAGTGTTAGGGTTAGGGTTACGTTTCGGTATAGGGTAAGGGTTAAGATTAGGGTTAGATGATAGGTTACGGTTAGGTATAGGGTTAGTTGAGGGTTAGGGTTACGGTTAGATTTAGGGTTAGGGTTATGGTTAGATTTAGGGTTAGTGTTAGGGTTAGGGTAAAGGTTAGGTTTAGGTTTAGTGTTAAAGTTAGGGTTAGGGTTAGGGTTAGGGTTGTGTTTGCGTCTTAGGCTTAGCATTAGGGATCGTGTTAGTTTTAGAGTTAGTGTTAGAGTTAGCGTTAAGTTTAGGGTTAGGGTTATTGATATGATTAAGCTTAGGGGTTAGGTGTTAGGGATAGGTTAGGGTTAGGGTTAGGGTTAGCATTAGGTTATGGTTAGGGTTAGAGTTAGGGTTAGAGTTAGGGTTTGAATTAGGGTTTGTCATTAGTGTTGTGGATAGGGTTAGGTTTAGGGTTAGTGTTAGAAGTTAAGTTTAGCATTAGGGTTAGGTTCAGGCTTAGATTTAGCTTTAGGGTTAGGGTTAGGTTTAGGCTTACCATTCAAATTTATATTTGGGTTAACTTTAGGGTTAGGGTTAGGGTTAGGATTAAGTTTAGAGAGGGTTAGGGTTAGGCTTATGGTAGAATTCGAGTTAGAGTTTAGGGTAGGTGTTAGGTTTAGGGTAAGGTTTAGGTGTAGGGTTAGGGTTACGGTTAGTGTTAGGGTGAGGGTTAGAGTTATGGTTAGAGTTATGGATTAGGGTTCAGTTTTGGGTAAGGTTTAGTGTTAGGGTTAGGGTTAGGTTTAGGGATTATGGTTAGTGTTAGTGTTGGGTTAGTGTTAGGGTTAGAGGGTTTCGTTTAGGGATAGAGATAGTCTTAGCGTTAGGGTTATGGTTAGGGTTAAAAGTTAGTGTTAGGGTTAGTGTTTAGGGTTAGTGTTAGTGTTAGGGTTAGGTTTATAGGTTAGGGTTACGGTTAGGGTTAGGGTTAGGTTTAGGGTTAGCGTTAGGGTTAGGGTTAGGGTTAGGGTTAGGTTTAAGGTTAGGGTTAGGGTTCGGGTTAGGGTTAGGGTTATAGTTACTGTTTGTGTTCTTGTTAGGTTTAGGGTTATAGGTTAGGCTTATGGTTAGGGTTAGGTTTAGGGTTAGGGTTGAGTTTAGGGTTATATTTAATGGTAAGTGTTAGGGTTAGGGTAAGGATTAGGATTACTGTTAGCGTTTGGATTTGGGTGAGGGTTAGGTTTAGCGGTATGGGTTAGGGATAGTGTTAGGGATTAGGTTTAGTGGTAGGTTTAAGTTTAGGTTTGGCTTTAGGCATAGGGATAGATTTAGGGATAGTGTTAGTGTTAATGTTAGGGTTTAGTGTTATTTTTAGGGTTAGGGTTAGGGTTAGGGTTAGAGTTAGGATTGGAGGTTAGGGACAGTTTTAGGGTTAGGGTTAGTGTTAGTGTTACGGTTTGAGTTTAGTGCTAGGGTTAGCATTAGGGTTAGGCATATGGTTAGTGTTAAGGTTAGGGTTAGTGTTAGGGTTAGGGTTGAAGCTTAGGTTGAGATTTAGGTTCAGGTTTAGAAGTTAGCTTTAGCGTTATGTTTAGGGTTAGGTTGAGTTTTACTTTTACGATTAGGGTAAGGGTTAGAAGTTAGGTTTGTGTTACTGTTAGGTTTAGGTTCAGGTTTAGGTTTACGGTTAGAGGTTAGTGTTAGGGTTAGGTTTAGGTTTAAGGTTAGGGTTAGGGTTAGAGTTTAGGGTTAAGGTTAGAGTTAGGGTTACGGTTAGGGTTAAGTTTCGTGTAACATTTAGGCTTTGGGTTATATTTAGGGTTAGTGTTAGGGTTAGGTTTAGATTTAGAGGTTAGTGTTATGGTTATGGTGAGGTTTAGGTTTACGCTTAGGTTTCAGGTTAGTGTTAGATTTAGGGCTGGCTTAGTGTTAGGGTGAGGATTAGAATTTAATGTTTGGTGTAGGCTTACGGTTAGGCTTAAGGTTAAGTTAGGGTTAGGGTAGGTTTTGGGTTAGGGGTTAGTTGTTAGGGAGACGATTAGGGTTAGGGTTACGGTTAGGTTTAGGTTTAGGTGTTAGTTGTTAGGGAAATGATTAGGGTTAGGGTTAGGGTTACGATTAGTTTTAGGGATATTGTTAATTTGGAGTTAGTGTTAGGGTTACTTTGGTTTGTGTTTAAGGTTAGGGGTAGCTTTAGGGTTTGGGTTAGGGTTATGTTTTGGTATAAGGTAAGGTTTAGGATTAAGGTTAGATGATAAGTTTCCATTAGGGTTAGGGTTAGTGTGAGGGTTAGGGTTAGGGTTAGGGTTAGAGTTAGGGTTAGGGTTAGGGTTAGATTTAGGTTTAGTGTTAGTGTTATGGTAAAGGTTAGGGTTAGGGTCAGTGTTAATGTTAGGGTTCGGGTTAGTGTTAGGGTTAGGGTTATGTTTTCGGTTTAGGGTTATGGTTAGTGTTAGTTTTAGAGTTAGGGTTAGAGTTAGCGTTAAGTTTAGGATTAAGGTTATGGTTATGATTAGGCTAAGGGGTTAGGTGTTAGGGATAGGTTAGGGTTAGGTTTAGGGTTAGCGTTAGGTTATGGTTAGTGTTAGAGTTAGGGTGAGAGTTAGGGTTTGAATTAGGTTTTGTCATTAGGGTTGTGGTTAGTGTTAGGTTTAGGGTCAGGGTTAGAAGTTAAGTTTAGCATTAGGGTTAGGTTTAGGCTTAGGTTTAGCTTTAGGGTTACGGTTAGGGTTAGGGTTAACATTCGAATTTAAGTTTGGTTTAGCGTTAGGGTTAGGGTTAGGGTTAGGGTTAGGTTTAGGGTTAGGATTAAATTTAGAGCGGGTTAGGGTTAGGGTTATGGTAGAATTCGAGTTAGAGTTTCCAGTAAGTGTTAGGTTTAGGGTAAGGGTTAGGTGTAGGGTTCAGGTTACAGTTACTGTTAGGGTGAGGGTTAGCGTTATGGTTAGAGTTATGGGTTAGGGTTCGGTTTTGTGTAAGACTTAGTGTTAGGGATATGTTTAGGTTTAGGGTTTATGATTAGTGTTAGTGTTGGGTTAGTGTTAGGGTTAGAGGGTTTCGTTTAGGGATAGAGATAGGCTTAGCGTTAGGGTTAGGGTTAGGGTTAGATGTTAGGGTAGGGGTTAGAATTAGAGGTTACTGTTAGGGTTACGGTGAGGGTTAGGGTTAGAATTTGGGTTTAGAGTTAGGGTTAGTGTTAGGATTAGTTTTATGGTTAATGTTAGGTTTAGGGATGGTGTTAGCGTTATTGTTAGTGTTTAGGTTTGCGGTTAGGTTTAGGGTTAGGGATAGATTTAGATTTAGCTTTAAGGTGAGGGTTAGGCTTAGACTTAGGGCTAGGGGTTAGGGTTAGGGTTAGGTTAGTGTTAGGGTTAAGGTTATGGCTAGGGGTCAGTTATCGTTAGAGTATCGCATTAGATTTAGGGCTAGGGTTAGGTTTAGGGTTAGGGTTATGGTTAGAGTTAGGGTTAGTTTGGACAGTGTTATGGTTATGGTTAGGGTTAGGATTGGGATTAGGTTTACGGTTAGTGTTAGCGTTAGGGTTAGAATTAGGGTTTGATGTTAGGGGTTAGCTTTAGGGCTAGCGTTAGTCTTAGTGTTAGAGTGTTAGGTTTAGGGTTAGGGTTGTGGTTTGAGGTTAGCATTAGTTCTAGGATTAGGATTAGGATTATGGTTAGTGTTCGTGTTAGGTTTATGGTTAGGGTTATGGTTAGCCTTTGGATTCGGGTGAGGGTTAGAGTTAGAGGTTAGGCTTATGGTTAAGGTTAGGGTTGCAGTTCGGGTGGGAGTTAGAGTTTAGGGTTAGTGTTAGGGTTAGAGTAAGGGTTAGTGTTAGTGTTAGTGTGAGGGTTAGGGTTAGGGTTAGGGTTTACAGTTAGGCTTAGGTTTAGCAAGAGTGTTGTTTTTAGTGAAAGGTTTAGGGTTAGGGATAGTGTCAGGATTACGCTTTTTGTTTAGTGTTAAGGTTAGGGATATGATTAGTGTTAGGGTTAGGTTTGGAGTTTAGGATTAGGGTTAGAGTTTAGGGTTATGGTTAGGGTTAGAGTTAGGTTTAGGCGTAGTGTTGAAGCTCAGGTTTAGCGTTAGTGTTAGTGTTAGAAGTTAGCTTTAGTGTTATGGTTAGAGTTAGGGTTAGTTTGAGATTTAGGGTTAGGGTTATGGTGAGTGATATAAAATATGTTTGTGTTAGTGTCAGTGTTAGGGTTAGGGTTAGACACGGTTAGGGTTAGGGTTAGGATTTGGATTGGTGTTAGGGATAGGGTTAGTGTTAGGGTTAGAGTTAGGGTTAGTGTGAGGATTAGGGTTTGGCGTGAAGTTTTAGAATTAGGGTTAGGTTTAGGGTTAGGGTTAGGGCTAAAAGGTTAGGGTTAGGGTTAGAGTTTATGGTTAGTGTTAGCGTTAGGATTAGGGTTTTAGTTACAGTTTGGGTTCTTGTTAGGTTTAGTGTTTAGGTTAGGCTTATTGTTAGGGTTAGGTTTAGGGTTAGGGTTACGTTTAGGGTTAGAGTTAACAGTAAGTGTTAGGGTTAGGGTAAGGGTTAGGGTTAGTATTAGGTTTTGGGTTTGGGTGAGGGTTAGGTTTAGCGGTATGGGTTAGGGTTAGTGTTAGGGAATAGGGTTAGAGGTAGGTTTAGGTTTAGGGTTGGGTTTAGGCATAGGAATAGATTTAGAGATAGTGTTAGGGTTAAGGTTAGGGTTTAGTGCTATTGTTAGGGTTAGGGTTAGGGTTGGAGGTTAGGGATAGATTTACGATTAGGGTTAGTGTTATGGTTAGGGTTCGAGTTTAATGCTAGGGTTAGCATGTGAGTTAGGCTTATAGTTAGGGTTAAGGTTATGGTTCGAAGTTAGCATTAAATTAGTTTTAGGATTAAGTGTAGGGTTCAGGTTAATGTTAGGGTTAGGTTTAGAGGTTAGGATTAGTGTTAGGGTTAGGGTTGAAGCTTAGATTTAGATTTAGGTTCAGTTTTAGAAGTTAGCTTTAGCGTTATGTTTAGGGGTAGGGTTAGTTTGAATTTTACGGTTAGGGTTAGGGTAATTGTTAGAAGTTACGTTTGTGTTACTGTTAGGTTTAGGGTTAGGGTTAGAGGTTAGGGTTAGGTTTAGGTTTAGGGTTTGGGTTAGGGTTCGAGATTAGGGTTAATGTTAGAGTTAGGGTCAGGGTTAGGGTTAAGTTTAGTGTAACATTTAGGCTTAGGGTGAGATTTAGGTTGAGTGTTAGGGTTAGGATTAGATTTAGAGGTTAGTGTTATGGTTATGGTTAGGGTTAGGGTTACACTTAGGTTTCAGGTTAGTGTTAGATTTAGGGCTGGCTTAGGGTTAGGGTGAGAATTAGAAGTTAATGTTTGGTGTAGGCTTAGGGTTAGTCTTAAGGTTAAGGTTTGGTTAGGGTTAGGGTTAGGTTTAGGGTTAGGGTTAGGTTTAGGGTTAGGGATTGTTAGGGAGATGATTAGGGTTAGGGTTAGGGTTACGATTAGTTTTAGGGATATTGTTAATTTGGAGTTAGTGTTAGGGTTAGTTTTGGGTTGGGTTTAAGTTTAGGGTTAACTTTAGTGTTAGGGTTAGGGTTACGTTTCGGTATAGGGTAAGGGTTAAGATTAGGGTTAGATGATAGGTTACGGTTAGGTATAGGGTTAGTTGAGGGTTAGGGTTACGGTTAGATTTAGGGTTAGGGTTATGGTTAGATTTAGGGTTAGTGTTAGGGTTAGGGTAAAGGTTAGGTTTAGGTTTAGTGTTAAAGTTAGGGTTAGGGTTAGGGTTAGGGTTGTGTTTGCGTCTTAGGCTTAGCATTAGGGATCGTGTTAGTTTTAGAGTTAGTGTTAGAGTTAGCGTTAAGTTTAGGGTTAGGGTTATTGATATGATTAAGCTTAGGGGTTAGGTGTTAGGGATAGGTTAGGGTTAGGGTTAGGGTTAGCATTAGGTTATGGTTAGGGTTAGAGTTAGGGTTAGAGTTAGGGTTTGAATTAGGGTTTGTCATTAGTGTTGTGGATAGGGTTAGGTTTAGGGTTAGTGTTAGAAGTTAAGTTTAGCATTAGGGTTAGGTTTAGGCTTAGATTTAGCTTTAGGGTTAGGGTTAGGTTTAGGCTTACCATTCAAATTTATATTTGGGTTAACTTTAGGGTTAGGGTTAGGGTTAGGATTAAGTTTAGAGAGGGTTAGGGTTAGGCTTATGGTAGAATTCGAGTTAGAGTTTAGGGTAGGTGTTAGGTTTAGGGTAAGGTTTAGGTGTAGGGTTAGGGTTACGGTTAGTGTTAGGGTGAGGGTTAGAGTTATGGTTAGAGTTATGGATTAGGGTTCAGTTTTGGGTAAGGTTTAGTGTTAGGGTTAGGGTTAGGTTTAGGGATTATGGTTAGTGTTAGTGTTGGGTTAGTGTTAGGGTTAGAGGGTTTCGTTTAGGGATAGAGATAGTCTTAGCGTTAGGGTTATGGTTAGGGTTAAAAGTTAGTGTTAGGGTTAGTGTTTAGGGTTAGTGTTAGTGTTAGGGTTAGGTTTATAGGTTAGGGTTACGGTTAGGGTTAGGGTTAGGTTTAGGGTTAGCGTTAGGGTTAGGGTTAGGGTTAGGGTTAGGTTTAAGGTTAGGGTTAGGGTTCGGGTTAGGGTTAGGGTTATAGTTACTGTTTGCGTTCTTGTTAGGTTTAGGGTTATAGGTTAGGCTTATGGTTAGGGTTAGGTTTAGGGTTAGGGTTGAGTTTAGGGTTATATTTAATGGTAAGTGTTAGGGTTAGGGTAAGGATTAGGATTACTGTTAGCGTTTGGATTTGGGTGAGGGTTAGGTTTAGCGGTATGGGTTAGGGATAGTGTTAGGGATTAGGTTTAGGGGTAGGTTTAAGTTTAGGTTTGGCTTTAGGCATAGGGATAGATTTAGGGATAGTGTTAGTGTTAATGTTAGGGTTTAGTGTTATTTTTAGGGTTAGGGTTAGGGTTAGGGTTAGAGTTAGGATTGGAGGTTAGGGACAGTTTTAGGGTTAGGGTTAGTGTTAGTGTTACGGTTTGAGTTTAGTGCTAGGGTTAGCATTAGGGTTAGGCATATGGTTAGTGTTAAGGTTAGGGTTAGTGTTAGGGTTAGGGTTGAAGCTTAGGTTGAGATTTAGGTTCAGGTTTAGAAGTTAGCTTTAGCGTTATGTTTAGGGTTAGGTTGAGTTTTACTTTTACGATTAGGGTAAGGGTTAGAAGTTAGGTTTGTGTTACTGTTAGGTTTAGGTTCAGGTTTAGGTTTACGGTTAGAGGTTAGTGTTAGGGTTAGGTTTAGGTTTAAGGTTAGGGTTAGGGTTAGAGTTTAGGGTTAAGGTTAGAGTTAGGGTTACGGTTAGGGTTAAGTTTCGTGTAACATTTAGGCTTTGGGTTATATTTAGGGTTAGTGTTAGGGTTAGGTTTAGATTTAGAGGTTAGTGTTATGGTTATGGTGAGGTTTAGGTTTACGCTTAGGTTTCAGGTTAGTGTTAGATTTAGGGCTGGCTTAGTGTTAGGGTGAGGATTAGAATTTAATGTTTGGTGTAGGCTTAGGGTTAGGCTTAAGGTTAAGTTAGGGTTAGGGTAGGTTTTGGGTTAGGGGTTAGTTGTTAGGGAGATGATTAGGGTTAGGGTTACGGTTAGGTTTAGGTTTAGGTGTTAGTTGTTAGGGAAATGATTAGGGTTAGGGTTAGGGTTACGATTAGTTTTAGGGATATTGTTAATTTGGAGTTAGTGTTAGGGTTACTTTGGTTTGTGTTTAAGGTTAGGGGTAGCTTTAGGGTTTGGGTTAGGGTTACGTTTTGGTATAAGGTAAGGTTTAGGATTAAGGTTAGATGATAAGTTTCGATTAGGGTTAGGGTTAGTGTGAGGGTTAGGGTTAGGGTTAGGGTTAGAGTTAGGGTTAGGGTTAGGGTTAGATTTAGGTTTAGTGTTAGTGTTATGGTAAAGGTTAGGGTTAGGGTCAGTGTTAATGTTAGGGTTTGGGTTAGTGTTAGGGTTAGGGTTATGTTTTCGGTTTAGGGTTATGGTTAGTGTTAGTTTTAGAGTTAGGGTTAGAGTTAGCGTTAAGTTTAGGATTAAGGTTATGGTTATGATTAGGCTAAGGGGTTAGGTGTTAGGGATAGGTTAGGGTTAGGTTTAGGGTTAGCGTTAGGTTATGGTTAGTGTTAGAGTTAGGGTGAGAGTTAGGGTTTGAATTAGGTTTTGTCATTAGGGTTGTGGTTAGTGTTAGGTTTAGGGTCAGGGTTAGAAGTTAAGTTTAGCATTAGGGTTAGGTTTAGGCTTAGGTTTAGCTTTAGGGTTACGGTTAGGGTTAGGGTTAACATTCGAATTTAAGTTTGGTTTAGCGTTAGGGTTAGGGTTAGGTTTAGGGTTAGGTTTAGGGTTAGGATTAAATTTAGAGCGGGTTAGGGTTAGGGTTATGGTAGAATTCGAGTTAGAGTTTCCAGTAAGTGTTAGGTTTAGGGTAAGGGTTAGGTGTAGGGTTCAGGTTACAGTTACTGTTAGGGTGAGTGTTAGCGTTATGGTTAGAGTTATGGGTTAGGGTTCGGTTTTGTGTAAGACTTAGTGTTAGGGATATGTTTAGGTTTAGGGTTTATGATTAGTGTTAGTGTTGGGTTAGTGTTAGGGTTAGAGGGTTTCATTTAGGGATAGAGATAGGCTTAGCGTTAGGGTTAGGGTTAGGGTTAGATGTTAGGGTAGGGGTTAGAATTAGAGGTTACTGTTAGGGTTACGGTGAGGGTTAGGGTTAGAATTTGGGTTTAGAGTTAGGGTTAGGGTTAGGATTAGTTTTATGGTTAAGGTTAGGTTTAGGGATGGTGTTAGCGTTATTGTTAGTGTTTAGGTTTGCGGTTAGGTTTAGGGTTAGGGATAGATTTAGATTTAGCTTTAAGGTGAGGGTTAGGCTTAGACTTAGGGCTAGGGGTTAGGGTTAGGGTTAGGTTAGTGTTAGGGTTAAGGTTATGGCTAGGGGTCAGTTATCGTTAGAGTATCGCATTAGATTTAGGGCTAGGGTTAGGTTTAGGGTTAGGGTTATGGTTAGAGTTAGGGTTAGTTTGGACAGTGTTATGGTTATGGTTAGGGTTAGGATTGGGATTAGGTTTACGGTTAGTGTTAGCGTTAGGGTTAGAATTAGGGTTTGATGTTAGGGGTTAGCTTTAGGGCTAGCGTTAGTCTTAGTGTTAGAGTGTTAGGTTTAGGGTTAGGGTTGTGGTTTGAGGTTAGCATTAGTTCTAGGATTAGGATTAGGATTATGGTTAGTGTTCGGGTTAGGTTTATGGTTAGGGTTATGGTTAGCCTTTGGATTCGGGTGAGGGTTAGAGTTAGAGGTTAGGCTTATGGTTAAGGTTAGGGTTGCAATTCGGGTGGGAGTTAGAGTTTAGGGTTAGTGTTAGGGTTAGAGTAAGGGTTAGTGTTAGTGTTAGTGTGAGGGTTAGGGTTAGGGTTAGGGTTTACAGTTAGGCTTAGGTTTAGCAAGAGTGTTGTTTTTAGTGAAAAGTTTAGGGTGAGGGATAGTGTCAGGATTACGCTTTTTGTTTAGTTTTAATGTTAGGGATATGATTAGTGTTAGGGTTAGGTTTGGAGTTTAGGATTAGGGTTAGAGTTTAGGGTTATGGTTAGGGTTAGAGTTAGGTTTAGGCGTAGTGTTGAAGCTCAGGTTTAGCGTTACTGTTAGTGTTAGAAGTTAGCTTTAGTGTTATGGTTAGAGTTAGGGTTAGTTTGAGATTTAGGGTTAGGGTTATGGTGAGTGATATAAAATATGTTTGTGTTAGTGTCAGTGTTAGGGTTAGGGTTAGGGTTAGGATGTGGATTGGTGTTAGGGACAGGTTTAGTGTTAGGGTTAGAGTTAGGGTTAGTGTGAGGATTAGGGTTTGGCGTGAAGTTTTATAATTAGGGTTAAGTTTAGGGCTAGGGTTAGGGCTAAAAGTTAGGGTTAGGGTTAGAGTTTATGGTTAGTGTTAGCGTTAGGGTTAGGGTTTTAGTTACAGTTTGGGTTCTTGTTAGGTTTAGTGTTTAGGTTAGGCTTATTGTTAGGGTTAGGTTTAGGGTTAGGGTTACGTTTAGGGTTAGAGTTAACAGTAAGTGTTAGGGTTAGGGTAAGGGTTAGGGTTAGTATTAGGTTTTGGGTTTGGGTGAGGGTTAGGTTTAGCGGTATGGGTTAGGGTTAGTGTTAGGGAATAGGGTTAGAGGTAGGTTTAGGTTTAGGGTTGAGTTTAGGCCTAGGGATAGATTTAGGGATAGTGTTAGGGTTAAGGTTAGGGTTTAGTGTTATTGTTAGGGTTAGGGTTAGGCTTGGAGGTTAGGGATAGATTTAGGATTAGGGTTAGTGTTAGGGTTAGTGTTCGGGTTTAATGCTAGGGTTAGCATTTGAGTTAGGCTTATAGTTAGGGTTAAGGTTATGGTTCGAAGTTAGCGTTAAATTAGTTTTAGGATTAAGTGTAGGGTTCAGGTTAGGGTTAGGGTTAGGTTTAGAGGTTAGGGTTAGTGTTAGGGTTAGGGTTGAAGCTTAGATTTAGATTTAGGTTCAGTTTTAGAAGTTAGCTTTAGCGTTATGTTTAGGGTTAGGGTTAGGTTGAGTTTTACGGTTAGGGTTAGGGTAATTGTTAGAAGTTACGTTTGTGTTACTGTTAGGTTTAGGGTTAGGGTTAGAGGTTAGGGTTAGGTTTAGGTTTAGGGTTTGGGTTAGGGTTCGAGATTAGGGTTAAGGTTAGAGTTAGGGTTAGTGTTAGTGTTAAGTTTAGTGTAACATTTAGGCTTAGGGTGAGATTTAGGTTGAGTGTTAGTGTTAGGATTAGATTTAGAGGTTAGTGTTATGGTTACGGTTAGGGTTAGGGTTACACTTAGGTTTCAGGTTAGTGTTAGATTTAGGGCTGGCTTAGGGTTAGGGTGAGAATTAGAAGTTAATGTTTGGTGTAGGCTTAGGGTTAGTCTTAAGGTTAAGGTTTGGTTAGGGTTAGGGTTAGGGTTAGGGTTAGGGTTAGGTTTAGGGTTAGGGATTGTTAGGGAGATGATTAGGGTTAGGGTTAGGGTTACTATTAGTTTTAGGTATATTGTTAAGGTTGGAGTTAGTGTTAGGGTTAGTTTTGGGTTGGGTTTAAGTTTAGGGTTAACTTTAGGGTTAGGGTTAGGGTTACGTTTCGGTATAGGGTAAGGGTTAGGATTAGGGTTAGATGATAGGATACGGTTAGGGTTAGGGTTAGTGTGAGGGTTAGGGTTACGGTTAGATTTAGGGTTAGGGTTATGGTTAGATTTAGGGTTAGTGCTAGGGTTAGGGTAAAGGTTATTGTTAGGTTTAGTGTTAATGTTAGGGTTAGGGTTAGGGTTAGGGTTGTGTTTGCGTCTTAGGGTTAGCATTAGGGATCGTGTTAGTTTTAGAGTTAGTGTTAGAGTTAGCGTTAAGTTTAGGGTTAAGGTTATCGTTATGATTAAGCTTAGGGGTTAGGTGTTAGGGATAGTTTAGGGTTAGGTTTAGGGTTAGCATTAGGTTATGGTTAGGGTTAGAGTTAGGGTTGGAGTTAGGGTTTGAATAAGGTTTGTCGTTAGTGTTGTGGATAGGGTTAGGTTTAGGGTTAGTGTTAGAAGTTAAGTTTAGCATTAGGGTTAGGTTTAGGCTTAGGTTTAGCTTTAGGGTTAGGGTTAGTTTTAGGCTTAGCATTCGAATTTATATTTGGGTTAATGTTAGGGTTAGGGTTAGGTTTAGGGTTAGGATTAAGTTTAGAGAGGGTTAATGTTAGGCTTATGGTAGAATTCGAGTTGGAGTTTAGGGTAGGTGTTAGGTTTAGGGTAAGGTTTATTTGTAGGGTTAGGGTTACGGTTAGTGTTAGTGTGAGGGTTAGAGTTATGCTTAGAGTTATGGATTAGGGTTCAGTTTTGGGTAAGGTTTAGTGTTAGAGTTAGGGTTAGGTTTAGGGATTATGGTTAGTGTTAGTGTTGGGTTAGTGTTAGGGTTAGAGGGTTTCGTTTAGGGATAGAGACATGCTTAGCGTTAGGGTTAGGGTTAGGGTTAAAAGTTAGTGTTAGGGTTAGTGTTTAGGGTTAGTGTTAGTGTTAGGGTTAGGGTTATAGTTACGGTTTGGGTTCTTGTTAGATTTAGGGTTATAGGTTAGTGTTAGGGTTAGGGTTAGGGTTAGGGTTAGGTTTAGGGTTAGGGTTAGGGTTAGGGTTAGGTTTAGGGTTAGCGTTAGGGTTAGGGTTAGGGTTAGCGTTATAGTTACGGTTTGCGTTCTTGTTAGGTTTAGGGTTATAGGTTAGGCTTAAGGTTAGGGTTAGGTTTAGGATTAGGGTTGAGTTTAGGGTTATAGTTAATGGTAAGTGTTAGGGTTAGGGTAAGGATTAGGATTACTGTTAGTGTTTGGATTTGGGTGAGGGTTAGGTTTAGCGGTAAGGGTTAGGGATAGTGTTAGGGATTAGGTTTAGAGGTAGGTTTAGGTTTAGGGTTGGCTTAAGGCATAAGGATAGATTTAGGGATAGTGTTAGTGTTAAGGTTAGGGTTTAGTGTTATTTTTAGGGTTAGGTATAGGGTTAGAGTTAGGGTTGGAGGTTAGGGACAGTTTTAGGGTTAGGGTTAGTGTTAGGATTACGGTTTGAGTTTAGTGCTACGGTTAGAATTAGGGTTAGGCATATGGTTAGTGTTAAGGTTAGGTTTAGTGTTAGGGTTAGGGTTGAAGCTTAGGTTGAGATTTAGGTTCAGGTTTAGAAGTTAGCTTTAGCGTTATGTTTTGGGTTAGGTTGAGATTTAGGTTTACGATTAGGGTAAGGGTTAGAAGTTAGGTTTGTGTTACTGTTAGGTTTAGGTTCAGGTTTAGGTTTACGGTTAGAGGTTAGTGTTAGAGTTAGGTTTAGGTTTAAGGTTAGGGTTAGGGTTCGACTTTAGGGTTAAGGTTAGAGTTAGGGTTACGGTTAGGGTTAAGTTTCGTGTAACATTTAGGCTTTGGGTTAAATTTAGGGTTAGTGTTAGGGTTTGGTTTAGATTTAGAGGTTAGTGTTATGGTTATGGTGAGGGTTAGGTTTACGCTTAGGTTTCAGGTTAGTGTTAGATTTAGGGCTGGCTTAGTGTTAGGGTGAGGATTAGAATTTAATGTTTGGTGTAGGCTTAGGGTTAGGGTAAAGGTTAAGTTAGGGTTAGGGTAGGTTTAGGGTTAGGGGTTAGTTGTTAGGGAGATGATTAGTGTTAGGGTTACGGTTAGGTTTAGGTTTAGGTGTTAGTTGTTAGGGAAATGATTAGGGCTAGGGTTAGGGTTACGATTAGTTTTAGGGATATTGTTAATTTGGAGTTAGTGTTAGGGATACTTTGGGTTGGGTTTAAGGTTAGGGTGAGCTTTAGGGTTAGGGTTAGGGTTACGTTTTGGTATAGGATAAGGTTTAGGATTATGGTTAGATGATAAGTTTCGATTAGGGTTAGGGTTAGTGTGAGGGTTAGGGTTAGGGTTAGAGTTAGGATTAGGGTTAGGGTTAGATTTAGGTTTAGTGTTAGTGTTATGGTAAAGGTTAGGGTTAGGGTCAGTGTTAATGTTAGGGTTCGGGTTAGTGTTAGGGTTAGGGTTATGTTTACGGTTTAGCGTTAGGGTTAGTGTTACTTTTAGAGTTAGGGTTAGAGTTATCGTTAAGTTTAGGATTAAGGTCATGGTTATGATTAGGCTAAGGGGTTAGGTGTTAGGGATAGGTTAGGGTTAGGTTTAGGGTTAGCGTTAGGTTATGGTTAGTGTTAGAGTTAGGGTGAGAGTTAAGGTTTGAATTAGGTTTTGTCATTAGGGTTGTGGTTAGTGTTAGGTTTAGGGTCAGGTTTAGAAGTTAAGTTTAGCATTAGGGATAGGTTTAGGCTTAGGTTCAGCTTTAGGGTTACGGTTAGGGTTAGGGTTAACATTCGAATTTAAGTTTGGGTTAGCGTTAGGGTTAGGGTTAGGATTAAATTTAGAGAGGGTTAGGGTTAGGGTTATGGTAGAATTCGAGTTAGAGTTTCCAGTAATTGTTAGGTTTAGGGTAAGGGTTAGGTGTAGGGTTCAGGTTACGGTTACTGTTAGGGTGAGGGTTAGCGTTATGGTTAGAGTTATGGGTTAGGGTTCGGTTTGGGGTAAGGCTTAGTGTTAAGGTTAGGTTTAGGTTTAGGGTTTATGGTTAGTGTTAGTGTTGGGTTAGGTTTAGGGTTAAAGGGTTTCGTTTAGGGCTGGAGATAGGCTTAGAATCAGGGTTAGGGTTAGGGTTAGAGGTTAGGGTAAGGGTTAGAATTAGAGGTTACTGTTAGGGTTACGGTGAGGGTTAGGGTTAGAATTTGGGTTTAGAGTTAGGGTTAGGGTTAGGGTTAGTTTTATGGTTAAGGTTACGTTTAGGGATGGTGTTAGCGTTAGTGTTAGTGTTTAGGTTGGCGATTAGGTTTAGGGTTTGGGTTAGATTTAGATTTAGCGTTAAGGTGAGGGTTAGGCTTAGGCTTAGGGCTAGGGGTTAGGTTTAGGGTTAGGTTAGTGTTCGGATTAAGGTTATGGCTAGGGGTCGGTTATCGTTAGAGTATCGCGTTAGATTTAGGGCTAGGGTTAGGTTTAGGGTTAGGGTTATGGTTAGAGGTAGGGTTAGTTTGGACAGTGTTATGGTTATGGTTAGGGTTAGGATTGGGATTAGGTTTAGGGTTAGTGTTAGTGTTAGGGTTAGAATTAGGGTTTGATGTTAGGGGTTAGCTTTAGGGCTAGCGTTAGGCTTAGTGTTAGAGTGTTAAGGTTAGGGTTAGGGTTGTGGTTTGAGTTTAGCATTAGTTCTTGGATTAGGATTAGGGTTATGGTTAGTGTTCGTGTTAGGTTTATGGTTAGGGTTATGGTTAGCTTTTGGATTCGGGTGAGGGTTACAGTTAGAAGTTAGGCTTATGGTTAAGGTTAGGGTTGCAGTTCGGGTGGGAGTTAGAGTTTAGGGTTAGTGTTAGGGTTAGAGTAAGGGTTAGTGTTAGTGTTAGTGTGAGGGTTAGGGTTAGGGTTAGGGTTTACAGTTAGGCTTAGGTTTAGCAAGAGTGTTGTTTTTAGTGAAAGGTTTAGGGTTAGGGATAGTGTCAGGATTACGCTTTTTGTTTAGTGTTAAGGTTAGGGATATGATTAGTGTTAGGGTTAGGTTTGGAGTTTTGGATTAGGGTTAGAGTTCAGGGTTATGGTTAGGGTTAGAGTTAGGTTTAGGCGTAGTGTTGAAGCTCAGGTTTAGCGTTAATGTTAGTGTTAGAAGTTAGCTTTAGTGTTATGGTTAGAGTTAGGGTTAGTTTGAGATTTAGGGTCAGGGTTATGGTGAGTGATATAAAATATGTTTGTGTTAGTGTCAGTGTTAGGGTTAGGGTTAGACAGGGTAAGGGTTCGGGTTAGGATTTGGATTGGTGTTAGGGATAGGGTTAGTGTTAGGGTTAGAGTTATGGTTAGTGTGAGGATTAGGGTTTGGCGTGAAGTTTTAGAATTAGGGTTAGGTTTTGGGTTAGGGTTAGGGCTAAAAGGTTAGGGTTAGGGTTTAGACTTTATGGTTAGTGTTAGCGTTGGGGTTAGGGTTTTAGTTACAGTTTGGGTTCTTGTTAGGTTTAGTGTTTAGGTTAGGCTTATTGTTAGGGTTAGGTTTAGTGTTAGGGTCACGTTTAGGGTTAGAGTTAACAGTAAGTGTTAGGGTTAGGGTAAGGGTTAGGGTTAGTGTTAGGTTTTAGGTTTGGGTGAGGGTTAGGTTTAGCGGTATGGGTTAGGGTTAGCGTTAGGGAATAGGTTTAGAGGTAGGTTTAGTTTTAGGGTTATGTTTAGGCATAGGGATAGATTTAGGGATAGTGTTAGGGTTAAGGTTAGGGTTTAGTGTTATTGTTAGGGTTAGGGTTAGGTTTGGAGGTTAGGGATAGATTTAGGATTAGGGTTAGTGTTAGGGTTAGGGTTCAAGTTTAATGCTAGGGTTAGCATTTGAGTTAGGCTTATAGTTAGGGTTAAGGTTATGGTTCGAAGTTAGCGTTAAATTAGTTTTAGGATTAAGTGTAGGGTTCAGGTTGGGGTTAGGGTTAGGTTTAGAGGTTAGGGTTAGTGTTAGGGTTAGGGTTGAAGCTTAGATTTAGATTTAGGTTCAGTTTTAGAAGTTAGCTTTAGCGTTATCTTTAGGGTTAGGGTTAGGTTGAGTTTTACGGTTAGGGTTAGGGTAATTGTTAGAAGTTACGTTTGTGTTACTGTTAGGTTTAGGGTTAGGGTTAGAGGTTAGGGTTAGATTTAGGTTTAGGGTTTGGGTTAGGGTTCGAGATTAGGGTTAAGGTTAGAGTTAGGGTTAGGGTTAGTGTTAAGTTTAGTTTAACATTTAGGCTTAGGGTGAGATTTAGGTTGAGTGTTAGGGTTAGGATTATATTTAGAGGTTAGTGTTATGGTTCCGGTTAGGGTTAGGGTTACACTTAGGTTTCAGGTTAGTGTTAGATTTCGGGCTGGCTTAGGGTTAGGGTGAGAATTAGAAGTTAATGTTTGGTGTGGGCTTAGGGTTAGTCTTAAGGTTAAGGTTTGGTTAGGGTTAGGGTTAGGTTTAGGGTTAGGGTTAGGTTTAGGGTTAGAGATTGTTAGGGAGATGATTAGGGTTAGGGTTAGGGTTACTATTAGTTTTAGGTATATTGTTAAGGTTGGAGTTAGTGTTAGGGTTAGTTTTGGGTTGGGTTTAAGTTTAGGGTTAACTTTAGGGTTAGGGTTAGGGTTACGTTTCGGTATAGGGTAAGGGTTAGGATTAGGGTTAGATGATAGGTTACGGTTAGGGTTAGGGTTAGTGTGAGGTTTAGGGTTACGGTTAGATTTAGGGTTAGGGTTATGTTAGATTTAGGGTTAGTGTTAGGGTTAGGCTAAAGGTTAGGTTTAGGTTTAGTGTTAATGTTAGGGTTAGTGTTAGGGTTAGGGTTGTGTTTGCGTCTTAGTGTTAGCATTAGGGATCATGTTAGTTTTAGAGTTAGTGTTAGAGTTAGCGTTAAGTTTAGGGTTAAGGTTATCGTTATGATTAAGCTTAGGGGTTAGGTGTTAGGGATAGGTTAGGGTTAGGGTTAGGGTTAGCATTAGGTTATGGTTAGGGTTAGAGTTAGGGTTAGAGTTAGGGTTTGAATTACGGTTTGTCATTTATGTTGTGGATAGGGTTAGGTTTAGGGTTAGTGTTAGAAGTTAAGTTTAGCATTAGGGTTAGGTTTAGGCTTAGGTTTAGCTTTAGGGTTAGGGTTAAGTTTAGGCTTACCATTCGAATTTATATTTGGGTTAATGTTAGGGTTAGGGTTAGCTTTAGGGTTAGGATTAAGTTTAGAGAGGGTTAGGGTTAGGCTTATGGTAGAATTCGAGTTAGAGTTTAGGGTAGGTGTTAGGTTTAGGGTAAGGTTTAGGTGTAGGGTTAGGGTTACGGTTAGTGCTAGGGTGAGGGTTAGAGTTATGGTTAGAGTTATGGATTAGGGTTCAGTTTTGGGTAAGGTTTAGTGTTAGGGTTAGGGTTAGGTTTAGGGATTATGGTTAGTGTTAGTGTTGGGTTAGTGTTAGGGTTAGAGGGTTTCGTTTAGGGATAGAGATAGGCTTAGCGTTAGGGTTAGGGTTAGGGTTAAAAGTTAGTGTTAGGGTTAGTGTTTAGGGTTAGTGTTAGTGTTAGGGTTAGGGTTATAGTTACTGTTTGGGTTCTTGTTAGGTTTAGGGTTATAGGTTAGGGTTAGGGTTAGGGTTAGGGTTTGGGTTAGGTTTAGGGTTAGGGTTAGGGTTAGGGTTAGGGTTAGGTTTAGGGTTGGGGTTAGGTTTAGGGTTAGGGTTAGTGTTATAGTTACGGTTTGCGTTCTTGTTAGGTTTAGGGTTATAGGTTAGGCTGATGGTTAGGGTTAGGTTTAGGGTTAGGGTTGAGTTTAGGGTTATAGTTAATGGTAAGTGTTAGGGTTAGGGTAAGGATTAGGATTACTGTTAGTGTTTGGATTTGGGTGAGGGTTAGGTTTAGCGGTAAGGGTTAGGGATAGTGTTAGGGATTAGGTTTAGAGGTAGGTTTAGCTTTAGGGTTGGCTTTAGGCATAGGGATAGATTTAGGGATAGTGTTAGTGTTAAGGTTGGGGTTTAGTGTTATTTTTAGGGTTAGGGTTAGGGTTATGGTTAGAGTTAGGGTTGGAGGTTAGGGACAGTTTTAGGCTTAGGGTTAGTGTTAGGGTTACGGTTTGAGTTTAGTGCTAGGGTTAGCATTAGGGTTAGGCATATGGTTAGTGTTAAGGTTAGGGTTAGTGTTAGGGTTAACGTTGAAGCTTAGGTTGAGATTTAGGTTCAGGTTTAGAAGTTAGCTTTAGCGTTATGTTTAGGGTTAGGTTGAGTTTTACGTTTACGATTAGGGTAAGGGTTAGACGTTTGGTTTGTGTTACTGTTAGGTTTAGGTTCAGGTTTAGGTTTACGGTTAGAAGTTAGTGTTAGGTTTAGGTTTAGGTTTAAGGTTAGGGTTAGGGTTAGAGTTTAGGGTTAAGGTTAGAGTTAGGGTTACGGTTAGGGTTAAGTTTCGTGTAACATTTAGGCTTTGGGTTAAATTTAGGGTTAGTGTTAGGGTTTGGTTTAGATTTAGAGGTTAGTGTTATGGTTATGGTGAGGGTTAGGTTTACGCTTAGGTTTCAGGTTAGTGTTAGATTTAGGGCTGGCTTACTGTTAGGGTAGGATTAGAATTTAATGTTTGGTGTAGGCTTAGGGTTAGGGTTAAGGTTAAGTTAGGGTTAGGGTGGGTTTAGGGTTAGGGGTTAGTTGTTAGGGAGATGATTAGGGTAGGGTTACGGTTAGGTTTAGTTTTAGGTGTTAGTTGATAGGGAAATGATTAGGGTTAGGGTTAGGGTTACGATTTGTTTTAGGGATATTATTAATTTGGAATTAGTGTTAGGGTAACTTTAGGTTGGGTTTAAGGTTAGGGTTAGCTTTAGGGTTAGGGTTAGGGTTACGTTTTGGTATAGGGTAAGGTTTAGGATTATGGTTAGATGATAAGTTTCGATTAGGGTTAGGGTTAGTGTGAGGGTTAGGGTTAGGGTTAGAGTTAGGGTTAGGGTTAGGGTTAGATTTAGGTTTAGTGTTAGTGTTATGGTAAAGGTTAGGGTTAGGGTTAGGGTTAGGGTTATGTTTACGGTTTAGGGTTAGGGTTAGTGTTAGTTTTAGAGTTAGGGTTAGAGTTAGCGTTAAGTTTAGGATTAAGTTTATGGTTATGATTAGGCTAAGGGGTTAGGTGTTAGGGATAGGTTAGGGTTAGGTTTAGGGTTAGCGTTAGGTTATGGTTAGTGTTAGAGTTAGGGTGAGAGTTAGGGTTTGAATTAGGTTTTGTCATTAGGGTTGTGGTTAGTGTTAGGTTTAGGGTCAGGGTTAGAAGTTAAGTTTAGCATTAGGGATAGGTTTAGGCTTAGGTTCAGCTTTAGGGTTACGGTTAGGGTTAGGGTTAACATTCGAATTTAAGTTTGGGTTAGCGTTAGGGTTAGGGTTAGGTTTAGGGTTAGGATTAAATTTAGAGAGGGTTAGGGTTAGGGTTATGGTAGAATTCGAGTTAGAGTTTCCAGTAAGTGTTAGGTTTAGGGTAAGGGTTAGGTGTAAGGTTCAGGTTACGGTTACTGTTAGGGTGAGGGTTAGCGTTATGGTTAGAGTTATGGGTTAGGGTTCAGTTTTGGGTAAGGGTTAGTGTTAGGGTTAGGTTTAGGTTTAGGGTTTATGGTTAGTGTTAGTGTTGGGTTAGTGTTAGGGTTAGAGGGTTTCTTTTTTGGGCTAGAGATAGGCTTAGCATTAGGGTTAGGGTTAGGGTTAGAGGTTAGGGTAAGGGTTAGAATTAGAGGTTACTGTTAGGGTTATGGTGAGGGTTAAGTTTAGAATTCGGGTTTAGATTTAGGGTTAGGGTTAGGGTTAGTTTTATGTTTAAGGTTAGGTTTAGGGATGGTGTTAGTGTTAGTGTTAGTGTTTAGGTTGGCGATTAGGTTTAGGGTTAGGGTTAGATTTAGATTTAGCGTTAAGGTGAGGGTTAGGCTTAGGCTTAGGGCTAGGGGTTAGGGTTAGGGTTAGGTTAGTGTTAGGGTTAAGGTTATGGCTAGTGGTCGGTTATCGTTAGAGTATCGCGTTAGATTTAGGGCTAGGGTTAGGTTTAGGGTTAGGGTTATGGTTAGAGTTAGGGTTAGTTTGGACAGTGTTATGGTTATGGTTAGGGTTAGGATTGGGATTAGGTTTAGGGTTAGTGTTAGTGTTAGGGTTAGAATTAGGGTTTGATGTTAGGGTTTAGCTTTAGGGCTAGCGTTAGGCTTAGTGTTAGAGTGTTAGGGTTAGGGTTAGGGTTGTGGTTTGAGGTTAGCTTTAGTTCTAGGATTAGGATTAGGGTTATGGTTAGTGTTCGGGTTACGTTTATGGTTAGGGTTATGGTTAGCCTTTGGATTCGGGTGAGGGTTAGAGTTAGAGGTTAGGCTTATGGTTAAGGTTAGGGTTGCAGTTCGGGTGGTTGTTAGAGTTTAGGGTTAGTGTTAGGGTTAGAGTAAGGGTTAGTATTAGTGTTAGTGTGAGGGTTAGGGTTAGGGTTAGGGTTTACAGTTAGGCTTAGGTTTAGCAAGAGTGTTGTTTTTAGTGAAAGGTTTAGGGTGAGGGATAGTGTCAGGATTACGCTTTTTGTTTAGTGTTAAGGTTAGGGATATGATTAGTGTTAGGGTTAGGTTTGGAGTTTAGGATTAGGGTTAGAGTTTAGGGTTATGGTTAGGGTTAGAGTTAGGTTTAGGCGTAGTGTTGAAGCTCAGGTTTAGCGTTAATGTTAGTGTTAGAAGTTAGCTTTAGTGTTATGGTTAGAGTTAGGGTTAGTTTGAGATTTAGGGTCAGGGTTATGGTGAGTGATATAAAATATGTTTGTGTTAGTGTCAGTGTTAGGGTTAGGGTTAGACAGGGTAAGGGTTAGGGTTAGGATTTGGATTGGTGTTAGGGATAGGGTTAGTGTTAGGGTTAGAGTTATGTTTAGTGTGAGGATTAGGGTTTGGCGTGAAGTTTTAGAATTAGGGTTAGGTTTAGGGTTAGGGTTAGGGCTAAAAGGTTAGGGTTAGGGTTTAGAGTTTATGGTTAGTGTTAGCGTTGGGGTTAGGGTTTTAGTTACAGTTTGGGTTCCTGTTAGGTTTAGTGTTTAGGTTAGGCTTATTGTTATGGTTAGGTTTAGGGTTAGGGTTACGTTTAGGGTTAGAGTTAACAGTAAGTGTTAGGGTTAGGGTAAGGGTTAGGGTTAGTGTTAGGTTTTGGGTTTTGGTGAGGGTTAGGTTTAGCGGTATGGGTTAGGGTTAGTGTTAGGGAATAGGGTTAGAGGTAGGTTTAGGTTTAGGGTTGGGTTTAGGCATAGGGATAGATTTAGGGATAGTGTTAGGGTTAAGGTTAGGGTTTAGTGTTATTGTTAGGGTTAGGGTTAGGTTTGGAGGTTAGGGATAGATTTAGGATTAGGGTTAGTGTTAGGGTTAGGGTTCGAGTTTAATGCTAGGGTTAGCATTTGAGTTAGGCTTATAGTTAGGGTTAAGGTTATGGTTCGAAGTTAGCGTTAAATTAGTTTTAGGATTAAGTGTAGGGTTCAGGTTAGGGTTAGGTTTAGGTTTAGAGGTTACGGTTAGTGTTAGGGTTAGGGTTGAAGCTTAGATTTAGATTTAGGTTCAGTTTTAGAAGTTAGCTTTAGCGTTATGTTTAGGGTTAGGGTTAGGTTGAGTTTTACGGTTAGGGTTAGGGCAATTGTTAGAAGTTACGTTTGTGTTACTGTTAGGTTTAGGGTTAGGGTTAGAGTTTAGGGTTAGGTTTAGTTTTAGGGTTTGGGTTAGTGTTCGAGATGAGGGTTAAGGTTAGAGTTAGGGTCAGGTTTAGGGTTAAGTTTAGTTTAACATTTAGGCTTAGGGTGAGATTTAGGTTGAGTGTTAGGGTTAGGATTATATTTAGAGGTTAGTGTTATGGTTCTGGTTAGGGTTAGGGTTACACTTAGGTTTCAGGTTAGTGTTAGATTTCGGGCTGGCTTAGGGTTAGGGTGAGAATTAGAAGTTAATGTTTGGTGTGGGCTTAGGGTTAGTCTTAAGGTTACGGTTTGGTTAGGTTTAGGGTTAGGTTTAGGGTTAGAGATTGTTAGGGAGATGATTAGGGTTAGGGTTAGGGTTACTATTAGTTTTAGGTATATTGTTAAGGTTGGAGTTAGTGTTAGGGTTAGTTTTGGGTTGGGTTTAAGTTTAGGGTTAACTTTAGGGTTAGGGTTAGGGTTACGTTTCGGTATAGGGTAAGGGTTAGGATTAGGGTTAGATGATAGGTTACGGTTAGGGTTAGGGTTAGTGTGAGGTTTAGGGTTACGGTTAGATTTAGGGTTAGGGTTATGTTAGATTTAGGGTTAGTGTTAGGGTTAGGCTAAAGGTTAGGTTTAGGTTTAGTGTTAATGTTAGGGTTAGTGTTAGGGTTAGGGTTGTGTTTGCGTCTTAGTGTTAGCATTAGGGATCGTGTTAGTTTTAGAGTTAGTGTTAGAGTTAGCGTTAAGTTTAGGGTTAAGGTTATCGTTATGATTAAGCTTAGGGGTTAGGTGTTAGGGATAGGTTAGGGTTAGGGTTAGGGTTAGCATTAGGTTATGGTTAGGGTTAGAGTTAGGGTTAGAGTTAGGGTTTGAATTACGGTTTGTCATTTATGTTGTGGATAGGGTTAGGTTTAGGGTTAGTGTTAGAAGTTAAGTTTAGCATTAGGGTTAGGTTTAGGCTTAGGTTTAGCTTTAGGGTTAGGGTTAAGTTTAGGCTTACCATTCGAATTTATATTTGGGTTAATGTTAGGGTTAGGGTTAGGTTTAGGGTTAGGATTAAGTTTAGAGAGGGTTAGGGTTAGGCTTATGGTAGAATTCGAGTTAGAGTTTAGGGTAGGTGTTAGGTTTAGGGTAAGGTTTGGGTGTAGGGTTAGGGTTACGGTTAGTGCTAGGGTGAGGGTTAGAGTTATGGTTAGAGTTATGGATTAGGGTTCAGTTTTGGGTAAGGTTTAGTGTTAGGGTTAGGGTTAGGTTTAGGGATTATGGTTAGTGTTAGTGTTGGGTTAGTGTTAGGGTTAGAGGGTTTCGTTTAGGGATAGAGATAGGCTTAGCGTTAGGGTTAGGGTTAGGGTTAAAAGTTAGTGTTAGGGTTAGTGTTTAGGGTTAGTGTTAGTGTTAGGGTTAGGGTTATAGTTACGGTTTGGGTTCTTGTTAGGTTTAGGGTTATAGGTTAGCGTTAGGGTTTGGGTTAGGTTTAGGGTTAGGGTTAGGGTTAGGGTTAGGGTTAGGTTTAGGGTTAGGGTTAGGTTTAGGGTTAGGGGTAGGGTTATAGTTACGGTTTGCGTTCTTGTTAGGTTTAGGTTTATAGGTTAGGCTTATGGTTAGGGTTATGTTTAGGGTTAGGGTTGAGTTTAGGGTTATAGTTAATGGTAAGTGTTAGGGTTAGGGTAAGGATTAGGATTACTGTTAGTGTTTGGATTTGGGTGAGGGTTAGGTTTAGCGGTAAGGGTTAGGGATAGTGTTAGGGATTAGGTTTAGAGGTAGGTTTAGGTTTAGGGTTGGCTTTAGGCATAGGGATAGACTTAGGGATAGTGTTAGTGTTAAGGTTAGGGTTTAGTGTTATTTTTAGGGTTAGGGTTAGGGTTATGGTTAGAGTTAGGGTTGGAGGTTAGGGACAGTTTTAGGGTTAGGGTTAGTGTTAGGGTTACGGTTTGAGTTTAGTGCTAGGGTTAGCATTAGGGTTAGGCATATGGTTAGTGTTAAGGTTAGGGTTAGTGTTAGGTTTAGGGTTGAAGCTTAGGTTGAGATTTAGGTTCAGGTTTAGAAGTTAGCTTTAGCGTTATGTTTAGGGTTAGGTTGAGTTTTAGGTTTACGATTAGGGTAAGGGTTAGAAGTTAGGTTTGTGTTACTGTTAGGTTTAGGTTCAGGTTTAGGTTTACGGTTAGAGGTTAGTGTTAGGGTTAGGTTTAGGTTTAAGTTTAGAGTTTAGCGTTAAGGTTAGAGTTAGGGTTACGGTTAGGGTTAAGTTTCATGTAACATTTAGGCTTTGGGTTATATTTAGGGTTAGTGTTAGGGTTTGGTTTAGATTTAGAGGTTAGTGTTATGGTTATGGTGAGGGTTAGGTTTACGCTTAGGTTTCAGGTTAGTGTTAGATTTAGGGCTGGCTTAGTGTTAGGGTGAGGATTAGAATTTAATGTTTGGTGTAGGCTTAGGTTTAGGGTTAAGGTTAAGTTAGGGTTATGGTGGGTTTAGGGTTAGGGGTTCGTTGTTAGGGAGATGATTAGGGTAGGGTTACGGTTAGGTTTAGGTTTAGGTGTTAGTTGATAGGGAAATGATTAGGGTTAGTGTTAGGGTTACGATTAGTTTTAGGGATATTATTAATTTGGAGTTAGTGTTAGGGTTACTTTGGGTTGGGTTTAAGGTTAGGGTTAGCTTTACGGTTAGGGTTAGGGTTACGTTTTGGTATAGGATAAGGTTTAGGATTATGGTTAGATGATAAGTTTCGATTAGGGTTAGTGTGAGGGTTAGGGTTAGGGTTAGAGTTAGGGTTAGGGTTAGGGTTAGATTTAGGTTTAGTGTTAGTGTTATGGTAAAGGTTAGGGTTAGGGTCAGTGTTAATGTTAGGGTTCGGGTTAGTGTTAGGGTTAGGGTTATGTTTACGGTTTAGGGTTAGGGTTAGTGTTAGTTTTAGAGTTAGGGTTAGAGTTAGCGTTAAGTTTAGGATTAAGGTTATGGTTATGATTAGGCTAAGGGGTTAGGTGTTAGGGATAGGTTAGGGTTAGGTTTAGGGTTAGCGTTAGGTTATGGTTAGTGTTAGAGTTAGGGTGAGAGTTAGGGTTTGAATTAGGTTTTGTCATTAGGGTTGTGGTTAGTTTTAGGTTTAGGGTCAGGGTTAGAAGTTAAGTTTAGCATTAGGGATAGGTTTAGGCTTAGGTTTAGCTTTAGGGTTACGGTTAGGGTTAGGGTTAACATTCGAACTTAAGTTTGGGTTAGCGTTAGGGTTAGGGTTAGGGTTAGGTTTAGGGTTAGGATTAAATTTAGAGAGGGTTAGGGTTAGGGTTATGGTAGAATTCGAGTTAGAGTTTCCAGTAAGTGTTAGGTTTAGGGTAAGGGTTAGGTGTAGGGTTCAGGTTACTGTTACTGTGAGGGTGAGGGTTAGCGTTATGGTTAGAGTTATGTGTTAGGGTTCGGTTTTGGGTAAGGCTTAGTGTTAGGGTTAGGTTTAGGTTTAGGGTTTATGGTTAGTGTTAGTGTTGGGTTAGTGTTAGGGTTAGAGGGTTTCGTTTAGGGATAGAGATAGGCTTAGCGTTAGGGTTAGGGTTAGGGTTAGAGGTTAGGGTAAGGGTTAGAATTAGAGGTTACTGTTAGGGTTACGGTGAGGGTTAGGGTTAGAATTTGGGTTTAGAGTTAGGGTTAGGGTTAGGGTTACTTTTATGGTTAAGGTTAGGTTTAGGGATGGTGTTAGCGTTAGTTTTAGTGTTTAGGTTTGCGGTTAGGTTTAGGGTTAGGGATAGATTTAGATTTAGCGTTAAGGTGAGGGTTAGGCTTAGGCTTAGGGCTAGGGGTTAGGGTTAGGGTTAGGTTAGTGTTAGGGTTAAGGTTAGGGTTTAGTGTTATTGTTAGGGTTAGGGTTAGGTTTGGAGGTTAGGGATAGATTTAGGATTAGGGTTAGTGTTAGGGTTAGGGTTCGAGTTTAATGCTAGGGTTAGCATTTGAGTTAGGCTTATAGTTAGGGTTAAGGTTATGGTTCGAAGTTAGCGTTAAATTAGTTTTAGGATTAAGTGTAGGGTTCAGGTTAGGGTTAGGTTTAGGTTTAGAGGTTACGGTTAGTGTTAGGGTTAGGGTTGAAGCTTAGATTTAGATTTAGGTTCAGTTTTAGAAGTTAGCTTTAGCGTTATGTTTAGGGTTAGGGTTAGGTTGAGTTTTACGGTTAGGGTTAGGGCAATTGTTAGAAGTTACGTTTGTGTTACTGTTAGGTTTAGGGTTAGGGTTAGAGTTTAGGGTTAGGTTTAGTTTTAGGGTTTGGGTTAGTGTTCGAGATGAGGGTTAAGGTTAGAGTTAGGGTCAGGTTTAGGGTTAAGTTTAGTTTAACATTTAGGCTTAGGGTGAGATTTAGGTTGAGTGTTAGGGTTAGGATTATATTTAGAGGTTAGTGTTATGGTTCTGGTTAGGGTTAGGGTTACACTTAGGTTTCAGGTTAGTGTTAGATTTCGGGCTGGCTTAGGGTTAGGGTGAGAATTAGAAGTTAATGTTTGGTGTGGGCTTAGGGTTAGTCTTAAGGTTACGGTTTGGTTAGGTTTAGGGTTAGGTTTAGGGTTAGAGATTGTTAGGGAGATGATTAGGGTTAGGGTTAGGGTTACTATTAGTTTTAGGTTTATTGTTAAGGTTGGAGTTAGTGTTAGGGTTAGTTTTGGGTTGGGTTTAAGTTTAGGGTTAACTTTAGGGTTAGGGTTAGGGTTACGTTTCGGTATAGGGTAAGGGTTAGGATTAGGGTTAGATGATAGGTTACGGTTAGGGTTAGGGTTAGTGTGAGGTTTAGGGTTACGGTTAGATTTAGGGTTAGGGTTATGTTAGATTTAGGGTTAGTGTTAGGGTTAGGCTAAAGGTTAGGTTTAGGTTTAGTGTTAATGTTAGGGTTAGTGTTAGGGTTAGGGTTGTGTTTGCGTCTTAGTGTTAGCATTAGGGATCGTGTTAGTTTTAGAGTTAGTGTTAGAGTTAGCGTTAAGTTTAGGGTTAAGGTTATCGTTATGATTAAGCTTAGGGGTTAGGTGTTAGGGATAGGTTAGGGTTAGGGTTAGGGTTAGCATTAGGTTATGGTTAGGGTTAGAGTTAGGGTTAGAGTTAGGGTTTGAATTACGGTTTGTCATTTATGTTGTGGATAGGGTTAGGTTTAGGGTTAGTGTTAGAAGTTAAGTTTAGCATTAGGGTTAGGTTTAGGCTTAGGTTTAGCTTTAGGGTTAGGGTTAAGTTTAGGCTTACCATTCGAATTTATATTTGGGTTAATGTTAGGGTTAGGGTTAGGTTTAGGGTTAGGATTAAGTTTAGAGAGGGTTAGGGTTAGGCTTATGGTAGAATTCGAGTTAGAGTTTAGGGTAGGTGTTAGGTTTAGGGTAAGGTTTGGGTGTAGGGTTAGGGTTACGGTTAGTGCTAGGGTGAGGGTTAGAGTTATGGTTAGAGTTATGGATTAGGGTTCAGTTTTGGGTAAGGTTTAGTGTTAGGGTTAGGGTTAGGTTTAGGGATTATGGTTAGTGTTAGTGTTGGGTTAGTGTTAGGGTTAGAGGGTTTCGTTTAGGGATAGAGATAGGCTTAGCGTTAGGGTTAGGGTTAGGGTTAAAAGTTAGTGTTAGGGTTAGTGTTTAGGGTTAGTGTTAGTGTTAGGGTTAGGGTTATAGTTACGGTTTGGGTTCTTGTTAGGTTTAGGGTTATAGGTTAGCGTTAGGGTTTGGGTTAGGTTTAGGGTTAGGGTTAGGGTTAGGGTTAGGGTTAGGTTTAGGGTTAGGGTTAGGTTTAGGGTTAGGGGTAGGGTTATAGTTACGGTTTGCGTTCTTGTTAGGTTTAGGTTTATAGGTTAGGCTTATGGTTAGGGTTATGTTTAGGGTTAGGGTTGAGTTTAGGGTTATAGTTAATGGTAAGTGTTAGGGTTAGGGTAAGGATTAGGATTACTGTTAGTGTTTGGATTTGGGTGAGGGTTAGGTTTAGCGGTAAGGGTTAGGGATAGTGTTAGGGATTAGGTTTAGAGGTAGGTTTAGGTTTAGGGTTGGCTTTAGGCATAGGGATAGACTTAGGGATAGTGTTAGTGTTAAGGTTAGGGTTTAGTGTTATTTTTAGGGTTAGGGTTAGGGTTATGGTTAGAGTTAGGGTTGGAGGTTAGGGACAGTTTTAGGGTTAGGGTTAGTGTTAGGGTTACGGTTTGAGTTTAGTGCTAGGGTTAGCATTAGGGTTAGGCATATGGTTAGTGTTAAGGTTAGGGTTAGTGTTAGGTTTAGGGTTGAAGCTTAGGTTGAGATTTAGGTTCAGGTTTAGAAGTTAGCTTTAGCGTTATGTTTAGGGTTAGGTTGAGTTTTAGGTTTACGATTAGGGTAAGGGTTAGAAGTTAGGTTTGTGTTACTGTTAGGTTTAGGTTCAGGTTTAGGTTTACGGTTAGAGGTTAGTGTTAGGGTTAGGTTTAGGTTTAAGTTTAGAGTTTAGCGTTAAGGTTAGAGTTAGGGTTACGGTTAGGGTTAAGTTTCATGTAACATTTAGGCTTTGGGTTATATTTAGGGTTAGTGTTAGGGTTTGGTTTAGATTTAGAGGTTAGTGTTATGGTTATGGTGAGGGTTAGGTTTACGCTTAGGTTTCAGGTTAGTGTTAGATTTAGGGCTGGCTTAGTGTTAGGGTGAGGATTAGAATTTAATGTTTGGTGTAGGCTTAGGTTTAGGGTTAAGGTTAAGTTAGGGTTATGGTGGGTTTAGGGTTAGGGGTTCGTTGTTAGGGAGATGATTAGGGTAGGGTTACGGTTAGGTTTAGGTTTAGGTGTTAGTTGATAGGGAAATGATTAGGGTTAGTGTTAGGGTTACGATTAGTTTTAGGGATATTATTAATTTGGAGTTAGTGTTAGGGTTACTTTGGGTTGGGTTTAAGGTTAGGGTTAGCTTTACGGTTAGGGTTAGGGTTACGTTTTGGTATAGGATAAGGTTTAGGATTATGGTTAGATGATAAGTTTCGATTAGGGTTAGTGTGAGGGTTAGGGTTAGGGTTAGAGTTAGGGTTAGGGTTAGGGTTAGATTTAGGTTTAGTGTTAGTGTTATGGTAAAGGTTAGGGTTAGGGTCAGTGTTAATGTTAGGGTTCGGGTTAGTGTTAGGGTTAGGGTTATGTTTACGGTTTAGGGTTAGGGTTAGTGTTAGTTTTAGAGTTAGGGTTAGAGTTAGCGTTAAGTTTAGGATTAAGGTTATGGTTATGATTAGGCTAAGGGGTTAGGTGTTAGGGATAGGTTAGGGTTAGGTTTAGGGTTAGCGTTAGGTTATGGTTAGTGTTAGAGTTAGGGTGAGAGTTAGGGTTTGAATTAGGTTTTGTCATTAGGGTTGTGGTTAGTTTTAGGTTTAGGGTCAGGGTTAGAAGTTAAGTTTAGCATTAGGGATAGGTTTAGGCTTAGGTTTAGCTTTAGGGTTACGGTTAGGGTTAGGGTTAACATTCGAACTTAAGTTTGGGTTAGCGTTAGGGTTAGGGTTAGGGTTAGGTTTAGGGTTAGGATTAAATTTAGAGAGGGTTAGGGTTAGGGTTATGGTAGAATTCGAGTTAGAGTTTCCAGTAAGTGTTAGGTTTAGGGTAAGGGTTAGGTGTAGGGTTCAGGTTACTGTTACTGTGAGGGTGAGGGTTAGCGTTATGGTTAGAGTTATGTGTTAGGGTTCGGTTTTGGGTAAGGCTTAGTGTTAGGGTTAGGTTTAGGTTTAGGGTTTATGGTTAGTGTTAGTGTTGGGTTAGTGTTAGGGTTAGAGGGTTTCGTTTAGGGATAGAGATAGGCTTAGCGTTAGGGTTAGGGTTAGGGTTAGAGGTTAGGGTAAGGGTTAGAATTAGAGGTTACTGTTAGGGTTACGGTGAGGGTTAGGGTTAGAATTTGGGTTTAGAGTTAGGGTTAGGGTTAGGGTTACTTTTATGGTTAAGGTTAGGTTTAGGGATGGTGTTAGCGTTAGTTTTAGTGTTTAGGTTTGCGGTTAGGTTTAGGGTTAGGGATAGATTTAGATTTAGCGTTAAGGTGAGGGTTAGGCTTAGGCTTAGGGCTAGGGGTTAGGGTTAGGGTTAGGTTAGTGTTAGGGTTAAGGTTAGGGTTTAGTGTTATTGTTAGGGTTAGGGTTAGGTTTGGAGGTTAGGGATAGATTTAGGATTAGGGTTAGTGTTAGGGTTAGGGTTCGAGTTTAATGCTAGGGTTAGCATTTGAGTTAGGCTTATAGTTAGGGTTAAGGTTATGGTTCGAAGTTAGCGTTAAATTAGTTTTAGGATTAAGTGTAGGGTTCAGGTTAGGGTTAGGTTTAGGTTTAGAGGTTACGGTTAGTGTTAGGGTTAGGGTTGAAGCTTAGATTTAGATTTAGGTTCAGTTTTAGAAGTTAGCTTTAGCGTTATGTTTAGGGTTAGGGTTAGGTTGAGTTTTACGGTTAGGGTTAGGGCAATTGTTAGAAGTTACGTTTGTGTTACTGTTAGGTTTAGGGTTAGGGTTAGAGTTTAGGGTTAGGTTTAGTTTTAGGGTTTGGGTTAGTGTTCGAGATGAGGGTTAAGGTTAGAGTTAGGGTCAGGTTTAGGGTTAAGTTTAGTTTAACATTTAGGCTTAGGGTGAGATTTAGGTTGAGTGTTAGGGTTAGGATTATATTTAGAGGTTAGTGTTATGGTTCTGGTTAGGGTTAGGGTTACACTTAGGTTTCAGGTTAGTGTTAGATTTCGGGCTGGCTTAGGGTTAGGGTGAGAATTAGAAGTTAATGTTTGGTGTGGGCTTAGGGTTAGTCTTAAGGTTACGGTTTGGTTAGGTTTAGGGTTAGGTTTAGGGTTAGAGATTGTTAGGGAGATGATTAGGGTTAGGGTTAGGGTTACTATTAGTTTTAGGTTTATTGTTAAGGTTGGAGTTAGTGTTAGGGTTAGTTTTGGGTTGGGTTTAAGTTTAGGGTTAACTTTAGGGTTAGGGTTAGGGTTACGTTTCGGTATAGGGTAAGGGTTAGGATTAGGGTTAGATGATAGGTTACGGTTAGGGTTAGGGTTAGTGTGAGGTTTAGGGTTACGGTTAGATTTAGGGTTAGGGTTATGTTAGATTTAGGGTTAGTGTTAGGGTTAGGCTAAAGGTTAGGTTTAGGTTTAGTGTTAATGTTAGGGTTAGTGTTAGGGTTAGGGTTGTGTTTGCGTCTTAGTGTTAGCATTAGGGATCGTGTTAGTTTTAGAGTTAGTGTTAGAGTTAGCGTTAAGTTTAGGGTTAAGGTTATCGTTATGATTAAGCTTAGGGGTTAGGTGTTAGGGATAGGTTAGGGTTAGGGTTAGGGTTAGCATTAGGTTATGGTTAGGGTTAGAGTTAGGGTTAGAGTTAGGGTTTGAATTACGGTTTGTCATTTATGTTGTGGATAGGGTTAGGTTTAGGGTTAGTGTTAGAAGTTAAGTTTAGCATTAGGGTTAGGTTTAGGCTTAGGTTTAGCTTTAGGGTTAGGGTTAAGTTTAGGCTTACCATTCGAATTTATATTTGGGTTAATGTTAGGGTTAGGGTTAGGTTTAGGGTTAGGATTAAGTTTAGAGAGGGTTAGGGTTAGGCTTATGGTAGAATTCGAGTTAGAGTTTAGGGTAGGTGTTAGGTTTAGGGTAAGGTTTGGGTGTAGGGTTAGGGTTACGGTTAGTGCTAGGGTGAGGGTTAGAGTTATGGTTAGAGTTATGGATTAGGGTTCAGTTTTGGGTAAGGTTTAGTGTTAGGGTTAGGGTTAGGTTTAGGGATTATGGTTAGTGTTAGTGTTGGGTTAGTGTTAGGGTTAGAGGGTTTCGTTTAGGGATAGAGATAGGCTTAGCGTTAGGGTTAGGGTTAGGGTTAAAAGTTAGTGTTAGGGTTAGTGTTTAGGGTTAGTGTTAGTGTTAGGGTTAGGGTTATAGTTACGGTTTGGGTTCTTGTTAGGTTTAGGGTTATAGGTTAGCGTTAGGGTTTGGGTTAGGTTTAGGGTTAGGGTTAGGGTTAGGGTTAGGGTTAGGTTTAGGGTTAGGGTTAGGTTTAGGGTTAGGGGTAGGGTTATAGTTACGGTTTGCGTTCTTGTTAGGTTTAGGTTTATAGGTTAGGCTTATGGTTAGGGTTATGTTTAGGGTTAGGGTTGAGTTTAGGGTTATAGTTAATGGTAAGTGTTAGGGTTAGGGTAAGGATTAGGATTACTGTTAGTGTTTGGATTTGGGTGAGGGTTAGGTTTAGCGGTAAGGGTTAGGGATAGTGTTAGGGATTAGGTTTAGAGGTAGGTTTAGGTTTAGGGTTGGCTTTAGGCATAGGGATAGACTTAGGGATAGTGTTAGTGTTAAGGTTAGGGTTTAGTGTTATTTTTAGGGTTAGGGTTAGGGTTATGGTTAGAGTTAGGGTTGGAGGTTAGGGACAGTTTTAGGGTTAGGGTTAGTGTTAGGGTTACGGTTTGAGTTTAGTGCTAGGGTTAGCATTAGGGTTAGGCATATGGTTAGTGTTAAGGTTAGGGTTAGTGTTAGGTTTAGGGTTGAAGCTTAGGTTGAGATTTAGGTTCAGGTTTAGAAGTTAGCTTTAGCGTTATGTTTAGGGTTAGGTTGAGTTTTAGGTTTACGATTAGGGTAAGGGTTAGAAGTTAGGTTTGTGTTACTGTTAGGTTTAGGTTCAGGTTTAGGTTTACGGTTAGAGGTTAGTGTTAGGGTTAGGTTTAGGTTTAAGTTTAGAGTTTAGCGTTAAGGTTAGAGTTAGGGTTACGGTTAGGGTTAAGTTTCATGTAACATTTAGGCTTTGGGTTATATTTAGGGTTAGTGTTAGGGTTTGGTTTAGATTTAGAGGTTAGTGTTATGGTTATGGTGAGGGTTAGGTTTACGCTTAGGTTTCAGGTTAGTGTTAGATTTAGGGCTGGCTTAGTGTTAGGGTGAGGATTAGAATTTAATGTTTGGTGTAGGCTTAGGTTTAGGGTTAAGGTTAAGTTAGGGTTATGGTGGGTTTAGGGTTAGGGGTTCGTTGTTAGGGAGATGATTAGGGTAGGGTTACGGTTAGGTTTAGGTTTAGGTGTTAGTTGATAGGGAAATGATTAGGGTTAGTGTTAGGGTTACGATTAGTTTTAGGGATATTATTAATTTGGAGTTAGTGTTAGGGTTACTTTGGGTTGGGTTTAAGGTTAGGGTTAGCTTTACGGTTAGGGTTAGGGTTACGTTTTGGTATAGGATAAGGTTTAGGATTATGGTTAGATGATAAGTTTCGATTAGGGTTAGTGTGAGGGTTAGGGTTAGGGTTAGAGTTAGGGTTAGGGTTAGGGTTAGATTTAGGTTTAGTGTTAGTGTTATGGTAAAGGTTAGGGTTAGGGTCAGTGTTAATGTTAGGGTTCGGGTTAGTGTTAGGGTTAGGGTTATGTTTACGGTTTAGGGTTAGGGTTAGTGTTAGTTTTAGAGTTAGGGTTAGAGTTAGCGTTAAGTTTAGGATTAAGGTTATGGTTATGATTAGGCTAAGGGGTTAGGTGTTAGGGATAGGTTAGGGTTAGGTTTAGGGTTAGCGTTAGGTTATGGTTAGTGTTAGAGTTAGGGTGAGAGTTAGGGTTTGAATTAGGTTTTGTCATTAGGGTTGTGGTTAGTTTTAGGTTTAGGGTCAGGGTTAGAAGTTAAGTTTAGCATTAGGGATAGGTTTAGGCTTAGGTTTAGCTTTAGGGTTACGGTTAGGGTTAGGGTTAACATTCGAACTTAAGTTTGGGTTAGCGTTAGGGTTAGGGTTAGGGTTAGGTTTAGGGTTAGGGTTAAATTTAGAGAGGGTTAGGGTTAGGGTTATGGTAGAATTCGAGTTAGAGTTTCCAGTAAGTGTTAGGTTTAGGGTAAGGGTTAGGTGTAGGGTTCAGGTTACTGTTACTGTTAGGGTGAGGGTTAGCGTTATGGTTAGAGTTATGTGTTAGGGTTCGGTTTTGGGTAAGGCTTAGTGTTAGGGTTAGGTTTAGGTTTAGGGTTTATGGTTAGTGTTAGTGTTGGGTTAGTGTTAGGGTTAGAGGGTTTCGTTTAGGGATAGAGATAGGCTTAGCGTTAGGGTTAGGGTTAGGGTTAGAGGTTAGGGTAAGGGTTAGAATTAGAGGTTACTGTTAGGGTTACGGTGAGGGTTAGGGTTAGAATTTGGGTTTAGAGTTAGGGTTAGGGTTAGGGTTACTTTTATGGTTAAGGTTAGGTTTAGGGATGGTGTTAGCGTTAGTTTTAGTGTTTAGGTTTGCGGTTAGGTTTAGGGTTAGGGATAGATTTAGATTTAGCGTTAAGGTGAGGGTTAGGCTTAGGCTTAGGGCTAGGGGTTAGGGTTAGGGTTAGGTTAGTGTTAGGGTTAAGGTTAGGGTTTAGTGTTATTGTTAGGGTTAGGGTTAGGTTTGGAGGTTAGGGATAGATTTAGGATTAGGGTTAGTGTTAGGGTTAGGGTTCGAGTTTAATGCTAGGGTTAGCATTTGAGTTAGGCTTATAGTTAGGGTTAAGGTTATGGTTCGAAGTTAGCGTTAAATTAGTTTTAGGATTAAGTGTAGGGTTCAGGTTAGGGTTAGGTTTAGGTTTAGAGGTTACGGTTAGTGTTAGGGTTAGGGTTGAAGCTTAGATTTAGATTTAGGTTCAGTTTTAGAAGTTAGCTTTAGCGTTATGTTTAGGGTTAGGGTTAGGTTGAGTTTTACGGTTAGGGTTAGGGCAATTGTTAGAAGTTACGTTTGTGTTACTGTTAGGTTTAGGGTTAGGGTTAGAGTTTAGGGTTAGGTTTAGTTTTAGGGTTTGGGTTAGTGTTCGAGATGAGGGTTAAGGTTAGAGTTAGGGTCAGGTTTAGGGTTAAGTTTAGTTTAACATTTAGGCTTAGGGTGAGATTTAGGTTGAGTGTTAGGGTTAGGATTATATTTAGAGGTTAGTGTTATGGTTCTGGTTAGGGTTAGGGTTACACTTAGGTTTCAGGTTAGTGTTAGATTTCGGGCTGGCTTAGGGTTAGGGTGAGAATTAGAAGTTAATGTTTGGTGTGGGCTTAGGGTTAGTCTTAAGGTTACGGTTTGGTTAGGTTTAGGGTTAGGTTTAGGGTTAGAGATTGTTAGGGAGATGATTAGGGTTAGGGTTAGGGTTACTATTAGTTTTAGGTTTATTGTTAAGGTTGGAGTTAGTGTTAGGGTTAGTTTTGGGTTGGGTTTAAGTTTAGGGTTAACTTTAGGGTTAGGGTTAGGGTTACGTTTCGGTATAGGGTAAGGGTTAGGATTAGGGTTAGATGATAGGTTACGGTTAGGGTTAGGGTTAGTGTGAGGTTTAGGGTTACGGTTAGATTTAGGGTTAGGGTTATGTTAGATTTAGGGTTAGTGTTAGGGTTAGGCTAAAGGTTAGGTTTAGGTTTAGTGTTAATGTTAGGGTTAGTGTTAGGGTTAGGGTTGTGTTTGCGTCTTAGTGTTAGCATTAGGGATCGTGTTAGTTTTAGAGTTAGTGTTAGAGTTAGCGTTAAGTTTAGGGTTAAGGTTATCGTTATGATTAAGCTTAGGGGTTAGGTGTTAGGGATAGGTTAGGGTTAGGGTTAGGGTTAGCATTAGGTTATGGTTAGGGTTAGAGTTAGGGTTAGAGTTAGGGTTTGAATTACGGTTTGTCATTTATGTTGTGGATAGGGTTAGGTTTAGGGTTAGTGTTAGAAGTTAAGTTTAGCATTAGGGTTAGGTTTAGGCTTAGGTTTAGCTTTAGGGTTAGGGTTAAGTTTAGGCTTACCATTCGAATTTATATTTGGGTTAATGTTAGGGTTAGGGTTAGGTTTAGGGTTAGGATTAAGTTTAGAGAGGGTTAGGGTTAGGCTTATGGTAGAATTCGAGTTAGAGTTTAGGGTAGGTGTTAGGTTTAGGGTAAGGTTTGGGTGTAGGGTTAGGGTTACGGTTAGTGCTAGGGTGAGGGTTAGAGTTATGGTTAGAGTTATGGATTAGGGTTCAGTTTTGGGTAAGGTTTAGTGTTAGGGTTAGGGTTAGGTTTAGGGATTATGGTTAGTGTTAGTGTTGGGTTAGTGTTAGGGTTAGAGGGTTTCGTTTAGGGATAGAGATAGGCTTAGCGTTAGGGTTAGGGTTAGGGTTAAAAGTTAGTGTTAGGGTTAGTGTTTAGGGTTAGTGTTAGTGTTAGGGTTAGGGTTATAGTTACGGTTTGGGTTCTTGTTAGGTTTAGGGTTATAGGTTAGCGTTAGGGTTTGGGTTAGGTTTAGGGTTAGGGTTAGGGTTAGGGTTAGGGTTAGGTTTAGGGTTAGGGTTAGGTTTAGGGTTAGGGGTAGGGTTATAGTTACGGTTTGCGTTCTTGTTAGGTTTAGGTTTATAGGTTAGGCTTATGGTTAGGGTTATGTTTAGGGTTAGGGTTGAGTTTAGGGTTATAGTTAATGGTAAGTGTTAGGGTTAGGGTAAGGATTAGGATTACTGTTAGTGTTTGGATTTGGGTGAGGGTTAGGTTTAGCGGTAAGGGTTAGGGATAGTGTTAGGGATTAGGTTTAGAGGTAGGTTTAGGTTTAGGGTTGGCTTTAGGCATAGGGATAGACTTAGGGATAGTGTTAGTGTTAAGGTTAGGGTTTAGTGTTATTTTTAGGGTTAGGGTTAGGGTTATGGTTAGAGTTAGGGTTGGAGGTTAGGGACAGTTTTAGGGTTAGGGTTAGTGTTAGGGTTACGGTTTGAGTTTAGTGCTAGGGTTAGCATTAGGGTTAGGCATATGGTTAGTGTTAAGGTTAGGGTTAGTGTTAGGTTTAGGGTTGAAGCTTAGGTTGAGATTTAGGTTCAGGTTTAGAAGTTAGCTTTAGCGTTATGTTTAGGGTTAGGTTGAGTTTTAGGTTTACGATTAGGGTAAGGGTTAGAAGTTAGGTTTGTGTTACTGTTAGGTTTAGGTTCAGGTTTAGGTTTACGGTTAGAGGTTAGTGTTAGGGTTAGGTTTAGGTTTAAGTTTAGAGTTTAGCGTTAAGGTTAGAGTTAGGGTTACGGTTAGGGTTAAGTTTCATGTAACATTTAGGCTTTGGGTTATATTTAGGGTTAGTGTTAGGGTTTGGTTTAGATTTAGAGGTTAGTGTTATGGTTATGGTGAGGGTTAGGTTTACGCTTAGGTTTCAGGTTAGTGTTAGATTTAGGGCTGGCTTAGTGTTAGGGTGAGGATTAGAATTTAATGTTTGGTGTAGGCTTAGGTTTAGGGTTAAGGTTAAGTTAGGGTTATGGTGGGTTTAGGGTTAGGGGTTCGTTGTTAGGGAGATGATTAGGGTAGGGTTACGGTTAGGTTTAGGTTTAGGTGTTAGTTGATAGGGAAATGATTAGGGTTAGTGTTAGGGTTACGATTAGTTTTAGGGATATTATTAATTTGGAGTTAGTGTTAGGGTTACTTTGGGTTGGGTTTAAGGTTAGGGTTAGCTTTACGGTTAGGGTTAGGGTTACGTTTTGGTATAGGATAAGGTTTAGGATTATGGTTAGATGATAAGTTTCGATTAGGGTTAGTGTGAGGGTTAGGGTTAGGGTTAGAGTTAGGGTTAGGGTTAGGGTTAGATTTAGGTTTAGTGTTAGTGTTATGGTAAAGGTTAGGGTTAGGGTCAGTGTTAATGTTAGGGTTCGGGTTAGTGTTAGGGTTAGGGTTATGTTTACGGTTTAGGGTTAGGGTTAGTGTTAGTTTTAGAGTTAGGGTTAGAGTTAGCGTTAAGTTTAGGATTAAGGTTATGGTTATGATTAGGCTAAGGGGTTAGGTGTTAGGGATAGGTTAGGGTTAGGTTTAGGGTTAGCGTTAGGTTATGGTTAGTGTTAGAGTTAGGGTGAGAGTTAGGGTTTGAATTAGGTTTTGTCATTAGGGTTGTGGTTAGTTTTAGGTTTAGGGTCAGGGTTAGAAGTTAAGTTTAGCATTAGGGATAGGTTTAGGCTTAGGTTTAGCTTTAGGGTTACGGTTAGGGTTAGGGTTAACATTCGAACTTAAGTTTGGGTTAGCGTTAGGGTTAGGGTTAGGGTTAGGTTTAGGGTTAGGGTTAAATTTAGAGAGGGTTAAGGTTAGGGTTATGGTAGAATTCGAGTTAGAGTTTCCAGTAAGTGTTAGGTTTAGGGTAAGGGTTAGGTGTAGGGTTCAGGTTACTGTTACTGTTAGGGTGAGGGTTAGCGTTATGGTTAGAGTTATGTGTTAGGGTTCGGTTTTGGGTAAGGCTTAGTGTTAGGGTTAGGTTTAGGTTTAGGGTTTATGGTTAGTGTTAGTGTTGGGTTAGTGTTAGGGTTAGAGGGTTTCGTTTAGGGATAGAGATAGGCTTAGCGTTAGGGTTAGGGTTAGGGTTAGAGGTTAGGGTAAGGGTTAGAATTAGAGGTTACTGTTAGGGTTACGGTGAGGGTTAGGGTTAGAATTTGGGTTTAGAGTTAGGGTTAGGGTTAGGGTTACTTTTATGGTTAAGGTTAGGTTTAGGGATGGTGTTAGCGTTAGTGTTAGTGTTTAGCTTTGTGGTTAGGTTTAGGGTTAGGGTTAGATTTAGATTTAGCGTTAAGGTGAGGGTTAGGCTTAGGCTTAGGGCTAGGCATTAGGGTTAGGGTTAGGTTAGTGTTAGGGTTAAGGTTATGGCTAGGGGTCGGTTATCATTAGAGTATCGTGTTAGATTTAGGGCTAGGGTTAAGTTTAGGGTTAGGGTTATGGTTAGAGTTAGGGTTAGTTTGGACAGTGTTATGGTTATGGTTAGGGTTAGGATTGGGATTAGGTTTAGGGTTAGTGTTAGTGTTAGGGTTAGAATTAGGGTTTGATGTTAGGGCTTAGCTTTAGGGCTAGCATTAGGCTTAGTGTTAGAGTGTTAGGGTTAGGGTTAGGGTTGTGGTTTGAGGTTAGCATTAGTTCTAGGATTAGGATTAGGGTTATGGTTAGTGTTCGGGTTAGGTTTATGGTTAGGGTTATGGTTAGCCTTTGGATTCGGGTGAGGGTTAGAGATAGAGGTTAGGCTATGGTTAAGGTTAGGGTTGCAGTTCGGGTGGTTGTTAGAGTGTAGGTTTATTGTTAGGGTTAGAGTAAGGGTTAGTGTTAATGTTAGTGTTAGTGTGAGGGTTAGGTTTAGGGTTAGGGTTTACAGTTAGGCTTAGGTTTAGCAAGAGTGTTGTTTTTAGTGAAAGGTTTAGGGTTAGGGATAGTGTCAGGATTACGCTTTTTGTTTAGTGTTAAGGTTAGGGATATGATTAGTGTTAGGGTTAGGTTTGGAGTTTAGGATTAGGGTTAGAGTTTAGGGTTATGGTTAGGGTTAGAGTTAGGTTTAGGTGTAGTGTTGAAGCTCAGGTTTAGCGTTAGTGTTAGTGTTAGAAGTTAGCTTTAGTGTTATGGTTAGAGTTAGGGTTAGTTTGAGATTTAGGGTTAGGGTTATGGTGAGTGATATAAAATATGTTTGTGTTAGTGTTAGGGTTAGACAGGGTTAGGGTTAGGGTTAGGATTTGGATTGGTGTTAGGGATAGGGTTAGTGTTAGTGTTAGAGTTAGGGTTAGTGTGAGGATTAGGGTTTGGCGTGAAGTTTTAGAATTAGGGTTAGGTTTAGGGTTAGGGTTAGGGCTAAAAGGTTAGGGTTAGAGTTTATGGTTAGTGTTAGCGTTAGGGTTAGGGTTTTAGTTACATTTTGGGTTCTTGTTAGGTTTAGTGTTTAGGTTAGGCTTATTGTTAGGGTTAGGTCTAGGGTTAGGGTTACGTTTAGGGTTAGAGTTAACAGTAAGTGTTAGGTTTAGGGTAAGAGTTAGGGTTAGTGTTAGGTTTTGGGTTTGGGTGAGGGTTAGGTTTAGCGGTATGGGTTAGGGTTAGTGTTAGGGAATAGGGTTAGAGGTAGGTTTAGGTTTAGGGTTGGGTTTAGGCATAGGGATAGATTTAGGGATAGTGTTAGGGTTAAGGTTAGGGTTTAGTGTTATTGTTATGGTTAGGTTTAGGTTTGGAGGTTAGGGATAGATTTAGGATTAGGGTTAGTGTTAGGGTTAGGGTTCGAGTTTAATGCTAGGGTTAGCATTTGAGTTAGGCTTATAGTTAGGGTTACGGTTATGGTTCGAAGTTAGCGTTAAATTAGTTTTAGGATTAAGTGTAGGGTTCAGGTTAGGGTTAGGGTTAGGTTTAGAGGTTAGGGTTAGTGTTAGGATTAGGGTTGAAGCTTAGATTTAGATTTAGGTTCAGTTTTAGAAGTTAGCTTTAGCGTTATGTTTAGGGTTAGGGTTAGGTTGAGTTTTACGGTTAGAGGTAGGGTAATTGTTTGAAGTTACGTTTGTGTTACTGTTAGGTTTAGGGTTAGGGTTAGAGGTTACGGTTAGGTTTAGGTTTAGGGTTTGGGTTAGGGTTCGAGATTAGGGTTAAGGTTAGAGTTAGGGTCAGGGTTAGGGTTAAGTTTAGTGTAACATTTAGGCTTAGGGTGAGATTTAGGTTGAGTGTTAGTGTTAGGATTAGATTTAGAGGTTAGTGTTATGGTTATGGTTAGGGTTAGGGTTACACTTAGGTTTCAGGTTAGTGTTAGATTTAGGGCTGGCTTAGGGTTAGGGTGAGAATTAGAAGTTAATGTTTGGTGTAGGCTTAGGGTTAGTCTTAAGGTTAAGGTTTGGTTAGGGTTAGGGTTAGGTTTAGGATTAGGGTTAGGTTTAGGGTTAGGGATTGTTAGGGAGATGATTAGGGTTAGGGTTAGGGTTACTATTAGTTTTAGGTATATTGTTAAGGTTGGAGTTAGTGTTAGGGTTAGTTTTGGGTTGGGTTTAAGTTTAGGGTTAACTTTAGGGTTAGGGTTAGGGTTACGTTTCGGTATAGGGTAAGGGTTACGATTAGGGTTAGATGATAGGTTATGGTTAGGGTTAGGGTTAGTGTGAGGGTTAGGGTTACGGTTAGATTTAGGGTTAGGGTTACGGTTAGATTTAGGGTTAGGGTTATGGTTAGATTTAGGGTTAGTGTTAGGTTTAGGGTAAAGGTTAGGGTTAGGTTTAGTGTTAATGTTAGGGTTAGTGTTAGGGTTAGAGTTGTGTTTGCGTCTTAGGGTTAGCATTAGGGATCGTGTTAGTTTTAGAGTTAGTGTTAGAGTTAGCATTAAGTTTAGGGTTAAGGTTATCGTTATGATTAAGCTTAGGGGTTAGGTGTTAGGGATAGGTTAGGGTTAGGGTTAGGGTTAGCATTAGGTTATGGTTAGGGTTAGAGTTAGGGTTTGAATTAGGGTTTGTCATTAGTGTTGTGGATAGGGTTAGGTTTAGGGTTATTGTTAGAAGTTAAGTTTAGCATTAGGGTTAGGTTTAGGCTTAGGTTTAGCTTTAGGGTTAGGGTTAGGTTTAGGCTTACCATTCGAATTTATATTTGGGTTAACGTTAGGGTTAGGGTTAGGTTTAGGGTTAGGATTAAGTTTAGAGAGGGTTAGGGTTAGGCTTATGGTAGAATTCGAGTTAGAGTTTAGGGTAGGTGTTAGGTTTAGGGTAAGGTTTAGGTGTAGGGTTAGGGTTACGGTTAGTGTTAGGGTGAGGGTTAGAGTTATGGTTAGAGTTATGGATTAGGGTTCAGTTTTGGGTAAGGTTTAGTGTTAGGGTTAGGGTTAGGTTTAGGGATTATGGTTAGTGTTATTGTTGGGTTAGTGTTAGGGTTAGAGGGTTTCGTTTAAGGATAGAGATAGGCTTAGCGTTAGGGTTAGGGTTAGGGTTAAAAGTTAGTGTTAGGGTTAGTGTTTAGGGTTAGTGTTAGTGTTAGGGTTAGGGTTAGGGTTAGATTTAGGTTTAGTGTTAGTGTTATGGTAAAGGTTAGGGTTAGGGTCAGTGTTAATCTTAGGGTTCGGGTTAGTGTTAGGGTTAGGGTTATGTTTACGGTTTAGGGTTAGGGTTAGTGTTAGTTTTAGAGTTAGGGTTAGAGTTAGTGTTATGTTTAGGATTAAGGTTATGGTTATGATTAGGCTAAGGGGTTAGGTGTTAGGGATAGGTTAGGGTTAGGTTTAGGGTTAGCGTTAGGTTATGGTTAGTGTTAGAGTTAGGGTGAGAGTTAGGGTTTGAATTAGGTTTTGTCATTAGGGTTGTGGTTAGTGTTAGGTTTAGGGTCAGGTTTAGAAGTTAAGTTTAGCATTAGGGATAGGTTTAGGCTTAGGTTTAGCTTTAGGATTACGGTTATGGTTAGGGTTAACATTCAAATTTAAGTTTGGGTTAGCGTTAGGGTTAGGGTTAGGTTTAGGGTTAGGATTAAATTTAGAGAGGGTTAGGGTTAGGGTTATGGTAGAATTCGAGTTAGAGTTTCCAGTAAGTGTTAGGTTTAGAGTAAGGGTTAGGTGTAGGGTTCAGGTTACGGTTACTGTTAGGGTGAGGGTTAGCGTTATGGTTAGAGTTATGTGTTAGGGTTCGGTTTTGGGTAAGGCTTAGTGTTAGGGTTAGGTTTAGGTTTAGGGTTTATGGTTAGTGTTAGTGTTGGGTTAGTGTTAGGGTTAGAGGGTGTCGTTTAGGGATAGAGATAGGCTTAGCGTTAGGGTTAGGGTTAGGGTTAGAGGTTAGGGTAAGTGTTAGAATTAGAGGTTACTGTTAGGGTTACGGTGAGGGTTAGGGTTAGAATTTGGGTTTAGAGTTAGGGTTAGGGTTAGGGTTAGTTTTATGGTTAAGATTAGGTTTAGGGATGGTGTTAGCGTTAGTGTTAGTGTTTAGCTTTGCGGTTAGGTTTAGGGTTAGGGTTAGATTTAGATTTAGCGTTAAGGTGAGGGTTAGGCTTAGGCTTAGGGCTAGTGGTTAGGGTTAGGGTTAGGTTAGTGTTAGGGTTAAGGTTATGGCTAGGGGTCGGTTATCATTAGAGTATCGCGTTAGATTTAGAGCTAGGGTTAGGTTTAGGGTTAGGGTTATGGTTAGAGTTAGGGTTAGTTTGGACAGTGTTATGGTTATGGTTAGGGTTAGGATTGGGATTAGGTTTAGGGTTAGTGTTAGTGTTAGGGTTAGAATTAGGGTTTGATGTTAGGGGTTAGCTTTAGGGCTAGCGTTAGGCTTAGTGTTAGAGTGTTAGGGTTAGGGTTAGGGTTGTGGTTTGAGATTAGCATTAGTTCTAGGATTAGGATTAGGGTTATGGTTAGTGTTCGGGTTAGGTTTATGGTTAGGGTTATGGTTAGCCTTTGGATTCGGGTGAGGGTTAGAGTTAGAGGTTAGGCTTATGGTTAAGGTTAGGGTTGCAGTTCGGGTGGTTGTTAGAGTTTAGGGTTAGTGTTAGGGTTAGAGTAAGGGTTAGTGTTAGTGTTAGTGTGAGGGTTAGGGTTAGGGTTAGGGTTTACAGTTAGGCTTAGGTTTAGCAAGAGTGTTGTTTTTAGTGAAAGGTTTAGGGTGAGGGATAGTGTCAGGATTACGCTTTTTGTTTAGTGTTAAGGTTAGGGATATGATTAGTGTTAGGGTTAGGTTTGGAGTTTAGGATTAGGGTTAGAGTTTAGGGTTATGGTTAGGGTTAGAGTTAGGTTTAGGCGTAGTGTTGAAGCTCAGGTTTAGCGTTACTGTTAGTGTTAGAAGTTAGCTTTAGTGTTATGGTTAGAGTTAGGGTTAGTTTGAAATTTAGGGTTAGGGTTATGGTGAGTGATATAAAATATGTTTGTGTTAGTGTCAGTGTTAGTGTTAGGGTTAGACAGGGTTAGGGTTAGGGTTAGGATTTGGATTGGTGTTAGGGATAGGGTTAGTGTTAGGGTTAGAGTTAGGGTTAGTGTGAGGATTAGGGTTTGGCGTGAAGTTTTAGAATTAGGGTTAGGTTGAGGGTTAGGGTTAGGGCTAAAATGTTACGGTTAGGGTTAGATTTTATGGTTAGTGTTAGCGTTGGGGTTAGGGTTTTAGTTACAGTTTGGGTTCTTGTTAGGTTTAGTGTTTAGGTTAGGCTTATTTTTAGGGTTAGGTTTAGGGTTAGGGTTACGTTTAGGATTAGAGTTAACAGTAAGTGTTAAGGTTAGGGTAAGGGTTAGGGTTAGTGTTAGGTTTTGGGTTTGGGTGAGGGTTAGGTTTAGCGGTATGGGTTAGGGTTAGTGTTAGGGAATAGGGTTAGATGTAGGTTTAGGTTTAGGGTTGGGTTGAGGCATAGGGATAGATTTAGGGATAGTGTTAGGGTTAAGGTTAGGGTTTAGTGTTATTGTTAGGGTTAGGGTTAGGGTTGGAGGTTAGGGATAGATTTAGGATTAGGGTTAGTGTTAGGGTTAGGGTTCGAGTTTAATGCTAGGGTTAGCATTTGAGTTAGGCTTATAGTTAGGGTTAAGGTTATGGTTCGAAGTTAGCGTTAAATTAGTTTTAGGATTAAGTGTAGGGTTCAGGTTAGGGTTAGGGTTAGGTTTAGAGGTTAGGGTTAGTGTTAGGGTTAGTTTTGAAGCTTAGATTTAGATTTAGGTTCAGTTTTAGAAGTTAGCTTTAGCGTTATGTTTAGGGTTAGGGTTAGGTCGAGTTTTACGGTTAGGGTTAGGGTAATTGTTAGAAGTTACGTTTGTGTTACTGTTAGGTTTAGGGTTAGGGTTAGAGGTTAGGGTTAGGTTTAGGTTTAGGGTTTGTGTTAGGGTTCGAGATTAGGGTTAAGGTTAGAGTTAAGGTCAGGGTTAGGGTTAAGTTTAGTGTAACATTTAGGCTTAGGGTGAGATTTAGGTTGAGTGTTTGGGTTAGGATTAGATTTAGAGGTTAGTGTTATGGTTATGGTTAGGGTTAGGGTTACATTTAGGTTTCAGGTTAGTGTTAGATTTAGGGCTGGCTTACGGTTAGGGTGAGAATTAGAAGTTAATGTTTGGTGTAGGCTTAGGGTTAGTCTTAAGGTTAAGGTTTGGTTAGGGTTAGGGTTAGGTTTAGGGTTAGGGTTAGGTTTAGGGTTAGGGATTGTTAGGGAGATGATTAGGGTTAGGGTTAGGGTTACTATTAGTTTTAGGTATATTGTTAAGGTTGGAGTTAGTGTTAGGGTTAGTTTTGGGTTGGGTTTAAGTTTAGGGTTAACTTTAGGGTTAGGATTAGGGTTACCTTTCGGTATAGGGTAAGGGTTAGGATTAGGGTTAGATGATAGGTTACGGTTAGGGTTAGGGTTAGTGTGAGGGTTAGGGTTACGGTTAGATTTAGGGTTAGGGTTATGGTTAGATTTAGGGTTAGTGTTAGGGTTAGGGTAAAGTTTAGGGTTAGGTTTAGTGTTAATGTTAGGGTTAGGGTTAGGGTTAGGGTTAGGGTTGTGTTTGCGTCTTAGGGTTAGCATTAGGGATCGTGTTAGTTTTAGAGTTAGTGTTAGAGTTAGCGTTAAGTTTAGGGTTAAGGTTATCATTATGATTAAGCTTAGGGGTTAGGTGTTAGGGATAGGTTAGGGTTAGGGTTAGGTTTAGCATTAGATTATGGTTAGGGTTAGAGTTAGGGTTAGAGTTAGGGTTTGAATTAGGCTTTGTCATTAGTGTTGTGGATAGGGTTAGGTTTAGGGTTAGTGTTAGAAGTTAAGTTTAGCATTAGGGTTAGGTTTAGGCTTAGGTTTAGCTTTAGGGTTAGGGTTAGGTTTAGGCTTACCATTCGAATTTATATTTAGGTTAACGTTAGGGTTAGGGTTAGGTTTAGGGTTAGGATTAAGTTTAGAGAGGGTTATGGTTAGGCTTATGGTAGAATTCGAGTTAGAGTTTAGGGTAGGTGTTAGGTTTAGGGTAAGGTTTAGGTGTAGGGTTAGGGTTACGGTTAGTGTTAGGGTGAGGGTTAGAGTTATGGTTAGAGTTATGGATTAGGGTTCAGTTTTGGGTAAGGTTTAGTGTTAGGGTTAGGGTTAGGTTTAGGGATTATGGTTAGTGTTAGTGTTGGGTTAGTGTTAGGGTTAGAATGTTTCGTTTAGGGATAGAGATAGGCTTAGCGTTAGGGTTAGGGTTAGGGTTAAAAGTTAGTGTTAGTGTTAGTGTTTAGGGTTAGTGTTAGTGTTAGGGTTAGGGTTATAGTTACGGTTTGGGTTCTTGTTAGGTTTAGGGTTATAGGTTAGGGTTAGGGTTAGGTTTAGGGTTAGGGTTAGGGTTAGGGTTAGGTTTAGGGTTAGGGTTAGGGTTAGGGTTAGTGTTAGGGTTAGGGTTATAGTTACGGTTTGCGTTCTTGTTAGGTTTAGGGTTATAGGTTAGGCTTATGTTTAGGGTTAGGTTTAGGGTTAGGGTTGAGTTTAGGGTTATAGTTAATGGTAAGTGTTAGGGTTAGGGTAAGGATTAGGATTACTGTTAGTGTTTGGATTTGGGTGAGGGTTAGGTTTAGCGGTAAGGGTTAGGGATAGTGTTAGGGATTAGGTTTAGAGGTAGGTTTAGGTTTAGGGTTGGCTTTAGGCATAGGGATAGACTTAGGGATAGTGTTAGTGTTAAGGTTAGGGTTTAGTGTTGTTTTTATGGTTAGGGTTAGGGTTAGGGTTAGAGTTAGGGTTGGAGGTTAGGGACAGTTTTAGGGTTAGGGTTAGTGTTAGGGTTACGGTTTGAGTTTAGTGCTAGGGTTAGCATTAGGGTTAGGCATATGGTTAGTGTTAAGCTTAAGGTTAGTGTTAGGGTTAGGGATGAAGCTTAGGTTGAGATTTATGTTCAGGTTTAGAAGTTAGCTTTAGCGTTATGTTTAGGGTTAGGTGAGTTTTACGTTTACGATTAGGGTAAGGGTTAGAAGTTAGGTTTGTGTTACTGTTAGGTTTAGGTTCAGGTTTAGGTTTACGGTTAGAGGTTAGTGTTAGGGTTAGGTTTAGGTTTAAGGTTAGGGTTAGAGTTAGAGTTTAGGGTTAAGGTTAAAGTTAGGGTTACGGTTAGGGTTAAGTTTCGTGTAACATTTAGGCTTTGGGTTATATTTAGGGTTAGTGTTATGGTTAGGTTTAGATTTAGAGGTTAGTGTTATGGTTATGGTGAGGGTTAGGTTTACGCTTAGGTTTCAGGTTAGTGTTAGATTTAGGGCTGGCTTAGTATTAGGGAGAGGATCAGAATTTAATGTTTGGTGTAGGCTTAGGGTTAGGGTTTAGGTTAAGTTAGGGTTAGGGTAGGTAAAGGTTAGGGGTTACTTGTTAGGGAGATGATTAGGGCAAGGGTTACGGCTAGGTTTAGGTTTAGGTGTTAGTTGTTAGGGAAATGATTAGGGTTAGGGTTAGGGTTACGATTAGTTTTAGGGATATTGTTAATTTGGAGTTAGTGTTAGGGTTACTTTGGGTTGGGTTTAAGGTTAGGGTTAGCTTTAGGGTTAGGGTTAGGGTTACGTTTTTGTATAGGGTAAGGTTTAGGATTATGGTTAGATGATAAGTTTTGATTAGGGTTAGGGTTAGTGTGAGGGTTAGGGTTAGGGTTAGGGTTAGAGTTAGGGTTAGGGTTAGGGTTAGATTTAGGTTTAGTGTTAGTGTTATGGTAAAGGTTAGGGTTAGGGTCAGTGTTAATGTTAGGGTTCGGGTTAGTGTTAGGGTTAGGGTTATGTTTACGGTTTAGGGTTAGGGTTAGTGTTAGTTTTAGAGTTAGGGTTAGAGTTAGCGTTAAGTTTAGGATTAAGGTTATGGTTATGATTAGGCTAAGGGGTTAGGTGTTAGGGATAGGTTAGGGTTAGGTTTAGGGTTAGCGTTAGTTTATGGTTAGTGTTAGAGTTAGGGTGAGAGTTAGGGTTTGAATTAGGTTTTGTCATTAGGGTTGTGGTTAGTGTTAGGTTTAGGGTCAGGGTTAGAAGTTAAGTTTAGCATTAGGGATAGGTTTAGGCTTAGGTTTAGCTTTAGGGTTACGGTTAGGGTTAGGGTTAACATTCGAATTTAAGTTTGGGTTAGCGTTAGGGTTAGGGTTATGTTTAGGGTTAGGATTAAATTTAGAGAGCGTTAGGGTTAGGGTTATGGTAGAATTCGAGTTAGAGTTTCCAGTAAGTGTTAGGTTTAGGGTAAGGGTTAGGTGTAGGGTTCAGGTTACGGTTACTGTTAGGGTGAGGGTTAGCGTTATGGTTAGAGTTATGGGTTAGGGTTCGGTTTTGGGTAAGGCTTAGTGTTAGGGTTAGGTTTAGGTTTAGGGTTTATGGTTAGTGTTAGTGTTGGGTTAGTGTTAGGGTTAGAGGGTTTCGTTTAGGGATAGAGATAGGCTTAGCGTTAGGGTTAAGGTTAGGGTTAGAGGTTAGGGTAAGGGTTAGAATTAGAGGTTACTGTTAGGGTTACGGTGAGGGTTAGGGTTAGAATTTGGGTTTAGAGTTAGGGTTAGGGTTAGGGTTAATTTTATGGTTAAGGTTAGGTTTAGGGATGGTGTTAGCGTTAGTGTTAATGTTTAGGTTTGCTGTTAGGTTTAGAGTTAGGGTTAGATTTAGATTTAGCGTTAAGATGAGGGTTAGGCTTAGGCTTAGGGCTAGGGGTTATGGTTAGGGTTAGGTTACTGTTAGGGTTAAGGTTATGGATAGGGTTCGGTTTTCGTTAGAGTATCGCGTTAGATTTAGGGCTAGGGTTAGGTTTAGGGTTAGGGTTATGGTTAGAGTTAGGGTTAGTTTGGACAGTGTTATGGTTATGGTTATGGTTAGGATTGGGATTAGGTTTAGGGTTAGTGTTAGTGTTAGGGTTAGAATTAGGGTTTGATGTTAGGGGTTAGCTTTAGGGCTAGCGTTAGGCTTTGTGTTAGAGTGTTAGTGTTAGGGTTAGGGTTGTGGTTTGAAGTTAGCATTAGTTCTAGGATTAGGATTAGGGTTATGGTTAGTGTTCGGGATAGGTTTATGGTTAGGGTTATGGTTAGCCTTTGGATTCGGGTGAGGGTTAGATTTAGAGGTTAGGCTTATGGTTAAGGTTAGGGTTGCAGTTCGGGTGGTTGTTAGAGTGTAGGGTTAGTGTTAGGGTTAGAGTAAGGGTTAGTGTTAGTGTTAGTGTTAGTGTGAGGGTTAGGGTTAGGGTTAGGGTTTACAGTTAGGCTTAGGTTTAGCAAGAGTGTTGTTTTTAGTGAAAGGTTTAGGGTTAGGGATAGTGTCAGGATTACGCTTTTGTTTAGTGTTAAGGTTAGGGATATGATTAGGGTTAGGGTTAGGTTTGGAGTTTATGATTAGGGTTAGAGTTTAGGGTTATCGTTAGGGTTAGAGTTAGGTTTAGGCGTAGTGTTGAAGCTCAGGTTTAGCGTTACTGTTAGTGTTAGAATTTAGCTTTAGTGTTAAGGTTAGAGTTAGGGTTAGTTTGAGATTTAGGGTTAGGGTTATGGTGAGTGATATAAAATATGTTTGTGTTAGTGTCAGTGTTAGAGTTAGGGTTAGACAGGGTTAGGGTTAGGGTTAGGATTTGGATTGGTGTTAGGGATAGGGATAGTGTTAGGGTTAGATTTAGGGTTAGTGTGAGGATTAGGGTTTGGCATGAAGTTTTAGAATTAGGGTTAGGTTTAGGGTTAGGGTTAGGGCTAAAAGGTTAGGGTTAGGGTTAGAGTTTATGGTTAGTGTTAGCGTTAGGGTTAGGGTTTTAGTTACAGTTTGGGTTCTTGTTAGGTTTAGTGTTTAGGTTAGGCTTATTGTTAGGGTTAGGTTTAGGGTTAGGGTTACGTTTAGGGTTAGAGTTAACAGTAAGTGTTAGGGTTAGGGTAAGGGTTAGGGTTAGTGTTAGGTTTTGGGTTTAGGTGAGGGTTAGTTTTACCGGTATGGGTTAGGGTTATTGTTAGGGAATAGGGTTAGAGGTAGGTTTAGGTTTAGGGTTGGGTTTAGGCATAGGGATAGATTTAGGGATAGTGTTAGGGTTAAGGTTAGGGTTTAGTGTTATTGTTAGGGTTAGGGTTAGGTTTGGAGGTTAGGGATAGATTTAGGATTAGGGTTAGTGTTAGGGTTAGGGTTCGAGTTTAATGCTAGGGTTAGCATTTGAGTTAGGCTTATAGTTAGGTTTAAGGTTATGGTTCGAAGTTAGCGTTAAATTAGTTTTAGGATTAAGTTCAGGGATCAGGTTAGGGTTAGGTTTAGAGGTTAGGGTTAGTGATAGGGTTAGGGTTGAAGCTTAGATTTAGATTTAGGTTCAGTTTTAGAAGTTAGCTTTAGCGTTATGTTTAGGGTTAGGGTTAGGTTGCGTTTTACGGTTAAGGTTAGTGTAATTGTTAGAAGTTACGTTTGTGTTACTGTTAGGTTTAGGGTTAGGGTTAGAGGTTAGGGTTAGGTTTAGGTTTAGGGTTTGGGTTAGGGTTCGAGATTAGGGTTAAGTTTAGAGTTAGGGTCAGGGTTAGGGTTAAGTTTAGTGTAACATTTAGGCTTAGGGTGAGATTTAGGTTGAGTGTTAGGGTTAGGATTAGATTTAGAGGTTAGTGTTATGGTTACGGTTAGGGTTAGGGTTACACTTAGGTTTCAGGTTAGTGTTAGATTTAGGGCTGGCTTAGGGTTAGGGTGAGAATTAGAAGTTAATGTTTGGTGTAGGATTAAGGTTAGTCTTAAGGTTAAGGTTTGGTTAGGGTTAGGGTTAGGTTTAGGGTTAGGGTTAGGTTTAGGGTTAGGGATTGTTAGGGAGATGATTAGGGTTAGGGTTAGGGTTACTATTAGTTTTAGGTATATTGTTAAGTTTTGAGTTAGTGTTAGGGTTAGTTTTGGGTTGGGTTTAAGTTTAGGGTTAACTTTAGGGTTAGGGTTAGGGTTACGTTTCGGTATAGGGTAAGGGTTAGGATTAGGGTTAGATGATAGGTTACGGTTAGGGTTAGGGTTAGTGTGAGGGTTAGGGTTACGGTTAGATTTAGGGTTAGGGTTATGGTTAGATTTAGGGTTAGTGTTAGGGTTAGGGTAAAGGTTAGGGTTAGGTTTAGTGTTAATGTTAGGGTTAGGGTTAGGGTTAGGGTTGTGTTTGCGTCTTAGGGTTAGCATTAGGGATCGTGTTAGTTTTAGAGTTAGTGTTAGAGTTAGCGTTAAGTTTAGGTTTAAGGTTATCGTTATGATTAAGCTTAGGGGTTAGGTGTTTGGGATAGGTTAGGGTTAGGGTTAGGGTTAGCATTAGGTTATGGTTAGGGTTAGGGTTAGGGTTTGAATTAGGGTTTGTCATTAGTGTTGTGGAGAGGGTTAGGTTTAGGGTTAGTGTTAGAAGTTAAGTTTAGCATTAGGGTTAGGTTTAGGCTTAGGTTTAGCTTTAGGGTTAGGGTTAGTTTTAGGCTTACCATTCGAATTTATATTTGGGTTAAAGTTAGGGTTAGGGTTAGGTTTAGGGTTAGGATTAAGTTTAGAGAGGGTTAGGGTTAGGCTTATGGTAGAATTCGAGTTAGAGTTTAGGGTAGGTGTTAGGTTTAGGGTAAGGTTTAGGTGTAGGGTTAGGGTTACGGTTAGTGTTAGGGTGAGGGTTAGAGTTATGGTTAGAGTTATGGATTAGGGTTCAGTTTTGGGTAAGGTTTAGTGTTAGGGTTAGGGTTAGGTTTAGGGATTATGGTTAGTGTTAGTGTTGGGTTAGTGTTAGGGTTAGAGGGTTTCTTTTAGGGATAGAGTTAGACTTATCTTTAGGATTAGCGTTAAGGTTAGAGTTTAGGGTATGGGTTAGTGTTAGAGGTTACTGTTAGTGTTACGGTTAGGATTAGGGGTAGAATTTGGGTTTAGGGTTAGAGTTAGGGTTAGGGTTAGTTTTAGGGATAAGGTTACGGTTAGGTATGGTGTTAGCGTTAGTGTTAGTGTTTAGGGTTTCAGTTAGGTTTAGGGTTAGGGTTAGTTATAGTTTTAGCGTTAATGTGGTGGTTAGGGTTATGGTTATGGTTAGGGGTTATGGTTAGTGTTAGGTTAGGGTTAGGGGTTAGGATTAGTGTTAGGGTTAGGGTTGGGCAGAGTTACGGTTATGGTTAGAGTTAGGATTGGGATTAGGGTTAGGGTTAGTTTTAGGTTTAGGTTTAGAATTAGGGTTTGACGTTAGGGGTTATGTTTAGGGCTAGCATTAGGTTTAGTGTTAGAGTGTTAGTTTTAGGGTTAGGGTTGGGGTTTGAGGTTAGCATTAGGGCTAGGATTAGGCTTAGGGTTATGGTTAGTGTTCGGGTTGGGTTAGGGTTAGTGTTATGGTTACCCTTTGGATTCGGTGAGGGTTAGGGTTAGAGGTTAGGGTTATGTTTAAAGTTAGGGTTTTTGTTAAAGTTTAGGGTTAGTGTCAGGGTGAGAGTAAGGGTTAGTTTTAGTGTTAGTGTGAGGGTCATGGTTAGAAATAGGGTTAGGTTTTTCAGTTAGGCTTAGGTTAAGCATTAGGGTTGTTTTTAGTGATAGGTGTATGTTTAGGGATAGTGTCAAGTTTAGGTTTTGAGTTTAGTGTTAGGGTTAGGGTAATGATTAGTGTTAGGGTTAGGTTTAGAGTTTAAGATTAGGGTTAGAGTTTAGGGTTATGGTTAGGGGAACGGTTCGGTTTAGGGTTATGGGTAGCATTAGAGTTAGAGTTAGGGTTACGGTTATGGTTAGGGTTAGGTTTAGGGGTAGTGTTGAAGCTTAGGTTTCGCGTTAGTTTTAGTGTTAGAAGTTAGCTTTAGTGTTATGGTTAGAGTTAGGGTTAGGTTGAGATTTAGGGTTAGGGTTAGGGTGAGTGTTAGAAAATAGGTTTGTGTTGGTGTCAGGATTAGTGTTAGGGTTAGACAGGGTTAGGGTTAGGGTTAGGGTTAGGGTTTGGATTGTTGTTAGGGATAGGGTTATTGTTAGGGTTAGAGTTAGTTTTAGTGTTAGGATTAGGGTTTGGTGTGACGGTTTACGATTAGGATTAGGGTTAGGGTTAGATTTAGGGTTAGATTTTGTGTTAGCGTTCGTGTTAGGGTTAGGGTTAGGGTTAGGGTTAGGGTTTGGATTGTTGTTAGGGATAGGGTTATTGTTAGGGTTAGAGTTAGTTTTAGTGTTAGGATTAGGGTTTGGTGTGAAGGTTTACGATTAGGATTAGGGTTAGGGTTAGATTTAGGGTTAGATTTTGTGTTAGCGTTCGTGTTAGGGTAAAGGTTAGGCTTAGGGTTAGTGTTAATGTTAGGGTTCGTGTTAGTGTTAGGGTTAGGGTTTTGTTTACGGGTTATGGTTAGAGTTAGTGTTAGTTTTACAGTTAGGGTTAGAGTTAGCGTTAAGTTTAGGGTTAAGGTTATGTTTATGATTGGGTTAGGGGTTAGGTGTTAGGGATAGTTTAGGTTTTGGTTTAGGGTTAGAGTTAGGTTATGGTTACTGTTAAAGTTAGGGTTTGAATTAGGGTTTGTCATTAGGGTTGTGGTTAGGGTTAGGTTTAGGGTTAGGGTTAGAAGTTACGTTTAGCATTATGGTTAGATTTAGGCTTAGGTTTAGCTTTAGGGTTAGGGTTAGGTTTAGGCTTACCCTTCGAATTTAAGATTGGGTTAGCGTTAGGTTTAGGGTTAGGTTTAGGGTTAGGATGAAGTTTAGAGAAGGTTAGGGTTAGGCTTATGGTAGAATTCGAGTTAGAGTTTAGGGTAGGTGTTAGGTTTAGGGTAAGGGTTAGGTGTACTGTTAGGGTTATGGTTTGGGTTAGGGTGAGGGTTAGAGTTATGGTTAGAGTTATGGATTAGGTTTTGGTTTTGGGTAAGGGTTAGTGTTAGGATTAGGGTTAGGTTTACGGATTATGGTTAGTGTTATTGTTGGGTTAGTGTTAGTGTTAGTGGGTTTCATTTAGGGATAGAGTTAGGCTCAGCTTTAGGATTAGGGTTAGGGTTTGAGGTTAGGGTAAGGGTTAGTGTTAGAGGTTACTGTTAGCGTTACGGTTAGGGTTAGGTTTAGAATTTGGGTTTAGAGTTAGAGTTAGGTTTAGGGTTAGTTTTAGAGATAAGGTTAGGGCTAAGTATGGTGTTAGCGTTAGTGTTAGTGTTTAGGGTTACGGTTATGTTTAGGGTTAGTATTAGTTTTAGGTTTAGCGTGAAGGTGATGGCTAGGGTTATGGTTAGGGTTAGGGGTTTAGGTTTTGGTTTAGGTTAGTGTTAGGGGTTAGGGTTAGGGTTAGGTTACGGTTAGGTTTAGGGTTAGTGTTAGGGTTATGGCTAGGGGTCAGTTATTGTTAGAGGTTCACGTTAGATTTAGGGCTAGGGTTAGGTTTAGGATTCGGGTTGTGGTTAGGGTTAGGGTTACGTTTAGCGTTAGGGTTAGGGTTGAGTTAGGGTTAGGGTTAGGGTTAGATTTAGGGTTTGGGTAAAGGTTAGGGTTAGGGTTATGGTTAGGGTTAGGATTGACATTAGGGTAAGGGTTAGTGTTAGGGTTAGGGTTAGGATTAGGGTTTGACGTTAGGGGTTAGGTTTAGGCTAGCGTTAGCGTTAGTGTTAGAGTGTTAGGGTTAGGGTTAGGGTTGGGGTTTGAGGTTAGCATTAGGGCTAGGATGAGGCTTAGGGTTAGGGTTAGGGTTTGGATTCGGTTTAGGATTAGGTTTAAGGTTAGCCTTTGGATTTGGGTGAGGGTTAGGGTTAGAGGTTAGGCTTATGTTTAAGGTTAGTGTTGGAGTTAGGTTTCGAGTTAGAGTTTAGGGTTAGTGTTAGGGTTAGAGTAAGGATTAGTGTTAGTGTTAGTGTTGGTGGTAGGGTTAGTGTTAGGATTAGGGGTAGTATTTTCAGTTATGCTTAGGTTTAGCATTAGGTTTGTTTTTAGTCATAGGTTTAGGGTAAGGGAGTGTTAGGGTTAGGGTTAGAGTTAAGGTTTGAATTAGGATTTGTCATTAGGGTTGTCCTTAGTGTTAGGTTTAGGGTTAGGGTTAGAAGTTAAGTTTAGCATTAGGGATAGGTTTAGGCTTAGGTTTAGCTTTAGGGTTTGGGTTAGGGTTACCATTCGAATTTAAGTTTGGGTTAGCGTTAGGGTTAGGGTTAGGTTTAGGTTTCGGATTAAGTTTAGAGAGGGTTAGGGTTAGGCTTATGCTAGAATTCGAGTTAGAGTTTCCGGTAGGTGTTAGGTTTAGGGTAAGGGTTAGTTGGAGGGTTAGGGTTACGGTTAGTGTTAGGGTGAGGGTTAGAGTTATGGTTAGAGTTATGGGTTAGGGTTCGGTTTTGGGTAAGGCTTAGTGTTAGGGTTAGGGTTAGGTTTAGGGTTTATGGTAAGTGTTAGTGTTGGGTCAGTGTTAGGGTTAGAGGGTTTCATTTAGGGACAGAGTTAGGCTTAGCGTTAGGGTTAGGGTTAGGGTTAGAGGTTAGGGTAAGGGTTAGTATTAGAGGTTACTGTTAGCGTTACGGTGAGGGTTAGGGTTAGAATGTGGGTTTAGAGTTTGGGTTAGGGTTAGGGTTAGTTTTAGGTTTAAGGTTAGGGTTGGTATGGTGTTAGCGTTAGTGTTAGTGTTTAGGGTTTCGGTTAGGTTTAGGGTTAGGGTTAGATTTAAATTTAGTGTTAAAGTGAGGGTTAGGCTTAGGGTTTAAGTTTAGGGTTAGGTTAGTGTTAGGGTTAGCATTATGGCTATGGGTCGCTTATGGTTAGAGGTTCGTGTTAGATTTAGGGCTAGGGTTAGGTTTAGGGTTAGGGTTAGGGATAGGGTTATGGTTAGAGTTAGGGCTAGTTTGGACAGGGTTATGGTTATGGTTAGGGTTACGATTGGGATTAGGTTTAGGGTTAATGTTAGGGTTAGGGTTAGAATTAGGGTTTGACGTTAGATGTTAGCTTTAGCGCTAGCATTAGGGTTAGTGTTAGAGTGTTAGGGTTATGGTTAGGGTTGTGGTTTGAGGTTAGCATTAGTTCTAGTATTAGGCTTAGGGTTATGGTTAGTGTTCGGGTTAGGTTTAGGTTTAGGGTTACGGTTAGCCTTTGGATTCGGGTGAGGATTAGGGTTCGAGGTTAGGCTTATGGTTAAGGTTAGGGTTGCAGTTCAGGTTGGAGTTAGAGTTTATGGTTAGTGTTAGGGTTAGAGTAAGGGTTAGTGTTAGTGTTAGTGTGATTGTTAGGGTTAGGGTTTACAGTTATGCTTAGGTTTAGCATTAGTGTTGTTTTAGGGTTAGGGTTAGGGCTACAAGATTAGGATTAGGGTTAGAGTTTATGGTTAGTATTAGCATTAGGGTTAGGGTTTTAGGTACGGTTTGGGTTCTTGTTAGGTTTACGGTTTAGATTAGGCTTATGGTTAGGGTTAGGTTTAGGGTTAGGGTTACGTTTAGGGTTAGAGTTAATGGTAAGTGTTAGGGTTAGGGTAAGGCTTAGGGTTAGTGTTAGGGTTTGGGTTTGGGTGAGGGTTAGGTTTAGCAGTATGGGTTAGGGTTAGTGTTAAGGAATAGGGTTAGAGGTAGATTTAGGTTTAGGTTTGGGTTTAGGCATAGGGATAGATTTAGGGATAGTGTTAGGGTTAAGGTTAGGGTTTAGTGTTATTGTTAGGGTTAGGGTTAGGTTTGGAGGTTAGGGATAGATTTAGGGTTAGGGTTAGTGTTAGGGTTATGGTTCGAGTTTAGTGCTAGGGTTAGCATTTTGGTTAGGCTTACGGTTAGGATTAAGGTTATGGACAGATGTTAGCATTAAATTAGTTTTAGGATTAGGTGTAGGGTTCACGTTAGGGTTAGAGTTAAGTTTAGAGTTTAGGGTTAGTGTTAGGGTTAGGGTTGAAGCTTAGGTTTAGATTTAGTTTCAGGGTTAGAAGTTATCTTTAGCGTTATGTTTAGGGTTAGGATTAGGTTGAGTTTTACGGTTAGGGTTAGGGTAAGGGTTAGAACTTAGTTTTGTGTTACTGTTAGGTTTAGGGTTAGGGTTAGAGGTTAGGGTTAGGTTTAGGTTTAGGGTTAGGGTTAGGGTTTGAGATTAAGGTTAAGGTTAGAGTTAGGGTCAGGGTTAGGTTTAAGTTTAGTGTAGCATTTAGGCTTAGGGTGAGATTTATGGTGAGTGATAGGGTTAGAATTAGATTTAGAGGTGAGTGTTATGGTTATGGTTAGGCTTACGCTTACACTTAGGTTTCAGGTTAGTTTTAGATTTAGGGCTGGCTTAGGGTTAGGGTGAGGATTAGAAGTTAATGTTTGGTGTAGGCTTAGGGTTAGTGTTAAGGTTAAGGTTAGGGTTAGGTTTAGGTTTAGTTTTAGGATTAGGTTTAGGGTTAGGGATTGTTAGGGAGATGATTAGGGTTAGGGTTAGGGTTAGGGTTACTTAGTTTTAGGTATATTGTTAAGGTTGGAGTTAGTGTTAGGGTTAGTTTGGGTTGGGTTTAAATTTAGGGTTAACTTTAGGGTTAGGGTTAGGGTTACGTTTCGGTATAGGGTAAGGGTTAGGATTAGGGTTAGATGATAGGTTACGGTTAGGGTTAGGGTTAGTGTGAGGGTTAGGGTTATGGTTAGATTTAGGGTTAGGGTTATGGTTAGATTTAGCGTTAGTGTTAGGGTTAGGGTAAAGGTTAGGGTTAGGTTTAGTGTTAATGTTAGGGTTAGGGTTAGGGTTAGGGTTGTGTTTGCGTCTTAGGGTTAGCATTAGGGATCATGTTAGTTTTAGAGTTAGTGTTAGAGTTAGCGTTAAGTTTAGGGTTAGGGTTAGGTTTAGGGTTAGGGTTAGGGTTAGGGATAGAGTTAGGGTTAGGGTTATGGTTAGATTTAGGGTTAGCGTTAGGGTTAGGGTAATGTTTAGGTTTAGGGTTAATGTTAATGTTAGGGTTCAGGTTAGTGTTAGGGTTAGGGTTCTGTTTACGTCTTAGGGTTAGGGTTAGGGATATTGTTAGTTTTAGAGTTAGGGTTAGAGTTAGCGTTAAGTTTAGGATTAAGTTTATGGTTATGATTAAGCTTAGGGGTTAGGTGTTAGGCATAAGTTAGGGTTAGTGTTAGAGTTAGCATTAGGTTATGGTTAGAGTTAGAGTTAGGCTTAGAGTTAGGGTTTGAATTAGGGTTTGTCATTAGTGTTGTGGTTAGGGTTAGGTTTAGGTTTATTGTTAGAAGTTAAGTTTAGCATTAGGGTTAGGTTTAGGCTTAGGTTTAGCTTTAGGGTTAGGGTTAGGTTTAGGCTTACCATTCGAATTTATATTTAGGTTAACGTTAGGGTTAGGGTTAGGTTTAGGGTTAGGATTAAGTTTAGAGAGGGTTAGGGTTAGGCTTATGGTAGAATTCGAGTTAGAGTTTAGGGTAGGTGTTAGGTTTAGGGTAAGGTTTAGGTGTAGGGTTAGGGTTACGGTTAGTGTTAGGGTGAGGGTTAGAGTTATGGTTAGAGTTATGGATTAGGGTTCAGTTTTGGGTAAGGTTTAGTGTTAGGGTTAGGGTTAGGTTTAGGGATTATGGTTAGTGTTAGTGTTGGGTTAGTGTTAGGGTTAGAGGGTTTCGTTTAGGGATAGAGATAGGCTTAGCGTTAGGGTTAGGGTTAGGGTTAAAAGTTAGTGTTAGTGTTAGTGTTTAGGGTTAGTGTTAGTGTTAGGGTTAGGGTTATAGTTACGGTTTGGGTTCTTGTTAGGTTTAGGGTAACGGTTAGGTGTAGGGTTAGGGTTACGTTTAGGGTTAGGGTGAGGTTAGAGTCATGGTTAGAGTTATGGATTAGGGTTCGGTTTTGGGTAAGTTTTAGTGTTAGGTTTAGGGTTAGGTTTAGGGATTATGGTTAGTGTTAATGTTGAGTAAGTGTTAAGGTTAGAGGGTTTCGTTTAGGGATAGAGTTAGGCTTAGCTTTAGGATTAGGGTTAAGGTTTGAGTTTAGGGTGTGGGTTAGTGTTAGAGGTTACTGTTAGTGTTACGGTTAGGGTTAGGGTTAGAATTTGGGTTTAGAGTTAGAGTTAGGGTTAGGGTTAGTTTTAGGGATAAGGTTAGGGTTAGGTATGGTGTTAGCGTTAGTGTTAGTGTTTAGGGTTTCGGTTAGGTTTAGGTTTAGTGTTAGTTTTAGGTTTAGCGTTAAGTTGGTGTTTAGGGTTATGGTTAGGGTTAGGGGTAAGGGTTTGGGTTAGGTTAGGTTTAGGGGTTAGTGTTAGGGTTAGGTTAGGGTTATTGTTAGGGTTAGGGGTTGGTTTATGTCTAGGGGTCGGTTATTGTTAGAGGTTCACTTTAGATTTAGGGCTAGGGTTAGGCTTAGGGTTAGGATTTGCTTAGAGTTCGGGTTATGGCTAGGGTTAGGGTTAGTGTTAGGATTAGGGTTGAGCAGAGTTATGGTTATGGTTAGAGTTAGGATTGGGATTACGGTTAGGGTTAGTGTTACGGTTAGGGCTAGAATTAGGGTTTGACGTTAGCGGTTAAGTTTAGGGCTAGCATTAGGGTTATTGTTAGAGTGTTAGGTTTAAGGTTAGGTTTGGGGTATGAGGTTAGTATTAGGGCTAGGATTAGGCTTAGTGTTATGGTTAGTGTTCGGGTTTGGGTTAGGGTTAGAGTCATGGTTAGCCTTTGGAATCGGGTGAGGGTTAGGGTTAGAGGTTAGGCTTACGTTTAAGGTTAGGTTTGGAGTTAGATTTTAGGGTTAGTGTTAGGGTTAGATTAAGGGTTAGTGTTAGTGTTAGTGTGAGGGTTAGGGTTAGGATTAGGGTTAGGATTTTCAGTTAGGCTTAGGTTTAGCATTAGGGTTGTTTTTTGTGATAGGTGTAGGGTTAGGGATAGTGTCAGGGTTAGGTTTTGAGTTTAGTGTTAGGGTTAGGGTAATGATTAGTGTTAGGGTTAGGTTTTGAGTTTAGAATGAGGGTTAGAGTTTAAGGTTATGGTTATAGTTAGGGTTCGGTTTAGGGTTATAGTTAGCATTAGAGTTAGAGTTAGGGTTACAGTTAGCGTTAGGCTTAGGTTTAGGGGTATTTTTGAAGCTTAGGTTTAGCGTTAGTGTTAGTGTTAGAAGTTAGCTTTAGTGTTATGGTTAGAGTTAGGGTTAGGTTGAGATTTAGGCTTAGGGTTAGGGTGAGTGTTAGAAAATAGGTTTGTGTTGGGGTCAGGATTAGTGTTAGGATTAGACAGGGTTAGGGTTAGGGTTAGGGTTAGGGTTGGACAGGGTTATGCTTATGGTTAGGGTTAGGATTGGGATTAGGGTTAGGGTTAGTGTAGGGTTAGGGTTAGAATTAGGGTTTGATGTAAGTGTTTAGGTCTAGGGCTAGCGCTAGTGTTAGTGTTAGATTGTTAGGGTTAGGGTTAGGGTTGGTGTTTGACTTTAGTATTGGGCTATGATTAGGCTTAGGGTTATGGTTAGTGTTCGGGTTAGGGTTAGGGTTAGGGTTATGGTTAGCCTTTTGATTCGTGTGAGGGTTAGGGTTAGAGGTTAGGCTTATGTTTAAGATTAGGGTTGGAGTTAGGTTTGGAGTTAGAGTTTAGGGTTAGTGTTAGGGTTAGAGTAATGGTGAGTGTTAGTGTTAGTGTGAGGGTTATTGTTAGGATTAGGGTTAGGGTTCACAGTTAGGCTTAGGTTTAGCATTAGGGTTGTTTTTATTGATAGGTGTAGGGTTAGGGATTGTGTTAGGGTTAGGTTTTGGGTTTAGTGTTAGGGTTAGGGTTATGATTACTGTTAGGGTTAGGTTTAGAGTTTAGGATTAGGGTTAGAGTTTAGGATTATGGTTAGGGTTAGGGTTCGGTTTAGGGTTATGGTTAGCATTAGTGTTAGAGTTAGGGTTCCGGTTAGGGTTAGTGTTAGGTTTAGGTGTAGAGTTGAAGCTTAGGTTTAGCGTTACTGTCAGTGTTAGAAGTTAGCTTTAGTGTTATGTTTACAGTTAGGGTTAGGTTGAGATTTAGAGTTAGCGTTAGGGTGAGTGTTAGAAAATAGGTTTGTGTTAGGGTCAGGGTTAGGGTTAGGGGTAGACAGGGTTAGGGTTAGGGTTAGGGTTAGGGTTTGGATTGGTGTTAGGGATAGGCTTAGTGTTAGTGTTAGAGTTAGGGTTAGTGTTAGCATTAGGGTTTGGCGTGAAGGTTTATGATTAGGGTTAGTGTTAGGGTTAGGCTTAGGGTTAAAAGGTTAGGGTTAGGGTTAGAGTTTAGGTTTAGTGTTAGCATTAGTGTTAGGGTTATAGTTACGGTTTGGGTTCTTGTTAGGTTTAGGGTTATAGGTTAGGATTAGGGTTAGGTTTAGGGTTAGGGTTACATTTAGGGTTAGAGTTAATAGTAAGTGTTAGGGTTAGGGTAAGAGATAGGTTTAGTGTTAGGGTTTGGGTTTGGGTGAGGGTTAGGTTTAGCGGTATGGGTTAGGGTTAGTGTTAGGGATTAAGTTTAGAGGTAGGTTTAGGTTTAGGTTTGGGTTTAGGAATAGGGATAGATTTAGGGATAGTGTTAGGGTTAAGGTTAGGGTTTAGTGTTATTGTTAGTGTTAGGTTTAGGTTTGGAGGTTAGGGATAGATTTAGGGTTAGGGTTAGTGTTAGGGTTACGGTTCGAGTTTAGTGCTAGTATTAGCATTATTGTTAGGCTTACAGTTAGGGTTAAGGTTATGGTTAGAAGTTAGCATTAAATTAGGTTTAGGATTAGGTGTAGGGTTCAGGTTAGGGTTAGGGTTAGGCTTAGAGGTTAGGGTTAGTGTTAGGGTTAGGGTTGAAGCTTAGGTTTAGATTTATGTTCAGGGTTAGAAGTTAGCTTTAGCGTTATGTTTAGGGTTAGGGTTAGGTTGAGTTTTACGGTTAGGGTTAGGGTAAGGTTTAGAAGTTAGGTTTGTGTTACTGTTAGGTTTAGGTTCAGGTTTAGGGTTAGGGTTAGAGGTTAGGGTTAGGTTTAGGTTTAGTGTTAGAAATTAGGATTAAGGTTAGAGTTAGGGTTAGGGTTAGGGTTAAGTTTAGTGTAACATTTAGGCTTAGGGTTAGATTTAGTGTTAGTGTTAGAGTTAGGGTTAAATTTAGAGTTTAGTGTTTTGGCTAGTGTTAGGGTTACGCTTAGGTTTCAGGTTAGTGTTAGATTTAGGGCTGGCTTAAGGTTAGGGTGAGGATTAGAAATGAATGTTTGGTGTAGGCTTAGCGTTGGGTTAAGGTTAAGGTTTAGGTTAGGGTTAGGTTTAGCGTTAGGTGTTAGTTGTTAGGGAGATGATTAGGGTTAAGGTTAGGGTTACGATTAGTTTTAGCTATATTGTTAAGGTTGGAGTTAGTGTTAGGGTTACTTTTGTGTTGGGTTTAGGATTAGCGTTAGCTTTAGGGTTAGGGTTAGGGTTACGTTTCTGTATAGGGTATGGGTTAGGATTAGGGTTAGATGGTAGGTTATGGTTAGGCTTAGGGTTTCTGTGAGTGTTAGGCTTAGGGTTAGGTTTAGAGTTAGGGTTAGGGTTAGATTTAGGTTTAGTGTTAGGGTTAGGGTAAAGGTTAAGGTTAGGCTTAGTGTTAATGTTAGGGTTCGGGTTAGTGTTAGGGTTAAGGTTAGTGTTAGTTTTAGAGTTAGTGTTATAGTTAGCATTAAGTTTAGGGTTAAGTTTATGGTTATGATTAGGGTTAGGTGTTAGGTGTTAGGGGTAGTTTAGGGTCAGGGTTAGGGTTAGCGTTAGGTTATGGTTAGGGTTAGAGTTAGGGATATAGTTAGGGTTTGAATTAGGTTTTTTCATTAGGTTTGTGGTTAGGGTTAGGTTTAGGGTTAGGGTTAGAAATTAAGTTTAGCATTATGGTTAGATTTAGGCTTAGTTTTAGCTTTAGGGTTAGGTTTAGGGTTAGGCTTACCATTCGAATTATGTTTGGGTTAGCGTTAGGCTTAGGGTTAGGTTTAGGGTTAGGATTCAGTTTACAGAGGGTTAGGGTTAGGCTTATGGTAGAATTCAGGTTATAGTTTACGGTAGGTGTTAGGTTTAGGGTAAGGGGTAGGTGTTGGTTTAGGGTTACGGTTAGGGTTATGGTGAGGTTTAGAGTTATGGTTAGAGTTATGGGTTAGGGTTCGGTTTTGGGTAAGGGCTAGTGTTAAGGTTAGGGTTAGGTTTAGTGTTTATGTTTAGTGTTAGGGTTGGGTTAGTGTTAGGGTTAGAGGATTTCATTTAGGGATAGAGATAGGCTTAGCGTTAAGGTTAGGGTTAGGGTTAGAGGTTAGAGTAAGGGTTAGTGTTAGAGGTTACTGTTAGGGTTACGGTTAGCGTTAGGGTTAGAATTTGGGTTTAGGGTTAGGGTTAGGTTTAGGGTTAGTTTTATGGTTGAGGTTCGGGTTAGGTATGGTGTTAGCGTTAGTGTTAGTGTATAGGGTTTCTGTTAGGTTTAGGGTAAGGGTTAGTTTTAGGTTTAGCATTAAGGTGAGGGTTAGGGTTAGGCTTAGGTTTAGGGGTTAGTGTTAGGGTTAGGTTAGGGTTAGGGATAGGGTTAGGGTTAGGTTGATGGATAAGGGTCGGTTATCATTAGAGGTTCACATTAGATTTATGGCTAGGTTTAGGGTTAGGGTTAGGTTTAGGGTTATGGTTAGAGTTAGGGTTACCGCTAGGGTTAGGGTTAGTTTTAGGGTTAGAGTTGGACAGGGTTATGGTTCTGGTTTGGGCTAGGATTGGGATTAGGGTTAGGGTTAGTGTTAGGGTTAGGGTTAGTATTAGGGTTTGGCGTTAGGGGTTAGGTTTAGGTCTAGCGTTAGGGTTAGTCTTAGACTGTCAACGTTAGGGTTAGGGTTGGGGTTTGAGGTTAGCATTAGGGCTAGGATTAGGCTTGGCGTTATGGTTAGTGTTTGGGTTAGGGTTAGAGTTAGGGTTATGATTAGTCTTTGGATTCGGGTGAGGGTTAGGGTTAGAGTTTAGGCTTATGTTTAAGGTTAGGGTTGGAGTTCGGGTTGGAGTTAGAGTTTAGGGTTAGTGTTAGGGTTTGAGTAAGGGTTAGTGTTAGTGTTAGTGTGAGTGTTAGGGTTAGGATTAGGATTAAGTTTTACAGCTAGGCTTATGTTTAGCATTAGAGTTGTTTTTAGTGATAGGTTTAGGTTTAGGTATAGTGTCAGGGTTAGGTTTTGGGTTTAGTGTTAGGGGTAGGGTTATGATTAGTGTTAGGGTTAGGTTTAGAGTTTAGGATTAGGGTTAGAGTTTAGGGTTATGGTTTGGGTTAGGGTTCGGTTTACGGTTATGTTTACCATTAGTGTTAGAGTTAGGGTTACGGTTAGTGTTAGGGTTAGGTTTAGGGGTAGTGTTGAAGCTTAGGTTTAGCGTTATTGTTAGTGTTAGTAGTTAGCTTTAGTGTTATGGTTAGAGTTAGGGTTAGGTTGAGATTTAGGGTTAGGGTTAGGGTGAGGGTTAGAAAATAGGTTTGTGTTAGGGTCAGGGTTAGGGTTAGGGTTAGACAGGTTTAGGGTTAGGGTTAGGGTTTGGATTGGTTTTAGCGATAGGGTTAGTGTTATTGTTAGGGTTAGGTTTATTGTTAGGATTAGGGTTTGGCTTGAAGGTTTAGGATTAGGGTTAGTGTTTGGGATAGGGTGAGGGTTAGGGTTATAAGGTTAGGGTTAGGGTTAAAGTTTAGGGTTAGTGTTAGGGTTAGGGTTAGGGTTATACTTACGGTTTGGGTTCTTGTTAGATTTAGGATTATAGGTTAGGCTTATGGTAAGGGTTAGGTTTAGGGTTAGGGTTACATTTAGGGTTATAGTTAATGGTAAGTGTTAGGGTTATGGTAAGGGTTAGGGTTAGTTTTAGTGTTTGGGTTTGGGTGAGGGTTAGGTTTAGCGGTATGGGTTAGGGTTAGTGTTAGGGATTAGGTTTTGAGGTAGGTTTAGGTTTAGTGTTGAGTTTAGGCATAGGGATAGATTTAGGGATAGTGTTAGGGTTAAGGTTAGGGTTTAGTGTTATTGTTAGGGTTAGGGTTAGTGTTGGAGGTTAGGGATAGATTTAGGCTTAGGGTTAGTGTTGAGGTTACGGTTCGAGTTCATTGCTAGGGTTAGCATTACGGTTAGGCTTACGGTTAGGGTTAAGGTTATGTTTAGAATTTAGCATTAAATTAGGGTTAGAATTAGGTATAGGTTTCAGGTTAGGGTTAGGGTTAGGCTTAGAGGTTAGGGTTAGTGTTAGGGTTAGGGTTGAAGCTTAATTTTAGATTTAGGTTCAGGTTTAGAAGTTAGCTTTAGTGTTATGTTTAGGGTTATGTTTAGGTTGAGATTTAGAGTTAGGGTAAGGTAAGGGTTAGAAGTTAGGTTTGTGTTACTGTTAGGTTTAGGTTCAGGTTTAGGGTTAGGGTTAGAGGTTAGGGTTAAGGTTAGAGTTAGGGTCTGGGTTATGGTTAAGTTTAGTGTAATATTTAGGCTTACGGTTAGATTTAGTGTTAGTGTTAGGGTAAGGGTTAGATTTAGAGTTTAGTGTAATGGCTATAGTTAGGGTTATGCATAGGTTTCAGGTTAGTGTTAGATTTAGGGCTGGCTTAGGGTTAGAGTGAGGATTAGAAGTCAATGTTTGGTGTAGGCTTAGGGTTAAAGTTAGGGTTAAGTTTAGGGTTAGGGTTAGGGTTAGGTTTAGTTTTAGGGTTAGGGTTAGAGATTATATTTAAGGTTAGTGTTAGGGTCAGGGTTAGGGTTAAGTTTAGTGTAACATTTAGGCTTAAGTTTAGATTTAGGGTTAGTGTTAGGGTTAGGCTTAGATTTAGAGGTTAGGTTTAAGGTTATGGTTAGGGTTATGGTTACGCTTAGGTTTCAGATTAGTGTTAGATTTAGGGTTGTCTTAGGGTTAGGGTGAGGATTAGAAGTTAACGTTTGGTGTAGGCTTAGGGTTAGGGTTAGGGTTAAGGTTAGGGTTAGGGTTAGGGTTGGTTTTAGGGTTAAGGGTTAGTTGTTAGTGAGATGATTAGATTTAGGGTTAGGGTTATTATTAGTTTTAGGGATATTGTTAAGGTTGGAGTTAGTGTTACACTTAGTTTTGTGTTGGGTTTAGGGTTAGGGTTAGCTTTAGAGTTAGGGTTAGGTTTACGTTTTGGTATAGGGTAAGGGTTATGATTAGGGTTAGACGATAGGTTACGGTTAGGGTTATGGTTATTGTGAGTGTTAGGGTTAGGGTTAGAATTAGGTTTAGTGTTAGGGTTAGCGTTAGAGTTAGGGTTAGGGTTAGGGTTAGATTTAGGGTTAGGGTAAATGTTAGGGTTAGGATTAGGATTGAGATTAGGGTTAGGGTTAGTGTTAGGGTTAGGTATAGGATTAGGGTTTGACGTTAGGGGTTAGGTTTAGGGCTAGCATTAGGGTTAGTGTTAGAGTGTTAGGGTTAGGGTTAGGGTTAGGGTTAGGGTTAGGGTTGGGGTTTGAGGTTAACCTTAGGGCTAGGATTAGGCTTTGGGTTATGGTTAGTGTTCGGGTTAGTGTTAGGGTTAGCGTTAGGGTTAGGTTTAGGGTTTGTTTTATGGTTACGGTTCGAGTTTAGTGCTAGGGTTAGCGTTAGGGTTAGGCTTACGGTTAGGTTTAATGTTATGGTTAGAAGTTAGCCTTAATTTAGGATTAGGATTAGGTGTAGGGTTCAGGTTAGGGTTAGGGTTAGGCTTAGAAGTTAGGGTTAGTGTTAGGGTTAGGGTTGAAGCTTAGGTTTAGATTTAGGTTCAGGGTTAGAAGTTAGCTTTAGCGTTATGTTTACGGTTAGGGTTAGGTTGAGTTTTGTGGTTAGGGTTAGGGTAAGGGTTAAAAGTTAGGTTTGTGTTACTGTTAGGTTTAGCTTCAGGTTTAGGGTTAGGGTTAGGGTTAGGTTTAGGATTCGGATTAGGTTTAGAAATAAGGGTTAAGGTTAGAGTTAGGGTCAGGGTTAGGGTTAAGTTTAGTGTAACATTTAGGCTTAGGGTTAGATTTAGGGTTAGTGTTAAGGTTAGGGTTACATTTAGAGCTTAGTGTTATGGTTATGGTTAGGGTTAGGGTTACGCTTTGGTTTCAGGTTAGTGTTAGATTTAGGGCTGGCTTAGGGTTAGGGTGAAGATTAGAAGTTAATGTTTGGTGTAGGCTTAGGGTTAGGATTGGGGTTAAGGTTAGGGTTAGGTTTAGGATTAGATTTAGGGTTAGGGGTTAGTTGTTAGGGAGATGATTAGGGTTAGGGTTATGATTAGGGTAAGGGTTAGTGTTAGGGTTAGGGTTATGATTAGCTTTAGGGATATTGTTAAAGTTGGAGTTAGTGTTAGGGTTAGTTTTGGGTTGGGTTTAGGGTTAGGGTTAGTTTTAGAGTTAGGGTTAGGGTTACGTTTCGGCATAGTGTAAGGGTTAGGATTAGGGTTAGATGATAGGTTACGTTTAGGGCTATGTGAGGGTTAGGATTAGGGTTAGAATTAGGTTTAGTGTTAGGGTTAGGGTTGAGTTAGGGTTATGGTTAGGGTTAGATTTAGGGTTAGGGTAAAGGTTAGGGTTAGGGTTAGGGCTAGGGTTAGCGTTAGGTTTAGGATTGAGATTAGGGTTATGGTTAGTGTTAGGGTTAGGGTTAGGATTAGGGTTTGACGTTAGCGCTTACGTTTAGGGCTAGCGTTAGTGTTAGTGTTAGAGTGTTAGGGTTAGGGTTAGGGTTGGGTTTGAGGTTAGCATTAGGGCTGGATTAGGCTTAGGGTTATGGTTAGTGTTCGGGTTCGGTTTAGGGTTAGGGTTATGGTTAGCCTTTGGCTTCGTGTGAGGCTTACGGTTAGAAGTTAGGCTTATGGTTAAGGTTAGGGTTGGAGTTAGGGTGGAGTTAGAGTTTAGGGTTAGTGTTAGGGTTAGAGTAATGGTTAGTGTTAGTGTTAGTGTTAGTGTTAGGTTTAGGGTTAGGATTAGGGTTAGTGTTTTCAGTTAGGCTTAGGTTTAGCATTAGGGTTGTTTTTAGTGATAGGTTTAGGGTTAGGGATAGTGTTAGGGTTAGGTTTTGGGTTTAGTGTTAGGGTTAGGGTTCTGATTAGTGTTAGGGTTCGGTTTAGAGTTTAGGATTAGGGTTACAGTTTAGCGTTATGGTTAGGGTTAGTGTTCGGTTTAGGGTTATGGTTAGCATTAGAGTTAGAGTTAGGATTATGGTTAGGGTTAGTGTTAGGTTTAGCGGTAGTGTTGAAGGTTAGGTTTAGCGTTACTGGCAGTGTTAGAAGTTTTCTTTAGTCTTATGTTTAGAGTTAGGGTTAGGTTGAGATTTAGAGTTAGGGTTAGGGTGAGTGTTAGAAAATACGATTCTGTTAGAGTCAGGGTTTGGGTTAGGGTTAGACAGGTTTACGGTTAAGGTTACTGTTTGGATTGGTGTTAGGGATAGGGTTAGTGTTAGGTTTAGAGTTAGGGTTAGTGTTAGGATTAGGGTTTGGTGTGAAGGTTTAGGATTAGGGTTAGGTTTAGGGTTAAGGTTAGTAGGGTTAAAAGGTTAGGGTTAGGGTTAGAGTTTAGGGTTAGTGTTAGCGTTAGGGTTAGCGTTATAGTTATGGTTTGGGTTCTTGTTAGGTTTAGGGTTATAGGTTAGGCTCATGGTTATGGTTAGGTTTAGGGTTAAGGTTACGTTTAGGGTTAAAGTTAATGGTAACTGTTAGGATTAGGGTAAGGGTTAGGGTTAGTGTTAGGTTTTGCGTTTGGGTGAGAGTTAGGTTTAGCGTTATGGGTTAGGGTTTGTGTTAGGGATTAGGTTTAGAGGTACGTTTATGTTTAGGGTTGGGTTTAAGCATAGGGATAGATTTAGGGATAGTGTAAGTGTTTAGGTTAGGGTTTAGTGTTATTGTTAGGGTTAGGGTTAGGGTTCGAGGCTAGGGATAGATTTAGGGTTAGGGTGAGTGTTAGGGTTATGGTTGGAGTTTAGTGCTAGGGTTAGCGTTAGGGTTAGGCTTACGGTTAGGGTTAATGTTATGGTTAGAAGTTAGCGTTATATTAGGATTAGGATTAGGTGTAGGGTTCAGGTTAGCGTTAGGGTTAGGCTTAGAAGTTAGGGTTAGTGTTAGGATTAGGGTTGAAGCTTAGGTTTAGATTTAGGTTCAGGGTTAGAAGTTAGCTTTAGCGTTATGTTTAGGGTTAGGTTTAGGTTGAGTTTTACGGTTAGGGTTAGGGTAAGGTTTAGAAGTTAGGTTTGTGTTACTGTTAGGTTGAGGTTCAGGTTTAGGATTAACGTTAGAGGTTAAGGTTAGGCTTAGGTACAGGGTTAGGTTTAGGTTTAGGGTTAGAGTATAGGGTTAAGGTTAGAGTTAGGGTCATGTATAGGGTTAAGATTAGTGTAACATTTAGGCTTAGGGTTAGATTTAAGGTTAGTGTTAGGGTTAGAGTTAGATTTAGAGGTTAGTGTTATGGTTATGCTTAGGGTTAGGGTTACGCTTAGTTTTCAGTTTAGTGTTAGATTTAGAGCTGGCTTAGGGTGAGGGTGAGGCTTAGAAGTTAATGTTTGGTGTACGCTTAGGTTTAGGGTTAGGGTTAAGTTTAATGTTGGGATTAAGTTTAGGGTTATTTTTAGGGCTAGGGGTTAGTTGTTAGGGAGATGATTAGGGTTAGGGTTAGGGTTATTATTAGTTTTAGGGATATTGTTAGGGTTGGAGTTAGTGTTAGGATTAGTTTTGGGTTGGGTTTAGGGTTAGGTTTAGCTTTAGAGTTAGGTTAGGATTACGTTTCTGTATAGGGTAAGGGTTCGGATTAGGGTTAGATGATAGGTTACAGTTAGGGTTAGGGTTAGTGTGAGGGTTAGGGTTAGGGTTAGAGTAAGGTTTAGCGTTAGGGTTAGGGTTAGAGTTAGGGTTAGGGTTAGGGTTAGATTTAGGGTTACGGTAAAAGTTAGGGTTCACGTTAGGTTTAGGGTTAGGATTGAGATTAGGGTCAGGGTTAGGGTTAGTGTTAGGGTTAGGGTTAGGATTAGGGTTTGACGTTAGGGGTTAGGTTTATGGCTAGCGTTAGGGTTAGTGTTAGTGTGTTAGGGTTAGGGTTAGGTTTGGTGTTTGAGGTTAGCATTAGGGCTAGGATTAGGCTTAGGGTTATGGTTAGTGTTCGGGTTAGGGTTAGGGTTAGGGTTATGGTTAGACTTTGGATTTGGGTGAGGGTTAGGTTTAGAGGTTAGGCTTATGGTTAAGGTTAGGTTTGGAGTTAGGGTTGGAGTTAGAGTTTAGGGTTAGCGTTAGGGTTAGAGTAAGAGTTAGTATTAGTGTTAGTGGTAGGTTTAGGGTTAGGATTAGGGTTAGGGTTTACAGTTAGCCTTAGGTTTAGCATTAGGGTTTGTTTTAGTGATAGGTTTAGGGTTAGGGATAGTGTCAGCGTTAGGTTTTGGGTTTAGTGTTAGGGTTAGGGTTATGATTAGTGTTAGGGTTAGGTTTAGAGTTTAGAATTAGGGTTAGAATTTAGCGTTATGGTTAGGGTTAGGGTTCGGTTTAGAGTTATGGTTAGCATTAGGGTTAGGGTTAGGGTTAAGGTTAGGGTTAGGTTACGGGTAGTGTTGAAGCTTAGGTTTAGCGTTAGTGTTAGTGTTAGAAGTTAGCTTTAGTGTTATGGTTAGAGTTAGGATTAGGTTGAGATTTAGGTTTAGGGTTAGGGTGAGTGTTACAAAATAGGTTTGTGTTAGGGTCAGGGTTATGGTTAGTGTTAGACAGGGTTAGGGTTAGGGTTAGGGTTAGGGTTAGGGTTAGGGTTTGGACTGGATTTACGGATTGGGTTAGTGTTAGTGTTAGAGTTAGGTTTAGTGTTAGGATTAGGGTTTGGCGTGAAGGTTTAGGATTAGGTCTAGGTTTAGGGTTAGGGTTAGGGTTATGGTTATGGTTAGCATTATGGTTAGCCTTTGGATTCGGGTGAGGGTTAGGGTTAGGGTTAGTGTGAGGATTAGCGTTAGAGGTTACTGTTCGGCTTACGGTTAGGGTTAGGGTTAGAATTTGGGTTTAGGCCTAGAGTTAGGGTTAGGGTTAATTTTAGGTATAAGGTTAGTCTTAGGTATGGTGTTAGCATTAGGGTTAGTGTTTAGGGTTTCGATTAGGTTTAGGGTTAGAGTTAGTTTTAGGTTTAGCGTTAAGGTGAGCGTTAGGGTTAGGTTTAGGTTTAGGGTTAGGGTTAGGTTTATGGGTGGGGTCGGTTGTGGTTAGAGGTTCGCGTTAGATTTAGGGCTAGGCTTAGTTTTAGAGTTACGGGTATGGTTAGAGTTAGGGTTATGGCTAGGGATAGAGTTAGTGTTAGGGTTTGTTTTGGACAGGTTTATGGTTATGGTTTGGTTTAAGATTGGGATTAGGGTTAGGGTTTGTGTTAGGGTTAGGGTTAGGATTAGGGTTTGATGTTTGGGGTTAGGTTTAGGGCTAGCGTTAGGGTTAGTGTTAGAGTGTTAAGGTTAGGGTTAGGGTTGGGGTTTGAGGTTAGCATTAGGGCTAGGATTAGGCTTAGGGTTATGGTTAGTGTTCGGGTTAGGGTTAGGGTTAGGGTTATGGTTAGTCTATGGATTCGGTTGAGGGTTAGGTTTAGAGGTTAGGCTTATGGTGAAGGTTAGGGTTGGAGTTAGGGTTGGAGTTAGAGTTTATGGTTAGTGTTAGCATTAGAGTAAGGATTAGTGTTAGTGTTAGTGTTAGGGTTAGGTTTAGGATTAGGGTTAGTGTTTTCAATTAGGCTTAGATTTAGCATTAGGGTTGTTTTTAGTGATAGATTTAGGGTTAGGAATAGTGTCAGGGTTAGGTTTTGGGATTAGTGTTAGTGTAAGTGTTAAGATTAGTGTTAGGGTTAGGTTTAGAGTTTAGGCTTAGGGTTAGAGTTTAGCGTTATGCTTAGTGTTAGGGTTCGGTTTAGGGTTATGGTTAGCATTAGAGTTAGAGTTAGGGTTACCGTAGGGTTAGGGGTAGGTTTAGGGGTAGTGTTTAAGCTTAGGTTTAGTGTTAGTGTTAGTGTTAGAAGTTGGCTTTAATGTTATGGTTAGAGTTAGTGTTAGGTTGAGATTTAGGGTTAGGTTTAGGGTGAGTGTTAGAAAATAGGTTTGTGTTAGGGATAGGGTTAATGTTAGGGTTAGAGTTAGGGTTAGTGTTAGGATTAGAGTTTGGCTTGAAGGTTTAGGATTAGGGTTAGTGTTAGTGTTAGGGTTAGAGTTAAAAGCTTAGGGTTAGGGTTAGAGTTTAGGGTTAGTGTTAGCGTTAGGTTTAGGGTTATAGTTACGGTTTGGGTTTGTTAGGTTTATGGTTATAGATTAGGCTTATGGTTAGGGTTAGATTTAGGGTTAGGGTTACGTTTTGTGTTAGAGTTAATGGTAAGTGTTAGGGTTAGGGTAAGGTTTAGGGTTAGTGTTAGGTTTTGGGTTTGGGTGAGGGTTAGGTTTAGCCGTTTGGGTTAGGGTTAGTGTTACGGATTAAGTTTAGAGGTAGGCTTAGGTTTAGGGTTGGGTTTAGGCATAGGGATAGATTTAGGGATAGTGTAACTGTTTAGGTTCAGTTTTAGTGTTACTGTTAGTGTTAGGGTTACAGTTCGAGTTTAGTGCTAGGGTTAGCATTAGGGTTAGCCTTACTATTAGGGTTAATGTTATGGTTAAAAGTTAGCGTTAAATTAGGGTTAGGATTAGGTGTAGCGTTCAGGTTAGTGTTAGGGTTAGGCTTAGGGTTAGGGTTAGTGTTAGGGTTAGGGTTGAAGCTTAGGTTTAGAATTAGGTTCAGGGTTAGAAGTTAGCTTTAGAGCCGCGCCTGGCCATAGGTCTGCAGAGGAGGAGCTGGGCAGATCTGGGGTGCCCTCACTGGCCTCTCTGCGTGTCTGGAGGACTCTCGATTTCTGCACCCAGACTGCTGGATTTCCCTCAGGCTTCCATTTGCAGTGAAGGAGAGAGGTGGGTTTAAGGCTTCCACATCAGCCTCCCCATTCCCGGCTTCATTTGGAGACCTGCTGAGCTCCCGATAGGTGGGCTGGCCCACACTACCAGCCTAGCCCAGCCTGTTTAGCTGCCGCACCTGTCCACAGGTCTGCAGAGGAGGAGCTGGGCAGATCTGGGGTGCCCTCACTGGCCTCTCTGCGTGTCTGGAGGACTCTGGATTTCTGCGCCAAGACTGCTGGAGTTCCCTCAGGCTTCCAGGTGCAGTGAAGGAGAGAGGTGGGTTTAAGGCTTCCACATCAGCCTCCCCATTCCCGGCTTCATTTGGAGACCTGCTGAGCTCCCGATAGGTGGGCTGGCCCACACTACCAGCCTAGCCCAGCCTGTTTAGCTGCCGCGCCTGGCCACAGGTCTGCAGAGGAGGAGCTGGGCAGATCTGGGGTGCCCTCACTGGCCTCTCTGCGTGTCTGGAGGACTGTGGATATCTCTGCAACCAGGGAGGGTCCACAGGTTCCTGAAGCACTGCGGCCTGTGGTGAGTACCCTAACCCGGCTGCGATTGAAGAACTGTGGAGCTTCCAAGGGGCAGGTGGGCGCACAGTGTCCCTGAGGCACAGCTTGTCTGGAACTGCGGAGTTCTGAGCAGGCAGAGGAGGGCCACTGGTTCTGTAGGCCCAATGGCTTGGAGTAGCGCGGCGCCAGAGTCCCAGTAGCTCCAAACATAGAAGGGGATTTTCAACAGACCCTGAGGAAGCTTTCAAGTAACACTTGAAACACAGAAATATAGGAAAATGACAAAACGAAAGACCAAATTACAACCTCAAACCTCCAGCCCATCTCAAGAAACCCTAGGAGCGATGTATATAGAAGAAAATATATCCCATCCACCTCATATATCGGACACAATAGCCACTGAAATTGACAAGCAACTCCAGGAAGCTTTAAAGAAATTCAAACTCGAAATAATCTCCCAGATAAAAGAAGAAATGATAAAAGAAATGAAAGAGATTCTAAATATATCTAAAGAAAACACAGATAAAAAATTGGAGAAACTAAACAAAAAGATAGAATCCCTAGACGAGCAATATAAGAAACAAACAGAATACATAATGCAGATGCACAGAGATATACAGGAAATAAAAAACTCCACTGAAAGTTGTAAAAACCGCCTTAATGAAAGTGAAGATAGAATTTCAGACCTTGAAGACAGGATTGCAGCTAGTGAACAGGAAAGGAAAGATCTTTTGAAAATAACAAGGAACCAGGAAACAACAATTCAACAACTGCAAGACGATGCAAAGAAGAATAACATAAGAATGATAGGGATTAATGAAAGAGAGGGAGACAACATGAAGGATGTCAGGAGGATATTTAGAGAAGTAATAGCTGAAAATTTCCCAAGCATGAGATCAGAAACTGACATCAGGATCAGTGAAGCATATAGAACTCCAAACAGTCATAACCAAAATAAAACTACACCCAGACATATAATAGTCACCATCCCAGAAATCCAACACAAGAATAGATTATTAAAAGCTGTCAGAGAGAAAAGACAAATCACTTATAAAGGAAAACCTATCAGGATCACAGCAGACTTCTCAGCACAAACGATAAAGTCAAGAAGAGCATGGAGTGAAGTATTCCAGATCCTAAAGCAAAATGATTTCCAACCAAGACTGATATATCCTGCAAAACTATCATTCAAAATAGATGGTGCAATACGATACTTCCATGACAAAGAACAGCTGAAGAACTTCATGAACACCAAACCAACCCTGCAAAAAATATTGAAAGACAGTTTAGATACACAAAGGAAAAAACCACTAAGCAAAGCAAATAATTAAACAGAACAGAAAGATAAAGATGCAACAGCAGAGAGATAACATTCCTACAATTAACCAGCATTTAACAGTAATAACCATTAATGTAAATGGTCTCAATGCACCAATCAAAAGAAACAGACTAGCAGAATGGATCAAGAAACAAAATCCAACCATATGCTGTTTACAGGAAACCCATCTAACCCAGAAAGATACTCACAGACTGAAAGTCAAAGGATGGAAAACAATTCTTCATGCAGCAGGAATCCAAAAAAAGGCAGGAGTAGCCATTCTGTTTGCAGACAACGTGAACTTTAAACCAACAATGACCATAAAGGACAAAGAAGGTCACTACATACTCGTAAGGGGAAAACTCCAAGAGGAAGAGATAACTATCTTAAATATATACGCACCAAACTCCAGAGCACCCAGTTATATAAAACAATTATTAACAGAAATGAAAACTCAAATTATCAGTAACACAATTGTAACAGGAGACCTTAATACACCACTGACACCAAGGGACAGATCAACCAGACAGAAAATGAGCAAAGAAATAACAGAACTGAATCACACCTGTGAACAAATGGGTTTGATAGACATATACAGAATGTTCCACCCAACAACATCAGAATACACATTCTTCTCAGCAGTACATGGATCATTTTCTAAAATAGACCATATATTAGCTCACAGAACATATTTAAGCAAATGCAAAAGAGTTGAAATCATCCCTTGCATATTATCGGATCATAGCGCTCTGAAATTAGAAATTAATGACAAAGGATACTGCAAAAATTCCGCAAACACATGGAAACTAAATAACACACTCTTGAGTAATCAGTGGGTCACAGAAGAAATTAAAGAAGAAATCAAACAATACCTAAAAGAAAATGAAAATGCAGATACAACTTACTGGAATCTGTGGGATGCAATGAAAGCCGTTCTGAGAGGAAAATTTATTGCACTGAGTTCCCAAATCAGGAAAACAGAACGAATACAAGTAAATAACTTGATGCTACACCTCAAACAGCTAGAAAAAGAAGAGCAAGTCAAGCCCAAAGCCAAAAGAAGAGAGGAAATTATAAGAATCAGAGCAGAAATCAATGCAATAGAGACTAAGAAAACAATCCAAAGAATCAACGAATCAAAGAGTTGGTTCTTTGAAAGAATAAATAAAATCGATAAGCCCCTAGCCAACCTTATTAAAAAAAGGAAAGAAAAAGCTCAAATTCATGCAATAAGATATGAAAAAGGAGAAATCACTACAGACCCAATAAAAATACAGAGGATCATCAACACCTCTTTCGAAAACTTCTACTCTCAAAAGTTTGATAACACAGAAGAAATAGACAGATTCTTAGAAGCATATGAAGTACCAAAGCTAGATCAAGAGGATATAAAACTGTTGAATAACCCAATCTCTGCTAATGAAATTGAGAATGTAATTGGGTCCTTGCCCACCAAGAAGAGCCCAGGCCCAGATGGATTCACTGCAGAATTCTACAAGAAATATAAAGAAGACCTAATGCCGACACTCCTCAAACTATTCAATGAAATTGAAAGGGAAGCAATCCTTCCTAAGTCATTCCTGGAAGCAAATATTACTCTAGTACCAAAACCTGAGAAAGACCCAACTATAAAAGAGAACTATAGACCGATCTCCCTAATAAACACAGATGCAAAAATCCTCAATAAAATATTGGCAAATAGGATCCAGCAAATCATCAAGAAGATTATACACCATGACCCGGTGGGATTCATCCCAGGAATGCAAGGATGGTTCAACATACGCAAATCAATAAATGTAATCCACCATATCAATAAAGCCAAAAATAAGAATCACATGATCATCTCTATAGATGCAGAAAAAGCCTTCGATAAGGTCCAACACCTATTCATGATAAGAACTTTACAGAAAATTGGAATAAATGGTCTTTACCTCAATATAATAAAGGCCATTTATGACAAACCAACAGCCAGCATCATACTAAATGTCCAAAAATTGAAAGCATTTACTTTAAAATCGGGTACAAGACAAGGATGTCCTTTATCACCACTCCTATTTAATATAGTACTGGAAGTACTAGCCAGAGCAATTAGGCAAGAAAGAGAAATAAAAGGGGTAAAGATACGAAAAGAAGAAGTTAAATTATCATTGTTTGCAGATGACATGATACTCTACATAGAAGACCCCCTAAACTCCATTGAAATACTCTTAGATACAATAAATAAATTCAGTAATGTGGCTGGATACAAAATCAATACTCAGAAATCAATAGCATTCCTATACACGAACAACAAAATTACAGAGAGCGAAATAAGAGAAACTGGACTATTCACATTAGCAAGCAAAAAAATGAAATATTTAGGAATTACTCTTATGAAAGAAGTGAAAGACTTATACAGTGAAAATTATAATACACTGAAAAAGGAAATTGAAGATGATCTCAGAAAATGGAAAGACATCCCTTGCTCATGGATAGGAAGAACAAATATTGTGAAAATGGCCATTCTCCCAAAACTGTTATACAGATTCAATGCAATCCCAATAGAAATATCATCAACATAACTTATAGATCTAGAGAAATCACTCCTAAATTTCATCTGGAACCAGAAGAGACCTAGAATCGCAAAGGCAATTCTAAGCAGCAAAGACAAAGCAGGAGGCATCACAATCCCTGACTTGAAGTTATACTACAAAGCAACAGTAGTAAAATCAACATGGTATTGGAATCAAAACAGAGCTGAAGATCAGTGGAATAGATTAGAAGATACAAGCACAACTACGAACACACTCAACCACCTTATTTTTGATAAAGGAGCCAAGCAGGTTCACTGGAAGAACGACAGTCTCTTTAATAAATGGTGCTGGAAAAACTGGCTCTCCATTTGCCGAAAACTAAAGCTAGACCCATGTCTATCACCATGTACTAAATTAAAATGTAAATGGGTCAAAGATCTGAATATTAAAACAGAAACACTAAATCTATTGGAAGACAAAATAGGTAGAAACCTTGGAGACATAGGAGTAGGTAAAGAATTCATGAACAGGACTCAAACCGCACTGGAAATACTTCCCAGAATCAATAACTGGGACCACTTCTTATTAAAAAGTTTCTGCATGTCAAAAGAAATCTCCAGCATAGTGAAAAGAAAACCCACAAACTGGGAAAAGATTTTAGTGAACTCTCTCTCAGACAAGGGCCTCTTGTCTAAAACATACAAAGAATTAAAGAAACTCAGACCTCCGAAATTCAAAGATCCAATCCAAAAATGGGCATCTGAGATGAATATGCAATTCTCAGATGAAGAAATGCAAATGGCAAATAAATACATGAAAAAATGCTCATCATCATTGGTCATTAGAGAAATGCAAATTAAAACCACACTGAGATACCATCTCACTCCTGAAAGAATGGCCAGGATCAAGAAAACCGACAACAAATGCTGGAGAGGATGTGGGGAAAAAGGAACTCTCCTGCACTGCTGGTGGGAGTGTAGACTGGTACAGCCTTTGTGGAGATCTGTCTGGAGATTTCTCAAAAAGTTGGGACTGGAAATCCAATTTATTCCAGCTATTCCACTTCTAGGCATATTCCCAGAAGAACTGAAAGCATCATACCACAGTGATATATGTGCACCTATGTTTATAGCAGCACAATTTGTAATCGCCAGATCTTGGAAACAACCCAAGTGCCCATCAACTGAGGAATGGATAAAAAGTAGTGGTATTTCTATACAATGGAGTATTATTCAGCTATAAAGAAGGATCACATTGAGATATTTATCAATAAATGGGCACAGCTTGAGACCATACTCATAAGTGAAATAAATCAATCTCGCATGTGTGAATACCGAATAGTTTCCCTAATGTAAGTAATGATTCAAATATATAAAAATATGTGGTAATCATGATTCCCCATTAGGTGGCCTTGAAGCCTTATAAAGTTTTCACTCATTAATTAGAAAGGCTTTATTCTGGGCTTCTTGATATGAAAATATTTGAAGCTTGTCGATGTCGCTTCTGGCCGGCAGGAAGGACACACGACAAAGTCTGGGAGTGGACAACCTTTTCTTTTTATTTTCCTTCTCCGTACAGCCTGCCCTGAGATCGCTCCCAGCTGAAGCCTCCTCTGGTCCGCTCTCCGCGGCTCCTCTACTTCCGGGCTTCTACCTGGCTTCTACTTCCCCCCAGGGGTGGCACCGGTATATATACGGGTACAGTGTCCAATCATGTTAAAGTAAGCAAGGCAAGCTGATTGGCTAACATCATCAGTTGCCAGGCAGACTATATTGTTGAGCGGGTTGTTTACGCGGTAAGCAGGAAACTAACATATTCGATGGGAGGGGTAATCTACCTCAGGCTTTGCTCTTTACCACAGGCCGCACGTCCGCCGCGCAAGGCGAGCTATCACAGACGCGGCTCCCAACATCTCTCCCTATTTTATTTTTTATGAATGTGCGCATCGTAGCCCTTCCTGGACTGGGTGCAGAGGCTTATGCCCTATGTGTAGGCCCACCGTAGGTCCTTGGCTTAGACCCTGGTTGGCCATGCCATGGTCTGCCAAGGCCCTGAGGCCCTCGTCCTTTTTCTAGGGCCAGGCACAAACTGGACGGAACCTGGATGCACACAAGCTTGCACTCATTTCCTCTCCATAAAGAAATCCCCTCGGAGAGAAATTTAGACCTGGGCAGCATCTAACAGTCCAGCGGCTTACGTGCAGGATGGGGTAGGGCCTGGCTTAGGTCGAGTCGTGCTGGGGAGGCACGCTCTTACCCGTCATTGACTCACCTACCCTGCTGTGTATTGTCACCTTATGGAGGAGAATGAGGGATGCCCGCCATATCTAGACTCGGTCGTGGGCCAATCGAGCAAGCCATGCATATGCCTGAGGATCTTCTTGTCCATTTCGGGCTACCGCTATTTCTATTCATCTTGTTGGTTGGTCTGTGATGGATCTCCGGTAGGGCAGGTCTGATCTTCAGTCGAGGGCTTTGTTGCCCGTGTCAGTCTCTCTGGTATCCACAGTGGTTCTCGTCCCGGTTCCTGTGGGAAAACACAAACCGCGCCTCGGTTCCAGCTGACCACTGGATCCGGGCCCATCCATTGTCCTGTCAGGACATCTTTCCACTTCACCCACCCTTTATGGTTGGGGGAAGGGTTGCAGTGCTCCACAGCTGGGTAGCGATTATCATTATTTAAATTTAAAAAACTGTGTGTGAATAGTGCCATGGATAATCGTGCCTTTGGGGCCAGGCCTTGGCCTACTCCCCCTTTTTGTTTTTGTAAAATTTCTTTGAGGCTTCTATGAGCCCTCTCAATGATTCCTTGACCTTGGTGATTGTATGGGATACCATGTTTTAATTGAACCTCCATCATTTTGCAGAACTCATTGAAAGCTTTGCCTATATAGGCTGGTCCATTATCAGTTTTTAATATTTTTGGTTTGCCCCATGCGGCCCAAGCTGCCAGGCAATGATTGATCACATTAGACACTTTTTCACCTGTTTCTGCTGTTGCAAATATGACGCGAGAACAGGTGTCTGTGGAAACATGAACATATTTAAGAGTCCCAAACTCCTGTATATGTGTGATGTCCATCTGCCAAACATCACCAGGGATCAAACCTCGAGGGTTTACTCCCATCGGTATGGCAGGTTTGTATGTGGCACAGGAGTCACATAGTCGCACGATATCTCGTGCATCTGCTCTGGAAACATGGAAATGGTTTGCTAGTGTTCTGGCATTGACATGAAACTTATCATGGAAGGCACGGGCTCGCTCGATTGGTGTTAGTAAGGTAAAAATCCATAACGGGCGAGTGGCAGTGTCAGCAGCCACATTCCCCTGTGCCATAGGCCCTGGCAGGGATGTATGTGCTCTTATGTGGGTGGTGAAGACCTTATGGTGCCTGTTTTGAAGCAATGTCTGGATAGACAGGAACAGCCCAGCCACTGTGGAAGTGGATCTAATTAAACTGGCAGTCTCAAGCACTTGCATAGCATTGACCACATACCTAGAATCGGAGACAATGTTAATGGCTTCTGAGAACCGTTCAAGAATCATTTTAACGATCTGCAGTTCCACCACCTGAGGCTGATCTGGTTCAAATTGTATGGTAACCGGGGGCTTGCCTAGGATCACATAGGCGCCTATCCCCGTCTTGGAGCCATCTGTATATATTGTAGTTGCTGGGACTAATGGCTCAGAGGCAGTAACCTTTGGAAAAATTATAGGGTGCTGAGTGACAAATGACAAGATAGGGTCTTTAGGGTATTGATTGTTTATATCCCCATGGAAAACACATCTCAGAATGGCCCAAGTATCTATGCAGGCAGCCAGGGTCTTGATCTGGCTAGCGGTATAGGGTACTCGGATGGCTTGTGGTCCTGAGCCAAAATGTTGGACAGCTCTATCATGCGCTTCAAGGGCCAATGAAGCGACTGCCTCTGGGTAATGCTCTATGACTTTTGCAGGTGAGACCTTAGGGTGTATCCACAGTAGTGGTCCTTTCTGCCAAATCACCGCTGTAGGCTGTAGACTAGTCTGTAGCAAACAGACATCAAAGGGTCGCCCTGGTTCAATTCTGTGTAAGGTAGCCCCACTTAAGGCTTCCTCCACTCTCTGTAAGGCAGCTCTTGCCTCAGGAGTGAGCCTCCTGTGGGAGGCTATATCTGGGTCTCCCTTCAGAAGGTCGAACAGGGGTTTGAGATCTGAATTTGGTATATGTAAATATGGCCTAATCCAATTAATGTCTCCCAATAGCTTTTGCATGTCATTTAGGGTCCTAACGCCATCCGTCCTAATGGTGACCTTCTGCGGAGAGACTAGCATAGGGGAGATTCTCGCGCCTAAGTAGGTCACCATTTCTCCTCCCTGAATCTTGTCGGGGGCAACATGCAGATTGGCTTGTCTCAGGGCCTTGACCAACTGGCCGAGCATATTATTTAGCATGTCTGGGTCCCTGCCGCTGAGCAAAAGGTCGTCCATGTAATGCATACATCTTATCTTGGGAAAGGATTTTCGTAGGGGGGCCAGTAGGGAATCAAGGTAAATCTGACACATAGTGGGACTGTTGGCCATACCTTGGGGCAACGTTACCCACTCGTATCTGAGATCAGGGCTTTCTTGGTTAATGGTGGGTAAAGTGAAGGTGAACCTATGAGTGTCCTCTGGGTGCAGGGGAATTGAGAAGAAACAGTCTCTAAGATCTATAACATAAACTGGCCAGGACTGAGGGATGGCTGAGAGAGCTGGCAGCCCCCTCTGGACCGCCCCCAGGGGCTGCATCTGCGCGTTGACCACCCTTAGATCATGGAGCAGCCTCCACTTGCCAGACTTTTTCTTAATTATAAAAATGGGGGTGTTCCATGGGGAGGTTGACGGCTTAATATGTCCTAATCTAAGTTGTGTACTGACTATTTCTGACAAGGCTAATAGCTTCTCCTTAGGCAGGGGCCACTGAGGTACCCAAACCGGATCATTTGATTTCCAGGTGATTTTGATCGAAGTGGGTAGGAGAGCTTCTTCAGCGGCCCCTAAGAAAAACTCAATCCTTGCCTACCTTTTTTGTTCTCTACTGGTATTGGGGATGTCCGACCCTGCAGGGCATTGCCCAAGCCTTTGCCGGGGGTATATCCCTGGTTCCTGAGTATATCCTTAGCCTGGGGGGAGCAGTTTGACGTAAGCGTGACATCCATCTGAGTGAGGATGTCCCTTCCCCATAGAGACACTGGCAACTGCAACACAAACGGTTGGAAATGGCCCTGATGACCCTCCTCATCGCACCAGAGCAGGGTTGAAGCACTAACCTGAGGAGCTGACACCATCCCCAGGCCCTGCAGCGTGTTATCTGCAGTGTTGGTGGGCCAGTTGGAAGGCCAATCCTTTCTGGAGATAATGGAACGGTCAGCTCCTGTGTCTAGGAGCCCTGTTATACTCTTGCCATTGACCTTAAGTGAGAGCATGGGCCTTTTACCAAGTGTCATATGGAGTCCCTCAAAGACTTCCCCTGAGGAACCAAAACCTTGACTTTCTCTAATTTTTTGCTTTGAGGGAAATCTCTTGTGGAGACTGGGGAGCAGCAAGAGCTGCGCTATCTTGTCTCCTTTATTAATTACCATAGTACCCACAAGAGATTGAACCATAATTTTAATATGTCCTGTGTAGTCTGAGTCTATGACCCCCGGGACTACTGTGAGACCCCGAAGGGCCGTGGAGGATCTCCCGATCACCAGACCCACGGAATTTTCGGGTAACGGTCCCTTAAAAGTGGTTTCAACCACTTGAACACCCATATCAGGCACTAATATAAGTCCTGAGGCGACACTGAGGTCCACACCTGCTGACCCAGGGGTGGCCCTTGTTGAAGGCTGCCACCCTGAGCTGTCCTGTCTCTGGGGCAGGGGCCCGCCTGTGAAGGGGGCCCCCTCTGGCCGTTTTTTGGCTCTCTAGCATCTTGTCCACAAATACGGTTGCCCTGAGCATCAAAGACCGACCTACACTCTTCAGCTTTGTGTGATCCCTTCTTGCATCGCCCACAAACATATGGTTCTTCATTCCTAGGACGAGGCCTAGCATCTGCATTGTTTGGGCAGTGACGTTTAATGTGTCCTGGCTCCCCGCAGGCAAAACACCCTTTAGCCTTACATTCCCCTCCTGACCCGCGAGGTCCCCTCTGCTGTACAGCCGCGGCCAGGAGAGCAGCCACTCCCGAGTTGGAGAGCGGCCCCCCTATCTCTCTGCATATCCTAATCCAGGCGTTGAGGTCCTTGTTCTTATGAGGAGCTATCGCTGCCTTGCACTCCTTTGTACATTGCTCGAAAATCAGCTGCCTTACCAGCGGTCGAGCCACTCCCGGATCAGAAAATATCTTATCGGCAGCATCTTGCATTCGGGCCACAAAGTCAACAAATGGCTCTGTGGTACCCTGAATTATTTTTGAAAGACACAAGGAGGCTGTTCCGGCACCACTTACTTGCTTCCAGGCGCGGAGCCCTATGGCATTGATTTGTTCATAGACATCGCCGGGGAACCGAGTCTGATCATCAGCGTGCCGACCTTCTCCCATAAGCATTTCTTTGTTCCACCCCCGGTTTCCTTGATTGGCGTTTTTCTCAGCCTGCTCTGCAGAGAACTCTGCATACCAGGCTCGCCAATCCAGGTAACTACCCGAGGGCAGACACGCCTTTGCCAGCTGAATCCAGTCCGCGGGGGTGAGGGGCCCAGAAGACAGATTCTCCAGCATGGCAATGGTGTAAGGCGCAGTCGGCCCAAAAGTTGTAACTGCATTTTTAAGTTCTCTAATCTGCTTTATCTCAAAAGGCTCCCATACATTGCGTCCCTGGCCCATAGCTACTTGTACAGGAAATATCCCATAGGGGTCACTATCTATCCCAGGTGGATGTACCACATGAGACAAGCGTCCCCCCTGCCAAAGCCGCCTGTGAAAATACCGACCCGCCAGCGGCGGAGCATAAGACGGCGGCCGTGATTGGGCGGAGAATGGGGGCCCGTGCATCACTTCCTGTTCTGGCGAAAGGGGGGGGGCTCCCAGGCGGCCGCCTCGTGGCGAGGAATCGCCTCCGGGAATGGCCCCCAGGGTGGGGCGGAAGGCTTTGCCTCCTTCTCGCGCCGGGGCGCGCTCAGGAGCTCTCTACTCCTCCGCAGACCAGGTTGAGCAGAGCGCAATTCGCGGCGCGACGCTGGAAAAGAACCCTGCGACTCCTTATTGAGCGACTTAGGCTCCTGACAGCTGGTCTCTTTGGCCTCCCTGCCATTCAACTTTCCCTCGTCCTCGGAGTCAGACGACTCCGAGGCTAGAGCCCCGTCCTCCTCCTTAGCATCCTTGTTCCCCTTGACGGACCCCTCTCGGGAGCTCCCTGACTGGGCCTGCTCAGATACCCTGCGTACTTTTGTAAGCTCTTGAGAGCTTTCTCCACAACCACCCTCACTCTTAGTGCCGCTACCTAGCATGTTTCCCATTTTTTAATATGTTACTCACCGCGTGAGGCCCAAGGAATCCGCCACTTACGCGTGAGCCTGAGGGGAGTCTAAAAGCCCTGTAGGTGCGCGCCACCCAGAGCCCAGGCTTATCCCCAACTCACCTGTCTCGCAGCTCTGTACTGGAGCGTTGTCCACTTCCACGTCTCGGGGGTGATCAGTCCCCGGGCGGGCCACCAAATGTCGATGTCGCTTCTGGCCGGCAGGAAGGACACACGACAAAGTCTGGGAGTGGACAACCTTTTCTTTTTATTTTCCTTCTCCGTACAGCCTGCCCTGAGATCGCTCCCAGCTGAAGCCTCCTCTGGTCCGCTCTCCGCGGCTCCTCTACTTCCGGGCTTCTACCTGGCTTCTACTTCCCCCCAGGGGTGGCACCGGTATATATACGGGTACAGTGTCCAATCATGTTAAAGCAAGCAAGGCAAGCTGATTGGCTAACATCATCAGTTGCCAGGCAGACTATATTGTTGAGCGGGTTGTTTACGCGGTAAGCAGGAAACTAACATATTCGATGGGAGGGGTAATCTACCTCAGGCTTTGCTCTTTACCACAGGCCGCACGTCCGCCGCGCAAGGCGAGCTATCACAGACGCGGCTCCCAACAGAAGCTAGAGTATATGAAGTTTTACCCAAATATTTCAAGGAAAAAGACACTATGGTAACTACTATTAAGTCAGGTTATAAGGTGGTGAAGTACTAGGTTATTGAAACAGTCATGCTGTGACCTCTATTGTTATATTGTTATGTCCTGTTTTATCTCAATCTCCCCCTTATTGTTTCAAAAAAATTATTTAGTCATTTCTTATGTTTGTCTTAATTAAAGAAAAAATTCAAAAAAATTAGGATATATAAATAGTAAATCTTTTCGATTTCCTATTAACTTGTTTTGAAGTCCTGTAGTACTCCCACGATCTTGTTTTGACTGATTAGACTCTGTTCCATTCTAAATGATAGTATCAAGTTTGAAGACATAGGCAACTACTTTGAAGACAATAAGATTCACTAAGATACCCATTCTGGTTTGACTATTGTCTTCTTTGGAAGTCCTGTAATGTTTACAATGCCTAAGTTTTATTGGTCTTGTTCTCTACTGTTTTGTCCAACTTTATAATATCTAATAATATAGACAATTCTTTTTAAGGAAACAAGGGACAACGTTGATAACCATTGTTGATAAACTTGTACTCTGTTCTACACCATGTGCTACGTCTATCCTTGGTATTGACTGACAGCTTTGTTTTGCCATAGTTGACTGTATTCTTCCCCCCCCCCAAAGAAAGTAATAAGCACTAAGGAGTAATAAAATCCAAGATGTGTAAATTTTGTTGTAAAAAAGAGAGGGAAAAAAAAAGAAAAGGAGCTCTAACGGATATAACAGCAAGTGTGTTTGGGGGTGTTAAATAGCTGACTTTATCAATGTTTTTGGAACATTGAACACAGCTGTTTGCAGTCTCCCTGTTTGAATGTCCACCTTGTGTTCTTTGATACTGTGATTTGAGGAACTATTTTCAAGAAAATAGTGTGTAATCTACTAGCAGGTAATTTCTTACTGTTATGGTTTTTTGTTTTGTTTTGTTTTGTTTTGTTTTGTTTTGTTTTGTAGTTCTGTATTGCGTGTACCCTTACGCCGCTTTGGTTTGTTTTGTGTTTTTCTCTTTTTCCTCTTAAAAAAAAAAAAAAAAAAAAAAGAAGTTAGCTTTAGCGATATGTTTAGGGTTAGGGTTAGGTTGAGTTTTACGGTTAGGGTTAGGATAAGGTTTAGTAGTTAGGTTTGTGTTCCTGTTAGGTTTAGGTACAGGTTTAGCGTTAGTGTTAGAGATTAGGGTTAGGCTTAGGTTAGGGTTGAACCTTAGGTTTTGATTTAGGTTCAGGTTTAGAAGTTAGCTTTAGCCTTATGTTTACGGTTAGGGTTAGGTTGAGTTTTATGTTTAGGGTTAGGGTAAGGGTTAAAAGTTAGGTTTGTGTTACTGTTAGGTTTAGGTTCAGGTTTAGGGTTAGGTTTAGTGTTCGGGTTAGGGTTAGAGATAAGGGTTAAGGTTAGAGTTAGGGTCATGGTTAGGGTTAAGTTTAGTGTAGAATTTAGGCTTAGGGTTAGATTTAGGATTAGGTTTAGGGTTTGGGTTAAATTTAGAGGTTAGTGTTATGGTTATGGTTAGGGTTAGGGTTACGCTTAGGTTTCAGGTTAGTGTTAGATTTAGGGCTGGCTTAGGGTTAGGGTGAAGATTAGAAGTTAATGTTTGGTGTAGGCTTAGGGTTAGGATTAGGGTTAAGGTTAGGGTTAGGTTTAGGGTTATGTTTAGGGTTAGCGCTTAGTTGTTAGGGAGATGATTAGGGTTAGGGTTATGATTAGGGTAAGGGTTAGTGTTAGGGTTAGGGTTATGATTAGCTTTAGGGATATTGTTAAAGTTGGAGTTAGTGTTAGGGTTAGTTTTGAGTTGGGTTTAGGGTTAGGGTTAGTTTTAGAGTTAGGGTTAGGGTTACGTTTCGGCATAGTGTAAGGGTTAGGATTAGGGTTAGATAATGGGTTACGGTTAGGGTTAGGGTTAGTGTGAGGGTTAGGGTTAGGGTTAGAGTTAGGTTTAGCATTAGGGTTAGGGTTGAGTTAGGGTTAGGGTTAGGGTTAGATTTAGGGTTAGGGTAAAGGTTAGGGTTAGGGTTAGGGCTAGGGTTAGGGTTAGGTTTAGGATTGAGATTAGGGTTAGGGTTAGTGTTAGGGTTAGGGTTAGGATTAGGGTTTGACGTTAGGGGTTACGTTTAGGGCTAGCGTTAGTGTTAGTGTTAGAGTGTTAGGGTTAGGGTTAGGGTTGGGCTTTAAGGTTAGCATTAGGGATGGATTAGGCTTAGGGTTATGGTTAGTGTTCAGGTTCGGTTTAGGGGTAGGGTTATGGTTATCCTTTTTATTCGTGTGAGGGTTAGGGTAAGAGGTTAAGCTTATGGTTAAGGTTAGGGTTGGAGTTAGGGTTGGAGTTAGAGTTTAGGGTTAGTGTTAGGGTTAGAGTAATGGTTAGTGTTAGTGTTAGGTTTAGGGTTAGGATTAGTGTTAGTGTTTTCAGTTAGGCTTAGGTTTAGCATTAGGGTTGTTTTTAGTGATAGGTTTAGGGTTAGGGATAGTGTCAGGGTTAGGTTTTGTATTTAGTGTTAGGGTTAGGGTTCTGATTAGTGTTAGGGTTCGGTTTAGAGTTTAGGATTAGAGTTACAGTTTAGCATTATGGTTAGGGTTAGGGTTCGGTTTAGGGTCATGGTTAGCATTAGAGTTAGAGTTAGGATTACTGTTAGGGTTAGTGTTAGGTTTAGGGGTAGTGTTGAAGGTTAGGTTTAGTGTTAGTGTTAGTGTTAGAAGTTATCTTTAGTCTTATGTTTAGAGTTAGGGTTAGGTTGAGATTTAGAGTTAGGGTTAGTGTGAGTGTTAGAAAATATGTTTGTGTTAGAGTCAGGGTTTGGGTTAGGGTTAGACAGGTTTACGGTTAAGGTTAGGGTTTGGATTGGTGTTAGGGATAGGGTTAGCGTTAGGGTTAGAGTTAGGGTTAGTGTTAGGTTTAGGGTTTGGCGTGAAGGTTTAGGTTTAGGGTTAGGTTTAGGGTTAAGGTTAGGGTTAAATGGTTAGGGTTAGGGTTAGTGTTAGCGTTTGAGTTAGGGTTATAGTTATGGTTTGGGTTCTTGTCAGGTTTAGGGTTATAGGTTAGTCTCATGGTTATGGTTAGGTTTAGGGTTAGGGTTACGTTTAGGGTTAAAGTTAATAGTAACTTTTAGGATTAGGGTAAGGGTTAGGGTTAGTGTTAGGTTTTGGGTTTGGGTGAGGGTTAGGTTTAGCGGTATGCGTTAGGGTTTGTGTTTGGGATTAGGTTTAGAGGTAGGTTTAGGTTTAGGGTTGGGTTTAGGCATAGGGATAGATTTAGGGATAGTGTAAGTGTTTAGGTTAGGTTTTAGTGTTATTGTTAGGGTTAGGGTTAGGGTTGGAGGTTAGGGATAGATTTAGTGTTAGGGTGAGTGTTAGGGTTACGGTTCAAGTTTAGTGCTAGGGTTAGCATTAGGGTTAGGCTTACGGTTAGGTTAAATGTTATGTTTAGAAGTTAGCGTTAAATTAGTGTTAGGATTAGGTGTAGGGTTCAGCTGAGGGTTAGGGTTAGGCTTAGAGGTTAGGGTTAGTGTTAGGGTTAGGGTTGGAGCTTAGGTTTAGATTTAGGTTCAGGGTTAGAAGTTAGCTTTAGCGTTTTGTTTAGGGTTAGGGTTAGGTTGAGTTTCACAGTTAGGGTTAAGGTAAGGGTTAGAAGTTAGGTTTGTGTTAATGTTAGGTTTAGGTTCATGTCTAGGGTTAGTTTAGAGGTTAGTGTTAGGGTTAGTTTTAGGATTAGGGTTAGGTTTAGCTATTAGGGTTAAGGTTACAGTTAGGGTCAGGGTTTGGATTAAGTTTAGTGTAACATGTAGGCTTAGGTTTAGATTTAGGGTTAGTGTTAGGGTTAGGGTTAGATTTAGAGGTTAGTGTTATGGATATGGTTAGGGTTAGGGTTACGCTTAGGTTCCAGGTTAGTGTTAGATTTAGGGCTGGCTCAGGGTTGGGTGAGGATTAGAAGTTAATGTTTGGTGCAGGCTTAGGTTTAGGGTTAAGCTTAAGGTTAGGGTTAGGGTTAGGGTTAGGGTTAGGGTTAGGGTTAGTTGTTAGGTAGATGATTAGGGTTAGGGTTAGGGATATTGTTAAGGTTGGAGTTAGTGTTAGGGTTATTTTTGTGTTGGGTTTATGTTTAGTGTTAGCTTTAGGGTTAGGGTTAGGGTTACGTTTCGGTATAGTGTAAGGGTTAGGAGTAGGGTTAGATTATACGTTTCGGTTAGGCTTAGGGTTAGTGTGAGTGTTAGGGTTAGGGTTAGGGTTAGGGTTCAGGTTAGATTTAGCGTTAGTGTTAGGGTTAGATTTAGGATTAGCGTTAGGGTTAGGGTAAAGTTTAGGATAAGGGTTAGTGTTAATGTTAGGGTTCGGGTTAGTGTTATGTTTAGGGTTATGTTTACGGGTTAGGGTTAGGGTTAGGGTTAGGGTTAGCGTTAGTTTTAGAGTTAAGGTTAGATTTAGCGTTAAGTTTAGGATTAAGGTTATGGTTATCATTAGGGTTAAGGGTTAGGTGTTACTAATACTTTAGGGCTGGGATCGTGTTAACGTTAGGTTATGGTTAGGTTTAGAGTTAGGGTTATGGCTAGGGGTCGGTTATCGTTAGATATTCGCTTTAGATTTAGGTCAAGGGTTAGGGTTAGGGTTAGGGTTAGGGTTATGGTTAGAGTTAGGGTTATGGCTAGTATTAGGGTTAGTGTTCGGGTTAGGGTTGGACAGGGTTATGGTTATGGTTAGGGATAGGATTGGGATTAGTGTTAGGGTTAGTGTTAGGGTTAGGGTTAGAATTAGGGTTTGACGTTAGGGATTAGGTTTAGGGTGAGCGTGAGGTTTAGTGTTAGAGTGTTAGGGTTCGGGTTATGGTTGGGGTTTGAGGTTAGCATTAGGGCTAGGATTAGGCTTAGGGTTATGGTTAGTGTTTGGGTTAGGGTTAGGGTTAGGGTTAAGGTTAGCCTTTGGGTTCGGGTGAGGGTTAGTGTTAGAGGTTAGCCTTGAGGTTAGCCTTAAGTTTAAGGTTAGTGTTGGAGTTAGGTTTGGAGTTAGAGTTTAGGGTTAGTGTTAGGGTTTGCGTAAGGGTTAGTGTTAGTGTTAGTGTTAGGCTTAGGGTTAGGATTAGGGTTAGGGTTTACAGTTAGGCTTAGGTTTCGCATTAGGTTTGTTTTTAGTGATAGGTTTAGGGTTAAGGATAGTGTCAGGGTTAGGTTGTGGGTTTAGTGTTAGGGTTAGGGCTATGATTAGTGTTAGGTTTAGGTTTAGATTTTAGGATTAGGGTTAGAGTTTAGTGTTATGGTTAGGGTTAGGGTTCGGTTTAGGGTTTTGGTTTGCATTAGAGTTAGAGTTAGAGTTCCAGTAAGGGTTAGGGTTAGGTTTAGTGGTAGTGTTGAAGCTTAGGTTTAGCGTTAGTGTTAGTGTTAAAAGTTAGCTTTAGTGTTATGGTTAGAGTTAGGGTTAGGTTGAGATTTAGGGTTAGGGTTAGGGTGAGTGTTAGAAAATCGGTTTTTGGGGGAAGGTTAGGGTTAGGATTAGACAGGGTTAGGGTTAGTGTTAGGGTTTGGATTGGTGTTAGGGATAGGGTTAGTGGTAGGGTTAGAGTTAGGGTTAGTGTTAGTATTATGGTTTGGCTTGAAGGTTTAGGATTAGGGTTAAGGTTAGGGTTAGGGTTAAAAGGTTAGGGTTAGGGTTAGAGTTTAGGGTTAGTGTTAGCGTTAGGGTTAGGGTTATAGTTACAGTTTAGGTTCTTGTTAGGTTTAGGGTTATAGGTTAGCCTTATGGTTAGGGTTATGTTTAGTGTTAGTGTTACGTTTAGGTTTAGAGTTAATGGTAATTGTTAGGGTTAGGGTAAGGGTTAGGTTAGTGTTAGTGTTTGAGTTTGGGTGAGGTTTAGGTTTATCGGTATGGGTTAACGTTAGTGTTAGGGATTACGTTTAGAGGTAGGTTTAGGTTTAGGTAGGGTGTAGCCATAGGTATAGATATAGCGATAGTGTTAGTGTTAAGGTTAGGGTTTAGTGTTATTGTTAGGGTTAGGGTTAGGGTTAGGGTTAGGGTTGGACGTTAGGGATATTTTTACGGTTAGGGCTAGTGTTAGGGTTATAGTTCGAGTTTAGTGCTAAGGTTAGCGTTAGGGTTAGGCTTACGGTTAGGGTTAAGGTTATGTTTAGAAGTTAGCATTAAATTAGTGTTAGGATTAGGTTTAGGGTTCAGGTTAGGGTTAGGATTAGGCTTAGAGGTTAGGGTTAGTGTTAGGGTTAGGGTTGAAGCTTAGGTTTAGATTTAGGCTCAGGGTTAGATGTTAGCTTTAGCGTTATATTTAGGGTTAGGGTTAAGTTGAGTTTTACGGTTAGGGTTAGGTTAAGGGTTAGAAGTTAGGTTTGTGTTACTGTTAGGTTTAGTTTCAGGTTTAGGGTTAGGGTTAGAGGTTAGGGTTATGGTTAGGTTTAGGGTTAGGGATAGGTTTAGAGATTAAGATTAAGGTTAGAGTTAGGGTCATGGTTAGGGTTAAGTTTAGTGTAACATTTAGGCTTAGGGTTAGATTTTGGGTTAGTGTTAGTGTTAGGGTTAGGGTTAGATTTAGAGGTTAGTGTTATGGTTATGGTTAGGGTTACGCTTAGGTTTCAGGTTGGTGTTAGATTTAGGGCTGGCTTAGAGTTAGTGTGAGGATTAGAAGTTAATATATGGTGTAGGCTTAGGCTTAGGGTTAAGGTTAAAGTAAGGGTTAGGGTTAGGGTTAGTTTTAGGTTTAGGAGTTAGTTGCTAGGGAGATGATTAGGGTTAGGGTTAGGGTTACGATTAGTTTTAGGGATATTTTTAAGGTTGGAGTTAGGGTTAGTTTTGGGTTGGGTTTAGGGTTAGGGTTAGCTTTAGAGTTAAGATTAGGGTTATGTTTCGGTATAGGCTAAGGGTTAGGATTAGGGTTAGATGATAGGTTACGTTTAGGCTTACGGTTAGTGTGAGGGTTAGGGTTATGTTTAGGGTTAGGGTTAGAGTTAGGGTTTGGGTTAGGTTTAGATTTAGGGTTAGGGTTAGGGTTAGGGTAAAGGTGAGGGTTAGGGTTAGTGTTAATTTTAGGGATCGTGTTAGTGTTAGGGTTAGTGTTATGTTTGTGGGTTAGGGTTAGGTTTAGGGTTAGTGTTAGTTTTAGAGTTAGGGTTAGAGTTAGCGTTAACTTTAGGGTTAAAGTTATGGTTATGATTAGGGTTATGGGTTAGGTGTTAGGGATAGTTTAGGGCTAGGGTTTGTGTTAGTGTTAGGTTATGGTTTCGGTTAGAGTTAGAATTAGATTTAGGGTTTGAATTAGGGTTTGTCATTAGGGTTGTGGTTAAGATTAGGTTTAGTGTTAGGGTTAGAAGTTAAGTTTAGCATTAGGGTTAGGTTTAGGCTTAGGGTTACCTTTAGCGTTAGGGTTAGGGTTAGGCTTACTGTTCGAATTTAAGTTTGGGTTAGCGTTAGGGTTAGGGTTAGGTTTAGGGTTAGGATTAAGTTTAGAGAGGGTTAGGGTTAGGCTTATGGTAGAATTCGAGTTAGAGTTTCGGGTAGGTGTTAGGTTTAGGGTAAGGGTTAGTTGTAGGGTTAAGGTTACAGTTAGGGATAGGGTGAGGGTTAGAGTTATGGTTAGAGTTATGGGTTAGTGTTCAGTTTTGGGTAAGGGTTAGTGTTAGGGTTAGGTTTAGGGTTTATGGTTAGTGTTAGTGTTGGGTTAGTTTTAGGGTTAGACAGTTGCATTTAGGGATAGAGTTAGGCTTAGCGTTAGGGTTAGGGTTAGAGGTTAGGGTAAGGGTTAGTGTTAGAGGTTACTGTTAGGGTTACGGTTAGGGTTAGAATTTGGGTTTAGGGTTAGGGTTAGTTTTAGGGATAAGGTTAGGGTTAGGTATGGTGTTAGCGTTAGTGTTAGTGATTAGGGTTTCGGTTAGGTTTAGGGTTAGGGTTAGTTTTAGGTTTAGCATTAATGTGAGGGTTAGGGTTAGGCTTAGGGTTAGGGATTAGGGTTAGTGTTAGGTTAGGGTTAGGGTTAGGGTTAGGGTTAGGGTTTGGGTTAGCGTTAAAATGTTAGGATTATGGTTAGAGTTTAGGGTTAGTGTTAGCTTTAGGGATAGGGTTATAGTTACCGTTTTGGTTCTTGTTAGGTTTAGGGTTATAAGTTAGGCTTAGGGTTAGGGTTAGGTTTAGTGTTAGGGTTACATTTAGGGTTAGAGTTAATGGTAAGTGTTAGCCTTAGGTTAAGGGTTAGGGTTAGTGTTAGGGTTTGAGTTTGGGTGAGCATTAATTTTAGCAGTTTGGGTTACTGTTTTTGTTAGGGATTAGGTTTAGAGGTAGGTTTAGGTTTAGGGTTGGGTTTAGGCATAGGGATATATTTAGGGATAGTGTTAGGGTTAAGGTTAGGGTTTAGTGTTATTGTTAGGGTTAGGGTTAGTGTTAGGGTTAGGGTTAGGGTTAGGTTTAGGGTTAGGGTTCGAGGCTAGGGATAGATTTAGGGTTAGGGTTAGTGTTAGAGTTATGGTTCGATTTTAGTGCTAGGTTTAGCATTAGGGTTAGGTTTATGGTTAGGGTTAAATTTATGGTTAGGAGTTAGTGTTAAATTAGGGTTAGGATTAGGTGTAGGGTTCAGGTTATGGTTAGGGTTAGGATTAGAGGTTAGGGTTAGTGTTAGGTTTAGGGTTGAAGGTTAGGTTTAAATTTAGGTTCAGGGTTAGAAGTTAACTTTAGCGTTATGTTTAGGGTTAGGGTTAAGTTGAGGTTTACACTTAGGGTTAGGGTAAAGGTTAGAAGTTAGGTTTGTGTTACTGTTAGGTTTAGGTTCTGTTTTAGGGTTCGGGTTAGAGGTTAGGGTTAGGGTTAGGTTTACGTTTAGGGTTAGGTTTAGAGATTAGGGTTAAGGTTAGTGTTAGGGTCAGGGTTAGGGTTAAGTTTAGTGTAACATTTAGGCTTAGGGTTAGATTTAGGGTTAGTGTTATGGTTAGGGTTAGATTTAGAGGTTAGTGTTATGTTTATGTTTAGTTGTAGGTTTACACTTAGGTTTCAGGTTAGTGTTTTATTTGGGGATGGCTTAGGGTTAGGGTGAGGATTAGAAGTTCATGTTTGGTGTAGTCTTACGGTTATGGTTAGGGTTAAGGTTAGGGTTAGGGTTAGGTTTAGGTTTAGGGTTAGCGGTTAGTTGTTAGGGAGATGATTAGGGTTAGGTTATGGTTACGATTAGTCTTTGGGATATTGTTAAGTTTGCAGTTTGTCTTAGGGTAAGTTTTGTGTTGGGTTTATGGTTAGGGTTAGCTTTAGGGTTAGGGTTAGAGCTATGTTTCGGTGTAGGGTAAGGGTTAGGATTAGGGTTAGATGATAGGTTATGGTTAGGCTTAGGGTTAGTGTGATGGTTAGAGTCAGGGTTATGGTTAGGGTTAGAGTTATGGTTAGGGTTAGCATTAGATTTAGGGTTAGCGTTAGGGTTAGGGTAAAGGTTAGGGTTAGGGTTATAGTTAATGTTAGGGTTCGCATTAATGTTAGGGTTAGGGTTAGTGTTAGTATTAGAGTTAGGTTTAGGGTTAGGTTTAGAGTTAGGGGTTAGTTGTTGGGGAGATGATTATGGTTAGGGTTAGGGTTACGATTAGTTTTAGGGATATTGTTAAGGTTGGAGTTTATGTTAGGGTTAGTTTTGTGTTGGGTTTAGGTTTACGGTTTGCTTTAGGGTTAAGGTTAGTGTTATGTTTCGGTATAGGCTAAGGGTTAGGATTAGGGTTAGATGATAGGTTACGGTTAGGCTTAGGGTTAGTGTGAGGGTTAGGGTTAGGGTTAGGGTTAGGGTTAGAGTTAGGGTTTGGGTTAGGGTTAGAGTTAGGGTTTGGGTTAGGGTTAGATTTGGGTTAGCGTTAGGGTTAGGGCAAAGGTTAGGGTTAGGGTTAGTGTTAATGTTAGGGATCGTGTTAGTGTTAGGGTTAGTGTTATGTTTACGGGTTAGGATTAGGGTTAGGGTTAGTGTTAGTTTTAGAGTTAGGGTTAGACTTAGGGTTTTGTTGAGGGTCAAGGTGATGGTTATGATTAGGGTTAGGGTTAGGGTTAGGTTTTGGTTAGGGTTAGAGTTAGGGTTAGAGTTAGGGTTTGAATTAGGGTTTGTCATTAGGGTTGTGGTTAGGATTAGGTTTAGGGTTAGGTTTAGAAGTTAAGTTTAGTATTAGGTTTATGTTTAGGCTTAAGTTTAGCTTTAGGTTTAGGGTTAGGTTTAGGCTTACCTTTCGAATTTACGTTTGGGTTAGCGTTAGGGTTAGGATTATGTTTAGGGTTAGGATTAAGTTTAGAGAGGGTTAGTGTTAGGCTTATGGTAGAATTCGAGTTAGATTTTCGTGTAGGTGTTAGGTTTAGGTTAAGGGTTACGTGTAGGTTTAGGGTTGCGGTTAGGGTTAGGGTGAGGGTTATTGTTATGGTTAGAGTTATGGGTTAGGGTTCGGTTTTGGGTAAGGGTTAGTGTTCGTGTTAGGGTTAGGTTTAGGGTTTATGGTTAGTGTGAGTGTTGAGTTAGTGTTAGGGTTAGAGGGTTTCGTTTAGGGATAGATTTAGGCTTAGCGTTAGGGTTAGGGTAAGGGTTAGAGGTTAGGGTAAGGGTGAGTGTTAGAGGTTACTGTTAGGGTTACGGTTAGGGTTAGCATTAGAAATTGGGTTTAGGTTTAGGGTTAGGGTTAGGGTTAGTTTTAGGTTTAGCGTTAAGGTGAGAGTTAGGGTTAGGCTTAGGGTTAGTGTTTAGGGTTAGTGTTGGGTTAGGGTTAGTGTTGGGTTAGGGTTAGGGTTAGGGTTAGGATTATGGCGAGGGGTCGGTTATCGTTAGAGGTTCGCGTTAGATTTAGGGCTAGGGTTAGGGTTAGGGTTAGTGTTAGGGTTATGGTTAGAGTTAGGGTTACGGCTAGGGTTAGTGTTAGTGTTAGTGTTAGTGTTGGACAGGGTTACGGTTGTGGTTAGGGTTAGGATTGGGATTAGGGTTAGGGTTAGGTTTAGGTTTAGGGTTAGGATTAGGGTGTGACGTTAGGTGTTAGGTTTAGGGCTAGCGTTAGGGTTAGTGTTAGAGTGTTACGGTTAGGGTTATGGTTGGGGTTTGAGGTTAGTATTAGGGCTAGGATTAGACTTATGGTTATGGTTAGTGTTCGGGTTCAGGTTAGGGTTAGGGTTATGGTTAGCCTTTGGATTCGGGTGCGGGTTAGTGTTAGAGGTTAGGCTTATGGTTAATGTTAGGGTTGGAGTTAGGGTTGGAGTTAGACTTTAGGATAAGTGTTAGGGTTAGAGTAAGGGTTAGTTTTAGTGTTAGTGTGAAGTTTAGGGTTAGGATTAGAGTTAGGGTTTACAGTTAGGCTTAGGTTTAGCATTAGGGTTGTTTTTAGTGATGGGTTTAGGTTAGGGATAGTGTCAGGGTTAGGTTTTGGTTTTAGTGTTAGGGTTAGTGTTATGATTAGTGTTAAGGTTAGGTTTAGAGTTTAGGTTTAGGGTTAGAGTTTAGGGTTATGGTTATCGTTAGGGTTTGGTTTAGGGTTATGTTTAGCGTTAGAGTTAGTGTTACAGTTAGTGTTAGGGTTAGGTTTAGGGGTAGTGTTGAAGCTTAGATTTAGCGTTAGTGTTAGTGTTAGAAGTTAACTTTAGTGTTATGTTTAGAGTTAGGGTTAGGTTGAGATTTAAGGTTAGCGTTAGGGTGAGTGTTAGAAAAATTTTTTTATTAGTGTGAGTGTTAGGGTTAGGGTTAGACAGGGTTAGGGTTTGGGTTAGGGTTTGGATTGGTGTTAGGGATAGGTTTAGTGTTAAGGTTAGAGTTAGGGTTAGTGTTAGGACTAGGGTTTGCGTGAAGGTTTAGGATTAGGGTTAGGGTTAGGGTTTGGGTTAGGTTTAAAATATTAGGATTACGGTTAGAGTTTAGGGTTAGTGTTAGCTTTAGGGATAGGGTTATAGTTACCGTTTTGGTTCTTGTTAGGTTTAGTGTTATATGTTAGGCTTATGGTTAGGTTTAGGTTTAGGGTTAGGGTTACGTTTAGGGTTAGAGTTAATGGTAAGTGTTAGCGTTAGGATAAGGGTTAGGGTTAGTGTTAGGGTTTGAGTTTGGGTGAGCATTAGGTTTAGCACTTTGGGTTAGGGTTAGTCTTAGGGATTATGTTTAGAGATAGGTTTTGGTTTAGCGTTGGGTTTAGGCATAGGGATAGATTTAGGGATAATGTTAGGGTTAAGGTTAGGGTTTAGTGTTATTGTTAGTGTTAGTGTTAGGGTTAGGGTCAGGGTTCGAGTCTAGGGATAGATTTAGGGTTAGGGTTAGTGTTAGGGTTATGGTTCGAGTTTAGTGCTATGTTTAGCGTTAGGGTTAGGTTTACGGTTAGGGTTAAATTTATGGTTAGGTGTTAGCGTTAAATTAGGGTTAGGATTAGGTGTAGGGTTCAGGTTAGGGTTAGGGTTAGGATTAGAGATTAGGGTTAGTGTTAGGCTTAGGGTTGAAGCTTAGGTTTAGATTTAGGCTCAGGGTTAGAAGTTAGCTTTAGCGTTATGTTTAGGGTTAGGGTTAAGTTGAGGTTTACACTTAGGGTTAGGGTAAATGTTAGAAGTTAGGTTTGTGTTACTGTTAGGTTTAGGTTCAGGTTTAGGGTTCGGGTTAGAGGTTAGGGTTAGGGTTAGGTTTACGGTTAGGGTTAGGTTTAGAGATTAGGGTTAAGGTTAGTGTTAGGGTCAGGGTTAGGGTTAAGTTTAGTGTAACATTTAGGCTTAGGGTTAGATTTAGGGTTAGTGTTATGGTTAGGGTTAGATTTAGAGGTTAGTGTTATGGTTATGTTTAGTTTTAGGTTTACACTTAGGTTTCAGGTTAGTGTTTGATTTGGGGATGGCTTAGGGTTAGGGTGAGGATTAGAAGTTCATGTTTGGTGTAGTCTTACGGTTATGGTTAGGGTTAAGGTTAGGGTTAGGGTTAGGTTTAGGTTTAGGGTTTGCGGTTTGTTGTTAGGGAGATGATTAGGGTTAGGTTATGGTTTCCATTAGTTTTTGGGATATTGTTAAGTTTGCAGTTTGTCTTAGGGTAAGTTTTGTGTTGGGTTTATGGTTAGGGTTAGCTTTAGGGTTAGGGTTAGAGTTACGTTTCAGTGTAGGGTAAGGGTTAGGATTAGGGTTAGATGATAGGTTATGGTTAGGCTTAGCGTTAGTGTGAGGGTTATAGTTAGGGTTACGGTTAGGGTTAGAGTTATGGTTAGGGTTAGCGTTAGATTTAGGGTTAGTGTTAGGCTTAGGGTAAAGGTTAGGGTTAGGGTTAATTTTAATGTTAGGGTTCGGATTAGTGTTAGGGTTAGGGTTAGTGTTAGTGTTAGAGTTAGGTTTAGGTTTAGGTTTAGAGTTAGGGGTTAGTTGTTGGGGAGATGATTATGGTTAGGGTTAGGGTTACGATTAGTTTTAGCGATATTGTTAAGGTTGGAGTTTGTGTTAGGGTTAGTTTTGTGTTAGGTTTAGGCTTACGGTTTGCTTTAGGGTTAAGGTTAGTGTTATGTTTCGGTATAGGCTAAGGGTTAGGATTAATGTTAGATGATAGGTTACAGTTAGTCTTAGGGTTAGTGTGAGGGTTAGGGTTAGGGTTAGGGTTAGGGTTAGAGTTAGGGTTTGGGTTAGGGTTAGATTTGGGTTAGCGTTAGGGTTAGGGCAAAGGTTAGGGTTAGGGTTAGTGTTAATTTTAGGGATCGTGTTAGTGTTAGGGTTAGTGTTATGTTTACGGGTTAGGGTTAGGGTTAGGGTTAGTGTTAGTTTTAGAGTTAGGGTTAGACTTCGCGTTAAGTTGAGGGTTAAGGTGATGGTTATGATTAGGGTTAGGGTTAGGGTTAGGGTTAGGTTTTGGTTAGTGTTAGAGTTAGGGTTAGAGTTAGGGTTTGAATTAGGGTTTGTCATTAGGGTTGTGGTTAGGGTTATTTTTAGGGTTAGGTTTAGAAGTTAAGTTTAGTATTAGGTTTAGGTTTAGGCTTAGGTTTAGCTTTCGGTTTAGGGTTAGGTTTAGGCTTACCATTCGAATTTAAGTTTGGGTTAGCTTTAGGGTTAGGATTATGTTTAAGGTTAGGATTCAGTTTAGAGAGGGTTAGTGTTAGGCTTATGGTAGAATTCGAGTTAGAGTTTCGGGTAGGTGTTAAGTTTAGTTTAAGAGTTAGGTGTAGGGTTAGGGTTAGGGTGAGGGTTAGAGTTATGGTTAGAGTTATGGGTTAGGGTTCGGTTTCGGGTAAGGGTTAGTGTTAGGGTTAGGTTTAGGTTTAGGTTTTATGGTTAGTGTGAGTGTTGAGTTAGTGTTAGGGTTAGAGGGTTTTGTTTAGGGCTAGATTTAGACTTAGCGTTAGGTTTAGGGTAAGGGTTAGAGGTTAGGGTAAGGATGAGTGTTAGAGGTTACTTTTAGGGTTACGGTTAGGGTTAGGGTCAGAATTTGGGTTTAGTGTTAGGGTTAGGGTTAGTTTTAGGTTTAGTGTTAAGGTGAGAGTTAGGGTTAGGCTTAGGTTTAGTGGTTAGGGTTAGTGTTGGGTTAGGGTTAGGGTTAGTGTTAGGGTTATGGCGAGGGGTCGGTTATCGTTAGAGGTTCGCGTTAGATTTAGGGCTAGGGTTAGGGTTAGGGTTAGGGTTAGGGTTAGGGTTAGGGTTATGGTTAGAGTTAGGGTTAGGGTTACGGCTAGCGTTAGGGTTAGTGTTAGGGTTAGGGTTGGACAGGGTTACGGTTGTGGTTAGGGTTAGGATTGGGATTAGGGTTAGGGTTAGTGTTAGGGTTAGGGTTAGAATTAGGGTTTGCCGTTAGGGGTTAGGTTTAGGGCTAACGTTAATGTTAGTGTTAGAGCGTTAAGTTTAGGGTTAGTGTTGGGGTTTGAGGTTAGCATTAGGGCTAGGTTTAGGCTTAGGCTTAAGGTTAGTGTTCGGGTTAGGGTTAGGCTTATGGTTATTGTTAGCCTTTGGATTCGGGTGAGGATTAGTGTTAGAGCTTAGGCTTATGGTGAAGGTTAGGGTTGGAGTTAGGGTTGGAGTTTGAGTTTAGGGTAAGTGTTAGAGTTTAGGGTTATGGTTAGGCTTTTGGTTCGGTTTAGGTTTATGGTTAGCATTAGTGTTAGAGTTAGGGTTAGGTTTAGGGTTAGGTTTAAGGGTAGTGTTGAAGCTTAGGTTTAGCGTTATTGTTAGTGTTAGAAGTTAGCTTTAGTCTTATGGTTAGAGTTAGGGTTAGGTTGAGATTTAGGGTTAGGGTTAGGGTGAGTGTTAGAAAACAAGTTTGTGTTAGGGTCAGTGTTAGTGTTCGGGTTATACAGGATTAGGTTTAGGGTTAAGGTTTGGATTGGTGTTAGGGACAGGGTTAGTGTTAGGGTTAGAGTTAGGGTTAGTGTTAGGATTAGAGTTTATCGTGAAGGTTTAGGATTAGGGTTAGGGTTAGTGTTAGGGTTAAAAGGTTAGGGTTAGGGTTAGAGTTTAAGGTTAGTGTTAGCGTTATGGTTAGGATTATAGTTACGGTTTGGGTTCTCGTTAGGTTTAGGGTTATAGGTTAGCCTTATGGTTAGGGTTAGGTTTAGGTTTAGGGTTACGTTTAGGGTTAGAGTTAATGGTAAGTGTTAGGGTTAGGGTAAGGGATAGTGTTAGTGTTAGGGTTTTGGGTTTGGATGAGTGTTAGGTTTGGAGGTATGTGTTAGGGTTAGTGTTAGGGATTAGGTTTAGAGGTAGGTTTACGTTTAGGGTTGGTTTTAGGCATAGGGATAGATTTAGGGATAGTGTTAGTGTTAAGGTTAGGTTTTAGTGTTATTGTTAGGGTTAGGGTTAGGGTTGGAGGTTAGGGATAGATTTAGGGTTAGGGTTAGTGTTAGGGTTACGGTTCGAGTTTAGTGCTGGGGTTAGCATTAGGGTTAGGCTTACGGCTAGGGTTAAGGTTATGGTTAGGCTTATGGTTAGGGTTAAGGTTATGGTTAGGAGTTAGCGTTAAATTAGGGTTAGGATTAGGTGTAGGGTTCAGGTTAGGGTTAGGGTTAGGCTTAGAGGTTAGGGTTAGTGTTAGTGTTAGTGTTAGGGTTGAAACTTTGGTTTAGTTTTAGGTTCAGGGTTAGAAGTTAGCTTTAGTGTTATGTTTAGGGCTATGGTTAGGTTGAGATTCACGGTGAGGGTTAGGTTAAGGTTTAGAAGTTATGTTTGTTTTACTGTTAGGTTTAGGTTCATGTTTAGGGTTAGGGTTAGAGGTTAGGATTAGGGTTAGGTTTAGGGTTAGTGTTAGGGTTAGAGTTTAGGGTTCAGGTTAGAGTTACGGTCATGGTTAGGGTTAAGTTTACTCTAACATTTAGGCTTAGGGTAAGATTTAGGTTTAGTTTTAGAGTTAGTGTTAGATTTAGAGGTTAGTGTTATGGTTAGGGTTAGGGTTAGGGTTTCACTTAGGTTTCAGGACAGTGATAGATTTAGGTCTGGCTTAAGGTTAGGGTGAGGATTAGAAGTTAATGTTTTGTGTAGGCTCAGGTTTAGGGTTAGGGTTAAGGTTAGGTTTAGGATTAGGTTTAGGTTTAGGTTTAGGGGTTAGTTGTTAGGGAGATGATTAGGGTTAGGGTTATGGTTATGATTAGTTTTAGGGATATTGTTAAGGTTGGAGTTAGTGTTAGGGTTAGTTTTGGGTTGGGTTTAGCGTTAGGGTTAGCTTTAGAGTTAGGTTTAGGGTTACATTTCGGTATAGGGTAAGGGTTAGGATTAGGGTTAAATGATAGGTTACGGTTAGGGTTAGGGTTAATGTGAGGGTTAGCGGTAGTGTTAGAGTTAGGTTTAGCATTAGGGTTAGGGTTAGAGATAGGGGTACGGTTAGGGTTAGCTTTAGGGTTAGGGTAAAGGTTAGGGTTAGGGTTAGGGTTAGGATTGGGATTACGGTTACGGTTAGTTTTAGTTTTAGGATTAGGATTATTGTTTGACGTCAGGTGTTAGGTTTAGGGCTAGCGTTAGGGTTAGTGTTCGAGTGTTGGGGTTAGGTTTATGGTTGGGGTTTTAGGTTAGCATTAGGGCTAGGATTAGGCTTAGGTTTATGGTTAGTGTTCGGGTTATGGTTAGGGTTATGGTTATGATTAGCCTTTTGATTCGGATGAGTGTTATGATTCAAAGTTAGGCTTATGTTTAAGGTTAGGGTTGGAGTTAGAGTTTAGGGTTAGTGTTAGGGTTATTGTAAGGGTTAGTGTTAGTGTTAGGGTTAGAGTTAGGATTAGGGTTAGGGTTTACAGTTAGGCTTAGGTTTAGCATTAGGGTTGTTTTTAGTGATAGGTTTAGGGTTAAGGATAGTGTCAGGGTTAGGTTTTGGGTTTAGTGTTAGGATTACGGTTATGATTAGTGTTAGGGCTAGGTTTAGAGTTTAGGATTAGGGTTAGAGTTTAGTGTTATGGTTATGGTTAGGGTTCGGTTAAGGGTTATGGTTAGCATTAGAGTTAGAGTTAGGATTACTGTTAGGGTAGTGTTAGGTTTAGGGGTAGTCTTGAAGCTTGGGTTTAGTTTTACTGTTAGTGTTAAAAGTTAGCTATAGTGTTATGGTTAGAGTTAGGGTTAGGTTGAGATTTAGGGTTGGGGTTAGGGTGAATGTTAGAAAATAGGTTTGTGTTAGGGTCAGGGATAGGGTTAGGGTTAGACAGGGTTAGGGTTAGGGTTTGGATTGGTGTTAGAGATAGGGTTAGTGCTAGGTTTAGAGTTAGGGTTAATGTTAGAATTAAGGTTTGGCGAGAAGGTTTAGGATTAGCGTTAGGGTTAGCGCATTGTTAGGTTTCGGGTTAAAAGCTTAGTGTTAGGGTCAGAGTTTAGGGTTAGTGTTAGCGTTAGGGTTAGCGTTATAGTTACGGTTTTGGTTCTTGTTAGGTTTAGGGTTATAGGTTAGCCTTATGATTACGGTTAAGTTTAGGGTTAGGTTTACGTTTAGGGTTAGACTTAATGGTAAGTGTTAGGGTTGGGGTAAGGGTTAGGGTTAGTGTTAGAGTTTGGTTTTGGGTGCGGGTTAGGTTTAGTGGTATGCGTTAGGGTTAGTGTTACGGATTGGGTTTAGAGGTAGGTTTAGGTTTAGGGTTGGTTTTAGGCATAGGGATAGATTTAGGAATAGTGTTAGGGTTAAGGTTAGGGTTTTGTGTTATTGTTAGGGTTAAGGTTAGGGTTGGAGGTTAGGATTAGTTTTAGGTTTAGATTTAGTGTTAGGGTTATGGTTAGAGTTTAATTCTAGGGTTAGTGTTAGGGTTAGGCTTATGGTTAGGGTTAAGGTTATGGTTAGAATTTAGCGTTAAATTGGGTTTAGGATTAGTTGTAGGGTTCAGGTTAGGCTTAGGGTTAGGATTAGAGGTTAGGGTTAGTGTTAGTGTTATGGTTGAAGCTTAGGTTTAGATTTAGGTTAAGGGTTAGAAGTTGGCTTTACCGTTATGTTTAGGGTTAGGGTTAGGTTGTGTTTTACGGTTAGGGTTAGGGTCACGGTTAGAAGTTAGGTTTGTGTTACAGTTAGGTTTAGGTTCAGGTTTATGTTTAGGGTTATAGGTTAGGGTTAGGGTTAGGTTTAGGGTTAGTGTTAGTGTTAGAGTTTGGGGTTAAGATTAGAGTTAGGGTCAGGGTTAGGTTTAAGTTTAATGTAACATTTAGGCTTAGGGTTAGATTTAGGGTTAGGGTTAGGGTTAGATTTAGAGGTTACTGTTATGGTTATGGTTAGGGTTAGGGTTACTCTTACGTTTCAGGTTTGTGTTAGATTTAGGGCTGGCTTAGTTTTAGGGTGAGGATTAGAAGTTAATGTTTGTTGTAGGCTTAGGGTTAGGGTTAGGGTTAAGGTTAGAGTTAAGTTTAGGTTTAGGGTTAGGGGTTAGCTGATAGGGAGATTATTAGGGTTAGGGTTAGGGTTATGATTAATTTTAGGGATAATGTTAAGGCTGGAGTTAGTGTTAGGGTTAGTTTTGGGTTGGGTTTAGCGTTAGGGTTAGCTTTAGAGTTAGGGTTAGGGTTACATTTCGGTATAGGGTAAGGGTTAGGATTAGGGTTAAATGATAGGTTACGGTTACTGTGAGGGTTAGGGGTAGGTTTAGAGTTAGGTTTAGCATTAGGGTTAGGGTTAGAGATAGGGGTATGGTTAGGGTTAGCTTTAGGGTTAGGGTAAAGGTTAGGGTTAGGGATAGGGTTAGGATTGGGATTACGGTTACGGTTAGTTTTAGGGTTAGGATTAGGATTAGTGTTTGACGTCAGGTGTTAGGTTTAGGGCTAGCGTTAGGGTTAGTGTTCGAGTGTTAGGGTTAGGTTTATGGTTGGGGTTTGAGGTTAGCATTAGGGCTAGTATTAGGCTTAGGGTTATGGTTAGTGTTCGGGTTATGGTTAGGGTTAGGGTTATGGTTAGCCTTTGGATTCGGGTGAGTGTTAGGGTTACAGGTTAGGCTTCTGGTTAAGATTAGGGTTGGAGTTAGAGTATAGGGTTAGTGTTAGGGTTAGAGTAAGGGTTAGTGTTAGTGTTAGTGTTAGAGTTAGGGTTAGGATTAGGGTTAGGGTTTACAGTTAGACTTAGGTTAATCATTAGCGATGTTTTAGTGACAGGTTTAGTTGTTACGGATAGTTGCAGGGTTAGGTTTTGTGTTTAGTGTTAGTGTTAGTGTTAGGGTTAGGGTTAGGATTAGGGTTAGGGTTTACAGTTTGGCTTAGGTTTAGCATTAGGGTTGTTTTTAGTAATTGGTTTAGGGTTAAGGATAGTGTCAGGGTTAGGTTTTGTGTTTAGTGTTAGGGTTAGTTTTAGGGTTAGGGTTAGGATTAGGATTAGGGTTTACAGTTGGGCTTAGGTTTAGCATTAGGGTTGTTTTTAGTGATAGGTTTAGGGTTAAGGATAGTTTCAGTGTTAGGTTTTGGGTTTAGTGCTAGGTTTAGGGTTATGATTAGTGTTAGGATTAGGTTTAGAGTTTAGGATTAGGGTTAGAGTTTTGGGTTATGGTTAAGGTTAGGGTTCGGTTCAGGGTTATGGTTAGCATTTCAGTTAGAGTTAGGGTTATGTTTAGGGTTAGGTTTAGGTTTAGGCGTAGTGTTGAAGCTTAGGTTTAGCGTTAGTGTTAGTGTTAGAAGTTAGCTTTAGTGTTATGGTTAGAGTTAGGCTTAGGTTGAGATTTAGGGTTACAGTTAGGGTAAATGTTAGAAAATAGGTTTGTGTTAGGGTCAGGGTTAGGGTTAGGGTTAGACAGGGTTAGGGTTACGGTTAGAGTTTGGATGGTGTTAGGGATAGGATTAGTGTTAGGGTTAGAGTTAGGTTTAGTGTTAAGATTAGGTTTTGGAGTGAAGGTTATGATTAGGGTTAGGGTTAGCGTTAGGGTTAAAATGTTATGGTTTCGGTTAGAGTTTAGGGCTAGTGTTAGCGTTAGGGTTAGGGTTATAGTTACGGTTTGGGTTCTTGTTAGGTTTAGGGTTATAGGTTAGGCTTATGGTTAGGGTTAGGTTTAGGGTTAGGGTTACATTTAGGTTTAGAGTTAATGGTAAGTGTTAGAGTTACAGTACGGGTTAGGGTTAGTGTTAGTGTTTGGGTTTGGGTGAGGGTTAGGTTTAGCGGTATGGGTTAGGGTTAGTGTTACGGATTAGGTTTAGTCGTAGGTTTAGTTTTAGGGTTGGGTTTCGGCATAGGGATAGATTTTGGGATAGTGTTAGGGTTAAGGTTAGGGTTTAGTGTTATTGTTAGTGTTAAGGTTAGGGTTGGATTTAGGGATAGATGTAGGGTTAGGGTTAGTATTAGGGTTACCATTCGAGTTTAGTGCTAGGGTTAGCGTTAGGGTTAGGCTTACGGTTAGGGTTAAGTTTATGGTTCGAATTTAGATTTAAATTAGGGTTAAGATTAGGTGTAGGGTTCAGGTTAGGGTTAGGCTTAGAGTTTGGGGTTAGTGTTAGGGTTAGGCTTGAAGCTTAGGTGGAGATTTAGGTTCAGGGTTAGAAGTTAGCTTTAGCGTTATTTCTAGGCTTTCGTTTAGGTTGAATTTTAGGGTTAGGGTTAGGGTAACGGTTAGAAGTTAGGTTTGTGTTACTGGTAGGTTAAGTTCAGGTTTAGTGTTAGGTTTAGTGATTAGGGTTACGTTTAGGTTAGAGTTAGGGTCAGGTTTAGGGTTAAGTTTAGTGTAACATTTAAGCTTAGGGTTAGATTTGGCGTTAGTGTTAGGGTTAGGGTTAGATTTAGAGGTTACTGTCATGGTTATGGTTAGAGTTAGGTTTACGCTTAGGTTTCAGTTTGGTGTTAGATTTAGGTCTGGCTTAGGTTGAGGGTGAGGATTAGAAGTTAATGTTCGGTGTAGGCTTAGGTTTAGGGTTAGGGTTAATGGTAGGGTTAGGGTTAGAATTTAGTGTTAGTGTTAGCGTTAGTGTTAGGGTTACAGTTACAGTTTGTGTTCTTGTTAGGTTTAGGGTTATAGGTTAGGCTTATGGTTAGGGTTAGGTTTAGGGTTAGGATTACTTTTAGGGTTAGAGTTAATGGTATGTGTTAGGGTTAGGGTAAGGGTTAGGGTTAGTGTTAGGGTTTGGGTTTGGGTGAGTGTTAGGTTTAGCGGTATGGGTTAGGGTTAGTGTTAGGGATTAGCTTTAGAGGTAGGTTTAGGTTTAGGGTTGGGTTAAGCATAGGGATAGAATTAGGGCTAAGGTTAGGGTTTAGTGTTATTGTTAGGGTTAGGGTTAGGTTTGGAAGTTAGGGATAGATGTAGGGTTAGGGTTAGGGTTAGGGTTACAGTTCGAGTTTAGTGCTAGGGTTAGCGTTAGGGTTAGGCTTACGGTTAGGGTTAAGGTAATGGTTAGAAGTTAGCGTTAAATTAGGGTTAGGTTTAGGTTTAGGGTTCAGGTTAGGGAGACGTTTAGGTTTAGAGGTTAGGGTTAGTGTTAAGGTCAGGGTTGAAGCTTAGGTTTAGATTTAGGTTCAGGGTTAGAAGTTAGATTAGCGTTATTTTTAGGATTAGGGATTGGTTGATTTTTATGGTTAGGGTTAGGATAAGGGTTAGAAGCTAGGTTTGTGTTACTGTTAGGTTTAGGTTCAGGTTTAGGTTTAGGGTTAGAGGTTAGGGTTAGGGTTAGGTTTTGGGTTAGTGTTAGAGTTAGAATTTTGGGTTAAGGTTAGAGTTAGGGTCAGGGTTTGGGTTAAGTTTAGTGTATCATTTAGGCTTAGGGTTATATTTAGTGTTAGTGTTAGGGTTAGTGTTAGATTTAGAGGTTAGGGTTAGGGTTATGTTTAGGGTTAGGTTTACGCTTAGGTTTCAGGTTAGTGTTAGATTTAGGGCTGGCTTAGGGTTAGGGTGAGGAGTAGAAATTAATGTTTGGTGTAGGCTTAGGGTTAGGGTTAGGTTTAAGTTATGTTTAGGGTTAGGTTTAGGGTTAGGGTTGAGTTGTTAGTATGATGATTAGGGTTAGGCTTAAGGTTATGATTAGTTTTAGGGATATTGGTAAATTTGGAGTTAGTGTTAGGGTTAGTTTTGGGTTGAGTTTAGGGTTAGGGTTTTCTTTAAAGTTAGGGTTAGACTACTTTTCAGTCTAGGTTAAGGGTTATGATTAGGGTTAAATGATAGGTTACGGTTAGGGTTAGGGTTAGTGAGAGGGTTAGGGTTAGGGTTAGAGTTAGGTTTACCGTTAGGGTAAGGGTTAGAGTTAGGTATGGGGTTAGGGTTAGATTTAGGGTTAGGGTAAAGTTTAGCGTTAGCGTTAGGGTTAGGATTGGGATTAGGATTTTGGTTAGTGTTAGGGTTAGGGTTAGGATTAGGGTTTGACGTTAGGGGTAAGGTTTAGGGCTAGCGTTAGGGTTAGTGTTAGAGTGTTAGGGTTAGGGTTAGGGTTGGGGTTTGAGGTTAGCATTAGTGCTAGGTTTAGGATTAGGCTTATGGTTAGTGTTCGGTTTAGGGTTAGGTTTAGGTTTATGGTTAGCCTTTGGATTCGGGTGAGGGTTATGTTTAGAGGTTAGGCTTATGTTTAAGGTTAGGGTTGGAGTTAGAGTTTTGGGTTAGTGTTAGGGTTAGAGTAAGGGTTAGTGTTAGTGTTAGGGTTAGGGTTAGGATTAGGGTTAGGGTTTACAGTTAGGCTTAGGTTTAGCATTATGATTTTTTTAGTGATAGATTTAGGGTTATGGATAGTGTCAGGGTTAGGTTTTGGGTTTAGTGTTAGGGTGAGGGTTATGATTAGGGTTAGTGTTAGGTTTAGAATTTAGGATTAGTGTTAGAGTATGTATAGCGTTAGTTTTAGTGCTAGAAGTTAGCTTTAGTGTTATGGTTAGTGTTAGGGTTAGGTTGAAATTTAGGGTTAGGGTTATGGTGAATGTTAGAAAATAACTTTGTGTTATGGTCAGGGTTATGGTTAGGGTTAGACAGGGTTAGGGTTAGGGTTAGGGTTTGGATTGGTGTTAGGGATAGGGTTAGTGTTAGGGTTAGAGTTAGGGTGACTGTTAGGGATTAGGTTTAGGTTTAGGGTTGGGTTTAGGCATAGGGATAGTTTTAGGGATAGTGTTAGTGTTAAGGTTACGGTTTAGTGTTATTGTTAAGTTTAGGGTTAGTGTTAGGGTTAGGGTTATTGTTAGGGTTATGGTTTGAGTTTAGTGCTAGGGTTAGCGTTAGGGTTAGGCTTACGTTTAGGGTTAAGGTTATGGTTAGAAGTTAGTGTTAAATTAGTGTTAGGATTAGTTGTAGTGTTCAGGTGAGTGTTAGGGTTAGGCTTAGAGGTTAGGGTTAGTGTTAGGGTTAGTGTTGAAGCTTAGGTTTAGATTTAGGTTCAGGGTTAGAAGTTCGCTTTAGCGTTATGTTTAGGGTTTGGGTTAGGTTGAGTTTTACGGTTAGGGTTAGGGTAAGGGTTAGAAGTTACATTTGTGTTACAGTTAGGTTTAGGTTCAGGTTTAGGGTTAGGGTTAGTGGTTAGGGTTAGGGTTTGCTTTAGGTTTAGGGTTAGGGTTAGAGATTAGGGTTAAGATTAGTGTTAGGGTCAGGGTTAGGGTTAAGTTTAGTGTAACATTTAGGCTTAGGGTTAGATTTAGGGTTAGTGTTAGGGTTAGGGTTACATTTAGAGGTTAGTGTTATGGTTATGTTTAGGGTTAGGGTTACACTTAGGTTAGAGTTAGGGTCAGTGTTAGGGTTAAGTTTAGTGTAACATTTAGGCTTAGGGTTAGATTTCCGGTTATTGTTAGTGTTAGGGTTAGATTTAGAGGTTAGTGTTATGGCTATGGTTAGGGTTAGGGTTACGCTTATGTTTCAGGTTAGTGTTAGATTTGGGGCTGGCTTAGGGTTAGGGTGAGGATTAGAAGTTAATGTTTGGTGTAGGCTTACGGTTAGGGTTAAGCTTAATGTTCGGGTTAGGGTTAGGGTTAGGATTAGGGTTAGGTGTTAGTTGTTAGGGATATGATTAAGGTTAGGGTTAGGATTATGTTTAGTTTTAGGGATATTGTTAATTTGGAGTTCGTGTTAGGGTTAGTTTTGGGTTGGGTTTAAGGTTAGGGTTAGCTTTAGGTTTAGGGCTAGTGTTACGTGTCGGTATAGGGTAAAGAATAGGATTAGGGTTAGATGATAGGTTACGATTAGGGTTAGGGTTAGTGTGAGGGTTAGGGTTAGGGTTAGGTGTTGGGTTAGGGTTAGAGTTAGGGTTAGGTGTAGAGTTAGATTTAGGGTTAGCATTAGGGTTAGGGTAAAGGTTACGTTAGGGTTAGTGTTAATGTTAGGATTCGGGTTAGTGTTTGGGTTAGGGTTATGTTTACGGGTTAGGTTTAGGGTGAGTGTTAGTTTTAGAGTTAGGGTTAGAGTTAGCGTTAAGTTTAGGGTTAAGGTTATGGTTATGATTAGGTTTAGGGGTTAGGTGTTAGGGATAGGTTAGGGTTATGGTTAGTGTTACTGTTAGGTTATGGTTAGGGTTAGGATTGGGATTAGGGTTAGGGTTAGTGTTAGGGTTAGGGTTAGGGTTAGAATTAGGGTTTGACATTAGGGGTGAGGTTTAGGGCTATCGTTATGGTTAGTATTAGAGTGTTAGGTTTAGGGTTAGGGTTGGGTTTTCAGGTTAGCATTAGGGCTAGGATTAGGCTTAGGGTTATGGTCAGTGTTCGGGTTAGGGTTAGGGTTAGGGTTATTGTTAGCCTTTGGATTTGGGTGAGGGTTAGGTTTAGAGGTTTGGCTTATGGTTAAGGTTAGGGTTGGAGTTAGGTTTGGAGTTAGAGTTTAGGGTTAGTGTTAGGGTTAGCGTAAGGATTAGTGTTAGTGTTAATGTGAGGGTTAGGGTTAGATTAGGGTTAGGGTTTACATTTAGGCTTAGGTTTAGCATTTGGGTTGTTTTTAGTGATAGGTTTAGAGTTAGGGATAGTGTCAGGATTATGTTTTGGGTTTAGTGTTAGGGTTAGGATTATGATTAGTGTTAGGTTTAGGTTTTGAGTTTATGATTAGGGTTAGAGTTTAGGGTTATGGTTAGTGTTAGGGTTCGGTTTAGGGTTTTGGTTAGCATTAGAGTTAGTTAGCTTTAGTGTTATGGTTAGAGTCAGGGTTAGGTTGAGATTTAGGGTTAGGTTTAGGGGGAGTGTTAGAAAATAGGTTTCTGTTCAGGTCAGGGTTAGGGTTAGACAGGGTTAGGGTTAGGGTTAGGGTTAGGGTTTGCATTGGTGTTAGGGATAGGTTTAGTGTTAGGGTTAGAGTTAGGGTTATTGTTAGGATTAGGGTTTGGCATGAAGGATTAGGATTAGGGTTAGTGTTAGGGTTTAAAGGTTACAGTTAGAGTTAGAGTTTAGGGTTAGTGTTAGCATTAGGGTTAGGTTTATAGTTACGGTTTGGGTTCTTGTTAGGTTTAGGGTTTTTGGTTAGGCTTATGGTTAGGGTTAGGTTTAGGGTTAGGGTTACGTTTAGGGTTAGAGTTAACGGTAAGTGTTAGGGTTAGGGTAAGGGTTAGGGTTAGTGTTAGGGTTTGGGTTTGGGTCAGGGTTAGGTTTAGCGGTATGGTTTAAGGTTACTGTTAGGGATTAGGTTTAGTGGTAGGTTTAGTATTAGGGTTGGGTTTAGGCATAGGGATAGATTTAGGGATAGTGTTGGTGTTAAGGTTAGGGTTTAGTGTTATTGTTAGTGTTAGGGTTGGAGGTTAGGGATAGATTTAGGGTTAGGGTTATTGTTAGGGTTACGGTTTGAGTTTAGTGCTAGGGTTAGCATTAGGGTTAGGCTTAAAGTTAGGGTTAAGGTTATGGTTAGAAGTTAGCGTTAAATTAGGGTTAGGATTAGGTGTAGGGTTCAGGTTAGGTTTAGTGTTAGGCTTAGAGTTTAGGGCTAGTGTTAGGGTTAGGGTTGAATCTTAGTTTTAGATTTAGGTTCAGGGTTAGAAGTTAGATTTAGCGTTATGTTTAAGATTAATGTTAGGTTGAGTTTTACGGTTAGGTTTAGGGTAAGGGTTAGAAGTTAGGTTTGTTTTTCTGTTAGGTTTAGGGTTAATGTTAGAGGTTAGGGTTATGGTTAGGTTCAGGGTTATGTTTAGGGTTAGAGATTAGGGTTAAGATTAGTGTTAGGGTCAGGGTTAGGGTTAAGTTTAGTGTAACATTTAGGCTTAGGGTTTGATTTAGGGTTAGTGTTAGGGTTAGGGTTAGATTTAGAGGTTAGTGTTATGGTTATGTTTAGGGTTAGGGTTACACTTAGGTTTCAGGTTAGTGTTAGATTTAGGGCTGGCTTAGTGTTAGGGTGAGGATTAGATGTTAATGTTTGGTGTAGGTTCGGGTTAAGGTTAAGGTTAAGGTTTGGGTTCGGGTTAGGTTTAAGGTTAGGTTTACGGTTAGGGGTTAGTTCTTAGGGAGATGATTAGGGTTAAGGTTAGTGTTACGATTAGTTTTAGTAATATTTTTAAGATTGGAGTTAGTGTTAGCGTTAGTTTTTTGTTGGGTTTAAGGTTAGGGTTAGCTTTAGGGTTAGGGTTAGGGTTACGTTTCAGTATAGGGTAAGAATTAGGTTTAGGGTTAGATGATAGGTTACGGTTAGGCTTAGGGTTAGTGGGAGGGTTAGGGTTTGGGTTAGGGTTGGGTTTAGGTTTAGAGTTAGGGTTAGGGTTATTGTTAGTTTTAGGGTTAGTGTTAGTGTTAGCGTAAAGTTTAGGGTTAGGGTCAGTGTTAATGTTAGGGTTCGGGTTAGTGTTAGGGTTAGGGTTATGTTTACAGTTTAGGGTTAGGTTTAGTGTTAGTTTTAGAGTTAGGGTTAGAGATAGCGTTAAGTTTAGGGTTAAGGTTATCGTTATGATTAGGGTAACTGGTTAGGTGTTAGAGATAGGTTAGGGTTAGTGTTAGGGTTAGCGTTAGTTTATGGTTAGGGTTAGAGTTAGGGTTAGAGTTAGGGTTTGAATTAGGGTTTGTCATTAGGGTTAGCGTTAGTTTATGGTTAGGGTTAGAGTTAGGGTTAGAGTTAGGGTTTGAATTAGGGTTTGTCATTAGGGTTTAGGGTTAGGGTTAGAAGTTAAGTTTAGCATTAGGGTTAGGTTTAGGCTTAGTTTTAGCTTTAGGGTTAGGGTTAGGGTTAGGCTTACAGTTCGAATTTATGTTTGGGTTAGTGTTAGGGTTAGGGTTAGGTTTAGGGTTAGGATTAAGTTTAGAGAGGGTTAGGGTTAGGCTTACGGTAGAATTTGAGTTAGAGTTTCGGGTAGGTGTTAGGTTTAGGGTAATGGTTAGGTGTAGGGTTAGGGTTACGGTTAGGGTTAGGGTGAGGGTTAGATTTATGGTTAGAGTTATGGGTTAAGGTTCGGTTTTGGGTAAGGGTTAGTGTTAGGGTTAGGGTTAGATTTAGGGATTATGGTTAGTGTTAGTGTTGGGTTATGCTAGGTTTAGAGTGTTTCGTTTAGGGATAGAACTAGGCTTAGCTTTAGGATTAGGGTAAGGGTTAGAGCTTATGGTAAGGGTTAGTGTTAGAGGTTACTGTTAGGGTTACGGTTAGGGTTAGGGTTAAAATTTGGGTTTATGGTTAGAGTTAGCGTTAGGGTTAGTTTTAGGGATAAGGTTAGGGTTAGGTATGGTGTTAGCGTTAGTGTTAGTGTTTAGGGTTTCGGTTAGGTTTAGGGTTAGTGTTAGTTTTAGGATTAGTCTTAAGGTGATGGTTAGGGTTATGGTTAAGGTTAGGTGTTAGGTTTAGGGTTAGGTTAGGGTTAGTGCTTAGGGTTAGGGTTAGGTTAGGGTTAGGGTTAGCGTTAGGGTTAGGGTTAGGTTTATGGTTAGAGTTGGGGTTACGCCTAGGGTTAGGGTTAGTGTTAGGTTTAGGGTTGGACAGGATTACGGTTATGGTTAGGGTTAGGATTGAGATTAGGGTTAGGGTTAGTGTTAGGCTTAAGGTTAGAATTAGGGTTTTACGTTAGGGGTTAGGTTTAGGGCTTGTGTTAGGGTTAGTGTTAGAGTTTTAGGGTTAGGGTTAGGTTTGGGGTTTGAGGTTAGCATTAGGGCTAGGATTACGCTTAGGGTTATGGTTAGTGTTCGGGTTATGCTTAGCCTTTGGATTCGAGTGAGGGTTAGGGTTAGGGGTTAGGCTTATGGTTAAGGTTAGGTTTGGAGTTCGTTTAGGAGTTAGAGTTTAGGGTTAGTGTGAGGGTTTGGTTTAGTGTTAGCCTTAGGATTATACGATTAGAATTAGCCTTAGGGTTACGGTTAGTGTTAGGGTTAGGGTTAGAGATTAGGGTTAGGCTTAGTTTTACTGTTATTGTTAGGGCTTAGGGTTGGGGTAAGGCTTACGATTTGAGTTTGTTGATAGTTTTATTGTTAGTGTTAGATTGAGATTTAGGGTTAGGGTTAAGGATATGGTTAGAAGTTATGTTTAGTGTTAGGGTTAGAGTTCGGGTTACACTTAGGGTTAGAAGTTAGTGTTAGGGTTAGGTTTAGAGTTATCGTTAAGGTTATGGTTAGGTTTAGGGTTAGGCCAATAGTTAATATTAGGGTTAGAGGTTCGTGTTATGTGTTGGGTTAGGGTTATATTTAGGGTTAGGGTTAGAAATTGTTTAAACAGGGTTAGGATTAGAGTTATGCTTAGGGTTATGGTTAGGATTTGGCTTAGGGTTAAGGTTAGTGTTAGGTTTAAGGTTAGGGTTTGGCATTAGGGCCTAGTATTAGGGTTATTGTTAGGGTTAGGTTTAGGGTGAGGGTTACAGTGTTAGGGTTAGGGTTAGGTGTAGGATTAGAGTTTAACGTTAAGGTTAGGTTTAGCGTTATGTTTAGTGTTCGGGTTCGGAGTACTGTTGGGGTTAGAGATTAGGCTTATGGTTAGGGTTAGGGTTACGGATTAGGGTTAGGGGTAGGGCTAGTGTTAGTGTTAATGTTAGGGTTAGGCTTTAGGGTTAGAGTGTGGATTGGTGTGAGGGTTAGTTTTAGGGTTAGCTTTAGGTTTAGGGTTAGGTTTGGGATAGGTTTAGCATTAGGGTTAGGTTTAGGGTTAGAGTTATAGGTTAGTGTAAGGGTTAGGGTTAGGTTTAGGGTTAAGGTTAGGGTTAGAGGTTATAGTTAGGGTTAGGGTTATGTTTAGGGGTAGGGTTAGGGTTAGGCTAAGGATTATAGGGTTAGGGTTAGGGTTAAGGTTACGGTTAGGTTTATGGTTTGGGTTAGGTTTGGGTTTGGTTTTGGTTTAGCGTTAGGTTTAGGGTTAGAGTTAGAGGTTAGTGTAAGGGTTAAGGTTACGGTTAGGTTAGGGTTAGAGGTTAGGGTTAGGGTTATGTTTAGGCTTAGGGTTAGGGTTAGGCTTAGGATTACAGGGTTATGGTTCGGGTTATGGTTTAAGGTTAGGGTTATGGTTAAGGTTAGGGTTAGAGTTAGGTTTAGGGTTATGGTTAGGGTTGGGTTAGGATTTGGCTTAGGATTGTAGGATTAGGGTTAGTCTTAGGGTTAGGGTTAGGGTTAGGGTTGGGGTTTGGTTTAGGGCTTAGCTTAGGTTTAGGATTAGGGTTAAGTTTAGAAGTTAGCTTTAGGGTTATGTTAAGGGTTAGGGTTAGTTTGAGGTTTAAGGTTAGGTTTAGGGTGAGGGTTAGAAGTTTGGCTTGTGTTAGGGTTAGGGTTATGGTTAGTTTAGGGTTATGTTTAGGGTTAGGTATAGTTTTAGGGTTAGGGTTAGATTTAGGCTTAGGCTTAGGATTAGTGTTAGGATTTGGCTTAGGCTTAGGGTTAGTTTTAGGTTTAATGTTAGGGTTAAGATTAGGGTTTGTTGTTAGGGGTTGGGATTATTGTTAGGGTTAGGGGTAGGGTTCGAGTTTTAGGGTTAAGGTTAGTTTTAGTGTTAAAAGTTAGGGTTAGGTTTAGGGTTATGGTTTTGTTTAGTGTTTGGGTTGGTATTAGTCTTAGGGTTAAAGGTTAAGCTTATGGTTAGGGTTAAGGTTATGGATTACAGTTAGGTTTAGGGTTAGTGTTAGGGTTAGGGTTAGGATACATGGTTAGAATTTGGGTTAGGGTTAGGGTTAGGTTTAGGTTTAGGGTTAGGTTTTGGGTTAGGCTTAGGTTTTGGTTAGGTTTAGAGTTAATGTTAGGTATAGGATTAGAGTTAGAGGTTAGTGTAAGGGTTAGAATTATGGTTAGGATTAGGGTTAGGTTTAGGGTTAGAGGTTAGTGTTAGGCTTAGGCTTAGTCTTATGCTTAGGCTTAGGGTTATAGGGTTATGGTTAGGTTTAGGGTTAGGGTTAGAGTTATGGTTAGAGATTAAGGTTTTGGTTACCGTTAGGGTTAGGCTTCGGTGAGGGTTAGAGTTTAGGATTAGGGTTAGGCTTGTGGTTATGGTTAGTGTTTGTGTTAACGTTTAATGTTAGGGTTAGGTTTAGGGTTGTTATTAGGATTAAGCGTTAGGGTTTGGGTTAGGGTTAGGGTTACTGTTAGGTTTAGAATTAGGGTTAGGACTTAGGTGTTCAGGATAGTTTTAGTGTAGGCTTCAGCTTATGGTTATGGTGAGGGTTATGAATAGCTTTAGGTTTAGGGTTAGGGTCAGTGTTATGTTTAATGTTATGGTTGGGGGTTAGTGTTAGGTTTAGGGTTAGGTCTAAGTGCTAGGTATTAGTGATACGTTTAGGGTTAGGGTTAGGTTTAGGATTTGGGTTAGGGTTAGGGTTAGGGTTAGGTTTAGGGATAGGGTTAGTGTTATGGTTGCAGTTTAGGGTTATGTTTAGGGTTAGGGTTAGGGTTATGGTTAGAGATTAGCATTAGGGTTAGGGTTAGGGTTAGTGTTAGGATTAGTGTTAGGGTTATGTTTAGTGTTAAGTCTAGGTTAGGCTTAGGTTTAGTGGTTAGGTGTTAGGGATAGGATCAGGGTTAAGCTTCCAATTACACTTAGGTTTAGGGTTACTATTAGGTTTAGGTTTTGGTTAGGTTTAGGGATAGGGTTTAATGGTTATGGTTAGGGTTAGTGTTTAGACTTAGGGATAGGATTAGGCTTAGGGTTAGAGTTATAATTTGCGTTATTGTTAGGGCTTAGATGTTAGCGGTATGGTTAAGGTTATGCTTCATTTTACGGTTAGGGTTAGGGTTATGATTGTTTTCAGGGTTAGGTTTAAGTTTTGTGTTAGGTTCAGGTTTATGTTTAGGGTTGGTATTAGGTTTAGGTTTAGGGTTAGGGGTTAGGTGTTAGGGATATGGTTAGTGTTAGGGTTAGTTTTAGTGTTAGTGTTAGGGTTAGGCTTAGTGTTAGTGTTAGGCTTAGTGTTACGGTTAGAGGTTAGGTGTTAGGGATAGGGTTAATGTTAGGCTTCGGGTTACGGTTAGGATTTGGGTTATGATTAAGTTTAAGTTTAGGGTTAGCGTTAGCGTTAAGTTTAGGCTTAGTGTTAGGGTTAGTGTTAGGTTTAGGTTTAGTGTTAGCGTTAGGGCTAGGGGTTAGTTGTTAGGGATAGGATTAGGGTTAGGTTTAGTGTTAAGGTTAGATTTGGGTTAGTTTCAGGGTTAGGCTTATGGTTAGGGTTCGTGTTTAGGGTTAGGTTTAGGATTACTGTTATGTTTAGGATTAGGATTAGGATAAGGGTTAGAGTTAGATGTTAGGGTTAGGGTTAGGGTAAGTTTTAGGGATAGGGTTCGTGTTATGGTTACTGTTTAGGCTTATGTTTAGGTTTAGGGTTAAGGATAGTGTTAGGGTTATGGTTAGAGTTTAGCGTTAGGGTTAGAGTTAGGGTTAAGGTTAGGGTTAGGGTTAGGGTTAAAGGTTAGCATTAGGGTTAGTTTTAGGGTAGTGTTCGGGTTAGGGTTAGCGTTATGGTTAAGGTAAGGGCTAAGGCTTAGGGTTAGTGTTGGGGGTTAGTGTTACATTAGGGTTAGGCTTAGGGTTAGGGTTAGGGTTAGGGTTAGAATTTTGGGTTAGTGTTAGTGTTAGTGTTAGGGTTAGGATTAGGGTTTGAGTTTGGGTTAGGGTTAGTGTTAGGGTTATGGTAATGATTAGGGTTGGGGTTAGAATTTAGGGTCAGTGTTAGTGTTAGGGTTAGAGTTCCGTTTAAGGTTAGGTTTAGATTAGGGTTCTGTTTAGAGGTTAGTGCTAAGGTTAGGGTTAGCATTATGATAAAGGTTATGGTTAGGGTGACGGATTAGGGTAAGGGTTAGGTTAGGGTTAGTGCTAGGGATAAGGGTTAGTGTTAGGGTTAGGGCTAGGGATAAGGGTTAGTGTTAGGGTTAGGGCTAGGGTTAGTGTTAGGTTCAGGGTTAGGATGAGGTTTATGCATCGGTTTACGGTTAGGGTTAGGTTTATTGTTAGGTTTCGTGTTAGGGATAGGTTTAGGGTTAGGGTTAGGGTTACGAATAGGGTTAGTGTTAGTGTTAGGGTTATGGTTAGGTGTTAGCGTTTGGCTAAGGTTTACTGTTAGGTTTAGGTTTAGATTAGGGTTAGCGTGATGTTTAGAAGCTTAGTGTTAGAGTTAGTTTTAGGGGTAGTGTTATGGTTAGGGTTTGGTTTAGATTAAGGGTTAGGGTTATGGGTTAGGATTTAGGATTAGGGTTAGGGTTTGGAATTACGGATATGGTTAGGGTTAATGTTAGGGTTCGGGTTAGTTTTGGGGTTAGGGATTATGGTTAGGGTTAGGGTTAGGGTTATGGTTAGGTTTAGTGTTAGTGTTAGGGTGAATGCTAGGTATAGGCTTTGGGATAGTGTTAGGGTTAGGGTTAGAGTTGGGGATTAGTGTTGGGTTAGTGTTAGTGTTAGTGTTAGGTGTTAGGTGTTTGGGATATGGTTAGGGTTAGCATTAAGGTTAGGCTTAGGGTTACATTTAGGTTTACGGATAGGGTTACGGTTAGTGTTAGGTTTAGAGTTATGCATTAGGGTTGGGTTAGGCTTAGGGTTCGAGATCGGTTAAGGTTAGGGTTAGGGTTAGAGAAGGTTAGGTTTGGGGTTAGGTTTAGGGTTAGGGTTGCGGTTAGGGTTAGATTCAGTGTTTGGTGTTAGGGTTTAGAGTTAGGTTTAGGGTTAGGGTTTGTTTTATTGCTATGGTTATGGTTAGGGTTATGGTTATGGTTAGGGTTATGGTTATGGTTAGGGTTGTTATTAGGATTAAGGGTTAGGGTTAAGGTTATGGTTCGGTTTAGGGTTAGGGTTTGGTTTAGGGTTAGGGTTAGGTTTAGGGTTGTTATTAGGATTAGGGTTTGTGTTAGGGTTAGGTTTAGGGATATGGTTAGTGTTATGGTTACAGTTTAGGGTTATGGTTAGGGTTAGGGTTAGGGTTATGGTTAGAGGTTAGCGATAGGGTTAGGTTTAGGATTAGGGTTAGGGTTAGTGTTAGAGTTTGTGTTAAGTGTTAGGTTTATGTTTCATTTTCATGGTTAGGGTTATGGTTAGGGTTCGGGTTTAGTGTTAGAGTTAGAATTACAGTTAGATTTAGGATTAGGAGTAGGATTTAGGATTAGGATTAGGATTAGGATTAGATGTTAGGGTTAGGTTTAGGGATAGGGTTAGTGTTATGGTTACAGTTTAGGCTTATGTTTAGGGTTAGGGTTAGGGTTATGGTTAGAGTTTAGCGTTAATGTTAGAGTTAGGGTTAAGGTTAGGGTTATGGTTAGGGTTAGAGGTTAGCATTAGGGTTAGTGTTAGGGTTAGTGTTCGGGCTTAGGGTTAGGGTTAGATTTATTGTTAAGGTTAGGGCTAATGGTTAGGGTTAGTGTTAGGCTTTAGTGTTATGCAAGGGTTAGGGTTAGGGTTAGGATTTGCGTTTGGGTTATTGATAGTGTTAGTGTTAGAGTTAGGATTAGGGTTAGAGTTTAGTGTTAGGGTTATGATTAGGGTTAGGGTTAGGGTTAGAATTTAGTGTTAGCATTAGTGTTAGGGTTAGGGTTCTGTTTAAGTTTAGGGTTAGGTTAGGGTTCAGTTTAGAGTTTAGTGTTACGGTTAGGTTTAGTGATAAATTTTACAGTTAGGATGATGCTTTAGGGTTAGTGTTTGGGTTAGGGTTAGGATTAGGTTAGTGTTAGGGATTAGGGCTAGTGTTAGGGTTAGGGTTAGGTTTAGTGTTAAGTTCAGTATTAGGATGAGGTTTAAGGATAGGTTTATGGTTAGGGTTAGGTTTATTTTTAGGGTTAGTGTTAGGGATAGGGTTAGGGTTAGGTTTCTGGTTAGGGATAGGGTTAGGATTAGGGTTAGGGTTATGTTTAGGGGTTAGGGTTAGGGTTAGGGTTAGTGTTATGTTTAGGTTTAGGATTAGGGTTAGCGTGAGGTTTAGAAAGTTAGGGTTAGAGTTAGGGTTAGGGTTAGGGTTAGTGTTAGGGTTAGGGTTTGTGTTAGATTAAATGTTAGGGTTAGGGTTTAGGGTTTAGGGTTAGGCTTAGGGTTATGGATTAGGGATAGGGTTAGGATTAATGTTAGGGTGAGGGTTAGTGTTAGGGTTAGGAATTATTGTTAGGGTTAGTGTTAGGGTTAGGTTTAGGGTTAGTGTTAGGGTGAATGCTAGGTATAGGTTTTGGGATAATTTTAGGGTAAGGGTTAGGGTTAGAGTTGGGTATTAAGGTTAGGGTTAGGGTTAATGTTAGGGGTTTGGTGTTTGGGATATGGTTAGGGTTAGGGTTAAGGTTAGGGTTAGTGTTATATTTAGGTTTAAGGATAGGGTTAGGGTTTGGGTTAGTGTTAGGGTTAGGGTTATGGATTAGGGTTGGGTTAGACTAATGGTTCGAGATCGGGTAAGGGTTAGGTTTAGGGTTAGAGTAGGTTAAGGTTGCGGTTTGGTTAGGGTTAGGGTTATGGTTAGGGTTATAGTTAGGGTTAGATTTAAGGTTTGGTGTTAGGGGTTAGAGTTCGTTTTAGGGTTAGCTTTTGGTTTAGTGTTAGGGTTAGGGTTAGGGTTGTTATTACGATTAAGTTTAGGGTTAGGTTATTCTTAGGGTTAGGATTAGGATTAGGGTTAAGTTTAGGTTGATGATTAGGGTTCGGGTTAGCATTAGGGTTTGGGTTAGGGCTAGGGTTACTGTTAGGTTTAGGATTAGGGATAAGGGTAGGTGTTAGGGATAGTTTTAATGCAGGCTTCAGCCTACGGTTATGGTTAGGGTGATGAATAGGTTTAGGGTTAGGGTTAGGGTGAGCGTTAGGTTTGGGGTTAATGTTGGGGTTAGTGTTAGGTTTACGGTTTGGTTTAGGATTTGAGTTAGCGTTAGGGTTATGGTTAGGTTTAGGGATAGGTTTTGATTTATGGTTTCCGTTTAGGGTTATGTTTAGTGTTATGTTTAGTGTTAGTGTTAGGGTTAGGGTTAGGATTTGGATTAGGGTTAGTGTTAGTGCTAGGGTTAGGATTAGTGTTTGAGTTTGGGTTAGGGTTAGTGTTAGGGTTATGGTAATGATTAGGGTTGGGGTTAGAATTTAGGGTTAGCGTTAGTGTTAGGGTTAGGGTTCCGTTTAAGGTTAGGGTTAAATTAGAGTTCTGTTTAGGGGTTAGATTTAGTGTTAGAATTTAGGGTTAGCATTAGTTTTATGGTTAGGGTTCCGTTTAAGGTTAGGCTTAGGTTAGGGTTCAGTATAGGGTTTAGTGTTATGGTTAGTGTATGAGATAAAGGTTACTTTTAGGGTGACTGATTAGGGTTAGTGTTTGAGTTATGGTTAGGATTAGGGTTAGTGTTAAGGATTAGGGCTAGTGTTAGTGTTAGGGTTAAGTTTAGTGTTAGTGTTAGGGTGAATGCTAGGTATAGGCTTTGGGATAGTGTTAGGGTTAGGGTTAGGGTTGGGGATTAGTGTTAAGGTTAGTGTTAGTGTTAGGTGTTAGGTGTTAGGCATATTATTAGAATTAGCATTAAGGTTAGGGTTAGGGTTACATTTAGGTTTATGGACACGCTTAGGGTTACTGTTAAGTTTTGGGTTTTGGATTAGGGTTGGGTTAGGCTTAGGGTTTGAGATCGGTTAAGGGTTAGGGTTAGGGTTATACAAGGTTAGGTTTGGGGTTAGGGTTAGGATTAGGATTGTGGTTAGGGTTAGATTCAGTGTTTGGTGTTTGGGTTTAGAGTTAAGTTAAGGTTAGGGTTTGTATTAGGGTTAGGGTTAGGGTTAGGGTTATTATTAGGATTAATGGTTAGGGTTAAGGTTAGGGTTAGGTTTAGGGTTAGGGTTTGGTTTAGGGTTAGGGTTAAGTTTAGGGTTGTTATTAGGATTAGGGTTTGTGTTAGGGTTAGGTTTAGGGATATGGTTAGTGTTATGGTTACAGTTTAGTGTTATGGTTAGGGTTAGGGTTAGGGTTATGGTTAGAGGTTAGCAATAGTGTTAGGTTTAGGGTTAGGGTTAGGGTTAGTGTTAGGGTTTGTGTTAAGTGTTAGGTTTATGTTTCATTTCAGGGTTAGGGTTATGGTTAGGGTTCGGGTTTAGTGTTAGAGTTAGAATTATGGTTAGATTTAGGATTAGGATTAGGATTTAGGATTAGGATTAGGATTAAATGTTAGGGTTAGGTTTAGGGATAGGGTTAGTGTTATTGTTACAGTTTAGGCTTATGTTTAGGGTTAGGGTTAGGGTTAGGGTTATGATTAGAGTTTAGCGTTAATGTTAGAGTTAGGGTTAAGGTTAGGGTTATGGTTAGGGTTAGAGGTTAGTATTAGGGTTAGTGTTAGGGTTAGTGTTCGGGCTTAGGGTTAGGGTTAGATTTATGGTTAAGGTTAGGGCTAAGGGTTAGGGTTAGTGTTAGGCTTTAGTGTTATGTAAGGGTTAGGGTTAGGATTTTGGTTTGGCTTATTTTAGGGTTAGTGTTAGTGTTAGAGTTAGGATTAGGGTTAGAGTTTAGTATTAGGGTTATGATTAGGGTTAGGGTTAGGGTTAGAATTTAGTGTTAGCATTAGTGTTAGGGTTAGGGTTCCGTTTAAGTTTAGGGTTAGGTTAGGGTTCAGTTTAGGGTTTAGTGTTACGGTTAGGTTTAGTGATAAAGGTTACAGTTAGCATGATGGATTAGGGTTAGTGTTTGCGTTAGGGTTAGGATTAGGTTAGTTTTTAGGGATTAGGGCTAGTGTTAGGGTTAGGTTTAGTGTTAGGTTCAGTATTAGGATGAGGTTTAAGGATAGGTTTATGGTTAGATTTAGGTTTATTTTTAGGGTTAGTGTTAGGGATAGTGTTAGGGTTAGGCTTCTGGTTAGGTATAGGGTTAGGATTAGGGTTAGGGTTATGTTTAGGGGTTAGGGTTAGGGTTAGGGTTAGTGTTATGTTTAGGTTTAGGATTAGGGTTAGCGTGGGGTTTAGAAGGTTAGGGTTAGAGTTAGGGTTAGGGTTAGTTTTAGTGTTATGGTTTGTGTTAGATTAAGTGTTAGGGTTAGGGTTTAGGGTTTAGGGTTATGCTTAGGGTTATGGATTAGGGATAGGGTTAGGATTAATGTAATTAATGATTACGGTTATGGTTAGTGTTTAGACTTAGGGATGAGATTAGGCTTAGGGTTAGAGTTAGGATTTGCGTCATTGTTAGGGCTTAGCTGTTGGGGATATGGTTAAGGTTAGGCTTCGGGTTATGGTTAGGGTGAGGGTTATGATTGCATTCAGGTTTAGGCTTAGGGTTATTGTTATGTTCAGGTTTATGTTTAGGGTTGGTATTAGCTTTAGGGTTAGGGTTAGGTGTTAGGTGTTAGGGATATGGTTAGTGTTAGGGTTAGTTTTATTGTTAGTGTTAGGGGTAGGCTTGGGTTAGTGTTAGCCTAAGCATTAGGGTTAGGGGATATGTGTTAGGGATAAGGTTAGGGTTAGGCTTCAGGTTATAGTTAGGATTTGGGTTATGATTAGGTTTAAGTTTAGGGTTAGGGTTAGAATTAAGTTTAAGCTTAGTTTTAATGTTAGTGTTAGGTTTAGGGTTAGGGTTAGAGCTAGGGGTTAGGTTTTAGGGATAGCTTTAGGGTTAGGTTTAGTGTTAAGTGTTAGGGTTAGGGTTAGTTATAGGGTTAGGGTTATGTTGAGGGTTCAGGTATATGGTTAGGTTTAGGATTACGCTTAGGTTTAGGACTAGTATTAGGATCAAGTTTAGGTTTCGATGTTGGGGTTTGGGTTAGGATTAAGTCCAGATGTAGGGTTAGTGTTATCCTTACAGTTTAGGCTTATGTTAATGTTAGGGTTAGGGTTAGTGTTATGGTTAGAGTTCAGCGTTAGGTTTAGAGTTAGGGTTAAGGTTAGGGTTATGCTTAGGGTCAAAGGTTAGCGTTAGGGTTAGTGTTAGGGTTAGTGTTTGGGCTTAGGGTTAAGGTTAGCGTTATGGTTAAGGTTTGGGATAAATGTTAGGGTCAGTCTTAGGGGTTAGTGTTATGTTAGTATTAGGGTTAGGGTTAGGGTTAAGGTTAGGTTTAGGCTTAGGGTTATCCTTTGGATTCGGGTGAGGGTTAGGGTTAGTGTTAGGGTAAGGGTTAGTGTTAGAGGTTACTGTTAGGTTTACGGTTAGGGTTAGGGTTAGAATTTGGGTTTAAGGTTAGAATTAGGGTTAGGGTTAGTTTTAGGGATAAGGTTAGGGTTAGGGTTAGGGTTAGGGTTACGTTTAGTGTTAGGTTTAGGGTTAGGTTTGGACAGGTTTATGGTTATGGTTAGGGTTAGGATTAGGATTAGGTTCGGGTTAGCGTTAGGGTTAGGATTAGGATTAGGGTTTGACGCTAGGGGTTAGGTTTAGGGCTAGCTTTAGGGTTAGTGTTAGAGTGTTAAGATTAGGGTTAGGGTTGGGGTTTGAGGTTAGCATTAGGGCTAAGATTAGGTTTAGGGTTATGGTTAGTGTTCGGGCTCGGTTTAGGGTTAGGGTTATGGTTAGCCTTTAGATTCGGTTGAGGGTTAGTGTTAGAGGTTAGGCTTATGGTTAAGTTAGGGTTGGAGTTAGGGTTGGAGTTAGAGTTTAGGTTTAGTGTTAGGGTTAGAGTAAAGGTTAGTGTTAGTGTTAGTGTTAAGGTTAGAGTTAGGATTAGGGTTAGGGGTTTCAGTTAGGCATAGGTTTAGCATTAGGGTTGTTTTTAGTGATAGGTTTCGGGTTAGGGATAGTGTCAGTGTTAGGTTTTGGGTTTAGTGTTAGTGTTAGGGTTATGATTAGTGTTAGGGTTAGGTTTAGAGTTTAGGATTAGGGATAGAGTTTAGGGTTTTGGTTAGGGTTAGGGTTCGGTTTAGGGTTATGGTTAGCATTAGAGTTAGATTTAGGGTTACGGTTAGGGTTAGTGTTAGATTTAGGGGTAGTGTTGAAGCTTAGGTTTAGTGTTAGTGTTAGTGTTAGAAGTTAGCTTTAGTGTTACGGTTAGTGTTAGGGTTAGGTTGAGATTTAGTTTTAGGGTTAGGGTGAGTGTTAGAAAATAGGTTTGTGTTAGCGTCAGTGTTAAGCTTAGAGTTAGACATGGTTAGGGTTAGGGTTAGTGTTAGGGTTTGGATTGGTGTTAGGGATAGGGTTAGTGTTAGGGTTAGAGTTAGGGTTTGTGTTAGGATTAGGGTTTGGCATGAAGGTTTAGGATTAGGGTTAGGATTAGGGTTAGGGTTAAAATATTAGGGTTAGGGTTAGAGTTTAGGGTTAGTGTTAGCGTTAGGGTTAGTGTTAGAGTTACGGTTTGGGTTCTTGTTAGGTTCAGGGTTATAGGTTTGGGTTAGGGTTAGGGTTAGTGATAGGGTTAGGGTTTAGGGTGATAGTTAGGGTCATGGCTAGGGTTAGGGTTACGGCTAGGTTGAGGGTTAGTGCTAGGGTTAGGCTTGGACAGGGTTATGGTAATGGTTACAGTTAGGATTGGGATTAGGTTTAGGGTTAGTGTTAGGGTTAGTGTTCGGATTAGGGTTTGACGTTAGGGGTTAGGTTTAGGGCTACCGTTAGTGTTAGTGTTAGAGTGTAATGGTTAGGGTTTGGGTTGGGGTTTGATATTAGCATTAGGGCTAGGATTAGGCTTAGGGTTATGGTTAGCGTTCGGGTTAGGGTTAGGGTTATGGTTATGGTTATCCTTTGGTTTCGGGTGAGGGTTAGGTTTAGAGGTTAGGCTTATGTTTAAGGTTAGGGTTGGAGTTAGGTTTGGAGTTAGAGTTTAGGGTTACTGTTAGGGTTAGAGAAAGGGTTAGTGTTAGGGTTAGGGTTAGGATTCGGGTTAGGGTTTACAGTTAACCTTAGGTTTAGCATTAGGGTTGTTTTTAGTGATAGGTTTAGGGTTAGGGATAGTGTCAGGGTTAGGTTTTGGGTTTAGTGTTAGTGTTAGGGTTATGATTAGTGTTAGGGTTAGGTTTAGTGTTTAGGATTAGGGTTAGAGTTTAGGGTTATGGTTAAAGTTAGGGTTAGGTTTAGGGTTACGGTTAGCATTAGTGTTAGAGTTAGGGTTACGATTAGGGTTAGGGTTAGGTTTCAGGGTAGTGTTGAAGCTTAAGTTTAGATTTAGTGTTAGTGTTAGAAGTTAACTTTAGTGTTATGGTTAGAGTTAGGGTTAGGTTGGGATTTAGGGTTAGGGTTATGGTGAGTGTGAGAAAATAGGCTTGTGTTAGGGTCAGGGTTAGGGTTAGGGTTAGACAGGGTTAGGCTTAGGGTTAGGGTTTGGATTGGTGTTAGGGATAGGGTTAGTGTTAAGGTTAGAGTTAGTGTTAGTGTTAGGATTAGGGCTTGGCGTGAAGGTTTAGGATTAGGATTAGGTTTAGGGTTCGGGTTATGGCTAAAAGGTTAGGGTTAGGGTTAGAGTTTATGGTTAATGTTATCGTTAGGGTTAGGGTTATAGTTACGGTTTGGGTTCTTGTTAGGTTTAGGGTTATAGGTTAGGCTTATGGTTAGGGTTAGGTTTAGGGTTAGGGTTACATTTAGGGTTAGAGTTAATGGTAAGTGTTAGGGTTAGGGTAATGGTTAGTGTTAGTGTTAGGGTTTGGGTTTGGGTGAGGGTTAGGTTTAGCGGTATGGGTTATGGTTAGTGTAAGGGATTACGTTTAGAGGTATGTTTAGTTTTAAGGTTGGGTTATGGCATAGGGATAAGTTTACGGATAGTGTTAGGGTTTAGTGTTATTGTTAGGGTTAGGGTTATGGTTAGGGTTGGAGGTTAGGGATTGATTTAGGGTTAGGGTTAGTGTTAGGGTTATGGTTCGAGTTTAGTACTAAGGTTAGCATTAGGGTTCAGCTTACTGTTAGAGTTAAGTTTATGGTTAGAAGTTAGCGTGAAATTAGGGTTAGGATTAGGTGTAGGGTTCAGGTTAGGGTTAGGGTAGGCTTAGAGGTTAGTGTTAGTGTTATGGTTAGGCCTGAAGATTAGGTTTAGATTTAGGTTCAGGGTTAGAAGTTAGCTTTAGCGTTATGTTTAGGGTTATGGTTAGGTTGAGGTTTGCGGTTAGGCTTAGGGTAAGGGTTAGAAGTTAGGTTTGTGTTACTGTTAGGTTTAGGTTCAGGTTGAGGGTTAGGGTTAGAGGTTCGGGTTAGGTTTAGGTTTAGGTTTAGGGTTAGGGTTAGAGATTAGGGTTAAGGTTATAATTAGGGTCAGGCTTAGGGTTAAGTTTAGTGTAACATTTAGGCTTAGGGTTAGATATAATGTTAGTGTTATGGTTAGGGTTAGATTTAGAGCTTAGTGTTATGGTTATGGTTGGGGTTACGCTTAGGTTTCAGGTTAGTGTTAGATTTAGGGCTGGCTTAGTGTTAGGGTGAGGATTAGAAATTAATGTTTGGTGTAGACTTAGGGTTAGGGTTAAGGTTAAGGTGAGGGTTAGGGTTAGGGTTAGTTTTAAGATTAGGGGTAGTTGTTATGTAGATGATTAGGTTTAGCAATAGGTTTATGATTAGTTTTAGGGATATTGTTAAGTTTGGAGTTAGTGTTAGGGTTCGTTTTGTGTTGGGTTTAGGGTTAGGGTTAGCTTTAGGGTTAGTGTTAGGATTACGTTTCGGTATAGGGTAAGGAATAGGATTAGGGTTAGATGTTAGGTTATGGTTAGGCTTAGGGTTTCTGTGAGGGTTAGGTTTAGCGTTAGGGTTAGAGTTAGGGTTAGGGTTAGGTTTAGATTTAGGGTTAGCTTTAGGGTTAGGGTAAAGGTTATTGTTAGGCTTAGTGTTAATGTTAGGGTTCAGGTTAGTGTTAGGTTTAGCGTTAGTGTTAGTGTTGGAGTTAGGGTTGGAGTTAGAGTTTAGTGTTAGTGTTAGTGTTAGAATAAGTGTTAGTGTTAGTGTTAGGGTTAGGGTTAGGATTAGGTTTAGGGTTTACAGTTAGGCTTAGGTTTAGCATTAGGGTTGTTTTTAGTGATAGGTTTAGAGTTAGGGATAATGTCTGGGGTAGGTTTTGAGTTTAGAGTTAGGGTTAGGGTTCTTATTAATGTTAGGTTTAGGTTTAGAGTTTAGGATAAGGGTTAGAGCTTATGGTTATACTTAGTGTTAGGGTTCGGTTTAGGGTTATGGTTAGCATTAGAGTTAGAGTTAGGGTTCCATTTAGGGTTAGGGTTAGGTTTAGGGGTAGTGTTGAAGCTTAGGTTTAGCGTTAGTGTTACTGTTAGATGTTAGCTTTAGTCTTATGGTTAGAGTTAGGGTTTTGTTGAGATTTAGGGTTAGGGTTAGGGTGAGTGTTAGGGTTTCAGGTTTGGATGAGTGTTAGGTTTAGCGGTATGGGTTAGGGTTAGTGTTAGTGATTAGGTTTAGAGGTAGGTTTAGGTTTAGGGTTGGGTTTAGGCATAGGATAGATTTAGGGATAGTGTTAGGGTTAAGGTTAGTGTTTAGTGTTATTCTTAGGGTTAGGGTTACCGTTAGGTTTGGAGGTTTGGGTTAGATTTAGGGTTAGGGTTAGTTTTAGGGTTACAGTTAGAGTTTAATGCTAGGGTTAGCGTTAGGGTTAGGCTTCCGTTTAGGGTTAAGGTTATGGTTAGAAGTTAGCGTTAAATTAGGGTTAGGATTAGGTGTAGTGTTCAGGTTTGGGTTAGGCTTAGAGGTTAGGGTTAGTGTTAGGGTTAGGGTTGAAGCTTAGGTTTAGATTTGGTTTAGGGTTAGAATTTAGCTTTAGCGTTATGTTTAGTGTTAGGTTTAGGTTGAGTTTTACGGTTAGGGTTAGGGTAAGGGTTAGAATTTAGGTTTGTGTTACTGTTAGGTTTAGGTTCAGGTTTAGGGTTAGGGTTAGGGTTAGGTTTAGGGTTCGGGTTAGGTTTAGAAATAAGGGTTAAGGTTAGATTTAGGGTCAGTTTTAGGTTTAAGTTTAGTGTAACATTTAGGCTTAGGGTTAGATTTAGTGTTAGTGTTAGGGTTAGGGTTAGATTTTGAGGTTAGTGTTATGGTTATGGTTAGGACTAGGGTTATGCTTAGGTTTCAGGTTATTGTTAGATTTAGGGCTGGCTTAGGGTTAGGGTGAGTATTAGAAGTTAATTTTTGGTGTAGGCTTAGGGTTAGGGTTAAGGTTAAGATTAGGGTTACGGTTAGGGTTAGGTTTAAGGTTAGGAGTTAGTTGTTAGGGAGATGATTATGGTTAGGGTTAGTGTTACGATTAGTTTTAGTGATATTGTTAAGGTTGGAGTTTATGTTATGGTTAGTTTTGTGTTGGGTTTAGTGTTATGGTTAGCTTTAGGGTTAGGGTTAGGGTTACGTTTCGGTATATGGTAAGGGTTAGGATTAGGGTTAGATGATAGGTTTCGGTTAGGCTTAGGGTTAGTGTGAGGGTTAGGGTTAGGCTTAGGGTTATGGTTAGAGTTAGGGTTAGGTTTAGGGTTAGATTTAGGCTTAGCGTTCGGTTTAGGGTAAAGGTTAGGGTTAGGGTTAATGTTAAAGTTATGGTTCGTGTTAGTGTTATGGTTAGGGTTAGTGTTATTTTTAGAGTTAGTTTTAGAGTTAGCGTTAAGTTTAGGGTTAAGGTTATGGTTATAATTAGGGTTAGGGGTTAGGTGTTAGGGATAGTTTCGGGTTAGGGTTAGGGTTAGCGTTAGTTTATGGTTAGGGTTAGAGTTAGGGTTAGAGTTAGGGTTTGAATTAGGGTTTCTCATTAGGGTTGTGGTTAGGGTTAGGTTTAGGGTTAGGGTTATAAGTTAAATTTAACATTAGGGTTAGGTTTAGGCTTAGGTTTAGCTTCAGGGTTAGGGTTAGGGTTAGGCTTACCATTCGAATTTAAGTTTGGGTTTGCGTTAGTGTTAGGGTTAGGCTTAGGGTTAGGATTAAGTTTAGAGATGGTTAGGGTTAGGCTTATGGTAGAATTCGAGTTACAGTTTAGGGTAGGTGTTAGGGTTAGGGTTAGGGTTAGGGTTCGGGTTAGGGTTAGGGTTAGGTTTAGGGTTAGGGTTTGCCGTTAGGGGTTAGGTTTAGGGCTAGCGTTAGCGTTAGTGTTAGAGGGTTAGGGTTAGGGTTAGGGTTGGGGTTTCAGGTTAGAATTAGGGCTAGGTTTAGGCTTAGGCTTATGCTTAGTATTCGGGTTACGGTTAGGGTTAGGGTTATTGTTAACCTTTGGATTCGTTTGAGGGTTAGGGTTATAGCTTAGGCTTATGGTTAAGGTTAGGGTTGGATGTAGGGTTGGAGTTACAGTTTAGGCTTAGTGTTAGAGTTTAGGGTTATGGTTACGGTTTTGGTTCGGTTTAGGGTTATTGTCAGCATTAGTGTTAGAGTTAGGGTTAGGGTTAGGGTTAGGTTTAGAGGTAGTGTTGAAGCTTAGGTTTAGCGTTAGTGTTAGTGTTAGAAGTTAGCTTTAGTCTTATTGTTAGAGTTTGGGTTAGGTTGATATTTAGGGTTAGGGTTAGGGTGAGTGTTAGAAAATAAGTTTGTGTTAGGGTCAGTGTGAGTGTTAGTGTTATACAGGGTTACGGTTAGGGTTAGGGATTGGATTGGTTTTAGGGACAGGGTTAGTGTTAGGGTTAGAGTTAGGGTTAATGTTAGGATTAGGGTTTATCATGAAGGTTCAAGATTAGGGTTAGGGTTAGGGTTAGGGTTAAAAGGTTAGGGTTAGTGTTAGAGTTTAGGGTTAGTGTTAGCGTTACGGTTAGGATTATAGTTACGGTTTGGTTTCTTGTTAGCTTTAGTGTTATAGGTTAGGCTTATGGTTAGGGTTAGGTTTAGGGGTAGGGTTACGTGTAGGGTTATAGTTAATGGTAAATTTTAGGGTTAGGATAAGAGTTAGGGTTAGTGTTAGGGTTTCGGGTTTGGATGAGTGTTAGGTTTAGCGGTTTGGGTTAGGGTTAGTGTTAGGTATTATGTTTAGAGGTAGCTTTAGGTTTAGGGTTGGGTTTAGGCATAGGGATAGATTTAGGGATAGTGTTAAGGTTAAGGTTAGGGTTTAGTGTTATTGTTAGGGTTAGGGTTACCGTTAGCTTTGGAGGTTAGGGATAGATTTAGGGTTAGGGTTAGTTTTAGGGTTACGGTTCGAGTTTAATGCTAGGGTTAGCGTTAGTGTTAGTGTTAGGGTTAGGGTTTGGCTTAGAGGTTAGGGTTAGTGTTAGGGTTAGGTTTGAAGCTTAGGTTTAGATTTAGGTTCAGGGTTAGAAGTTAGCTATAGCGTTATGTTTAGGGTTAGGGTTAGGTTGAGTTTTTTGGTTAGGGTTAGGGTAAGGGTTCGAAGTTAGGTTTCTGTTACTGTTAGGTTTAGCTTCAGGTTTAGGGTTAGGTTAGAGGTTAGGGTTAGGGTTAGGTTTAGGGTTAGTGTTATGGTTAGAGTTTAGGGTTAATATTAGAGTTAGGGTCAGGGTTAGATTTAAGTTTAGTGTAACATTTAGACTTAGGGTTAGGTTTAGGTTTAGTGTTAGGGTTAGGGTTAGATTTAGAGGTTAGTGTTATGGTTATGGTTAGCATTAGCGTTACGCTTAGGTTTCAGGTTACTGTTAGATTTAGGGCTGGCTTACGTTTAGGGTGAGGATTAGAAGTTAATGTTTGCTGTAGTCTTATGGTTAGTGTAAGGGTTAAGGTTAGGGTTAGGTTTAGGGTTAGGTTTAGGGTTAGGGGTTAGTTATTAGGGAGTTGATTAGGGTTAGGGTTAGGGTTATGATTAGTTTTAGGGATATTGTTAAGGTTGGAGTTAGTGTTAGGGTTAGTTTTGAGTTGGGTTTAGGGTTAGGGTTAGCTTTAGAGTTAGGGTTAGGGTTAAGTTTCGGTATAGGGTAAGGGTTAGGATTAGGGTTAAATGTTAGGTTACGGTTAGTGTTAGGGTTAGTGTGAGGGTTAGGGTTCGGGTTAGAGTTAGGTTTAGTGTTAGGGGTAGGGTTAGGGTTAATATAGGATTAGGGTAAAGGTTAGGGTTAGGGTTAGGGTTAGAGTTACGATTGGGATGAGGGTTAGGGTTAGGATTAGGGTTTGACATTAGGGGTTCGGTTTAGTGCTAGCGTTAGGGTTAGTGTTAGAGTGTTAGGGTTAGTGTTAGGGTTGGGGTTTGAGGTTAGCATTAGGGCTAGGATTAAGTTTAGTGTTATGGTTAGTGTTCGGGTTAGGGTTAGCGTTAGGATTATGGTTAGTCTTTTGATACGGGTGAGGGTTAGGGTTAGAGGTTAGGCTTATGTTTAAGGTTAGGTTTCGAGTTAGAGTTTAGAGTTAGCGTTAGGGTTAGAGTAAGGGTTAGTATTAGTGTTAGGGTTAGGGTTAGGATTAGGGTTATGCTTTACAGTTAGGCTTAGGTTTAGCATTAGGGTTGTTTTTAGTGATACGTTTAGGGTTAAGGATAGTGTCAGGGTTAGGTTTTGTGTTTAGTGTTAGGTTTAGTGTTAGGGTTAGTGTAAGGATGAGGATTCGGGTTTACACTTAGGCTTAAGTTTAGCATTAGGGTTGTTTTTAGTGATAGGTTTAGGGTTAAGGATAGAGTCAGGGTTAGGTTTTGGGGTTTAGTGTTAGTGTTAAGATTATGATAAGTGTTAGGTTTAGGTTTAGAGTTTAGGATTAGGGTTAGAGTTTAGGGTTATGGTTATTGTTTTGGTTTGGTTAAGGGTTATGGTTAGCATTAGAGTTAGAGTTAGAGTTACGGTTATGGTTATGGTTAGGTTTAGGGGTAGTGTTGAATCATAGGTGTAGCGTTAGTGTTAGTGTTAGAAGTTAGCTTTAGTGTGATGGTTAGTTTTTGTATTAGATTGAGATTTAGGGTTAGGTTTAGGGCGAATGTTAGAGAACAGGTTGTGTTAGAGTCAGGGTTAGGGTTAGGGTTAGACAGGGTTAGGGTTTGGGTTAGGGTTTGGATTGGTGTTAGGGATAGGGTTAGTGTTAGGGTTAGAGTTAGGGTTATTGTTAGGATTAGGGTTTGTCATGAAGCTTTAGGATTAGGGTTAGGGTTAGGGTTAGGGTTAGGGTTAAAAGGATAGGGTTAGTGTTAAAGTTTAGGGTTAGTGTTAGCATTAGCGTTAGGGATATAGTTACGGTTTGGGTTCTTGTTAGGTTTAGGGTTATAGGTTAGCGTTAGGGTTAGGGTTAGGGTTAGGGTTAGGGTTAGGGTTAAAAGGATAGGGTTAGTGTTAAAGTTTAGGGTTAGTGTTAGCATTAGCGTTAGGGATATAGTTACGGTTTGGGTTCTTGTTAGGTTTAGGGTTGTAGGTTAGGCTTATGATTAGGGTTAAGTTTAGGGTTAGGGTTACGTTTAGGGTTAGAGTTAATGGGAAATGTTAGGGTTAGGGTAAGTGTTAGTGTTAGTGTTAGCGTTTGGGTTTGGGTGAGAGTTAGGTTTAGCGGTATGGGTTAGGATGAGTCTTAGGGATTAGGTTTAGAGGTAGGTTTAGATTTAGGATTGGGTTTAGGCATAGGGATAGATTTAGGGATTGTGTTAAGGTTAAGCTTAGGGTTTAGTTTTATTGTTAAGGTTAGGGTTAGGGTTGGAGGTTAGGGATAGATTTAAGGTTAGTGTTAGGGTTACGGTTCGAGTTTAGTGCTAGGGTTAGCGTTAGTGTTAGGCTTACGGTTAAGGTTAAGGTTATGGTTAGAAGTTAGCGTTAAATTAGGGTGAGGATTAGGTGTAGTGTTCTGGTTAGGGTTAGGGTTAGGCTTAGAGGTTAGGGTTAGTGTTAGGGTTAGGGTTGAAGCTTGGGTTTAGATTTAGGTTCAGGGTTAGAAGTTAGCTTTAGCGTTATGTTTAGGGTTAGGGTTAGGTTGAGTTTTACGGTTAGGGTTAGGGTAAAGTTTAGAAGTTAGGTTTGTGTTACTGTTAAGTTTAGTGTTATAGTTAGGGTTATGGTTAGGGTTGGAGATTAGGGATAGATTTAAGGTTAGGGTTAGGGTTAGGCTTAGGATTAGGGTTAGGGTTTTCAGTTAGGCTTAGGATTAGCATTAGGGTTGTTTTTAATGATAGGTTTAATGTTAGGGATAGTGTCAGGTGTAGGTTTTGGGTTTAGTGTTAGGGTTAGGGTTTCGATTAGTGTTAGGGTTAGGTTTAGAGTTTAGGATTAGGGTTAGAGTTTAGTGTTATGGTTAGGGTTAGGGTTCGGTTAAGGGCTATGGTTAGCATTAGTGTGAGAGTTAGGGTTACTGTTAGGGTTAGGGTTAGACTTTAGGTTTAGTGTTAGAGTTAGTGTTAGGGTTATAGTTACGGTTTGGGTTCTTGTTAGGTTTAGGGTTATAGGTTAGGCTTATGGTTAGGGTTAGGTTTAGGGTTAGGGTTACTTTTAGGGTTAGAGTTAATGGTAAGTGTTAGGGTTGGGGTAAGGTTAGACTTAGTTTTAGGGTTTGGGTTTGGGTGAGGTTTAGGTTTAGCGGTAAGTGTTAGGGTTAGTGTTAGGGATTAGGTCTAGTGGTCGGTTTAGGTTTAGGGTTGGGTTTAGGCATAGGGATAGATTTAGGGATAGTGTTAGGGTTAAAGTTATGGTTAGAAGTTAGCATTAAATTAGGGTGAGGATTAGGTGTAGTGTTCTGGTTAGGGTTAGGGTTAGGCTTAGAGGTTAGGGATAGTGTTAGGGTTAGGGTTGAAGCTTAAGGTTAGATTTAGGCTCAGGGTTAGAAGTTAGCTTTAGCGTTATATTTAGGGTTAGGGTTAGGTTGAGTTTTACGGTTATGGTTAGGGTAAGGTTTAGAAGTTAGGTTTGTGTTACTGTTAAGTTTAGGTTCAGGTTTAGGTTTAGGGTTAGAACTTAGGGTTATGTTTAGTGTTAGGGTTAGAGTTTAGGGTTAAGGTTAGAGTTAGGGTCAGGGTTAGGGTTAAGTTTAGTGTAACATTTAGGCTTGGGGTTAGATTTAGGGTTAGTGTTAGGGTTAGGGTTAGATTTAGAGGTTAGCGTTATGGTTATGATTAGCGTTAGGGTTACTCTTAGGTTTCAGGTTAGTGTTAGATTTAGGGCTGGCTTAGGGTTAGGGTGAGGATTAGAAGTTAATGTTTGGTGTATGCTTAGGGTTAGGGTTAGGGTTAAGTTAGGGTTACGGTTAGGTTTAGGGTTAGGGGTTAGTTGTTAGGGATATGATTAGGGTTAGGGTTAGGGTTATCATTAGTTTTAGAGATATTGTTAAAGTTGGAGTTAGTGTTAGGGTTAGTTTTGGGTTGGGTTTAGGGTTAGGGTTAGCTTTAGAGTTAGGGTTAGGTTTACGTTTCGGTATAGGGTAAGGGTTAGGATTACGGTTAAATGATAGGTTACGGTTAGGGTTAGTGTTTGTTTGAGGGTTAGGGTTAGGGTTAGAGTTAGGTTTAGCATTAGGGTTAGGGTTAGAGTTAGGGGTAGGGTTAGGGTTAGATTTAGGGTTAGGTAAAGTTTAGGGTTAGGGTTAGGGTTAGGATTGGGATTAGGATTAGGGTTAGTGTTAGGGTTAGGGTTCATATTAGGGTTTGACGTTATGGATTAGGTTTCGGACTACCGTTAGGGTTAGTGTTAGAGTGTTAGGGTTAGGTTTAGGGTTGGGGTTTGAGGTTAGCATTAGGGCTAGGATTAGGCTTAGGGTTATGGTTAGTATTCAGGTTAGGGTTAGGGTTAGGGTTACAGTTAGCCTTTGGCTTCGGTGTGGGTTAGGGTTAGAGTTTAGCCTTATGGTTAAGGTTAGGTTTGGAGTTAGAGTTTAGGGTTACTGTTAGGGTTAGAGTAAGGGTTAGTGTTAGTGTCAGTGTTAGGGTTAGGGTTAGGATTAGGGTTAGCGTTTACAGTTAGGCTTAGGTTTAGCATTAGGGTTGTTTTTAGTGATAGGTTTAGGATTAAGGATAGTGTCAGGGTTAGTTTTCGGGTTTAGTGTTAGGGTTAGTGTTAGGGTAAGTGTTAGGATTAGGTTTAGAGTTTAGGATTAGGGTTAGAGTTTAGGGTTATAGTGATGGTTAGGGTTTGGTTAAGGATTATGGTTAGCATTAGTGTTAGAGTTAGGGTTACGTTTAGGGTTAGTGTTAGGTTTAGGGGTAGTGTTGAAGCTTAGGTTTAGCGTTAGTGTTAGTGTTAGAAGTTAGCTTTAGTGTTATGGTTAGTGTTAGGGATAGGTTGATATTTAGGGTTAGTGTTAGGGTGAAGGTTAGAAAATAGGTTTGTGTTAGGGTCAGGTTTAGGGTTAGGTTTAGACTCGGTTAGGGTTAGGGTTAGGGTTTGGATTGGTGTTAAGGATAGGGTTAGTGTTAGGGTAAGAGTTAGGGTTAGTGTTAGGATTAGGGTTTGGCGTGAAGGTTTAGGATTAGGGTCAGGGTTAGTGTTAGGGTTAGAATTTTGGGTTAAGTTTAGAGTTAGGGTCAGGGTTAGGGTTAAGTTTAGTATATCATTTAGGCTTAGGGTTAGATTTAGGGTTAGTGTTAGGGTTAGTGTTAGATTTAGAGGTTAGGGTTAGGGTTATGGTTAGGCTCTGGATTCTGGTGAGGGTTAGGTTTACAGTTTAGGCTTATGGTTATGGTTAGGGTTGGAGTTAGAGTTTAGGGTTACTGTTAGGGTTAGAGTAAGTGTTAGTGTTAGTGTTACTGTTACGGTTAGGGTTAGGATTAGGGTTAGGGTTTACAGTTAGGCTTAGGTTTAGAATTAGGGTTGTTTTTAGTGATAGGTTTAGGGTTAAGGATAGTGTCAGGGTTAGGTTTTGTGTTTAGTGTTAGGGTTAGTGTTAGTGTAAGTGTTAGGATTAGGGTTAGGGTTTACATTTAGGCTTAATTTTAACATTAGCGTTGTTTTTAGTGATAAGTTTAGGGGTAAGGATAGTGTCAGGATTAGGTTTCGGGTTTAGTGTTAGGGTTAGGTTTATGATTAGTGTTAATGTTAGGTTTAGAGATTAGGATTAGGGTTAGAGTTTAGGGTTATAGTTATGGTTAGGGTTCGGTTAAGTGTTATGGTTAGCATTAGAGTTAGAGTTAGGGTTACGGTTAGGGTTAGGGTTAGGATTAAGGGTAGTGTTGAAGCTTAGGTTTAGCGTTAGTGTTAGTGCTAGAAGTTTGCTTTAGTGTTATGGTTAGAGTTAGGGTTAGGTTGAGGTTTAGGGTTAGGGTAAGGGTGAATGTTAGAAAATAGGTTTATGTTAGGGTCAGGGTTAGGTTTAGGGTTAGACAGGGTTAGGGTTAGGGTTAGGGTTTGGATTGGTTTTAAGGATAGGGTTAGTGTTAGGGATAGAGTTAGGGTTAGTGTTAGGATTAGGGTTTGGCATGCAGGTTTAGGATTAGGGTTAGGGTTAGGGTAAGGGTTAGGTTTAAAAGGTTTGGGATAGGGTTAGTGTTTACGGTTAGTGTTAGTGTTAGGGTTAGTGTTATAGTTACGGTTTGGGTTCTTGTTAGGTTTAGGGTTGTAGGTTAGGCTTATGCTTAAGGTTAGGTTAAGGTTAGTGTTACGTTTAGGGTTAGAATTAATGGTAAGTGTTTGGGTTAGTGTAAGGGTTAGTGTTAGTGTTAGGATTGGGGTTAGGATTAGGGTTAGGGTTTACATTTATGCTAAGGTTTAGCATAAGGGTTGTTTTTAGTGATAGGTTTAAGGTTAGTGATACTGTCAGGGTTAGGTTTTCGTTTAGTGTTAGGCTTAGGTTTATGATCAGTGTTAGGGTTAGGTTTAGAGTATAGGATTAGGGTTAGAGTTTAGGGTTATGGTTAGGGTTAGGGTTCAGTTAACGGTTATGGTTAGCATTAGTGTTAGAGTTATGATTACGGTTAGGGTTAAGGTTAGGTTTAGGGGTAGTGTTGAAGCTTAGGTTTAGCGTTAGTGTTAGTGTTAGAAGTTAGCTTTAGTGTTATTGTTAGAGTTAGGGATAGGTTGTGATTTAGGGTTAGTGTTAGGGTGAATGTTAAAAAATAGGTTTGTGTTAGGATCAGGTTTAGGGTTAGGTTTAGACAAGGTTAGGGTTAGGGTTAGGGTTAGGGTTTGGATTGGTGTTAGGGATAGGGTTAGTGTTAGGGTTAGAGTTAGGGTTAGTGTTAGGATTAGGGTTTGGCATGAAGGTTTAGGATTAGGGTTGGGTTAAGGTTAGGGTTAAGAGTAAAATGTTACGGTTAGAGTTAGAGTTTAGCGTTAGTGTGAGCATTAGTGTTAGGGTTATAGTTATGGCTTGGGTTCTTGTTAAGTTTAGGGTTACAGGTTAGGCTTATGGTTAGGGTTTGGTTTAGGGTTAGGGTTACGTTGAGGGTTAGAGTTAATGGTAAGTGTTAGGGTTACGGTAAGGGTTAGAGTTAGTGTTAGGGTTTGGGTTTGGGTGCGGTTTAGGTTCAGCTGTATCGGTTAGGGTTAGTGTTAGGGATTAGGTTCAGAGCTACGTTTAGGTTTAGGGTTGGGTTTAGGCATAGGGATAGATTTAGGAATAGTGTTAGGGTTAAGGTTAGGGTTTAGTGTTATAATTAGGGTTAGGGTTAGGGTTGGAGGTTAGGGAAAGATTTAAGGTTAGGGTTAGTGTTAGGTTACAGTTCGAGTTTAGTGCTAGGGTTCGTATTAGGATTAGGCTTACGGTTAGGGTTAAGGTCATGGTTAGAAGTTAGCGCTAAATTAGTGTTAGGATTAGGTGTAGGGTTCAGGTTAGGGTTAGGTTTAGGCTTAGAGGTTAGGGTTAGTGTCAGGGTTAGGGTTGAAGCTTAGGTTTTGATTTAGGTTCAGGGTTAGAAGTTAGATTAGCGTTATTTTTAGGATTAGGGTTAGGTTGAGTTTTATGGTTAGGGTTACTGTAAGGGTTAGAAGTTAGGTTTGTGTTACTGTTAGGTTTACGTTCAGGTTTAGGTTTAGGTTTAGAGGTTAGGGTTAGGTTTAGGTTTAGGGTTAGTGTTAGGGTTTGAGTTTAGTGTTAAGGTTAGAGTTAGGGTCAGGGTTAGGGTTAAATTTAGTGTAACATTTAGGATTAGGGTTAGATTTGGTGTTACTGTTAGGGTTAGGGTTAGATTTAGAGGTTAGTGTTATGGGTATGGTTAGGGTTAGGGTTACGCTTAGATTTCAGGTTAGTGTTAGATTTAGGGCTGGCTTAGGTTTAGGGTGAGGATTAGAAGTTAATGTTTGGTGTAGGCTTAGTTTTAGGGTTAACTTAGGGTTAGGGTTAGGTTTAGGGTTAGGGGTTAGTTGTTAGGGAGATGATTAGGGTTAGGGTTAGGGTTATGATTAGTTTTAGGTATATTGTTAAGGTTGGAGTTAGTGTTAGGGTTAGTTTTGTGTTGGGTTTGGGGTTAGGGTTAGCTTTAGGGTTAAGGTTAGGGTTACGTTTCGGTATATTGTAAGGTTTAGGATTAGGGATAAATGATAGTTTGCAGTTAGAGTTAGGGTTAGTGTGAGGGTTATGGTTAGGGTTAGAGTTATGTTTAGCGTTAGTGTTAGGGTTAGTTTTAGGGTTAGGGTTAGGGTTAGGAGTGCGATTATGGTTAGGGTTAGTGTTAGGGTTAGGATTAGGGTTTGATGTTAGGGGTTAGGTTTAGGGCTAGCTTTAGCGTTAGTTTTAGAGTGTTAGGATTAGGGTTAGGGTTGTGGTTTGAGGTTAGCATTAGGGCTAGAATTAGGCTTAGGGTTATGGTTATTGTTTGTGTTCGGGTTAGGGTTAGGGTTATGGTTAGCCTTTGGATTCGGTTGAGGGTTAGGGTTAGAGGTTAGGCTATGGTTAAGGTTAGGGTTAGGGTTTACAGTTAAGCTTTGGTTTAGCATTAGGGTTGTTTTTAGTGATAGGTTTAGGGTTAGGGATAGTGTCAGGGTTAGGTTTTGGCTTTCGTGTTAGGGTTAGGGTTACGATTAGTGTTAGGATTAGGTTTAGAGTTTAGGATTAGTGTTAGAGTTTAGGGTTATGGTTAGGGTTAGGCTTCGGTTAAGGGTTATGGTTAGTATTAGAGTTAGAGTTAGGTTTACAGTTAGGGTTAGGGTTAGGTTATGGGTAGTGTTGAAGGTTAGGTATAGCATTAGTTTTAGTGCTAGAAGTTAGCTTTAGTGTTGTGGTTAGAATGAGGGTTAGGTTGAGATTTAGGGTTAGGGTTAGTGTTAATGTTAAAAAATAGGTTTGTGTTAGGGTCAGGGTTAGGGTTAGGGTTAGACAGGATTAGGGATAGTGATAGGGTTTGGATTGGTGTTAGGGATAGGGTTAGTGTTAGGGTTAGAGTTATTGTTAGTTTTAGGATTAGGGTTTGGCGTGAAGGTTTAGGATTAGGGTTAGGGTTAGGGTAAGGGTTAGTGTGAGTGTTAGGGTTTGGGTTTGGGTGAGGGTTAGGTTTAGCGGTATGGGTTAGGGTTTGTGTTAGGGATTAGGATTAGAGGTAGGTTTAGGTTTTGGGTTGGGTTTAGGCATAGGGATAGATTTAGGGATAGTGTTAGGGTTAAAGTTACGGTTAGATGTTAACGTTAAATTAGGGTTAGGTTTAGGTGTAGGGTTGAGTTTAGGTTTAGGGTTAGGCTTAGAGTTTGGGGTTAGTGTCAGGGTTAGGGTTGAAGCTTAGGTTGAGATTTAGGTTCAGGTTTAGAAGTTAGCTTTAGCGTTATTTGTAGGATTAGGGTTAGGTTGAGTTTTATGGTTAAGGTTAGGGTAAGGGTTAGAAGTTAGGTTTGCGTTACTGTTAGGTTTATGTTCAGGGTTACGGTTAGTGTTAGACGTTAGGGTTAGGGTTAGGGTTAGGTTTAGGGTTAGTGTTAGGGTTTGAGTTTAGGGTTAAGGTTAGAGTTAGGGTCAGGGTTAGGGTTAAGTTTAGTGAAACATTTAGGCTTAGGGTTAGATTTAGGGTTAGTGTTAGGGTTAGGGTTAGATTTAGAGGTTAGCGTTTTGGTTATGGTTAGGGTTAGTGTTACTCTTAGGCTTCGGGTTAGTGTTAGATTTAGGGCTGGCTTAGGGTTAGGGTGAGGATTAGAAGTTAATGTTTGGTGTAGGCTTAGGGTTAGGGTTAATTTAGGGTTGGGGTTAGGTTTAGGGTTAGGGGTTAGTTGTTAGGGAGATGATTAGGGTTAGGGTTAGGGTTATGATTAGTTTTAGGGATAGTGTTAATGTTGGAGTTAGTGTTAGGGTTTGTTTTGGGTTGGGTTTAGGGTTAGGGTTAGCTTTAAAGTTAGGGTTATGGTTACGTTTCGGTATAGGATAAGTGTTAGGATTACGGTTAAATGATAGTTTATGGTTAGGGTTAGGGTTAGTGAGAGGGTTAGGGTTAGGGTTAGTGTGAGGGTTAGGGTTAGGGTTAGAGTTAGGTTTAGCATTAGGGTTAGGGTTAGAGTTAGGGGTATGGTTAGGGTTAGATTTAGGGTTAGGTAAAGGTTAGGGTTAGGATTAGGGTTAGGATTAGGGTTAGGGTTAGGGTTAGGATTGGGATTAGGGTTAGTGTTAGTGTTAGGGTTAGGGTTCATATTAGGGTTTGACGTTAGGGGTTAGGTTTAGGGCTACCGTTACGGTTAGTGTTAGATTGTTAGGGTTAGGTTTAGGGTTGGGGTTTGAGGTTAGCATTAGGGCTAGGATTAGGCTTAGGGTTACGGTTAGTATTCAGGTTAGGGTTAGGGTTAGGGTTACAGTTAGCATTTGGCTTCGGTGTGGGTTAGGGTTAGAGTTTAGCCTTATGGTTAAGGTTTGGTTTGGAGTTAGAGTTTAGGGTTAGTGTTAGAGTAAGGGTTAGTGTTAGTGTTAGTGTTAGTGTTAGGGTTAGGGTTAGGGAAAGGATTAGGGTTAGGGTTTACAGTTAGGCTTAGGTTTAGCATTAGGGTTGTTTTTAGTGATAGGTTTAGAGTTAAGGATAGTGTCAGGGTTAGGTTTTGTGTTTAGCGTTAGGGTTAGTGTTAGGGTAAGTGTAAGGATTAGGGTTAGGGTTTACATTTAGGCTTAGGTTTAGCATTAGGTTTATTTTTAGTAATAAGTTTAGGATTAAGGATAGTGTCAGGGTTAGGTTTCAGGTTTAGTGTTAGGGTTAAGTTTATGATTAGTGTTAAGGTTCGGTTTAGAATTGAGGATTAGGGTTAGAGTTTAGGGTTATAGTTATGGTTAGGGTTCGGTTAAGTGTTATGCTTAGCATTAGAGTTAGAGTTAGGGTTACGTTTAGGGTTAGGGTTAGGATTAAGGGTAGTGTTGAAGCTTAGGTTTAGCGTTTGTGTTAGTGCTAGAAGTTTGCTTTAGTGTTAGAGTTAGGGTTAGGTTGAGGTTTAGGATTAGGGTAATGGTGAATGTTAGAAAATAGGTTTGTGTTAGGGTCACGATTCGGTTTAGGGTTAGACAAGGTTACGGTTAGGGTTAGGGTTTGGATTGGTGTTAAGGATAGGGTTAGTGTTAGTGTTAGAGTTAGGGTTAGTGTTAGGATTAGGGTTTGGCGTGCAGGTTTAGGATTAGTGTTAGGGTTAGGGTTAGGGTTAGGGTTAGGTTTAAAAGGTTAGGAATAGGGTTACAGTTTAGGGTTAGTGTTGATGTTAGGGCTAGGTTTATAGTTACGGTTTGGGTTCTTGTTAGTTTTAGGGTTATAGGTTAGGCTTATGCTTAAGGTTATGTTAAGGTTAGTGTTACGTTTAGGGTTAGAATTAATGGTAAGTGTTAAGGTTAGTGTAACGGTTAGTGTTAGTGTTAGGATTAGGGTTAGGGTTTACAGTTAGGCTTAGGTTTAGCATTAGGGTTTTTTTAGTGATAGGTTTAAGGTTAGTGATAGTGTCAGGGTTAGGTTTTGCGTTTAGTGTTAGGCTTAGGTTTATGATTGTTAGGGTTAGATTTAGAGTTTAGGATTAGGGTTAGATTTTAGGGTTATGGTTAGGGTTAGGGTTCGGTTAAGGGTTATTGTTAGCATTAGTGTTAGAGTTAGGGTTACGATTAGGGTTAGGGTTAGGTTTAGGGGTAGTTTTGAAGCTTAGGTTTAGCGTTAGTGTTAGTGTTAGAAGTTAGCTTTAGTGTTATGTTTAGAGTTAGGGATATGTTGAGATTTAGGGTTAGGGTTAGGGTGAATGTTAGAAAATAGGTTTGCGTTAGGGTCAGGTTCAGGGTTAGGGTTAGACAGGGTTAGGGTTAGGGTTAGGGTTTGGATTGGTGTTAGGGATAGGGTTAGTGTTAGGGTTAGAGTTAGGGTTATTGTTAGGATTAGGGTTTGGCGTGAAGGTTTAGGATTAGGGTTAGGTGTAGGGTTAGGGTTAGGTTTAAAAGGTTAGGGTTAGCATTGGATTTTAGCGTTAGTGTTAGCGTTAGGGTTTGGGTTATAGTTACGGTTTGGGTTATTGTTAGGTTTAGGGTTATAGGTTAGGCTTATGGTTAGGGATAGGTTTAGGGTTAGGGTTACGTTTAGGGTTAGAGTTAATGGTAAGTGTTAGGGTTAGGGTAAGATTTAGGGTTAGTGTTAGGGTTTGGGTGTGGGTGAGTGTTAGGTTTAGCTGTATCGGTTAGGGTTAGGGTTAGGGATTAGGTTTAGAGGTAGTTTTAGGTTTAGGGTTAGGTTTAGGCATAGGCATAGATTTAGGGATAGTGTTAGGGTTAAGTTTAGGTTTTAGTGTTATAGTTAGGGTTATGGTTAGGGTTGGAGATTATGGATAGATTTAAGGTTAGGGTTAGTTTTAGGGTTACAGTTCCAGTTTAGTGCTAGGGTTAGCGTTAGGGGTGGGCTTACGGTTAGGGTTAAGGTTATGGTTAGAAGTTAGCGTTAAATTAGTGTTAGGATTAGGTGTATGGTTCAGGTTAGGGTTAGGGTTAAGCTTAGAGGTTAGGGTTAGTGTTAAGATTACGGTTGAATCTTAGGTTTAGATTTAGGTTCAGGGTTAGAAGTTACATTAGTGTTATTTTTAGGATTAGGGTTAGGTTGAGTTTTACGGTTAGGGTTAGGGTAAGGGTTAGAAGTTAGGTTTGTGTTACTGTTAGGTTTAGATTCAGGTTTAGGTTTAGGGTTATAGGTTAGGGTTAGGGTTAGATTTAGGGTTAGTGTTAGGGTTAGAATTTAGTGTTAAGGTTAGAGTTAGGTCAGGTTTAGGGTTAAGTTTAGTGTAACATTTAGGCTTAGGGTTAGATTTAGGGTTAGTGTTAGGGTTAGGGTTAGATTTAGAGGTTAGTGCTATGGTTATGGAAAGGGTTAGTGTTACGCTTAGGTTTCAGGTTAGTGTTAGATATTGGGCTGACTTAGGGTTAAGGTTAGGATTAGAAGTTTATATTTGGTGTAGTCTTAGGTTTAGGGTTAGGTTTAAGGTTAGGGTTGGGGTTAGGGTTAGGATTAGGGTTTGACCTTAGGGGATAGGTTTAGGGCTAGCGTTAAGGTTAGTGTAAGAGGGTTAGGGTTAGGGTTAGGGTTTGGTTTGAGGTTAGCATTAGGGCTAGGATTTGGCTTAGGTTTATGGTTAGTGTTTGGTTTAGGGTTAGGGTTAGGGTTATGCTTAGGCTTTGGATTCGGGTTAGGGTTAGGGTTAGAGTTTAGGCTTATGGTTAAGGTTAGGGTTGTAGTTTGAGTTTAGGGTTAGTGTTACGGTTAGAGTAAGTGTTAGTGTTAGTCTTAGTGTTAGGGTTAAGGTTAGGGTTAGGGTTAGGGTTAGGTTTAGGGTTAGAGTTTAGTTGTTAGAGAGATGATTAGGGTTAGGGTTACGGTTATGATTAGTTTTAGGGATATTGTTAAGGTTGGAGTTAGTGTTAGTGTTAGTTTTGGGTTGGGTTTAGGGTTAGTATTAGCTTTAGAGTTAGGGTTAGCGTTACGTTTCGGTTTAGGGTAAGGGTTAGGATTAGGGTAAAATGATAGGTTACAGTTAGGGTTAGGGTTAGTGTGAGGGTTAGGGTTAGGGTTAGAGTTGGTTTAGCGTTAGGGTTAGGGTTAGAGTTAGGGGTAGGGTTAGGGTTAGGGTTAAGGTTAGCGTAAAGGTTAGGGTTAGGTTTAGGGTTAGGATTAGGTTTAGGGTTTACAGTTAGGCTTAGGTTTAGCATTAGGTTAGGTTTCAGTGATAGGTTTAGGGTTAAGGATAGTGTCTTGTTTAGGTTTTGGGTTTAGTATTAGGGTTAGTTTTAGGGTTAGGGTTAGGATTAGGGTTAGGGTTTACAGTTAGGCTTAGGTTTAGCATTAGGGTTGTTTTTAGTGATAGGTTTAGGGTTAAGGATAGTGTCAGGGTTAGGTTTTAGGTTTAGTGTTAGGGTTAGGGTTAGAGTTAGGGTTAGGGTTAGGTTTAGGGTTAGGATTCGGATTAGGTTTAGGGTTAGTGCTAGGGTTAGGGTTCATATCAGGGTTTGACATTCTGGGTTAGGTTTAGGACTAACGTTAGGGTTAGTGTTAGAGTGTTTGGGTTAGGGTTATTGTTGGGGTTTGAGGTTAGCATTAGGGCTAGGATTAGGCTTAGGCTTATGGTTAGTGTTCAGGTTAGGGTTAGGGTTAGGGTTACAGTTATCTTTGGCTTCGGTGTGGGTTAGGGTTAGAGTTCAGGCTTATGTTTAAGGTTAGGGTTGGAGTTTGAATTTAGGGTTAGCGTTAGGTTTAGAGTAAGGGTTAGTGTTAGTGTTATTGTTAGGGTTAGGGTTAGGATTAGGGTTAGGGTTTACAGTTAGTCTTAGGTTTAGCATTAGTGTTGTTTTTAGTGATAGGTTTAGGGTTAAGGATAGTGTCAGGGTTAGGTTTTGTGTTTAGTGTTAGTTTTAGTATTAGGGTTAGTGTAAGAACGAGGATTCAGGTTTACACTTAGGCTTAAGTTTAGCATTAGGGTTGTTTTTAGTGATAGGTTTAGGGTTAAGGATCGTGTCAGGGTTAGGTTTTGGGTTTAGTGTTAGTGTTAAGGTTATGATAAGTGTTAGGTTTAGGTTTAGAGTTTAGGAATAGGGTTAGAGTTTAGGGTTATGGTTATGGTTTTGGTTCGGTTAAGGGTTATGGTTACCATTTGAGTTAGAGTTAGAGTTACGGTTAGGGTTAGGGTTAGGTTTAGGGGTAGTGTTGAAGCTTAGGTGTAGCGTTAGTGTTAGTGTTAGAAGTTAGCTTTATTGTGATGGTTAGTGTTTGTGTTAGATTGAGATTTAGGGTTAGGGTTAGGGCGAATGTTAGAGAACAGGTTTGTGTTAGGGTCAGGGTTAGGGTTAGGGTTAGACAGGGTTAGGGTTTGGGTTAGGGTTTGGATTTGTGTTAGGGATAGGGTTAGTGTTAGGGTTAGAGTTAGGGTTATTTTTAAGATTAGGGTTTGGCATGAAGCTTTAGGATTAGGGTTAGGGTTAGGGTTAGGGTTAGGGTTAGGGTTAAAAGGATAGGCTTAGGGTTAGAGTTTAGGGTTAGTGTTAGCATTAGCGTTAGGGTTATAGTTACGGTTTGGGTTCTTGTTTGTTTAGGGTTTTAGGTTAGGCTTATGATTAGGTTTAAGTTTAGGGTTAGGGTTACGTTTAGGGTTAGAGTTAATGGGAAGTGTTAGGGTTAAGGTAAGGGTTAGTGTTAGTGTTAGGGTTTGGGTTTGGGTTAGAGTTAGGTTTAGCGGTATGGGTTAGGGTGAGTCTTAGGGATTAGCTTTAGAGGTAGGTTTAGGATTAGGTTTGGGTTTAAGCATAGGGATAGATTTAGGGATAGTGTTAGGGTTAAGGTTAGGGTTTAGTGTTATTGTTAGGGTTGGTGTTAGGGTTGGAGGTTAGGGATAGATTTAGGGTTTGGGTGAGTGTTAGGGTTCCGGTTTGAGTTTAGTGCTAGGGTTAGCATTTGCGTTACGCTTACGGTTATGGTTAATGTTATGGTTAGAAGTTAGCATTAAATTAGGGTTAGGATTATGTGTAGGGTTCAGGTTAGGGTTATGCTTAGAGATTAGGGTTAGTGTTAGTGTTAGGGTTGAAGCTTAGGTTTAGTTTTAGGTTCAGGGCTAGAAGTTAGCTTTAGCGTTATGTTTAGGGTTAGGGTTAGGTTGAGTTTCAAGGTTAGGGTTAGGGTAAAAGTTAGAAGTTAGGTTTGTGTTACTGTTAGGTTTAGGTTCATGTTTAGGGTTAGGGTTAGAGGTTAGGATTAGGGTTAGGTTTAGGGTTAGTGTTAGGGTTAGAGTTTAGTGTTCAGGTTAGAATTACCATCAGGGATAGGGTTAAGTTTAGTGTAACATTTAGGCTTAGGGTAAAATTTAGTGTTAGTTTTTAGGGTTAGTGTTATATTTAGATGTTAGTGTTACGGTTATGGTTAGGGTTAGGGTTTCGCTTAGGTTTCAAGACAGTGTCAGATTTAGGGCTGGCTTAGGGTTAGGGTGAGGATTAGATGTTAATGTTTGGTGTAGGCTTAGGGTTAGGGTTAGGGTCAAGGTTACGGTTAGGGTTAGGTTTAGGTTTAGGTTTAGGGTTTAGTTGTTAGGGAGATGATTATGGTTAGGGTTATGATTAGTTTTAGGGATGTTGTTAAGGTTGGAGTTAGTTTTACGGTTAGTTTTGGGTTGGGTTTAGGGTTAGGGTTAGCTTTAGAGTTAGGGTTAGGGTTACGTTTCGGTATAGGGTAAGGGTTATGATTAGAGTTAAATGATAGGTTACGGTTAGGGTCAGGGTTAGTGTGAGGGTTATGTTTAGGGTTAGATTTAGGTTTAGCTTTAGGGTTAGGGTTAGAGTTAGGGGTAGGGTTAGGGTTAGATTTAGGGTTATGGTAAAGGATGGGTTTAGGGTTAGGATTGGGATTAGGTTTAGTGTTTGGGTTAGGGTTAGGATTAGGGTTTGACGTAAGGGGTTAGGTTTAGGGCTAGCATTAGGATTAGTGTTAGAGTGTTAGGGTTAGGGTTAGGGTTGGGTTTTGATTTTAGCATTAGGGCTAGGATTAGGCTTAGGGTTATGGTTAGTGTTCGGGTTAGGTTTAGGGTTAGGGTTAGGGTTACAATTAGCCTTTGGCTTCGGTGTCGGTTTTGGTTAAAGTTTAGGCTTATGGTTAAGGTTAGTTTTGGAGTTAGAGTTTAGGGTAAGTGTTAGGGTTAGAGTAAGTGTTAGTGTTAGTGTTACGGTTAGGGTTAGGATTAGAGTTAGGGTTTACAGTTAGGCTTAGGTTTAGCATTAGGGTTGTTTTTAGTGATAGGTTTAGGGTTAAGGAAAGTGTCAGGGTTAGGTTTTGTGTTTAGTGTTAGGGTTAGTGTTAGGGTAAGTGTTAGGATTAGGGTTAGGGTTTACATGTAGGCTTAGGTTTAGCATTAGCATTGTTCTTAGTGATAAGTTTATGGTTAAGGATAGTGTCAGGGTTAGGTTTCAGGTTTAGTGTTAGGGTTACGGTTATGATTAGTGTTAGGGTTAGGTTTAGAGTTTAGGATTAGGGTTAGAGTTTAGGGTTATAGTTATGGTTAGGGTTCCGTTAAGTGTTATGGTTAGCATTAGAGTTAGAGTTAGGGTTACGGTTAGGGTTAGGGTTAGGATTAAGGGTAGTGTTGAAGCTTAGGTTTAGCGTTAGTGTTAGTGCTAGAAGTTTGCTTTAGTGTTATGGTTAGAGTTAGGGTTAGGTTGAGCTTTAGGGTTAGGGTAAGGTTGAATGTTAGAAAATTGGTTTGTGTTAGGGTCACAGTTATGTTTAGGGTTAGACAGGGTTAGGGTTAGGGTTCGGGTTAGGGTTTGGATTGGTGTTAAGGATAGGGTTAGTGTTAGGGTTAGAGTTAGGGTTAGTGTTAGGATTAGGGTTTGGCATGCAGGTTTAGGATTAGGGTTAGGGTTAGGGTTAGGTTTAAAAGGTTTGGGATAGGGTTAGAGTATAGGGTTAGTGTTCGTGTTAGGGTTAGGGTTATAGTTATGGTTTGGGTTCTTGTTAGGTTTAGGGTTATAGGTTAGGCTTATGCTTAAGGTTAGTTTAAGGTTAGTGTTACGTTTATGGTTAGCATTAATGGTAAGTGTTAGGGTTAGTGTAAGGGTTCGTGTTGGTGTTAGGATTAGGGTTAGGGTTTACAGTTAGGCTTAGGTTTAGCATTAGGGTTGTTTTTAGTGATAGGTTTAAGGTTAGTGATAGTGTCAGGGTTAGGTTTTGCGTTTAGTGTTAGGCTTAGGTTTATGATTAGTGTTAGGGTTGGTTTAGAGTTTAGGATTAGTGTTAGAGTTTAGCGTTATGGTTAGGGTTAGGCTTCTGTTAAGGGTTATGGTTAGCATTAGTGTTTGAGTTAGGTTTACGTTTAGGTTACGGTTAGGTTTAGGGGTAGTGTTGAAGCTTCTGTTTAGCTTTAGTGTTACTGTTAGAAGTTATCTTTATTGTTATGGTTAGTGTTAGGGATGGGTTGAGATTTAGGGTAAGGGTTAGTGTGAATGTTAGAAAATAGTTTTGTGTTAGGATCAGGTTTAGGTTTAGGGTTAGACAGGGTTAGGGTTAGGGTTAGGGTTTGGATTGGTGTTAGGGATAGGGTTAGTGTTAGGGTTAGAGTTAGGGTTAGTGTTAGGATTAGGGTTTGGCGTGAAGGTTTAGGATTAGGGTTGGGTTAAGGTTAGGGTTAAGATTAACAGGTTAGGGTTAGGGTTAGAGTTTAGCGTTAGTGTTAGCATTATAGTTAGGGTTATAGTTACTGTTTGGGTTCTTGTTAAGTTTAGGGTTATATGTTAGGCTTATGTTTATGGTTAGGTTATGGTTAGGGTTATGTTTAGGGTTAGAGTTAATGTTAAGTGTTAGGATTAGGGTAAGGGTTAGGGTTAGTGTTAGGGTTTGGGTTTGGGTGCGGGTTAGGTTTAGCTGTATCGGTTAGGGTTAGTGTTAGGGATTAGGTTTACAGCTAGGTTTAGGTTTTGGGTTGGGTTTAGGCATAGGGATAGATTTAGGAATAGTGTTAGGGTTAAGTTTAGGGTTTAGCGTTATAATTAGGGTTAGGGTTGGAGGTTAGGGATAGATTTAAGGTTAGGGTTAGTGTTAGGGTTACAGTTCGAGTTTAGTGCTAGGGTTAGCGTTGGGTTAGGCTTACGGTTAGTGTTAAGGTCATGGTTAGAAGTTAGCGTTAAATTAGTGTTAGGATTAGGTGTAGGGTTCAGGTTAGGGTTAGGTTTAGGCTTAGAGGTTAGGGTTAGTGTCAGGGTTAGGGTTGAAGCTTAGGTTTAGATTTAGGTTCAGGGTTAGAAGTTAGATTAGCGTTATTTTTAGGATTAGGGTTAGGTTGAGTTTTATGGTTAGGGTTAGGGTAAGGGTTAGAAGTTAGGTTTGTGTTACTGTTAGGTTTAGGTTCAGGTTTAGGGTTAGGTTTAGAGGTTAGGGTTAGGTTTAGGGTTAGTGTTAGGGTTAGAATTTTGGGTTAAGTTTAGAGTTAGTGTCAGGGTTAGAGTTAAGTTTAGTATATCATTTAGGTTTAGGGTTAGATTTAGAGTTAGTGTTAGGGTTAGTGTTAGATTTAGAGGTTAGGGTTAGGGTCATGGTTAGGGTTAGGTTTACGCTTAGGTTTCAGGTTAGTGTTAGATTTAGGGCTGGCTTAGGGTTAGGGTGAGGATTAGAAGTTAATGTTTGGTGTAGGCTTAGGGTTAGGGTTAGGTTTAAGTTATGTTTAGGGTTAGGTTTAGGGTTAGGGTTGAGTTGTTAGTGAGATTATTAGGATTAGGGTTACGGTTATGATTAGTTTTAGGGATATTGTTAAAGTTGGAGTTAGTGTCAGGGTTAGTTTTGGGTTGGGTTTAGTTTTAGGGTTAGCTTTAGAGTTAGGGTTAGGGTTACGTTTCTGTATAGGGTAAGGGTTAGGATTTTGGTTAAATGATAGTTTACGGTTAGGGTTAGGGGTAGTGTGAGTGTAAGGTTTAGGTTTAGAGTTAGGTTTAGCGTTAGGGTTACGGTTAGATTTAGGTGTAGATTTAAGGTTAGATTTAGGGTTAGGGTAAAGTTTAGGGTTAGGGTTAGGGTTAGGTTTGGGATTAGGGTTAGGGTTAGTGTTAGGTTTAGGTTTAGGATTAGGGTTTGACGTTAGGGGTAAGGTTTAAGGCTTGCGTTAGGGTTAGTGTTAGAGTGTTAGGGTTAGGATGAGGCTTGGGGTTTGAGGTTAGCATTAGGGCTAGGATTAGTCTTAGGGTTATGGTTAGTGTTCGGGTTAGCGTTAGGGTTAGAGTTATGGTTAGCCTCTTGATTCTGGTGAGGGTTAGTTTTAGAGGTTAGGCTTATGGTTAAGGTTAGGGTTGGAGTTAGAGTTTAGGGTTACTGTTAGGGTTAGTGTAAGGGTTAGTGTTAGTGTTACTGTTAGGGTTAACGTTAGGATTAGGGTTAGGGTGAACAGTTAGGCTTAGGTTTAGCATTAGGGTTGTTTTTAGTGATAGGTTTAGGGTTAAGGATAGTGTCAGGGTTAGGTTTTGGGTTTCGTGTTAGGGTTCGGGTTACGATTAATGTTAGGGTTAGGTTTAGAGTTTAGGATTAGGGTTAGAGTTTAGGGTTATGGTTATGGTTCGGTTAATTGTTATGGTTAGCATTAGAGTTAGAGTTAGGTTTACCCTTAGGGTTAGGGTTAGGTTTATGGGTAGTGTTGAAGGTTAGGTATAGCGTTAGTTTTAGTGCTAGAAGTTAGCTTTAGTGTTGTGGTTACAGTTAGGGTTAGGTTGAGATTTAGGGTTAGAGTTTCATGAATGTTAGAAAATAGATTTGTGTTAGGGTCAGGGTTAGAGTTAGGGTTAGATACTGTTAGGGTTAGTGTTAGGATTTGGATTGGTGTTAGGGATAGGGTTAGTGTCAGGGTAAGAGTTAGGGTTATTTTTAGGATTAGGGTTTGGCATGAAGCTTTACGATTAGGGTTAGGCTTAGGGTTAGGGTTAGTGTTAAAAGGATAGGGTTAGGGTTAGAGTTTAGGGTTAGTGTTTGCATTAGCGTTAGGTTTATAGTTACGGTTTCGGTTCTTGTTAGGTTTAGGGTTGTAGGTTAGGCTTATGATTAGGGTTAAGTTTAGGGTTAGGGTTACGTTTAGGTTTAGAGTTAATGGGAAGTGTTAGGGTTAGGGTAAGGGATAGTGTTAGTGTTAGGGTTTGGGTTTGGGTGAGAGTTAGGTTTAGCGGTATGGGTTAGGGTGAGTCTTAGGGATTAGGTTTAGAGGTAGGTTTAGGATTAGGGTTGGGTTTAGGCATACGGATAGATTTAGGGATAGTGTTAGGGTTAAGGTTAGGGTTTAGTGTTATTGTTAGGGTTGGTGTTAGGGTTGGAGGTTAGGGATAGATTTAGGGTTTGGGTGAGTGTTAGGGTTCCGGTTTGAGTTTAGTGCTAGGGTTAGCATTTGCGTTACGCTTACGGTTATGGTTAATGTTATGGTTAGAAGTTAGCATTAAATTAGGGTTAGGATTATGTGTAGGGTTCAGGTTAGGGTTATGCTTAGAGATTAGGGTTAGTGTTAGTGTTAGGGTTGAAGCTTAGGTTTAGTTTTAGGTTCAGGGCTAGAAGTTAGCTTTAGCGTTATGTTTAGGGTTAGGGTTAGGTTGAGTTTCAAGGTTAGGGTTAGGGTAAAAGTTAGAAGTTAGGTTTGTGTTACTGTTAGGTTTAGGTTCATGTTTAGGGTTAGGGTTAGAGGTTAGGATTAGGGTTAGGTTTAGGGTTAGTGTTAGGGTTAGAGTTTAGTGTTCAGGTTAGAATTACCATCAGGGATAGGGTTAAGTTTAGTGTAACATTTAGGCTTAGGGTAAAATTTAGTGTTAGTTTTTAGGGTTAGTGTTATATTTAGATGTTAGTGTTACGGTTATGGTTAGGGTTAGGGTTTCGCTTAGGTTTCAAGACAGTGTCAGATTTAGGGCTGGCTTAGGGTTAGGGTGAGGATTAGATGTTAATGTTTGGTGTAGGCTTAGGGTTAGGGTTAGGGTCAAGGTTACGGTTAGGGTTAGGTTTAGGTTTAGGTTTAGGGTTTAGTTGTTAGGGAGATGATTATGGTTAGGGTTATGATTAGTTTTAGGGATGTTGTTAAGGTTGGAGTTAGTTTTACGGTTAGTTTTGGGTTGGGTTTAGGGTTAGGGTTAGCTTTAGAGTTAGGGTTAGGGTTACGTTTCGGTATAGGGTAAGGGTTATGATTAGAGTTAAATGATAGGTTACGGTTAGGGTCAGGGTTAGTGTGAGGGTTATGTTTAGGGTTAGATTTAGGTTTAGCTTTAGGGTTAGGGTTAGAGTTAGGGGTAGGGTTAGGGTTAGATTTAGGGTTATGGTAAAGGATGGGTTTAGGGTTAGGATTGGGATTAGGTTTAGTGTTTGGGTTAGGGTTAGGATTAGGGTTTGACGTAAGGGGTTAGGTTTAGGGCTAGCATTAGGATTAGTGTTAGAGTGTTAGGGTTAGGGTTAGGGTTGGGTTTTGATTTTAGCATTAGGGCTAGGATTAGGCTTAGGGTTATGGTTAGTGTTCGGGTTAGGTTTAGGGTTAGGGTTAGGGTTACAATTAGCCTTTGGCTTCGGTGTCGGTTTTGGTTAAAGTTTAGGCTTATGGTTAAGGTTAGTTTTGGAGTTAGAGTTTAGGGTAAGTGTTAGGGTTAGAGTAAGTGTTAGTGTTAGTGTTACGGTTAGGGTTAGGATTAGAGTTAGGGTTTACAGTTAGGCTTAGGTTTAGCATTAGGGTTGTTTTTAGTGATAGGTTTAAGTTTAAGGAAAGTGTCAGGGTTAGGTTTTGTGTTTAGTGTTAGGGTTAGTGTTAGGGTAAGTGTTAGGATTAGGGTTAGGGTTTACATGTAGGCTTAGGTTTAGCATTAGCGTTGTTCTTAGTGATAAGTTTATGGTTAAGGATAGTGTCAGGGTTAGGTTTCAGGTTTAGTGTTAGGGTTACGGTTATGATTAGTGTTAGGGTTAGGTTTAGAGTTTAGGATTAGGGTTAGAGTTTAGGGTTATAGTTATGGTTAGGGTTCCGTTAAGTGTTATGGTTAGCATTAGAGTTAGAGTTAGGGTTACGGTTAGGGTTAGGGTTAGGATTAAGGGTAGTGTTGAAGCTTAGGTTTAGCGTTAGTGTTAGTGCTAGAAGTTTGCTTTAGTGTTATGGTTAGAGTTAGGGTTAGGTTGAGCTTTAGGGTTAGGGTAAGGTTGAATGTTAGAAAATTGGTTTGTGTTAGGGTCACAGTTATGTTTAGGGTTAGACAGGGTTAGGGTTAGGGTTCGGGTTAGGGTTTGGATTGGTGTTAAGGATAGGGTTAGTGTTAGGGTTAGAGTTAGGGTTAGTGTTAGGATTAGGGTTTGGCATGCAGGTTTAGGATTAGGGTTAGGGTTAGGGTTAGGTTTAAAAGGTTTGGGATAGGGTTAGAGTATAGGGTTAGTGTTCGTGTTAGGGTTAGGGTTATAGTTATGGTTTGGGTTCTTGTTAGGTTTAGGGTTATAGGTTAGGCTTATGCTTAAGGTTAGTTTAAGGTTAGTGTTACGTTTATGGTTAGCATTAATGGTAAGTGTTAGGGTTAGTGTAAGGGTTCGTGTTGGTGTTAGGATTAGGGTTAGGGTTTACAGTTAGGCTTAGGTTTAGCATTAGGGTTGTTTTTAGTGATAGGTTTAAGGTTAGTGATAGTGTCAGGGTTAGGTTTTGCGTTTAGTGTTAGGCTTAGGTTTATGATTAGTGTTAGGGTTGGTTTAGAGTTTAGGATTAGTGTTAGAGTTTAGCGTTATGGTTAGGGTTAGGCTTCTGTTAAGGGTTATGGTTAGCATTAGTGTTTGAGTTAGGTTTACGTTTAGGTTACGGTTAGGTTTAGGGGTAGTGTTGAAGCTTCTGTTTAGCTTTAGTGTTACTGTTAGAAGTTATCTTTATTGTTATGGTTAGTGTTAGGGATGGGTTGAGATTTAGGGTAAGGGTTAGTGTGAATGTTAGAAAATAGTTTTGTGTTAGGATCAGGTTTAGGTTTAGGGTTAGACAGGGTTAGGGTTAGGGTTAGGGTTTGGATTGGTGTTAGGGATAGGGTTAGTGTTAGGGTTAGAGTTAGGGTTAGTGTTAGGATTAGGGTTTGGCGTGAAGGTTTAGGATTAGGGTTGGGTTAAGGTTAGGGTTAAGATTAACAGGTTAGGGTTAGGGTTAGAGTTTAGCGTTAGTGTTAGCATTATAGTTAGGGTTATAGTTACTGTTTGGGTTCTTGTTAAGTTTAGGGTTATATGTTAGGCTTATGTTTATGGTTAGGTTATGGTTAGGGTTATGTTTAGGGTTAGAGTTAATGTTAAGTGTTAGGATTAGGGTAAGGGTTAGGGTTAGTGTTAGGGTTTGGGTTTGGGTGCGGGTTAGGTTTAGCTGTATCGGTTAGGGTTAGTGTTAGGGATTAGGTTTACAGCTAGGTTTAGGTTTTGGGTTGGGTTTAGGCATAGGGATAGATTTAGGAATAGTGTTAGGGTTAAGTTTAGGGTTTAGCGTTATAATTAGGGTTAGGGTTGGAGGTTAGGGATAGATTTAAGGTTAGGGTTAGTGTTAGGGTTACAGTTCGAGTTTAGTGCTAGGGTTAGCGTTGGGTTAGGCTTACGGTTAGTGTTAAGGTCATGGTTAGAAGTTAGCGTTAAATTAGTGTTAGGATTAGGTGTAGGGTTCAGGTTAGGGTTAGGTTTAGGCTTAGAGGTTAGGGTTAGTGTCAGGGTTAGGGTTGAAGCTTAGGTTTAGATTTAGGTTCAGGGTTAGAAGTTAGATTAGCGTTATTTTTAGGATTAGGGTTAGGTTGAGTTTTATGGTTAGGGTTAGGGTAAGGGTTAGAAGTTAGGTTTGTGTTACTGTTAGGTTTAGGTTCAGGTTTAGGGTTAGGTTTAGAGGTTAGGGTTAGGTTTAGGGTTAGTGTTAGGGTTAGAATTTTGGGTTAAGTTTAGAGTTAGTGTCAGGGTTAGAGTTAAGTTTAGTATATCATTTAGGTTTAGGGTTAGATTTAGAGTTAGTGTTAGGGTTAGTGTTAGATTTAGAGGTTAGGGTTAGGGTCATGGTTAGGGTTAGGTTTACGCTTAGGTTTCAGGTTAGTGTTAGATTTAGGGCTGGCTTAGGGTTAGGGTGAGGATTAGAAGTTAATGTTTGGTGTAGGCTTAGGGTTAGGGTTAGGTTTAAGTTATGTTTAGGGTTAGGTTTAGGGTTAGGGTTGAGTTGTTAGTGAGATTATTAGGATTAGGGTTACGGTTATGATTAGTTTTAGGGATATTGTTAAAGTTGGAGTTAGTGTCAGGGTTAGTTTTGGGTTGGGTTTAGTTTTAGGGTTAGCTTTAGAGTTAGGGTTAGGGTTACGTTTCTGTATAGGGTAAGGGTTAGGATTTTGGTTAAATGATAGTTTACGGTTAGGGTTAGGGGTAGTGTGAGTGTAAGGTTTAGGTTTAGAGTTAGGTTTAGCGTTAGGGTTACGGTTAGATTTAGGTGTAGATTTAAGGTTAGATTTAGGGTTAGGGTAAAGTTTAGGGTTAGGGTTAGGGTTAGGTTTGGGATTAGGGTTAGGGTTAGTGTTAGGTTTAGGTTTAGGATTAGGGTTTGACGTTAGGGGTAAGGTTTAAGGCTTGCGTTAGGGTTAGTGTTAGAGTGTTAGGGTTAGGATGAGGCTTGGGGTTTGAGGTTAGCATTAGGGCTAGGATTAGTCTTAGGGTTATGGTTAGTGTTCGGGTTAGCGTTAGGGTTAGAGTTATGGTTAGCCTCTTGATTCTGGTGAGGGTTAGTTTTAGAGGTTAGGCTTATGGTTAAGGTTAGGGTTGGAGTTAGAGTTTAGGGTTACTGTTAGGGTTAGTGTAAGGGTTAGTGTTAGTGTTACTGTTAGGGTTAACGTTAGGATTAGGGTTAGGGTGAACAGTTAGGCTTAGGTTTAGCATTAGGGTTGTTTTTAGTGATAGGTTTAGGGTTAAGGATAGTGTCAGGGTTAGGTTTTGGGTTTCGTGTTAGGGTTCGGGTTACGATTAATGTTAGGGTTAGGTTTAGAGTTTAGGATTAGGGTTAGAGTTTAGGGTTATGGTTATGGTTCGGTTAATTGTTATGGTTAGCATTAGAGTTAGAGTTAGGTTTACCCTTAGGGTTAGGGTTAGGTTTATGGGTAGTGTTGAAGGTTAGGTATAGCGTTAGTTTTAGTGCTAGAAGTTAGCTTTAGTGTTGTGGTTACAGTTAGGGTTAGGTTGAGATTTAGGGTTAGAGTTTCATGAATGTTAGAAAATAGATTTGTGTTAGGGTCAGGGTTAGAGTTAGGGTTAGATACTGTTAGGGTTAGTGTTAGGATTTGGATTGGTGTTAGGGATAGGGTTAGTGTCAGGGTAAGAGTTAGGGTTATTTTTAGGATTAGGGTTTGGCATGAAGCTTTACGATTAGGGTTAGGCTTAGGGTTAGGGTTAGTGTTAAAAGGATAGGGTTAGGGTTAGAGTTTAGGGTTAGTGTTTGCATTAGCGTTAGGTTTATAGTTACGGTTTCGGTTCTTGTTAGGTTTAGGGTTGTAGGTTAGGCTTATGATTAGGGTTAAGTTTAGGGTTAGGGTTACGTTTAGGTTTAGAGTTAATGGGAAGTGTTAGGGTTAGGGTAAGGGATAGTGTTAGTGTTAGGGTTTGGGTTTGGGTGAGAGTTAGGTTTAGCGGTATGGGTTAGGGTGAGTCTTAGGGATTAGGTTTAGAGGTAGGTTTAGGATTAGGGTTGGGTTTAGGCATACGGATAGATTTAGGGATAGTGTTAGGGTTAAGGTTAGGGTTTAGTGTTATTGTTAGGGTTGGGGTTAGGGTTGTCGGTTAGGGATAGATTTAGGGTTTGGGTTAGTCTTAGGGTTCCGGTTCGAGTTTAGTGCTAGGGTTAGCGTTCGGGTTAGGCTTACGGTTAGGGTTAATGTTATGGTTAGAAGTTAGCGTTAAATTAGGTTTAGGATTAGGTGTAGGGTTCAGGTTAGGGTTAGGGTTAGGCTTAGAGGTTAGGGTTAGTGTTAGTGTTAGGGTTGAAGCTTAGGTTTAGTTTTAGGTTCAGGGTTAGAAGTTAGCTTTAGCTTTATGTTTAGGGTTAGGTTGAGTTTCATGGTTAGGGTTAGGGTAAGGGTTAGAAGTTAGGTTTGTGTTACTGTTAAGTTTAGGTTCAGGTTTATGGTAAGGGTTAGAGGTTAGGATTAGGGTTAGGTTTAGGGTTAGTGTTAGGGTTAGAGTTTAGGGTTCAGGTTAGAATTACGGTCAGGGATAGGGTTAATTTAGTGTAACATTTAGGCTTAGGGTAAGATTTAGTGTTAGTTTTTAGGGTTAGGGTTAGATTTAGGTGTTAGTGTTATAGTTATGGTTAGTGTTAGGGTTTCGCTTAGTTTTCAGGACAGTGTTAGATTTAGGGCTGGCTTAGGGTTAGGGTGAGGATTAGAAGTTAATGTTTGGTGTAGGCGTAGGGTTAGGGTTAGGGTTAAGGTTACGGTTAGGGTTAGGTTTAGTTTTAGGTTTAGGGGTTAGTTGTTAGGGTGATGATTATGGTTAGGGTTATGATTAGTTTTAGGGATATTGTTGGATTAAGGTTGCAGTTTGTGCTAGGTTTAGTTTTGTGTTGGGTTTAGGGTTAGGGTGAGCTTTAGAGTTAGGGTTAGGTTTATGTTTCAGTATAGGGTAAGGTTTAGGATTAGGGATAAATGATAGTTTACAGTTAGGGTTAGGGTTAATGTGAGGGTTATGGTTAGGGTTAGAGTTATGTTTAGCATTAGTGTTAGGGTTAGAGATAGGGGTAGGTTTAGGGTTAGATTTAGGGTTAGGGTAAAGGTTAGGTTTCGGGTTAGGATTGCGATTAGGGTTAGGTTTAGTGTTAGGGTTAGGGTTAGGATTAGGGTTTGACGTTAGGGTTTAGGTTTAGGGCTAGCTTTAGGGTTAGTGTTAGAGTGTTAGGATTAGGGTTAGGGTTGGGGTTTGAGGTTAGCATTAGGGCTAGAATTAGGCTTAGGGTTATGGTTAGTTTTTGGGTTAGGGTTAGGGTTAGGGTTATGGTTAGCCTTTGGATTTGGGTGAGGGTTAGTGTTAGAGGTTAGGCTTATGGTTAAGGTTATGGTTAGGGTTTACAGTTAAGCTTCGGTTTAGCATTAGGGTTGTTTTTATTGATAGGTTTAGGGTTAGGGATAGTGTCAGGGTTAGGATGTGTGTTTAATGTTAGGGTTAGGGTTATGATTAGTGTTAGGGTTAGGTTTAGAGTTTAGGATTAGTGTTAGAGTTTAGCGTTATGGTTATGGTTAGGGTTTGGTTTAAGGTTATGGTTAGCAATAGAGTTAGAGTTAGGGTTCCACTTAGGGTTAGACTTAGGGTTTGGGGTAGTGTTGAAGCTTAGGTTTAGCATTAGTTTTAGTGTTCGAAGTTAGCTTTAGTGTTATGGTTAGAGTTAGGGTTAGGTTGAGATTTATTGTTAGGTTTAGGATGAGTGTTAGAAAATAGGTTTGTGTTAGGGTCAGGGTTAGGGTTAGGGTTAGACAGGGTTAGGGTTAGGGTTTGAATTTGTTGTTAGGGATAGGGTTAGTGTTAATTTTAGAGTTAGGGTTAGAGTTAGGATTAGGGTTTGGCGTGAAGGTTTAGGATTAGGGTTAGGGTTAGGTTTAGGGTTAGGGTTAAAAGTTTAGGGATACGGTTTGAGTTTAGGTTTAGTGTTAGCGTTAGGCTTAGGGTTATATTTACGGTTTGGCTTCTTGTTAATTTTAGGGTTATAGGTAAGGCTTATGGTTAGGGTTAGGTTTACGGTTAGGGTTACGTTTAGCATTAGAGTTAATGGTAAGTGTTATGTTAGGGTAAGGGTTAGGATTAGTGTTAGGCTCTGGGTTTGGGTGAGGGTCAGGTTTTGCGGTATGGGTTCGGGTTAGTGTTAGGGATTAGGTTTAGAGGTAGGTTTAGGTTTAGGGTTGGGTTTAGGCATAGCGATAGATTTAGGTATAGTGTTAGGGTTATGGTTAGGGTTTAGTGTTTTAGTTAGGATTATGGTTAGGGTTGGACGTTAGGAATAGATTTAGGGTTAGGGTTAGTGTTAGGGTTACTGTTCGTGTTTAGTGCTAGGGTTAGCGTTAGGGTTAGGCTTATGGTTAGGGTTAAGTTTATGGTTAGAAGTTAGCGTTAAATTAGGGTTAGGATTACTTGTAGGGTTCAGGTTAGGGTTAGGGGTAGGCTTAGAGGTTAGGGTTAGTGTTAGGTTTAGCGTTGAAATTTAGGTTTAGATTTAGGTTCAGGGTTAGAAGTTAGCTTTAGCATTATGTTTAGGGTTAGGGTGAGGTTCACTTTTGCGGTTACGGTTAGGCTAAGGGTTAGAAGTTAGGTTTGTGTTACTGTTAAGTTTAGGTTCAGGTTTAGGGTTAGACTTAGAGGTTAGGGTTAGTGTTTGGGTTAGGGTTGAAGCTTAGGTTTAGATTTAGGGTCAGGGTTAGAAGTTCGCTTTTGCGTTATGTTTAGGGTTAGGGTTAGGTTGAGTTTTATGGTTAGGTTTAGGGTAATCGTTAGAAGATAGTTTTGTGTTACTGTTAGGTTTAGGTTCAATTTTAGGGTTAGGGTTAGAAGTTAGGTTTAGGGTTAGGTTTAGGGTTAGGGATTATGGTTAATGTTAGTGTTAGGGTCAGGGTCAGAGTTAAGTTTAGTGTAACATTTAGGCTTAGGATTAAAGTTTAGTGTTAGTGTTAGTGTTAGATTTAGAGGTTAGTGTAATGGTGATGGTTAGCGTTAGTGTTACACTTAGGTTTCAGGTTAGTGTTAGATTTAGGGCTGGCTTAGGGTTAGGGTGAGGATTACAAGTTAATGTTTGGTGTAGGCTTAGGAATAGGGTTAGGGTTAAGGTTAGGGTTAGGGTTAGGTTTAGGGTTAGGGGTTAGTTGTTAGGGAGATGATTACGGTTAGGGGTAGGGTTATGATTAGTTTTAGGAATATTGTTAAGGTTGGAGTTAATGATAGGGTTAGTTTGGGTGGTGTTTAGGGTTAGCGTTAGCTTTATAGTTAGGGTTAGGGTTACGTTTCGGTATAGGGTAAGGGTTAGGATTAGGGTTAGATGATAGGTTATGGTTAGGGTTAGGGTTAGTGTGAGGGTTAGGGTTAGGGTTAGAGTTAGTTTTAGCGTTAGTGGTTAGTTGTTAGGGGGATGATTAGGGTTAGTGGTAGGGTAACGATTAGTTTTAGGGATATTGTTAAGGTTGGAGTTAATTTTAGCGTTAGTTTTGGGTTGTGTTTAGGGTTACGGTTAGCTTTAGAGTTAGGGTTAGGGTTACGTTTCGGTATAGGTTAAGGGTTAGGATTAGGGTTAGATGATAGATTATTGTTAGGGTTAGGGTTAGTGTGAGGGTTAGGGTTAGGGTTAGAGTTATATTTAGCGTTAGGGTTAGGGTTAGAGTTTGGGTTAGGTTTAGAGTTAGATTCAGTGTTAGGGTAATGGTTAGGGTTAGTGTTAGATTTGGGGTTAGGTTAAAGTTTAGGGTTAGGGTTAGGGTTAGGTTTAGCATTGAGATTAGGGTTAGGGTTTTTGTTAGGTAGAGCGTTAGGATTAGGGTTTGAAGTTAGGGGTTAGGTTTAGGGCTAGCGTTAGGGTTAGTGTTAGAGTGTTAGTGTTAGGGTTCGGGTTGGGGTTTGAGGTTAGCATTAGGGCTAGGATTAGGCTTTGGGTTATGGTTAGTGTTCGGGTTAGGGTTAGGGTTATGGTTATGGTTAGCCTTTGGATTAATTTTAGAGTTAGGCTTAGGGTTAGTGTTAGGATAAGTGTTAGGGTTAGGGTTAGCCTTTGGATTCGGGTGAGGGTTAGGGTTAGGGTTAGGGTAAGTGTTAGTGTTAGAGGTTACTTCTAGTGTTACCATTAGTGTTAGGGTTAGAATTTGAGTTTAGGGTTAGAGTTAGGGTTAGGGTTAGTTTTAGGGATAAGGCTGGGTTAGGTATGGTGTTAGCGTTAGTGTTAGTGTTTAGGGTTTCGGTTAGGTTTAGGGTTAGGGTTTGTTTTAGGTTTAACGTTAGGATGAAGGTTAGGGTTAGGGTTAGGGTTAGGGGTTAGGGTTAGGGTTTGGTTAGGGTTAGAGTTAGGGTTAGGGTTAGGGTTATGGCTAGGGGTCGGTTATGGTTAGAGGCTGGCCTTAGATTTAGGGTTAGGTTTAGGGTTAGGGTTAGGGCTAGGGTTAGGTTTATGGTTATAGTTAGGGTTACGGCTAGGGTTAGGGTTAGTGTTAGGGTTAGGGTTGAACATGGTTATGGTTATGGTTAGGGTTAGGATTGGGATTAGGGTTAGGGTTAGTGATAGGGTTAGTGATAGGATTAGGGTTTGACGTTAGGGTTTAGGTTTAGGGATAGCGTTAGGGTTAGTGTTAGAGTGTTAAGGTTAGGGTTAGGGTTGGGGTTTGAGGTTAACATTAGGCCTAGGGTTAGGCTTAGGGTTATGTTTAATGTTCGGGTTAGGGTTAGGGTTAGGGTTATGGTTAGCCTTTGGATTCGGGTGAGGGTTAGTGTTAGAGGTTAGGCTTATAGTTAAGGTTAGGGTTGGAGTTAGGGTTGGAGTTAGAGTTTAGGGTTAATGTTAGCGATAGAGTAAGAGTTAGTGTTAGTGTTTGTGTTAGCGTTAGTTTTGGGATTAGGGTTAGGGTTTTCGGTTAGGCTTAGTTTTAGCATTAGGGTTGTTTTTAGTGATAGGTTTAGGGTTAGGGATAGTGTCTGGGTTAGGTTTTTGGTTTAGTGTTAGGGTTAGGGTTATGATTAGTGTTAGGGTTAGGTTTAGAATTTAGGATTAGGGTTAGAGTTTAGGGTTATTGTTAGGGTTAAGGTTCGGTTGAGGGTTATGGTTAGCATTAGAGTTAGAGTTAGGGTTACAGTTAATGTTAGGGTTAGGTTTAGGGGTAGTGTTGAAGCTTATGTTTAGCGTTAGTGTCAGGGTTAGTAGTTAGCTTTAGTGTTATGGTTAGAGTTAGGGTTAGGTTGAGATTTAGGGTTAGGTTAAGGGTGAGTGTTAGAAAATAGGTTTGTGTTAGCGTCAGGGTTAGTGTTAGGGTTAGACAGGGTTAGGGTTTGGATTAGTGTTAGGGATAGGGTTAGTGTTATGGTTAGAGTTAGGGTTAGTGTTAGGATTAGGATTTGGCATGAAGGTTTTGGACTAGGGTTAGGGTTAGGGTTAGTGTTAGGGTTAAAAGTTTAGGGTTAGGGTTAAAGATTAGGGTTAAGGTTAGAGTTAGGGTCAGGGGCATTGTTAAGTTTAGTGTAACATTCAGGCTTAGGGATAGACTTAGGGTTAGTGTTAGGGTTAGTGTTAGATTTAGAGGTTATTGTAATGGTTATGGTTAGGGTTAGGGTTACGCTTAGGTTTCAGGTTAGTGTTAGATTAAGGGCTGGCTTAGAGACAGGGTGGGAATTAGAAGTTAATGTTTTGTGTAGGCTTAGGGTTAGGGTTAGAGTTAACGTTAGGGTTAGTGTTAGTGTTAGGTTTACGTTTAGGGGTTATTTGTTAGGTTGATGATTAGGGTTAGGGGTAGGGTTATTATTAGTTTTAGGGATATTGTTAAGGTTGGAGATAGTGTTAGGGTTAGTTTTGTGTTGGGTTTAAGGTTAGGGTTAGCTTTAGAGTTAGGGTTAGGGTTACGTTTCGGTATAGGGTAAGGGTTATGATTAGGGTTGGATGATATGTTACGGTAAGGGTTATGGTTAGTGTGAGGTTTAGGGTTAGGGTTAGAGTTAGATTTAGTGTTAGGGTTAGCGTTAGAGATAGGGTTAAGGTTAGGTTTAGATTTAGGTTTAGGGTAAATGTTAGGTTTAGGGTTAGGATTAGGATTGAGGTTAGGGTTAGGGTTAGTGTTAGGGTTAGGTTTAGGATTAGGGTTTGATGTTAGGGGTTAGGATTAGGGCTAGCGTTAGTGTTAGTGTTAGAGTGTTAGGGTTAGGGGTGGGGTTTGAGGTTAGCTTTAGGGCTAGGATTAGGCTTTGGGTTATTGTTAGTGTTCGGGTTAGGGTTAGGGTTATGGTTATGGTTAGCCTTTGGATTCATGTTAGGGTTAGGGTTAGGGTTAGTGTTAGGGTAAGGGTTAGGGTTAGGGTTAGCCTTTGGATTCGGGTGAGGGTTAGGGTTAGGGTTAGGGTAAGTGTTAGTGTTAGAGGTTACTGCCAGGGTTACCATTAGGGTTAGGGTTAGAATTTGGGTTTATTGTTAGAGTTAGGGTTAGGGTTAGTTTTAGGGATAAGGCTGGGTTAGGTATGGTGTTAGTGTTAGTGCTAGTGTTTAGGGTTTCTGTTAGGTTTAGGGTTAGGGTTCGTTTTAGGTTTAACGTTAGGATGAAGGTTAGAGTTAGGGTTAGGGTTAGGGGTCAGGGTTAGGGTTCGGTTAGGGTTAAAGTTAGGGTTAGGTTTAGTGTTATCTCTAGGGGTCGGTTATGGTTAGAGGCTGGCCTTAGATTTAGGGTTAGTGTTAGGGTTAGGGTTAGGGCTAGGGTTAGGGTTACGGCTAGGGTTAGGGTTAGTGTTAGGGTTAGGGTTGAACAGGGTTATGGTTATGGTTAGGGTTAGGATTGGGATTAGGGTTAGGGTTAGTGTTAGGGTTAGGGTTAGGATTAGGGTTTGACGTTAGTGGTTAGGTTTAGGGCTAGCGTTAGGGTTAGTGTTAGAGTGTTAAAGTTAGGGTTAGGGTTGGGGTTTGAGGTTAGCATTAGGCCTAGGGTTAGGCTTACGGTTATGTTTAGTGTTCGGGTTAGGGTTAGGGTTAGGGTTATGGTTAGCCTTTGGATTCGGGTGAGGGTTAGTATTATTGGTTAGGCTTATATTTAGGGTTAGGGTTGGAGTTAGGGTTGGAGTTAGAGTTTAGGGTTAATGTTAGCGATAGAGTAAGAGTTAGTGTTAGTGTTTGTGTTAGCGTGAGGGTTGGGATTAGAGTTAGGGTTTTCAGTTAGGCTTAGGTTTAGCATTAGGGTTGTTTTTAGTGATAGGTTTAGGGTTAGGGATAGTGTCTGGTTTAGGTTTTGGGTTTAGTGTTGAAGCTTAGGTTTAGCGTTAGTGTCAGGGTTAGTAGTTAGCTTTAGTGTTATGGTTAGAGTTAGGGTTAGGTTGAGATTTAGTGTTAGGTTAAGGGTGAGTGTTAGAAAAAAGGTTGGTGTTAGCGTCAGGGTTAGGGTTAGGGTTAGACAGGGTTAGGGTTTGGGTTAGTGTTTGTATTGGTGTTAGGGATAGGGTTAGTGTTATGGTTAGAATTAGGGTTAGTGTTAGGATTAGGGTTTGGCGTGAAGGTTTTGGACTAGGGTTAGTGTTAGGGTTATTGTTAGGGTTAAAAGTTTAGGGTTAGGGTTAGAGATTAGGGTTAAGGTTAGAGTTAGGTTCAGGGGCATTGTTAAGTTTAGTGTAACATTCAGGCTGAGGGTTAGATTTAGGGTTAGTGTTAGGGTTAGTGTTAGATTTAGAGGTTAGTGTAATGGTTATGGTTATGGTTAGGGTTACACTTAGGTTTCAGGTTAGTGTTAGATTAAGGGCTGGCTTAGGGATAGGGTGGGAATTAGAAGTTAATTTTTTGTGTAGGCTTAGGGTTAGGGTTAGAGTTAACGTTAGGGTTAGTGTTAGGGTTAGGTTTACGGTTAGGGGTTATTTGTTAGGTTGATGATTATCGTTAGGGGTAGGGTTATTATTAGTTTTAGGGATATTGTTAAGGTTGGAATTAGTGTTAGGGTTAGTTTTGAGTTGGGTTTAGGGTTAGGGTTAGCTTTAGAGTTAGGGTTAGGTTTATGTTTCGGTATAGGGTAAGGGTTATGATTAGGGTTAGATGATATGTTACGGTTAGGGTTATGGTTAGTGTGAGGATTAGGGTTAGGGTTAGAGTTAGGTTTAGTGTTAGGGTTAGCGTTAGAGTTAGGGTTAGGGTTAGGGTTAGATATAGGTTTAGGGTCAATGTTAGGTTTAGGGTTAGGATTAGGATTGAGATTAGGGTTAGGGTTAGTGTTATTGTTAGGGTTAGGATTAGGGTTTGACGTTAGGGGTTAGGTTTAGGGCTAGCGTTAGGGTTAGTGTTAGAGTGTTAGTGTTAGGGGTGGGGTTTGAGGTTAGCATTAGGGCTAGGATTAGGTTTGGGTTATGTTTAGTTTTCGGGTTAGGGTTAGGGTTATGATTATGGTTAGCCTTTGGATTCAGGTGAGTGTTAGGGTTTAGGTTAGGGTAAGGGTTAGTGTTAGAGGGTACAATTAAGGTTACCGTTAGGGTTAGGGTTAGAATTTGGGTTTAGGGTTAGTGTTAGTGTTAGGGTTAGTTTTAGGGATAAGGTTAGGGCTAGGTATGGTGTTAGTGTTAGTGTTAGTGTTTAGGTTTTGGGTTAGGTTTAAGGTTAGCGTTAGTTTTAGGTTTAGTGTTAAGGTGAGTGTTAGGGTTAGAGTTAGCGTTAGGGGTTAGGGTTAGGATTAGGTTAGTGTTAGGGTTAGGATTAGGGTTAGGTTTATGGCTAGGGGTCGGTTATGGTAAGAGGTTGGCGTTAGTTTTAGGGCTAGGTTTAGGGTTAGTGTTAGGGTTCGGGTTGGACAGGGTTATGGTTATGGTTAGGTTTAGGATTGGGATTAGTGTTAGGGTTAGTGTTAGGGTTAGGGTTAGGATTAGGGTTTGACGTTAGTGTTAGCATTAGGGCTAGGATTAGGCTTAGGGTTATGGTTAGTGTTCGGGTTAGGGTTAGGGTTAGGGTTATGGTTAGCCTTTGGATTGGTTTGAGGGTTAGGTTTAGAGGTTAGGCTTATAGTTAAGGTTAGGGTTGGAGTTAGGCTTGGAGTTAGAGTTTAGGGTTAGTGTTAGCGATAGAGTAAGGGTTAGTGTTAGTGTTAGGGTTAGGGTTGTGATTAGGGTTGTGATTAAGGGTGAGTGTGATTTCAGATAGGCTTAGGTTTAGCATTAGGGTTGTTTTTAGTGATAGGTTTAGGGTTAGGGGCAGTGTCAAGGTTAGGTTTTGGGTTTAGTGTTAGGGTTAGGGTTATGATTACTTTTAGGGTTAGGTTTAGAGTTTAGGATTAGGGTTAGTGTTTAGCGTTATGGTTAGGATTAGGGTTCAGTTTAGGGTTATGGTTAGCATTAGAGTTAGAGTTAGTGTTACGGTTAAGGTTAGGGTTAGGTTTAAGGGTAGTGTTGAAGCTTAGTTTTAGCGTTAGTGTCAGTGTTAGAAGTTAGCTTTAGTGTTATGGTTACAGTTAGGGTAAGGTTGAGATTTAGGGTTAGGTTAAGGATGAGTGTTACAAAATACTTTTGTGTTAGCGTCAGCATTAGGGTTAGGGTAAGACAGCGTTAGGGTTAGGGTTAGGGTTTGGATTAGTGTTAGGGATAGGGTTAGGTTTTGGATTGGTGTTAGGGATAGGGTTAGTGTTAGGGTTAGAGTTAGGGTTAGTTTTAGGATTAGGGTTTTGCGTGAAGGTTTAGGATTAGGGTTATGGTAAGGGTTAGTGTTAGGGTTAAAAGGTTAGGTTTAGGCTTAGAGTTTAGGGTTAGTGTTAGCGTTAGGATTAGGGTTATAATTACGTTTTGTGTTCTTGTTAGGTTTAGGGTAATAGGTTAGGCTTATGATTAGGGTTAGGTTTAGGGTTAGGGTTACATTTAGGGTTAGAGTTAATGGTAAGTGTTAGGGTTAGGGTTAGGGTAAGGGTTAGGTTTAGTGCTAGGGTTTGGGTTTGGGTGAAGGTTAGGTTTAGCGGTATGGGTTAGGGTTAGTGTTAAGGATTAGGTTAAGAGGTAGGTTTAGTTTTAGTGTTGGGTTTAGGCATAGGGATCGATTTATGGATAGGGTTAGGGTTAAGGTTATGGTTTAATGTTATTGTTAGGGTTAGGGTTAGGGTTAGGGTTAGGGTTGGGGGTTAGGGATACATTTAGGGTTAGGGTTAGTGTTAGGGTTACGGTTCGAGTGTAGTGCTAGGGTTAGCGTTAGGGTTAGGCTTACGGTTAGGGTTAATGTTATGGTTCAAAGATAGCGTTAAATTAGGGCTAGGATTAGGTGTAGGCTTCAGGTTAGTGTTACGGTGAGGCTTACAAGTTAATGTTTGGTGTAGGCTTAGGGTTAGTGTTAGGGTTAAGGTTAGGGTTAGGTTTAGGGTTAGGTTTAGGGTTAGGGGTTAGTTGTTAGGGAGATGATTAGGGTTAGGGTTAGGGTTATGATTAGTTTTAGGGATATTGTTAAGGTTGAAGTTAGTGTTAGGGTTAGTTTTGGGTTGGGTTTAGGGTTAGGGTTAGCTTTAGAGTTAGGGTTGGGTGTACGTTTCGGTATAGGTAAGGGTTAGGATTAGGGTTAGATGATAAGTTACGGTTAGGGTTAGGTTTAGTGTGAGGGTTAGGGTTGGCGTTGGAGTGAGCTTTAGCGTTAGTGTCTTTGTTAGGTTTAGGGTTAGGGTTAGTGTTAGATTTACGGTTAGGGTAAACTTTAGGGTTAGGGTTAGGTTCACGGTTAGGATTGACATTAGGGTTAGAGTTCATGTTAGGGTTAGGATTAGGATTAGGGTTTGACACCAGGGGTTAGGTTTAGGGCTAACCTTAGTGATAGAGTTAGAGTGTTTGGGTTAGGGTTAGGGTTGGGGTTTGAGGTTAGCATTAGGGCTAGGTTAGGCTTAGGTTTATGGTTAGTGTTCAGGTTAGGGTTAGGGTTATGGTTAGCCTTTGGATTTGGGTGAGGTTTAGGGTTAGAGGTTAGGCTTATGGTTAAGGTTAGGGTTGGAGTTAGGGTTGGAGTTAGAGTTACGGTTAGTGTTATGGTTAGAGTAAGGGTTAGTGTTAGTGTTAAGGTTAGGTTTGGGATTAGGGTTATTGTTTATAGTTAGGCTTAGGTTTAGCATTAGGGTTGTTTTTAGTGATAGGTTGAGAGTTAGGTATAGTGTCAGAGTTCGGTTGCGGGTTTAGTGTTAGGCTTAGTGTTATGATTAGTGTTAGGGTTAGGTTTAGAATTTAGGATTAGGGTTAGAGTTTAGCGTTATGGTTAGAGTTAGGGTTCGGTTTAGGGTTATGGTTAGAGGTTAGGGTTAGTGTTAGGTTTAGGGTTAGTGTTAGGGTTAGAGTCTAGGGTTAAGGTTAGAGTTAAGGTCAGGATTAGGGTTAAATTTAGTGTAACATTTAGGCTTAGGGTTAGATTTTGCGTTATTGTTAAGGTTAGGGTCAGATTTAGAGGTTAGTGTTATGGTTATGGTTATGGTTAGGGTTACACTTAGGTTTCAGGTTAGTGTTAGATTTTGGGTTGGCTTAGGGTTAGGGTGAGTAATAGAAGTTAATGTTTGGTGTAGGCTTAGGTTTAATGTTAGGGTTAATGTTGGGGCTGAGTTAGGGTTAGGTTTAGGGTTAGGGGTTAGTTGCTAGGGAGCTGATTAGGGTTAGGTTTACGGTTATGATTAGTTTTAGGGATATTGTTAAGGTTCGATTTAGTGTTAGGGTTAGTTTTGAGTTGGGTTTAGGGTTAGGGTTAGCCTTAGGGTTAGGGTTAGTGTTACGTTTCAGTATAGGTAAGGTTTAGGATTAGGGTTAGATGATAGGTTACTGTTAGGTTTAGGGTTAGTGTGAGGGTTAGGGTTAGGGTTAGAATTAGGTTTAGCGTTAGAGTTAGGGTTCGAGTTAGGGTTAGGGTTAGGGTTATGATTGAGATTAGGGTTAGGGTTAGTGTTAGGGTTAGGGTTAGGATTAGGGTTTGACGTTAGGGCTTATGTTTAGGTCTAGCGTTAAGGTTAGTGTTAGAGTGTTAGGGTTAGGGTTAGGGTTGGGGTTTGAGGTTAGCATTAGTGATAGGATTAGGCTTTGCATTATGGTTAGTGTTCAGGTTAGGGTTAGGGTTAGGGTTAGGGTTATGGTTAGCGTTTGGATTCGGGTGAGTGTTAGTGTTAGGGTTAGGGTTAGGCTTTTGTTACCCTTTGGGTTTGGGTGATGTTTAGCCTTAGGGTTAGGGTAAGGGTTAGTGTTAGAGGTTACTGTTATGGTGAGGGTTAGGGTTAGCGTTAGGGTTTGGGTTAAGTTAAGTGTAACATTTAGGCTTAGGGTTAGTTTTAGGGTGAGTGTTAGGGTTAGGGTTAGATTTAGAGGTTAGTGTTATGGTTATGTTTAGGGTTAGGGTTACGCTTCGATTTCAGGTTAGTGTTAGATTTAGGGCTGGCTTAGTGTTAGGGTGACGATTAGACATTAATGTTTGGTGTAGGCTTAGGGTTAGGGTTAGGGTTAGGGTTAAGGTTAGGGTTAGGGTTAGGGTTAGGTTTAGGGTTAGGGGTTAGTTGTTAGCGAGATGATTAGGGTTAGGGTTATGATTAAGGTAAGGGTTAGTGTTAGTGTTAGGGTTATGATTAGTTTTACGGATATTGTTAAGGTTGTAGTTAGTGTTAGGGTTAGTTTTGGGTTGTGTTTAGGGTTAGCGTTAGCTTTAGAGTTAGAGTTAGGTTTACTTTTCGGCATAGGGTAAGGTTTAGGATTAAGGTTAGATGAAAGGTTATGGTTAGGGTTAGGGTTAGTGTGAGGGTTAGGGTTAGAGTTAGGTTTAGCGTTAGGTTTAGGGTTAGATTTAGGGTTAGGGTTATGGTTAAATTTATGTTTAGGGTAAAGGTTAGGGTTAGGGTTAGGATTGAGATTAGGTTTAGGGTTAGTGTTAGGGTTAGGTTTAGGATTAGGGTTTGACGTTAAGGGTTAGTTTTAGGGCTAGCGTTAGGGTGAGTGTTAGAGCGTTAGTGTTAGTGTTACGATTGGGGGTGAGGTTTGCATTAGGGCTGGATTAGGCTTATTGTTAGTGTTCGGGTTATGGTTAGGGTTAGGGTTAGTGTTAGCCTTTGGATTCAGGTGAGGGTTAGGGTTAGAGGTTAGGGTTAGGGTTAGGTTTAGGGTTAGGGTTAGGGTTAGGTTTAGGGTTAGGGTTAGGTTTTACAGTTAGGCTTAGGTTTAGCATAAGGGTTGTTTTTAGTGATAGGGTTAGGGATAGTGTCAGGGTTAGGTTTTGGGTTTAGTGTTAGGGTTAGGGTTATGATTAGTGTTAGGGTTAGGTTTAGAGTTTAGGATTAGGGTTAGAGTTTAGCGTTATGGTTAGGGTTAGGGTTCGGTTTAGGGTTATGTTTAACATTAGTGTTTGTGTTAGGGTTAGGGTTAGGCTTAGGTTTAGCATTAGGGTTGTTTTTAGTGATAGGTTTAGGGTTAGGGATAGTGTCAGGGTTACGTTTTGGGTTTAGTGTTAGGGTTAGGTTTATGATTAGTGTTTGGGTTAGGTATAGAGTTTAGGGTTATGGTTATGTTAGGGTTAGGGTTAGGGTTAGGGTTAGGGTTAGGGTTAGGGTTAGTGTGAGGTTTAGGGGTAGTGTTAAAGCTTAGATTTAGCGATAGTGTTAGTGTTAGAAGTTAGCTTTAGTGTTATCTTAGAGTTAGGCTTAGGTTGAGATTTAGGGTTAGGGTGAATGTTAGAAAATAGGTTTGTGTTAGGGTCACGGTTAGGGTTAGGTTTAGACAGGGTTTGGTTTAGGGTTAGGGTTTGGATTGGTGTTAGGAATAGGGTGAGTGTTAGGGTTAGAGTTAGGGATAGTGTTACGGTTAGGGTTTGGCGTGACGGTTTAGGATTAGGGTTAGGGTTAGGGTTAGATTTAGGTTTAGGGTTAGGGTTAAAATGTTAGGGTTAGAGTTTAGGGTGAGTGTTAGCGTTAGGGTTAGGGTGATAGTTATTGTTTGGGTTCTTGTTAGGTTTAGGGTTATAGGTTAGGCTTATGGTTAGGGTTAGGTTTAGGGTTAGGGTTACGTTTAAAGTTAGAGTTAATGGTAAGTGTTAGTGTTAGGGTAAGGGTTAGGGTTAGTGTTAGGATTTGGGTTTGGGTGAGTGTTAGGTTTAGCGGTATGGATTGGGGTTAGTGTTAGGGATTAAGTTTTGTGGTAGGTTTAGGTTTAGGGTTTCGTTTAGGCATAGGGATAGATTTAGGGATAGTGTTAGGGTTAAGTTTAGTGTTTAGTGTTATTGTTAAGGTTAGGGTTAAGGTTGGAGGTTAGGGATAGATTTAGGGTTAGGGTTAGTGTTAGGGTTACAGTTCGAGTTTAGTGCTAGGGTTAGCGTTAGGGTTAGGCTTACGGTTAGGGTTAAGGTTATGGTTAGATGTTAGCATTAAATTAGGGTTAGGATTAGTTGTAGGGTTCTGGTTAGGGTTAAGATTAGTTTTAAGGTTAGGTTCAAAGCTTGTTTTTAGATTTAGGTTCAGGGTTTGAAGTTAGCTTTAGCATTATGTTTAGGGTTAGGGTTAGGTTGAGTTTTACGGTTAGGGTTAGGGTAAGGGTTAGAACTTAGATTTGTGTTACTGCTAGGTTTAAGTTCAGGTTTAGTGTTAGTGTTGGAGGTTAGGGTTAGGGTTAGGTTTAGGGTTAGAGATTAGGGTTAAGTTTAGAGTTAGGGTCAGGGATAGGGTTAAGTTTAGTGTAACACTTAGGCTTTGGGTTAGATTTGGTGTTAGTGTTAGGGTTAGTGTTAGATTTAGAAGTTAGTGTTATGGTTATGGTTAGGGTTAGGGTTACGCTTAGGTTTCAGGTTGCTGTTAGATTTAGGGCTGGCTTTGGTTTAGGGTGAGGATGAGAAGTTAATGTTTGGTGTAGTCTTACGGTAAGGGTTAGGGTTAAGGTTAGGGTTAGGCTTAGGTTTAGGGTTAGGGGTTAGTTGTTAGGGAGATGATTAGGGTTAGGTTTACGGTTATGATTAGTTTAGGGATATTGTTAAGGTTGGAGTTAGTGTTAGGGTTAGTTTTGGGTTGGCTTTACGGTTAGGGTAAGCTTTAGATTTAGGGTTAGATCATAGGTTATGGTTAGGGTTAGGGTTAGTGTGAGGGTTAGGGTTAGGGTTAGGGTTAGAGTTAGGTTAAGCGTTAGGGTTAGGGTTAGAGTTAGGGTTAGGTTTAGGGTTAGATTTAGGTTCAGAGTAAAGTTTAGGGTTAGGGTTAGGTTTAGGATTGAGATAAGGGTCAGGATTAGGATTAGTTTTTGACGTTAGGGGTTACTTTTAGGGCTGGCATTAGGGTTAGTGTTAGAGTGTTAGGGTTAGGGTTAGGGTTGGGGTTTCTGGTTAGCATTCCGTCTAGGATTAGGCTTAGGGTTATGGTTAGTGTTCGGGTTAGGGTTAGGGTTATGGTTAGCCTTTGGATTCGGGTGAGTGTTAGTGTTAGGGATAGGGTTAGGGTTAGGGTTAGCCTTTGGATTCGGGCGAGTGTTAGGGTTAGGGTTAGGGTTATGGTTAGCCTTTGTATTCGGGTGAGGGTTTCGGTTAGGGTTAGGGTAAGGGTTAGTGTTAGAGGTTACTGTTAGTGTTACTGTTAGGGTTAGGGTTAGAATTTGTGTTTAGGGTTAGAGTTATTGTTAGGGTTAGTTTTAGGGATAAGGTTAGGGTTAGGTATGGTGTTAGCATTAGTGTTAGTGTTTAGGGTTTCAGCTAGGTTTATGGTTAGGGTTAGTCTTAGATTTAGCGTTAAGATGAGGGTTAGGGTTTGGTTTAGTGTTAGGGGTTAGGGTTAGTGTTAGGTTAGGGTTAGGGTTAGGGTTAGGGTTAGGGTTAGGGTTAGGGTTATGGCTAGGGGTCGGTTATGTTTAGAGGTTCGCGATAGTTTTAGGGCTAGTGTTAGGGTTAGGGTTATGGTTAGAGTTAGGGTTACAGCTAGGGTTAGGGTAAGTGTTACGGTTAGGGTTGGACAAGGTTATGGTTATGGTTAGGGTTAGGATTTGAATTAGGGTTAGGGTTAGTGTTAGGATTAGGGTTAGGATTAGGGTTTGATGTTTGGGGTTAGGTTTAGGGCTAGACTAGGGTTAATTTTAGAGTGTTAAGGTTTGCGTTAGGGTTGGGGTTTGAGGTTAGCATTAGGGCTAGGATTAGGCTGTGTTATGCTTAGAGTTCTGGTTAGGGTTACTGTTAGGGTTATGGTTAGGCTTTGGATTCGGGTGAGGGTTAGGGTTAGAGGTTAAGCTTATGTTTAAGGTTAGTGTTGGAGTTAGGGTTGGAGTTAGAGTTCAGCGTTAGTGTTAGTGTTAGAGTAAGTGTTAGTGTTAGTGTTAGTGTTAGTGTTAGTGTTAGTGTTAGGGTTAGGGTTTTTGGTTAGGCTTAGGTTTAGCATTAGGGTTGTTTTTAGTGATAGGTTTAGGGTTAGGGATAGTGTCAGGGTTAGGTTTTGGGGTTAGTGTTAGGGTTAGGGTTATTATTAGTGTTAGGGTTAGGTTTAGAGTTTAGGATTAGGGTTAGAGTTTAGCGTTGTGTTTAGGGTTAGTGTTCTGTTTAGGGTTATGGTTAGCATTAGAGTTAGAGTTAGGGTTACATTTAGGGTTAGGGTTAGGTTTAGGGATAGTGTTGAAGGTTAGGTTTAGCGTTAGTGTTAGTGTTAGAAATTAGCATTAGTGTTATGGTTAGAGATAGGGTTAGGTTGAGATTTAGAGTTAGGGTTAGGGTGAGTGTTAGAAAATAGGTTTGTGTTAGGGTCAGTGTTAGTGTTAGTGTTAGATAGGGTTAGGGTTAGGGTTAGGGTTTGGAGTGCTGTTAGGGATAGGGTTAGGGTTAGGGTTAGAGTTAGGGTTATTGTTAGGATTAGGGTTTGGCATGAACGTTTAGGATTAGGGTTAGGTTTAGTGTTAGGGTTAGGGTTAAAATGTTAGGGTTAGGGTTAGAGTTTAGGGTTAGTGTTAGCGTTAGGGTTAGGGTTATAGTTACGGTTTGGGTTCTTGTTATGTTTAGGGTTATAGGTTAGGGTTAGGGTTAGGGTTATGGCTAGGGGTCGGTTATTGTTAGAGGTTCGCATTAGTTTTAGGGCTAGTGTTAGGGTTAGGGTTAGGGTTATGGTTAGAGTTAGGATTATGGCTAGGGTTAGGATTAGTGTTAGGTTTGGACAGGGTTATGGTTATGGTTAGGGTTTGGATTGGGATTAGGGTTATGGTTAGTGTTAGGGTTAGGGTTAGGATTAGGGTTTGACGTTAGGGGTTAGGTGAAGTGCTACAGTTAGGGTTAGTGTTCGAGGGTAAAGGTTAGGGTTGGGGTTGGGGTTTGAGATTAGCATTAGGGCTAGGATTAGGCTTAGCGTTATGGTTAGTGTTCATGTTAGGGTTAGGGTTAGTTTTAGGGTTAGCCTTTGGATTCGGGTGACGGTTAGGTTTAGAGGTTAGGCTTATGTTTAAGGTTAGGGTTGGAGTTAGGTTTGGAGTTAGAGTTTAGGGTTACTGTTAGGGTTAGTGTAAGGGTTAGTGTTAATGTTAGTGTGAGGGTTAGGGTTAGGATTAGGGTTAGGGTTTACAGTTAGCCTTAGGTTTAGCATTAGGGTTGTTTTTAGTGATAGGTTTAGGGTTAGAGATGGTGTCAGGGTTAGGTTTTGGGTTTAGTGTTAAGGTTAGGATTATAATTAGTGTTAGGATTAGGTTTAGAGTTTAGGATTAGGGTTAGAGTTTAGGGTTATGGTTAGGGTTAGGGTTCTGTTTAGGGGTAGGGTTGAAGCTTAGGTTTAGCATTAGTGTTAGTGTTAGAAGTTAGCTTTAGTGTTATGATTAGAGTTAGGGTTAGGTTGAGATTTAAGGTTAGGGTTGGGGTGAGTGTTAGAAAATAAGTTTGTGTTAGGGTCAGGGTTAGGGTTAGGGTTAGACAGGGTTAGGGTTACGTTAGGGTTTGGATTGATGTTAGGGATAGGGTTAGTTTTAGTTAGAGTTAGGTTTAGGGTTAGGGTTACGTTTAGGGTTAGAGTTAATGGTAAGTGTTAGGATTAGGGTAACGGTTAGTGTTAGTGTTAGGGTTTGGGTTTGGGTGAGGGTTAGGTTTAGCGATATGGGTTAGGGTTAGTGTTAGGGATTATGTTTAGAGGTAGGTTTAGGTTTAGGGTTGGTTTTAGGCATAGGTATAAATTAAGGGATAGTGTTAGTGTTAATGTTAGGGTTTCGTGTAATTGTTAGGGTTAGGGTTAGTGTTAGGGTTGGAGGTTAGTGATAGATTTAGGGTTAGGGTTAGTGGTAGGGTAACAGTTCGAGTTTAGTGCTTGGGTTAGCATTAGTGTTAGGTTTACGGTTAGGGTTAAAGTTATGGTTAGAAGTTAGCATTAAAATAGGGTTAGGATTAGGGGTAGGGTTCAGGTTAGGGTTGGGGTTAGGCTTAGAGGTTAGTGTTAGTGTTAAGGTTAGGGTTGAAGCTTAGGTTTAGATTTAGGTTCAGGGTTAGAAGTTAGATTTAGCGTTATGTATACGGTTAGGGTTAAGTTGAGTTTTACGGTTAGCGTTATGTTAAACATTAGAAGTTAGTTTAGATCTTAGATTAGAGGTTAATTTAGTTTTAGGTTTAGTGTTAAGGTGAGGGTTAGGGTTAGGGTTAGAGTTAGGTTAGGGTTAGGGTTAGGGTTAGGGTTATGGTTAGTGTTACTGTTAGGTTAGGTTCAGGTTTAGGGTTAGGGTTACATTTTAGTGTTAGGGTTATGTTTAGTGTTAGGGTTAGGGTTAGAGATTAGTGTTAAGGTTAGAGTTAGGGTCAGGGTTAGTGTTAAGTTTAGTGTAACATTTAGACTTAGGGTTAGATTTAGGGTTAGTGTTAGGGTTAGGGTTAGATTTAGGGGTTAGTGTTATGGTTATGGTTAGGGTTAGGGTTACGCTTAGTTTTCAGGTTTTGTTAGATTTAGGGCTGGCTTAGGTTTAGGGTGAGGATTAGAAGTTAATGTTTGGTGTAGGCTTAGTGTAAGGGTTAGGGTTAAGGCTAGGGTTAGGGTTAGGGTTAGATTTAGGGTTAGGGGTTAGTTGTTAGGGAGATGATTAGGGTTGGGGTTAGGGTTATGATTAGTTTTATGGATATTGTTAAGTTTGGAGTTAGTGTTAGTGTTAGTTTTTGGTTGGGTTTAGAGTTAGGGTTAGCTTTAGTGTTAGGGTTAGGGTTACGTTTCGGTATAGGGTAAGGGTTAGAATTAGGGTTAGATGATGGGTTATGGTTATGGTTAGGTTTATGTGAGGGTTAGCGTTAGGGTTAAAGTTAGGTTTAACGTTAGGTTAGGGTTACAGTTAGGGTTAAGGTTAGATTTAGGGTTAGGGTAAAGGTTAGTGTTAGGGTTAGGGTTAGGATTGAGTTTAGGGTTAGGGTTAGTGTTAGGTTTAGGGTTAGGATTAGGGTTTGGCGTTAGGGGTTAGGTTTAGGGCTAGCATTAGGGTTAGTGTTAGAGTGTTAGGGTTAGGGTTAGGGTTGGGGTTTGAGGTTAGCATTAGGGCTAGGATTAGGCTTTGGGTTATGTTTAGTTTTCGGGTTAGGGTTAGAGTTAGGGTTACGCTTACCCTTTGGATTCGGGTGAGGGTTAGGCTTAGGGTTAGGGTTAGGGTTATGGTTAGCCTTTGGATTCGGGTGATGGTTAGGGTTAGGGTTAGGGTAAGGGTTAGTGTTAAAAGTTACTGTTAAGATTACAGTTTGGGTTAGGGTTAGAATTTGGGTTTAAGGGGTTGGGGATTTAGCTCAGTGGCATAATCGCCTGCCTTGTAAGCAGGCAGTCGTGAGTTCGATCCCTGGTACCGATAAAAAGGAAAAAGACCAAAAAAAAAAAAAAGAATTTGGGTTTAGGGTTAGAGTTAGGGTTAGGGTTAGTTTTAGGGATAAGGTTACGGCTAGGTATGGTATTAGCATTAGTGTCAGTGTTTAGGGTTCCAATTAGGTTTAGGGTTAGGGTTAGTTTTTGGTTTAGCGTTAAGGTGAATGTTAGGGTTAGGGTTAGGATTAGGGTTAGGGGTTAGGTTTAGAATTTGTTTAGGGTTAGTTTTAGGATTAGGGTTAGTGTTATGACAAGGGGTCGGTTATGGTTAGAAGTTCGCGTTAGATTTAGGGCTAGGTTTAGGGTTAGGGTTAGGGTTATGGTTATGGTTATGGTTAGAGTTAGGGTTACGCCTAGGGTTAGGGTTAGTTTTAGTGCTAGGGATGGACAGGCTTATGGTTATGGTTAGGTTTAGGATAGGGATTCGGGTTAGGGTTAGTTTTAGGGTTAGTGTTAGGATTAGGGTTTGGCATTAGGGGTTAGGTTTAGGGCTAGCATTAGGGTTAGTGTTAGAGTGTTAAGGTTATTGATAGGGTTGGTGTTTAAGGTTAGAATTAGGGCTATGATTAGGCTTAGCGTTATGATTAGTGTTAGGGTTAGTGTTAGGATTAGGGTTTGATGTTTGGGGTTAGGTTTAGGGCTAGCCTAGGGGTAGTTTTAGAGTGTTAAGGTTTGAGTTAGGGTTGGGGGTTGAGGTTAGCATTAGCGCTAGGATTAGGCTTAGGGTCATGCTTAGAATTTTCGTTAGGGTTAGGGTTACGGTTATGGTTAGGCTTTGGATTCGGGTGAGGGTTAGGATTAGAGGTTAAGCTTATGTTTAAGGTTAGTGTTGGAGTTAGGGTTGGAGTTAGAGTTCAGGGTTAGTGTTAGTGTTAGAGTAAGTGTTAGTGTTAGTGTTAGTGTTAGTGTTAGCGTTAGCGTTAGCGTTAGCGTTAGCGTTAGTGTTAGTGTTAGTGTTAGTGTTAGTGTTAGCGTTAGGGTTAGGGTTTTTGGTTAGCCTTAGGGTTAGGGTTAGGGTTAGGGTTAGGGGTAGTGTTGAAGATTAGGTTTAGCCTTAGTGTTACTGTTAGAAATTAGCTTTAGTGTTATGGTTAGAGATAGGGTTAGGTTGACATTTAGAGTTAGGGTTATGGTGAGTGTTAGAAAATAGGTTTGTGTTAGGGTCAGTGTTAGGGTTAGGGTTAGATAGGGTTAGGGTTAGGGTTAGGGTTTGGATTGGTGTTAGGGATAGGGTTAGGGTTAGGGTTAGAGTTAGGGTTAGTGTTAGGATTAGGGTTTGGCGTGAACGTTTAGGATTAGGGTTAGAGTTAGGGTTAAAATGTTAGGGTTAGCGTTAGAGTTTAGGGTTAGTGTTAGCGTTAGGGTTAGGGTTAGAGTTATGGTTTGGGTTCTTGTTAGGTTTAGGGTTATAGGTTAGGGTTAGGGTTAGGGTTAGGGTTAGGGTTATGGCTAGGGGTCGGTTATGGTTAGAGGTTCGCATTAGATTTATGGCTAGGGTTAGGGTTAGGGTTATGGTTAGAGTTAGGGTTACGGCTAGGGTTAGGATTAGTGTTAGCTTTAGACAGGGTTATGGTTATGGTTAGGGTTAGGATTGGAATTAGGGTTATGGTTTGTGTTAGGGTTACGGTTAGGATTAGGGTTTGACGTTAGGGGTTAGGTGAAGTCCTACTGTTAGTTTTAGTGTTCGAGTGTAAAGGTTAGGTTTAGGGTTATGGATTGAGATTAGCATTAGGGCTAGGATTAGGCTTAGGTTTATGGTTAGTGTTCAGGTTAGGGTTAGGGTTAGGGTTAGGGTTAGCCTTTGGATTCTTGTGAGGGTTAGGTTTAGAGGTTAGGCTTATGGTTAAGGTTAGGCTGGGATTTAGGTTTGGAGTTAGAGTTTAGGGTTACTGTTAGTGTTAGAGTAAGCGTTAGTGTTAGTGTTAGGGTTAGGGTTAGGGTTAGGATTAGGGTTAGGGTTTACAGTTAGCCTTAGGTTTAGCATTAGCGTTGTTTTTAGTGATAGGTTTAGGGTTAGTGTCAAGGTTAGGTTTTGGGTTTAGTGTTAGGGTTAGGGTTATGATTAGTGTTAGGGTTATGTTTAGAGTTTAGGATTAGGGTTAGAATTTAGGGTTATGGTTAGAGTTAGGGTTCGGTTTAGGGGTAGTGTTGAAGCTTAGGTTTAGCGTTAGTGTTAGTGGTAGAAGTTAGCTTTAGTGTTATGGTTAGAGTTAGGGTTAGGTTGAGATTTTGGGTTAGGGTTAAGGTGAGTGTTAGAAAATAGGTTTGTGTTAGGGTCAGTGTTAGGGTTAGGGTTAGACAGGGTTAGGGATAGGGTTAGAGTTTGGATTGGTGTTAGGGATAGGGTTTGTTTTAGTGTTAGATTTAGGTGTAGTGTTAGGATTAGGGTTTGACCTGAAGGTTTAGGTTTAGGGTTAGGGTTAGGGTTAGGGTTAGGGTTAAAAGGTTACGGTTAGGGTTAGAGTTTAGGATTAGTGTTAGCGTAAGGATTAGGGTTATAGTTATAGTTTGTGTTCTTGTAAGGGTTAGGGTTATATGTTAGGCTTATGGTTAGGGTTAGGTTTAGGGTTAGGGTTACGTTTAGGGTTACTGTTAATGGTAAGTGTTAGGGTTAGGGTAACGGTTAGTGTTAGTGTTAGGCTTTGTGTTTGGGTGAGTTTTAGGTTTAGCAGTATGGGTTAGGGTTAGTGTTAGGGATTATGTTTAGAAGTAGGTTTAGGTTTAGGGTTGGGTTTAGGCATAGGTATAAATTTAGGTATAGTGTTAGGGTTAATGTTAGGGTTTCGTGTAATTGTTAGGGTTAGGGTTAGGGTTAGTGTTAGGGTTGGAGGTAAGGGATAGATTTAGGGATAGGGTTAATGGTAGGGTAACAGTTCGAGTTTAGTGCTTGGGTTAGGCTTACGGTTAGGGTTAATGTTATGGTTAGAAGTTAGTGTTAAAATAGGCTTAGGATTTGGTGTAGGGTTCAGGTTAGGTTTAGGGTTAGCATTAGGGTTAAGTTTATGGGTTGTGTTGAAGCTTAGGTTTAGCATTAGTGTTAGTGTTAGAAGTTAGCTTTAGTGTTATGGTTAGAATTAGGGTTAAGTAAAGATTTAGGGTTAGGGTTACGGTGAATGTTAGAAAATAGGTTTGTGTTAAGGTCAGGGTTAGGGTTAGGGTTAGACATGTTTAGGGTTAAGGTTAGGGTTTGGATTGGTGTTAGGTATAGGGTTAGTGTTAGGGTTAGAGTTATGTTTAGCGTTAGGATTAGGGTTTGGCGTGAAGGTTTCGGATTAGGGTTATTGTTAGGGTTAGGGTTAGGGTTAAAAGGTTAGGTTTAGGGTTAGATTTTAGGGTTAGTGTTAGCATTAGGGTTAGGGTTATAGTTACGGTTTGGGTTCTTGTTAGGTGTAGAGTTATAGGTTAGGCTTATGATTAGGGTTAGGTTTAGGGTTAGGGTTACGTTTAGGGTTAGAGTTAATGGTAAGTGTTAGGGTTAGGGTAAGGGTTAGGGTTAGTGTTAGGATTTGTGTTTGGGTGAGGGTTAGGTTTAGCGGTATCAGTTAGGGTTAGTGTTAGGGATAAGTTTTGAGGTAGGTTTAGGTTTAGGATTGGGTTTAGGCATAGGGATAGATTTAGGGATAGTGTTAGGGTTAAAGTTAGGGTTTAGTGTTATTGTTAAGGTTAGCGTTAAGGTTGGATGTCAGGGATAGATTTAGGGTTAGGTTTATTGATAGGGTTGCAGTTCGAGTTTAGTGCTAGGGTTAGCGTTGGGGTTAGGCTTACGGTTAGGGTTAAGGTTATGGTTAGATGTTAACATTAAATTAGGTTTAGGATTAGGTGTAGCATTCAGGTTAGGGTTAGGGTTAGGCTTAGAGGTTAGGGTTAGTGTTAGGGTTTGTGTTGAAGCTTAGGTTTAAATTTAGATTCAGGGTTAGAAGTTAGCTTTAGCGTTATGTTTAGGGTTAGGGTTAGGTTTTTACGGTTAGGGTTACGGTAAGTGTTAGAAGTTAGGTTTGTGTTACTGTTAAGTTTTGGTTCAGGTTTACGGTTAGGGTTAGAAGTTAGGGTTAGGGTTAGGTTTAGGGTTAGTGTTAGGGTTAGAGTTGAGTGTTAAGGTTAGAGTTAGGGTCAGGGTTAGGGTTAAGTTTAGTGTAACATTTAGTCTTAGGGTTAGATTTGGGGTTAGTGTTAGGGTTAGTGTTAGAATTAGAGGTTAGTGTTATGGTAATGGTCAGGGTTAGTGTTACACTTAGGTTTCAGATTACTGTTAGATTTAGGGCTGGCTTAGGTTTAGGGTGAGGATTAGAACTTAATATTTGGTGTGGGCTTAGGGTTAGGGTTAGGGTTAAGGTTAGGGTTAGGGTTAGGGTTAGGTTTAGGGTTATCTGTTACTTGTTAGGGAGATGATTAGGGTTAGGGTTACGGTTATGATTAGTTTAGGGATATTGTTAAGGTTGGAGGTAGTGTTAGGGTTAGTTTTGGGTTGGATTTATGGTTAGGGTAACCTTTAGAGTTAGGGTTAGGATTACGTTTCGGTGCAGGGTAAGGGTTAGGATTAGGGTTAAATGATAGGTTACGGTTAGGGTTAGGGTTAGTGTGAGGGTTAGGGTTAGGGTTAGAGTTAAGTTTAGCGTTAGGTTTAGGGTTGGAGTTAGGGGTAAGGTTAGGGTTAGATTTAGGGTTAGGGTAAAGGTTAGGGTTAGGGTTAGGGTTAGGGTTAGGATTGGGTTTAGGGTTAGGGTTAGTGTTAGTGTTAGGGTTAGGGTTAGGATTAGGGTTTGACGTTAGGGGTTAGGTTTAGAGCTAGCATTAGTGTTAGTGTTAGAGTGATAGGGTTAGGGTTAGGGTTGGGGTTTGTGGTTAGCATTAGGGCTAGAATTGGGCTTAGGGTTACGGTTAGTGTTTGGGTTAGGTTTAGGTTTAGGGTTATGGTTAGCCTTTGGATTTGGGTGAGTGTTAGGTTTAGGGTTAGGGTTAGGGTTAGGTTTAGGTTAGCCTTTGAATTCGGGTGATGGTTAGGGTTAGGGTTAGGGTAAGGTTTAGTGTTAGAGGTTACTGTTAGTGTTACGGTTAGGGTTAGGGTTTGAATTTTGGTTTACGGTTAGAGTTAGGGTTAGGGTTAGTTTTAGTGATAAGGTTAGGGATAGGTATGGTGTTAGCGTTAGTGTTAGTGTTTAGGGTTTTGGTTAGGTTTAGGGTTAGGTTTAGTTTTAGGTTTAGCGTTAAATTGAGGGTTAGGGTTTGGTTTAGGTTTAGTGGTTAGTGTTAGGTTAGGGTTAGGGTTAGGGTTAGGGTTATGTCTACGGGTCGGTTATGGTTAGAGGTTCGCCTTAGATTTTCAGCTAGGGTCAGGGTTAGGGTTATGGTTAGGGTTATGGTTAGAGTTAGGGTTATGTCTAGGGTTAGGGTTAGTTTTAGGGTTAAGGTTGGACAGGGTTATGGTTATTGTTAGGGTTAGGATTGGGATTAGTTTTAGGGTTAGTGTTAGGGTTAGGGTTAGGATTAGGTTTTGACGTTTGGGGTTAGGTTTAGGGCTAGCGTTAGGCTTAGTGTTAGAGTGTTAAGTTTAGGGTTGCATTGGGGTTTGAGGTTAGCATTAGGGCTAGGATTAGGCTTAGGGTTATGGTGTGTGTTCGGGTTAGGGTTAGGGTTAGGGTTAGGGTTATGGTTATCCTTTGGATTCGGGTGAGGGTTAGGTTTAGAGGTTAGGCTTATGTTTAAGGTTAGGTTGGAGTTCAGTTTGGAGTTAGAGTTTTGGGTTAGTGTTAGGGTTAGAGTAAGGGTTAGTGTTAGTGTTAGTGTTAGTGTTAGTGTTAGGGTTAGGGTTAGGATTAGGGTTAGTGTTTTCAGTTAGGCTTAGGTTTAGCATTAGGGTTGTTTTTAGTGATAGGTTTAGGGTTAGGGATAGTGTCAGGGTTAGGTTTTTGGTTTAGTGTTAGTGTTAGGGTTATGATTAGTGTTAGGGGTAGGTTTGGAGTTTAGGATTAGGGTTAGGGTTTAGCGTTATGCTTAGGGTTAGGGTTCCCTTTAGGGTTATGGTTAGCATTAGTGTTAGAGTTAGGGTTACGGTTAGGGTTAGGGTTAGGTTTAGGGGTAGTTTTGAAACTTAGGTTTAGCATTAGTGTTAGTGTTGGAAGTTAGTTTTAATGTTACGGTTAGAGTTAGGGTTAGGTTGAGATTTAGGGTTAGGGTTACCGTGAATGTTAGAAAATAGTTTTGTATTAGAGTCAGGGTTAGGCTTAGGGTTAGAAAGGGTTAGGGTTAGGGTTAGGGTTTGAAATGGTGTTACGAATAGGGTTAGTGTTAGGGTTAGAGTTAGGGTTAGTGTTAGGATTAAGGTTTGGCTTGAAGTTTTAGGATGCGGGTTAGGGTTAGGGTTAAAATGTGAGGGTTAGGCTTAGAGTTTAGGGCTAGTGTTAGCGATAGGGTTAGGGTTATAGTTACCGTTTCGGTTCTTCTTATGTTTAGGGTTATAGGTTTGACATATGGTTAGGTTTAGGTTTAGGGTTAGGGTTACGTTTAGGGTTAGAGTTAATGGTAAGTGTTAGCGTTAGGGTAAGGGTTAGGGTTAGTGTTCGGGCTTGGGTTTGGGTGAGGTTTAGGTTTAGCGGTATGGGTTATGGTTAGTGCTAGGGATTAGGTTTAGTGTTAAGTTTAGGTTTAGGGTTGGGTTTAGGCATAGGGATAAATTTAGGGATATTGTTAGGGTTAAGGTTATGGTTTAGTGTAATCATTAGGGTTAGGGTTAGGGTTAGGGTTAGGTTGGAGGTTAGGATAGATTTAGGGTTAGGGTTAGTGTTAGGGTTACGGTTTGAGTTTATTGGTAGGGTTAGGGTTGGACAGGGTTATGGTTACGGTTAGGGTTAGGATTGGGATTAGGGTTAGGGTTAGTGTTAGGATTAGGGTTAGGATTAGGGTTTGACGTTTGGGGTTAGGTTTAGGGTTAGCGTTAGGGTTAGTGTTAGAGTGTTATGGTTATGGTTAGGGTTAGGGTTTGAGGTTAGCATTAGGGCTAGGATTAGGTTTACGGTTATGGTTAGTGTTTGGGTTAGGCTTAGGGTTAGGGTTATGGTTAGCCTTTGGATTCGGCTGAGGGTTAGGTTTAGAGGTTAGGCTTATGTTTAAGGTTAGGTTGGAGTTCAGTTTGGAGTTAGAGTTTTGGGTTAGTGTTAGGGTTAGAGTAAGGGTTAGTGTTAGTGTTAGTGTGAGTGTTATGGTTAGGATTAGGGTTAGGGTTTACAGCTAGGCTTACATTTAGCATTAGGGTTGTATTTAGTGATAGGTTTAGGGTTAGGGAAAGTGTCAGGGTTAGGTTTTGTGTTTAGTGTTAGGGTTAGGGTTAGGGTTATGATTAGTGTTAGGGTTAGGTATAGAGTTTAGGATTAGGGTTAGAGTTTAGGGTTATGGTTAGGGTTAAGGTTTGGTTTGGGGTTATGTTTAGCATTAGTGTTAGAGTTACGGTTACGGTTAGCGTTAGGGTTAGGTGTAGGGGTAGTGTTGAAGCTATGTTTAGCGTTAGTGTTAGTGTTAGAAGTTAGCTTTAGTGTTATTGTTAGAGTTAGGGTTAGGTTGAGATTTAGGGTTAGGGTTAGGGTGAATGTTAGAAAATTGGTTTGTGTTATGGTCAGGGTTAGGGTTAGGGTTAGACAGGGTTAGGGTTAGTGTTAGTGTTTGGATTGGTGTTAGAGATAGGGTTAGTGTTAGGGTTCGAGTTAGGGTTAGTGTTAGGATTAAGCTTTGGCTTGGAGGTTTAGGATTAGGGTTAGGGTTAGTGTTAGGGTTAAAAGGTTAGGTTTAGGGTTAGGGTTAGGGTTAGTGTTTTCTGTTATGCTTAAGTTTAGCATTAGGGTTGTTTTTAGTGATAGGTTTAGGGTTATGAATAGTGTCAGGGTTAGGTTTTGGGTTTAGTGTTAGTGTTAGGGTTATGATTAGTGTTAGGTTTAGAGTTTATGATTAGGGTTAGACTTTAGCGTTATGCTTAGGGTTAGTGTTCGGTTTAGGGTTATGGTTAGCATTAGAGTTAGAGTTAGGGTTACGGTTACGGTTAGGGTTATGTTTAGGGGTAGTGTTGAAGCTTAGGTTTAGCGTTAGTGTTAGTGTTAGAAGGTAGCTTTATTGTTATGGTTAGAGTTAGGGATAGGTTGAGATTTAGGGTTAGGGTTAGGGTGAATGTTAGAAAATAGGTTTGTGTTAGAATCAGGTTTAGGGTTAGGCTTAGACAGGGTTAGGGTTAGGGTTAGGGTTTGGATTGGTGTTAGGGATAGGGTTAGTGTTAGGGTTAGAGTTAGGGTTAGTGTTAGGATTAGGGTTTGGCTTGAAGGTTTAGGATTAGGGTTACGGTTAAATGGTTAGGGTTAGGGTTAGAGTTTATGGTTAGTGTTAGCGTTAGGCTTAGGGTAATAGTTACGGTTTGGGTTCTTGTAAGGTTTATGGTTATATGTTAGGCTTATGTTTAGGGTTAGGGTTAGGGTTAGGGTTACGTTTAGTGTTAGAGTTAATGGTAATTGTTAGGGTTAGGGTAAGGGTTAGTGTTAGTGTTAGTGTTTGGGTTTGGGAGAGGGTTAGGTTTAGCTGTATGGGTTAGGGTTAGTGCTAGGGATTAAGTTTAGAGGTAGGTTTAGGTTTAGGGTTGGGTTTAGGCATAGGGATAGATTTAGGGATAGTGTTAGTGTTAATGTTATGGTTTAGTGTAATTGTTAACGTCAGGGTTAGGGTTGGGGTTAGTGTTGGAGGTTAGGGATAGATTTAGTGTTAGGGTTAGTGTTAGGGTTACGGTTCGAGCTTAGTGGTAGGGTTATCGTTAGGTTTAGGCTTACGGTTAGGTTTCAGGTTATGATTAGAAGTTAGCGTTAAATTAGTGGTAGGATTAGATGTAGTTTCAGGTTAGAGTTAGGGTTAGTCTTAGAGGTTTGGGTTAGTGTTAGGGTTAGGCTTGAAGCTTAGGTTTAGATTTAGGTTCAGGGTTAGAATTTAGCTTTAGCGTTATGTTTAGGGTTAGAGTTAGGTCGAGTTTTACGGTTAGGGTTAGGGTAAGGTTTAGAAGTTATATTTGTGTTACTGTTAGGTTTAGGTTCAGGTTTAGGTTTAGGGTTAGAGGTTAGGGTTAGGCTTAAGTTAGGTTTGAAGCTTAGGTTTAGATTTAGGTTCAGGGTTAGAAGTTAGCTTTAGCGTTATGTTCAGGGTTAGGGTTAGGTTGAGTTTTACGGTTAGGGTTAGGTTAAGGGTTAGAAGTTAGCTTTGTGTTACTGTTAGGTTTAGGTTCAGGTTTAGGGTTAGGGTTAGGTTTAGGGTTTGGGTTAGTGTTAGAAATTAGGGTTAAGTTTAGAGTTAGGGTCAGGGTTAGGGTTAAGTTTGGTGTAACATTTAGGCTTAGGGTTAGACTTAGGGTTAGTGTTATGGTTAGGGTTAGATTTAGAGTTTAGTGTTATGGTTATGGTTAGGGTTAGGGTTACCTTAGGTTTCAGGTTAGTGTTAGATTTAGGGCTGGCTTAGTGTTATGGTGAGGATTAGAAGTTAATGTTTGGTGTAGGCTTACTGTTAAGGTTAGGGTTAAGGTTAGGGTGAGGGTTAGGGTTAGGTTTAGGGTTAGGGGTTAGTTGTTAGGGAGATGATTAGGGTTAGGGTTATGATTTGGGTAAGGGTTAGTGTTAGGGTTAGGTTTATGATTAGTTTTAGGGATATTGTTAAGGTTGTAGTTAGTGTTAGGGTTAGTTTTGGCTTGGGTTTAGGGATAGGATTAGCCTTAGAGTTAGGGTTAGGTTCACATTTCAGCATAGGGTAAGGGTTAGGATTAGTGTTAGATGATAGGTTACGGTTTGGTTTGGGGTTAGTGTGACGGTTAGGGTTAGGGTTACAGTTACGTTTAGTGTTAGGGTTAGGGTTGAGTTAGGGTTAGGGTTAGGGTTAGATTTAGCGTTTGGGTAAAGGTTAGGGTTAGGGTTATGGTTAGTGTTAGGATTGACATTAGGGTAAGGGTTAGTGTTAGGGTTAGGGTTAGGATTAGGGTTTGACGTTAGGGGTTAGGTTTAGGCTAGCGTTAGCGTTAGTGTTAGGGTGTTAAGGTTAGGGTTAGGGTTGGGGTTTGAGGTTAGCATTAGGGCTAGGATGAGGCTTAGGGTTAGGGTTAGGGTTTGGATTCGGTTTAGGATTAGGTTTAATGTTAGCCTTTGGATTTGGGTGAGGGTTAAGGTTAGAGGTTAGGCTTATGTTTAAGATTAGTGTTGGAGTTAGATTTGGAGTTAGAGTTTAGGGTTAGTGTTAGGGTTAGAGTTAGGATTAGTGTTAGTGTTAGTGTTGGTGTTAGGGTTAGTGTTAGGATTAGGGGTAGTGTTTTCAGTTATGCTTAGGTTTAGCATTAGGTTTGTTTTTAGTCATAGGTTTAGGGTAAGGGAGTGTTAGGGTTAGGGTTAGAGTTAAGGTTTGAATTAGGATTTGTCGTTAGGGTTGTCGTTAGTGTTAGGTTTAGGGTTAGGGTTAGAAGTTAAGTTTAGCATTAGGGATAGGTTTAGGCTAAGGTTTAGCTTTAGGGTTTGGGTTAGGGTTACCATTCGAATTTAAGTTTGGGTTAGCGTTAGGGTTAGGGTTACGTTTAGGTTTCGGATTAAGTTCAGAGAGGGTTAGGGTTAGGCTTATGCTAGAATTCGAGTTAGAGTTTCCGGTAGGTGTTAGGTTTAGGGTAAGGGTTAGGTGGAGGGTTAGGGTTACGGTTAGGGTTAGGGTGAGGGTTAGAGTTATGGTTAGAGTTATGGGTTAGGGTTCGGTTTTGGGTAAGGCTTAGTGTTAGGGTTAGTGTTAGGTTTAGGGTTTATGGTAAGTGTTAGTGTTGGGTTAGTGTTAGGGTTAGAGGGTTTCATTTAGGGACAGAGTTAGGCTTAGCGTTAGGGTTAGGGTTAGTGTTAGAGATTAGGATAAGGGTTAGTATTAGAGGTTACTGTTAGCGTTACGGTGAGGGTTAGGGTTAGAATGTGGGTTTAGAGTTTGGGTTAGGGTTAGGGTTAGTTTTAGGGTTAAGGTTAGGGTTGGTATGGTGTTAGCGTTAGTGTTAGTGTTTAGGGTTTCGGTTAGGTTTAGGGTTAGTGTTAGATTTAGGCTTAGTGTTAAAGTGAGGGTTAGTGTTAGGGTTTAGGGTTAGGGTTAGGTTAGTATTAAGGTTAGCGTTATGGCTAGGGGTCGCTTATGGTTAGAGGTTCGTGTTAGATTTAGGGCTAGGGTTAGGTTTAGGGTTAGGGTTAGGGTTAGGGTTATGGTTAGAGTTAGGGCTAGTTTGGACAGGGTTATGGTTATGGTTAGGGTTAGGATTGGGATTAGGTTTAGGGTTAATGTTAGGGTTAGGGTTAGAATTAGGATTTGACGTTAGGGGTTAGCTTTAGAGCTAGCGTTAGGGTTAGTGTTAGAGTGTTAGGGTTAGGGTTAGGGCTGTGGTTTGAGGTTAGCATTAGTTCTAGTATTAGGCTTAGGGTTATGGTTAGTGTTCAGGTTAGGTTTAGGTTTAGGGTTATGGTTAGCCTTTGGATTCGGGTGAGGATTAGGGTTCGAGGTTAGGCTTATGGTTAAGGTTAGGGTTTCAGTTCGGGTTGGAGTTAGAGTTTATGGTTAGTGTTAGGGTTAGAGTAAGGGTTAGTGTTAGTGTTAGTGTGATTGTTAGGGTTAGGGTTAGGGTTTACAGTTATGCTTAGGTTTAGCATTAGTGTTGTTTTAGGGTTAGGGTTAGGGCTACAAGTTTAGGATTAGGGTTAGAGTTTATGGTTAGTGTTAGCGTTAGGGTTAGGGTTTTAGTTATGGTTTGGGTTCTTGTAAGGTTTACGGTTTAGGTTAGGCTTATGGTTAGGGTTAGGTTTAGGGTTAGGGTTACGTTTAGGGTTAGAGTTAATGGTAAGTGTTAGGGTTAGGGTAAGGGTTAGGGTTAGTGTTAGGGTTTGGGTTTGGGTGAGGGTTAGGTTTAGCGGTATGGGTTAGGGTTAGTGTTAAGGAATAGGGTTAGAGGTAGATTTAGGTTTAGGGTTGGGTTTAGGCATAGGGATAGATTTAGGGATAGTGTTAGGGTTAAGGTTAGGGGTTAGTGTTATTGTTAGGGTTAGGGTTAGGGTTGGAGGTTAGGGATAGTTTAATGGTTAGGGTTAGTGTTAGGGTTACGGTTCGAGTTTAGTGCTAGGGTTAGCATTTGGTTTAGGCTTACGGTTAGGGTTAAGGTTATGGACAGAAGTTAGCATTAAATTAGTTTTAGGATTAGGTGTAGGGTTCACGTTAGGGTTAGGGTTAAGTTTGGAGTTTAGGGTTAGTGTTAGGGTTAGGTTTGAAGCTTAGGTTTAGATTTAGGTTCAGGGTTAGAAGTTATCTTTAGCGTTATGTTTAGGGTTAGGATTATGTTGAGTTTTATGGTTAGGGTTAGGGTAAGGGTTAGAAGTTAGTTTTGTGTTACTGTTAGGTTTAGGGTTAGGGTTAGAGGTTTGGGTTAGGTTTAGGTTTAGGGTTAGGGTTAGGGTTTGAGATTAGGGTTAAGGTTAGAGTTAGGGTCAGGTTTAGGGTTAAGTTTAGTGTAGCATTTAGGCTCTGGGTGAGATTTATGGTGAGTGATAGGGTTAGAATTAGATTTAGAGGTGAGTGTTATGGTTATGGTTAGGCTTACGCTTACACTTAGGTTTCAGGTTAGTGTTAGATTTAGGGCTGGCTTAGGGTTAGAGTGAGGATTAGAAGTTAATGTTTGGGGTAGGCTTAGGGTTAGTGTTAAGGTTAAGGTTAGGGTTAGGTTTAGGTTTAGGGATAGGATTAGGTTTAGGGTTAGGGATTGTTAGGGAGATGATTAGGGTTAGGGTTAGGGTTACTATTGGTTTTAGGTATATTGTTAAGGTTGGAGTTAGTGTTAGGGTTAGTTTTGGGTTGGGTTTAAGTTTAGGGTTAGTTTTAGGGTTAGGGTTAGGGTTACGTTTCGGTATAGGGTAAGGGTTAGGATTAGGGTTAGATGATAGGGTATGGTTAGGGTTAGGGTTAGTGTGAGGGTTAGGGTTAGGGATAGAGTTAGGGTTAGGGTTACGGTTAGATTTAGGGTTAGCGTTAGGGTTAGGGTAAAGTTTAGGTTTAGGGTTAGTGTTAATGTTAGGGTTCGGGTTAGTGTTAGGGTTAGGGTTCTGTTTACGTCTTAGTGTTAGGGTTAGGGATATTGTTAGTTTTAGAGTTAGGGTTAGAGTTAGCTTTAAGTTTAGGGTTAAGGTTATGGTTATGATTAAGCTTAGGGGTTAGGTGTTAGGTATAGTTTAGGGTTAGTGTTCGGGTTAGCATTAGGTTATGGTTAGGGTTAGAGTTACGGTTAGAGTTACGGTTTGAATTAGGGTTTGTCATTAGTGTTGTGGTTAGGGTTAGGTTTAGGTTTAGTGTTAGAAGTTCAGTTTAGCATTAGGGTTAGGTTTAGGCTTAGGTTTAGCTTTAGGGTTAGGGTTAGGTTTAGGCTTACCATTCGAATTTATATTTGGGTTAACGTTAGGGTTAGGGTTAGGGTTAGGGTTAGGATTAAGTTTAGAGAGGGTTAGGGTTAGGCTTATGGTAGAATTTGAGTTAGAGTTTCGGGTAGTTGTTAGGTTTAGGGTAAGGGTTAGCTGTAGGGTTAGGGTTACGGTTAGGGTTAGGGTGAGGTTAGAGTCATGGTTAGAGTTATGGATTAGGGTTTGGTTTTGGGTAAGGTTTAGTGTCAGGGTTAGGGTTAGGTTTAGGGATTATGGTTAGTGTTAGTGTTGGGTTAGTGTTAGGGTTAGAGGGTTTCGTTTAGGGATAGAGTTAGGCTTAGCTTTAGGATTAGGGTTAAGGTTTGAGTTTAGGGTGTGGGTTAGTGTTAGAGGTTACTGTTAGTGTTACGGTTAGGGTTAGGGTTAGAATTTGGGTTTAGGGTTAGAGTTAGGGTTAGGGTTAGTTTTAGGGATAAGGTTAGGGTTAGGTATCGTGTTAGCGTTAGTGTTAGTGTTTAGGGTTTCGTTTAGGTTTAGGTTTAGGGTTAGTTTTAGGTTTAGCGTTAAGTTGGTGGTTAGGGTAATGGTTAGGGTTAGGGGTAAGGGTTTGTGTTAGGTTAGGGTTAGGGGTTAGTGTTAGGGTTAGGTTAGGGTTATTGTTAGGCTTAGGGGTAGTTTTATGGCTAGGGGTCGGTTATCGTTAGAGGTTCGCTTTAGATTTAGGGCTAGGGTTAGGGTTAGGGTTTGCTTAGAGTTAGGATTATGGCTAGGGTTAGGGTTAGTGTTAAGGTTAGGGTTGGACATGGTTATGGTTATGGTTAGAGTTAGGATTGGGATTAGGGTTAGGGTTAGTGTTAGGGTTAGGGTTAGAATTAGGGTTTGACGTTAGCGGTTAAGTTTAAGGCTAGCATTAGTGTTAGTGTTAGAGTGTTAGGTTTAAGGTTAGGTTTCGAGTTTGAGGTTAGTATTAGGGCTAGGATTAGGCTTAGGGTTATGGTTAGTGTTCAGGTTTGGGTTAGGGTTAGGGTTATGGTTAGCCTTTGGAATCGGGTGAGGGTTAGGTTTAGAGGTTAGGCTTATGTTTAAGGTTAGGTTTGGAGTTAGATTTTAGGGTTAGTGTTAGGGTTAGAGTAAGGGTTAGTGTCAGTGTTAGTGTGAGGGTTAGGGTTAGGATTAGGGTTCGGATTTTCAGTTAGAATTAGGTTTAGCATTAGGGTTGTTTTTTGTGATAGGTGTAGGGTTAGGGATAGTGTCAGGGTTAGGTTTTGAGTTTAGTGTTAGGGTTAGGGTAATGATTAGTGTTAGGGTTAGGTTTTTAGCTTAGGATTAGGGTTAGAGTTTAGGGTTATGGTTATGGTTAGGGTTCGGTTTAGGGTTATGGTTAGCATTAGAGTTAGAGTTAGGGTTACGGTTAGCGTTAGGCTTAGGTTTAGGGGTATTTTTGAAGCTTAGTTTTAGCGTTAGTGTTAGTGTTAGAAGTTAGCTTTAGTGTTATGGTTAGAGTTAGGTTTAGATTGAGATTTAGGGTTAGGGTTAGGGTGAGTGTTAGAAAATAGGTTTGTGTTGGGGTCAGGATTAGTGTTAGGATTAGACAGGGTTGGGGTTAGGTTTAGGGTTAGGGTTAGGGTTAGGGTTATGATGGGTGTCATGGATAGGGTTATTGTTAGGGTTAGAGTAAGGGTTAGTGTTAGGATTAGGGTTTGCCGTGAAGATTTAGGCTTAGGGTTAGGGTCACGGTTAGGGTTAGTGTTAGATTTTGTGTTAGCGTTAGTGTTAGTGTAAAGGTTAGGCTTAGGGTTAGTGTTAATATTAGGGTTCGGGTTAGTGTTAGGGTTAGAGTTTTGTTTATGGGTTATGATTAGGGTTAGTGTTAGTGTTAGTTTTATAGTTAGGGTTAGAATTAGCGTTAAGTTTAGGGTTAATGTTATGTTTATGAATAGGGTTGGGGTTAAGTGTTAGGGATAGTTTAGGGTTTGGTTTAGGGTTAGCCTTAGGTTATGGTTAGGGTTAAAGTTAGGGTTTGAATTAGGGTTTGTCATTAGGGTTGTGGTTAGGGTTAGGTTTAGAGTTAGGGTTAGAAGTTACGTTTAGCATTAGGGTTAGATTTAGGCTTAGGTTTAACTTTAGGGTTAGGGTTAGGTTTAGGTTTACCCTTCGAATTAAAGTTTGGGTTAGCGTTAGGGTTAGGGTTAGGTTTACGGTTAGGATTAAGTTTAGAGAGGGTTAGAGTTAGGCTTATGGTAGAATTCGAGTTAGAGTTTAGGGTAGGTGTTAGGTTTAGGGGAAGGTTTCGGTGTAGGGTTAGGGTTACGGTTAGGGTTAGGGTGAGGGTTAGAGTTATGGTTAGAGTTATGGATTAGGGTTCGATTTTGGGTAAGCGTTAGTGTTAGGATTAGGGTTAGGTTTAGGGATTATGGTTAGTGTTAGTGTTGGGTTAGTGTTAGGGTTAGAGGGTTTCCTTTAGGGATAGAGTTAGGCTTAGCTTTAGGCTTAGGGTTAGGGTTAGAGGTTAGGGTAAGGGTTAGTGTTAGAGGTTACTGTTAGCATTGCGGTTAGGGTTAGGTTTAGAAATTGGGTTTAGAGTTAGAATTAGGTTTAGGGTTAGTTTTAGGGATAGGGTTAGGCTTCAGTATGGTGTTAGCATTAGTGTTAGTGTTTAGGGTTTCGGTTATGTTTAGGGTTAGTGTTAGTTTTAGGTTTAGCGTGAAGATGATGGCTAGGTTTATGTTTAGATTTAGGGGTTTAGGGTTAGGTTTAGGTTAGTGTTAGGGGTTAGGGTTAGGTTTAGGTTAGGGTTAGGTTTAGGGTTAGGGTTATGTTTATGGCTAGGTTTCAGTTATCGTTAGAGGTCCGCGTTTGATTTAGTGCTAGGGTTAGGTTAAGGGTTAGGTTTAGGGTTCGGGTTGTGGTTAGAGTTAGGTTTACGGCTAGGGTTAGGGTTAGTGTTAGGGTTAGGGTTGGACAGGGTTGCGCTTATGGTTAGTTTTAGGATTGGGATTAGGGTTAAGGTTAGTGTTAGGGTTAGGGTTAGAATTAGGGTTTGACGTTAGGGTTTAGGTCTAGGGCTAGCGTTAGTGTTAGAGTGTTAGGGTTAGGGTTAGGATTGGGGTTAGAGGTTAGCATTAGGGCTAGGATTAGGCTTAGGGTTATGGTTACTGTTCGGGTTAGGGTTAGGGTTAGGGTTATTGTTAGCATTTGATTCGGGTGAGGGTTAGTGTTAGAGGTTAGGCTTATGTTTAAGATTAGGGTTGGAGTTAGGGTTGGAGTTAGAGTTTAGGGTTAGTGTTAGGGTTAGAGTAAGGGTGAGTGTTAGTGTTAGTGTGAGGGTTAGGGTTAGGATTAGGGTTAGGGTACACAGTTAGGCTTAGGTTTAGCATTAGAGTTGCTTTAGTGATAGGTTTAGGGTTAGGGATAGTGTCTGGGTTAGGTTTTGTGTTTAGTGTTAGTGTTAGGGTTATGATTAGTGTTAGGGTTAGGTTTAGAATTTAGGATTAGGGTTAGAGTTTAGGATTATGGTTAGGGTTAGGGTTCGGTTTAGGGTTATGTTTAGCATTAGTGTTAGAGTTAGGGTTCCGGTTAGGGTTAGGGTTAGGTTTCGGGGTAGTGTTGAAGCTTAGGTTTTGTGTTACTGTTAGTGTTAGAAGTTAGCTTTAGTGTTATGGTTAGAGATAGTGTTAGGTTGAGATTTAGGGTTAGGGTTATGGTGAGTGTTAGAAAATAGGTTTGTGTTAGGGTCAGGTTTAGGGTTAGGGGTAGCCAGGGTTAGGGTTAGGGTTAGGGTTAGGGTTTGGATTGGTGTTAGGGATAGGGTTAGTATTAGGACTAGAGTTAGTGTTAGTTTTAGGATAAGGGTTTTGCGTGAAGGTTTAGGATTAGGCTTAGTGTGAGGGTTAGTGTTAGGGTTAAAAAGTTAGGGTTAGGGTTAGAGTTTAGGTTTAGTGTTAGCGTTAGGGTTAGTGTTATAGTTACGGTTTGGTTTCTTCTTAGGTTTAGGGTAGTAGGTTAGCCTTATGTTTAGGGTTATGTTTAGGGTTAGGGTTACATTTAGGGTTGGAATTAATGGTAAGTGTTAGGTTTAGGGTAAGAGATAGGGTTAGTGTTAGGGTTTGGGTTTGAGTGAGGGTTAGGTTTAGCGGTATGGGTTAGGGTTAGTGTTAGGGATTAGGTTTAGAGGTAGGTTTAGGTTTAGGGTTGGGTTTAGCAATAGGGATAGATTGAGTGATATTGTTAGGGTTAAGGTTAGGATTTAGTGTTATTGTTAGGGTTAGGGTTAGCGTTGGAGGTTAGCGATAGATTTAGGGTTAGGGTTAGGGTTAGGGTTACTGTTCGAGTTTAGTGCGAGTGTTAGCGTTAGGGTTAGGATTACGGTTAGGGTTAAGTTTATGGGTAGAAGTTAGAACAAATTAGGATTAGGATTAGGTGTAGGGTTCAGGTTAGGGTTAGGGTTAGGCTTAGAGGTTCGGGTGATTGTTAGGGTTAGTGTTGAAGCTTAGGTTTAGATTTAGGTTCAGGGTTAGAAGTTAGCTTTAACTTTATGTTTAGGGTTAGGTTGAGTTTTACAGTTAGGGTTTGGGTACGATTTAGAAGTTAGGTTTGTGTTACTGTTAGGTTTAGGTTCAGTTTTAAGGTTAGGTTTATATGTTAGGGTTAGCGTTAGCTTTAGGGTTAGTGTTATGTTTAGGGTTTAGGGTTAAGGTTAGTGTTAGGGTCAGGGTTAGGTTTAAGTTTAGTGTAACATTTAGGCTTAGGGTTAGATTTAGGGTTAATGTTAGGGTTAGTGTTAGGGTTAGGGTTAGGATTAGGGTTAGAGTTAGGTTTAGCGTTAGGGTTATGGTTAGAGTTAGTGTTATGGTTAGGGTTAGATTTAGGGTTAGGGTAAATGTTACCGTTAGGGTTAGGGTTAGGATTGAGATTAGGTTTAGGGTTAGTGTTAGGGTTAGGGTTAGGGTTAGGATTAGGGTTTTGACGTTAGGGGTTAGGTTTAAGGCTAGCGTTAGGGTTAGAGTTAGAGTGTTAGTGTTAGGGTTAGGGTTGGGGTTTGAGGTTAGCATTAGGGCTAGGATTAGTCTTTGGGTTATGGTTAGTGTTCGGGTTAGGGTTAGGGTTAGTGTTATGGTTAGCCTTTGGATTCCGGTGAGGGTTAGTTTTAGGGTTAGTGTTAGGCTTAGGGTTAGGGTTAGGGTTAGCGTTATGGTTAGCCTTTCGATTCGGGTGAGTGTTAGGGTTAGGGTTAGGGTAAGGGTTAGTGTTAGAGGTTACTGTTAGCGTTCCGGTTAGGGTTAGGGTTAGAATTTGGGTTTAGGGTTAGAGTTAGGGTTAGGGTTAGTTTTAGGGATTAGGTTAGGGTTAGGTATGGTGTTAGCTTTAGCTTTAGTGTTTAGGGTTTTGGTTAGGTTTAAGGTTAGGGTTAGTTTTAGGTTTAGCGTTAAGGTGAGTGTTAGGGTAAAGGTTAGGATTAGGGGTTAGGGTTAGTGTTAGGTTAATGTTAGGGTTAGGGTTAGGGTTAGGGTTAGGGGTCGGTTATAGTTAGAGGTTCACGTTAGATTTAGGGCTAGGGTTAGTGTTAGGGTGATGGTTAGGGTTATGGTTAGAGTTACGGTTACGGCTAGGGTTAAGGTTAGTGTTAGGGTTAGGGTTCGGTTTAGGGTTATGGTTAGCATTAGGGTTAGAGTTAGGGTTACGGTTAGGGTTAGGGTTAGGGGTAGGGGTAGTGTTGAAGCTTTGGTTAGCGTTAGTGTTAGTGTTAGAAGTTAGCTTTAGTGTTATGGTTAGAGTTAGTGTTAGGTTGAGATTTAGGGTTAGGGTTAGGGTGAGTGTTAGAAAATAGGTTTGTGTTAGGGTCAGGGTTAGGGTTAGGGTTAGACAGGGTTAGCGTTAGGGTTAGGGTTTGAATTGGTGTTATGGATAGGGTTAGTGTTAGGGTTAGAGTTAGGGTGAGTGTTAGGATTTGGGTTTGGCGTGTAGGGTTAGGATTAGGGTTAGGGTAAGTGTTAGGGTTAGTGTTAAAAGGTTAGGGTTAGGGTTAGAGTTTAGGGTTAGTGTTAGCGTTAGGGTTAGGGTTATAGTTATGGTTTGGGTTCTTGTTAGGTTTAGGGTTATATGTTAGGCTTATGGTTAGGGTTTGGTTTAGGGTTAGGGTTACTTTTAGATTTAGACTTAATGGCAAGTGTTAGGGTTAGTTTAAAGGTTAGGGTTAGTGTTAGTGTTTGGGTTTGGGTGAGGGTTAGGGTTAGCCGTGTGGGTTCGGGTTAGTGTTAGGTATTAGGTTTAGAGGTAGGTTTATGTTTAGGGTTGGGTTTAGGCATAGGGATAGATTTAGGTATAGTGTTAGGGTTAAGGTTAGTGTTTAGTGATATTGTTAGGGTTAAGGTTAGGGTTGGAGGTTAGGGATAGATTTAGGGTTAGGGTTAGAGTTAGGGATACGGTTTGAGTTTAGTGCTAGTGTTAGCATTAGGGTTAGGCTTACGGTTAGGGTTAAGGTTATGGTTGGAAGTTAGCATTAAATTAGGGTTAGGATTAGGTGTAGGTTTCAGGTTAGGGTTAGGGTTAGGCTTTGACGTTAGGGTTATGGTTGAAGCTTAGGTTTAGATTTAGGTTCAGGGTTAGAAGTTAGCTTTAGCGTTATGTTTAGGGTTAGGTTGAGTTTTACGGTTAGGGTTTGGGTACGGGTTAGAAGTTAGGTTTGTGTTACTGTTAGGTTAGGTTCAGTTTTTTGCTTAGGTTTGTAGGTTAGGTTTAGGGTTAGGTATAGGGTTAGTGTTAGGGTTAGGGTTTAGGGTTAAGGTTAGAGTTAGGGTAAGGGTTAGGGTTAAGTTTAGTGTAACATTTAGGCTTAGGGTTAGAGTTAGTGTTATTGTTAGGGTTAGTGTTAGGTTAGGGTTAGGGTTAGGGTTAGGGTTAGGGTTAGAGTTACGTTTAGCGTTAGGGTTATGGTTAGAGTTAGTGTTATGGTTAGGGTTAGATTTAGGGTTAGGGTAAAGATTAGGGTTAGGGTTAGGGTTAGGATTGAGATTAGGGTTAGGTTAGTGTTAGGGTTAGGTTTAGGATTAGGGTTTTGACGTTAGGGGTTACGTTTAGGGCTCGCATTATGGTTAGATTTAGAGTGTTAGGTTTAGTGTTAGGGTTGGGGTTTGAGGTTAGCATTAGGGCTAGGATTAGGCTTTGGGTTATTGTTAGTGTTCCGGTTAGGGTTAGGGTTAGGGTTAGGGTTATGGTTAGCCTTTGGATTCCGGTGAGTGTTAGGTTTAGGGTTAGTGTAAGGGTTAGTGTTAGAGGTTACTGTTAGGGTTACGGTTAGGGTTAGGGTTAGAATTTGGGTTTAGGGTTAGAGTTAGGGTTAGGGTTAGTTTTAGGGATTAGGTTAGGGTTAGGTATGGTGTTAGCTTTAGTGTTAGTGTATAGGGTTTCGGTTAGGTTTAGGTTTAGGGTTAGTTTTAGTTTTAGCGTTAAGGTGAGTGTTAGGGTTAGGGTTAGAATTAGGGGTTAGGCTTAGTGTTAGGTTAGGGCTAGGGTTAAGGTTTGGGTAGGTTTAAAATGTTAGGGTTAGGGTTAGAGTTTAGGGTTAGTGTTAGCGTTAGGGTTAGTGTTTGAGTTATGTTTGGGTTCTTGTTAGGTTTAGGGTTATAGGTTATTTTTAGGTTTAGGGTTATTGTTAGTGTTATGGCTAGGGGTCGGTTATGGTTAGAGGTTCGCGTTAGATTTAGTGCTAAGGTTAGAGCTAGGGTTAGGTTAGGGTTGAAGCTTAGGTTTAGATTTAGTTTCAGGATTAGTAGTTAGCTTTAGCGTTATGTTTAGGGTTAGGGTTGGTTGAGTTTTATGGTTAGGGTAAGGGTTAGAAGTTAGGTTTGTGTTACTGTTAGTATTAGGTTCATGTTTAGGGTTAGGGTTAGAGGTTAGGTTTAGGGTTAGGTTTAGGTTTAGGGTTAGGGTTATAGATAAGTGTTCAGGTTAGAGTTAGCGTCAGGGTTAGGATTAAGTTTAGTGTAACATTTAGGCTTAGGGTTAGACTTAGGGTTAGTGTTAGGGTTAGGGTTAGTTTTAGAGGTTAGTGTTATGGTTATGTTTAGGTTTAGGGTTACGCTTAGGTTTCAGGTTAGTGTTATATTTAGGGCTGGCTTAGGGTTAGGGTGAGGATGAGAAGTTAATGTTTGGTGTAGGCTTAGGTTAGGGTTAGGGTTAAGGTTAGGGTTAGGATTAGGGTTAGGTCTAGGTTTAGGGGTTAGTTGTTAGGGAGATGGTTAGGGTTAGGGTTAGGATTAGGGTAAGGGTTATCGCTAGGGGTCGGTTATGGTTAGAGGTTCGCGTTAGATTTAGTGCTAAGGATAGGGCTAGTGTTAGGTTAGGGTTGAAGCTTTGGTTTAGATTTAGTTTCAGGGTTAGAAGTTAGCTTTAGCGCTATGTTTAGGTTTAGGGTTAGGTTGAGTTTTAATAGGGTTAGGTTAAGGGTTAGAAGTTAGGTTTGTGTTACTGTTAGTTTTAGGTTCATGTTTAGGGTTAGGGTTAGAGGTTAGGTTTAGGGTTAGGTTTAGGTTTAGGGTTAGGGTTATAGATTAGGGTTCAGGTTAGAGTCAGGGTCAAGGTTAGGGTTAAGTTTAGTGTAACATTTAGGCTTAGGGTTAGACTTTGGGTTAGTGTTAGGGTTAGGGTTAGTTTTAGAGGTTAGTGTTATGGTTATGCTTAGGGTTAGGGTTACGCTTAGGTTTCAGGTTAGTGTTATATTTAGGGCTGGCTTAGGGTTAGGGTGAGGATGAGAAGTTAATGTTTGATGTAGGCTTAGGTTAGGGTTAGGGTTAATGTTAGGGTTAGGATTAGGGTTAGGTCTAGGTTTAGGGGTTAGTTGTTAGGGAGATGATTAGGGTTAGGGTTAGAGTTATGATTAGTTTTAGTGATATTGTTAAGGTTGGAGTTAATGTTAGGGTTAGTTTTGGTTTGGGTTTAGGGTTAGGGTTTGCTTTAGAGTTAGGGTTAGGGTTACGTTTCTATATAGGGTAAGGGTTAGGATTAGGGTTAGATGACAGGTTACAGTTAGGTTTAGGGTTAGTGTGAGGGTTAGGGTTAGGGTTAGAGTTAGGTTTAGTGGTGGGGTTAGGGTTAGAGTTAGGGTTAGGTTTAGGGTTAGATTTAGGGTTAGGGTAAAGTTTCGGGTTAGGGTTAGGATTGAGATTAGGGTTAGGGTTAGTGTTAGGGTTTGGTTTAGTATTAGGTTTTGACGTTAGGGGTTAGGTTTAGGGCTAGCGATAGGGTTAGTGCTAGATTTGTATGGTTAGGGTTAGGGGTGGGGTTTGACGTTAGCATTAGGCCTAGGTTTAGGCTTTTGGTTATGTTTAGTGTTCGGGTTAGGGTTAGGGTTAGGGTTATGGTTAGCCTTTGGATTCAGGTGAGGGTTATCGTTAGTGTTAGGGTTAGGATTAGGGTTATGGTTAGCCTTTGGATTTGGGTGAGTGTTATGGTTAGTGTTAGGGTAAGGGTTAGTGTTATAGGTTACTCTTAGGTTTACGGTTATGGTTTGGGTTAGAATTTGGGTTTAGGGTTAGAGTTAGGTTTAGGGTTAGTTTTAGGGATAATTTTAGGGTTAGGTATTGTGTTAGCTTTAGTGTTAGTGTTTATGTTTTCGGTTAGGTTTAGGGTTAGGTTTAGTTTTAGGTTTAGCGTTAAGGTGAGTGTTAGGGTTAGAGTTTGGATTAGGGTTTGACGTTAGGGTTAGGGTTAGGGTTAGGGTTAGTGTTACGGTTTGAACTTAGCTTTAGGGCCAGGATTAGGCTTTGGGTTATCGTTAGTGTTTGGGTTAGTGTTATTGTTAGCCTTTAGATTCGGTTGAGGGTTAGTGTTAGGGTTACGTTTAGATTCATGGTTAGCCTTTGGATTGGGGTGAGGTTTAGGGTTAGGGTTAGGGTAAGGCTTAGTGTTAGAGGTTACTGTTAGGGTTATGGTTAGGGTTAGGGTTAGAATTTGGGATTAGAGTTAGAGTTAGTGTTAGGGTTAGTTTTAGGGATAAGGTTAGGGTTAGGTACGGTGTTAGCGTTAGTGTTAGTGTTTAGGGTTTCCGTTAGGTTTAGGGTTAGGGTTAGTTTTAGGTTTAGCGTTAAGGTGAGGATTAGGGTTATGGTTAGGGTTAGGGGTTAGGGTTAGGGTTAGGTTAGGGTTTAGGTTAGGGTTAGGGTTAGGGTTATGGCTAACGGTCAGTTATGGTTAGAGCTTCGCATTAGATTTAGGGCTAGGGTTAGGGTTAGGATTAGAGTTAGGGTTAGGGTTAGGGTTAGAGTTAGGGTTAGGGTTAGTTTTAGGGTTAGGGTTGGACAGGGTTATGGTTATGTTTAGGGTTTGGATAGGGATTAGGATTAGGGTTAGTGTTAGGGTTAGGGTTAGGATTAGGGTATGACGTTAGGTTTAGGGCTACCGATAGGGTTATTATCAGAGTGGTAAGGTTAGGGTTAGGGTTGGTGTTTGAGGTTAGCATTAGGGCTAGGATTGGACTTAAGGTTATGGTGAGTGTTCGGGTTAGGGTTAGGGTTAGGGTAATGGTTAGCCTTTGGATTCGGGTGAGTGTTAGAGTTAGGGTTAGAGTTAGGGTTACGGTTAGGCTTTGGATTCCGGTGAGTGTTAGGGTTAGGGTTAGGGTTAGTGTTAGGATTAGGGTTTGGCTTGAAGTTTTAGGATTAGTGTTAGGGTTAGGGTTAGGGTTAGGGTTAAAAGGTTAGGGTTAGGGTTAGAGTTTAGGGTTAGTGTTAGCGTTAGGGTTAGGGTTATAGTTACGGTTTGGGTTCTTGTTATGTTTAGGGTTATAGGTTAGGCATATGGTTAGGTTTAGGTTGAGGGTTAGGGTTACTTTTAGGGTTAGAGTTAATGGTAAGTGTTAGCGTTTGGGTAAGGGTTAGGGTTAGTGTTAGGGTTTGGGGTTGGGTGAGGGTTAAGTTTAGCGGTATGGGTTAGGGTTAGTGCTAGGGATTAGGTTTAGAGGTAGGTTTAGGTTTAGGGTTGGGTTTAGGCCTAGGGATAGATTTAGTGATATTGTTAGGGTTAAGGTTATGGTTTAGTGTAATTGTTAGGGTTAGGTTTAGGGTTAGGTTTAGGGTTGGAGGTTAGGGATAGATTTAGGGTTAGGGTTAGTGTTAGGGTTACGGTTCGAGTTTAATGGTAGGGTTAGCGTTAGGTTTAGGCTTATGGTTAGTGTTCAGGTTATGGTTAGAAGTTAGCGTTAAATTAGGGTTAGGATTAGGTGTAATGTTCAGGTTGGGGTTAGGGTTAGGCTTAGAGGTTTGGGTTAGTGTTAGGTTAGGTTTGAAGCTTAGGATTAGATTTAGGTTCAGGGTTAGAAGTTTGCTTTAGCGTTATTTTTAGGTTTAGAGTTAGGTTGAGTTTTACGGTTAGGGTTAGGGTAAGGGTTAGAAGTTAGGTTTGTGTTACTGTTAGGTTTAGGTTCATGTTTAGGGTTAGGGTTAGAGGTTAGGGTTAGGGTTAGGTTTAGGTTTAGGGTTAGGGTTATAGATTAGGGTTAAGGCTAGAATTAGGGTCAGGGTTAGGGTTAAGTTTAGTGTAACATTTAGGCTTAAGGTTAGATTTAGTGTTAGTGTTAGGGTTAGTTTCAGAGGTTAAAGTTATGGTTATTGTTAGGTTTAGGGTTACGCTTAGGTTTCAGGTTAGTGTTATATTTCGGGCTGGCTTAGGTTTAGGGTGAGGATGAGAAGTTAATGTTTTGTGTATGCTTAGGTTTAGGGTTAGGGTTAAGGTTAGGGTTAGGATTAGGGTTAGGTCTAGGTTTAGGGGTTAGTTGTTAGGGAGATGATGTAGGTTAGGGTTAGGGTTATGATTAGTTTTAAGGATATTGTTAAGGTTGGAGTTAGTGTTAGGGTTAGTTTTGGGTTGGGTTTAGTGTTAGGGTTAGCTTTAGAGTTAGGGTTAGGGTTACGTTCGGTATTGGGTAAGATTTAAGATTACGGTTAGATGATAGGTTACAGTTAGGTTTAGGGTTAGTGTGAGGGTTAGGGTTAGGTTTAGAGTTCGGGTTAGTGTTAGGGTTAGGGTTAGAGTTAGGGGTAGGGTTAGGGTTAGATTTAGGGTTAGGGTAAAGGTTAGGGTTAGGGTTAGGATTGAGATTAGGGTTAGGGTTATTGTTAGGGTTAGGTTTAGGATTAGGGTTTGACATTAGGGGTTAGGTTTAGGGCTAGCGATAGGGTTAGTGTTAGATTGGTATGGTTAGGGTTAGGGTTGGGGTTTGAGGTTAGCATTAGGCCTATGATTAGGCTTTGGGTTATGATTAGTTTTCGGGTTAGGGTTAGGGTTAGGGTTATGGTTAGCCTTTGTATTCAGGTGAGGGTTCGGGTTAGGGTTAGGATTAGGGTTATGGTTAGCCTTTGGATTCGGGTGTGTGTTAGGTTTAGTGTTAGGGTAAGGGTTAGTGTTAGAGGTTACTATTAGGTTTACGGTTATGGTTAGGGTTAGAATTTGTGTTTAGGGTTAGAGTTAGGTTTAGTGTTAGTTTTAGGGATAAGGTTAGGGTTAGGTATGGTGTTAGCTTTAGTGTTAGTGTTTATGTTTTCGGTTAGGGTTAGGGTTAGTTTTAGGTTTAGCGTTAAGATGAGTGTTAGGGTTAGGGTTAGGATTAGGATTTGACGTTAGTGTTAGGGTTAGGGTTAGTGTTAGGGTTTGAGGTTAGCATTAGGGCTAGGATTAGGCTTTGGGTTATGGTTAGTGTTCGGGTTAGGGTTTAGGGTTAAGGTTAGAGTTAGGGTCAGGGTTAGGGTTAAGTTTAGTGTAACATTTAGGCTTAGGGTTAGATTTAGTGTTATTGTTAGGGTTAGTGTTAGTGTTAGGGTTAGGGTTAGAGTTAGGTTTAGCGTTAGGTTTATGGTTAGAGTTAGTGTTAGGGTTAGGGTTAGCGTTATGGTTAGCCTTTGGATTCGGGTGAGTGTTAGGGTTAGGGTTAGGTTAAGGGTTAGTGTTGGAGGTTACTCCTAAGGTTACCATTAGGGTTAGGGTTAGAATTTGGGTTTAGGGTTAGAGTTAGGGTTAGGGTTAGTTTTAGGGATATGGTTAGGGATAGGTATGGTGTTAACTTTAGTGTTAGTGTTTATGGTTTCAGTTAGGTTTAGGGTTAAGGTTAGTTTTAGGTTTAGCGTTAAAGTGAGTGTTAGGGTTAGGGTTAGGATTAGGGTTTGACATTAGTGGTTAGGTTTAGTGCTAGCATTAGGGGTAGAGTGTTAGGGTTAGGGTTAGGGTTGGGGTTTGAGGTTAGCATTAGGGCTAGGATTAGGCTTTGGGTAATGGTGAGTGTTCGAGTTAAGGTTAGGGTTAGGGTTATGGTTAGCCTTTGGATTTGGGTGAGTATTAGGGTTAGGGTTAGGGTTAGGGTTATGGTTAGCCTTTGGATTCGGGTGAGGGTTAGTGTTAGGGTTAGGCTTAGGCTTAGGGTTAGGGTTATGGTTAGCGTTTTGATTCGGGTGAGGGTTAGGGTTAGGTTAAGTATTAGTGTTAGAGGTTACTGTTAGGTTTACGGTTAGGGTTACGGTTAGATTTGAGTTTAGAGTTAGAGTTAGGGTTAGGGTTAATTTTAGGGATAAGGTTAGGGTTATGTATTAGCGTTAGTGTTAGTGTTTAGGGTTTCGGTTACGTTTAGTGTTAGGGTTAGTTTTAGGTTTAGCGTTAAGTTGAGGATTAGGGTTAGGGTTACGTTTAGGGGTTAGGATTAGGATTAGGTTAGGCTTAAGGGTAGGGTTATGGTTAGGGTTATGGCTAACGATCGGTTATGGTTAGAGGTTCGCATTAGATTTTGGGCTAGGGTTATGGTTAGGGTTATGGTTAGGGTTAGGGTTATGGTTAGAGTTACGGTTACGGCTAGTGTTAGGATTAGTTTTAGGGTTAGTGTTGGACAGGGATATGGTTATGGTTAGGGTTTGGATAGGGATTAGGGTTAGGGTTAGTTTTAGGGTTAGGGGTAGCATTAGGGTTTGACGTTAGGTGTTAGGTTTAGGGCTAGCATTAGGGTTAGGGTTAGAGTGGTATGGTTAGGGTTAGGGTTAGCGTTTGAGATTAGCATTAGGGCTAGGATTAGGCTTAGGGTTATGGTGAGTGTTTGGGATAGGGTTAGGGTTAGGGTTATGGTTAGCCTTTGGATTCGGGTGAGGGTTACCGTTAGAGCTTAGGCTTATGGTTAAGGTTAGGGTTGGAGTTAGGTTTGAAGTTCGAGTTTAGGGATAGTGTTAGGGTTAGAATAAGGATTAGTGTTAGTGTTAGTGTTAGGGTTAGGTTTAGCATTAGGGTTAGTGTTTTCAGTTAGGCTTAGGTTTAGCATTAGGGTTGTTTTTAGTGATAGGTTTTGGGTTAGGGATAGTGTCAGGGTTAGGTTTTGGGTTTAGTGTTAGCGTTAGGGTTATAATATATGTTAGGTTTCGGTTTAGAATTTAGGATTAGGGTTAGAGTTTAGCGTTATGCTTAGGGTTTGGTTTCGGTTTAGGGTTATGGTTAGCATTAAATTTAGAGTTAGGGTTACGGTTAGGGTTAGGGTTAGGTTTAGGGGTAGTGTTGAAGCTTAGGTTTATCGTTAGTGTTAGTGTTAGAAGTTAGCTTTAATGTTATGGTTAGAGTTAGAGTTAGGATTAGGATTAGGGTTAGGATTAGGGTTAGTGTTAGTGTTAGGGTTTGTGTTGAGGGTTAGGGTTAGCGTTAGGGTTAGGGTTAGAGGTTAGGGTTAGAGTTAGGTTTAGGTTTAGGGTTAGGGTTATAGATTAGGGTTAAGGTTAGAGTTAGGGTCAGGGTTAGGGTTAGGGTTAGGGTTAGGTTTTGTGGTAGGGTTAGTGTTAGAATTAGGGTTTGACGTTAGGTGTTAGATTTAGGGCTAGCGTTAGGGTTAGTGTTAGTGTGTTAAGGTTAGGGTTAGGTTTGGGGTTTGAGGTTAGCATTAGGGCTAGGATTAAGCTTAGGGTTACGGTTAGTGTTCGGGTTAGGGTTAGGGTTATGGTTATGGTTAGCCTTTGGATTCAGGTGAGGGTTATGGTTAGAGGTTAGGCTCATGGTTAAGGTTAGGGTTGGAGTTAGGTTTGGAGTTAGAGTTTAGGGTTAGTGTTAGGGTTATAGTAAGGGTTAGTGTTAGTGTTAGTGTTAGGGTTAGGGTTAGGATTAGGGTTTGGGTTTTCTGTTAAGCTTAGGTATAGCATTAGGGTTGTTTTTAGTGGTAGGTTTAGTGTTAGGGATAGTGTCAGGGTTAGGTTTTGTGTTTAGTGTTAGGGTTAGGGTTATGATTAGTGTTAGGGTTAGGTGTAGAGTTTAGGTTTATGGTTAGAGTTTAGCGTTATGGTTACGGTTAGGGTTCTGTTTAGGGTTATGATTAGCATTAGAGTTAGAGTTAGGGTTACGGTTAGGGCTATGGTTAGGTTTAGGGGTAGTGTTGAAGCTTAGGTTAGGGTTAGTGTTAGTGTTGGAAGTTAGCTTTAGTGTTATGGTTAGAGTTAGGTTTGGTTTTAGGCATAGGGATAGTTTTAGGGATAGTGTTAGGGTTAATGTTAGGGTATAGTGTTACTGTTAGGGTTAGGGTTAGGGTTTGGGTTAGTGGTGGAGGTTAGCGATATATTTAGCATTAGGGTTAGTGTTAGGGTTACGGTTCGAGTTTAGTGCTAGGGTTAGCGTTAGCTATAGGCTTACGGTTAGGGTTAAGGTTATGGTTAGAAGTTAGCGTTAAATTGGGTTTAGGATTAGGTGTAGGGTTCAGGTTAGTGTTTGGGTTAGGCTTAGAGGTTCGGGTTAGTGTTAGGGTTAGGGTTGAAGCTTAGGTTTAGAATTAGGTTCAGGGTTAGAAGTTAGCTTTAGCATTATGTTTAGGGTTAGGGTTATGTTGAGTTTTACGTTTAGGGTTAGGATAAGGTTTAGAAGTTAGATTTGTGTTACTGCTAGGTTTAGGTTCAGGTTTAGGGTTAGGGTTAGAGGTTAGGGTTTGGGTTAGGGTTAGGGTTAGGGTTAGGGTTAGGGTTAGAGATTAGTGTTAAGGTTAGAGTTAGGGTGAGGGTTAGGGTTAAGTTTAGTGTAACATTTAGGCTTAGGGTTATATTTAGGGTTAGTGTTAGTGTTAGGTTTAGATTTAGAGGTTAGTGTTATGGTTATGTTTAGGGTTAGGGTTACGCTTAGGTTTCAGGTTAGTGTTAGATTTAGGGCTGGCTTAGGGTTAGGGTGAGTATTAGAAGTTAAGGTTTGGTGTAGGCTTAGGGTTAAGGTTAGGGTTAAGGTTAGGGTTAGGGTTAGATTTAGTTTTAGGTTTAGGGGTTATTTGTTAGGGAGATGATTAGGGTTAGGGTTAGGGTTATGATTAGTTTTAGGGATATTGTTAAGATTGGAGTTAGTGTTAGGGTTAGTTTTGTGTTGGGTTTAGGGTTAGCGTTTAGTGTTAAGGTTAGGGTTAGAGTAGGGGTTAGGGTTAGTTCTAGATTTAGGGTTAGGGTAAAGTTTAGTGTTAGGGTTACGCTTAGGTTTCATTTTATTGTTAGATTTAGGGCTGGCTTAGGGTTAGGGTGAGAATTAGAAGTTAAGGTTTGGTGTAGGTTTAGGGTTAATGTTAGGGTTAAGGTTAGGGTTAGGGTTAGCGTTAGGGTTAGGTTTAGGGTTAGGGGTTAGTTGTTAGGGAGATGATTAGGGTTAGGGTTAGGGTTATGATTAGTTTTAGGGATATTGTTAAGGTTGGAGTTAGTTTCAGGGTTAGTTTTGGGTTCGGTTTAGGGTTAGGATTAGCTTTAGAGTTAGGGTTAGGGTTACATTTCGGTATAGGTTAAAGGTTAGGATTAGGGTTAGATGATAGGTTACGGTTAGGGTTATGGTCAGTGTGAGGGTTAGGGTTAGAGTTAGGTTTAGCATTAAGGTTAGGGTTAGAGTAGGGTTTAGTGTTAGGTTTAGATTTAGGGTTAGGGTAAAGTTTAGGGTTAGGGTTATGGTTAGCATTGAAATTACGGTTTGGGTTAGTGTTAGGGTTAGGGTTAGGATTAGGGTTTGACGTTAGGGGTTAGGTTTAGTGCTAGCGTTAGGGTTAGTGTTAGAGTGTTAGGGTTAGGGTTAGGGTTGGGGTTTGAGGTTAGCATTAGGGCTAGGATGAGGCTTAGGTTTATGGTGAGTGTTCGGGTTAGGGTTAGGGTTAGGGTTATGGTTAGCCTTTGGATTCGTGTGATGGTTAGTATTAGAGGTTAGGCTTATGGTTAAGGTTAGGGTTGGAGTTAGGGTTGGAGTTAGAGTTTTGGGTTAGTGTTAGGGTTAGAGTAAGGATTAGTGTTAGTGTTAGTGTTAGGTTTAGGGTTAGGATTAGGGTTAGTGTTTTCAGTTAGGCTTAGGTTTAGCATTAGGGTTGTTTTTAGTGATAGGTTTAGGGTTTGGGTTAGTGTCAGGGTTAGGTTTTGGGTTTAGTGTTAGGATTAGGGTTATGACTAGTGTTAGGGTTAGGTTCCGAGTTTAGGATTAGGGTTAGAGTTTAGCATTATGCTTAGGTTTAGGGTTTGGTTTAGGGTTATGGTTAGCATTAGGTTTAGAGTTAGTGTTACGGTTAGGATTAGGGTTAGGTTTAAGGGTAGTGTTGAAGCTTAGGTTTAGCGTTAGTGTTAGTGTTAAAAGATAGCTTTAATGTTATTATTAGAGTTAAATTTAGGTTGAAATTTAGGCTTAGGTTTAGGGTGAATGTTAGAAAATAGGTATGTGTTATGGTCAGGGTTAGCGTTAGGATTAGACAGGGTTAGGATTAGGGTTAGGGTTTGGATTAGTGTTAGGTATAGGTTTAGTGTTAGGGTTAGAGTTAGGGTTAGTGTTAAGATTAAGGATTGGCTTGAAGTTTTAGGATTAGGGTTAGGGTTAGCGATAGGGTTAGTGTTAGGGTTAGGGTTTGGGTTAGGGTTAAAAGGTTAGGGTTAGGGTGAGAGTTTAGGTTTAGTGTTAGCATTACGGTGACTATTATAGTTACGGTTTGGATTCTTGTTAGGTTTAGGGTTATAGGTTAGGCTTATGGTTAGGGTTAGGTTTAGGGTTAGGGTTACATTTATGGTTAGAGTTAATGTTAAGTGTTAGGGTTAGGGTAACGCTTAGGGTTAGTGTTAGGGTTTGGGTTTGGGTGAGGGTTAGGTTTAGCGGTATGGTTTATGGTTAATGCTAGGGATTAGGTTTAGAGGTAGGTTTAGGATTAGGGTTGGGTTTAGGCATAGGGATAGATTTAGGGATAGTGTTATTGTTAAGGTTATTGTTTAGTGTAATTGTTAGGGTTATTGTTAGGGTTAGGGTTAGGGTTGGAGTTTAGGGATAGATTTAGTGTTAGTGTTAGGGTTACGTTTCAAGTTTAGTGGTAGGGTTAGCTTTTGGTTTAGGCTTACCGTTAGGGTTCAGGTTATGGTTAGAATTTCGTGTTAAATTAGGGTTAGGATTAGTTGTAATGTTCAGGTTAGGGTTAGCGTTAGGCTTAGAGGTTTGTGTTGGTGTTAGGGTTAGTGTTGAAGCTTAGGTTTAGATTTAGGTTCAGGTTTAGAAGTTAGCTTTAGCATTATGTTTAGGGTTAGGGTTAGGTTGAGTTTTACCGTTAGGGTTATGGTAAGATTTAGAAGTTAGGTTTGTGTTATTGTTAGGTTTACGTACAGGTTTAGGGTTAGGGTTAGAGGTTAGATTTAGGGTTAGGTTAGGGTTGAAACTTAGGTTTAGATTTAGGTTCAGGATTAGAAGTTAGCTTTAGCGTTATGTTTAGGGTTAGCGTTAGGTTGAGGTTTACCATTAGGGTTAGGATAAGGGTTAGAAGTTAGGTTTGTGTTACTGTTAGGTTTAGTTTCAGGTTTAGGGTTAGGGTTAGAGGTTAGGGTTAGGGTTAGGTTTAGGGTTAGGGTTAGTTTTATAGATTAGGGTTAAGGTTAGAGTTATTGTCAGGGTTAGGGTTAAGTTTAGTGTAACATTTAGGCTTAGGGTTATATTTAGGGTTAGTGTTAGGGTTAGGGTTAGATTTAGAGGTTAGTGTTATTGTTATGGTTAGGGTTAGGGTTACGCTTAGGTTTCAGGTTATTGTTAGATTTAGGGCTGGCTTAGGGTTAGGGTGAGTATTAGAAGTTATTGTTTGCTGTAGGCTTAGGGTTAAGGTTAGGGTTAAGGTTAGGGTTATGGTTAGTTTTAGGTTTAGGGTTAGGGGTTAGTTGTTAGGGAGATGATTACGGTTAGGGTTATGATTAGGGAAATGGTTAGTGTTAGGGTTAGGGTTATGATTAGTTTTAGGGATATTTTTAAGGTTGGAGTTAGTGTTACTTTTGGGTTGGGTTTAGGGTTAGGGTTAGCTTTAGATTTAGGGTTAGGCTTACGTTTCGGCATAGGGTAGGTTTAGGATTAGGGTTAGATGATACGTTACAGTTAGGGTTAGGTTTAGTGTGAGGGTTAGTGTTAGGGTTACAGTTAGGTTTAGCGTAAAGGTTAGGGTTGAGTTAGGGTTAGGGTTAGTTTTAAAAGGTTAGGGTTAGGGTTAGAGTTTAGGGTTAGTGTTAGCGTTAAGGTTAGTGTTTTAGTTACGGTTTGGGTTCCTGATAGGTTTAGGGTTATAGGTTAGGCTTATGGTTAGGGTTAGCTTTAAGGTTAGAGTTACGTTTAGGTTAGAGTTAATGGTAAGTGTTAGGGTTAGGGTAAGGGTTAGGGTTAGTGTTAGGGTTTGGTTTTGGGTGAGGGTTAGGTTTAGCGATATTGGTTAGGGTTAGTATTATGGATTAGGTTTAGAGGTAGGGTTAGGTTTAGGGTTGGGTTTAGGCATAGGGATAGATTTTGGTATAGTGTTAGGGTTAAGGTTAGGGTCTAGTGTTATTGTTAGGGTTATGGTTAGGGTTGGAGGTTAGGGATAGATTTAGGGTTAGGGTTAGTGTTAGGGTTATTGTTCGAGTTTAGTGCTAGGGTTAGTGTTAGGGTTAGGCTTACGGTTAGGGTTAAGGTTATGGTTAGAAGTTAGCGTTAAATTAGGGTTAGGATTAGTTGTAGGGTTCAGGTTAGGGTTAGGGTTAGGCTTAGAGGTTAGTGTTAGTGTTAGGGTTAGGTTTGAAGCTTAGGTTTAGATTTAGGTTCAGGGTTAGAAGTTAGCTTTAGTGTTATCTTTATAGTTAGGTTGAGTTTTACAGTTAAGGTTGGGTCAGGGTTAGAAGTTAGGTTTGTGTTACTGTTAGGTTTAGGTTCAGGTTTAGGTTTAGGGTTCTAAGTTAGGGTTATTAGGCCTAGGGGTAGACGATTGGATGGTTAGTGTTAGGGTTATGGTTATGGATAGGGTTAGGGTTAGAGTTACAGTTACTGTTACTGTTAGTGTTAGGGTTAAGGTTGGTGTTAGGGTTTAGGATTAGGGTTAGTGTTATGGCTAGTGTTAGTGTTAGGTGTTAGGCTTAGGGTAAGGGTTAGGGTTAGAGTTACAGTTAGGGTTAGATTTAGTGTTAGGGTTAGGTTAGGTTTAGGGTTAGGGTTGGGGTAAGTGTAAAGTTTATGTTAAGTGTTAGGTTTAGGGTTAGGGTGAGGGTTAGGGTTAGGGTTAGTGTTAGAGTAAGTGTTAGGGTTAGGAATAGTGTTAGGGTTAGGGTAACGGTTAAGGTTAGGATTTGGATTGGCTGACGGTTGGGTTTAGGGTTATGGTTAGGCTTAGGGTTAGGATTAGAGAGTAAGTGTTAGGATTATGCTTAGAGAGTTAGAGGGTTAGGGTAAGGGTTTGGGTTAAGGATAGGGTTAGAGTGTTACTGTTAGTTTTAGTTTTAGGGTTTGAGGGTTAGCATTAGGGTTAGGGTTAGAGGGTTAGTGCTAGGGCTAGTGTTAGCATTAGGGTTAGAATTAGGGTTAGTTTTAGGGTTAGGGTTAGGGTTAGGGTTTAGGGTTAGTTTTAGGGTTAGGGTTAGGGTTAGGGTTATGGTTGTGTTAGGTTTAGGTTTCGGTTTAGGGTTAAGGTTAGGGTTAGTGTTAGTGTTTAGGGTTAGAGTGCTAACGTTTTAGGGTTAGGGATAGGGTTAGGCTTAGGGTTAGAGGGTTATGGTTAGGGTTAATGTTAGATTTTGTGTAAGGCTTAGGTTTAGAATTAGCATTAGTGTTAGGGTTAGCATTATGGTTAGTATTAGGATTAGTGTTATTGTTAGGTTTAGGGTTATAATGTTGGATGTTTAGGATTAGGGTTATGGTTATGATTAGGTTTAGAGGGTTGGGGTTAGCATTAGGGTTAGGTTTAGACCGTTAGGGTTGGTCTTAGAGTCATGCTTATCGTTAGGATTAGATGTTAGTTTTAGTGTTAGGGTTAGGGTTAGGATTAGGGTTATGGTTAGCATCAGAGTTTTAGAGTTTAGGTTTAGGGTTCGGGTTAGGGTTAGTGTTCGAGGCGAAGGATAGGGCTAGGGTTAGAGTGTTAGTTTTAGGGTTAGGGTTTGGTTTAGGGTTAGGGTTAGGGTTAGGTTTAGAGGGTTAGTGTTCGGGTTAGTGTTAGGCATATGGTTAGCGTTAGAGGGTTATTGTTAGGATTAGGGTTAGGGTTAGGGTTCACGTTAGAAGATTATGGTTAGACTTATGGTTAAAGAGTTAGGGTTAGGGTTTGGGTTAGGGTAAAGTTTAGGTTAACGGTTAGGTATAGGGTTAGGTTTAGGGTTAGCGTTAGGCTTAGGGTTAGGTTTAGGGCTAGGGTTAGACGATTGGATGGTTAGTGTTAGGGTTATGGTTAGGGATAGGGTTAGGTTTAGAGTTAGAGTTACTGTTACTGTCAGGGTTAGGGTTAAGGTTTGTGTTAGGGTTAGGGTTAGGTTTAGAGTTAGGGTTAATTTTAGGGTTAGGGTTAAGATTAGGGTTTAGGGGTAGGGTTTGGGTTAGGGTTAATTTTAGGTTTAGGGTTAGGTTTAGGGTTATTGTTAGGGTTACGGTTAGGTTTAGGGTTAGGTTTAGGGTTAGGGTTAGTGTTAGGTTTAGAGCGTTAGAGCGATAGGGTTAGGGTTAGGGTTAGAGGGTTAGGGTTAGGTTTAATGTTAGATTTAGGGTAAGGCTTAGGTTTTGGATTAGGATTAGTGTTAGGGTTACCGTTACAGTTATTATTAGGGTTAGGGTTAGTGTTAGGTTTAGGGCTAGAGGGTTTGATGTTTAGGGTTAGGGTTATGGTTAGGTTTAGAGGGTTGGGGTTAGCGTTAGGGTTAGGTTTAGAGGGTTAGGGTTGTTCTTAGGGTCAGGGTTGGCGTTAGTGTTAGAGGTTACGTGTAGTGTTAGTGTTAGGGTTATGGTTATGGTTAGGGATAGAGGGTTAGGTCTAGAGTCTTATTGATAGCTTTAGGGTTAGAGTGTTAGATTTAGGGTTAGGGTTAGGTTTAGGGTTAGGGTTAGGGTTACAGGGTTAGAGTGTTAGGGTTCGGGTTAGTGTTAGTTATATGGTTAGCATTAGAGGGTTATTGTTAGGATTAGGGTTAGTGTTAGGGTTCACGTTAGAGGATTATGGTTAGACTTACGTTTAGATGGTTAGTATTAGGGTTCGGGTTAGGATAAGGTTTAGGTTTAGGGCTAGTGTTAGATGATTGGATGGTTAGTGTTAGGGTTATGGTTATGGATAGGGTTAGGATCAGAGTTAGAGTTACTGTTACTGTTAGGGTTTGGTTTAAGGTTGGTGTTAGGGTTTATGGTAAGGGTTATTGTTAGGGCTAGAGTTAGTGTTAGGTGTTAGGGTTAGGTTTAATGTTAGAATTACAGTTAGGGTTAGATTTAGTGTTAGGGTTAGGTTAGGTTGATGGTTAGGTTTGGGGTAAGTGTAAGGTTTAGTTTAAGGGTTAGGTTTAGGGTTACAATTAATGTGAGAGTGTTAGGGTTAGGGTTATTGTTAGGGTTAGGTTTATGGTTAGGGTTAGTGTTAGTGTTAGGGTTAGTGTTAGGGTTAGAGTAATTTTTAGTGTTAGGGCTAGTGTTATGGTTAGGGTAACAGTTAGGGTTAGCATTAGGTTTGGGTGACGGTAGGGGTTAGGGTAAGGATTACAGTGTAAGTGTTTGGTTATATTTAGGGTTAGGGTTAAGGTTAGGGTTAGCATTAGAAGGTAAGTTTTAGGGTTATCTTTAGAGAGTTAGTGGGTTAGGGTTAGGGTGGGGGTTAACGTTAGGGTTAGAGGGTTACGGTTAGGGTTAGTGTTAGGGTTTTAGGGTTAGTATTAATGTTAGGGTTAGAAAGGTATGGCTAGGACTCGGTTTAGGTTTAGAGTTAGAGTTAGGGTTAGTTTTAGGGTTAGTGTTAGGTTTAGGTTTAGGGTTAGTGTTAGTGTTAGGGTTAGAGCGTTAGAGGGTTAGGCTTAGGGATAGGTTTAGTGTTAGGGTTAGGGTTAGTGTTAGGTTTAGGGTTAGGGTAAGAGTAAGTGTTAGGGTTAGGGTTAGTGTTGGAGTTAGGGTGAAGGTTAGGTTTAGAATTAGGATTGGGTGACGGTTGGGTTTAGGGTTATAGTTAGGCTTAGGGTTAGCATTAGAAGGTAAGTTTTAGGGTTATGTGTAGAGAGTTAGAGGGTTAGGGTTAGGGTTAGGGTTAAGGTTAGGGTTAGAGGGTTATGGTTAGGGTTAGTGTTAGGGTTTGAGGGTTAGTATTAGTGTTAGGGATAGAGGGTTAGGGCTAGGTATAGGGTTAGGGTTAGGGTTATAGTTAGGGTTATTTATAGGGTTAGGGTTAGGGTTTAGGTTTACGGTTAAGGTTAGTTTTAGTTTTATGGTTAGGGTTAGGGTTAGGGTTAGTGTTAGGGTTAAAGCGTTAGAGAGATAGTGTTAGGGGTAAGGTTAGGCTTTGTGTTAGAGGGTTAGGGTTAGGGTTAAGATTAGGTTTACCATAAGGCTTAGGTTGAGGATTAGGGTTAGTGTTAGAGTTAGCATAAGGTTAGTATTAGGGTTAGGGTTAGGGTAAGGTTTAGGGTTAGATGGTTGGATGTTTAGTGTTAGGGTTATGGATATGGTTAAGTTTAGTGTTTTGGGATTAGCATTATGGTTAGCTTTCGAAGGTTAGGGTTGGTCTTAGGGTCAAGGTTAGTGTTAGGATTAGAAGTTACGTTTAGTGTTAGGGTTAAGGTTAGGGTTAGGGTTCGGGTTTTGGTAAGGGTTAGGGTTAGGCCTAGGGTTAGACGATTGGAAGGTTAGTGTTAGTGTTATGGTTATGGATAGGGTTAGGGTTAGATTTAGTGTTACTGTTACTGTTAGGGTTAGGGTTAAGGTTCGTGTTGGGGTTTAGGGTTAGGGTTAGTGTTAGGGCTAGTGTTAGTGTTAGGTGTTAGGGTTAGGGTTAGAATTAGAGTTACAGTTAGGATTAGATTTTGTGTTAGGAGTAGGTTAGGTTCAGGGATAGGTTTGGGGTACGGGTAAGGTTTAGGTTAAGATTTAGTTTTAGGGTTAGGGTGATGGTTAGTGTTAGGTTTGGGGTTACGCTGAGTGTGAGAGTGTAGGGTTAGGGTTATGGTTAGGGTTATGTTTATGGTTAGGGTTAGTGTTAGTGTGAGGGTTAGGGTTAGGGTTAGAGCAATTGTTAGGGTTAGGGATAGTGTTACGGTTATTTTAACAGTTAGGGTTAGAATTTGGTTTGGCTGACAGTTGGGTTTAGGGTTATGGTTAGGCTTAGTGTTAGGATTAGAGGGTTAGTGTTAGGGTTATGTTTAGAGAGTTAGAGGGTTGCGGTGAAGGATAGGTTTAGAAGGTTACTGTTAAGGTTAGTGTTAGTGTTTGAGGGTTAGTATTATTGTTAGGGTTAGAGGGTTAAAGCTAGGGCTAGGGTTAGGGTTAGGGTTAGACTTAGGGTTAGTTTTAGGGTTAGCGTTAGGGTTAGGGTTTAGGGGTAGTTTTAGGGTTAGGGTTAGAGTTAGGCTTAGGGTTAATTCTAGCATTAGAGTTAGGGATAAGTTTATTGTTAGGGTTAGGTTTTTGTTTACGGTTAGGGTAGTGTTAGGGTTAGGGTTAGTGTTAGTGTTAGTGTTAGTGTTAGTGTTAGTGTTAGAGTGTTAAAGGTTTAGGGTTAGGTATAGGGTTAGGTTTAGGGTTAGAGGGTTAGGGTTAGGGTTAAGGTTAGGTTTTGGTAAGGCTTAGGTTTAGGATTAGGGTTATTGTTAGGGTTAGCCTTATGGTTAGTATTAGGATTAGTGTTAGTGTTAGGTTTAGGGTTAGAATGTTGGATGTTTAGGATTAGTGTTATGGTTACAGTTAGGTTTAGAAGGTTGGGGTTAGCGTTGGGGTTCGGTTTAGAGGGTTTGGGTCGGTCTTAGGGTCAGGTTTAGCGTTAGGATGACAGGTTTGCTTTACTGTTAGGGTTAGGGTTACGGTTAGGGTTATCGTTAGGGTCAGAGTGTTAGAGTTTTGGTTTAGGGTTCGGGTTAGGGTTAGGGTTAGAGGCAAAGAATAGGGCTAGGGTTAGAGTGTTAGTTTTAGCGTTAGGCTTAGGTTTAGTGTTAGGGTTAGGGTTAGGTTTAGAGGGTTAGAGGGTTAGGGTTCAGGTTAGTGTTTGGCATATGGTTAGCGTTAGAGGGTTATTGTTAGAATTTGGGTTAGGGTTAGGGTTCACGGTAAAGGATTATGGTTAGACTTAAGGTTAGAGGGTTAGGGTTAGGGTTCGGGATAGGGTAAGGGTTAGGTTTAGGTTTAGATTTAGGGTTAGCATTATGGTTAGGGTTAGGTTTAGGGCTAGGGTTAGACGATTGGATTGTTAGTGTTAGGGTTATAGTTATGGATAAGGTTAGGTTTAGAGTTAGAGTTACTGTTACTATTAGGGTTAGGGTTAAGGTTTGTGTTAGTGTTTAGGTTTAGGGTTAGTGTTAGGTTTAGGGTTAGGGTTAGGTTTAGTTTTAGGGTTAGGGTTAGGGTTAGAGTAAGTGTAAGTGTAAGGGCTGGGTTAGTGTTAGGGTTAGGGTAAAGGTTAGGGTTAACATTAGGTTTGGGTGACGGTTGGGTTTAGTGTGTTAGGGCTAGGTTTAGGATTAGAAGGTATGTGTTAGGGTTATGTTTAGAGAGTTAGAGGTTTAGGGTTAGGGTTAGGGTTAAGGTTAGGGTTAGAGGGTTACATTTAGGGTTAGTGTTAGGGTTTGAGTGTTAGTATTAGTGTTAGGTATGGAGGGTGAAGGCTAGGGATAGGGTTATGGTTAGGGTTAGAGTTAGGGTTAGTTTAAGGTTTAGGGTTAGGATTAGGGTTTAGGGTTAGGGATAGGTTTATGGTTATTGTTAGGGATAGGGTTCGGGTAAGGGTAAGGTTTATGTTAAGGTTTAGGTTTAGTGTTAGGGTGAGGGTAAGGGTTAGGTTTGGGGTTTCGCTTAATGTGAGAGTGTTAGGGTTAGGGTTAAGGTTAGGTTTATGGCTAGGGTTAGTGTTAGTGTTAGGGTTAGTGTTAGGTTTAGAGTAAGTTTACGGTTAGGGATAGTGTTAGGGTAACGGTTAGGGTGAAGGTTTGGTTTGGCTGACGGTTGGGTTTAGGGTTATGGTTAGGCTTAGGGTTAGGATTAGAGGGTAAGTGTTAGGGTTATGTTTAGAGAATTAGAGGGTTAGGGTTAGGGTTGGGGTTAAGGTTAGGGTTAGAGGGTTACTGTTAGTGTTAGTGTTAGGGATTGAGGGTTAGTATTAGTGTTAGAGTTAGAGGGTTATGGCTAGGGCTAGGGTTAGGTTTAGGGTTAGAGTTAGGGTTAGTTTTAGGTTTAAGGTTAGGGTTAGGGTTTAGCGGTAGTTTTAGGGTTAGGGTTAGAATTAGGGTTAGGGTTAGTTTTAGGTTTAGATTTTGGGTTATGTTTAGTGTTATGATTAGTTTTAAGTTTAGGGTTAGGGTTAGTGTTACTGTTAGGGTTAGAGAGTTAGAGGTTTAGTGTTAGGGATAGGGTTAGGCTTAGCGTTAGAGGGTTAGGGTTAGGGTTAGGGTTAGCATTATGGTTAGTATTACGATTTAGTGTTAGTGTTAGTTTTAGGGTTAGAATTTTGGATGTCTAGGATTAGGGTTATGGTTATGGTTAGGTTTAGAAGGTTGGGTTTAGCGTTAGGGTTAGGTTTAGAGGATTAGGGTTGATCTTAGGGTCTGGGTTAGCGTTAGGAGTAGAGGTTAGGTTTACTGTTAGGGTTAGGGTTAGGGTTAGGGTTATGGTTAGGGTCAGAGGGTTAGAGTTTTGGTTTCGGGTTAGGATTAGGTTTAGGGTAAGAGGCGAAGGATAGCGCTAGGTTTAGAGTTTTAGTTTTAGGGTTAGGGTTAGGTTTAGTGTTAGGGCTGGGTTTAGGGTTAGAGGGTTAGAAGGTTAGGGTTAGGGTTAGGGTTAGGGTTAGGGTTGTGGTTAAGGGCAAGGTTTAGGTTAAGGGTTAGGTTTAGGGTTAGGGTGAGGTTTAGTTTTAGCTTTGGGGTTACGTTTAGGGTGACAGTGTTAGGGTTAGGGTTATGGTTAGGGTTAGCTTTGTGGTTAGGGTTAGTGTTAGTGTTAGGGTTATGGTTAGGGTTAGAGTAAGTGTTAATGTTAGGGTTAGGGTAACGGTTAGGGTTAGGATTAGGTTTGGGTGACGGTAGGGTTTAAGGTTATGGTTGGGCTTAGGATTAGTTTTCGAGGGTAAGTGTTAGGATTATGTTTAGAGAGTTAGAGGGTTATGTCTAGGGTTAGAGTTAAGGTTAGCTTTAGAGGGTTATGGTTAGTGTTAGTGTTAGGATTTGAGGGTTATTATTAGTTTTAGGGATAGAGGGTTAGGGCTAGGGATAGGGTTGGGCTTAGGGTTAGATTTATGGTTAGTTTCAGGGTTAGGGTTAGCGTTTAGGGTTATGGTTAGGGTTAGTGTTAGTTTTAGGGTTAGGGTTAGGGTTAGGGTTAGTTTTAGGTTAGGGTTAGGGTTAGGGTTAGGGTTAGGTTTAGGCTTAGGTTTAGGTTTAGGGTTAGGGTTAGGGTTAGTGTTAGGGTTAGAGCATTACAGGGATAGGGTTAGGGCTTGGGTTTGGCTTAGGGTTAGAGTGTTAGTGTTAGCGTTAAGGTTAGGTTTAGAGTAAGGCTTAGGTTTCGGATTAGGTTTAGTGTTAAGGTTAGCGTTATGGTTAGTATTAGGGTTTGGGTTAGGGTTAGGTTTAGGGTTAGATCGTTGGATGTTTGGGGATAGGGTTAGGGTTAGGGTTAGGGTAAGGCTTAGGTTTAGGATTAGGGTTAGTTTTAGGGTTAGCAGTATGGTTAGTTTTAGGATTAGTGTTAGTGTTAGGTTTAGGGTTAGAATGTTGGATTGTTAGGATTAGGGTTATGGTTATGGGTAGGTTTAGAGGATTGGGGTTAGCGTTAGGGTTAGGTTTAGAGGGTTAGGGTTGGTCCTAGGGTCAGGGTTAGTGTTAGGATTAGAGGTTAGGTTTAGTGTTAGGGTTAGTGTTAGGGTTAGGGTTATGGTTACGGTCAGAGGGTTAGAGTTTTGGTTTAGGGTTCGGGTTCGGGTTGGGGTTAGAGTCTAAGGATAGGGCTATGGTTTGAGTGTTAGTTTTAGGTTTAGGGTTTGGTTTAGGGTTAGGGTTAGGGTTAGGGTTAGAGGGTTAGAGGGTTAGGGTTTGGGTTATTGTTAGGCATATGCTTAGCGTTAGAGGGTAATTTTTAGGATTAGGGTTAGGGTTCACGTTAGAGAATTATGGTTAGACTTTTTGTTAGTGGATTAGGATTAGGGTACGGGTTAGGTTTAGGGATAGTTTTAGGGTTAGTGTTAGTGTTAGGGTTAGAGAGTCAGAGGGATAGTGTTATGGGGAGGGTTAGGCTTAGGGTTAGAGTGTTAGGGTTAGGGGTAAAGTTAGGTTTAGTGTAAGGCTTAGGTTTTGGATTAGGGTTAGTGTTAGCGTTAGCGTTACGGTTAGTATTATGGTTAGGTTTAGTTTTAGGGTTAGAGGGTTGGATGTTTGGGGTTAGGGTTATGGTTTTGATAAGGTTTAGAGGGTTGATGTTAGCATTAGGGTGTTAGGTTTAGTGGGTTAGGGTTGATCTTATGGTCAGGGTAAGCGTTAGGGTTAGAGGTTAGGTTTAGTGTTAGTGTTAGGATTAGGGTTATCGCTAGGGTTAGAGGGTTAGGTTTAGAGGCTTATTGATAGGGTTAGGGTTAGAGTGTTAGATTTAGGGTTAGGGTTAGTGTTAGAGGGTTAGAGCGTTAGGGTTCGGCTTAGTGTTAGGGATATGGTTAGCATTAGAGGGTTATTGTTAGAATGAGGGTTAGGTTTAGGGTTCACGTAGAGGATTATGGTTAGACTTATGGTTAGAGGGTTAGGGTTAGGTTTCGGTTTAGGTTAAGGGTTAGGTTTAGTGCTAGGGTTAGATGATTGGATGGTTAGTGTTAGGGTTATGCTTAAGTATAGGCTTAGGTTTAGAGTTAGAGTTACTGTTACTGTTAGGATTAGGGTTAAGGTCTGTGTTCGGGTTTAGGTTTAGGGTTAGTGTTAGCGCTAGTGTTAGTGTTAGGTGTTAGGGTTAGGGTTAGGGTTAGAGTTAGAGTTAGGGTTAGATTTTGTGTTAGGGTGAGGTTAGGTTTAGGGTTAGGGTTGAGGTAAGTGTAAGGTTTAGGTTAATGGTTAGGTTTAGGGTTACGGTGAGGGTTAGGGTTAGGGTTAGGGTTATTGTGAGTTTTAGGATCAGAGCGTTAGAGGGTTAGGGTTAGGGATAGTGTTAGCCATAGGGTTAGAGTGTTAGGGTTAGTGTTAGGGTTAGGGTTAGATTTAGGGCTAGGGTTAGGGTTAGTGTTAGTGTTAGAGTTAGGGTTAGGGTTAGTGTTAGTGTTAGTGTTAGGGTTAGGGTTAGATTTAGAGTAAGTGTTAGGGTTAGGGTTAGTGTTTGGGTTAGGGTAACGGTTAGGTTTAGGATTATGTTTGGGTGATGGGTGGGTTTAGGATTATGGTTAGGCTTAGGGTTAGGATTAGAGGGTAAGTGTTAGGGTTATGTTTAGAGAGTTAGAGGGTTAGGGTTAGGGTTTAGGGTTAGGGTTAGGGTTAGTGTTAGTTTTAGGGTCAGAGCGTTAGAGGGTTAGGGTTAGGGATACGGTTAGCCTTAGGGTTAGAGGGTTAGGGTTAGTGTTAGGGTTAGGTTTAGATTTAGGGTTAGGGTTAGGGTTAGTGTTAGTGTTAGGGTTACGGTTAGGGTTAGGTTTGGTGTTATTGTTAGTGTTAGGGTTAGGGTTAGGTTTAGAGTAAGTGTTAGGGTTAGGGTTAGTGTTAGGTTTAGGGTAACATTTAGGGTTAGGATTAGGTTTGGGTGATGGTTGGGTTTAGGATTATGGTTAGGCTTAGGGTTAGGATTAGAGGGTAAGAGATAGGGATATGTTTAGAGAGTTAGAGGGTTAGGGTTAGGGTGAGGGTTAAGGTTAGGTTTAGAGGGTTACCGTTCGGGTTAGTGTTATGATTTGAGGATTAGTATTAGTGTTAGGGTTAGAGGGTTAAGGCTAGGGCTATGGTTAGTGTTAGAATTAGATTTAGGCTTAGGGTTACGGTTAGGGTTAGGGTTAGGGTTAGGGTTAGGGTTAGGGTTAGTGTAACGGTTAGGGTTAAGTTTAGGTTTGGGTGACAGTTGGGTTTAGGGTTATGGTTAGGCTTAGGGTAAGGCTTAGAGGGTAAGTCTTCGGGGTATATTTAGAGAGTTAGAGGGTTATGGTTAGGGTGGGGGTTTAGGTTAGGGTTAGAGGGCTCCAGTTAGTGTTAGTGTTAGGGTTTGAGTCTTATTATTAGTGTTAGGGATAGAGGGTTAGGGCTAGGGCTGGGGTTAGGTTTAAGGTTAGAGTTAGGGTTAGTTTTAGGGTTAGAGTTAGGGTTAGGGTTTACGGTGAGTGCTAAGGTTAGTGGTAGTTTTAGGGTTATTGTTAGGGTAACGGTTATGGTTAGGCTTAGGTTTGGGTGATGGTTGGGTTTAGGGTTATGGTTAGGCTAAGTGTTAGGATTAGACGGTAAGTGTTCGGGTTTTATTTAGAAAGTTAGACGGTTAGGGTTAGGTTTTAGGGTTAGGGTTAAGGTTAGTTTTAGGTTTAGGGTTAGCATTAGGGTTAGTGTTAGGTTTAGGATTAGGTTTAGTGTTAGGGTTAGGGTTAGCGTTAGTTTTAGGTTAGAGCCTTAGAGGGATAGTGTTAGGGGTAGGGTTAGGCTTAGGGTTAGAGGTTTAAGGTTAGGATTTAGGTTAGGTTTAGGGTAAGGCTTTGGTTTAGGATTAGGGTTAGTGTTAGGGTTAGGGTTTAGTTAGGTTTAAGGTTAGATGGTTGGATGTTTAAGGTTAGAGTTTTCGTTATGGATAGGTTGAGAGAGTTTGGGTTAGAGTTACGGTTAGGTTTAGGGGGTTAGGGTTGGTCTTAGTGTCAAGGTTAGCGTTAGGTTTAGAGGTTAGGTTTATTGTTAGTGTTAGGGTTAGGGTTATGGTTAGGGTTATAGGTTAGAGTGTTAGGTTAAGGGTTTGGGTTAGGGTTAGGGTTAGAGGCTTAGGGATAGGGTTAGAGTTAGAGTGTTAGTTTTAGGGTTAGGGTTAAATTTAGGGTTAGGGTTAGGGTTAGGGTTAGAGGGTTAGAGGGTTAGAGCATTAGGGTTCGTGTTAGTGTTAGGGATATAGTTAGAATTAGAGGGTTAATTTTAGGATTAGGGTTAGACGATTGGATGGTTAGTGTTAGGATTATGGTTATGGTTATGGATAGGGTTAGGGTTACAGTTAGAGTTACTGTAACTGTTAGGGTTAGGGTTAAGGTTTGTGTTAGAGTTTAGGGTTAAGTTTAGGGTTAGGGCTAGGGTTAGTTTTAGATGTTAGGGTTAGTGTTAGGGTTAGAGTTCCAGTTAGGGTTAGATTTAGTGTTAGGGTTAGTTCAGGTTTAGAGTTAGGGTTGCGGTAAGGGTAAGGTTTAGGTTAAGTTTTAGGTTTAGGTTTAGGGTGAGGGTGAGGGTTAGGGTTACGTTTGGGGTTACGTTTAGGGTGAGAGTGTTAGGGTTAGGGTTATGGTTAGGATTAGGTTCAGGGTAAGGTTGCTGGTTAGGGTTAGGGTTGGGGTTATGTTTAGGGTGAGAATGTTAGGGTTAGAGTTATTGTTAGGGTTAGGATTATGGTCAGGGTTAGTGTTAGTGTTAGTTTTAGGGTTAGGGTTAGAGTAAGTGTTAGGGTTACAGATAGTGTTAGGGTTAGGGTAACGGGTAGGGTTAGGATTTGGTTTGGCTGAAAGTTGGGTTTAGGGTTATGGTTAGTCATACATTTGGGATTAGAGGGTAAGTGTTAGGATTATGTTTAGAGAGTTAGAGGATAAGGGTTAGGGTTCGGTTTAAGGTTAGGGTTAGAGGGTTATGGTTAGGGTTAGTGTTAGGGTTTGTGGGTTAGTATTAGTGTTAGTGTTAGAGGGTTAGGGCTAGTGCTAGGGTTAGGGTTAGTGTTAGAGTTTAGGGTTAGTTTTATGGTTAGGGTTAGGGTTAGGTTTAGTTTTAGGGTTAGAGTTAGGTTTAAGGTTAGTGTTATGATTAGTTTTAGCTTTAGGCTTAGGGTTAGGGTTAGTGTTAGTGTTATGGTTAGAGCGTTAGAGGTTTAGTGTTACTGATACTGTTAGGCTTAGCATTAGAGGATTAAGGTTAGGGTTAGGGTTAGGGTTAGGTTAAGGCTTATGTTTAGGATTAGTGTTAGTGATAGGGTTAACATTATGGTTAGTATTAGGATCAGTGTTAGTGTTAGGTTTATGGTTATAATGTTGGATGTTTAGGATTAGGGTTATGGTTATGGTTATGTTTAGAGAGTTGGGGTTAGCGTTAGGGTTAGGTTTAGAGGGTTAGGGTTGGTCTTAGGGTCAGGGTTAACATTAGGATTAGAGGTTAGGTTTAGTGTTAGGGTTAGTGTTAGCGTTATTGTTAGTGTCAGAGGGTTAGAGTTTAGGTTTAGGGTTCGGTTAGGGTTAGGGTTAGAGGCTTAGGGATAGGGCTAGTGTTAGAGTGTTAGTTTTTGGGTTAGGGTTAGGTTTAGGGTTAGGGTTAGAGGGTTAGAGGGTTAGGGTTCGGGTTAGTGTTAGGCACATGGTTAGTGTTAGAGTGTTATTGTTATGATTAGGTTTAGGGCGAGGGTTCACGTTAGAGGATTATGGTTAGACTTATGTTTAGAGGGTTAGGTTTAGGGTAAAGTTTGGATTTAGGTTTAGGTTTAGGGTTAGGTTTAGGGTTAGGATTAGGGTTAGGTTTAGGGTTAGAGGGTTGGATGTTTAAGGTTAGGGTTATGCTTATGGTTAGGTTTTTAGCGTTGGGGTTAGCGTTAGGGTTAGGTTTTGAGGTTTAGGGTTGCTCTTAGCGTCAGGGTTAGCGTTAGGGTTAGAGGTTAGGTTTAGTGTTAGGGTTAGGGTTAAGGTTTTGGTTAGGGTTACAGGGTTAGAGTGATAGGTTTAGGGTTCGGGTTAGGGTTAGGGTTAGAGGCAAAGGGATAGAGTTAGGGTTAGAATGTTAGTTTTAGGGTTAGGTTTAAGTTTACTTTTAGGGTTAGGGTTAGGTTTAGAGGGTTACAGGGTTAGGATTCGGGTGAGTGTTAGGGATATGGTTAGCATTAGAGGATTATGTTAGGATTATGTTATTGTTATTGTTATGTTATTTTTAGGATTAGGATTAGAGTTAGTTGTTAGGATTAGGGTTAGAGTTAGTTTTCACGTTAGAGGATTATGGTTAGACTTATGGTTAGAGGTTTAGTGTTAGAGTGCGGGTTAGGGTAAGTGTTAGGGTTAGGGCGATGGTTATACGATTTGATGGTTAGTGTTAGGGTTATGGTTATGGATAGGGTTAGGTTTAGAGTTACAGTTACTGTTACTGTTAGGGTGTGGGTTAAGGTTTGTGTTAGGGTTTAGGGTTAGGGTTATTGTTAGGGCTAGGGTTAGTGTTAGGTTTAGGTTTAGGTTTAGAGTTACAGTTAGGGTTAGATTTAGTGTCAGGGTTAGTTTAGGTTTAGGGTTAGGGTTCGGGTAAGGGTAAGGTTTAGGTTAAGATTTAGGTTTAGGTTTAGGGTGAGGGTGAGGGTGAGGGTTAGGGTTAGGTTTTGGGTTACGTTTAGGGTGACAGTGTTAGAGTTAGTGTTATGGTTAGTGTTACGTTTACAGTTAGGGTTAGGGTTAGTGTTAGTGTTATTGTTAGGGTTAGGGTTAGAGTAAGTGTTAGGTTTAGGGTTAGTGTTAGGGTTAGGGTAATGGTTAGGTTTAGGATTAGGTTTGGGTGACGGTAGGGTTTAGGGTTATTTTTAGGCTTAGGGTTTGGATTAGAGGGTAAGTGTTATGGGTTATCTTTAGCGAGTTAGAGGGTTAGCGTTTGGTTTGGGGTTATGGTTAGGGTTAGAGGGTTATGGTTCGGGTGAGTGTTATGATTTGAGGGTTAGTATTAGTGTTAGGGTTAGATGGTTAGGGCTAGGGCTAGGGTTTGGGTTATGGTTAGATTTAGGGTTAGGGTTAGGGTTAGGTTTAGCGTTAGGTTTAGTTTTAGGGTTAGTGTTATGGTCAGGGTTATTGTTAGGGTTAGGGTAAGGTTACGGTTAGGGTTAAGGTTAGTGTAAGTGTTAGGGTTAGAGCATTAGTTCGGTAGGGTTAGGGGTAGAGATAGGCTTAGGGTTAGAGGGTTAGGGTTATGGTTAATGTTAAGTTTAGGGTAAGGATTAGGTTTAGGATTAGGTTTAGTGTTAGGGTTAGTGTTACTGTTAGTTTTAGGGTTAGGGTTAGGTTTAGGTTTAGAGGATTGGATGTTTAGGGTTAGGGTTATAGTTATGATTAGGTTTAGAGGGTTGGGGTTAGTGTTAGGGTTAGGCTTACAGGGTTGAGGTTGGTCTTAGGGTCAGGGTTGGCAATAGCGTTAGAGCTTAGGTTTAGTGCTAGGGTTCTGGTTAGGGTTAAGTTTATGGTTAGGGTTAGAGGTGTGGAGGTTTAGGGTTTAGGGTTTGAGTTAGATGCTCAGTGATAGGGTTAGGGTTAGAGTGTTAGTTTAGGGTTAGGCTTAGGTTTAGGGTTAGGGTTAGGGTTAGAGGGTTAGACGGTTAGGGTTCTAGTTAGTGTTAAGAATATGGTTAGAGTGTTATTGTTAGGATTAGGCTTAGGGTTATGGTTCATGTTAAAGGATTATGGTTAGACTTATGGTTAGAGGGTTAGGGTTAGGCTTGGTGTTAGGGTCAGGGTAAGAGTTAGCGTTAGGATTAGGTTTGGTGACAGTTGGGTTTAAGATTATGTTTAGGCTTAGCATTAGGATTAGCGGGTAAGTGTTAGGGTTATGTTTAGAGAGTTAGAGGGTTAGGGTTAGGGTTGATATTAAGGTTAGGGTTAGAGGGTTACTGTTAGGGTTAGTGTTAGTGTTTGAGGGTTAGTATTAGTGTTAGGGTTAGAGGGTCAGGGCTAGGGCTTGGGTTAGGTTTAAGGTTAGAGTTAGGGTTAGTTTTAGGGTTAGAGTTAGGGTTAGGGTTTAGGGTTAGGGTTAGTGTTAGTGTTAGGTTTAGAGCGTTAGAGGGATAGGCTTAGGGGTAGTGTTAGGCTTAGGGTTTGAGGGTTAGGGTTAGGGTTGGATGCTTAGGGTTAGGGTTATGGTTTTGGTTAGGTTTAGAGGGTTGGTGTTAGCGTTAGGGTTAGGTTTAGAGGGTTAGGGTTGGACTTAGCGTCAGGGTAAGCGTTGGATTCGAGGTTAGCTTTAGTGTTAGTTTTAGGTTAGAGTTATGGTTAGGGTCAGACGGGTAGAGGTTAGTTTTGGGGTTCAGATTAGGGTTAGGGTTAGAGGCTTAGGGATAGGTTTAGGGTTAGAGTGTTAGTTTAAGTTTAGGGTTAGGTTTAGGGTTAGGATTAAGGTTAGATGGTTAGAGTTTTAGGGTTCGGGTCAGTGTTAGGTTTATGGTTAGCATTAGAGGGTTATCGTTAGGATTAGGGTTAGGGTTAGGGATCACGTTAGAGGATTATGGTTAGACTTATGGCGAGAGGGTTTGGGTTAGGATTTGGTTTAGGGTAATGATTAGGGTTAGGGATAGGGTTATAGGATTGGATGGTTAGTGACAGGGTTATGTTTATGGATAGTGTTAGGTTTAGAGGTAGAGTTACTGTTATTGTTAGGTTTAGGGTTAAGGTTTGTGTTCGGGTTTAGGGTTAGGGTTAGTGTTAGGTGTTAGGGTTAAGGTTAGGGTTAGTGTTCGGGTTGGAGAAAGGGTAAGGTTTAGGTAAGGGTTAGGTTTAGGTTTAGGGTGAGAGTTAGGATGAGGATTGGGGTTACGTTTAGGGTGAGAGTGTTAGAGTTAGGCCTATGGTTAGGGTTAGGTTTATGGTTAGGGTTAGTGTTAGTTGTAGTGTTAGCTTTAGGGTTAGGGTTAGAGTAAGTGTTAGGGTTAGGGTTACGGTTAGTGTTAGGTTTCAGGTAACGGTTAGGGTTAGGATTAGGTTTGGGTGACGGTTGGGTTTAGGGTTATGGTTAGGCTTAGGGAATAGAGGAATAGAGGGTAAGTGTTAGGGTTATGTTTAGAGAGTTAGAGGGTTAGGGTTCGGGTGATGGTTAAGGTTAGGTTTAAAGAGTTACGTTTAGGGTTAGTGTTAGGGTTTGAGGGTTCGTATTAGTGTAAGGGTTATTGGGTTAGGGCTAGGGATAGTGTTAGGGTTATGAGAGTTAGGGTTAGTTTTAAGTTTAGGGTTAGGGTTATGGTTAGTATTCAGGGTTAGGGTTAGGGTTAGTTTTTAGGCTTAGGGTTAGGTTTAGGGTTAGGGTTAGGGTTAGGGTTAGTGTTAGTGTTAGTGTTAGTGTTAGGGTTAGGTTTAGGTTTAGGTTTAGGGTTAGGGTTAGGGTGAGTGTTAGGGTTAGCGGTTAGGGTTAGGTTTAGGGATAGGGTTAGGGTTAGGGTTAGGGTAAGAAGAGTGTTAGGGTTAGGGTTAGTGTTAGTGTTAGGGTAACCGTTAGGGTTAGGATTAGGTTTGGGTGACAGTTGGGTTAGGGTTAGGGTTAGGGTTAGGTTTAGGGTTAGGTTTAGAGTAAGGGTTATTTTGAGTGTTAAGGTTAGGGTTAGGGTTTAGGGTTACTTTTTCGGGTTAGAGTTAGGGTTAAGTTTAGTTTTAGTGTTAGAATTAGGGTTAGGTTTAGGGTTAGTGTTAGGGTTAGGGTTAGGTTTAGGATTAGGTTTAGGGTTAGGGTTAGTGTTAGGGTTAGAGCATTAGAAGTTTAGTGTTAGTGATAGGGTTAGGCATAGGGTTAGAGTGTTAGGGTGAGGGTTAAGTTTAGGTTTATGGTAAGGCTTAGGTTTAAGATTAGGGTTAGTGTTAGTGTTAGCATTTTGGTTAATATTAGGATTCGGTTTAGAGTAAGGTTTAGGGTTAAAACGTTGGAATTTTAGGATTAGGGTTATGGTTATGGTTAGGTTTAGAGGGTTGGGGTTAGCGTTAGGGTTCGGTTTAGAGGGCTAGGGTTGGTCTTAGGGTAAGTGTTAGTGTTAGGATTTGAGTTTAGATTCAGTGTTAGTTTTAGTATTAGTGTTATGGTTAGGGTCAGAGGGTTAGAGTTTAGGTTTAGGATTCGGGTTCGGGTTAGGGTTTGAGTCTTTGGGATAGGGTTAGGGTTAGAGTGTTAGTTTTAGGGTTAGGGTTAGGTTTAGGTTTCGGGTGAGTGTTAGGCTTAGAGTTAGGTTTAGGGCTAGGGTTAGACGATTGGATTGTTAGTGTTAGGGTTATGGTTATGGATAGGGTTAGGGTTAGAGTTAGAGTTACTGTTACTGTTAGGGGTAGGGGTAAGGTTTTTTTAGGGTTTGGGTTAGGGTTAGTGTTAGGGCTAGTGTTAGTGTTAGGTGTTAGGGTTAATGTTATGGTTAGAATTAGAGTTAGGTTTAGATTTAGTGTTAGGGTTAGGGTTAGGTTTTCGTTTAGTGTTGGGGTAAGGGCACGGTTTAGGTTAAGCATTAGGTTTAGTTTTAGGGTGAGGGTTAGGGTTAAGTTTGGGGTTACATTTAGGGTGAGCGTGTTAGGTTTATGGTTATGGTTAGGGTTAGGTTTATGGTTAAGGTTAGTGTTAGCATTAGGGTAACGGATAGGGTTAGGATTAGGTTTGGGTGATGGTAATTTTTAAGGTTATGGTTAGGCTTAGGCTTAGGTTTACAGGGTAAGTGTTAGGGTTATGTTTAGAGAGTTAGAGGGTTAGGGTTAGTGTTAGGGTTAAAGCTAAGTTTAGTGTGTTACAGTTAGGGATATTGTTAGGGTTTGAGGGTTAGTATTACTGTTAAGGATAGAGCGTTAGGGCTAGGGATATGGTTAGGCTTAGGGTTAGCATTCAGGGTTAGTTTCAGGGTTAGGGTTAGGCTTAGGGTTTACGGTTAAGGTTAGGGTTAGGGTTAGGGTTAGTTTTAAGATTAGGGTTAGCGTTAGTGTTAGGCTTAGTGTTAGGTTTAGGGTTAGGGTTAGGTTTAGTGTTTGTGCTAGTGTTAGAGCATTAGAGGGATAGGGTTAGGGGTAGGGTTAGGCTTAGGGTTAGAGGGTTTGGGTTAGGGTTAAGGTTAGGTTTATGGTAAGGCTTAGGTTTAGGATTAGGGTTAGTGTTAGGGTTAGCGTTACGGTTAGTATTTGTGTTAGGGTTAATGTTAGGTTTAGGGTTAGAGTGTTGGTTGTTTACGGTTAGGGTTATGGTTATGGTTAGGTTCAGAGGGTTGGGGTTAGCGTTAGGGTTAGGTTTAGAGGGATAGGGTTGGTCTTAGTGTCAGGGTTAGCGTTAGGTTTAGAGATTAGGTTTAGTGTTAGGGTTAAGTTTTGGGTTATGGTTAGGGATAGAGGGTTAGGTTTAGAGTCTAATTAATAGGGTTAGGCTTAGTGTGCTAGACTTAGGATTAGGGTTAGGTTTAGGCTTAGAGTTAAGGTTAGAGCATTAGAGGGTTAGGGTTTGTGTTAGTGTTAGGGATATGGTTAGCATTAGAGGGTTATTGTTAGGATTAGGTTTAGTGTTATGGTTCAGGTTAGAGGATTATGGTTAGATTATGGTTAGAGTGTTAGGTTTATGGTTCGGTTCAGGGAAAGGGTTAGAGTTAGCGCTAGGGTTACACAACTGGATGGTTAGTGTTAGTGTTATGGTTATGGATAGGGTTAGGTTTAAAGTTAGAGTTACTGTTATTGTTAGGTTTAGGGTTAAGGTTTGTGTTAGGGTTGAGGGTTAGGGTTAGTTGTTAGGGCTAGTGTTAGTGTTAGGTGTTAGGGTTAGGGTTAGAGTTACAGTTAAGGTTAGATTTACTGTTAGGGTTAGGTTAGGTTTACGGTTAGGGTTGGGGTAAAGGTAAGGTTTAGGTTAAGGGTAAGGTTTAGGGTTAGGGTGAGGGTTAGGGTTAGGTAGGTGTTACATTTAGGGTGAGAGTGTTAGGTTTAGGGTTAGTGTTAGAGGGTTAGGGTTAGGGTTAGGGTAAGTGTATGTGTTAGGTTTAGGGTTAGTGTTAGGGTTAGGGTAACGGTTAGGGTTATTATTAGTTTTGGGTGATGGTTGGGTTTAGGGTTATGGTTAGGCTTAGGGTAAGGTTTAGAGGGTAAGTGTTCAGGTTATATTTAGAGAGTTAGAGGGTTAGGGTTAGCGTGGGGATTCAGGTTAGTGTTATAGTTTGGGTTAGGGTTAGGGTTTGATTGTTAGTATTCGGTTTAGGGTTAGAGGGTTAGGGCTAAGGCTAGGGTGAGGTTTAGCTTTAGAGTTAGGGTTAGTTTTAGGGTTAGGGTTAGGGTGTAGGGTTTGGGTTAGGGTTAGTTTTAGGGTTACGGTTAGGGTTAGGTTTAGGGTTGGTGTTAGTGTTAGGGTTAGAACGTTAAAGGGTTAGGGTTAGGGATAGGGTTAGGCTTAGGGTTAGAGTGTTAGGGTTAGTGTTAGGGTTAAGAATAGGTTTAGGGTTAGGGTTAGGGTTAGGGTTAGGATTAGGTTTGGGTGACAGTTGGGTTTAGGGTTATGGTTAGGCTTAGGGTTACGATTAGAAGGTAAGTGTTAGGGTTATGTTTAGAGAGTTAGAGGGTTAGGGTGAGGGCTAGGTTTAGTGTTAGGGTTAAGGTTAGGGTTAGAGTGTTAGTTTTAGGGTTAGGGTTAGGATTAGGGTTAGGTTTAGTGTTAGGGTTTGAGGGTTAGTGTTACTGTTGGGGATTGAGGGTTAGGGCTGGGGATAGGTTTAAGGTTAGGGTTAGAGTTAGGGTTAGTTTTAGGGTTAGGGTTAGCATTACGGTTTAGGTTTTGGGTTAGGGTTAGGGTTAGTTTTAGGGTTAGGGTTAGCGTTAGGTTTAGGGTTAGGGTTAGGGTTAGGTTTAGGTTTCGGGTTAGGGTTAGTATAAGGGTTAGAGCATTAGAGGGATAGGGTTAAGGGTAGGGTTAGGCTTAGAGTTAGAGTGTTAGAGTTAGGGTTAAGGTTAGGTTTAGGGTAGGGCTTAGGTTTCGGATTAGGTTTAGTGTTAGGGTTAGCGTTATGGTTAGTATTTGGTTTAGGGTGAGTGTTAGGTTTAGCGTTAGAGGGTTGGATGTTTAGGCTTAGGGTTATGGTTATGGTTAGGTTTAAGTGGTTGGGGTTAGCGTTAGGGTTAGTTTTAGAGCGTTAGGGTTGGTCTTAGTGTCAGGGTTAGCGTTAGGGTTAGAGGTTAGGTTTAGTGTTAGGGTTAGTGTTAGGGTTATGGTTAGGGTTAGAGGGTTAGAGTGTTAGGTTTACAGTTCGGGTTAGGGTTTGGTTTAGAGGCTTAGGGATATGGTTAGAGATAGAGTGTTAGTTTTAGGGTTAGGGTTAGAATTAGGGTTATTGTTAGGGTTAGGGTTAGAGGATTAGAGTGTTAAAGTTCGAGTTAGTGTTAGGGATATGGTTAGCATTAGAGGGCTATTGTTAGGATTAGGGTTAGTGTTAGGGATCACGTTAGAGGATTATGGTCAGACTTATGGTTAGAGGATTAGGGTTATTGTTCGGGTTAGGGTAAAGTTTAGGTTTAGGGCTAGGGTTAGACGATTGCATGGTTAGTGTTAGGGTTATGGTTATGGATAGGGTTAGGGTTAAATTTAGAATTACTGTTAATGTTAGGGTTAGAGTTAAGGTTTGTGTTAGGGTTTAGGTTTAGAGTTAGTGTTAGGGCTAGTGTTAGTGTTAGGTGTTAGGGTTAGGTTTAGAGTTACAGTTAGGGTTAGAATTAGTGTTAGGGTTAGGTTAGGTTTAGGGTTAGGTTTGGTGTAAGTGTAAGGATTCGGTTAAGGGTTAGGTTTAGGGTTATGTTGAGGGTTAGGGCTAGGTTTGGGATTATGTTTAGGGTGAGAGGATTAGTGTAAGGGTTATGGTTAGGGTTAGGTTTATGTTTAGGGTTTGTGTTAGAGTTATGGTTAGGGTTAGTGTTAGGGTTAGTGTAAGTGTTATGGTTAGGGTTAGTGTTAGGGTTAACGTAATGGTTAGGGTTAGGATTAGGTTTGGGTGACAGTTGGGTTTAGGGTTATGGTTAAGCTTAGGGTTAGGATTAGACGGTTAGTTTTAGGGTTATGTTTAGATAGTTAGAGTGTTTTGGCTAGGGTTGGGGTTAAGGTAAGGTTAGAGCGTTACGGTTAGTGTTAGTGTTAGGTTTTGAGGGTTAATATTAGTGTTAGGGTTAGAGGGTTAGGGCTAGGGCTAGGGTTAGGTTTAGTGTTAGAGTTAGGTTTAGTTTCAGGGTTAGGGTTAGGGTTAGGGTTTAGGGTTAGGGTTATGGTTAGGGTTAGTTTTAGGTTTAGGGTTAGGGTTACAGTTAGTGTTAGGGTTAGGGTTAGGTTTAGGGTTAGGCTTAGGGTTAGTGTTAGTGTTAGGGTTAGAATATTAGAGGGTTAGGGTTAGGGATAGGGATAGTCTTAGAGTTAGAGGGTTAGGGTTAGGGTTAATGTTAGGTTTATGGTAAGGCTTAGGTTTAAGATTAGGGTTAGTGTTAGGTGCTAGGGTTAGGGTAAGGGTTAGAGTTACAGTTAGGGTTAGGTTTAATCTTAGGTTTAGGTTTAGGGTTAGGGTTAGGGTTAGGGTTAGGTTTATGGTTAGGGTTAGTTTTAGTATTAGGTTTAGGGTTAGTGTTAGAGTAAGTGTTAGGGTTAGAGTAATGGTTAGGGTTAGGATTAGGTTTGGGTGACGCTAGGGTTTAGGGTTATTTTTAGGCTTAGGTTTAGGTTTAGAAGGTAAGTGTTAGGGTTATGTTTAGAGTGTTAGAGGTTTAGGGTTAGGGTTAGGGTTAAGGTTAGGCTCAGAGGGTTACCGTTACGGTTAGTGTTAGGGTTTATGGGTTAGTATTAATGTTAAGGATAGAGGGTTAGGGGTAGGGCTAGGGTTAGGCTTAGATTTAGATTTAGGTTTAGTTTCAGGGTTAGGGTTAGGGTTAGGGTTTAAGGTTTTGGTTAGGTTTAGAGTCAGGATTAGTTTTAGGGTTAAGGTTAGGGTTAGGTTTAGGGTTAGTGTTAGGGTTAGGGTTAGGTTTAGGTTTAGGGTTAGGGTTAGGGTTAGTGTTAGTTTTAGGGTGAGAGCGTTAGAGGGATAGGGTTAGGAGTAGAGTTAGGCAGAGGGTTAGAGCGTTAGGTTTAGGGTTAAGGTTAGGGTTAGTTTTAGGGTTAGGGTTAGGGTTAGAGGGTTAGGATTAGAGGCTTATTGATAGAGTTAGGGTTAGGTTGTTAGATTTAGGTTTAGAGTTATGTTTAGTGTTAGGTTTAGGGTTAGAGGGTTAGAGGGTTACGGTTCGGGTTAGTGTTAGGGATATGGTTAGCATTAGAGGGTTATTGTTAGGATTAGTTTTAGGTTTAGGATTAGGGTTAGGTTTAGGTTTAGGATTATGGTTAGTGTTAGTGTTAGGGTTAGAGCGGTAGAGGGTTAGGGTTAGGGATAGGGTTAGGCTTAGGGTTAGAGGGTTAGATTTAGTGTTAACCTTAGGGTTAGGTTTAGGGTTAGGGTTAGGTTTAGTGTTAGGGTTACGCTTAGTGTTAAGGTTAGTGTTAGCCTTAGGATAAAGGTTAGGGTTAGCATTAGGTTTGCGTGACTGTTGGGTTTAGTGTTATGGTTAGGCTTAGGGTTAGTATTAGAAAGTACCTGTTAGGGTTTTGTTTAGAGAGTTAGAGGGTTAGGGTTAGGGTTAGGGTTAGGGTTACGGTTAGGTTTAGGTTTATGTTTAGGGTTAGTGTTAGTCTTAGGGTTAGGGTTAGCGTTAGAGTAAGTGTTAGGGTTATGTTTAGTGTTAGGGTTAGGTTAACGGTTAGGGTTAGGATTAGGTTTGCGTGATGGTAGGGTTTAGGGTTATGGTTAGGCTTAGGGTTAGGTTTAGAGGGTAAGTTTTAGGGTTATGTTTAGAGAGATAGAGGGTTAGGGTTAGGGTTAAGGTTAGGTTCAGAGTGTTACCGTTAGGGTTAGTGTTAGGGTTTAAGGGTTAGTATTAGTGTTAGGGATTGAGGGTTAGGGCCAGGGCTAGGGTTAGCCTTAGGGTTAAATTTAGGGTTAGTTTCACGGTTAGTGTTAGGGTTAGCGTTAGGTTTAGTTTTAGGGTTAGGCTTAGGGTTAGGTTTACGGTTAGTGTTAGGGTTAGGGTTAGCTTTAGGGTTAGGTTTAGGGTTAGTGTTGATTTTAGTGTTAGAGCGTTAGAGGGATAGGGTTAGATGTAGGGTTAGGCTTAGGGTTAGAGGCTTAGATTTAGGGTTAAGATTAGTTTTAGATTAAGGCTTAGGTTTAGGATTAGGGTTAGTGTTAGCGTTAGTGTTATGGTTAGTATTAGGGTTAGGATTAGGGTTAGGTTTAGGGTTAGAGGGTTGGATATTGAGTTTTAGGGTTATGGTTGTGTTTAGGTTCAGAGTGTTGGGGTTAGCGTTAGGGTTAGGTTTAGAGTGTTAGGGTTGGTCTTAGAGACAGGGTCAGGGTTAGGGTTAGGGTTAGGGTTAGATGGTTAGGTTTTGAAGCTTATTGATAGGGTTAGGGTTAGGGTGTTTGATTTAGGGTTAGGGCTAGTTTCAGTGTTAGCGTTAGGGTTAGAGGGTTAGAGGGTTAGGGTTCGGGTTAGTGCTAGGCATATGGTTAGCATTAGAGGCTTATTGTTAGTATTAGGTTTAGGCTTAGGGTTCACGTTAGAGGATTATGGTTAGACTTATGCCTAGAGGTTTAGGGTTAGGGTTAGGGTTAGGGTAAGGTTTAGAATTAGGTTTAGTGTTAGGTTTAGGTGTAGTGTTAGTGTTAGGGTTAGAGCGTTAGAGGGTTAGGGTTAGGGATAGGGTTAGGCTTAGGGTTAGGCTTAGGGTTAGAGTGTTAGGACTAGTGTTAGTGTTAGGGTTAGGTTTAGGGTTAGGGTTAGGGTTAGTGTTAGTGTTAGTGTCAGTGTTAGAGCGTTAGAGGGATAGGGTTAGCGTTAGGGTTAGAGGGTTAGGGTTAGGTTGAATGTTAGGTTTAGGGCAAGGCTTAGGTTTTGGATTAGGGTTAGTGTAAGGGTTAGCGTTTCTGTTAGTATTAGGGTTAAGGTTAGGGTTATGTTTAGGGTTAGAAGGTTGGATGTTTAGGGTTAGGATCATGGTTATTGTTAGGTTTAGAGGGTTGGGGTTAGTGTTAGGGTTAAGTTTCGAGGGTTAGTGTTGGTCTTAAGGTCAGGGTTAGCGTTAGGATTAGAGGTTATGTTTAGTGTTAGTGTTAGTGTTAAGGTTATGGTTAGGGATTGAGGATTAGGTTTAGAGGATTATTGATAGTGTTAGGGTTAGAGTGTTAGATTTAGAGTTAATGTTAAGGTTAGGTTTAGGGTTACGGTTAGGGTTAGAGGCTTAGGTATAGGGTTAGGGTTAGAGTGTTTGTTTTAGGGTTTCGGTTATGTTCATGGTTAGTGTTAGGGTTAGGGTTAGAGGGTTAGAGGTTTAGGGTTCAAGTTAGTGTTAGGCATATGGTTAGCATTACAGGGTTATTGTTAGGATTAGGTTTAGTGTTAGGGTTCAAGTTAGAGAATTATGGTTAGACTTATGGTTAGAGGGTTAGGGTTAGGTTTTGGGTTAGGGTAAGGTTTAAGTGCAGGGTTAGGTTTAGGGTTAGCGTTAGGCCGAGGGTTAGGTTTAGGGCTAGGGTTAGACTATTGGATGGTTAGTGTTAGGGGTATGGTTATGGATAGGGTTAGTGTTAGAGTTAGAGTTACTGTTACTGTTAGGGTTAGGGTTAAAGTTTGTGTTAGGGTTTAGTGTTAGGGTTAGTGTTAGGGCTAGGGTTAGTGTTAGGTGTTAGGGTTAGGGTTAGGGTTAGAGTTACAGTTATGGTTAGATTTAGTGTTAGGTTTAGTGTTAGGGTTGGGGTAAGGGCAATTTTTAGGTTAAGTGTTAGGTTTAGGGTTAGGCTTATGGTTAGGGTTAGGTTTATGGTTAGGGTTAGTGTTAGTATTAGAGTTAGGGTTAGGGTTAGAGTAAGTGTTACGGTTAGTGTTAATGTTAGGGTTAGTGTAACGGTTAGGGTTAGGATTAGGTTTGGGTGACGGTAGGGTTTAGGGTTATGGTTAGGCTTAGGGTTAGCTTTAGAGGGTAAGTGTTAGGGTTATGTTTAGAGAGTAAGAGAGTTAGGGTTACGGTTACGGTTAAGGTTAGGTTCAGAGGGTTACCATGAATGCTTAGTGTTAGGGTTTGAGGGTTAGTATTAGTGTTAGGGATAGTGGTTTAAGGCTAGGGCTAGGTTTAGGCTTAGGGTTAGATTTAGGTTTAGTTTCAGGGTTAGGGTTAGGGTTAGGGTTTAAGGTTAGGGTTACAGTTAGAGTTAGGTTTAGTTTTAGGTTTAAGTTTAGGGTTAGGTTTAGGGTTAGTGGTAGGGTTACGGTTAGGTTTAGGGTTAGGGTTAGGGTTAGTGTTAGTTTTAGGGTTAGAGCATTAGAGGGATAGGGTTAGAGGTAGAGTTAGGCTTAGGGTTAGAGGGTTAGGTTTAGGGTTAAGGTTAGGTTTAGGGTAAGGCTTAGGTTTAGGATTAGGGTTAGTGTTAGGGTTAGTGTTACGGTTAGTATTAGGGTTAGGATTAGGGTTAGGTTTAGTGTTAGAGGGTTGGATGTTGAGGGTTGGTGTTGTGGTTATGGTTAGGTTCAAAGGGTTGTGGTTAGAGTTAGGGTTAGGTTTAGAGGGTTTGGGTTGGTCTTAGGTTCAGGGTTAGGGTTAGGTTTAGGGTTAGTTTTAGAGGGTTAAGTTTAGAGGCTTATTTATAGGGTTAGGATTAGGGTGTTAGATTTAGGGTTAGGGTTAGGTTTAGTGTTAGGGTTAGGGTTAGAGGATTAGAGGGTTAGGGTTCGGTTTAGTGTTAGGAATATGGTTAGCATTAGAGGGTTATTGTTAGGATTAGTTTTAGGGTTAGGGTTCACGTTAGAGGATTATGGTTAGACTTATGACTAGAGGGTTTGGGTTAGGGTTAGGGTAAGGGTTAGAGTTAGGGGTAGTGTTAGGGTCAGGGTTAGGTTTAGGGTTAGTGTTAGGTTTAGTGTTAGTGTTAGGGTTAGAGCGTTAGAGGGTTAGGGTTAGGGATTGGGTTAAGCTTAGATTTAGAGGGTTAGTGTTAGTGTTAGGGTTACTGTTAGGTTTAGGGTTAGGGTTAGGTTTAGGTTTAGGGTTAGGGTTAGCGTTAGGGTAAGAGTAAGTGTTAGGTTTAGGGTTAGTGTTAGGGTTAGGGTAAAGGTTAGTGTTAGGGTTAGGGTTAGGATTAGGAGGAAAGTGTTTGGGTTATGTTTAGAGAGTTAGAGGGTTAGGGTTAGTGTTAAGGTTAGGGTTAGAGGGTTATGGTTAGGGTTAGTGTTAGGGTTTGAGGGTTTGTATTAGTGTTAGGGATAGATGGTTAGGGCTAGGGCTGGGTTAGGGTTAGGTTTAGAGTTGGGGTTAGTTTTAGGGTTAGGGTTAGGATTAGGTTTAGGGTTAGGATTAGGGTTAGTTTTAGGGTTAGGGTTAGGGTTAGGGTTAGTGTTAGGGTTAGGATTAGAGTTAGGGTTAGGTTTAGGGTTAGGGTTAGTGTTAAGGTTAGGGTTAGGGTTAGGTTTAGGGCTATGTTTAGTGTTAGGTTTTAAGGTTAGGGTTAGGGTTATAGTTACAGTTAGGGTTAGATTTAGTTTTCGGTTTAGGTTAGGTTTAGGGTTAGGGTTGGTTTAAGTGTAAGGTTTAGGTTAAGGGTTAGGTTTAGGTTTAGATTGAGGGTTAGGGTTAGGTTTGGGGTTACAACTGGGGTGAGTGTTAGGGTTATGGTTAGGGTTAGGTTTATGGTAAGGGTTAGTGTTAGTGTTAGGGTTAGTTTTTGGGTTAGAGTAAGTGTTAAGGTTAGTGTTAGTGTTAGGGTTAGTGTAACGGTTAGGGTTAGGATTATGTTTGGGTGATGGTAGGCTTTAAGGTTATGGTTAGGCTTAGGGTAAGGATTAGAGTGTAAGTGTTCGTGTTATATTTAGAGAGTTAGAGGGTTAGGGAAAGGGTGGGGTTAAGGTCCGGGATAGAGGGTTACGGTTAAGGTTAGTGTTCGGGTTTGTGGGTATTAGTGTTAGGGTTAGAGGGTTAGGGCTAGAGCTAGGGTTAGGGTTAGGGTTAGAGTTATGGTTAGTTTTAGGGTTAGGGTTAGGTTTAGTTTTAGTGTTAGGGTTACGCTTAGTTTTATGGTTAGTGTTAGGGTTAGGGTAAAGGTTAGGGTTAGCATTAAGTTTGGGTTACGGTTGGGTTTAGGGTTATGGTTAGGCTTAGCGTTAGGATTAGAAGTAAGTGTTAGGGTTATGTTTAGAGAGTTAGATTGTTAGGGTTAGTGTGAGGATTAGGGTTAGGTTTTGGGTTTCGCTTAAGGTGAGAGTGTTAGGGTTAGGGTTAAGTTTATGGTTAGGGTTAGTGTTAGTGTTAGGGTTTGAGTAAGTGTTAGAGTTAGGGATAGTGTTAGGGTTAGTTTAACAGTTAGGGTTAGGTTTAGGTTTAGGTTTGGTTTGGGTGACGGTTGGTTAGAGTTAGAGGGTTAGTGTTAGGGTTGGGGTTAAGGTTAGGGTTAGAGGGTTACTGTTAGGGTTAGTGTTAGGGTTTGAGGGTTAGTATTAGTGTTAGAGTTAGAGGGTTAGGGCTAGGGCTAGGGTTAGGTTTAGGGTTAGAGTTAGGGTTAGTTTTAGGGTTACAGTTAGGGTTAGGGTTTAGGGGTAGTTTTAGGGTTAGGGTTAGAATTATTTTTAGGGTTAGTTTTAGGTTTATATTTAGGGTTATGTTTAGTGTTAGGATTAAGTTTAGGTTTAGGGTTTGGGTTAGTGTTACTGTTAGGGTTAGAGCCTTAGAGATTTAGTGTTAGGGACAGGGTTAGGCTTAGGGTTACAGGTTTACAGGGTTAGGGTTAGGGTTTAGGTTAGCATTATGGTTAGTATTATGATTAGTGTTAGTATTAGGTTTAGGCTTAGAATTTTGGATGTTTACGATTAGGGTTATGGTTATGGTTAGGTTTCGAAGTTTGGGTTTAGCGTTAGGGTTAGGTTTAGAGGGTTAGAGTTGGTCTTACGGTCAGGGTTAGCATTAGGATAAGAGGTTAAGTTTACTGTTAGGGTTAGGGTTATGGTTAGGGTCAGAGGGTTAGAGTTTTGGTTTTGGGTTCGGATTAGGGTTAGGGTAAGTGGCAAAGAATAGGGCTAGGTTTAGAGTGTTAGTTTTAGGGTTAGGTTTAGGTTTAGTGTTAGGGTTAGGTTTAGGGTTAGAGGGTTTAAAGGTTAGGGTGAGGGTTAGCGTTTCGGGTTAGGGTTAGGGTTGTGGTAAGGGCAAGGTTTAGGTTAAGGGTTAGATTTAGAGTTAGGGTGAGGTTTAGGGTTAGCTTTGGGGTTACGTTTAGGGTGACAGGGTTAGGGTTAGGGTTATGTTAGGGTTAGGTTTGTGGTTAGGTTTGTGTTAGTGTTAGTGTTATGGTTAGGTTTAGAGTAAGTGTTAGGGTTAGAGTTAATTTTAGATTTAGGGTAATGTTTAGGGTTAGGATTAGGTTTGGGTGATGGTAGGGTTTAAGTTTATGGTTGGGCTTAGGATTAGGTTTCGAGGGTAAGTGTTAGGGTTATGTTTAGAGAGTTAGAGGGTTATGGTTAGGGTTAGAGTTAAGGTTAGGTTTAGAGGGTTATGGTTAGTGTTAGTGTTAGGGTTTGAGGGATAGTATTAGTGTTAGGGATAGAGGGTTAGGGCTAGGGATAGGTTTAGGCTTAGGGTTAGATTTACGGTTAGTTTCAGTGTTAGGGTTAGGGTTTAGGTTTAGGGTTAGGGTTAGGGTTATCTTTAGTTTTATGGTTAGGGTTAGGGTTAGTTTTAGGGTTAGAGTTAGGGTTCGATTTAGTCTTAGGGTTAGGTTTAGGGTTAGGGTTAGTGTAATGGTTAGAGCCTTACAGGGATAGGGTTAGGGGTTTGGTTAGGCTTAGGGTTAGAGTGTTAGGTTTAGCGTTAAGGTTAGGTTTAGTGTAAGGCTTAGGTTTCGGATTAGGTTTAGTGTTAAGGTTAGTGTTACGGTTAGTATTCGTGTTAGGGTTAGGGTTAGGTTTAGGGTTAGATGGTTGGATGTTTGGGGTTGGGTTATGGTTATGGTTATTGTTAGGTTTACAGGATTGGGGTTAGCGTTAGGGTGTTAGGTTTAGAGGGTTAGGGTTGGTCTTAGGGACAGGGTTAGCGTTAAGGTTAGAGGGTAGGTTTAGTGTTAGGTTTAGGGTTAGGGTTAGAGTTACAGTTAGGGTTAGATTTAGTGTTAAGGTTAGGTTAGGTTTAGGGTTATGGTTTGGGTAAGTGTAAGTTTTATGTTAAGGGTTAGGTTTAGGTTTAGGTGAGGGTTAGGATTAGGTTTGGGGATACGCTTAGGGAAAGAGTGTTAGGGTTAGGGTTATGGTTAGGGTTAGGTTTACGGTTAGGGTTAGTGTTAGTGTTAGGGTTGGGGTTAAGGTTAGAGTAAGTGTTAGGGTTAGGAACAGTGTTAGGGTTAGGGTAACGGTTATGGTTAGGATTTGGATTTGCTGACGGTTGGGTTTAGGGTTATGGTTAGGCTTAGGGTTAGGATTAGAGGGTCAGTGTTAGGATTATGTTTAGAGAGTCAGAGGGTTAGCGTAAGGGTTTGGGTTAAGGTTAGGGTTAGGGGGTAACTGTTAGGGTTAGCATTAGGGTTTGAGGGTTAGTATTAGTGTTAGGGTTAGAGTGTTAGGTCTAGGGCTAGTGTTAGCGTTAGGGTTAGAGTTAGGGGTAGTTTTAGGGTTAGCGTTAGGGTTAGGGATTAGGGGTAGTTTTATGGTTAGGATTAGGGTTAGCGTTAGTTTTAGGGTTAGAGTTAGTATTAGGTTAGTGTTAGGGTTAGGTTTCGATTTAGGGTTACTGCTAGGGCTAGTGTTAGCATTAGGGTTAGAGTTAGGGTAAGTTTTAGGGTTAGGGTTAAGGTTAGGGTTTAGGGATAGTTTTAGGTTTAGTGTTAGTGTTAGGGTTTGTTTTAGGGTTGGGGTTAGGGTTAGGGTTTAGGGGTAGTCTAAGTGTTAGGCTTACATTTAGGGTTAATTTTAGTGTTAGAATTAGGGTTAGGGTTAGGGTTAGGGTAACGTTTAGGGTTAGGATTAGGTTTCAGTGACAGTAGGGTTTAGGGTTATGGTTAGGCTTAGGGAAAGGATTAGAGGGTAAGTGTTCAGGGTATATATATAGAGTTAGAGGGTTATGGTTAGGGTGGGGGTTAAGGTTAGGGTTAGAGGGTTACTGTTAGTGTTAGTGTTAGGGTTTGAGTGTTAGTGTTAGGGATAGAGGGTTAGGGCTATGGCTAGGATTAATTTTAGGGTTAGAGTTAGGATTAGTTTTAGGGTTAGAGTTAGGGTTAGGGTTAGGGTTTAGGGTTAGTGTTAAGGTTAGTGGTAGTTTTAGGGTTAGTGTTAGGGTAACGGTTAGGGTTAGGATTAGGTTTGGGTGATGGTTGGGTTTAGCCTTATGGTTAGGCTAAGTGTTAGGATTAGAGGGTAAGTGTTCGGGTTTTATTTAGAGAGTTAGACGGTTAGGGTTAGGATCGGGGTTAAGGTTAGGGTTAGAGGGTTACAGTTAGGGTTAGTGTTAGGGTTTGATGGTTAGTATTAGTTTGAGTGTTAGAGGGTTAGGGCTAGGGCTAGGGTTAGGATTAGGGTTAGAGTTAGGTTTAGTTTTAGGATTAGGGTTAGGCTTAGGGTTATGGTTAGGGTTAGGGTTAGAGTTAGTGTTAGGGCAACAGTGAGGGTTAGGATTAGGTTTGGGTGACAGTTGGGTTTAGGGTTATGGTTAGGCTTAGGGTTAGGATTAGAGGGCAAGTGTTAGGGTTATGTTTAGAGATTTAGAGTGTTAGGGTTAGGGTTAAGGGTTAGGGTTATGGTTAGGGTTATGGTTAGGGTAAGTTTTAGGGTTACGGTTAGGGTTAGGGTTAGTGTTAGGGTTAGGGTTAGGGTTAGTGTTAGTTTTATGGTCAGTGCATTAGAGGGTTAGGGTTAGGGATAGTGTTAGCCTTAGTGTTAGAGGGTTAGAGTTAGTGTTAGTGTTAGGGTTAGGGTTAGGGTTAGGGTTAGGGTTAGGGTTAGATTTAGGGTTAGGCTTAGGGTTAGTGTTAGTGTTAGTGTTGGGGTTAGGGTTAGTGTTAGTGTTAGGGTTAGGGTTAGGTTTAGAGTAAGTGTTAGGGTTAGTGTTAGTGTTATGGTTAGGGTAACGCTTAAGGTTAGGATTAGGTTTGGGTGATGGTTGGGTTTACGATCATGGTTAGGCTTAGGGTTAGGATTAGAGGGTAAGTGTTAGGGTTATGTTTAGAGAGTTAGAGGGTTAGGTTTAGGGTTAAGGTTAGGGTTAGAGGGTTATGGTTAGGGTTAGTGTTAGGGTTTGAGGGTTAGTATTAGTGTTAGGGATAGATGATTAGGGCTAGGGATAGGTTTAGGTTTAGGTTAGAGTCAGTGTTAGTTTTAGGGTTTTGGGTAGGATTAGGGTTTAGGGTTAGGGTTAGGGTTAGTTTTAGGTTTAGGGTTACCTTTAAGGTTAGTGTTATGTTTAGGATTAGGTTTAGTGTTAGGGTTAGGGTTAGTGTTAGTTTTAGGTTAGAGCATTAGAGGGATAGTGTTCGTGGTAGGGTCAGGCTTATGGTTAGAGGTTTAAGGTTAGGGTTTAGGTTTGGTTTAGGGTAAGGCTTTGGTTTAGGATTAGGGTTAGTGTTATGGTTAGGGTTAGGTTAGGTTTAAGGTTAGAGGGTTGAATGTTTAAGGTTAGGGTTATGGTTATGGTTAGGTTGAGTGAGTTTGGGTTAGAGTTATGGTTAGGTTTAGGGGGTTAGGGTTGGTCTTAATGTCAAGGTTAGCGTTAGGGTTAGAGGTTAGGTTTAGTGTTAGGGTTAGGGTTAGGATTATGGTTAGGGTTATAGGGTTAGAGTGTTAGGTTTAGGGTTCGGGTTAGGGTTAGGGTTATAGGCTTTGGGATAGGGTTAGTGTTAGAGTGTTAATTTTAGGGTTAGGGTTAATTTTAGGTTTAGCGTTAGGGTTAGGTTTAGAGGGTTAGAGGGTTAGGGTTCATGTTAGTGTTAGGGATATAGTTAGAATTAAAGAGGTAATGTTAGGATTAGGGTTAGACGATTGGATGGTTAGTGTTAGGGTTATGGTTATGGATAGGGTTAGTGTTAGAGTTAGAGTTACTGTAAAGGTTAGGGTTAGGGTTAATGTTTGTGTCAGGGTTTAGGGTTATTGTTAGTGTTAGGGCTAGGGTTAGTTTTGGATGTTAGGTTATAGTTACAGTTACAGTTAGATTTAGTGTTAGGGTTAGTTCAGGTTTAGAGTTAGGGTTGCGGTATGGGTAAGGTTTAGGTTAAGTTTTAGGTTTATGTTTAGGGTGAGGGTGAGGGTTAGGGTTTTGTTTGGGGTTACGTTTAGGGTGAGAGTGTTACGGTTAGGGTTATGGTTAGGGTTAGGTTTAGGTTTAGTGTTAGTGTGAGGGTTAGGGTTAGGTTTAGGTTTAGTGGGTTGGATGTTTAGGGTTCAGGTTATGGTTATAGTTAGGTTTAGAGGGTTGGGTTTAGAATTAGGGTTAGGTTTAGAGGGTTAGGATTGTTCTTAGAGTCAGTGTTAGGATTAGGGTTAGAGTTTAGGTTTAGTGTTAGGGTTAGGGTTAGAGTTATGGTTAGGGTTAGAGGGTTAGAGTGTTAGGTTTAGGGTTCGGGTTAGGGTTAGAGGATTAGAGGGTTAGAGTTCTGGGTACTGTTAGGGATATGGTTATCATTAGAAGGTTATTATTAGGATTAGGATTATGGTTAGGGTTCACGTTAGAGGATTATTGTTAGACTTATGTTTAGAAGGTTAGGGTTAGGGTTCGGGTTAGGGTAAGGGTTATGTTTAGGGCTAGGGTTAGACCATTGGATGGTTAGTTTAAGGGTTATTTTTATGGATAGGGTTAGGGTTAGATTTAGAGTTACTGTTACTGTTAGGGTTAGGGTTAAGGTTTGTGTTAGGGTTTAGGGTTAGGGTTAGTGTTAGGGCTAGGGATAGTGTTAGGTGTTAGGGTTAGAGTTAGGGTTAGAGTTAGAGTTACAGTTAGGGTTTGATTTAATGTTAGGGTTAGGTTAAGTTTAGGGTTAGGTTTGGGATAAGGGTAAATATTACGTTAGGTGTTAGGTTTAGGGTTAGGGTGAGGGTTAGGGTTAGGGTTGGGGTTACGTTTAGGGTGAGAATGTTAGGGTTAGGGTTATTCTTAGGGTTAGGTTTATGGTCATTGTTAGTGTTAGTGTTAGTTTTAGGGTTAGGGTTAGAGTAAGTGTTAGGGTTACGGATAGTGTTAGGGTTAGGGTAACGGGTAGGGTTAGGGTAACGGATAGGGTTAGGATTTGGTTTGGCTGACAGTTGGGTTTAGGGTTATGGTTAGGCTTAGGGTTAGGATTAGAGGGTAAGTGTTAGGGTTATGTTTAAAGAGTTAGAGGGTAAGGGTTAGGGTTGGTGTTAAGGTTAGGGTTAGAGTTTTACGGTTAGGGTTAGTGTTAGGGTTTGAGGGTTAGTATTAGTGTTAGGTTTAGAGGGTTAGTGCTAGTGCTAGGTTTAGGCTTAGGGTTAGTGTTAGGTTTAGTGCGTTAGAGGTTTAGTGTTACTGATACTGTTTGGCTTAGCGTTAGAGGATTAGGGTTAGGGTTGGGTTTAGGTTTAGTGTAAGGCTTAGGTTTAGGATTAGTGTTAATTATAGGGTTAGCATTATGGTTAGTAGTAGGATTAGTGTTAGGGTTAGGTTTAGGGTTATAATGTTGGATGTTTAGGATTAGGGTTATGGTTATGGTTAGGTTTACAGAGTTTGGGTTAGCATTAGGGTTAGGTTTAGAGGGTTAGGGTTGGTCTTAGTGTCAGGGTTAGCATTAGGATTAGAGGTTAGGTTTAGTGTTAGGGTTAGGGTTAGGGTTATGGTTAGTGTCAGAGGGTTAGAGTTTAGGTTTAGGGTTCGGGTTAGGGCTAGGGTTAGAGGCTTAGGGATAGGGCTAGTGTTAGAGTGTTAGTTTTTGGGTTAGGGTTATTTTTAGGGTTAGGTTTAGGGTTAGAGTGTTAGAGGGTTAGGGTTCGGGTTAGTGTTAGGCATATGGTTAGTATTAGAGGGTTATTGTTAGGATTATTCTTAGGGTTAGGGTTCACGTTAGAGGATTATGGTTAGACTTATGGTTAGAGGGTTAGGGTTAGGGTTCCGGTTAGGGCAAGGTTTGGGTTTAGGGTTAGGTTTAGGTTTAGGTTTAGGGTTAGGTTTAGGGTTAGAGGGTTGGATGTTTAAGGTTAAGGTTATGGTTATGGTTAGGTTTTTAGAGTTGGGGTTAGCGTTAGGGTTAGGTTTAGAGGGTTAGGGTTGCTCTTAAGGTCAGGCTTAGGGTTAGGTTTAGAGGTTAGGTTTAGTGTTAGGTTTAGGGTTAGGGTTTTGGTGAGGGTTAGAGGGTTAGAGTGTTAGGTTTAGGGTTCGGGTTAGGGTTAGGGTTAGAGGCATAGGGATAGAGTTAGGGTTAGAGTGTCAGTTTTAGTGTTAGGTTTAAGTTTAGGGTTAGGGCTATGTTTAGAGGGTTACAGGGTTAGGATTCAGGTGAGTGTTAGGGATATGGTTAGCATTAGAGGATTATTTTAGGATTACGTTATTGTTATTGTTATGTTAATGTTAGGATTAGGGTTACAGTTAGTTGTTAGGATTAGGATTAGAGTTAGTTTTCACGTTAGAGGATTGTGTTTAGACTTATGGTTAGAGGTTTAGGGTTAGGGTGCGGGTTAGGGTAAGGGTTAGGGTTAGGGCTAGGGTTATACGATTCAGTGGTTAGTGTTAGGGTTATCGTTATGGATAGGGTTAGGTTTAGAGTTACAGTTACTGTTACTGTTAGGGTGTGGGTTAAGGTTTGTGTTAGGGTTTAGGGTTAGGGTTATTGTTAGGGCTAGGGTTATTGTTAGTGTTAGGGTTAGGTTTAGAGTTACAGTTAGGGTTAGATTTAGTGTTAGGGTTAGGTTAGGTTTAGGGTTAGGGTTCGGGTAAGGGTAACTTTTAGTTTAAGGTTTAGGGTTAGGTTCAGGGTGAGGGTGAGGGTTAGGGTTATGTTTTGGGTTATGTTTAGGGTTAGAGTGTTACATTTACGGTTATGGTTAGTGTTAGGTTTACGGTTAGGGTTAGGGTTAGTGTTAGTGTTAGGGTTAGGGTTAGGGTTAGGTTTAGAGTAAGTGTTAGGGTTAGGGTTAGTGTTAGGGTTAGGGTAACGGTTAGGGTTATTATTAGGTTTGGATGATGGTAGGGTTTAGGGTTATGGTTAGGCTTAGGGATAGGTTTAGAGGGTAAGTGTTATGGGTAAGGGTTTGAGAGTTAGAGTGTTAGCGTTTGGTTTGGGGTTATGGTTAGGGTTAGATGGTTACGGTTCGGGTGAGTGTTATGATTTGAGGATTAGTATTAGTGTTAGGGTTAGAGGGATATGGCTAGGGCTAGGGTTTGGGTTATGGTTAGATTTAGGGTTAGGGTTAGGGTTAGGATTAGCATTAGGGTTAGTTTTAGGGTTATGGTTATGGTTAGGGTTAGTGTTAGGGTTAGGGTTAGGTTACGGTTAGGGTTAAGGTTAGTGTAAGTGTTAGGGTTATGATTGGGGTAAGGGTAAGGTTTAGGTTAAGGGTTAGGTTTAGGTTTAGGGTAAGGGTTAGGGTTAGGTTTGGGGTTACGTTTAGGGTGAGAGTGTTAGGGTTAGGGTTATGGTTATGGTTAGGTTTACGGTTAGGTTTAGTGTTAGTGTTAGTGTTAGGGTTAGTGTAAGTGTTAGGGTTAGGGTTAGTGTTAGGGGTTATGTTAACGGTTAGGGTTAGGTTTTGCTTTGGGTGACGGTTGGGTTTAGGGTTAGGTTAGGTTTAGGGTTAGGATTAGATGTTAAATGTTAGGTTTATGTTTATAGAGTTAGAGGTTTAGGTTAGGTTTAGGGTTAAGGTTAGAGTTAGAGGGTTACGGTTAGTGTTAGTGTTAGGGTTTTAGGGTAAGTATTAGTGTTAGTGTTAGATGGTTTGGGTTAAGATTCAGTATAGGTTTAGGGTTTGGGTTAGGTTTAGTGTTAGGGTTAGGGTTAGGGTTAGGGTAAGAGTAAGTGTTATGGTTAGTGTTAGGGTTAGGGTTAGGGTTAGGATTAGGTTTGTGTGACGGTTTGGTTTAGGGTTATGGTTAGGCTTAGGGTTATGATTAGAATGTATGTGTCAAGGTTATGTTTAGAGACTTAGAGGGTTAGGGTTAGGGTTAGGGTTAGTGCTAGGGTTAAGGTTAGGGTTAGACTGTTAGTTTTAGGGTTAGGGTTAGCGTTAGGGTTAGTGTTAGTGTTAGGGATTTAGGGTTAGGGCTAGGGATAGGTTTAAGGTTAGAGTTAGAGTTAGGGTTAATTTTAGGGTTAAGGTTAGCATTAGAGTTTAGGCTTAGGGTTAGGGTTAGGGTTAGGGTTAGGGTTAGGGTTAGTTTTAGGTTTAGGGTTAGGGATAGGGTTAGGGTTAGGGTTAGGGTAACATTTAGGGTTAGGATTAGGTTTGGGTGACGGTAGGGTTTAGGGTTATGGTTAGGATTAGGGTTAGGTTTAGAGGGTAAGTGTTATGGGTTATGTTTAGAGATTCTAGTGTTAGCGTTGTGTTTGGGGTTATGGTTAGGGTTAGATGGTTACAGTTTGGGTGAGTGTTATGATTTGATTGTTATTATTAGTGTTAAGGTTAGAGGGTTAGGGCTAGGGTTTGGGTTATGGTTATATTTAGGATTAGGATTAGGGTTAGGTTTAGTGTTAGGGTTAGTTTTAGGGTTAGGGTAGGGTTAGGGTTAATGTTAGGTTTAGGGTAAGGCTTAGGTTTAGGATTAGGTTTAGTGTTAGGGTTAGTGTTACTGGTAGTATTAGGGTTAGGGTTAGGGTTAGGTTTAGGTTTAGAGGGTTGAATGTTTAGGGTTAGGGTTATGGTTATGGTTAGGTTTAGAGTGTTGGGGTTAGTGTTAGGTTTAGGTTTACAGGATTGAGGTTGGTCTTATGGTCAGGGTTGGCGATAGCGTTAGAGCTTAAGTTTAGTGTTAGGGTTAGGGTTAGGGTTATGGTTAGGGTTAGAGGTTTGGAGGTTTAGGTTTAGGGTTTGGGTTAGGGTTAGAGTTAGAGGCTCAGTGATAGGGTTAGGGTTAGAGTGTTAGTTTAGGGTTAGCCTTAGGTTAAGGGTTAGGGTTAGGGTTAGGGTTAGGGTTAGGGTTATTGTTAGTGTTAGGGTTAGTGTTACGATTAGAGTAAGTGTTAGGGTTAGGGTTAGTGTTAGGTGTTAGGTTAACGGTTAGGGTTAGGTTTTGCTTTGGGTGACAGTTGGGTTTAGGTTTAGGTTAGGCTTAGGTTTAGGATTTGATGTTAAATGTTAGGTTTATGTTTAGAGAGTTAGAGGTTTAGGTTAGGTTTAGGGTTAAGGTTTGGGTTAGAGGGTTACGGTTAGGGTTAGTGTTAGGGTTTGAGGGTAAGTATTAGTGTTAGTGTTAGAGGGTTTGGATTAGGGTTAGGGATAGGTTTAGGGTTTGGGTTAGGTTTAGTGTTAGGGTTAGGGTTAGGGTAAGAGTATGTGTTATTCTTAGGGTTAGTGTTAGGGTTAGGGTTAGGATTAGGTTTGGGTGACGGTTGGGTTTATGGTTATGGTTAGGCTTAGGGTTACGATTAGAAAGTAAGTGTTAAGGTTATGTTTAGGGAATTAGAGGTTTAGGGTGTGGGTTAGGGTTAGTGTTAGGGTTAAGGTTAAGTTTAGAGTGTTAGTTTTAGGGTTAGTGTTAGGATTAGGGTTAGGGTTAGTGTTAGTGTTTGAGGGATTGAGGTTTAGGGCTAGGGATATGTTTAAGGTTAGGTTTAGAGTTAGGATTAATTTTAGGGTTAGGGTTAGCGTTAGAGTTTAGGCTTAGGGTTAGGGTTTGGGTTAGGTTTAGGGTTAGTTTTAGGGTTAGGGTTAAGATTAGGTTTAGTGTTAGGGTTAGGTTTAGGTTTAGGGTTAGGGTTAGTGTTAATTTTAGGTTTAGAGCGTTAGAGGGATAGGGTTAGGGGTAGGGTTATGCTTAGGGTTAGAGGGTTAGGGTTAGGGTGAAGTTTAGTTTTAGGGTAAGGCTTAGGTTTAGGATTAGGGTTAGTGTTAGGGTTAGCGTTATCGTTAGTTTTAGGGTCAGGGTCAGGGATGGGTTTAGTGTTAGAGGGTTGTTTGTTTGGGGTTAGGATTATGATTATGGTTAGGTTTAGATGTAGGTGTTAGCGTTAGGGTTAGATTTAGGTTTAAATGTTTATTGTTGGTCTTATGGTCAGGGTTAGATTTAGGGTTAGAATTTAGGTTTAGTGTTATGGTTAGGGTTATGGTTAGGGTTAGAGGGTTAAGTTTAGAGGTTTATTGATAAGGTTAGGGTTACCGTGTTAGATTTAGGGTTAGGGTTAGTTTTAGGGTTAGGATTAGGGTTAGAGTATCAGAGGATTAGGGTTCGGAATAGTGTTAGGGATATGGTTAGCATTAGAGGATTATAGTTAAGTTTAGGTTTAGGGTTAGGGTTCAACTTAGAGTATTATGGTTAGACTTATGGTTAGAGGGTTAGGGATAGGGTTCAGGTTAGGGTAAGGGATAGGTTTAGGGCTCGGGTTAGACGATAGGATGGTTACTGTTAGGGTTATGGTTATGGATAGGGTTAGGTTTAGAGTTAGAGTTACTGTTACTGTTAGGGTTAGGGTTAAGGTTGATGTTAGGGTTTAGGGTTAGGGTTAGTTTTAGGGCTAGTGTTAGTGTTAGGTGTTAGGGTTAGGGTTAGTGTTAGCGTTACAGTTAGGGTTAGATTTAGTGTTCAGGTTAGTTTAGGTTTAGGGTTACCGTTGGAGTAAGGGTAGGGTTAGGGTTAGGGTTAGGGTTAGGGTAAGGAATAGAGGGTAAGTGTTCGCGTTTTATTTTGAGAGAGGGTTAGGTTTACGTTGGGGGTTAAGGTTAGGGTAAGATGGTTACGGGTAGGGTTAGTGTTAGTGTTTGAGTGTTAGTATTATTGTTAGGGTTAGAGGGTTAGGGATAGGGCTAGTCTTAGTTTTAGGGTTAGAGTTAGGGTTAGTTTTAGGGTTAGGGTTAGGGTTAAGGTTTAGGGTTAGGGTTAGGGTTAGTGTTAGGGTTGGTTTTAGGTTTAGTGTTAGGGTTAGTGTTTGGGTTAGGGTTAGGTTTAGGGTTGGGTTAGGGTTAGTGTTAGGGTTAGAGTGTTATACGTTTAGGGTTAGGGATAGGGTTAGTGTTAGGGTTAGAGGGTTAGGGTTAGTGTTAGGGTTAGGTATAGGTTAGGGTTAGGGTTATGTTTAGTGTTAGGGTTAGTCTTAGGGTTAGGGTTAGTGTTAGGGTTATGGTTAGGTAAGGGTTAGGGTTAGGTTTACTTTTAGGCTTAGGGTTAGTGGAAGGGTTAGGTTAAAGTTTAGGGTTAGGGTTAGGTTTGGGTGACGGTTGGGTTTAGGGTTATGGTTAGGCCTTGGGTTAGAATTAGAATGTAAGTGTTATGGTTATGTTTATAGAGTTACAGTGTTAGGGTTAGGGTTAGGGTTGAGGTTACGGTAAGAGTGTTACATTTAGTGTTAGTGTTAGGGTTTGAGGGTTAGTATTAGTGTTAGGGATAGAGGGTTAGGGCTAGGTATAGGGTTCGGGTTAGGGTTAGAGTTAGCTTTAGTTTTAGGGTTAGGGTTAGCATTAAGGTTTAGGGTTAGGTTTAGGGTTAGAGTTAGTTTTAGGGTTAGGGTTAGGTTTAGGTTTAGTGTTAGGGTTAGGGTTAGATTTACGTTTATGGTTAGGGTTAGTGTTAGTGTTAGGGTTAGAGCGTTAGAGGGATAGGTTTAGGGGTAGGGTTAGGCTTAGGGTTAGAGGGTTAGGGTTAGGATTAATTTAGGGTTAGGGTAAGGCTTAGGTTTAGGATTAGGGTTAGTGTTAGGGTTAGCATTATGGTTAGTATTAGGGTTAGAGGGTTGGATGTTTAGGGTTAGAGTTATGGTTATGGTTAGGTTCAGAGGGTTGGTATTAGCGGTAGGGTTAGTTTTAGACCGTTAGGGTTAGTCTTAGTTTCAGGGTTAACCTTAGGGTTAGAGGTTAGGTTTAGGGTTAGGTTTAGGTTTATGGTTAGGGTTAGAGGTTTAGAGCGTTAGGTTTAGGGTTTGGGTTCGGGTTAGGTTTAGAGGCTTAGGGATAGGGTGAGGTTAGAGTGTTAGTTTTAGGGTTAGGATTAGGGTTAGGGTTAGGGTTAGGGTTAGAGGGATAGAGGTTTAGGGTTCGCGTTAGTGTTAGAGATATGTTTAGCATTAGAGGGTTATTGTTAGGTTCACGGTTAGTGTTAGGGTTCACGTTAGAGGATTATGGTTGGACTTATGTTTAGTGATTAGGGTTATGGTTCGGTTTAGGGTTAGGGTTAGGGCTAGGGTTAGACAATTTGATGGTTAGTGTTAGGGATATGGTTATGGATAGGGTTAGGGTTAGAGTTAGAGCTACTGTTAATGCTAGGGTTAGGCTTAAGGTTTGTGTTAGGGTTTAGGGTTAGGGTTAGTTTTAGGGCTAGGGTTAGTGTTAGGTGTCATTGTTAGGGTTAGGGTTAGAGTCACAGTTAGGGTTAGATTTAGTGTTAGGTTTAGGTTAGTTTTAAGTTTAGGGTTGGGGTAAGGGTAAGGTTTAGGTGAAGGGTTATGTTTAGGGTTAGGGTGAGGGTTAGGGTTAGGTTTGTGGTTATGTTTAGGGTGAGAGGGTTAGTGTTAGGGTTTTGGTTAGGGTTAGGTTTATGGTTAGGTTTAGTGTTAGTGTTAGGGTTAGAGTTAGGGTTTGGGTTAGAGTAAGTGTTAGGGTTAGGGTTGGTGTTAGGGTCAGGTTAATGGTTAGGGTTAGGATTAGTTTTGGGTGACGGTTGGTTTTAGGGTTATGTTTAGGCTTAGAATTAGGATTAGTGGGTAAGTGTTAGGGTTATGTTTAGAGAGTTAGAGGGTTAGGGTTAGGGTTGTGGTTAAGGTTAGGGTTAGAGGGTTACTGTTAGAGTTAGTGTTAGGGTTTGAGGGTTAGTATTAGTGTTAGGATTAGAGGGTTAGGCCAGTGCTAGGGTTAGGGTTATGGTTAGAGTTATGGTTAGTTTTAGGGTTAGAGTTAGGGTTAAGGTTTAGGGTTTGGGTTAGTGTTAGGGTTAGGCTTAGAGCGTTAGAAGGATATGCTTAGGGTTAGTGTTAGGGTTAGAGCATTAGAAGGATAGGCTTATCGTTAGTGTTAGGGTTAGGGTTAGAGGGTTATGGTTAGTGTTGGATGTTTAGGGTTTGGGTTATGGTTTTCGTTATGTTTAGAGGGTTGGGGTTAACGTTAGGGTTAGATTTAGAGTGTTAGGGTTGGACTTAGGGTCAGGGTTAGCGTTAGGATTAGAGGTTAGCTTTAGTGTTAGTGTTAGGGTTAGAGTTATGGTTAGGGTCAGATGGGTAGAGTTTAGTTTTGGGGTTCAGGTTAGGGTTAGAGTTAGAAGCTTAGGGATAGGGTGAGGGTTAGAGTGTTAGTTTTAGGGTTAGGTTTAGGTTTAGGCTTAGGGTTAAGGTTAGATGGTTAGAGTTTTAGGGTTCAGGTCATTGTTAGGGTTATGGTTAGCATTAGAGGGTTATTGTTAGGATCAGGGTTAGGGTTAGGGATCACGTTAGAGTATTACGGTTAGACTTATTGCTAGAGGGTTTGGGTTAGGGTTTGGGTTAGGGTAAGGATTAGGGTTAGGGCTAGGGTTATAAGGTTGGATGGTTAGTGACAGGGTTATGTTTATGGATAGGGTTAGGTTTAGAGTTTGAGTTACTGTTACTGTTAGGGTTAGGATTAAGGTTTGTGTTAGGGTTTAGGGTTAGGGTTAGTGTTAGGGCTAGGGTTAGTGTTAGGTGTTAGGGTTAGTGTTAGGGTTAGTGTTAGGGTTGGAGAAAGGGTAAGGTTTATGTTAAGGGTTAGGTTTACGGTTAGGGTGAGAGTTAGGATTAGGTTTTGGGTTACGTGTAGGGTGAGAGTGTTAGAGTTAGGGCTATGGTTAGGGTTAGGTTTACGGTTAGGTTTAGTGTTAGTGTTAGGTTTAGGGTTACGGTTAGAGTAAGTGTTAGGGTTAAGGTTAGTGTTAGGTTTCAGGTAATGGTTAGGGTTAGGATTAGGTTTGGGTGACGGTTGGGTTTAGGGTTATGGTTAGGCTTAAGGTAAGGATTGGAGGGTAAGTGTTAGATTTATGTTTAGAGAGTTAGAGGGTTAGGGTTAGAGTGATGGTTAAGGTTAGGGTTAGAGAGTTACGCTTAGGGTTAGTGTTAGGGTTTGAGGGTTCGTATTAGTGTTAGGGTTAGAGGGTTAGGGCTAGGGATAGTGTTACAGTTACAGTTAGAGTTGGGGTTAGTTTTAAGTTTAGGGTTAGGGTTATGATTAAGATTTAGGGTTAGGGTTACAGTTAGGGGTAGTTTTTAGTCTTAGGGTTAGGTTTAGGATTAGGGTTGGGGTTAGTGTTAGTGTTAGGGTTAGTTTTAGGGTTAGGGTTAGGGTTATCGGTTAGGGTTAGGGTTAGGGTAAGAGTAAGTGTTAGGGTTAGGTTTAGTGTTAGGGTTAGGGTAACGGTTAGGGTTAGGATTAGTTTTGGGTGATGGTTGGGTTAGGGTTAGGGTTAGGGTTAGTGTTAGGGTTAGGGTTAGAGTTAGGGTTAGTTTTATGGTTAGGGTTAGGTTTAGGGTTTAGGGTTAGTTTTCGGGTTAGAGTTAGGGTTAAGTTTAGTTTAGGTTTAGAGTTAGGGTTAGGGTTAGGGTTAGTGTTAGGGTTAGGGTTAGGTTTAGTGTTAGGTTTAGGGTTAGGTTTAGTGTTAGGGTTATAGCATTAGAGGTTTATTGTTAGGGATATGGTTAGGCATAGGGTTAGATGGTTAGGGTGAGGGTTAAGTTTAGGTTTAGGGTAAGGCTTAGGTTTAGGATTAGGGTTAGTGTTAGTGTTAGCATTATGGTTAATATTAGGATTTGGGTTAGCTTTAGGTTTAGGGTTAGAAGGTTGGATGTTTAGGATTAGGGTTATGGTTATGGTTATGTTTAGAGGGTTGGGGTTAGCCTTAGGGTTAAGTTTAGAGGGTTAGGGTTGGTCTTAGGGTAAGTGTTAGTGTTAGCATTTGAGGTTAGTTTTAGTGTTAGTGTTTGGGTTAGCGTTATGGTTCGGGTCAGACGGTTAGAGTCTAGATTTAGGGTTCGGGTTAGGGTTAGGGTTAGAGTCTTTGGGATAGGGTTTTGGTTAGAGTGTTAGTTTTAGGGTTAGGTTTAGGTTTAGGTTTAAGTTTCGGGTGAGTGTTAGGCTTAGGGTTAGGTTTAGGGCTAGGGTTACACGATTTGATGGTTAGTGTTATGGTGATGGTTATCGATAGGGTTAGGTTTAGAGTTAGAGTTACTGTTACTGTTAGGGTTACAGTTAAGGTTTGTATTAGGGTTAGGTTTAGGGTTAGTGTTAGGGCTAGTGTTAGTGTTACGTGTTAAGGTTAATGAAATGGTTAGAATTAGAGTTAGGGTTAGATTTAGTGTTAGGGTTAGGGTGAGCTTTATGTTTAGGTTTGGGGTAAGGGCACGGTTTAGGTGAAGTGTTTGGTTTAGGGTTAGGGTGAGGGTTAGGGTTAGGTTTGGGGTTACATTTAGGGTGAGCGTGTTAGGGTTAGGGTTATGGTTTGGGTTAGTGTTAGTGTTAGTGTTAGGGTTAGGGTTAGTGTTAGAGTACGTGTTAGGGTTAGGGTTATTGTTATCCTTAGGGTAACGGATAGGGTTAGGATTAGGTTTGGGTGATGGTAATTTTTAAGCTTATGTTTAGGCTTAGGGTTATGTTTAGAGGGTAAGTGTTAGCGTTATGTTTAGAGAGTTAGAGGGTTAGGGTTAGTGTTAGGGTTAAGGTTAAGTTTAGAGGGTTACAGGTAGGGATATTGTTAGGGTTTGAGGGTTAGTATTACAGTTGAGGATAGAGGGTTAGGGCTAGGGCTAGGGTTAGGCTTAGGGTTAGATTCAGGGTTAGTTTCTGGGTTAGGGTTAGGCTTAGGGTTTAGGGTTAGGGCTAGGGCTAGGGTTAGGCTTAGGGTTAGATTCAGGGTTAGTTTCAGGGTTAGGGTTAGGCTTAGGGTTTAGAGTTAAGGTTAGGGTTAGGGTTAGGTTTAGTTTTAAGGACAGGGTTAGAGTTAGGTTTAGTGTTAGGCTTAGTGTTAGGTTTAGGGTTAGGGTTAGGGTTAGTGTTAGTGTTAGTGTTAGTGTTAGAGAGTTAGAGGGATAGAGTTAGGGGTAGGGTTAGGCTTAGGGTTAGAGTGTTAGGGTTAGGGTTAATGTTAGGTTAGGTTTAGGGTTAGGATTAGGGTTAGTGTTAGGGTAAGAGTAAGTTTTAGGGTTAGGGTTAGTGTTAGGGTTAGGATAATGGTTATGGTTAGGATTAGGTTTGGGTGACGGTTGGGTTTAGGGTTATGGTTAGGCTTAGGGTAAGGTTTAGAGTGTAAGTGTTTAGGTTATATTTAGAGTTAGAGGGTTAGGGTTAGCTTGGGACTTCAGGTTAGGGTTAGAGTTAGTGTTAGGGTTAGGGTTTGTTTGTTCGTATTCGTGTTAGGGTTAGAGGGTTAGGGATAGGGCTAGGGTTAGGGTTAGGTTTAGAGTTAGGGTTAGTTTTAGGGTTAGGGTTAGGGTTAGGGTGTAGGGTTATTGTTACGTTTATTGTTAGGGTTAGTTTTAGGGTTAGGGTTAGGTTTAGGTTTAGTGTTAGTGTTAGTGTTAATGTTAGAGCGTTAGAGGGTTAGGGTTAGGGATAGGGTTAGGCTTAGGCTTAGGGTTAGAGTATTAGGGTTAGTGTTAGGGTTAGGGATAGGTTTAGAGTTTGGGTTAGGTTTAGTGTTAGGGTTAGGGTTAGGGTTAGTGTTAGGGTAAGAGTAAGTGTTATGGTTAGGGTTAGTGTTAGGTTTAGGGTAAAGGTTAGGTTTAGGATTATGATTGGGTTACAGATGGGTTTAGGGTTATGGTTAGGATTAGGGTTACGATTAGAAGGTAAGTGTTAGGGTTATGTTTAGAGAGTTAAAGGGTTAGGGTTAGTGTTAGGGTTAAGGTTAGGGTTAGAGTGTTAGTTTTAGGGTTAGGGTTAGGATTAAGGTTAGGGTTGGTGTTAGGGTTTGAGTGTTAGTGTTTGTGTTAGGGATTGAGGGTTAGGGCTAGGGATAGGTTTAAGTTTAGCATTAGAGTTAGGGTTAGTTTTAGGGTTATGGTTAGCGTTAGGGTTTAGTGTTAGGTTTAGGGTTAGGGTTAGGGTTATTTTTATGGTTAGGGTTAAGGTTAGTTTTAGGGTTACGGTTATTGTTAGGTTTAGGTTTAGGGTTAGGGTTAGTGTATTTTTAGGGTTAGAGCGTTAGAGGAATAGGCTTAGGGGTAGGGATAGGCTTAGGGTTAGAGGGTTAGGGTTAGGGTTAAGGTTAGGTTTAGGTTAAGGCTTAGGTTTCGGATTAGTTTTAGTGTTAGTGTTAGCGTTACGGTTAGTATTAGGTTTAGGGTTAGTGTTAGTGTTAGGGTTAGGGTTAGGTTTAGACGGTTGGGGTTAGCATTAGGTTTCGGTTAAGAGGGATAGGGTTGGTCTTAGGGTCTTAGGGTCAGGGTTAGCATTAGGGTTAGAGGTTAGGTTTAGTGTTAGGGTTAGGGTTTAAATTATGGTTAGGGTTAGAGGGTTAGGTTTAGAGGCTTATGAATAGGGTTAGGGTTAGAATGTTAGATTTAGGGTTAGGGTTAGGTTTAGGGTTAGGGTTAAGGTTAGAGCATTAGAGGGTTAGGTTCGTGTTAGTGTTAGGGATATGGTTAGCATTAGAGAGTTATTGTTAGGATTAGGTTTAGGGTTAAGGTTCAGGTTAGAGGATTATTGTTAGATTAGGTTTAGAGGGTTAGGTTTACGTTTTGGTTCAGGGAAAGGGTTAGGGTTAGCACTAGGGTTAGACAACTGGATGGTTAGTGTTAGTGTTAGGGTTATGGATAGGGTTAGGTGTAGAGTTAGAGTTACTGTTACTGTTATGGTTAGGGTTAAGGTTGGTGTTAGGGCTTAGGGTTACGGTTAGTTGTTAGGGCTAGTGTTAGTGTTAGGTGTTAGGGTTAGGGTTAGGTTTAGGGTTACAGTTAAGGTTAGATTTACTGTTAGGGTTAGGTTAGGTTTAGGGTTAGGGTTGGGGTAAGGGTAAGGTTTAGGTTAAGGGTAAGGTTTAGGGTTAGGGTGAGGGTTAGGGTTAGGCTTGTGGTTACATTTACGGTGAGAGAGTTAGGGTTAGGGTTAGTGTTAGATGGTTAGGGTTAGGGTTAGGGTTAGGGTAAGAGTAAGTGTTAGGGTTAGGGTTAGTGTTAGGGTTAGGGTAAAGGTTAGGGTTAGGATTAGGTTTGGGTGACGGTTGTGTTTAGGGTTATGCTTATGCTTAGGGTAAGGTTTAGAGGGTAAGTGTTCAGGTTATATTTAGAGAGTTAGAGCGTTAGGGTTAGCATGGGGCTTCAGGTTAGGGTTAAAGTTAGGGTTAGGGTTAGGGTTTTATTTTTTGTATTCACGATAGGGTTAGAGGGATTGTGCTAGGGCTAGGGTTAGGGTTAGCTTTAGAGTTAGGGTTAATTTTAGGGTTAGAGTTAGGGTAAGGGTGTAGGGTTAGGGTTACGGTTATGGTTAGGGTTCGTTTTAGGGTTAGGGTTAGGGTTAGTGTTCGTGTTAGTGTTAGTGTTAGGGTTAGTGTGTTAGAGGGTTAGGGTTAGGGATAGGGTTAGGCTTAGGGTTAGAGTATTAGGGTTACTGTTAGGGTTAGGGATAGGTTTAGGTTTAGGGTTATGTTTAGTTTTAGGGTTAGGGTTAGGGTAAGAGTAAGTGTTATGGTTAGGGTTAGTGTTAGGGTTAGGTTAAAGGTTAGGGTTAGGATTAGGTTTGGGTGACGGTTGGGTTTAGGGCTATGGTTAGGCTTACAGTTACGATTAGAAGGTAAGTGTTAGGGTTATGTTTAGATAGTTAGAGGGTTAGGGTGAGGGCTAGGGTTAGTGTTAAGGTTAAGGTTAGGGTTAGAGTGTTAGTTTTAGGGTTAGGGTTAGGATTATGGTTAGGGTTAATGTTAGGGTTTGAGGGTTAGTGTTAGTGTTAGGGATTGAGGGTTAGGGCTGGAGATAGGTTTAAGGTTAGGGTTAGAGTTAGTGTTAGTTTTAGGGTTAGGGTTAGCGTTAGGGTTTAGGGTTTCACTTAGGGTTAGGGTTAGGGTTAGGTTTAGGGTTAGTGTTAGTTTTAGGGTTAGAGCGTTAGAGGGATAGGTTTAGGGTTAGGCTTAGGGTTAGAGGGTTAGGGTTAGGGTTACGGTTAGGTTAAGTGTAAGGCTTAAGTTTCGGATTAGGTTTAGTGTTAGGTTTAGCGCTATGGTTATTATTAGGTTTAGGGTTAGGGTTAGGTTTAGGGTTAGAGGGTTGGATGTTTAGGGTTATGGTTATGGTTATGGTTAGGTTTAGAGGGTTGGGGTTAGTGTTAGGGTTAGGTTTAGAGTGTTAGTGTTGGTCTTAGGATCAGGGTTAGCATTAGGTTTAGAGGTTAGTTTTAGTGTTACGGTTGGGTTAGGGTTATGTTTAGGGTTAGAGGGTTCGAGTGTTAGGTTTACAGTTTGGGTTAGGGTTTGGTTTAGAGGCTTAGGGTTAGAGTGTTCATTTTAGGGTTAGGGTTAGGATTAGGGTTATTGTTAGGGTTAAGGTTAGAGGGTTAGACTGTTAAAGTTCGAGTTAGTGTTAGGGATATGGTTAGCATTAGAGTGTTATTGTTAGGATTAGGGTTAGGGTTAGGGTTCACGTTAGAGGATTATGGTTAGACTTATGGTTAGAGGGTTAGGGTTAGGGTTAGGGTTAGGTTAGGGTTAGGTTAAAGTTAGTGTTAGGATTATGTTTGGGTGATGGTTGGGTTTAGGGTTATGGTTAGGCTTAGGGTTAGGATGAGAAGGTAAGTGCTAGGGTTATGTTTAGAGAGTTAGAGTGTTAGGGTTAGGATTAGGGTTAAGGTTAGTGTTAGAGGGTTACGGTTAGGGTTAGTGTTAGGGTTTGAGGGTTAGTATTAGTGTTAAGGATAGACGGTTAGGGCTATGCTAGGGTTAGTGTTAGGTATAGAGTTAGGGTTAGTTTGAGGGTTAGGGTTAGGATTAGGGTTTAGAGTTTTGGTTTGGGTTAGGGTTAGTTTTAGGGTTAGGGTTAGGTTTAGAGTTATTGTTAATGTTAGGTTTAGGGTTAGTGTTAGGGTTACTGTTAGTGTTAGGGTTAGTGCGTTAGAGGGATAGGTTTAGGGGTCGTGTTAGAGGGTTAAGTTTCGGTTAATGTTAGGTTTAGGGTAAGGCTTAGGTTTTGGTTTAGGGTTAGTGTGAGGGTTAGCGTTACGGTTATTATTAGGGTTAGGGTTAGGTTTAGGGTTAGAGGGTTGGATGTTTAAGGTTAGGGTTATGGTTATGGTTAGGTTTAGAGGGTTGGGGTTAGCGTTAGGGTTAGGTTTAGAGGGTTAGGGTTGGTCTTCGCGTCAGGGTGAGTGTTAGGGTTAGAGGTTACGTTTAGTGTTAGTGTTAGGGTTAGGGTTATGTTTAGGGATAGAGGGTTAGGTTTAGAGGCTTATTGATAGAGTTAGGGTTAGAGTGTTAGATTTAGTGTTAGGGTTAGGGTTAGGGTTCACGTTAGAGGATTATGGTTAGACTTATGGTTAGAGGGTTAGGGTTAGGGTTAGGGTTAGCGTTAGGTCGAGGGTTAGGTTTAGGGATAGGGTTAGACGATTGCATGGTTAGTGTTTGGGTTATGGTTATGGATAGGGTTAGGGTTAAATTTAGAATTACTGTTAATGTTTGGGTTAGAGTTAAGGTTTGTGTTAGGGTTTAGGTTTAGAGTTAGTGTTAGGGCTAGTGTTAGTGTTAGGTGTTAGGGTTAGGGTTAGGGTTAGGGTTAGAGTTACAGTTAGGGTTAGATGTAGTGTTAGGGTTAGGTTAGGTTTAGGTTAAGGGTTAGGGTTAGGGTTAGGTTTGGGATTACGTTTAGGTTGAGAGGGTTAGTGTTAGGATTATGGTTAGGGTTAGGTTTATGGTTAGGGTTAGTGTTAGGGTTAGGGTTAGGGTTAGTATTAGGGTTAGTGTAAGTGTTAGTGTTAGGGTTAGTGTTAGGGTTAACGTAACGGTTAGTGTTAGGATTAGCTTTGGGTGACAGTTGGGTTTAGGGTTATGGTTAGGATTAGGGTTAGGATTAGAGGGTTAATTTTAGGGTTATGTTTAGATAGTTAAAGTGTTTGGGTTAGGGTTGCGGTAAGGTAAGGTTTAGAGGATTACGGTTATTGTTAGTGTTAGGTTTTGAGGGTTAGTATTAGTGTTAGGGTTAGAGGGTTAGAGGGTTAGGGCTAGGGCTAGGGATAGGTTTAGGGTTAGACTTGTGTTTAGTTTCCGGGTTAGGGTTAGGGTTTAGGGTTAGGGTTAGGGTTAGGGTTAGGGTTAGTTTTAGGTTTAGGGTTAGGGTTAGAGTTAGTGTTAGGGTTAGGGTTAGGTTTAGGGTTAGGGTTACGGTTAGTGTTAGTGTTAGTGTTAGGGTTAGTGTTAGGGTTAGGGTTAGGGTTAGAATATTAGAGGGTTAGGGTTAGGGATATGGATAGTCTTAGGGCTAGATGTTTAGGATTAGGGTTAATGTTAGGTTTATGGTAAGGTTTAGGTTTAGGATTAGGGTTAGTGTTAGGTGTTAGGGTTAGGGTTAGGGTTAGAGTTACAGTTAGGTTTAGATTTAATGTTAGGTTTAGGCTTAGGTTTAGGGTTTGGTTTGGGGTAAGTGCAATTTTTAGATTAAGTGTTAGGTTTAGGGTTAGGGTTATGGTTAGGGTTAGGTATATGGTTAGGGTTAGTGTTAGTATTAGGGTTAGTGTTAGGGTTAGGGTAACGGTTAGGGTTAGGATTAGGTTTGGGTGACGATAGGGTTTAGGGTTATGGTTAGGCTTAGGGTTAGGTTTAGAGGTTAAGTGTTTGGGTTATGTTTAGAGAGTTAGAGGTTTAGGGTTAATGTTAGGGTTAAGGGTAGGTTCAGAGGGTTACCTTTAGGTTTAGTGTGAGGGTTTATGGGTTAGTAATAGTGTTTGGGATAGAGGCTTAGGGGTAGGGCTAGGGTTAGGCTTAGGGTTAGATTTAGGGTTACTTTCAGGGTTAGGGTTAGGGTTAGAGTTTAAGGTTAGGGTTAGGGTTAGAGTTAGGGTTAGTTTTAGGTTTAAGTTTAGGGTTAGGTTTCGGGTTAGTGTTAGGGTTAGGGTTAGGTTTAGGGTTAGGTTTAGGGTTAGTGTTAGTGTTAGTTTTAGGGTTAGAGCGTTAGAGGGATATGGTTAGTGGTAGGGTTAGGCTTAGGGTTAGAGTGTTAGGTTTAGGGGTAAAGTTATTGTTAGTTTTAGGCTTAGGGTTAAGGCTAGGGTTAAAGGGTTAGGTTTAGAGGCTTATTGATAGAGTTAGGGTTAGGTTGTTAGATTTAGGGTTAGGGTTAGGTTTAGTGTCAGGTTTAGGGTTAGAGGGTTAGAGGTTTAGGGTTCGGGTTAGTGTTAGGGATATGGTTAGCATTAGAGGGTTATTGTTAGGATTAGTTTTAGGGTTAGGGTTAGGTTTAGGTTTACTGTTAGGGTTAGGTTTAGGTTTAGGGTTAGGTTTAGGTTTAGGGTTAGGGTTAGTGTTAGGTGTTATGGTTAGGGTTAGGGTTAGAGTTACAGTTAGGTTTAGATTTAATGTTAGGTTTAGGCTTAGGTTTAGGGTTTGGTTTGGGGTAAGTGCAATTTTTAGATCAAGTGTTAGGTTTAGGGTTAGGGTTATGGTTAGGGTTAGGTATATGGTTAGGGTTAGTGTTAGTATTAGGGTTAGTGTTAGGGTTAGGGTAACGGTTAGGGTTAGGATTAGGTTTGGGTGACGGTAGGGTTTAGGGTTATGGTTAGGCTTAGGGTTAGGTTTAGAGGTTAAGTGTTTGGGTTATGTTTAGAGAGTTAGAGGTTTAGGGTTAATGTTAGGGTTAAGGGTAGGTTCAGAGGGTTACCTTTAGGGTTAGTGTGAGGGTTTATGGGTTAGTAATAGTGTTTGGGATAGAGGCTTAGGGGTAGGGCTAGGGTTAGGCTTAGGGTTAGATTTAGGGTTACTTTCAGGGTTAGGGTTAGGGTTAGAGTTTAAGGTTAGGGTTAGGGTTAGAGTTAGGGCTAGTTTTAGGTTTAAGTTTAGGGTTAGGTTTCGGGTTAGTGTTAGGGTTAGGGTTAGGTTTAGGGTTAGGTTTAGGGTTAGTGTTAGTGTTAGTTTTAGGGTTAGAGCGTTAGAGGGATATGGTTAGTGGTAGGGTTAGGCTTAGGGTTAGGCTTAGGTTTAGAGTGTTAGGTTTAGGGGTAAGGTTATTGTTAGTTTTAGGCTTAGGGTTAAGGCTAGGGTTAAAGGGTTAGGTTTAGAGGCTTATTGATAGAGTTAGGGTTAGGTTGTTAGATTTAGGGTTAGGGTTAGGTTTAGTGTCAGGTTTAGGGTTAGAGGGTTAGAGGTTTAGGGTTCGGGTTAGTGTTAGGGATATGGTTAGCATTAGAGGGTTATTGTTAGGATTAGTTTTAGGGTTAGGGTTAGGTTTAGGTTTACTGTTAGGGTTAGGTTTAGGTTTAGGGTTAGGTTTAGGTTTAGGGTTAGGGTTAGTGTTAGTGTTAGGGTTAGAGCGGTAGAGGGTTAGGGTTAAGGATAGGGTTAGGCTTAGGGTTAGAGGGTTAGGGTTAGTGGTAGCCTTAGGGTTAGGTTTAGGGTAAGGGTTAGGTTTAGTGTTAGGGTTACCCTTAGTGTTAGGGTTAGTGATAGGGTTAGGGTAAAGGTTAGGTTTAGCATTAGGTTTGCGTGACTTTTGGGTTTAGGGTTATGGTTAGGCTTAGGGTTAGGATTAGAAGGTAAGTGTTAGAGCTATGTTTAGAGAGTTAGAGGGTTAGGGTTAGGGTTAGGGTTAGGGTTAGGGTTACGGTTAGGGTTAGGTTTATGGTTTGGGTTAGTGTTATTGTTAGGGTTAGGGTTAACATTAGAGTAAGTGTTAGGGTTATGGTTAGTGTTAGGGTTAGGGTAACAGTTAGGGTTAGGATTAGGTTTGGGTGACGGTAGGTTTATGGTTAGGCTCATGGTTATCTTTAGAGGGTAAGTGTTAGGATTATGTTTATAGAGTTAGAGGGTTAGGGTTAGGGTTAGGGTTAGGGTTAAGGTTAGGTTCAGAGTGTTACCGTTAGGGTTAGTGTTAGGGTTTAAGGGTTAGTATTAGTGTTAGGGATAGAGGGTTAGGGTTAGGGCTAGGGTTAGGCTTAAGGTTAAATTTAGGGTTAGTTTCACGGTTAGGGTTAGGGTTAGGGTTTACGGTTAGGGTTAGGTTTAGAGTTAGGTTTAGTTTTAGGTTTAGGGTTAGGTTTAAGGTTAATGTTAGCGTTAGGATTAGGTTTAGGTTTAGGTTTAGGGTTAGTGTTAGTTTTAGGGTTAGAGCGTTAGAGGGCTAGGGTTAGGGGTAGGATTAGGCTTAGGGTTAGAGGCTTAGGTTTAGGGTTAAGATTAGTTTTAGGGTAAGGCTTAGGTTTAGGATTAGGGTTAGTGTTAGGGTTAGCGTTATGGTTAGTATTAGGGTTAGGATTAGGGTTAGGCTTAGGGTTAGAGGGTTGGATGTTGAGGGTTAGGGTTATGTTTGTGGTTAGGTTCAGAGTGTTGGGGTTAGCGTTAGTGTTAGGTTTAGAGGGTTAGGGTTGGTCTTAGGGTCAGGGTCAGGGTTAAGTTTAGGGTTAGGGTTAGGTTTAGATGGTTAGGTTTTGAAGCTTATTGATAGAGTTAGGATTAGAGTGTTAGATTTAGCGTTAGGGTTAGTTTTAGTGTTAGGGTTATTGTTAGAGGGTTAGGGTTCGGGTTAGTGCTAGGTATATGGTTAGCATTAGAGGCTTATTGTTAGGATTAGGTTTATGGTTAGGGTTCACGTTAGACGATTATGGTTAGACTTATGGCCAGATGGATAGGGTTAGGGTTCGGGTTAGGATAAGGTTTAGAGTTAGGGTTAGTGTTAGTGTTAGGTGTAGTGTTAGTGTTAGGGTTAGAGCACTATAGGGTTAGGGTTAGGGATAGGGTTAGGCTTAGGGTTAGAGCCTTAGGGTTAGTGTTAGGGTTAGGGTTAGGTTTAGGGTTAGGGTTAGAATGAGGTTTATTGTTTGGGTTAGAATTAGGGTTAAGGTTAGTTTTAGGGTTAGGGTAATTGTAAGTGTTAGGGTTAGGGTTAGTGTTCGGGTTAGGGTAAAGGTTAGGGTTAGGATTAGGTTTGGGTGACAGTTGGGTTTAGGGTTATGGTTAGGCTTAGGGTTAGGATTAGAAGGTAAGTGCTAAGGTTATGTTTAGAGAGTTAGAGTGTTAGGGTTAGGGTTAGGGTTAAGGTTAGGGTTAGTTTTAGGGTTTGAGGGTTAGTATTAGTGTTAGGGAAAGAGGGTTAGGGCTAAGGATAGCGTTAGGTTTAGTTTTAGATTCAGGGTTAGTTTTAGGGTTAGGGTTAGGATTAGGGTTTAGGGTTAGGCTTTGGGTTAGGGTTAGTTTCAGGTTTAGGATTAGGTTTAGTGTTATTGTTATGGTTAGGTTTAGGTTTAGGTTTAGGTTTAGGGTTAGGGTTAGTGTTAGTGTTAGTGTTAGAGTGTTAGAGGGATAGGGTTAGGGATAGGGTTAGAGGGTGAGGGTTATGGTTAGGGTGAATGTTAGGTTGAGGGCAAGGCTTAGGTTTTGGATTAGGGTTAGTGTAAGAGTTAGCTTTATTGTTAGTATTAGGGTTAGGGTTAGAGTTAGGTTTAGGGTTAGAAGCTTGGAGGTTTAGGGTTAGGATTATGGTTATGGTTAGGTTTAGAGGTTTGGGGTTAGCGTTAGTGTTAGGTTTCGAGGGTTAGGGTTGGTCTTAGGGTCAGGGTTAGCGTTAGGGTTAGAGGTTACATTTAGTGTTAGTGTTAGTGTTCAGGTTATGGTTAGGGATAGAGGGTTAGGTTTAGAGGATTATGGATAATGTTAGCGTTAGATTTAGGGATAGGGTTAAAGTTAGGTTTAGGGTTAGGGTTAGGGTTAGAGGCTTAGGTATAGGGTTAGGGTTAGAGTGTTAGTTTTAGGTTAGGGTTATGTTTATGGTTAGCGTTAGGGTTAGGGTTAGAGGGTTAGAGGTTTAGGGTTCGGGTTAGTGTTAGGCATATGGTTAGCATTACAGGGTTATTGTTAGGTTTAGGGTTAGTGTTAGGGTTCACGTTAGAGGATTATGGTTAGACTTATGGCTAGAGGGTTAGGGTTAGGGTTCGGGTTAGGGTAAGGTTTAAGTACAGGGTTAGGTTTAGGGTTAGCGTTAGGCCGAGGGTTAGGTTTAGGGTTAGTGTTAGACGATTGGATGGTTAGTGTTAGGGTTATGGTTTTGGATAGGGTTAGTGTTAGAGTTAGAGTTATTGTTACTGTTAGGGTTAGGGTTAAGGTTTGTGTTAGGGTTCAGGTTTAGGGTTAGTGTTAGGGTTAGGGTTAGTGTTAGTGTTAGGTGTTAGGGTTAGGGTTAGGGTTAGAGTTACGGTTAGGGTTAGATTTAGTGTTAGGTTTAGTGTTAGGTTCAGAGTTAGGGTTATGGTTAGGATTAGTTCTATGGTTAGGGTTAGTGTTAGTATTAGGGTTAGGGTTTGGGTTAGAGTAAGTGATAGGGCTAGGGTTAATGTTAGGGCTAGTGTAACGTTTAGGGTTAGGATTAGGTTTGGGTGAAGGTAGGGTTTAGGGTTATGGTTAGGCTTAGGGTTAGGTATAGAGGGTAAGTGTTAGGGTTATGTTTAGAGAGTTAGAGTGTTAGGGTTAGGGTTAGAGTTAGGGTTAGGGTTAAGGTTAGGCTTAGATGGTTAACGTGAATCCTTAGTGTTAGGGTTTGAGGGTTAGTATTAGTGTTAGGGATAGAAGTTTAAGGCTAGGGCTAGGGTTAGGCTTAGGTTTAGTTTTAGGGTTAGTTTCAGGTTTAGGGTTAGGGTAAGGGTTTAAGGTTAGGGTTAGCGTTAGAGTTAGGGTTAGTTTTAAGTTTAAGGTTAGTGTTATGTTTAGGGTTAGTGTTAGGGTTAGGGTTAAGTTTAGGGTTTAGATTAGGATTAGTGTTAGTTTTAGCGTTAGAGCGTTAGAGGAATAGCATTACGGGTAGGGTTATGCTTAGGGTTAGAGGGTTAGTTTAGGGTTAAGGTTAGGTTTAGAGTAAGGCTTAGGTTTAGGATTAGGGTTAGTGTTAGGGTTAGCGTTATGGTTATTATTAGGGTTAGGATTAGGGTTAGTTTTATGGTTAGAGGGTTGGATGTTGAGGGTTAGTGTTATGGTTATGGTTAGGTTCAGAGGGTTGTGGTTAGCATTAGGGTTAGGTTTAGAGCGTTTGCGTTGGTCTAAGGTTCATGGTTAGGGTTAGGTTTAGGGTTAGGGTTAGAGGGTTAGGTTTAGAGGCTTATGCATAGGGTTAGGAGTAGGGTGTTAGATTTAGGGTTAGGGTTAGGTTTAGTGTTAGGGTTAGGTTTAGAGGGTTAGAGGGTTAGAGGTTTAGGGTTCAGGTTATTGTTAGGGATATGGTTAGCATTAGAGGGGTATTGTTAGGATTAGTTTTTGGGTTAGAGGTCACATTAGAGGATTATGGTTAGACTTATGGCTAGAGAGTTAGAGTTAGGGTTAGGGTTAGGTTAAGGTTTAGAGTTAGGGTTAGTGTTAGGGTCAGGGTTTGGTTTACGGTTAGCGTTAGGGTTAGTGTTAGTGTTACGGTTAGAGCGTTAGAGCATTAGGGTTAGGGATTTGGTTAAGCTCTGATTTAGAGGGTTAGTGTTAGTGCTAGGGTTAGTGTTAGGTTTAGGGTTAGGGTTAGGTTTAGTGTTAGGGTTAGTGTTAGGGTTAGGGTTAGGGTTAGCGTTAGGGTAAGAGTACGTGTTAGGTTTAAGGTTAGTGTTAGGGTTAGGGTAAATGTTAGGGTTAGGATTAGGTTTGGGTGACGATTGGGTTTAGGCTTATGGTTAGACTTAGGGTTAGGATTAGGAGGAAAGTGTTTGGGTTATATTTAGAGAGTTAGAGGGTTAGGGATAGGGTTAGGGTTAAGGTTAGGGTTAGAGGATTAAGGTGATGGTTAGTGTTAGGGTTGAGGATTAGTATTAGTGTTAGGGATAGAGGGTTAGGGCTAGGGATAGGGTTAGGGTTAGGTTTAGAGTTAGGGTTAGTTTTAGGGTTAAGGTTAGGATTAGGGTTTAGGGTTAGAGTTAGGTTTAGGGTTAGGGTTAGTTTTGGGGTTAGGTTTAGTGTTATGTTTAGGGTTAGGTTTAGGGTTAGGGTTAGGGTGAGTGTTAGTGTTAGGGTTAGGGTTAGGGTTAGGGCTAGGTCTAGGGTGAGGGTTAGGGTTAGAGTAAGTGTTAGGGTTAGGGTTAATGTTAGGTTTAGTGTAACGGTTAGGGTAGGATTAGGGTTAGGGTTAGGGTTAGGGTTAGGGTTAGGGTTAGGGTAAGGTTTAGGGTTAGGGTTAGGGTTAGGGTTAGGGTTAGGGTTAGGGTTAGGGTTAGGGTTAGCGTTAGGCCGAGTGTTAGGTTTAGGGCTAGGGTTAGACGATTGGATGTTTAGTGTTAGGGTTATGGTTATGGATAGGGTTAGTGTTAGAGTTAGAGTTACTGTTACTGTTAGGGTTAGGGTTAAGGTTTGTGTTATGGTTTAGGGTTAGGGTTAGTGTTAGGGCTAGGGTTAGTGTTCGGTGTTAGGGTTAGGGTTAGTGTTAGAGTTACAGTTAGGGTTAGATTTAGTGTTAGGTTTAGTGTTAGGTTTAGGTTTAGGGTGAATGTAAGTGCAATTTTTAGGTTAAGTGTTAGGTTTAGGGTTAGGGTTATGGTTAGGGTTAGTTTTATGGTTAGGGTTAGTGTTAGTATTATCGTTAGGGTTAGGGTTAGAGTAAGAGTTAGAGTTAGGGTTAATGTTAGGGTTAGGGTAACGGTTAGGGTTAGTATTAGGTTTGGGTGATGGTAGGGTTTAGGGTTATGGTTAGGCTGAAGGTTAGGTTTAGAGGGTATGTGTTAGGGTTATGTTTAGAGAGTTAGAGTGTTAGGGTTAGGGTTAGGGTTAAGGTTAGGTTCAGAGGGTTACCTTGAATGCTTAGTGTTAGTGTTTGAGGGTTAGTATTAGTATTAGGGATAGAGGTTTAAGGCTAGGGCTAGGGTTAGGCTTAGGGTTAGATTTAGGGTTAATTTCAGGGTTAGGGTTAGGTTTAGGGCTTAAGCTTAGTGTTAGGGTTAGAGTTAGGGTTAGTTTTAGGGTTAAAGTTAGTGTTAGGTTTAGGGTTAGTGTGAGGGTTAGGGTTAGGTTTAGGGTTAGGGTTAGGGTTAGTGTTAGTTTTAGGGTTAGAGCGTTAGAGGGATAGGGTTAGAGGTAGGGTTTGGCTTAGGGTTAGAGGGTTAGGTTTAGGGTTAAGGTTAGGTTTAGGGTAAGGCCTAGGTTTAGGATTAGGGTTAGTATTAGGGTTAGCGTTACGGTTAGTATTAGGGTTAATATTTGGGTTAGGTTTAGGGTTAGAGGGTTGGATGTTGAGGGTTAGGGTTATGGTTGTGGTTAGGTTCAGAGTGTTGGGGTTAGCGTTAGGTTTAGGTTTAGAGTGTTAGGGTTGGTCTTAGGGTCAGGGTCAGGGTTAGGCTTAGGGTTAGGGTTAGATGGTTAGGTTTTGAAGCTTATTGATATGGTTAGGGTTAGGGTGTTATATTTACGGTTAGGTTTAGGTTTAGTGTTAGGGTTAGGGTTAGAGGGTTAGAGGGTTATGGTTCGTGTTAGTACTAGGTATATGGTTAGCATTAGAGGTTTATTGTTAGGATTAGGTTTAGGGTTTGGGTTCACGTTAGAGGATTATGGTTAGACTTATGGCCAGAGGGTTAGGGTTATGGTTCGGGTTAGGGTAAGGTTTAGAATTAGGGTTAGTGTTAGGGTTAGGTGTAGTGTTAGTGTTAGGGTTAGAGCGTTAGAGGGTTAGGGTTAGGGATAGGGTTTGCGATAGGGTTAGGCTTAGGGTTAGTGTTAGGTTTAGGGTTAGGTTTAGGGTTAGGGTTAGTGTTAGGTTTAGTGTTAGGGTTAGGGTTAGGGTTAGGGTTAAGTTTAGGGTTAGGGTAAGTGTAAGTGTTAGGTTTAGGGTTAGTGTTCGGGTTAGGGTAAAGGTGAGGGTTAGGATTATGTTTGGGTGACGGTTGGGTTTAGGGTTATGGTTAGGCTTAGGGTTAGGATTAGAAGGTAAGTGCTAGGTTTATGTTTAGAGAGTTAGGGTTAAGGTTATGGTTAGGGTTAATGTTTGGGTTAGGGTTAGGGGTTAGGGTTAGGGTTAGGGTTAGGGTTAGGGTTATTTTTAAGTTTAGGGTTAGGTTATTTTTATGGTTAGGGTTAGGTTTAGGTTTAGGGTTAGGGTTAGTGTTAGTTTTAGTGTTAGAGCGTTAGGGGTATTGGGTTACGGTTAGGGTTTGAGGGTTAGGGTTAGGGTGAATGTTAGGTTGAGGGCAAGGCTTAGGTTTTGGATTAGGGTTAGTGTAAGTTTAGCGTTACTGTTAGTATTAGGCTTAGGGTTAGGGTTAGGATTAGGGTTAGAAGCTTGGATGTTTAGGGATAGGATTATGGTTATGGTTAGGTTTAGAGGGTTGGGTTTAGCGTTAGGGTTAGGTTTCGAGGGTTGAGGTTGGTCTTAGAGTCAGGGTTAGCGTTAGGTTTAGAGGTTACATTTAGTGTTAGTGTTTGTGTTAAGGTTATGGTTAAGAATAGAGGTTTAGGTTTAGAGAATCATGGATAGTGTTAGGGTTAGAGTGTTAGATTTAGGCTTAGGGTTAAGGTTAGGTTTAGGGTTAGGGTTAGGGTTAGAGGCTTAGTTATAGGGTTAGGGTTAGAGTGTTAGTTTTAGGGTTATGTGTACGGTTAGCGTTAGGGTTAGGGTTAGAGGGTTAGAGGTTTAGGGTTCGGGTTAGTGTTAGGCATATGGTTAGCATTACAGGGTTATTGTTAGGTTTAGGGTTAGTGTTAGGGTTCACGTTAGAGAATTTTGGTTAGACTTATGGCTAGAGGGTTAGGGTTAGGGTTCGGGTTAGGGTAAGGTTTAAGTTCAGGGTTAGGTTTAGGGTTAGCGTTAGGCTTAGGGTTTGGTTTAGGGCTACAGTTAGACGATTGGATGGTTAGTGTTAGGGTTATAGTTATGGATAGGGTTAGTGTTAGAGTTAGAGTTATTGTTACTGTTAGGGTTAGGGTTAAGGTTTGTGTTAGGGTTTAGGGTTAGGGTTAGTGTTTGGGCTAGGGTTAGTATTAGGTGTTAGGGTTAGTGTTAGTGTTAGAGTTACAGTTAGGGTTAGATTTAGTGTTAGGTTTAGTGTTAGGTTTAGGGTTAGGGTTGGGGTAAGTGCAATTTTTAGGTTAAGTGTTAGGTTTAGGGTTAGGGTTATGGTTAGGGTTAATTTTATGGTTAGGGTTAGTGTTAGTATTAGGGTTAGGGTTAGGGTTAGAGTAAGTGTAGGGTTAGGGTTAGGATAACGGTTAGGGTTAGCATTAGGTTTGGGTGACGGTAGGGTTTAGGGTTATGGTTAGGCTTAGGGTTAGGATTAGGAGGAACGTGTTTGGGGTATGTTTAGAGAGTTAGAGGGTTAGGGTTAGGGTTAGCGTTAAGGTTAGTGTTATTGGGTTATGGTTAGGGCTAGTGTTAGGGTTTGAGGGTTAGTATTAGTGTTAAGGATAGAGGGTTAGGGCTATGGATAGGGTTAGTGTTGGGTTTAGAGGTAGGGATAGTTTTAGGGTTAGGGTTAGCGTTAGGGTTTAGGGTTCGAGTTAGGGATAGGGTTAGTTTTATGATTAGGGTTAGTGTTAGTGTTAGGTTAGGGTTAGGGTAAGGGTTAGTTTTAGGGTTAGGGTTAGGGTTAGGTTAGGGTTAGGTTAAAGTTAGTGTTAGGATTATGTTTGGGTGATGGTTGGGTTTAGGGTTATGGTTAGGCTTAGGGTTAGGATGAGAAGGTAAGTGCTAGGGTTATGTTTAGAGAGTTAGAGTGTTAGGGTTAGGATTAGGGTTAACGTTAGTGTTAGAGGGTTATGGTTAGGGTTAGTGTTAGGGTTTGAGGGTTAGTATTAGTGTTAAGGATAGAGGGTTAGGGCTATGCTAGGGTTAGTGTTAGGTATAGAGTTAGGGTTAGTTTTAGGGTTAGGGTTAGGATTAGGGTTTAGAGTTTTCGTTTGGGTTAGGGTTAGTTTTAGGTTTAGGGTTAGGTTTAGGGTTATTGTTATTGTTAGGTTTAGGGTTAGTGTTATGGTTACTGTTAGTGTTAGGGTTAGTGCGTTAGAGGGATAGGTTTAGGGGTCGTGTTAGAGGGTTAAGTTTCGGTTAATGTTAGGTTTAGGGTAAGGCTTAGGTTTTGGTTTAGGGTTAGTGTGAGGGTTAGCGTTACGGTTATTATTAGGGTTAGGGTTAGGTTTAGGGTTAGAGGGTTGGATGTTTAAGGTTAGGGTTATGGTTATGGTTAGGTTTAGAGGGTTGGGGTTAGCGTTAGGGTTAGGTTTAGAGGGTTAGGGTTGGTCTTCGCGTCAGGGTGAGTGTTAGGGTTAGAGGTTACTTTTAGTGTTAGTGTTAGGGTTAGGGTTATGTTTAGGGATAGAGGGTTAGGTTTAGAGGCTTATTGATAGAGTTAGGGTTAGAGTGTTAGATTTAGTGTTAGGTTTAGGGTTAGGGTTATGGTTAGGGTTAGGGTTAGAGGGTTAGAGGGTTAGGGTTCGGGTTAGTGTTAGGGATATGGTTAGCATTAGAGGGTTATTTTTAGGATTAGGGTTAGGGTTAGGCTTCACGTTAGATGATTATGGTTAGACTTATGGTTAGAGGGATAGTATTAGGGTTCGGTTTAGGGTAAGCTTTAGGGTTAGGGCTAGTGTTAGACAATTGGATGGTTAGTGTTAGGGATATGGTTATGGATAGGTTTAGGGTTAGAGTTAGAATTACTGTTACTGTTAGGGTTTGGGTTAAGGTTGGTGTTAGCGTTTAGTGTAAGGGTTAGTGTTAGGGCTAGAGTTAGTGTTAGGTGTTATGATTAGGTTTAATGTTAGAATTACAGTTATGGTTAGAATTACTGTTAGGGTTAGGTTAGATTGAGGGTTAGGGTTGGTGTAAGGGTAAGGTTTAGGTTAAGGGTTAGGTTTAGGGTTAGGGTGAGTGTTAGGGTTAGATTTTGGGTTACGATTAATGTGAGAGTATTAGTGTTAGGGTTATGGTTAGGGTTAGGTTTATGGTTAGGGTTAGTGTTAGTGTTAGGTTTAGTGTTAGGGTTAGAGTAAGTGTCAGTGTTAGGGTTATTGTTATGGTTAGGGTAACCGTTAGGGTTAGGATTAGCTTTGGGTGACGGTAGGGTTTAGAGTTACGGTTAGGCTCAGGGTAAGGATTACAGGGTAAGTGTTCGGGTTTTATTTAGAGAGTTTGAGGGTTAGGGTTAGGTGGGGGTTAAGTTTAGGGTTAGAGTGTCATGGTTAGGGTTAGTGTTAGGGTTTGAGGATTGGTATTAGTGTTAGGGTTAGAAGGTGAGGGCTAGGGCTTCGGTTAGGTTCAGGGTTAGAGTTTTGGTTAGTTTTATGGTTAGGGTTAAGTTTTAGGGTTAGGGTTATGGTTAGGCTTAGGGTTAGGTTTAGGGTTAGTGTTCCGGTTAGTGTTAGTGTTAGTTTAGAGCGTTAGAAGGATAGGGATAGGGGTCAGGTTAGGCTTAAAGTTAGAGGGTTAGGGTTAGGGTTAATGTTATGTTTTGGGTAAGGCTTAGGTTTTGGATTAGGGTTAGTGTTAGGGTTAGGGTTAGGTTTAGGGTTAGTATTAGGATTAGTGTTAGTGTTAGGTTTAGGGTTAGAATGTTGGATGTTTAGGATTAGGGATGTTTATGGTTACTGTTAGGTTTAGAGGGTTGGGTAAGCGTTAGAGTTAGGTTTAGAGGATTAGGGTTGGTCTTAGGGTCTGGGTTTGCTTTAGGATTAGAGGTTAGTATTGGTGTTATGGTTAGGGTTAGGGTTAGGGTTTTGGTTAGGGTCAGAGGGTTAGAGTTTAGGTTTAGGGTTCGGGTTAGGGTTAGGGTTAGGGTTAGGGTTAGGGTTTAGGGTTTAGGGTTAGTGTTAGGGTTAGGTTTAGGGTTAGTTGTAAGTGTAGGGTTACGGTTAGGGTTAGTGTTAGGCTTCGTGTTAGGTTTATGTTTAGGGTTAGGGTTAGCTTTAGTTTTAGTGTTTGGGTTATAGCGTTAGAGGCTTAGGGTTGGGAAAGTGTTAGGGTTAATGTTAGAGTGTTAGGGTTAGGGTTAACGTTAGGTTTAGAGTAATGCTTAGGTTTCGGATTAGGTTTATTGTTAGGGTTAGCATTACAGTTAGTATTAGGGTTAGGGTTAGGGTTAGGTTTCGGGTTAGAGTGTTGGATGTTTAGAGTTAGCTTATGGTTATGGTTAGGTTTAGAGGGTTGGGGTTAGCGTTAGGGTTAGGTTTAGAGGGTTAAGGTTGGTCTTAGGGTCAGGGTTATCATTAGGTTTAGAAGTTAGGTTCAGTGTTAGGGTTAGTGTTAGGGTTATGGTTAGGGTTACAGGGTTAGAGTGTTAGGTTTAGGGTTCGGGTTCAGGTTAGGGTAAGAGGCTTAGGAATAGGGTTAAAGTTAGAATGTTAGTTTTAGGGTTAGGGTTAGGGTTAGATTTAGAGTGTTTGAGTTAGGGTTAGCGTTCATGTTAGAGGATTATAGTTAGACTTATGGTTAGAGGGTTAGGGTTAGGGTTAGGGATCGGGTTAGAGTAAGGATTAGGGTTAGATGATGGGTTGGTTAGTGTTATGGTTATTGTTATGGATAGGGTTACGGTTAGAGTTACGGCTAGGTTTAGTGTTAGTGTTAGGGTTAGGTTTAGGGTTAGAGTAAGTGTTAGGTTTATGGTTATTGTTAGGGTTAAGTTTAGGGTTAGGGTTAGGGTTAGGTTTAGTGTTAGTGTTAGGGTTAGAGCGTTAGAGGGATAGGGTTAGGGGTAGTGTTAGAGTGTTAAGGTTAGGGTTAATGTTAGGTTTAGCGTAAGGCTTAGGTTTTGGTTTATGGTTAGTGTTAGTGTTAGCGTTACGGTTATTATTAGGGTTAGGGTTAGGTTAGGTTTAGGGTTAGAGGGTTGGATGTTTAAGGTTATGGTTATGGTTATGGTTATGCTTAGGTTTAGATGGTTGGGGTTAGTGTTAGGGTTAGGTTTAGAGGGTTAGGGTTGGTCTTAGGTTCAGAGTGAGTGTTAGGGTTAGAGGTTACGTTTAGTGTTAGTGTTAGGTTTAGGGTTATGGTTGGGGATAGAGGGTTAGGATTAGAGGCTTATTGATAGCGTTAGGGTTAGACTGTTAGATTTAGGGTTAGGGTTAGGGTTAGGTTTAGGGTTAGGGTTAGGGTTAGAGGGTTAGTGGGTTAGGGTTCGGGTTAGTGTTAGGGATATGTTTAGCATTAGAGGGTTATTTTTAGTATTAGTGTTAGGGTTAGGGTTCACATTAGATGATTATGGTTAGACTTATGGTTAGAGGGTTAGTATTAGGGTTCAGGTTAGGGTAAGAGTTAGTTTTAGGGCTAGTGTTAGACGATTGGATGGTTAGTGTTAGGGATATGGTTATGGATAGGGTTAGGGTTAGAGTTAGAGTTACTGTTACTGTTAGGGTTTGGGTTAAGGTTGGTGTTAGCGTTTAGTGTAAGGGTTAGTATTAGGGCTAGAGTTAGTGTTAGGTGTTAGGGTAAGTTTTGATGTTAGAATTACAGTTATGGTTAGATTTACTGTTAGGGTTAGGTTAGGTTGAGTGTTAGGGTTGGTGTAAGGGTAAGGTTTAGGTTAAGGGTTAGGTTTAGGGTTAGGGTGAGTGTTGGGGTTAGGTTTGGGGTTATGATTAATGTGAGAGTGTTAGGGTTAGGTTTATGGTTAGGGTTAGGTTTATGGTTAGGGTTAGTGTTAGTGTTAGCGTTAGAGTTAGGGTTAGAGTAAGTGTTAGTGTTATGGTTATTGTTATGGTTAGGGTAACGGTTAGGGTTAGGTTTAGCTTTGGGTGACCGTAGGGTTTAGGGTTACGGTTCGGCTTAGGGTAAGGATTACAGGGTAAGTGTTCAGATTTTATTTAGAGAGTTAGAGGGTTAGGGTTAGGTGGGGGTTAAGTTTAGGGTTAGAGTGTCACGATTAGGGTTAGTGTTAGGTTATGAGGGTTAGTATTATTGTTAGGGTTAGAAGGTGAGGGCTAGGGCTTCGGTTAGTTTCAGGGTTAGTGTTTGGGTTATTTTTAGGTTTAGGGTTAGGGTTAGGGTTAGGGTTTAGGATTAGGCTTTGGGTTAGTGTTAGGGTTTGTTTTAGGGTTAGTGTTAGGGTTAGTGTTAGGGTTAGGGGTAGGTATAGGTTTAGGGATAGGGTTAGGGTTAGTGTTATTGTTCAGGTTAGACTGTTATAGGTTTAGGGTTATGGATAGGGTTAGGCTTAGGGTTAGAGGTTTAGGGTTAGTGTTAGGTTTAGTATTAGGGTTTGTTTAGTGTTAGCGTTAGGGTTAGGGTTGGGGTAAGAGTAAGTGTAAGGGTTAGGGTTAGTGTTAAGTTTAGGGTGAAGGTTAGGGTTAGTATTAGGTTTGGGTGATGGTTGGGTTTATGGTGATAGTTACGCCTAGGTTTAGGATTAGAAGGTAAGTGTTAGTGTTATGTTTAGAGAGTTAGAGGGTTAGGGTTAGGGTTATGGTTAAGGTTAGGGATAGAGGATTACGGTTAGGGTTAGTGTTAGTATTTTGAAGGTTAGTATTAGTGTTAGGGATAGAGGGTTAGGGCTAGGGAATGGGTTAGGGTTAGGGTTAGAGTTACAGTTAGTTTTAGGTTTAGGGTTAGGATAAGGGTTTAGGGTTAGGGTTAGGGTTAGGGTTAGGGTTAGGTTTAGGGTTAGTTTTACGGTTATTGTTAGTGTTAGGTTAGAGCGTTAGAAGGATAGGGATAGGGGTCGGGTTATTCTTAAAGTTAGAGGGTTAGGGTTAGGGTTAATGTTATGTTTAGGGTAAGGCTTAGGTTTTGGATTAGGGTTAGTGTTAGGGTTAGGGTTAGGTTTGGGGTTAGTATTAGGATTAGTGTTAGTGTTAGGTTTAGGGTTAGAATGTTGGATGTTTAGGATTAGGGATGTTTATGGTTACGGGTAGGTTTAGAGGGTTGGGGTAAGCGTTAGAGTTAGGTTTAGAGGGTTAGGGTTGGTCTTAGGGTCAGGTTTAGCGTTAGGATTAGAGGTTAGTTTTGGTGTTAGGGTTAGGGTTAGGGTTAGGGTTTTGGTTAGGGTCAGATGGTTAGAGTTTAGATTTAGGGTTCGGGTTAGGTTTAGGGTTAGGGTTAGGGTTAGGGTAGTGGTTAGGGTTAGGGTTAGGGTTAGGGTTAGGGGTAGTTGTAAGTTTAGGGTTACGGTTAGGGTTAGTGTTAGGCTTCGGGTTAGGTTTATGTTTAGGGTTAGGGTTAGGTTTAGTTTTAGTGTTAGGGTTAGAGCGTTAGAGGGTTAGGGTTAGGGACAGGTTTAGGCTTAGTGTTAGAGTGTTAGGGTTAGGGTTAAAGTTAGGTTTAGGGTAAGGCTTAGGTTTCGGATTAGGTTTAGTGTTAGGGTTAGCATTACGGTTAGTATTAGGGTTTGGGTTAGGGTTAGGTTTAGGGTTAGCGGGTTGGATGTTTAGAGTTAGCTTATGGTTATGGTTAGGTTTTGAGGGTTGGGGTTAGCCTTAGGGTTAGGTTTAGAGGGTTAGGGTTTGTCTTATGGTCAGAGTTATCTTTAGGGTTAGAGGTTTGGTTTAGTGTTAGGGTTAGGGTTATGGTTAGGGTTACAGGGTTAGAGTGTTAGGTTTAGGGTTCGGGTTCGGGTTAGGGTTAGAGGCTTAGTGATAGGGTTAAGGTTAGAGTGTTAGTTTTAGTGTTAGGGTTAGGTTCAGGGTTAGGGTTAGCTTTAGAGTGTTTGAGGGTTAGGGTTCGGGTTAGTGTTAGTGATATGGTTAGTATTAGAGGGTTATTGTTAGGATTATGGTAAGGGTTAGGGTTCACGTTGGAGGATTATAGTTAGACTTATGGTTAGAGGGTTAGGTTAGTGTTCGGGTTAGGGTAAGGATTAGGGTTAGGGATAGGGTGAGACGATTGGTTGGTTAGTGTTAGGGTTATGGTTATGGATAGTGTTAGGGTTAGAGCTAGGGCTAGGGTTAGTGTTAGTGTTAGGGTTAGGTTTAGGGTTAGAGTAAGTGTTAGGTTTAGGGTTAGTGTTTGGGTTAGGGTAAAGTTTAGGGTTAGTATAGGTTTGGGTGACGGTTGAGTTTAGGGTTATGGTTAGGCTTAGGGTTAGGATTAGAGGATAAGTGTTAGGGTTATGTTTACAAAGTTAGAGGGTTAGGGTTAGTGTTAGGGTTGGGGTAAAGTTTAGGGTTAGAGGGTTACAGTTAGTGTTAGTATTAGGGTTTGAGGGTTAGTATTAGTGTTAGGGATAGAGGGTCAGGGCTAGAGATATGGTTAGGGTTAGGGTCAGAGTTAGGGTTAGTTTTAGGGTTAGGGTTAGGGTTAGTTTTAGTGTTACAGTTAAGATTAGGTTAGTGTTAGGTTTAGGGTTAGGTTTAGGGTTAGGGTTAGGATTATTGTTAGTGTTAGGGTTAGAGCGTTAGAGGGTTAGGTTTAGGGATAGGGTTAGGCTTAGTGTTAGAGATTTAGGGTTAGGTTAAGTTTATTTTTAGGGTAAAGCTTAGGTTTAGAATTAGTGTTAGTGTTAGGGTTAGCATTATGGTTAGTATTAGGGTTAGTTTTGGGTTAGGTTAAGGGTTAGAGGGATGGAATTTTTGGGTTCGGGTTATGGTTATGGTTAGGTTTAGAGGGTTGGGGTTAGTGTTACGGTTAGGTTTAGAGGGTTAGGGTTGGTCTTAGGGTCAGGGTTAGCATTAGGGTTAGAGGTTAGGTTTAGTGTTAGGGTTAGTGTTAGGGTTATGGTTAGGGTTAGATGGTCAGATTTTTAGGTTTAAGGTTCGTGTTAGGGTTAGGGGTAGAGGCTTAGGGATAGGCCTAGGGTTAGAGTGTTAGTTTAGGGTTTGGGTTAGGTTTAGAGGGGTAGAGGGTTAGAGTTCGGGTTAGTGTTACGGATATGGTTGGCATTAGAGGGTTATTTTTAAGATTAGGTTTAGGGTTATGGTTCATGTTAGAGGATTATAGTTAGACTTATGTTTAGAGGGTTAGGGTTAGGGTTCTGGTTAGGGTAAGGTTTAGGGTTACGGCTAGGGTTAGACAATTGGATGGTTAGTGTTAGGGTTATGGTTATGGATAGGGTTAGGGTTAGAGTTAGAGTTACAATTACTGTTAGGGTTAGGGTTAAGATTTTGTTAGGCTTTAGGGTTAGAGTTAGGGTTAGTGTTAGGGTTAGATTTATTGTTAGGTGTTAGGTTTAGGGTTAGAGTTACAGTTAGGGTTTGGTTAGGTTTAGGGTTAGGGTTGGGGTAAGTGTAAGGTTGAGGTTATGTGTTAGGTTCAGGTTTACCCTGAGAATTGGGGTTAGGTTTCGGGTTATGTTTAGGGTGAGAGTGTTAGGGTTAGGGTTATGGTTATGGTGAGTTTTATGGTTAGGGTTAGTGTTAGGGTTACAGTTAGGGTTAGGGTTAGGGCTAGGGTTAGACGATTGGATGGTTAGTGTTAGGGTTAAGGTTATGGATAGGGTTAGGGTTAGAGTTATGGTTACTGTTACTGTTAGGATTATGGTTAAGGTTTGTGTTACGGTTTAGTGTTAGGGTTAATGTTAGGGCTAGGGTTAGTGTTAGGTTTGAGGGTTAGGGTGAGGGTTAGTGTTACAGTTAGGGTTAGATATAGTGTTAGGATTAGGTTAGGTTTAGGGTTAGGATTGGGGTAAGTGTAAGGTTTAGGTTAAGGTTTAGATTTAGGTTTAGGCTGAGGGTTAGGGTTAGGTATGGGGTTACGTTTAGGGTGAGAGTGTTAGTGTTACAGTTATGGTTATGGTGAGTTTTATGGTTAGTGTTAGTGTTAGGGTTAGAGTTAGGGTTAGGGTTAGAGTAAGTGTTAGGGATAGGGTAACAGTTAGGGTTAGGATTAAGTTTGGGTGACGCTTGGGTTTAGGGTTATGGTTAGGCTAAGGGTTAGGATTAGGGGGTAAGTGTAAGGGTAATGTTTAGAGAATGGAGGGTTAGGGTTAGGATTAAGGTTAGGGTTAGATGGTTACAGTTAGGGTTAGTGTTAGGGTTTGAGGGTTAGTATTAGTGTTATGGTTAGAGGGTTAGGGCTAGGGCTAGGGTTAGGGTTAGGGTAAGATTTAGGGTTAGTTTTAGGGTTAGGGTTAGAGTTAGGGTTAGTTGTAGGTTTAGAGTGTTGTGGTTAGTGTTAGTGTTAGGTTTAGAGGGTTAGGGTTGGTCTTAGGGTCAGGGTTATCGTTAGGTTAGAGGTTAGGTTTAGTGTTAGTGTTAGTGTTAGAGTTATGGTTAGGGTTACAGGGTTAGAGTGTTAGGTTTATGGTTTGTGTTCGGGTTAGGGTTAGAGGCTTAGGGATAGGGTTAAGGTTAGAGTGTTAGTTTTAGGGTTAGGGTTAGGTTCAGGGTTAGGGTTAGCTTTTTAGTGTTAGGGATATGGTTAGCATTAGAGGGTTATTGTTAGGATTATGTTTAGGGTTAGGGTTCACGTTAGAGGATTATAGTTAGACTTATGGTTAGAGGGTTATGGTTAGGGTTCGGGTTAGGGTAAGGATTAGGTTTAGGTCTAGGGTTGGACAATTGTTTGGTTATTGTTAGGGTTATGGATATGGATAGGGTTAGGGTTAGAGTTAGAGTTACTGTTATTGTTAGGGTTAGGGTTAAGGTTTGTGTTATGGTTTAGGGTTAGGGTTTGAGTTAGGGCTAGGGTTAGTGTTAGTGTTACGGTTAGGTTAGGGTTAGAGTAAGTGTTAGGTTTAGGGTTAGTGTTTGGGTTAGGGTAAAGTTTAGGGTTAGGATTAGGTTTGGGTGAAGGTTGAGTTTAGGGTTATGGTTAGGCTTTGGTTTAGGATTAGAGGGTAAGTTTTAGGGTTATGTTTAGATAGTTAGAGGGTTAGGGTTAGGGTTGGGGTAAAGGTTAGGGTTAGAGGGTTACGGTTAGGGTTAGTGTTGGGTTTGAGGGTTATTATTACTGTTAGGGATAGAGCATCAGTTATAGAGATAGGGTTAGGGTTAGGGATAGGGTTAGGCATAGTGTTAGAGAGTTAGGTTAGGCTTAAGTTTATGTTTAGGGTAAGGCTTAGGTTTAGAATTAGTGTTAGTGTTAGGGTTAGCATTATGGTAAGTATTAGGGTTAGTTTTAGGGTTAGGTTTAGGGTTAGAGGGATGGATTTTTAGGGTCAGGGTTATGGTTATGGTTAGATTTAGAGGGTTGCGCTTGGTCTTAGGGTCAGAGTTAACATTAGGGTTAGAGGTTAGGTTTAATGTTAGGGTTAGTGTTAATGTTATGGTTAGAGTTAGAGGGTCAGAGTTTTAGGTTTAAGGTTCACTTTAGGGTTAGGGGTAGAGGCTTAGGGATAGCGCTAGGGTTACAGTGTTAGTTTTAGGGTAGAGTTAGGTTTAGAGGGTTAGAGGGTTAGGGTCCGGGTTAGTGTTAGGGGTATGGTTAGCACTAGAGTGTTATTGTTAGGATTAGGGTTAGGGTTAGGGTTCACGTTTGAGGATTATAGTTAGACATATGGTTAGATGGTTAGGGTTAGGGTTCCGGTTAGGGTAAGGTTTAGTGTTACTGCTAGGGTTAGACAATTGGATGGTTAGTGTTAGGGATATGGTTATGGATAGGGTTAGAGTTAGAGTTAGAGTTACAATTATTGTTAGGGTTAGGGTTAAGGTTTGTGTTTGGGTTTAGGGTTAGGGTTAGTGTTAGGGCTATGGTTAGTATTAGGTGTTAGGGTTAGAGTTAGAGTTATAGTTAGGGTTAGATTTAGCTTTAGGGTAGGTTAGGTTAGGTTTAGGGATAGGGTTGGGGTAAGTGTAAGGGTGAGGTTAAGGGTTAGGTTCAGGGTTAAGGTGAGGGTTAGGGTTAGGTTTGGGGTTACATTTATGGTGAGAGTGTTAGGGTTAGGGTTATGATTAGGGTTAGGTTTATGGTTAGGGTTAGTGTTAGTGTTAGGGTTAGGTTTAGGGTTAGAGTAAGTGTTCGGGTTAAGGTTAGTGATAGGTATAGGGTAAAGGTTAGGGTTAGGGTTATGTTTAGGGTAGGGTTAGGATTAGTGTTAGTTTTAGGGTTAGAGTTTTAGAGGTATAGTGTTAGGGGTACGGTTAGGCTTAGGGTTAGAGGGTTAGGTTTAGGGTTAAGGTTAGGGTTAGTTTTATGGTTAGGGTTAGGGTTAGGTTTAGAGTGTTAGGTTTAGAGGCTTATTGATAGAGTTAGGGTTAGGTTGTTAGATTTAGGGTTAGGGATAGGTTTAGTGTTAGGTTTAGGATTAGAGGGTTAGAGGGTTAGGGTTCGGGTTAGTGTTAGGGATATGGTTAGCATTAGAGGGTTATTGTTAGGATTAGTTTTAGGGTTAAGGTTAGGGTTAGTGTTAGGGTTAGGTTTAGGTTTAGGTTTAGGGTTAGTGTTAGTGTTAGTGTTAGAGGGGTAGAGGGTTAGGGTTAGTAATAGGGTTAGGCTTAGGGTTAGAGGGTTAGGGTTAGTGTTAGCCTTAGGGTTAGGTTTAGGGTCAGGGTTAGGTTTAGTGTTAGGGTTACGTTTAGTGTTATGGTTAGTGTTAGGGTTAGGGTAAAGTTAGGGTTAGCATTAGGTTTGCGTGACTTTTGGGTTTAGGGTTATGGTTAGTCTTAGGGTTAGGATTAGAAGGTAAGTGTTCGGGTTATGTTTAGTGAGTTAGAGGGTTACGGTTATGGTTAGGTTTATGGTTAAGGTTAGTGCTAGTGTTAGGGTTAGGGTTAGCGTTAGAGTAAGTGTTAGTGTCAGGTTTAGTGTTAGGGTTACGGTAACGGTTAGGGTTAGGATTAGGTTTGGGTGACGGTAGGGTTTAGGACTATGGTTAGGCTTAGGGTTAGGTTTAGAGGGTAAGCGTTAGGGTTATGTTTAGAGAGTTAGAGGTTTAGGGTTAGGGTTACGGTTAAGGTTAGGTTCAGAGGGTTACCATTAGGGTTAGTGTTAGGGTTTAAGGGTTACTATTAGTGTTAAGGATAGAGGGTTAGGGGTAGGGCTAGGGTTAACTTAGGCTTAGATTTAGGTTTAGTTTCACTGTTATTGTTAGGGTTAGGGTTTAGAGTTAGGGTTAGGGTTAGAGTCAGGGTTAGTTTTAGGGTTAAGGTTAGGGTCAGGTTTAGGGTTAGCATTAGGATTAGGGTTAGATTTAGGGTTAGGGTTAGGGTTAGTGTTAGTTTTAGGTTTAGAGCATTAGAGGGATAGGGTTAAGGGTAGGGTTATGCTTAGGGTTAGAGGGTTAGGTTTAGGGTTAAGGTTAGGGTTAGTTTTATGGTTAGGGCTAGGGTTAGGGTTAGAGGGTTAGGTTTAGAGGCTTATTGATAGGGTTAGGATTAGGGTGTTAGATTTAGGGTTAGGGTTATGTTTAGTGTTAGGGTTAGGGTTAGCGTGTTAGAGGGTTAGGGTTCGGGTTAGTGTTAGGGATATGGTTAGCATTAGAGGGTTTTTGTTAGGATTAGTTTTAGGGTAAGCGTTAGGGTTAGGGTTAGGGTTAGCGTTAGTGTTAGGGTTAGGGTTAGGTTAAGGTTTAGGGTTATGGTTAGGTTTAGGTTTAGGGTTAGGGTTAGTGTTAGAGCGGTAGAGGGTTAGGGTTAGGGATAGGGTTAGGCTTAGGGTTAGAGTGTTAGGGTTAGTGTTAGCCTTAGGGTTAGGGTTAGGTTTAGTGTTAGGGTTACGCTTAGTGTTAGGGTTAGTGTTAGGGTTAGGGTAAATGTTAGGGTTAGCATTAGGCTTGCGTGACTGTTGGGTTTAGGGTTATGGTTAGGTTTAGGTTTAGGATTAGAAGGTAAGTGTTAGGGCTATGTTTAGAGAGTTAGAGGGTTAGGGTTAGGGTTAGGGTTAGGGTTAGGGTTAGGTTTATGGTTAGGGTTAGCGTTAGTGTTAGGGTTAGGGTTAGCGTTAGAGTAAGTGTTAGGTTCATGGTTAGTTGTTAGGGTTAGGGTAACGGTTAGGGTTAGGATTAGCTTTGGGTGACAGTAGGGTGTAGGGTTATGATTAGGCTTAAGGTTAGGTTTAGAGGGTAAGTGTTAGGGTTATGTTTAGAGATTTAGAGTGTTGGGGTTACGGTTAGGGTTAAGGTTAGGTTCAGAGTGTTCGGGTTTGGGTAAGGCTTAGGGTTAGGGCTAGGGTTAGACAATTGAATGGTTAGTGTTAGGGTGATCGTTATGAATAGGGTTAGCATTAGAGTTAGAATTACTGTTACTGTTAGGCTTAGGGTTAAGGTTAGGGTTAGGGTTAGGGTTAGGGTTAGGGTTAAATTTAGTTTTAGAGTAAGGCTTAGGTTTATGATTAGGGTTAGTGTTAGTGTTAGCATTATAGTTAGTATTAGGGTTTGGGTTAGGGTTAGGTTTAGGGTTAGAGGGTTGGAAGTTTAGAGTTAGTGTTGTGCTTATGATTAGGTTTAGAGGGTTGGGGTTAGCGTTAGGGTTAAGTTTAGAGGGTTAGGGTTGGTCTTAGGGTCAGTTTTAGCGTTAGGATTAGAGGTTAGGTTTAGTGTGATGGTTAGGGTTAGGGTTATGGTTAGGGTCACAGGGTTAGAGATTGGGTTTAGGGTTCGGGTTAGGGTTAGCGTTAGAGGCTTAGGGATAGGGTTAGTGTTAGAGTATTAGTTTTAAGGTTAGGGATAGGTTTAGGGCTAGGGTTAGGTTTAGAGGGTTAGAGGGTTAGGGTTCGGGTTACTGTTAGGGATATGGTTCGTATTAGAGGGTTATTGCTAAAATTAGGGTTAGGGTTAGGGTTCATGTTAGAGGATTATGGTTCGGGTTAGGGTGAGGGTTAGGTTTAGGGTTAATGTAGGATGTTTAGAGTTAGGGTTATTCTTATGATTAGGTTTAGAGTGTTGGGGTAAGTGTTAGCATTAGGTTTAGAGGGTTAGGGTGGGTCGTAGGGTCAGTGTTAGCATTAGGATTAGAGGAGAGTTTTATTGTGAGGGTTAGGGTTAGTGTTATGGTTAGTGTCAGAGGGTAAGAGGTTAGGGTTATGGTTTGGGTTAGGGTTAGCATAAGGGGCTTAGGGATAGGGTTATTGTTAGAGTGTTAGTTTTAGGGTTAGTTTTATGTTTAGGGTTAGGGTTAGGGTTAGAGGGTTAGAGGGTTTGTGTTCGGGTTACTGTTATGGATATGGTTAGCATTAGAGACTTATTGTTAGCATTAGGGTTAGGGTTCACATTAGAGGATTATTGTTAGACTTATGGTTAGAGGGTTAGGGTTAAGGTTCAGGGAGGGTAAGGGATAGGGTTAGGGCTAAGGTTAGATGATTGGATGGTTAGTGTTAGGGTTATGGTTATGGATAGGGTTAGGTTTAGAGTTAGGGTTACTGTTACAGTTAGGTTTAGGGTTAAGGTTTGTGTTAGGGTTTAGTGTTAGGGTTAGTGTTAGGGTTAGAGTTACAGTTAGCGTTAGATTTAGTGTTAGGGTTAGGTTAGGTTTACGATTAGGGTTGGGGTAAGTGTAAGGTTTAGGTTAAGTGTCAGGTTTAGGGTAGGGTTAGGGTTAAGGTTAGGGTTAGTGTTACGTTAGCGTTAGGGTAACGGTTAAGGTTAGAATTAGGTTTGGGTGAAGGTTGGGTTTAGGGATTTGGATAGCCTTAGGGTTAGGATTAGAGGGTAAGTTTTAGGGTTATTTTTAGAGAGTTACAGGGTTAGTGTTAGGGTTAGGGTTAAGGTTAGGGTTAGTGGGATACGGTTAGGGTTAGTGTTAGGGTTTGAGGGTTAGTATTAGTGTTAGGGAGAGAGGGTTAGGGCTAGGGATAGGTTTAGGGTTAGGGTTAGAGTTAGGGTTAGTTTTAGGGTTAGGGTTAGGTTTAGGGTTTATGGTTAGGGTTAGGGTTCCAGTTAGGGTTAGTGTTTTGTTTAGGTTTAGGTTTAGGGTAAGTGTTAGGGTTATGTTTATGGTTGGAGAGTTGGAAGTATAGGGTTATGGTTATGGTTATGGTTATGGTTATGGTTATGGTTAGGTTTAGAGGGTTGGGGTTAGTGTTAGGGTTAGGTTTAGACTTTTAGGTTTGGTCTTATTGTCAGGGTTAGCGTTAGGATTAGAGGTGAGGTTGAGTGTTAGGTTTAGGTTTAGGGTTATGGTTAGGGTTAGAGGATTAAAGGTTAATTTAGGGTTGGGGTTAGGGTTAGGGTTAGAGGCTTAGGGATAAGGTTAGGGGTAGAGTGTTATTTTAGGGTTAGGGTTAGGTTTATGTTTAGGGTTATGGTTAGGGATAGAGGTTTAGACGGTTAGGGTTCTGATTAGTGTTAGGGATATGGTTTAGGTTAGAAGGTTATTGTTAGTATTCGGGTTAGGGTTAGGGTTCAGGTTAGAAGATTATGGCTAGACTTATGGTTAGAGGGTGAGTGTTAGTGTTAGGGTTAGGGTTAGAATAAGTATTAGGGTTAGGGTTAGAGTTTGTTTTAGGGTTAGGTTTAGGTTTGGGTGACGGTTGGGTTTAGGGTTATGGTTAGGCTTAGGGTTAGGATTAGAGAGTAAGTGTTAGCGTTATGTTTAGAGAGGTATAGGGTTAGGGTTAGGGTTGGGGTTAAGGTTAGGGTTAGAGGGTTATGGTTAGGGTTAGTGTTAGGGTTTGTGGGTTAGTATTAGTGTAAGGGTTAGAGGGTTAGGACTAGGGATAGGGTTAGGTTTAGGGTTAGGGTTAGTTTTATTGTTAGGGTAAGTGTAAGAGTTTAGGGTTAGTGTTAGGGTTAGGGTTAGTTTTAGTGTTAGGGCTAGGGTTAGGGTTAGTGTTAGTGTTAGTGTTAATGTTAGTGTTAGTTTTATAGTGTTAGAGGTTTAGGGTTAGGTATAGGGTTAGGCTTAGCGTTAGAGTTTTAGGGTTAGTGTTAGGGTTACGGTTAGATTTAGGGTTAGTGTTAGCTTTAGTGTTAGTGTTAGGGTTAGAGCGTTAGAGGGTTAGGGTCAGGGATAGTGTTAGGCTTAAGGTTAGAGGGATAGGTTTAGGGTTAATGTTAGGTTTAGGGTAAGGCTTAGGTTTAGCGTTAGGTTTAGTGTTAGGGTTAGCGTTAGGGTTAGCATTAGGGTTAGGGTTAGGGTAATGTATATGTTTAGAGGGTTGGATGTTTAGTGTTAGGGTTATGTTTATGGTTAGGTTTAGAGGGTTGGGGTTAGTGTTAGAGTTAGAGGTTAGGTTTAGTGTTAGGGTTAGTGTTAGGGTTATGGTTAGATTTAGAGGGTTAGAGTGTTAGGTTTAGGGTTCGGGTTAGGGTTAGGGTTAGAGGCTTAGGGATAAGGTTAGGGTTACAGTGTTAGTTTTAGGGTTAGGGTTAGGTTTATGGTTAGGAGTAGGGTTAGAGGGTTAGAGGGTTAGGGTTCGGGTTAGTGTTAGGGATATGGTTAGCATTAGAGGGTTATTGTTAGGATTACGGTTAGGGTTAGGGTTCACGTTAGAGGATTATAGTTTGTTTTATGGTTAGAGGGTTAGGTTTAGGGTTTGGGTTAGGGTAAATTTAGGGTTTGGGCTAGGGTTAGACAATTGGATGGTTAGTGTTAGGTTTATGGTTATGGATAGGTTTAGGGTTAGAGTTAGAGTTACTGTTACTGTTAGGGTTAGGGTTAAGTTTTGTGTTAGAGTTTAGGGTTAGGGTTAGTGTTAGGCCTAGGATTAGGGTTAGGGTTAGGGTTAGAGTTACAGTGATTGTTAGATTTAATGTTAGGGTTAGGTTCGGTTTAGGGTTAGGGTGGGGGTAAGGGTAAAGTTTTGTTCAAGGGTTAGGTTTAGGGTTAGGGTGAGGGTTAGGGTTAGGCTTGGGGTTAAGTTTACTGTGAGAGTGTTAGGGTTAGGGTTATGGTTAGGGTTAGGTTTATGGTTAGGGTTAGTGATAGTGTTAGGGTTAGGGTTAGTCTTAGAGTAAGTGTTAGGGTTATGGTTAGTGTTTGGGTTAGGGTAACTGTTAGGGTTAGGGTTAGGTTTGGGTGACTGTTTGGTTTAGGGTTGTCGTTAGGCTTAGGGTTAGGAATAGAGGGTAAGTGTTAGGGTTATGTTTAGAGAGGTAGAGGGTTAGGGTTAAGGTTGGGGTTAAGTTTAGTGTTAGAGGGTTATGGTTTGGGTTATTGTTAGGGTTTGAGGGTTAGTACTAGTGTAAGGGTTAGAGGGTTAGGGCTAGGTATAGGTTTAGGGTTAGGTTAGAGTTGGGTTTAGTTTTAGGTTTAGGGTTAGGTTTAGAGTTTAGGGTTAGGGTTAGGGTTAGTTTTAGTGTTAGGGTTAGGGTTAGTGTTAGCGTTAGGGTTAGGTTTAGGGTTAGGTTTAGGGTTAGGGTTAGGGTTAGATTTAGAGCATTAGAGATTTAGGGGTAGGGATATGGTTAGGCTTACGGTTAGGGTTAGGTTTAGGGTTAGGGTTAGGGTTAGGGTTCGGGTTAGGTTTAGGTATAGGGTTAGGGTTAGTGTTAGGTTTAGGGTTGGGGTTAGAGAAAGTGTTAGGGTTAGGGTTAGGGTATCGGTTAGGCTTAGGATTAGTTTTGCGTGACGGTTGGGTTTAGGGTTATGGTTAGGCGTAGGTTTTTGTTTAGCGGGTAAGTGTTAGGGTTATGTTTAGCGACAGAGGCTTAGGATTACGGTTAGGGTTCTGGTTAGGGTTAGATGTTAATGCTTAGTGTTATTGTTAGTGTTTGAGGGTTAGTATTATTGTTAGGGTTAGATGGTTAGGGCTAGGGATATGGTTAGGTTTAGGGTTAGAGTTAGGGTTAGTTTTAGGGTTAGGGTCAGGTTTAGGGTTTAGGGTTAGGGTTAGGGTTAGTTTTAGATTTAGGTTTAGGTTTAGGGTTAATGTTAGGTTTAGGGTTAGGTTTATGGTTAGGGTTAGTGTTAGTGTTAGGGTTAGAGCGTTAGAGGTTTAGGGTTAGGGATAGGGATATGCTTAGGGTTAGAGGGTTAGGGTAAGGGTTAAGGTTAGGTTTAGGGTAATGCTTAGGTTTAGGATTAGGTTTAGTGTTACGGTTAGCTTCACGGTTAGTGTTATGGTTAAGGTTAGGTTTAGGTTTAGGGTTAAAAGGTTGGATGTTTAGGGTTAGCTTATGGTTATGGTTACATTTAGGGGGTTGTGGTTATCTTTAGGGTTAGAGGTTAGGTTTAGTTTAGGGATAGTATTAGGGTTATGGTTAGGGTTACAGGGTTAGTTTATTAGGTTTAGGGTTCGGGTTCGTGTTAGGGTTAGAGTCTTAGGGATAGGGTTAGGGTTAGAGTGTTAGTTTTAGGTTTAGGGTTAGGTTTATGGTTAGGGTTAGGATTAGAGGGTTAGAGGGTTAGGGTTCAGGTTAGTGTTAGGGATATGTTTAGCATTGGAGGGTTATTGTTAGGATTAGGCTTAGGGTTAGGGTTCACGTTAGAGGATTATTGTTAGACTTATGGTTAGAGGGTTAGGGTTAGGTTTCGGTTTAGTGTAAGGATTAGGGTTAGGTATAGGGTTAGACGATTGGATGGTTAGTGTTAGGGTTTTAGTTATGGATAGGGTTAGGGTTAGGGTTAGGATTAGGGTTAGATTTATGGTTACTGTTACTGTTAGGGTTAGGATTAAGGTTTGTGTTAGGGTTTAATGTTAGGGTTAGTGTTAGGGCTAGGGTTAGTGATAGGTGTTAGGGTTAGTGTTATGGTTCGAGTTACAGTTAGGGTTAGAATTAGTGTTAGGGTTAGGTTAGGTTTATCGTTAGGGTTGGGGTTAGGGTTAGTGTTAGGGTTAGGCTTAGGGATAGAGTAATTGTTAGGGTTATGGTTAGTGTTTGGGTTAGGGTAATGGTTAGGTTTAGGATTTGTTTTGGGTGAAGGTTGAGTTAAGGGTTATGGTTAGGCTTCTGGTTACGATTAGAGGGTAAGAGTTAGGGTTATGTTTAGAGAGTTAGAGGATTAGTGTTAGGGTTGGGGTTAAGGATATGGTTAGAGGGTTACGGTTAGGGTTATGGTTAGTGTTAGTGTTTGAAGGTTAGTATTCGTGTTAGAGTTAGAGGGTGAGGGCAAGGGATAGGGTTAGGGCTAGGGTTAGAGTTAGGGTTAGTTTTAAAATTAGGGTTTGGTTTAGGGATTAGGGTTAGGGTTAGGGTTAGTGTTAGGGTTAGTTTTAGTGTTAGCTTTAGGGTTAGGGTTAGGGTTAGGTTTAGGTTTAGGGTTAGGGTTAGTGTTAGTGTTAGGGTTAGCACGTTAGAGGGTTAGGTTTAGGGATAAGATTAGGCTTAGGGGTAGAGGCTTAGGGTTAGTTTTAGGGTTAGGGTTATGTTTAGGTTTAGGGTTATGTTTAGTGTTAGTGTTAGGGATCGAGCGTTAGAGGGTTAGGGTTAGGGATAGCTTTAGGCTTAGGGTTAGAGGGTTAGGGTTAGGGTTAAATTTAGGTTTAGAGTAAGGCTTAGGTTTAGGATTAGGGTTAGTTTTAGTGTTAGCATTATAGTTCATATTAGGGTTAGGGTTAGGGTTAGTTTTAGGGTTAGAGGGTTGGAGGTTTAGAGTTAGGGTTGTGGTTATGGTTAGGTTTAGAGGGTTGGGGTAAGCGTTAGGGGTAGGTTTAGAAGGTTAGGGTTGGTTTTAGGGTCAGGTTTAGCGTTAGGATTAGAGGTTAGGTTTAGTGTGATGGTTAGGGTTAGGGTTATGGTTAGGGTCATAGAGTTAGAGTTTAGGTTTAGAGTTCGGGTTAGGGTTAGCGTTAGAGACTTAGGGATAGGGTTAGTGTTAGAGTATTAGTTTTAGGGTTAGGGATAGGTTTAGGGCTAGGGTTAGGGTTAGAGCGTTAGAGGGTTAGGGTTCGGGTTACTGTTAGGGATATGGTTAGCATTAGAGGGTTATTGCTAAGATTAGGGTTAGGGTTAGGGTTCACGTTAGAGGATTATGGTTAGGGTTAGGGTAAGGGTTAGGTATAGGGTTATAGGGTTGGATGTTGAGAGTTAGGGTTATGGTTATGGTTAGGTTTAGAGTGTTGGGGAAAGCGTTAGCGTTAGGTTTAGAGGGTTAGGGTGGGTCTTAGGGTCAGTGTTAGCGTTAGGTTTAGAGGAGAGTTTTAGTTTGAGGGTTAGGGTTAGGGTTATGGTTAGTGTCAGAGGGTTAGAGGTTAGGTTTAGGGTTCGTGTTAGGGTTAGCATAAGAGGCTTAGGGATAGGGTTATTGTTAGAGTGTTAGTTTTAGGGTTAGTTTTATGTTTAGGGTTAGGGTTATGCTTAGAGGGTTAGAGGGTTTGGGTTCGGGTTACTATTATGGATATGGTTAGCATTAGAGACTTATTGTTAGCATTAGGGTTAGGGTTAGGGTTCACATTAGAGGATTATTGTTAGACTTATGGTTAGAGGGTTAGGGTTAGGGTTCAGGTTAGGGTAAGGGATAGGGTTAGGTCTAAGGTTAGATGATTGGATGGTTAGTGAGAGGGTTATGGTTATGGATAGGGTTAGGTTTAGAGTTAGGGTTACTGTTACTGTTAGGTTTAGGGTTAAGGTTTGTGTTAGGCTTTAGTGTTAGGGTTAGTGTTAGGGTTAGAGTAACAGTTAGCGTTAGATTTAGTGTTAGGTTTAGGTTAGGTTTAGGATTAGGGTTGGGGTATGTGTAAGGTTTAGGTTAAGTGTCAGGGTTAGGGTTAGGTTTAGTGTTACGTTACGGTTAGGGTAACGGTTAAGGTTAGAATTAGGTTTGGGTGACGGTTGGGTTTAGGGTTATGGTTAGGCTTAGGGTTAGGATTAGAGAGTAAGTGTTAGGGTTATGTTTAGAGAGTTATAGGGTTAGGGTTAGTTTTGGGGTTAAGGTTAGGGTTAGAGGGTTACACTTAGGGTTAGTGTTCGGGTTTGAGGGTTAGTATTAGTGTTAGGATTAGAGGGTTAGGACTAGGGATAGGGTTAGGTTTAGGGTTAGGTTTAGGGTTAGTTTTATTGTTAGGGTTAGTGGAAGAGTTTAGGGTCAGTGTTAGGGTAAGGGTTAGTTTTAGTGTTAGGGCTAGGGTTAGGGATAGTGTTAGTGTTAATGTTAGTGTTGGTGTTATAGTGTTAGAGGTTTAGGGTTAGGGATAGGGTTAGGCTTAGGGTTAGAGTTTTAGGGTTAGTGTTAGAGTTTCGGTTAGGTTTAGCGTTAGTGTTAGCGTTAGTTTTAGTGTTAGGGTTAGAGCGTTAGAGGGTTAGGGTCAGGGATAGTGTTAGGCTTAGGGTTAGAGGGATAGGTTTAGGGTTAATGTTAGGTTTAGGGTAAGGCTTAGGTTTAGCATTAGGTTTAGTGTTAGGGTTAGCGTTAGGGTTAGCATTAGGTTTAGAGTTAGGCTAATGTATATGTTTAGAGGGTTGGATGTTTAGTGTTAGGGTTATGTTTATGGTTAGGTTTAGAGGGTTGGGGTTAGTGTTAGAGTTAGAGTTTAGGTTTAATGTTAGGGTTAGTGTTAGGGATATGGTTAGATTTAGAGGGTTAGAGTGTTAGGTTTAGTGTTCGGGTTAGGGTTAGGGTTAGAGGCTTAGTGATAGGGTTAGGGTTACAGTGTTAGTTTTAGGGTTAGTGTTAGGTTTATGGTTAGGAGTAGGGTTAGAGGGTTAGAGGGTTAGGGTTCGGGTTAGTGTTAGGGATATTGTTAGCATTAGAGGGTTATTGTTAGGATTACGGTTAGGGTTAGGGTTCACGTTAGAAGATTATAATTTGACTTATGGTTAGAGGATTAGGGTTAGGGTTTGGGTTAGGGTAAATTTAGGGTTAGTGCTAGGGTTAGACAATTGGATGGTTAGTGTTAGAGTTATGGTTATGGATAGGTTTAGGGTTAGAGTTAGAGTTACTGTTACTGTTAGGGTTAGGGTTAAGTTTTGTGTTAGAGTTTAGGTTTAGGGTTAGTGTTAGGCCTAGGGTTAGGGTTAGGCTTAGAGTTACAGTGATTGTTAGATTTAATGTTAGGGTTAGGTTCGGTTTAGGGTTAGGGTTGGGGTAAGGGTTAAGTTTTGTTCAAGGGTTAGGTTTAGGGTTAGGGTGAGGGTTAGGGTTAGGTTTGGGGTTAAGTTTAGGGTGAGAGTGTTAGGGTTAGGATTATGGTTAGGGTTAGGTTTATGGTTAGGGTTAGTGATAGTGTTAGGGTTAGGGTTAGTCTTAGAGTAAGTGTTAGGGTTATGGTTAGTGTTTGGGTTAGGGTAACTGTTAGGGTTAGGGTTAGGTTTGGGTGACAGTTTGGTTTAGGGTTATGGTTAGGCTTAGGGTTAGGATTAGAGGGTAAGTGTTAGGGTTATGTTTAGAGAGGTAGAGGTTTAGGGTTAGGGTTGGGGTTAAGTTTAGTGTTAGAGGGTTACGGTTTGGGTTATTGTTAGGGTTTGAGGGTTAGTACTAGTGTAAGGGTTAGAGGGTTAGGCCTAGGGATAGGTTTAGGTTTAGGTTAGAGTTGGGTTTAGTTTTAGGTTTAGGGTTAAGTTTAGGGTTTAGGGTTAGGGTTAGGGTTAGTTTTAGTGTTAGGGTTAGGGGTAGTGTTAGCGTTAGGGTTAGGTTTAGGTTTAGGGTTAGGGTTAGGTTTAGAGCATTAGAGATTTAGGGGTAGGGATATGGTTAGGCTTAGAGTTAGGGTTAGGTTTAGGGTTAGGGTTAGGGTTAGGGTTAGGGTTGGGGTTAGAGAAAGTGTTAGGGTTAGGGTTAGGGTAACGGTTAGGCTTAGGATTAGGTTTGGGTGACGGTTGGGTTTAGGGTTATGGTCAGGCGTAGGTTTTGGTTTAGCGGGTAAGTGTTAGGGTTATGTTTAGCGACAGAGGCTTAGGATTATGGTTAGGGTTCTGGTTATGGTTAGATGTTAATTCTTAGGGTTAGTGTTAGTGTTTGAGGGTTAGAATTATTGTTAGGTTTAGATGGTTAGGGCTAGGGATATGGTTAGGTTTAGGGTTAGAGTTAGGGTTAGTTTTAAGGTTAGGGTTAGGTTTAGGGTTTAGGGTTAGGGTTAGGGTTAGGTTTAGGGTTAGTTTTAGATTTAGGTTTAGGTTTAGGGTTAATGTTAGGTTTAGGGTTAGGTTTATGGTTAGGTTTAAGGTTAGTGTTAGTGTTAGGGTTAGAGCGTTAGAGGTTTAGGGTTAGGGATAGGGATATGCTTAGGGTTAGAGGGTTAGGGTAAGGGTTAAGGTAAGGTTTAGGGTAATGCTTAGGTTTAGGATTAGGTTTAGTGTTAGGGTTAGCATTACGGTTAGTGTTATGGTTAAGGTTAGGTTTAGGTTTAGGGTTAAAAGGTTGGATGTTTATCGTTAGCTTATGGTTATGGTTAGATTTAGGGGGTTGTGGTTAGCTTTAGGGTTAGAGGTTAGGTTTAGTTTAGGGATAGTATTAGGGTTATGGTTAGGGTTACAGGGTTAGTTTATTAGGTTTAGGGTTCGGGTTCGTGTTAGGGTTAGAGTCTTAGGGATAGTGTTAGAGTGTTAGTTATAGGGTTAGGGTTAGGTTTATGGTTAGGGTTAGGGTTAGAGGGTTAGAGGGTTAGGGTTCAGGTTAGTGTTAGGGATATGTTTAGCATTAGAGGGTTATTGTTAGGATTAGGCTTAGGGTTAGGGTTCACGTTAGAGGATTATTGTTAGTCTTAGGTTAGAGGGTTAGGGTTAGGTTTCGGTTTAGTGTAAGGATTAGGGTTAGGTATAGGGTTAGACGATTGGATGGTTACTGTTAGGGTTTTAGTTATGGATAGGGTTAGGGTTAGGGTTAGGATTAGGGTTAGATTTATAGTTACTGTTACTGTTAGGGATAGGATTAAGGTTTGTGTTAGGGTTTAGTGTTATGGTTAGTGTTAGGGCTAGGGTTTGTGATAGGTGTTAGTGTTAGTGTTATGGTTAGAGTTACAGTTAGGGTTAGAATTAGTGTTAGGGTTAGGTTAGGTTTATCGTTAGGGTTGGGGTTAGGGTTAGTGTTAGGGTTAGGCTTAGGGATAGATTAATTGTTAGGGTTATGTTTAGTGTTTGGGTTAGGGTAACGGTTAGGTTTAGGATTTGTTTTGGGTGAAGGTTGAGTTTAGGGTTATGGTTAGGCTTCTGGTTACGATTAGAGGGTAAGAGTTAGGGTTATGTTTAGAGAGTTAGAGGATTAGTGTAAGGGTTGGGGTTAAGGTTATGGTTAGAGGGTTACAGTTAGGGTTAGGGTTAGTGTTAGTGTTTGAAGGTTAGTATTCGTGTTAGGGTTAGAGGGTGAGGGCAAGGGATAGGGTTAGGTCTAGGGTTAGAGTTAGGGTTAGTTTTAGAATTAGGATTTGGGTTAGTGTTTAGGGTTAGGGTTAGGGTTAGGCTTAGTGTTAGTGTTAGTGTTAGCGTTAGGGTTAGTGTTAGGTTTAGGGTTAGGGTTAGGGTTAGTGTTAGTGTTAGTGTTAGCACGTTAGAGGGTTAGGGTTAGGGATAGGGTTAGGCTTAGGGGTAGAGGCTTAGGGTTAGTTTTAGGGTTAGGGTTATGTTTAGGTTTAGGGTTATGTTTAGTGTTAGTGTTAGGGATCGAGCGTTAGAGGGTTAGGGTTAGGGATAGCTTTAGGCTTAGGGTTAGAGGGTTAGGGTTAGGGTTAAACTTAGGTTTAGAGTAAGGCTTAGGTTTAGGATTAGGGTTAATGTTAGTGTAAGCATTATAGTTCATATTAGGGTTAGGGTTAGTGTTAGTTTTAGGGTTAGAGGGTTGGAGGTTTAGAGTTAGTGTTGTGGTTATGATTAGGTTTAGAGCGTTGGGGTAAGCGTTAGGGTTAGGTTTAGAATGTTAGGGTTTGTCTTAGTGTCAGGTTTAGCGTTAGGATTAGAGGTTAGGTTTAGTGTGACGGTTAGGGTTAGGGTTTTGGTTAGGGTCAGAGGTTTAGAGTTTAGGTTTAGAGTTCGGGTTAGGGTTAGCGTTAGAGGCTTAGGGATAGGGTTAGTGTTAGAGTGTTAGTTTTAGGGTTAGGGATAGGTTTAGGGCTAGGGTTACGGTTAGAGTGTTAGAGGGTTAGGGTTCGGGTTACTGTTAGGGATGTGGTTAGCATTAGAGGATTATTGCTAAGATTAGGGTTAGGGTTAGGGTTCACGTTAGAGGATTATGGTTAGGGTTAGGTTTAGGGTTAGGTTTAGGGTTATAGGGTTGAGTGTTTAGAGTTAGGGTTATGGTTATGGTTAGGTTTAGAGTGTTGGGGTAAGCGTTAACGTTAGGTTTAGAGGGTTAGGGTGGGTCTTAGGGTCAGTGTTCGCGTTAGGATTATAGGAGAGTTTTAGTGTGATGGTTAGGGTTAGGTTTATGGTTAGTGTCAGAGGGTTAGAGGTTAGGTTTAGGGTTCGTGTTAGGGTTAGCATAAGAGGCTTAGGGATAGGGTTATTGTTAGAGTGTTAGTTTTAGGGTTAGTTTTATGTTTAGGGTTAGGGTTATGGTTAGAGGGTTAGAGGGTTTGGGTTCGGGTTACTGTTATGGATATGGTTAGCATTAGAGACTTATTGTTAGCATTAGGGTTAGGGTTAGGGTTCACATTAGACGATTATAGTTAGACTTATGGTTATAGGGTTAGGGTTAGGCTTCAGGTTAGGGTAAGGGATAGGGTTAGGGCTAAGGTTAGATGATTGGATGGTTAGTGTTAGGGTTATGGTTATGGCTAGGGTTAGGTTTAGAGTTACGGTTACTGTTACTGTTAGGTTTAGGGTTAAGGTTTGTGTTAGAGTTTAGTGTTAGGGTTAGTGTTAGGGTTAGAGTTACAGTTAGCGTTAGATTTAGTGTTAGGTTTAGATTAGGTTTAGGATTAGGGTTGGGGTAAGTGTAAGGTTTAGATTAAGTGTCAGGGTTAGGGTAGGGTTAGGTTTAGGGTTAGGGTTAGGGTTAGGGTTAGGGTTAGTGTTACGTTAGGGTTAGGGTAACCGTTAAGGTTAGAATTAGGTTTGGGTGACCTTTGGGTTTAGGGTTATGGCTAGCCTTAGGGTTAGGATTAGAAGGTAAGTTTTAGGGTTATGTTTAGAGAGTTACAGGGTTAGTGTTAGAGTTAGGGTTAAGGTTAGGGTTAGGGACTTACGGTTAGGGTTAGTGTTAGGGTTTGAGGGTTAGTATTAGTGTTAGGGAGAGAGGGTTAGGGCTAAGGATAGGTTTAGGGTTAGGGTTAGAGTTAGGGTTAGGTTTAGCGTTTATGGTTAGGGTTTGGGTTCCTGTTAGGGTTAGTTTTTGGTTTAGGTTTAGGGTTAGGGTTAGTGTTAGGGTTATGTTTAGGGTTGGAATGTTGGAAGTTTAGGGTTATGGTTATGGTTATGGTTATGGTTAGCTTTAGTGGGTTGGGGTTAGCCTTAGGGTTAGGTTTAGAGTGTTAGGGTTGGTCTTAGGGTCATGCTTAACTTTAGGATTAGAGGTAAGTTTTAGTGTTAGGGTTAGGTTTAGGGTTATGGTTAGGGTCAGAGGATTAGAGGTTACTTTTAGGGTTTGGGTTAGGGTTAGAGGCTTAGGGATAGGGTTAGGGGTAGAGTGTTAGTTTTAGGGTTAGAGTTAGGTTTATGTTTAGGGTTATGGTTGGGGATAGAGGTTTAGACGGTTAGGGTTCAGATTAGTGTTAGGGATATGGTTTATGTTAGAAGGTTATTGTTAGTATTAGGGTTAGGGTTAGGGTTCAGGTTAGAGGATTATGGCTAGACTTATGGTTAGATGTTTAGTGTTAGTGTTAGGGTTAGGGTTCGAATAAGTATTAGGGTTAGGGTTAGTGTTTGGGTTAGGGTAACGGTTAGGGTTAGGATTAGGTTTGTGTGACGGTTGAGTTTAGGGTTATGGTAAGGCTTAGGGTTAGGATTAGAGAGTAAGTGTTAGGGTTATTTTTAGAGAGGTATAGGGTTAGTGTTAGGGTTGGGGTTAAGGTTAGGGTTAGAGGGTTACGCTTTGGGTTAGTGTTAGGGTTTTTGGGTTAGTATTAATGTTAGGGTTAGAGGGTTAGGACTAGGGATAGGGTTAGGTTTAGGGTTAGGGTTAGGGTTAGTTTTATTGTTAGGGTTAGTGTAAGAGTTTAGGGTTAGTGTTAGGGTTAGGGTTAGTTTTAGTGTTAGGGCTAGGGTTAGGGTTAGTGTTAGTGTTAATGTTAGTGTTAGTGTTATAGTGTTAGAGGTTTAGGTTTAGGGATAGGGTTAGGCTTAGGGTTAGAGTTTTAAGGTTAGTGTTAGGGTTATGGTTAGGTTTAGGGTTAGTGTTAGCGTTAGTGTTAGTGTTAGGGTTAGAGCGTTAGAGGGTTAGGGTCAGGGATAGTGTTAGGCTTAGGGTTAGAGGGACAGGTATAGGGTTAATGTTAGGTTTAGGGTAAGGCTTAGGTTTAGCATTAGGTTTAGTGTAAGGGTTAGCGTTAGGGTTAGCATTAGTGTTAGGGTTAGGGTAATGTATATGTTTAGAGGGTTGGATGTTTAGTGTTAGGGTTATGTTTATGGTTAGGTTTAGAGGGTTGGGGTTAGTGTTAGGGTTAGAGGTTAGGTTTAGTGTTAGGGTTAGTGTTAGGGTTATGGTTAGAATTAGAGGGTTAGAGTGTTAGGTTTAGGGTTCGGTTTGTGTTAGGTTTGAGGCTGAGGGATAGTGTTAGGGTTACAGTGTTAGTTTTAGGGTTAGGGTTAGGTTTAGGGTTAGGGTAGGGTTAGAGGGTTAGAGGGTTAGGGTTCGGGTTAGTGTTAGGGATATGGTTAGCATTAGAGGGTTATTGTTAGGATTACGGTTAGGTTTAGGGTTCACGTTAGAGTATTATAGTTTGACTTATGGTTAGAGGGTTAGGGTTAGGTTTTGGGTTAGGGTCAATTTAGGGTTACGGCTAGAGTTAGACAATTGGATGGTTAGTGTTAGAGTTATGGTTATGGATAGGTTTAGGGTTAGAGTTAGATTTACTGTTACTGTTAGGGTTAGGGTTAAGTTTTGTGTTAGAGTTTAGGGATAGGGTTAGTGTTAGGCCTAGGGTTAGGGTTAGGGTTAGGGTTAGAGTTACAGTGATTGTTGGATTTAATGTTACGGTTAGGTTAGGTTTAGGGTTAGGGTTGGGGTAAGGGTAAGGTTTAGTTCAAGGGTTAGGTTTAGGGTTAGGGTGAGGGTTAGGGCTAGGTTTGGGGTTACGTTTAGGGTGAGAGTGTTAGGATTAGTGTTATGGTTAGGGTTAGGTTTATGGTTAGGGTTAGTGATAGTTTTAGGGTTAGGGTTAGTCTTAGAGTAAGTGTTATGGTTATGGTTAGTGTTTGGTTTAGGGTAACTGTTAGGGTTAGGGTTAGGTTTGGGTGATGGTTGGGTTTGGGGTTATGGTTTGGCTTAGGTTTAGGATTAGAGGGTAAGTGTTAGGGTTATGTTTAGAGTGGTTGAGGTTTAGGGTTAGGGTTGGGGTTAAGTTTAGTGTTAGAGGGTTACAGTTATGGTTAGTGTTAGGGTTTGAGGGTTAGTATTAGTGTAAGGGTTAGAGGGTTAAGGCTAGGGATAGGGTTAGGGTTAGGTTAGAGTTGGGTTTAGTTTTAGGTTTAGGGTTAGGTTTAGGTTTTAGGGTTAGGGTTAGGGTTAGTTTTAGTGTTAGGGTTAGGGTTAGTGTTAGGGTTAGGTTTAGATTTAGGGTTAGGTTTAGGGTTAGGGTTAAAGCGTAAGAGGTTTAGAGTTAGGGATATGGTTAGGCTTAGGGTTAGGGTTAGTTTTAGGTATCGGTTTAGGGTTAGTGTTAGGGTTAGGGTTAGTTTTAGGTATTGGGTTAGGGTTAGTGTTAGGGTTAGGGTTGGGGTTAGAGAAAGTGTTAGGGTTAGGGTTAGGGTAACGGTTAGGCTTAGGATTAGTTTTGGGTGACGGTTGGGTTTAGGGTTATGGTTAGGGGTAGGTTTAGGATTAGCGGGTAAGTGTTAGGGTTACGTTTAGCGACAGAGGGTTAGGATTACGGTTAGGGTTCAGGTTAGGGTTAGATGTTTATGCTTAGGGTTAGTGTTAGTGTTTGAGGGTTAGTATTATTGTTAGGCTCAGAGGGTTAGGGCTAGGGATATGATTAGGGTTAGGGTTAGAGTTAGGGTTAGTTTTAGGGTTAGGGTCAGGTTTAGGGCTTAGGGTTAACGTTAGTGCTAGGGTTAGGGTTAATTTTAGATTTAGTTTTAGGTTTAGGGTAAATGTTAGGTTTAGCGTTAGGTTTATGTTTAGGGTTAGGGATAGTGTTAGTGTTAGGGTTAGAGCGTTAGTGGTTTAGGGTTAGGGTTACGGATACGCTAAGGGTTAGAGGGTTAGGGTAAGGGTTATGGTTAGGTTTAGGGTAATGCTTAGGTTTAGGATTAGTTTTAGTGTTAGGGTTAGCATTACGGTTAGTATTATGGTTAAGGTTAGGTTTAGGTTTAGGGTTGGAGGGTTGGATTTTTAGGGTTAGCTTATGGTTATGGTTAGGTTTAGGCGGTTGTGGTTAGCTTTAGGGTTAGAGGTTAGGTTTAGTTTTAGGGATAGTATTAGGGTTATGGTTAGGGTTACAGGGTTAGTTTATTAGGTTTAGGGTTCGGGTTCGTGTTAGGGTTAGAGTCTTAGGGATAGGGTCAGGGTTAGAGTGTTAGTTTTAGGGTTAGGTTTATGGTCAGGGTTAGGGTTAGAGGTTTAGAGTGTTAGGGTTCAGGTTAGTGTTAGGGATATGGTTAGCATTAGAGAGTTATTGTTATTATTAGTCTTAGGGTTAGGGTTCACGTTAGAGGATTATTGTTAGACTTATGGTTAGAGGGTTAGGGTTAGGGTTCGGTTTAGTGTAAGGATTAGGGTTAAGTCTAGGGTTAGACGATTGGATGTTTAGTGTTAGGGTTTTAGTTATGGATAGGGTTAGGGTTAGGATTAGGGTTAGATTTATGGTTACTGTTACTGTTAGGTTTAGGATTAAGGTTTGTGTTAGGGTTTAGTGTTAGGGTTAGTGTTAGGGCTAGTGTTAGTGTTAGGTGTTAGGGTTAGTGTTATGGTTAGAGTTACAGTTAGGGTTAGATTTAGTGTTAGGGTTAGGGTAGGTTTATCGTTAGGGTTGAGGTTAGGGTTAGGGTTAGGTTTAGGGTTAGTGTTAGTGTTAGTGTTAGGGTTAGGGTTAGGGTTAGGTTAGGGTTATAGGGTTGGATGTTTAGAGTTAGGGTTATGGTTATGGTTAGGTTTAGAGTTTTGGGGTAAGCGTTAGTGTTAGGTTTAGAGGGTTAGGGTGGGTCTTAGGGTCAGTGTTAGCGTTAGGATTAGAGGAGAGTTTTAATGTGAATGCTAGTGTTAAGGTTATGGTTAGTGTCAGAGGGTTAGACGTTAGGATTAGGGTTCGGGTTAGGGTTAGCGTAAGAGGCTTAGGGATAGGGTTATTGTTAGAGTGTTAGTTTTAGGGTTAGTTTTATGTTTAGTGTTAGGGTTAGGGTTAGAGGGTTAGAGGTTTTGCGTTCGGGTTACTCTTATGGATATGGTTAGCATTAGAGACTTATTGTAACAATTAGGGTTAGGGTTAGGGTTCACATTAGATGATTATAGTTAGACTTATTGTTAGAGGGTTAGGGTTAGGGTTCGGGATAGGGTAAGGGTTAGGGTTAGGGCTAAGGTTAGATGATTGCATTGTTAGTGTTAGGGTTATGGTTATAGATATGGTTAGGGTTTCTGTTACTGTTAGGGTTAGGGTTAAGGTTTGTGTTAGGGTTTAGTGTTAGGGTTAGTGTTAGGACTAGGTTTAGTGTTAGGTGTCAGGGTTAGTGTTAGGGTTAGAGTTACAGTTAGCGTTAGATTTAGTGTTAGGGTTAGGTTAGGTTTAGGATTAGGGTTGGTGTAAGTGTAAGGTTTAGGTTAAGTGTCAGGGTTAGGATAGGGTTAGGGTTAGAGTTAGGGTTAGTGTTATGTTAGGGTTAGGGTAACGGTTAAGGTTAGAATTAGATTTGGTGACAGTTCGGTTTAGGGTTATGGCTAGGATTAGGGTTAGAATTAGAGGGTAAGTGTTAGGGTTATGTTTAGAGAGTTAGAGGGTTAGTGTTAGGGTTAGGGTTAAGGTTAGGTTTAGGGGGTTATGGTTAGGGTTAGTGTTAGGGTTTGAAGGTTAGTATTAGTGTTAGGGCGAGAAGGTTAGGCCTAGGGATAGTTTTACGTTCATGGTTAGAGTTAGGGTTAGTTTTAGGGTTAGGATTAGGGTTAGGTTTTATGGTTAGTGTTAGGGATCCGCTTAGGGGTAGTTTTTGGTTTAGGGTTAGGGTTAGGGTTAGTGTTAGGGTTGGAGATTTGGAAGTTTAGGGTTAGGTTTATGGTTATGGTTAGGTTTAGAGGGTTGTGTTTAGCGTTAGGGTTAGGTTTAGAGTGTTAGGGTTGGTCTTACAGTCAGGGTTAGCGTTAGGATTAGAGGTTAGGTTTAGTGTTAGGGTTAGGTTTAGGGTTATGGTTAGGGTCATTGGATTAGAGGTTACTTTTAGGGTTCGGTTTAGGATTAGGGTTAGAGGCTTAGGGATAGGGTTAGGGGTAGAGTGTTAGTTTTAGGGTTAGGGTGAGGTTTATGGTTAGGGTTATGGTTAGGGATAGAGTGTTAGACAGTTAGGGTTCGGATTAGTGTTAGGGATATGGTTTACGTTAGAATGTTAGTGTTAATATTAGGGTTAGGGTTAGGGTTCAGGTTAGAGGATTATGGCTAGATTTATGGTTAGAGGGTTAGTGTTAGGGTTCAGGTTAGGGTAAGGGTTAGGTTTAGGGTTAGGTTTAGGGTTAGTGTTAGGCTTATGGTTAGTTTTAGGTCTAGTGTTATACGATTGGATGGTTAGTGTTAGGGTTATGGTTATGGGTAGGGTTAGTGTTAGAGTTAGAGTTACTGTTACTGTTAGGGTTAGAGTTAAGGTTTGTGTTAGTGTTTCGGGTTAGGGTTAGTGTTAGGGCTAGGGTTAGTGTTAGGTGTTAGGGTTAGTGTTAGGGTTAGAGTTACAGTAATTGTTAGATTTAATGTTAGGTTTAGGTTAGTTTTAGAGTTAGGGTTGTGGTAAGGGTAAGGTTTAGGTTAGGGTTTAGGTTTAGGGTTAGGGTGAGGTTTTGGGTTAGGGTTAGGTTTGGATTTTCGTTTAGGGTGAGAGTGTTAGGGTTAGGGTTATGGATAGGGTTAGGTTTATGGTTACAGTTAGTGTTAGTGTTAGGGTTAGGGTTAGAGTAAGTGTTAGGGTTAGGGTTAGTGTTTGGGTTAGGGTAACGTTTAGGGTAGGATTAGGTTTGGTTGACGGTTGGGTTTAGGGTTATGGTAAGCCTTAAGGTTAGAATTAGAGAGTAAGTGTTAGGGTTATGTTTAGAGAGGTAGAGGGTTAGGGTTAGGGTTGGGGTTAAGGTTAGGGTTAGAGAGTTACGGTTAGGGTTAGTGTTAGGGTTTCTGGGTTAGTATTAGTGTTAGGGTTAGAGGGTTAGGACTAGGGATATTGGTAGGTTTAGGGTTACAGTTAGGGTTAGCTTTATTGTTAGGATTAGGGTAAGAGTTTAGAGTTAGGGTTAGGGTTAGTTTTAGTGTTATGGCTAGGGTTAGGGTTAGTGTTAGGGTTAGGGTGAGGTTTAGGTTTAGGTTTAGGGTTAGTGTTAGTGTTAGTGTTAGTGTTAATGTTAGTGTTAGTGTTATAGTGTTAGATGTTTAAGGTTAGTGATAGGGTTAGGCTTAGGGTTAGAGTTCTAGGGTTAGTGTTAGGGTTACGGTTAGGTTTAGAGTTAGGGTTAGGGTTAGTGTTAGTGTTAGGGTTAGAGAGTTAGAGGGTTAGGGTCAGGGATAGTGTTAGGCTTAGGGTTAGAGGGATAGGTTTAGGGTTAATGTTAGGTTTAGGGTAGGCTTAGGTTTAGGATTAGGTTTAGTGTTAGGGTTAGCGTTAAGGTTAGCATTAGGGTTAGTGTTAGGGTAATGTATATGTTTGAGGGTTGGATGTTTAGTGTTAGGGTTATGTTTATGGTTAGGTTTAGAGTTTTGGGATTAGTGTTAGGGTTAGAGGTTAGTTTTAGTGTTAGGGTTAGTGTTAGGGATATGGTTAGATTTAGAGGGTTAGAGTGTCAGGTTTAGGGTTCGGGTTAGGGTTAGGGTTATAGGCTTAGGCATAGGGTTAGGGTTACAGTGTTAGTTTTAGGGTTAGGGTTAGGTTTAGGGTTAGCGGTAGGGTTAGAGGGTTAGAGGGTTAGGGTTCGGGTTAGTGTTAGGGATATGGTTAGCATTAGAGGGTTATTGTTAGGATTAGTGTTAGGGTTAGGGTTCACGTTGGAGGATTATAGTTAGACTTATGGTTAGAGGGTTAGGGTTAGGGTAAATTTAGGGTTAGGGCTAGGGTTAGCCAATTGGCTGTTTGGTGTTAGGGTTATGGTTATGGATAGGTATAGGGTTAGAGGTAGGGTTACTGTTACTCTTAGGGTTAGGGTAAAGTTTTGTGTTAGGATTTAGGGTTAGGGTTAGGGTTAGTGTTAGGCCCATGGTTAGGGTTAGGGTTAGGGTTAGAGTTACAGTAATTGTTATATTTAATGTTAGGGTTAGGTTAGGTTTAGGGTTAGGGTTGGGGTAAGGGTAAGGTTTAGGTTAATAGTTATGTTTAGGGTTAGGTTGAGGATTAGGGTTAGGTTTGGGGTTACGTTTAGGGTGAGAGTGTTAGGGTTAGGGTTATGGTTAGGTTTAGGTTTATGGTTAGGGTTTGTGATAGTGTTAGGGTTAGGGTTAATGTTAGAGTAGATTTGAGGACACAGACCTCTAGAACCAGAAATAGCAGGTTATACCATGGTAACTATCCTTACTTTCCTATTGACTTAGGCTGAAATCCTGTATTACTTACATTGTCTTACTATGACTGATCTTAATTGTATCTGAATCATAAGACTATTGGTTGGCCTTGACTGATCCTATTTGAAATCGGTATGCGTGTTAGAATCAACCCTAAAAGTAGAGGAAACTACTCTGAGCATGACAAGATGTAAAGGATATCCATACTGGTATGAATCAGTAACAGCTCTGAAATACTACAATGCAGTCAAAGATAAGTTTTTATAAAAATAGGTGATAGTATATTTAACTATAATAAGCCAGTGTTGTCGACAAATCTATTGAAAATAACAAGAGAAAACATAGTAGCTACGGAAGATCATTTATATTATAGTTTTATAAGTCTTATCCATTGCATGTTTATCTAGGAAATTGTTTCGCTGTCTTGTTATGACTTGGTTTTCCCTATAATACAGAGAAGATAGGAACAAATACTCTGAGGAAGAGACCTGAAAACCCCGAGGCTTATTTTGTAGCATTATAATATAAATTCTAGCAATTTGTTGCTTGCTGATTAAAATGACTCTGGACTGGTTTCTTCAGCTCAACTTCAGCATATGCAGAGATGGGGACGGCTATCACAAAGAGAATGAGAGATGCCATGGTAGTTGGTAATGTCTTCCCTAATTTGGAACTTGAGGACCTAAAAAGACTCCATCATCCTGTAATGATTTGATTAGTTCTATAATATGCAATAAGTATAGAAAGTGGGTGAAGTTAGGGACAACTATTTGTAAGAAGCTAGAGACAGTTAGATAAGGTAGATATCCAGTGGACTTGCTTTGAAATCTGTATTTCTTTAAATTGTTTTTTATTTTTTTTTTAAATGTTCTGTTCTGTTTTGATATGGTTAACCTTATCCTCTTAGAGATGTAAAACAAATAGGTGGGACTGATAATCATATTACAGAGCTTTTGTTCGGCCATAGAGCAGAATGGTTTGTAGGGTCACTTTTTTGAATGTCATTCTAAATACTTTTATTCTATAACCTGAACAGCCATTTCGAAGATGACAATTTGTAACTTATCAACTGGCAATTTCTTACCTTTTGTTTGTCTGTAATTTAGTATTATTTCTACCCCCTTTTTTTAAATCTTCATGTATTTTTTTTTTCGTTTCCTTTTCTTTAAATAAAAAAAAATAATGTTAGAGTAACTGTTAGGGTTAGGGTTAGGTTTGGGTGACGGTTGGGTTTAGGGTTATGGTTAGGCTTAGGGTTAGGATTAGAGGGTAAGTGTTAGGGTTATGTTTAGAGAGGTAGAGGGTTAGGGTTAGGGTTGGGGTTAAGTTTAAGGTTAGAGTGTTACGGTTAGGGTTAGTGTTAGGGTTAGAGGGTTAGTATTAGTGTTAGGGTTTGAGGGTTAGGGCTAGGGATAGGGTTATGGTTAGGGTTAGAGTTGGATTTAGTTTTAGGTTTAGGGTTAGGTTTAGTGTTTAGGGTTAGGGTTAGGGTTAGTTTTAGTGTTAGGCTTAGGGTTAGTGTTAGGGTTAGGGATAGGTTTAGGGTTAGGTTTAGTGTTAGGGTTAGAGTTAGTGTTAGAGCATTAGAGGGTTAGGGTTAGGGATATGGTTAGGCTTAGGGTTAGGGTTAGGGTTAGTGTTAGGGTTAGGGTTAGATTTAGGTATAGGGTTAGGGTTAGTGTTAGTGTTAGGGTTAGAGCGTTAGAGGGTTAGGGTTAGGGATAGGCTTAGGCTTAGGGTTAGAGGGTTAGGTTTAGGGTTAAAGTTAGGTTTAGTGTAAGGCTTAGGTTTAGGATTAGGGTTAGTGTTAGGGTTAGCATTAAGGTTAGTATGGGGGTTAGGGTTAGGGTTAGGTTTACGATTAGAGGGTTGGATGTTTAGGTAAGGGTTATGGTTATTTTTAGGTTTAGAGGGTTGGGTTATGCGTTAGGGTTAGGTTTAGAGGGTTAGGGTGGGTCTTACGTTCAGGGTTAGCGTTAGGATTAGAGGTTAGGTTTAGTGTGAGGGTTAGGGTTAGGGTTATGTTTAGTGTAAGAGGGTTAGAGGTTAGGTTTAAGGTTCGGGTTAGGGTTAGCATAAGTGCTTAGAGATAGGGTTAGTGTTAGACTGTTAGTGTTAGGGTTATGGTTAAGTTTAGGCTTAGGGTAATGTTTAGAGTGTTAGAGGGTTAGAGATCGAGTTAGTGTTAGGGATATGTTTAGCATTCGAGGGTTATTGTTAGGATTAGGGTAAGGGTTCGGGTTAGGGTAAGGGTTAGGGTTAGCCTAGGGTTAGATGATTTGAAGGTTAGTGTTACGGTTATGTTTATGGATATGGTTAGGGTTACAGTTAGAGGTACTTTTACTGAGAGTGTTAGGTTTAAGGCTTGTGTTAGGGTTTAGGGTTAGGGATAGGGTTAGGGCTAGGGTTAGTGTTAGGTGTTAGTGTTAGTGTTAGGGTTAGGGTTAGAGTTACAGTTAGGGTTAATTTTAGGGTTAGGTTTAGGGTTAGTGTTTAGGGTTAGGGTTAGGTTTGGATTTTCGTTTAGGGTGAGAGTGTTAGGGTTAGGGTTATGGTTAGGGTTAGGTTTATGGTTACTGTTAGTGTTAGTGTTAGTGTTAGGGTTAGGGTTAGAGTAAGTGTTAGGGTTAGGGTTAGTGTTTGGGTTAGGGTAACGTTTACGGTTAGGATTAGGTTTGGGTGACGGTTGGGTTTAGGGTTATGGTTAGCCTTAGGGTTAGAATTAGAGAGTAAGTGTTAGGGTTATGTTTAGAGAAGTAGAGGGTTAGGGTTAGGGTTGGGGTTAAGGTTAGGGTTAGAGTGTTACAGTTAGGGTTAGTGTTAGGGTTTGAGGGTTAGTATTAGTGTTAGGGTTAGAGGATTAGCGCTAAGGATAGTGTTAGAGTTATGGTTAGAGTTAGGGTTCATTTTTGGGTTCGGGTTAGTGTTAGAGTTTAGGATGAGGTTTAGGGTTAGGGTTATTTTACGGTTAGTTTTAGGGTTTGGGTTAGTGTTAGGGTTAGGGTTTGGTTTAGGGTTAGGTTTAGTGTTAGTGTTAGGATTATGTTTAGGGTTAGGGTTAGGGTTAGTGTTAGGGTTAGGTTTAGGGGTAGGTTTAGGGTTAGTTTTAAAATTTAGGCTTATGTTTAAGGTTAGGTTTAGGGTTAGTGTTAGTTTTAGGGTTAGAGCGTTTGGAGGTTAGGGTTAGGGATAGGGTTAGGCTTAGGGTTAGAGGGTTAGGGTTAGGGTTAAGGTTAGGTTTAGGGTAAGGCTTAGGTTTAGAATTAGGGATAGTGTTAGGGTTACCATTATGGTTAGTATTAGGGTTAGGGTTAGTGTTAGGTTTAGCGTTAGAGGGTTGGATGTTTAGGGTTAGGGTTTTGGATATGGTTAGGTTTAGAGGGTTGGGGTAAGCGTTAGGGCTAGGTTTAGATGGTTAGAGTGTGTCTTAGGGTCTGGGTTAGCGTAAGGATTAGAGGTTATGTTTAGTGTGAGGCTTAGGGTTAGAGATATGGTTAGGGTCAGAGGGTTAGATGTTAGGTTTAGGGTTCAGGTTAATGTTAGCGTTAGAGGCTAAGGGATAGGTTTAGGGTTAGAGTGTTAGTTTTAGGGTTAGGATTAGGTTTATGGTTAGAGGGTTAGGGTTCGGGTTAGAGGATTATAGTTAGACTTATTGTTAGAGGGTTAGGGTTAGGGTTTGGGTTAGTGTAAGATTTATGGTTAGGGCTAGAGTTAGATGTTTGGATGGTTAGTGTTAGGGTTATGTTTAAGGAGAGGTTTAGGGTTAGAGTTAGATTTTCTGTTAGGGTTAGGGTTAAGTTTTGTGTTATGTTTAAGGGTTAGTGTTAGTGTTAGTGCTAGCGTTAGGGTTAGGGTTAGGGTTAGAGTTACAGTAATTGTTAGATGTAATGTTAGGGTTAGGTTAGTTTGAGGGTTAGGGTTGGGTAAGGGTAAGTTTTAGGTTAAGGGTTAGGTTTAGGGTTAGGGTGAGGGTTTGGGTTAAGGTTAGGGTTAGGGTTAGGGTTAGGGTTAGGGTTAGGTTTATAGTTAGGGTTAGTGTTATTGTTAGGGTTAGTGTTAGGGTTAGAGTAAGTGTTAGGGTTAGGGTTAGTGTTTGGTTTAGGGTAACGGTTAGGGTTAGGATTAGGTTTGGGTGACGGTTGGGTTTAGGGTTATGGTTAGGATTAGTGTTAGGATTAGAGGGTAAGTGTTAGGGTTATGTTTAGAGAGTTAGAGGGTTAGGTTTAGGGTTGGGCTTAAGGTTAGCTTAGAGTGTTACGGTTAGGGTTAGGGTTAGTGTTTGAGGGGTAGTATTAGTGTTAGGGTTAGGGTTAGGGTTAGTTTTATTGTAATGGTTAGGGTTAGGATTAGGGTTAGTGTTAGGGTTAGGGTTAGGTTTATGGTTAGTGTTAGGGTAGAGTTAGTGTAGGGTTAGAGCGTTAGCGGGTTAGGGTTAGGGATAGGGTTAGGCTTAGGGTTAGAAGTTTAGGGTTAGTGTTAGGGTTATGGTTAGGTTTAGGGTTACGGTTAGTGTTAGTGTGTTAGAGGGTTAGTGTTCGGGTTAGTGTTAGGGATATGGTTAGCCATAGAGGGTTATTGTTAGGATTAGGGTTAGGGTTAAGATTCACGTTAGTGTATTATAGTTAGACTTATGGTTAGAGGGTTAGAGTTAGGGTTCGGGTTAGGGTAAGATTTAGGGTTAGGGCTAGGGTTAGACGATTGGATGGTTAGTGTTAGGGTTATGGTTATGAATAGGTTTAGGGTTCGAGTTAGATTTACTCTTACTGTTAGGGTTAGGGTTAAGTTTTATGTTAGGATTTAGGGTTAGGGTTAGTGTTAGGCGTAGGGTTAGGGTTACGGTTAGGGTTAGAGTTATAGTAATTGTTAGATTTAATATTAGGGTTAGGTTATTTTGAGGGTTAGGGTTCGGTAAGGGTAAGGTTTAGGTTAGGGGTTAGGTTTAGGGTTAGGGTGAGGGTTTGTGTTAGGGTTAGTTTTGGGGTTACGTTTAGGGTGAGAGTGTTAGGGTTAGGGTTATGGTTAGGGTTAGGTTTATGGTTATGCTTAGTGTTAGTGTTAGTGTTAGGGTTAGGGTTAGTGTTAGGGTTAGTGTAAGTGTTAGGGTTAGGGTTAGTGTTTGGGTTAGGGTAACGGTTAGGGTTAGGATTAGGTTTGTGTGACGGTTGGGTTTAGGATTATGGTTAGGCTTGGGGTTAGGATTAGAGGGTAAGTGTTAGGGTTATGTTTAGAGAGGTAGAGGGTTAGGGTAAGGGTTGGGGTTAAGGTTAGGGCTAGATTGTTACGGTTAGGGTTAGTGTTAGGGTGTGAGGGTTAGTATTAGTGTTAGAGTTAGAGGGTTAGCGCTAGGGATAGTGTTAGAGTTATGGTTAGAGTTAGGGTTCGTTTTTGGGTTAGGGTTAGTGTTAGGTTTTATGATTAGGGTTAGGGTTAGGGTTAGTTTTACGGTTAGTTTTAGGGTTTGGGTTAGTGTTAGGGTTAGGGTTTGGTTTAGGGTTAGGTTTAGTGTTAGTGTTAGGTTTATGTTTAGGGTTAGGGTTAGGGTTAGTGTTAGTGTTAGGGTTAGAGCGTTAAAGGGGTAGGATTAAGGATAGGGTTAGGGTAAGTGTTAGACGTTTAGGGTTAGTGTTAAAGTTAGGCTTATGTTTAGGGTTAGGTTTAGGGTTAGTGTTAGTTTTAGGGTTAGAGCGTTTGGAGGTTAAGGTTAGGGATAGGGTTAGGCTTAGGGTTAGAGGGTTAGGGTTAGGGTTAAGGTTAGGTTTAGGGTAAGGCTTAGGTTTAGAATTAGGGATAGTGTTAGGGTTAACATTATGGTTAGTATTAGGGTTAGGGTTAGGGTTAAGGTTAGGCTTAAGGTAAGGCTTGGGTTTAGAATTAGGGATAGTATTAGGGTTAGCATTATGGTTAGTATTAGGGTTAGGGTTAGGGTTAGGTTTAGGGTTAGAGGGTTGGATGTTTAGGGTTAGGGTTTTGGTTATGGTTAGGTTTAGAGGGTTGGGGTAAGCGTTAGGGTTAGGTTTAGATGTTTAGAGTGGGTCGTAGGGTCAGCGTTTGCCTAAGGATTAGAGGTTAGATTTAGTGTGAGGGTTAGGGTTAGAGATGTGGTTAGGGTCAGAGGGTTAGAGGTTTGGTTTACGGTTCGGGTTAGGGTGAGCGTTAGTGGCTAAGGGATAGGGTTAGTGTTAGAGTGTTAGTTTTTGGGTTAGGGTTGGTTTTAGGGTTATGGTTAGGCTTAGGGTTAGGATTATAGGGAAAGTGTTAGTGTTATGTTTAGAGAGTTAGGGTGTTAGGGTTAGGGTTAAGGTTAGTGTTAGAGGGTTAAAGTTAGGGTTAGTGTTAGGTTTTGAGGATTAGTATTAGTGTTAACTTTAGAGGGTTAGGGCTAGGGATAGGGTTAGGTTTTATTGTTAGAGTTAGGGTTAGTTTTAGGGTTACGGTTAGGGTTAGGGTTTAGGGTTACTGTTAGGGTTAGTTTTAGGGTTAGGTTTAGAGTTAGAGTTAGTGTTACGGTTCGTTTTATGTTTAGGGTTAGTGTTAGCGTTAGGGTTAGGGTTAGAGTAAGTGTTAGGGTTAGGGTTAGTGTTTGGGTTAGGGTAACGGTTACTTTTTGGTTTAGGTTTGGGTGACGGTTGGGTTTAGGGTTAGGGTTAGGGTTAGGGTTAGGGTTAGGGTTAGGTTTAGGATTAGATGGTAAGTGTTATGGTTATGTTTAGAGAGTTAGAGGGTTAGGGTTAGGATTAAGGGTAGAGTTAGAGGGTTACAGTTAGGGTTAGTGTTAGGGTTTGAGGGTTAGTATTAGTGTTAAGATTAGAGGGTTAGGGCTAGGGATAGGGTTAGAGTTAGGGTTAGATTTAGGGTTAGTTTTAGGGTTAGGGTTAGGTTTATTGTTTAGGGTTAGGGTTAGGGTTAGTTTTAGGGTTATGTTTCGGGTTAGGGTTAGTGTTAGGGTTAGGTTTAGGTTTAGGGTTAGGGTTAGGGTTAGTGTTAATATTAAGGTTAAAGTGTTACAGGCTTAGGGTTAGGGGTAGGTTTAGTCTTAGTGTTAGAGGGTTAGGGTTAGGGTTATGGTTAGTGTTTTGTTTATGGTTAGGGCTAGTGTTAGTGTTCGGGTTAGGGTTAGAGTTAGGGATAAAGTGTTAGGGTTAGGGTTAGTGTTAGAGTTATTGTAACGTTTAGGGTTAGGATGAGGTTTGGGTGACGGCTTGGTTTAAGGTTATGGTTAGGCTTAGGGTTAGGATTAGAGGGTAAGTGTTAGGGTTATGTTTAGAGAGTTAGAGTGTTAGGGTTAGGGATAAGGTTAGGGTTAGAGGGTTACGGTTAATTTTAGTGTTAGGGTTTGAGGGTTAGTATTAGTTTTAGGTAGAGAGGGTTAGGTCTAGGGATAGTGTTAGGGTACTGTTAGAATTCGGGTTAGTTTTAGGGTTAGGGTTAGGGTTAGGGTTAGTTTTAGGTTTATGGTTAGGGTTAGTGTTAGTGTTAGATTTAGTTTTAGGTTTATGGTTAGGTTTAGTGTTAGTGTTAGGGTTAGAGCATTAGACAGTTAGGGTTAGGGGTAGTGTTAGGCTTTGGGTGAGAGTGTTAGGGTTAGGTTTAAGGTTAGGTTTAGGGTAAGGCTTACGTTTAGAATTAGGGTTAGTGTTAGGGTTAGCGTTATGGTTAGTATTAGGGTTAGGGTTAGGGTTAGGTTTAGGGTTAGAGGGTTAGATGTTTAGGGTTAGCTTATGGTTATGGTTATCTTTAGAGGGTTGGGGATAGCGTTAGGTTTAGTTTTAGAGGGTTAGGGTTGTTCTTATGGTCAGGCTTATCGTTAGGGTTAGAGGTTAGGTTTAGTGTTAGGGTTAGTGTTAGGTTTATGGTTAGGTATAGCGAGTTAGAGTGATATGTTTAGGTTTTGGGTTAGGGTTAGGGTTAGAGTGTTAGTTTTAGGGTTAGGATTAGGTTTAGGGTTAGGCTTAGAGTGTTAGAGGGTTAGGGTTTGAGTTAGTGTCAGGGATATGGTTAGCATTAGAGGGTTATTGTTAGGATTAGGGTTAGGGTTAGGGTTCAGATTAGAGGATTATAGTTAGACTTATGGTTAAAGGTTTAGGTTTAGGTTTCAGTTTAGGGTAAGGGTTATGGTTAGGGCTAGGGTTAGACGATTGGATGGTTAGTGTTAGGGTTATGGTTATGGATAAGGTTAGGGTTAGATTTAGGTTTACTGTTACTGTTAGGGTTAGGGTTAATGTTTGTGTTAGGATTTAGTATTAGGGTTAGTTTTAGGGCTAGGGTTAGTTTTCGGTGTTAGAGTTAGTGTTAGGGTTAGAGTTACAGCTAGGGTTAGATTTAGTGTTAGGGTTAGGTTAGGTTTAGGGTTAGGTTTGGGGTAAGGGTAAGGTTAGGTTAAGGGTTAGGTTAAGGGTTAGGGTGAGGGTTAGGGTTAGGTTTAGGGTTATGTTTAGGGTGAGAGTGTTAGGGTTAGGGTTATGGTTAAGATTAGGTTTATGGTTAGGGTTAGTGTTAGTGTTAGGGTTAGGGTTAGTGTTAGAGTAAGTGTTAGGGTTAGGGTTAGTGTTTGGTTTAGGGTAACGGTTATGGTTAGGATTAGGTTTAGGTGACAGTTGGGTTTAGGGTTATGGTTATGCTTAGGGTTAAGATTAGAGTGTAAGTGTTAGGGTTATGTTTAGAGAGTTAGGGGGTTAGGGTTAGGGTTGCGGTTAAGGTTAGCTTAGAGTGTTACGGTTAGGTTTAGGGTTAGTTTTTGAGGGTTAGTATTAGTGTTAGGGTTAGAAGGTTAGGGCTAGGGATAGGGATAGGTTTAGCGTTAGAGTTAGGGTTAGTTTTAGGGTAGGGTTAGGGTTAGGGTTTAGGGTTAGGGTTAGGGTTAGTTTTAGTGTTATGATTAAGGTTAGTGTTAGTGTTCGGTTTAGGATTAGGTTTAGGTTTAGGGTTAGGGTTAGTGTTAGTATTAGGGTTAGAGCTTTAGAGGGTTAGGGTTAAGGATAGGGTTAGGCTTTGGGCTAGAGTTTTAGGGTTAGTGTTAGGTTTAGGGTTAGGTTTAGGGTTATTGTTAGGGTTAGTGTTAGTGTTAGCGTTAGAGCGTTAGAGAGTTAGGGTTAGGGATAGTGCTAGTCCTTAGGGTTAGAGGGATAGGGTTAGGGTTAAGGTTAGGTTTAGGGAAAGGCTTAGGTTTAGGATTAGGTGTAGTGTTAGGGTTAGCGTTACAGTTAGTATTAGGGTTAGGGTTAGGGCTAGGTTTAGTGTTAGAGGGTTGGATATTTAGGCTTAGGGTTATGGTTATGGTTAGGTTTTGAGAGTTGGGGTTAGTGTTAGAGTTAGATTTAGAGGGATAGGGTTGGTATTAGGTTAGCTTAGGTTTAGAGGTTAGGTTTAGTGTTAGTGTTAGTGTTAGGGTTATGGTTAGAGTTTGTTAGAGTGTTAGGTTTGGGGTTTGCGTTCTGGTTAGGGTTAGAGGCTTAGGGATAGGGTTATTGTTAGAGTGTTAGTTTTAGGGTTAGGGTTAGGTTTATAGTTAGGGTTAGGGTTAGTGGGTTCGGGTTTGTGTTAGTGTTAGGGCTATGTTTAGCATTAGAGGTTTATTGTTAGGATTAGGGTTAGTGTTAGGGTTCACGTTAGAGGATTATAGTTAGACTTATTGTTAGAGGGTTAGGGTTAGGGTTTGGCTTAGGGTAAGATTTATGGTTAGGGCTAGGGTTAGACGATTGGATGGTTAGTGTTAGGGTTATGTTAATGGATAGGGTTTGGGTTAGAGTTAGATTTACTGTTAGGGTTAGGGTTAAGTTTTGTGTTAGGGTTTAGGGTTAGGGTTACTGTTAGTGTTAGGGCTAGCGTTAGGGTTAGGGTTAGGGTTAGAGTTACAGTAATTGTTAGATGCAATGCTAGGGTTAGGTTAGTTTGAGGGTTAGGGTATGGTAAGGGTAAGGTTCAGGTTAAAGGTTAGGTTTAGGGTTAGGGTGAGGGTTTGGGTTAGGGTTAGTTTTGGGGGTACATTTAGGGTGAGAGTGTTAGGGTTAGGGGTATGGTTAGGGTTAGGTTTATGGTCAGTGTTAGTGTTGTTGTTAGGGTTAGAGTAAGTGTTAGGGTTAGGGTTAGTGTTTGGTTTAGGGTAACGGTTAGGGTTAGGATTAGGTTTGGGTGACAGTTGGATTTAGGGTTATGGTTAGAATTAGGGTTAGGAATAGAGGGTAAGTGTTAGGGTTATGTTTAGAGAGTTAGAGGGTTAGGGTTAGGGTTGGGCTTAAGGTTAGCTTAGAGTGTTACGGTTAGGGTTAGGGTTAGTGTTTGAGGGGTAGTATTAGTGTTAGTGTTAGAGGGTAGGGCTACGGATAGGGTTACGGTTAGGGTTACAGTTAGGGTTAATTTTAGGGTTAGGTTTAGGGTTAGGTTTAGGGTTAGGGTTCGGGTTAGTTTTAGTGCTATGGTTAGGGTTAGTGTTAGGGTTAGTGTTAAGGTTAGGTTTGGGTTTATGGTTAGTTTTAGGGTAGTGTTAGTGTTAGGGTTAGAGCGTTAGAGGGTTAGGGTTAGGGATAGGAATAGAGGGTAAGTGTTAGGGTTATGTTTAGAGAGTTAGAGGGTTAGGGTTAGGGTTGGGCTTAAGGTTAGCTTAGAGTGTTACGGTTATGGTTAGGGTTAGTGTTTGAGGGGTAGTATTAGTGTTAGTGTTAGAGGGTAGGGCTACGGATAGGGTTACGGTTAGGGTTACAGTTAGGGTTAATTTTAGGGTTAGGTTTAGGGTTAGGTTTAGGGTTAGGGTTCGGGTTAGTTTTAGTGCTATGGTTAGGGTTAGTGTTAGGGTTAGTGTTAAGGTTAGGTTTGGGTTTATGGTTAGTTTTAGGGTAGTGTTAGTGTTAGGGTTAGAGTGTTAGAGGGTTAGGGTTAGGGATAGGGTTAGGCTTAGGGTTAGACGTTTAGGGTTAGTGTTAGGGTTAGGTTTAGGATTATGGTTAGGATTAGAGGGTTAGAGGGTTGGGGTTCGTGTTAGTGTTAGGGATATGGTTAGCCATAGAGGGTTATTGTTAGGATTAGGGTTAGGGTTAGGGTTCACGTTAGAGGATTATAGTTAGACTTATGTTTAGAGGGTTAGAGTTAGGGTTCGGGTTAGGGTAAGATTTAGGTTTAGGGCTAGGGTTAGACGATTGAATGGTTAGTGTTAGGGTTATGGTTATGGATAGGTTTAGGGTTAGAGTTAGATTTACTGTTACTGTTAGGGTTAGGGTTAAGTTTTATGTTAGGATTTAGGGTTAGGGTTAGTGTTAGGGGTAGGGTTAGGGGTAGGATTAGGGTTAGAGTTATAATAATTGTTAAATTTAATATTAGGGTTAGGTTAGTTTGACGGTAAGGGTTGGGGTAAGGGTAAGGTTTACGCTAGGGTTAGGTTTAGGGTTAGGTTGAGGGTTTGTGTTAGGGTTAGTTTTGGGGTTACGTTTAGGGTGAGAGTGTTAGGGTTATGGTTAGGGTTAGGTTTATGGTTATGCTTAGTGTTAGTGTTATGGTTAGTGTGAGGGTTAGAGTAAGTGTTAGGGTTAGGGTTAGTGTTTGGGTTAGGGTAACGGTTAGGGTTAGGATTAGGTTTGTGTGACGGTTAGGTTTAGGGTTATGGTTAGGCTTGGGTTTAGGATTAGAGTGTAAGTGTTAGGGTAATGTTTAGAGAGGTAGAGGTTTAGGGTTGGGGTTAAGGTTAGGGTTAGAGTGCTACGGTTAGGGTTAGTGTTAGGATTTGAGGGTTAGTATTAGTGTTAGGGTTAGAGGGTTAGCGCTAGGGATAGTGTTAGAGTTTTGGTTAGAGTTAGGGTTCGTTTTTGGGTTAGGGTTAGTGTTAGGGTTTAGGATTAGGGTTAGGGTTAGGGTTAGTTTTACGGTTAGTTTTAGGGTTTGGGTTAGTGTTAGGGTTAGGGTTTGGTTTAGGTTTAGGGTTAGTGTTAGTGTTAGGGTTATGTTTAGGGTTAGGGTTAGGGTTAGTGTTAGTGTTAGGGTTAGAGTGTTAGAGGATTAGGATTGAGGATAGGGTTAGGGTAAGTGTTAGAGATTTAGGGTGAGTGTTAGAGTTAGAGGTAGGTTTAGGGTTAGGCTTAGGGTTAGTGTTAGTTTTAGGGTTAGAGCGTTTGGGGTTTAGGGTTAGGGATAGGGTTAGGCTTAGGGTTAGAGGGTTAGGCTTAGGGTTAAAGTTTGGTTTAGGGTAAGGCTTAGGTTTAGAATTAGGGATAGTATTAGGATTAGCATTATGGTTAGTATTAGGGTTAGGGTTAGGGTTAGGTTTAGGGTTAGAGGGTTGGGTGTTTAGGGTTAGGCTTTTGGTTATGGTTAGGTTTGGAAGGTTGGGGTAAGCGTTAGGGTTAGGTTTAGATGGTTAGAGTGGATCTTAGGGTCAGTGTTAGCGTAAGGATTAGAGGTTAGGTTTAGTGTGAGGGTTAGGGTTAGAGATATGGTTAGGGTCAGAGGGTTAGAGGTTAGGTTTACGGTTCGGGTTAGGGTTAGCGCTAGAGGCTAAGGGATAGGGTTAGTATTAGAGTGTTAGTTTTAGGGTTAGGGTTAGTTTTAGGGTTATGGTTAGGCTTAGGCTTAGGATTATAGGGTAAGTGTTAGTGTTATATTTAGAGAGTTAGGGGGTTAGGGTTAGGGTTAGGGTTAAGGTTAGTGTTAGAGGGTTAAAGTTAGGGTTAGTGTTAGGTTTTGAGGGTTAGTATTAGTGTTAACGTTAGAGGGTTAGGGCTAGGGATAGGGTTAGGTTTTATTGTTAGAGTTAGGGTTAGTTTTATGGTTACGGTTAGGGTTATGGTTTAGGGTTAGTGTTTGGATTAGTTTTAATGTTAGGTTTAGTGTTAGAGTTAGTGTTAGGGTTAGTTTTAGGTTTAGCGTTAGTGTTAGGATTAGGGTTACGGTTAGAGTAAGTGTTAGGGTTAGGGTTAGTGTTTGGGTTAGGGTAACGGTTACGGTTTGGTTTAGGTTTGGGTGACGGTTGGGTTTAGGGTTATGGTTAGGCTTAGGGTTAGGATTAGATGGTAAGTGTTATGGTTATGTTTAGAGAGTTAGAGGGTTAGGGTTAGGGTTAGGGTTAAGGGTAGAGTTAGAGTGTTACAGTTAGGGTTAGTGTTAGGGTTTGAGGGTTAGTATTAGTGTTAAGGTTAGAGGGTTAGGGCTAGGAATAGGGTTAGGGTTAGATTTAGGGTTAGTTTTAGGGTTAGGGTTAGGGTTAGGATTAGGGTTATGGTTTAGCGTTAGGGTTAGGGTTAGTTTTAGGGTTATGTTTAGGGTTAGGGGTAGTGTTAGGGTTAGGGTTAGGTTTAGGGTTAGGTTTAGGGTTAGTGTTAATATTAAAGTTAAAGGGTTACAGGGTTAGGGTTAGGGGTATGTTTAGTCTTAGTGTTAGTGGGTTAGGGTTAGGGTTATGGTTAGGGTTTTGTTTATGGTTAGGGTTAGTGTTATTGTTCGGGTTAGGTTTAGAGTTAGGGTTAGATTAAGTGTTAGGGTTAAGGTTAGTGTTAGAGTTAGGGTAACGGTTAGGGTTAGGATGAGGTTTGGGTGACGGCTGAGTTTAAGGTTATGGTTAGGCTTAGGGTTAGGATTAGAGGGTAAGTGTTATGGTTATGTCTAGAGAGTTAGAGGGTTAGGGTTAGCGATAAGGTTAGGGTTAGAGGGTTACAGTTAATGTTAGTGTTAGGGTTTGAGGGTTAGTATTAGTTTTAGGGAGAGTGGCTTAGGGCTAGGGATAGGGTTAGGGTACTGTTATAATTCGGGTTAGTTTTAGGGTTAGGGTTAGGGTTAGGGTTTATTGTTAGGGTTAGGGTTAGGGTTAGTTTTAGGTTTATGGTTAGGGTTGGGGTTAGTGTTAGATTTAGTTTTAGATTTATTGTTAGGTTTAATGTTAGTGTTAGGGTTAGGGTTAGAGCATTAAACAGTTAGGGTTAGGGGTAGTGTTAGGTTTTGGGTGAGAGTGTTAGGGTTAGGTTTAAGGTTAGGTTTAGGGTAAGGCTTAAGTTTAGAATTAGGGCTAGTGTTAGGGTTAGCTTTATGGTTAGTATTAGGGTTAGGGTTAGGTTTAGGGTTAGAGGGTTAGATGTTTAGGGTTAGCTTATGGTTATGGTTATGTTTAGAGGGTTGGGGATAGCGTTACGTTTAGTTTTAGAGGGTTAGGGTTGTTCTTATGGTCAGGCTTATCCTTAGGGTTAGAGGTTAGGTTTAGTGTTAGGGTTAGTGTTAGGGTTATGGTTAGGTATAGCGGGTTAGAGTGTTATTTTTAGGGTTCGGGTTAGGGTTAGGGATAGAGTGTTAGTTTTAGGGTTATGATTAGGTTTAGGGTTAGGGTTAGGATTAGAGTGTTAGAGGGTTAGGGTTTGAGTTAGTGTTACAGATATGGTTAGCATTAGAAGGTTATAGTTAGGATTAGAGTTAGGGTTAGAGTTCAGATTAGAGGATTATAGTTAGACTTATGGTTAAAGGTTTAGGGTTAGGTTTCAGTTTAGGGTAAGGGTTATGGTTAGGGCTAGGGTTAGACGATTGGATGGTTAGTGTTAGGGTTATGGTTATCGATAGGGTTAGGATTATATTTAGGGTTACTGTTACTGTTAGGGTTAGGATTAATGTTTGTGTTAGGGTTTAGTTTTAGGGTTAGTGTTAGGGCTAGGGTTAGTTTTAGGTGTTAGAGTTAGTGTTAGGGTTAGAGTTACAGTTAGGGTTAGATTTAGTGTTAGGGTTAGGTTAGGTTTAGGATTAGGGTTGGGGAAGGGTAAGGTTTAGGTTAAGGGTTAGATTTAGTGTTAGGTTGAGGATTAGGGTTAGGTTTATGGTTAGGGTTAGTGTTAGGGTTAGGGTTAGGGTTAGAGTAAGTGTTATTTAGGGTTAGTGTTTGGGTTAGGGTAACGATTAGGGTTAGGATTAAGTTTGGGTGAAAGTTGGTTTTTGGGGTTATGGTTAGGCTTAAGTTTAGGATTAGAGCGTTAGTGTTAGCGTTATGTTTAGAGAGTTAGAGGGTTGGGCTTAGGGTTGGGGTTAAGGTTAGCTTAGAGTGTTACGGTTAGGGTTAGGGTTAGTGTTTGAGGGTTAGTATTAGTGTTAGGGTTAGATGGTTATGGTTAGGGTTAGTGTTAGCTTTTGAGGGTTAGTATTAGTGTTAGGGTTAGAGGGTTATCTCTAGGGATAGGGTTAGGGTTAGGGTTAGAGTTAGGTTAGTCTTAGGGTTAGGGTTAGGGTTAGGGTTTAGTGTTAAGGTTATGGTTAGGGTTAGGGTAAGTGTTTAGGGTTAGCGTTAGTGTTAGTGTTATTGTTAGTGTTAGTTTTAGGGTTAGTGTTAGGGTTTGGGTTAGTGTTACGTTTAGGGTTAGGTTTAGGGTTAGTGTTAGTGTTAGGGTTAGAGCGTTATAGGGTTAGTGTTAGGGATATGGTTAGGCTTAGGGTTAGATTGTTAGGGATAGTGTTAGGGTTAGGGTTAGGGTTAGTTTTAGGGTTAAGGTTAGGGTTAGAGCCTTAGGGATAGGGTTAGGGTTAGAGTGTTAGTTTTAGGCTTAGGGTTATGTTTAGGGTTTGGTTTAGGGTTAGGGTTAGAGGGTTAGAGGTTTAGGGTTCGGATTAGTGTTAGGCATATGGTTAGCATTAGAGGGTTATTGTTAGGATTAGGGTTAGGTTTTATTGTTCACGTTAGAGGATTATAGTTAGACTTATGGTTAGAGAGTTAGGGTTAGGGTTCGGGTTAGGGTAAGTGTTGGGTTTAGAGTTAGGGTTAGATGATTTGATTATTAGTGTTAGGCTTATGTTTATGGATAGGGTTAGGTTTAGAGTTAGTGTTACTGTTACTGTTAGGGTTAGGGTTAAGGTTTGTGTTAGGGTTTAGGGTTAGGTTTAGTTTTAGGGCTAGGGTTAGTGTTAGGTGTTAGGGTTAGGGTTAGGGTTAGATTTACAGTTAGGTTTATATTTAGTGTGAGGGTTAGGTTAGGTTTAGGGTTTCGGTTGGGGTAAGGGTAAGGTTCAAGTTAAGGGTTAGGTTTAGGGTTAGGGTGAGGGTTAGGGTTAGGTTTGGGGTTACGTTTAGGGTGAGAGTGTTAGGGTTATGGTTTTTGTTAGGGTTAGGTTTATGGTTAGAGTTAGTGTTAGTGTAAGCGTTATGGTTACGGTTAGAGTAAGTGTTAGGGTTAGGGTTATTGTTAGGGTTAGGGTAACTGTTAGGGTTAGGATTAGGTTTGGGTCATGGTTGGGTTTAGGGTTACGGTTAGGCTTAGGGTTAGGTTTAGAGGGTAAGTGTTGGGTTATGTTTAGAGAGTTAGAGGGTTAGGGTTAAGGTTAGGGTTAAGGTTAGTGTTAGAGTTTTACAGTTAGGGTTAGTGTTTGGGTTTGAGGGTTAGTATTAGTGTTAAGTTTGGAGCGTTAGGGCTAGGGAAAGGATTATGGTTATGGTTAGAGTTAGGTTTAGTTTTAGGATTATGGTTATGGTTAGGGTTTAGGGTTAGGGTTAGTTTTAGCGTTAGGATTAGGGTTAATGTTAGTTTTAGTGTTCGGTTTAGGGTTAGTGTTAGTGTTAGTGTTAGTGTTAGTGTTAGTGTTAGTGTTACTGTTAGTGTTAGAGCGTTAGAAGTTTAGGGTTAGGGGTAGGATTAGGCTTAGTGTTAGAGGGTTAGGGTTAGGGTTATTGTTAGGTATAGGGTAAGGCTTAGGTTTAGGATTAGGGTTAGTTTTATGGTTAGCGTTACAGTTAGTATTAGGGTTAGGGTTAAGGTTAGGTTAGGATTAGAGTGTTGGATGCTCAGGATTAGGGTTATGGTTATGGTTAGGATTAGAGGGTTGGGGTTAGCGTTAGGGATAGGTTTAGAGGTTTAGCGTTGGTCTTATGGTCAGGGTTAGCGTTAGGTTTAGAGGTTAGGTTTAGTGTTAGGGTTAGGGTTATGGTTAGGGTTAGAGGGTTAGAGTGTTAGGTTTAGGGTTCTGGTTAGGGTTAGGGTTAGAGGCTTAGGGATAGGTTTAGGGGTAGAGTGTTAGTTTTAGGGTTAGTGTTAGGTTTAATGTTATGTTTAGGGTTAGATTTAGAGGGTTAGAGTGTTAGGGTTCGGGTTAGTGTTAGGGATATGGTTAGCATTAGAGTTTTATTGTTATGTTTAGGGTTAGGGTTAGGGTTAGGGTTCACGTTAGAGGATTATGGTTAGACATATGTTTAGAGGGTTAGGGTTTCGTTTCGGTTTAGGGTAAGGTGTAGGTTTAGTGCTAGGGTTAGAAGATTGGATGGTTACTGTTAGGGTTATGATTATGGATAGGGTTAGGGTTAGAGTTAGAGATACTGTTAGGGTTAGGTTTAAGGTTTGGGAAAAGGTTTAGGGTTAGGGTTAGGGTTAGGGTTAGAGTAAGTGTTAGGTTTAGGGTTAGTGGTAGGGTTAGGGTAACGGTTAGGGTTAGGATGTGGTTTGGGTGACGGCTGGGTTTAGGGTAATGTTTAGGCTTAGGGTTAGGATTAGAGGGTAAGTGTTAGGGTTATGTTTAGAGTGTTAGAGGATTAGTGTTAGGGATAATATTAGGGTTAGAGGGTTACGGTTATGGTTCGTGTTAGGGTGTGAGGGTTAGTATTAGTGTTAGGGAGAGAGGGTTAGGGCTAGGGATAGGGTTACGGTTAGCGTTAGACTTAGGGTTAGTGTTAGGGTTAGGGTTAGGGTTAGGGTTAGGGTTTAGGGTTAGTGTTAGGGTTAGGGTTAGGGTTAGGGTTTAGGGTTAGTGTTAGGGTTAGAGTTAGGGTTAGTGTTCAGGTTAGGGTTAGGTTTATGGTTAGGTTTAGGGTTAGTGTTAGAGCGTTAGAGTGTTAGGGTTAGTGGTAGTGTTAGGCTTATGGTTAGAGTGTTAAAGTTAGGGTTAACGTTAGGTTTAGGGTAAGGCTTAGGTTTAGGATTAAGGTTAGTGTTAGGGTTAGCGTTATGGTTAGTATTAGTGTTACGGTTAGGTTTAGGGTTAGAAGGTTGGATGTTTTGGGTTAGCTTATGGTTTAGAGGATTGTGGTTAGCTTTAGGGTTAGGGTTAGGGTTAGGGTAAGGTTTGGGGTTACGTTTAGGATGATAGTGTTAGGGTTAGTGTTAGGTTTATGGTTAGGGTTAGTGTTACTGTTAGGGTTAGGGTTAGGGTTAGAGTAAGTGTTAGGGTTAGGGTTAGTGTTTCGATTAGGGTATTGATTAGGGTTAGGATTAGGTTTGGATGACGGTTGGGTTTAGGGTTATGGTTAGGCTTAGGGTTAGGATTAGAGGGTAAGTGTTAGGGTTATGTTTAGAGAGTTAGAATTTTAGGGTTAGGGTTTGGGTTAAGGTTAGGTTTAGAGGGTTACGGTTTGGGTTAGTGTTAGGATTTGAGGGTTAGTATTAGTGTTAGTGTTAGAGGGTTAGCGCCAGGGCTAGGGTTAGGGTTATGGTTAGAGTTAGGGTTAGTTTTTGTGTTAGGGTTAGGGTTAGGGTTTAGGGTTAGGGTTAGGGTTAAGGTTAGTTTTACGGTTAGTGTTAGGGTTTGGGTTAGTGTTAGATGTTCGTGTTAGGGTTATGTTTAGGGTTAGGGTTATGGTTAGTGTTAGTGTTAGGGTTAGAGCGTTAGAGGGTTAGGATTAAGGATAGGGTTAGGATTAGGGTTAGAGGTTTAGGGGTAGTGTTAGAGTTAGGGTTAGTTTTAGGGTTAGGTTTAGGGTTAGTGTTAGTTTTAGGGTTAGAGCATTTGAGGGTTAGGTTTAGGGATAGGGTTAAGCTTAGGGTTATAGTGTTAGGGTTAGGGTTAAGGTTAGGTTTATGGTAATGCTTAGGTTTAGAATTAGAGTTAGTGTTAGGGTTAGCATTATGGTTAGTATTAGGGTTAGCGTTAGGTTTAGGGTTAGAGGGTTGGATGTTTAGGGTTAGGGTTTTGGTTATGGTTAGGTTTAGAGGGTTGGGGTAAGCATTAGGCTTAGGTTTAGATGGTTAGAGTGGGTCTTAGCGTCAGGGTTAGCGTAAGGATTAGAGGTTAGGTTTAGTGTGAAGGTTAGGGTTAGAGATATGGTTTGGGTCAGAGGGTTAGAGTTTAGGTTAAAGGTTCGGGTTAGGGTTAGCGTTAGAGGCTAAGGGATAGGGTTAGTGTTAGAGTGTTAGTTTTAGGGTTAGTGTTAGGTTTATGGTTAGGGTTAGGGTTAGAGGGTTAGGGTTCGGGTTAGTGTTAGGGCTATGTTTAGCATTAGAGGTTTAGTGTTAGGATTATGGTTAGGGTTAGGGTTCACGTTAGAGGATTATAGTTAGACTTACTGTTAGAGGGTTAGGGTTATGGTTTGGGTTAGGTTAAGATTTATGGTTAGGGCTAGGGTTAGACGATTGGATTGTTAGTGTTAGGGTTATGGTAATGGATAGGGTTAGGGTTAGATTTAGGGTTACTGTTACTGTTAGGGTTAGGGTTAATGTTTGTGTTAGGGTTTAGTGTTAGGGTTAGTGTTAGAGCTAGGGTTAGTTAGGGTTAGGGTTAGGGTTAGAGATAGTGTTAGTGTTAGTGTTAGTGTTAGTGTTAGAGCATTAGAGGGTTAGGGTTAGGGATAGGTTTAGGCTTAGGGTTAGAGGGTTAGGATTAGTGTTAGGGTTAGGGTTAGGTTTAGGGTTAGAGTTAGGTTTAGTGTTAGGGTTAGGGTTAGGGTTAGGGTTAGTGTTAGGGTTAGAGTCTATGTTATTTTTAGGCTTAGAGCATTAGAGGGATAGGGTTAGGCGTAGGGATAGGCTTAGGTTTAGAGGCTTAGGGTTAGGGTTAAGGTTAGATTTAGGGGAAGGCTTAGGTTTAGGATTAGTGTTATCGTAAGGTTTAGCATTACGGTTATTATTAGGTTTAGGGTTAGGGTTAGGTTTAGGGATAGAGGTTTGAATGTTTGGAGTTAGAGTTATGGTTATGGTTAAGTTTAGAGGGTTGGGGTTAGCATTAGAATTAGGTTTAGAGGGTTAGGTTTGGTCTTAGGGTCAGGGTTAGCATTAGGGTTAGAGGTTAGGTTTAGTGTTAGGGTTATGGTTAGGGGTAGAGTGTTAGAGGGTTTGGTTTAGAGGCTTATTAATAGGGTTAGGGTTAGAGTGTTAGATTTAGGGTTAGGGTTAGGTGTAGGGTTAGGGTTAGGTTGAGAGGGTTAGAGGGTTAGTGTTCATGTTAGTGTTCCAGATATTGTTAGCATTAGAGTGTTATTGTTATGATTAGGGTTAGGGTTAGGGTTCACGTTAAAGGATTATGGTTAGACTTATTGTTAGAGTGTCAGCGTTAGGGTTAGGGTTAGGGTTAGGGTTAGGGTTAGGGTAGGGTTAGGGTAGGGTTAGGGTTAGGGTTAGGGTTAGGTTTAGGGTTAGGGTTAGGGTTAGGGTAGGGTTAGGGTAGGGCTAGGGTTAGAGTTAGGGTTAGGGTTAGGGTTAGGTTAGGGTTAGGTTTAGGGTTAGGTTTAGGGTTAGTGTTAGTGTTACGATTAGAGCGTTAGAGGGGAAGTGTTAGGGGTAGGGTTAGGCTTAGAGTTAGAGGATTAGGATTAGGGTTAAGGTTAGGTTTAAGGCAAGGCTGAGGTTTAGGATTTGGGTTAGTGTTCGGTTAGCGTTACGGTTAGTATTAGGGTTAGAGTAAGGGTTAGTTTAGGGTTAGAGGGTTGGATGTTTAGGGTTAGGGTTATGGTTAGGGTTAGGTTTATGGTTAGGGTTAGTGATAGTGTTAGTGTTAGGGTTAGGGTTAGGGTGAGAGTAAGTGTGAGGGTTAGGGTTAGTGTTATGTTTAGGGTAACCGTTAGGGTTAGGATTTGTTTAGTTGACGGTTGGGTTTAGGGTTATCATTAGGCTTAGGGTAAGGATTATAGGGTAAGTGTTAGGTTTATGTTTAGTGAGTTAGAGGGTTAGGGTTAGGGTGGGGGTTAAGGTTAGGGTTAGAGGGTTACGGTTAGTGTTAGTGTTAGGTTTGAGGGTTAGTATTAATGTTAGTGTTAGAGGATTAGGCCTAGGGATAGTGTTAGGGTTAGGTTTAAAGTTAGGGTTAGTTTTAGGGTTAGGGTTAGGGTTAGTGTTAGGGTTAGGGTTTAGGGTTAGGGTTAGGGTAAGGGTTAGGTTTAGGTTTAGGATAAGGGTTAGGGTTAGTTTTAGGGATAGGGTTAGGTTTAGGGTTAGGGTTAGAGATAGTGTTAGTATTAGTGTTAGAGCATTAGAGGGTTAGGGTTAGGGATAGTGTTAGGCTTTGGGTTAGAGGGTTAGGGTTAGTGTTAGGGTTAGTGTTAGGTTTAGGGTTAGTGTTAGGGTTAGTGTTAGGGTTAGGGTTAGGGTTAGTGTTAGGGTTAGGGTTAGGGTTAGGGTTAGGGTTAGGTTTAGGGTAATAGTTAGCATTAGGAATAGGTTTGGGTGACGGTTGGGTTTAAGGTTATGGTTAGGATTAGGGTTCTGTTTAGAGGGTAAGTTTTAGGGTTATGTTTAGAGAGTTAGAGGGTTAGGGTTAGGGTTAGGGTTAGATTGTGTAATGGTTATGGTTACGTTTAGGGTTAGGGTTAGGGTTAGAGGGTTAGAGGGTTAGGGTTCGGGTTAGTGTTAGTGATATGTTTAGCATTAGAGGGTTATTGTTAGGATTAGGGTTAGGGTTAGGGTTCACAATAGGGTTAGGGTTCGAGTTAGAGTTTCTGTTACTGTTAGTGTTAGGTTTAAGGTTCGTGTTAGTGTTTGGGGTTAGGGTTAGTGTTAGGGCTAGGGTGAGTTTTAGGTGTTAGGCTTAGAGTTAGAGTTAGAGTTAGGGTTATATTTAGTGTTAAGGTTAGGTTAGGTTTAGGGTTAGGGTTGGAGTAAGGGTATGGTTTAGGTTAAGGTTTAGGTTAAGGTTTAGGGTCAGGGATAGGGTTAGGGTTATTTTTAGTGTTAGGGTTATTTTTAGTGTTAGTGTTAGGGTTAGGGTTAGTGTTAGGGTTAGGGTTAAGTTTAGGGTTAGGTTTAGGGTTTCTGTTAGTGTTAGGCTTAGAGTGTTAGAGGGATAGGGTTAGGGGTAGGGTTAGGCTTAGGGTTAGAGCTTTAGTGTTAGGGTTAAGGTTAGGTTTAGTGTAAGGCTTAGGTTTAGGATTAGTGTTAGTGTAAGGTTTAGCATTACGGTTAGTATTATGGTTAGGGTTAGGGTTAGGTTTAGGGTTAGAGGTTTGGATGTTTAGGGTTAGGGTTATGGTTATCATTAAGTTTAGAGTGTTGGGGTTAGCGTTAAGTTTAGTTTAGAGTGTTAGGTTTGGTCTTAGGATCAGGGATATTGTTAGGGTTAGAGGTTAGGTTTAGTGTTAGGTTTAGGGTTAGGGTTAGGGTTATTGTTATCGGGTTAGAGGGTTAGGTTTAGAGGATTATTAATAGGGTTAGGGTTAGAGTATTAGATTTAGGGTTAGGGTTAGTTTTAGTCTTAGGGTTAGGTTGAGAGGGTTAGAGGGTTAGTCTTCGGGTTAGTGTTCCGGATATGGTTAGCATTAGAGTGTTATTGTTGTGATTGGGGTTAGGGTTAGGGTTCACGTTAGAGGATTATGTTTCGACTTATGGTTAGAGGGTCAGGGTTAGTGTTCGGGTTAAGTTAAGGTTGAGACTTAGGGCTAGGTTTAGACGATTGGATGGTTAGTGTTAGGGTTAGGGATAGTGTGAGGTTTAGGGTTAGGCTTAGGGTTATGTTAGTGTTCGGGTTAGTGTTCCGGATATGGTTAGCATTAGAGTGTTATTGTTGTGATTACAGTTAGGGTTTAGGGTTCATGTTAGAGGATTATGGTTAGACTTATTTTTAGAGGGTCACGGTTAGGGTGCGGGTTAAATTAAGTGTTAGGCTTAGGGCTAGGTTTAGGCGATTGGATGATTAGTGTTAGGGTTAGGGATAGTGTTAGGTTTAGGGTAACGGTTAGGTTTAGGATTAGGTATGGGTGACGGTTGGGTTTAGGGTTATGGTTAGGATTAGGGTAAGCATTATAGGGTAAGTGTTAGTGTTATGTTTAGAGACTTAGAGGGTTAGGGTTACGGTTAGGTTTAAGGTTAGGGATAGGGTTAGGTTTAGGTTTAGGGTTAGGGTTAGTGTTAGTGTTAGGGTTAGAGCGTTAGAGGGTTAGGGTTAGGGATAGGGTTATGCATAGGGTTAGAGTGTTAGGTTTAGTGTTAGGGTTAGTTTTAGGGTTAGGTTTAGGGTTGGAGTAAGTGTAAGGTTTGGGTTATGGGTTATGTTTAGCGTTAGGGTGAGACTTAGGGTTAGGTTTGGGGTTACGTTTAGGGTGAGAGTGTTTGGAGAAGGGTTATGGTGAGAGTAAGTGTTAGGGTGAGGTTTAGTGTTAGGGTTATAGTAAGTGTTAGGGTTGGGGTTAGTGTTAGGTTTAGGGTAACGGTTAGGGTTTGGATCAGATTTGGGTGACGGTTGGGTTTAGGGTTATGGTTAGGTTTAGGGTTAGGATTAGAGGGTAAGTGTTAGGGTTATGTTTAGAGAGGTAGAGATTTAGCGTTAGGGTGGGGGTTAAGGTTAGGGGTAGAGGGTTACGCTTAGTGTTAGTGTTAGGGTTTGAGCGTTACTATTAATGTTAGTGTTAGAGGGTTAGGGCTAGGATAGTCTTAGGGTTAGGGTTAGAGTTAGGGTTAGTTTTAGGGTTAGGGTTAGGTTTAGGGTTTGGGGTTAGGGTTATGGTTAGGGTTAGTTTTAGAATTAGGGTTAGGGCTAGATTTAGGGTTAGGTTTAGGGTTAGGTTTAGTGTTAGATTTAAGGTTAGAGTTAGTGTTAGTGTTAGAGCGTTAGAGGGTTAGGGTTAGGGATAGGGTTACCCTTAGGGTTAGAGGGTTAGGGTTCATGTTAGGGTTAGGGTTAGGTTCAGGGTTAGGGTTAAGTTTAGGGTTAGGCTTAGTGTTAGTGTTAGGGTTCGGTTTAGGGTTAGTGTTAGGGTTATGGTAACGGTTAGTGTTAGGATTAGGTTTGGGTGATGGTAGGGTTTAAGGTTATGGTTAGGCTTACGGTTAGCTTTAGAGGGTAAGTGTTAGGGTTATCTTTGGAGAGTTAGTGGGTTAGGGTTAGGGTTAGGGTTAAGGTTAGGATTAGAGGCTTATGGCTAGTGTTAGTGTTAGTGTTTGAGTGTTAGTATTAGTGTTAGGGATGGAGCGTCAGGGCTATTGATAGGGTTCGGCTTAGGGTTAGATTTAGGGTTAGTTTCAGGGTTAGGGTTAGGGTTAGGGATTAGGGTTAGGGTTAGGGTTAGTTTTAGGGTTAGGGTTAGGTTTAGGGTTTAGGGTTAGGGTTAGGGTTAGGGTTAGGGTTAGTTTCAGAGTTAGTCATAGGGCTAGGTTTAGGGTTAGGTTTAGGGTTAGTGTTAATGCTAGGGTTAGAGCATTGGAGGGTTAGGGTTAGGGATAGGGTTACGCTTACAGTTAGAGGGTTCGGGTTAGCGTTAGGGTTAGGGTTAGGTTTAGGGTTAGGGTTAGGGTTAGGGTTATGTTAGTGTTAGGGTTAGGGTTAAGTTGAGGGTTTGGTTTAGGATTAGTTTTAGTGTTATGGTTAGAGCGTTAGATCGGTAGGGTTAGGGGTAGGGTTAGGCTTAGGGTTAGAGGGTTAGGATTAGGGTTAAGGTTAGGTTTAGGGCAAGGCTGAGGTTTAGGATTTAGGTTAGTGTTAGGGTTATCATTACGGTTATTATTAGGGTTACGGTTAGCGTTAGCTTTAGGGTTAGAGGTTTAGATGTTTAGGGTTAGGGTTATGGTTAGGGTTAGGTTTATGGTTAGGGTTAGTGTTAGGGTTAGTGTTAGTGTTAGTGTCAGGGTTAGGGTTAGAGTAAGTGTGAGGGTTAGGGTTAGTGTTATGTTTAGGGTAACCGTTAGGGTTAGCATTAAGTTTAGGTGACGATTGGGTTTAGGGTTTTCGTTAGGCTTAGGTAAAGGATTATAGGTAAGTGTTAGGTTTATGTTTAGTGAGTTAGAGGGTTAGGATTAGGGTGGGGGTGAAAGTTAGGGTTAGAGAGTTACGGTTAGTGTTAGTGTTAGGTTTGAGGGTTAGGATTAGTGTTAGTGTTAGAGGGTTAGGGCTAGGGATAGTGTTAGGGTTAGGTTTAAAGTTAGGGTTAGTTTTAGGGTTAGGGTTAGGGTTAGGGTTTAGGGTTAGGTTAGGGTAAGGGTTAGGGTTAGAGTTAGGGTTAGAGATAGTGTTAGTGTTAGTGTTAGAGCATTAGAGGGTTAGGGTTAGGGATAAGGTTATGCTTAGCGTTAGAGGGTTAGGGTTAGTGTTAGGGTTAGGGTTAGGTTTAGGGTTAGAGCTAGGGTTAGTGTTCGGGTTAGGGTTAGGGTTAGTGTTAGGGTTAGGGTAACAGGGTTAGGAATACGTTTGGGTGACGGTAGGGTTTAATGTTATGGTTAGGCTTAGGGTTCCGTTTAGAGGGTAAGTGTTAGGGTTATGTTTAGAGAGTTAGAGGGTTAGGGTTAGGGTTAGGGTTAAGGTTAGGTTTAGAGGGTTATGGTTAGGGTTAGTGTTAGGGTTTGAGGGTTAGTATTAGTGTTAGGGATAGCGGGTTAGAGCTAGGGACAGAGTTAGGCTTAGGGTTAGATTTAGGGTTAGTTTCAGTTTTAGGTTTATGGTTAGGGTTTAGGTTTAGGTTTAGCGTTAGGGTTAGTGTTAGTTTTAGAGTTAGGTTTAGAGATAGGGTTAGGGATAGTGTTAGGTTTAGGGTTAGGTTTAGTGTTAGGGTTAGGGTTAGTGTTAGTTTTGGGGTTAGAGCGTTAGAGGGATAGGGTTAGGGGTAGGGTTAGGCTTAGGGTTAGAGTGTTAGGCTTAGGGTTAAGGTTAGGTTTAGGGTAAGGCTTAGCTTTAGTATTAGGGTTAGTTTTAGGTTTAGCGTTACTGTTAGTATTAGGTTTAGTGTTAGGGTTCAATTTAGGGTTAGAGGGTTGGATGTTTGGGGTTAGGGTTATGGTTATGGTTAGGTTTCGAGGGTTGGGTTTAGCGTTAAGTTTAGGTTTAGAGGGTTAGGATTGGTCTTAGGGTCAGGGTTAGCATTAGTGTTAGAGGTTACGTTTAGTGTTAGGGTTACTGTTAGGGTTATGGTTAGGGTTAGAGGGTTAGAAGGTCAGGTTTAGAGGCTTAGGGATAGAGTTAGGGTTAGATTGTTAGTTTTAGGGTTAGGGTTACGTTTATGGTTAGGGTTATGGTTAGAGGGTTAGAGAGTTAGTGTTCGGGTTAGTGTTAGGGATATGTTTAGCATTATAGGGTTATTGTTAGGATTAGGGTTAGGCTTAGGTTTCACGGTAGGGTTAGGGTTCGAGTTAGAGTTTCTGTTACTGTTAGGGTTAGGTTTAATGTTCGTGTTAGGGTTTAGGGTTAGGGTTAGTGTTAGGCCTAGGGTTAGTGTTAGGTGTTAGTGTTAGAGTTAGAGTTAGAGTTAGGGTTAGATTTAGTATTAAGGTTAGGTTAGGTTTAGGGTTAGAGTTGGAGAAAGGGTAATGCTTTGGTTAAGGTTTAGGGTTAGGGTTAGGGTTAGGTTTTAGGGTTAGGGTTAGGGTTATGGTTATTTTTAGTGTTAGTGTTAGGGTTAGGGTTAGTGTTAGCGTTAGGTTTAGGGTTAGTGTTAATGTTAGGGTTAGAACATTGGAGGGTTAGGGTTAGGGATAGGGTTACGCTTACAGTTAGAGGGTTCGGGTTAGCGTTAGCGTTAGGGTTAGTTTTAGGGTTAGGGTTAGCGTTAGGGTTAGGGTTAGGGTTAGGTTAGGGTTAGGGTTTATGTCTAGGTTTAGCATGAGGGTTAGTGTTAGTTTTAGGATTAGGTTTAGGGATAGTTTTAGGGTTAATATTGGGGTTAGGGTTAGGTTTAATGTTAGGGTTAGGGTTAGTGTTCATATTAGGTTTAGAGCGTTAGAGGGAAAGAGTTAGGGGTAGGGTTAGGCTTAGGGTTAGAAGTTTAGGGTTAGGGTTAAGGTTGCATTTAGGGTAAGGCTTAGCATTTGGTTTAGGGTTAGTTTTAGGGTTAGCGTTATGGTTAGTATTAGGGTTAGTGTTAGGGTTCGATTTAGGGTTAGAGGGTGGGACGTTTGGGGTTAGGGTTCTGGTTATGGTTAGGTTTAGAGGGTTGGGGTTAGCGTTAGATTTAGGTTTAGAGGGTTAGGATTGGTCTTAGGGTCAGGGTTAGCGTTAGTGTTAGAGGTTACGTTTAGTGTTAGGGTTATGGTTAGGGTTATAGTTAGGGTTAGAGGGTTAGAGGGTCAGGTCTAGGGGCTTAGGGATAGAGTTAGGGTTAGATTGTTAGTTTTAGGGTTAGGGTTACGTTTAGCGTTAGGGTTAGGGTTAGAGGGTTAGAGGGTTAGGGTTCGGATTAGTGTTAGGGATATGTTTAGCATTAAAGGGTTATTGTTAGGATTAGGGTTAGGGTTAGGGTTCACGGTACGGTTAGGGTTCGAGTTAGAGTTTCTGTTACTGTTAGGGTTAGGTTTAAGGTTCGTGTTAGGATTTAGGGTTAGGGTTAGTGTTAGGGGTAGGGTTAGTGTTAGGTGTTAGGGTTAGAGTTAAAGTTAAAGTTAGGTTTAGATTTAGTGTTAAGGTTTGGTTAGGTTTAGGGTTAGGGTTCGAGTAAGGATAAGATTTTGGTTAAGGTTTTGTGTTAGGGTTATGGTTAGGGTTTAGGTTTAGGGATAGGGTTATGGTTATTTTTAGTCTTAGTGTTAGGGTTAGGGTTAGTCTTAGGATTAGGGTTATCTTTAGGGTTAGGGTTAGGGTTTCTGTTATTGTTAGGCTTAGAGCGTTATAGGGATAGGGTTTTGGGTAGGATTAGGCTTAGGGTTAGAGGGTTAGGGTTAGGGTTAAGGTTAAGTTTAGTGTAAGGCTTAGGTTTAGGATTAGTGTTAGTGTAAGGTTTAGCATTACAGTTAGTATTAAGGTTAGTGTTAGGGTTAGAAGTTTGGATGTTTAGGGTTAGGGTTATGGTTATGGATAAGTTTAGAGGGTTGGGGTTAGCGTTAGGATTAGGTTTAGAGGGTTAGGTTTTGTCTTAGGGTCAGTGTTCGCGGTAGGTTTAGAGGTTAGGTTTAGTGTTAAGTTTAGGGTTAGGGTTATGGTTAGGGTTAGTGGGTTAGAGAGTTAGGTTTAGAGGCTTATTAATAGGGTCAGAGTTAGAGTGTTAGATTTAGGGTTAGGGTTAGGGTTTAGGGTTAGGGTTAGGGTTATGGTTAGGGTTAGTGTTAGTTTTAGGGTTAGGTTTAGGGATAGGGTTAGGGTTAGTGTTAGGGTTAGGGTTAGTGTTAGATTTAGGTTTAGAGCGTTAGAGGGATAGAGTTAGGGGTAGGGTTAGGCTTAGGGTTAGAGGGTTAGGGTTAGGGTTAAGGTTACATTTAGGCTAAGGCTTAGCATTAGGATTAGGGTTAGTTTTAGGGTTAGCGTTATGGTTAGTATTAGGGTTAGTGTTAGGGTTCAATTTAGGGTTAGAGGGTTGGATATTTGGGTTAGGGTTATGGTTATGGTTAGGTTTAGAGGGTTGGGGTTAGCGTTAGGTTTAGGTTTAGAGGGTTAGGATTGGTCTTAGTGTCAGGGTTAGCGTTAGTGTTAGAGGTAACGTTTAGTGTAAGGGTTACGGTTAGGGTTATGGTTTGGGTAGGAGGGTGAGAGTGTCAGGTCTAGAGGCTTAGTGATAGAGTTAGGGTTAGATTGTTAGTTTTAGGGTTAGGTTTAAATTTAGGGTTGGGGTTAGGGTTAGAGGGTTAGAGGGTTAGGGTTCGGGTTAGTGTTAGGGATATGTTTAGCATTATAGGGTTATTGTTAGGATTAGGGTTAGGGTTAGGTTTCACGGTAGGGTTAGGGTTCGAGTTAGAGTTTGTGTTACTGTTAGGGTTAGGTTTAAGGTTCGTGTTAGGGTTTAGGGTTAGGGTTAGTGTTAGGGGTAGGGTTAGTGTTAGGTGTTAGGTTTAGAGTTAGAGTTAGAGTTAGAGTTAGGGTTAGATTTAGTGTTAAGGTTAGGTTAGGGTTAGGGTTGGAGTAAGGGTAAGGTTTAGGTTAGGGTTTAGGGTTAGGGTTAGGGTTAGGGTTTAGGGTTAGGGTTATGGTTATGGTTGTTTTTATTGTTAGTGTTAGTGTTAGGGTTAGTCTTAGGATTAGGGTTATCTTTAAGGTTAGGTTTAGGGTTTCTGTTATTGTTAGGCTTAGAGCATTAGAGGGATACGGTTTTGGGTAGGGTTAGGTCTAGGGTTAGAGGGTTAGATTTAGGGTTAAGGTTAAGTTTAGGGTAAGGCTTAGGTTTAGGATTAGTGTTAGTGTAAGGTTTAGCATTACGGTTAGTATTAAGGTTAGGTTTAGTGTTAGGTTTAGGTTTAGAGGTTTGGATGTTTAGGGTTAGGGTTATGGTTATGGTTAAGTTTAGAGGGTTGGGGTTAGCGTTAGGATTAGGTTTAGAGGGTTAGGTTTGGTCTTAGTATCAGGGTTAGCGTTAGGGTTAGAGCTTAGGTTTAGTGTTAGGTTTAGGGTTACGGTTATGGTTAGGGTTAGAGGGTTAGAGAGTTAGGTTTAGAGGCTTATTAATAGGGTTAGAGTTAGAGTGTTAGATTTAGGGTTAGGGTTAGGGTTTAGGGTTAGGGTTAGGGTTAGTTTTAGAGTTAGGGTTAGGGCTAGGTTTAGGGTTAAGTTTAGGGTTAGTTTTAGGGAAGTGTTAGTGTTAGCGTTAGAGCGTTAGAGAGATAGTGTTACGGATAGGGTTACGCTTAATGTTAGAGGGTTAGAGTGAGTGTTAGGGTTAGGCTTAGGTTTTGGTTTAGGGTTAGGCTTAGGGTTTGTGTTAGGGTTCGGTTTAGGGTTAGGGTAATGGTTAGGGTTAGTATTAGGTTTGGGTGATGGTAGGGTTTAAGATTATGGTTAGCCTTACGGTTAGCTTTAGAGGGTAAGTGTTAGGGTTATGTTTAGAGAGTTAGAGGGTTCGGGTTAGGGTTAGGGTTAAGGTTAGGATTAGAGGCTTACGGCTAGGGTTACTGTTATGGTTTGAGTGTTAGTATTAGTGTTAGGGATAGAGCGTTAGGGCTATTGATAGGGTTCGGCTTTGGGTTAGATTTAGGGTTAGTTTCAGGGTTAGGGTTTAGGGTTAGGGTTAGGGTTAGTTTTAGGTTTAGGGTTAGGGTTATGTTAGTGTTAGGGTTAGGGTTAGGTTTAGGTTAGGTTTAGGGTTAGAGTTAGTGTTAGGGTTAGAGTTTTAGGGTTAGTGTTAGGGTTAGGTTTAGGTTTAGGGCAAGTCTGAGGTTTAGGATTTGGGTTAGTGTTAGTGTTAGTGTTATGGTTAGTATTAGGGTTAGGGTTATTGTTAGGGTTAGAGGTTTGGATGTTTAGGGTTAGAGTTATGTTTGTGGTTAGGTTTAGAGGGTTGGGGTTAGTGTTAGCATTAGGTTTAGACGGTTAGAGTTGGTCTTAGGGTGAGGGTTAGCGTTAGCTTCAGAGGTTATGTTTAGTGTTAGGTTTAGGGTTATGGTTAGGGTTATAGGATTAGGTTTAGAGTATTATTGATAAGGTTAGGGTTAGAGTGTTAGATTTAGGGTTAGGGTTAGGTTTAGGTTTATCATTAGGTTTAGGTTAGGTTTAGGGATAGGGTTTAGGGTTAGGGTTAGGGTTATGGTTAGTTTTAATGTTAAGGTTAGGGTCAGGGTTAGTGTTAGAGTTAGGGTTAGGGTTAGGGTTAGTGTTAGAGTTAGAGCATTATAGGGACAGGGTTAGGGGTAGGGTTCTGCTTAGGGTTAGAGGGTTAGTGTTAGGGTTAATGTTCGGTTTAGTGTAAGTCTGAGGTTTAGGATTAGGGTTAGTGTTAGGTTAGCGTTATGGTTAGTATTATTGTTAGGGTTAGGGTTAGTTTTATTGTTAGAGGGTTGGATATTTAGGGTTAAGGTTATGGTTATGTTTAATTTTAGAGGGTTGCGGTTAGCGTTAGGATTAGGTTTAGAGGATTAGGGTTGGTCTTAGGATCAGGGTTACCGTTAGGGTTAGAGGTTAGGTTTAGTGTTAGGGTTAGGGTTAGGGTTATGGTTATTGTTAGACGAATAGAGGGTAAGTTTAGAGGCTTAGTGATAGGTTTAGGTTTAGATTGTTAGTTTTAGGGTTAGGGTTTGGTTTAGGATTAGGGTTAGGGTTATGGTTAGTGTTAGAGGGATAGAGGGTTAAGTTTAGAGTCTTAGGGATAAGGTTATGGTTAGATTATTAGCTTTAGGGTTAGGGTTAGGTTTAGGGATAGGGTTTGGGTTAGAGGGTTAGAGGGTTTGGGTTCGGTTTAGTGTTAGGGATATGGTTAGCATTAGAGGTTTATTGTTATGTTTAGGGTTAGGGTTAGGGTTCACGTTAGAGGATTATGGTTAGACTTATGTTTAGAGGGTTAGGGTTATGGTTCGGGTTAGGGTAAGGTTTAGGCTTAGGGCTAGGTTTAGACGATTGGATGGTTAGTGTTAGGGTTATGTTTATGGATATGATTAGGGTTAGAGTTAGAGTTTCTGTTATAGTTAGTGTTAGGTTTAATGTTTTTGTCAGGGTTTAGGATGAGGTTTAGTGTTAGGGCTAGTGTTAGTGTTAGGTGTTAGGGTTAGAGTTAGCATTAGAGCTACAGTTAGGGTTAGATTTAGTGTTACGGTTAGGTTAGATTTTGGGTTAGGGTTGGAGTAATATTAAGGTTTAGGTTAAGGGTTAGTTTTCGGGTTAGGGTGAGACTTAGGGTTAAGTTTGGGGTTAGATTTAGGATGAGAGTTTTAGGGTTAGGGGTATGGTTATGGTTAGGTTAATGGTGAGTGTTAGTGTTAGTTTTGGGTTTGGTTTGGGTTAGATTTAGAGGGTTGGGGTTAGCGTAGCATTAGGTTTAGAGGGTTAGGGTTGGTCTTAGGGTCAGGGTTAGCGTTAAGGTTAGAGGTTAGGTTTAGTGTTATGGTTAGGGTTAGAGTTATGGTTAGGGTTAGAGGGTTAGAGGGTTAGGTTTAGATCCTTAGGGATACCGTTAGGGTTAGGGTTAGAGTAAGTGTTAGGGTTAGGGTTAGTGTTACATTTAGGGTAACGGTTAGGGTTAGGATTAGGTTCGGATGACGGTTGAGTTTAGTGTTATTGTTAGGCTTAGGGTAAGAGTTAGAGGGTAAGTGTTAGGGTTATGTTTTGAGAGTTAGAGGGTTAGGGTTAGGGTGGGAGTTAAGGTTAGGGTTAGAGGGTTACGGTTAGTGTTAGTGTTAGGGTTTGAGGGTTACTATTAGTGTTAGGGTTAGAGGATTAGGGCTAGGGATAGTGTTATGGTTACGGTTGGAGTTAGGGTTAGTTTTAGGGTGAGGGTTAGGGTTAGGTGTTAGGGTTAAGGTCAGGGTTATGGTTAGGGTTAGTGTTAGTGTTAGGGTTAGAGCTTTAGAGGGTTAGGGTTAGGGATAGGGTTAGGCTAACAGTTAGAATGTTAGGGTTAGTGTTAGGGTTAGGTTTAGGGTTAGTGTTAGGGTTAGTGTTAGGTTTAGGGTTAGGGTTAGTGTTAGGGTTAGGGTAACAGTTAGGGTTAGGATTAGGTTTGGGTGATGGTGGGGTTTAAGGTTATGGTTAGGCTTAGGGTTAGGTTTAGAGGGTAAGAGTTAGGGTTATATATAGAGAGTTAGAGGGTTATGGTTAGGGTTAGGGTGAAGGTTATGTTTAGAGGGTTACGGTTAGGGTTAGTGTTAGGGTTTGAGGGTTAGTATTAGTGTTAGGGATAGAGGTTTAGTGATACTGATAGGGTTAAGCTTAGGGTTAGATATAGGTTTAGTTTCAGGGTTAGGCTTAGGGTTAGTGTTTAGTGTTAGGGTTAGGGTTAGTTTTAGGGTTAGTGTTAGGGTTAGTGTTAGGGTTAAGGTTAGGTTTAGGGTTAGGTTTATTGTTAGGGTTAGGGTTAGGGTTAGGGTTAGTTTTAGGGTTAGAGTGTTAGAGGGAAAGGGTTAGGGGTAGGGTTAGGCTTAGGGTTAGAGTGTTAGGGTTAGGGTTAAAGTTAGGTTTAGGGTAAGGCTTAGCTTTAAGATTAGGGTTAGTGTTAGGGTTAGCGTTACGGTTAGTATTAGGTTTAGGGTTAGTGTTACATTTATTGTTAGGGTTAGGGTTAGGGTTAGGTTTAGGGTTAGGGTTAGTTTTAGGGTTAGAGCGTTAGAGGGAAAGGGTTAGGGGTAGGGTTAGGCTTAGGGTTAGAGTGTTAGGGTTAGGGTTAAATTTAGGTTTAGGGTAAGGCTTAGCTTTAAGATTAGGGTTAGTGTTAGGGTTAGCGTTATGGTTAGTATTAGGGTTAGTGTTAGGTTTCTATTTAGGGTTAGAGGGTTGGATGTTTGGGGTTAGGGTTATAGCTATGGTTAGGTTTAGAGGATTTGGGTTAGCGTTATGTTTAGGTTTAAATTGTTAGGATTGGTCTTAGGGTCAGGGTTATCGTTAGTGTTAGAGGTTACGTTTAGTGTTAGGGTTATGGTTAGGGTTATGGTTAGGATTAGAGGGTTGGAGAGTCAGGTTTAGAGGCTTAGGGATAGAGTTAGGGTTAGATTGTTAGTTTTAGGGTTAGGGTTACGTTCAGGGTTAGGGCTAGGGTTAGAGGGATAGAGGGTTAGGGTTCGGGTTAGTGTTAGAGATATGTTTAGCATTAGAGGGTTATTGTTACGTTTAGGGTTAGTGTTAGGGTTCACGATAGGTTTAGGATTCGAGTTAGAGTTTCTGTTTCTCTTACGGTTAGGTTTAAAGTTGATGTTAGGGTTTAGGGTTAGGGTTAGTGTTAGGGGTAGGGTTAGTGTTAGGTGTTAGGGTTAGAGTTAGAGTTAGAGTTAGGTTTAGATTTAGTGTTAAGGTTAGGTTAGGTTTAGGGTTAGGGTTGGAGTAAGTGTAAGGTTTAGGTAAAGGTTTAGGGTTAGGGTTAGGGTTAAGTGTTAGGTTTAGGGTTATGGTTATTTTTAGTTTTAGTGTTAGGGTTAGGGTTAGTGTTAGGGTTAGGGTTATGTTTAGGGTTAGGTTTAGGGTTTCTCTTAGTGTTAGGCTTAGAGCGTTAGAGGGATAGGGTTAGGAGTAGGGTTAGGGTTAGGGGTAGATGGTTAGGGTTAGGGTTAAGGTTAGGTTTAGGGTAAGGCTTAGGTTTAGGATTAGGGTTAGTGTAAGTTTAAGCATTACGGTTAGTATTAGGGTTAGGGTTAGTGTTAGGTTTACCGTTAGAGGTTTGGATGTTTCGGGTTAGGGTTATCGTTATGGTTAAGTTTAGAGGGTTGGGGTTAGCGTTAGGGTTAGAAGTTAGGTTTAGTGTTAGGTTTAGGGTTAGGGTTATGGTTTGGGTTACAGGGTTAGAGGGTTAGGTTTAAAGGCTTATTAATATGGTTAGGTTTAGAGTGTTAGATTTAGGGTTAGGGTTAGGTTTAGGGTTAGTGTTAGGTTTTGAATGTTAGAGGGTTTGTGTTCGGGTTACTGTTCCGGATATAGTTAGCATTAGAGTGTTATTGTTGTGATTAGGGTTAGGGTTAGGGTTCACGTTAGAGGATTATGGTTAGACTTATGTTTAGAGGGTCAGGGTTAGGTTTCGGGTTAAGTTACGGGTTAGGCTTAGGGCTAGGTTTAGACGATTGGATGGTTAGTGTTAGGGTTAATGATAGTGTTAGGTTTAGGGTAACGGTTAAGGTTAGGATTAGGTATGGGTGACGGTTGGGTTTATGGTAATGGTTAGGCTTAGTGTAAGCATTATAGGGTAAGTGTTAGGGTTATGTTTAGAGACTTAGAGGGTTAGGGTTAGCGTTAGGGTTAAGGTTAGGGTTAGGTTAAGGTTTAGGTTTAGGGTTAGTGTTAGTGTTAGGGTTAGAGTGTTAGATTGTTAGGGTTACGGATAGGGTTACGCTTAGGGTTAGAGTGTTAGGGTTAGTGTTAGGTTTAGAGTTAGGTTTAGGGTTAGGGTTGGAGTAAGTGTAAGGTTTAGGTTATGGGTTACGTTTAGGGTTGGGTGAGACTTAGTGTTAGGTTTGGGGTTACGTTTAGGGTGAGAGAGTTAGGATTAGGGTTATGGTGAGAGTAAGTGTTAAGGTTAGGGTTATTGTTAGGTTTAGAGTAAGTGTTAGGGTTGGGGTTAGTGTTAGGTTTAGGGTAACGGTTAGGGTTTGGATTAGGTTTGGGTGACGATTGGGTTTAGGGTTATGGTTAGGCTTAGGGTTAGGTTTAGACGGTAGGTGTTAGGGTTTTGTTTAGAGAGTTAGAGGTTCAACGTTAGGGTGTGGGTTAAGGTTAGGGGTAGAGGGTTACGGTTAGTGTTAGTATTAGGGTTTGAGGGTTACTATTAGGGTTAGAGGGTTAGGGCTAGGAATAGTTTTAGGGTTAGGGTTAGAGTTAGGGTTAGTTTTTTGGTTAGGTTTAGGGTTAGGCTTAGGGGCTAGGTTTAGACGATTGGATGGTTAGTGTTAGGGTTAGGGACAGTGTTGGGTTTAGTGTTATGGTTAGGCTTAGAGTAAGCATTATAGGGTAAGTGTTAGGGTTATCTTTAGAGACTTAGAGGGTTAGGGCTAGGGTTAGGTTTAGGGTTAGAGTGTTGGAAGATTAGGGTTAGGGTTACGGTTATGGTTAGGTTTAAAGGGTTGGGGTTTGCGTTAGGGTTAGATTTAGAGGGTTAGGGTTGGTGTTAGGGTCAGGGTTAGCATTAGGTTTATAGGTTAGGTTTACTGTTAGGGATAGGTTTAGGGTTATGGTTAGGGTTAGAGGGTTAGAGGGTTAGGTTTAGAGACTTAGGGATAGGCTTAGGGTTAGATTGTTAGTTTTAGGGTGAGGGTTAGGTTTAGGGTTAGGGTTAGAGGGTTAGAGGTTTAGGTTTTGGGTTAGTGTTCGGGATATGGTTAGTATTAGAGTGTTATTGTTAGGATTAGGGTTAGGCTTAGGGTTCACGTTAGCGGATTATGGTTAGACTTATGTTTAGAACGTTAGTGTTAGGGTTCAGGTTAGGGTAAGGGTTAGGCTTAGGGCTAGGTTTAGACGATTGGATTGTTAGTGTTAGGGTTATGTTTATGGATAGGGTTAGGGTTAGTGTTAGAGTTACTGTTACTGTTAGAGTTAGGTTTAAAGTTTGTGTTAGGGTTTAGGGTTAGGGTTAGTGTTAGGGCTAGGGTTAGTGTTAGGTGTTAGGGTTAGTGTTAGAGTTACAGTTAGGGTTAGATTTAGTTAGGTTTAGGGTTAGGTTAGGTTTAGGGTTAGGTTTGGAGTAATTGTAAGGTTTAGGTTAAGGTTTAGTTTTAGGGGAAGTGTGAGACTTAGGGATAGCTTTGGGGTTACGTTTTGGGTGAGAGTGTTAGTATTGGTGTTACGGTTAGGGTTAGCTTTATGGTTAGTGTTAGTGTTAGTGCTAGTGTTAGGGTTAGGGTTAGGGTTAGAGTAAGTGTTAGCGTTAGGCTTAGTGTTAGGTTTAGGGTAACAGGGTTAGGATTAGGTTTGGGTGACGGTTGGATTTAGGGTTATGGTTATGAATTGGGTAAGTATTAGAGGGTAAGTGTTAGCGTTATGTTTAGAGAGTTAGCGGGTTATGGTTAGGGTGGGGGTTAAGGTTAGATTTAGAGTGTTACGGTTAGTGTTAGTGTTAGGGTTTGAGGGTTACTATTAGTGTTAAGGTTAGAGGGTTAGGGCTAGGGATAGTGTTAGGGTTAGTGTTAGAGTTAGGGTTAGTTTTAGGGTTAGGTTTAGGTTTAGGGTTTAGGGTTAGGGTTAGGGTTAGTTTTAGGGTTAGTGTTAGGCTTAGGGTTAGTGTTAGGGTTAGAGCGTAAGAGGGTTAGGGTGAGGGATAGATTTAGGCTTAGGGTTAGAGTGTTGTGTTAGTTTTAGGGTTAGGGTTAGGTTTAGGGTTAGTTTTAGTAGTTTTAGGGTTAGGGTTAGGGTTATGGTTAGGGTTATGGTTAGGGTTAGTGTTAGTGTTAGGGTTAGGTTTAGGGTTAGTGTTAGGGTTAGTGTTAGTGTTAGGGTTCGAGCGTTACAGGGATAGGGTTAGGGGTAGGTTTAGGCTTAGGGTTAGAGAGTTAGGGTTCCAGTTAGGGTTAGGGTTAGAGGGTTAGTTTAGGGTTAAGGTTATGTTTAGGGTAGGGCTTAGGTTTTGGATTAGGGTTACTGTTTGGGTTAGCGTTACGGTTAGTATTAGGGTTAGTGTTATGGTAAGGTTTAGGGTTAGATTTTTGGATGTTTAGGGTTAGGGTTATGGTTATGGTTAGGTTTAGACGGTTGAGGTTAGTGTTAGGGTTAGGTTTAGAGGGTTAGGCTTGGTTTTAGAGTCAGGGTTAGTGTTAGGGTTAGAGGTTAGTTTTAGTGTTAGGGTTAGGGTTATGGTTAGGGATAGAGGGTTAGAGGGTTAGGTTTAGAGGCTTTGGTATATGATTCAGGTTAGATTGTTAGATTTAGGGTTAGGGTTAGGTTTAGGGTAAGGGTTAGGGCTAGAGGCTTAGAGGGTTAGGGTTCGGATTAGTGTTAGGGATATGGTTAGCATTAGAGGGTGCTTCTTAGGATTAGGGTTAGGGTTCGGGTTCACGTTAGAGGATTATGGTTAGACTTATGGTTAAAGGGTTAGGGTTAGGCTTCGGGTTAGTGTAAGGGTTAGGCTTAGGGCTAGGGTTAGACAATTGGATGGTTAGTGTTAGGGTTATGTTTATGGATATGGTTAGGTTTAGAGTTAGAGTTACTGTTACTGTTAGTGTTAGGTTTAATGTTTGTTTTAGGGTTTAGTGTTAGGGTCAGTGTTAGGGCTAGGATTATTGTTAGGTGATAGAGTTAGGGTTAGTGTTAGAGTTACAGTTAGGGTTAGATTTAGTGTTAGGTTTAGGTTAGGTTTAGGGTTAGGGTTGGAGTATGGGTAAGGTTTAGGTTAAGGGTTAGGTTTAGGGTTAGGGTGAGACATATGGATAGGTTTGGGGTTCTGTTTAGTGTGAGAGTTTAGGGTTAGGGTTATGGTTAGGGTTAGGATTGCGGTTAGGTTTAGTGTTAGTGTTACAGTTAGGGTTAGTGTTAGAGTAAGTGTTAGGGTTAGGGTTAGAGTTAGGGTTAGTTTTAGGGTGAGGGTTAGGGTTAGGGTTTAGGGTTCGTGTTAGGGTTAGTTTTAGTGTTAGGGTTAGGGTTAGGGTTACTTTAAGTTTAGGGTTAGGTTTAGGGTTAGGGTTGGGTTAGTGTTAGTGTTAGGGTTAGAGCGTTAGAGGATTAATGTTAGGGATTGGGTTAGGCTTAGACTTAGAGGGTTAGGATTAGTGTTAGGGTTAAGGTTAGGTTTAGAGTTAGGGTTAGGTGAGTGTTAGTGTTAGGGTTCAGGTTAGACAATTGGATGGGTAGTGTTAGGGTTATGGTTATGGATAGGGTTACAGTTAGAGTTAGAGTTACTGCTACTGTTAGGGCTAGGGTTAGTGTTAGGGTTGGAGTCTTAGGGATAGGGTTAGTGTTAGATTGTTAGTTTTACGGTTAGGGTTAGGTTTATGGTTAGGGTTAGGGTTAGAGGGTTAGAGGTTAGGGTTCAGGTTATTGTTAGGGATATTGTTAGCATTAGATTGTTATTGTTAGGATTAGGGTTAGGGTTAGGTTTCACGTTAGAGTATTATGGTTGGACTTATGGTTAGAGGGTTAATGTTAGGGTTCAGGTTAGGGTAAAGATCTGGGTTAGGGCTAGGGTTAGACGATTGGATGGTTAGTTTTAGGGTTATGTTTATGAATAGGGTTAGGTTTAGGTTTAGAGTTACAGTTAGAGTTAGAGTTAGTGTTCGGTTTAAGTTAGGTTTAGTGTTAGGATTGGAGTAAAGGTAAGGTTTAGGTTAAGGGATAGGTTTAGGGTTAGGGTGAGAGTTAAGGTTAGGTTTAGGATTAGTGTTGTAGTCAGGGGTTGTACACAGGGAACAATTCAGATCAGGACATCGAGTTTATAATACTATTTTTATAATGGTCACCGGAAGTTAACACAGGAGAATGCAGGAAATCCATCCGCAACACCAGACATAGATTATTTAGTCAAGATCCTAAACCCCACGGCAATGTCCCACATGAGTGCAGATAAAAACCCAGAGCTCAGGACAACGCCTCCACGAGTCCAACTGGAAGTCCAGGGCCCACAAGGATTCACGCCAGTCTTTTTTATGGATTCGTGCCGGGAAGACCCAAGGGTCAGCGGTGGAAGCCAGAAAGTCTATGCCAGCAGAATGAAGGAGCTGTGCTAGTGGGATGAGTGTTCTACACCGGAGCTGAGAAGTCACACTCACAACAAAGAGAGAGCCTGTCCTGAAATAAAGCACAGGTGTCCTCAGAGACACGGAGGCCCCGAGCTCCTCCGACGACAAGCACAGTCGGGTACGTGCCAGGAAGCAGTGTGACGAGTTCATCCTGGAGACCAGGCAGCACATGTCTTCCCCTCCGGAGCCAGGAAGCAATGCTCGATGTGAAGACCAAAGCTTCTCCAGAACCAACAGCTCAGACAGCAACATGTAGGAGAACCAAAAATGCCTCCATAATGCCTCAATCCCTCTCCAACAGCTCCCCTCTCCACCTATTTATCCTGGCAGCCCTCCTCAGGTGGAGCATCTTCTCTCAATGCATGCTTATGTAATCCAGCTGGCGTTAAGTTGACCACTAGTTATCGAACCATAACAGTTAGGGTTAGGGTTAGAGTAAGTGTTAGGGTTAGGTTTAGTGTTAGGTTTAGAGTAATGGTTAGGGTTAGGATTAGGTTTGGGTGATGATTGGGTTTAGGCTTATGTTTAGGCTTAGTGTAAGTATTAGAGGGTAAGTGTTAGGGTAATGTTTAGAGAGTTAGAGGGTTAAGGTTAGGGTGGGGGTTAAAGTTAGGGATTGAGGGTTACGGTTAGGGTTAGTGTTAGGGTTTGAGGGTTAGGATTAGTGTTAAGGTTAGAGGGTTAGGGCTAGGGATAGTGTTAGTGTTAGGGTTAGAGTTAGGGTTAGTTTTAGAGTTAGGGTTAGGGTTAGGGTTTAGGGTTAGGGTTAGGGTTAGAGTTAGGGTTAGTTTTAGGATTAGGGTTAGGGTTAATGTTAGTTTTAGGGTTAGAGCGTTAGAGGGTTAGGCTTAGGGATAGGGTAAGCCTTAGGGTTAGAGGGTTAGCGTTAGTGTTAGGGTTAGGGTTCGGTTTAGGTTTAGGGTTAGGGTTAGTGTTAGGTTTAGTGTTAGGCTTTTAGGGTTAGTATTAGTGTTCGGCATAGAGGTTTAGGGCGAGGGATAGGCTTAGGGTTACGGATAGAGTTTGGTTTAGTTTTAGGGTTAGGGTAAGTTTTAGGTTTAGGGTTTAGTGTTAGGGTTAGGGTAAGGGCTAGTTTTAGGGTTAGGGTTAGTGTTAGTGTTAGGGTTAGGGTTAGGTTTAGGTTTACGGTTAGGTTTAGGGTTAGTGTTAGTGTTAGGGTTAGAGCGTTAGAGGGATACGGTTAGGGGTAGGGGTAGGCTTAGGGTTAGAATGTTAGGTTTAGAGACTTATTGATAGGGTTAGGGTTAGAGTGTTAGATTTAGGGTTAGGGTTAGTTTTAGGGGTAGGTTAGGGTTAGAGGTTTAAAGTGTTAAGGTTCGGGTTAGTGTTAGGGATATGGTTAGCATTAGAGGTTTATTGTTAGGATTAGCTTTAGGGTTAGGGTTCACGTTAGAGGATTATGGTTAGACTTATGGCTAGAGGGTTAGGTTTAGGGTTCGTGTTAGTGTAAGGATAGAGTAAGGGTTAGTGTTAGGGTTAGGGTTAGGTTTAAGGTTAGGGTTGGGTTTAGTGTTATTGTTAGGGTTAGAGCGTTAGAGAGTTAGTGTTAGGGATAAGGTTAGGGTTAGAGTTAGAGGGTTAGGGTTAGTGTAGGGTTATTGTTAGTTTTAGTTTTAGGGTTAGGTTTAGTGTTAGTGTTAGGGTTAGGGTTAGGGGTAGGGTTAGGGTTAGGTTTAGGGTCAGAGTAAGTGTTAGGGTTAGGGTTAGTGTTATGGTTAGGATAAAGGTTAGGGTTAGGTTTAGGTTTGGGTGACGCTTGGGCTTAGGGTTATGGTTATGCTTTGTTTACGTGTAGTTTTAGAGCTTAGGATGTTTAGGGTTAGGGTTATGGTTATGGTTAGGTTTAGTTAGGCTTAGTTTGAGGGTTAGGGTTACGGTTAGGGTTAGGTTTATGGTTAGCATTAGTGTTAGTGTTAGGTTTAGAGTTAGGGTTAGAGTAAGTGTTAGGGTTAGGTAAAGTGTTAGGGTTAGGCTAACGGTTAGGGTTAGGATTTGGTTTGGATGACGGTTGCGTTTAGGGAAATGGTTAGGCTTAGGGGTAGGATTAGACCGTAAGTGTTAGGGTTATGTTTAGTGAGTTAGAGGGATAGGGTTGGGTTGAAGGTTAGGGTTAGAGGGTTACTATTAGGGTTAGTGTTAGGGTTTGAGGGTTAGTATTAGTGTTTGGGATAGAGGGTTCGGGCTAGAGATAGGGTTAGGGTTAGGGTTAGAGTTAGAGTTAGTTTTAGGTTTAGGTTTATGTTTAGGGTTTAAGGGTAGTTTTAGGGTTTGGGTTAGGGTTAGGGTTTATTTTAGTGTTAGAATTAGAGTTAGGTTTAGTGTTAAGGTTAGGTTTAATTTTACGGTTAGGGTTAGGGTTAGTGTTTATGTTACGGTTAGAGTATTAGAGTTTTAGTGTTAGGGATAGAGTTAGGCTTAGGGTTAGAGGGTTAGGGTTAGTGTTAATGTGAGGTTATGGTAAGGCATAGGTTTAGGATTAGGGTTAGTGTTAGGGTGAGCATTGTGGTTAGTATTAGGATTAGTGCTGGGTTAGGTTTAGGGTTAGAATGTTGGATGTTTAGGATTAGGGTTATGGTTATGGTTAGGTTTAGATGGTTGGGGTTAGCGTTAGGGTTAGGTTTAGAGGGTTAGGGTTGGTCTTAGGGTCAGGGTTAGTGTTAGGGTTAGAGGTTAGGTTTAGTGTTAGGGTTAGAGGTTAGGTTTAGTGTTACTGTTAGGGTTAGGGCTATGGTTAGGGATAGAGGGATAGGTTTAGAGGCTTATTGATAGTGTTAGGTTTAGAGTGTTAGATTTAGGTTTAGCGTTAGATTTACGGTTAGCGTTAGGGTTAGAGGGTTAGAGGGTTAGGGTTCGGGTTAGTGTTAGGGATACGGTTAGAATTAGAGGGTTATTGTTAGGATTAGGGTTAGGGTTAGGGTTCATGTTAAAGGATTATGGTTAGACTTATGGTTAGAGGGTTAGGGTTAGTGTTCAGGTTAGGGTAAGTGTTAGGGTTAGGGCTAGTGTTAGACGAGTGGATGGTTAGTGTTAGGGTTATGTTTATGGATAGAATTAGTGTTAGAGTTTGATTTACCGTTACTGTTAGGGTTAGTGTTAAAGTTTGTGTTAGGGTTTAGGGTTAGGGTTAGTGTTAGGGCTAGTGTTAGTGTTAGGGTTAGGGTTAGGTTTAGAGTTACAGTTAGTGTTAGATTTAGTGTTAGGTTTAGGGTTAGTTTAGGTATAGGGTTGGGGTTATTGTAAGGTTTAAGTTAAGGGTTAAGTTTAGGGTTAGGGTGAGGGTTAGGTTAAGGTTTGGGGATACAATTAAGTTGAGAGTGTTAGGGTTAGGGTTATGGTTAGGGTTAGGTTTATGGTTAGGGTTAGTGTTAGTGTTAGGGTTAGTGTTAGGTTTAGAGTAAGTGTTAGGGTTAGAGTTAGTGTAAAGGTTAGGGTAAAGTTTAGGGTTAGGATTAGGTTTCAGTGACGTTAGGGTTTAGGGTTATGGTTAGGCTTAGGGTAAGAATTAGAGGGTAAGTGTTCAGGTGATATTTAGAGAGTTAGAGGGTTACGGTTAGGGTGGGGATTAAGGTCAGGTTTAGAGGGTTACAGTTTGTGTTATATTTAGGGTTTGAGTGTTAGTATTAGTGTTAGGGTTAGAGGGTTAGGGCTAGTACTAGGTTTAGGGTTAGGGTTAGGTTTAGGATTAGTTTTAGGGTTAGGGTTAGGGTAAGGGTTTAGGGTTAGGGTTTGCGTTAGTGTTAGGGTTAGTTTTAGTGTTAGGGTTAGGGTTAGTGTTAGTGTTAGAGTTAGGTTTAACTTTAGGTTTAGGGTTAGTGTTAGTGTTAGTGTTAGGTTTAGAGTGTTTGGGATAGGGTTGGGCTTAGAGTTAGAGGGTTAGGGTTAGTGTTAGGGTTAGGTTTAGGGTTAGGTTTAGTTTTAATGTTAGGGTTAGTGTTAGGTTTAGGGTTAGGGTTAGGGTAAGAGTAAGTGTTAGGGATAGTGTTAGTGTTAAGGATAGGTTAAAGTTTAGGTTTAGGATTAGGTTTGGGTGAGGGTTGGGTTTAGGGTTATGGTTAGGCTTAGGTTTAGGATTAGAAGATAAGTGTTAGAAGTTATGTTTAGAGAGTTAGAGGGTTAGGGTTAGGGTTAGGGTTAGGGTTAGGTTTAGGTTTAGGTTTATGATTAGGGTTAATGTTAGTGTGAGTGTTAGGGTTAGGGTTAGAGTAAGTGTTAGGGTTAGTGTTAGAGTTAGGGTAACGGTTAGGATTAGGATTAGGTTTGTGTGACGGTACGATTTAGGGTTACGGTTAGGCTTATGGTTAGGTTAGGGGGTAAGTTTTAGGATTATGTTTAGAGAGTTAGAGGGTTAGGGTTAGGGTTAGGGTTAAGGTTAGTTTCAGAGTGTTACCGTTAGGCTTAGTGTGAGGGTTTGAGTGTTAGTGTTAGTGTTAGGGATAAAGGGGTAGGGCTAGTGCTAGGGTTAGGCTTAGGCTTAGATTTAGGGTAGTTTCAGGGTTAGGGTTAGGGTTAGGTTTTAAGGTTAGGGTTAGGGTTAGAGTTAGGGTTAGTTGCAGGGTTAGGGATAGTGTTAGGTTTAGGGTTAATGTTATGGTTAGGGTTAGGTTTAGGGTTAGGTTTACGGTTAGTGTTTGTTTTAGGGTTAGAGCGTTAGAGGGATAGGGTTAGGGGAATGGTTAGGCTTAGGGGTAGGTTTAGGCTTAGGGTTAGTGGTTTAGGTTAAGGGTTAACGTTACATTTAGGATAAGGCCTATGTTTAGGATTATGGTTATGGTTAGTGTTAGCGTTAAGGTTAGTATTAGGGTTAGTGTTAGGTTGAGCTTTAGGGTTAGAGGGTTGGATGTTGAGGGTTAGGGTTATGGTTATGGTTATGTTCAGAGGGTTGGCCTTAGCGTTAGGGTTAGGTTTAGAGGGTTTATTCTTGGACTTAGCGTCAGGGTTAGCGTTAGTCTCAGAGGTTAGGTTTAGTTTTAGTGTTAGTGTTAGGCTTATGCTTAGGGTTAGAGGGGTAGAGGTTAGGTTTAGGGTTCGGGTTAGGGTTAGGGTTAGAGGCTTAGGTATAGGGTTAGGATTAGAGTGTTAGTTTTAGGGTTAAGATTAGGTTTAGGGTTAGGGTTATGGTTAGAGGGTTAGAGGGTTAGGGTCTGGTTAGTGTTACGGATATGGTTAGCGTTAGAGGGTTATTGTTAGGATAAGGGTTAGGATTAGGTTTCACGTGAGAGGATTAAGGTAAGGCTTATGGTTAGAGGGTTAGGGTTAGGTGTAGGGTTCGGGTTAGGGTAAGGATTAGTGTTAGGGCTAGGGTTAGAGGGTTGGATGGTTAGTGTTAGGGTTATGTTTACGGATAGGATTAGGGTTAGAGTTAGAGTTACTGTTACTGTTAGGGTTAGGTTTAAAGTTGGTGTTAGGGTTTAGGGTTAGGGTTAGTGTTAGGGCTAAGGTTAGTGTTAGAGTTACAGTTAGGGTTAGATTTAGTGTTAGGGTTGGAGTAAGGCTAAGGTTTAGGTTAAGGGTTAGGTTTCGGGTTATATTGAGACTTAGGGTTAGGTTTGGGATTACGTTTAGGGTGAGAGTTTTATGGTTAGGGTTATGGTTAGGGTTAGGTTTACGGTTAGGGTTAGTGTTAGTTTTAGCGTTAGGGTTAGTGTTAGAGTAAGTGTTAGGGTTAGGGTTAGTGTTAGGTGTAGGGAAACTGTTAGGTGTAGGGTAACTGTTAGGATTAGGATTAGGTTTGGGTGACGGTTGGGTTTAAGGTTTTGGTTAGTCTTAGGGTAAGGATTAGAGGGTAAGTTTTAGCGTTATGTTTAGAGAGTTAGAGGGTTATGGTTAGGATGTGGGTTTAGGTTTGGGTTAGAGGGTTATGGTTAGTGTTAATGTTAGGGTGTCAGGGTTAGTATTAGTGTTAGGTTCACAGGGTTAGGGCTAGGGATAGTGTTAGGGTTAGGGTTAGATTTAGGGTTAGATTTAGGGTTAGGGTTAGGGTTAGTTTTAGGGTTAGGGTTAGGGTTAGGGTTAGTGTTAGGGTTAGAGCGTTAGAGGGTTAGGGATAGGGTTAGGCTTAGGGTTAGAGTGTTAGGGTTATTGTTAGTGTTAGGGCTAGTGTTAGACGATTGGATGGTTAGTGTTATGGTTATGGTTATATATAGGGTTATGGTTAGAGTTAGAATTACCATTACTCTTAGGGTTAGGGTTAAGGTTTGTGTAAGGGTTTAGGGTTAGGGTTAGGGCTAGTGTGAGTGTTAGGTGTTAGGGTTAGGGTTAGGGTTAGAGTTACAGTTAATATTAGCTTTAGTGTTAGGTTTAGGTTAGGTTTAGGGATAGGGTTGGGGTTAGGGTAATTTTAGGTTAAGGATTAAGTGTTAGGGTTAGTGTTAGGTTTAGAGTAAGTGTTAGGGTTAGGGTTAGTGTAAGGGTTAGGGTAAAGTTTAGGGTTAGGATTAGGTTTCAGTGACGGTAGCGTTTAGGGTTATGGTTAGGCTTAGGGTAAGGATTAGAGGATAAGTGTTCGGGTGATATTTAGAGAGTTAGAGGGTTAGGGTTAGGGTATGAATTAAGGTCAGGTTTAGAGGGTTACGATTTGTGTTAAATTTAGGGTTTGAGGGTAGGTATTAGTGTTAGCGTTAGAGGGTTAGGGCTAGGGCTAGGGATAAGTTTAGGGTTAGGTTTAGGGTTAGTTTTAGGGTTAGGGTTAGGGTAAGGGTTAAGGTTTAGGGTTCGGGTTTGTGTTAGTGTTAGGGTTAGTTTTAGTGTTAGGGTTAGGATTAGTGTCAGTGTTAGAGTTAGGGTTAAGTTTAGTTTTAGTGTTAGTGTTAGTGTTAGTATTAGGGTTAGAGTGTTTGGGATAGGGTTAGGCTTAGAGTTAGAGGGTTAGGGTTAGTGTTAGGGTTAGTGTTTGGTTTAGGGTTAGGTTTAGGTTTAATGGTAGGGTTAGGGTTAGGGTTAGTGTTAGTGTTAGTGTTAGGGTTAGGGTTAGGGTTAGGGTTAGTGTAAGAGTAAGTGTTAGGGTTAGGGTCAGTGTTAGGGTTAGTGTAACGCATAGGTTTAGGATTAGGTTTGGGTGAGGGTTGGGTTTAGGGTTATGGTTAGGCTTAGGTTTAGGATTAGAAGTTAAGTCCTAAAAGTTATGTTTAGAGAGTTAGAGGGTTAGTGTTAGGGTTAGGGTTAGGGTTAGGGTTAGAGTGTTTGGGATAGGTTTAGGCTTAGAGTTAGAGTGTTAGAGTTAATGTTAGGGTTACGGTTAGGTTAGGTTTAGGGTTAGGGTTAGGGTTAGGGTTATGGTTATGGTTAGGGTCAAGTTTTGGGTTAGGATTAGGTTTGGGTGACATTTGGGTTTAGGGTTATGGTTAGGCTTAGTGTTAGGAGTAGAATTTAAGTGTTAGGGTCATGTTTAGAGAGTTAGAGGGTTAGGGTTAGGGTTAGGGTTAAGGTTAAGGTTAGAGTGTTACAGTTAGGGTTAGTGTTAGGGTTTTAGGGTTTGTATTAGTGTTAGGGATAGAGGGTTAGGGCTAGGGATAGGGTTAGGTTTAGGGTTAGAGTTAGAGTTAGTTTTAGGGTTAGGGTTAGGGTTAGGGTTAGGGTTAGGGTTAGGGTTAAGTTTAGGTTTAGGGTTAGTGTTAGTGTTAGTGTTAGGGTTAGAGTGTTTGTGATAGGGTTAGGCTTACAGTTAGAGGGTTAGGCTTAGTGTTAGGGTTAGGTTTATGGTTAGGTTTAGGTTTAATGTTAGGATTAGTGTTAGGTTTAGGGTTAGGGTTAGGGTTAGGGTTAGGGTTAGGGTTAGGGTAAGAGTAAGTGTTAGGGTTAGGGTTAGTGTTAGGGTTAGGGTAAAGGTTAGGTTTAGGATTAGTTTTGGGTGAGGGTTGGGTTTAGGGTTATGGTTAGGCTTAGGGTTAGGATTAGAACCTAAGTGTTAGAAGTTATGTTTAGAGAGTTAAAGGGTTAGAGTTAGGGTTCAAGGTAGTTTCAGAGTGTTATCTTTAAGGTTAGTGTGAGGGTTTGAGTGTTAGTGTTAGTGTTAGGGATAGAGGTTAGGGCTAGTGCTAGGGTTAGGCTTAGGCTTAGATTTAGGATTAGTTTCAGGGTTAGGGTTAGGTTTAGGGTTTAAGGTTAGGGTTAGAGTTACGGTTAGTTGCAGCGTTAGGGATAGGTTTAGGTTTAGGGTTAGTGTTAGGGTTAGGGTTAGGTTTAGGGTTAGGTTTAGGGTTAGGGTTAGGGTTAGTGTTAGTTTTAGGTTTAGAGCGTTAGAGGGATAGGGTTAGGGGAAGGGTTAGGCTTAGGGGTACGGTTAGGCTTAGGGTTAGAGGTTTAGGTTTAGGTTTAAGGTTACGGTTAGGGTAAGGCCTAGGTTTAGGATTATGGTTAGTGTTAGTGTTAGTGTTAAGGTTAGTATTAGGGTTAGGGTTAGGGTGAGCTTTAGGGTTAGAGGGTTGGATGTTGAGGGTTAGGGTTATGGTTATGGTTATTTTCAGAGGGTTGGGGTTAGCGTTAGGGTTAGGATTAGAGGGTTAGGGTTCATCTTAGGGTCAGGGTTAGGGTTAGCGTTAGGGTTAGGTTTAGACGGTTAGGTTTAGAGGCTTATTGATAGGGTTAGATTTAGGGTGTTAGATATAGGATTAGGGTTAAGTTTAGTGTTAGGGTTACGGTTAGAGGGTTAGAGGGTTAGGGTTCAGGTTAGTTTTAGGGATATGGTTAGCATTAGAGGCTTATTTTTAGGATTATGTTTACGGTTAGGGTTCACGTTAGAGGATCATGGTTAGAATTATGGCTAGAGGGTTAAGGTTAGGGTTCGGGTTAGGGTAAGGGTTAGAGTTAGGGTTAGTGTTAGGGATAGGGTTAGGTTTAGGGTTAGGGTTAGGGTTAGTGTTAGTGTTAGGGTTAGAGCGTTAGAGGGTTAGTGTTAGGGATAGGGTTAGGCTTAGGGTTAGAGAGTTAGGGTTAGTGATAGGGTAACTGTTAGGTTTAGGGTTAGGGTTAGGTTTAGGTTTAGTGTTACGGTTAGGGTTAGGGTTAGGGTTAGGGTTAGGGTTAGGGTTAGGGTTAGAGTATTTGGGATAGGGTTAGGCTTGGAGTTAGAGTGTTAGGTTTAGTGTTAGGGTTAGCGTTAGGTGTAGGGTTAGGTTTAGGGTTAGGGTTATGGTTAGGGTAAGGGTTTGTGTCAAGTTTTGGGTTAGGATAAGGTTTGGGTGACATTTGGGTTTAGGGTTATGGTTAGGCTTAATGTTAGGATTAGAATTTAAGTGTTAGTGTCATGTTAGAGAGTTAGAGGGTTAGGGTTAGGGTTAGGGTTAAGGTTAAGGTTAGAGTGTTGCAGTTAGGGTTAGTGTTAGGGTTTGAGGCTTAATATTAGTGTTAGGGATAGAGGGTTAGGGCTAGGGATAGGGTTAGGTTTAGGGTTAGAGTTAGGTTTGTTTTAGGGTTAAGGTTAGTGTTAGGGTTTAGGGTTCGGGTTAGGGTTAGGGTTAGTTTTAGTGTTAGGGTTAGGGTTAGGGTGAGGGTAAGGGTTAGTTTAAGGGTTAGGGTTAGGGTTATGTTTAGGGTTAGTTTTAGGGATAGGGTTAGGTTTAGGGTTAGGTTAGGGTTAGTGTTAGTGTTAGGGATAGGGTTAGAGCGTTAGAGGGATAGGGTTACGGGTAGGGTTAGGCTTAGTGTTAGAGGGTTAGGGTTAGGGTTAATGTTAGGTTTAGGTAAGGCTTAGATTTCGGATTAGGGTTAGTGTTAGGGTTAGCGTTACGGTTAGTATTAGTGTTAGGGTTAGGGTTAGGTTTTGGGTTAGAGGGTTGGAAGGTTAGGTTTATGGTTATGGTTATGTTTAGGTTTAGAGGGTTGGGGTTTGCGTTAGGGTTAGGTTTATAGGGTTTATTGTTGGACTTAGCGTCAGGGTTAGCGTTAGGCTCAGAGGTTAGGTTTAGTTTTAGAGTTAATGTGAGGGTTATGGTTAGGGTTAGAGGGGTAGAGGTTAGGTTTAGGGTTCGGGTTAGGGTTAGGGTTAGAGGCTAGGTATAGGGTTAGGATTAGAGTGTTAGTTTTAGGGTTAAGGTTAGGTTTAGGTGTAGGGTTATGGTTAGAGGGTTAGAGGGTTAGGGTCTTGTTAGTGTTAGGGATATGGTTAGCATTAGAATGTTATTGTTAGGATTAGGGTTAGGGTTAGGTTTCACGTTAGAGGATTATTGTTAGACTTATGGTTAAAGGGTTACGGTTAGGGTTCGGTTTATGGTAAGGGTTAGAGTTAGAGCTAGTGTTAGACAATTGGATGGTTATTGTTAGGGTTTTTTTTATGGGTTAGGTTTAGGGTTAGGGTTAGGGTTAGGGTTAGGGTTAGTGTTAGGTGTTAGGGTTAGGGTTAGGGTTAGAGTTACAGTTAGGGATAGATTTAGTGTTAGGGTTAGGTTAGGTTAAGTGTTAGGGTTGTAGTATTGGTAAGGTTTAGGTTAAGGGTTAGGTTTAAGGTTAGGCTGAGACTTAGGATTAGGTTCGGGGTTACATTTAGGGATAGAGTGTTAGGGTTAGTGTGATGGTTAGGGTTTGGTTTATGGTTAGTGTTAGTGTTAGTGTTAGAGTTAGGGTTAGTGTTAGAGTAAGTGTTAGGGTTAGAGTTAGAGTTCACTTTAGAGGATTATCGTTAGACTTATGGTTAGAGGGTTAGGGATAGTGTTCGGGTTAGGGAAAGGATTAGGTTTGGGGTTAGGTTTAGGGTTAGCGTTAGGCTTAGTGTTAGGGTTAGGGTTAGGGTTAGGGTTAGGGTTAGGGTTAGGGTTAAGGTTAGAGGGTTAGGGGTAGGGTTAATGTTAGGTTTAGGGTAAGACTTAGGTTTAGGATTAGGGTTAGTGTTAGGGTTACCGTTACGGTTAGTATTAGGGTTAAGGTTAGGGTTAGGTGTAGGTTTAGAGTGTTGGATGTTTAGGGTTAGGGTTATGGTTATGGTTATGTTTAGTTAGGTTTAGTTTCAGGGTTAGGGTTAGGGTTAGGGTTAGGGTTAAGGTTAGTGTTAGGGTTAAGTTTAGTGTTAGGGTCAGGTTTAGGTTTAGGTTTAGGGTTAGTGTTAGTGTTAGTGTTAGTGTTAGTGTTAGAGTGTTATATGTATAGGGTTATGGTTATGGTTATGGTTAGGTTTAGAAGGTTGGGGTTAGCGTTAGGGTTAGGTTTAGAGGTTTAGGGTTGGTGTTAGGGTCAGGTTTAGCGTTAGGGTTAGAGGTAAGTGTTAGGGTTAGGGTTATGTTTAGGGTTAGAGGGTTAGAGGGTTAGGTTTAGAGGCTTAGGGATAGGGTTAGGGTTAGATTGTTAGTTTTAGGGTTAGGGTTACGTTTAGGGTTAGGCTTAGGGCTAGAGGGTTAGGGTTCGGGTTAGTGTTAGGGTTTTGATTATCATTAGAGGGTTATTGTTAGGATTAGCGTTAGGGTTCGGGTTCACCATAGAGGATTATGGTTAGACTTATGGTTAAAGGGTTACAGTTAGGGTTCGGGTTAGGGTTCGGGTTAGGCTTAGGGCTAGGGTTGAATTGAATGGTTATTATTAGGTTTATGTTTATGGATATGTTTAGGGTTAGATTTAGAGTTACTGTTACTGTTAGGGTTAGGTTTAATGTTTGTTTTAGGGTTTAGTGTTAGGGTCAGTGTTAGGGCTAGTGTTAGTGTTAGGTGTTAGGGTTAGGGTTAGGGTTAGAGTTACAGTTAGGATTAGATTTAGTGTTAGGGTTAGGTTAGGTTTAGGGTTAGGGTTGGAGCATGGGTAAGGTTTATGTTAAGTGTTAGTTTTAAGGTTAGGGTGAGACTTAGGGTTAGGTTCGGGGTTACGTTTAGGGAGAGAATGTTAGGGTTAGGGTTATGGTTAGGGTTTAGTTTAATGGTTAGGGTTAGTGTTAGTGTAAGAGTTAGGGTTAGTGTTAGAGTAAGTGTTAGGTTTAGTGTTAGAGTTCACGTTAGAGGATTATCGTTAGACTTATGGTTAGAGGGTTAGGGTTAGTGTTCAGATTAGGGTAAGGATTAGGTTTGGGGTTAGGTTTAGGGTTAGCATTAGGCTTAGGGTTAGGGTTAGGGTTAGGGTTACCGTTAGAGGGTTAGGGTTAGCGTTAAGGTTAGGTTTAGGGTAAGACTTAGGCTTAGGATTAGGGTTAGTGTTAGGGTTAGCGTTATGGTTAGTATTAGGGTTAATGTTAGGGTTAGGTGTAGGTTTAGAGGGTTGGATGTTTAGGGTTTGGGTTATGGTTATGGTTAGGTTTAGTTAGGTTTAGTTTGAGGTTTAGGGTTACGGTTCGGTTAGGTTTATGGTTAGGGTTAGTGTTAGTGTTAGGTTTATGGTTAGGGTTAGAGTAAGTGTTAGGGTTAGGGATAGTGTTAGGGTTAGGCTAACGGTTAGGGTAATTATTTGGTTTGACTGACGGTTGGGTTTAGGGATATGCTTAGACATAGGGCTAGGATTAGAGGGTAAGTGTTAGGGTTATGTTTAGAGAGTTAGAGGGATAGGAAAAGGGTTGGGGTTAAGGTTAGGTTTAGAGGGTTACTGTTAGGATTAGTGTTAGGGTTTGAGGGTTAGTATTAGTGTTAATGTTAGAGGGTTAGGGCTAGGGCTGGGTTAGGTTTACGGTTAGAGTTAGAGTTAGTTTTTGGATTAGGGTTAGGGTTAGAATTTAGGGGTAGTTTGAGGGTTTGGGTTAGGGTTAGAGTTTCTTTTAGTGTTAGAATTATGGTTAGGTTTAGTGTTAGGGTTAGGTTTAGTTTTAGGGTTAGGTTTAGGGTTAGTGTTTATGTTAGGGTTAGAGCATTAGAGGTTTAGTGTTAGGGATAGGGTTACGCTTAGGGTTAGAGGGTTAGGGTTAGTGTTAATGTTAGGTTATGGTAAGCATAGGTTTAGGATTAGGGTTAGTGTTAGGGTGAGCTTTATAGTTAGTATTAGGATTAGTGTTAGTGTTAGTTTTAGGGTTAGAATATTGGATGTTTAGGATTAGGGTTATGGTTATGGTTAGGTTTAAAGGGTTGGGGTTAGGGTTAGGTTTAGAGGGTTAGGGTTGGTCTTAGGGTCAGGGTTGGTGTTAGGGTTAGAGTTTAGGTTTAGTGTTAGTATTAGGGTTAGGGCTATGGTTAGGGATAGAGAGACTGGTTTATAGGCTTATTGATAGTGTTAGGTTTAGAGTGTTAGATTTAGGGTTAGGGTTAGATTTAGGGTTAGTGTTAAAAGGTTAGAGGGTTAGGGTTCGGATTAGTGTTAGGGATATGGTTAGCATTTGAGGGTTAGAGAATTATGGTTAAACTTATGGTTAGAGGGTTAGGGTTAGGGTTCGGGTTAGGTTAAGTGTTTGGTTTAGGGCTAGTGTTAGACGATTGGATGGTTAGTGTTAGGGTTATGGTTATGGATAGGGTTAGGGTTAGATTTAGCGTTACCATTACTGTTAGGGTTAGGGTTAAGGTTTGTGTTAGGGTTTAGGTTTTGGGTTAGTGTTAGGGCTAGAGTTAGTGTTAGGAGTTAGGGTTAGGGATAAGTTTAGAGTTACAGTTAGTGTTAGATTTAGTGTTAGGGTTAGGTTAGGTTTAGTGTAGGGTTGGTGTTAGGGTAAGGTTTATGTTAAGGGTTAAGTTTAGGGTTAGGGTGAGGTTTAGGTTAAGGTTTTGGGTTACAATTAGGGTGAGAGTGTTAGGGTTAAGGTTACGGTTAGGGGTAGGTTTATGGTTAGGGTTAGTGTTAGTGTTAGGGTTAGTGTTAGGTTTAGAGTAAGTGTTAGGGTTAGGGTTAGTGTAACGGTTAGGGTAACGTTTAGGGTTAGGATTAGGTTTCAGTGACGGTAGTGTTTAGGGTTATGGTTAGGCTTAGGGTAAGGATTAGAGGGTAAGTGTTCGGGTGATATTTAGAGAGTTAGAGGGTTAGGGTTAGGGTGGGGATTAAGGTCAGTTTTAGAGGGTTATGGTTTGTGCTAAATTTAGGGTTTGAGGGTCAGTATTAGTGTTAGTGTTAGAGCGTTAGTGCTAGGGTTTGGGTTAGGGTAAGGGTTAATTTTAGTGTTAGGGTTAGGGTTAGTGTTAGTGTTAGAGTTAGGGTTATGTTTATGTTTAGGGTTAGGTTTAGGTTTAGGGTTAGGGTTAGGGTTAGTGTTAAGTTTAGAGCTTTAGAGGGATAGAGTTAGGGGAAGGGTTAGGCTTAGGGGTACGGTTAGGCTTAGGGTTAGAGGTTTAGGTTTAGGGTTAAGTTTATGTTTAGGGTAAGGCCTAGGTTTAGGATTATGGTTAGTGTTAGTGTTAGGGTTAAGGTTAGTATTAGGGTTAGGGTTAGGGTGAGCTTTAGGGTTAGACGGTTGGATGTTGAGGGTTATGCTTATGGTTATGGTTATGTTCAGAGGGTTGGGGTTAGCGTTAGGGTTAGGTTTAGAGGGTTAGGGTTCGTCTTAGTGTCAGGGTTAGTGTTAGCATTAGGGTTAGGATTAGAGGGTTAGGTTTAGAGGCTTATTGATAGGATTAGGGTTAGCGTGTTATAGGATTAGGGTTACGGTTAGTGTTAGGGTTACGGTTAGAGGGTTAGAGGGTTAGGGTTCGGGTTAGTGTTAGGGTTACGGTTAGAGGGTTAGAGGGTTAGGGTTCGGGTTAGTGTTAGGGATATGGTTAGCATTAGAGGGTTATTTTTAAGATTATGTTTACGGTTAGGGTTCACGTTAGATGATAATGGTTAGAATCACAGCTAGAGTGTTAGGGTTAGGGTTCGGGTTAGGGTAAGTGTTAGAGTTAGGGTTAGTGTTAGGGATAGGGTTAGGTTTAGGGTTATGGTTAGGGTTAGGGTTAGTGTTAGTGTTAGGGTTAGAGTGTTAGAGGGTTAGTGTTAGGGATAGGGTTAGGCTTAGGGTTAGAGAGTTAGGGTTAGTGATAGGGTTACTGTTAGGTTTAAGGTTAGGGTTAGGTTTAGTGCTGGGTTAGGGTTAGGGTTAGTGTTAGTGTTTGGGTTAGGGTTAGAGTGTTTGGGATATGGTTAGGCTTAGAATTAGAGTTTTAGGGTTAGTATTAGGGTTAGGGTTAGGTTTAGGGTTAGGTTTAGGGTTAGGGTTAGGGATAGGGTTAGGGTCAAATTTTGGGTTAGGTTTAGTTTTGGGTGACGTTTGGGTTTAGCGTTATGTTTACGCTTAGGTTTAGGATTAAAATTTAAGTGATAGGGTTATGTTTTGAGAATTAGAGGGTTAGGGTTAGGGTTAGGGTTAGGGTTAAGTTAGGGTTAGAGGGTTACAGTTAGGGTTAGTGTTAGGGTTTGAGGGTTAGTATTAGTGTTAGGGATAGAGGGTTAGTGCTAGGGATAGGGTTAGGTTTAGGGTTAGAGTTAGGGTTAGCTTTAGGGTTAAGGTTAGTGTTAGGGTTTAGGGTTCGTTTAGGGTTAGGTTTAGTTTTATGATTAGTGTTAGTGTTAGTGTTAGTGTTAGGGTTAGTGTTAGGGTGAGGGTAAGGGTTAGTTTTAGGGTTAGGGTTAGGGTTAGGTTTAGGGTTAGTGTTAGGGATAGGGTTAGGTTTAGGGTTAGGTTAGGGTTAGTGTTAGTGTTAGGTTTAGGGTTAGAATGTTGGATGTTTAGGATTAGGGTTATCGTTATGGTTGTGGTTAGGTTTAGAGGGTTGGGGTTAGCGTTAGGGTTAGGTTTAGAGGGTTAGGGTTGGTCTTAGGGTCAGGGTTAGTGTTAGGTTTAGAGATTAGGTTTAGTGTTAGTGTTAGGGTTAGGGCTATGGTTAGGGATAGAGGGATAGGTTTAGAGGCTTATTGACAGTGTTAGGTTTAGAGTGTTAGATTTAGGGTTAGAGTTAAATTTAGGATTAGGGTTAGGTTTAGAGGGTTAGAGGGTTAGGGTTCGGGTTAGTGTTAGGGATATGGTTAGCATTAGAGTGTTATTTTTATTATTAGGTTTAGGGTTAGGGTTCACGTTAGAGGATTATGGTTAGACTTATGGTTAGAGGGTTAGGGTTAGTGTTCAGGTTAGGGTAAGTGTTAGGGTTAGGGCTAGTGTTAGACGACTGGATGGTTACTTTTAGGGCTATGGTTATGGATAGGGTTAGGGTTAGAGTTAGAGTTACCGTTACTGTTAGGGTTAGGGTTAAGGTTTGTGTTAGGGTTTCGGGTTAGGGTTAGTGTTAGGCCTAGTGTTAGTGTTAGGTGTTAGGGTTAGGTTTAGGTTTAGAGTTACAGTTAGTGTTAGATTTAGTGTTAGGTTAGGTTAGGTTAGGTTTAGGGAAATGGTTGGGGTTAGGGTAAGGTTTAGGTTAAGGGTTATGTTTAGGGTTAGGGTGAGGGTTAGGTTAAGTTTTGGGGTTATAATTAGTGTGAGAGAGTTTGGGTTAGGGTTATTGTTACGGTTAGGTTTATGTTTAGGGTTAGTGTTAGTGTTAGGGTTAGTGTTATTTTTAGAGTAAGTGTTAGGGTTAGGGTTAGTGTAAGGGTTAGGGTAATGTTTAGGTTTAGGATTAGGTTTCAGTGACGGTAGGGTTTAGGGTTATTGTTAGGCTTAGGGAAAATATTAGAGGGTAAGTGTTCGGGTGATATTTAGAGAGTTCGAGGGTTAGGGTTAGGGTGGGGATTCAGGTCAGGGTTAGAGGGTTACGGTTTGTGTTAAATTTATGGTTTGAGGGTTAGTATTAGTGTTAGGGTTAGAGGGTTAAGGCTTGGGCTAGGGTTAGGGTTAGGGTAACGTTTAGGGTTAGGATTAGATTTCAGTGACGGTAGGGTTTAAGGTTATGATTCAGCTTAGGGGTAGGTTTAGAGGGTGTTAGGGTTATGTTTAGAGAGTTAGAGGGTTATGGTTAGGGTTAGGGTTAAGGTTAGATTTGGAGGGTTACGGTTAGGGTTAGTGTTAGGGTTTGAGGGTTAGTATTAGTGTTAGGGATAGAGGGGTAGGGCTAGGGATAGTGTTAGTCTTAGGGTTAGATTACAGTTAGTTTCAGGGTTAGGGGTAGGGTTAGGGTTTAGGGTTAGGTTTAGGTTTAGGATTAGGATTAGTTTTAGGGTTAGTGTTAGGGTTAGTGTTAGGGTTAGGGGTAGTGTTATGGTTAGGTTTAGTGTTAGGGTTAGGGTTAGGTTTAGGGTTAGGTTTAGGGTTAGTGTTAGTGTTAATTTTAAGGTTAGAGCGTTACAGGGATAGGGTTAGGGGTAGGGTTAGGCATAGGGTTAGAGAGTTAGGGTTAGGGTTAAGGTTCGTTTTAGGGTAAGGCTTAGGTTTAGGATTAGGGTTATTGTTTGGGTTAGCATTACTTTTAGTATTAGGGTTCGTGTTAGGGTTAGGTTTAGGTTAAGATGGTTGGATGTTTAGGGTTACGGTTATGGTTATGGTTAGGATTAGAGGGTTGGGGTTAGGGTTAGGGTTAGGTTTAGAGGTTTAGGGTTGGTGTTAGGGTCAGGGTTAGTTTTAGGGTTAGAGGTTAGGTTTAGTGTTAGTGTTAGTGTTAGGGTTATGGTTAGAGTTAGAGGGTTAGAGTGTTAGGTTTAGAGGCTTAGGGATAGGGTTAGGGGTAGATTGTTAGTTTTAGGGTTAGCGATACGTTTAGGGTAAGGTTTAGGGCTAGATGTTTAGAGGGTTAAGGTTCGGGTTAGTGTTAGGTATATGGTTACCATTAGAGTGTTATTGTTAGGATTAGGGTTAGGGTTCGGGTTCACCGTAGAGGATTATGGTTAGACTTATGGTTAAAGTGTTAGGGTTAAGATTCGGGTTAGGGTAAGGGTTAGGCTTAGGGCTAGGTTTAGACAATTTTATGGTTATTGTTAGGTTTATGTTTATGGATATGTTTAGGGTTAGAGTTAGAGTTACTGTTACTGTTAGGGTTAGGTTTAATGTTTGTTTTAGGGTTTAGTGTTAGGGTCGGTGTTAGGGCTAGGGTTAGTGTTAGGTGTTAGGGTAAGGGTTAGGGTTAGAGTTACAGTTAGGGTTAGATTTAGTGTTAGGGTTACATTAGGTTTAGGGTTAGGGTTGGAGTATGTGTAAGGTTTAGGTTAAGGGTTAGATTTAAGGTTAGGGTGTGACTTAGGGTTATGTTTGGGGTTATGTTTAGGGTGAGAGAGTTAGGGTTAGTGTTATGGTTAGGGTTAGGTTAGGGTTAGGGTTAGGTTAGGGTTAGGTTTAGGTTTAGTGTTAGGTTTAGGGATAGTGTTAGTGTTAGGGTTAGAGCGTTAGACGGATATGGTTAGGGGTAGGGTTAGGCTTAGGGTTAGAGGGTTAGGTTTACAGGCTTATTGATAAGGTTAGTCATAGAGTGTTAGATTTAGGGTTAGGGTTAGATTTAGTGTTGGGTTAGGGTTAGAGGTTTAGAGGGTTAGGGTTCGGTTAGTGTTAGGGTTATGGTTGCATTAGAGGGTTATTGTTAGGATTAGGGTTAGGCTTAGGGTACACGTTAGAGGATTATGGTTAGACTTATGGTTAGAGGGTTAATGTTAGGGTTCAGGTTATGGTAAAGTTTAGCTTTAGGGCTAGGGTTAGACGATTGGATGGTTAGTGTTAGGGTTATGTTTATGGATAGGGTTAGGTTTACAGTTAGAGTTACTGTTATTGTTTATGTTAGGGTTAAGGTTTTTGTTAGGGTTTAGGGTTAGAGTTAGTGTTAGAGCTAGGGTTAGTGTTAGGTGTTAGGGTTAGGTTTAGGGTTAGAGTTACAGGTAGGGTAAGATTTAGTGTTCGGTTTAGGTTAGGTTTAGTGTTAGGGTTGGAGTAAAAGTAAGGTTTAGGTTAAGGTTTAGGTTTAGCGTTAGGATGAGAGTTAAGGTTAGGGTTAGGGTTAGTGTTGTAGTCAGGGGTTATACACAGAGAACAATTCAGATCAGGATATGGAGTTTATATTACTATTTTTATAATGGTCACCGGAAGTTAACACAGGAGAATGCAGGAAATCCATCCTAACACCAACGACATAGATTATTTAGTCAAGAGCCTAAACCCCACAGCAATGTCCCACATGAGTGCAGATAAAAACCCAGAGCTCAGGACAACGCCTCCACGAGTCCAACTGGAAATCCAGGGCCCACAAGGACTCACGATAGTCTTTTTTATGGATTCGTGCCGGGAAGACCCAAGGGTCAGCGTTGGAAGCCAGAAAGTCTATGCCAGCAGGATGAAGGAGCTGTGCTAGTGGGATGAGGGTTCTACACTGGAGCTGAGAAGTAACACTCACAACAAAGAGCGAGGCTGTCCTGAAAGGAACCACAGCTGTCCTCAGTGACACGGAGGCCCCCAGCTCCTCTGACGACAAGCACAGTCGGGTACGTGCCAGGAAGCAGTGTGGCGAGTTCATCCTGGATACCAGGCAGCACATGTCTTCCCCTCTGGAGCCAGGAAGCAATGCTCGATGTGAAGACCAAAGCTTCTCCAGAACCAACAGCTCAGACAGCAACTTGTAGGAGAACCAACAATACCTCCATAACGCCTCAATCCCTCTCCAACAGCTCCCCTCTCCACCTATTTATCCTGGCAGCCCTCCTCAGCTGGAGCATCTTCTCTCAATGCATGCTGATGTAATCCAGCTGGCGTTAAGTTGACCACTAGTTATAGAACCATAACAATCCACCCCCTGTCGACTTAATAACCACACGCATTACCTTAACTATAGTCCTTAGTGGCAGGTTTGTTACATTAATAAAACAATTACATATATACATAATTCTTTTTACACTTAATTCCTGCATCAAAACCAAAACATTTAAAAGGTGACCAAAGTTCAACATTAAAACACAGTATTTTGACAAATCAACTGGGTTACAAACAAATAAAACATTAAAATCGCACTAAAAGAACAATTACAATCACAGTCCTCGCTTTCAATTAACTATAACATGGCATGGTAAGACTAAAATATAAGCATCTCCTGCAATTCAAATAAACTCTCCATTTTTCCATTATCTTATTCTAAACAACCATGTTCTCTGTTTCATCATTACAACCCACAGTTCCAATGGAGCCTTCTTCTTGGCCAAGTGTTTTAATTTGCTCTACTCGCCCTTTGCTCTAAATTTCAAAATACATCTGGTCGAAAGTTCTCTAATGTAACCATGCTACCATCCCTAAAGTAGACTGCACTGAAATTCTTCTGCCACCCAGATAATATCTCTAAATACAAACAAGAAGACCAACTTTCATCTAAAGCACAATATACTACCTGGACAACTGCAGACATTGCAGTCTTTCTCAACAGAAGCCTCCCAAGCTTCATGTTAACTGGCAGCATTTCCATCAGTACTCCGATCTTCCTGGGTCCGACCAGAGTCTCCAAAATAATACAGCACACAGGGGCTGTCTCTTTGGACAGTCTCTCAAATATTTTCAAATTAATTTCTAAGGCTCTCCAGTCACATGACCAGGCAAGATAACAGCAATGACCCCACTCCTGGTACCAATTTCTGTTGTAGTCAGGGGTTATACACAGAGAACAATTCAGATCAGGACATGGAGTTTATATTACTATTTTTATAATGGTCACCGGAAGTTAACACAGGAGAATGCAGGAAATCCATCAGCAACACCAAAGACATAGTTTATTTAGTCAAGAGCCTAAACCCCACGGCAATGTCCCACATGAGTGCAGATAAAAACCCAGAGCTCAGGACAACGCCTCCACGAGTCCAACTGGAAGTCCAGGGACCACAAGGACTCACGATAGTCTTTTTTACGGATTCGTGCCGGGAAGACCCAAGGGTCAGCGGTGGAAGCCAGAAAGTCTATGCCAGCAGGATGAAGGAGCTGTGATAGTGGGATGAGGGTTCTACACTGGAGCTGAGAAGTCACACTCACAACAAAGATCGAGGCTGTCCTGAAAGGAACCACAGCTGTCCTCAGTGACACGGAGGCCCACAGCTCCTCCGACAACAAGCACAGTTGGGTACGTGCCAGCAAGCAGTGTGACGAGTTCATCCTGGAGACCAGGCAGCACATGTCTTCCCCTCCGGAGTCAGGAAGCAATGCTCGATGTGAAGACCAAAGCTTCTCCAGAACCAACAGCTCAGACAGCAACTTGTAGGAGAACCAACAATGCCTCCATAACACCTCAGTCCCTCTCCAACAGCTCCCCTCTCCACGTATTTATCCTGCCAGCCCTCCTCAGGTGGAGCATCTTCTCTCAATGCATGCTGATGTAATCCAGCTGGCGTTAAGTTGACCACTAGTTATCGAACCATAACAGTTAAGGTTAGGGTTAGAGTAAGTGTTAGGGTTAGGGTTAGTGTTAGGTTTAGAGTAATGGTTAGGGTTAGGATTAGGTTTGGGTGACGGTTGGGTTTAGGGTTATGTTTAGGCTTAGTGTAAGTATTAGAGGGTAAGTGTTAGGGTAATGTTTAGAGAGTTAGAGGGTTAAGGTTATGGTGGGGGTTAATGTTAGGGTTAGAGGGTTACGGTTAGGGTTAGTGTTAGGGTTTGAGGGTTAGGATTAGTGTTAGGGTTAGAGGGTTAGGGCTAGGCATAGTGTTAGTGTTAGGGTTAGAGTTAGGGTTAGTTTTAGGGTTAGGGTTAGGGTTAGGGTTTAGGGTTAGGGTTAGGGTTAGAGTTAGTGTTAGTTTTAGGATTAGCGTTAGGGTTAGTGTTAGTTTTAGTGTTAGAGCGTTAGAGGGTTATGGTTAGGGATAGGCTAAGGCTTAGCGTTAGAGGGTTAGGGTTAGTGTTAGGGTTAGGGTTCGGTTTAGGTTTAGGGTAAGGGTTAGTGTTAGGTTTAGTGTTAGGGTTCTAGGGTTAGTATTAGTGTTAGGGATAGAGGTTTAGGGCTAGGGATAGTCTTAGGGTTAGGGATAGAGTTTGGTTTAGTTTTATGGTTAGGGTTAAGGTAAGTGCTAGTTTTTGGTTTAGGGTTAGGTTTAGGGTTAGGGTTAGTGTTAGGGTTAGGTTTCGGGTTAGGTTTAGGGTTAGTGTTAGGGTTAGGTTTCGGGTTAGGTTTAGGGTTAGTGTTAGTGTTAGGGTTAGAGCGTTAGAAGGATACGGTTAGGGGTAGTTTTAGGCTTAGAGTTAGAGGGTTATGTTTAGAGGCTTATTGATAGGGTTAGGGTTAGAGTGTTAGATTTATTGTTTGGGTTAGCTTTAGGGTTAAGTTAGGGTTAGAGGTTTAGAGGGTTAGGGTTCAGGTTAGTGTTAGGGATATGGTTAGCATTAGAGGTTTATGGTTAGGATTAGGTTTAAGGTTAGCGTTCACGTTAGAGGATTATGGTTAGACTTATGACTAGAGTGTTAGGGTTAGGGTTCGTGTTAGTGTAAGGATAGAGTTAGGGTTAGTGTTAGGGTTAGGGTTAGGTTTAGGTTTAGGGTTAGGTTTAGTGTTAGTGTTAGGGTTAGAGTGTTAGAGAGTTAGTGTTAGGGATAGGGTTAGGCTTAGGGTTAGAGTGTTAGGGTTAGTGTAGGGTTATTGTTAGTTTTAGGTTTAGGGTTAGGTTTAGTGTTAGGGTTAGGCTTAGGGTTAGGGTTAGGTTTAGGTTTAGGGTAAGAGTAAGTGTTAGGGTTAGTGTTAGTGTTAGGATAAATGTTAGGGTTAGATTTAGGTTTGGGTGACGGTTGGATTTAGGGTTATGCTTAGACTTAGGGTTAGGATTAGAAGGTAAGTCTTAGGGTTATGTTTAGAGAGTTAGAGGGTTAGGATTAGGGTTAGGGTTAATGTTTGGGTTAGAGTCTTACGGTTAGGGTTAGTTTTAGAGTTTGAGGGTTAGTATTAGTGTTAGGGATAGAGGGTTAGGGCTAGCGAAATGGTTAGGATTAGGGTTATAGTTAGGGTTTGTTTTAGGGTTAGGGTTAGGAATAGGGTTTAGGGTTAGGGTTAGGGTTAGGGTTAGGGTTAGGGTTAGGGTTAGAGTTAAAGTTAGGGTTAGATTTAGTGTTAGGGTTAGGTTAAGTTTAGGGTTAGTGTTGGAGTATGGGTAAGGTTCAAGTTAAGGGTTAGGTTTAGGGTTAGGGAGAGACTTAGGGTTAGGTTTGCGGTTACGTTTAGGGAGAGAGTGTTAGGGTTAGGGTTATGGTTAGGGTTAAGTTTATGGTTAGGGTTAGTCATAGTGTTAGAGTTAGGGTTAGTGTTAGAGTAAGTGTTAGGGTTAAGGTTAGAGTTAGGGTTAGGTTTAGGTTTAGCGTTTAGGGTTAGGTTTAGTGTTTTTGTTAGGTTAGGGTTAGGTTTATGGTTAGGGTTAGTGTTAGTGTTAGGGTTAGAGCGTTAGAGGGATACGGTTAGGGGTAGTGTTAGGCTTAAGTTTAGAGTGTTAGGTTTAGAGGCTTATTGATAGGGTTAGGGTTAGAGTGTTAGATTTAGGGTTAGGGTTAGATTTAGGGTTAGGTTAGGGTTAGAGGTTTAGAGGGTTAGGGTTCGGGTAGTGTTAGGGATATGGTTAGCATTAGAGGGTTATTGTTAGGATTAGCTTTAGGGCTATGGTTCACGTTAGAGGATTATGGTTATACTTATGGTTAGAGGGTTAGGGTTAGGGTTCGGGTTAGGGTAAGATATAGGGTTAGGTCTAGGGTTAGAGGGTTAGGGTTAGTGTAGGTTTATTGTTAGGTTTAGGTTTAGGGTTAGGTTTATTGTTAGGGTTAGGGTTAGGTTTAGGGTTAGGTTTACAGTAAGAATAAGTGTTAGGGTTAGGGTTAGTGTTAGGTTTAGGATAATGGTTAGGGTTAGGTTTAGGGTTGGGAGAAGGTCGGGTTTAGGGTTATGGTTAGGCTTAGGGTTAGCATTAGAAGGTAAGTGTTAGGGTTATGTTTAGAGAGTCAGAGGGTTAGGATTCGGGTTAGGGTTAAGGTTAGGGTTAGATTCTTATGGTTAGGGATAGTGTTAGGGTTTGAGGGTTAGTATTAGTGGTAGGGATAGAGGGTTAGGGCTAGGGATATGGTTAGGGTTAGTGTTAGAGTTAGGGTTTGTTTTAGGGTTAGGGTTAGGAATAGGTTTTATGGTTAGGGTTAGGGTTAGGTTTAGGGTTAGGGTTAGGTTTAGTATTAGGTTTAGGTTTAGAGCTTTAGAAGGTTAGGGTTAGGGGTAGGGTTAGGCTTATGGCTAGAGGGTTAGGGTTAGTGTTAGGGTTTGGGTTAGGTTTAGAGTTAGGGTTAGGTTTAGTGTTAGGTTTAGAGTTAGTGTTATGGTAAGAGTAAGTGTTATGGTTATGGTTAGTGTTAGGGTTAGGGTAAAGTTTAGGCTTAGGATTTGGTTTGGGTGACGGTTGAGTTCAGGACTATAGTTAAGCTTAGGGTTAGGATTAGAGTGTAAGTGTTAGGGTTATGTTTAGAGAGTTAGAGGGTTAGGGTTAGGGTTCGGGATAAGGTTAGGTTTAGAGGGTTACGGTTATGGTTAGTGTTAGGATTTGTGGGTCAGTATTAGTGTCAGGGATAGAGGGTTAGGGCTAGGGATAGTGTTAGGGTTAGGGTTAGAGTTAGGGTTAGTTTTAGGGTAAGGATTAGGATCAGGGTTCAGAGTTAGGGTTGGGGTTAACGTTAGGGTTGGGGTTAGGGTTAGGTTTAATGTAAGGCTTAGGTTTAGGATTAGGGTTAGTGTTAGTGTTAGCGTCATTGTTAGTATTAGGGTTAGGTTTAGGGTTAGGTTTAGGGTTAGAGTGTTCGATGTTTAGGGTTAGGGTTCTGGTTATGTTTAGGATTAGAGGGTTGGGGTTGCTTTAGGGTTAAGTTTAGAGGGTTAGGGTTTGTCTTGGTGTTAAAGTTAGCGCTAGGCTTGGAGGTTAGGTTTAGTGTTAGGTTTAGGGTTATGTTTAGGGTAATGGTTAGCGTCAGATGGTTAGAGTTTAGGTTTAGGGTTCGATTTAGGGTTAGGGTTAGAGGCTAAGGATAGGGCTAGGGTTAGATTGTTACTTTTAGGGTTAGGCTTAGGGTTAGAATGTTAGGTTTAGTGTTAGGTTTAGGGTTAGGTTTAGGTTTAGTGTTAGGGTTAGGGTTAGTGTCAGGGTTAGGGTTAGGGTAAGAGTAAGTGTTAGGGTTAGGGTTAGTGTTAGGATTAGGGTAAAGGTTAGGTTTACGGTTAGGTTTGGGTGAGGGTTGTTTAGGGTTATGATTAGGCTTAGATTTAGGATTAGAAGTTAAGTGTTAGAAGTTATGTTTAAAGAGTTAGAGGGTTAGGGTTAGGGTAAGGTTTAGGTTTAGGTTTATGGTTAGGGTTAGGGTTAGGGTTAGGGTTAGGGTTAGAGTAAGTGTGAGGGTTAGGGTTTGTGTTAGGGTTAGGGTAACGGTTAGGGTTAGGATTATGTTTGGGTGATGGTAGGATTTAGGGTTATGGATAGGCTTAGGGTTTGGTTTAGAGGGTAAGTGTTAGGGTTATGTTTAGAGAGTTAGAGGGTTAGGGTTAGGGTTAGGGTTAGGGTTAAGGTTAGGTTCAGAGGGTTACCATTAGGGTTAGTGTGAGGGTGTTGAGTGTTAGTGTTAGTGTTAGGGCTAGTGCTAGGGTTAGGCTTAGGCTTAGATATAGTTTTTGTTTCAGCGTTTGGGTTAGGGTTAGGGTTAGAGTTAGGGCTAGTTGCAGGGTTAGGGATAGGGTTAGGTTTAGGGTTAGTGTTACGGTTATGGTTAGGTTTAGGATTAGGTTCAGATTACGGTTAGTTTCAGGGTTAGGGTTAAGGTTTGGTGTAGGATTAGGGTTAGTTTTATGGTTAGGGTTAGGGTTAGTGTTAGGGTTAGGTTTAGTGTTAGGGTTAGGTTTAGGTTTAGGGTTAGGGTTAGTGTTAGTGTTAGGGTTAGAGCGTTACAGGGATAGGGTTAGGGGTAAGGTTATGCTTAGGGTTAGAGTGTTAGGGTTAGGGTTAAGGTTAGGTTTAGGGTAAGGTTTAGGTTTAGGATTACGGTTAGTGTTTGGGTTAGCATTAGGGTAGGTATTAGGGTTAGTGTTAGAGTTAGGTTTCGGGTTAGACGGTTGGATGTTTAGGGTTAGGGTAATAGTTATGGTTAGGTTTAGAAGGTTAGGGTTAGCGTTAGGGTTAGGTTTAGAGAGGTAGGGTTGGTGTTTGGGTCAGGGTTAGCATTAGGGTTAGAGGTTAGTTTTAGTGTTAGGGTTAGGTTTAGGGTTATGGTTTGGGTTAGAGGCTTAGGTTTAGAGGCTTAGGGATAGGGTTAGTTTTAGATTGTTAGTTTTAGGGTTAGGGTTAGGTTTAGGGTTAGGGTTTGGACTAGAGTGTTAGAGGATTAGGGTTCGGGTTAGTGTTAGGGAAATGGTTAGCATTAAAGTATTATTGTTAGGATTAGGGTTAGGGTTCTGGTGAACGTTAGAGGATTATGGTTAGACTTATGGTTAAAGGGTTAGGGTTAGGGTTCGGGTTAGGCTAAGGTTTAGGCTTAGGGCTAGGGTTCGACAATTGGATGGTTATTGTTAGGTTCATGTTTATGGATATGTTTAGGGTTAGATTTAGAGTTACTGTTACTGTTAGGGTTAGGTTTAATGTTTGTTTTAGGGTTTAGTGTTAGGGTCAGTGTTAGGGCTGGGGTTAGTGTTAGGTGTTAGGGTTAGGCTTAGTGTTAGAGTTAGGTGTTAGGGTTACATTTAGTGTTAGGGTTAGGTTAGGTTTAGGGTTAGGGTTGGAGTATGGGTAAGGTTTAGGTTAAGGGTTAGGTTTAGGGTTAGGGTGAGACATAGGTTTAGTTTTGGGGTTACGTTTAAGGAGAGAGTGTTAGGGTTAGGGTTATGGTTAGGGTTAGGTTTATGGTTAGGGTTAGTGTTAGTGTTAGTGTTAGGGTTACTGTTAGAGTAAGTGTTAGGGTTAGAGTTAGAGTTCACGTTAGAGGAATATCATTAGACTTATGGTTAGAGGGTTAGGGTTTGTGTTCGGGTTAGGTTAAGGATTAGGTTTAGGGTTAGGTTTAGGGTTAGCGTTAGGCTTAGGGTTAGGGTTAGGGTTAGGGTTAAGGTTAGAGTGTTAGGGTTAGGGTTAATGTTAGGTTTAGGGTAAGACTTAGGTTTAGGATTAGGGTTAGTGTTAGGGTTAGCGTTATGGTTAGTATTAGGGTTAAGGTTAGGGTTAGGTGTAGGTTTAGAGGGTTGGATGTTTAGTGTTAGGGTTATGGTTATGTTAGGTTTATTTAGGGTTAGTTTGAGGGTTAGGTTTACGGTTAGGGTTAGGTTTATGGTTAGGGTTAGTGTTAGTTTTAGGTTTAGGGTTAGGGTTAGAGTAAGTGTTAGGGTTAGGGATACTGTTAGGGTTAGGCTAACGGTCAGGGTTAGGATTTGGTTTGGCTGAGTGTTGGGTTTAGGGATATTTTTAGGCTTATGGGTAGGATTAGAGGGTAAGTGTTAGGGTTATGTTTAGAGAGTTAGAGGGATAGGGATAGGTTGGGGTTAAGGTTAGGGTTAGAGGGTTACTGTTAGGGTTAGTGTTAGGGTTTGAGGGTTAGTATTAGTGTTAGTGTTAGAGGGTTTGGGCTAGGGCTAGGGTTAGGGTTAGGGTTAGACTTTGAGTTAGTTTTAGGGTTAGGGTTACGGTTAGGGTTTAGGGGTAGTTTTAGGGTTTGGGTTAGGGATAGGGTTTCTTTTAGTGTTAGAATTAGGGTTAGGTTAAGTGTTAGGGTTAGGTTTAGTTTTAGGGTTAGGGTTAGGGTTAGTGTTTATGTTTGGGTTAGAGCATTATTTGTTTAGTGTTAGGGATAGGGTTAGGCTTAGGGTTAGATCCTTAGGGTTAGTGTTAATGTTAGGTTATGGTATGGAATAGGTTTAGGATTAGGGTTAGTGTTAGGGTGAGCACTATGGTTAGTATTAGGATTAGTGTTAGTGTTAGGTTTAGGGTTAGAATGTTGGAAGTTTAGGATTAGGGTTATGGTTATGGTTAGGTTTAGAGGGTTGGGGTTAGCGTTAGTGTTAGGTTTAGAGGGTTAGGGTTGGTCTTAGTGTCAGGGTTAGTGTTAGGGTTAGAGGTTAGGTTTAGTGTTAGTGTTAGGGTTAGGGCTATGGTTAGGGATAGAGGGATAGGTTTAGAGGCTTATTGATAGTGTTAGGTTTAGAGTGTTAGATTTAGGGTTAGGGTTAGATTTAGGGTTAGGGTCAGGGTTAGAGGGTTAGAGGGTTAGGATTTCGGTTAGTGTTAGGGATATGGTTAGCATTAGAGGGTTCTTGTTAGGATTAGGGTTAGGGTTAGGGTTCACGTTAGAGGATTATGGTTAGACTTATGGTTAGAGGGTTAGGTTTAGGGTTTGGGTTAGGGTAAGTTTTAGGGTTAGGGCTAGTGTTAGACGATTGGATGGTTAGTGTTAGGGTTATGGTTATGGATAGGGTTAGGGTTAGATTTAGAATTACCGTTACTGTTAGGGTTAGGGTTAAGGTTTTTGTTAGGTTTTAGGGTTAGGGTTAGTGTTAGGGCTAGTGTTAGTGTTAGGTGTTAGGGTTAGGGCTTGGGTTAGAGTTACAGTTAATGTTAGATTTAGTGTTAGGTTTAGGTTAGGTTTAGGGATAGGGTTGGGGTTAGGGTAAGGTTTAGGTTAAGTGTTAAATTTAGGATTAGGGTGAGGGTTAGGTTAAGGTTTGGGGTTACTATTAGCGTGAGAGTGTTAGGATTAGGGTTATGGTTAGTGTTAGGTTTATGGTTAGGGTTAGTGTTAGTGTTAGGGTTAGTGTTAGGTTTAGAGTAAGTGTTAGGGTTAGGGTTAATGTAAGGGTTAGGGTAACGTTTAGGGTTAGGATTAGTTTTCAGTGACGGTAGGGTTTAGGGTTATGGTTAGGCTTGGGGTAAGGATTAGAGGGTAAATGTTCGGGTGATATTTAGAGAGTTACAGGGTTAGGGTTAGGGTGGGGATTAAGGTCAGGTTTAGAGGGTTACGATTTGTGTTAAATTTATGGTTTGAGGGTTAGTATTAGTGTTAGGGTAAGAGGGTTAGGGCTAGGTCTAGGGTTAGGGTTAGGGTTAGGTTTAGGATTAGTTTTAGGGTTAGTGTTAGGATTAGGGTTTAGGGTTAAGGTTTGGGTCAGTGTTAGGGTTAGTTTTAGTGTTAGGGTTAGGGTTAGTTTTACTGTTAGATTTAGGGTTAGAGTGTTTGGGATAGGGTTAGGCTTAGAGTTAGAGGGTTAGGGTTAGTGTTAGGGTTAGTGTTAGGTTTAGGGATAGGTTTAGGTTGAATGTCAGGGTTAGGGTTAGTGTTAGTGTTAGGGTTAGGGTTAGGGTTAGTGTACGAGTAAGTGTTAGGGTTAGGGTTAGTGTTAGGGTTAGGGTAAAGCTTAGGTTTAGGATTAGGTTTGGGTGAGGGTTGGGTTTAGGGTTATGGTTAGGCTTAGGTTTAGGATTAGAAGTAAAGTGTTAGAAGTTATGTTTACAGAGTTAGAGGGTTAGGGTTAGGGTTAGGTTTAGTTTTATGGTTAGGGTTAGTGTTAGTGTTAGTGTTAGCGTTAGGGTTAAAATAAGTGTTAGTGTTAGGGTTTAGGGTTACGGTTAGAGTAAGTGTTAGGGTTAGGGTTAGTGTTAGGGTTAGGGTATCGGTTAGGATTAGTATTAGGTTTGGGTGATGGTACGATTTAGGGTTATGGTTAGGCTTATGGTTAGGTTAGGGGGTAAGTGTTAGGGTTATGTTTAGAGAGTTAGAGGGTTAGGTTTAGGGTTAGGGTTAAGGTTAGGTTCAGAGGGTTACCGTTATTGTTAGTGTGAGGGTTTGAGTGTTAGTGTTAGTGTTAGGGATAGAGGGTTAGGGCTAGTGCTAGGGTTAGGCTTAGGCTTAGATTTAGGGTTAGTTTGAGGGTTAGGGTTAGGGTTAGGGTTTTTAGGATAGGGTTAGGGTTAGAGTTAGGGTTAGTTGCAGGGTTAGGAATAGTGTTAGGTTTAGGGTTAGTGTTTGGGTTAGGGTTAGGTTTAGGGTTAGGGTTAGGGTTAGTGTTAGTTTTAGGGTTAGAGCATTAAAGGGATAGGGTTAGGGGAAGGGTTAGGCTTAGGGGTAGGGTTAGGCTTAGGGTTAGAGGTTTAGGTTTAGTGTTAACGTTACGTTTAGGATAAGGCCGAGGTTTAGTATTATGGTTATTGTTAGTGTTAGCGTTAATTTTAGTATTAGGGTTAGGGATGGGTGAGCTTTAGGGTTAGAGGGTTGGATGTTGAGGGTTAGGGTTATGGTTATGGTAATGTTCAGAGGGTTGGGGTTAGTGTTAGGGTTAGGTTTAGAGGGTTTATTGTTGGACTTAGTGTCAGCGTTAGCGTTAGGCTCAGAGGTTAGGTTTAGTTTTAGTGTTAGTGTGAGTGTTATGGTTAGGGTTAGAGGGGTAGAGGTTATGTTTAGGGTTCGGGTTAGGGTTAGGGTTAGAGGCTTATGTATAGGGTTAGGATTAGAGTGTTAGTTTTACCGTTAAGGTTAGATTTAGGGTTAGGGTTAAGGTTAGAGGGTTAGAGGGTTAGGGTCTGGTTAGTGTTAGGGATATGGTTAGCATTAGAGTGTTATTTTTAAGATTAGGGTTAGGGTTAGGTTTCACGTTAGAGGATTATGGTTAGACTTATTTTTAGAGGGTTAGGGTTAGGATTCGGGTTAGGGTAAGTGTTAGAGTTAGGGCTAGTGTTAGACGATTGGATGGTTAGTGTTAGGGTTATGGTTATGGACAGGGTTAGGGTTAGAGTTAGAGTTATCTTTACTGTTAGGGTTAGGGTTAAGTTTTGTGATAGGGTTTAGGGTTTGGGTTAGTTATAGGGCTAGAGTTAGTGTTAGGAGTTAGGGTTAGGGTTAGGTTTAGAGTTACAGTTAGTGTTAGATTTAGTGTTAGGGTTAGGTTAGGTTTAGGGATAGGGTTGGGGTTAGGGTAAGGTTTAGGTTAAGGGTTAAGTTTAGGGTTAGGTTGACGGTTATGTTAAGGTTTGGGGTTACAATTAGGGTGAGAGTGTTAGGGTTAGGGTTATGGTTAGGGTTAGGTTTATGGTTAGGGTTAGTGTTAGTGTTAGGGTTAGTGTTAGGTTTAGAGTAAGTGTTAGGGTTAGGATTAGTGTAACGGTTAGGGTAACGTTTAGGGTTAGTATTAGATTTCAGTGATGGTAGGGTTTAGGGTTATGGTTAGGCTTAGGGTAAGGATTAGAGTGTAAGTGTTCGGGTGATATTTAGAGAGTTAGAAGGTTAGGGTTAGGGTGGGGATTAAGGTCAGGGTTAGAGGGTTACGGTTTGTGTTAAATTTAGGGTTTGTGGGTTAGTATTAGTGTTAGGGTTAGAGGGTTAGGGCTAGTGCTACGTTTAGGGTTAGGGTTAGGTTTAGGGTTAGTTTTAGGTTAGGGTTTGGGTTTAGGGTTAGGGTTTGCGTTAGTGTTAGGGTTAGTTTTAGTGTTATGGTTAGGGTTAGGGTTAGTGTTAGTGTTAGAGTTAGGGTTAAGTTTAGGTTTAGGGTTAGTGTTAGTGTTAGTGTTAGGGTTAGAGTGTTTTTGAGAGGGTTAGGCTTAGTTTTAGAGGGTTAGGGTTAGTGTTAGGGTTAGGGTTAGGTTTAGGTTTAATGTTAGGTTTAAGGTTAGTGTTAGGTTTAGGGTTAGGATTAGGATTAGGGTTAGTGTTAGGGTAAGAGTAAGTGTTAGGTTTAGGGTTAGTGTTAGGGTTAAGGTAAAGGTTAGGTTTAGGATTAGGTTTGGGTGAGGGTTGGATTTAGGGTTATGGTTACGCTTAGGGTTAGGATTAGAAGTTAAAAGTTAGAAGTTATGTTTAAAGAGTTAGAGAGTTAGGGTTAGGGTTCGGTTTAGGTTTGTGATTAGGGTTAGTGTTAGTGTTAGGGTTGGGGTTAGGGTTAGAGTAAGTGTTAGGGTTATGTTTAGTGTTAGGGTTAGGGTAACGGTTAGGATTAGGATTAGGTTTGGGTGACGGTACGATTTAGGGTTATGGTAAGGCTTATGGTTAGGTTAGGGGGTAAGTGTTAGGGTTACGTTTAGAGAGTTAGAGGGTTAGGGTTAGGGTTAGGGTTAAGGTTAGTTTCAGAGTGTTACCGTTAGGGTTAGTGTGAGGGTTTGAGTGTTAGTGTTACGGATAGAGGGTTAGGGCTAGTGCTAGGGTTAGGGTTAGGCTTAAGCTTAGATTTAGAGTTAGTTACAGGGTTAACGTTAGGGTTAGAGTTTAAGGTTAGGGTTAGGGTTAGACTTAGGGTTAGTTGCAGGGTTAGGGATATTGTTAGGTTTAGGTTTAGGGTTATGTTTAGTGTTAGTTTTAGGGTTAGAGCGTTAGAGGGATAGGGTTAGGGGAAGGGTTAGGCTTAGGGGTAGGGTTAGGCTTAGGGTTAGAGGTTTAGGTTTAGGGTTAACATTACATTTAGGTTAAGCCTAGGTTTAGTATTATGTTTAGTGTTAGTGTTAGCGTTAAGGTTAGTGTTAGGGTTAGGGTTAGGGTAAGCTTTAGGGTTAGAGGGTTGGATGTTGAGGGTTAGGGTTATGGTTATGTTCAGAGGGTTGGGGTTAATGTTAGTGTTAGGTTTAGAGTGTTAGGGTTCGTCTTAGGATCAGGGTTATGGTTAGTGTTAGGGTTAGGTTTAGAGGGTTAGGTTTAGAGGCTTATTGATAAGGTTAGTGTTAGGGTATTAGATATAGGATTAGGGTTAGGTTTAGTGTTAGGGTTACGGTTAGAGGGTAAGAGGGTTAGGGTTCGGGTTAGTGTTAAGGATTTGGTTAGCATTAGAAGGTTATTGTTAGGCTTATGTTTATGGTTAGGGTTCACGTTAGAGGATTATGGTTAGAATTATGGCTAGAGGGTTAGGGTTAGGTTTCAGGTTAGGGTAAGGGTTAGAGTTAGAGTTAGTGTTAGGGATAGGGTTAGGTTTAGGGTTAGGGTTAGCATTAGTGTTAGTGTTAGGGTTAGAGTGTTAGAGGTTTAGTGTTAGGGATAGGGTTAGGTTTAGGTTTAGGCTTAGGGTAAGAGTAAGTGTTAGGGTTAGGGTTAGTGTTAGGGTTAGGGTAAAGGTTAGGTTTAGGATTAGGTTTGGGTTAGGGTTGGGTTTAGGGTTATGGTTAGGCTTAGGGTTAGGATTAGAAGTTAAGTGTTAGAAGTTATGTTTAGAGAGTTAGAGGGTTAGGGTTAGGGTTAGGGTTAGGTTTAGGTTTATGATTAGGGTTAGTGTTAGAGTTAGGGTTAGGGTTAGGGTTAGAGTAAGTGTTAGGGTTAGGGTTAGTGTTAGGGTTAAGGTAACGGTTAGGATTAGGATTAGGTTTGGATGATGGTAGGATTTAGGGTAATGGTTAGGCTTATGGTTAGGTTAGGGGGTAAATGTTAGGTTTATGTTTAGAGAGTTAGTGGGTTAGGGTTAGGGTTAGGGTTAAGGTTAGGTTCAGAGGGTTACCGTTATGGTTAGTGTGAGGGTTTGAGTGTTAGTGTTAGTGTTAGGGATAGATGGTTAGGGCTAATGCTAGGGTTAGGCTTAGGCTTAGATTTAGGGTTAGTTTGAGTGTTAGGGTTAGGGTTAGGTTTTAAGGTTAGGGTTAGGTTTAGAGTTAGGGTTAGTTGCAGGGTTAGGGATAGTGTTAGGTTTAGGGTTAGTGTTAGGGTTAGGGTTAGGTTTAGGGTTAGGCTTAGGGTTAGTGTTAGTTTTAGGGTTAGAGCGTTAAAGGGATAGGGTTAGGGGAATGGTTAGGCTTAGGGGGAGGGTTAGGCTTAGGGTTAGAGGTTTAGATTTAGGGTTAACGTTACGTTTAAGATAAGGCCTATGTTTAGGATTATGGTTATTGTTAGTGTTAGCGTTAATTTTAGTATTAGGATTAGGGATGGGTGAGCTTTAGGGTTAGAGGGTTGGATGTTGAGGGTTAGGGATATGGTTATGGTTAGGTTCAGAGGAGTGGGGTTAGTGTTAGGGTTAGGTTTAGAGGGTTTATTGTTGGACATAGGGTCAGAGTTAGCGTTAGGCTCAGAGCTTAGGTTTAGTTTTAGTGTTAGTGTTAGGGTTATGGTTAGGGTTAGAGGGGTAGAGGTTAGGTTTAGGGTTCGGGTTAGGGTTAGGTTTAGAGGCTTAGGTATAGCGTTAGGATTAGAGTGTTAGTTTTAGGGTTAACTTTAGGTTTCGGGTTAGGGTTATGGTTAGAGGGTTAGAGGGTTAGGGTCTGGTTAGTGTTAGGGATATGGTTAGCATTAGAGGGTTATTTTTAGGATTAGGGTTAGGGTTAGGTTTCACGTTAGAGGATTATGGTTAGCCTTATGGTTAGAGGGTTAGGGTTAGATTTAGGGTTCCGGTTAGGGTAAGGATTAGTTTTAGGGCTAGGGTTAGAGGATTGGATAGATAATATTTTTATGTTTATGGATAGGGTTAGGGTTAGAGTTAGAGTTACTGTCACTGTTATGGTTAGGGTTAAATTTGGTGTTAGGGTTTAGGGTTAGTGTTAGGGCTAGGGTTAGTGTTAGGTGTTAGGGTTAGGGTTAGGGTTAGATTTACAGTTAGGGTTAGACTTAGTGTTAGTGTTAGTTTAGGTTTAGGGTTAGTGTTGGAGTAAGCCTAAGGTTTAGGTTAAGGGTTAGGTTTAGGGTTATATTGAGACTTAGGGTTAGGTTTGGGGTTTCGTTTAGGGTGAGAGTGTTATGGTTAGGGTTATGGTTAGGGTTAGGTTTATGGTTAGCGTTAGTGTTAGTTTTAGCGTTAGGGTTAGGGTTAGAGTAAGTTTTAGGGTTAGCGTTAGTGTTAGGTGTAGGGTAACCTCTAGATTTAGGATTAGGTTTGGGTGACGGTTGGGTTTAGAGTTTTGGTTAGTCTTAGGGTAAGGATTAGAGGGTAAGTTTTAGGGTTATGTTTAGAGAGTTAGAGGGATATGGTTAGGGTGTGGGTTTAGGTTTGGGTTAGAGGGTTACAGTTAGTGTTCATGTTAGGGTTTCAGGGTTAGTATTAGTGTTAGGTTTACAGGGTTAGGGCTAGAGATAGTGTTAGGGTTAGGGTTAGATTTAGCGTTAGGGTTAGGATTAGGGTTAGGGTTAGGGTTAGGGTTAGGGTTATTTTTAAGGTTAGGGTTAGGGTTAGGGTTAGTGTTAGGTTTATGGATTGGTTTAGTGTTAGTTTTAGGGTTAGAGCGTTAGAGGGTTAGGGATAGGGTTAGGCTTAGGATTAGAGTGTTAGGTTTAGTGTTAGTGTTAGGGTTAGGTTTAGGGTTAGGTTTAGGGTTAGTGTTAGGGTTAGGGTTAGTGTTAGGGTTAGGTTAATGGTTAGGGTTAGGATTAGGTTTGTGTGACGGTAGGGTTTAAGGTTATGATTCGGCTAAAGTTAGGTTTAGACGTTAAGTGTTATGGTTTTGTTTAGAGAGTTAGAGCGTTATGGTTAGAGTTAGGTTAAGGTTAGGTTTAGAGGGTTATGTTTAGTGTTAGTGTTAGGGTTTGAAGGTTAGTATTAGTGTAAGGGGTAGAGGGTTAGGGCTAGGGATAGTGTTAGTCTTAGGATTAGATTAAGGTTAGTTTCAGGGATAGGGTTTGGGTTAGGGTTTATGGTTAGGGTTAGGTTTAGGATTAGGTTTAGTTTTAGGGTTAGGGTTAGGGTTAGGGTTAAGGTTAGTGTTAGGGTTAGGTTTAGTGTTAGGGTTAGGTTTAGGTTTAGGGTTAGGGTTAGGGTTAGTGTTAGTGTTAGTGTTAGTGTTAGAGCGTTACAGGGATAGGGTTAGGGGTAGGGTTAGGCTTAGGGTTAGAGGGTTAGGGTGAGGTTTAGGGTTCAAGTTAGGGTAAGGATTAGTGTTAGGGCTAGGGTTAGAGGGTTGGATGGTTAGTGTTAGGGTTATGTTTATGGTTAGGATTAGGGTTAGAGTTAGAGTTACTGTTACTGTTAGTGTTAGGTTTAAAGTTGGTGTTAGGGTTTAGGGTTAGGGTTAGTGTTAGGGCTAGGGTTAGTGTTAGCTGTTAGGGTTAGGGTTAGTGTTAGAGTTACAGTTAGGGTAAGATTTAGTGTTAGGGTTGGAGTAAGGCTAAGGTTTAGGTTAAGGGTTAGGTTTCGGGTTTTATTGAGACTTAGGGTTAGGTTTGGGATTACGTTTAGGGTGAGAGTTTTATGGTTAGGGTTATGGTTAGGGTTAGGTTTATGGTTAGGGTTAGTGTTAGTTTTAGCATTAGGCTTAGTGTTAGAGTAAGTGTTAGGGTTAGGGTTAGTGTTAGGTGTAGGATAACTGTTAGGGTTAGGATTAGGTTTGGGTGACGGTTGGGTTTAGGGTTTTGGTTAGTCTTAGGGTAAGGATTAGACGGTAAGTTTTAGGGTTATGTTTAGAGAGTTAGAGGGTTATGGTTAGGGTGTGGGTTTAGGTTTGGGTTAGAGGGTTACGGTTAGTGTTCATGTTAGGGTGTCAGGGTTAGTATTAGTGTTAGGTTTACAGGGTTATGGCTAGGGATAGTGTTAGGGTTAGGGTTAGATTTAGGGTTAGATTTAGGGCTAGGGTTAGGGTTAGGGTTTGGGTTAGTTTTAGGGTTAGGGTTAGGGTTAGTGTTAGTGTTTGTGTTAGGGTTAGAGCGTTAGAGGGTTAGGGTTAGGGATAGGGTTAGGCTTAGGGTTAGAGTGTTAGGTTTAGTGTTAGTGTTAGGCTTAGGTTTAGCGTTCGGTTTAGGATTAGTGTTATGTTTAGGGTTAGTGTTAGGGTTAGGTTAACGGTTAGGGTTAGGATTAGGTTTGGTTGACGGTAGGGTTTAAGGTTATGATTCAGCTTAGGGTTAGGTTTAGAGGGTAAGTGTTAGGGTTATGTTTAGAGAGTTAGAGGGTTATGGTTGGGTATAGGGTTAAGGTTAGGTTTAGAGGGTTACGGTTATGGTTAGTGTTAAGGTTTGAGGGTTAGTATTAGTGTTAGGTCTAGAGGGTTAGGGCTAGGGAGAGTGTTAGTCTTAGCGTTAGATTACGGTTAGTTTCAGGGTTAGGGTTAGGGTTAGGATTAAGGGTTAGGGTTAGGTTTAGGATTAGGGTTAATTTTAGGGTTAGGGTTATGGTTAGGGTTAGGGTTAGTGTTAGGGTTTGGTTTAGTGTTAGGGTTAGGGTTAGGTTTAGGTTTAGGGTTAGGGTTAGTGTTAGCGTTACAGTTAGAGCGTTACAGGGATAGGGTTAGGGGTAGGGTTAGGCTTAGGGTTAGAAGGTTAGGGTTAGGGTTAAGGTTCGGTTTAGGGTAAGGCTTAGGTTTAGGATTAGGGTTAGTGTTTGGTTAGCATTACGGTTATTTTTAGGGTTAGTTTTAGGAATAGGTTTAGGTTAAGACGGTTGGATGTTTAGGGTTATGGTTATGGTTATGGTTAGGTTTAGAGGGTTGGGGTTAGCGTTAGGGTTAGGTTTAGAAGTTTATGGTTGGTCTTAGGGTCATGGTTAGCGTTAGGCTTAGAGGTTAGATTTAGTGTTAGAGTTAGGTTTAGGGTTCTGGTTAGGGTTAGAGGGTTAGGGTTAGGGTTAGGGTTAGGGCTAGGGTTAGGGTTAGGGTTAAGGTTAGGGTTAGGGTTAGTGTTAGTGTTAGAGTTAGGGTTAAGTTTAGTTAAAGTGTTAGTGTTAGTGTTAGTATTACGGTTAGAGTGTTTGGGATAGGGTTAGGCTTAGAGTTAGAGGGTTAGTATTAGTGTTAGGGTTAGTGTTATGTTTAGGGTTAGGTTTAGGTTTAATGTTAGGGTAAGGGTTAGTGTTAGGGTGAGGGTTAGGGTTAGGGTTAGGGTTAGGGTTAGTGTAAGAGTAAGTGTTAGGGTTAAGGTCAGTGTTAGGGTTAGTGTAAAGAATAGGTTTAGGATTAGGTTTGGGTGAGGGTTGGGTTTAGGGTTATGGTTAGGCTTAGGTTTAGGATTAGAAGTTAAGTGTTAGAAGTTATGTTTAGAGAGTTAGAGGGTTAGGGTTAGGTTTAGGATTAGGGTTAGGTTTAGTGTTAATGTTAGTGTTAGGGTTAGGGTTAGGGTTAGGGTTAGTGTTAGGGTTAGGGTTAGGGTTAGAGTGTTTGGGATAGGTTTAGGCTTAGAGTTAGAGTGTTAGAGTTAATGTTAGCGTTACGGTTAGGTGTAGGATTAGGTTTCGGGTTAGGGTTAGGGTAAGGGTTAGGGTTAGGGTCAAGTTTTGGGTTAGGATTAGGTTTGGGTGACTTTTGGGTTTAGGGTTATGTTTAGGCTTAGGGTTTGGATTAGAATTTAAGTGTTAGGGTCATGTTTAGAGAGTTAGAGGGTTAGGGTTAGGGTTAGGGTTAGGGTTAGTGTTAGAGTAAGTGTTAGGGTTAGAGTTAGAGTTCACGTTAGAGGGTTATCGTTAGACTTATGGTTAGAGGGTTAGGGTTAGTGTTCGGATTAGGATAAGGATTAGGTTTGGGTTTAGGTTTAGGGTTAGCATTAGGCTTAGGGTTAGGGTTAGGGTTCGGGTTAGGGTTAAGGTTAGAGGGTTAGGGTTAGCGTTAAGGTTAGGTTTATGGTAAGACTTAGGTTTAGGATTAGGGTTAGGGTTAGCGTTACGGTTAGTATTAGGGTTAATGTTAGGGTTAGGTGTAGGTTTAGAGTGTTGGGTGTTTAGGATTTGGGTTATGGTTATGGTTAGGTTTAGTTATGTTCAGTTTGATGTTTAGGGTTACGGTTAGGGTTAGGTTTATGGTTAGGGTTAGTGTTAGTGTTAGGTTTATGGTTAGGGTTAGAGTAAGTGTTAGGGTTAGGGATAGTGTTAGGGTTAGGCTAACGGTTAGGGTTAGGATTTGGTTTGACTGACGGTTGGGTTTAGGGATATGCTTAGGCTTAGGGGTAGGCTTAGAGGGTAAGTGTTAGGGTTATGTTTAGAGAGTTAGAGGGATAGGAATAGGTTTGGGGTTAAGGTTAGAGTTAGAGGGTTACTGTTAGGATTAGTGTTAGGGTTTGAGGGTTAGTATTAGTGTTAATGTTAGAGGGTTAGGGCTAGGGCTAGGGTTATGTTTACGGTTAGAGTTAGACTTAGTTTTTGGTTTAGGGTTAGGGTTAGAATTTAGGGGTAGTTTGAGGGTTTGGGTTAGGGTTAGGGTTTCTTTTAGTGTTAGAATTAGGGTTAGGTTTAGTGTTAGGGTTAGGTTTAGTTTTTGGGTTAGGTTTAGGGTTAGTGTTTATGTTAGGGTTAGAGCATTAGAGGTTTAGTGTTAGGGATAGGGTTACGCTTAGGGTTAGAGGGTTAGGGTTAGCGTTAATGTTAGGTTATGGTAAGCATAGGTTTAGGATTAGGGTTAGTGTTTGGGTGAGCTTTATAGTTAGTATTAGGATTAGTGTTAGTGTTAGGTTTAGGGTTAGAATGTTGGATGTTTAGGATTAGGGTTATGGTTATGGCTAGGTTTAGAGGGTTGGGGTTAGAGTTAGGGTTAGGTTTAGATGGTTAGGGTTGGTCTTAGGGTCAGGGTTGGTGTTAGGGTTAGAGGTTAGTTTTAGTGTTAGTATTAGGGTTAGGGCTATGGTTAGGATAGAGGGACAGATTTAGAGGTTTATTGATAGTGTTAAGTTTAGAGTGTTAGATTTAGGGTTAGGGTTAGATTTAGGGTTAGGGTTAAAGGGTTAGAGGGTTAGGGTTTGGGTTAGTGTTAGGGATATGGTTAGCATTTGAGGGTTATTTTTAGGATTAGGGTTAGGGTTAGGGTTCACGTTAGAGAATTATGTTTAGACTTATGGTTAGAGGGTTAGGGTTAGGGTTCGGGTTAAGTTAAGTGTTAGGGTTAGGGCTAGTGTTAGACGATTGGATGGTTAGTGTTAGGGTTATGGTTATGGATAGGGTTAGGGTTAGAGTTACAGTTACCATTACTGTTAGGGTTAGGGTTAAGGTTTGTGTTAGGGTTTAGGTTTTGGGTTAGTGTTAGGGGTAGAGTTAGTGTTAGGAGTTAGGGTTAGGGTTAGGTTTAGAGTTACAGTTAGTGTTAGATTTAGTGTTAGGGTTAGGTTAGGTTTAGGGATAGGGTTGGTGTTAGGGTAAGGTTTATGTTAAGGGTTAAGTTTAGGGTTAGGGTGAGGTTTAGTTAAGGTTTTGGGTTACAATTAGGGTGAGAGTGTTAGGGTTAGGGTTATGGTTAGGGTTAGGTTTATGGTTAGGGTTAGTGTTAGTGTTAGGGTTGGTGTTAGGTTTAGGGTAAGTGTTAGGGTTAGTGTTAGTGTAAGGGTTAGGGTAACGTTTAGGGTTAGGATTAGGTTTCAGTGACAGTAGAGTTTAGGGTTATGGTTAGGCTTAGGGTAAGGATTAGAGGGTAAGTGTTCGGGTGATATTTAGAGAGTTACAGGATTAGGGTTAGGGTGGGGATTAAGGTCAGGGTTAGAGGGTCACGGTTTGTGTTAAATTTAGGATGTGAGGATTAGTATTAGTGTTAGGGTTAGAGGGTTAGGTTTAGGCCTAGGTTTAGTGTTAGGGTTAGGTTTAGTGTTAGTTTTAGGGTTAAGGTTAGGTTTAGGGTTTTGGGTTAGGGTTTGGGTTAGGGCTAGGTTTAGTTTTAGTGTTAGGGTTAGGGTTAGTGTTAGCGTTAGAGTTAGGGTTAAGTTTAGGTTTAGGGTTAGTGTTAGTGTTAGTGTTAGTGTTAGTGTTAGTGTTAGTGTTAGGGTTAGAGTGTTTGTGATAGGGTTAGGCTTAGTTTTAGAGGGTTAGGGTTAATGTTAGGGTTAGGGTTAGGTTTAGGGTTAGGTTTAGGATTAATGTTATGGTTAGGGTTAGTGTTAGGTTTAGGGTTAGGTTTAGGGTTAGGGTTAGGGTAAGAGTAAGTGTTAGGGTTAGGGTTAGTGTTAGGGTTAGGGTAAAGGTTAGGTTTAGGATTAGGTTTGGGTGAGGGTTGGGTTTAGGGTTATGGTTAGGCTTAGGGTTAGGATTAGAAGTTAAGTGTTAGAAGTTATGTTTAGAGTGTTAGAGGGTTAGGGTTAGGGTTAGGGTTAGGGTTAGGTTTATGATTACGGTTAGTGTTAGTGTTAGGGTTAACGTTAGGGTTAGAGTAAGTGTTAGGGTTAGGGTTAGTGTTAGGGTTAGGGTAACGGTTAGGATTAGGATTAGGTTTGGGTGATGGTACGATTTAGGTTTATGGTTCAGCTTATGGTTAGGTTAAGGGGTAATTGTTGGGTTATGTTTAGACAGTTAGAGGGTTAGGTTTAGGGTTAAGGTTAGGTTCAGAGGGTTACCGTTAGGGTTAGTGTGAGGGTGTTGAGTGTTAGTGTTAGTGTTAGGGATAGAGGGTTAGGGCTAGTGCTAGGGTTAGGCTTAGGCTTAGATTTAGGGTTAGTTTGAGTGTTAGGGTTAGGGTTAGGTTTTAAGGTTAGGGTTAGGGTTAGTTGCAGGGTTAGGGATAGTGTTAAGTTTAGGTTTAGTGTTAGAGTTAGGGTTAGGTTTAGAGTTAGGGTTAGGGTTAGTGTTAGTTTTAGGGTTAGAGTGTTAGAGGGTTAGGGTTAGCGGAAGGGTTAGGCTTAGGGGTAGGGTTAGGCTTAGGGTTAGAGGTTTATATTTAGGGTTAAAGTTACGTTTAGGATAAGGCCTAGGTTTAGTATTATGGTTATTGTTAGTGTTAGCGTTAAGTTTAGTATTAGGGTTAGGGATGGGTGAGCTTTAGGGTTAGAGGCTTGGATGTTGAGGGTTAGGGTTATGGTTATGGTTAGGTTTAGAGGGTTGGGGTTTGCGTTAGCGTTAGGTTAAGAGGGTTTATTGTTGGACTTAGGGTCAGAGTTAGCGTTAGGCTCAGAGCTTAGGTTTAGTTTTAGTGTAAGTGTTAGTGTTATGGTTAGGGTTAGAGGGGAAGAGGTTAGGTTTAGGGTTCGGGTTCGGGTTAGGGTTAGAGGCTTAGGTATAGGGTTAGGATTAGAGTGTTAGTTTTAGGGTTAAGTTTAGGTTTCAGGTTAGGGTTATGGTTAGAGGGTTAGAAGGTTAGGGTCTGGTTAGTGTTAGGGATATGGTTAGAATTAGAGGGTTATTGTTAGGATTAGGGTTAGGGTTAGGGTTCACGTTAGAGGATTATGGTTAGCCTTATGGTTAGAGGGTTAGGGTTAGATTTAGGGTTCCGGTTAGGGTAAGGATTAGTGTTAGGCCTAGGGTTAGAGGATTGGATAGATAGTAACATGGTTATGTTTATGGATAGGGTTAGGGTTAGAGTTAGAGTTACTTTCACTGTTAGGGTTAGGGTTAAATTTGGTGTTAGGGTTTAGGGTTAGTGTTAGGACTAGGGTTAGTGTTAGGTGTTAGGGTTAGGGTTAGGGTTAGATTTACAGTTAGGGTTAGACTTAGTGTTAGTGTTAGTTTAGGTTTAGGGTTAGGGTTGGAATAAGGCTAAGGTTTAGGTTAAGGTTTAGGTTTAGGTTTATATTGAGACTTAGGGTTAGGTTTGGGGTTACGTTTAGGGTGAGAGTGTTATGGTTAGGGTTATGGTTAGGGTTAGGTTTATGCTTAGCGTTAGTGTTAGTTTTAGCGTTAGGGTTAGGGTTAGAGTAAGTGTTAGGGTTAGCGTTAGTGTTAGGTGTAGGGTAACTGTAAGGTTTAGGATTAGGTTTGGGTGACGGTTGGGTTTAGAGTTTTGGTTAGTCTTAGGCTAAGGTTTAGAGGGTAAGTTTTAGGGTTATGTTTAGAGAGTGAGAGGGTTGTGGTTAGGGTGTGGGTTTAGGTTTGGGTTAGAGGGTTACAGTTAGTGTTAATGTTAGGGTTTCAGGTTTAGTATTAGTGTTAGGTTTACAGGGTTAGGGCTAGGGATAGTGTTAGGGTTAGGGTTAGATTTAGGGTTAGGGTTAGGGTTAGTGTTTAGGGTTAGGGTTACGGTTAGGGTTAGTTTTAAGGTTAGGATTAGGGTTAGGGTTAGTGTTAGGGTTATGGATTGGGTTAGTGTTAGTGTTAGTGTTAGAGCGTTAGAGGGTTAGGGTTAGGGATAGGGTTAGGCTTACGGTTAGAGTGTTAGGTTTAGTGTTAGTGTTTGGGTTAGGTTTAGGGTTAGGGTTGGGGTTAGTGTTAGGGTTAAGGTTAGTGTTAGGGTTAGGTTAATGGTTAGGGTTAGGATTAGGTTTGTGTGACGGTAGGGTTTAAAGGTTATGATTCAGCTTAGCGTTAGGTTTAGACGTTAAGTGTTATGGTTTTGTTTAGAGATTTAGAGCGTTATGGTTAGGGTTAGGGTTAGGTTTAGGTTTATGATTAGGGTTAGGGTTAGTGTTAGTGTTAGGGTTAGTGTTAGGGTTACGGTTAGGGTTAGCTTTATGGTTAAGGTTAGCGTTAGTGTTAGGGTTAGGGTTAGCTTTACAGTAAGTGTTAGTTTCATGGTTAGTGTTAGGGTTTGGGTAACGGTTAGGGTTAAGATTAGCTTTGGGTGACGGTAGGGTTTAGGGTTATGATTAGGCTTAGGGTTTGGTTTAGAGTGTAAGTGTTATGGTTATGTTTAGAGAGTTAGAGTGTTATGGTTAGGCTTAGGGTTAAGGTTAGGTTTAGAGAGTTATGGTTAGTGTTAGTGTTAGGGATAGAGGGTTAGGGCTAGGGGTAGTGTTAGTCTTAGGGTTAGATTAGGGTTAGTTTCAGGGATAGGGTTAGGGTTAGGGTTTATGGTTAGGGTTAGGTTTAGGATTAGGTTTAGTTTTAGGGTTAGGGTTAGGGTTAAGGTTAGTGTTAGGGTTAGGTTTAGTGTTAGGGTTAGGTTTAGGTTTAGGTTTAGGGTTAGGGTTAGGGTTAGTGTTAGTGTTAGTGTTAGAGCGTTACTGGGATAGGGTGAGGTGTAGGGTTAGGCTTAGGGTTAGAGTGTTAGGTTTAGGGTTAAGGTTCGGTTTAGGGTAACGCTTAGGTTTAGGATTAGGGTTAGTGTTTGGGTTAGCGTTACGGTTAGTATTAGGGTTAGTGTTAGTGTTAGGTTTAGGGTTAGAGGGTTATACGTTTAGGGTTATGGTTATGGTTATGGTTAGGTTTAGAAGGTTGGGGTTAGCATTAGGGTTAGGTTTAGAGGTTTAGGGTTGGTGTTAGGGTCAGGTTTAGCGTTAGGGTTAGAGGTTAGGGTTAGGTTAGGGTTATGTTTAGTGTTAGAGAGTTAGAGGGTTAGGTTTAGAGGCTTAGGGATAGGGTTAGTGTTAGATTGTTAGTTTTAGGGTTAGGGTTAGGTTTAGGGTTAGGGTTAGGGCTAGAGGGTTAGAGGGTTAGGGTTCGGGTTAGTGTTAGGGTTTTGATTAGCATTAGAGGGTTATTGTTAGGATTAGGGTTAGGGTTCGTGTTCACAGTAGAGGATTATGGTTAGACTTATGGTTAAAGGGTTACAGTTAGGGTTCAGGTTAGGGTAAGAGTTAGTCTCAGGGCTAGGATTAGACAATTGAATGGTCATTGTTAGGTTTATGTTTATGGATATGTTTAGGGTTAGATTTAGAGTTACTGTTACTGTTAGGGTTAAGTTTAATGTTTGTTTTAGGGTTTAGTGTTAGGGTCAGTGTTAGGGCTGGGGTTAGTGTTAGGTGTTAGGGTTAGGATTAGGGTTAGGGTTAGAGTTACAGTTAGGGTTAGATTTATTGTTAGGGTTCGGTTAGGTTTAGGGTTAGGGTTGGAGTATGGGTAAGGTTTAGGTTAAGGGTTAGGTTTAAGCTTAGTATGAGACTTAGGGTTAGGTTTCGGGTTACGTTTAGGGAGAGAATGTTAGGGTTAGGGTTATGGTTATGGTTAGTGTTAGTTTTACAGTTAGGGTTAGTGTTAGAGTAAGTGTTAGGGTTAGAGTTAGAGTTCACGTTAGAGGATTATCGTTAGACTTATGGTTAGAGGGTTAGGGTTAGTGTTCGGGTTAGGGTAAGGGTTAGGTTTTGGTTTAGGTTTAGGGATAGCGTTAGGCTTAGGGTTAGGGTTAGGGTTAGGGATAGATTTAAGGTTAGAGGGTTAGCGTTATGGTTAAGGTTAGGTTTAGGGTAAGACTTAGGTTTAGGATTAGGGTTAGTGTTAGGGTTAGCGTTACGGTTAGTATTAGGGTTAAGATTAGGGTTAGGTGTAGGTTTAGAGGGTTGGATGTTTACGGTTATGGTTATGGTTATGGTTAGGTTTATTTACGTTACGGTTAGTGTTAGGGTTAGGGTTACAGTTACTGTTAGGTTATGGGTAGTTTTAGGGTTTGGGTTAGGGTTAGGGCTTCTTTTAGTGTTAGAATTGGGGTTAGGTTTAGTGTTAGGGTTAGGTTTAGTTTTAGGGTTAGGGTTGGGGTTAGTGTTTATGTTAGTGTTAGAGCATTAGAGGTTTAGTGTTAGGGATAGGGTTAGGCTTAGGGTTAGAGTGTTAGGGTTAGTGTTAATGTTAATTTATGGTAAGGCATAGGTTTAGGATTAGGGTTAGTGTTAGGGTGAGCATTATGGTTAGTATTAGGATTACTGTTAGTGTTAGGTTTAGGGTTAGAATGTTGGATGTTTAGGATTAGGGTTATGGTTATGGTTAAGTTTAGTGGGTTGGGGTTAGCGTTAGCATTAGGTTTAGAGGGTTGGGTTGTTCTTAGGGTCAGGGTTCGTGTTAGGGTTAGAGGTTAGGTTTAGTGTTAGTGTTAGGGTTAGGGCTATGGTTAGGGATAGAGGGATAGTTTTAGAGGCTTATTGATAGTGTTAGGTTTAGAGTATTAGATTTAGGGTTAGGGTTAGATTTAGGGTTAGGGTTAGGGTTAGAGGGTTAGAGGGTTAGGGTTCGGGTTAGTGTTAGGGATATGGTTAGCATTAGAGGGTTATTGTTAGGATTAGGGTTAGGGTTAGGGTTCACGTTAGAGGATTATGGTTAGACTTATGTTTAGAGGGTTAGGGTGAGGGTTTGGGTTAGGGTACGTGTTAGGGTTAGGGCTAGTGTTAAACGATTGGATGGTTAGTGTTAGGGTTATGGTTATGGATACTGTTAGGGTTAGAGTTAGAATTACCGTTACTGTTAGGGTTAGGGTTAAGTTTTTTTTAGTGTTTAGGGTTTGGGTTAGTGTTTGGGCTAGTGTTAGTGTTAGGTGTTAGGGTTAGGGTTAGGGTTAGAGTTACATTTAATGTTAGATTTATTGTTAGGTTTAGGTTAGGTTTAGGAATAGGGTTGGGGTTAGGGTAAGGTTTAGGTTAAGGGATAAATTTAGGGTTAGGGTGAGGGTTAGGTTAAGTTTTGGGGTTACAATTAGGCTGAGAGTGTTAGGGTTAGGGTTATGGTTAGGGATAGGTTTATGGTTAGGTTTAGTGTTAGTGTTAGGGTTAGTGTTAGGGTTAGAGTAAGTGTTAGGGTTAGGGTTAGTGTAAGACTTAGGGTAACGTTTAGGGGTAGGATTAGGTTTCAGTGATGGTAGGGTTTAGGGTTATGGTTAGGCTTAGGATAAGGATTAGAGGGTAAGTGTTCGGTTGATATTTAGAAAGTTAGAGGGTTAGGGTTACGGTGGGGATTAATGTCAGGTTTAGAGGGTTATAGTTTGTCTTATATTTAGGGTTTGAGCATTAGAGTTAGGGTTATAGGATTAGGGCTATGGCTAGGGTTAGGGCTAGGTTTAGGTTTAGGGTTAGTTTTAGGGTTAGGGTTAGGGTTAGGGTTAGGGTTTAGGGTTAGGGTTTGGGTTAGTGTTAGGGTTAGTTTTAGTGTTAGGATTAGGGTTAGTGTTAGGGTTAGGGTTACGGTTAACTTTAGGTTTAGTGTTAGTGTTAGTTTTAGTCTTAGTGTTAGTGTTAGTGCTAGGGTTAGAGTGTTTGGGATCGGGTTTGGCTTAGAGTTAGAGGGTTAGGGTTAGTTTTAGTGTTAGTGTTAGATTTAGGGTTAGGTTTAGGTTTACTGTTAGGGTTAGTGTTAGGGTTAGGTTTAGGGTTAGGGTTAGAGTTAGGGTTAGTGTAAGAGTAAGTGTTAGGGTTAGGTTTATTGTTAGTTTTGGGGTAAACCTTAGGTTTAGGATTAGGTTTGGGTGAGGTTTGGGTTTAGCATTATAGTTAGGCTTAGGGTTAGGATTAGATGTTAAGTGTTAGAAGTTATGTTTAGAGAGTTAGAGTGTTAGGGATAGGGTTAGGGTTAGGTTTAGGTTTATGATTAGGTTTAGTGTTAGTGTTAGGGTTAGGGTTAGAGTAAGTGTTAGGGTTAGGGTTAGTGTTAGGGTTAGGGTAATGGTTGGGGTTAGGACTAGGATTCGGTGACAGTAGGATTTAGGATTATGGTTAGGCTTATGGTTAGGTTAGGGGGTAAGTGTTAGGGTTACGTTTAGAGGGTTAGAGGGTTAGGGTTAGAGTTAGGGTTAAGGTTAAGGTTCTTTCAGTGTGTTACCGTTAGGGTTAGTGTGTGGTTTTGAGTGTTAGTGTTAGTGTTACAGATAGAGGGTTAGGGCTCGTGCTAGGGTTAGGCTTAGGCTTAGATTTAGAGTTAGTTTCAGGGTTAGGGTTAGGGTTAGGGTTTAAGGTTAGGGTTAGGGTTAGACTTAGGGTTAGTTGCAGGGTTAGGGATATTGTTAGGTTTAGGGTTAGGGTCACGGTTAGTGTTAGTTTTAGGGTTAGAGCGTTAGAGGGATAGGGTTAGGGGAAGGGTTAGGCTTAGGGGTAGGGTTAGGCTTAGGGTTAGAGGTTTAGGTTTAGGGTTAACGTTACATTTAGCTTCAGCCTAGATTTACGATTATGGTTAGTGTTAGTGTTAGCGTTAAGGTTAGTATTAGGGTTAGGGTTAGGGTAAGCATTACGGTTAGAGGGTTGGATGTTGAGGGTTAGGGTTATGGTTATGTTCAGAGGGTTGGGGTTAACGTTAGTGTTAGGTTTAGAGTGTTAGAGTTCGTCTTAGGATCAGGGTTAGGGTTAGCGTTAGGGTTAGGTTTAGAGGATTTGGTTTGAGGCTTATTGATAGGGTTAGCGTTAGGGTGTTAGATATAGGATTACGGTTATGTTTAGTGTTAGGGTTACGGTTAGAGGGTAAGAGGGTTAGGGTTCGGGTTAGTGTTAGGGATTTGGTTAGCATTAGAGGGTTATTGTTAGGCTTATGTTTATGGTTTGGGTTCACCTTAGAGGATTATGGTTAGAATTATGTCTAGAGGGTTAGGGTTAGGGTTCGGGTTAGGGTAAGGGTTAGAGTTAGGGTTAGTGTTAGGGATAGGGTTAGGTTTAGGGTTAGGGTTAGCATTAGTGTTAGTGTTAGGGTTAGAGTGTTAGAGGTTTAGTGTTAGGGATAGGGTTAGGCTTAGGGTTAGAAAGTTAGGGTTAGTTATAGGATTACTGTTAGGTTTAGGGTTAGGGTTAGGTTTAGTGTTAGGGTTAGTGTTAGTGTTAGGGTTAGGTTTAGGGTTAGGTTTAAGGTTAGGGTTAGGGTTAGGGTTAGGGTCAAGTTTAGGGTTAGGATTAGGTTTGTGTGACGTTCGGGTTTAGGGTTTTGGTTAGGCTTAGTGTTAGGATTAGAATTTAAGTGTTAGGGTTATGTTTAGAGAGTTAGAGGGTTAGGGTTAGGGTTAGGGTTAAGGTTAGGGTTAGAGAGTTACAGTTAGGGTTAGTGTTAGGGTTTGAGGGTTAGTATTAGTGTTAGGGATAGAGGGTTAGGTCTAGGGATAGGGTTAGGTTTAGGGTTAGAGTTAGGGTTAGTTTTAGGGTTAAGGTTAGCGTTATGGTTTAGGTTTCGGGTTAGGGTTAGAGTTAGTTTTATGATTAGGGTTAGTGTTAGTGTTAGGGTTAAGGTTAGGGTTCAGGTGAGGTTAAGTGTTAGGTTTAGGGTTAGGGTTAGGGTTAGGTTTAGCGTTAATGTTAGTGATAGTGTTAGGTTTATGGTTAGGTTAGGGTTAGTGTTAGTGTTAGGGAAGGCGTTAGAGCGTTAGAGGGATAGGGTTACGGGTAGGGTTAGGCTTAATGTGAGAGGGTTAGGGTTAGGGTTAATGTTAGGTTTAGGTAAGGCTTAGATTTCGGATTAGGGTTAGTGTTAGGGTTAGCGTTACGGTTAGTATTAGTGTTAGGGTTAGGGTTAGGTTTAGGTTTAGAGGGTTGGAATTTTAGGTTCATGGTTATGGTTATGGTTAGGTTTAGAGGGTTGGTGTTTGTGTTAGGGTTAGGTTTAGAGGGTTTATTTTTGGACTTAGGGTCAGGGTTAGCGTTAGGCTCAGAGGTTAGGTTTAGTTTTAGTTTTAGTGTGAGGGTTATGGTTAGGGTTAGAGGGGTAGAGGTTAGGGTTAGGGTTCGGGTTAGGGTTAGGGTTAGATGCTTAGGTATAGGGTTAGGATTAGAGTGTTAGTTTTAGGGTTAAGGTTAGGTTTAGGGTTAGGGTTAATGTTAGAGGGTTAGAGGATTAGGGTCTGGTTAGTGTTAGGGATATGGTTAGCATTAGAGAGTTATTGTTAGGATTAAGGTTAGGGTTAGGTTTCACGTTAGAGGATTATGGTTAGACTTATGGTTAGAGGGTTAGGGTTAGGGTTCTGGTTAGGGTAAGTGTTAGAGTTAGGGCTAGTGTTAGACGATTGGATGGTTAGTGTTACGGTTATGGTTATGGATAGGATTAGGGTTAGAGTTAGAGTTACCGTTACTGTTAGGGTTAGGGTTAAGTTTTGTGTTAGGGTTTAGGGTTTGGGTTAGTTATAGGGCTAGAGTTAGTGTTAGGATTTAGGGTTAGTGTTAGGTTTAGAGCTACAGAGATTGTTAGATTTAGTGTTTGGTTTAGGTTAGATTTAGGGATAGAATTGGGGTTAGGGTAAGGTTTAGGTTAAGGGTTAAGTTTATGGTTAGGTTGACGGTTATGTTAAGGTTTTGGGTTACAATTAGGGTGAGAGTGTTAGGGTTAGGTTTATGGTTAGGGTTAGGTTTATGGTTAGGGTTAGTGTTAGTGTTAGGGTTAGTGTTAGGTTTAGAGTAAGTGTTAGGGTTAGGGTTAGTGTAACGGTTAGGGTAATGTTTAGGGTTAGTATTAGGTTTCAGTGATGGTAGGGTTTAGGGTTATGGTTAGGCTTAGCGTAAGGATTAGAGGGTAAGTGTTCGGGTGATATTTAGAGAGTTAGAAGGTTAGGGTTAGGGTGGGGATTAAGGTCAGGGTTAGAGGGTTAAGGTTTGTGTTAAATTTAGGCTTTTTGGGTTAGTATTAATGTGAGGGTTAGAGGGTTAGTGCTAGGGCTACGTTTATTGTTAGGGTTAGGATTCGGGTTAGTTTTAGGGTTAGTGTTAGGGTTTGGGTTTAGGGTTAGGGTTTGAGTTAGTGTTAGGGTTAGTTGTAGTGTTAGGCTTAGTGTTAGTGTTAGTGTTAGAGTTAGGGTTAAGTTTAGGTTTAGGGTTAGTGTTAATGTTAGTGTTAGTGTAAGGGTTAGAGTGTTTTTGATAGGGTTAGGCTTAGTTTTAGAGGGTTAGGGTTAGAGTTAGGGTTATGGTTAGGTTTAGATTTAATGTTATTGTTAGGGATAGTGTTAGGTTTAGGGTTAGGGTTAGGGTTAGGGTAAGAGTAAGTGTTAGGGTTAGGTTTAGTGTTAGGGTTAAGGTAAAGGTTAGGTTTAGGATTAGGTTTGTGTGAGGGTTGGGTTTAGGGTTATGGTTACGCTTAGGGTTAGGATTAGAAGTTAAGTGTCAGAAGTTATGTTTAGAAAGTTAGAGGGTTAGGGTTAAGGTTATGGTTAGGTTTAGGTTTATGATTAGTGTTAGTTTTGTGTTAGGTTTAGGGTTAGGGTTAGAGTAAGTGTTAGGGTTAGGGTTAGTGTTAGGGTTAGGGTAACGGTTAAGATTAGGATTAGGTTTGGGTGACGGTACAATTTAAGGTTATGGTTAGGCTTATGGTTAGGTTAGGGGGTAAGTGTTAGGGTTATGTTTAGAGAGTTAGAGGGTTATGGTTAGGGTTAGGGTTAAGGTTAGGTTCAGAGGGTTACCGTTAGGGTTAGTGTGAGGGTTTGAGTGTTAGTGTTAGTGTTAGGGATAGAGGGTTAGGGCTAGTGCTAGGGTTAGGCTTAGGCTTAGATTTAGGGTTAGTTTGAGGGTTAGGGTTAGGGTTAGGGTTTAAGGATACGGTTAGGGTTAGAGTTAGGGTTAGTTGCAGGATTAGGGATAGTGTTAGGTTTAGGGTTAGTGTTAGGATTAGGGTTAGGGTTAGTGTTAGTTTTAGGGTTACAGCGTTAGAGGGATTGGGTTAGGGGAAGTGTTAGGCTTAGGGGTAGGGTTAGGCTTAGGGTTAGAGGTTTAGGTTTAGGGTTAATGTTACGTTTAGGATAAGGCCTAGGTTTAGTATTATGGTTATTGTTAGTGTTAGTGTTAAGTTTAGTATTAGGTTTAGGGATGGGTGAGCTTTAGAGTTAGAGGGTTGGATGTTGAGGGTTAGGGTTACGGTTATGGTTAGGTTCAGAGGGGTGGGGTTAGTGTTAGGGTTAGGTTTAGAGGGCTTATTGTTGGACTTAGGGTCAGAGTTAGTGTTAGGCTCAGAGCTTAGGGTTAGTTTTAGTGTTAGTGTTAGGGTTATGGTTAGGGTTAGAGGGGTAGAGGTTAGGTTTAGGGTTCGGGTTAGGGTTAGGGTTAGAGGCTTAGGTATAGGGTTAGGATTAGAGTGTTAGTTTTAGTGTTAAGTTTAGGTTTCGGGTTAGGGTTATGGTTAGAGTGTTAGAGGGTTACGGTCTGGTTAGTGTTAGGGATATGGTTAGCATTAGAGGGTTATTGTTAGGATTAGGATTAGGGTTAGGGTTCACGTTAGAGGATTATGGTTAGCCTTATGGTTAGAGGGTTAGGGTTAGGTTTAGGGTTCCGATTAGGGTAAGGATTAGTGTTAGGGCTAGGGTTAGAGGATTGGATAGATAGTGTCAGGGTTATGTTTATGGATAGGGTTAGTGTTAGAGTTAGAGTTACTGTCACTGTTAGGGTTAGGTTAAATTTGGTGTTAGGGTTTAGGGTTAGTGTTAGGGCTAGGGTTAGTGTTAGGTGTTAGGGCTAGGGTTAGGGTTAGAGTTACAGTTAGGGTTAGATTTAGTGTTAGTGTTAGTTTAGGTTTAGGGTTATGGTTGGAGTAAGGCTAAGGTTTAGGTTAAGGGTTAGGTTTAGGGTTATATTGAGACTTAGGGTTAGGTTTGGGGTTACGTTTAGGGTGAGAGTGTTATGGTTAGGGTTATGGTTAGGGTTAGGTTTTTGGTTAGCGTTAGTGTTAGTTTTAGCGTTAGGGTTAGGGTTAGAGTAAGTGTTAGGGTTAGCGTTAGTGTTAGGTGTAGGGTAACTCTTAGGTTTAGGATTAGGTTTGGGTGACGGTTGGGTTTAGAGTTTTGGTTAGTCTTAGGGTAAGGATTAGAGGGTAAGTTTTAGGGTTATGTTTAGAGAGTTAGAGGGTTGTGGTTAGGGTGTGGGTTTAGGTTTGAGTTAGAGGGTTACAGTTAGTGTTAATGTTAGGGTTTCAGGGTAAGGGTTAGGGTTAGGGTAAGGGTTAGGGTTAGGGTTAGGGTTTAGCGTGAGGGTTAGGGTTAGGGTTAGTATTAAGGTTAGGGTTAGGGTTAGGGTTAGTGTTAGGATTATGGATTGGGTTAGTGTTAGTGTTAGTGTTAGAGCATTAGAGGGTTAGGGTTAGGGATATGTTTAGGCTTAGGGTTAGAGTGTTAGGTTTAGTGTTAGTGTTAGGGTTAGGTTTAGGGTTAGGGTTAGGGTTAGTGTTAGGTTTAGGGTTAGTGTTAGGGTTAGGTTAATGGTTAGGGTTAGGATTAGGTTTGTGTGATGGTAGGGTTTAAGGTTATGATTCAGCTTAGGGTTAGGTTTAGACGTTAAGTGTTATGGTTTTGTTTAGAGAGTTAGTGCGTTATGGTTAGGGTTAGGGTTAAGGTTAGGTTTAGAGGGTTATGGTTACTGTTAGAGTTAGGGTTTGAAGGTTAGTATTAGTGTTAGGGATAGAGGGTTAGGGCTAGGGATAGTGTTAGTCTTAGGGTGAGATTAAGGTTAGTTTCAGGGATAGGGTTAGGGTTAGGGTTTATGGTTAGGGTTAGGTTTAGGATTAGGTTTACTTTTAGGGTTAGGGTTAGGGTTAGGTTAAGGTTAGTGTTAGGGTTAGGTTTAGGTTTAGGGTTAGGGTTAGGATTAGTGTTAGTGTTAGTGTTAGAGCGTTACAGGGATAGGGTTAGGGGTAGGGTTAGGTTTAGGGTTAGAGGGTTAGTGTTAGGGTTAAGGTTCAGTTTAGGGTAAGGCTTAGTTTTAGGATTAGGGATAGTGTTTGGGTTAGCGTTACAGTTAGTATTAGTGTTAGGCTTAGGGTTAGAGGGTTATATGTTTAGGGTTATGGTTATGATTATGGTAAGGTTTAGAAGGTTGGAGTTAGCGTTAGGGTTCGGTTTACAGGTTTAGGGTTGGTGTTAGGGTCAGGTTTAGCTTTAGGGTTAGAGGTTAGGTTTAGGGTTATGTTTAGGGTTAGAGGGTTAGAGGGTTAGGTTTAGAGGCTTAGTGATAGGGTTAGGGTTAGATTGTTAGTTTTAGGGTTAGGATTAGGTTTCGGGTTAGGGTTAGGGCTAGAGGGTTAGAGGGTTAGGGTTCGGGTTAGTGTTAGGGTTTTGATTAGCATTAGTGGGTTATTGTTAGGATTAGGGTTAGGGTTCGGGTTCACCATAGAGGATTATGGTTAGACTTATGGTTAAAGGGTTACAGTTACGTTTCGGTTTAGAGTAAGGGTTAGGCTTAGGGCTAGGGTTAGACAATTGGATGGTTATTGTTAGGTTTTTGTTTATGGATATGTTTAGGGTTAGATTTAGAGTTACTGTTACTGTTAGTGTTAGGTTTAATGTTTGTTTTAGGGTTTAGTGTTAGGGTCAGTGTTAGGGCTAGGGTTAGTGTTAGGTGTTAGGGTTAGGGTTAGGGTTAGAGTTACAGTTAGGGTTAGAATTAGTGTTAGGGTTAGGTTAGGTTTAGGGTTAGGGTTGGAGTATGGGTAAGGTTTAGGTTAAGGGTTAGGTTTAAGGATAGGGTGAGACTTAGGGTTACGTTCGGGGTTACGTTTAGGGAGAGAGTGTTAAGGTTAGGGTTATGGTTAGGATTAGTGTTAGTGTTAGAGTTAGGGGTAGTGTTAGAGTAAGTGTTTTATGGTTAGAGTTCACGTTAGAGGATTATCGTTAGACTTATGGTTAGAGGGTTAGTGTTAGTGTTCGGGTTAGGGTAAGGATTAGGTTTGGGGTTAGGTTTAGCCTTAGGGTTAGGGTTAGGGTTAGGGTTAGGGCTATGGTTAGGGATAGAGGGATAGGTTTAGAGGCTTATTGATAGTGTTAGGTTTAGAGTGTTAGATTTAGGGTTAGGGTTAGATTTAGGGTTAGGGTTAGGGTTAGGTTTCGGGTTAGGGTTAGGGCTAGAGGGTTAGAGTGTTAGGGGTAGTGTTAATGTTAGGTTATGGTAAGGCATAGGTTTAGGATTAGGATTAGTGTTAGGGTGAGCATTATGGTTAGTATTAGGATTAGTGTTAGTGTTAGGTTTAGGGTTATAATGTTGGATGTTTAGGATTAGGGTTATGGTTGTGGTTAAGTTTAGAGGGTTGGGGTTAGCGTTAGGGTTATTTTAGAGGGTTAGGGTTGTTCTTGGGTCAGGGTTAGTGTTAGGTTTAGAGGTTAGGTTTAGTGTTAGTGTTAGGGTTAGGGCTATGGTTAGGGATAGAGGGATAGGTTAGAGGCTTATTGATAGTGTTAGGTTTAGAGTGTTATATTTAGGGTTAGGGTTAGATTTAGGGTTAGGGTTAGAGGGTTAGAGGGTTAGGGTTCGGGTTAGTGTTAGGGATATGGTTAGCATTAGTGGGTTATTGTTAGGATTAGGGTTAGGGTTAGGGTTCACATTAGAGGATTATGGTTAGACTTATGGTTAGAGGGTTAGGGTTAGGGTTCGGGTTAGGGTAAGTGTTAGGGTTAGGGCTAGTGTTAGACGATTGGATGGTTAGTGTTAGGTTTATGGTTATGGATAGGGTTAGAGTTAGAGTTAGAAATACCGTTACTGTTAGTGTTAGGGTGAAGGTTTGTGTTATGGTTTATGGTTAGGGTCAGTGTTAGGGCTAGTGTTAGTGTTAGGTGTTAGGGTTAGGTTTAGGGTTAGAGTTACATTTAATGTTACATTTAGTGTTAGGTTTAGGTTAGGTTTAGGAATAGGGTTGGGGTTAGGGTAAGGTTTAGGTTAAGAGTTAAATTTAGGGTTAGGGTGAGGGTTAGGTTAAGGTTTGGGGTTACAATTAGGATAAGAGTGTTAGGGTTAGGGTTATGGTTAGTGGTAGGTTTATGGTTAGGGTTAGGGTTAGGGTTAGGGTTAGTGTTAGGTTTAGAGTAAGTGTTAGGGTTAGGGTTAGTGAAAGGGTTAGGGTAACGTTTAGAGTTAGGATTAGGTTTCAGTGACCGTAGGGTTTAGGGTTATGATTAGGCTTAGTGTAAGGATTAGAGGGTAAGTGTTCGGGTGATATTTAGAGAGTTAGAGGGTTAGGGTTAGGGTGGGGATTAAGGTCAGATTTAGAAAGTTATGGTTTGTGTTAAATTTAGTGTTTGAGGATTAGAGTTAGGGTTAGAGGTTTAGGGCTAGGGCTAGGGTTAGGGTTAGGTTTAGGTTTAGGGTTAGTTTTAGGGTTAGGATTAGGGTTAGGGTTAGGGTTACGGTTTAGGGTTAGGGTTTTGTTTAGTGTTAGGTTTAGTTTTAGTGTTAGGGTTAGTTTTAGTGTTAGTGTTAGTGTTAGTGTTAGTGTTAGTGTTAGTGTTAGAGTGTTTGGGATAGGTTTTGGCTTAGAGTTAGAGGGTTAGGGTTAGTGTTAGTGTTAGTGTTAAGTTTAGGGTTAGGTTTAGGTTTAATGTTAGGGTTAGGGTTAGTGTTAGGGTTGAGGTTAGGGTTAGAGTTAGTGTAAGAGTAAGTGTTAGGGTTAGGTTTATTGTTAGTTTTGGGGTAAAGCTTAGGTTTAGGATTAGGTTTGGGTGAGGGTTGGGTTTAGGATTATAGTTAGGCTTAGGGTTACGATTAGAAGTTAAGTGTTAGAAGTTATGTTTAGTGAGTTAGAGGGTTAGGGTTAGGGTTAGGTTTAGGTTTATGATTAGGTTTAGTGTTAGTGTTACGGTTAGGGTTAGGGTTAGAGTAAGTGTTAGGGTTAGGGTTAGTGTTAGGGTTAGGGTAACGGTTAGTGTTAGGATTAGGTTTGGGTGACAGTAGGATTTAGGTTTAAGGTTAGGCTTATGTTTAGGTTAGGGGGTAAGTTTTAGGGTTATGTTTAGAGAGTTAGAGGGTTAGGGTTAGGGTTAGGATTAAGGTTATTTTCAGAGTGTTACCGTTAGGGTTAGTGTGAGGGTTTGAGTGTTAGTGTTAGTGTTAGGGATAGAGGGTTAGGGCTAGTGCTAGGTTTAGGCTTAGGCTTAGATTTAGGGTTAGTTTCAGGGTTAGGGTTAGGGTTAGGGTTTAAGGTTAGGGTTAGGGTTAGACTTAGGGTTAGTTGCAGGGTTAGGGATAGTGTTAGGTTTAGGGTTAGTGTTAGGGTTAGGGTTATGTTTAGTGTTAGCGTTAGGGTTAGTGTTAGTTTTAGTGTTAGAGCGTTAGAGGAATAGTTTTAGGGTAAGGGTTAGGCTTAGGGGTAGGGTTAGGCTTATGGTTAGAGGTTTAGGTTTAGGGTTAACGTTATGTTTAGGATAAGGCCTAGGTTTAGGATTATGGTTAGTGTTAGTGTTAGCGTTAAGGTTAGTATTAGGGTTACTGATGTGTGAGCTTTAGGGTTAGAGGGTTGGATGTTGAGGTCTAGGGTTATGGTTTTGGTTATGTTCAGAGGGTTGGGGTTAGCGTTAGGGTTAGGTTTAGAGGTTTTATTGTTGGACTTAGGGTCCGGGTTAGCGTTAGGCTCAGAGCTTAGGTTTAGTTTTAGTGTTAGTGATAGGGTTATGGTTAGGGTTAGAGGGGTAGAGGTTAGGTTTAGGGTTCGGGTTAGGGTTTGGGTTAGTGGATTAGGTATAGCCTTAGGTTTAGAGTGTTAGTTTAAGGGTGAATGTTAGGTTTCGGGTTAGGGTTATGGTTAGAGGTTTAGAGGGTTAGGGTTCGGGTTAGTGTTAGGGATATGGTTAGCATTAGAGGGTTATTGTTAGGATTAGGGTTATGGTTAGGGTTAACGTTAGAGGATTATGGTTAGCCTTATGGTTAGAGGGTTAGGGTTAGGTTTAGGGTTCCGGTTAAGGTAAGGATTAGTGTTAGGGTTAGGGTTAGAGGATTGGATGGTTAGTGTTAGGGTTATGTTTATGGATAGGGTTAGGGTTAGAGTTAGAGTTACTGTTAATGTTAGGGTTAGGGTTAAAGTTGGTGTTAGGGTTTAGGGTTACGGTTAGTGTTAAGGCTAGGGTTAGTGTTAGGTGTTAGGGTTAGGGTTAGTGTTAGAATTACAGTTAGGGTTAGATTTAGTGTTAGGTTTAGTTTAGCTTTAGGGTTAGGGTTGGAGTAAGGCTAAAGTTTAGGTTAAGGGTTAGGTTTAGGGTTATATTGAGACTTAGGGATGGGTTTGGGGTTACGTTTAGGGTGAGAGTGTTATGGTTAGGGTTATGGTTAGGTTTATGGTTAGGGTTAGTGTTAGTTTTAGCGTTAGGGTTACAGTTAGTGTTATTGTTAGGGTTTCAGGTTAGTATTAGTGTTAGGTTTACAGGGTTAGGGCAAGGGATAGTGTTAGGGATTGAGCTAGATTTAGGTTTAGGGTTAGGGTTAAGGGTTAGGGTTAGTGTTAGGGTAAGGGTTAGTTTTAGGGTTAGGGTTATGGATTGGGTTAGTGTTAGTGTTAGGGTTAGAGCGTTAGAGGGTTAGGGTTAGGGATAGGGTTAGGCTTAGGGTTAGAGTGTTAGGTTTAGTGTTAGTGTTAGGGTTAGGTTTAGGGTTAGGGTTAGGGTTAGTGTTAGGGTTATGGTTAGTGTTAGGGTTAGGTTAACAGTTAGGGTTAGTATAAGGTTTCGGTGACGGTAGGGTTTAAGGTTATGATTCAGCTTAGGGTTAGGTTTAGAGGTTAAGTGTTATCTTTGGAAAGTTAGATGGTTAAGGTTAGGGTTAGGGTTAACGTTAGATTTAGAGGGTTACGGTTAGGGTTAGTGTTAGTGTTTGAAGGTTAGTATTAGTGTTAGGGATAGAGGGTTAGGGTTAGGGATAGTGTTAGTGTTAGGGTTAGATTACGGTTAGTTTCAGGGTTAGGGTTAGGTTTAGGGTTTAGGGTTAGGGTTAGGTTTAGGATTAAGTTTAGTTTTAGGGTTAGGGTTAGGTTAAGGTTAGTGTTAGGGTTAGGTTTAGTGTTACAGTTAGGGTTAGATTTAGGATTAGGGTTAGGTTTAGTGTTAAAGTTAGTGTTAGAGCATTACAGGGATAGGATTTGGAGTAGGGTTAGGCTTAGGGTTAGAGGGTTAGGGTTAGGGTTAAGATTCGGTTTAGGGTAAGGCGTAGGTTTAGGATTAGGATTAGTGTTTGTGTTAGCGTTATGGTTAGTATTAGGGTTAGTGTTAGGGTTAGGTTTAGGGTTAGAGTGTTGGATGTTTAGGGTTATGGTTATGGTTATGATTAGGTTTAGAGGGTTGGGGTTAGCATTAGGGGTAGGTTTAGAAGTTTAGGGTTGGTGTTAGGGTCAAGTTTAGCGTTAGGGTTAGAGGTTAGGGTTAGGGTTAGGGTTATGGTTAGGGTTAGAGGGTTCGAGGGTTAGGTTTAGAGGCTTATGGATAGGGTTAGTTTTAGATTGTTTGTTTTAGGGTTAGGGTTAGGTTTAGGGTTAGCGTTAGGGTTAGAGGTTTAGAGTGTTAGGGTTCGGGTTAGTTTTAGGGTTTTGATTAGCATTAGAGGGTTATTGTTAGGATTAGGGTTAGGGTTCGGGTTCACCATAGAGGATTATGGTTAGACTTATGGTTAAAGGGTTGCGGTTAGGTTTCGGGTTATGGCAAGGGTTAGGCTTAGGGCTAGGGGTAGACAATTGGTTGTTTATTGTTAGGTTTATGTTTATGGATATGTTTAGGGTTAGATTTAGAGTTACTGTTACTGTTAGGGTTAGGTTTAATCTTTGTTTTAGGGTTTAGTGTTAGGGTCAGTGTTAGGGCTAGGTTTAGTGTTAGGTGTTAGGGTTAGGGTTAGTGTTAGAGTTACAGTTAGGGTTCGATTTAGTGTTTGGGTTAGGTTAGGTTTACGGTTAAGGTTGGAGTATGGGTAAGGTTTAGGTTAAGTGTTAGGTTTACGGTTAGGGTGAGACTTAGGGTTAGGTTCGGGGTTACGTTTAGGGAGAGAGTGTTAGGGTTAGGGTTATGGTTAGGGTTAGTGTTAGTGTTAGAGTTAGGGTTACTGTTAGAGTAAGTGTTAGGATTAGAGTTAGAGTTCACTTTAGAGGATTATCGTTAGACTTATAGTTAGAGGGTTAGGGTTAGTGTTCGGGTTAGGTTAAGGTTTAGGTTTGGGGTTAGGTTTAGGGTTAGCGTTAGGCTTAGGGTTAGGGTTAGGGTGAGGGTTAAGGTTAGAGGGTTAGCGTTATGGTTAAGGTTAGGTTTAGGGTAAGACTTAGGTTTAGGATTAGGGTTAGTTTTAGGGTTATCGTTACGGTTAGTATTAGGGTTAAAGTTAGGGTTAGGTGTAGGTTTAGAGTGTTGGATGCTTAGGGTTAGGGTTATGGTTATGGTTAGGTTTATTTAGTTTAGGAGTAGGGTTAGGGTTAGGGTTAGAGTTAGGGTTAGGGTTAGGGTTATGGGTAGTTTTAGGGTTTGAGTTAGGGTTAGGGCTTCTTTTAGTGTTAGAATTAGGTTTTGGTTTAGTGTTAGGGTTAGGTTTAGTTTTAGGGTTAGGGTTAGGGTTAGTGTTTATGTTAGTGTTAGCGCATTAGAGGTTTAGTGTTAGGGATAGTGTTAGACTTAGGGTTAGAGTGTTAGGGTTAGTGTTAATGTTAGGTTATGGTAAGGCATAGGTTTAGGATTAGGGTTAGTTTTAGGGTGAGCATTATGGTTAGTATTAGGATTAGTGTTAGTGTTAGTTTTAGGGTTAGAATGTTGGATGTTTAGGATTAGGGTTATGGTTATGGTTAAGTTTAGAGGGTTGGGGTTAGCGTTAGCATTAGGTTTCCAGGGTTAGGGTTGTTCTTAGGGTCAGGGTTAGTGTTAGGGTTAGAGGTTAGGTTTAGTGTTAGTGTTAGGGTTAGGGCTATGGTTAGGGATAGAGGGATAGGTTTAGAGGCTTATTGATAGTGTTAGGTTTAGAGTGTTAGATTGAGGGTTAGGGTTAGAGGGTTAGAGGGTTAGGGTTCGGGTTAGTGTTAAGGATATGGTTAGCATTAGAGGGTTATTGTTAGGATTAGGGTCAGGGTTAGGGTTAGGGTTCACGTTAGAGGATTATGGTTATACTTATGATTAGAGGGTTAGGGTTAGGGTTCGGGTTAGGGTAAGTGTTTGGGTTAGGGCTAGTGTTAGACGATTGGATGGTTAGTGTTAGGGTTATGGTTATGGATAGGGTTAGGTTTAGAGTTAGAATTACCGTTACTGTTAGGGTTAGGGTTAAGGTTTGTGTTAGGGTTTAGGGTTAGGGTCAGTGCTAGGGCTAGTGTTATTGTTAGGTGTTAGGGTTAGGGTTAGGCTTAGAGTTACAGTTAATGTTAGATTTAGTGTTAGGTTTAGGTTATGTTTAGGGATAGGTTTGGGTTGAGGGTAAGGTTTAGGTTAAGGGTTAAATTTAGGGTTAGGTTTAGGGTTAGCTTAAAATTTGGGGTTACAATTAGGGTGAGAGTGTTAGGGTTAGGGTTAGGGTTATTGTTAGGTTTATGGATAGGGTTAGTGTTAGTGTTAGGGCTAGTGTAAGGTTTAGAGTAAGTGTTAGAGTTAGGGTTAGTGTTAGGGTTAGGGTTATGTTTAGGGTAAGGGTTAGGGTTTCTGTTAGTGTTAGGCTTAGAGCGTTAGAGGGATAGGGTTAGGGTTAGGGTTAGGCTTAGAGTTAGAGGGTTAGGGTTAGGTTTAAGGTTAGGTTTAGGTTAAGGCTTAGGTTTAGGGTTAGTGTTAGTGTATGGTTTAGCATTACGGTTAGTATTATGGTTAGGGTTAGGGTTACGTTTAGGGTTAGAAGTTTGGGTGTTTAGGGTTAGGGTTAGCGTTAGGATTAAGTTTAGAGGGTTAGGTTTGGTCTTAGGGTCAGGGTTATCGTTAGGTATAGAGTTTAGGTTTAGTGTTAGGTTTAGGGTTAGGGCTATGGTTATGGTTAGAGGGTTAGACAGTTAGGTTTAGAGGATTATTAACAGGGTTAGGCTTAGAGTATTAGATTTAGAGTTAGGGTTAGGTTTAGGCTTAGGGTTAGGTTGAGAGGGTTAGAGGGTTAGTGTTCGTGTTAGTGTTCCGGATATGGTTATCATTAGAGTGTTAATGTTGTGATTGGGGTTAGGGTTAGTGTTCACATTAGAGGATTATGTTTAGACTTATGGTTAGAGGGTCAGGGTTAGGTTTCGGGTTAAGTTAAGGGTGAGGCTTAGGGCTAGGTTTAGACGATTGGCTGGTTATTGTTAGGGTTAGGGATAGTGTTAGGTTTAGGGTTAGGGTTAGGGTTATGTTAGTGTTCGAGTTAGTGTTCCGGATATGGTTAGCATTAGAGTGTTATTGTTGTGATTACGGTTAGGGTTAGGGTTTACATTAGAGGATTATGGTTAGACTTATGGTTAGAGGGTCAAGGTTAGGGTGCAGGTTAAGTTAAGTGTTAGGCTTAGGGCTAGGTTTAGGCGATTGGATGGTTAGTGTTAGGGTTAGGGATAGTGTTAGGTTTAGGGTAACGTTTAGGGTTAGGATTAGGTATGGGTGACGGTTGGGTTTAGGGTTATGGTTAGGATTATGGTAAGCATTATAGGGTAAGTGTTAGGGTTATGTTTAGAGACTTAGAGGGTTAGGGTTAGGGTTAGGTTTAAGGTTAGGGATAGGGTTAGGTTTAGGTTTAGGGTTAGAGTTAGGGTTAGTGTTAGTGTTAGGGTTAGAGCGTTAGAGGGTTAGGGTTAGGGATAGGGTTACACTTAGGGTTAGAGTGTTAGGGTTAGTGTTAGGGTTAGTTTTAGGGTTAGGGTTGGAGTAAGTGTAAGGTTTGGGTTATGGGTTACGTTTAGGGTTAGGGTGAGACTTAGGGTTAGGTTTGGGGTTACGTTTAGGGTGAGAGTTTTAGGAGAAGTGTTATGGTGAGAGTAAGTGTTAGGGTTAGGGTTAGTGTTAGGGTTATAGTAAGTGTTAGGGTTGGGGTTAGTGTTAGGTTTAGGGTAACGGTTAGGGTTTGGATTAGATTTGGGTGACGGTTGGGTTTAGGGTTATGGTTAGGTTTAGGGTTAGGATTAGAGGGTAAGTGTTAGGGTTATGTTTAGAGAGTTAGAGTTTTAGCGTTCGGGTGGGGGTTAAGGTTAGGGGTAGACGGTTACGGTTAGTGTTAGTGTTAGGGTTTGAGCGTTACTATTAGTGTTAGTGTTAGGGGGTTAAGGCTAGGGATAGTCTTTATGTTAGGTTAGAGTTAGGGTTAGTTTTAGGGTTAGGGTTAGGTTTAGGATTTAGGGTTAGGGTTAGGGTTATGGTTAGGGTTAGTTTTAGAGTTAGGGTTAGGGCTAGGTTTAGGGTTAGGTTTAGGGTAAGGTTTAGTGCTAGATTTAGGGTTAGAGTTAGTGTTAGTTTTACAGCGTTAGAGGGTTAGGGTTAGGGATAGGATTACGCTTAGGGTTAGAGTGTTAGGGTTCGTGTTAGGGTCAGGGTTAGGTTTAGGGTTAGTGTTAGGGTTATGGTAACGGTTAGGGTTAGGATTAGGTTTGGGTGATGGAAGGGTTTAAGGTTATGGTTAGGCTTACGGTTAGCTTTCGAGGGTAAGTGTTAGGGTTATCTTTAGAGAGTTAGTGGGTTAGGGTTAGGGTTAGGGTTAAGGTTAGGATTAGAGGCTTACGGCTAGTGTTAGAGTTAGGGTTTGAGTGTTAGTATTAGTGTTAAGGATATAGCATTAGGGCTATTCATAGGGTTCAGCTTAGGGTTAGATTTAGGGTTAGTTTCAGGTTTAGGGTTAGGGTTAGGGATTAGGGTTAGGGTTAGGGTTAGTTTTAGGGTTAGGGTTAGGGTTAGTGTTAGGGTTTAGTGTTAGGGTTATGTTAGTGTTTGGCTTAGGGTTAGGTTTAGGGTTTGTGTTAGTGTTAGGGTTAGAACGTTAGAGGGGAAGGGTTGGGGTAAGGTTAGGCTTCAGTTAGAGGGTTACGATTAGGGTTAAGGTTAGGTTTAGGGCAAGGCTGAGGTTTAAGATTTGGGTTAGTGTTAGGGTTAGCGTTACAGTTAGTATTAGGGTTAGGGTTAGGGTTAGCTTTAGGGTTAGAGGGTTGGATGTTTAGGGTTAGGGTTATGGTTAGGGTTAGATTTATGGTTAGGGTTAGTGTTAGTGTTAGGGTTAAGTTTAGGGTTAGAGTAAGTGTGAGGGTTTGGGTTAGTGTTATGTTTAGGGTAACCGTTAGTGTTAGGATTAGGTTTAGGTGATGGTTGGGTTTAGGGTTATCGTTAGGCTTAGGGTAAGGATTATAGGGTAAGTGTTAGGTTTATGTTTAGTGAGTTAGAGGGTTAGGGTTAGGGTGGGGGTTAAGGTTAGGGTTAGAGGGTTACGGTTAGTGTTAATGTTAGGTTTGAGGGTTAGTATTAGTGTTAGTGTTAGAGGGTTAGGGCTGGGGATAGTGTTAGGGTTAGGTTTAAAGTTAGGGTTAGTTTTAGGGTTAGGGTTAGGGTTAGGGTTTAGGGTTCCGGTTAGGGTAAGTGTTAGGGTTAGTTTTAGGGTTAGGGTTAGGTTTAGCGTTAGAGTTAGAGATAGTGTTATTGTTAGTGTTAGAGCATCAGAGGGTTAGGGTTAGGGATGGGGTTAGGCTTAGGGTTAGAGGGTTAGGGTTCGTGTTAGCGTTATGGTTATGGTTAAGTTTAGAGGGTTAAGGTTAGCGTTAGGATTAAGTTTAGACGGTTAGGTTTGGTTTTAGGGTCAGGGTTATCGTTAGGTATAGAGTTTAGTTTTAGTGTTAGGTTTAGGGTTAGGGTTATGGTTATGGTTAGAGGGTTAGACAGTTAGGTTTAGAGGATTATTAATAGGGTTAGGGTTAGAGTATTAGATTTAGAGTTAGGGTTAGGTTTAGACTTAGGGTTAGGTTGAGAGCGTTAGAGGGTTAGTGTTCGTGTTAGTGTTCCGGATATGGTTATCATTAGAGTGTTAATGTTGTGATTGGGGTTAGGGTTAGTGTTCACATTAGAGGATTATGTTTAGACTTATGGTTAGAGGGTCAGGGTTAGGTTTCGGGTTAAGTTAAGGGTGAGGCTTAGGGCTAGGTTTAGACGATTGGCTGGTTATTGTTAGGGTTAGGGATAGCGTTAGGTTTAGGGTTAGGGTTAGGGTTATGTTAGTGTTCGAGTTAGTGTTCCGGATATGGTTAGCATTAGAGTGTTATTGTTGTGATTATGGTTATGGTTAGGGTTTACGTTAGAGGATTATGGTTAGACTTATGGTTAGAGGGTCAAGGTTAGGGTGCAGGTTAAGTTAAGTGTTAGGCTTAGGGCTAGGTTTAGGCGATTGGATGGTTAGTGTTAGGGTTAGGGATAGTGTTAGGTTTAGGGTAACGTTTAGGGTTAGGATTAGGTATGGGTGACGGTTGGGTTTAGGGTTATGGTTAGGATTATGGTAAGCATTATAGGGTAAGTGTTAGGGTTATGTTTAGAGACTTAGAGGGTTAGGGTTAGGGTTAGGTTTAAGGTTAGGGATAGGGTTAGGTTTAGGTTTAGGGTTAGAGTTAGGGTTAGTGTTAGTGTTAGGGTTAGAGCGTTAGAGGGTTAGGGTTAGGGATAGGGTTACACTTAGGGTTAGAGTGTTAGGGTTAGTGTTAGGGTTAGTTTTAGGGTTAGGGTTGGAGTAAGTGTAAGGTTTGGGTTATGGGTTACGTTTAGGGTTAGGGTGAGACTTAGGGTTAGGTTTGGGGTTACGTTTAGGGTGAGAGTTTTAGGAGAAGGGTTATGGTGAGAGTAAGTGTTAGGGTTAGGGTTAGTGTTAGGGTTATAGTAAGTGTTAGGGTTGGGGTTAGTGTTAGGTTTAGGGTAACGGTTAGGGTTTGGATTAGATTTGGGTGACGGTTGGGTTTAGGGTTATGGTTAGGTTTAGGGTTAGGATTAGAGGGTAAGTGTTAGGGTTATGTTTAGAGAGTTAGAGTTTTAGCGTTCGGGTGGGGGTTAAGGTTAGGGGTAGACGGTTACGGTTAGTGTTAGTGTTAGGGTTTGAGCGTTACTATTAGTGTTAGTGTTAGGGGGTTAAGGCTAGGGATAGTCTTTATGTTAGGTTAGAGTTAGGGTTAGTTTTAGGGTTAGGGTTAGGTTTAGGATTTAGGGTTAGGGTTAGGGTTATGGTTAGGGTTAGTTTTAGAGTTAGGGTTAGGGCTAGGTTTAGGGTTAGGTTTAGGGTAAGGTTTAGTGCTAGATTTAGGGTTAGAGTTAGTGTTAGTTTTACAGCGTTAGAGGGTTAGGGTTAGGGATAGGATTACGCTTAGGGTTAGAGTGTTAGGGTTCGTGTTAGGGTCAGGGTTAGGTTTAGGGTTAGTGTTAGGGTTATGGTAACGGTTAGGGTTAGGATTAGGTTTGGGTGATGGAAGGGTTTAAGGTTATGGTTAGGCTTACGGTTAGCTTTCGAGGGTAAGTGTTAGGGTTATCTTTAGAGAGTTAGTGGGTTAGGGTTAGGGTTAGGGTTAAGGTTAGGATTAGAGGCTTACGGCTAGTGTTAGAGTTAGGGTTTGAGTGTTAGTATTAGTGTTAAGGATATAGCATTAGGGCTATTCATAGGGTTCAGCTTAGGGTTAGATTTAGGGTTAGTTTCAGGTTTAGGGTTAGGGTTAGGGATTAGGGTTAGGGTTAGGGTTAGTTTTAGGGTTAGGGTTAGGGTTAGTGTTAGTGTTTAGTGTTAGGGTTATGTTAGTGTTTGGCTTAGGGTTAGGTTTAGGGTTTGTGTTAGTGTTAGGGTTAGAACGTTAGAGGGGAAGGGTTGGGGTAAGGTTAGGCTTCAGTTAGAGGGTTACGATTAGGGTTAAGGTTAGGTTTAGGGCAAGGCTGAGGTTTAAGATTTGGGTTAGTGTTAGGGTTAGCGTTACAGTTAGTATTAGGGTTAGGGTTAGGGTTAGCTTTAGGGTTAGAGGGTTGGATGTTTAGGGTTAGGGTTATGGTTAGGGTTAGATTTATGGTTAGGGTTAGTGTTAGTGTTAGGGTTAAGTTTAGGGTTAGAGTAAGTGTGAGGGTTTGGGTTAGTGTTATGTTTAGGGTAACCGTTAGTGTTAGGATTAGGTTTAGGTGATGGTTGGGTTTAGGGTTATCGTTAGGCTTAGGGTAAGGATTATAGGGTAAGTGTTAGGTTTATGTTTAGTGAGTTAGAGGGTTAGGGTTAGGGTGGGGGTTAAGGTTAGGGTTAGAGGGTTACGGTTAGTGTTAATGTTAGGTTTGAGGGTTAGTATTAGTGTTAGTGTTAGAGGGTTAGGGCTGGGGATAGTGTTAGGGTTAGGTTTAAAGTTAGGGTTAGTTTTAGGGTTAGGGTTAGGGTTAGGGTTTAGGGTTCCGGTTAGGGTAAGTGTTAGGGTTAGTTTTAGGGTTAGGGTTAGGTTTAGCGTTAGAGTTAGAGATAGTGTTATTGTTAGTGTTAGAGCATCAGAGGGTTAGGGTTAGGGATGGGGTTAGGCTTAGGGTTAGAGGGTTAGGGTTCGTGTTAGCGTTATGGTTATGGTTAAGTTTAGAGGGTTAAGGTTAGCGTTAGGATTAAGTTTAGACGGTTAGGTTTGGTTTTAGGGTCAGGGTTATCGTTAGGTATAGAGTTTAGTTTTAGTGTTAGGTTTAGGGTTAGGGTTATGGTTATGGTTAGAGGGTTAGACAGTTAGGTTTAGAGGATTATTAATAGGGTTAGGGTTAGAGTATTAGATTTAGAGTTAGGGTTAGGTTTAGACTTAGGGTTAGGTTGAGAGCGTTAGAGGGTTAGTGTTCGTGTTAGTGTTCCGGATATGGTTATCATTAGAGTGTTAATGTTGTGATTGGGGTTAGGGTTAGTGTTCACATTAGAGGATTATGTTTAGACTTATGGTTAGAGGGTCAGGGTTAGGTTTCGGGTTAAGTTAAGGGTGAGGCTTAGGGCTAGGTTTAGACGATTGGCTGGTTATTGTTAGGGTTAGGGATAGCGTTAGGTTTAGGGTTAGGGTTAGGGTTATGTTAGTGTTCGAGTTAGTGTTCCGGATATGGTTAGCATTAGAGTGTTATTGTTGTGATTATGGTTAGGGTTAGGGTTTACGTTAGAGGATTATGGTTAGACTTATGGTTAGAGGGTCAAGGTTAGGGTGCAGGTTAAGTTAAGTGTTAGGCTTAGGGCTAGGTTTAGGCGATTGGATAGTTAGTGTTAGGGTTATGGATAGTGTTAGGTTTAGGGTAACGTTTAGGGTTAGGATTAGGTATGGGTGACGGTTGGGTTTAGGGTTATGGTTAGGATTATGGTAAGCATTATAGGGTAAGTGTTAGGGTTATGTTTAGAGACTTAGAGGGTTAGGGTTAGGGTTAGGTTTAAGGTTAGGGATAGGGTTAGGTTTAGGTTTAGGGTTAGAGTTAGGGTTAGTGTTAGGGTTAGGGTTAGAGCGTTAGAGGTTTAGGGTTAGGGATAGGGTTACGCTTAGGGTTAGAGTGTTAGGGTTAGTGTTAGGGTTAGTTTTAGGGTTAGGGTTGGAGTAAGTGTAAGGTTTGGGTTATGGGTTACGTTTAGGGTTAGGGTGAGACTTAGGGTTAGGTTTGGGGTTACGTTTAGGGTGAGAGTTTTAGGAGAAGGGTTATGGTGAGAGTAAGTGTTAGGGTTAGGGTTAGTGTTAGGGTTATAGTAAGTGTTAGGGTTGGGGTTAGTGTTAGGTTTAGGGTAACGGTTATGGTTTGGATTAGATTTGGGTGACGGTTGGGTTTAGGGTTATGGTTAGGATTAGAGGGTAGGTGTTAGGGTTATGTTTAGAGAGTTAGAGTTTTAGCGTTCGGGTGGGGGTTAAGGTTAGGGGTAGAGGGTTACGGTTAGTGTTAGTGTTAGGGTTTGAGCGTTACTATTAGTGTTAGTGTTAGGGGGTTAGGGCTAGGGATAGTCTTAGTGTTAGGGTTAGAGTTAGGGTTAGTTTTAGGGTTAGGGTTAGGTTTAGGGTTTAGGGTTAGGGTTAGGGTTATTGTTAGGGTTAGTTTTAGAGTTAGGGTTAGGGCTAGGTTTAGGGTTAGGTTTAGGGTTAGGTTTAGTGTTAGATTTAGGGTTAGAGTTAGTGTTAGTGTTACAGCGTTAGAGGGTTCGGGTTAGGGATAGGGTTACGCTTAGGGTTAGAGTGTTATGGTTCGTGTTAGGGTCAGGGTTAGGTTTAGGGTTAGTGTTAGGGTTATGGTAACGGTTAGGGTTAGGATTAGGTTTGGGTGATGGTAGGGTTTAAGGTTATGGTTAGGCTTACGGTTAGCTTTAGAGGGTAAGTGTTAGGGTTATCTTTAGAGAGTTAGTGGGTTAGGGTTACGGTTAGGGTTAAGGTTAGGATTATAGGCTTACGGCTAGTGTTAGTGTTAGGGTTTGAGTGTTAGTATTAGTGTTAAGGATATAGCGTTAGGGCTATTCATAGGGTTCAGCTTAGGGTTAGATTTAGGGTTAGTTTTAGGTTTAGTGTTAGGGTTATGGATTAGGGTTAGGGTTAGGGTTAGTTTTAGGGTTAGGGTTAGGGTTAGTGTTAGTGTTTAGTGTTAGGGTTATGTTAGTCTTTGGCTTAGGGTTAGGTTTAGGGTTTGTGTTAGTGTTAGGGTTAGAACGTTAGAGTGGAAGGGTTAGGGGTAGGGTTAGGCTTGGAGTTAGAGGGTTAGGATTAGGGTTAAAGTTAGGTTTAGGGCAAGGCTGAGGTTTAGGATTTGGGTTAGTGTTAGGGTTAGCGTTACAGTTAGTATTAGGGTTAGGGTTAGGGTTAGCTTTAGGGTTAGAGGGTTGGATGTTTAGGGTTAGGGTTATGGTTAGGGTTAGATTTATGGTTAGGGTTAGTGTTAGTGTTAGGGTTAGGGTTAGGTTTAGAGTAAGTGTGAGGGTTTGGGTTAGTGTTATGTTTAGGGTAACCGTTAGTGTTAGGATTAGGTTTAGGTGATGGTTGGGTTTAGGGTTATCGTTAGGCTTAGGGTAAGGGTTATAGGGTAAGTGTTAGGTTTATGTTTAGTGAGTTAGAGGGTTAGGGTTAGGGTGGGGGTTAAGGTTAGGGTTAGAGGGTTACGGTTAGTGTTAATGTTAGGTTTGAGGGTTAGTATTAGTGTTAGTGTTAGAGGGTTAGGGCTAGGGATAGTGTTAGGGTTAGGTTTAAAGTTAGGGTTAGTTTTAGGGCTAGGGATAGGGTTAGGGTTTAGGGTTCCGGTTAGGGTAAGTGTTAGGGTTAGTTTTAGGGTTAGGGTTATTTTTAGCGTTAGAGTTAGAGATAGTGTTAGTGTTAGTGTTAGAGCATCAGAGGGTTAGGGTTAGGGATAGGGTTAGGCTTAGGGTTAGAGGTTTAGGGTTAGTGTTAGGGTTATGGTTATGGTTAAGTTTAGAGGGTTAGGGTTAGCGTTAGGATTAAGTTTAGAGGGTTAGGTTTGGTCTTAGGGTCAGGGTTATCGTTAGGTATAGAGTTTAGGTTTAGTGTTAGGTTTAGGGTTAGGGTTATGGTTATGGTTAGAGGGTTAGACAGTTAGGTTTAGAGGATTATTAATAGGGTTAGGGTTAGAGTATTAGATTTAGAGTTAAGTTTAGGTTTAGACTTAGGGTTAGGTTGAGAGGGTTAGAGGGTTAGTGTTCGTGTTAGTGTTCCGGATATGGTTATCATTAGAGTGTTAATGTTGTGATTGGGGTTAGGGTTAGTGTTCACATTAGAGGATTATGTTTAGACTTATGGTTAGAGGGTCAGGGTTAGGTTTCGGGCTAAGTTAAGAGTGAGGCTTAGGGCTAGGTTTAGACGATTGGCTGGTTATTGTTAGGGTTAGGGATAGTGTCAGGTTTAAGGTTAGGGTTAGGGTTATGTTAGTGTTCGAGTTAGTGTTCCGGATATGGTTAGCATTAGAGTGTTATTGTTGTGATTATGGTTAGGGTTAGGGTTTACGTTAGAGGATTATGGTTAGACTTATGGTTAGAGGGTCAAGGTTAGGGTGCAGGTTAAGTTAAGTGTTAGGCTTAGGGCTAGGTTTAGGCGATTGGATGGTTAGTGTTAGGGTTAGGGATAGTGTTAGGTTTAGGGTAACGTTTAGGGTTAGGATTAGGCATGGGTGACGGTTGGGTTTAGGGTTATGGTTAGGATTATGGTAAGCATTATAGGGTAAGTGTTAGGGTTATGTTTAGAGACTTAGAGGTTTAGGGTTAGGGTTAGGTTTAAGGTTAGGGAGAGGGTTAGGATTAGTGTTAGTGTTAGGGTTAGAGCGTTAGAGGGTTAGGGTTAGGGATAGGGTTACGCTTAGGGTTAGAGTGTTAGGGTTAGTGTTAGGGTTAGTTTTAAGGTTAGGGTAAGGGTTGGAGTAAGTGTAAGGTTTGGGTTATGGGTTACATTTAGGGATAGGGTGAGACTTAGGGTTAGGTTTGGGGTTACGTTTAGGGTGAGAGGGTTAGAAGAAGGGTATGGTGAGAGTAAGTGTTAGGGTTATAGTAAGTGTTTGGGTGGGTGTTAGTGTTAGGTTTAGAGTAACAGTTAGTGTTTGGTTTAAATTTGGGTGACGGTTGGTTTTAGGGTTATGGTTAGGTTTAGGGTTAGGATTAGAGGGTAATTGTTAGGGTTATGTTTAGAGAGTTAGAAGTTTAGGGTTCGGGTGGGGGTTAAGGTTAGGGGTAGAGGGTTGCGCTTAGTGTTAGTGTTAGGGTTTGAGCATTACTATTAGTGTTAGTGTTAGAGCATTAGGGCTAGGGATAGTCTTAGGGTTAGGTTTAGAGTTAGGGTTAGTTTTAGGGTAAGGGTTTGGTTTAGGGTTTAGGGTTAGGGTTATGGTTAGGGTTAGTTTTAGAGTTAGGGTTAGGGCTAGGTTTAGGGTTAGGTTTAGTGTTAGTTTTAGTGTTAGATTTAGGGTTAGAGTTAGTGTTAGTGTTAGAGCGTTAGAGGGTTAGGGTTAGGGATAGGGTTACGCTTAGGGTTAGAGGGTTAGTGTTCGTGTTAGGGTTAGTGTTAGGTTTAGGGTTAGTGTTAGGGTTATGTTAACGGTTAGGGTTAGGATTAGGTTTGGGTGATGGTAGGGTTTAAGGTTATGGTTAGGCTTACGGTTAGCTTTAGAGGGTAAGTGTTAGGGATATCTTTAGAGAGTTAGTGGGTTAGGGTTAGGGTTAGGGTTAAGGTTAGGATTAGAGGCTTACAGCTAGTGTTAGTGTTAGGGTTTGAGTGTTAGTATTAGTGTTAAGGATATAGCATTAGGGCTATTGATAGGGTTCGGCTTAGGGTTCGATTTACGGTTAGTTTCAGGGTTAGGGTTTGGGTTAGGGATTAAGTTTAGGGTTAGGGTTAGTTTTAGGGTTAGGGTTAGGGTTAGGGTTTAGTGTTAGGGTTATGTTACTGTTAGGGTTAGGGCTAGGTTTAGGGTTAGGTTTAGGGTTAGTGTTAGGGTTAGAGCGTTAGAGGGGAAGGGTTAGGGGTAGGGTTAGGCTTGTCGTTAGAGGGTTAGGATTAGGGTTAAGGTTAGGTTTAGGGCAAGGCTGAGGTTTAGGATTTGGGTTAGTGTTAGGGTTAGCGTTTCGGTTAGTATTAGGGTTAGGGTTAGCTTTAGGGTTAGAGGGTTGTATGTTTAGGGTTAGGGTTAGGGTTATGGTTAGGGTTAGTGTTAGTGTTAGTGTTTGGGTTAGGGTTAGAGTAAGTGTTTGGGTTAGGGTTAGTGTTATGTTTAGGGTATCCGTTTGAGTTAGGATTAGGTTTAGGTAACGGTTGGGTTTAGGGTTATCGTTATGCTTAGGGTAAGGATTATAGGGTAGTGTTAGGTTAATGTTTAATGAGTTAGAGGGTTAGGGTTAGGGTGGGGGTTAAGGTTAGGGTTAGAGCGTTACGGTTAATGTTAGTGTTAGGTTTGAGGGTTAGTATTAGTGTTAATGTTAGAGGGTTAGGACTAGGGATAGTGTTATTGTTAGATTTAAAGTTAGGGTTAGTTTTAGGGTTAGGGTTAGGGTTAGGGTTAGGGTTTAGTGTTATGGTTAGGGTAAGGGTTAGGGTTAGTTTTAGGGTTAGGGTTAGGGTTAGGGTTTAGGGTTAGTGTTAGGGTAAGGGTTAGGGTTCGTTTTAGGGTTAGGGTTAGGTTTAGGGTTAGGGTTAGAGATAGTGTTAGTGTTAGAGCATTAGAGGTTTAGGGTTAGGGAGACGGTTAGGCTTAGGGTTAGAGGGTTAGGGTTAGTGTTAGAGTTTGGGTTAGGTTTAGGGTTAGAGTTGGTGTTAGGGTTAGGGTTAGGGTTAGTGTTAGGGTTAGGGTAATAGTTAGGTTTAGGAATAGGTTTGGGTGACCGTAGGGTTTAAGGTTATGGTTACGCTTAGGGTACTGTTTAGAGGGTAAGTGTTAGGGTTATGTTTAGAGAGTTAGAGGGTTAGGGTTAGGGTTATGGTTAGATTGTTTTATAGTTAGGGTTACGTTTAGTGTTAGGGTTAGGGTTAGAGGGTTAGAGGGTTAGGGTTTGGGTTAGTGTTAGGGATATGTTTAACATTAGAGGGTTATTGTTAGGATTAGGGTTAGGGTTAGGTTTAACGATAGGGTTAGGGTTCGAGTTAGACTTTCTGTTACTGTTAGGGTTAGGTTTAAGGTTCGTGTTAGGTTTTAGGGTTAGGGTTAGTGTTAGGGCTAGGGTGAGTGTTAGGTGTTAGGGTTAGAGTTAGAGTTAGAGTTAGGGTTAGATTTAGTGTTAAGGTTAGGTTAGGTTTAGGATTAGGGCTGGAGTAAGGGTAAGGTTTAGGTTAAGGTTTAGGGTTAGGGTTAGGGTTAGGGTTAGGGTTTTTTTAGTGTTAGAGTTAGGGTTAAGGTTTTGTTTATGGTTAGGGTTAGGGTTTCTGTTAGTGTTAGGCTTAGAGTGTTAGAGGGTTAGGGCTAGGGGTAGGGTTAGGCTTAGTGTTAGAGGGTTAGGGTTAGGTTTAAGGTTAGGGTTAGGGTAAGGCTTAGGTTTAGAATTAGTTTTAGTGTAAGTTTTAGCATTACGGTTATATTATGTTTAGGTTTAGGGTTAGGGTTAGGGTTAGAGGTTTGGATGTTTAGGTTTAGGGTTATGGTTACAGTTAAGTTTAGAGGGTTGGTGTTAGTGTTAGGGTTAGGTTTATAGGGATAGGTTTGGTCTTCGGGTCAGGGTTAGCGTTAGGGTTATAGGTTAGGTTTAGTGTTAGGTTTAGGGTTAGGGTATGGTTAGGGGTAGAGGGTTAGAGGGTTTGGTTTAGAGGATTATTAAAAGGTTAGGGCTAGAGTATTAGATTTAGAGTTAGGGTTAGGTTTAGACTCAGGGTTAGGTTGAGAGGTTTAGAGGGTTAATGTTCGTGTTAGTGTTCTGGATATGGTTATCATTAGAGTGTTAATGTTGTGATTGGGGTTAGGGTTAGTGTTCACATTAGAGGATTATGTTTAAACTTATGGTTAGAGGGTCAGGGTTAGGTTTCGGGTTAAGTTAAGGGTGAGGCTTAGGGCTAGGTTTAGACGATTGGCTGGTTATTGTTAGGGTTAGGGATAGTGTTAGGTTTAGGGTTAGGGTTAGGGTTATGTTAGTGTTCGGGTTAGTGTTCCGGATATGGTTAGCATTAGAGTGTTATTGTTGTGATTACGGTTAGGGTTAGGGTTCACGTTAGAGGATTATGGTTAGACTTATGGTTAGAGGAACAGGGTTAGGGTGCGGGTAAGTTAAGTGTTACGCTTAGGGCTAGGTTTAGACGATCGGATGGTTAGTGTTAGGGTTAGAGATAGTGTTAGGTTTAGGGTAACGGTTAGGGTTAAGATTAGGTATGGGTGACGGTTGGGTTTAGGGTTATGGTTAGGATTATGGTAAGCATTATAGGGTAAGTGTTAGGGATATGTTTAGAGACTTAGAGGGTTAGGGTTAGGGTTAGGTTTAAGGTTAGGGAGAGGGTTAGGTTTAGGTTTAGGGTTAGGGTTAGTGTTAGTGTTAGGGTTAGAGCGTTAGAGGGTTAGGGTTAGGGATAAGGTTACGCTTAGTGTTAGAATGTTAGGGTTAGTGTTAGGGTTAGTTTTAGGGTTAGGGTTCGGGTTGGAGTAAGTGTAAGGTTTGGGTTATGGGTTACGTTTAGGGTTAGGGTGAGACTTAGGGTTAGGTTTGGGGTTACGTTTAGGGTGAGAGTTTTAGGAGAAGGGTTATGGTGAGAGTAAGTGTTAGGGTTAGGGTTAGTGTTTGGGTTATAGTAAGTGTTAGGGTTGGGGTTAGTGTTAGGTTTAGGGTAACGGTTAGGGTTTGGATTAGATTTGGGTGACGGTTGGGACTAGGTTTATGGTTAGGTTTAGGTTTAGGATTAGAGGGTAAGTGTTAGGGTTATGTTTAGAGAGTTAGATCTTTAGCGTTCAGGTGGGGGATAAGGTTAGGGGTAGAGGGTTACGGTTAGTGTTAGTGTTAGGGTTTGAGGGTTACTAATAGTGTTAGGATTACAGGGTTAGGTCTAGGGATAGTTTTAGGATTATGGTTAGAGTTAGGGTTAGTTTTAGGGTTAGGGTTAGGTTTAGGGTTTAGGGTTAGGGTTAGAGTTATGGTTAGGGTTAGTTTTAGAGTTAGGCTTGGGGCTAGGTTTAGGGTTGTGTTAATGTTACGGTTAGAGCATTGGAGGGTTAGGGTTAGGGATGGGATATGCTTACTGTTAGAGGGTTAGGGTTAGTGTTAGGGATAGGGTTAGGTTAGGGTTAGGGTTAATGTTAGGGTTCGGTTTAGGGTTAGTGTTAGGGTTAGGGTAACGGTTAGGGTTAGGGTTAGGGTTAGGGTTAAGTTTAGGATTAGACGCTTACGGCTAGGGTTAGTGTTAGGGTTTGAGTGTTAGTATTAGTGTTAGGAATAGAGCGTTAGGGCTATTGATAGGGTTCGGCTTAGGGTTAGATTTAGGGATAGTTTCAGGGTTAGGTGTTAGGGTTAGGGTTTTGGGTTAGGGTTAAGGTTAGGGTTAGTTTTAGGGGTAGTGTTAGGGTTATGGTTAGGCTTAGGGTTATGTTAGTGTTAGGGTTAGGGTTAATTTTAGGGTTAGGTTTAGGATTAGTGTTAGTGTTATGGTTAGAACGTTAGAGGGGTAGGGTTAGGGGTTGGGTTAGGCTTAGGTTTAAAGGGTTAGGATTAGTGTTAGGGTTAGGTTTAGGGCAAGGCTGAGGTTTAGGATTTGATTTAGTGTTAGGGTTAGCGTTACGGTAAGTATTAGGGTTAGGGTTAGGGTTAGGTTTAGGGTTAGAGGGTTGGATGTTTAGGGTTAGGGTTATGGTTAGGGTTAGGTTTATGGTTAGGGTTAGGGTTAGTGTTAGGGTTAGGGTTAGGGTTAGAGTAAGTGTGACGGTTAGGGTTAGTGTTATGTTTAGGGTAACGGTTAGGTTTAGGATTAAGTTTAGGTGACGCTTGGGTTTAGGGTTTTCGTTAGGCTTAGGGTAAGGTTTATAGGGTAAGTGTTAGGTTTATGTTTAGTGAGTTAGAGGGTTAGGATTAAGGTGGGGGTTAAAGTTAGGGTTAGAGGGTTACGGTTAGTGTTAGTGTTAGGTTTGAGTGTTAGTATTAGTGTTAGTGTTAGAGGGTTAGGGCTAGGGATAGTGTTAGGGTTAGGTTTAAAGTTAGTGTTAGTTTTAGGGTTAGGGTTAGGGTTAGGGTTTAGGGTTAGGGTTAGGGTAAGGGTTAGGGTTAGTTTTAGGGTTAGATTTGGTTTAGGGTTAGGGTTAGAGATAGTGTTAGTGTTAGTGTTAGAACATTAGAGGGTTAGGGTTAGGGATAGGGTTAGGCTTAGGGTTAGAGGGTTAGGGTTAGTGTTAGGGTTAGTCTTAGGTTTAGGGTTCGAGTTAGTGTTAGGGTTAGGGTTAGTGTTAGGGTTAGGGTAAGAGTTAGGGTTAGGAATACGTTTGGGTGACGGTAGGGTTTAAGGTTATGGTTAGGCTTAGGGTTCCGTTTAGAGGGTAAGTGTTAGGGTTATGTTTAGAGAGTTAGAGGGTTAGGGTTAGGGTTAGGGTTAAGGTTAGGTTTAGAGGGTTATGGTTAGGGTTAGTGTTAGGGTTTGAGGGTTAGTATTAGTGTTAGGGATAGAGGGTTAGAGCTAGGGACAGAGTTAGGCTTAGGGTTAGATATAGGGATAGTTTCAGGTTTAGGTTTAGGGTTATTGTTTAGGTTTAGGTTTAGCGTTAGGGTTAGTGTTAGTTTTAGGGTTAGGTTTAGGGATAGGGTTAGGGATAGTGTTAGGGTTAGGGTTAGTGTTAGTTTTAGGGTTAGAGCGTTAGAGGGATAGGGTTAGGGGTAGGGTTAGGCTTAGGGTTAGAGTGTTAGGCTTAGGGTTAAGGTTAGGTTTAGGGTAAGTCTTAGCTTTAGGATTAGGTTTAGTTTTAGGTTTAGCGTTACGGTTAGTATTAGGCTTAGTATTAGAGTTTCATTTAGGTTAGAGGGTTGGATGTTTGGGGATAGGGTTTTGGTTATTGTTACGTTTCAAGGTTGGGGTTAGCGTTAGGTTTAGGTTAGAGGCTTAGGATTGATCTTAGGGTCAGTGTTAGCGTTAGGGTTAGAGGTTACGTTTAGTGTTAGGGTTACGGTAAGGGTTATGGTTAGGGTTAGAGGGTTAGAAGGTCAGGTTTAGAGGCTTAGGGATAGAGTTAGGGTTAGATTGTTAGTTTTAGGGTTAGGGTTACGTTTAGGGTTAGGGTTATGGTTAGAGGGTTAGAGGGGTAGTGTTCGGGTTAGTGTTAGGGATATGTTTAGCATTAGAGAGTTATTGTTAGGATTTGGGTTAGGATTATTGTTAGGATTAGGTTTCACGATAGGGTTAGGGTTCGAGTTAGAGTTTCTGTTACTTTTAGAGTTAGGTTTAAGGTTCGTGTTAGGGTTTAGAGTTAGGATTAGTGTTAGGGCTAGGGTTAGTGTTAGGTGATAGTGTTAGAGTTAGAGTTAGAATTAGGGTTAGATTTAGTGTTAAGGTTAGGTTACTTTTAGGGTTAGGGTTGCAGAAAGAGTAAGGCTTTGGTTAAGGTTTAGGGTTAGGGTTATGGTTAGGTTTTAGTGTTAGGGTTAGGGTTATGGTTATTTTTAGTGTTAGTGTTAGTGTTAGGGTTAGTGTTAGGGTTAGGGTTATGTTTAGGGTTAGGGTTAGGGTTTCTGTTAGTGTTAGGCTTAGAGCGTTAGAGGGATAGGGTTACGGGTAAGGTTAGGCTTAGGGTTAGAGTGTTAGGGTTAGGGTTAAGTTTAGGTTTAGGTAAGGCTTAGGTTTAGGATTAGTGTTAGTGTAAGGTTTAGCATTACAGTTAGTATTAGGGTTAGGGTTAGGGTTAGGTTTAGGTTTAGAGGTTTGGATGTTTAGGGTTAGGGTTATGGTTATGGTTAAGCTTAGAGGGTTGGTGTTAGCGTTAGGATTAGGTTTAGAGGGTTAGGTTTGGTCTTCGGTTCAGGGTTAGCGTTAGGTTTAGAGGTTAGGTTTTGTGTTAGGTTTAGGGTTAGGGCTATGGTTAGGGGTAGTGGGTTAGAGGGTTAGGTTTAGAGGCTTATTAATAGGGTTAGTGTTAGAGTGTTAGATTTAGGGTTAGGGTTAGGCTTAGGGTTAGGGTTAGGTTTAGAGTGTTAGAGGGTTAGTGTTCCGGATATGGTTAGCATTAGAGTGTTATTGTTGTGATTAGGGTTAGGGTTAGCGTTCACGTTAGAGGATTTTGGTTAGACTTATGGTTAGAGGGTCAGGGTTAGGGTTCGGGTTAAGTTAAGGGTGAGGCTTAGGGCTAGGTTTAGACGATTGGCTGGTTTTTGTTAGGGTTAGGGATAGTGTTAGGTTTAGGGTAACGCTTAGGGTTAGGATTAGGTATGGGTGACGGTTGGGTTTAGGGTTATGGTTAGGCTTAGTGTAAGCATTATAGGGTAAGTGTTAGGGTTATGTTTAGAGACATTGATGGTTAGGGTAGGGTTAGGGTTAAGGTTAGGGTTAGGGTTAGGTTTAGGTTTAGGGTTAGGGTTAGAGCGTTTGAGGGTTAGGGTTAGGGATAGGGTTACGCTTAGGGTTAGAGTGTTAGGGTTAGTGTTAGTGTTAGGATTAGGTTTAGGGTTTGGGTTGGAGGAAGTGTGAGGTTTAGGTTATGGGTTAGGTTTAGGTTTAGGGTGAGACTTAGGGTTAGGTTTGGGGTTACGTTTAGGGTGAGAGTGTTAGGATTAGGGTTATTGTGAGAGTAAGTGTTAGGGTTAGGGTTAGTGTTAGGGTTAGAGTAAGTGTTAGGGTTGGGGTTTGTGTTAGGTTTAGGGTAACGGTTAGGGTTTGGATTAGATTTGGGTGACGGTTGGGTTTAGGGTTATGTTTAGGCTTAGGTTTAGGATTACAGGGTAAGTGTTAGGGTTATGTTTAGATAGTTAGAGGCTTAGCGTTAGGGTGTGGTTAAGGTTAGGGGTAAAGGGTTACGGTTAGTGTTAGTGTTAGGGTTTCAGAGTTACTATTAGAGTTAAGGTTAGAGGGTTAGGGCTAGGGATAGTTTCAGGGATAGGGTTCGAGTTAGGGTTAGTTTTAGGGTTAGGGTTAGGGTTAGCGTTTAGGGTTAGGATTAGGGTTTTGGTTAGGGTTAATTTTAGAGTTAGGGTTAGAGCTAGGTTTAGGGTTAGGTTTAGGGTTAGGTTTAGGGTTAGGTTTACGGTTAGTGTTAGTTTTAGCGTTAGAGCGTTATAGGGTTAGGGTTAGCGATAGGGTTACGCTTAGGGTTAGAGTGCTAGGGTTAGTTTTAGGGTTAGGGTTAGGATTAGGGTTAGGGTTAGGTTTAGGGTTAGGATTAGTGTTAGGGTTCGGTTTAGGGTTAGTGTTAGGGTTAGGGTAACGGTTAGGGTTAGGATTAGGTTTGGGTGATGGTAGGGTTTAAGGTTATGGATAGCCTTACGGTTAGCTTTAGAGGGTAAGTGGTAGGGTTATGTTTAGAGAGTTACAGGTTTAGGGTTAGGGTTAGAGTTAAGGTTAGGATTAGAGGCTTACGGCTAGGGTTATTGTTAGAGTTTGAGTGTTAGTATTTGTGTTAGGGATAGAGCGTTAGGGCTATTGATAGGGTTCGGATTAGGGTTGGATTTAGGGTTAGTTTCAGGGTTAGGGTTACGATTAAGGTTTAGGGTTAGGGTTAGGGTTAGGGTTAGTTTTAATGTTAGGGTTAGGGTTAGGGTTAGTTTTAAGGTTACGGTTAGGGTTAGGCATAGGGTTAGGGTTATGTTAGTGTTATGGTTAGGGTTAGGTTTAGGGTTAGTGTTAGTGTTAGGGTTAGAGCGTTAGAGAGGTAGGGTTAGGGGTAGGGTTAGGCTTAGTGTTAGAGGGTTAGGATTAGGGTTAAGGTTAGGTTTAGGGCAAGGTTGAGGTTTAGGATTTGGGTTATTGGTAGGGTTAGCGTTATGGTTAGTATTAGGGTCAGTGTTAGGTTTATGTTTAGGGTTAGAGGGTTGGATGTTTAGAGTTAGGGTTATGGTTCGGGTTAGGTTTATGGTTAGGGTGAGTGTTAGTGTTAGGGTTAGGGTTTGGGTTAGAGTAAGTTTTAGGGTTAGGGTTAGTGTTATGTTTAGGGTAACGGTTACGTTTAGGATTAGGTTTAGGTGACGGTTGGGTTTAGGGTTATGGTTAGGCTTAGCGTAAGTATTAGAGGGTAAGTGTTAGGATTATGTTTAGTGAGTTAGTGTGTTAAGGTTAGGGTGGGGGTTAAGGTTAGCATTAGAGGGTTACGGTTACTGTTAGTGTTAGGTTTGAGGGTTAGTATTAGTGTTAGGGTTAGAGGGTTAAGGCTAGGGATAGTGTTAGGTTTAGGGTTAAAGTTAGGTTTAGTTTTATGGTCAGGGTTAGGGTTAGGGTTTACGGTTCATGTTAGGGTAAGGGTTAGGGTTATTTTTAGGGTTAGGTTTAGGTTTAGGGTTAGGGTTAGAGATAGGTTTAGTGTTAGTGTTAGAGCATTAGAGGGTTAGGGTTAGGGATAGGGTTAGGCTTAGGGTTAGAGGGTTATGTTTATTGTTAGGGTTAGGGTTAGTTTTAGGGTTAGGGTTAGTGTTAGGGTTAGGGTAACAGTGTTAGGAATAGGTTTGGGTGACGGTAGGGTTCAAGGTTATGGTTAGGCTTAGGGTTCCGTTTAGAGGGTGAGTGTTTGGGTTATGTTTAGAGAGTTAGAGGGTTAGGGTTAGGGTTAGGGTTAAGGTTAGGTTTAGAGGGCTACGGTTAGGGTTAGTGTTAGGGTTTGAGTGTTAGTATTAGTGTTACGGATAGAGGGTTAGAGCTAGGGACTGGGTTAGGCTTATGGTTAGATTTAGGTTTAGTTTCAGGTTTAGGTTTAGGGTTAGGTTTTAGGTCTAGGTTTAGCGTTAGGGTTAGTGTTAGTTTTAGGGTTAGGTTTAGGGATAGGGTTAGGGTTAGTGTTAGGGTTAGGGTTAGGTTTAGTGTTAGGGTTAGGGTTAGTGTTACTTTTAGGGTTAGAGCGTTAGAGGGATAGAGTTAGGGATAGGGTTAGGCTTAGGGTTAGAGGGTTAAGGTTAGGTTTAAGTTTACATTTAGGGTAAGTGTTAGCATTTGGTTTAGGGTTAGTTTTAGGGTTAGCATTACGGTTAGTATTAGGGTTAGTGTTAGGGTTCGATTTAGGGTTAGAGGGTTTGATGTTTGGGGTTAGGGTTATGGTTATGGTTAGGTTTAGAGGGTTGGGGTTAGCATTAGGTTTAGGTTTAGAGTGTTAGGATTGGTCTTAGGGTCAGGGTTAGTGTTAGGGTTAGAGGTTACATTTAGTGTTAGGGTTCCGGTTAGGGTTATGGTTAGGGTAGTAGGGTTAGAGGGTCAGGTCTAGAGGCTTAGGGATAGAGTTAGGGTTTGATAGTTAGTTTTAGGGTTAGGGTTACGTTTAGGGTTAGGGTTAGGGTTAGAGGGTTAGAGGGTTAGGGTTCGGGTTCGGGTTAGTGTTAGGGATATGTTTAGCATTAGAAGGTTATTGTTAGGATTAGGGTTAGGGATAGGGTTCACGATAGGGTTAGGGTTCGAGTTAGAGTTTCTGTTACTGTTAGGGTTTGGTTTAAGGTTCGTGTTAGGGTTTAGAGTTAGGGTTAGTGTTAGGGCTAGGGTTAGTGTTAGGTGATAGTGTTAGAGTTAGAGTTAGAATTAGGGTTAGATTTAGTGTTAAGGTTAGGTTACTTTTAGGGTTAGGGTTGGAGAAAGAGTAAGGCTTTGGTTAAGGTTTAGGGTTAGGGTTATGGTTAGGTTTTAGTGTTAGGGTTAGGGTTATGGTTATTTTTAGTGTTAGTGTTAGTGTTAGGGTTAGTGTTAAGGTTAGGGTTATGTTTAGGGTTAGGGTTAGGGTTTCTGTTAGTGTTAGGCTTAGAGCGTTAGAGGGATAGGGTTACGGGTAAGGTTAGGCTTAGGGTTAGAGTGTTAGGGTTAGGGTTAAGTTTAGGTTTAGGTAAGGCTTAGGTTTAGGATTAGTGTTAGTGTAAGGTTTAGCATTACAGTTAGTATTAGGGTTAGGGTTAGGGTTAGGTTTAGGTTTAGAGGTTTGGATGTTTAGGGTTAGGGTTATGGTTATGGTTAAGCTTAGAGGGTTGGTGTTAGCGTTAGGATTAGGTTTAGAGGGTTAGGTTTGGTCTTCGGTTCAGGGTTAGCGTTAGGTTTAGAGGTTAGGTTTTGTGTTAGGTTTAGGGTTAGGGCTATGGTTAGGGGTAGTGGGTTAGAGGGTTAGGTTTAGAGGCTTATTAATAGGGTTAGTGTTAGAGTGTTAGATTTAGGGTTGGGGTTAGGCTTAGGGTTAGGGTTAGGTTTAGAGTGTTAGAGGGTTAGTGTTCCAGATATGGTTAGCATTAGAGTGTTATTGTTGTGATTAGGGTTAGGGTTAGGGTTCACGTTAGAGGATTTTGGTTAGACTTATGGTTAGAGGGTCAGGGTTAGGGTTCGGGTTAAGTTAAGGGTGAGGCTTAGGGCTAGGTTTAGACGATTGGCTGGTTTTTGTTAGGGTTACGGATAGTGTTAGGTTTAGGGTAACGCTTAGGTTTAGGATTAGGTATGGGTGATGGTTGGGTTTAGGGTTATGGTTAGGCTTAGTGTAAGCATTATAGGGTAAGTGTTAGGGTTATGTTTAGAGACATTGATGGTTAGGGTAGGGTTAGGGTTAAGGTTAGGGTTAGGGTTAGGTTTAGGTTTAGGGTTAGGGTTAGAGCATTAGAGGGTTAGGGTTAGGGATAGGGTTACGCTTAGGGTTAGAGTGTTAGGGTTAGTGTTAGTGTTAGGGTTAGGTTTAGGGTTTGGGTTGGAGGAAGTGTGAGGTTTAAGTTATGGGTTAGGTTTAGGTTTAGGGTGAGACTTAGGGTTAGGTTTGGGGTTACGTTTAGGGTGAGAGTGTTAGGATTAGGGTTATTGTGAGAGTAAGTGTTAGGGTTAGGGTTAGTGTTAGGGTTAGAGTAAGTGTTAGGGTTGGGGTTTGTGTTAGGTTTAGGGTAACGGTTAGGGTTTGGACTAGATTTGGGTGACGGTTGGGTTTAGGGTTATGGTTAGGCTTAGGTTTAGGATTACAGGGTAAGTGTTAGGGTTATGTTTAGATAGTTAGAGGCTTAGCGTTAGGGTGTGGTTAAGGTTAGGGGTAAAGTTAGTGTTAGGTTAGTGTTAGTGTTAGGGTTTCAGGGTTACTATTAGAGTTAAGGTTAGAGGGTTAGGGCTAGGGATAGTTTCAGGGATAGGGTTCGAGTTAGGGTTAGTTTTAGGGTTAGGGTTAGGGTTAGCGTTTAGGGTTAGGATTAGGGTTTTGGTTAGGGTTAATTTTAGATTTAGGGTTAGAGCTAGGTTTAGGGTTAGCTTTAGGGTTAGGTTTAGGGTTAGGTTTAGGGTTAGTGTTAGTTTTAGCATTAGAGCGTTAGAGGGTTAGGGTTAGCGATAGGGTTACGCTTAGGGTTAGAGTGCTAGGGTTAGTTTTAGGGTTAGGGTTAGTTTTAGGGTTAGGGTTAGGTTTAGGGTTAGGATTAGTGTTAGGGTTTGGTTTAGGGTTAGTGTTAGGGTTAGCTTAACGGTTAGGGTTAGAATTAGGTTTGGGTGATGGTAGGGTTTAAGGTTATGGTTAGGCTTACGGTTAGCTTTAGAGGGTAAGTGGTAGGGTTATGTTTAGAGAGTTACAGGTTTAGGGTTAGGGTTAGAGTTAAGGTTAGGATTAGAGGCTTACGGCTAGGGTTATTGTTAGAGTTTGAGTGTTAGTATTAGTGTTAAGGATAGAGCGTTAGGGCTATTGATAGGGTTCGGATTAGGGTTGGATTTAGGGTTAGTTTCAGGGTTAGAGTTACGGTTAAGGTTTAGGGTTAGGGTTAGGGTTAGGGTCAGTTTTAATGTTAGGGTTAGGGTTAGGGTTAGTTTTAAGTTTAGGGTTAGGGTTAGGCTTAGGGTTAGGGTTATGTTAGTGTTATGGTTAGGGTTAGGTTTAGGGTTAGTGTTAGTGTTAGGGTTAGAGCGTTAGAGAGGTAGGGTTAGGGGTAGGGTTAGGCTTAGGGTTAGAGGGTTAGGATTAGGGTTAAGGTTAGGTTTAGGGCAAGGTTGAGGTTTAGGATTTGGGTTATTGTTAGGGTTAGCGTTATGGTTAGTATTAGGGTCAGTGTTAGGTTTAGGTTTAGGGTTAGAGGGTTGGATGTTTAGAGTTAGGGTTATGGTTCGGGTTAGGTTTATGGATAGGGTGAGTGTTAGTGTTAGGGTTAGGGTTTGGGTTAGAGTAAGTGTTAGGGTTAGGGTTAGTGTTATGTTTAGGGTAACGGTTACGTTTAGGATTAGGTTTAGGTGAAGGTTGGGTTTAGGGTTATGGTTAGGCTTAGCGTAAGTATTAGAGGGTAAGTGTTAGGGTTATGTTTAGTGAGTTAGTGTGTTAAGGTTAGGGTGGGGGTTAAGGTTAGCATTAGAGGGTTACGGTTACTGTTAGTGTTAGGTTTGAGGGTTAGTATTACTGTTAGGGTTTGAGGGTTAAGGCTACGGATAGTGTTAGGTTTAGGGTTAAAGTTAGGTTTAGTTTTATGGTTAGGGTTAGGGTTAGGGTTTACGGTTCATGTTAGGGTAAGGGTTAGGGTTATTTTTAGGGTTAGGTTTAGGTTTAGGGTTAGGGTTAGAGATAGGTTTAGTGTTAGTGTTAGAGCATTAGAGGGTTAGGGTTAGGGATAGGGTTAGGCTTAGGGTTAGAGGGTTATGTTTATTGTTAGGGTTAGGGTTAGTTTTAGGGTTAGGGTTAGTGTTAGGGTTAGGGTAACAGTTAGTGTTAGGAATAGGTTTGGGTGACGGTAGGGTTCAAGGTTATGGTTAGGCTTAGGGTTCCGTTTAGAGGGTGAGTGTTTGGGTTATGTTTAGAGAGTTAGAGGGTTAGGGTTAGGGTTAGGGTTAAGGTTAGGTTTAGAGGGCTACGGTTAGGGTTAGTGTTAGGGTTTGAGTGTTAGTATTAGTGTTACGGATAGAGGGTTAGAGCTAGGGACTGGGTTAGGCTTATGGTTAGATTTAGGTTTAGTTTCAGGTTTAGGTTTAGGGTTAGGTTTTAGGTCTAGGTTTAGCGTTAGGGTTAGTGTTAGTTTTAGGGTTAGGTTTAGGGATAGGGTTAGGGTTAGTGTTAGGGTTAGGGTTAGGTTTAGTGTTAGGGTTAGGGTTAGTGTTACTTTTAGGGTTAGAGCGTTAGAGGGATAGAGTTAGGGATAGGGTTAGGCTTAGGGTTAGAGGGTTAAGGTTAGGTTTAAGTTTACATTTAGGGTAAGTGTTAGCATTTGGTTTAGGGTTAGTTTTAGGGTTAGCGTTACGGTTAGTATTAGGGTTAGTGTTAGGGTTCGATTTAGGGTTAGAGGGTTTGATGTTTGGGGTTAGGGTTATGGTTATGGTTAGGTTTAGAGGGTTGGGGTTAGCGTTAGGTTTAGGTTTAGAGGGTTAGCATTGGTCTTAGGGTCAGGGTTAGCGTTAGTGTTAGCGGTTACGTTAAGTGTTAGGGTTCCGGTTAGGGTTATGGTTAGGGTAGTAGGGTTAGAGGGTCAGGTCTAGAGGCTTAGGGATAGAGTTAGGGTTTGATAGTTAGTTTTAGGGTTAGGGTTATGTTTAGGGTTAGGGTTAGGGTTAGAGGGTTAGAGGGTTAGGGTTCGGGTTCGAGTTAGTGTTAGGGATATGTTTAGCATTGGAGGGTTATTGTTAGGATTAGGGTTAGGGTTAGGGTTCACGATAGGGTTAGGGTTCGAGTTAGAGTTTCTGTTACTGTTAGGGTTTGGTTTAAGGTTCGTGTTAGGGTTTAGGGTTAGGGTTAATGTTAGGGATAGGTTTAGTTTTAGGTGTTAGGGTTAGAGTTAGAGTTAGAGTTAGGGTTAGATTTAGTGTTATGTTTAGGTTAGGTTTAGGGTTAGGGTTGGAGTAAGGGTAAGGTTTTGGTTAAGGTTTAGGGTTAGGGTTATGGTTAGGGTTTAGTATTAGGGTTAGGGTTATGGTTATTTTTATTGTTAGTGTTAGGGTTAGGGTTAGTCTTAGGATTAGGGTTATCTTTATGGTTAGGGTTAGGGTTTCTGTTAGTGTTAGGCTTAGAGCGTTAGAGGGATAGGGTTAGGGGTAGGGTTAGTCTTAGGGTTAGAGGGTTAGGTTTAGGGTTAATGTTAAGTTTAGTGTAAGGCTTAGGTTTAGGCTTAGTGTTAGTATAAGTTTTAGCATTACGGTTAGTATTAATTTTAGGGTTAGGGTTAGGTTTAGGGTTAGAAGTTTGGATGTTTAGGGTTAGGGTTATGGTTATGGTTAAGTTTAGAGGGTTGGGGTTAGCGTTAGGATTAGGTTTAGAGGGTTAGGTTTGGTCTTAGGGTCAGGGTTAGCGTTAGAGTTAGAGGTTCGGTTTAGTGTTAGGTTTAGGGTTAGGGTTATGGTTAGTGTTAGAGGGTTAGACAGTTAGGTTTAGAGGCTTATTAATAGGGTTAGAGTTAGAGTGTTAGATTTAGGGTTAGGGTTAGTGTTTAGGGTTAGGGTTAGGGTTATGGTTAGAGTTAGTGTTAGTTTTAGGGTTAGGGTTAGGGATAGGGTTGGGTTAGTGTTAGGGTTAGGGTTAGTGTTAGTTTTAGGGTTAGAGCGTTAAAGGGATAGAGTTAGGGGTAGGGTTAGGCTTAGGGTTAGAGGGTTAGGGTTAGGGTTAAGGTTACATTTAGGGTAAGGCTTAGCATTAGGATTAGGGTTAGTTTTAGGGTTAGCGTTACGGTTAGTATTAGGGTTAGTGTTAGGGTTCGATTTAGGGTTACAGTGTTGGATGTTTGGGGTTAGGTTTATGGCTATGGTTAGGTTTAGAGGGTTGGGGTTAGCGTTAGGTTTAGGTTTAGAGGGTTAGGATTGGTCTTAAGGTCAGGGTTAGCGTTAGTGTTAGAGGTTACGTTTAGTGTAAGGGTTCCGGTTAGGGTTATGGTTAGGGTAGGAGAGTGAGAGGGTCAGGTCTAGAGGCTTAGGGATAGAGTTAGGATTAGATTGTTAGTTTTAGGGTTAGGGTTACGTTTAGGGTTGGGGTTAGGGTTAGAGGGTTAGAGGGTTAAGGTTCGGGTTAGTGTTAGGGATATGTTTAGCATTAGATGGTTATTGTTAGGATTAGGGTTAGGGTTAGGGTTCACGATAGGTTTAGGGTTCGAGTTAGAGTTTCTGTTACTGTTAGCGTTAGGTTTAAGGTTCGTGTTAGTGTTTAGGGTTAGTGTTAGTGTTAGGGGTAGGCTTAGTGTTAGGTGGTAGGGTTAGAGTTAGAGTTAGAGTTAGAGTTAGGGTTAGATTTAGTGTTAAGGTTAGGTTAGGGTTAGGGTTGGAGTAAGGGTAAGGTTTAGGTTAGGGTTTAGGGTTAGGGTTAGGGTTTAGGGTTAGGGTTACGGTTATGGTTGTTTTTATTGTTAGTGTTAGTGTTAGGGTTAGTCTTAGGATTAGGGTTATCTTTAAGGTTAGGTTTAGGGTTTCTGTTATTGTTAGGCTTAGAGCATTAGAGGGATACGGTTTTGGGTAGGGTTAGGTCTAGGGTTAGAGGGTTAGATTTAGGGTTAAGGTTAAGTTTAGGGTAAGGCTTAGGTTTAGGATTAGTGTTAGTGTAAGGTTTAGCATTACGGTTAGTATTAAGGTTAGGTTTAGTGTTAGGTTTAGGTTTAGAGGTTTGGATGTTTAGGGTTAGGGGTATGGTTATGGTTAAGTTTAGAGGGTTGGGGTTAGCGTTAGGATTAGGTTTAGAGGGTTAGGTTTGGTCTTAGTATCAGGGTTAGCGTTAGGGTTAGAGCTTAGGTTTAGTGTTAGGTTTAGGGTTACGGTTATGGTTAGGGTTAGAGGGTTAGAGAGTTAGGTTTAGAGGCTTATTAATAGGGTTAGAGTTAGAGTGTTAGATTTAGGGTTAGGGTTATGGTTTAGGGTTATGGTTAGGGTTATGTTTAGGGTTAGTTTTAGAGTTAGGGTTAGGGCTAGGTTTAGGGTTAGGTTTAGGGTTTGGTTTAGGGTTAAGTTTAGGGTTAGTGTTAGTGTTAGCGTTAGAGCGTTAGAGGGATAGTGTTAGGGATAGGGTTACGCTTAGTGTTAGAGGGTTAGGGTGAGTGTTAGGGTTAGGCTTAGGTTTCGGTTAAGGGTTAGGGTTAGGGTTAGTGTTAGGGTTTGGTTTAGGGTTAGGGTAACAGTTAGGGTTATGATTAGGTTTGGGTGATGGTAGGGTTTAAGATTATGGTTAGGCTTGCAGTTAGCTTTAGAGGGTAAGTGTTAGGGTTATGTTTAGACAGTTAGAGGGTTAGGGTTACGGTTAGGGTTAAGGTTAGGATTAGAGGCTTACGGCTAGTGTTACTGTTATGGTTTGAGTGTTAGTATTAGTGTTAGGGATAGAGCGTTAGGGCTATTGATAGAGTTCGGCTTATGGTTAGATTTATGGTTAGTTTCAGGTTTAGGGTTAGGGTTAGGGTTAGAGTTTAGGGTTAGGGTTAGGGTTAGGTTAAGGGTTAGGTTTAGAGTTAGAGTTATTTGTAGGGTTAGAGCGTTAGGGTTAGGGTTAGGGTTAGGTTTAGGATTAGGGCAAGGCTGAGGTTTAGGATTTGGTTTATTGTTAGTGTTAGCGTTACGGTTAGTATTAGGGTTAGGGTTAGTGTTAGGGTTAGAGGGTTGGACGTTTAGGGTTAGGGTTATGTTTATGGTTAGGTTTAGAGGGTTGGGGTTAGCGGTAGCATTAGGTTTAGAGGGTTAGATTTGGTCTTAGGGTGAGGGTTAGCGTTAGCTTTAGAGGTTATGTTTAGTGTTAGCGTTAGGGTTATGGTTAGGGTTAGAGGATTAGGTTTAGAGTGTTATTGATAAGGTTAGGGTTAGAGTGTTAGATTTAGGGTTAGTGTTAGGTTTAGGTTTATCGTTAGGGTTAGGTTAGGTTTAGGGATAGGATTTAAGGTTAGGGTTAGGATTATGGTTAGTTTTAGTGTTAGGGTTAGGGTTAGGGTTAGTGTTAGGGTTAGAGCGTTAGAGGGACAGGGTTAGGGGTAAGGTTCTGCTTAGGGTTAGAGGGTTAGGGTTAGGGTTAATGTTCGGTTTAGGGTAAGTCTGAGGATTAGGATTAGGGTTAGTGTTAGGTTAGCGTTATGGTTAGTATTATTGTTAGGGTTAGGGTTAGTTTTAGGGTTAGAGGGTTGGATATTTAGGGTTAAGGTTATTGTTATGTTTAGGTTTAGAGGGTTGCGGTTAGCGTTAGGATTAGGTTTAGAGGGTTAGGGTTGGTCTTAGGATCAGGGTTACCGTTAGGGTTAGAGGTTAGTTTTAGTGTTAGTGTTAGGGTTAGGGTTATGGTTAGTGTTAGATCGATAGAGGGTTAGGTTTCGAGGCTTAGGGATAGGGTTAGGTTTAGATTCTTAGTTTTAGGGTTAGGGTTTGGTTTAGGGTTAGGGTTAGGGTTATGGTTAGTGTTAGAGGGATAGAGGGTTAAGTTTAGAGTCTTAGGGATAAGGTTATGGTTAGATTATTAGCTTTAGGGTTAGGGTTAGGTTTAGGGTTAGGGTTTGGGTTATAGGGTTTGGGTTCGGTTTAGTGTTAGGGATATGGTTAGCATTAGAGGTTTATTGTTATGTTTAGGGTTAGGGTTCACGTTAGAGGATTATGGTTAGACTTATGGTTAGAGGGTTAGGGTTATGGTTTGGGTTAGGGTAAGGGTTAGGCTTAGGGCTAGGTTTAGACGATTGGACTCTTAGTGTTAGGGTTATGTTTATGGATATGGTTAGGGTTAGAGTTACAGTTACTGTTATAGTTAGTGTTAGGTTTAACGTTTTTGTCAGGTTTAGGGTGAGGTTTAGTGTTAGGGCTAGTGTTAGTGTTAGGTGTTAGGGTTAGAGTTAGCATTAGAGCTACAGTTAGGGTTAGATTTAGTGTTACGGTTAGGTTAGATTTTGGGTTAGGGTTGGATTAATGGTAAGGTTTAGGTTAATGGTTTGTTTTAGGGTTAGGGTGAAACTTAGGGTTAAGTTTGGGGTTAGATTTAGGGTGAGAGTGTTAGGGTTAGGGTTATGGTTATGGTTAGGTTAATGGTGAGTGTTAGTGTTAGTGTTAGTTTTGGGTTAGGTTTGGGTTAGGTTTAGACGGTTGAGGTTAGCGGTAGCGTTAGGTTTAGAGGGTTAGGGTTGGTCTTATGGTCAGGGTTAGCATTAGGGTTAGTGGTTAGGTTTAGTGTTATGGTTAGGGTTAGAGTTATGGTTAGGGTTAGAGGGTTAGAGGGTTAGGTTTAGATCCTTAGGGATAGCGTTAGGGTTAGGGTTAGAGTAAGTGTTAGGGTTAGGGTTAGTGTTACATTTAGGGTAACGGTTAGGGTTAGGATTAGGTTCGGATGACGGTTGGGTTCAGTGTTATTGTTAGGCTTAGGGTAAGAGTTAGAGGGTAAGTGTTAGGGTTAGGTTTTGAGAGTTAGAAGGTTAGGGTTAGGGTGGGAGTAAAGGTTAGGGTTAGAGGGTTACGGTTAGTGTTAGTGTTAGGGTTTGAGGGTTACTATTAGTGTTAGGGTTAGAGGATTAGGGCTAGGGATAGTGCTTTGGTTACGGTTGGAGTTAGGGTTAGTTTTAGGGTGAGGGTTAGGGTTAGGTGTTAGGGTTAAGGTCAGGATTATGGTTAGGGTTAGTGATAGTGTTAGGGTTAGAGCTTTAGAGGGTTAGGGTTAGGGATAGGGTTAGGCTAACGGTTAGAGTGTTAGGGTTAGTGTTAGGGTTAGGTTTAGGGTTAGTTTTAGGGTTAGTGTTAGGTTTAGGGTTAGGGTTAGTGTTAAGGTTAGGGTAACAGCGTTAGGATTAGGTTTGGTTATGGTGGGGTTTAAGGTTATGGTTAGGCTTAGGGTTAGGTTTAGAGGGTAAGAGTTAGGGTTATATATAGAGAGTTAGAGGGTTATGGTTAGGGTTAGGGTGAAAGTTATGTTTAGAGGGTTGCATTTAGGATTAGTGTTAGGGTTTGAGGGTTAGTATTAGTGTTAGTGATAGAGGGTTAGGGATAATGATAGGGTTAAGCTTAGGGTTAGATATAGGTTTATTTTCAGGGTTAGGCTTAGGGTTAGTGTTTAGTGTTAGGGTTAGGGTTAGGGTTAGTTTTAGGGCTAGGGTTAGGGTTAGTGTTAGGGTTAAGGTTAGGGTTAGGGTTAGGTTTATTGTTAGGGTTGGGTTAGGGTTAGGGTTAGTGTTAGTGTTAGGAATAGGGTTAGTTTTAGGGTTATAGCGTTAGAGGGAAAGCGTTAGGGGTAGGGTTAGGCTTAGGGTTAGAGGGTTAGGGTTAGGGTTAAGCTTAGGTTTAGGGTAAGGCTTAGCTTTAAGATTAGGGTTAGTGTTAGGGTTAGCGTTACGGTTAGTATTAGGGTTAGGGTTAGTGTTAGATTTAGGGTTAGAGGGTTGGATGTTTGGGGTTAGAGATATGGTTATGGTTAGGTTTAGAGTGTTGGGGTTAGCGTTAGGTTTAGGTTTAGATTGTTAGGATTGGTCTTAGGGTCAGGGTTATCGTTAGTATTAGAGGTTCCATTTAGTGTTAGGGTTACGGTAGGGTTATGGTTAGGATTAGAGTGTTAAAGGGTCAGGTTTAGAGGCTTAGGGATAGAGTTAGGGTTAGATTGTTAATTTTAGGGTTAGGGTTACGTTTAGGGTTAGGGTTAGGGTTAGTGGGTTGGAGGGTTAGGGTTCGGGTTAGTGTTAGAGATATGTTTAGCAGTAGAGAGTTATTGTTAGGATTAGGGTTAGTGTTAGGGTTCACGATAGGTTTAGGGTTCGAGTTAGAGTTTCTGTTTCTGTTAGGGTTAGGTTTAAAGTTCGTGTTAGTGTTTAGGGTTAGTGTTAGTGTTAGGGCTAGTGTTAGTGTTAGGTGTTTTGGTTAGAATTAGAGTTAGATTTAGGGTTAGATTTAGTGTTAAGGTTAGGTTAGGTTTAGGGTTAGGGTTGGAGTAAGGGTAAGGTTTAGGTTAAGGTTTAGGGTTAGGGTTAGGGTTAGGGTTTAGTGTTAGTGTTAGGGTTATGGTTATTTTTAATGTTAGTGTTAGGATTAGGGTTAGTGTTAGGGTTAGGGTTATGTTTAGGGTTAGGGTTAGGGTTTCTGTTAGTGTTAGGCTTAGAGCATTAGAGGGATAGGGTTAGGGGTAGGGTTAGGATTAGGGTTGGATGTTTAGGGTTAGGGTTAAGGTTAGGTTTAGGGTAAGGCTTAGGTTTAGGATTAGGGTTAGTGTAAGGTTAAGCATTATGGTTAGTATTAGGGTTAGTGTTATGGTTAGGTTTAGCGTTAGAGGTTTCGATGTTTCAGGTTAGGGTTATGGTTATGGTTAAGTTTAGAGGTTTGGGGTTAGCATTAGGATTAGGGTTAGGGGGTTAGGTTTGGTCTTAGGGTCAGGGTTAGCGTTAGGGTTAGAGGTTAGGTTTAGTGTTAGGTTTAGGGTTAGGGTTATGGTTAGGGTTAGAGGGTAAGAGGGTTAGGTTTAAAGGCTTATTAATAGGGTTAGGGTTAGAGTGTTTGATTTAGGGTTAGGGTTAGGTTTAGGGTTAGGGTTAGGCTTTGAAGGTTAGAGGGTTTGTGTTCGGGTTACTGTTCCGGATATGGTTAGCATTAGAGTGTTATTGTTGTGATTAGTGTTAGGGTTAGGGTTCACGTTAGAGGATTATGGTTAGACTTATGTTTAGAGTGTCAGGGATAGGGTTCGGTTTAAGTTAAGGGTTAGGCTTAGGGCTAGGTTTAGACGATTGGGTGGTTAGTGTTAGGGTTAGGGATAGTGTTAGATTTAGGGTAACGGTTAGGGTTAGGATTAGGTATGGGTGACAGTTGGGTTTAGGGTAATGGTTAGGCTTAGTGTAAGCATTATAGGGTAAGTGTTAGGGTTATGTTTAGAGACTTAGAGGGTTAGGGTTAGGGTTAGGGTTAGGGTTAAGGTTAGGGTTAGTTTTAGGTTTAGGGTTAGGGTTAGTGTTAGTGTTAGGGTTAGAGTGTTAGAGTGTTAGGGTTACGGATAGGGTTATGCTTAGGGTTAGAGTGTTAGGGTTAGTGTTAGGGTTAGAGTTAGGTTTAGGGTTAGGGTTGGAGTAAGTGTAAGGTTTAGGTTATGGGTTAGGTTTAGGGTTAGGGTGAGACTTAGGGTTAGGTTTGGGGTTACGTTTAGGGTGAGAGTGTTAGAATTAGGGGTATGGTGAGAGTAAGTGTTAGGGTTAGGGTTAGTTTTAGTTTTAGAGTAAGTGTTAGGGTTGGGGTTAGTGTTAGGTTTAGGGTAACGGTTAGGGTTTGGATTAGGTTTGGGTGACGGTTGGGTTTAGAGTTATGGTTAGGTTTAGGTTTAGGATTAGAGGGTAAGTGTTAGGGTTATTTTTAGAGAGTTAGAGGTTTAGCGTTAGTGTGGGGGTTAAGGTTAGGGGTAGAGGGTTACGGTTAGTGTTAGTATTAGAGTTTGAGGGTTACTATTAGTGTTAGGTTTAGACGGTTAGGGCTAGGGATAGTTTTAGTGTTAGGGTTAGAGTTAGGGTTAGTTTTTGGGTTATGGTTAGGGTTTGGTTTAGGGTTAGGCTTAGGGCTAGGTTTAGACGATTGGATGGTTAGTGTTAGGGTTAGGGATAGTGTTAGGTTTAGGGTAACCGTTAGGTTTAGGATTAATTATGGGTGACGGTTGGGTTTAGTGTTATGGTTAGGCTTAGAGTAAGCATTATAGGGTAAGTGTTAGGGTTATGTTTAGAGACTTAGAGGGTTAGGGTTAGGGTTATGGTTAGGTTTAGGGTTAGAGTGTTGGAAGATTAGGGTTAGGGTTATGGTTATGGTTAGGTTTAAAGGGTTGGGGTTAGCGTTAGGGTTAGATTTAGAGGGTTAGGGTTGGTGTTAGGGTCAGGGTTAGCGTTAGGTTTAGAGGTTAGGTTTACTGATAGAGATAGGTTTAGGGTTATGGTTAGGGTTAGAAGGTTAGAGGGTTAGGTTTAGAGGCTTAGGGATAGGCTTAGGGTTAGATTGTTAGTTTTATGGTGAGGGTTAGGTTTAGGGTTAGGGTTAGAGGGTTAGAGGTTTAGGTTTTGGGTTAGTGTTCGGGATATGGTTAGTATTAGAGTGTTATTGTTAGGATTAGGTTTAGGCTTAGGGTTCACGTTAGAGGATTATGGTTAGACTTATGTTTAGAACGTTATTGTTAGGGTTCAGGTTAGGGTAAGGGTTAGGCTTAGGGCTAGGGTTAGACGATTGGATTGTTAGTGTTAGGGTTATGTTTATGGATAGGGTTAGGGTTAGTGTTAGAGTTACTGTTACTGTTAGAGTTATGTTTAAGGTTTGTGTTAGGGTTTAGGGTTAGGGTTAGTGTTAGGGCTAAGGTTAGTGTTAGGTGTTAGGGTTAGGGTTAGTGTTAGAGTTACAGGTAGGGTTAGATTTAGTGTTAGGGTTAGGTTATGTTTAGGGTTAGGTTTGGAGTAATTGTAAGGTTTAGGTTAAGGTTTAGTTTTAGGGGTAGTGTGAGACTAGGGATAGCTTTGGGGTTACGTTTTGGGTGAGAGTGTTAGTATTGGTGTTATGGTTAAGGTTAGCTTTATGGTTAGTGTTAGTGCTAGTGTTAGGGTTAGGGTTAGGGTTAGAGTAAGTGTTAGCATTAGGCTTAGTGTTAGGTTTAGGGTAACGGTTAGGGTTAGGATTAGGTTTGGGTGACGGTTGGATTTAGGGTTATGGTTATGATTAGGGTAAGGATTAGAGGGTAAGTGTTAGAGTTACGTTTAGAGAGTTATCGGGTTATGGTTAGGGTGGGGGTTAAGGTGAGATTTAGAGGGTTACGGTTAGTGTTAGTGTTAGGGTTTGAGGGTTACTATTAGTGTTAGGGTTAGAGGGTTAGTGCTAGGGATAGTGTTAGGGTTAGTGTTAGAGTTAGGTTTAGTTTTAGGGTTAGGTTTAGGTTTAGGGTTTAGGGTTTAGGGTTGGTTTAAGGGTTAGGGTTAGTTTTAGGGTTAGGGTTAGGGTTAGGGTTAGGGTTAGGGTTAGAGTTAGTGTTAGAGTTAGAGTGTAAGAGGGTTAGGGTGAGGGATAGGGTTAGGCTTAGTGTTAGAGTGTTGTGTTAGTTTTAGGGTTAGGGTTAGGTTTAGGGTTAGTGTTAGGGTTAGGTTTAGGTTTAATGTTAGGGTTAGTGTAACGGTTAGGGTTAGGATTAGGTTTGGGTGACAGTAGGCTTTAAGGTTATGGTTTGGCTTTGGGTTAGGTTTAGAGGGTTAGTTTTAGGGTTATATTTAGAGAGTTAGAGGGTTTAAGTTTATGGTGGGTTTTAAGGTTATGGTTAGGCTTAGGGTTAGGTTTAGAGGGTAAGTGTTAGGGTTATATATAGAGAGTTTGAGGGTTAGGGTTAGGGTTAGGGTAAAGGTTATGTTTAGAGGGTTACGTTTAGGGTTAGTGTTAGGGTTTGAGGGTTAATGTTAGTTTTAGGGATAGATGGTTAGAGCTACTGATAGGGTGAAGCTTAGGGTTAGATATAGGGTTAGTTTCAGGGTTAGGGTTAGGGTTAGTGTTTAGTGTTATTGTTAGGGTTAGGGTTAGTTTTAGGGTTAGGGTTCGGGTTAGTGTTAGGTTAGGATTAGAGCGTTAGAGGCATAGGGTTAGGGGTAGGGTTAGGCTTAGGGTTAGAGGGTTACGGGTAGTGTTAAGGTTAGGTTTAGGGTAAGCCTGAAGTTTAGGATTAGGGTTACTTTTTGGGTTAGAGTTACGGTTAGTATTAGGGTTAGGGTTAGGCTTAGGGCTAGGGTTAGAGGGTTGAATGTTTAGGGTTAGGGTTATGTTTATGGTTAGGTTTAGAGGGTTGGGTTTATCGGTAGCGTTAGGTTTAGAAGGTTAGGGTTGGTCTTAGGGTCACGGTTAGCGTTAGGTTTAGAGGTTAGGTTTAGTGTTAGGGTTAGGGTTAGGGTTAGGGTTTTTCTTAGGGTTAGAGGGTTAGAGGGTTAGTTTTAGAGCCTTAGGGATAGGGTTAGGGTTAGATTATTAGTTTTAACGTTAGGGTTAGGTTTAGGGTTAGGGTTTGTGTTAGAGGGTTAGAGGGTTAGGGTTCGGGTTAGTGTTAGGGATATGGTTAGCATTTGAAGTTTATTGTTATGTTTAGGGTTATGTTTAGGGCTCACGTTAGAGTATTATGGTTAGACTTATGGTTATATTGTTAGGGTTAGGGTTCGGGTTAGGGTAAGGGTTAGGCTTAGGGCTAGGGTTAGACGTTTGGATGTTTAGTGTTAGGGTTATGTTTATGGATAGGATTAGGGTTAGTGTTAGAGTTACTGTTACTGTTAGGGTTAGGGTTAAAGTTGGAGTTAGGGTTTAGTGTTAGGGTTCGTGTTAGGGCTAGAGTTAGTGTTAGGTGTTAGAGTTAGGGTTAGTGTTAGAGTTAAACTTAGAGTTAGATTTAGTGTTAGGGTTAGTTTAGGTTTAGGGTTAGGGTTGGAGTAAGGCTAAGGTTTAGGTTAAGGGTTAGGTTTAGGATTATATTGAGACTTAGGGTTAGGTTTGGGGTTACATTTAGGGGGAGAGTGTTAGGGTTAGGGTTATGGTTAGGGTTAGGTTTATGGTTAGGGTTAGTGTTAGTGTTAGCGTTAGGGTTAGGGTTAGACTAAGTGTTACGGTTAGGGTTATTGTTAGGTGTAGGGTAACTGTTAGTTTTAGGATTAGGTTTGGGTGATGGTTGGGTTTAGGGTTTTGGTTAGTCTTAGGGTAATGATTAGAGCGTAAGTTTTAGGGTTATGTTTAGAGAGTTAGAGGGTGATGGTTAGGGTGTGGGTTTAGGTTTGTGTTAGAGGGTAACGGTTAGTGTTAATGTTAGGGTTTCAGGGTTAGTATTAGTGTTAGGTTTACAGGGTTAGGGCTAGGGATACAGTTAGGTTTAGGGGTAGATTTAAGGTTAGTTTTACGGTTAGGGTTATGGTTAGGGTTAGTTTTAGGGTCATGTTTAGGGTTAGTGTTAGTTTTAGGGTTAGAGCGTTAGAGGGTTAGGGTTAGGGATAGGTTAGGCTTAGGTTTAGAGTGTTAGGGTTAGTGTTAGTGTTAGGGTTAGGTTTAAGGTTAGGATTAAGGTTAGGTTTAGTGTTAGGGTTAGGGTTAGTGTTAGTGTTAGGGTTAGGGTAACGGTTAGGATTAGGATTAGGTTTGGGTGACGGTAGGGTTTAAGGTTATGATTCAGCTTAGGGTTAGGTTTAGAGAGTAAGTGTTAGGGTTATGTTTAGTGAGTTAGAGGGTTATAGTTAGGGTTAGGGTTAAGGTTAGGTTTAGAGGGTTATGGTTAGTGTTAGTGTTAGGGTTTGATGGTTAGTATTAGTGTTAGGTATAGAGGGTTAGGGCTAGGGATAGTGCTAGTCTTAGGGTTAGATTACGGTTAGTTTCAGGGTTAGAGTTAGGGTTAGGGTTTAGGGTTAGGGTTAGGGTTAGGATTAGGGTTAGGTTTACTGTTAGGGTTAGAGTTAGGGTTAGGTTTAGTGTTAGGGTTATGCTTAGGGTTAGATTTAGGGTTAGTGTTAGGGTTAGGGTTAGAGCGTTACAGGGATAGGGTTAGTGGTAGGGCTAGGCTTAGGGTTAGAGGGTTAGCTTTAGGGTTAAGGTTAGGTTTAGGGTAAGCCTTAGGTTTAGGATTAGGGTTAGTGTTTGGGTTAGCATTACGGTTAGTATTAGGGTTAGTGTTAGGGTTAGGTTTAGGGTTAGATGGTTGGATGTTTAGGGTTAGGGTTATGTTTATGTTTAGGTTTAGAGGGTTGGGGTTATCGGTAGCGTTAGGGTTAGAGGGTTTGGGTTGGTCTTAGGGACACGGTTAGCGTTAGGTTTAGAGGTTAGGTTTAGTGTTAGGGTTAGGGTTAGGGTTTTGGTTAGGGTTAGAGGGTTAGAGTTTTAGGTTTAGAGCCGTAGGGGTAGGGTTAGGGTTTGATTATTAGTTTTAGTGTTAGGGTTAGGTTTAGGGTTAGGGTTTGGGTTAGAGGATTAGAGGGTAGGGTTCGGGTTAGTGTTAGGGATATGGTTAGCATTAGAGTTTTATTGTTATGCTTCGGGTTAGGGTTCGGGTTCACGTTAGAGGATTATGGTTAGACTTATGGTTAAAGGGTTAGGGTTAGGGTTCGGGTTACGGTAAGGGTTAGGCTTAGGGCTAGGGTTAGACGATTGGATGTTTAGTTTTAGGGTTATATTTATGGGTAAGGTAAGGGCTAGAGTTAGAGTTACTGTTACAGTTAGGGTTAGGTTTAAGGTTTTTGTCAGGGTGTAGGGTTACGGTTTGGTTTAGGGTTAGTGTTAGTATTAGTGTTAGTTGTTAGGGTTAGAGTTAGGTTTAGAGTTACAGTTAGGGTTAGATTTAGTGTTACGTTTAGGTTAGGTTTAGGTTTACGGTTTGAGTAAGTTTAAGGTTTAGGTTAAGGGTTAGGTTTAGGGTTAGGGTGACACTTAGGGATAGGTTTGGGGTTACGTTTAGGGTGAGAGTGTTAGGGTTAGGGTTATGGTTAGGGTTAGGTTTATGGTGATGGTTAGTGTTAGTGTTAGTGTTAGGGTTAGTGTTAGAGTAAGTGTTAGGATTAGGTTTACTGTTAGGTTTCGGGTAACGGTTAGAGTTAGGATTAGGTTTGGGTTAGGGTAAGGATTAGTGTTAAGGGTAGGGTTAGAGGAATGGATGGCTAGTGTTAGGGTTATGTTTATGGATAGGATTAGGGTTAGATTTAGAGTTACTGTTACTGTTAGGGTTAGGGTTAAAGTTGGAGTTAGGGTTTAGGTTTAGGGTTTGTGTTAGGGCTAGGTTTAGTGTTATGTGTTAGAGTGAGGGTTAGTGTTAGAATTACAGTTAGGGTTAGATTTAATTTTAGGGTTACTTTAGGTTTAAGGTTAGGGTTGGAGTAAGCTAAGGTTGAGGTTAAGGGTTAGGTTTAGGATTATATTGAGACTTAAGGTTAGGTTTGGTGTTACGTTTAGGGTGAGAGTGTTAGGGTTAGGGTTATGGTTACGGTTAAGTTTATGGTTAGGGTTAGTGTTAGTGTTAGCATTAGGGTTAGGGTTAGAGTAAGTGTTAGGGTTAGGGTTAGTGTTAGGTTTAGGGTAAGTATTACGGTTAGGATTATGTTTGGGTGACGGTTGGGTTTAGGGTTTTGGTTAGTCTTAGGGTAAGGATTAGAGGGTAAGTTTTAGGGTTATGTTTAGAGAGTTAGAGGGTTATGGTTAGGGTGTTGGTTTAGGTTTGGGTTAGAGTGTTACGCTTAGTGTTAATGTTAGGGTTTCAGGGTTAGTATTAGTGTTAGGTTTACAGGGTTATGGCTAGGGATAGTGTTAGGGTTAGGGTTAGATTAAGGGTTAGTTTTAGGGTTAGGGTTAGGGTTTAGGGATAGGGTTAGGGTTATGGTTAGTTTTAGGGTTAAGGTTAGGGTTAGGGTTAGTGTTAGGATTATGTTTAGTGTTAGTGTTAGTTTTAGGGTTAGAGCGTTATAGGCTTTGGGTTAGGGATAGGGTTAGGCTTAGGTTTAGAGTGTTAGGGTTAGTGTTAGTGTTAGGGTTAGGTTTAGGTTTATGGTTAGGGTTAGTGTTAGGGTTAGGGTTAGGGTTAGTGTTAGGGTCAGGGTAATGGTTAGGATTAGGATTAGGTTTGGTTGATGGTAGGGTTTCAGGTTATGATTCAGCTTAGGGTCAGGTTTAGAGGGTAAGTGTTAGGGTTATGTTTAGAGAGTTAGAGGCTTATGGTTAGGGTTAGGATTAAGGTTAGGTTTAGAGGGTTACAGTTAGGGTTAGTGTTAGGGTTTTAGGGTTAGTATTAATGTTAGGGATAGCGGGTTATGGCTAGGGATAGTGTTAGTCTTAGGGTTAGATTACGGTTAGTTTCAGGGTTAGGGTTAGGGTTAGGGTTTGGGGTTAGGGTTAGGGTTAGGATTAGGGTTAGTTTTAGGGTTAGGGTTAGGGTTATGGTTAGGGTTATGTTTAGGGTTAGGTTTAGTGTTAGGGTTAGTGTTAGTGTTAGTGTTAGGGTTAGAGCATTACAAGGATAGGTTTAGGGGTAGGTTTAGGCTTAGGGTTAAAGAGTTAGGGTTCCGGTTAGGGTTAGGGTTAGAGGGTTAGGCTTAGGGTTAAGGTTAGGTATAGGGTAAGGCTTAGGTTTAGGATTAGGGTTACTGTTTGGGTTAGCGTTACGGTTAGTATTAAAGTTAGTGTTAGTGTTAGGTTTAGGGTTAGATTGTTGGATGTTTAGGGTTAGGGTTATGGTTATGGTTAGGTTTTGACGGTTGAGGTTAGTGTTAGGGTTAGGTTTAGAGGGTTAGGATTGGTGTTAGAGTCAGGGTTAGCGTTAGGGTTAGAGGTTAGTTTTAGTGTTAGGGTTAGGGTTATTGTTATGGTTAGGGATAGAGGGTTAGAGGGTTAGGTTTAGAGGCTTTGGTATAGTGTTCAGGTTAGATTATTAGATTTAGGGTTAGGGTTAGTTTTAGTGTAAGGGTTAGGGCTAGAGGCTTAGGGGGTTAGGGTTCGGATTAGTGTTAGGGATATGGTTAGCATTAGAGGTTTCTTGTTAGGATTAGGGTTAGGGTTTGGGTTCACGTTAGAGGATTATGGTTAGACTTATGGTTAAATGGTTAGGGATAGGCTTTGGGTTCGTGTAAGGGTTAGGCTTAGGTCTAGGGTTAGACAATTGTATGGTTAGTGTTAGGTTTGTTTTAGGGTTTAGTGTTAGGGTCAGTGTTAGGGCTACGGTTAGTGTTAGGTGTTAGAGTTAGGGTTAGGGTTAGAGTTACAGTTAGAGTTAGATTTAGTCTTAGGTTTAGGTTAGGTATAGGGTTAGGGTTGAAGTATGGGTAAGGTTTAGGTTAAGGGTTAGGTTTAGGGTTAGGGTGAGACATATGGTTAGGTTTGGGGTTCCGTTTAGGGTGAGAGTTTAGGGTTAGGGTTATGGTTAGGGTTAGGTTTACGGTTAGGGTTAGTTTTAGTGTTACAGTTAGGGTTAGTGTTAGAGTAAGTGTTAGGGTTAGGGTTAGAGTTAGGGTTAGTTTTAGGGTGAGGGTTAGGGTTAGGGTTTAGGGTTCGGGTTAGGGTTAGTTTTAGTGTTAGGGTTGGGGTTAGGGTTACTTTAAGTTTAAGGTTAGGTTTAGGGTTAGGATTTGGGTTAGTGTTAGTGTTAGATTTAGAGCGTTAGAGGATTTGGGCTAGGGATAGGGTTAGGCTTAGAGTTTGAGGGTTAGGATTAGTGTTAGGGTTAAGGTTAGTTTTAGAGTTAGGTTTAGGGTGAGTGTTAGGTTTAGGGTTCAAGTTAGACAATTGGATGGTTAGTGTTAGGGTTATGGTTATGGATAGGGTTACAGTTAGAGTTAGAGTTACTGTTACTGTTAGGGTTAGGGTTAGGGTTAGGGTTGGAGCCTTAGGGATAGGGTTAGTGTTAGATTGTTAGTTTTACGGGTAGAGTTAGGTTTAGGGTTAGGGTTAGGGTTAGAGGGTTAGAGGGTTAGGGTTCGGGTTATTGTTAGGGATATGGTTAGCATTAGATGTTTATTGTTAGGATTAGGGTTAGGGTTAGGTTTCACGTTAGAGTATTATGGTTGGACTTATGGTTAGAGGGTTAATGTTAGGGTTTGGGTTAGGGTAAAGATTAGGGTTAGGGCTAGGGTTAGACGATTGGATGGTTAGTTTTAGGGTTATGTTTATGAATAGGGTTAGGTTTAGGGTTAGAGTTACAGTTAGGGTTACAGTTAGTGTTCGGTTTAAGTTAGGTTTAGTGTTAGGGTTGGAGTAAAGGTAAGGTTTAGGTTAAGGGATAGGTTTAGGGTTAGGGTGAGAGTTAAGGTTAGGGTTAGGATTAGTGTTGTAGTCAGGGGTTGTACACAGAGAACAATTCAGATCAGGACATGGAGTTTATAATACTATTTTTATAATGGTCACCGGAAGTTAACACAGGAGAATGCAGGAAATCCATCCGCAACACCAACGACATAGATTATTTAGTCAAGAGCCTAAACCCCACGGCAATGTCCCACATGAGTGCAGATAAAAACCCAGAGCTCAGGACAACGCCTCCACGAGTCCAACTGGAAGTCCAGGGCCCACAAGAATTCACGCCAGTCTTTTTTATGGAATCGTGCGGGGAAGACCCAAGGGTCAGCGGTGGAAACCAGAAAGTCTATGCCAGCAGGATGAAGGAGCTGTGCTAGTGGGATGAGGGTTCTACACTGGAGCTGAGAAGTCACACTCACAACAAAGAGCGAGCCTGTCCTGAAAGGAACCACAGCTGTCCTCAGTGACACGGAGGCCCTGAGCTCCTCCGACGACAAGCACAGTCGGGTACGTGCAAGAAAGCAGTGTGACGAGTTCATTCTGGAGACGAGGCAGCACATGTCTTCCCCTCCGGAGCCAGGAAGCAATGCTCGATGTAAAGACCAAAGCTTCTCCAGAACCTACAGCTCAGACAGCAACTTGTAGGAGAACCAACAATGCCTCCATAACGCCTCAATCCCTCTCCAACAGCTCCCCTCTCCACCTATTTATCCTGGCAGCCTTCCTCAGGTGGAGCATCTTCTCTCAATGCATGCTGATGTAATCCAGCTGGCGTTAAGTTGACCACTAGTTATCGAACCATAACAGTTAGGGTTAGGGTTAGGGTTAGTGTTAGGTTTAGAGTAATGGTTAGGGTTATGATGAGGTTTGGGTGACGGTTGGGTTTAGGGTTTATGTTTAGGCTTAGTGTAGGCATTAGAGGGTAAGTGTTAGGGTAATGTTTAGAGTGTTAGAGTGTTAAGGTTAGGGTGGGGGTTAATGTTAGGGTTAGAGGGTTACGGTTTCGGGTTAGTGTTAGGGTTTGAGGGTTAGGATTAATGTTAGGGTTAGAGGGTTAGGGCTAGGGATAGTGTTTATTTTAGGGTTAGAATTAGGGTTAGTTTTAGGGTTAGGGTTAGGGTTAGGGTTAGGGTTAGGGTTAGGGTTAAGGTTAGGGTTTAGGGTTAGTGTTAGGGTTAGTGTTAGTGTTAGGGTTAGTTTTAGGATTAGGGTTAGGGTTAGTGTTAGTTTTAGGGTTATAGTGTTAGAGGGTTAGGGTTTGGGATAGGGTAAGGCTTAGCGTTAGAGGGTTAGTGTTAGTGTTAGCGTTAGGGTTCGGTTTAGGTTTAGGGTTAGGGTTTTAGGGTTAGTATTAGTGTTAGGGATAGAGGTTTAGGGCTAGGGATAGGCTTAGGGTTAGGGATAGAGTTTGGTTTAGTTTTAGGGTTAGGGTTAGGTTTAGGTTTAGGGTTTAGGGTTAGGGTTAGGGTAAGGGTTAGTTTTAGGGTTAGGTTAGGGTTAGTTTTAGGGTTAGGGTTAGGTTTAGGGTTAGGTTTAGGGTTAGTGTTAGTGTTAGGGTTAGAGCGTTAGAGGGATACGGTTAGGGGTAGGGGTAGGCTTATGGTTAGAGGGTTAGGTTTAGAGGCTTATTGATAGGGTTAGGGTTAGAGTGTTAGATTTAGGGTTAGGGTTAGTTTTAGGGTTAGGTTAGGGTTAGAGGTTTAGAGGGTTAGGGTTCGGGTTAGTGTTAGGATATGGTTAGCATTAGAGGTCTATTGTTAGGATTAGGTTTAGGGTTAGGGTTCACGTTAGAAGATTATGGTTAGACTTATGGCTAGAGGGTTAGGGTTCGGGTTCGTGTTAGTGTAAGCGTAGAGTTAGGGTTAGTGTTAGGGTTAGGGTTAGGTTTAGGGTTAGGGTGAGGTTTAGTGTTAGTGTTAGGGGTAGAGCATTAGAGAGTTAGTGTTAGGGATAAGGTTAGGCTTAGTGTTAGAGGGTTAGTGTTAGTGTAGGGTTATTTTTAGTTTTAGGTTTAGGGTTAGGTTTAGTGTTAAGGTTAGGTTTAGGGTTAGGGTTAGGGTTAGGGTTAGGTTTAGGGTCAGAGTAAGTGTTAGGGTTAGGGTTAGTGTTAGGGTTAGGATAAAGGTTAGGGTTAGGTTTAGGTTTGGGTGACAGTTGGGTTTAGGGTTATGGTTAGGCTTAGGGTTAGGATTAGAAGGTAAGTGTTAGGGTTATGTTTAGAGAGTTAGAGGATAAGGATTAGAGTTAGGGTTAAGGTTTGGGTTAGAGTCTTACGGTTAGGGTTAGTGTTAGAGTTTGAGGGTTAGTATTAGTGTTAGGAATAGAGGGTTAGGGCTAGGGGTATGATTAGGGTTAGGGTTAGAGTTTGGGTTATTTTTTTAGGGTTAGGTTTAGGAATATGGTTTAGGGTTAGGGTTAGGGTTAGAGTTAAAGTTAGGGTTAGATTTAGTGTTAGGGTTAGGTTAAATTTAGGGTTAGGGTTGGAGTATGTTTAAGGTTTAGGTTAAGGGTTAGTTTTAGGGTTAGGGTGAGACTTAGGGTTAGGTTTGGGGTTACGTTTAGGGAGAGAGTGTTAGGGTTAGGGTTATGGTTAGTGTTAGGTTTATGCTTAGGATTAGTGTTAGTGTTAGTGTTAGCGTTAGTGTTAGAGTAAGTGTTACGGTTAGAGTTAGAGTTAGGGTTAGGTTTAGGTTTAGGGTTTAGGGTTAGGGTTAGGGTAAGGGCGAGTTTTAGTTTTAGGGTTAGGGTTAGGGTTAGTGTTAGGGTTAGGGTTAGGTTTAGGGTTAGGTTTAGGGTTAGTGCTAGTGTTAAGTTTAGAGCGTTAGAGGGATACGGTTAGGGCTAGGGTTAGGGTTGGTGTTAGGGTTAGGTTTAGGTTTAGGGTTAGGGTGAGGTTTAGTGTTAGTGTTAGGGTTAGAGCGTTAGAAAGTTAGTGTTAGGGATAAGGTTACGCTTAGGGTTAGAGGGTTAGTGTTAGTGTAGGGTTATTGTTAGTTTTAGGTTTAGGGTTAGGTTTAGTGTTAAGGTTAGGGTTAGGGTTAGTGTTAGGGTTAGGTTTAGGGTCAGAGTAAGTGTTAGGGTTAGGGTTAGTGTTAGGGTTAGGATAAAGGTTAGGTTTAGGTTTAGGTTTGGGTGACAGTTGGGTTTACGGTTATGGTTAGGCTTAGGGTTAGGATTAGAAGGTAAGTGTTAGGGTTATGTTTAGAGAGTTAGAGGGTTAGGATTAGGGTTAGGGTTAAGGTTTGGGTTAGAGTCTTACGGTTATGGTTAGTGTTAGAGTTTGTGGGTTAGTATTAGTGTTAGGGATAGAGGGTTAGGGCTAGGGATATGTTTAGGTTTAGGTTTAGAGTTAGGGTTTGTTTTAGGGTTAGGGTTAGGAATAGGGTTTAGGGTTAGGGTTAGGGTTAGTGTTAGAGTTAAAGTTAGGGTTAGATTTAGTGTTAGGGTCAGGTTAAATTTAGAGTTATGGTTGGAGTATGGGTAAGGTTTAGGTTAAGGTTTAGGTTTAGGGTTAGGGTGAGACTTAGGGTTAGGTTTGCGGTTACGTTTATGGAGAGAGTGTTAGGGTTAGGGTTATGGTTAGTGTTAGGTTTATGCTTAGGGTTAGTATTAGTGTTAGAGTTAGGGTTAGTGTTAGAGTAAGTGTTAGTGTTAGGGTTAGAGTTAGGGTTAGGTTTAGGTTTAGGGTTAAGCTTTAGGATTGGGGTAAGGGCTACTTTTAGGTTTAGTGTTAGGTTTAGGGTTAGTGTTAGGGTTAGTGTTAGGTTTAGGGTTAGCTTTAGCGTTAGTGTTAGTGTTAGGTATAGTGCGTTAGAGGGATACGGTTAGGGGTAGTGTTAGGCTTAGGGTTAGAGGGTTAGGTTTAGAGTTTTATTGATAGGTTTAGGGTTAGAGTGTTAGATTTAGGGTTAGGGTTAGATTTAGGGTTAGGGTAGGGTTAGAGGTTTAGAGGGTTAGGGTTCTGGTAGTGTTAGGGATATGGTTCGCATTAGAGGGTTATTGTTAGGATTAGGGTTAGGGTTAGGGTTCACGTTAGAGTATTATGGTGAGACTTATGGTTAGAGGGTTAATGTTAGGGTTCGATTTAGGGTAAATTTAGGGTTATGGCTAGGGTAAGACGATTGGATTGTTAGTGTTAGGATTATGTTTATGGATAGGGTTAGGTTTACATTTAGAATTACTGTTACTGTTAGGGTTAGGGTTAAGGTTTCTTTAGGGTTTAGGTTTAGAGTTAGTGTTATGGCTAGGGTTAGTGTTAGGTGTTAGGGTTAAGTTTAGGGTTAGAGTTACAGTTAGGGTTAGACTTAGTGTTCGGTTTTGGTTAGGTTTAATGTTAGGGTTGGAGTAAAGTAAGGTTTACGTTAAGGGATAGGTTTAGTGTTAGGCTGAGAGTTAAGGTTAGGGTTAGGGTTAGTGTTGTAGTCAGGGGTTGTACACAGAGAACAATTCAGATCAGGACATGGAGTTTATATTACTATTTTTATAATGGTCACCGGAAGTTAACACAGGAGAATGCAGGAAATCCATCCGCAACACCAACGACATAGATTATTTAGTTAAGAGTCTAAACCACACGGCAATGTCCCACATGAGTGCAGATAAAAACCCAGAGCTCCGGACAACGCCTCCACGAGTCCAACTGGAAGTCCAGGGCCCACAAGGATTCACGCCAGTCTTTTTTACGGATTCGTGCCGGGAAGACCCAAGGGTCAGCCGTGGAAGCCATAAAGTCTATGCCAGCAGGATGAAGGAACTGTGCTGGTGGGATGAGGGTTCTACACTGGAGCTGAGAAGTCACACTCACAACAAAGGGTGAGACTATCCTGAAAGGAACCACAGCTGTCCTCAGTGACACGGAGGCCCCGAGCTCCTCCGACGACAAGCACAATCGGGTACGTGCCAGGAAGCAGTGTGACGAGTTCATCCTGGAGACCAGGCAGCACATGTCTTCCCCTCTGGAGCCAGGAAGCAATGCTCGATGTGAAGACCAAAGCTTCTCCAGAACCAACTGCTCAGACAGCAACTTGTAGGAGAACCAACAATGACTCCATAACACCTCAGTCCCTCTCCAACAGCTCCCCTCTCCACCTATTTATCCTGGCAGCACTCCTCAGGTGGAGCATCTTCTCTCAATGCATGCTGATGTAATCCAGCTGGCGTTAAGTTGACCACTAGTTATAGAACCATAAAATTTATGGTTAGGGTTAGGGTTAGGGTTAGAGCAAGTGTTAGGTTTAGGGTTAGTGTTAGGTTTAGAGTAATGGTTAGGGTTAGTATTAGGTTTGGGTGACAGTTGGGTTTAGGGTTATGTTTCGGCTTAGTGTAAATATTAGAGGGTAAGTGTTAGGGTAACGTGTAGAGAGTTCGAGGGTTAAGGTTAGGGTGGGGGTTAATGTTAGGGTTAGAGGGTTACAGTTAGGGTTAGTGTTAGGGTTTGAGGGTTAGGATTAGTGTTAGGGTTAGAGGGTTAGGGCTAGGGATAGTGTTATGGTTACGCTTGGAGTTAGGGTTAATTTTAGGGTGAGGGTTAGCGTTAGGGTTAGGGTTAGGGTTTAGGGTTAGTGTTAGGGTTAGTGTTAAGGTTAGTTTTAGGATTAGGTTTAGGGTTAGTGTTAGTTTTAGGGTTAGAGCATTAGAGGGTTAGGGTTAGGGATAGGGTAAGCCTTAACGTTAGAGGGTTAGGGTTAGTGTTAGGGTTAGGGTTCGGTTTAGGTTTAGGGTTAGGGTTAGTGTTAGGTTTAGTGTTAGGGTTTTAGGGTTAGTATTAGTGTTAGGGATAGAGGTTTAGGGCTAGGGATAGGCTTAGGGATAGGGATAGAGTTTGGTTTAGTTTTAGGGTTAGGGTTAGGTTTAGGTTTAGGGTTTAGTGTTAGGGTTATTGTAAGGGATAGTTTTAGGGTTAGGGTTAGTGTTAGGGTTAGGGTTAGGTTTAGGGTTAGGTTTAGGGTTAGTGTTAGTGTTAGAGTTAGAGAGTTAGAGGGATACGATTAGGGGTAGGGGTAGGCTTATAGTTTGAGGGTTAGGTTTAGAGGCTTATTGATAGGGTTAAGGTTAGAGTGTTAGATTTAGGTTTAGGGTTAATTTTAGGGTTAGGTTAGGGTTAGAGGTTTTGAGGTTTAGGGTCTGGTTAGTGTTAGGGACATGGTTAGCCTTAGAGGGTTATTGTTAGGATTAGGTTTAGGGTTAGGGTTCACGTTAGAGGATTATGGTTAGACTTATGGCTTTAGGGTTAGGGTTCGTGTTAGTGTAAGGGTAGAGTTAGGGTTAGTGTTAGGGTTAGGGTTAGTTTTAGGGTTAGGGTTAGGTTTAGTGTTAGTGTTAGGGTTAGAGCATTAAAGAGTTAGTGTTAGCGATAGGGTTAGGCTTCGGGTTAGAGGGTTAGGGTTAGTGTAGGTTTATTGTTAGTTTTAGATTTAGGGTTAGGTTTAGTGTTCGGGTTAGGGTTAGGTTTAGGGTTAGGTTTAGGGTTATGTTTAGGGTCAGAGTAAGTGTTAGGGTTAGGGTTAGTGTTAGGGTTAGGATAAAGGTTAGGGTTAGAGTTAGGGTTAGGTTTAGGTTTAGGGTTTAGGGTTAGGGTTATGGTAAGTGCTAATTTTAGTTTTAGGGTTAGGGTTAGGGTTAGTGTTAGGGTTAGGGTTAGGTATAGGTTTAGGTTTAGGGTTAATGTTCGTGTTAGGGTTAGAGCGTTAGAGGGATACGGTTAGGGGTAGGGTTAGGCTTAGGGTTAGAGTGTTAGTTTTAGAGGCTTATTGATAGGGTTAGGGTTAGAGTGTTAGATTTAGGGTTAGGGTTAGATTTAGGGTTAGGTTAGCGTTAGAGGTTTAGAGGGTTAGGGTTCGATTTGTGTTAGGGATATTGTTAGCATTAGAGGGTTATTGTTAACATTAAGTTTAGGGCTATGGTTCACGTTAGAGGCTTATGGTTATACTTATGGCTAGAGGTTTAGGGTTAGGGTTCGGGTTAGGTTAAGAGATAGGGTTAGGCCTAGGGTTAGACGATTGGATGGTTAGTGCTAGGGTTATTGTTATGGATAGGATTAGGTTTAGATTTCGAGTTACTGTTACTGTTAGGGTTAGCGTTAAGGTTGGTGTTAGGGTTTAGGGTTAGGGTTAGTGTTCGGGCTAGTGTTAGTGTTAGTTGTTAGGGTTAGTGTTAGGCTTAGAGTTACAGTTAGGGTTAGATTTATTGTTCGGGTTAGGTTACGTTTAGGGTTAGGGTTGGGGTAAGTGTAAGGTTTAGTTTAAGTGTTAAGTTTAGAGTTAGGGTGAGAGGGTTAGGTTTGGAGTTAAATTTAGGGTGAGAGTGTTATGGTTAGGGTTATGGTTAGGGTTAGGTTTATGGTTAGTGTTAGTGTTAGTTTTAGTGTTAGAGTTAGGGTTAGGGTTAGGGTTAGAGTAAGAGTTAGGGTTAGGGTTAGTGTTAGGGTTAGGGTAACTGTTAGGGTTAGGATTAGGTTTGTCTGATGGTTGGGTTTTAGTGTTATGGTTAGGCTTAGGGTAAGGATTAGAGGGTAAGTATTTGGGTTATCTTTAGAGAGTTACAGGTTTAGGGTTAGGGTGGCGGTTCATGTTAGGGTTAGAGGGTTACAGTTAGGGTTAGTGTTAGGCTTTGATTGTTAGTATTTGTGTTAGGGTTGGAGGGTTAGGGCTAGGGTTAGGTTTAGGGTTAGGGTTAGAGTTAGGGTTAGTTTTAGGGTTAGGGTTACGGTTAGGCTTTAAGGTTAGGGTTTGGGTTAGTGTTAGGGATAGTTTTAGGGTTAGGGTTAGGGTTAGTGTTTGGGTTAGTGTTAGGTTTAGGGCTGGGTTAGTGTTAGTGTTAGGTTTAGGGTTTGAGTGTTAGAGGGTTAGGGTTAGGGATAGGGTTAGGCTTTGGGTTAGAGGGTTAGGGTTAGTGGTAGCATTAGGGATTGGTTTAGGGTTAGGGTTAGGTTAAGTGTTAGGGTTAGGGTTAGTGTAAGAGTAAGTGTTAGGGTTATGGATAGTGTTAGTGTTAGGGTTAGAGCATTAGAGAGTTAGTGTTAGGGATAGGGTTAGGCTTAGTGTTACAGGGTTAGGGTTAGTGTAGGGTTATTGTTAGGTTTAGGTTTAGGGTTAGGTTTAGTGTTAGGGTTAGGGTTAGGATTAGTGTTAGGGTAAGCGTAAGTGTTATGGTTATGGTTAGTGTTAGGGTAAAGTTTAGGCTTAGGATTTGGTTTGGGTGACGGTTGAGTTCAGGGCTATCTTTAGGCTCAGTGTTAGGATTAGAAGGTAAGTGTTAGGGTTATGTTTAGAGAGTTAGAGGGTTATGGTTAGGGTTAGGGTTTGGGATAAGGTTACGTTTAGAGGGTTACGATTAGGGTTAGTGTTAGGGTTTGTGGCTTAGTATTAGTGTTAGGGATAGAGGTTTAGGGCTAGGGATAGGCTTAGGGATAGGGTTTGACTTAGGGTTAGTTTTTGGGTTAGGGTTAGGATCCGGGTTTAGGGTTAGGGTTGGGGTTAATGTTACGGTTAGAGTTAGGGTTAGGTTTACTGTAAGGTTTAGGTTTAGGATTAGGGTTAGTGTTAGGGTTAGCGTCATGGTTAGTATTAGGGTTAGGGTTAGTTTTAGGGTTAGGGTTAGGGCTAGATGGTTAGAGGGTTAGGGTTTGGGTTCGTGTTAGGGATATGGTTAGCATTAGAGCGATATTGTTAGGATTAGTGTTAGGGTTCGGGTTCACCGTAGAGGATTATGGTTAGACTTATGGTTAAAGGGTTACGGTTAGGGTTGGGGCTAGGGTAAGGGTTAGGCTTAGGGCTAGAGTTAGACAATTGCATTGTTATTCTTAGGTTTACGTTTATGGATATGTTTAGGGTTAGAGTTAGAGTTACTGTTACTGTTAGGGTTAGGTTTAATGTTTGTTTTAGGGTTTAGTGTTAGGGTCAGTGTTAGGGCTAGGGTTAGTGTTAGGTGTTAGGGTTAGGGTTAGTGTTAGAGTTACAGTTAGGGTTAGATTTAGTGTTAGGTTTAGGTTAGGTTTAGGGTTAGGGTTGGAGTATGGGTAACGTTTAGATTAAGGGTTAGGTTTAAGGTTAGGGTGAGACTTAGGGTTAGGTTTGGGGTTACGTTTAGGGAGAGAGTGTTAGGGTTAGGGTTATGGTTAGGGTTAGGTTTATGGTTAGTGTTAGAGTCAGTGTTAGGGTTAGAGTTAGAGTTCACGTTAGAGGATTATCGTTAGACTTATGGTTAGAGGGATAGGGTTAGTGTTCGGGTTAGGGTAAGGATTAGGTTTGGGGTTAGGTTTAGGGTTAGCGTTAGGCTTAGGGTGAGGGTTATGGTTAGAGTTAGGGTTAAGGTTAGAGGGTTAGTGTTAGGGTTAAGGTTAGGTTTAGGGTAAGACTTAGGTTTAGGATTAGGGTTAGTGTTAGGGTTAGCGTTATGGTTAGTATTAGGGTTAAGGTTAGGGTTAGGTGTAGTTTTAGAGGGTAGGATGTTTAGGGTTAGGGTTATGGTTATGGTTAGGTTTAGTTAGGGTTAGTTTGAGGGTTAGGGTTACGGTTAGGGTAAGTTTTATGGTTAGCGTTAGTGTTAGTGTTAGGTTTAGGGTTAGGGTTAGGTTTAGAGTAAGTGTTAGGGTTAGGGATAGTGTTAGGGTTAGGCTAACGGTTAGGGTAAGGATTTGGTTTGGCTGACGGTTGGGGTTAGGGATATGGTTAGGCTTAGGGGTAGGATTAGAGGGTAAGTGTTACGGTTATGTTTAGTGAGTTAGAGGGATAGGGATAGGGTTGGGTTTAAAGTTAGGGTTAGATGGTTACTGTTAGGGTTAGTGTTAGGGTTTGAGGGTTAGTATTAGGGTTAGGGATAGAGGGTCCAGGCTAGGGCTAGGGTTAGGGTTAGGGTTAGAGTTAGAGTTAATTTTAGGTTTAGGTTTAGTGTTAGGGTTTAAGGGTAGTTTTAGTGTTTGGGTTAGGGTTAGGGTTTCCTTTAGTGTTAGAATTAGGGTTAGGTTTAGTGTTAAGGTTAGGTTTAATTTTAGGGTTAGGGTTAGGGTTAGTGTTTATGTTATGGTTAGAGTATTAGATGTTTAGTGTTAGGGATAGGGTTAGGCTTTGGGTTAGAGGGTTAGGGTTAGTGTTAATGTGAGGTTATGGTAATGCATACGTTTAGGATTAGGGTTAGTGTTAGCGTGAGCATTATGGTTAGTATTAGGATTAGTGTTAGTGTTAGGTTTAGGGTTAGAATGTTCAATGTTTAAGATTAGGGTTATGGTTATGGTTAGGTTTAGAGGGTTGGGGTTAGAGTTAGGGTTAGGTTTAGATGGTTAGGGTTGGTCTTAGAGTCAGGGTTAGTGTTAGGGTTAGAGGTTAGGTTTAGTTTTAGGGTTAGAGGTTAGGTTTAGTGTTAGAGGTAGGGTTAGGGCTATGGTTAGGGATAGAGGGATAGGTTTAGAGGCTTATTGATAGTGTTAGGTGTAGAGTGTTAGATTTAGGTTTAGGGTTAGATTTAGGGTTAGCATTAGGGTTAGAGGGTTAGAGGGTTAGGGTTCGGGTTAGTGTTAGGGATACGGTTAGAATTAGAGGGCTATTTTTAGGATTAGGGTTATGGTTAGTGTTCACGTTAGAGGATTATGTTTAGACTTATGGTTAGAGGGTTAGGGTTAGGGTTCAGGTTAGAGTAAGTGTTAGGGTTAGGGCTAGTGTTAGACGCTTGGATGGTTAGTGTTAGGGTTATGGTTATGGATTGGGTTAGGTTTAGAGTTAGAGTTACCTTTACTGTTAGGGTTAGGATTAAGGTTTGTGTTAGGGTTTAGGGTTAGGGTTAGTGTTAGGGCTAGTGTTAGTGTTAGGTGTTAGGGTTAGAGTTAGGGTTACAGTTACAGTTAGTGTTAGATTTAGTGTTAGGGTTAGGTTAGGATTAGGGATAGGGTTGGGGTTAGAGTAAGGTTTAAGTTAAGGGTTTAGTTTAGGGTTAGGGTGAGGGTTAGGTTAAGGTTTGGGGATACAATTAAGGTGAGAGGGTTAGGGTTAAGGTTAGGGTTATGGTTAGGGTTAGGTTTATGTTTAGGGTTAGTGTTAGTGTTAGGGTTAGGGTAAAGGTTAGGTTTAGGATTAGTTTTGGTTGAGGGTTGGGTTTAGGGTTATGGTTAGGCTTAGGGTTAGGATTAGAAGTTAAGTGTTAGAAGTTATGTTTAGAGAGTTAGAGGGTTAGGGTTAGGGTTAGGGTTAGGGTTAGGTTTAGGTTTATGATTAGGGTTAGTGTTACTGTTAGGGTTAGGGTTAGGGTTAGAGTAAGTTTTGGGGTTAGGGTTAGGGTTAGGTTTAGGTTTAGGGTTAGGGTAACGGTTAGGATTAGGATTAGGTTTGGGTGAAGGTACGATTTAGGGTTATGGTTAGGCTTATGGTTAGGTTAGTGGGGAAGTGTTAGGGTTATGTTTAGAGAGTTAGAGGGTTAGGGTTAGTGTTAGGGTTAAGGTTAGTTTCAGAGTGTTACGGTTAGGGTTAGTGAGAGGCTTTGAGTGTTAGTGTTAGTGTTAGTGTTAGGGATAGAGGGTTAGGGCTAGTGGTAGGGTTAGGCTTAGGCTTAGATTTAGGGTTTGTTTCAGGGTTAGGGTTAGGGTTAGGGTTTAAGGTTAGGGTTAGCGTTAGAGTTAGGGTTATTTGCAGGTTTAGGGATAGTGTTAGGTTTAGCGTTAGTGTTAGGGTTAGGGTTAGGTTTAGGGTTAGGTTTAGGGTTAGTGTTTGTTTTAGGGTTAGAGCGTTACAGGGATAGGGTTAGGGGAAGGGTTAGGCTTAGGGTTAGGGTTAGGCTTAGGGTTAGAGGTTTAGGTTTAGGGTTAACGTTACTTTTAGGATAAGGCCTAGGTTTAGGATTATGGTTAGTGTTAGTGTTAGCGTTAAGGTTAGTATTAGGGTTAGTGTTAGGGTGAGCTTTAGGGTTAGAGGGTTGGATGTTGAGTGTTAGGTTTATGCTTATGGTTATGTTCAGACGGTTGGGGTTAGCATTAGGGTTAGATTTAGAGGGTTTATTGTTGGACTTAGTGTTAGGGTTAGCGTTAGGCTCAGAGGTTAGGTTTAGTTTTAGTGTTAGTGTTAGGGTTATGGTTAGGGTTAGAGGGGTAGAGGTTAGGCTTAGGGTTTGGGTTAGGGTTAGGGTTAGAGGCTTAGGTATAGTGTTAGGATTAGAGTGTTAGTTTTAGGGTTAAGGTTAGGTTTAGGGTTAGGGTTATGGTTATAGGGTCTGGTTAGTGTTACGGATATGGTTTGCATCAGAGTGTTATTGTTAGGATTAAGGTTAGGGTTAGGGTTCACGTTAGAGGATTATGGTTAGCCTTATGGTTAGAGGGTTAGGGTTAGGTTTAGGGTTCGGGTTAGGGTAAGGATTAGTGTTAGGGCTAGGGTTAGAGTATTGGATGGTTAGTGTTAGGGTTATGTTTATGGATAGGATTAGGGTTAGAGTTAGAGTTACTGTTACTGTTAGGGTTAGGGTTAAAGTTGGTGTTAGGGTTTACAGTTAGGGTTAGTGTTAGGGCTAGGGTTAGTGTTAGGTGTTAGGGTTAGGGTTAGTGTTAGGTGTAGGGTAATTGTTAGGTTTAGGATTAGGTTTGGGTGACGGTTAGGTTTACGGTTTTGGTTAGTCTTAGGGTAAGATTTAGAGGGTAAGTTTTAAGGTTATGTTTAGAGAGTTAGAGGGTTATGGTTCGGGTGTGGGTTTAGGTTTGGGTTAGAGGGTTAGGGTTAGTGTTAATGTTAGGGTTTCAGGATTAGTATTAGTGTTAGGTTTACAGGGTTAGGGCTAGGGATAGTGTTAGGGTTAGGGTTAGATTTAGTGTTAGATTTAGGGTTAGAGTTAGGGTTAGGGTTAGGGTTTAGGGTTAGGGTTAGGGTTAGGGTTAGGTTTAGGGTTAGTTTTAGGGTTAGGTTTAGGGTTAGTGTTAGGGTTATGGATTGGGTTAGTGTTAGTGTTAGGGTTAGAGCGTTAGAGGGTTAGGGTTAGGGATAGGGTTAGGCTTAGGGTTAGAGTGTTAGGGTTATTGTTAGTGTTAGGGTTAGGTTTATGTTTAGGTTTAGTGTTAGGTTTAGGGTTAGTGTTAGGGTTAGTTTAACGGTTAGTGTTAGGATTAGGTTTGTGTGACAGTAGGGCTTAAATTTATGATTCAGCCTAGGGTTAGGTTTAGAGGTTAAGTGTTAGGGTTATCTTTAGAGAGTTAGAGGTTTATGGTTGGGGTGAGCGTTAAGGTTACGTTTAGAGGGTTACGGTTAGGGTTAGTGTTAGGGTTTGAGGGTTAGTATTAGTGTTAGGGATAATAGGGTTAGGGCTAGGGAGAGTGTTAGTCTTAGGGTTAGATTACTGTTAGTTTCAGGGTTAGGGTTAGGGTTAGGGTTTAGGTTTAGGGTTAGGTTTAGGATTAGGGTTAATTTCAGGGTTAGGGTTATGGTTAGGGTTAGGGTTAGTGTTAGGGTTATGTTTAGTGTTAGGGTTAAGGTTAGTTTTAGTTTTAGGTTTAGGGTTAGTGTTGGGTTATGGATTGGGTTAGTGTTAGTGTTAGGGTTAGAACGTTAGAGGGTTAGGGTTAGGGATAGGGTTAGGCTTAGAGTTAGAGTGTTAGGGTTATTGTTAGTGTTAGGGTTAGGTTTAGAGTTAGGGTTAGTGTTAAGTTTAGGGTTAGTGTTAGGGTTAGTTTAACGGTTAAGGTTAGGATTAGGTTTGGGTAACACTAGGGCTTAAGGTTATGATTCAGCCTAGGGTTAGGTTTAGAGGGTAAGTGTTAGGGTTATGTTTAGAGAGTTAGAGGGTTATGGTTGGGGTGAGGGTTAAGGTTAGGTTTAGAGGGTTACGGTTATGGTTAGTGTTAGGGTTTGAGGGTTAGTATTATTGTTAGGGATGAGAGGGTTAGGGCTAGGGAGAGTGTTAGTCTTAGGGTTAGATTACTGTTAGTTTCAGGGTTAGGGTTAGGATTAGGGTTTAGGGTTAGGGTTAGGTTTAGTATTAGGGTTAATTTCAGGGTTAGGGTTATGGTTAGGGTTAGGTTTAGTGTTAGGGTTAAGGTTAGGTTTAGGGTTAGGGTTAGGGTTAGTGTTAGTGTTAGGGTTAGAGCGTTACAGGGATAGGGTTAGGGGTAGGGTTAGGCTGAGGGTTAGAGGGTTAGTGCTAGGGTTAAGGTTCGATTTAGGGTAAAGCCTAGGTTGAGGATTAGGGTTAGTGTTTCTGTTAGTGTTACGGTTATTATTAGGGTTAGTGTTAGGGTTAGGTTTAGGGTTAGATGGTTGAATGTTTAGGGTTATGGTAATGGTTATGGTTAGGTTTAGAGGGTTGGGGTTAGCGTTAGGGTTAGGTTTAGAGGTTTAGGGTTGGTGTTAGGGTCAGGGTAAGCGTTAGGCTTTAAGGTTAGGTTTAGTGTTAGGTTTAGGGTTAGGTTTAGGTTTCGGGTTAGGGTTAGAGGGTTAGAGTGTTAGGTTTAGAGGCTTAGGGATAGGGTTAGGGTTAGATTGTTAGTTTTAAGGTTAGATTTAGGTTTAGCTTTAGGGTTAGGGCTAGAGGGTTAGAGGGTTAGGGTTCGGGTTAGTGTTAGGGATATGATTAGAATTAGAGGGTTATTGTTAGGATTAGGGTTAGGGTTCGGGTTCACCGTAGAGGATTATGGTTAGACTTAAAGGGTTTGAGTTAGGGTTCGTGTTAGGGTAAGGGTTAGGTTTAGGGCTAGGGTTAGACAATTGGATGGCTATTGTTAGGTTTATGTTTATGGATATGTTTAGTGTTAGATTTAGAGTTACTGTTACTGTTAGGGTTAGGTTTAATGTTTGTTTTAGGGTTTAGTGTTAGGGTCAGTGTTAGGGCTAGGGTTAGTGTTAGGTGTTAGGGTTAGGGTTAGAGTTACAGTTAGGGTTAGATTTATTGTTAGGGTTAGGTTAAGTTTAGGGTTAGTGTTGGAGTATGGGTAAGGTTTAGGTTAAGGTTTAGGTTTAAGGTTAGGGTGAGACTTAGGGTTAGGTTCGGGGTTACGTTTAGGAATTGAGGGTTAGGGTTAGGGTTATGGTTAGGGTTAGGTTTATGGTTACGGTTAGTGTTAGTGTTAGAGTTAGGTTTAATGTTAGAGTAAGTGTTAGGGTTAGAGTTAGAGTTCACGCTAGAGGATTATCGTTAGACTTATGGTTAGAGGGATAGGGTTAGTGTTCGGGTTAGGGTAAGGATTAGGTTTGGGGTTAGGTTTAGGGTTAGCATTAGGCTTAGGGTTAGGGTTAGGGTTAGGGTTAGGGTTAAGGTTAGATGGTTAGTGTTAGGGTTAAGGTTAGGTTTAGGGTACGTCTTAGGTTTAGGATTAGGGTTAGTGTTAGGGTTAGCGTTACAGTTAGTATGACGGTTAAGGTTAGGGTTAGGTGTAGGTTTAGAGGGTTGGATGTTTAGGGTTAGTGTTATGGTTATGGCTAGTTTTAGTTAGGTTTAGTTTGAGGGTTAGGGTTACACTAAGGGGTAGGTTTATGGTTAGGTTAGTGTTAGTGTTAGATTTAGTTTTAGGGTTAGAGTAAGTGTTAGGTTTAGGGATAGTGTTAGGGTTAGTCTAACGGTTAGGGATAGGATTTGGTTTGACTGACGGTTGTGTTTAGGGATATGGTTAGGCTTAGGGGTAGGAATAGAGGGTAAGTGTTAGGGTTATGTTTAGAGAGTTGGAGGGATAGGGATAGGGTTGAGGTTAAGGATAGGGTTAGAGGGTTACTGTAAGGGTTAGTGTTAGGCTTTGAGGGTTAGTATTAGTGTTAGTGTTAGAGGGTTAGGGCTAGGGCTAGGGTTAGAGTTAGGGTTAGAGTTAGAGTTAGTTTTAGGGTTAGGGTTAGGGTTTAGGGGTAGTTTTAGGGTTTGGGTTAGGGTTAGGGTTTCTTTTAGTGTTAGAATTACTGTTAGGCTTAGTGTTAGGGTTAGGTTTAGTTTTAGGATTAGGGTTAGGGTTAGTGTTTATGTTAGGGTTAGAGCATTATTTGTTTAGTGTTAGGGATAGGGTTAGGCTTAGGGTTAGAGGGTTAGGGTTAGTGTTAATGTTAGTTTATGGTAAGGCATAGGTTTAGGATTAGGGTTAGTGTTAGGGTGAGCATTATTGTTAGTATTAGTATTAGTGTTAGTGTTAGGTTTAGGGTTAGAATGCTGGATGTTTAGGATTAGGGTTATGGTTATGGTTAGGTTTAGAGGGTTGGGGTTAGCGTTAGGGTTAGGTTTAGAGGGTTAGGGTTGGTCTTAGGGTCAGGGTTAGTGTTAGGGTTACAGGTTAGTTTTAGTGTTAGTGTTAGGGTTAGGGCTATGGTTAGGGATAGAGGGAAATGTTTAGAGGCTTATGGATAGTGTTAGGTTCAGAGTGTTAGATTTAGGGTTAGGGTTAGATTTAGGGTTAGGGTTATAGTTAGAGGGTTAGGGTTCGGGTTAGTGTTAGGGATATGGTTAGTTTTAGAGGGTTATTGTTAGGATTAGGGTTAGGTTAGGGTTCACGTTAGAGGATTATTGTTAGACTTATGGTTAGAGGGTTAGGGTTAGGGTTCGAGTTTGGGTAAGTGTTCGGATTAGGGCTAGTGTTAGACGATTGGATGTTTAGTGTTAGGGTTATGGTTATGGATAGGGTTAGGGTTAGAGTTAGAGTTACCGTTACTGTTAGGGTTAGGGTTAAGCTTTGTGTTAGGGTTTCGGGTTAGGGTTAGTGTTAGTCCTAGTGTTAGTGTTAGGTGTTTGGGTTAGTGTTAGGGCTACAGTTACAGTTAGTATTAGATTTAGTGTTAGGTTAGGTTAGGTTTAGGGATATGGTTGGGGTTAGGGTAAGGTTTAGGTTAAGGGTTAAATTTAGGATTAGGGTGAGGGTTAGGTTAAGATTTGTGGTTACAATTAGGGTGACAGTGTTAGGGTTAGGGTTATGGTTAGGTTTAGGTTTATGGTTAGGGTTAGTGTTAGTGTTAGGGTTAGTGTTAGGTTTAGAGTAAGTGTTAGGGTTAGGGTTAGTGTAAGGGATAGGGTAACGTTTAGGGTTAGGATTAGGTTTCAGTGACGGTAGGGTTTAGGGTTATGGTTAGGCTTAGGGTAAGGATTAGAGGGTAAGTGTTCGGGTGAAATTTAGAGAGTTAGAGGGTTAGGGTTATGGTGGGGAATAAGGTCAGGTTTAGAGGGTTATGGTTTGTGTTAAATTTAGGGTTTGAGGGTTAGTATTAGTGTTAGCGTTAGAGGGTTAGGGCTAGGGCTAGGGTTATGGTTAGGGTTAGGTTTAGGGTTAGTTTTAGAGTTAGGGTTAGGGTTAGGGTTAGGGATTAGGCTTTGGGTTTGGGTTAGTGTTAGGGTTAGTTTTAGCGTTAGGTTTAGGGTTAGTGTTAGTGTTAGAGTTAGGGTTAAGTTTAGGTTTAGTGTTAGTGTTAGTATTTGGGTTAGAGTGTTTGGGATAGTGTTAGGCTTAGAGTTAGAGGGTTAGGGTTAGTGTTAGGGTTAGTGTTAGGTTTAGGGTTAGGTTTAGGTTTAATGTTAGGGTTAGGGTTAGTGTTAGTGTTAGGGTTAGGGTTAGGGTTAGGGTTAGTGTAAGAGTAAGTGTTAGGGTTAGGGTCTGTGTTAGGGTTAGGGTAAAGCATAGGTTTAGGATTAGGTTTGGGTGAGGGTTGCGTTTAGGGTTATCGTTAGGCTTAGGTTTAGGATTAGAAGTTAAGTGTTAAAAGTTATGTTTAGAGAGTTAGAGGGTTAGGGTTAGGGTTAGGGTTAGGTTTAGGTTTATGGATAGGGTTAGTGTTAATGTTAGGGTTAGGGTTAGGTTTAGAGTAAGTGTTAGGGTTAGGGTTAATGTTAGGATTAGGGTAACGGTTAGGGTTAGGATTAGGTTTGGGTGACGGTAGGATTTAGGGTTATGGTCTGGCTTATGGTTAGGTTAGGGGGTAAGTGTTAGGGTTATGTTTAGACAGTTAGAGGGTTAGGGTTAGGGTTAGGGTTAAGGTTAGATTCAGAGTGTTACCATTAATGTAAGTGTAAGGGTTTGAGTGTTAATGTTAGTGTTAGGGATAGAGGGTTAGGGCTAGTGCTAGGGTTAGGCTTAGGCTTAGATTTATGGTTAGTTTCAGGGTTAGGGTTAGGGTTAGGGTTTAAGGTTAGCGTTAGAGTTAGGGTTAGTTGCAGCTTTAGGGATAGGGTTAGGTTTAGGGTTAGTGTTAGGGTTAGGGTTAGTGTTAGTTTTAGGTTTAGAGCGTTAGAGGGATAGGGTTAAGGGAAGTGTTGGGCTTAGGGATAGGGTTAGGCTTAGGGTTAGAGGTTTAGGTTTAGAGTTAAGTTTACGTTTAGGATAAGGCCCAGGTTTAGGATTATGGTTAGTGTTAGTGTTAGCGTTAAGGTTAGTATTAGGGTTAGGGTTAGGCTGAGCTTAGGTTTCGAGGGTTGGATGTTGAGGGTTAGGGTTTTGGTTATGGTTATGTTCAGAGGGTTGGGGTTAGCGTTAGGGTTAGGTTTAGAGGGTTAGGGTTCGTCTTAGGGTCAGGTTTAGGGTTAGCGTTAGGGTTAGGTTTAGAGGGTTAGGTTTAGAGGCTTATTGATAGGGTTAGTGTTAGGGTGTTAGATATAGGATTAGGGTTAGGGTTAGTGTTAGGGTTACGGTTAGAGGGTTAGAGGGTTAGGGTTCGGGTTAGTGTTAGGGATATGGTTAGCATTAGAGGGTTATTGTTAGGATTATGTTTATAGATAGGGTTCACGTTAGAGGATTATGGTTAAAATTATGGCTAGAGGGTTAGGGTTAGGGTTCGGGTTAGGGTAAGGGTTAGAGTTAGGGTTAGTGTTAGGGATAGGGTTAGGTTTAGGGTTAGGGTTAGGGTTAGGGTTAGTTTTTGAGTTAGGGTTAGGGTTAGGGTTAGGGTTTAGGGTTAGGCTTTGGGTTAGTGTTAGGGTTAGTTTTAGCGTTAGGTTTAGGGTTGGTGTTAGTGTTAGAGTTAGGGTTAAGTTTAGGTTTAGTGTTAGTGTTAGTGTTAGTATTAGGGCTAGAGTGTTTGGGATAATGTTAGGCTTAGAGTTAGAGGGTTAGGGTTAGTGTTAGGGTTAGTGTTAGGTTTAGGGTTAGGTTTAGGTTTAATGTTAGGGTTAGGGTTAGTGTTAGGGTTAGGCTTAGGATTAGGGTTAGTGTAAGAGTAAGTATTAGGGTTAGGGTCAGTGTTAGGGTTAGGGTAAAGCAGACGTTTAGGATTAGGTTTGGGTGAGGGTTGGGTTTAGGGTTATGGTTAGGCTTAGGTTTAGGATTAGAAGTTAAGTGTTAGAAGTTATGTTTAGAGAGTTAGAGGGTTAGGGTTAGGGTTAGGGTTAGGGTTAGGGTTAGGTTTTGGTTTATGGTTAGGGTTAGTGTTAGTGTTATTGTTAGGGTTAGGGTTAGTGTAAGTGTTAGGGTTAGGGTTAGTGTTAGGGTTAGGGGAACGGTTAGGGTTAGGATTAGGTTTGGGTGACGGTAGGATTTAGGGTTATGATCTGGCTTATGGTTAGGTTAGGGGGTAACTGTTAGGGTTATGTTTAAAGATTTAGAGTGTTAGGGTTAGGGTTAAGGTTAGATTCAGAGTATTACCGTTAAGGTTAGTGTGAGGGTTTGAGTGTTAATGTTAGTGTTAGGGATAGAGTGTTAGGGCTAGTGCTAGGGTTAGGCTTAGGCTTAGATTTAGGGTTAGTTTCAGGGTTAGGGTTAGGGTTAGGGTTTAAGGTTAGGGTTAGAGTTAGGGTTAGTTGCTGGGTTGGGATAGGGTTAGGTTTAGGGTTAGTGTTAGGGTTAGATTTAGGTTTAGGGTTAGGGTTAGGTTTAGTGTTAGTTTTAGGTTTAGAGCGTTAGAGGGATAGGGTTAGGGGAAGGGTTAGGCTTAGGGATAGGGTTAGGCTTAGTGTTAGAGGTTTAGGTTTAGGGTTAAGGTTACGTTTAGGATAAGGCCTAGGTTTAGGGTTATGGTTAGTGTTAGTGTTAGCGTTAAGGTTAGTATTAGGGTTAGGGTTAGGGTGAGCTTTAGGTTTCGAGGGTTGGATGTTGAGGGTGAGGGTTATGGTTATGGTTATGTTCAGAGGGTTGGGGTTAGCATTAGGGTTAGGTTTAGAGGGTTAGGGTTCGTCTTAAGGTCAGGGTTAGGTTTAGCAGTAGGGTAAGGTATAGAGGGTTAGGTTTAGAGGCTTATTGATAGGGTTCGGGTTAGGGTCTTAGATATAGGAGTAGGGTTAGGTTTAGTGTTATGGTTATGGTTAGAGGGTTAAAGGGTTAGGGTTCGGGTTAGTGTCAGGGATATGGTTAGCATTAGAGGGTTATTGTTAGGATTATGTTTACGGTAAGGGTTCACGTTAGAGGATTATGGTTAGAATTATGGCTAGAGGGTTAGGGTTAGGGTTCGGGTTAGGGTAAGGGTTAGAGTTAGGGTTAATGTTAGGGATAGGGTTAGGTTTAGGGTTAGGGTTAGGGTCATGTTAGTGTTAGAGTTAGAGCGTGAGAGGGGTAGTGTTAGGGATAGTGTTAGGCTTAGGGTTAGAGAGTTAGGGTTAGTGATAGGGTTACTGTTAGGTTTAGGGTTAGGGTTAGGTTTAGGTTTAGGGTTAGGGTTAGGGTTAGGGTTAGGGTTAGAGTTAGGGTTAGAGTGTTTGGGATAGGGTTAGGCTTAGAGTTAGAGTGTTAGTGTTAGTGTTAGGGTTAGGTTTAGGGTTAGGGTTAGGGTTAGGGTTAGGGTCAAGTTCTGGGTTAGAATTAGATTTGTGTGATGTTTGGATTTAGGATTATGGTTAGGCTTAGGGTTAGGATTGGAATTTAAGTGTTAGGGTTATGTTTAGAGAGATAGAGGGTTAGGGTTAGGGCTAGGGTTAAGGTTAAGGTTAGAGTGTTACAGTTCGGGTTAGTGTTAGGGTTTGAGTGTTAGTATTAGTGTTAGGGATACAGGGTTAGGGCTAGGCATAGGGTTAGGTTTAGGGTTAGAGTTAAGGTTAGATTTAGGGTTAAGGTTAGCATTAGGGTTTAGGGTTCGGTTTAGGGTTAGGGTTAGTTTTAGGATTAGGGTTAGTGTTAGTGTTAGGGTTAGCGTGAGGGTAAGGGTTAGTTTTAGGGTTAGGGTTAGGTTTAGGTTTAGGGTGTAAGGGATAGGGTTAGGTTTAGGGTTAGGTTAGGGTTAGTGTTAGTTTTAGTGATTGGGTTAGAGCGTTAGAGGGATAGGGGTACGGGTAGGGTTAGGCTTAGTGTTAGAGGGTTAGGGTAAGGGTTAATGTTAGGTTTAGGTAAGGCTTAGATTTCGGATTAGGGTTAGTGTTAGGGTTAGCGTTACAGTTAGTATTATTGTTATGGTTAGGGTTAGGTTTAGGGTTAGGGTTAGGTTTAGGGTTATAGTGTTGGAAGTTTAGGTTTATGGTTATGGTTATGGTTAGGTTTAGAGGGTTGGGGTTTGCGTTAGGTTTAGGTTTAGAGGGTTTATTGTTGGACTTAGGGTCAGGGTTAGCGTTACGCTTAGAGGTTAGGTTTAGTTTTAGTGTTAGTGTGAGGGTTATGGTTAGGGTTAGAGGGGTAGAGGTTAGGTTTAGGGTTCCGGTTAGGGTTAGGGTTAGAGGCTTAGTTATAGGGTTAGGATTAGAGTGTTAGTTTTAGGGTTAAGGTTAGTTATAGGGTTAGGGTTATGGTTAGAGTGTTAGAGGGTTAGGGTCTGGTTAGTATTAGGGATATGGTTAGGGTTAGGGTTAGGGTTAGGGTTAGGGTGAGTGTTAAGGTTTGTGTTAGGGTTTCGGGTTAGGGTTAGTGTTAGGCCTAGAGTTAGTGTTAGGTGTTAGGGTTAGGGTTAGGGTTAGAGTTACAGTTAGTTTTAGATTTAGTGTTAGGTTAGGTTAGGTTTAGGGATAGGGTTGGGGTTAGGATAAGGTTAGTTTAAGGGTTCGGGTTAGGGTAAGTGTTAGGGTTAGGCCTAGTGTTAGACGATTGGTTGGTTAGTGTTAGGGCTATGGTTATTGATAGGGTTAGGGTTAGAGTTAGAGTTACCGTTACTGTTAGGGTGAGGGTTAAGGTTTGTGTTAGGGTTTCGGGTTAGGGTTAGTGTTAGGCCTAGAGTTAGGTTTAGGTGTTAGGGTTAGGGTTAGAGTTAGAGTTACAGTTAGTGTTAGATTTAGTGTTAGGTTAGGTTAGGTTTAGGGATAGGGATGGGTTTAGGGTAAGGTTTAGGTTAAGGGTTAAGTTTAGGGTTAGGGTGAGGGTTAGGTTAAGGTTTGGAGTTACAATTAGGGTGAGAGTGTTAGGGTTAAATTATGGTTAGGGTTAGGTTTATGGTTAAGGTTAGTGTTAGTGTTAGGTTTAGTGTTATTTTTAGAGTAAGTGTTAGGGTTAGGGTTAGTGTAAAGGTTATGGTAATGTTTAGGGTTAGGATTAGGTTTCAGTGATGGTAGGGTTTAGGGTTATGGTTAGGCTTAGGGAAAGGATTAGAGGGTAAGTGTTCGGGTGACATTTAGAGAGTTAGAGGGTTAGGGTTAGGGTGGGGATTAAGGTCAGGCATAGAGGGTTACGGTTTGTGTTAAATTTAGGGTTTGAGGGTTAGTATTAGTGTTAGTGTTAGAGGGTTAGGGCTAGGGCTAGCTTTAGGGTTAGGGTAACGTTTAGGGTTAGGATTACATTTCAGTGATGGTAGGGTTTAAGGTTATGATTCAGCTTAGGGGTAGGTTTAGAGGGTAAGTGTTAGGGTTATGTTTAGAGAGTTAGAGGGTTATGGTTAGGGTTAGGGTTAAGGTTAGGTTTGGAGGGTTACGGTTAGTGTTAGTGTTAGGGTTTGAGGGTTAGTATTAGTGTTAGGGATAGAGGGATAGGGCTAGGGATAGTGTTAGTCTTAGGGTTAGATTATGGTTAGTTTCAGGGTTAGGGGTAGTGTTAGGGTTTAGGGTTAGGGTTAGGTTTAGGATTAGGGTTAGTTATAGGGTTAGGGTTAGAGTTAGTGTTAGGGTTAGGTTTAGTGTTAGGGTTAGGGTTAGCTTTACGGTTAGGTTTAGGGTTAGTGTTAGTGTTAATGTTAGGGTTAGAGCGTTACAGGGATAGTGTTAGGGTTAGGCTTAGGCATAGGGTTAGAGGGCTAGGGTTAGGGTTAAGGTTCGGTTTAGGGTAAGGCTTAGGTTTAGGATTTGGGTTAGTGTTTGGGTTAGCATTACGGTTAGTATTAGGGTTAGTGTTAGGGTTAGGTTTAGGGTTAGATGGTTGGATGTTTAGGGCTATTGTTATGGTTATGGTTAGGTTTAGAGGGTTGGGATTAGCGTTAGGGTTAGGTTTAGAGGTTTAGGGTTGTTGTTAGGGTCAGTGTTAGCGTTAGGTTTAGAGGTTACGTTTAGTGTTAGGGTTAGGGTTAGGGTTATGGTTAGGGTTAGAGGGTTAGAGGGTTAGGGTTCGGGTTAGTGTTAGGTATATGGTTAGCATTAGAGTGTTATTGCTAGGATTACGGTTAGGGTTCGGGTTCACCGTAGAGGATTATGGTTTGACTTATGGTTAAAGTGTTCGGGTTGCGGTTCGGGTTAGGGTAAGGGTTAGAGTTAGGGTTAGTGTTAGGGTTAGGGTTAGGTTTAGGGTTATGGTTACGGTTAGTGTTAGTGTTAGGGTTAGAGCGTTAGAGAGTTAGTGTGAGGGATAGGGTTAGGCTTAGGGTTAGAGGGTTAGGGTTAGTGTAGGCTTATTGTTAGGTTTAGGTTTAGGGTTAGGTTAGGGTCAGGGTTAGGGTTAGGGTTAGGTTAGGGGGTAAGTGTTAAGGTTATGTTTAGAGAGTTAGAGGGTTAGGGTTAGGTTTAGGGTTTAAGGTTAGGGTTAGAGTTAGGGTTAGTTGCAGGGTTAGGGATAGGTTAGGTTTACTGTTAGTGTTAGGGTTAGGGTTAGGGTTAGGTTTAGGGTTAGGGTTAGGGTTAGTGTTAGTTTTAGATTTAGAGCGTTAGAGGGATAGGGTTAGGGGAAGGTTTAGGCTTAGGGGTAGGGTTAGGCTTAGGGTTATAGGTTTAGGTTTAGGGTTAAGGTTAGGTTTAGGGTAAGGCCTAGGTTTAGGATTATGGTTAGTGTTAGTGTTAGCGTAAAGGTTAGTATTAGGGTTCGGGTTAGGGTGAGCTTTAGCGTTAGAGGGTTGGATGTTGAGGGTTAGGGTTATGGTTATGGTTATGTTCAGAGGGTTGGGGTTAGCATTAGGGTTAGGTTTAGAGGGTTAGGGTTCTTCTTAGGGTCAGGGTTAGGGTTAGTGTTAGGTTAGGTTTAGAGGGTTAGGTTTAGAGGCTTATTGATAGGGTTAGGGTTAGGGTGTTATAGGATTAGGGTTAGGTTTAGTGTTAGGGTTACGGTTAGAGGGTTAGAAGTTTAGGGTTCGGGTTAGTGTTAGGGATATGGTTAGCATTAGAGGGTTGTTGTTAGGATTGTGTTTACGGTTAGGGTTCACGTTAGAGGATTATGGTTTGAATTATGGCTAGAAGGTTGTGTTAGGGTTCGCGTTTGGGTAAGGGTTAGAGTTATGGTTAGTGTTAGCGATAGGGTTAGGTTTAGGGTTAGGGTTAGGGTTAGTGTTAGTGTTAGGTTTAGAGAATTAGAGGGTTAGTTTTCGGGATAGGGTTAGTCTTAGGGTTAGAGAGTTAGGGTTAGTGATAGGGTTACTGTTAGTTTTAGGGTTAGGGTTAGGTTTAATGTTAGGTTTAGGGTTAGGATTAGGGTTAGTGTTAGGGTTAGGGTTAGAGTGTTTGGGATAGGGTTAGGCATAGAGTTAGAGTGTTAGGGTTAGTGTTAGGGTTAGGGTTAGGGTTAAGGTTAGGTTTAGGATTAGGCTTAGGGTTAGGGTCAAGTTTTGGGTTAGGATTAGGTCTGCGTGACATTTGAGTTTAGGATTATGGTTAGGCTTAGGGTTAGGATTAGAATTTAAGTGTTAGGTTTATGTTTAGAGAGTTAGAGGGTTAGGGTTAGGGTTAAGGTTAAGGTTAGGGTTAGAGGGTTACGGTTAGGGTTAGTGTTAGGGTTGAGGGTTAGTATTAGTGTTAGGGATAGAGGGTTAGGGATAGGGATATGGTTAAGTTTAGGGTTAGAGTTAAGTTTAGATTTAGGGTTAATGTTAGCATTAGGGTTTAGGGTTCGGGTTAGCTATAGGGTTAGTTTTATGATTAGGGTTAGTGTTAGTGTTAGGGTTAGAGCATTAGAGGGTTAGTTTTCGGGATAGGGTTAGTCTTAGGGTTAGAGTGTTAGGGTTAGTGATAGGGTTACTGTTAGTTTTAGGGTTAGGGTTAGGTTTAATGTTAGGGTTAGCGTTAGGATTAGGGTTAGTGTTAGGTTTAGGGTTAGAGTGTTTGGGATAGGGTTAGGCATAGAGTTAGAGTGTTAGGGTTAGTGTTAGGGTTAGGGTTAGGGTTAAGGTTAGGTTTAGGATTAGGCTTAGGGTTAGGGTCAAGTTTTGTGTTAGGATTAGTTCTGCGTGACATTTGAGTTTAGGATTATGGTTAGGCTTAGGCTTAGGATTATAATTTAAGTGTTAGGGTTATGTTTAGAGAGTTAGAGGGTTAGGGTTAGGGTTAGGGTTAAGGTTAGGGTTAGAGGGTTACAGTTAGGGTTAGTGTTAGGGTTGAGGGTTAGTATTAGTGTTAGGGATAGAGGGTTAGGGATAGGGATATGGTTAGGTTTAGGGTTAGAGTTAGGTTTAGATTTAGGGTTAATGTTAGCATTAGGGTTTAGGGTTCGGGTTAGCTATAGGGTTAGTTTTATGATTAGGGTTAGTGTTAGTGTTAGTGTCAGTGTTAAGGTTAGGGTTAGGGTTAGGGTAAGGGTTAGTTTTAGTGTTAAGTTTAGGGTTAGGTTTAGGATTAGTGTTAGGGATAGGGTTAGGTTTAGGGTTAGGTTAGGGTTAGTGTTAGTGTTAGGTTTAGGGTTAGAATGTTGGATGTGTAGGATTAGGGTTATGGTTATTGTTAGGTTTAGAGGGTTGCGGTTAGCGTTAGGGTTAGGTTTAGAGGGTTAGGGTTGGTCTTAGGGTCAGGGTTAGTGTTACTTTTAGAGGTTAGGTTTAGTGTTAGTGTTAGGGTTAGGGCTATGGTTAGGGATAGAGGGATAGGTTTAGAGGCTTATTAATAGTGTTAGGTTTACAGTGTTAGATTTAGGGTTAGGGTTAGATTTAGGGTTAGGGTTGGGTTTAGAGGGTTAGAGGGTTAGGGTTCGGGTTATTGTTAGGGATATGGTTAGCATTAGAGTGTTATTTTTAGGACTAGGGTTAGGGTTAGTGTTAAGGTTAGAGGATCATGTTTAGACTTATGGTTAAATGGTTAGGATTAGAGTTCGGCTTAGGGTAAGTGTTAGGGTTAGGGCTAGTGTTAGACGATTCGATGGTTAGTGTTAGGGCTATGGTTATGGATAGGGATAGGGTTACAGTTAGAGTTACCGTTACTGTTAGGGTTAGGGTTAAGGTTTGTGTTAGGGTTTTGGGTTAGGGTTAGTGTTAGGCCTAGTGTTAGTGTTAGGTGTTAGGGTTAGGGTTAGGGTTAGAGTTACAGTTAGTGTTAGATTTAGTGTTAGGTTCGGTTAGGTTTAGGGATAGGAATGGGGTTAGGATAAGGGTTAGGTTAAAGGTTAATTTTAGGGTTAGGGTGAGGGTTAGGTTAAGGTTTGGGGTTACAATTAGGGTGAGAGTGTTAGAGTTAAGTTATGGTTAGGGTTAGGTTTATGGTTAAGGTTAGTGTTAGTGTTAGGTTTAGTGTTATTTTTAGAGTAAGTGTTAGGGTTAGGGTTAGTGTAAAGGTTACGGTAATATTTAGGGTTAGGATTAGGTTTCAGTGACGGTAGGGTTTAGGTTTATGGTTAGGCTTAGGGAAAGGATTAGAGGGTAAGTGTTCGGGTGATATTTAGAGAGTTAGAGGGTTAGGGTTAGTGTGGGGATTAAGGTCAGGGATAGAGGGTTACGGTTTGTGTTAAATTTAGGGTTTGAGGGTTTGTATTAGTGTTAGGGTTAGAGTGTTAGGGCTAGGGCTAGGGTTAGGGTTAGGGTAACATTTAGGGTTAGGATTAGATTTCAGTGACGGTAGGGTTTAAGGTTATGATTCAGCTTAGGGGTAGGTTTAGAGGGTAAGTGTTAGGGTTATGTTTAGAGAGTTAGGGTTAGGGTTAAGGTTAGGTTTGGAGGGTTACGGTTAGTGTTAGTGTTAGGGTTTGAGGGTTAGTATTAGTGTTAGGGATAGAGGGATAGGGCTAGGGATAGTGTTAGTCTTAGGGTTAGATTATGGTTAGTTTCAGGGTTAGGGGTAGGGTTAGGGTTTAGGGTTAGGTGTAGGTTTAGGATTAGGGTTAGTTTTAGGGTTAGGGTTAGGGTTAGGTTTAGGGTTAGCGTTAGTGTTATGGTTAGGTTCAGTGTTAGGGTTAGGGTTAGCTTTAGGGTAAGGTTTAGGGTTAGTGTTAGTGTTAATGTTAGGGTTAGAGCGTTACAGGGATAGGGTTAGGGGTAGGGTTAGGGTTTAGGGTTAGGTGTAGGTTTCGGATTAGGGTTAGTTATAGCGTTAGGGTTAGGGTTAGGGTTAGGGTTTGCGTTAGTGTTATGGTTAGGTTCAGTGTTAGGGTTAGGGTTAGCTTTAGGGTAAGGTTTAGGGTTAGTGTTAGTGTTAATGTTAGGGTTAGAGCGTTACAGGGATAGGGTTAGGGGTAGGGTTAGGCATAGGGTTAGAGGGCTAGGGTTAGGGTTAAGTTTCGGTTTAGGGTAAGGCTTAGGTTTAGGATTAGGTTTAGTGTTTGTTTTAGCATTACGGTTCGTATTAGGGTTAGAGTTAGGGTTAGGTTTAGGGTTAGATGGTTGGATGTTTAGGGTTATTGTTATGGTTATGGTTAGGTTTAGAGGGTTGGGATTAGCGTTAGGGTTAGATTTAGAGGTTTAGGGTTGTTGTTATGGTCAGGGTTAGCGTTAGATTTAGAGTTTAGGTTTAGTGTTAGGGTTAGGGTTAGGGTAATGGTTAGGGTTAGAGGGTTAGAGGGTTAGGGTTCGGGTTAGTGTTAGCTATATGGTTAGCATTAGAGTGTTATTGCTAGTATTAGGGTTAGGGTTCGGGTTCACCATAGAGGATTATGGTTAGACTTATGGTTAAAGTGTTAGGGTTAGGGTTCGGGTTAGAGTAAGGGTTAGAGTTAGGGTTAGTGTTAGGGTTAGGGTTAGGTTTAGGGTTATGGTTACGGTTAGTGTTAGTGTAAGGGTTAGAGCGTTAGAGAGTTAGTGTGAGGGATAGGGTTAGGCTTAGGGTTAGAGGGTTAGGGTTAGGGCTAGGGTTTAGGTTAAGTTTAGAGTGTTACAGTTCGGGTTAATGTTAGGGTTTGAGTGTTAGTATTAGTGTTAGGGATAGAGGGTTAGGGCTAGGCATAGGGTTAGGTTTAGGGTTAGAGTTAGGGTTAGTTTTAGGGTTAAGGTTAGCATTAGGGTTTAGGGTTTGGTTTAGGGTTAGGGTTAGTTTTATGATTAGGGTTAGTGTTAGTGTTAGGGTTAGGGTTAGTGTGAGGGTAAGGGTTAGTTTTAGGGTTAGGGTTAGGTTTATGTTTAGGGTGTTAGGGATAGGGTTAGGTTTAGGGTTAGGTTAAGGTTAGTGTTAGTTTTAGTGATAGGGTTAGAGCGTTAGAGGGATAGGGTTACGGGTAGGGTTAGGCTTAGTGTTAGAGGGTTAGGGTTACGGTTAATGTTAGGTTTAGGTAAGGCTTAGATTTCGGATTAGGGTTAGTGTTAGGGTTAGCGTTACAGTTAGTATTATTGTTAGGGTTAGGGTTAGGTTTAGGGTTATAGTGTTGGAAGTTTAGGTTTATGGTTATGGTTATGGTTAGGTTTAGAGGGTTGGGGTTTGCGTTAGTGTTAGGTTTAGAGGGTTTCTTGTTGGACTTAGGGTCAGGGTTAACGTTAGGCTTAGAGGTTAGGTTTAGTTTTAGTGTTAGTGTGAGGGTTATGGTTAGGGTTAGAGGGGTAGAGGTTAGGTTTAGGGTTCGGGTTAGGGTTAGGGTTAGAGGCTTAGGTATAGGGTTAGGATTAGAGTGTTAGTTTTAGGGTTAAGGTTAGTTATAGGGTTAGGGTTATGGTTAGAGTGTTAGAGGGTTAGGGTCTGGTTAGTATTAGGGATATGGTTAGGGTTAGGGTTAGGGTTAGGGTTAGGGTTAGGGTGAGTGTTAAGGTTTGTGTGAGGGTTTCGGGTTAGGGTTAGTGTTAGGCCTAGAGTTAGTGTTAGGTGTTAGGGTTAGGGTTAGGGTTAGAGTTACAGTTAGTGTTAGATTTTATGTTAGGTTAGGTTAGTTTTAGGGATAGGCTTGGGATTAGGATAATGTTTAGGTTAAGGGTTCGGGTTAGGGTAAGTGTTAGGGTTAGGCCTAGTGTTAGACGATTGGTTGGTTAGTGTTAGGGCTATGGTTATTGATAGGGTTAGGGTTAGAGTTAGAGTTACCGTTACTGTTAGGGTGAGGGTTAAGGTTTGTGTTAGGGTTTCGGGTTAGGGTTAGTGTTAGGCCTAGAGTTAGTTTTAGGTGTTAGGGTTAGGGTTAGGGTTAGAGTTACAGTTAGTGTTAGATTTATTGTTAGGTTAGGGTAGGTTTAGGGATAGGGATGGGGTTAGGGTAAGGTATAGGTTAAGGGTTAAGTTTAGGGTTAGGGTGAGGGTTAAGTTAAGGTTTGGGGTTACAATTAGGGTGAGAGTGTTAGGGTTAAATTATGGTTAGGGTTAGGTTTATGGTTAAGGTTAGTGTTAGTGTTAGGTTTAGTGTTATTTTTAGAGTATGTGTTAGGGTTAGGGTTAGTGAAAGGGTTAGGGTAATGTTTAGGGTTAGGATTAGGTTTCAGTGACGGTAGGGTTTAGGGTTATGGTTAGGCTTAGGGAAAGGATTAGAGGGTAAGTGTTCGGGTGACATTTAGAGAGTTAGTGGGTCAGGGTTAGGGTGGGGATTAAGGTCAGGCATAGAGGGTTACGGTTTGTGTTAAATTTAGGGTTTGAGGGTTAGTATTAGTGTTAGTGTTAGAGGGTTAGGGCTTGGGCTAGCTTTAGGGTTAGGGTAACGTTTAGGGTTAGGATTAGATTTCAGTGATGGTAGGGTTTAAGGTTATGATTCAGCTTAGGGGTAGGTTTAGAGGGTAAGTGTTAGGGTTATGTTTAGAGAGTTAGAGGGTTATGGTTAGGGTTAGGGTTAAGGTTAGGTTTGGAGGGTTACGGTTAGGGTTAGTGTTAGGGTTTGAGGGTTAGTATTAGTGTTAGGGATAGAGGGATAGGGCTAGGGATAGTGTTAGTCTTAGGGTTAGATTATGGTTAGTTTCAGGGTTAGGGGTAGGGTTAGGGTTTAGGGTTAGAGTTAGGTTTAGGATTAGGGTTAGTTATAGGGTTAGGGTTAGGGTTAGGGTTGGGCTTAGGGTTAGCGTTAGTGTTAGGGTTAGGTTTAGTGTTAGGGTTAGGGTTAGCTTTACGGTTAGGTTTAGGGTTAGTGTTAGTGTTAATATTAGGGTTAGAGCGTTACAGGGATAGTGTTATGGGTAGGGTTAGGCATAGGGTTAGAGGGCTAGGGTTAGGGTTAAGGTTCGGTTTAGGGTAAGGCTTAGGTTTAGGATTAGGGTTAGTGTTTGGATTAGCATTACGGTTATTATTAGGGTTAGTGTTAGGGTTAGGTTTAGGGTTAGATGGTTGGATGTTTAGGTTTATTGTTATGGTTATGGTTAGGTTTAGAGGGTTGGGATTAGCGTTAGGGTTAGGTTTAGAGGTTTAGGGTTGGTGTTAGGGTCAGGGTTAGCGTTAGGTTTAGAGGTTACGTTTAGTGTTAGGGTTAGGATTAGGGTTATGGTTAGGGTTAGAGGGTTAGAGGGTTAGGGTTCGGGTTAGTGTTAGGTATATGGTTAGCATTAGAGTGTTATTGCTAGGATTACGGTTAGGGTTCGGGTTCACCGTAGAGGATTATGGTTTGACTTATGGTTAAAGTGTTAGGGTTAGGTTTCGGGTTAGGGTAAGGGTTAGAGTTAGGGTTAGTGTTAGGGTTAGCGTTAGGTTTAGGGTTATGGTTACGGTTAGTGTTAGTGTTAGGGTTAGAGCGTTAGAGAGTTAGTGTGAGGGATAGGGTTAGGCTTAGGGTTAGATGGTTAGGGTTAGTGTAGGCTTATTGTTAGGTTTAGGTTTAAGGTTAGGTTAGGGTTAGGGTTAGGGGTAGGTTAGGGGGTAAGTGTTAAGGTTATGTTTAGAGAGTTAGAGGGTTAGGGTTAGGGTTAGGGTTTAGGTTAGTTTCAGAGTGTTACTGTTAAGGTTAGTGTGAGTGTTTGAGTGTTAGTGTTAGTGTTAGGGATAGAGGGTTAGGGCTAGTGCTACGGTTAGGCTTAGGCTTAGATTTAGGGTTAGTTTCAGGGTTAGGGTTAGGGTTAGGGTTAGGGTTTAAGGTTAGGGTTAGAGTTAGGGTTAGTTTCAGGGTTAGGGATAGGTTAGGTTTAACGTTAGTGTTAGGGTTAGGGTTAGGTTTAGGGTTAGGGTTAGGTTTAGTGTTAGTTTTAGGTTTAGAGCGTTAGACGGATAGGGTTAGGGGAAGGGTTAGGCTTAGGGGTAGGGTTAGGCTTAGGGTTAGAGGTTTAGGTTTAGGGTTAAGGTTACGTTTAGGGTAAGGCCTAGGTTTAGGATTATGGTTTTGTTAGTGTTAGCGTTAAGGTTAGTATTAGGGTTAGGGTTAGTGTGAGCTTTAGCATTAGAGGGTTGGATGTTGAGGGTTAAGGTTATGGTTATGGTTATGTTCAGAGGGTTGGGGTTAGCATTAGGGTTAGGTTTAGAGGGTTAGGTTTCTTCTTAGGGTCAGGTTTAGGGTTAGCATTAGGTTAGGTTTAGAGGGTCTGGTTTAGAGGCTTATTGATAGTGTTAGGGTTAGGGTGTTATAGAATTAGGGTTAGGTTTAGTGTTAGGGTTACGGTTAGAGGGTTAGAGGTTTAGGGTTTGGGTTAGTGTTAGGGATATGGTTAGCATTACAGGGTTGTTGTTAGGATTGTGTTTACAGTTAGGGTTCACGTTAGAGGATTATGGTTAAAATTATGGCTAGAGGGTTATGGTTAGGGTTCGCGTTAGGGTAAGGTTTAGAGTTATGGTTAGTGTTAGGGATAGGGTTAGGTTTAGGTTTAGGTTTAGGATCAGTGTTAGTGTTAGGGTTAGAGCATTAGAGGGTTAGTGTTCGGGATAGGGTTAGTCTTAGGGTTAGAGAGTTAGGGTTAGTGATAGGGTTACTGTTAGTTTTAGGGTTAGGGTTAGGTTTAATGTTAGGGTTAGGGTTAGGGTTAGTGTTAGGGTTAGGGTTAGACTTTTTGGGATAGGGTTAGGCATAGAGTTAGAGTGTTAGGGTTAGTGTTAGTGTTAGGGTTAGGGTTAAGGTTAGGTTTAAGATTAGACTTAGGGTTAGGGTCAAGTTTTGGGTTAGGATTAGGTTTGCGTGACATCTGAGTTTAGGGTTATTGTTAGGCTTAGGGTTAGGATTAGAATTTAGGTGTTAGGGTTATGTTTAGAGAGTTAGAGGGTTAGGGTTAGGGTTAGGGTTAGGGTTAAGGTTAGGGTTAGAGGGTTACGGTTAGGGTTAGTGTTAGGGTTTGAGGGTTAGTATTAGTGTTAGGGATAGAGGGTTAGGGCTAGGGTTATGGTTAGGTTTAGGGTTTGAGTTAGGGTTAGTTTTAGGGTTAAGGTTAGCGTTACGGTTTAGGGTTCTTGTTAGGGATAGGGTTAGTTTTATGATTAGGGTTTGTGTTAGTGTTAGTGTTAGGGTTAGGTTTAGGGTAAGGGTTAGTTTTAGGGTTTGGTTAGGGTTAGGTTTAGGGTTAGTGTTAGGGATAGCTTTAGGTTTAGTGTTAGGTTAGGGTTAGTGTTAGTGTTAGGTTTAGGGTTAGATTGTTGGAAGTTTAGGATTAGGGTTATGGTTATGGTTAGGTATAGAGGGTTGCGGTTAGCGTTAGGGATAGGTTTAGAGGGTTAGGGTTGGTCTTAGGGTCAGGGTTAGTGTTAGGTTTAGTGGTTAGGTTTAGTGTTAGTGTTAGGGTTAGGGCTATGGTTAGGGATAGAGGGATAGGTTTATAGGCTTATTAATAGTGTTAGGTTTAGAGTGTTAGATTTAGGGTTAGGGTTAGATTTAGGGTTAGGGTTGGGTTTAGAGGGTTAGGGTTCGGGTTAGTGTTAGGGATATGGTTAGCATTAGAGTGCTATTTTTAGGATTAGGGTTAGGGTTAGGGTTCACGTTAGAGGATCATGGTTAGATTTATGGTTAGAGGGTTAGGGTTAGGGTTCGGATTAGGGTAAGTGTTAGGGTTAGGGCTAGTGTTAGACGATTGGATGGTTAACGTTAGGGCAATGGTTATGGATAGGGATAGGGTTAGAGTTAGAGTTACTGTTAGGGTTAGGGTTAAGGTTTTTGTTAGGGTTTCGGGTTAGGGTTAGTGTTAGGCCTAGTGTAATGTTAGGTGTTAGGGTTAGGGTTAGGGTTAGAGTTACAGTTAGTGTTAGATTTAGTGTTAGGTTAAGTTAGGTTTAGGGATAGGGTTGGGGTTAGGGTAAGGTTTAGGTTAAGGGTTAAGTTTAGTGTTAGGGTGAGGGTTAGGTTAAGGTTTGGGGTTACAATTAGGGTGAGAGTGTTAGGGTTAGGGTTATGATTAGGGTTAGGTTTATGGTTAAGGTTAGTGTTAGTGTTAGGATTAGTGTTAGGTTTAGAGTAAGTGTTAGGGTTAGGGCTAGTGTAGGGGTTAAGGTAATATTTAGGGTTCAGATTAAGTTTCAGTGACGGTAGGGTTTAGGGTTATGGTTAGGCTTAGGGAAAGGATTAGAGGGTAAGTGTTCGGGTGATATTTAGAGAGTTAGAGGGTTAGAGTTAGGGTGGGGATTAACGTCAGTGATAGAGGGTTACCGATTGTGTTAAATTAAGGGTTTGAGGGTTAGTATTAGTGTTAGGGTTAGAGGGTTAGGGCTAGGGCTATGGTTAGGGTTAGGGTAACCTTTAGGGTTAGGATTAGATTTCAGTGACGGTAGTGTTAAAGGTTATGATTCAGGTTAGGGGTAGGTTTAGAGGGTAAGTGTTAGGGTTATGTGTAGAGAGTTAGAGGGTTATGGTTGGGGTTAGGGTTAAGGTTAGGTTTGGAGGGTTACGGTTTGGGTTAGTTTTAGGCTTTCAGGGTTAGTATTAGTGTTAGGGATAGAGGGATAGGGCTAGTGATAGTGTTAGTCTTAGGGTTAGATTATGGTTAGTTTCAGGGTTAGGGGTAGGTTTAGGGTTTATGGTTAGGTGTAGGTTTAGGATTAGGGTTAGTTATAGGGTTAGGGTTAGGGTTAGGGTTAGGGTTAAGGTTAGCGTTAGTGTTAGGGTTAGGTTCAGTGTTAGGGTTAGGGTTAGCTTTAAGGTAAGTTTTAGGGTTAGTGTTAGTGTTAATGTTAGGGTTAGAGCGTTACAGGGATAGGGTTAGGGGTAGGGTTAGGCATAGGGTTAGAGGGCTAGGGTTAGGGTTAGGGTTAAGGTTCGGTTTAGGGTAAGGCTTAGGTTTAGGATTAGGTTTAGTGTTTGGATTAGCATTACGGTTAGTATTAGGGTTAGTGTTATGGTTAGGCTTAGGGTTAGATGGTTGGATGTTTCGGGTTATTGTTATGGTTATGGTTAGGTTTAGAGGGTTGGGATTAGCGTTAGGGTTTGGTTTAGAGGGTTAGGTTTAGAGGCTTATTGATAGGGTTAATGTTAGGGTGTTATAGGATTAGGGTTAAGTTTAGTGTTAGGGTTACGGTTAGAGGGTTAGAGGGTTAGGGTTCTGGTTAGTGTTAGGGATATGGTTAGCATTAGATGGTTATTGTTAGGATTATGTTTACGGTTAGGGTTCACGTTAGAGGATTATGGTTAGAATTATGGCTAGAGGATTAGGGTTAGGGTTCATGTTAGGGTAAGGTTTAGAGTTATGGTTAGTGTTAGGGATAGGGTTAGGTTTAGGGTTAGGGTTAGGGTTAGTGTTAGTGTTAGTTTTAGAGCATTAGAGGGTTAGTGTTAGGGATAGGGTTAGTCTTAGGGTTAGAGAGTTAGTGTTAGTGATAGGGTTACTGTTAGTTTTAGGGTTAGGGTTAGGGTTAGGTTTAGTGTTAGGGTTAGGGTTAGGGTTAGGGTTAGGGTTAGAGTTTTTGGGATAGGGTTAGGCATAGAGTTAAAATGTTAGGGTTAGTGTTAGGGTTAGGGTTATGTTTAGGGTTGGGTTTAGGATTAGCGTTAGGGTTAGGGTCAAGTTTTGGGTTAGGTTTAGGTTTGGGTGACGTTTGGGTTGAGGGTTATGGTTAGGCTTAGGGTTAGGATTAGAATTTAAGTGTTAGCGTTATGTTTAGAGAGTTAGAGGGTTAGGCTTAGGTTTAGGGTTAGGTTTAGTTTTATGGTTAGGGTTAGTGTTAGTGTTAGGGTTAAGTTTAGGGTTAGGGTTAGGGTTAGAGTAAGTGTTAGGGTTAGGGTTAGTGTTAGGGTTAGGGTAACGGTTAGGGTTAGGATTAGGTTTGGGTGATGGTAGGATTTAGGGTTATGGTTAGGCTTATGGTTAGGTTAAGGGGTAGGGGTTAGGGTCATGTTTAGAGAGTTAGAGGGTTAGCGTTAGGGTTAGGTTTAGGATTAGGGTTAGGGTTAGGGTTAGTGTTAGAGGGTTACGGTTAGGATAGGTTTAGGTTTAGGTTTAGAGTTAGGGTTAGTTTTAGGGTTAAGTTTAGCGTTAGTGTTTAAGGTTCGGGTTAGGGTTAGGGTTAGTTTTATGATTAGGGTTATTGTTAGTTTTAGTGTTAGGGTTAGGGTTAGGTTTAGGGTGAGGGTAAGGTTTAGTTTTAGGGTTAGGGTTAGGTTTAGGGTTAGTTTTAGTGATAGGGTTAGGTTTAGGGTTAGGTTAGAGTTAGTGTTAGTGTTAGGGATAGGGTTAGAGCATTAGAGGGATAGGGTTTTGGGTAGGGTTAGGCTTAGTGTTAGAGGGTTAGGGTTAGGGTTAATGTTAGGTTTAGGCAAGGCTTAGATTTCGGAATGGGGTTGGTGTTAGGGTTAGCTTTACAGTTAGTATTAGTGTTAGGGTTAGTGTTAGGTTTAGGGTTAGAGGTTTGGAAGTTTAGGTTTATGGTTATGGTTATGGTTAGGTTTAGAGGTTTTGGGTTTGCGTTAGGGTTAGGTTTAGAGGGTTTATTGTTGGACTTAGGGTCAGGGTTAGCGTTAGGCTCAGAGTTTAGGTTTAGTTTTAGTGTTAGTGTGAGGGTTATGGTTAGGGTTAGAGGGGTAGAGGTTAGGTTCAGGGTTCGGGTTAGGGTTAGGGTTAGAGGCTTAGGTATAGGGTTAGGATTAGAGTGTTAGTTTTATGGTTAAGGTTAGGTTTAGGCTTAGGGTTATGGTTTGAGGGTTAGAGGGTTAGGGTCTGGTTAGTGTTAGGGATATGGTTAGCATTAGAGGGTTATTGTTAGGATTAGGTTTAGGGTTAGGGTTCACATTAGAGGATTATGGTTAGACTTTTGGTTAAAGGTTTAGGGTTAGGGTTTGGGTTACGGTAAGTGTTAGGCTTAGTGCTAGGGTTAGACAATTGGATGGTTATTGTTAGGTTTATGTTTATGGATATGTTTAGGGTTAGATTTAGAGTTACTGTTACTGTTAGGGTTAGGTTTAATGTTTGTTTTAGGGTTTAGTGTTAGGGTCAGTGTTAGGGCTAGGGTTAATGTTAGGTGTTAGGGTTAGGGTTAGGGTTACGGTTAGAGTTACAGTTAGGGTTAGATTTAGTGTTAGCGTTAGGTTAGGTTTAGGGTTAGGGTTGGAGTATGGGTAAGTTTTAGGTTAAGGTTTAGGTTTAAGGTTAGGGTGAGACTTAGGGTTAGGTTCGGGGTTAAGTTTAGGGATAGAGTGTTAGGGTTAGGGTTATGGTTAGGGTTAGGTTTATGGTTAGGGTTAGTGTTAGTGTTAGAGTTAGGGTTAATGTTAGAGTAAGTGTTAGGGTTAGAGTTATAGTTCACGTTAGAGGATTATCGTTAGACTTATGGTTAGAGGGTTAGGGTTAGTGTTCGAGTTATTGTAAGGATTTGGTTTGGGGTTAGGTTTAGGGTTAGCGTTAGGCTTAGGGTTATGGTTAGGGTTAGGGTTAGGGTTAGGGTTAATGTTAGAGGGTTAGGTTCAGGGTCTAGTTTAGGTTAAGGTAAGACTTAGGTTTAGGATTTGGGTCAGTGTTAGGGTAAGCGTTACGGTTAGTATTAGTGTTAAGGTTAGGGTTAGGTGTAGGATTAGAGGGTTGGATGTTTACGGTTATGGTTATGGTTATGGTTAGGTTTAGTTAGGGTTGGTTTGAGGGTTAGGGTTACGGTTAGGGTTAGGTTTATGGTTAGGGTTATTGTTAGTGTTAGGTTTAGGGTTAGGGTTAGAGTAAGTGTTAGGGTTAGGGATAGTGTTAGGGTTAGGCTAACGGTTAGGGTTAGGATTTGGTTTGACTGACGGTTTGGTTTAGGGACATGGTTAGGCTTAGGGGTAGAAATAGTCGGTAAGTGTTAGGGTTATGTTTAGAGAGTTAGAGGGATAGTGATAGGGTTGGGGTTAAGGTTAGGGTTAGACTGTTACTGTTAGGGTTAGTGTTAGGGTTTGAGGGTTAGTATTAGTGTTAGTGTTATAGGGTTCGGGCTAGGGCTAGGGTTAGGGTTAGGGTTAGAGTTAGAGTTAGTTTTAGGGTTAGGGTTATGGTTAGGGTTTAGGGGTAGCTTTAGGGTTTGGGTTAGGTTTAGAGTTTCTTTTAGTGTTAGAATTAGGGTTAGGTTTAGTGTTAGGTTTAGGTTTAATTTTAGGGTTAGGGTTAGGGTTAGTGTTTATGTTAGGGTTGGAGCATTAGAGGTTTAGTGTTCGGGATAGGGTTAGGCTTAGGGTTAGAGGGTTAGGGTTAGGTTAATGTTAGGTTATGGTAAGGCATAAGTTTAGGATTAGGGTTAGTGTTAGGGTGAGCATTAGGGTTAGTATTAGGATTAGTGTTAGTGTTAGGTTTAGGGTTAGAATGTTGGGTGTTTAGGATTAGGGTTATGGTTATGGTTAGCTTTAGAGGGTTGCGGTTAGTGTTCGGGTTAGGTTTAGAGGGTTAGGGTTGGTCTTAGGGTCAGGGTTAGTGTTAGGGTTAGAGGTTAGGTTTAGTTTTAGTGTTAGTGTTAGGGCTATGGTTAGGGATAGAGGGATAGGTTTAGAGGCTTATTGATAGTGTTAGGTTTAGAGTGTTAGATTTAGGGTTAGGGGTAGATTTAGAGTTCGGGTTAGATTTAGGGTTAGGGTTACGTTTAGAGTAAGTGTTAGGGTTAGGGTTAGTGTTAAGGTTAGGGTAACGGTTAGGGTTAGGATTAGGTTTGGGTGACGGTAGGATTTAGGGTTATGGTTAGGCTTATGGTTAGGATAGAGGGTAAGTGTTAGCGTTATGTTTAGAGAGTTAGAGTGTTAGGGTTAGGGTTAGGGTTAAGGTTAGTTTCAGAGTGTTACCGTTAGGGTCAGTGTGAGGGTTTGAGTGTTAGTGTTAGTGTTAGGGATAGAGGGTTAGGGCTAGTGCTAGGTTTAGGCTTAGGCTTAGATTTAGATTTAGTTTCAGGGTTAGGCTTAGGGTTAGGGTTTAAGATTAGGATTAGGGTTAGAGTTATGGTTAGTTGCAGGGTTAGGAATAGGTTTCGGTTTAGGGTTAGTGTTAGGGTTTGTTTTAGCTTTAGAGTTAGGATTAGTGTTAGTTTTAGGTTTAGAGCGTTAGAGGGATAGGGTTAGGGGAAGGGTTAGAGTTTGAGTTAGTTTTAGGGTTAGGGTTGGGGTTAGGGTTTAAGAGTAGTTTTAGGGTTTGGGTTAGGTTTAGTGTTTCTTTTAGTGTTAGAATTAGGGTTAGGTTTAGTGTTAGGGTTAGGTATAGTTTTAGGGTTAGGGTTAGGGTTAGTGTTTATGTTAGGGTTAGAGCATTAGAGGTTTAGTGTTCGGGATAGGGTTAGGCTTAGGGTTAGAGGGTTAGGCTTAGTGTTAATGTTAGATTATGGTAAGGCATAGGTTTAGGATTAAGGTTAGTGTTACGGTGAACATTATGGTTAGTATTAGGATTAGTGTTAGTTTTAGGTTTAGGGTTAGAATGTTGGATGTTTAGGATTAGTGTTATGGTTATGGTTAGGTTTAGAGGGCTGGGGTTAGTGTTAGGGTTAGGTTTAGAGGGTTAGGGTTGGTCTTAGGGTCAGGGTTAGCGTTAGGGTTTGAGGTTAGTTTTAGTGTTAGGGTTAGTGTTAGCGTTATGGTTTAGGTTAGAGGGTTAGAGGTTTAGGTTTAGGGTTGGGCTTAGGGTTAGGGTTAGCGATAGGGTTAGGTTTATGGTTAGGGTTAGGGTTAGTGTTAGTGTTAGGGTTAGAGCGTTAGAGGGTTAGTGTTAGGGGTAGGGTTAGGCTTAGGTTTAGAGGGTTAGGTTTTGGGTTAGTGTAAGTGATATGTTTAGCATTAGAGGGTTATTGTTAGGATTAGGGTTAGGGTTAGGGTTCACGTTAGAGGATTATGGTTCGAATTAAGGATAGAGGGTTAGGGTTTGGGTTCGGGTTAGGGTAAGGATTAGTGCTAGGTTTAGATGATTGAATGGTTAGTGTTAGGGTTATGTTTATGGATATTGTTAGGGTTAGAGTTAGATTTACTCTTACTGTTCGGGTTAGGGTTAACTTTTGTGTTAGGATTTAGGGTTAACGTTAGTGTTAGGGCTAGGGTTAGTGTTAGGTTTTAGGGTTAGGGTTAGTGTTAGAGTTACAGTTAGGGTTAAATTTAGTGTTAGGGTTAGTTTAGGTTTTGGGTTAGGGTTGGAGTAAGGCTAAGGTTTAGGTTAAGGGTTAGGTTTAGGGTTATACTGAGACTTAGGGTTAGGTTTGGGGTTACCTTTAGGGTGAGAGTTTTATGGTTAGGGTTGTGGTTAGGGTTAGGTTTATGGTTAGGGTTAGTGTTAGTTTTAGCGTTAGGTTAGGGTTAGAGTAAGTGTTTGGGTTAGGGTTAGTGTTAGGTTTAGTGTAACTGTTAGGGTTATGATTAGGTTTGGGTGACGGTTGGGTTTAGGGTTTTGGTTAGTCTTAGGGTAAGGATTAGAGGTAAGTTTTAGGGTTATGTTTAGAGAGTTAGAGGGTTATGGTTATGGTGTGGGTTTAGGTTTTGGTTAGAGGGTTACGGTTAGGGTTAATGTTAGGGTTTCAGGGTTAGTATTAGTGTTAGGTTTACAGGGTTAGGGCTCGGGATAGTGTTAGGGTTAGGGTTAGATTTAGGGTTAGATTTAGGTTAGGGTTAGGGTTTAGAGTTAGGGTTAGGGTTAGGCTTAGGGTTAGTGTTAGGTTTAGGTTTAGGGTAAGAGTAAGTGTTAGGGTTAGGGTTAGTGTTAGGGTTAGGATAAAGGTTAGGGTTAGGTTTAGGTTTGGGTGACGGTTAGGTTTAGGATTATGGTTAGACTCAGGGTTAGAATTCGAAGGTAAGTGTTAGGGTTATGTTTAGAGAGTTAGAGGGTTAGGATTAGGGTTAGGGTTAATATTTGGGTTAGAATCTTATGGTTAGGGTTAGTGTTAGAGTTTGAGGGTTAGTATTAGTGTTAGGGATAGAGGGTTAGGGCTAGGGATATGGTTAGGGTTAGGGTTAGAGTTAGGGTTTATTTTAGGTTTAGGGTTAGGAATAGGGTTTAGGTTTAGGGTTAGGGTTAGGGTTAGGGTTAGAGTTCAAGTTAGGGTTAGATTTAGTGTTAGGGTTAGGTTAAGTTTAGGGTTAGGTTTAGAGTATTGGTAAGGTTTAGGTTAAGGGTTAGGTTTAGGGTTAGGGTGAGACTTAGGGTTAGGTTTGTGGTTACGTTTAGGGAGAGAGTGTTAGAGTTAGGGTAATGGTTAGGGTTAGGTTTATGGTTAGACTTATTGATAGCGTTTGAGTTAGGGTTAGTGTTACAGTAAGTGTTAGGGTTAGGGTTAGAGTTAGGGTTAGGTTTAGGTTAAGGTTTTAGTGTTAGGGTTAAGGTAAGTGCTAGTTTTAGGTTTAAGGTTAGGGTTAGGGTTAGTGTTAGGGTTAGGGTTAGGTTTAGGTTTAGGGTTAGGTTTAGTGTTAGTGTTAATGTTAGGGTTAGAGCGTTAGAGGGATAAGGTTAGGGGTAGGGTTAGGCTTAGTTTTAGAGGGTTAGGTTTAGAGGCTTATTGATAGGGTTAGGGTTAGAGTGTTCGATTTAGGGTTAGGGTTAGATTTAGGGTAATGATTGTGTTAGAGGTTTTGAGGGTTAGGGTTCGGGTAGGGTTAGGGATATGGTTCGCATTAGAGGGTTATTGTTAGGATTAGGGTTAGGGTTAGGGTTCAAGTTAGAGTATTATGGTTCGACTTATGGTTAGAGGGTTAATGTTAGGGTTCGTGTTAGGGTAAAGTTTAGGGTTACGGCTAGGGTTAGACGATTGGATGGTTAGTGTTAGGGTTATGTTTATGCATAGGGTTAGGTTTACAGTTAGAGTTACTGTTACTGTTAGGGTTAGGGTTAAGGATTTTGTTAGGGTTTAGGGTAAGGGTTAATGTTAGGGCTAGGGTTAGTGTTAGGTTTTAGGGTTAGGTTTAGGGTTAGAGTTACAGTTAGGGTTAGATTTAGTGTTCGGTTTAGGTTAGTTTTAGTGTTAGGTTTGGAGTAAAGGTAAGGTTTAGGTTAAGGGATAGGTTTAGGTTTAGGGTGAGAGTTAAGGTTAGGGTTAGGGTTAGTGTTGTAGTCAGGGGTTGTACACAGAGAACAATTCAGATCAGGGCATGGATTTATAATACTATTTTTATAATTGTCACCGGAAGTTAACACAGGAGAATGCAGGAAATCCATCCGCAACACCAAAGACATAGTTTATTTAGTCAAGAGCCTAAACCCCACGGCAATGTCCCACATGAGTGCAGATAAAAACCCAGAGCTCAGGACAACGCCTCCACGAGTCCAACTGGAAGTCCAGGGCCCACAAGGACTCACGCCAGTCTTTTTTATGGAATCGTGCGGGGAAGACCCAAGGGTCAGCGGTGGAAGCCAGAAAGTCTATGCCAGCAGGATGAAGGAGCTGTGCTAGTGGGATGAGGGTTCTACACTGGAGCTGAGAAGTCACACTCACAACAAAGAGCGAGCCTGTCCTGATAGGAACCACAGCTGTCCTCAGTGACACGGAGGCCCCGAGCTGCTCCGACGACTAACACAGTCGGGTACTTGCCAGGAAGCAGTGTGACGAATTCATCCTCGAGACCAGGCAGCACATGTCTTCCCCTCCGGAGCCAGGAAGCAATGCTCGATGTGAAGACCAAAGCTTCTCCAGAACCCACAGCTCAGACAGCAACTTGTAGGAGAACCAACAATGACTCCATAACGCCTCAATCCCTCTCCAACAGCTCCCCTCTCCACCTATTTATCCTGCCAGCCCTCCTCAGGTGGAGCATCTTCGCTCAATGCATGCTGATGTAATCCAGCTGGCGTTAATTTGACCACTAGTTATCGAACCATAACAGTTAGGGTTAGGGTTAGGGTTAGGGTTAGAGTAAGTGTTAGGGCTGGGTTAGTGTTAGGTTTAGAGTAATGGTTAGGGTTAGGATTAGGTTTGGGTTACGGTTAGGTTTAGGGTTATGTTTAGGCTTAGTGTAAGTATTAGAGGGTAAGTGTTAGGGTAATGTTTAGAGAGTTCGAGGGTTAAGGTTAGGGTGGGGGTTAATGTTAGGGTTAGAGGGTTACAGTTAGGGTTAGTGTTAGGGTTTGAGGGTTAGGATTAGTGTTATGGTTAGAGGGTTAGGGCTAGGGATAGTTTTAGTGTTACTGTTAGAGTTAGGGTTAGTTTTAGGTTTAGGGTTAGGGTTTAGGGTTAGGGTTAGGGTTAGTGTTAGGGTTAGTTTTAGGATTAGGGTTAGGGTTAGTGTTAGTTTTAGGGTTAGAGCTTTAGAGGGTTAGGGTTAGGGATAGGGTAAGGCTTAGCGTTAGAGGGTTATGGTTAGTATTAGGGTTAGGTTTCGGTTTAGGTTTAGGGTTAGGGTTCGGTTTAGGTTTAGGGTTAGGGTTTTAGGGTTAGTATTAGTGTTAGGGATAGAGGTTTAGGGCTAGGGATAGGCTTAGGGTTAGGGATAGAGTTTGGTTTAGTTTTAGGTTTAGGGTTAGGTTTAGGTTTAGGGTTTAGGGTTAGGGTTAGGGTAAGGGCTAGTTTCAGGGTTAGGGTTAGGGTTAGTGTTAGGGTTAGGGTTAGGTTTAGGATTAGGTTTAGGGTTAGTGTTAGGGTTAGGGTTAGAGCGTTAGAGGGATACGGTTAGGGTTAGGGTTAGGCTTAGGGTTAGAGGGTTAGGTTTAGAGGCTTATTGATAGGGTTAGGTGTAGAGTGTAAGGTTTAGGGTTAGAGTTACCTTTAGGGTTAGGTTAGGGTTAGAGGTTTAGAGGGTTAGGGTTCGGGTTAGTGTTAGGGATATGGTTAGCATTAGAGGTTAATGGTCAGGATTAGGTTTGGGGTTAGGGTTCACGTTAGAGGATTTTGGTTAGACTTATAGTTAGAGGGTTAGGGTTAGTGTTCGTTTTAGTGTAAGGATAGAGTTAGGGTTAGTGTTAGGGTTAGGGTTAGGTTTAGGGTTAGGTTTAGGTTTAATGTTAGTGTTAGGGTTAGAGCATTAGAGAGTTAGTGTTAGGGATAGGCTTAGGGTTAGAGGGTTAGGGTTAGTGTAGGGTTATTGTTAGTTTTAGGTTTAGGGTTAGGTTTAGTGTTAGAGTTAGGCTTAGGGTTAGGGTTAGGTTCAGGTTTAGGGTAAGAATAAGTGTTAGGGTTAGGGTTAGGGTTAGGTTAGTATAAAGGTTAGGGTTAGGTTTAGGTTTGGGTGACGGTTGTTTAGGGTTATGGTTAGACTTAGGGTTAGGATTAGAAGGTAAGTGTTAGGGTTATGTTTAGAGAGTTAGAGGGTTAGGATTAGAGTTAGGGTTAATGTTTGGGTTAGAGTCTTACGGTTATTGTTAGTGTTAGACTTTGAGGGTTAGTATTAGTGTTAGGGATAGGGGGTTAGGGCTAGGGATATGGTTAGGGTTAGGGTTAGAGTTAGGGTTTGTTTTAAGGTTAGTGTTAGGAATAGGGTTTAGGGTTAGGGTTAGGGTTAGGGTTATATTTAAAGTTAGGGCTAGATTTAGTGTTAGGATTAGGTTAAGTTTAGGGTTTGTGTTGGAGTATGGGTAAGGTTCAGGTTAAGGGTTAGGTTTATGGTTAGGGTGATACTTAGGGTTTCGTTTTCGGTTACATTTAGGGAGAGAGTGTTAGGGTTAGGGTTATGGTTAGGGTTAGGGTTATTGTTAGGGTTAGGTTTATGGTTACGGTTAGTGTTAGTGTTAGAGTTAGGGTTAGTGTTAGAGCAAGTGTTAGGGTTAAGTTTAGAGTTAGGGTTATGTTTAGGTTTAGGTTTTAGGGTTAGGGTTAGGGTAAGGGCTAGTTTTAGGTTTAGGGTTATGGTTAGGGTTAGTGTTAGGGTTACGTTTACAGTTAGGGTTAGGTGTAGGGTTAGTGTTAGTGTTAGGGTTAGAGCTTTAGTGGGATACGGTTAGGGGTGGTGTTAGGCTTAAGGTTAGAGTGTTAGGTTTAGAGGATTATTGACAGGGTTAGGGTTAGAGTGTCCGATTTAGGGTTAGGGTTAGATTTAGGGTTAGTTTAGGGTTAGAGGTTTTGAGGGTTAGGGTTCGGGTAGTGTTGGGGATATGGTTAGCATAAGAGGGTTATTGTTAGGATTAGGTTTAGGGCTATGGTTCACGTTAGAGGATTATGGTTATACTTATGGTTAGAGGGTTAGGGTTAGGGTTGTGGTTAAGGTAAGAGATAGGCTTGGGGCTAGGGTTAGACGATTGGATGGTTAGTGTTCGGTTTATGGTTATGGATAAGGTTAGGTTTAGATTTCATGTTACTGTTACTGTTAGGGTTAGCGTTAAGGTTGGTGTTAGGGTTTAGGTTTAGGGTTAGTGTTCGGGCTAGTGTTAGTGTTAGGTGTTAGGGTTAGTGTTAGGCTTAGAGTTACAGTTAGGTTTAGATTTTGTGTTCGGGTTAGGTTACGTTTAGGGTTAGGGTTGAGGTAAGTGTAAGGTTTAGTTTAAGTGTTAAGTTTAGAGTTAGGGTGAGGGTTGGGATTAGGTTTGGAGTTAAATTTAGGGTGAGAGTGTTATGGTTAGGGTTATGGTTAGGGTAAGGTTCATGGTTAGTGTTAGTGTTAGGGTTAGGGTTAGGGTTAGGGTTAGAGTAAGTGTTAGGGTTAGGGATAGTTTTAGGGTTAGGGTAATGTTTAGGGTTAGGATTAGGTTTGTCTGATGGTTGGGGTTTACTGTTATGGTTAGCCTTAGGGTAAGGATTAGAGGGTAAGTGTTCGGGTTATATTTAGAGAGTTACAGGGTTAGGGTTAGGGTGGCGGTTCATGTTAGGGTTAGAGGGTTACAGTTAGGGTTAGTGTTAGGCTTTGATTGTTAGTATTAGTGTTAGAGTTGGAGGGTTACGGCTCGGGTTAGGTTTAGGGTTAGGGTTAGAGTTAGGGTTAGTTTTAGGGTTAGGGTTATGGTTAGGCTTTAGGGTTAGGGTTAGGGTTAGTGTTAGGGATATTTTTAGGGTTAGGGTTAGGGTTAGTGTTTGGGTTAGGGTTAGGTTTAGGGCTGGGTTAGTGTTAGTGTTAGGGTTAGGGTTACAGCGTTAGAGGGCTAGGGTTAGGGATAGTGTTAGGCTTTGGGTTATTGGGTTAAGGTTAGTGTTAGGGTTAGGGATTGGTTTAGGGTTAGGGTTAGGTTAAGTGTTAGGGTTAGGTTTAGGGTAAGAATAAATGTTAGGGTTAGGGTTAGTGTTAGGGTTAGGGTTATGGTAATGGTTAGGGTTAGGATTAGGTTTGGGTGACGATTGGGTTTCGGGTTATCGTTAGGCTTAGGGTTAGTATTAGAAGGTAAGTGTTAGGGTTATGTTTAGAGAGTTAGAGGGTTAGGGTTAGGGGTAGGTTTATGGTTAGGGTTAGTGTTAGTGTCAGGGTTAGTGTTAGGGTTAGATTAAGTGTTAGGGTTATGGTTAGTGTTAGGGTTAGTGTTAGGGTTAGGTTTATGGTTACGGTTAGTGTTAGTGTTAGTGTTAGGGTTAGTGTTAGGGTTAGGGTAAGTGTTAGGGTTAGGGTTAGTGTTAGGATTTCAGGGTTAGTGTTAGTGTTTGGGATAGAGGGTTAGGGCTAGTGCTAGGGTTAGGCTTAGGGTTAGATTTAGAGTTAGTTTCAGGTTTAGGGTTAGGGTTAGGGTTTAAGGTTAGGGTTAGGGTTAGAGTTAGGGTTAGTTGCAAGGTTAGTGTTAGGGTTAGGTTTGGGTTAGTGTTGGGGTTAGGCTTAGGTTTACTGTTAAGTATAGGGTTAAGATTAGTGTTAGTTTTAGGGTTAGAGTGTTAGAGGTATAGAGTTAGGGGTAGGATTAGGCTTAGGGTTAGAGTGTTAGGTTTAGGGTTAAGGTTAGGTTTATGTCAAGGCCTACGTTTAGGATTATGTTTAGTGTTAGTGTTAGCGTTAAGGTTAGTATTAGAGTTATGGTTATGGTGAGCTTCAGGGTTAGAGGGTTGGATGTTGAGGGTTAGGTTTATGGTTATGGTTAGGTTCACAGGGTTGGGTTTAGCGTTAGGGTTAGGTTTAGATGCTTATTGTTGGTCTTAGGGTCAGGGATAGGGTTAGGGTTAGTGTTAGAGGGTTAGGTTTAGAGGCTTATTGATAGGGTTAGAGTTGGGTGTTAGATTTATGGTTAGGGTTAGGTTTAGTGTTAGGGTTACGGTTAGAGGGTTAGAGGGTTAGGGTTCGGGTGAGTGTTAGGGATATGGTTATCATTAGAGGGTTGTTGTTAGGATTAGGTTTAGGGTTAGAGTTCACGTTAGAGGATTATGGTTAGACTTATGGCTAGAGGGGTAGGGTTATGGTTCGAGTTAGTGTAAGGGTTAGAGTTAGGGTTAGGTTTAGGGTTAGGGTTAGGGTTAGTGTTAGTGTTAGGGTTAGAGCGTTAGAGAGTTAGTGTTAGGGATAGGGTTAGGCTTAGGGGTGGAAGGTTAGGGTTAGTGTAGAGTTATTGTTAGGTTTAGGTTTATGGTTAGCTTTAGTGTTAGGGTTAGGTTTTGGGTTAGTGTTAGCGTAAGAGTAAGTGTTATGGTTATGGTTAGTGTTAGGGTTACGGTAAAGTTTAGGCTTAGGATTTGGTTTGGGTGATGGTTGAGTTCAGGGCTATCATTAGGCTTAGGGTTAGGATTAGAGGGTAAGTATTAGGGTTATGTTTAGAGAGTTAGAGGGTTAGGTTTAGGGTTAGGGTTAGGGATAAGGTTAGGTTTAGAGGGTTATGATTAGGGTTAGTGTTAGGGTTTATGGGTTAGTATTAATGTTAGGTATAGAGGGTTAGGGCTAGGGATAGGGTTACGGTTAGGGTTAGAGTTAGGGTTAGTTTTAGGGTTAGGGTTAGGATTAGGTTTTACAGTTAGGGTTGGGGTTAGGGTTAGGGTTATGGTTAGAGCATTAGAGGGATAGGTTTAGGGGTAGGGTTAGGCTTAGGTTTAGAGGGTTAGGGTTAGGGTTAAGGTTAGGTTTAGTCTAAGGCTTAAGTTTCGATTTAGGGTTAGTGTTAGTGTTAGCGTTATGGTTAGTATTAGGGTTAGGGTTAGGGTTAGGTTTAGGGTTAGAGGGTTGGATGTTTAGGATTAGGGTTATGGTTATGGTTAGGTTTAGAGGGCTGGGTTTAGAGTTAGGGTTAGGTTTAGAGGGTTAGGGTTGGTCTAGGGTCAGGGTTAGTGTTAGGGTTAGAGGTTAGGTTTAGTGTTAGTGTTAGGGTTAGGGCTATGGTTAGGGATAGATGGATAGGTTTACAGGCTTATTGATAGTGTTAGGTTTAGAGTGTTAGATTTAGGGTTAGGGTTAGATTTAGGGTTAGGGTTAGGGTTAGAGGATTAGAGGGTTAGGGTTTGGGTTAGTGTTAAGGATATGGTTAGCGTTAGAGAGTTATGGTTAGGATTAGGGTTAGGGTTAGGGTTCATGTTAGAGGATTATGGTTAGACTTATGGTTAGAGGGTTAGGGTTAGGGTTCTGTTTAGTGTAAGAGTTAGGGTTAGTGTTAGGGTTAGGGTTAGGTTTAGGGTTACTGTTACGGTTAGTGTTAGTGTTAGGGTGCGAGCATTAGAGATTTAAGGTGAGGGATAGGGTTAGGCTTAGGGTTAGAGAGTTAGGGTTAGTGTAGGGTTATTGTTAGGTTTAGGTTTAGCGTTAGGTTTAGTGTTAGGGTTAGGGTTAAGTTTATATTTAGGTTTAGGGTAAGAGTAAGTGTTAGGGTTAGGGTTAGTGTTAGGGTTAGGATAATGGTTAGGGTTAGGTTTAGGGTTGGGTGAATGTCGGGTTTAGGGTTATGGTTAGGCTTCGTGTTAGGATTAGGAGGTAAGTGTTAGGGTTATGTTTAGAGAGTTAGAGGATTAGGATTAGGGTTAGGGTTAAGGTTAGGGTTAGATTCCTATGGTTAGGGTTAGTTTTAGGGATTGAGGGTTAGTATTAGTGGTAGGGACAAAGGGTTAGGGCTAGGGATATGGTTAGGGTTAGGGTTAGAGTTAGGGTTTGTTTTAGGGTTAGGGTTAGGAATAGGTTTTAGGGTTAGGGTTAGTGTTAGGGTTTGGGTTAGGTTTAGGGTTAGGGTTAGGTTTAGTGTTAGGGTTAGGTTTAGAGCTTTAGAAGGTTAGGTTTAGGGGTAGGGTTAGGCTTATGGCTAGAGGGTTAGGGTTAGTGTTAGGGTTAGGGTTAGGTTTAGGGTTAGGGTTAGGTTTAGTGTTAGAGTTAGTGTTAGGGTTAGTGTTAGGGTTATCGTTAGCATTAGAGGGTTATTGTTAGGATTAGGGTTAGGGTTCGGGTTCACATTAGAGGATTATCGTTAGACTTATGCTTAAAGGGTTAGGGTAGGGTTCGGGTTAGGGTAAGGGTTAGACTTAGGGCTAGGGTTCGACAATTGGATGGTTATTGTTAGGTTCATGTTTATGGATATGTTTAGGGTTAGAGTTAGAGTTACTGTTACTCTTAGGGTTAGGTTTAATTTTTGTTTTATGGTTTAGTGTTAGAGTCAGTGTTAGGGCTGGTGTTAGTGTTAGGTGTTAGGGTTAGAGTTAGGGTTAGAGTTAGGTGTTAGGTGTTAGGTTATGGTTATGGTTAGTGTTAGGGTTAGGGTAAAGTTTAGGCTTAGGATTTGGTTTGGCTGACGGTTGAGTTCAGGACTATCGTTAAGCTTAGGGTTAGGATTAGAGGGTATGTGTTAGGGTTATGTTTAGAGAGTTAGAGGGTTAGGGTAAGGGTTAGGGATAAGGTTAGGTTTAGAGGGTTACAGTTAGGGTTAGTGTTAGGGTTTGTGGGTTAGTATTAGTGTTAGGGATAGAGGGTTAGGGCTAGGGATAGGGTTAGGGTTAGGGTTAGAGTTAGGGTTAGTTTTAGGGTAAGGATTAGGATCAGGTTTTAGGGTTAGGGTTGGGTTTAATGTTAGGGTTAGGGTTAGGGTTAGGTTTAGTGTAAGGCTTAGGTTTAGGATTAGGGTTAGTGTTAGGGTTAGCGTCATTTTTAGTATTAGGTTTAGGGTAAGGGTTAGGGTTAGGGTTAGAGTGTTCGATGTTTAGGTTTAGGGTTCTGGTTATGTTTAGGATTAGAGGGTTGGGGTTAGCTTTAGGGTTAGGTTTAGAGGGTTAAGGTTGGTCTTGGGGTTAAAGTTAGCGTTAGGATTGGTGGTTAGGTTTAGTGTTAGGTTTAGGGTTATGGTTAGGGTTATGGTTAGGGTCAGATGGTTAGAGTTTAGGTTTAGGGTTCGGGTTAGGGTTAGGGTTAGAGGCTAAGCATAGAGCTAGGGTTAGAGTGTTACTTTTAGGGTTAGGCTTAGGGTTAGAATGTTAGGTTTAGTGTTAGGTTTAGGGTTAGGTTTAGGTTTAGTGTTAGGGTTAGGGTTAGTGTTAGGGTCAGGGTTAGGGTTAGGGTAAGAGTAAGTGTTAGGGTTAGGGTTAGTCTTAGGGTTAGGGTAAAGGTTAGGTTTAGGATTAGGTTTGGTTGAGGGTTGTTTAGGGTTATGATTAGGCTTAGAGTTTGGATTAGAAGTTAAGTGTTAGAAGTTATGTTTAGAGAGTTAGAGGGTTAGGGTTAGGGTTAGGGTTAGGTTTAAGTTTATGGTTAGTGTTAGTGTTAGGGTTAGGGTTAGGGTTAGGGTTAGAGTAAGTGTTGGGTTAGGGTAACGGTTAGGGTTAGGATTAGGTTTGGGTGACGGTAGGATTTAGGGTTTTGTTTAGGCTTAGGGTTTGGTTTAGAGGGTAAGTGTTAGGGCAATGTTTAGAGAGTTAGAGGGTTAGGGTTAGGTTTAGGGTTAGGGTTAGGGTTATGTTTATATTTAAAGTTAGGGCTAGATTTAGTGTTAGGATTAGGTTAAGATTAGGGTTTGTGTTGGAGTATGGGTAAGGTTCAGGTTAAGGGTTAGGTTTATGGTTAGGGTGAGACTTAGGGTTTCGTTTTCGGTTACATTTAGGGAGAGAGTGTTAGGGTTAGGGTTATGGTTAGGGTTAGGGTTATTGTTAGGGTTAGGTTTATGGTTACGGTTAGTGTTAGTGTTAGAGTTAGGGTTAGTGTTAGAGCAAGTGTTAGGGTTAAGTTTAGAGTTAGGGTTATGTTTAGGTTTAGGTTTTAGGGTTAGGGTTAGGGTAAGGGCTAGTTTTAGGTTTAGGGTTATGGTTAGGGTTAGTGTTAGGGTTACGTTTACAGTTAGGGTTAGGTGTAGGGTTAGTGTTAGTGTTAGGGTTAGAGCTTTAGAGGGATTACGGTTAGGGGTGGTGTTAGGCTTAAGGTTAGAGTGTTAGGTTTAGAGGATTATTGACAGGGTTAGGGTTAGAGTGTCCGATTTAGGGTTAGGGTTAGATTTAGGGTTAGTTTAGGGTTAGAGGTTTTGAGGGTTAGGGTTCGGGTAGTGTTGGGGATATGGTTAGCATAAGAGGGTTATTGTTAGGATTAGGTTTAGGGCTATGGTTCACGTTAGAGGATTATGGTTATACTTATGGTTAGAGGGTTAGGGTTAGGGTTGTGGTTAAGGTAAGAGATAGGCTTGGGGCTAGGGTTAGACGATTGGATGGTTAGTGTTCGGTTTATGGTTATGGATAAGGTTAGGTTTAGATTTCATGTTACTGTTACTGTTAGGGTTAGCGTTAAGGTTGGTGTTAGGGTTTAGGTTTAGGGTTAGTGTTCGGGCTAGTGTTAGTGTTAGGTGTTAGGGTTAGTGTTAGGCTTAGAGTTACAGTTAGGTTTAGATTTTGTGTTCGGGTTAGGTTACGTTTAGGGTTAGGGTTGAGGTAAGTGTAAGGTTTAGTTTAAGTGTTAAGTTTAGAGTTAGGGTGAGGGTTGGGATTAGGTTTGGAGTTAAATTTAGGGTGAGAGTGTTATGGTTAGGGTTATGGTTAGGGTAAGGTTCATGGTTAGTGTTAGTGTTAGGGTTAGGGTTAGGGTTAGGGTTAGGGTTAGAGTAAGTGTTAGGGTTAGGGATAGTTTTAGGGTTAGGGTAACGGTTAGGGTTAGGATTAGGTTTGTCTGATGGTTGGGGTTTACTGTTATGGTTAGCCTTAGGGTAAGGATTAGAGGGTAAGTGTTCGAGTTATATTTAGAGAGTTACAGGGTTAGGGTTAGGGTGGCGGTTCATGTTAGGGTTAGAGGGTTACAGTTAGGGTTAGTGTTAGGCTTTGATTGTTAGTATTAGTGTTAGAGTTGGAGGGTTACGGCTCGGGTTAGGTTTAGGGTTAGGGTTAGAGTTAGGGTTAGTTTTAGGGTTAGGGTTATGGTTAGGCTTTAGGGTTAGGGTTAGGGTTAGTGTTAGGGATATTTTTAGGGTTAGGGTTAGGGTTAGTGTTTGGGTTAGGGTTAGGTTTAGGGCTGGGTTAGTGTTAGTGTTAGGGTTAGGGTTACAGCGTTAGAGGGCTAGGGTTAGGGATAGTGTTAGGCTTTGGGTTATTGGGTTAAGGTTAGTGTTAGGGTTAGGGATTGGTTTAGGGTTAGGGTTAGGTTAAGTGTTAGGGTTAGGTTTAGGGTAAGAATAAATGTTAGGGTTAGGGTTAGTGTTAGGGTTAGGGTTATGGTAATGGTTAGGGTTAGGATTAGGTTTGGGTGACGATTGGGTTTCGGGTTATCGTTAGGCTTAGGGTTAGTATTAGAAGGTAAGTGTTAGGGTTATGTTTAGAGAGTTAGAGGGTTAGGGTTAGGGGTAGGTTTATGGTTAGGGTTAGTGTTAGTGTCAGGGTTAGTGTTAGGGTTAGATTAAGTGTTAGGGTTATGGTTAGTGTTAGGTGTTAGGGTTAGGGTTATGGTTAGAGTTAGGTGTTAGGTGTTAGGTTATGGTTATGGTTAGTGTTAGGGTTAGGGTAAAGTTTAGGCTTAGGATTTGGTTTGGCTGACGGTTGAGTTCAGGACTATCGTTAAGCTTAGGGTTAGGATTAGAGGGTATGTGTTAGGGTTATGTTTAGAGAGTTAGAGTGTTAGGGTAAGGGTTAGGGATAAGGTTAGGTTTAGAGGGTTACAGTTAGGGTTAGTGTTAGGGTTTGTGGGTTAGTATTAGTGTTAGGGATAGAGGGTTAGGGCTAGGGATAGGGTTAGGGTTAGGGTTAGAGTTAGGGTTAGTTTTAGGGTAAGGATTAGGATCAGGTTTTAGGGTTAGGGTTGGGTTTAATGTTAGGGTTAGGGTTACGGTTAGGTTTAGTGTAAGGCTTAGGTTTAGGATTAGGGTTAGTGTTAGGGTTAGCGTCATTTTTAGTATTAGGTTTAGGGTAAGGGTTAGGGTTAGGGTTAGAGTGTTCGATGTTTAGGTTTAGGGTTCTGGTTATGTTTAGGATTAGAGGGTTGGGGTTAGCTTTAGGGTTAGGTTTAGAGGGTTAAGGTTGGTCTTGGGGTTAAAGTTAGCGTTAGGATTGGTGGTTAGGTTTAGTGTTAGGTTTAGGGTTATGGTTAGGGTTATGGTTAGGGTCAGATGGTTAGAGTTTAGGTTTAGGGTTCGGGTTAGGGTTAGGGTTAGAGGCTAAGCATAGAGCTAGGGTTAGAGTGTTACTTTTAGGGTTAGGCTTAGGGTTAGAATGTTAGGTTTAGTGTTAGGTTTAGGGTTAGGTTTAGGTTTAGTGTTAGGGTTAGGGTTAGTGTTAGGGTCAGGGTTAGGGTTAGGGTAAGAGTAAGTGTTAGGGTTAGGGTTAGTCTTAGGGTTAGGGTAAAGGTTAGGTTTAGGATTAGGTTTGGTTGAGGGTTGTTTAGGGTTATGATTAGGCTTAGAGTTTGGATTAGAAGTTAAGTGTTAGAAGTTATGTTTAGAGAGTTAGAGGGTTAGGGTTAGGGTTAGGGTTAGGTTTAAGTTTATGGTTAGTGTTAGTGTTAGTGTTAGGGTTAGGGTTAGGGTTAGGGTTAGAGTAAGTGTTAGGGTTAGGGTAATGGTTAGGGTTAGGATTAGGTTTGGGTGACGGTAGGATTTAGGGTTTTGTTTAGGCTTAGGGTTTGGTTTAGAGGGTAAGTGTTAGGGTTATGTTTAGAGAGTTAGAGGGTTAGGGTTAGGTTTAGGGTTAGGGTTAGTGTTAAGGTTAGGTTCAGAGGGTTACCGTTAGGGTTAGTGTGAGGGTGTTGAGTGTTAGTGTTAGTGTTAGCGCTAGTGCTAGGGTTAGGCTTAGGCTTAGATTTAGGGTTAGTTTCAGGGTTAGGGTTAGGGTTAGGGTTAGAGTTAGGGTTAGTTGCAGGGTTAGGTATAGGTTTAGGTTTAGGGTTAGTGTTAGGGTTATGGTTAGGGTTAGGGTTAGGTTCAGATTACGGTTAGTTTCAGGGTTATGGTTAGGGTTAGGGTTAGGGTTAGGGTTAGGGTTAGGGTTAATGTTAGGATTAGGGTTAGTTTTAGGGTTAGGGTTAGGGTTAGGTTTAGGGTTAGTTTTAGGGATAGGTTTAGTGTTAGGATTAATTTTAGGTTTAGGCTTAGGGTTAGTGTTAGTGTTAGGGTTCGAGCGTTACAGGGATAGGGTTAGGGGTAGGCTTAGGCTTAGGGTTAGAGTGTTAGGGTTGGGGTTAAAGTTAGGTTTAGGGTAAGGCTTAGGTTTAGGATTAGGTTTAGTGTTTGGGGTAGCGTTACGGTTAGTATTAGGGTTAGTGTTAGAGTTAGTTCTAGAGTTAGACGGTTGGATGTTTAGGGTTACGGTTATGGTTATGGTTAGGTTTAGAGCGTTGGGGTTAGCGTTAAGGTTAGGTTTAGAGGGGTAGGGTTGGTGTTTGGGTCAGGGTTAGCATTAGGGTTAGAGGTTAGGTTTAGTGTTAGGTTTAGGTTTAGGGTTATGGTTAGGGTTAGAGGGTTAGGTTTAGAGGCTTAGGGATAGGGTTAGTTTTAGATTGTTAGTTTTAGGGTTAGGGTTAGGTTTAGGGTTAGGGTTAGGGCTAGAGGGTTAGAGGGTTAGGGTTCGGGTTAGTGTTAGGGATATCGTTAGCATTAGAGGGTTATTGTTAGGATTAGGGTTAGGGTTCGGGTTCACGTTAGCGGATTATTGTTAGACTTATGCTTAAAGGGTTAGGGTTAGGGTAAGGGTTAGGGTAAGGTTTAGACTTAGGGCTAGGGTTCGACAATTGGATGGTTATTGTTAGGTTCATGTTTATGGATATGTTTAGGATTAGAGTTAGAGTTACTGTTACTCTTAGGGTTAGGTTTAATTTTTGTTTTAGGATTTAGTGTTAGAGTCAGTGTTAGGGCTGGTGTTAGTGTTAGGTGTTAGGGTTAGGGTTAGGGTTAGAGTTAGGTGTTAGGTGTTAGGTTATGGTTATGGTTAGTGTTAGGGTTAGGGTAAAGTTTAGGCTAAGATTTGGTTTGGCTGACGGTTGAGTTCAGGACTATCATTAAGCTTAGGGTTAGGATTAGAGGGTAAGTGTTAGGGTTATGTTTAGAGAGTTAGAGGGTTAGGGTAAGGGTTAGGGATAAGGTTAGGTTTAGAGGGTTACAGTTAGGGTTAGTGTTAGGGTTTGTGGGTTAGTATTAGTGTTAGGGATAGAGGGTTAGGGCTAGGAATAGGGTTAGGGTTAGTGTTAGAGTTAGGGTAAGTTTTAGGGTAAGGATTAGGATCAGGTTTTAGGGTTAGGGTTGGGTTTAATGTTAGGGTTAGGGTTAGGGTTAGGTTTAGTGTAAGGCTTAGGTTTAGGATTAGGGTTAGTGTTAGGGTTAGCGTCATTTATAGTATTAGGTTTAGGGTTAGGGTTAGGGTTAGGGTTAGAGTGTTCGATGTTTAGGTTTAGGGTTCTGGTTATTTTTAGGATTAGAGGGTTGGGGTTAGCTTTAGGGTTAGGTTTAGAGGGTTAGGGTTGGTCTTGGGGTTAAAGTTAGCGTTAGGATTGGAGGTTAGGTTTAGTGTTAGGTTTAGGGTTATGGTTAGGGTTATGGTTAGGGTCAGATGGTTAGAGTTTAGGTTTAGGGTTCGGGTTAGGGTTAGGGTTAGAGGCTAAGCATAGAGCTAGGGTTAGAGTGTTACTTTTAGTGTTAGGCTTAGGGTTAGAATGTTAGGTTTAGTGTTAGGTTTAGGGTTAGGTTTAGGTTTAGTGTTAGGGTTAGGGTTAGTGTTAGGGTCAGGGTTAGGGTTAGGGTAAGTGTAAGTGTTAGGGTTAGGGTTAGTCTTAGGTTTAGGGTAAAGATTAGGTTTAGGATTAGGTTTGGTTGAGGGTTGTTTAGGGTTATGATTAGTCTTAGAGTTAGGATTAGAAGTTAAGTGTTAGAAGTTATGTTTAGAGAGTTAGTGGGTTAGGGTTAGGGTTAGGTTTAGGTTTAGGGTTAGTGTTAGTGTTAGTGTTAGTTTTAGGGTTAGGATTAGGGTTAGCGTAAGTGTTAGGGTTAGGGTAACGGTTAGGGTTAGGATTAGGTTTGGGTGACGGTAGGATTTCGGGTTTTGTTTAGGCTTAGGGTTTGGTTTAGAGGGTAAGTGTTAGGGTTATGTTTAGAGAGTTAGAGGGTTAGGATTAGGTTTTGGGTTAGGGTTAGTGTTAAGGTTAGGTTCAGAGAGTTACCGTTAGGGTGAGTGTGAGGGTGTTGAGTGTTAGTGTTAGTGTTAGGGCTAGTGCTAGTGTTAGGCTTAGGCTTAGATTTAGGGTTAGTTTCAGGGTTAGGGTTAGGTTTAGTGTTAGAGTTAGGGTTAGTTGCAGGGTTAGCGATAGGTTTAGGTTTAGGGTTAGTGTTAGGGTTATGGTTAGGGTTAGGGTTAGGTTCAGATTACGGGTAGTTTCAGGGTTATGGTTATGGTTATGGTTAGGGTTAGGATTAGGGTTAGTTTTAGGGTTAGGGTCAGGGTTAGGGTTAGGGTTAGTGTTAGGGATAGGTTTAGTGTTAGGATTAGGTTTAGGTTTAGGCTTAGGGTTAGTGTTAGTGTTAGGGTTAGAGCGTTACAGGGATAGGGTTAGGGGTAGGCTTAGGCTTAGGGTTAGAGTGTTAGGGTTGGGGTTAAGGTTAGGTTTAGGGTAAGGCTTAGGTTTAGGATTAGGTTTAGTGTTTGGGGTAGCGTTACGGTTCGTATTAGGGTTAGTGTTAGAGATAGATCTAGGGTTAGACGGTTGGATGTTTAGGGTTAGGGTTATGGTTATGGTTATGTTTAGAGGGTTGGGGTTAGCGTTAGGGTTAGGTTTAGAGGGTAGGGTTGGTGTTTGGGTCAGGGTTAGCATTAGGGTTAGAGGTTAGGTTTAGTGTTAGGTTTAGGTTTAGGGTTATGGTTAGGGTTAGAGGGTTAGGTTTAGAGGCTTAGGGATAGGGTTAATTTTAGATTGTTAGTTTTAGGGTTAGGGTTAGGTTTAGGGTTAGGGTTAGGGCTAGAGGGTTAGAGGGTTAGGGTTCGGGTTAGTGTTAGGGATATCGTTAGCATTAGAGGGTTATTGTTAGGATTAGGGTTAGGGTTCGGGTTCACGTTAGAGGATTATCGTTAGACTTATGGTTAAAGGGATAGGGTTAGGGTTCGGGTTAGGGTAAGGGTTAGACATAGGGCTAGGGTTCGACAATTGGATGGTTATTGTTAGGTTCATGTTTATGGATATGTTTAGGATTAGAGTTAGAGTTACTGTTACTCTTAGGGTTAGGTTCAATTTTTGTTTTAGGGTTTAGTGTTAGAGTCAGTGTTAGGGCTGGTGTTAGTGTTAGGTGTTAGGGTTAGGGTTAGGGTTAGAGTTAGTTGTTATGGTTACATTTAGTGTCAGGGTTAGGTTAGGTTTAGGGTTAGGGTTGGAGTATGGGTAAGGTTTAGTTTAAGGGTTATGTTTAGGGTTAGGGTGAGACATAGGGTTAGGTTTGGGGTTACGTTTATGGAGAGAGTGTTAGGGTTAGGGTTATGTTTAGGGTTAGTGTTAGTGTTAGAGTTAGGGTTAGTGTTAGTGTAAGTGTTAGGGTTACAGTTAGAGTTCACGTTAGAGAATTCTCGTTAGACTTATGGTTAGAGGGTTAGGGTTTGTGTTCGGTTTAGGTTAAGGATTAGGCTTAGTGTTAGGTTTAGTGTTAGCCTTAGGCTTAGGGTTAGGGTTAGGGTTAGGGTTAAGGTTAGAGGGTTAGTGTTAGGGTTATTGTTAGGTTTAGGGTAAGACATAGGTTTAGGATTAGGGTTAGTGTTAGGGTTAGCGTTACGGTTAGTATTAGGGTTAAGGTTAGCGTTTGGTGTAGGTTTAGAGGGTTGGATGTTTAGGTTTAGGGTTATGGTTATGTTAGGTTTAGTTAGGGTTAGTTTGAGGGTTAGGGTTACAGTTAGGGTTAGGTTTATGGTTAGGGTTACTGTTAGTGTTAAGTTTAGGGTTAGGGTTAGAGTAAGTGTTAGGGTTAGGGATAGTGTTAAGGTTATGCTAACGGTTACTGTTAGGATTTAGTTTGGCTGACGGTTGGGTTTAGGGATATGGTTAGGCTTATGGGTAGGATTAGAGGGTAAGTTTTAGGGTTATGTTTAGAGAGTTAGAGGGATAGGGATATGGTTGGGGTTAAGGTTAGGGTTACAGGGTTACTGTTAGGGTTAGTGTTAGGGTTTGAGTGTTAGTATTAGTGTTAGTGTTAGAGGGTTAGGGCTAGGGCTAGTGTTAGGGTTAGGGTTAGAGTTTCTTTTAGTGTTAGAATTAGGTTTAGGTTTAGTGTTAGGTTTAGGTTTAGTTTTAGGGTTAGGGTTAGGGTTAGTGTTTATGTTAGGGTTAGAGCATTAGAGGTTTAGTGTTCGGGATAGCGTTAGGCTTAGGGTTAGAGGGTTAGGGTTAGTGTTAATGTTTGGTTATGGTAAGGCATAGGTTTAGGATTAGGGTTAGTGTTAGGGTGAGCATTATGGTTAGTATTAGGATTAGTGTTAGTGTTTGGTTTAGGGTTAGAATGTTGGATGTTTAGGATTGGGGTTATGGTTATGGTTAGGTTTAGAGGGTTGGGGTTAGCGTTAGGGTTAGTTTTAGAGGGTTAGGGTTGGTCTTAGGGTCAGGGTTAATGTTAGGTTTAGAGGTTAGGTTTAGTGTTAGTGTTAGGGTTACGGCTATGGTTAGGGATAGAGGGATAGGTTTAGAAGCTTATTGATAGTGTTAGGTTTAGAGTGTTAGATTTAGGGTTAGGGTTAGATTTAGGGTTAGGGTTAGGGTTAGAGGGTTAGAGGGTTAGGGTTCGGGTTATTGTTAGGGATATGGTTAGCATTAGAGCGTTATTGTTAGAATTAGGGTTAGGGTTAGGGTTCACGTTAGAGGATTATGGTTAGACTTATGGTTAGAGGGTTAGGGTTAGGGTTTGGGTTAGGGTAAGTGTTAGGGTTAGGGCTAGTGTTAGATGATTGGATGGTTAGTGTTAGGGTTATGGTTCTGGATAGGTTTAGGGTTAGAGTTAGAATTACCGTTACTGTTAGTGTTAGGGTTAAGGTTTGTGATAGGGTTTAGGGTTAGTGTTAGGGCTAGTGTTAGTGTTAGGTCTTAGGTTTAGGGTTAGGGTTAGAGTTACAGTTAATGTTAGATTTAGTATTAGGCTTAGGTTAGTTTTAGGGATAGGGTTGGGGTTAACGTAAGGTTTAGTTTAAGGGTTACATTTAGGGTTAGGGTGAGGGTTAGGTTAAGGTTTGGGGTTACAATTAGGGTGAGAGTATTAGGGTTAGGGTTATTGTTAGGGTTAGGTTTATGGTTAGGGTTAGTGTTAGTGTTAGGGTTAGTGTTAGGTTTAGAGTAAGTGTTAGGGTTAGGGTTAGTTTAAGGGTTAGGGTAACGTTTAGGGTTAGGATTAGGTTTCAGTGACGGTAGGGTTTACGGTTATGGTTAGGCTTAGGGTAAGGATTAGAGGGTAAGTGTTCCGGTGATATTTAGAGAGTTAGAGGTTTAGGGTTAGGGTTGGGATTAAGGTCAGGTTTAGAGGGTTACGGTTTGTGTTAAATTTAGGGTTTGAGGGTTAGTATTAGTGTTAGGGTTAGAGGGTTAGGTCTAGGGCTAGGGTTCGGGTTAGGATTAGGTTTAGGTTTAGTTTTAGGGTTAGGGTTAGGGTTAGGGTTAGGGTTTAGGGTTAGGTTTAGGGTTAGTGTTAGGGTAAGTTTTAGTGTTATGGTTAGGGTTAGTGTTAGTGTTTGAGTTAGGGTTAAGTTTAGGTTTAGAGTTAGTGTTAGTGTTAGTATTAGGGTTAGAGTGTTTGGGATAGGGTTAGGCTTCGATTAGAGGCTTAGGGTTAGTGTTAGGTTTAGTGTTAAGTTTAGGTTTAATGTTAGGGTTAGTGTTTGTTTTAGGGTTAGGATTAGGGTTAGGGTAATCGTTAGGGTTAGGATTAGGTTTGGGTGACGGTAGGATATAGGGTTATGGTTAGGCTTATGGTTAGGTTAGGGGGTAAGTGTTAGGGTTATGTTTGGATAGTTAGAGGCTTAAGGTTAGGGTTAGGGTTAGGGTTAGAGGGTTAAGGTTCGTCTTAGGGTCAGGGTTCAGGTTAGTGTTGGGGTTAGGTATAGAGGGTTAGTTTTAGAGGTTTATTGATAGGGTTAGTGTTAGGGTGTTATAGGACTAGGGTTAGGTTTAGAGTTAGGGTTACGGTTAGAGGGTTAGAGATTTAGGGTTCGGGTTAGTGTTAGGGATATGGTTAGCATTAGAGGGTTATTGTTAGGATTATGTTTACGGATAGGGTTCACATTAGAGGATTATGGTTAGAATTATGGCTAGAGGGTTAGGGTTAGGGTTCGGGTTAGGGTAAGGGTTAGAGTTAGGGTTATTGTTAGGGGTAGGGTTAGGTTTAGGGTTAGGGTTAAGGTTAGTGTTAGTGTTAGGGTTAGAGCGTTAGAGGGTTAGTGTTAGGGATAGTTTTAGTCTTAGGGTTTGAGAGTTAGGGTTAGTAATAGGGTTACTGTTAGATTTAGGTTTAGGATTAGGTTTATTGTTAGGGTTAGTGTTAGGGTTAGGGTTAGGGTTAGGGTTAGGGTTAGAGTGTTTGGATAGGGTTAGGCTTAGAGTTAGAGTGTTAGGGTTAGTGTTAGGGTTAGGGTTAGGTTTAGGGTTAGGTTTAGGGTTAGGGTTAGGGTTAGGGTTAGGGTCAAGTTTTGGGTTAGGATTAGGTTTGGGTGACGTTTGGGTTTAGGGTTATGGTTAGGCTTAGGGTTAGAATAAGAATTTAAGTGTTAGGGTTATGTTTAGAGAGTTAGAGGGTTAGGGTTAGGGTTAAGGTTAGGGTTAGAGGGTTACGGTTAGGGTTAGTGATAGTGTTTGAGGGTTAGTATTAGTGTTAAGGATAGAGGGTTAGGGCTAGGGATAGGGTTAGGTTTAGGGTTAGAGTTAGGGTTAGTTTTAGGGTTAAGGTTAGCGTTAGGGTTTAGGGTTCTGGTTAGAGTTAGGGTTTGTTTTATGATTAGGATTAGTGTTAGTGTTAGGGTTAGGGTTAGGGTTAGGGTGAGTGTAAGGGTTAGTTATGGTTAGGGTTAGGGTTAGGTTTATGGTTAGTGTTAGGGATAGGGTTATGGTTATGGTTAGGTTAGGGTTAGTGTTAGTGTTAGGGTTAGTGTTAGAGCGTTAGAAGTATAGGGTTTCGGGTAGAGTTAGGCTTAGTGTTAGAGGGTTAGGGTTAGGGTTAATGTTAGTTTTACGTAAGGCTTAAATATCGGTTTAGGGTTAGTGTTATGGTTGGCTTTATGGTTAGTATTAGTGTTAGTGTTAGGGTTAGGTTGAGGGTTAGAGGGTTGGAAGTTTAGGTTTATGGTTATTTTTATGGTTAGGTTTAGAGGGTTTAGCTTTGCGTTAGGGTGAGCTTTAGAGGGTTTATTGTTGGACTTAGGGTCAGGGTTAGCGTTAGGCTCAGAGTTTAGGTTTAGTTTTAGTGTTAGTGTGAGGGTTATGGTTAGGGTTAGAGGGTAGATGTTAGGTTTAGGGTTCGGGTTAGGGTTAAGGTTAGAAGCTTAGGTATAGGGTTAGGTTTAGAGTATTATTTTTATGGTTAAGGTTAGGTTTAGGGTTAGGGTTATGGTTAGAGGGTTAGAGGGTTAGGGTCTGGTTAGTGTTAGGGATATGGTTAGCATTAGAGTGTTATTGTTAGGAATAGGTTTAGGGTTAGGGTTTACGTTAGAGGATTATGGTTAGACTTTTGGTTAAAGGGTTAGGGTTAGGGTTTGGGTTACGGTAAGGTTTAGGCTTAGGGCTAGGGTTACACAATTGGATGGTTATTGTTAGGTTTATTTTTATGGATATGTTTAGGTTTAGATTTAGAGTTACTGTTACTGTTAGGGTTAGGTTTAATGTTTGTTTTAGGGTTTAGTGTTAGGGTCAGAGTTAGGGCTAGGGTTAGTGTTAGGTGTTAGGGTTAGGGTTAGGGTTAGGGTTAGGGTTAGGGTTAGAGTTACAGTTAGGGTTAGATTTAGTGTTAGGTTTAGGTTAGGTTTAGGGTTAGGGTAGAATATGGGTAAGGTTTAGGTTAAGGGTCAGTTTTCGGGTTAGGGTGAGACTTAGGGTTAGGTTCGGGGTTACATTTAGGGATAGAGTGTTAGGGTTGGGTTATGATTAGGGTAAGGTTTATGTTTAGGGTTAGTGTTAGTGTTAGAGTTAGGGTTAGTGTTAGAGTAAGTGTTAGGTTTAGAGTTAGAGTTCACGTTAGAGGATTATCATTAGACTTATGGTTAGAGGGTTAGGGTTAGTGTTCGGGTTAGGGTAATGATTAGGTTTGGGTTAGGTTTAGGGTTAGCGTTACGCTTAGAGTTAGGGTTAGGGTTAGGGTGAGGATTATCGTTAAGGTTAGAGGGTTAGGGTGAGGGTTAATGTTAGGTTTAGGGTAAGACTTAGGTTTAGGATTAGGGTTAGTGTTAGGGTTAGCGTTACGATTAGTATTAGGGTTAAGGTTAGGGTTAGGTTTAGGTTTAGAGGTTTGGATGGTTAGGGTTAGGGTTATGGTTATGGTTAGGTTTAGTTAGGGTTAGTTTGAGGGTTAGGGTTACAGTCAGGGTTAGGTTTATGGTTATTGTTAGTGTTAGTGTTAGGTTTATGGTTAGGTTTAGAGTAAGTGTTAGGGTTAGGATAGTGTGAGGGTTAGGCTAACGGTTAGGGTTAGGATTTGGTTTGACTGAGGTTTGGTTTAGGGATATGGTTAGGCTTAGGGGTAGGAATAGAGGGTAAGTGTTAGGGTTATGTTTAGAGAGTTAGAGGGATAGGGATAGGGTTGGGGTTAAGGTTAGGGTTAGACGGTTACTGTTAGGATTAGTGTTAGGGTTTGAGGGTTAGTATTAGTGAAGTTGTTAGAGGGTTAGGGCTAGGGCTAGGCTTAGGGTTAGGGTTAGATTTTGAGATAGTTTTAGGGTTAGGGTTAGGGTTAGGGTTTAGGGGTAGTTTTATTGTTTGGGTTAGGGTTAAGGTTTCTTTCAGTGTTAGAATTAGGGTTAGGTTAATATTAGGGTTAGGCTTAGTTTTAGGGTTAGAGTTAGGATTAGTGTTTATGTTATGTTTAGAGCATTAGAGGTTTAGTGTTAGGGATAGGGTTAGGCTTAGGGTTAGAGGGTTAGGGTTAGTGTTAATGTTAGGTTATGGTAAGGCATAGGTTTAGGATTATGGTTAGTGTTAGGGTGAGCATTATGGTTAGTATTAGGATTAGTGTTAGTGTTTGGTTTAGGGTTAGAATTTAGGATGTTTAGGATTAGGGATATGGTTATGATTAGGTTTAGAGGGTTGGGGTTAGCGTTAGGGTTAGGTTTAGAGGGTTAGGGTTAGTCTCAGGGTCAGGGTTAGTGTTAGGGTTAGAGGTTAGGTTTAGTGTTAGTGTTAGGGTTAGGTCTATGGTTTGGGATAGAGGGATAGGTTTAGAGGCTTATTCATAGTGTTAGGTTTAGAGTGTTAGATTTAGGGTTAGGTTTAGATTTAGGGTTAGGTTTAGGGCTAGAGGGTTAGAGGGTTAGGGTTCGGGTTAGTGTTAGGGATATGGTTAGCATTAGAGGCTTATTTTTAGGATTAGGGTTAGGGTTAGGGTTCTCGTTAGAGGATTACGGTTAAACTTATGTTTAGAGTGTTAGGGTTAGGGTTCGGGTTAGGGTAAGTGTTAGGGATAGGGCTAGTGTTAGACGATTTGATGGTTAGTGTTAGGGTTATGGTTCTGGATAGGGTTAGGGTTAGAGTTAGAATTACCGTTACTGTTAGGGTTAGGGTTAAGGTTTATGTTAGGGTTTAGGTTTAGGTTTAGTGTTAGGGCTAGTGTTAGTGTTAGGTGTTAGGGTTAGGGTTAGGGTTATAGTTACAGTTAATTTTAGATTTAGTGTTAGGTTTAGGTTAGGTTTAGGGATAGGGTTGGGGTTAGAGTAAGGTTTAGGTTAAGGGTTAAATTTAGGGTTAGGGTGAGGGTTAGGTTAAGGTTTGGGGTTACAATTAGGGTGAGAGTGTTAGAGTTAGGGTTATGGTTAGGGTTTGGATTATGGTTAGGGTTAGTGTTAGTGTTACGGTTAGTGTTAGGTTTAGAGTAAGTGTTAGGTTTAGGGTTAGTTTAAGGGTTAGGGTAACGTTTAGGGTTAGGATTAGGTTTCAGTGACGGTAGGGTTTCGGGTTATGGTTAGGTTTAGGGTAAGGATTAGAGGGTAAGTGTTCGGGTGATCTTTTGAGAGTCAGAGGGTTAGGGTTAGGGTGGGGATTAAGGTCAGGTTTAGAGGGTTATGGTTTGTGTTAAATTTAGGGTTTGAGGGTTAGTATTAGTGTTAGTGTTAGAGGGTTAGGGCTAGGGCTAGGGTTAGGGTTAGGGTTAGGTTTAGGGTTAGTTTTAGCATTAGGGTTAGGGTTTAGAGTTAGGGTTTGGGTTAGTGTTAGTGTTAGTTTTAGTGTTAGGGTTAGGGTTAGTGTTAGTGTTAGAGTTAGGGTTAAGTTTAGGTTTAGGTTTAGTGTTAGTATTGGGGTTAGAGTGTTTGTGATAGGGTTAGGCTTAGAGTTAGAGGGTTAGGGTTAGTGTTAGGGTTAGTGTTAGGGTTAGTGTTAGGGTTAGGTTTAGGTTTAATGTTAGGGTTAGTGTTAGTGTTAGGGTTAGGGTTAGGGTTAGAGATAGAGTTAGGGTTAGTGTAAGAGTAAGTGTTAGAGTTAGGGTTAGTGTTAGGGTTAGGGTAAAACTTAGGTTTAGGATTAGGTTTGGGTGAGGGTTGGGTTTAGGGTTATGGTTAGGCTTAGGTTTACGATTAGAAGTTAAGTGTAAGAAGTTATGTTTAGAGAGGTAGAGGGTTAGCGTTAGGGTTAGGGTTAGGTTTAGGTTTATGGTTAGGTTTAGTGTTAATGTTAGTGTTAGCATTAGGGTTAGAGTAAGTGTTACGGTTAGGCTTAGTGTTAGGGTTAGGGTAACTCTTAGGGTTAGGATTAGGTTTGGGTGACGGTAGGATTTAGGCATATGGTTAGGCTTATGGTTAGGTTATGGGGTAAGTGTTAGGGTTATGTTTAGAGAGTTAGAGGGTTATGGTTATGGTTAGGGTTAAGGTTAGTTTCAGAGTGTTACCGTTAGGGTTAGTGTGAGGGTTTGAGTGTAAGTGTTAGTGTTAGGGATAGAGGGTTAGGGCTCGTGCTAGGGTTAGGATTAGGCTTAGATATAGGGTTAGTTTAAGGGTTAGGGTTAGTGTTAGGGTTTAAGGTTAGGGTAAGGGTTAGAGTTAGGGTTAGTTGCAGGGTTAGGGATAGGGTTAGGTTTAGGGTTAGTGTTACGGTTAGGGTTAGCTTTAGTGTTAGGGTTAGGGTTAGGGTTAGGGTTAGGGTTAGTGTTAGTTTTAGGTTAAGAACGTTAGAGGGATAGGGTTAGGGGAAGTGTTAGAGTTAGTTTTAGTGTTAAGGTTAGTGTTATGGTTTAGGGGTAGTTTTAGGGTTTGGGTTAGGGTTAGAGTTTCTTTTAGTGTTAGAATTAGGGTTAGGTTTAGTGTTAGGGTTAGGTTTAGTTTTAGGGTTCGGGTTAGGGTTAGTGTTTATGTTAGGGTTAGAGCATTAGAGGTTTAGTGTTCGGGATAGGGTTAGGCTTAGGGTTAAAGAGTTAGGCTTAGTGTTAATGTTAGGTTATGGTAAGGCATAGGTTTAGGATTAGGGTTACTGTTAGGGTGAGCATTATTGTTAGTATTAGGATTAGTTTTAGTGTTACGTTTAGGGTTAGAATGTTGGATGTTTAGGATTAGAGTTATGGTTATGGTTAGGTTTAGAGGGTTGGAGTTAGCGTTAGGGTTAGGATTAGAGGGTTAGGGTTGGTCTTAGGGTCAGGGTTAGTGTTAGGGTTAGAGGTTAGATTTAGTGTTAGTGTTAGGGTTAGGGCTATGGTTAGGGATAGAGGGATAGGTTTAGAGGCTTATTGATAGTGTTAGGTTTAGAGTGTTAGATTTAGGGTTAGGGTTAGATTTAGGGATAGGTTTAGGGTTAGACGGTTAGAAGGTTAGGGCTCAGGTTAGTGTTAGTGATATGGTCAGCATTCGAGGGTTATTGTTAGGATTATGGTTAGGGTTAGGGTTCACGTTAGAGGATTATGGTTAGACTTATGGTTAGAGTGTTAGGGTTAGGGTTCGTGTTAGGGTAAGTGTTAGGGATAGGGCTAGTGTTAGACGATTGGATGGTTAGTGTTAGGGTTATGGTTCTGGATAGGGTTAGGGTTAGAGTTAGAATTACCGTTACTGTTAGGGTTAGGGTTAAGGTTTGTGTTAGGGTTTAGGTTTAGGGTTAGTGTTAGGGCTAGTGTTAGTGTTAGGTGTTAGGGTTAGGGTTAGGGTTATAGTTACAGTTAATGTTAGATTTAGTGTTAGGTTTAGGTTAGGTTTAGGGATAGAGTTGTGGTTAGAGTAAGGTTTAGGTTAAGGGTTAAATTTAGTGTTAGGGTGAGGGTTAGGTTAAGGTTTGGGGTTACAATTAGGGTGAGAGTGTTAGGATTAGGGTTATGGTTAGGGTTAGGATTATGGTTAAGGTTAGTGTTAGTGTTACGGTTAGTGTTAGGTTTAGAGTAAGTGTTAGGTTTAGGGTTAGTTTAAGCGTTAGGATAACGTTTAGTGTTAGGATTAGGTTTCAGTGACGGTAGGGTTTCGGCTTATGTTTAGGCTTACGGTAAGGATTAGAGGGTAAGTGTGCGGGTGATATTTAGAGAGTTAGAGGGTTAGGGTTAGGGTGGGGATTAAGGTCAGGTGTAGAGGGTTATGGTTTGTGTTAAATTTAGGGTTTGAGCGTTAGTATTAGTGTTAGTGTTAGAGGGTTAGGGCTAGGGCTAGGTTTAGGGTTAGGGTTCGTTTTAGGGTTAGTTTTAGCATTAGGGTTAGGGTTAGGGTTAGGGTTAGGGTTTAGGGTTAGGGTTTGGGTTAGTGTTAGGGTTAGTTTTAGTGTTAGGTATGGGTTAGTGTTAGTGTTAGAGTTAGGCTTAAGTTTAGGTTTAGGGTTAGTGTTAGTGTTAGTATTAGGGTTAGAGTGTTTGTGATAGGGTTAGGCTTAGAGTTAGAGGGTTAGGGTTAGTGTTAGGGTTAGTGTTAGGGTGAGGTTTAGGTTTAATATTAGGGTTAGTGTTAGTGTTAGGGTTAGGGTTAGGGTTAGGGATAGAGTTAGGGTTAGTGTAAGAGTAAGTGTTAGGGTTAGGGTTAGTGTTAGGGTTAGGGTAAAACTTAGATTTAGGATTAGGTTTGGGTGAGGGTTTGGTTTAGGGTTATGGTTAGGCTTAGGTTTACGATTAGAAGTTAAGTGTTAGAAGTTATGTTTAGAGAGTTAGAGGGTTAGAGTTAGGGTTAGGGTTAGTGTTAGGTTTATGGTTAGGTTTAGTGTTAGTGTTAGGTTTAGCATTAGGGTTAGAGTAAGTGTTAGGGTTAGGCTTAGTGTTAGGTTTAGGGTAACTGTTACGGTTAGGATTAGGTTTGGGTGATGGTAGGATTTAGGCTTAAGGTTAGGCTTATGGTTAGGTTAGGGGGTAAGTGTTAGGGTTATGTTTAGAGAGTTAGAGGGTTATGGTTAGGGTTACGGTTAAGGTTAGTTTCAGAGTGTTACCATTAGGGTTAGTGTTAGGGTTTGAGTGTTAGTGTTAGTGTTAGGGATAGAGGGTTAGGGCTAGTGCTAGGGTTAGGCTTATGCTTAGATATAGGGTTAGTTTAAGGGTTAGGGTTAGTGTTAGGGTTTAAGGTTAGGGTTAGGGTTAGAGTTAGGGTTAGTTGCAGGGTTAGCGATAGGGTTAGGTTTAGGGTTAGTGTTTGGGTTAGGTTTAGCTTTAGGGTTAGTGTTAGGGTTAGGATTAGTGTTTATGTTAGGGTTAGAGCATTAGAGGTTTAGTGTTCGGGATAGGGTTAGGCTTAGGGTTAGAGAGTTAGGCTTAGTGTTAATGTTAGGTTATGGTAAGGCATAGGTTTAGGATTAGGGTTACTGTTAGGGTAAGCATTATGGTTAGTATTAGGATTAGTGTTAGTGTTAAGTTTAGGGTTAGAATATTGGATGTTTAGGATTAGATTTATGGTTATGGTTAGGTTTAGAGGGTTGGAGTTAGCGTTAGGGTTAGGATTAGAGGGTTAGGGTTGGTCTTAGGGTCAGGGTTAGTGTTAGGGTTAGAGGTTAGATTTAGTGTTAGTGTTAGGGTTAGGGCTATGGTTAGGGATAGAGGGATAGGTTTAGAGGCTTATTGATAGTGTTAGGTTTAGAGTGTTAGATTTAGGGTTAGGGTTAGATTTAGGATTAGGTTTAGGGTTAGAGGGTTAGAGGGTTAGGGTTCGGGTTAGTGTTAGGGATATGGTTAGCATTAGTGGGTTATTGTTAGGATTATGGTTAGGGTTAGGGTTCACGTTAGAGGATTATGGTTAGACTTATGGTTAGAGTGTTAAAGTTAGGGTTCGTGTTAGGGTAAGTGTTAGGGATAGGGCTAGTGTTAGACGATTGGATGGTTAGTGTTAGGGTTATGGTTCTGAATAGGGTTAGGTTTAGAGTTAGAATTACCGTTACTGTTAGTGTTAGGGTTAAGGTTTGTGTTAGGGTTTAGGGTTAGGGTTAGTGTTAGGGCTAGTGTTAGTGTTAGGTGTTAGGGTTAGGGTTAGAGTTAGAGTTACAGTTAATGTTAGATTTAGTGTTAGGTTTAGGTTAGGTTTAGGGATAGGGTTCTGGTTAGAGTAAAGTTTAGGTTAAGGGTAAAATTTAGGGTTAGGGTGAGGGTTAGGTTAAGGTTTGGGGTTACAATTAGGGTGAGAGTGTTAGAGTTAGGGTTATGGTTAGGGTTAGGTTTAGGGTTAGTTTAAGGGTTAGGATAACGTTTAGGGTTAGGATTAGGTTTCAGTGACGGTAGGGTTTCGGGTTATGGTTAGGCTTAGGATAAGGATTAGAGGGTAAGTGTTCGGGTGATATTTAGAGAATTAGAGGGTTAGGGTTAGGGTGGGGATTAAGGTCAGGTTTAGAGGGTTATGGTTTGTGTTAAATTTAGGGTTTGAGGGTTAGTATTAGTGTTAGTGTTAGAGGGTTAGGGCTAGGGCTAGGGTTAGGCTTAGGGTTTTGTTTAGGGTTAGTTTTAGCGTTAGGGTTAGGGTTAGGGTTTAGGGTTAGGGTTTGGGTTAGTGTTAGGGTTAGTTTTAGTGTTAGGGTTAGGTTTAGTGTTAGTGTTAGAGTTAGGGTTAAGTTTAGGTTTAGGGTTAGTGTTAGTGTTAGTATTAGGGTTAGAGTGTTTGGAATATGGTTAGGCTTAGAGTTAGAGGGTTAGGGTTAGTGTTAGGGTTAGTGTTAGTGTGAGGTTTAGGTTTAATGTTAGGGTTAGTGTTAGTGTTTGGGTTAGGGTTAGGGATAGAGTTAGGGTTAGTGTAAGAGTAAGTTTTAGTGTTAGGGTTAGTGTTAGGGTTAGGGTAAAACTTAGGTTTAGGATTAGGTTTGGGTGAGGTTTGGGTTTAGGGTTATGGTTAGGCTTAGGTTTACGATTAGAAGTTAAGTGTTAGAAGTTATGTTTAGAGAGTTAGAGGGTTAGGGTTAGGGTTAGGTTTAGGTTTATGGTTAGGTTTAGTGTTAGTGTTAGGGTTAGCGTTAGGGTTAGAGTAAGTGTTAGGGTTAGGCTTAGTGTTAGGTTTAGGGTAACTGTTAGGGTTAGGATTAGGTTTGGGTGATGGTAGGATTTAGGCTTAAGGTTAGGCTTATGGTTACGTTAGGGGGTAAGTGTTAGGGTTATGTTTAGAGAGTTAGATGGTTATGGTTAGAGTTAGGGTTACGGTTAGTTTCAGAGTGTTACCATTAGGGTTAGTGTTAGGGTTTGAGTGTTAGTGTTAGTGTTAGGGATAGAGGGTTAGGGCTAGTGCTAGGGTTAGGCTTAGGCTTAGATATACGGTTAGTTTAAGGGTTAGCGTTAGTGTTAGGTTTTAAGGTTAGGGTTAGGGTTAGAGTTAGGGTTAGTTGCAGGGTTAGGGATAGGGTTAGGTTTAGGGTTAGTGTTAGGGTTAGGTTTAGCTTTAGATTTAGGGTTAGGGTTAGGGTTAGTGTTAGTTTTAGGTTTATAGCATTAGAGGGATAGGGTTAGGGGAAGGGTTAGAGTTAGAGTTAGTTTTATGGTTAGGGTTAGTGTTAGGGTTTAGGGGTAGTTTTAGGGTTTGGGTTAGGGTTAGAGTTTCTTTTAGTGTTAGAATTAGGGTTAGGTTTAGTGTTAGGGTTGGGTTTAGTTTTAGGGTTCGGGTTTAGGGTTAGTGTTTATGTTAGGGTTAGAGCATTAGAGGTTTAGTGTTCTGGATAGGGTTAGGCTTAGGGTTAGAGAGTTAGGCTTAGTGTTAATGTTAGGTTATGGTAAGGCATAGGTTTAGGATTAGGGTTAGTGTTAGGGTGAGCATTATGGTTAGTATTAGGATTAGTGTTAGTGTTAGGTTTAGGGTTAGAATGTTGGATGTTTAGGATTAGAGTTATGGTTATGGTTAGGTTTAGAGGGTTGGGGTTAGCGTTAGGGCTAGGATTAGAGGGTTAGGGTTGGTTTTAGGGTCAGGGTTAGTGTTAGGGTTAGAGGTTAGGTTTAGTGTTATTGTTAGGGTTAGGGCTATGGTTAGAGATAGAGGGGTAGGTTTACAGGCGTATTGATAGTGTTAGGTTTAGAGTGTTAGATATAGGGTTAAGGTTAGATTTATGGTTAGGGATAGGGTTAGAGGGTTAGAGGGATAGGGTTCGGGTTAGTGTTAGGGAGATATTTATGTTTAGAGGGTTATTGTTATGATTATGGTTAGGGTTAGGGTTCACGTTAGAGGATTATGGTTAGACTTATGGTTTGAGGGTTAGGGTTAGGGTTCGGGTTAGGGTAAGTGTTAGTGTTAGGGCTAGTGTTAGACGATTGGATGGTTAGTGTTAGGGTTATGGTTATGGATAAGGTTAGGGTTAGAGTTAGAATTACCGTTACTGTTAGGGTTAGGGTTAAGGTTTGTGTTAGGGTTTAGGTTTAGGGTTAGTGTTAGGGCTAGTGTTAGTGTTAGGTGTTAGGGTTAGGGTTAGGGTTATAGTTACAGTTAATGTTAGATTTAGTGTTAGGTTTAGGTTAGGTTTAGGGATAGAGTTGTGGTTAGAGTAAGGTTTAGGTTAAGGGTTAAATTTAGTGTTAGGGTGAGGGTTAGGTTAAGGTTTGGGGTTACAATTAGGGTGAGAGTGTTAGGATTAGGGTTATGGTTAGGGTTAGGATTATGGTTAAGGTTAGTGTTAGTGTTACGGTTAGTGTTAGGTTTAGAGTAAGTGTTAGGTTTAGGGTTAGTTTAAGCGTTAGGATAACGTTTAGTGTTAGGATTAGGTTTCAGTGACGGTAGGGTTTCGGCTTATGTTTAGGCTTACGGTAAGGATTAGAGGGTAAGTGTGCGGGTGATATTTAGAGAGTTAGAGGGTTAGGGTTAGGGTGGGGATTAAGGTCAGGTGTAGAGGGTTATGGTTTGTGTTAAATTTAGGGTTTGAGCGTTAGTATTAGTGTTAGTGTTAGAGGGTTAGGGCTAGGGCTAGGTTTAGGGTTAGGGTTCGTTTTAGGGTTAGTTTTAGCATTAGGGTTAGGGTTAGGGTTAGGGTTAGGGTTTAGGGTTAGGGTTTGGGTTAGTGTTAGGGTTAGTTTTAGTGTTAGGTATGGGTTAGTGTTAGTGTTAGAGTTAGGCTTAAGTTTAGGTTTAGGGTTAGTGTTAGTGTTAGTATTAGGGTTAGAGTGTTTGTGATAGGGTTAGGCTTAGAGTTAGAGGGTTAGGGTTAGTGTTAGGGTTAGTGTTAGGGTGAGGTTTAGGTTTAATATTAGGGTTAGTGTTAGTGTTAGGGTTAGGGTTAGGGTTAGGGATAGAGTTAGGGTTAGTGTAAGAGTAAGTGTTAGGGTTAGGGTTAGTGTTAGGGTTAGGGTAAAACTTAGATTTAGGATTAGGTTTGGGTGAGGGTTTGGTTTAGGGTTATGGTTAGGCTTAGGTTTACGATTAGAAGTTAAGTGTTAGAAGTTATGTTTAGAGAGTTAGAGGGTTAGAGTTAGGGTTAGGGTTAGTGTTAGGTTTATGGTTAGGTTTAGTGTTAGTGTTAGGTTTAGCATTAGGGTTAGAGTAAGTGTTAGGGTTAGGCTTAGTGTTAGGTTTAGGGTAACTGTTACGGTTAGGATTAGGTTTGGGTGATGGTAGGATTTAGGCTTAAGGTTAGGCTTATGGTTAGGTTAGGGGGTAAGTGTTAGGGTTATGTTTAGAGAGTTAGAGGGTTATGGTTAGGGTTACGGTTAAGGTTAGTTTCAGAGTGTTACCATTAGGGTTAGTGTTAGGGTTTGAGTGTTAGTGTTAGTGTTAGGGATAGAGGGTTAGGGCTAGTGCTAGGGTTAGGCTTATGCTTAGATATAGGGTTAGTTTAAGGGTTAGGGTTAGTGTTAGGGTTTAAGGTTAGGGTTAGGGTTAGAGTTAGGGTTAGTTGCAGGGTTAGCGATAGGGTTAGGTTTAGGGTTAGTGTTTGGGTTAGGTTTAGCTTTAGGGTTAGTGTTAGGGTTAGGATTAGTGTTTATGTTAGGGTTAGAGCATTAGAGGTTTAGTGTTCGGGATAGGGTTAGGCTTAGGGTTAGAGAGTTAGGCTTAGTGTTAATGTTAGGTTATGGTAAGGCATAGGTTTAGGATTAGGGTTACTGTTAGGGTAAGCATTATGGTTAGTATTAGGATTAGTGTTAGTGTTAAGTTTAGGGTTAGAATATTGGATGTTTAGGATTAGATTTATGGTTATGGTTAGGTTTAGAGGGTTGGAGTTAGCGTTAGGGTTAGGATTAGAGGGTTAGGGTTGGTCTTAGGGTCAGGGTTAGTGTTAGGGTTAGAGGTTAGATTTAGTGTTAGTGTTAGGGTTAGGGCTATGGTTAGGGATAGAGGGATAGGTTTAGAGGCTTATTGATAGTGTTAGGTTTAGAGTGTTAGATTTAGGGTTAGGGTTAGATTTAGGATTAGGTTTAGGGTTAGAGGGTTAGAGGGTTAGGGTTCGGGTTAGTGTTAGGGATATGGTTAGCATTAGTGGGTTATTGTTAGGATTATGGTTAGGGTTAGGGTTCACGTTAGAGGATTATGGTTAGACTTATGGTTAGAGTGTTAAAGTTAGGGTTCGTGTTAGGGTAAGTGTTAGGGATAGGGCTAGTGTTAGACGATTGGATGGTTAGTGTTAGGGTTATGGTTCTGAATAGGGTTAGGTTTAGAGTTAGAATTACCGTTACTGTTAGTGTTAGGGTTAAGGTTTGTGTTAGGGTTTAGGGTTAGGGTTAGTGTTAGGGCTAGTGTTAGTGTTAGGTGTTAGGGTTAGGGTTAGAGTTAGAGTTACAGTTAATGTTAGATTTAGTGTTAGGTTTAGGTTAGGTTTAGGGATAGGGTTCTGGTTAGAGTAAAGTTTAGGTTAAGGGTAAAATTTAGGGTTAGGGTGAGGGTTAGGTTAAGGTTTGGGGTTACAATTAGGGTGAGAGTGTTAGAGTTAGGGTTATGGTTAGGGTTAGGTTTAGGGTTAGTTTAAGGGTTAGGATAACGTTTAGGGTTAGGATTAGGTTTCAGTGACGGTAGGGTTTCGGGTTATGGTTAGGCTTAGGATAAGGATTAGAGGGTAAGTGTTCGGGTGATATTTAGAGAATTAGAGGGTTAGGGTTAGGGTGGGGATTAAGGTCAGGTTTAGAGGGTTATGGTTTGTGTTAAATTTAGGGTTTGAGGGTTAGTATTAGTGTTAGTGTTAGAGGGTTAGGGCTAGGGCTAGGGTTAGGCTTAGGGTTTTGTTTAGGGTTAGTTTTAGCGTTAGGGTTAGGGTTAGGGTTTAGGGTTAGGGTTTGGGTTAGTGTTAGGGTTAGTTTTAGTGTTAGGGTTAGGTTTAGTGTTAGTGTTAGAGTTAGGGTTAAGTTTAGGTTTAGGGTTAGTGTTAGTGTTAGTATTAGGGTTAGAGTGTTTGGAATATGGTTAGGCTTAGAGTTAGAGGGTTAGGGTTAGTGTTAGGGTTAGTGTTAGTGTGAGGTTTAGGTTTAATGTTAGGGTTAGTGTTAGTGTTTGGGTTAGGGTTAGGGATAGAGTTAGGGTTAGTGTAAGAGTAAGTTTTAGTGTTAGGGTTAGTGTTAGGGTTAGGGTAAAACTTAGGTTTAGGATTAGGTTTGGGTGAGGTTTGGGTTTAGGGTTATGGTTAGGCTTAGGTTTACGATTAGAAGTTAAGTGTTAGAAGTTATGTTTAGAGAGTTAGAGGGTTAGGGTTAGGGTTAGGTTTAGGTTTATGGTTAGGTTTAGTGTTAGTGTTAGGGTTAGCGTTAGGGTTAGAGTAAGTGTTAGGGTTAGGCTTAGTGTTAGGTTTAGGGTAACTGTTAGGGTTAGGATTAGGTTTGGGTGATGGTAGGATTTAGGCTTAAGGTTAGGCTTATGGTTACGTTAGGGGGTAAGTGTTAGGGTTATGTTTAGAGAGTTAGATGGTTATGGTTAGAGTTAGGGTTACGGTTAGTTTCAGAGTGTTACCATTAGGGTTAGTGTTAGGGTTTGAGTGTTAGTGTTAGTGTTAGGGATAGAGGGTTAGGGCTAGTGCTAGGGTTAGGCTTAGGCTTAGATATACGGTTAGTTTAAGGGTTAGCGTTAGTGTTAGGTTTTAAGGTTAGGGTTAGGGTTAGAGTTAGGGTTAGTTGCAGGGTTAGGGATAGGGTTAGGTTTAGGGTTAGTGTTAGGGTTAGGTTTAGCTTTAGATTTAGGGTTAGGGTTAGGGTTAGTGTTAGTTTTAGGTTTATAGCATTAGAGGGATAGGGTTAGGGGAAGGGTTAGAGTTAGAGTTAGTTTTATGGTTAGGGTTAGTGTTAGGGTTTAGGGGTAGTTTTAGGGTTTGGGTTAGGGTTAGAGTTTCTTTTAGTGTTAGAATTAGGGTTAGGTTTAGTGTTAGGGTTGGGTTTAGTTTTAGGGTTCGGGTTTAGGGTTAGTGTTTATGTTAGGGTTAGAGCATTAGAGGTTTAGTGTTCTGGATAGGGTTAGGCTTAGGGTTAGAGAGTTAGGCTTAGTGTTAATGTTAGGTTATGGTAAGGCATAGGTTTAGGATTAGGGTTAGTGTTAGGGTGAGCATTATGGTTAGTATTAGGATTAGTGTTAGTGTTAGGTTTAGGGTTAGAATGTTGGATGTTTAGGATTAGAGTTATGGTTATGGTTAGGTTTAGAGGGTTGGGGTTAGCGTTAGGGCTAGGATTAGAGGGTTAGGGTTGGTTTTAGGGTCAGGGTTAGTGTTAGGGTTAGAGGTTAGGTTTAGTGTTATTGTTAGGGTTAGGGCTATGGTTAGAGATAGAGGGGTAGGTTTACAGGCGTATTGATAGTGTTAGGTTTAGAGTGTTAGATATAGGGTTAAGGTTAGATTTATGGTTAGGGATAGGGTTAGAGGGTTAGAGGGATAGGGTTCGGGTTAGTGTTAGGGAGATATTTATGTTTAGAGGGTTATTGTTATGATTATGGTTAGGGTTAGGGTTCACGTTAGAGGATTATGGTTAGACTTATGGTTTGAGGGTTAGGGTTAGGGTTCGGGTTAGGGTAAGTGTTAGTGTTAGGGCTAGTGTTAGACGATTGGATGGTTAGTGTTAGGGTTATGGTTATGGATAAGGTTAGGGTTAGAGTTAGAATTACCGTTACTGTTAGGGTTAGGGTTAAGGTTTGTGTTAGGGTTTAGGGTTAGGGTTAGTTTTAGTGCTAGTGTTAGTGTTAGGTGTTAGGGTTAGGGTTAGAGTTAGAGTTACAGTTAATGTTAGATTTAGTGTTAGGTTTAGGATAGGTATAGGGATAGGGTTGTGGTTAGAGTAAGGTTTAGGTTAAGGGTTATGTTTAGGGTTAGGGTGAGGGTTAGGATAAAGTTTGGGGTTACAATTAAGGTGAGAGTGTTAGGGTTATGGTTATGGTTAGGCTTAGGTTTATGGTTACGGTTAGTGTTAGGTTTAGAGTAAGTGTTAGGTTTAGGGTTAGTTTAAGAGTTACGGTAACGTTTAGGGTTAGGATTAGGTTTCAGTGACGGTAGGGTTTAGGGTTATGTTTAGGCTTATGGTTAGTTTAGGGGGTAAATGTTAGGGTTATGTTTACTGAGTTAGAGGTTTAGGGTTAGGGTTAGGGTTAAGGTTAGTTTCAGAGTGTTACCGTTAGGGTTAGTGTGAGCGTTTGAGTGTTAGTGTTAGTGTTAGGGATAGAGGGTTAGGGCTAGTGCTAGTGTTAGGCTTAGGCTTAGATTTAGGGTTAGTTTCAGGGTTAGGGTTAGGGTTAGGGTTTAAGGTTAGGGTTAGAGTTAGGGTTAGTTGCAGGGTTAGGGATTGGTTAGGTTTAGGGTTAGTTTTAGGGTTAGGGTTAGGTTTAGGTTTAGGGTCAGGGTTAGTGTTAGTTTTAGGTTTAGAGCGTTAGAAGGATAGGGTTAGGGGAAGGGTTAGGCTTAGGGGTAGGGCTAGGCTTAGGGTTAGAGGTTTAGGTTTAGGGTTAAGTTTAGGTTATGGTAAGGCCTAGGTTTAGGATTTTGGTTAGTGTTATTGTTAGCGTTAAGGTTAGTTTTATGGTTAGGTTAGGGTGAGCTTTAGGGTTAGAAGGTTCAATGTTGATGGTTAGGGTTATCGTTAGAATTATGGCTAGAGGGTTAGGGTTAGTGTTCAGTTTAGGGTAAGTTTTAGAGTTAGGGTTAGTGTTAGGTATAGGGCTAGGTTTAGGGTCAGGGTTAGGGTTAGTGTTAGTGTTAGGGTTAGGGTTAGAGCGTTACAGGTTTAGTGTTAGGGATAGGATTAGTCTTCGGGTTAGAGAGTTAGGGTTAATGATAGGGTTACTGTTAGATTTAGGGTTTGTGTTAGGTTTAGTGTTAGGTTTAGTGTTAGTGTTAGTGTTAGGGTTAGGCTTAGAGTGTTTGGGATAGGGATAGGCTTAGTGTTAGAGTGTTAGGGTTAGTGTTATGGTTATGGTTAGGTTTACGGTTAGATTTAGGGTTAGGGTTAGGCTTAGGGTTAGGGTCAAGTTTTCGGTTAGCATTAGGTTTGGGTGACATTTGGGTTTAGGGTTATGGTTAGGCTTAGGGTTAGGAATAGAATTTAAGTGTTAAGGTTATGTTTAGAGTGTTAGAGGGTTAGGGTTAGGGTTAAGGTTAAGTTTAGGGTTAGAGGGTTACGGTTAGGGTTAGTATTATGGTTTGAGGGTTAGTATTAGTGTTAGTGATAGAGGGTTAGGGCTAGGGATAGGGTTAGGTTTAGGGTTAGAGTTAGGGTTAGTTTTAGGGTTAAGGTTAGCGTTAGGGTTTAGGGTTCCGGTTAGGGTTAGGGTTAGTTTTATGATTAGGATTAGTGTTAGTGTTAGTGTTAGGGTTAGGGTTAGGGTGAGTGTAAGGGTTAGTTTTAAGGTTAGTGTTACTCTTAGGCTTAGGGTTAGTGTTAGAGATAGGGTTAGGTTTAGGTTTAGGTTAGGGTTAGTGTTAGTGTTAGGTTTAGGGTTAGAATGTTGGATGTTTAGGATTAGGGTTATGGTTATGGTTAGGTTTAGAGGGTTGGGGTTAACGTTAGGGTTAGGTTGAGGGTTAGGGTTGGTCTTAGGGTCAGGGTTAGTGTTAGGTTTAGAGGTTCGATTTAGTGTTAGTGTTAGGGTTATGGCTATGGTTAGGGATAGAGGGGTAGGTTTGGAGGCTTATTGATAGTGTTAGGTTTAGAGTGTTAGATTTAGTGTTAGGTTTAGATTTAGGGTTAGGGTTAGGGTTAGAGGGTTAGAGTGTTAGGGTTAGGGTTAGGGTTAGGGTTAGGGTAACGTTTAGGGTTAGGTTTAGGTTTCAGTGACGGTAGCGTTTAGGGTTATGATTAGGCTTAGGGAAAGGATTAGAGGGTATGTGTTCGGGTGATATTTAGAGAGTTAGAGGGTTATGGTTAGGGTGGGGATTAAGGTCAGTGTTAGCGGGTTACGGTTTGTGTTAAATTTAGGGTTTCACGGTTAGTATTAGTGTTAGGGTTAGATGGTTAGGGCTAGGGCTAGGGTTAGGGTTAGGTTTAGGGTTAGTTTTAGGGTTAGGGTTAGGTTTAGGGATTAGGGTTATAATGTTGGATGTTTAGGATTAGGTTTATGGTTATGGTTAGGTATAGAGGGTTGGGGTTAGCGTTAGGGTTAGGTTTAGAGGGTTAGGGTTGGTCTTAGGGTCAGGGTTAGCCTTAGGGTTAGAGGTTAGTTTTAGTGTTAGGGATAGTGTTAGCGTTATGGTTAGGGTTAGAGGGTTAGAGGTTTAGGTTTAGGGTTGGGCTTAGGGTTAGGGTTAGCATTAGTGTTAGGTTTATGGTTAGGGTTAGGGTTAGTGTTAGTGTTAGGGTTAGAGCATTAGAGGGTTAGGGTTAGGGGTAGGGTTAGTCTTAGGGTTAGAGGGTTAGGTTTTGGGGTAGTGTAAGTGATATAGTTAGCATTAGAGGGTTATTGTTAGTATTAGGGTTAGGGTTAGGGTTCACGTTAGGGGATTATGGTTCGAATTATGGATAGAGGGTTAGGGTTTGGGTTGGGTTTAGGGTAAGTATTAGTGCTAGGTTTAGATGATTGAATGATTAGTGTTAGGGTTATGTCTATGGATATTGTTAGGGTTAGAGTTAGATTTACTATTACTGTTCGGGTTAGGGTTAACTTTTGTGTTAGGATTTAGGGTTAGGGTTAGTGTTTGGGCTAGGGTTAGTGTTAGGTGTTAGGGTTAGGGTTAGTGTTAGAGTTACAGTTAGGGTTAGATATAGTGTTAGGGTTAGTTTAGGGTTTGGGTTGGACTAAGTCTAAGATTTAGGTTAAGGATTAATTTTAGGGTTATATTGAGACTTAGGGTTAGGTTTGGTGTTACGTTTAGGGTGTGATTGTTATTTTTAGTGTTGTGGTTAGAGTTAGGTTTATGATTACGGTTATTGTTAGTTTTAGCGTTTGTTTAGGGTGAGAGTAAGTGTTAGGGTTAGGGTTAGTGTTAGGTTTAGGGTAACTGTTAGGGATATGATTACGTTTGTGTGACGGTTGGGTTTAGGGTTTTGGTTAGTCTTACGGTAAGGATTAGAAGGTAAGATTTAGGGTTATGTTTAGAGAGTAAGAGGGTTATGGTTAGGGTGTGAGTTTAGGTTTGGGTTAGAGGGTTACGGTTAGTGTAAATGTCAGGGTTTCAGGGTTAGTATTAGTGTTAGGTTTACAGGGTTAGGGCTAGGGATAGTGTTAGGGTTAGGGTTAGGGTTAGATTTAGGGTTACATTAATGTTAGGGTTAGGGTTTACAGTTAGGGTTAGGGTTAGGGTAAGGGTTAGTTTTAGGGTTAGGGTTAGGGTTAGGGTTAGGGTTAGTGTTAGGGTTATGGTTTGGGTTAGTGTTAGTGTTAGGGTTAGAGTGTTAGAGGGTTAGGGTTAGGGCTAGGATTAGGCTTAGGGTTAGAGTGTTAGGGTTAGTGTTAGTGTTAGGGTTAGATTTAGGGTTAGGGTTAGGTTTAGTGTTAGGCTTAGGGTTAGTGTTAAGGTTAGGTTAATGGTTAGGGTAAGGATTAGGTTTGGGTGACGGTAGGGTTTAAGGTTATGATTCAGCATAGGGTTAAGTTTAGAGGGTAAGTGTTAGGGTTATGTTTAGAGAGTTAGAGGGTTATGGTTAGTGTTAGGGTTAAGGTTTGTTTTGGAGGGTTACGGTTAGGGTTAGTGTTAGGGTTTGAGGGTTAGTATTAGTGTTAGGGATAGAGGGTTAGGGCTAGGGATAGTGTTAGTCTTAGGTTTAGATTACGGTTAGTTTCAGGGTTAGGGTTAGATTTAGGGTTTAGGGTTAGGGTTAGGTTTAGGATTAGGGTTAGTTTTAGGGTTAGGGTTAGGGTTAGGGTTAGGGTTAGGGTTAGGGTTAGTGTTAGTGTTAATGTTAAGGTTAGAGTGTTACAGGGATAGGATTAGGGGTAGGGTTAGGCTTAGGGTTAGAGGGTTAGCTTTAGGGGTAATGTTCTGTTTAGGGTAAGGCTTAGGGTTACAGTTACGGTTAGTGTTAGGGTTTGAGGGTTAGGATTAGTGTTAGGGTTAGAGGGTTAGGGCTAGGGATAGTGTTAGTGTTAGGGTTAGAGTTAGGGTTAGTTTTAGGGTTAGGGTTAGGGTTAGGGTTTAGGGTTAGGGTTAGGGTTAGAGTTAGGGTTAGGGTTAGGGTTAGGGTTAGGGTTAGGGTTAGGGTTAGGGTTAGCGTTAGAGGGTTATGTTTAGTGTTAGGATTATGGTTCGGTTTAGATTTAGTGTTAGCGTTAGTGTTAGGTTTAGTGTTAAGGTTTTAGGGTTAGTATTGGTGTTAGTGATAGAGGTTTAGAGCTAGGGATAGGCTTAGGGTTAGGGATAGAGTTTGGTTTAGTTTTAGGGTTAGGGTTACTTTTAGGTTTAGGGTTTAGGGTTAGGGTAGGGTAAGGGCTAGTTTTAGGGTTAGGGTTATGGTTAGTGTTAGGGTTAGGGTTAGATTTAGGGTTAGGTTTAGGGTTAGGCTTAGGGTTAGTTAGTGTTAGTGTTAAGGTTAGAGCATTAGAGGGATACGGTTAGGGGTAGGGTTAGGCTTAGGGTTAGAGGGTTAGATTTAGAGGCTTATTGATAGGGTTAGGGTTAGAGTGTTAGATTTAAGGTTAGGGTTAGAGGGTTACTGTTAGGGTTAGTGTTAGGGTGAGCATTATTGTTACTATTAGGATTAGTGTTAGTGTTTGGTTTACGGTTAGAATGTTGGATGTTTAGGATTAGGGTTATGGTTATGCTTAGGTTTAGAGGGTTGGGGTTAGCGTTAGGGTTAGATTTAGAGGGTTAGGGTTGGTCTTAGGGTCAGTGTAGGTGTTAGGGTTAGAGGTTAGGTTTAGTGTTAGTGTTAGGGTTATTGCTATGGTTAGGGATAGAGGGATAGGTTTAGAGGCTTATTGATAGTGTTAGGTTTAGAGTTTTAGATTTAGGGTTAGAGTTAGATTTAGGGTTAAGGTATGGATTAGGGTTAGAGGGTTAGGGTTTGGGTTAGTGTTAGGGATATGGTTAGCATTAGAGGGTTATTGTTAGGATTAGTGTTAGGGTTTGGGTTCACGTTAGAGGATTATGGTTAGACTAATGTTTAGAGGCCTAGGGTTAGGGTTCGGGTTAGGGGAAGTGTTAGGGATAGGCCTAGTGTTAGACGATTGGATGGTTAGTGTTAGGGTTATGGTTATGGATAGGGTTAGGGTTAGAGTTAGAGTTACCGTTACTGTTAGGGTTAGGGTTAAGGTTTGTGCTAGTGTTTAGGGTTAGGGTTAGTGTTAGGGCTAGTGTTAGTTTAGGAGTTAGTGTTAGGGTTAGGGTTAGAGTTACAGTTAGAGTTACATTTACTGTTACGGTTAGGTTAGGTTTAGGAATAGGGTTGGGGTTAGGGTAAGGTCTAGGTTTAAGTTTAGGGTTAGGGTGAGGGTTAGGTTAAGGTTTTGGGTTACAATTAGGGTGAGAGTGGTAGGGTTAGGGTTATGGTTAGGGTTAGGTTTATGGTTAGGTTTACTGTTAGTGTTAGTGTTAGGTTTAGGGTTAGGGTTAGGTTTAGTGTTAGGGTTAGGTTAGGGTTAGGGTTAGGGTTAGGGTTAGGGTTAGGTTTAGAGTTACAGTTAATGTTAGATTTAGTGTTAGGTTTAGGTTAGGTTTAGGGATAGGGTTGGGGTTAGGGTAAGGTTTAGGTTAAGGGTTAAATTTAGGGTTAGGGTGAGGGTTAGGTTAAGGTTTGGGGTTACAATTAGGGTGAGAGTGTCTGGGTTAGGGTTATGGTTAGGGTTAGGTTTATGGTTAGAGTTAGTGTTAGTGTTATGATTAGTGTTAGCTTTAGAGTAAGTGTTAGGGTTAGGGTTAGGGTAACGTTTAGGGTTAGGATTAGGTTTCAGCGACGGTAGGGTTTACGGTTATGGTTAGGCTTAGGGTAAGGATTAGAGGTTAAGTGTTCGGGTGATATTTAGAGAGTTAGAGGGTTAGGGTTAGGGTGGGGATTAAGGTCAGGGTTAGAGGGTTACAGTTTGTGTTAAATTTAGGGTCTGAGGGTTAGTATTAGTGTTAGGGTTAGAGGGTTGGGGCTAGGGCTAGGTTTAGGGTTAGGTTTAGGGTTAGTTTTAGGGTTAGGTTTGGGGTTAGGGTTAGGGTTTAGGGTTAGGGTTTGGGTTAGTGTTAGGGTTAGGGTTAGTGTTAGTGTTAGAGTTAGGGTTAAGTTTAGTTTTAGGTTTAGTGTTAGTGTTAGTGTTAGGGTTAGGGTTAGAGTGTTTGGGATAGGGTTAGGCTTAGAGTTAGAGGGTTAGGGTTAGTCTTACGGTTAGGGTTAGGGTTAGGGTTATGGTTAGGGTTAGGGTTAGTGTAAGAGTAAGTGTTAGGGTTAGGGTTAGTGTTAGGGTTAGTGTAAAGCTTAGGTTTAGGATTAGGTTTTGGTGAGGGTTGGATTTAGGGTTATGGTTAGGCTTAGGTTTAGGATTAGAAGTTAAGTTTTAGAAGTTATATTTAGAGAGTTAGAGGTTTATTATTAGGGTTAGGGTTAGGTTTAGGTTTATGGTTACGGTTAGTGTTAGTGTTAGGGTTAGGGTTAGGGTTAGGGTTAGAGTAAGTGTTAGGGTTAGGGTTAGCATTAGGGTTAGGGTAACGGTTAGGCTTAGGATTAGTTTTGGGTGACGGTAGGATTTAGGATTATGGTTAGGCTTATGGTTAGGTTAGGGTTAAGTGTTACGGTTATGTTTAAGAGAGTTAGAGGGTTAGGGTTAGGGTTAAGTTTAGGGTTAGAGGATTACGGTTAAGGTTAGTGTTAGGGTTTGAGGGTTAGTATTAGTGTTAGGGATAGAGGGTTAGGGCTAGGGATAGGGTTAGGTTTAGGGTTAGAGTTAGGTTTAGTTTTAGTGTTAAGGTTAGCGTTAGGGTTTAGGGTTCGTGTTAGGGTTAGTTTTATGATTAGGGTTAGTGTTAGTGTTAGGGTTAGGTTGAGGGTAACGGTTAGTTTTAGGGTTAGGGTTAGGTTAGGTTTTGGGTTTGTGTTAGGGATAGGGTTAGGTTTTGGGTAGGTAAGGGTTAGTGTTAGTGTTAGGGATAGGGTTAGAGCGTTAGAGGGATAGGGTTACGGGTAGGGTTAGAATTAGTGTAAGAGGTTTAGGGTTAGGGTTAATGTTAGGTTTAGGTAAGGCTTAGATTTCGGATTAGGGTTAGTGTTAGGGTTAGCTTTACGGTTAGTATTAGTGTTAGGGTTAGGTTTAGGGTTAGAGGGTTGGAAGTTTAGATCTCTGGTTATGGTTATGGTTACGTTAAGAGGGTTGGAGTTTGCATTAGGGTTAGGTTTAGAGGGTTTATTGTTGGACTTATGGTCAGGGTTAGCGTTAGGCTCAGAGGTTAGTTTTAGTTTTAGTGTTAGAGTGAGGGTTATGGTTAGGGTTAGAGGGGTAGAGGTTAGGTTTAGGGTTCGGGTTAGGGTTAGGGTTAGAAGCTTAGGTATAGGGTTAGGATTAGAGTGTTAGTTTTATGGTTAAGGTTAGGTTTAGGGTTAGGGTTATGGTTCGAGGGTTAGAGGGTTAGGATATGGTTAGTGTTAGGGATATGGTTAGCTTTAGAGGGTTATTGTTAGGATTAGGGTTAGGGTTAGGGTTCACGTTAGAGGATTATGGTTAGCCTTATGGTTATAGGGTTAGTGTTAGGATTAGGGTTCGGGTTAGTGTAAGGATTACTGTTAGGGCTAGGGTTAGAGGATTGGATGGTTAGTGTTAGGGTTATGTTTATGGATATGGTTAGGGTTAGATTTAGAGTTACTGTTATTGTTAGGGTTAGGGTTAAAGTTGGTGTTAGGGTTTAGGCTTAGGGTTACTGTTAGGGCTAGGGTTAGTGTTAGGTGTTAGGGTTAGGGTTAGTGTTAGAGTTGCAGTTAGGGTTAGATTTAGTGTTAGGGTTAGTTTAGGTTTAGGGTTAGGTTTGGAGTAAGGTTAAGGTTTAGGTTAATGGTTACGCTTAGGATTATATTGAGACTTAGGGTTAGGTTTGGGGTTACGTTTAAGGTGAGAATCTTATGGTTAGGGTTAACGTTAGGTTTAGGTTTATGGTTAGGGTTAGTATTAGTTTTAGCGTTAGGGTTAGGGTTAGAGTAAGTGTTAGGACTAGGGTTAGTGTTAGGTTTAGGGTAACTGTTAGGGTTAGGATTAGGTTTGGGTGACGGTTGGGTTTAGGGTTTTGGTTAGTCTTGGGTAAGGATTAGAGGGTAAGTTTTAGGCTTATGTTTAGAGAGTTAGAGGGATATGGTTAGGGTGTGGGTTTAGGTTTGGGTTAGAGGATTACGGTTAGTGAAAATGTTACGGGTTCAGGGTTAGTATTAGTGTTAGGTTTACAGGGTTAGGGCTAGGGATAGTGTTAGGGTTAGGGTTAGATTTAGGGTTAGATTTAGGGTTAGGTTTAGGGTTAGGGTTTAGGGTTAGGGTTAGGGTTAGTTTTAGTGTTAGGTTAGGGTTAGTGTTAGAGTTATTTTTTGGGTTAGCGTTAGTGTTAGTGTTAGAGCGTTAGAGGGTTAGGTTTAGGGATAGGGTTAGGCTTTGGGTTACAGTGTTAGGGTTAGTGTTAGTGTTAGGGTTAGGTTTAGGGTTAGGGTTAGGGTTAGGCTAACGGTTAGGGTTAGGATTTGGTTTGACTGACGGTTTGGTTTAGGGACATGGTTAGGCTTAGGGGTAGGAATAGAGGGTAAGTGTTAGGGTTATGTTTAGAGACTTAGAGGGATAGGAATAGGGTTGGGGTTAAGGTTAGGGTTAGAGGGTTACTGTTAGGGTTTGAGGGTTAGTATTAGTGTTAGTGTTAGAGGGTTAGGGCTAGGGCTAGGGCTAGGGTTAGGGTTAGGGTTAGAGTTAGAGTTAGTTTTAGGGTTAGGGTTACGGTTAGGGTTTAGGGGTAGTTTTATGGTTTGGGTTAGGGTTAGAGTTTCTTATAGTGTTAGAATTAGGTTTAGGTTTAGTGTTAGGTTTAGGTTTAGTTTTAGGGTTAGGTTTAGGGTTATTGTTTATGTTAGGGTTAGAGCATTAGAGGTTTAGTGTTCGGGATAGGGTTAGGCTTAGGGTTAGAGGGTTAGGGTTAGGTTAATGTTAGTTTATGGTAAGGCATAGGTTTAGGATTAGGGTTAGTGTTAGGGTGAGCATTATGGTTAGTATTAGGATTAGTGTTAGTGTTAGGTTTAGGGTTAGAATGTTGGATGTTTAGGATTAGGGTTATGGTTATGGTTAGCTTTAGAGGGTTGCGGTTAGCGTTAGGGTTAGGTTTAGAGGGTTAGTGTTGGTCTTAGGGTCAGTGTTAGTTTTAGGGTTAGAGGTTAGTTTTAGTTTTAGTGTTAGGGTTAGGGCTATGGTTAGGGATAGAGGGATAGGTTTAGAGGCTTATTGATTGTGTTAGATTTAGAGTGTTAGATTTAGGGTTAGGGGTAGATTTAGGGTTAGGGTTAGATTTAGGGTTAGGGTTAGGTTTAGAGTAAGTGTTTGGGTTAGGGTTAGTGTTAAGGTTAGGGTAACGGTTAGGGTTAGGATTAGGTTTGGGTGACGGTAGGATTTAGGGTTATGGTTAGGCTTATGGTTAGCATAGAGGGTAAGTGTTAGGGTTATGTTTAGAGAGTTAGAGGGTTAGGGTTAGGGTTAGGGTTAAGGTTAGTTTCAGAGTGTTACCGTTAGGGTCAGTGTGAGGGTTTGAGTGTTAGTGTTAGTGTTAGGGATAGAGTGTTAGGGCTAGTGCTAGGTTTAGGCTTAGGCTTAGATTTAGATTTAGTTTCAGCGTTAGGGTTAGGGTTAGGGTTTAACATTAGGATTAGGGTTAGAGTTAGGGTTAGTTGCAGGGTTAGGGATAGGTTTCGGTTTAGGGTTAGTGTTAGGGTTTGGGTTAGCTTTAGAGTTAGGGTTAGTGTTAGTTTTAGGTTTAGAGCGTTAGAGGGATAGGGTTACGGGAAGGGTTAGAGTTAGAGTTAGTTTTAGGGTTAGGGTTGGGGTTAGGGTTTAAGGGTAGTTTTAGAGTTTGGGTTAGGTTTAGTGTTTCTTTTAGTGTTAGAATTAGGGTTAGGTTTAGTGTTAGTGTTAGTTATAGTTTTAGGGTTAGGGTTAGGGTTAGTATTTATGTTAGGGTTAGAGCATTAGAGGTTTAGTGTTCGGGATAGGGTTAGGCTTAGGGTTAGAGAGTTAGGCTTAGTGTTAATGTTAGTTTATGGTAAGGCATAGGTTTAGGATTAGGGTTAGTGTTAGGGTGAGCATTATGGTTAGTATTAGGATTAGTGTTAGTGTTAGGTTTAGGGTTAGAATGTTGGATGTTTAGGATTAGTGTTATGGTTATGGTTAGGTTTAGAGGGTTGGGGTTAGCGTTAGGGTTAGGTTTAGAGGGTTAGGGTTGGTCTTAGGGTCAGGGTTAGCGTTAGGGTTTGAGGTTAGTTTTAGTGTTAGGGTTAGTGTTAGCGTTATGGTTAGGGTTAGAGGGTTAGAGGTTTAGGTTTAGGGTTGGGCTTAGGGTTAGGTTTAGCGTTAGGGTTAGGTTTATAGTTAGGGTTAGGGTTAGTGTTAGTGTTAGCGTTAGAGCGTTAGAGGGTTAGTGTTAGGGGTAGGTTTAGGCTTAGGTTTAGAGGGTTTGGTTTTGGGTTAGTGTAAGTAATATGGTTAGCATTAGAGGGTTAGTGTTGGTATTAGGGTTAGGGTTAGGGTTCACGTTAGCGGATTATGCTTCGAATTATGGATAGAGGGTTAGGGTTTGGGTTCGGGTTAGGGTAAGTATTAGGGCTAGGTTCAGATGATTGAATGGTTAGTGTTAGGGTTATGTTTATGGATATTGTTAGGGTTATAGTCAGATTTACTGTTACTGTTCGGGTTAGGGTTAACTTTTGTGTTAGGATATAGGGTTAGCATTAGTGTTAGGGCTAGGGTTAGTGTTAGGTGTTAGGGTTAGGGTTAGTGTTAGAGTTACAGTTAGGGTTAGATTTAGTGTTAGGGTTAGTTTAGGTTTTGGGTTAGGGTTGGAGTAAGGCTAAGATTTAGGTTAAGGGTTAGGTTTGGGTTATATTGAGACTTAGGGTTAGGTTTGGGGTTACGTTTAGGGTGAGAGTTTTATGGTTAGGGTTGTGATTAGGGTTAGGTTTATGGTTAGGGTTAGTGTTAGTTTTAGCGTTAGGTTAGGGTTAGAGTAAGTGTTTGGGTTAGGGTTAGTGTTAGGTTTAGTGTAACTGTTAGGGTTATGATTAGGTTTGGGTGACGGTTGGGTTTAGGGTTTTGGTTAGTCTTAGGGTAAGGATTAGAGGGTAAGTTTTAGGATTATGTTTAGAGAGTTAGAGGGTTATGGTTAGGGTGTGGGTTTAGGTTTTGGTTAGAGGGTTACGGTTAGGGTTAATGTTAGGGTTTCAGGGTTAGTATTAGTGTTAGGTTTACAGGGTTAGGGCTAGGGATAGTGTTAGGGTTAGGGTTAGATTTAGGGTTAGATTTAGGGTTAGGGTTAGGGTTTAGAGTTAGGGTTAGGGTTAGGGTTAGGGTTAGTTTAAGGTTTAGGGTTAGGGTTAGGGTTAGGGTTAGTGTTAGGGTTATGGTTTGGGTTAGTGTTAGTGTTAGGGTTAGAGCGTTCGAGGGTTAGGGTTAGGGTTAGCGCTAGGATTAGGCTTCGGGTTAGAGTGTTAGGGTTAGTGTTAGTGTTAGCGTTAGTTTTACTTTAGGGTTAGGGTTAGTGATAGGGTTAGGTTAACGGTTAGGGTTAGGATTAGGTTTGGGTGACGGTAGAGTTTAATGTTATGATTCAGAATAGGGTTAAGTTTAGAGGGTAAGTGTTATGGTTTATGCTTAGAGAGTTAGAGGGTTATGGTTATGGTTAGGGTTATGGTTAGTTTTGTAGGGTTACGGTTAGGGTTAGTGTTAGGGTTTGAGGGTTAGTATTAGTGTTTGGGATAGAGGGTTAGGGCTAGGGATAGTGTTAGTCTTAGGTTGAGATTACGGTTAGTTTCAGCGTTAGGATTAGGGTTAGGGTTTAGGGTTAGGGTTAGGTTTAGGATTAGGGTTAGGTTTAGTGTTAGGGTTAGGGTTAGGGTTAGGTTTAGTGTTACGGTTAGGTTTAGCGTTAGGGTTAGGGTTAGGTTTAGGGTTAGGTTTAGGGTTAGTGTTAGTGTTAATGTTAAGGTTAGAGCGTTACAGGAAAAGCGTTAAGGGTAGGGTTAGGCTTAGGGTTAGAGCGTTAGGTTTAGGGTTAAGGTTCGGTTTAGGGTAAGGCTTAGGATTACGGTTACCGTTAGTGTTAGGGTTTGAGGGTTAGGATTAGTGTTAGGGATAGAGGGTTAGGGCTAGGGATAATGTTAGTCTTAGGTTGAGATTACGGTTAGTTTCAGGGTTAGGATTAGGGTTAGGGTTTAGGGTTAGGGTTAGGTTTAGGATTAGGGTTAGTTTTAGGGTTAGGGTTAGGGTTAGGTTTAGTGTTACGGTTAGGTTTAGTGTTAGGGTTAGGGTTAGGTTTAGGGTTAGGTTTAGGGTTAGTGTTAGTGTTAATGTTAAGGTTAGAGCGTTACAGGGATAGCGTTAAGGGTAGGGTTAGGCTTAGGGTTAGAGGGTTAGGTTTAGGGTTAATGTTCGGTTTAGGGTAAGGCTTAGGGTTACGGTTACGGTTAGTGTTAGGGTTTGAGGGTTAGGATTAGTGTTAGGGTTAGAGGGTTAGGGCTAGGGATAGTGTTAGTGTTAGGGTTAGAGTTAGGGTTAGTTTTAGGGTTAGGGTTAAGGTTAGGGTTTAGGGTTAGGGTTAGGTTTAGAGTTAGGGTTAGTTTTAGGATTAGGGTTAGTGTTAGTGTTAGTTTTAGGGTTAGAGCGTTAGAGGGTTAGGGTTAGGGATAGGGTAAGGCTTAGCGTTAGAGGGTTATGTTTAGTGTTAGGATTATGGTTCGGTTTAGGTTTAGGGTTAGGGTTATTTTTAGGTTTAGTGTTAAGGTTTTAGGGTTATATTGGTGTTAGGGATAGAGGTTTAGAGCTAGGGATAGGCTTAGGATTAAGGATAGACTTAGGTTTAGTTTAGGGTAAGGGTTAGGTTTAGGTTTAGGGTTTAGGGTTAGGGTTAGGGTAAGGGCTAGTTTTAGGGTTAGGGTTAGGGTTAGTGTTAGTGTTAGGGTTAGGTTAATGGTTAGGGTTAGTATTAGGTTTGGGTGACGGTAGGGTTTAAGGTGATGATTCAGCTTAGGGTTAGGTTTAGAGGGTAAGGTGTTAGGGTTATGTTTAGAGAGTTAGAGGTTTATGGTTAGGGTTAGGGTTAAGGTTAGTTTTAGAGGGTTACGGTTAGGGTTAGTATTAGGGTTTGAGGGTCAGTATTAGTGTTAGGGATAGAGGGTTAGGGCTAGGGATAGTGTTAGTCTTAGTATTAGATTACGGTTAGTTTCAGGGTTAGGGTTAGGGTTAGGGTTAGGTTTAGGGTTAGGTTTAGGATTAGGTTTAGTTTTAGGGTTAGGTTTAGGGTTAGTGTTAGGGTTAGGTTTAGTTTTAGGTTTAGGGTTAGGTTTAGGGTTAGGGTTAGGGTTAGGGTTAAAGTTATGGTTAGGTTTAGGGTTAGAGCGTTACAGGGATAGGGTTAGGGGTAGGCTTAGGCTTAGTGTTAGAGGGTTAGGGTTAGGGTTAAGGTTCTGTATAGGGTAAGGCTTAGGTTTAGGATTAGTGTTAGTGTTTGGGATAGCGTTACGGTTAGTATTAGCGTTAGTGTTTAGGTTAGGTTTAGGGTTAGACTGTTGGATGTTTAGGGTTATGGTTATGGTTATGGTTAGGTTTAGAGGGTTGGGGTTAGCATTATGGTTAGGTTTAGAGTTTTAGAGTTGGTCTTAGGGTCAGGGTTAGCGTTAGGCTTAGAGGTTAGGTTTAGTGTTAGGGTTAGGGTTAGGGATATGGTTAGGGTTAGAGGGTTAGAGGGTTAGGTTTAGAAGCTAAGGGATAGGGTTAGGGTTAGATTGTTAGTTTTAGGGTTAGGGTTATGTTTAGAGTTAGGGTTAGGGTCAGTGGGGCATAGGGTTAGGGTTCAGGTTAATGTTAGGGATATGGTCAGCATTAGATGGTTATTGTTAGGATTAGGGTTAGAGTTCGGGTTCACCGTAGAGGGTTATGGTTAGACTTATGGTTAAAGGGTTAGGGTTAGGGTTCGGGTTAACGTAAGGGTTAGGCTTAGGGCTAGGGTTAGAGAATTGGATGGTTATTGTTAGGTTTATGTTTATGGATATGTTTAGGGTTTGAGTTAGAGTTACTGTTACTGTTAGGGTTAGGTTTAATGTTTATTTTAGGGTTCAGTGTTACGGTCAGTTTTAGGGCTTGGGTTAGTGTTATGTGTTAGGGTTAGGGTTAGGGTTAGAGTTACAGTTAGGGTTAGATTTAGTATTAGGGTTAGGTTAGGTTTAGGGTTAGGGTTGGAGTATGGGTAAGGTTTAGGTTGAGGGTTGGTTTAAGGTTAGTGCGAGACTTAGGGTTAGGTTCGGGGTTACGTTTAGGGAGAGAGTGTTAGGGTTAGGGTTATGGTTAGGGTTAGGTTTATGGTTAGGGTTAGTGTTAGTGTTAGAGTTAGGGTTAGTGTTAGAGTAAGAGTTAGGGTTAGAGTTAGAGTTCACGTTAGAGGATTATCGTTAGACTTATGGTTAGAGGGTCAGGGTTAGTGTTCGGGATAGGGTAAGGATTAGGTTTAGGGTTAGGTTTAGGGTTAGCGTTAGGCTTAGGGTTAGGGTTAGGGTTAAGGTTAGAGGGTTAGGGTTAGGGTTAAGGTTAGCTTTAGGGTAAGACTTAGGTTTAGGATTAGGGTTAGTGTTAGGGTTAGCATTACGGTTAGTATTAGAGTTAAAGTTAGGGTTAGGTGTAGGTTTAGAGGGTTAGATGTTTAGGGTTAGGGTTATGGTTATGGTTAGGTTTAGTTAGGGCTAGTTTGAGGGTTAGGATTATGGTTAGGGATAGGTTTATGGTTAGGGTTAGTGTTAGTGTTAGGTTTAGGGTTAGGGTTAGAGTAAGTGTTAGGGTTAGGGATAGTGTTAGGGTTAGGCTAACGGTTAGGGTTAGGTTTTTGTTTGACTGACGGTTGGGTTTAGGGATATGGTTAGGATTAGGGGTAGGATTAGAGGGTAAGTGTTAGGGTTATGTTTAGAGAGTTAGAGGGATAGGGATAGGGTTGGGGTTAAGGTTAGGGTTAGAGGGTTACTGTTAGGGTTAGTGTTAGGGTTTGAGGGTTAGTATTAGTGAAGTTGTTAGAGGGTTAGGGCTAGGGCTATTTTTAGGGTCAGGGTTAGATTTAGAGTTAGTTTTAGGGTTAGGGTTAGGGTTAGAGTTAGGGTTTAGGGGTAGTTTTATTGTTTGGGTTAGGGTTAAGGTTTCTTTCAGTGTTAGAATTAGGGTTAGGTTAATGTTAGGGTTAGGCTTAGTTTTAGGGTTAGAGTTAGGATTAGTGTTTATGTTAGTGTTAGAGCATTAGAGGTTTAGTGTTAGGGATAGGGTTAGGCTTAGGGTTAGAGGGTTAGGGTTAGTGTTAATGTTAGGTTATGGTAAGGCATAGGTTTAGGATTAGGGTTAGTGTTAGGGTGAACATTATGGTTAGTATTAGGATTAGTGTTAGTGTTTGGTTTAGGGTTAGAATTTTGGATGTTTAGGATTAGGGTTATGGTTATGATTAGGTTTAGAGGGTTGGGGTTAGCGTTAGGGTTAGGTTTAGAGGATTAGGGTTGGTCTTAGGGTCAGGGTTAGTGTTAGGGTTAGAGGTTAGGTTTAGTGTTACTGTTAGTGTTAGGGCTATGGTTAGGGATAGAGGGATAGGTTTAGAGGCTTATTGATAGTGTTAGGTTTAGAGTGTTAGATTTATGGTTAGTGTTAGATTTAGGGTTAGGGTTAGTGTTAGAGGGTTAGAGGGTTAGGGTTCAGGTTAGTGTTAGGGATATGGTTAGCATTAGAGTGTTCTTGTTAGGATTAGGGTTAGGGTTACTGTTCACATTAGAGGATTATTGTTAGACTTATGGTTAGAGGGTTAGGGTTAGGGTTCGGGTTAGGGTAAGTGTTAGGGTTAGGGCTAGTGTTAGACGATTGGATGGTTACTGTTAGGGTTATGGTTATGGCTAGGGTTAGGGTTAGAGTGAGAATTACCGTTACTGTTAGGGTTAGGGTTAAGGTTTGTGTTAGGGTTTAGGTTTAGGGTTAGTGTTAGGGCTAGTGTTACTGTTAGGTGTTTGGGTTAGGGTTAGAGTTAGAGTTACAGTTAAAGTTAGATTTAGTGTTATGTTTAGGTTTAGGTTAGGTTTAGGGATAGAGTTAGGGTTAGGGTAAGGTTTAGGTTAAGGGTTAAATTTAGGGTTAGGATGAGGGTTAGGTTAAGGTTTGGGTTTACAATTAGGGTGAGAGTGTTAGGGTTAGGGTTATGGTTAGGGTTAGGTTTATGGTTAGGGTTAGTGTTAGTGTTACGGTTAGTGTTAGGTTTAGAGTTAGTGTAAGGTTTAGGGTTAGTTTAAGGGTTAGGATAACGTTTAGGGTTAGGATTAGGTTTCAGTGACGGTAGGGTTTTGGGTTATGGTTAGGCTTAGGGTAAGTATTAGAGGGTAAGTATTCGGGTGATATTTAGAGAGTTAGAGGTTTAGGGTTAGGGTGGGGATTAAGGTCAGGTTTAGAGGGTTATGTTTTGTGTTAAATTTAGGGTTTGAGGTTTAGTATTAGTGTTAGTGTTATAGGGTTAGGGCTAGGGCTAGGGTTAGGGTTAGGGTTCGGTTTAGGTTTAGTTTTAGCGTTAGGGTTAGGGTTAGGGTTAGGGTTTAGGGTTAGGGTTTGGGTTAGTGTTAGGGTTAGTTTTAGTGTTAGGGTTAGGGTTAGTGTTAGTGTTAGAGTTAGGGTTAAGTTTAGGTTTAGGGTTAGTGTTAGTGTTAGTATTAGGGTTAGAGTTTTTTTGATAGGGTTAGGCTTAGTGTTAGAGGGTTAGGGTTAGTGTTAGGGTGAGGTTTATGTTTAATGTTAGGGTTAGTGTTAGTGTTAGCTTCAGGGTTAGGGTTAGGGATAGAGTTAGGGTTAGTGTAAGAGTAAGTGTTAGGGTTAGGGTTAGTGTTAGGTTTAGGGTAAAACTTAGGTTTAGGATTAGGTTTGGGTGAGGGTTGGGTTTAGGGTTATGGTTAGGCTTAGGTTTACGATTAGAAGTTAAGTGTTAGAAGTTATCTTTAGAGAGTTAGAGGGTTAGGGTTAGGGTTAGGGTAACTGTTAGGTTTAGGATTAGGTTTGAGTGACGGTAGGATTTAGGCTTAAGGTTAGGCTTATGGTTAGGTTAGGGGGTAAGTGTTAGGGTTATGTTAGGGTTAGGGTTAGTGTTTATGTTAGGTTTATGGTTAGGGTTAGGGTTAAGGTTAGTTTCAGAGTGTTACCATTAGGGTTAGTGTGATGGTTTGAGTGTTAGTGTTAGTGTTAGGGATAGAGGTTTAGGGCTAGTGCTAGTGTTAGGCTTAGGCTTAGATATAGGGTTAGTTTAAGGGTTAGGGTTAGAGTTAGGGTTTAAGGTTAGGGTTAGGGTTAGAGTTAGGGTTAGTTGCAGGGTTAGCAATAGGGTTATATTTAGGGTTAGTGTTAGGGTTAGGTTTAGCTTTAGGGTTAGTGTTAGGGTTAGGGTTAGTGTTTATGTTAGGGTTAGAGCATTAGAGGTTTAGTGTTCGTGATAGGGTTAGGCTTAGGGTTAGAGAGTTAGGCTTAGTGTTAATGTTAGGTTATGGTAATGCATAGGTTTAGGATTAGGGTTAGTGTTAGGGTGAGCATTATGGTTAGTATTAGGTTTAGTGTTAATGTTAGGTTTAGGGTTAGAATATTGGATGTTTAAGATTAGAGTTATGGTTATGGTTAGGTTTAGAGGGTTGGAGTTAGCGTTAGGGTTAGGATTAGAGGGTTAGGGTTGGTCTTAGGGTCAGGGTTAGTGTTAGGGTTAGAGGTTAGGTTTAGTGTTAGTGTTAGGGTTAGGGCTATGGTTAGGGATAGAGGGATAGGTTTAGAGGCTTATTGATTGTGTTAGGTTTAGAGTGTTATATTTAGGTTTAGTGTTAGATTTAGGGTTAGGTTTAGGGTTAGAGGGTTAGAGGGTTAGGGTTCGGGTTAGTGTTACGGATATGGTTAGCATTAGTGGGTTATTGTTAGGATTATGGTTAGGGTTAGAGTTCACGTTAGAGGATTATGGTTAGACTTATGGTTAGAGTGTTAAGGTTAGGGTTCGTGTTAGGGTAAGTTTTAGGGATAGGGCTAGTGTTAGACGATTGGATGGTTAGTGTTAGGGTTATGGTTCTGGACAGGGTTAGGGTTAGAGTTAAAATTACCGTTACTGTTAGGGTTAGGGTTAAGGTTTGTGTTAGGGTTTAGGGTTAGGGTTAGTGTTAGGGCTAGTGTTAGTGTTAGGTGTTAGGGTTAGGGTTAGAGTTAGAGTTACAGTTAATGTTAGATTTAGTGTTAGGTTTAGGTTAGGTTTAGGGATAGGGTTCTGGTTAGAGTAAAGTTTAGGTTAAGGGTAAAATTTAGGGTTAGGGTGAGGGTTAGGTTAAGGTTTGGGGTTACAATTAGGGTGAGAGTGTTAGAGTTAGGGTTATGGTTAGGGTTAGGTTTAGGGTTAGTTTAAGGGTTAGGATAACGTTTAGGGTTAGGATTAGGTTTCAGTGACGGTAGGGTTTCGGGTTATGGTTAGGCTTAGGATAAGGATTAGAGGGTAAGTGTTCGGGTGATATTTAGAGAATTAGAGGGTTAGGGTTAGGGTGGGGATTAAGGTCAGGTTTAGAGGGTTATGGTTTGTGTTAAATTTAGGGTTTGAGGGTTAGTATTAGTGTTAGTGTTAGAGGGTTAGGGCTAGGGCTAGGGTTAGGCTTAGGGTTTTGTTTAGGGTTAGTTTTAGCATTAGGGTTAGGGTTACGGTTTAGGGTTAGGGTTTGGGTTAGTGTTAGGGTTAGTTTTAGTGTTAGGGTTAGGTTTAGTGTTAGTGTTAGAGTTAGGGTTAAGTTTAGGTTTAGGGTTAGTGTTAGTGTTAGTATTAGCGTTAGAGTGTTTGGAATATGGTTAGGCTTAGAGTTAGAGGGTTAGGGTTAGTGTTAGGGTTAGTGTTAGTGTGAGGTTTAGGTTTAATGTTAGGGTTAGTGTTAGTGTTTGGGTTAGGGTTAGGGATAGAGTTAGGGTTAGTGTAAGAGTAAGTTTTAGTGTTAGGGTTATTGTTAGGGTTAGGGTAAAACTTAGGTTTAGGATTAGGTTTGGGTGAGGTTTGGGTTTAGGGTTATGGTTAGGCTTAGGTTTACGATTAGAAGTTAAGTGTTAGAAGTTATGTTTAGAGAGTTAGAGGGTTAGGTTAGGGTTAGCGTTAGGGTTAGGTTTAGGTTTATGGTTAGGTTTAGTGTTAGTGTTAGGGTTAGCGTTAGGGTTAGAGTAAGTGTTAGGGTTAGGCTTAGTGTTAGGTTTAGGGTAACTGTTAGGGTTAGGATTAGGTTTGGGTGATGGTAGGATTTAGGCTTAAGGTTAGGCTTATGGTTACGTTAGGGGGTAAGTGTTAGGGTTATGTTTAGAGAGTTAGATGGTTATGGTTAGGGTTAGGGTTACGGTTAGTTTCAGAGTGTTACCATTAGGGTTAGTGTTAGGGTTTGAGTGTTAGTGTTAGTGTTAGGGATAGAGGGTTAGGGCTAGTGCTAGGGTTAGGCTTAGGCTTAGATATACGGTTAGTTTAAGGGTTAGCGTTAGTGTTAGGTTTTAAGGTTAGGGTTAGGGTTAGAGTTAGGGTTAGTTGCAGGGTTAGGGATAGGGTTAGGTTTAGGGTTAGTGTTAGGGTTAGGTTTAGCTTTAGATTTAGGGTTAGGGTTAGGGTTAGTGTTAGTTTTAGGTTTAGAGCATTAGAGGGATAGGGTTAGGGGAAGGGTTAGAGTTAGAGTTAGTTTTATGGTTAGGGTTAGTGTTAGGGTTTAGGGGTAGTTTTAGGGTTTGGGTTAGGGTTAGAGTTTCTTTTAGTGTTAGAATTAGGGTTAGGTTTAGTGTTAGGGTTAGGTTTAGTTTTAGGGTTCGGGTTTAGGGTTAGTGTTTATGTTAGGGTTAGAGCATTAGAGGTTTAGTGTTCGGGATAGGGTTAGGCTTAGGGTTAGAGAGTTAGGCTTAGTGTTAATGTTAGGTTATGGTAAGGCATATGTTTAGGATTAGGGTTAGTGTTAGGGTGAGCATTATGGTTAGTATTAGGATTAGTGTTAGTGTTAGGTTTAGGGTTAGAATGTTGGATGTTTAGGATTAGAGTTATGGTTATGGTTAGGTTTAGAGGGTTGGGGTTAGCGTTAGGGCTAGGATTAGAGGGTTAGGGTTGGTTTTAGGGTCAGGGTTAGTGTTAGGGTTAGAGGTTAGTTTTAGTGTTATTGTTAGGGTTAGGGCTATGGTTAGAGATAGAGGGGTAGTTTTACAGGCGTATTGATAGTGTTAGGTTTAGAGTGTTAGATATAGGGTTAAGGTTAGATTTATGGTTAGGGATAGGGTTAGAGGGTTTGAGGGATAGGGTTCGGGTTAGTGTTAGGGAGATATTTATGTTTAGAGGGTTATTGTTATGATTATGGTTAGGGTTAGGGTTCACGTTAGAGGATTATGGTTAGACTTATGGTTTGAGGGTTAGGGTTAGGGTTCGGGTTAGGGTAAGTGTTAGTGTTAGGGCTAGTGTTAGACGATTGGATGGTTAGTGTTAGGGTTATGGTTATGGATAAGGTTAGGGTTAGAGTTAGAATTACCGTTACTGTTAGGGTTAGGGTTAAGGTTTGTGTTAGGGTTTAGGGTTAGGGTTAGGGTTAGAGCTAGTGTTAGTGTTAGGTGTTAGGGTTAGGGTTAGAGTTAGAGTTAGAGTTAATGTTAGATTTAGTGTTAGGTTTAGGATAGGTTTAGGGATATGGTTGGGGTTAGGGTAAGGTTTAGGTTAAGGGTTAAGTTTAGGGTTAGGGTTAGGTTAAGGTTTGGGGTTACAATTAGGGTGAGAGCGTTAGGGTTATGGTTATGTTTAGGCTTAGGTTTATGGTTACGGTTAGCGTTAGGTTTAGAGTAAGTGTTAGGTTTAGGGTTAGTTTAAGAGTTACGGTAACGTTTAGGGTTAGGATTAGGTTTCAGTGACGGTAGGGTTTAGGGTTATGTTTAGGCTTATGGTTAGGTTAGGGGGTAAGTGTTAGGGTTATGTTTAGAGAGTTAGAGGGTTAGGGTTAGGGTTAGGGTTAAAGTTAGTTTCAGAGTGTTACCGTTAGGGTTAGTGTGAGGGTTTGATTGTTAGTGTTAGTGTTAGTGATAGAGGGTTAGGGCTAGTGTAGGGTTAGGCTTAGGCTTAGATTTAGGGTTAGTTTCAGGGTTAGGGTTATGGTTAGGGTTTAAGGTTAGGGTTAGAGTTAGGGTTAGTTACAGGGTTAGGGATTGGTTAGGTTTAGGGTTAGTGTTAGGGTTAGGGTTAGGTTTAGGGTTAGGGTCAGAGTTAGTGTTAGTTTTAGGTTTAGAGCATTAGAGGGATAGGGTTAGGGGAAGGGTTAGGCTTAGGGGTAAGGTTAGGCTTAGGGTTAGAGGTTTAGGTTTAGGGTTAAGGTTAGGTTTAGGGTAAGGCCTAGGTTTAGGATAATGGTTAGTGTTATTGTTAGCGTTAAGGTTAGTATTAGGGTTAGGGTTAGGGTGAGCTTTAGGGTTAGAGGGTTTGATGTTGAGGGTTCGGGTTATGGTTATGGTTATGTTCAGAACGTTGGGGTTAGCGTTAGGGTTAGATTTAGAGGGTTAGATTTCGTCTTAGGGTCAGGGTTTTGGTTAGCGTTAGGGTTAGGTTTAGAGGGTTAGGTTTAGAGGCTTATTGATAGGGTTAGGGTTAGGGTGTTATAGGATTAGTGTTAGGTTTAGTGTTAGGGTAACGGCTATAGGGTTAGAGGGTTAGGGTTCGGGTTAGTGTTAGGGATATGGTTAGCATTAGAGGGTTATTGTTAGGATTATGTTTACTGTTAGGGTTCACATTAGAGGATTATGGTTAGAATTATGGCTAGAGGGTTAGGGTTAGGGTTCGGGTTAGGGTAAGTTTTAGAGTTAGGGTTAGTGTTAGGTATAGGGCTAGGTTTAGGGTTAGGGTTAGGGTTAGTGTTAGTGTTAGGGTTAGAGCGTTAGAGGGTTAGTGTTAGGGATAGGTTTAGTCTTCGGGTTAGAGAGTTAAGGTTAGTGATAGGGTTACTGTTCGATTTAGGGTTAGTGTTAGGTTTAGTGTTAGGTTTAGTGTTAGTGTTAGTGTTAGGGTTAGGCTTAGAGTGTTTGGGATAGGGTTAGGCTTAGAGTTAGAGTGTTAGGGTTAGTGTTATGGTTATGGTTAGGTTTACGGTTAGGTTTAGGGTTAGGGTTAGGCTTAGGGTTAGGGTCAAGTTTTCGGTTAGCATTAGGTTTGGGTGACGTTTGGGTTTAGAGTTACGTTTAGGCTTAGGTTTAGGAATAGAATTTAAGTTTTAGGGTTATGTTTAGAGAGTTAGAGGGTTAGGGTTAGGGTTAAGGTTAAGTTTAGGGTTAGAGTGTTACGGTTAGGGTTAGTGTTATGGTTTGAGGGTTAATATTAGTGTTAGTGATAGAGGGTTAGTGCTAGGGATAGGGTTCGGTTTAGGGTTAGAGTTAGGGTTAGTTTTAGGGTTAAGGTTAGCGTTAGGGTTTAGGGTTCCGGTTAGGGTTAGGGTTAGTTTTATGATTAGGGTTAGTGTTAGTGTTAGTGTTAGGGTTAGGGTTAGGGTGACTGTAAGGGTTAGTTTTAGGGTTAGTGTTACTGTTAGGTTTAGGGTTAGTGTTAGGGATAGGGTTAGGTTTAGGGTTAGGTTAGGGTTAGTGTTAGTGTTAGGTTTAGGGTTAGAATGTTGGATGTTTAGGATTAGGGTTATGGTTATGGTTAGGTTTAGAGAGTAGGGGTTAACGTTACAGTTAGGTTGAGGGTTAGGGTTGGTCTTAGGGTCAGGGTTAGTGTTAGGTTTAGAGGTTAGGTTTAGTGTTAGTGTTAGGGTTATGGCTATGGTTAGGGATAGAGGGGTAAGTTTGGAGGCTTATTGATAGTGTTAGGTTTAGAGTGTTAGATTTAGTGTTAGGTTTAGATTTAGGGTTAGGGTTAGGGTTAGAGATTTAGAGGGTTACGGTTAGGGTTAGGGTAACGTTTAGGGTTAGGATTAGGTTTCAGTGACGGTAGGGTTTCGGGTTATGGTTAGGCTTACGGTAAGGATTAGAGGGTAAGTGTTCGGGTGATATTTAGAGAGTTAGAGGGTTAGGGTTAGGGTGGGGATTAAGGTCAGGTTTAGAGGGTTATGTTTTGTGTTAAATTTAGGGTTTGAGGGTTAGTATTAGTGTTAGTGTTAGAGGGTTAGGGCTAGGGCTAGGGTTAGGGTTAGGGTTCGTTTTAGGGTTAGTTTTAGCGTTAGGGTTAGGGTTAGGGTTAGGGTTTAGGGTTAGGGTTTGGGTTAGTGTTAGGGTTAGTTTTAGTGTTAGGGTTAGGGTTAGTGTTAGTGTTAGAGTTAGGGTTAAGTTTAGGTTTAGGGTTAGTGTTAGTGTTAGTATTAGGGTTAGAGTGTTTGTGATAGGGTTAGACTTAGTGTTAGAGGGTTAGGGTTAGTGTTAGGGTTAGTGTTAGGGTGAGGTATAGGTTTAATGCTAGGGTTAGTGTTAGTGTTAGGGTTAGGGTTAGGGTTAGGGATACAGTTAGGTTTAGTGTAAGAGTAAGTGTTAGGGTTAGGGTTAGTGTTATGGTTAGGGTAAAACTTAGGTTTAGGATTAGGTTTGGGTGAGGGTTGGGTTTAGGGTTATGGTTAGGCTTAGGTTTACGATTAGAAGTTAAGTGTTAGAAGTTATGTTTAGAGAGTTAGAGGGTTAGGGTGGGATTAAGGTCAGGTTTAGAGGGTTACGGTTTGTGTTAAATTTAGGGTTTAAGGGTTAGTATTAGTGTTAGGGTTAGAGGGTTAGGGCTAGTGCTAGGGTTAGGGTTAGGGTTAGGGTTTAGGGTTATGGTTTGGGTTAGGGTTATGGTTAGTTTTAGTGCTAGGGTTAGGGTTAGTGTTAGTATTAGAGTTAGGGTTAAGTTTAGGTTTAGGGTTAGTGTTAGTATTAGGGTTAGAGGTTTTGGGATAGCGTTAGGCTTAGAGTTAGAGGGTTAGGGTTAGTGTTAGGGTTAGTGTTAGGTTTAGGGTTAGGTTTAGGTTTAATGTTAGGGTTAGGGTTAGTGTTAGGGTTAGGGTTAAGGTTAGGGTTAGGGTTAGTGTAAGAGTAAGTGTTAGTGTTAGGGTTAGGTTAAAGCTTAGGTTTAGGATTAGGTTTGGGTGAGGGTTGGGTTTAGGGTTATGGTTAGGCTAGGTTTTTGATTAGAAGTTAAATGTTAGAAGTTATGTTTAGAGAGTTAGAGGGTTAGGGTTAGGGTTAGGGTTAGGGTTAGGGTTAGGTTTATGGTTAGGGTTAGTGTTAGTGTTAGGTTTAGGGTTAGGGTTAGAGTAAGTGTTAGGGTTAGGGATAGTGTTAGGGTTACGCTAACGGTTAGGGTTAGGATTTGGTTTGACTGACGGTTGGGTTTAGAGATATGGTTAGACTTAGGGGTAGGATTAGAGGGTAAGTGTTAGGGTTATGTTTAGAGAGTTAGAGGGTTAGGGTTAGGGTTAGGGTTAAGGTTAGTTTCAGAGTGTTACCGTTAGGGTTAGTGTGAGGGTTTGAGGGTTAGTGTTAGTGTTAGGAAAGAGGGTTAGGGCTAGTGCTAGGGTAAGTCTTAGGCTTAGATTTAGGGTTAGTTTCAGGGTTAGGGTTAGAGTTAGGGTTTATGGTTAGGGTTAGGGTTAGAGTTATGCTTAGTTGCAGGGTTAGGTATAGGGTTAGGTTTAGGGTTAGTGTTAGGGTTAGGGTTATGTTTAGGGTTAGGGTTAGGGTTAGTGTTAGTTTTAGGTTTAGAGCGTTAGAGGGATAGGGTTAGGGGAAGGGTTAGGCTTAGGGGTAGGGTTAGGCTTAGGGTTAGAGGTTTAGGTTTAGGGTTAACGTTAAATTTAGGGTAAGGCCTAGGTTTAGGATTATGGTTAGTGTTAGTGTTAGCGTTAAGGTTAGTATTAGGGTTAGGGTTAAGGTGAGCTTTAGGGTTAGACGGTTGGATGTTGAGGGTTAGGGTTATGGTTATGGTTATGTACAGAGGGTTGGGGTTAGCGTTAGGGTTAGGTTTAGAGGGTTAGGGTTCGTCTTATGGTCAGGGTTAGGGTTAGTGTTAGGGTTAGGTTTAGAGGGTTAGTTTTAGAGGCTTATTGATAGTGTTAGGGTTAGGGTGTTAGATATAGGATTGGGGTTAGGTTGAGTGTTAGGGTTACGGTTAGATGGTTAGAGGGTTAGGGTTCGGGTTTCAGTTAGGGATATGGTTAGCATTGGAGGGTTATTGTTAGGATTATGTTCACGGTTATGGTTCACGTTATAGTATTATGGTTAGAATTATGGCTAGAGTGTTGGGGGTAGGGTTAGGGTTAGGGTAAGTTTTAGAGTTAGGGTTAGTGTTTAGGATAGCGTTAGGTTTAGGTTTAGGGTTAGGGTTGGTGTTAGTGTTAGCGTTAGAGCGTTAGAGGGTTAGTGTTAGGGATAGGGTTAGGCATAGGGTTAGAGAGTTAGGGTTAGTGATAGGGTTACTGTTAGGTTTAGGGTTACGTTTAGGTTTAGTGTTAGGGTTAGGGTTATGGTTAGGGTTCGGGTTAGGGTTAGAGTGTTTGGGATAGGGTTAGGCTTAGAGTTAGAGTGTTAGGGTTAGTGTTAGGGTTAGTGTTAGGTTTAGGGTTAGGTTTAGGGTTAGGGTTAGGGTCAAGTTTTGGGTTAGGATTAGGTTTGTGTGACGTTTGGGTTTAGGGTTATGGTTAGGCTTAGGGTTAGGATTAGAATTTAAGTGTTAGGGTTATGTTTAGTGAGTTAGAGGGTTAGGGTTAGGGTTTGGGTTAGGGTTAGGGTTAGGGTTAGGGTTAGATGGTTATGGTTAGGGTTAGTGTTAGGGTTTGAGGGTTAGTATTAGTGTTAGTGATAGAGGGTTAGGGCTAGGGATAGGGTTAGGTTTAGGGTTAGAGTTAGGGTTAGTTTGAGGGTTAAGGTTAGCTTTAGGGTTTAGGGTTCGGTTTAGGGTTAGGGCTAATTTTATGATTAGGGTTAGTGTTAGTGTTAGTGTTAGGGTTAGGGTTAGGTTGAGGGTAAGTGTTAGTGTTAGTGTTAGGGTTAGGGTTAGGTTTAGGGTTAGTGTTAGGGATAGGGTTAGGTTTAGGGTTTGGTTAGGGTTAGTGTTAGTGTTAGGGATAGGGTTAGAGCGTTAGAGCGATAGGGTTTTGGGTAGGGTTAGGCTTAGTGTTAGAGGGTTAGGGTTAGGGTTAATGTTAGGTTTAGGTAAGGCTTAGATTTCGGATTATGGTTAGTGTTAGGGTTAGCGTTACGGTTAGTATTAGTTTTAGGGTTAGGGTTAGGTTTAGGGTTAGAGGGTTGGAAGTTTAGGTTTATGGTTATGGTTATGGTTAGGTTTAGAGGGTTGGGGTTTGCGTTAGGGTTAGGTTTAGAGGGTTTATTTTTGGACTTAGGGTCAGGGTTAGCGTTAGGCTCAGAGGTTAGATTGAGTTTTAGTGTTGGTGTGAGTGTTATGGTTAGAGTTAGAGGGGTAGAGGTTAGGTTTGGGGTTCGGGTTAGGGTTAGGGTTAGAGGCTTAGGTATAGGGTTAGGATTAGAGTGTTAGTTTTAGGGTTAAGGTTAGGTTTAGTGTTAGGGTTATGGTTAGAGGGTTAGAGGGTTAGGGTATGGTTAGTGTTAGGGATATGGTTAGCATTAGAGGGTTATTGTTAGGATTAGGGTTAGGGTTAGGGTTCACGTTAGAGGATTATAGTTAGCCTCATTGTTAGAGGGTTAGGGTTAGGTTTAGGTTTCGGGTTTTGGTAAGGATTAGTGTTAGGGCTACGGTTAGAAGATTGGATGGTTAGTGTTAGGGTTATGTTTATGGATAGGGTTAGGGTTAGATTTAGAGTTACTGTTACTGTTAGGGTTAGGGTTAAAGTTGGTGTTAGGGTTTAGGCTTAGGGTTACTGTTAGGGCTAGGGTTAGTGTTAGGTGTTAGGGTTAGGATTAGTGTTAGAGTTACAATTAGGGTTAGATTTAGTGTTAGTTTTAGTTTAGGTTTAGGGTTAGATTTGGAGTAAGGCTAAGGTTTATGTTAAGTGTTAGGTTTAGGGTTATATTGAGACTTAGGTTTATGTTTCGGGTTATATTTAGTGTGAGAGTGTTATGGTTAGGGTTATGGATAGGGTTAGGTTTATGTTTAGGGTTAGTGTTAGTTTTAGCGTTAGGGTTAGAGTTAGTGTTAAGTGTAGGGTAACTGTTAGGGTTAGGACTAGGTTATGGTGATGGTTGGGTTTAGGGTTTTGGTTAGTTTTAGGGTAAGGATTAGAGGGTAAGTTTTAGGGTTATGTTTAGAGAGTTAGAGGGTTATGGTTAGGGTGTGGGTTTAGGTTTGGGTTAGAGGGTTTCGGTTAGTGTTAATGTTAGGGTTTCAGGGTTAGTATTAGTGTTAGGTTTACAGGGTTAGGGCTAGGGATAGTGTTACGGTTAGGGTTAGATTTAGGGTTAGATTTAGGGTTAGGGTTAGGGTTTAGGGTTAGGGGTAGAGTTAGGGTTAGGGTTAGGGTTAATTTTAGGGTTAGGGTTAGGGTTAGTGTTAGGGTTATGGATTGGATTAGTGTTAGTGTTAGGGTTAGAGCGTTAGAGGGTTAGGGTTAGGGATAGGGTTAGGCTTAGGGTTAGATTGTTAGGGTTGGTGTTAGTGTGAGGGTTAGGTTTAGTTTTAGGGTTAGGGTTAGTGTTAGGTTTAGGGTTAGTGTTAGGGTTAGGTTAATGGTTAGGGTTAGTATTAGGTTTGGGTGATGGTAGGGTTTAAGGTTATGATTCAGCTTAGGGTTAGGTTTTGAGGGTGTTAGGGTTATGTTTAGAGAGTTAGTGGGTTATGGTTAGGGTTAGGGTTAAGGTTAGGTTTAGAGGGTTAGGGTTAGTGTTAGGGTTTGAGGGTTAGTATTAGTGTTAGGAATATAGGGTTAGGGCTAGGGATTGTGTTAGTCTTAGGGTTAGATTACAGTTAGTTTCAGGGTTAGGGATAGGGTTAGGGTTTAGGGTTAGGGTTAGGTTTAGGATTAAGGTTAGTTTTAGGGTTAGGGTTAGGGTTAGGTTTAGGGTTAGTGTTAGGGTTAGGTTTAGTGTTAGGGTTAGGGTTAGGTTTAAGGTTAGGGTTAGGGTTACTGTTAGTGTTAGGGTTAGAGCGTTACAGGGATATGTTTTAGCGGTAGTGTTAGGCTTAGGGTTAGAGGGTTAGATTTAGGGTTAAGGTTCGGTTTAGGGTAAGGCTTAGGTTTAGGATTAGTGTCAGTGTTTGGGTTAGCATTACGGTTAGTATTAGGGTTAGTGTTAGGGTTCGGTTTAGGGTTAGACCGTTGGATGTTTAGGGTAATGGTTATGGTTATGGTTAGGTTTAGAGTGTTGGGGTTAGCATTAGGGTTAGGATTAGAATTTTAGAGTTGGTGTTATGGTCAGGTTTAGCGTTAGGGTTAGAGGTTAGGTTTAGTGTTAATGTTAGGGTTAGGGTTAGGGTTATGGTTAGGGTTAGAGGGTTAGAGGGTTAGAGTTAGGGTTAGGTTTGGGGTAAGACTTAGGTTTAGGATTAGGGTTAGTGTTTGGGTTAGCGTTACGGTTAGTATTTGGGTTAATGTTAGGGTTAGGTGTAGGTTTAGAGGGTTGGATGTTTAGGGTTAGGGTTATGGTTATGGTTAGGTTTAGTTAGGGTTAGTTTGGGGTTAGGTTTACGGTTAGGGTTAGGTTTACGGTTAGGGTTAGTGTTAGTGTTAGATTTAGGGTTAGGGTTAGAGTATGTGTTAGGGTTAGGGATAGTGTTAGGGTTACGCTAACGGTTAGGGTTAGGATTTGGTTTGACTGACGGTTGGGTTTAGGGATATGGTTAGGCTTAGGGGTAGGATTAGAGGGTAAGTGATGGGGTTATGTTTAGAGAGTTAGAGGGTTATGTTTAGGGTTAGGGTTAAGGTTAGGTTTAGAGGGTTACGATTACGCTTAGTGTTAGGGTTTGAGGGTTAGTATTAGTGTTAAGGATCGAGGGTTAAGGCTAGGGATAGTGTTAGTCTTAGGGTTAGATTACGGTTAGTTTCAGGGTTAGGGTTAGGGTTAGGATTAGGGTTAGTTTTTAGGTTAGGGTTAGGGTTAGGGTTTGTGTTAGGGTTAGGTTTAGTGTTAGGGTTAGGGTTAGGGTTAGGGTTAGGTTTAGGTTTAGGGTTAGGGTTAGTGTTAGTGTTAGGTTTAGAGCGTTACAGGGATAGGGTAAGCGGAAGGGTTAGGCTTAGGGTTAGAGGGTTAGGGTTAGGGTTAAGGTTCGGTTTAGGGTAAGGCTTAGGTTTATGATTAGGGTTAGTGTTTGGGTTAGCGTTACGGTTAGTATTAGGGTTAGTGTTAGGGTTAGGTTTAGGGTTAGACAGTTGGATGTTTAGGGTTATGGTTAGGGTTAGGGTTAGGGTTCGTGTTAGGATTAGGTTTAGTATTAGGGTTAGTGTTAGGGTTCAGGTTAGGTTTAGGTTTAGGGTTAGGGTTACTGTTAGTGTTAGTGTTAGAGCGTTACAGGGATAGGCTTAGGGGAAGGGTTAGGCTTAGGGTTAGAGGGTTAGGGTTAGGGTTATGGTTCGATTTAGGGTAAGGCTTAGGTTTAGGATTAGGGTTAGTGTTTGGGTTAGCGTTACGGTTAGTATTAGGGTTAGTGTTAAGGTTAGGTTTAGGGTTAGACGGTTGGATGTTTAGGGTTATGGTTATGGTTATGGTTAGGTTTAGAGGGTTGGGGTTAGAGTTAGGGTTAGATTTAGAGATTTAATGTTGGTGTTAGGGTCAGGTTTAGCGTTAAGTTTAGAGGTTAGGTTTAATGTTAGGGTTAGGGTTAGGGTTCGGGTTAGGGCTAGAGGCTTAGAGGGTTAGGGATCAGGTTAGTGTTAGGGATATGATTAGCATTAGAATGTTATTGTTAGAATTAGGGTTAGGGTTAGGGTTAGGGTTCTTGTTACAGGATTATTGCTAGCCTTATGGTTATAGGGTTAGGGTTAGGTTTAGGGTTCGAGTTAAGGTAAGGATTAATGTTAGGGCTAGGGTTAGAGGATTGGATGGTTAGTGTTAGGGTTATGTTTATGTATAGGGTTAGGGTTAGAGTTAGAGTTACTGTTACTGTTAGGGTTAGGGTTAAAGTTGGTGTTAGGGTTTAGGGTTAGGGTTAGTATTAGGGCTAGGGTTAGTGTTAGGTGTTAGGGTTAGTGTTAGTGTTAGAGTTACAGTTAGGGTTAGATTTAGTGTTAGGTTTAGTTTAGGGTTAGGGTTAGGTTTGGAGTAAGGCTAAGGTTTAGGTTAAGGGTTAGGTTTAGGGTTATATTGAGACTTAGGGTTTAGTTTGGGTTTAAGTTTAGGGTGAGAGTGTTATGGTTAGGGTTATGGTTAGGGTTAGGTTTATGGTTAGGGTTAGTGTTAGTTTTAGCGTTAGGGTTAGGGTTAGAGTAAGTGTTAGGGTTAGGGTTAGTGTTAGGTGCAGGGTAACTGTTAGGGTTTGGATTAGGTTTGGGTGACGGTTGGGTTTAGGGTTTTGGTTAGTCTTAGGGTAAGGATTAGAGGGTAAGTTTTAGGGTTATGTTTAGAGAGTTAGATGGTTATGGTTAGGGTGTGGGTTTAGGTTTTGGTTAGAGGGTTACGGTTAGTGTTAATGTTAGGGTTTCAGGGTTAGTATTAGTGTTAGGTTTACAGGGTTAGGGCTAGGGATAGTGTTAGGGTTAGGGTTAGATATAGGGTTAGATTTAGCATTAGGGTTATGGTTTAGTGTTAGGGTTAGTGTTAGGGTTAGGGTTAGGGTTAGGGTTAGCATTAATTTTAGCGTTAGGGTTAGGGTTATGAATTGGGTTAGTGTTAGTGTTAGGGTTAGAGCGTTAGAGGGTTAGGTTTAGGGATAGGGTTAGGCTTAGGGTTAGAGTGTTAGAGTTAGTGTTAGTGTTATGGTTAGGTTTAGGGTTAGGGTCAGGGTTAGTGTTAGGGTTAGGGTTATTGTTAGGGTTAGGTTAACGGTTAGGCTTAGGATTAGGTTTGGGTGACGGTAGGGTTTAAGGTTATGATTAAGCTTAGGGTTAGGTTTAGAGAGTAAGTTTTAGGGTTATGTTTAGAGAGTTAGAGGGTTATGGTTAGGGTTAGGGTTAAGGTTAGGTTTAGAGGGTTACGGTTAGGGTTAGTGTTAGGGTTTGAGGGTTAGTATTAGTGTTAGGGATAGAGGGTTAAGGCTAGGGATAGTGTTCGTCTTTGGGTTAGATTATGGTTAGTTTCAGGGTTAGGGTTAGGTTTTAGGGTTAGGGTTAGGTTTAGGATTAGGGTTAGCTTTAGGGTTAGGGTTAGGGTCAGGGTTAGGGTTAGTGTTAGGGTTAGGTTTAGTGTTAGGGTTAGTGTTAGGTTTAGGTTTCGGGTTAGGGTTAGTGTTAGTGTTAGGGTTAGAGCGTTACAGGGAAAGGGTTAGGGGTTGGGTTAGGCTTAGGGTTAGAGTGTTAGGGTTAGGTTTAAGTTTCGGTTTAGGGTAAGGCTTAGGTTTAGGTTTAGGGTTAGTGTTTGGGTTAGCATTACGGTTAGTATTAGGGTTAGTGTTAGGGTTAGGTTTAGGGTTAGATGGTTGGATGTTTAGGGTTATGGTTATGGTTATGGTTAGGTTTAGGGGGTTGGGGTTAGCGTTAGGGTTAGGTTTAGAAGTTTAGGGTTGGTGTTAGAGTCAGGGTTAGCGTTAGGCTTAGAGGTTAGGTTTAGTGTTAGGGTTAGGGTTAAGTTTAGGGTTATGGTTAGGGTTAGAGGGTTAGAGGGTTTGGTTTAGAGGCTTAGCGATAGGGTTGGGGTTAGATTGTTAGTTTTACGTTTAGGGTTAGGTTTATTGTTAGGGATAGGGCTAGAGGGATAGAGGGTTAGGGTTCGGGTTAGTGTTAGGGATATGGTTAGCATTAGAGGGTTATTGTTAGGATTAGCGTTAGGGTTCGGGTTCACCGTAGAGGATTATGGTTAGACTTATTGTTAAAAGGTTAGGGTTAGGGTTCGGGTTAGGGTAAGATTTAGGCTTAGGGCTAGGGTTAAACAATTGGATGGTTATTGTTAGGTTTATGTTTATGGATATGTTCAGGGATAGAGTTAGAGTTACTGTTACTGTTAGGGTTAGGTTTAATGTTTGTTTTAGGGTTTAGTGTTAGGGTCAGTGTTAGGGCTAGGGTTAGTGTTAGGTGTTAGTGTTAGGGTTAGGGTTAGAGTTACAGTTAGTGTTAGATTTAGTGTTAGGCTTAGGTTAGGTTTAGGGTTAGTTTGGAGTATGGGTAAGATTTAGGTTAAGGGTTAGGTTTAAGGTTAGGGTGAGACTTAGGGTTAGGTTTGGGGTTACATTTAGGGTGAGAGTGTTAGGGTTAGGTTTATGGTTAGGGTTAGGTTTATGGTTAGTGTTAGTGTTAGTGTTAGAGTTAGGGTTAGTGTTAGAGTAAGTGTTAGGTTTAGAATTATAGTTCACGTTAGAGGATTATCGTTAGACTTATGGTTAGAGGGTTAGTGTTAGTGTTCGGGTTAGGGTAAGGATTAGGTTTGGGCTTCGGTTTAGGGTTAGCTTAGGTTTAGGGCTTAGAGTTAGGGTAAGGGTTAGGGTTAGGGTTAGGGTTAGTTTTATGGTTTGGGCTTGTGTTAGTGTTAGAGTTAGTTTTATTTTTAGAGTAAGTGTTAGGGTTAGGGTTAGTGTAAGGTTTAGGGTAACGTTTAGGGTTAGGATTAGGTTTCAGTGACGGTAGGGTTTAGGGTTATGGTTAGCCTTAGGGAAAGTATTAGAGGGTAAGTGTTCGGGTGATATTTAGAGAGTTAGAGGGTTAGGGTTAGGGTCGGGATTAAGGTCAGGGTTAGAGGGTTACAGTTTGTGTTAAATTTAGGGTTTGAGGGTTAGTATTAGTGTTAGGGTTTGAGGGTTAGGGCTAGGGCTAGGGTTAGGGTTAGGTTTAGGGTTAGTTTTAGGGTTAGGGTTAGGGTTAGGGTTTAGGGTTAGAACGTTGGATGTTTAGGATTAGGTTTATGGTTATGATTAGGTTTAGAGGGTTGGGGTTAGTGTTAGGGTTAGGTTTGGAGGTTTAGGGTTGATCTTAGGGTTAGGGTTAGCGTTAGGGTTAGAGGTTAGTTTTAGTGTTAGGGTTAGTGTTAGCGTTATGGTTAGGGTTAGAGGTTTAGAGGTTTAGGTTTAGGGTTCGGCTTAGGGTTAGGGTTAGCGTTAGGGTTAGGTTTATGGTTATGGTTAGGGTTTGGGTTAGTGTTAGGGTTAGAGCGTTAGAGGTTTAGGGTTAGGGGTAGGGTTAGGCTTAGGGCTAGACGGTTAGGTTTTGGGTTAGTGTAAGTGATATGGTTAGCATTAGAGGGTTATTGTTAGGATTAGGGTTAGGGTTAGGGTTCACGTTAGGGGATTATGGTTAGACTTATGAATAGAGGGTTATGGTTAGGGTTCGGGTTATGGTAAGGGTTTGGCTTAGGGCTAGGGTTAGACAATTGAATGGTTATTGTTACATTTATGTTTATGGATATGTTTACGTTTAGAGTTAGATTTACTGTTACTTTTAGGGTTAGGGTTAAGTTTTGTGTTAGGATTTAGGGTTAGGGTTAGAGTTAGGGCTAGGGTTAGTGTTAGGTGTTAGGGTTATGGTTAGTGTTAGAGTTACAGTTAGGGTTAGATTTAGTGTTAGGGTTAGTTTAGGTTTAGGGTTAGGGTTGGAGTAAGGCTAAGGTTTAGGTTAAGGATTAATTTTAGGGTTATATTGAGACTTAGGTTTAGGTTTGGGGTTACGTTTAGTGTGAGAGTGTTACGGTTAGGTTATGGTTAGGGTTAGGTTTATGGTTAGGGTTAGTCTTAGTTTTAGCGTTAGGTTAGGGTTAGAGTAAGTGTTTGGGTTAGGGTTAGTGTTAGGTTTAGTGTAACTGTTAGGGTTATGATTAGGTTTGGGTGACGGTTGGGTTTAGGGTTAGGGTTAGTCTTAGGGTAAGGATTAGAGGGTAAGTTTTAGTGTTATGTTTAGAGAGTTAGATGGTTATGGTTAGGGTGTGGGTTTAGGTTTGGGTTAGAGCGTTACGGTTAGTGTTAATGTTAGGTTTCAGGGTTTGTATTAGTGTTAGGTTTACAGGGTTAGGGCTAGGGAAAATGTTAGGTTTAGGGTTAGATTTAGGTTTATATTTAGATTTCGGGTTAGGGTTAGGGTTTATGGTTAGGGTTAGTTTTAGGGTTAGGGTTAGGGTTAGGGTTAGGGTTAGTGTTAGGTTTATGGTTTCGGTTAATGTTAGGGTTAGAGCGTTAGTGGGTTAGGGTTAGGGCTAGGGTTAGGCTTAAGGTTAGAGTGTTAGGGTTAGTGTTAGTATTATGGTTAGGTTTAGGGTTAGGGTCAGGGTTAGTGTTAGGGTTAGGTTTAGTGTTAATGTTAGGTTAACGGTTAGGGTTAGTATTAGGTTTGGGTGACGGTAGGGTTTAAGGTTATGATTCAGCAATGGGTTAAGTTTAGAGGGTAAGTGTTAGGGTTATGTTTAGAGAGTTAGAGGGTTATGGTTAGGGTTAGGATTAAGGTTAGGTTTAGAGGGTTATGGTTAGGGTTAGTGTTAGGGTTTGAGGGTTAGTATTAGTGTTAGAGATAGAGGGTTAGGGCTAGGGATAGTGTTAGTCTTAGGGTTAGATTACGGTTAGTTTCAGCGTTAGGGTTAGGGTTTAGGGTTAGGGTTAGGTTTAGGATTAGGGTTAGTTTTAGGGTTAGGGTTATGGTTAGTGTTAGGGTTAGGGTTAGTGTTAGGGTTAGGTTTAGGGTTAGGGTTAGGGTTAGTGTTAATGTTAGGGTTAGAGCGTTACAGGGATAGGGTTAGGGGTACGGTTAGGCTTAGGGTTAGAGGGTTAGGGTTAGGGTTTAGGTTCGGTTTATGGTAAGGCTTAGGTTTAGGATTATTTTTAGTGTTTGGGTTAGCATTACCGTTAGTATTAGTGTTAGTGTTAGGGTTAGTTTTAGGGTTAGGGTTAGGGTTAGGGTTATGGCTAGGGTTTGAGGGTTAGAGGGTTAGTTTTAGAGGCTTAAGTATAGGGTTAGGTTTAGATTGTTTGTTTTAGGGTTAGGGTTAGGTTTAGTGTTAGGGTTAGGGCTAGAGGGTTAGAGGGTTAGGGTTCGGGTTAGTGTTAAGTATATGGTTAGATTTAGAGTGTTATTGTTAGGATTAGGGTTTGGGTTCGGGTTCACCATAGAGTATTATGGATAGACTTTTGATTAAAGGGTTAGGGTTAGGGTTCGGGTTAGGGTAAGGGTTAGGCTTAGGGCTAGAGTTAGACAATGGGATGGTTATTGTTAGGTTTATGTTTATGGATAAGTTTAGGGTTAGAGTTAGAGTTACTGTTACTGTTAGGGTTAGGTTTAATGTTTGTTTTAGGGTTTAGTGTTAGGGTCAGTATTAGGGCTAGGGTTAGTGTTAGGTGTTAGGGTTAGGGTTAGGGTTAGTGTTACAGTTAGGGTTAGATTTAGTGTTAGGGTTAGGTTAGGTTTAGGGTTAGGGTTGGAGTATGGGTAAGGTTTAGATTAAGGGTTAGGTTTAAGGTTAGGGTGAGACTTAGGGTTAGGTTTTTGGTTACGTTTAGGGAGAGAGTGTTAGGGTTAGGGTTATGGTTAGGGTTAGGTTTATGGTTAGGGTTAGTGTTAGTGTTAGAGTTAGGGTTAGTGTTAGAGTAAGTGTTAGGGTTAGAGTTAGAGTTCACGTTAGAGGATTATCGTTAGACTTATGGTTAGAGGGTTAGGGTTAGTGTTCGGGTTAGGGTAAGGATTAGGTTGGGGGTTAGGTTTAGGGTTAGCGTTAGGCTTAGGGTTAGGGTTAGGGTTAAGTTTAGAGGGTTAGGGTTAGGGTTAAGGTTAGGTTTAGGGTAAGACATAGGTTTAGGATTAGGGTTAGTGTTAGGGTTAACCTTACGGTTAACTAATACTAACCCTCAACCTTAAGGTTAGGGTTAGGTGTAGGTTTAGAGGGTAGGATGTTTAGGGTTAGGGTTATGGTTATGGTTAGGATTAGTTAGGGTTAGTTTGAGGGTTATGGTTATGGTTAGGGTTAGGTTTATGGTTAGGGTTAGTGTTAGTGTTAGGTTTAGGGTTAGGGTTAGAGTAAGTGTTAGGGTAGGGATAGTGTTAGGGTTAGGCTAACGGTTAGGGTTAGGATTTGGTTTGGCTGACGGTTGGGTTTAGGGATATGGTTAGGCTTAGGGGTAGGATTAGAGGGTAAGTGTTAGGGTTATGTTTAGAGAGTTAGAGGGATAGGGTTGAGGTTAACTTTAGGGTTAGAGCGGTGCTGTTAGGGTTAGTGTTATGGTTTATGGGTTAGTATTAGTATTAGTGTTAGAGGGTTAAGGCTAGTGCTAGGGTTAGGGTTAGGGTTAGAGTTAGAGTTAATTTTCCTGTTAGGGTTAGGGTTAGGTTAGAGTTACAGTTAGGGTTAGATTTAGTGTTAGGTTTCGGTGAGCTTTAGGGTTAGGGTTGGGGTAAGGGTAAGGTTTAGGTTAAGGTTTGTTTTAGGGTTAGGGTGAGGGTTAGGTTTAGGTTTGAGATTACGTTTAGGGTGAGAGTTTTAGGGTTAGGGTGAGGGTTAGGTTTAGGTTTGGGATTACGTTTAGGGTGAGAGTTTTAGGGTTAGGGTTATGGTTAGGGATAGGTTTATAGTTAGGGTTAGTGTTAGTGATAGGGTTAGGGTTAGGGTTAGGGTAAGAGTAAGTGTTAGGGTTAGGGTTAGTTTTAGGGTTAAGGTAACGGTTACGGTTAGGATTAGGTTTGGGTGACAGTTGGGTTTACAGTTATGGTTAGGCTTAGGTTTAGGATTAGAGGGTAAGTGTTAGGGTTATGTTTAGAGACTTAGAGGGTTAGTTTTAGGGTTAGGGTTAAGGTTTGTGCTAGAGTGTTACGGTTAGAGTTAGTGTTAGTGTTTGAGGGTTAATATTAGTGTTAGGGTTAGAGGGTTAGGGCTAGGGATATGGTTAGGGTTAAGGTTAGAGTTAGGGTTAGTTTTAGGGTTAGGGTTAGGTTTAGGGTTTAGGGTTAGTGTTAAGGTTAGGTTTAGGGTTTAGGGTTAGGGTTATGGTTAGCGTTAGGGTTACTTTTAGGGTTAGGTTTATGGTTAGTGTTAGTGTTAGTGTTAAGGTTAGAGTTAGGGTAAGTTTTATTGTTATGTTTACGGTTAGGGGTTAGGGTTAGGGTTAGGGTTAGGTTTAGAGTTAGGGTTAGAGTTAGGGTTAGTTTTAGGGTTAGTGTTATGGTTTGGGTTAGTGTTAGGGTTAGGGTTAGGTTTAGTGTTAGGTTTGGGTTTAGTGTTAGTGTTGGTGTTATTGTGTTAGACGTTTAGGGTCAGGGATAGGGTCAGGCTTAGTGTTATAGGGTTAGGTTTAAGGTTAAGGGTAGTTTAAGGATAAGGTTTAGGTTTAGGTTTAGGGTTAGCATTATGGTTAGTTTTAGGGTTAGGATTAGGGTTAGGTTTAGGTTTAGAGAGTTGGAAGTTTAGGGTTTGGGTTATGGTTATGGTTAGGTTTAGAGTGTTGGGGTTAGCATTAGGGTTAGGTTTAGAGTTTTAGGGTTGGTCTTAGGGTCAGGCTTAGCGTTAGGATTAGAGGTTAGGCTTAGTGTTAGCGTTAGGGTTAGGGTTAGGGTATGGTTATGGTCAGAGGGTTAGAGGTTACGTTTAGTGTTCAGTTTAGGGTTAGGGTTTGAGGCTTAGGGATACGGTTAGGGTTAGTGTGTTAGTTTTAGCGTTAGGTTTAGTTTTAGGATTCGGGATAGGGTTAGGGTTAGAGCCTTAGAGATAGGGAAAGCCGTAGAGAGTTAGTTTTAGGGTCAGTGTTTGTTTAGTGTTAGGGTTAGGGTTAGAGTAAGTGTGAGGGTTAGGGTTAGTGTTAGGGTTAGGGTAACAGTTAGGGTTAGGATTTGGTTTGGGTGATGGTTGGGTTTAGCATTATGTTTAGGCTTTGGGTTAGGATTAGAGGGTAAATGTTAGGGTTATTTTTAGAGAGTTAGAGGGTGAGGGTTAGGGTTAGGGTTAGGGTTAGGTTTAGAAGGTTACGGTTAGGGTTAGGGTTATTGTTTGAGGGTTATTATTAATGTTAGGGTTAGAGGGTTAGGGCTAGGGATAGGGTTTGGGTTAGGGTTAGAGTTAGGGTTAGTTTTAGGGTTAGGGTTAGAGTTAGGGTTTAGGGTTAGTGTTAGGATTAGTTTTAGGGTTAGGTTTAGGGTTAGGGTTAGTGTTAGTGTAAGGGTTAGGTTTAGGTTTAGGGTTAGGGTTAGTGTTAGTGCTAGGGTTAGAGCTTAAGCGGGTTAGGGTTAGGGGTAGGGTTAGGCTTCGGATTAGAGTGTTAGGGTTATGGTTAAAGATAGGTATAGTGTAAGGCTTAGGTTTAGGATTAGGGTTAGTGTTAGGGTCACCGTTATGGTTAGCATTAGGGTTAGGATTAGGGTTAGGTTAGGGTTAGAGGGTTGGAAGTTTAGGGTTCCGGTTATGGTTATGGTTAAGTTTAGAGGGTTGGGGTTAGTGTTAGGGTTAGGTTTAGAGGGTTAGGGTTGTTCTTAAGGTCAGGGTTAGCGTTAGGGTTAGAGGTTAAGTTTAGTATTAGTGTTAGGGTTAGGGTTATTGTTAGGGTTAGAGGGTTAGAGGTTTAGGTTTATGGTTCGTGTTAGGGTTAGGGTTAGAGGCTTAGGGATAGGGTTCGTGTTAGAGTGTTAGTTTTAGGCTTAGGGTTAGGTTTATGCTTAGGGTTAGGGTTAGGATTAGAGGGTTTGAGGGTTAGGGTTCGGGTTAGTGTTAGGGATATTGTTAGCATTAGAGGGTTATTGTTAGGATTAGGGTTAGGGTTAGGGTTCACGTTAGAAAATTATGGTTAGACTTATGGTTAGATGTTTAGGGTTTCCGTTCTGATTAGTGTAAGGTTTACGGTTAATGCTAGGGTTAGACGATTGGATGGTTTAGGGTTAGGGTTTGGGTTAGAGTAAGTGTTAGAGTTAGGGTTAGGGTTAGGGTTAGGGTTAGGGTTAGAATAAGTGTTAGGGTTCGGGTTAGTGTTAGTGTTAGGGTTAGAGCGATAGAGGGTTAGGGTTAAGGATAGGGTTAGGCTTAGGTTTAGAGGTTAGCGTTAGTGTTAGGGTTAGGGTTAGGTTAGGGTTAGGGTTAGTGTTAGGGTTAGAGCGTTAGAGGGTTAGGGTTAGGGATATGTTTAGGCTTAGTGTTAGAGGGTTAGGGTTAGGGTTAAGGTTAGGTTTAGTGTAAGGCTTAGGTTTTGGATTAGTGTTAGTGTAAGGGTTAGCGTCATGGTTAGTATTAGGGTTAGGGTTAGGGTTAGGGTTAGGTTTAGGTTTAGAGTGTTCGAAGTTTAGGGTTAGGGTTCTGGTTATGGTTAGGATTAGAGTGTTGGGTTTAGCTTTAGGGTTAGGTTTAGAGGGTTAGGGTTGGTCTTACGGTTAAGGTTAGCGTTAGGATTGGAGTTTAGGTTTAGTGTTAGGGTTAGGGTTATGGTTAGCGTTATGGTTAGGGTCAGATGGTTACAGTTTAGGTTTAGGGTTCGGGTTAGTGTTAGGGTTAGAGGCTAAGGATAGGGCTAGGGTTAGAGTTTTAGTTTTGGGTTAGGCTTAGGGTTAGAATGTTAGGTTTATTGTTAGGTTTAGGGTTAGGTTTAGGTTTGGTGTTTGGGTTAGGGTTAGTGTTAGGGTTAGGTTTAGTGTTAGGGTAAGAGTAAGTGTAAGTGTTAGGGTTAGTGTTAGGGTTATTGTTACAGTTATGGTTAGGATTCGGTTTGGGTGACAGTTGAGTTTAGGGTCATGGTTAGGCTCAGGGTTAGGATTGGAGGGTAAGTGTTAGGGTTAAGTTTAGAGAGTTAGATGGTTAGGGTTAGCGTTGGGGTTTAGGTTAGGGTTATAGGGTACGGTTAGGGTTAGTGTTAGGATTTGAGGGTTTGTATTAGTATTAGGGTTAGATGTTTATGGCTTCGGCTAGGTTAGGTTTAGGGTTAGAGTTAGGTTTTGTTTTAGGGTTAGGGTTAGGGTTAGGGTTAGGGTTTAAGGTTACGGTTAGGGTTAGGGATAGGGTTAAGGTTAGTTTTAGGTTTAATGTTACGGTGAGAGTTAGTGTTAGTGTTAGGGTTAGATCGTTAGAGGGATAGGGTTAGGGGTAGGGTTAGGCTTTGTGTTAGAGGGTTAGGTTTAGGTTTAAGGTTAGGTTTAGGGTAAAGCTTAGGTTTAGGATTAGGGTTAGTGTTAGGGTTAGCGTTACGGTTAGTCTTGGGTTTAGGCTTAGGGTTAGGTTTAGGGTTAGAGGGTTGGATATTTAGGGTTAGGGTTATGGTTATTGTTAGATTTAGAGGGTTGGGGTTAGCGTTAGGGTGTGGTTAAGAGGGTTATCGTTGGTCTTAGGGTCAAGGGTAGAGTTATGGTTAGAGGTTATGTTTAGTGTTAGTTTTAGGGTTAGGGTTATGGTTAGTTTTAGAGTGTTGGGGTTACCCTTAACGTTAGGTTTAGATGGTTAGGTTTGGTCTTAGGGTCAGGGTTAGCATTAGGATTAGATCTTAGGTTTAGTGTTAGGGTTAGGTTTAGGGTTATTGTTAGGGTCAGAGGGTTAGAGGTTAGGTTTAGGGTTCGGGTTATGGTTAGGGTTAGAGGTTTAGGGATAGGGTTAGTGTTCGAGTGTTAGTTTTAGGGTTAGGGTTAGGTTTTGGGTTTGGGTGAGGGTTAGGTTTAGAGGGTTAGAGGGTTAGGGTTCGGGTTAGTGTTAGGGATATTGTTAGTGTTAGAGGGTTATTGTTAGGATTAGGGTTAGGTTTAGGGTTCACGTTAGAACATTATGGTTAGACTTATGGTTAGAAGGTTAGGGTTTGGGTTCGAGTTAGGGTAAGGGTTAGGTTTAGGGTTAGGTTTAGGATTAGTGTTAGGTTTAGGGTTAGGTTTAGGGTTAGGGTTAGGGTTAGGGCTATGGTTAGGGTTATGGTTAGGTTTACGCTTAGGGTTAGGGTAGCATTATGTTTAGGTGTTAGGTGTTAGGGATAGCTTTATGGTTAGGCCAGGTTACTGTTAGGGTTAGGGTTCCGATTGGGTTTAGGGTTATGGTTATAGTTAGGGTTTGGGTTTACAGCTTAGGGTTAGGGTTAGGGTTTGTGTTAGGTTTAGGGATAGGCTTAGGGTTACAGTTAGCTTTAGGGTTAGGTTTAGATTTATGTTTAGGGTTAGGGTTAGGTTTAAAGTTTGGGGTTAGGGGTTAGGTTTAGGGTTAGGGTTAGGGTTTGTGTTATGGTTAGAGTTTTATGGTTAGCGTTAGGGTTTAGGGTTAGTGTTTGGTTTAGGCATAGTGTTAGGGTTATGGTTAGGATTAGGGGTTAGGTGTTAGGGATAGGGTTACTGTTAGGCTTCGCACTAATTTCACTCTTAAGGTTAAGATAAGGTGTAGGGTTGGGTTTAGGTTTAACATTATGTTTAGGGTTAGTGTTAGGGTTAGGTTTTTGGTTAGGGTTACAGTTAAGGATAGTGTTAGGATTAGTTTTAAGGTACGGGTTAGGTTTATGGTTAGTGTTAGGGTTAGGGGTTAGGGTTAGGGTTAGAGGTTAGGGTTAGTGTTAGTGTTAGGTCTAGTGTTAGTGTTAGGTTAGTGTTAGGGTTAGGGGTCAAGGTTAGGGTGAGGTGTTAGTGTTAGGGCTAGTGTTAGGGTTAGTGTTAGGTTTAATGTTACCGGTATGAGTTAACATTTAGTGTTAGGGTTAAGGTAGGGTTACGGATATGGTAAGCGCTAGGGTTAGCTTGAGGTTTATGGTTAGAAGTTAGGTTTAGTGTTAGTGTTAGGGTTAGGGTTAGTGTTAGGTTTAGGGGTAGGTGTAGGTTTAGGGTTAGGGTTAGGGTTAGTTTTAGGGTTAGAGGTTCAATTTGGGGTTAGCGTTAGGGGTGGTTTATTTTTAGAGTTTGGGATTGGGTAACTGTTAGGGTTAGGGTTAGGTTCAGGGTTAGGTTTAGTGTTAGGGTTATGGTTAGGTTTATGGTTGAGGTAGCATTAGGTTTAGGGTTAGGGTTATGTTTAGTGTTAGGTTTAGGTTTAGTTTTAGGGGTCAGGAGTTAGATATAGGATTAGGGTTAGGTAGAGGGGTAAGGTTAGAATTAGGGTTAGCTTTTTGGTTAGGGTTAGGATTACGGTTAGGGTTTAGGTTTAGGGTTAGAGCTAGGGTCAGGGTTATGTTTAGGGTTAGGGTTAGCATATAGTTTAGGTTAGGATTAGGTTTACAGGTTAGGTGTTAGGAATAGGTTTCGTGTTAGTCTTCTGTATAGGGCTAAGGTTATGGTTATTGTTAGGATTATGGTTATCGTTAGGGTTAGGTTAGCGTTGGGTTTAGGTGTTTGATGTTAGGGATAGGATTACAGTTTGGCTTCGGGTTACTGTTAGGGTTAGGGTTACGATGGTATTTGGGGTTAGGGTTTGGGCAGGGTTAGGGTTTGGGGGTAGGGTTAGAGTTAGGTTTAGGTTTTGGGTTAGGCTTAGGGTTGGGGCTATGTTTATGATTAGGTTTAGGGTTAGGTGTAGGGTTAATGTTAGTTTTAGGGTTTGGGTTAGGGTTAGGGTTAGGTTAGTTTTAGGGTGAGGGTTATGTTTAGGGTTAGTGTTAGGTTTAGGTTTACGGTTAGGGGTTAGGAGTTAGGGATAGGGTTCACTTTAGGGTTAGTGTTACGGTTAGTGTTAGGGTTAGTTTTAGGTTTAGGGAAAGTATTAGGGTTCGAGTTAGGGTTTAGGGTTAGTTTTAGTGTTAGTGTTAGGGTATGGGTTAGGGTTAGGGTTAGGGTTTGGGTTAGTGTTAGGGTTTTATGGTTACGGTTAGACTTAAGTTTAGGGTAAGGGTTGGGGTTATGGGTTAAGTTTAGTATTTGGCTTACGGTTACGATTAGGGTTAGGGTTAGTTTTATAGTTAGGGGTTCCAATTCTGGTTAGGGTTAACTTTAAGGATAGTGTTAGGGTTACGTTTAGGGCTTGGTTTAGTGTTAGGTTTAGGGTTATGGTTAGGGTTAGGCTTTAGGTTAGGATTAGAGGTTAGATTAAGGATTAGGGTTAGGTTTAGTGTTAGGTTTAGGGTTTGGTCTTAGGTTTAGGTTTAGGGTTAGTGTTATCATTAGAGTTAGGTTTAGGGTTAGGGATAGAAGGTACTTTTAGGGTTAGTGTTACTGTTAGGGCTAGGCTTTGGGTTAGTGTTAGGGTTAGGCATAGGGTAAGGGTTAGGTTTAGACTTAGTGTTAGTGTTAGTGTTAGTGTTAGTGTTAGTGTTAGTGTTAGTGTTAGTTTTAGTGTTAGTGTTAGTGTTAGGGTTGGGGTTTGAGTTTGGTTTACAGTTAGAATTAGGGTTAATGTTAGGTTTAGGTTTAGGTTTAGGGGTTAAGAATTAGGTATAGGATTATGGTTATAGTTTTGGTTAGGGTTAAGGTTAGTGTTAGGGTTAGTTTTAGGATTAGGGTTAGGATTAGGGTTAGGGTTAGGGTTAAGTAAAGGTTAGGTTTAGGTTTAGCGTTAGGGTTAGAAGTTAGGTTTAGTGTTAGTGTTAGTTTCAGGGTTTGGGCCTATGTTTATGGTTAGGGTTAGTGTTAGTGTATTGTTAGGTTTAAGGTTAGGGTTAGAAGCTACTTTTAGGGTTAGGTTTAAGGTTAGGTTTAGGTTCGGGTTAGGGTTAGTGATAGGGTAAGTGTTAGGGTTATAGTTAGATTTAGTTTTTGGGTTAGGGGTTAGCTGTTAGGCATAGGGTTAGTGTTATGCTTCGCGTTACTTTTAGTGTTAGGGTTATGATTAGGTTTAGGGTTAGGGTTAGGTTTAGGGTTAGGGTTCATGTTAAAGGTTAGGGATGGGGTATGATTTAGGGTTAGGGTTAGTGTTTGGTTTAGGGTTAGGTGTTATGTGTTACTGTTAGGGTTAATGTTAGGCTTTGGGTTACTTTTAGTGTTAGCTTTATGATTAGGTTTAGGTTTAGGGTTAGGTTTAGTGTTAAGTTTAGGGTTAGCTGTAGGGTTAGTGTTAGGTTTAGGGTTAGTGTTAGTGTTAGGGTTAGGGTTAGGCTTAGGTTTAGGTTTAGGTTTTGGGTTAGGTTTAGTGTTATTGTTAGGGGTTAGGTTTTAGGGTTGGGGTTAATGTTAGGGTTAGTGTTATGGTTAGGATTAGGGTTAGGGTTAACATTATAATTAGATTTAGGATTAAGGTTAGCGTTGGTGTTACGCTTAGGTTTAGGGTTAGAGTGAGGTTTAGGGTTAGCTTTAGGTTTAGGTTTAGTGTTAGGGATAGTGTTAGGGTAGGATTAGGTTTAGGTGTTAGTTGTTAGGGATAGGATTACTGTTATGTTTAGGGTTTGGTTTAGGGTTAGATTTAAGATTAGCGTTAGTGTTAGTTTTAGGGTATGGTTTAAGTTTATGGTTAGTGTTAGGGTTAGATTTTAGGGTTAGGGTTTGAGTTAGGCTTGGGGTTAGGGTTAGAGTTAGTGTTAGTGTTAGGTATAGGGTTAGGGCTTAGGTTTAGGATTAGGGTTAGGGTTAGGGTTAGAGCTAGGGGTCAGGGTTAGGGTTAGGGGTTAGGGTTATGGTTAGTGTTAGGGTTCGGGTTGGGGTTAGGGTTAGGGTTAGTGTTATGGGTTCGGTTTAGGGTTAGGGTTCAAATTAGGGTTAGGGTTATGGTAAGTGTTACGCTTAGGTTGAAGTTTAGGTTTAGGGTTAGGGTTAGGTTTAGAAGTTAGTTTTAGTGTTAGTGTTAGTGTTAGCGTTACGTTTAGGGTTAGTGTTAGTGTTAAGGTTAGGGTTAGGGTTAGAGATAGGTTAGGGTTTGGGTTATGGTTCGGGTTGCAGGGTTTGTGTTAGGGTTAGGGTTATTGTTGTGGTTAGGGTTAAGGGTTAGGGTTAGTGTTATTGTGAGGTTTAAGTTTAGGATAAGTGTCAGGGTTAGTGTCAGTGTTATGGATAGAGTTAGGGATTCGGGTTATAGTTAGGGTTAGAGTTAATGTTTGGGTTAGGGGTAGAGGTAACAGTTAGAGGTTAGGGTAAGGGATAGGGTTAGAGTGAATGTTATGGTTAAGGTTAGGGTTAGGGTTAGGGTTATGGTTAGGTTTAGTGTTAGATTTATGTTTAGGGTTAGTGTTAGGGTTAGAATTTAGGGTTAAGTTTAGCGTTAGAGTTCGAGTTATGTTTAGGGTTTGGTTTAGTGTTAGGTTAGCATTAGGTTTAGCCTTGGGTTAGGGTTATGATCAGGTTGAGGTTTAGGGTTAGGGTTAGATTTAGGGTTAGTTTTAGAGTTAGCGTTAGGTTTAGTGTTAGGGTTACAGGCTAAGTTTTAGGGATAGTGTTAGTGTTAGGCTTTGGTTTACGGTTAGGGTTAGGTGTATGTATAGGTTTAGGGTTAGGGTTAGGTTTAGTGTTAGGTTTAGGGTTACAGTTAGGGTTAGTGTTAGGGTTAAGCTTAGGGTTAGAGGTTTGTATTAGTGTTAGTTTTAGGGTTAGGTCTTAGCATTAGTGTTAGAGTCAGTGTCAGGATTAGGGCTAGGGGTCAGGGTTAGAATTAGGCATTAGGCATACGGTTAGTGTTACGGTTAGGGTTAGCGTTAAGGTTAGGGTTAGGGTTACCGGTATGGGTTAGGTTAATTTCAGGGTTAATGTTAGGGTTAGGGTTATGGTAAGTGTTAGGGCTATGTTGAGGTTTAGCATTAGGTTTAGGTTTAGGGTTAGAAGTTAGTTTTAGTGTTAGGGTTAGGGTTAGGGTTAGTGTTAGGGTTAGGTTTAGGGTTAGGGTTAGCGTTAGGGTTAGGTTTGGGGTTAGCATTAGGTTTAGTTTTAGGGCTAGTTTTAGTGTTCGTTTTAGGTTTAGGTTAGGGGTTAGGAATTATGGATAGGGTAAGGGTTAGGCTTAAGGTTACTATTAGGGTTAGTTTTAGGGTTAGGGTTAGGGTTAGGTTAGGGTTGGTTTAGGGTTAGAGTTAGGGTTAGGGTTAGGGTTAGGCTTAGTTTTAGGATTAGGGATAGGGTTAGGTTTTGGCTTAAGGTTAGGCTTAGGGATAGGTTTATTTTTGGATTTAGGGTTAGGTTTAGGATTTGTGCTATGGTTAGGGTTAGTATTAAGGTTAGGGTTAGCGTTACGGTTAGTGTTAGTGTTAGGTTTAGGGTTATGGTTGGTTAGGGTTATTTTTAGGTTTAGGGTTAGGGTTTAGAGTTAGATGTGAGGGTTATGTTTAGGGCAAGGGGTAGAGTTTACGGTTAACTTTATTGTTAGGGTTTATGTATAGGGTTAGGGTTAAAAGTTAGGGTTTTGGTTAGTGTTAAGGTTTGGGTTACGGTTAGTGTTATGGTTATGTTCGGGTTAGGTTTAGGCGTTATATGTTAGGGATAGGCTCAGGGTTAGGCTTTGGATTATGTTTAGGTTTCCAGTTATGATTAGGTTTAGGCTTAGGGTTGGGGTTAGAGTTAGAGGTTAGTGTTAGGGTTAGGGTTAGTTTTAGGGTTAGTGTGAGGATTAGCTTAGGGTTAGATTTAAGTGTTAGGTGTTAGGGATAGAGTCAGGGTTAGGCATTTGGATTACAGTTAGAGTTTGGGTTACGATTAGGTTTAGGGATTGCATTAGGGTTTGGCTTAGGTTTAGGATTACAGTTAGAGTTAGTGTTAGCATTTGGATTAGGGTTAGGAGTTAGGTGTTAAATATATGTTTAGGGTTATGGTTCGGGTTATGGTTATGGTTAGGGTTACATTAAGGGTTACAGTTAGGATTAGTGTTAGTGGTAGTGTTAGGGTTAAGCCGTAGGGTAGGGTTAGTGTTAGGGTTAGGGTTAGGGTCAGGGGCTAGTTTTATGGTCAGGGTTGGGGTTATGCTAAGGTTTAAGGTTAGGGGTACAGATTAGGGTTAGTGTTCGGGTTAGGTTTAGGGTTAGGTTTAGTTTTAGGGATTTGGTTTAGGGTTATGGCTAGCATTAGTGTTAGGCTCAGTATTAGGTTCAGGGTTAGGGATAGGTTTAGGTTTAGGGTTAGGTTTATTCTTAGGGTTATTGTTATGGATAGGGTTGGGGTTAGGATTAGGGTTAAGGATAGGCTTAGGGTTAGGGTTAGGGTTTAGGGTTAGTGTTAGTGTTAGCGATAGGTTTAGGGTATAGGGTTACTGTTATGGTTAGGGTTAGGTTTAGGGTAAGGATTATGTTAGGGTTAGGGTTAGGGTTATGGTTATGTTTAGGTTTAGGGCTAGGAATACAGTTAGGGATAGTGTTAGGGATAGGGTTAGGATTAGAGTTTAGCAATAGGGTTAGTTTTGGGGTTAGTGTTACATTTAGCTTTAGGTTTAGGGATAGGGGAAAGGTTAGGATTAGGGTTAGAAGTTAGAGTTATAGTTAGAGTTATGGTTACAGTTAGGGTTAGGGTTATGGTTAAAGTTAGGGTTAGGGTTACGGTTAGTGTTAGATTTAGGGTTAGGTTTAGAGATAGGGTACAGATTTGGGTTAGGTTTAGGGTTAAGGTTAAGCTTAGGGTTGGGGTTAGAGTTTAGAGTTAGGGTTAGGATAAGGCTTAGTGTTAGATTATGTTTTAGGGTTATGTTTAGGGCTTAGATGTTAGGGATAGGGTTCATGTTAGGCTTCGAGTTATGGTTAGGATTAGGGTTATGATTATATTTAGGGTTAGTTTTAGGGTTAGTGTTAGCTTCAGGTTTATGGTTAGGGTTAGTGTTAGTTTTAGGGTTAGGGTGAGGTGTTAGGTGTCAGTGAAACCTAGCCTAACCCTAATCCTAACCCTAACCCTAACGCTAACCCTAACCCGAACCCTAAACCCTAACCCTAACCCTAACCCTAACCATAACCCAAACCCTAAACCCTAACCCTAACACTAACCATAAAACTAACCCTAACCCTAACACTAACCCAAATCCTAACCCTAACTCTCACCCTAATCCTAACACTGAAACAAGCCCCTAACACTAACCCTAACTTTTAGACCTAAGTGTGACCATAACCCTAACACGAACCCTAAACCCTAACACTAACCCTAACACTAAATCTAATGCTAATCTCCAACCTTATCCCTAACCCTAACCCTAACCCCAACTTTAATCCTAACACTAACCCTAACACTAAACTCTGACCATAACCCTAACCCTAACACTAAAACTAAACGTAACAATAGGGTTAGGGTTAGTCTTAGGGTTAGTTTTATGGTTAGTGTTAGGGTTAGGGTTTAGGGTTTGGGTTAGGGTTAGGGTAAGGGTTTAGGGTTCGGGTTAGGTTTAGCGTTAGGGTTAGGGTTAGGATTAGGGTTAGGCTAGGTTTAGATTTAGGGTTAGTTTTAGGTTAGGGTTAGGGGTTAGGGTTAGGGTTAGCGTTAGTGTTAGGGTTAGTGATAGTGTTAGGGTTAGAGCGTTAGAAGGTTACGGTTAGGGTTAGTTTGAGGTTTAGGCTTAGGGTTAGGGTTAGGGTTACGTTTAAGTTTAGGATTTGAGTTAGGTTTATGGTTAGGTTTTCGCATAGTGTTTGATTTACAGTTACAGTTTAGTGTTATGGTTAGGGATATGGTTAGGGTTAGGGTTAGGGTTAGGGTTAGGGTTAGGGTTAGAGGTAGTGTTAGTGTTATGGTTAGGGTTAGGGTTAGGGTTACAGTTAGTGTTAAGCCTAGGTTATGGTTAGGTTTAAGGGTTAGGTGTTAGGGACAGGGTCAGGGTTAGGCTTCGGATTACACTTAGGTTTAGGGTTACAATCAGGTTTAGGTTTAGAGTTAGGGTTAGGGTTACAGTTTTATGGTTATGGTTAGGTCTAGTGTTTAGACTTAGGGTTAGGTTTAGGCTTATTGTTAGGGCTTAGATGTTAACGATGGGGTTAAGGTAACACTTTGGGTTACGGTTAGGGTTAGGGTTATGATTAGGTTTAGGGCTATGGTTATGGTTAGGGTTAGGACTAGGGTTAGGTTTACGTTTTGGATTAGCATTAGAATTAGTGTTAGATATTAGAGTTACTTTTAGCGATAGGGTTAGTTTTAAAGTTACAGTTTATTGTTACGTTTAGTTTTAGTGTTAGGGTTAGGGTTATGGTCAGAGTTTAGCTTTAGGGTTAATGTTAGGATTAAGGTTAGGGTTAGGATTAGGGATAGGGTTAGAGATTAGCATTAGATTTCGTGTTAGGGTTAGTGTTAGGGTTTAGGGTTAGTGTTAGGGTTATGGTAACAGTTAGGTCTAAAAGTTAGGGTTAGTGTTAGGGGCTTGTTTTAGGGTTAGGATTTGGATGAGGATTAGGGTTAGGATTTGAGTTAGTGTTAGGGTTAGGGTTAGTTTTATGGTTAGTGTTAGGGTTAGGGTTTAGGGTTTGGGTTATTTTTAGGGGTTAGGGTTACGGTTAGGGTTATAGATTATTGTTAGTGTTGGGGTTAGGGTTAATGTTAGTGTTAAGTTTAGGGTTAGTGTTAGGGTTAATGCTAGGTACAGGGTTCGGGATACTGTTAGGGTTATGGTTAGGGTGAACTTTGGGGATTAGTGTTAGGGTTAGGATTAAGGTCAGTGTTATGCTTAGGGTTAGGTTTACGGCTAGGGTTAGATGATTGGATGGTTAGTGTTAGGGTTCTGGTTATAGATAGGGTTAGGGTTAGTGTAAAGACTAGGTTTAATGTTAGATGTTAGGGTTAGGGTTAGGTTTAGAGTTAAAGTTAGGGTTAGATTTAGTGTTAGGATTAGTGTTAGGTATAGGGTTAGGGTTTTGTTAAGGGTAAGGTTTAGGTTAAGGTTAAGGTTTAGGGTTAGGGTGAGGGTTAGGGTTAAGTTTGGGGTTACGATTACGGTGAGAGTGTTAGTGTTAGGCTTATGGTTAGGGTTAGGTTTATGGTGAGGCTTAGTGTTAGTGTTATGGTTAGGGTTAGGGTTAGGGTTAGTTTTAGGGTTAGGGTTAGGGTTAGGGTTATGGTTAGTGTTAGGTTTAGGGTTAGGTTTAGGGTTAGGATTAGGGTTAGCATTAGTGTTAGGGTTAGTGCGTTAGAGGGTTAGGGTTAGGGATAGGGTTAGGTTATAGTTAGATGGTTAGAGTTAGTGTTAGTGTTAGGGTTAGGTTTAGGGTTAGGGTGAGGGTTAGTGTTAGGGTTAGGGTTAGTGTTAGGATTTGGGTTAGTGTTATTGTTAGGGGTATGGTTAGTGTTAGGGTTAGAGTAATTTTTAGGGTTAGGGTTAATGTTAGGTTTAAGGTAACGGTTAGGCTTAGGATTAGGTTGGGGTGATGGTTGGGTTTAGGGTTATGGTTAGGCTTAGGGTTAGGTTTAGAGGGTAAGTGTTAGGGTTATGTTTAGAGACTGAGATGGTTAGGGTTAGGGTTAGGGTTAAGGTTAGGGTTAGAGGGTTACCGTTAGGGTTAGTGTTAGGGTTTGAAGGGTAGTATTAGTGTTAGAGGTAGAGGGTTACAGCTAGGGCTAGGGTTAGGGTTAGGGTTAGAGTCAGAGTTACTTTTAGGGTTAGGGTTACGGTTAGGGTTTATGGTTAGGGTTAGGGTTAGTTTTAGGGTTAGGGTTAGGCCTAGGGTTAGGTTTGGGGTTAGGTTTATGGTTAGCGTTAGTGTTAGGGTTAGAGCGTTAGAGGGTTAGGGTTAGGGATATGGTTAGGCTTAGGTTTAGAGGGTTAAGGTTAGGGTTAAGGTTAGGTTTAGCTTAAGGCTTAGGTTTACGATTAGGGTTAGTGTTAGTGTTAGCATTATGGTTATTATTAGGGTTATGGTTAGGCTTAGGTTTAGGGTTAGAGGGTTGGATGTTTAGGGTTAGGGATATAGTTATGGTTAGTTTTAGAGGGTTGTGGTTAGCGTTAGGATTATGTTTAGAGGGTTAGTGTTGGTCTTAAGGTCAGGGATAGCGTTAGGTTTAGAGGTTAAGTTTAGTGTTAGGGTTAGGGTTATGGTTAGAGGCTTAGTGTTAGGGTTAGGATTAGGGTTAGAGGGTTAGAGGGTTAGCATTCTGATTAATGTTAGGGATATGATTAGTGTTAGAGGGTTTTTATTAGGATTAGGGTTTGGGTTAGGGTTCACTTTAGAGGATTATGGTTAGACTTATATTTAGAGGGTTAGGTTTAGGGTTGGGGTTGGGGTAAAGTTTAGGATTAGGTTTCGGGTTAGGTTTAGTGTTAGCGTTAGGCTTCGTGTTAGGTTTAGGTCTAGGGTTAGACGATTGGGTGGTTAGTGTTAGGGTTATGGTTATGGATAGGGTTAGGGTTAGATTTAGAGTTAATGTTATTGTTAGGGTTAGGGTTAAGGTTTGTGCTAGGGTATAGGTTTAAGGATAGTGTTAGGGCTAGGGTTAGTTTTAAGAGTTAGGGTTAGGGTTAGGGTTAGGTTTAGGGTTAGCGTTAAGGTTAGGTTTAAGGATAGAGTGATGGATGTTTAGGGTTAGGGTTATGGTTATGGTTAGGTTTAGAGGGTTGGGGTTACCGATAAGGTTACGTTTAGAGGGTTAGGGTTGGTCTTAGGGTCAGGTTTTGCATTAGGATTAGAGGTTAGGTTTAGTGTTAGTGTTAGGGTTAGGGTTATGGTTAGGGTCAGAGGGTTAGAGGTTAGGTTTATGGTTCGGGTTAGGGTTAGGGTTAGAGGCTTCGGGATAGGGTTAGGGTTAGAGAGTTAGCTTTAGGGTTAGGGTTAGGCATAGTGTTAGCGTGAGGTTTAGGGTTAGAGTGTTAGAGGGTTAGGATTCGGGTTACTGTTAGGGATATGGTTAGTGTTAGAGGGTTATTGTTAGGATTAGAGTTAGGGTTAGGGTTCACGTTAGAACATTATGGTTAGACATATGGTTAGAGGGTTAGGGTTTGGGTCGAGTTAGGATAAGGGTTAGGTTTAGGGTTAGGTTTAGGGTTAGGTTTAGGGTTAGTGTTAGGCTTAGGGTTAGGTTTACGCCTAGGGTTAGATGATTGGATGGTTAGTGTTAGAGTTATGGTTATGGATATAGTTAGGGTTAGAGTTAGAGTTACTGTTACTGTTACGGTTAGGGTTAAGGTTTGTGTTAGGGTTTAGGATTAGGGTTAGTATTAGGTTTGGGTGATGGTTGTGTTTAGTGTTATGGTTTGGCTTAGGGTTAGCATAAGAGGGTAAGTGTTAGGGTTATGATTAGAGAGTTAGAGGGTTAGGGTTATGGTTAGTATTCAGGTTAGGCTTAGAGGGTTGCAGATAGGGGTAGTGTTAGGGTTTTAGTGTTAGAATTAGTGTTAGGGATACAGGGTTAGGGCTAGGGATAGGGTTAGGGTTAGGGTTAAATTTAGGGTTAGTTTTAGGTTTAGGGTTAGGGTTAGTGTTAGAGTGTTAGTTTTAGGTTTAGGATTAGGGTTAGTGTTAAGGTTATGGTTAGGTTTAGGGTTAGGGTTAGGGTTAGAGGCTTAGGGATAGGGTTATGGTTAGAGTGTTAGTTTTAGGGTTAGTGTTAGGTTTAGGGTTAGGTTTAGGGTTTGGGTTACAGGATTAGAGGGTTAGGGTTCGAGTTAGTGTTAGGGATATGGTTAACATTAGAGGGTTAGTGTTAGGGTTAGGTTCAGTATAGCGTTAGGGTTGGGGTAAGGGTACGGTTTAGGTTAAGGTTTAGGTTTAGGGTTAGGGTGAGGGAAAGTGTTAGGTTTGGGTTTATGTTTAGGGTGAGAGTGTTAGGGTTATGGTTATGGTTAGGGTTTGGTTTATGATTAGTGTTAGTGTTAGTGTTAGAGTGTGTTACAGTTAGAGTAAGTGTTAGCGTTAGGGTTAGTGTTACGTTTAGGGTAACGGTTAGGGTTAGGATTTGGTTTGGGTGATGGTTGGGTTTAGGGTTATGGTTAGGCTCAGGGTTAGGATTAGAGGGTAAGTGTTAGGGTTATGTTTAGAGAGTTAGAGGGTTAGGGTTAGTGTTAGGGTTCAGGTTAGGGTTAGAGGGTTACGGTTAGTGTTAGTGTTATGGTTTGAGGGTTAGTATTATTGTTAGGGTGAGAGGGTTAGGGCTAGGGATTGGGTTAGGGTTAGGGTTAGAGTTAGGGTTAGTTTTAGGTTAGGGTTAGGGGTTAGGGTTAGGGTTAGCGTTAGTGTTAGGGTTAGTGATAGTGTTAGGGTTAGAGCGTTAGAAGGTTACGGTTAGGTGTAGGGTTAGGATTAGGGTTAGTTTTAGGGTTAGGGTTAGATTTATGGTTAGGTTTAAGGTTTGGGTTACAGGGTTAGAGGGTTAGGGTTTGGGTTAGTGTTAGGGATATGGTTAGGATTAGAGGGTTATTGTTAGGTATAGGTTCGGTTTAATGTTAGGGTTGGGTTAGTGTAAGGTTTGGGTTAATATTTAGGTTTAGGGTTAGGGTGAGGAATAGGGTTAGGTTTGGTGTTACGTTTAGGGTGAGAGTGTTATGGTTATTGTTATGGTTAGGGTTAGGTTTATGGTTAGGGTTAGTGTTAGGGTTAGGGTTAGGGTTAGAGTAAGTGTTATGGTTAGGGTTAGTGTTAGGGTTAGGGTAACGGTTAGGGTTAGGATTAGGTTTGGGTGACGGTTGGGTTTAGGGTTATGGTTAGGCTTAGGGTTAGGATTGGAGGGTAAATGTTAGGGTTATGTTTAGAGAGTTAGAGGGTTAGTGTTAGGGTTAGGGTTAGGGTTAAGGTTATGGTTAGAGTGTTACAGTTAGGGTTAGTGTTAGGGTTTGAGGGTTAGTATTAGTGTTAGGGTTAGGGTTAGTTTTAAGGTTAGGATTCGGGTTAGGTTTAGGGTTAAGGTTAGGTTTAAGGATATAGGAGTGGATGTTTAGGGTTAGGGTTATGGTTATGGTTAGGTTTAGAGTTTTGGGGTTACCGTTAAGGTTACATTTAGAAGGTTAGGCTTGGTCTTAGGGTCAGGGTTTGCATTAGGATTAGAAGTTAGGTTTAGTGTTAGTATTAGGGTTATGGTTAGGGTCAGAGCGTTAGAGGTTAGGTTTAGGGTTCGGGTTAGGGTTAGGGTTAGAGGATTCGGGATAGGGTTAGTGTTAGATTGTTAGTTTTTAGGGTTAGGGTTAGGCAAAGTGTTTGGGTGAGGTTTAGAGTTAGAGGGTTAGAGGGTTAGTGTTAGGATTACTGTTAGGGATATGCTTAGTGTTAGAGGGTTATTGTTAGGATTAGAGTTAGAGTTACGGTTCACGTTAGAACATTATGGTTAGACTTATGGAAAGAGGGTTAGCGTTTGGGTCGAGTTAGGATAAGTGTTAGGTTTACGCTTAGGTTTAGGGTTAGGTTTAGGGTTAGTGTTAGGCTTAGGGTTAGGTTTACGCCTAGGGTTAGATGATTGGATGGTTAGTGTTAGGGTTATGGTTATGGATACAGTTAGGGTTAGAGTTAGAGTTTCTGTTACTGTTAGATTTAGGGTTAAGGTTTGTGTTAGGGTTTAGGATTAGGGTTAGTATTAGGTTTGGGTGACGGTTGTGTTTAGTGTTATGGTTTGGCTTACGGTTAGGATAAGAGGGTAAGTGTTAGGGTTATGATTAGAGAGTTAGAGGGTTAGGGTTATGGTTAGTATTCAGGTTAGGGTTAGAGGTTTGCAGATAGGGGTAGTGTTAGGGTTTGAGGGTTAGAATTAGTGTTAGGAATAGAGGGTTAGGGCTAGGGATAGGGTTAGGGTTAGGGTTAGAGTTTGGGTTAGTTTTAGGTTTAGAGTTAGGGTTAGGGCTTAGGGTTAGGGTTAGGGATAGGGTTAGGGTTAGAGTGTTCGTTTTAGGCTTAGTGTTAGGGTTACTGTTAGGGTTACGGTTAGGTTTAGGGTTAGGGTTAGGGTTAGGGTTAGGGTTAGAGGCTTATGGATAGGGTTATGGTTAGAGTGTTAGTTTTAGGGTTAGTGTTAGGTTTAGGGTTAGGTTTAGGGTTTGGGTTACAGGGTTAGAGGGTTAGGGTTCAGGGTAGTGTTAGGGATATGGTTAGCATTAGAGGGTTATTGTTAGGATTAGCGTTAGGTTTTGGCTTCACGTTAGAGGATTATTGTTAGACTTATGGTTAGAGGGTTAGGGTTAGGGTTCGGTTTAGAGTAATGGTTAGGGTTAGGGCTAGGGGTAGACGATTGGATGGTTAGTGTTAGGGTTCTGGTTATAGATAGGGTTAGGGTTAGAGTTAGAGTTACTGTTTCTGTTAGGGTTAGGTTTAAGGTTTGTGTTAGGGTTTAGGTTTAGGGTTAGTGTTAGGGCTATGTTTAGTGTTAGGTTTAGGGTTAGTGTTAGAGTTACAGTTAGGGTTAAATTTAGTGTTAGGGTAATGTTAAGTTTGGGTTATGGTTGGGTTAAGGTTAAGGTTTAAGTTAAGGTTCAGGTTTATGGTTAGGATGATTGTTAGTGTTAGGTTTGGGGTTATGGTTACGGTGAGAGTGTTAGGGTTAGGGTTATGGTTAGGGTTAGGTTTATGGTTAGGGTTAGTGTTAGTGTTAGGCTTAGGGTTAGGGCTAGAGTAAGTGTTAGGGTTAGGGTTAGTGTTACGGTTAGGGTAACGGTTAGGGTTAGGATTAGGTTCGGGTGATGGTTGGGTTTAGGGTTATGGTTAGGCTTAGGGTTAGGATTAGAGGGTAAGTGTCAGGGTTATGTTTAGAGAGTTAGAGGGTTAGGGTTAGGGTTGGGGTTAAGGTTAGGGTTAGAGGGTTAGGGCTAGGGATAGGGTTATGGTTAGGGTTAGAGTTAGGGTTAGTTTTAGGTTTAGGGTTACGGTTAGGGTTTATGGTTAGGATTAGGGTTGGGTGAGGGTTAGTTTTAGGGTTACGGTCAGGGTTAGGGTTAGTGATAAGGTAAGGGTTAGTGATAGGGTTAATGTTAAGTTTAGGGTTAGGGTTAGGATTAGGGTTAGGGTTAGGGTTAGGGTTAATGTTAGGTTTAGGGTTCGGGCTAGGGTTAGTTGATTGGAAGGTTAGTGTTAGGGTTACGGTTATGAATAGGGTTAGGTTTAGAGTTAGAGTTACTGTTACTGTTAGGGTTAAGGTTAAGTTTGGTGCTATGGTTTAGGTTTAGGTTTAGTGTTAGGGTTAGTGGTAGTGTTAGTGTTAGTGTTAGGGCTAGAGTAAGTGTTAGGGTTAGGTTTAGTGTTAGGGTTAGGGTAACGGTTAGGCTTAGGATTACGTTTGGGTGACGGTTGGGTTTAGGGTTATCGTGAGTCTTAGGGTTAGGATTAGAGGGTAATTAGGGTTATGTTTAGAGAGTTAGAGCGTTAGGGTTAGGGTTAGGGTAAGGTTAGTTTCAGAGGGTTACGGCTAGGGTTAGTGTTAGGGTTTGAGTGTAAGTAATAGTGTTAGGGATAGAGGGTTAAGGCTAGGGATAGGGTTAGGCTTAGGGTCAAAATTAGTGTTAGTTTTAGGGTTAGGGTTAGTGTTAGTGTTAGGGTTAGAGCGTTAGAGGGTTAGGGTTACGGATAGGGTTAGGCTTAGGGTTAGAGGGTTAGGGTTAGTGTTAGGATTATGATTAGGGTTAGGTTTAGGGTTAGGGTTAGGTTTAGTGTTAGGGTTAGGTTTAGTGTTAGGGTTAGGGTTAATGGTATGGACAGTGTTAGGGTTAGGGTAATAGTATGTGTTAGGGTTAAGGTTAGTGTTAGAGTTAGGGTAAAGTTTAGGGTTAGGATTAGGTTTGGGTGATGGTTGGGTTTAGGGTTATGGTTAGGTTTACCGTTAGGATTACAAGATAAGTTTTAGGGTTATTTTTAGAGAGTTAGAGGATTAGGGTTAGGGTTAAGGTTAAGGTTAAGGTTAGAGGGTTACGTTATGGTTAGTGTTAGGGTTTGAGGGTTAGTATTAGTATTAGGGATAGCGGTTTAGGGCTAGTTGTAGGTTTAGGGTTAGGATTAGAGTTAGGGTTAGTTTTAGGGTTAGGGTTAGGGTTAGGGTTTAGGGTTAGGATTAGTGTTAGGGTTAGGGTTATATTTAGGGTCAGGGTTAGGTTTAGCTTAAGAGTAAGTGTTACGGTTAGGGTTAGTGTTGGTGTTAGTTTTAGGGTTAGGGTTAGTGTTAGGGTTAGGGTTAGATTTAGGGTTAGGGTTACGGTTAGTGTTAGTGTTAGGGTTAGAGCATTAGAGGGTTAGGGATAGGGGTAGGATTAGGCTTAGGGTTAGAGGGTTAGGATTAGTGATAGGGTTAGCGTTAGTTTTAGGGTTAGGGTAAGGTTTAGTGTTAGGGTTAGGGTTAGGTTAGTGTTAGGGTAAGAGTAAGTGTTAGGGTTATGTTTAGTGTTAGGGTTAGGTTAAAGGTTAGGCTTAGGATTTTTTTGGGTGACTGTTGGGTTTAGGGTTATGGTTAGGCTTAGGGTTAGGATTAGATGGTAAGTGTTTGGGTGATGTTTAGAGAGTTAGAGGGTTAGGGTTCGGGTTAAGGTTAGGTTTAGAGGGTTACGGTTAGGGTTAGTGTTAGGTTTTGCGGGTTAGTATTAGTTTTAGGGATAGAGGGTTAGGGCTAGGGATAGGGTTACGGTTAGGTTTACAGTTAGGGTTAGGGTTAGGGTTAGGGTTAGTTTTAGGGTTACGGTCAGGGTTAGGGTTACTTATAGCATTAGAGGGATAGGGTTAGGGTAGGGTTAGGCTTAGGTTTAGAGGGTTAGGGATAGAGTTAAGGTTAGGTTATGGTAAGGCTTAGGTTAGGATTTGGGTTAGTGTTAGGGTTAGCCTTATTGTTAGTATTAGGGTTATGGTTAAGATTAGGTTTAAGGTTAGAGGGTTGGATGTTTAGTGTTCGGGTTGTGGTTATAGTTAGGGTTAGAGGGTTGGGGTTAGCGTTAGGGTTAGGTTTAGAGGGATAAGTTTATTTTTTGGGTCAGGGTTAGCATTAGGGTTAGAGGTTAGGTTTAGTGTTAGGGTTAGGGTTACGTTAAAGGCTTAGGGATAGGGTAAGGGTTAGAGTGTTGGTTTTAGGGTTATGGGTAGGTATAGGGTTAGGGTTAGGGTTAGTGTTAGAGGGTTAGAGAGTTAGGGTTCGTGTTAGTGTTAGGGATATGGTTAGCATTAGAGGGTTATTGTTAGGATTAGTTTTAGGGTTAGGGTTCACCTTAGAGGATTATGGTTAGACTTATGTTTAGAGGGTTAGGTTTCAGGTTAGGGTAAGGGTTAGCTTTAGGGCTTGGGTTAGACGATTGGATTGTTAGTGTTATGGTTATTGTTATGGATAGGTTTAAGGTTAGAGTTAGAGTTACTGTTACTGTTAGGGTTCGGTTTAAGGTTTGTGTTAGGTTTTAGGGTTAGGGTTAGTGTTCGGGCTAGGGCTAGTGTTAGGTGTTAGGGTTAGGGTTAGGGTTTGAGTTACAGTTAGGGTACATTTAGTGGTAGGTGTAGGTTAGGATTAGGGTTAGGGTTGGGTTAACGGTAAGGTTTAGGTTAAGGTTTAGGTTTAGGGATAGGTTGAGGGTTAGGGTTAGGTTTGGAGTTACGTTTAGTGTGAGAGTGTTAGGGTTAGGCTTATGGTTAGGGTAAGGTTTACGGTTAGGTTTAGTGTTAGTGTTAGGGTTTGGGTTAGGGCTAGAGTAAGTGTTAGGGTTAGGGTTAGTGTTAGGGTTAAGGTAACAGTTAGGGTTAGGATTAGGTTTGGGTGAGGGTTGGGTTTAGGGTTATGGTTAGGCTTAAGTTTAGGATTAGAGGGTAAGTGTTAGGGTTATGTTTAGAGAGTTAAAGTGTTAGGGTTAGGGTTGGGGTTAAGGTTAGGGTTAGAGGGTTTCGGTTAGGGGTAGTGTTAGGGTATGAGGGTTAGTATTAGTGTTAGGGTTTGAGTGTTAGTGCTAGGTGTAGGGTTAGGGTTAGGGTTAAAGTTAGGGTTAGTTTTAGGGTGAGGGTTACGGTTAAGGTTTAGTGTTAGGGTTTAGGGTTAGGGTTAGTGTTAGGGTTAGTCTTAGTTTTAGGGTTAGGTTTAGGTTTAGGGTTAGTGTTAGGGTAAGTGTTAGGTTTAGGGTTAGAGTTAGGGTTAGCCTTAGGGTTATTTTAAGGTTAGGGTTTAGGGTTAGGGCTAGGTTTTGAATTACTGTTAGTTTTAGGGTTAGGGTTAGGTTTAGGGTAAGGGTTAGGGTTAGGTTTAGGTTAAGTGTTAGGGTTAGGTTTAGGTTTAGCGTTATGGTTAGGGTTACCGTTAGTGTTACAGTTAGAGCATTAGAAGCTTAGGGTTAGGGATACGGTTAGGCTTAGGGTTAGAGGTTTAGGATTAGAGTTAGGGTTACGGTAAGGTTTAGGTTTAGGGATAGGGTTAGTGTTAAGGTTAGGGTTAGTGTTAGTGTTAAGGTTAAGGTTAGGGCTAGGGTTAGAGTAAGTGTTAGGTGTAGGGTTAGGGTTAGGGTTAAGGTTAGGGTTAGAGGGTTACAGTTAGGGTTAGTGTTAGGGTTTGATGGTTAGTATTTGTGTTAGTGATAGAGGATTAGTGCTAGGGATAAGGTTTGGTTTAGGGTTAGAGTTAGGGTTAGTTTTAGGGTTAGGGTTCGGGTTAGGGTTTAGGGGTAGGGGTAGGGTTATGGTTAGTGTCAGATTTAGTTTTAGGTTTAGGTTTAGGCTTATGGTTAGAGTGTTACGGTTAGGGTTAAGGTTAGGTTTAAGGTAAGACTTAGGTTTAGGATTAGTGTTAGTTTTACGGTTACGGTTAGTGTTAGTGTTAGGGTTTTAGGGTTAGAATTAATTTTAGTGTTAGAGGGTCATGGCTAGGGATAGGGTTAGGGTTAGGGTTAGAGTTAGGATTATATTTAGGGTTAGGTTAGGGTTAGGGTTGAGGGCTAGGGTTAGGGTAAGTGTTATGGTTAGTTTTAGGGTATGGTTTAGTGTTAGGCTTAGTGTTAGGTTTAGGGTTAGGTTTAGGGTTAGGTTTAGGGTTAGTTTTAGGGTTAGCCTTAGTGTTAGGGTTAGGGTTAGGGTTAGGGCTAGAGTAAGTGTTAGGTTTAGAGTTAGTGTTAGGGTTAGCGTAACAGTTAGGGTTAGGATTAGGTTTGGGTGACAGTTGGGTTTAGGGTTATGGTTAGGCTTAGGGTTAGGATAAGAGGGGAAGTGTTAGGGTAATGTTTATAGAGTTAGAGTGTTAGGGTTAGGCTTAGGGTTAAGGTTAGGTTTAGAGGGCTATGGTTAGGGTTAGTGTTAGAGTTGGAGGGTTAGTCATAGTGTTATGCATAGAGGGTTAGGGCAAGGGATAGCGTTAGGATTAGTGTTAGGGTTAGGTTAGGGTTAGAGGTTTAGTGGTTTAGGGTTCGGGTTAGTGTTAGGGACATGGTTAGCATTAGAGGTTTATTGTTAGGATTAGATTCAGGCTTCGGGTTCACGTTAGAGGATTATGGTTAAACTTATGGCTAGAGGGTTAGGGTTAGGGTTCGTGTGAGTGTAAGGGTAGAGTTAGGGTTAGTGTTAGGTTTGGGTTAGGTTTAGGGCTAGGGTTAGGTTTAGTTTTAGTTTTAGGGTTACAGCGTTAGAGAGTTAGTGTTAGGGATACGGTTAGTCTTAGGGTTAGAGGGTTAGGGTTAGTGTAGGGTTATTGTTAGTTTTAGGTTTAGGGTTAGGTTTAGTGTTAGGGTTAGGCTTAGGGTTAGGGTTATGGTTAGGTTTAGGGTAAGAGTAAGTGTTAGGGTTAGGTTTAGTGTTAGGTTTAGGATAAAGTTTAGGTTTAGGTTTAGGTTTGGGTGACGGTTGGGTTTAGGGTTATGGTTAGGCTTAGGGTAAGGATTAGAAGGTAAGTGTTAGGACTATGTTTAGAGAGTTAGAGGGTTAGGATTAGCGTTAAGGTTAATGTTTGGGTTAGAGTCTTTTTTTTTTTTTTTTTTTTTTGTCTTTTTCCTTTTTTTTTTTTTTTTTTTATCGGTACCGGGGATGGAACTCACGACTGCCTGATTGCAAGGCAGGCACTCATGCCGCTGAGCTAAATCTCCAGCCCCCTTGGGTTAGAGTCTTACGGTTAGGGTTAGTGTTAGAGGTTGAGGGTTATTATTAGTGTTAGGGATAGAGGGTTAGGGCTAGGGATATGGTTAGGGTTAGGGTTAGAGTTAGGGTTTGTTTTAGGGTTAGGGTTAGGAATAGGGTTTAGGGTTAGGGTTAGGGTTAGGGTTAGAGTTAAAGTTAGGGTTAGATTTAGTGTTAGGGTTAGAGTAAGTTTAGGTTTAGGGTTGGAGTATGGGTAAGGTTTAGGTTAAGGGTTAGGTTTAGGGTTAGGGTGAGACTTAGGGTTAGGTTTGCGATTATGTTTAGGGAGAGAGTGTTAGGGTTAGGGTTAGTGTTAGGGTTAGGTTTAGGTTTAGGGTTTAGGGTTAAGGTTAGGGTAAGTGCTAATTTTAGGTTTAGGGTTAGGGTTAGGGTTAGTGTTAGGGTTAGGGTTAGGTTTAGTGTTAGGTTTAGGGTTAGTGTTAGTGTTAGGTTTAGAGCGTGAGAGGGATACGGTTAGGGGTAGGGTTAGGCTTAGGGTTAGAGGGTTATGTTTAGAGGCTTATTGATAGGGTTAGGGTTAGAGTGTTAGATTTAGGGTTAGGGTTAGATTTAGGGTTAGGTTAGGGTTAAAGGATTAGAGGGTTAGGGTTCAGGTAGTGTTAGGGATATGGTTCACATTAGAGGGTTATTTTTAGGATTAGGGTTAGGGTTCACGTTAGAGTATTATGGTTAGACTTATGGTTAGAGGGTTAATGTTAGGGTTCGGGGTAGGGTAAAGATTAGGGTTAGGGCTAGGGTTAGATGATTGGATGGTTAGTGTTAGGGTTATGTTTATGGATAGGGTTAGGTTTACAGTTAGAGTTACTGTTACTGTTAGGGTTAGGGTTAAGGTTTTTGTTAGGGTTTAGGGTTAGAGTTAGTGTTAGGGCTAGGGTTTATGTTAGGTGTTATGGTTAGGTTTAGGGTTAGAGTTACAGTTAGTGTTAGATTTAGTGTTCGGTTTAGGTTAGGTTTAGTGTTAGGGTTGTAGTAAAGGTAAGGTTTAGGTTAAGGGATAGGTTTAGGGTTATGGTTAGGGTTAGGTTTAGAGTTAGGGTTAGGGTTGTAGTCAGGGGTTGTACACAGAGAACAATTCAGATCAGGACATGGAGTTTATAATACTATTTTTATAATGGTCACAGGAAGTTAACACAGGAGAATGCAGGAAATCCATCCGCAACACCAACGACATAGATTATTTAGTCAAGAGCCTAAACCCCACGGAAATGTCCCACATGAGTGCAGATAAAAATCCAGAGCTCAGGACAATGCTTCCACGAGTCCAACTGGAAGTCCAGGGCCCACAAGGACTCACGCCAGTCTCTTTTACGGATTCGTGCCGGGCACACCCAAGGGTCAGCGGTGGAAGCCAGAAAGTCTATGCCAGCAGGATGAAGGAGCTGTGCTAGTGGGATGAGGGTTCTACACTGGAGCTGAGAAGTCACAGTCACAACAAAGAGCGAGCCTGTCCTGAAAGGAACCACAAGTGTTCTCAGTGACGCGGAGGCCCCGAGGTCCTCCGACGACAAGCACAGTCGGGTACTTGCCAGGAAGCAGTGTGATAGTTCATTCTGGAGACCAGGCAGCACATGTCTTCCCCTCCGGAGCCAGGAACCAATGCTCAATGTGAAGACCAAAGCTTCTTCAGAACCAACAGCTCAGACAGCAACTTGTAGGAGAACCAACAATGCCTCCATAACGCCTCAATCCCTCTCCAACAGCTCCCCTCTCCACCTATTTATCCTGGCAGCCCTCCTCAGGAGGAGCATCTTCTCTCAAAGCATGCTGATGTAATCCAGCTGGCGTTAAGTTGACCACTAGTTATCGAACCATAACAGTTAGGGTTAGGGTTAGGGTTAGAGTACGTGTTAGGGTTAGCGTTAGTGTTAGGTTTAGAGTAATGGTTAGGGTTAGTATTAGGTTTGGGTGACGGTTGGGTTTAGGGTTATGTTTAGGCTTAGTGTAAGTATTAGAGGGTAAGTGTTAGGGTAATGTTTAGAGAGTTAGAGGGTTAAGGTTAGGGTGGGGGTTAATGTTAGGGTTAGAGGGTTACAGTTAGGGTTAGTGTTAGGGTTTGAGGGTTAGGATTAGTGTTAGGGCTAGAGGGTTAGGGCTAGGGATAGTGTTAGTGTTAGGGTTAGAGTTAGGGTTAGTTTTAGGGTTAGGGTTAGGGTTTAGGTTTAGGGTTAGGGTTAGTGTTAGGGTTAGTTTTAGGATTAAGGTTAGGGTTAGTGTTAGTTTTAGGGTTAGAGCATTAGAGGATTAGGGTTAGGGATAGGGTAAGTCTTAGCATTAGAGGGTTAGGGTTAGTGTTAGGGTTAGGGTTCAGTTTAGGTTTAGGGTTAGGGTTAGTGTTAGGTTTAGTGTTAGGGTTTTAGGGTTAGTATTAGTGTTAGGGATAGAGGTTTAGGGCTAGGCATAGGCTTAGCGTTAGGGATAGAGTTTGGTTTAGTTTTAGTGTGAGGGTTAGGTTTAGGTTTAGGGTTTTGGGTTAGGGTTATGGTAAGGGCTAGTTTTAGGGTTAGGGTTAGGTTTAGTGTTAGGGTTAGGGTTAGGTTTAGGGTTAGGTTTAGGGTTAGTGTTAGTGTTAGGGTTAGAGCGTTAGAGGGATATGGTCAGGGGTAGGTTTAGGCTTAGAGTTAGCAGGTTAGGTTTAGAGGCTTATTGATAGGCTTAGGTTAGAGTGTTAGATTTAGGGTTAGGGTTAGATTTAGGTTTAGGTTAGGGTTAGAGGTTTAGAGGGTTAGGGTTCAGGTAGTGTTAGGGATATGGTTACCATTAGAGGGTTATTGCTAAGATGAGGTTTAGGACTATGGTTCACCTTAGAGGTTTATGGTTATACTTATGGTTAGAGGGTTAGGGTTAGGGTTCGGGTTAGAGTAAGAGATAGGTTTAGGGCTAAGGTTAGACGATTGGATGGTTAGTGTTAGGGTTATGGTTATGAATAGGATTAGGTTTAGATTTCGAGTTACTGTTATTGTTAGGATTAGCGTTAAGGTTGGTGATAGGGTTTAGGGTTAGGGTTAGTGTTCGGGCTAGTGTTAGTGTTAGGTGTTAGGGTTAGTGTTAGGCTTAGTGTTACAGTTAGGGTTAGATTTAGTGTTCGGGTTAGGTTACGTTTAGGGTTAGGGTTGGGGTAAGTGTAAGGTTTAGTTTAAGTGTTAAGTTTAGAGTTAGGGTGAGGGTTAGGTTTAGGTTTGGAGTTAAATTTAGGGTGAGAGTGTTATGTTTAGGGTTATGGTTAGGGTTAGGTTTATGGTTAGTGTTAGTGTTAGTGTTAGTGTTAGGGTTAGGGTTAGAGTAAGTGTTAGGGTTAGGGTTAGTGTTAGGATTAGGGTAACGGTTAGGGTTAGGATTAGGTTTCGGTGACGGTTGGGTTTTAGTGTTATGTTTAGGATTAGGGTAAGGATTAGAGGGTAAGTGTTCGGGTTATATTTAGAGAGTTACAGGGTTAGGGTTATGGTGGCGGTTCATGTTAGGGTTAGAGGGTTACCGTTAGGGTTGGTGTTAGGCTTTGATTGTTAGTATTAGTCTTAGGGTTGGAGGGAAAAGGCTAAGGTTAGGGTTAGGGTTAGGGTTCGAGTTAGGGTTAGTTTTAGGGTTACGGTTATGGTTAGGCTTTAGGGTTAGGGTTAGGGTTAGTGTTAGGGATAGTTTTAGGGTTAGGGTTAGGGTTAGTGTTTGCGTTAGGGTTAGGTTTATGGCTGGGTTAGTGTTAGTGTTAGTGTTAGGGTTAGAGTGTTAGAGGGTAGGGTTTGGGATAGGGTTAGGCTTTGGGTTAGAGGGTTAGGGTTAGTGGTAGGGTTAGGGATTGGTTTAGGGTTAGGGTTAGGTTAAGTGTTATGGTTAGGGTTAGGGTAAGAGTAAGTGTTAGGGTTAGGGTTAGTGTTAGGGTTAGGGTAAAGGTTAGGGTTAGGATTAGGTTTGGGTGATGGTTGGGTTTTGGGTTATCGTTAGGCTTAGGGTTAGTATTAGAAGGTAAGTGTTAGGGTTATGTTTAGAGAGTTAGAGGGTTAGGGTTAGGGGTAGGTTTATGTTTAGGGTTAGTGTTAGTGTTAGTGTTAGAGTAAGTGTTGGGGTTAGGGTTAGTGCTAGGGTTATGGTTAGGCTTATGTTTATGGTTAGGGTTTGTGTTAGTGTTAGGGTTAGAGTAAGTGTTAGGTTTAGTGTTAGTGTTAGGATTTGTGGGTTAGTGTTAGTGATAGGGATAGAGTTTTAGGGCTAGTGCTAGTGTTAGGCTTAGGGTTAGATTTAGAGTAAGTTTCAGGGTAAGGGTTAGGGTTAGGGTTTAAGGTTAGGGTTAGGGTTAGAGTTAGGGTTAGTTGCAAGATTAGTGTTAGGTTTAGGTTTGGGTTAGTGTTAGGGTTATGGTTAGGTTTACGGTTAGGGTTAGGGTTAGTGTTAGTTTTAGGGTTAGATTGTTAGAGGTATAGGGATAGGGGTAGGGTTAGGCTTAGGGTTAGAATCTTAGGTTTAGGGTTAAGGTTAAGTTTAAGGTAAGGCCTAGGTTTAGGGTTATGATTAGTGTTAGTGTTAGCGTTAAGGTTAGTAATAGGTTTAGAGTTACGGTGAGCTTTAGGTTTACAGGGTTGGATGTTGAGGGTTAGGGTTATGGTTATGATTAGGTTCACAGGGTTGGGTTTAGCGTTAGGGTTAGGTTTAGAGGGTTAGTGTTGGTCTTAGGGTCAGGGGAAGGGTTAGGGTTAGGCTTAGAGGGTTGGGTTTAGAGGCTTATTGATAGGGTTTGAGTTGGGTGTTAGATTTATGGTTAGGGTTAGATTTAGTGTTAGGGTTACGGATAGAGGGCTAGAGGGTTAGGGTTCGGGTGAGTGTTAGGGATATGGTTATCATTAGAGGGTTGTTGTTAGGATTAGTTTTAGGGTTAGAGTTCACGTTAGAGGATTATGGTTAGACTTATGGCTAGAGGGGTAGAGTTAGGGTTCGTGTTAGTGTAAGGGTTAGAGTTAGGGTTAGGTTTAGGTTTAGGGTTAGGGTTAGTGTTATTGTTAGGGTTAGAGCGTTAGCGAGTTAGTGTTAGGGATAGGGTTATGCTTAGGGTTAGAGGGTTAGGGTTAGTGCAGGGTTATTGTTAGGTTTAGGTTTAGGGTTAGGTTTAGTGTTCGGGTTAGGGTTAGGTTTTGGGTTAGTGTTAGGTTAAGAGTAAGTGTTATGGTTATGGTTAGTGTTAGGGTTAGGGTAAAGTTTAGGCTTAGGATTTGGTTTTGGTGATGGTTGAGTTCAGGGCTATCGTTATGCTTAGGGTTCGGAAGAGAGGGTAAGTGTTAGGGATGTGTTTATAGAGTTAGAGGGTTAGGGTTAGGTTTAGGGTTAGGGTTAGGGATAAGGTTAGGTTTAGAGGGTTATGATTAGGGTTAGTGTTAGGGTTTGTTGGTTAGTATTAGTGTTAGGTATAGAGGGTTAGGGCTAGGGATAGGGTGAGGTTTAGGGTTAGAGTTAGGGTTAGTTTTAGGGTTAGGGTTAGGATTAGGGTTTATGGATAGGGTTGGGGTTAGGGTTAGTGTTAGGGTTAGAGGGTTAGGATTATGGTTAGGGTTAGGTTTAGGGTTAGGGTTAGGGTTACTGTTAGTGTTAGGGTTAGAGCATTACAGGGATAGGTTTAGGGGGAGGGTTAGGCTTAGGGTTAGAGGGTTAGGGTTAGGGTTAATGTTAGGTTTAGTCTAAGGCTTAGGTTTCGGGTTAGGGTTCATGTTAGTGTTAGCGTTATGGTTAGTATTAGGGTTAGTGTTAGGGTTAGGTTTAGGGCTAGAGGGTTGGATGTTTAGGGTTAGGGTTATGGTTATGGTTAGGTTTAGAGGGTTGGGGTTAGAGGTAGGGTTAGGTTTAGAGGGTTAGGGTTGGTCTAGGGTCAGGGTTAGCGTTAGGGTTAGAGGTTAGGTTTAGTGTTAGTTTTAGGGTTAGGGCTATGGTTAGGGATAGAGGGATAGGTTTAGAGGCTTATTGATAGTGTTAAGTTTAGAGTGTTAGATTTAGGGTTAGGGTTAGATTTAGGGTTAGGGTTAGGATTAGAGGTTTAGAGGGTTAGTGTTCGGGTTAGTGTTAAGTATATGGTTAGCGTTAGAGAGTTATTGTTAGGATTAGGGTTAGGGTTATGATTCACGTTAGAGGATTATGGGTTAGGGTTAGGGTTAGGGTTAGGGTTAGGTTTAGGGTTAGGGTTAGGGTTAGAGCGTTAGAGAGTTAGTGTGAGGGATATGGTTAGTCTTAGGGTTAGAGGGTTAGGGTTCGTGTAGGGTTATTGTTAGGTTTAAGTTTAGGGTTAGGTTTAGTGTTAAGGTTAGGGTTAGGTTTAGGGTTAGGGTTAGGGTAAGAGTAAGTGTTAGGCTTAGAGTTAGTGTTAGGGTTAGGATAATGGTTAGGGTTAGGTTTAGGGTTCGGTCACGATTGGGTTTAGGGTTATTGATAGGCTTAGGGTTAGGATTAGAAGGTAAGTGTTAGGGTTATGTTTAGAGAGTTAGAGGGTTAGGATTAGGGTTAGGGTTAAGGTTAGGGTTAGATTCTTATGGTTAGGGTTAGTGTTAGGGTTTGAGGATTAGTATAAATGGTAGGGATAGAGGGTTAGTGCTAGGGATATGGTTAGGGTTAGGGTTAGAGTTAGGGTTTGTTTTAGGTTTAGGGTTAGGAATAGGTTTTTGGGTTAGGGTTAGGGTTAGGTTTAGTGTTAGGGTTAGGGTTAGGTTTAGGGTTAGGTTTAGTGTTAGGGTTAGGTTTAGAGCTTTAGGGATAGGGTTAGGCTTTTGGCTAGAGGGTTAGGGTTAGTGTTAGGGTTAGGGTTAGGTTTAGGTTTAGGGATAGGTTTAGTGTTAGGGTTAGGGTTAGGGTTAGGGTTAGGGTTAGTTTAGGCTTAGGATTTGGTTTGGGTGACTGTAGAGTTCACGGTTATCATTAAGCTTAGGGTTAGGATTAGAGGGTAAGTGTTAGGGTTATGTTTAGAGAGTTAGAGGGTTAGGGTTAGGGTTAGGGATAAGGTTAGGATTAGAGTGTTACGGTTAGGGTTAGTGTTAGGGTTTGTGGGTTAGTATTAGTGTTAGGAATGGAGGGTTAGGGCTAGGGATAGGGTTAGGATTAGGTTTAGAGTTAGGGTTAGTTTTAGGATAAGGATTAGGATCAGGTTTTAGGGTTTGGGTTGGGGTTAATGTCAGGGTTAGGGTTAGGGTTAGGGTTCGTGTAAGGCTTAGGTTTAGGATTAGGGTTAGTGTTAGGGTTAGCTTCATTGTTAGTATTAGAGTTAGGGTTAGGGTTAGGTTTAGGGTTAGAGTGTTCGATGTTTATGGTTAGGGTTCTGGTTATGCTTAGGATTAGAGGGTTGGGCTTAGCTTTAGGGTTAGGTTTAGAGGATTAGGGTTGGTCTTGGGGTTAAGCTTAGCGTTAGGATTGGAAGTTAGGTTTAGTGTTAGGTTTAGGGTTATGGTTAGGGTTATGGTTAGGGTCAGATGGTTTGTGTTTAGGTTTAGGGTTCGGGTTAGGGTTAGGGTTAGAGGCTAAGGATAGGGCTAGGGTTAGAGTGTTACTTTCAGGTTTAGGCTTAGGGTTAGAATGTTAGGTTTGGTGTTAGGTTTAGGGTTAGGTTGAGGTTTAGTTTTAGGGTTAGGGTTAGTGTTAGGGTTACGGTTAGGTTTAGGGTTAGGGTAAGAGTAAGTGTTAGGGTTAGGGTTAGTGTTAGGGTTAGGGTAATGGTTAGGTTTAGGATTAGGTTTGGGTGAGGGTTGTTTAGGGTTATGGTTAGGCTTAGGGTTAGGATTCGAAGTTAAGTGTTAGAAGTTATGTTTAGAGAGTTAAGGGTTAGGGTTAGGGTTAGGTTTAGGTTTATGGTTAGGGTTAGTGTTAGTGTTAGGGTTAGTTATAGGTTTAGGGTTAGAGTAAGTTTTAGGGTTAGCGTTTGTGTTAGGGTTAGGGTAATGGTTAGGGTTAGGATTAGGTTTGGGTGACGGTAGCACTTAGGGTTATGGTTAGGCTTAGGGTTTGTTTTAGAGGGTAAGTGTTAGGGTTATGTTTAGAGAGTTAGAGGGTTAGGGTTAGGGTTAGGGTTAGGGTTAGGGTTAGGGTTAAGGTTATGTTCAGAGGGTTACCGTTAGGGTTAGTGTGAGGGTGTTGAGTGTTAGTGTTAGTGTTAGGGCTAGTGCTAGGGTTAGGCTTAGGGTTAGATTTAGGGTTAGTTTCAGGGTTAGGGCTAGGGTTAGGGTTAGAGTTAGGGTTAGTTACAGGGTTAAGGATAGGTTTAGGTTTAGGGTTAGTGTTACGGTTATGGTTAGGTTTAGGGTTAGTGTTAGATTACGGTTAGTTTCAGGATTAGGGTTAGGGTTAGGGTTTAGGGTTAATGTTAGGGTTAGTATTAGGGTTAGTTTTAGGGTTAGGGTTTGGGTTCGGGTTAGTGTTAGGGTTAGGTTTAGTGTTAAGGTTAGGTTTAGGTTTAGGTTTAGGGTTAGTGTTAGTGTTAGCGTTAGAGCGTTACAGGGATAGGGTTAGGGGCAGGGTTAGGCTTAGGGTTAGGGTTATGGTTAGGTTTAGAGTAAGGCTTAGGTTTAGGATTAGGGTTAGTGTTTCGGTTAGCGTTACGGGTAGTATTAGGGTTAGTGTTAGAGTTAGGTTTAGGGTTAAACGGTTGGATGTTTAGGGTTATGGTTATGGTTATGGTTAGGTTTAGAGGGCTGGGGTTAGCGTTAGGGTTAGGTTTAGAGGGGTAGAGTTGGTGTTTGCCTCAGGGTTAGCGTTAGTGTTAGAGGTTAGGTTTAGTGTTAGGGTTATGGTTAGGGTTATGGTTAGGGTTAGAGTGTTAGGTTTAGAGGCTTAGGATAGGGTTTGGATTAGATTGTTAGTTTTAGGGTTAGTGTTAGATTTAGGGTTCGTGTTAGGGCTAGAGGGTTAGAGGGTTAGGGTTCGGGTTAGTGTTAGGGATATGGTTAGGATTAGAGTGTTATTGCTAGGATTAGGGTTAGGGTTCGTGTTCTTGTTAGAGGATTATGGTTAGACTTATGGTTAAAGGGTTAGGGTTAGGGTTCGGGTTAGGGTAAGGGTTAGGCTTAGTGCTAGGGTTCGACAATTGGATGGTTATTGTTAGGTTCATGATTATGGAAATGTTTAGGGTTAGAGTTAGAGTTACTGTTACTGTTAGGGTTAGGTTTAATGTTTGTTTTAGGGTTTAGTGATAGGGTCAGTGATAGGGCTGGGGTTAGTGTTAGGTGTTAGGGTTAGGATTAGGGTTAGAGTTAGGTGTTAGGGTTACATTTAGTGTTAGGGTTAGGTTAGGTTTAGGGTTAGGGTTGGAGTATGGGTAAGGTTTAGTTTAAGGGTTAGGTTTAGGGTTAGGGTGAGACATAGGATTAGGTTTGGGGTTACGTTTATGAAGAGAGTGTTAGGGTTAGGGTTATGGTTAGGGTTAGGTTTATGGTTAGGGTTAGTGTTAGTGTTAGAGTTAGGGTTAGTGTTAGAGTAAGTGTTAGGGTTAGAGTTAGAGTTCACGTTAGAGGATTATCGTTAGACTTATGGTTAGAGGGTTAGGGTTTGTGTTCGGGTTAGGTTAAGGATTAGGTTTAGGGTTAGTGTTAGGCTTAGGGTTAGGGTTAGGTTTAGGGTTAGGGTTAAGGTTAGAGTTTTAGGGTTAGGGTTAATGTTAGGTTTAGGGTAAGACTTAGGTTTAGGATTAGGGTTTGTGTTTGGGTTAGCGTTACGGTTACTATTAGGGTTAAGGTTAGGGTTAGGTGTAGTTTTAGAGGGTTGGAGGTTTAGGGTTAGGGTTATGGTTATGTTAGATTTAGTTAGGGTTAGTTTGAGGGTTAGGATTACGGTTAGGGTTAGGTTTATGGTTAGGGTTAGTGTTAGTGTTAGGTTTAGGGTTAGGGTTAGAGTAAGTGTTAGGGTTAGGCATAGTGTTAGGTTTAGGCTAACGGTTAGGGTTAGGATTTGGTTTGGCTGACGGTTGGGTTTAGGGATATGGTTAGGCTTAGGGGAAGTATTAGAGGGTAAGTGTTAGGGTTATGTTTAGAGAGTTAGAGGGATAGGGATAGGGTTGGGGTTAAGGTTAGGGTTAGAGGGTAACTGTTAGGGATAGTGTTAGGGTTGAGGATTAGTATTAGTGTTAGTGTTAGAGGGTTAGGGCTAGGGCTAGGGTTAGGGTTAGGGTTAGAGTTAGAGTTAGTTTTAGGGTTAGGGTTAGGTATAGGGTTTCTTTTAGTGTTAGAATTAGGGTTAGGTTTAGTGTTAGGGTTAGGTTTAGTTTTATGGTTAAGGTTAGGGTTAGTGTTTATGTTAGGGTTAGAGCATTAGAGGTTTAGTGTTAGGGATAGGGTTAGGCTTAGGGTTATAGGGTTAGAGTTAGTGTTAATGTTATGTTATGGTAAGGCATAGCTTAAGGATTAGGGTTAGTGTTAGGGTGAGCATTATGGTTACTATTAGGATTAGTGTTAGTGTTAGGTTTAGGGTTAGAATGTTGGATGTTTAGGATTAGGATTATGGTTATGCTTAGGGTTAGAGGGTTGTGGTTAGCGTTAGGGTTAGATTTAGAGGGTTAGGGTTGGACTTAGGGTCAGGGTTAGTGTTAGGGTTAGAGGTTATGTTTAGTGTTAGTCTTAGGGTTAGGACTATGGTTAGGGATAGAGGGATAGGTTTAGAGGCTTATTGATAGTGTTAGGTTTAGAGTGTTAGATTTAGGGTTAGAGTTAGATTTAGGGTTAGGGTTAGGGTTAGGGTTAGGGTTAGGGGGTTAGAGGGTTAGGGTTCAGGTTAGTGTTAGGGATATGTTTAGCATTAGATGGTTATTGTTAGGATTAGGGTTAGGGTTAGGGTTCCCGTTAGAGGATTATGGTTAGACTCTTGGTCAGAGGGTTAGGGTTAGGGTTCGGGTTAGGGTAAGTGTTTGGGTTAGGCCTAGCGTTAGACGATTGGATGGTTAGTGTTAGGTTTATGGTTATGAATAGGATTAGGGTTAGAGTTAGAGTGACCGTTACAGTTAGGGTTAGTGTTAAGGTTTGTGTTAGTGTTTAGGGTTATGGTTAGTGTTGGGGCTAGTGTTAGTGTTAGGTGTTAGGGTTAGGGTTAGGGTTAGAGTTACAGTTAGTGTTAGATTTAGTGTTAGGGTTACGTTAGGTTTAGGGATAGGTTTGGGGTTAGGGTAAGGTTTAGGTTTAGGTTTAAATTTAGGGTTAGGGTGAGGGTTAGGTTAAGGTTTTGGGTTACAATTAGGGTGAGAGTGGTAGGGTTAGGGTTATGGTTATGGTTAGGTTTATGGTTAGGGTTAGTGTTAGTGTTAGAGTTAGTGTCAGGTTTAGGGTTAGAGTTAGGTTTAGTGTTATGGTTAGGTTAGGGTTAGGGTTATGGTTAGGGTTAGAGTTACAGTTAATGTTAGATTTAGTGTTTGGTTTTGGTTAAGTTTAGGGATATGGTTTGGGTTAGGGTAAGGTTTAGGTTAAGGGTTAAATTTAGGGTTAGGGTGAGGGTTAGGTTAAGGTTTGGGGTTACAATTAGGGTGAGAGTGTTAGGGTTAGGGTTATGGTTAGGGTTAGGTTTATGGTTAGGGTTAGTGTTAGTGTTAGTGTTAGTGTTAGTTTTAGAGTAAGTGTTAGGGTTAGGGTTAGGGTTAGGGTTAAGTAAAGGTTAGGTTTAGGTTTAGCGTTAGGGTTAGAAGTTAGGTTTAGTGTTAGTGTTAGTTTCAGGGTTTGGGCCTATGTTTATGGTTAGGGTTAGTGTTAGTGTATTGTTAGGTTTAAGGTTAGGGTTAGAAGCTACTTTTAGGGTTAGGTTTAAGGTTAGGTTTAGGTTCGGGTTAGGGTTAGTGATAGGGTAAGTGTTAGGGTTATAGTTAGATTTAGTTTTTGGGTTAGGGGTTAGCTGTTAGGCATAGGGTTAGTGTTATGCTTTGCTTTACTTTTAGTGTTAGGGTTATGATTAGGTTTAGTGTTAGGGTTAGGTTTAGGGTTAGGGTTCAGGTTAAAGGTTAGAGATGGGGTATGATTTAGGGTTAGGGTTAGTGTTTGGTTTAGGGTTTGGTGTTACGTGTTAGGGATAGGGTTAATGTTAGGCTTTGGGTTACTTTTAGTGTTAGCTTTATGATTAGGTTTAGGTTTAGGGTTAGGTTTAGTGTTAAGTTTAGGGTTAGCTGTAGGGTTAGTGTTAGGTTTAGGGTTAGTGTTAGTGTTAGGGTTAGGGTTAGGCTTAGGTTTAGGTTTAGGTTTTGGGTTAGGTTTAGTGTTTGGGTTAGGGGTTAGGTTTTAGGGTTGGGATTAAGGTTAGGGTTAGTGTTATGGTTAGGATTAGGGTTAGGGTTAACATTATAATTAGATTTAGGATTAAGGTTAGCATTGGGGTTACGCTTAGGTTTAGGGTTAGAGTGAGGTTTAGGGTTAGCTTTAGGTTTAGGGTTAGTGTTAGGGATAGTGTTAGGGTAGGATTAGGTTTAGGTGTTAGTTGATAGGGATAGGATTACTGTTATATTTAGGGTTTGGTTTAGGGTTAGGTTTAAGGTTAGTGTTAGGTTTAGTTTTAGGGTGAGGTTTAAGTTTATGGTTAGTGTTAGGGTTAGAGTTTAGGGTTAGGGTTTGAGTTAGGCTTGGGGTTAGGGTTAGAGCTTAGGGTTAGAGTAGGTGTTAGTGTTAGGTATAGTGTTAGGGCTTAGGTTTAGGAATAGGGTTAGGGTTAGGGTTAGAGCTAGGGGTCAGGGTAGGGTTAGGGGTTAGGGTTATGGTTAGTGTTAGGGTTCGGGTTTGGGTTAGGGTTAGTGTTATCGGTTCGGTTTAGGGTTAGGGTTGGGTTAGGGTTAGTGTTATGGGTTCGGTTTAGGGTTAGGGTTCAAATTAGGGTTAGGGTTATGGTAAGTGTTACGCTTAGGTTGAGGTTAAGTTTAGTGTAAGGGTTAGGTTTAGAAGTTAGTTTTAGTGTTAGTGTTAGTGTTAGCGTTACGTTTAGGGTTAGTGTTAGTGTTAAGGTTAGGGTTAGGGTTAGATATAGTTTAGGGTTTGGGTTATGGTTCGGGTTGCAGGGTTTGTGTTAGGGTTAGGGTTATTGTTGTGGTTAGGGTTAAGGGTTAGGGTTAGTGTTATTGTGAGGTTTAAGTTTAGGGTTAGGTGTCAGGGTTAGTGTCAGTGTTATGGATAGAGTTAGGGATTTGGGTTATAGTTAGGGTTAGACGTAACAGTTAGTGTTTAGGGTAAGGGATAGGGTTAGAGTGAATGTTATGGTTAAGGTTAGGGTTAGGGTTAGGGTTAGGTTTAGTGTTAGATTTATGTTTAGGGTTAGTGTTAGGGTTAGAATTTAGGGTTAAGTTTAGCGTTAGAGTTAGAGTTATGTTTAGGGTTTGGTTTAGGGTTAGGTTAGCATTAGTTTTAGCGTTGGGTAAGGGTTATGATCAGGTTGAGGTTTAGGGTTAGGGTTAGATTTAGGGTTAGTTTTAGAATTAGCGTTAGGTTTAGTGTTAGGGTTACAGGTTAAGATTTAGGGATAGTGTTAGTGTTAGGCTTCGGTTTATGGTTAGGGTTAGGTGTATGTATAGGTTTAGGGTTAGGGTTAGGTTTAGCGTTAGGTTTAGGGTTACAGTTAGGGTTAGTGTTAGGGTTAAGCTTAGGATTAGGTTTAGGGTTAGAGGTTTGTATTAGTGTTAGTTTTAGGGTTAGGTCTTAGCATTAGTGTTAGGGTCAGTGTCAGGATTAGGGCTACTTGTCAGGGTTAGGATTAGGCATTAGGCATACGGTTAGTGTTACGGTTAGGGTTAGCGTTAAGGTTAGGGTTAGGGTTACCGGTATGGGTTAGGTTAATGTCAGGGTTAATGTTAGGGTTAGGGTTAGGGTTATGGTTAGAGTTATGGTTAGGGTTAATATTAAGGTTAGGGTTAGTGTTACGGTTAGTGTTAGTGTTAGGTTTAGGGTTATGGTTGGTTAGGCTTATGGTTAGGTTTAGGGTTATGGTTTTGAGTTAGATGTGAGGGTTATGTTTAGGGTAAGGGGTAGAGTTTACGGTTAACTTTATTGTTAGGGTTTACGTATAGGTTTAGGGTTAAAAGTTAGTGTTTTGGTTAGTGTTAGGGTTTGGGTTACGGTTAGTGTTATGGTTATGTTTGGGTTAGGTTTAGGGGTTATATGTTAGGGATAGGCTCAGGGTTAGGTTTTGGATTATGTTTAGGTTTCCAGTTATGATTAGGTTTAGGCTTAGGCTTGGGGTTAGAGTTAGAGGTTAGTGTTAGGGTTAGGGTTAGTTTTAGGGTTAGTGTTAGAATTAGCTTAGGGTTAGATTTAAGTGTTAGGTGTTAGGGATAGAGTCAGGGTTAGGCATTTGGATTACAGTTAGAGTTCAGGTTACGATTAGGTTTAGGGATTGCATTAGGGTTCGGCTTAGGTTTAGGATTACAGTTAGAGTTAGTGTTAGCATTTGGATTAGGGTTAGGAGTTAGGTGTTAAATATATGTTTAGGGTTATGGTTCGGGTTATGGTTATGGTTAGGGTTACATTAAGGGTTACAGTTAGGGTTAGTGTTAGTGGTAGTGTTAGGGTTAAGCCGTAGGGTAGGGTTAGTGTTAGGGTTAGGGTTAGGTTTAGGGTCAGGGGCTAGTTTTATTGTCAGGGTTGGGGTTATGCTAAGGCTTAAGGTTAGGGGTACAGATTAGGGTTAGTGTTCGGGTTAGGTTTAGGGTTAGGTTTAGTTTTAGGGATTTGGTTTAGGGTTATGGCTAGCATTAGTGTTAGGCTCAGTATTAGGTTCAGGGTTAGGGATAGGTTTAGGTTTAGGGTTAGGTTTATTGTTAGGTTTATTGTTATGGATAGGGTTGGGGTTAGGTTTAGGGTTAAGGATAGGCTTAGGGTTAGGGTTAGGGTTTAGTGTTAGTGTTAGGGTTAGCGATAGGTTTAGGGTATAGATTACTGTTATGGTTAGGGTTAGGTTTAGGGTAAGGATTATGTTAGGGTTAGGGTTAGGGTTATGGTTATGTTTAGGTTTAGGATTAGGTTTAGGGCTAGGAATACGGTTAGGGATAGTGTTAGGGTTAGGGTTAGGATTAGAGTTTAGCTATAGGGTTAGTTTTGGAGTTAGTGTTACATTTAGCTTTAGGTTTAGGGATAGGGGAAAGGTTAGGATTAGGGTTAGAAGTTAGAGTTATAGTTAGAGTTATGGTTACAGTTAGGGTTAGGGTTATGTTTAAAGTTAAGGTTAGGGTTACGGTTAGTGTTAGATTTAGGGTTAGGTTTAGGGATAGGGTACAGATTTGGGTTAGGTTTAGGGTTAAGGATAAGCTTAGGGTTGGGGTTAGAGTTTAGAGTTAGGGTTAGGATAAGGCTTAGTGTTAGATTATGTTTTAGGGTTATGTTTAGGGCTTAGATGTTAGGGATAGGGTTCATGTTAGGCTTCGAGTTATGGTTAGGATTAGGGTTATGATTATATTTAGGGTTAGTTTTAGGGTTAGTGTTAGCTTCAGGTTTATGGTTAGGGTTAGTGTTAGTTTTAGGGTTAGGGTGAGGTGTTAGGTGTCAGTGAAACCTAGCCTAACCCTAATCCTAACCCTAACCCTAACGCTAACCCTAAACCGAACCCTAAACCCTAACCCTAACCATAACCATAACCCAAACCCTAAACCCTAACCCTATCACTAACCATAAAACTAACCCTAACCCTAACACTAACCCAAATCCTAACCCTAACTCTCACCCTAATCCTAACACTAAAACAAGCCCCTAACACTAACCCTAACTTTTAGACCTAACTGTGACCATAACCCCAACACTAACCCTAAACCCTAACACTAACCCTAACACTAAATCTATTGCTAATCTCCAACCCTATCCCTAACCCTAACCCCAACTTTAATCCTAACACTAACCCTAACACTAAACTCTGACCATAACCCTAACCCTAACACTAAAACTAAACGTAACAATAGGGTTAGGGTTAGTCTTAGGGTTAGTTTTATGGTTAGTGTTAGGGTTAGGGTTTAGGGTTTGGGTTAGGGTTAGGGTAAGGGTTTAGGGTTCGGGTTAGGTTTAGCGTTAGGGTTAGGATTAGGGTTAGGCTAGGTTTAGATTTAGGGTTAGGGATAGGGTTAGGGTAAGTTTGAGGTTTAGGCTTAGGGTTAGGGTTAGGGTTACGTTTAAGTTTAGGATTTGAGTTAGGTTTAGGGTTAGGTTTTCGCATAGTGTTTGATTTACAGTTACAGTTTAGGGTTATGGTTAGGGTTATGGTTAGGGTTAGGGTTAGGGTTAGGGTTAGGGTTAGGGTTAGAGATAGTGTTAGTGTTATGGTTATGGTTAGGGTTAGGGTTACAGTTAGTGTTAAGCCTAGGTTATGGTTAGGTTTAAGGGTTAGGTGTTAGGGACAGGGTCAGGGTTAGGCTTCGGATTACACTTAGGTTTAGGGTTACAATCAGGTTTAGGTTTGGAGTTAGGGTTAGGGTTACAGTTTTATGGTTATGGTTAGGTCTAGTGTTTAGACTTAGGGTTAGGTTTAGGCTTATTGTTAGGGCTTAGATGTTAACGATGGGGTTAAGGTTACGCTTTGGGTTACGGTTAGGGTTAGGGTTATGATTAGGTTTAGGGTTATGGTTATGGTTAGGGTTAGGACTAGGGTTAGGTTTAGGTTTTGGATTAGCATTAGAATTAGTGTTAGATATTAGAGTTACTTTTAGCGATAGGGTTAGTTTTAAAGTTACAGTTTATTGTTATGTTTAGTTTTAGTGTTAGGGTTAGGGTTATGGTCAGAGTTTAGCTTTAGGGTTAGTGTTAGGATTAAGGTTAGGGTTAGGATTAGGGATAGGGTTAGAGATTAGCATTAGATTTCATGTTAGGGTTAGTGTTAGGGTTTAGGTTTATTGTTAGGGTTATTGTAACAGTTAGGTCTAAAAGTTAGGGTTAGTGTTAGGGGCTTGTTTTTGGGTTAGGATTTGGGTGAGGGTTAGGGTTAGGATTTGGGTTAGTGTTAGGGTTAGGGCTAGTTTTATGGTTAGTGTTAGGGTTAGGGTTTTGGGTTTGGGTTATTTTTAGGGGTTAGGGTTACGGTTAGGGTTATGGATTATTTTTAGGGTTGGGGTTAGGATTAATGTTAGTGTTAAGTTTAGGGTTAGTGTTAGGGTTAATGCTAGGTACAGGGTTCGGGATAGTGTTAGGGTTATGGTTAGGGTGAACTTTGGGGATTAGTGTTAGGGTTAGGATTAAGGTCAGTGTTAGGCTTAGGGTTAGGTTTACGGCTAGGGTTAGATGATTGGATGGTTAGTGTTAGGGTTATGGTTATGGATACAGTTAGGGTTAGAGTTAGAGTTACTGTTACTGTTAGGGTTAGGGTTAAGGTTTGTGTTAGGGTTTAGGGTTAGGGTTAGTGTAAAGACTAGGGTTAGTGTTAGATGTTAGGGTTAGGGTTAGTGTTAGGTTTAGAGTTAAAGTTAGTGTTAGATTTAGTGTTAGGATTAGTGTTAGGTATAGGGTTAGGGTTGGGTTAAGGGTAAGGTTTAGGTTAAGGTTAAGGTTTAGGGTTAGGTGAGGGTTAGGGTTAAGTTTGGGGTTACGTTTAGGGTGAGAGTGTTAGTGTTAGGGTTATGGTTAGGGTTAGGTTTATGGTTAGGCTTAGTGTTAGTGTTATGGTTATGGTTAGGGTTAGGGTTAGTTTTAGAGTTAGGGTTAGGGTTAGGGTTAGGGTTAGTGTTAGGTTTAGGGTTATGATTAGGGTTAGCGTTAGTGTTAGGTTTAGAGCGTTAGAGGCTTAGGGTTAGGGATAGGGTTAGGTTATAGTTAGATGTTTAGGGTTAGTGTTAGTGTTAGGGTTAGGTTTAGGGTTAGGGTGAGGGTTAGTGTTAGGGTTAGGGTTAGGGTTAGGATTTGGGTTAGTGTTATTGTTAGGGGTAGGGTTAGTGTTAGGGTTAGAGTAATTTTTAGGGTTAGGGTTAATGTTAGGGCTAAGGTAACGGTTAGGCTTAGGATTAGGTTGGGGTGACGGTTGGGTTTAGGGTTATGGTTAGGCTTAGGGTTAGGTTTAGAGGGTAAGTGTTAGGGTTATGTTTAGAGACTGAGATGGTTAGGGTTAGGGTTAGGGTTAAGGTTAAGGTTAGAGGGTTACCGTTAGGGTTAGTGTTAGGGTTTGAAGGGTAGTATTAGTGTTAGAGGTAGAGGGTTACGGCTAGGGCTAGGGTTAGGGTTAGGGTTAGAGTTAGAGTTACTTTTAGGGTTAGGGTTACGGTTAGGGTTTATGGTTAGGGTTAGGGTTAGTTTTAGGGTTAGGGTTAGGCCTAGGGTTAGGTTTGGGTTTAGGTTTATGGTTAGCGTTAGTGTTAGGGTTAGAGCGTTAGAGGGTTAGGGTTAGGGATATAGTTAGGCTTAGGTTTAGAGGGTTAGGTTTAGGGTTAAGGCTAGGTTTAGCTTAAGGCTTAGGTTTAGGATTAGGGTTAGTGTTAGGGTTAGCATTATGGTTATTATTAGGGTTATGGTTAGGGTTACGTTTAGGGTTAGAGGGTTGGATGTTTAGGGTTAGGGATATAGTTATGGTTACTTTTAGAGGGTTGTGGTTAGCGTTAGGATTATGTTTAGAGGGTTAGTGTTGGTCTTAAGGTCAGGGTTAGCGTTAGGTTTAGAGGTTAAGTTTAGTTTTAGGGTTAGGGTTATGGTTAGAGGCTTAGTGTTAGGGTTAGGGTTAGGGTTAGAGGGTTAGAGGGTTAGCATTCTGATTAATGTTAGGGATATGGTTAGCGTTAGAGAGTTTTTGTTAGGATTAGGGTTTGGGTTAGGGTTCACTTTAGAGGATTATGGTTAGACTTATGTTTAGAGGGTTAGGTTTAGGGTTCGGGTTGGGGTAAAGTTTAGGGTTAGGTTTAGTGTTAGGTTTAGTGTTAGCGTTAGGCTTAGTGTTATGTTTAGGTCTAGGGTTAGACGATTGGATGGTTAGTGTTAGGGTTATAGTTATGGATAGGTTTAGGGTTAGAGTTAGAGTTAATATTATTGTTAGGGTTAGGGTTAAGGTTTGTGTCAGGGTATAGGTTTAAGGATAGTGTTTGGGCTAGTGTTAGTTTTAATAGTTAGGGTTAGTGTTAGGGTTAGGTTTAGGGTTAGGGTTAAGGTTAGGTTTAAGGATAGAGGGATGGATGTTTAGGGTTAGGGTTATGGTTATGGTTATGTTTAGAGGGTTAGGGTTACCGATAAGGTTACATTTAGAGGTTTAGGTTTGGTCTTAGGGTCAGGTTTTGCATTAGGATTAGAGGTTAGGTTTAGTGTTAGTGTTAGTGTTAGGGTTATGGTTAGGGTCAGAGGGTTAGAGGTTAGGTTTATGGTTCGGGTTAGTGTTAGGGTTAGAGGCTTCGGTTTAGGGTTAGGGTTAGAGTGTTAGTTTTAGGGTTAGGGTTAGGCATAGTGTTAGGGTGAGGTTTAGGGTTAGAGGGTTAGAGGGTTAGGGTTCGGATTACTGTTAGGGATATGGTTAGTGTTAGAGGGTTATTGTTAGGATTAGAGTTAGGGTTAGGGTTCACGTTAGAACATTATGGTTAGACTTATGGTTAGAGGGTTAGGGTTTGGGTCGAGTTAGGATAATGGTTAGGTTTAGGGTTAAGTTTAGGGTTAGGTTTAGGGTTAGTGTTAGGCTTAGGGTTAGGTTTATGCCTAGGGTTAGACAATTGGATGGTTAGTGTTAGGGTTATGGTTATGGATACAGTGAGGGTTAGAGTTAGATTTACTGTTACTGTTAGGGTTAGGGTTAAGGTTTGTGTTAGGGTTTAGGATTAGGGTTAGTATTAGGTTTGGGTGATGGTTGTGTTTAGTGTTATGGTTTGGCTTAGGGTTAGGATAAGAGGGTAAGTGTTAGGGTTATGATTAGAGAGCTAGAGGATTAGGGTTATGGTTAGTATTCAGGTTAGGTTTAGAGGGTTGCAGATAGGGGTAGTGTTAGGGTTTTAGTGTTAGAATTAGTGTTAGGGATACAGGGTTAGGGCTAGGGATAGGGTTAGGGTTAGGGTTAAAGTTAGGGTTAGTTTTAGGTTTAGGGTTAGGGTTAGGGTTAGGGTTAGGGTTAGGGTTAGAGTGTTAGTTTTAGGTTTAAGATTAGAGTTAGTGTTAGGGTTATGGTTAGGTTTAGGGTTAGGGTTAGGGTTAGGGTTAGGGTTAGGGTTAGGGTTAGAGGCTTAGGGATAGGGTTATGGTTACAGTGTTAGTTTTAGGGTTACTGTTAGGTTTAGGGTTAAGTTTAGGGTTTGGGTTACAGGGTTAGAGGGTTAGGGTTCGAGTTAGTGTTAGGGATATGGTTAACATTAGAGGGTTAGTGTTAGGTTTAGGTTCAGTTTAGCGTTAGGGTTGGGGTAAGGGTAAGGTTTAGGTTAAGGTTTACGTTTAGGGTTAGGGTGAGGGAAAGTGTTTTGTTTGGGGTTACGTTTAGGGTGAGAGTTTTAGGGTTATGGTTATGGTTATTTTTGGTTTATGGTTAGTGTTAGTGTTAGTGTTAGATTTAGTGTTACACTTAGAGTAAGTGTTAGCAATAGGATTAGTGTTATGTTTAGGGTAACGGTTAGGGTTAGGATTAGGTTTGGGTGACGGTTGGGTTTAGGGTTATGGTAAGGCTCAGGGTTAGGATTAGAGGGTAAGTGTTAGGGTTATGTTTAGAGAGTTAGAGGATTAGGGTTTGTGTTAGGGTTCAGGTTAGGGTTAGAGGGTTATGGTTAGTGTTAGGGTTAGGGTTTGAGGGTTAGTATTATTGTTAGGGTGAGAGGGTTAGGGCTAGGAATTGGGTTAGGGTTAGGGTTAGGGTTAGAGTTAGTGTTAGTTTTAGGGTTAGGGTTAGGGGTTAGGGTTAGGGTTAGGGTTAGTGTTAGGGTTAGTGATAGTGTTAGGGTTAGAGCGTTAGAAGGTTACGGTTAGGTGTAGGGTTAGGATTAGGGTTAGTTTTAGGGTTAGGGTTAGATTTAGGGTTAGGTTTAAGGTTTGGGTTACAGGGTTAGAGGGTTAGGGTTCGGGTTAGTGTTAGGGATATGGTTAGCATTAGAGGGTTAGTGTTAGGTTTAGGTTCGGTTTAACGTTAGGGTTGGGATTAAGGTAAGGTTTGGGTTAAGGTTTAGGTTTAGGGTTAGGGTGAGGGATAGGGTTAGGTTTGGTGTTACGATTAGGGTGAGAGTGTTATGGTTATTGTTATGGTTAGGGTTAGGTTTATGGTTAGGGTTAGTGTTAGGGTTAGGGTTAGAGTAAGTGTTATGGTTAGGGTTAGTGTTAGGGTTAGGGTAACGGTTAGGTTTAGGATTAGGTTTGGGTGACGGTTGGGTTTAGGGTTATGGTTAGGCTTAGGGTTAGGATTTGAGGGTAAATGTTAGGGTTATGTTTAGAGAGTTCGAGGGTTAGGGTTAGGGTTAGGGTTAAGGTTATGGTTAGAGTGTTACGGTTAGAGTTAGCGATAGGGTTTGAGGGTTAGTATTAGTGTTAGGGTTAGGGTTAGTTTTAGGGTTAGAGTTCGGGTTAGGGTTTGGGTTAAGGTTAGGATTAAGGATATAGGGGTGGATGTTTAGGGTTAGGGTTATGATTATGGTTAGGTATAGAGGATTGGGGTTACAGTTAAGGTTACGTTTAGAGGGTTAGAGTTGGTCTTAGGGTCAGAGTTTGCATTAGAATTAGAGTTTAGGTTTAGTGTTAGTGTTAGGGTTAGGGTTATGGTTAGGGTCAGAGGGTTAGAGGTTAGGTTTAGGGTTCGGGTTAGGGTTAGGGTTAGAGGCTTCGGGATAGGGTTAGTGTTAGAGTGTTAGTTTTTAGGGTTAGGGTTAGGCAAAGTGTTAGGTTGAGGTTTAGGGTTAGAGGGTTAGAGGGTTAGGGTTCGGATTACTGTTAGGGATATGGTTAGTGTTAGAGGGTTATTGTTAGGATTAGAGTTAGGGTTAGGGTTCACGTTAGAACATTATGGTTAAACTTATGGTTAGAGGGTTAGGGTTTGGGTCGAGTTAGGATAAGGGTTAGGTTTAGGGTTAGGTTTAGGGTTAGGTTTAGGGTTAGTGTTAGGCTTAGGGTTAGGTTTACGCCTAGGGTTAGATGATTGGATGGTTAGTGTTAGGGTTATGTTTATGGATACAGTTAGGGTTAGAGTTAGAGTTTCTGTTACTGTTAGATTTAGGGTTAAGGTTTGTGTTAGGGTTTAGGATTAGGGTTAGTATTAGGTTTGGGTGATGGTTGTGTTTAGTGTTATGGTTTGGCTTAGGGTTAAGATAAGAGGGTATGTGTTAGGGTTTGATTAGAGAGTTAGAGGGTTAGGGTTATGGTTAGTATTCAGGTTAGGGTTAGAGGGTAGCGGATAGGGGTAGTGTTAGGGTTTGAGCGTTAGAATTAGTGTTAGGAATAGAGGGTTAGGGCTAGGGATAGGGTTAGGGTTAGGGTTAGAGTTAGGGTTAGTTTTAGGTTTAGGGTTAGGGTTAGGGCTTAGGGTTAGGGTTAGGGATAGGGTTAGGGTTAGAGTGTTCATTTTAGGCTTAGTGTTAGGGTTAGTGTTAGGGTTACGGTTAGGTTTAGGGTTAGGGTTAGGGTTAGGGTTAGAGGCTTAGGGATAGGGTTATGGTTAGAGTGTTAGTTTTAGGGTTAGTGTTAGGTTTAGGGTTAGGTTTAGGGTTTGGGTTACAGGGATAGAGTGTTAGGGTTCAGGTTAGTGTTAGGGATATGGTTAGCATTAAGGGGTTATTGTTAGGATTAGGTTTACGGTTAGGCTTCACGATAGAGGATTATTGTTAGACTTATGGTTAGAGGGTTAGGGTTAGAGTTCGGTTTAGGGTAAGGGTTAGGGTTAGGGCTAGGGTTAGACGATTGGATGGTTAGTGTTAGGGTTCTGGTTATAGATAGGGTTAGGTTTAGAGTTAGAGTTACTGTTTCTGTTAGGGTTAGGTTTAAGGTTTGTGTTAGGGTTTAGGTTTAGGGTTAGTGTTAGGGCTATGTTTGGTGTTAGGTTCAGGGTTAGTGTTAGAGTTACAGTTAGGGTTCAATTTAGTGTTAGGGTTATGTTAAGTTTGGGTTATGGTTGGGTTAAAGTTAAGGTTTAAGTTAAGGTTCAGGTTTATGGTTAGGATGATTGTTAGTGTTAGGTTTGGGGTTACGGTTACGGTGAGAGTGTTAGGGTTAGGGTTAGGGTTAGGGTTAGGTTTAGGTTTAGGGTTAGGGTTAGGGTTACTGTTAGGGTAATGGTTAGGGTTAGGATTAGGTTTGGGTGATGGTTGGGTTTAGGGTTATGGTTAGGCTTAGGGTTAGGATTAGAGGGTAAGTTTCAGGGTTATGTTTAGAGAGTTAGAGTTTTAGGGTTAGGGTTGGGGTTAAGGTTAGTGTTATAGCGTTAGGGCTAGGGATAGGGTTAGGGTTAGGGTTAGAGTTAGGGTTAGTTTTAGGGTTAGGGTTACGGTTAGGGTTTAGGATTAGGATTAGGGTTAGGGTGAGGGTTAATTTTAGGGTTATGTTCAGGGTTAGGGTTAGTGATAGGGTTAATGTTAGGTTTAGGGTTAGGGTTAGGATTAGGGTTAGGGTTAGGGTTAGGGTTAGTGTTGGTGTTAGTTTTAGGGTTAGGGTTAGGGTTAGTGTTAGGTTTAGGGTTAGATTTAGTGTTATGGTTATAGTTAGTGTTAGGGTTAGAGCGTTAGAGGGTTAGGGTTAGGGGTAGGATTAGGCTTAGGGTTAGAGGGTTAGGGTTAGTGATAGGGTTAGCGTTAGGTTTAGGGTTAGTGTAAGGTTTAGTGTTAGGATTAGGGTTAGGTTAGTGTTAGGGTAAGAGTAAGTGTTAGGGTTATGGTTAGTGTTAGGGTTAGGTTAAAGGTTAGGCTTAGGATTTGGTTTGGGTGACGGTTCGGTTTAGGGTATGGTTAGGCTTAGGGTTAGGATTAGATGGTGAGTGTTAGGGTTATGTTTAGAGAGTTAGAGGGTTAAGGTTAGGGTTAGAGGGTTACGGTTAGGGTTAGTGTTAGGTTTTGCGGGTTAGTATTAGTTTTAGGGATAGAGGGTTAGGGTTAGTGATAGGTTTAGAGCTTTAGAGGGATAGGGTTAGGGTAGGGTTAGGCTTAGGGTTAGAGGGTTAGGGATAGGGTTAAGGTTAGATTACGGTAAGGCTTAGGTAAGGATTAGGGTTAGTGTTAGGGTTAGTTTTACGGTTAGTATTTGGTTTAGGGTTAAGATTAGGTTTAAGTTTAGAGGGTTGGATGTTTAGTGTTCGGGTTGTGGTTATGGTTAGGGTTAGAGGGTTGGGGTTAGCGTTAGGGTTAGGTTTAGAGGGTTAGGTTTATTTTTTTTGGGTCATGATTAACATTAGGGTTCTAGGTTAGGTTTAGTGTTTGGGTTAGGGTTAGGGTTAGAAGCTTAGGGATAGAGTTAGGGTTAGAGTGTTAGTTTTAGGGTTATGGTTAGGTATAGGGTTAGGGTTAGTGTTAGAGGGTTAGAGGGTTACGGTTCGTGTTAGTGTTAGGGATATGGTTAGCATTAGAGGATTATTGTTAGGATTAGGTTTATGGTTAGGGTTCACCTTAGTGGATTATGGTTAGACTTATGGTTAGAGGGTTAGGTTTCAGGTTAGGGTAAGGGTTAGGTTTAGGGCTAGGGTTAGACGATTGGATTGTTAGTGTTAGGGTTATGGTTATGGATAGGTTTAGGGTTAGGGTTAGGGTTAGGGTTAGGGTTAGGGTTAGGGTTAGGGTTAGAGTTACAGTTAGGGTTTATGTAGTGGTAGGTGTAGGTTAGGATTAGGGTTAGGGTTGGGGTAAGGGTAAGGTTTAGGTTAAGGTTAAGGTTTAAGGATAGGTTGAGCGTTAGGGATAGGTTTGGGGTTACGTTTAGTGTGAGAGTGTTAGGGTTAGGCTTATGGTTAGGGTAAGGTTTATGGTTAGGTTTAGTGTTAGTGTTAGGGTTTGGTTTAGGGCTCGAGTAAGTGTTAGTGTTAGGGTTAGTGTTAGGGTTTAGGTAACAGTTAGGGTTAGGATTAGGTTTGGGTGATGGTTGGGTTTAGGGTTATGGTTAGGCTTAGGGTTAGGATTAGAGGGTAAGTGTTAGGGTAATGTTTAGAGAGTTAAAGTGTTAGGGTTAGGGTTGGGGTTAAGGTTAGGGTTAGATTGTTACGGTTAGGGTTAGTGTTAGGGTATGAGGGTTATTATTAGTGTTAGGATTAGAGGGTTAGGGCTAGGGGTAGGGTTAGGGTTAGGGTTAGAGTTATGGTTAGTTTTACGGTTAGGGTTACGGTTAAGGTTTAGGGTTAGGGTTTAGGGTTAGGGTTAGTTTTAGGGTTAGTGTTAGTTTTAGGGTTAGGTTTAGGTTTAGGGTTAGTGTTAGGGTAAGTGTTAGATTTAGGGTTAGAGTTAGGGATAGCCTTAGGGTTAGTTTAAGGTTAGGGTTAAGGTTAGGGTTTAGGGTTAGGGTTAGGTTTTGGATTAGTGTTAGTTTTAGGGTTAGGGTTAGGTTTAGGGTAAGTGTTAGGGTTAGGTTTAGGTTTCACGTTAGGGTTAGGGTTACCGTTAGTGTTAGGGTTAGAGTGTTAGAAGCTTAGGTTTAGGGATAGGGTTAGGCTTAGGGTTAGAGGTTTAGGATTAGAGTTAGGGTTAGGGTTAGGTTTAGGTTTAGGGTTAGGGTTAGTTTTAGGGTTAGGGTTAGTGTTAGTGTTAAGGTTAGGGTTAGGGCTAGAGTTAGAGTAAGTGTTAGGTGTAGGGTTAGGGTTAGTGTTAAGGTTAGGGTTAGAGGGTTACAGTTAGGTTTAATGTTAAGGTTTGAGGGTTAGTATTTGTGTTAGTGATAGAGGATTAGTGCTAGGGATAGGGTTTGGGTTAGGGTTAGAGTTAGGGTTAGTTTTAGGGTTAGGGTTAGGGTTAGGGTTTAGGCTTAGGGGTAGGGTTAGGGTTAGGGTCAGTTTTAGTGTTAGGGTTAGGTTTAGGCTTAGGGTTAGAGTGTTACTGTTAGGGTTAAGGTTAGGTTTAGGGTAAGACTTAGGTTTAGGATTAGTGTTAGTTTTATGGTTAGGGTTAGTGTTAGGGTTTTAGGGTTAGAATTAATTTTAGTGTTAGAGGGTCATGGCTAGGGATAGGGTTAGGGTTAGGGTTAGAGTTAGGATTACATTTAGGGTTAGGTTAGGGTTAGGGTTGAGAGCTAGGGTTAGGGTTAGGGTTACGGTTAATTTTAGGGTATGGTTTAGGGTTAGGCTTAGTGTTAGGTTTAGGGTTTGGTTTAGGGTTAATTTTAGGGTTAGCGTTACTGTTAGGGTTAGAGCGTTAGAGGGTTAGGGTTAGGGATAGTTTTAGGTTTGGGATTAGAGGGTTAGGGTTAGTATTAGGGTTAGGGTTAAGTTTAGGGTTAGGTTTAGTGTTAGTGTTAGGGTTAGGGTTAGGGTTAGGCTTAGGGTTAGGGCTAGAGTAAGTGTTAGGGTTAGAGTTAGTGTTAGGGTTAGGGTTAGGGTAATGGTTAGGTTTAGACGATTGGATGCTTAGTGTTAGGGTTATGGTTATGGATATGGTTAGGGTTAGATTTAGAGTTACTGTTTCTGTTAGTGTTAGGTTTAAGGTTTGTGTTAGGGTTTAGGGTTAGGGCTAGTGTTAAGGCTTTGTTTAGTGTTAGGTTTTGGGCTAGTTTTAGAGTTACAGTTAGGGTGATATTTAGTGTTAGTGTTAGGTTAGGTTTGGGTTATGGATGGGGTAAGGTTAAGGTTTAGGTTAAGGTTCAGGTTTATGGTTAGGGTGATTGTTAGTGTTAGGTTTGGGGTTACGGTTAGGGTGAGAGTGTTAGGGTTAGGGTTATGGTTAGGGTTAGGTTTATGGTTAGGGTTAGTGTTAGTGTTAGGGTTATTGTTAGGGCTAGAGTAAGTGTTAGGGTAAGGGTTAGTGTTACGGTTAGGGTAACGGTTAGGGTTAGGATTAGGTTTGGATCACGGTTGGGTTTAGGGTTATGGTTAGGTTTAGGGTTAGGATGAGAGTGTAATTGTTAGGGTTATGTTTAGATTGTTAGAGGCTTAGGGTTAGGGTTGGGGTTAAGGTTAGGGATAGTGGGTTAGGGCTAGGGCTAGGGTTAGGGTTAGGGTTAGAGTTAGGGTTAGTTTTAGGGTTAGGCTTACGGTTAGGGTTTATGGTTAAGATTAGGGTTAGGGTTAGGGTTAGTTTTAGGGTTAGCTTTAGGGTTAGGTTTAGGGTTATTGTTAGTGTTAGGCTTAGAGCGTTAGAGCGATAGGGTTAGTGGTAGGGTTAGGCTTAGGGTTAGAGGGTAAGGGTTAGGGTTAATTTTAGGGTTAGAGTTAGTTTTAGGGTTAGAGTTAGGTTTAGGATTATTGTTAGGGTTAGGGTTAGGTTTTGGTTTAGGGTTAGGGTTAGTGTTAGTGTTAGGGTTAGAGCGTTAGAGGTTTAGTGTTTGGGATAGGGTTAGGCTTATGTTTAGAGGGTTTGGGTTAGGGTTAATGTTAGGTTTAGGGTAAGGCTTAGGTTTAGGATTACGTTTAGTGTTACGATTAGCATTAATGTTAGTATTAGGATTAGTGATAGTGTTAGGTTTAGGGATAGAATGTTGGATGTTTAGGATTAGGGTTATGGTTATGGTTAGGTTTAGAGGAATGGGGTTAGCGTTAGGGTTAGGTTTAGAGGGTTAGGGTTGGTCTTAGCGTCAGGGTTAGCGTTAGGATTAGAGCTTAGGTTTAGTGTTAGCATTAGGGTTCGGGTTATGGTTAGGGTCAGAGGGTTAGAGTTTAGGTTTAGGTTTCGGGTTAGGGTTAGTTTTACAGGGTTAGGGTTAGGTTTAGGGTTAGGGTTAGTGTTAGGGCTAGGGTTAGTATTAGGTTATAGGTTTAGGGTTAGGATTAGAGTTACAGTTAGTGTTAGATTTAGTGTTAGGGTTAGGGTTAGGGTTAGGTTTAGGGTTGGGGTAAGGGCAAGGTTTACGTTAAGGGTTAGGTTGAGGGTTAGGTGAGGGTTACGGTTAGATTTGGTGTTACGTTTATGGTGAGAGTTTTAGGGTTAGGGTTATGGTTAGAGTTAGGTTTATGGTTAGGGTTTGTGTTAGGTTTAGGGTAACGGTTAGGGTTAGGATTAGGTTTGGGTTACGGTAGGGTTTAAGTTTATGGTTAGGCTTAGGGTTAGGTTTCGACGGTAAGTGTTAGGGTTATGTTTAGAGAGTTCGAGGTTTAGGGTTAGGGATAGAGTTAAATTTAAGTTTAGAGGGTTACAGTTAGGGTTAGTGTTAGGGTTTGAGGGTTAGTAATAGTGCTAGGCATAGAGGATTAGGGCTCGGGATAGGGTTAGGCTTAGGGTTAGATTTACTGTTAGTTTCAGGGTTAGAGTTAGGATTAGGGTAAGGATTTAGGGTTAGGGTTAGTGTTAATGTTAGGGTTAGAGTGTTCGAGGGAAAGGGTTAGACTTAGGGTTAGAGGGTTAGGGTTAGGGTTAAAGTTAGGATTAGGGTAAGGCTTAGGTTTCGGATTAGGGTTAGTGTTAGTGTTCGCATTATGGTTAGTATTGGGTTTAGGGTTAGGGTTAGTTTTAGGGTTAGAGGGTTGGATGTTTGGGGTTAGGGTTATGGTTATGGTTAGGTTTAGAGGGTTGGGGTTAGCGTTAGGGGGTTAGGTTTAGAGGGTTAACGTTGGTCTTAGGGTCAGGGTTAGCGTTAAGATTAGTGGTTAGGTTTAGTGTTAGGGTTAGGTTTAGGGTTAGGGTTATGGTCAGGGTCAGAAGGTTAGAGTTTACTTTTAGAGTTCGAGTTAGGGTTAGGGTTAGAGGCTAAGGATAGGGCTAGGGTTAGAGTATTATTTTTAAGGTTAGGGTTAGGGTTAGGGTTAGTGTTAGGTTTAGAGGGTTAGAGGGTTAGGGTTCATGTTAGTTTTAGGCATATGGTTAACCTTAGAGTGTTATTTTTTGGATTAGGGTTAGGTTTATGGTTCATGTTAGAGGACTATAGTTAGACTTATGGTACGATGGTTAGGGTTAGGGTTCAGGTTAGGGAAAGGGTTAGGTTTAGGGTTAGGTTTAGAGTTAGGTTTAGGGTTAGCATTAGGCTATGGGTTAGGGTTTGGGTTAGGATTAGGGTTAGGGTTAGAGGGTTAGGTTTAGGGTTAGGTTTAGTGTTAGGGTTACGGTTAGGTTTAGGGTTAGGGTTAGGTTTACGGTTAGGGTTAGTGTTAGTGTTAGGGTTAGAGCGTTAGAGGGATAGGGTTAGGGGTAGGGTTAGGCTTAGAGTTAGAGGGTTAGGGTTAGGTTTAAAGTTAGGTTTAAAGTAAGGCTTAGGTTTTGGAATAGGGTTAGTGTTAGGGTTAGCGTTACGGTTAGTATTAGGGTTAGGGTTAGCGTTAGGTTTAGGGTTAGAGGGTTGGATGTTTGGGGTTAGGGTCATGGTTATGGTTAGGTTTAGAGGGTTGGGGTTAGCATTACGGGTTAGGTTTAGAGGTTTAGGATTGATCTTATGGTCAGGGTTAGCATTAGATTTAGAAGTTGGGTTTAAGGTTAGGGTTAGGGTTAGGGTTAGGGTTAGGTTTAGGGTTAGGGCTAGGGTTAGATGATTGGAAAGTTAGGGTTAGGGTTATGGTTATGGATAGGGTTAGGTTTAGATTTAGAGTTACTGTTAATGTTTGTGTTAGGGTTATGGTTGGTGTTAGGGTTTAGGGTTTGGTTTAGTGTCAGGGCTAGTGTTAGTGTTAGGTGTTAGACTTAGGGTTAGCGTTAGAGTTACACTTAGGGTTAGATTTAGTGTTATGGTTAGGTTAGTTTAGGGATAGGGTTGGGTAAGTGTAAGGTTTAGGTTAAGGGTTAGGTTTAGGGTTAAGGTGATGGTTAGGGTTAGGTTTGGGGTTATGCTTAGGGTGAGAGTATTAGGGTTAGGATTATGGTTAGGGTTAGGTTTATGGTTATGGTTAGTGTTAGTGTTAGGGTTAGTGTTAGAGTAAGTGTTAGGATTAGGGATAGTGTTAGTGTTAGGGTAACGGTTAGGGTTAGGATTTGAATTGGCTGACGGTTGTGTTTAGGGTTATGGTTAGGCTTAGGGTTAGGATTAGAGGGTTAGTGTTAGGGTTATGTTTAGAGAGTTAGATGTTTAGGGTTTGGGTTAGGGTAAGGTTTATGAATAGGTTTAGGGTTAGCGTTAGGCTTAGGTTTTGGTTTAGAGCTAGGGTTAGACAATTGTATGGTTATTGTTAGGGTTATGGTTATGGATAGGGTTAGGGTTAGAGATAGAGTTACTGTTACTGTTAGGGTTAGGGTTAAGGTTTGTGTTAGGTTTAGGGTTAGGGTTATTGTTAGGGCTAGGGTTAGTGTTAGGTGATAGGGTTAGAGTGAGGTTTAGAGTTACTGTTAGGGTTAGATTTAGTGTTAGAGTTAGGGTTAGCATTAGGTTTACGGTTGGGGTAAGAGCAAGGTTTAGGTTAAGGGTTAGGTTGAGGGTTAGGTGAAGGTTAGGGTTAGATTTGGGGTTGCGTTTAGGGTGAGAGTGTTAGGGTTAGGGTTATGGTTAGGGTTAGGTTTATGGTTAGGGTAAGTGTTAGTGTTAGGGTTAGGTTTAAGGTTAGAGTAAGTGTTAGGTTTAAGGTTAGTGTTAGGGTTAGGGTAACGGTTAGGTTTAGGATTAGGTTTGGATGACGGTAGTGTTTAAGGTTATGGTTAGGCTTAGGGTTTGGTTTAGAGGGTAAGTGTTAAGTTTATGTTTAGAGAGTTACAGGGTTAGGGTTAGGGTTAGAGTTAAAGTTAAGTTTAGAGGGTTACGGTTAGGGTTAGTGTTAGGGTTTGACGGTTAGTATTAGTGTTAGGCATAGAGGGTTAGGGCTAGGGATAGGGTTAGGCTTAGGGTTAGATTTATGGTTAGTTTCATGGTTAGGTTTAGAGTTAGGGTTAGGGTTAGGGTTAGGGTTAGTGTTAGTGTTAGGGTTAGAGCGTTAGAGGGATAGGGTTAGGGGTAGGTTTAGGCTTAGGGTTAGAGCGTTAGGGTTAGGGTTAGGGTTAGGGTTAGGTTTAGTATTAGAGGGTTGGATGTTTGGGGTTAGGGTTATGGTTATGGTTAGGTTTAGATGGTTGGGGTTAGCGTTAGGGGGTTAGGTTTAGAGGGTTAGCGTTGGTTTTAGGGTCAGGGTTAGTTTTAGGGTTGGAGGTTAGGTTTAGTGTTAGTGTTAGGGTTAGGGTTATGGTTTGGGTTAGAGGGCTAGGTTTAGAGTCTTATAGATAGGATTAGGGTTAGAGTTTTAGATTCACGGTTAGGGTTAGGTTTAGGGTTAGGGTTAGGTTTAGAGGGTTAGAGGGTTGGGGTTCGGGTTAGTGTTAGGGATATGGTTAGCATTAGAAGGTTATTGTTAGGATTAGGGTTAGGTTTAGGGTTCACGTTAGAGGATTATGGTTAGACTTATGGTTAGAGGGTTAGGGTTCGGTTTAGGGTAAGGTTTAGGGTTCGGGCTAGGGTTAGACGATTGGATGGTGAGTGTGAGAGTTATGGTAATGTATAGGGTTAGGGTTAGATTTGGAGTTACTGTTACTGTTAGGGTTAGGGTTAAGGTTTGTGTTAGGGTTTAGGGTTAGGTTTAGTGTTAGGGCTAGTGTTATTGTTATGTGTTAGGCTTAGGGTTAGGGTTAGAGTTACAGTTAGGGTTAGATTTAGTGTTAGGGTTAGGTTAGGTTTAGTTTTAGGGTTGGGATAAGTGTAAGGTTTATGTTAGGTTTAGTTTCAGGGTTAGGCTGATTATTAGGGTTAGGTTTGGGGTTACGTTTAGGGTGAGAGTGTTAGGGTTACGGTTATGGTTAGGGTTAGGTTTATGGTTAGGGTTAGTGTTAGTGTGAGGGTTAGGGTTAGGGTTAGATTAAGTGTTAGGGTTAGTGATAGTGTTAGGTTTAGGGTAACAGTTAAGTTTAGGATTTGGTTTGGCTGACGGTTGGGTTTAGGGTTATGGTTAGGCTTAGGGTTAGGATTAGAGGGTAAGTGTTAGGGTTATGTTTAGAGAGTTAGAGGGTTAGGGTTAGGGTTGGGGTTAAGGTTAGGGTTAGAGGGTTACTTTTAGCGTTGGTGTTAGGGTTTGAGGGTTAGTATTAGTGTTAGGGTTAGAGGGTTAAGGCTAGCGCTAGTGTTAGGGTTAGAGTTAGATTTAGGGTTAGTTTTAGGGTTGGGGTTAGGTTTAGGGTTTAGGGGTAATTTTAGTGTTAGGGTTAGGGTTAGGGTTAGTTGTAGGGTTAGAGTGAGGTTAGGGTAGTGTTAGGGTTAGGTTTAGGTTTAGGGTTAGGTTTAGAGTTAGTGGTAGTGTTCGGGTCAGAGCTTTAGGGGTTTAGTGTTAGGGATAGGGCTAGGCTTAGTGTTAGAGGGTTAGGGTTAGGGTTAATGTTGGGTTCAGTGTAAGGCTTAGGTTTATTATTAGGGTTAGTGTTAGGGTTAGCATTATGGTTAGTATTAGCATTAGTGTTAGTGTTAGGTTTAGGGTTAGAATGTTGGATGTTTAGGATTAGGGTTATGGTTATGGTTAGGTTTAGAGGGTTTGGGTTAACATTAGGGTTAGGTTTAGAGGGTTAGGGTTGGTCTTATGGTCAGGGTTAGCGTTAGGATTAGAGGTTAGTTTTAGTGTTAGGGTTAGTTTTAGGGTTAGGGTTTGGTTAGCGTCAGAGTATTAGAGTTTAGGTTTAGGGTTCGGGTTAGGGTTAGGGTGAGGTTAGATGATTGGAAGGTTATTGTTAGGGTTATGTTTATGGATAGGGTTAGGTTTAGAGTTAGAGTTACTGTTACTGTTAGGGTTAAGTTTAAGGTTGGTTTTAGGGTTTAGGGTTAGGTTTAGTGTTAGGGCTAGTGTTAGTGTTAGGTGTTAGGGTTAGGGTTAGGGTTAGAGTTACAGTTAGGGTTAGATTTAGTGTTAGGTTTAGGTTAGTTTAGGGATAGAGTTGGAGTAAGTGTATGGTTTAGGTTAAGGGTTAGGTTTAGGGTTAGGGTGATGGTTAGGTTTAGGTTTGGGGTTACGCTTAGGGTGAGAGTGTTAGGGTTAGGATTATGGTTAGGGTTAGGTTTATGGTTAGGGCTAGTGTTAGTGTTAGGGTTAGGCTTAGGGTTATAGTAAGTGTTAGGGTTAGGGATAGTGTTAGTGTTAGGGTAACGGTTAGGGTTAGGATTAGTTTGGCTGACCTTTGGTTTTAGGATTATGGTTAGGCTTAGGGTCAGGATTAGAGGGTAAGTGTTAGGGTTATATTTAGAGAGTTAGAGGGTTAGTGGTAGGGTTGGGGTTAAGGTTAGGATTAGAGGGTTACGGTTAGGGTTAGTGTTAGTGTTAGGGTTTGAGGGTTAGTATTACTGTTAGTGTTAGAGCATCAGGGCTAGAGTTAGGGTTAGGTTTAGGGTTAGATTTAGGGTTAGTTTTAGGGTTAGGGTTAGGGTTTAGGGTTAGGGTTAGGGTTAGGGTTAGTTTTAGTTATAGGTTAAGGTTTAGAGTTAGGGATAGTTTTAGGTTTAGGTTTAGGTTTAGTGTTAGGCTTAGTGTTAGTGTTAGGGTTAGAGCGTTAGCGTTAGGGTTAGGGATAGTGTTAGGTTTCGGGTTACAGGGTTGTGGTTTGTATTAGGGTTAGGGTTAGTATTAGGGTTAGGGTTAGTGTTAGGGTTAGGGTTAGGTTATGGTTAGGTTTAGTTTTAGGGTTAGGGTAAGTGTTACAGTAAGTGTTAGGGTTAGAGTTAGTGTTAGGTTTAGGGTAACGATTAGGGTTAGGATTAGGTTTGGGTGATGGTTGGTTTTAGGGTTATGTTTAGGCTTAGGGTTAGGATTAGAGGGTAAGTGTTAGGGTTATGTTTTGAGAGTTAGAGGGTTAGGGTTAGGGTTAAGGTTAGGTTTAGAGGGTTATGGTTATGATTAGTGTTAATTTGGAGGGTTAGTAATAGTGTTAGGGTTAGAGGGTTAGGGCTAGGGTTAGGGTTAGGGTTACGGTTAGATTTAGGTTTAGTTTTAGTGTTTGGGTTAGGGTTAGGTTTTAGGGTTTGGGTTAGGGTTAGGTTTAGGGTTAGGTTTAGTTTTAGGGTTAGGGTTAGGGTTAGGGTTAGTGTTAGTGTTAGTGTTAGGTTTAGGTTTAGGTATAGGGTTAGTGTTAGGGTTAGGGTTAGAGTTAGAGGGTTGGATGTTTAGGATTAGGGTTATGGTTATGGTTAGGTTTAGAGGTTTGGGTTAAGAGGCTTATTGATAGGGTTACTGTTAGAGTGTTAGATTTAGGGTTAGGGTTAGGATTATGGTTAGAGGGTTAGAGAGTTAGGGTTCGGATTAGTGTTAGGCATATGGTTAGCATTAGAGTGTTATTGTTACGATAAGGTTAGGGGTAGGGTTCACGTTAGAGGATTATGGTTAGACTTATGGTTAGAGGGTTAGGGTTAGGGTTCGATTAGGGTAAGGGTTAGGGTTAGGGCTAGGGTTAGACAATTGAATGGTTAGTGTTAGGGTTAGGGTTATGGATACTGTTAGTGTTAGATTTAGAGTTACTGTTACTGTTAGGGTTAGGGTAATGTTTTGTGTTAGGGTATAGGGTTAGGGTTAGTGTTAGGGCTACTGTAAGTGTTAGGTGTTAGGGTTACTGTTAGAGTTAGAGTTGGGTTAGATTTAGTGTTAGGGTTATGTTAGGTTTAGGTTTTGGGTTGGGGTAAGTTGAAGGTTTAGGTTAACGTTCAGGTTTAGGGTTAGGGTGAGGGTTAGGATTAGGTTTGGGGTTACTTTTAGTTTGAAAGTTTTAGGGTTAGTGTTGTGGTATTAGGTTTAGGGTTAGGGTTAGGTTTAGGGTTAGAAAGTTGGATGTTTAGGGTTCGGGTTATGGTTATGGTTACGTTTAGAGTGTTGGGGTTATCGTTAGGGTTTGATTTAGAGGGTTAGATATGTTCTTAGGGTCATGGTTAGCATTAGGGTTAGAGGTTAGTTTTAGTGTTAGGGTTAGGTTTAGGGTTATGGTTAGAGTTAGAGGGTTAGATGTTTAGGTTTAGGGTTCGTTTTAGGGTTCAGTTTAGAGGCTTAGGGATAGGGTTAATGTTAGAGTGTTAGTTTTAGGTTTAGGTTTAGGTATAGGGTTAGGGTTAGTATTAGAGGGTTAGAGGGTTAGGGTTCGGGTTAGTGTTAGGGATATGGTTAGCATTAGAGGGTTATTGTTAGCATCAGGGTTAGGGTCAGGGTTCGGGTTAGTGTTAGGGATATGGTTAGCATTAGAGGCTTATTGTTAGGATTAGGGTTAGGGTTAGGGTTCACGTTAGAGGATTATGGTTAGACTTATGCTTAGAGGGTTAAGGTTAGGGTTAGGGTTAGGTTTAGGGCTAGGGTTAGACAATTGGATGGTTAGTGTTAGGGTTATGGTTATGGATAGGGTTAGGTTAGAGTTAGAACTAATGTTACTGTTAGGGTTAGGTTTAAGGTTTGTGTTAGGGTTTAAGGTTAGGGATAGTGTTAGGGCTAGGGTTAGTGTTAGGTTTACGGTTAGGTTTAGTGTTAGTGTTAGTGTTAGGGTTAGAGCATTAGGGTTAGGGTTAAGGATAGTGTTAGGTTTGGGGTTAGATGGTTAGGGTTAGTATTAGGGTTATGGTTATGGTTAGGTTTAGAGGGTTGGGGTTAGCGTTATGGTTAGTTTTAGAGGGTTAGGGTCGTTCTTAGGGTCAGGGTTAGCGTTAGGATTAGAGGTTAGGTTTAGGTTTAGGGTTAGGGTTAGGGTTAGGGTTATGGTTAGGGTCAGAGGGTTAGAGTTTAGGTTTAGGGTTCGGGTTTGGTTAGAGTGAGAGGCTAAGGATAGGGCTAGGGTTAGAGTGCTGGTTTTAGGGTTAGGATTAGGTTTAGGATTAGGGTTAGAAAGTTAGAGGGTTAGGGTTCGGGTTAGTGTTAGGCATATGGTTAGCGTTAGAGGGTTATTCTTAGGATTAGGGTTATTGTTAGGGTTCACGTTAGAGGATTATGGTTAGACTTATGTTTAGAGGGTTAGGGTTAGGGTTCGTGTTAGGGTAAGGGTTAGGTTTACGTTTACGTTTAGGGTTAGTGTTAGGCTTACGGTTAGGGTTAGGGTTAGGGTTATTCTTAGGGTTAAGGTTTGGGTTAGGATTTGGTTTGGGTGACGGTTGGATTTAGGGTTATGATTAGGCTTAGGATTAGGAATAAAGGGTAAGTGTTAGGGTTATGTTTAGAGAATTAGAGGGTTAGGGTTAGGGTTGGGGTTAAGGACAGGATTAGAAGGTTATTGTTAGGGTTAGTGTTAGGGTTTGAGGGTCAGTATAAGTGTTAAAGTTAGAGGGTTAGGGCTAGGGCTAGGGTGAGGGTTAGGTTAGAGTTAGGGTTAGTTTTTGGGTTAGGGTTAGGGTTAATGTTTAGGGTTAGTTTTAGGTTTAGGGTTAGTTTTAAGGTTAGAGTTAGGGTTAGGGTTAGTGTTAGGGTTAGGGTTAGGATTAGATTTAGGGTTAGGGTTAAGGTTAGTGTTAGTGTTAGGGTTAGAGCGTTAGAAATTTAGTGTTAGGGATAGGGTTAGGCTTAGGGTTAGAGTGTTAGGGTTAGGGTTAAGGGTAGGTTTAGGGTATGGTTTAGGTTTACGATTATGTTTAGTGTTAGGGTTATCATTATGGTTAGTATTAGGATTAGGGTTAATGTTAGGTTTAGGGTTAGAAGGGTGGATGTTTAGGATAAGTGTTATGGTTATAGTTAGGTTTTGAGTGTTGGATTAGCGTTAGGGTTAGGTTTAGAGGGTTAGGGTTGGTCTTAGCGTCAGGGTTAGCTTTAGTATTAGAGGTTAGGTTTAGTGTTATTGTTAGGCTTAGGGTTATGGTTAGGGTCAGAGGATTAGAGTTTACGTTTAGGGTTCGTGTTAGGTTTAGGGTTAGAGGCTTAGGGATAGGGTTAGGGTTAGTGTGTTAGTTTTAGGGTTAGGGTTAGGTTTAGGTTTAGGTTTAGGGTTTGGGTTAGAGGGTAGAGGGTTAGGGTTCGGGTTAGTGTTAGGCATATGGTTAGTGTTAGACGGTTATTGTTAGGATTAGGGTTAGGTTTCTCATTAGAGGATTATGGTTAGACTTATGGTTAGAGGGTTATGGTTACGGTTCGGGTTAGGTAAGGGTTAGGTTTAGGGCTATGTTTAGGGTTAGCGTTAGGTTTAGGTTTAGGTTTAGGGCTATTGTTAGACGATTGGATGGTTATTGTTAGGGTTATGTTTATGGATAGGGTTAGGGTTAGAGTTAGAGTTACTGTTACTTTTAGGTTTAGGGTTAAGGTTTGTGTTATGATTTAGGTTTAGGGTTAGTGTTAGGGCTAGGTTTAGTGTTAGCTGTTAGGGTTAGGGTTAGTGTTACAGTTACAGTTAGGGTTAGATTTAGTGTTAGGTGCAGGGTTAGGTTTAGTGTTAGGGTTGGGGTAAGTGAAAGGTTTAGGTTAAGGTTTAGGTTTAGGGTTAGGGTGAGGGTTAGGGTTAGGTGTGGAGTTACGTTTAGGTGAGAGTGTTAGGGTTAGGGTGAAGTTTAGGGTTAGGTTTATGGTTAGGGTTAATGTTAGTGTTAGGTTTAGGGTTAGTGTTAAAGTAAGTGTTATGGTTAGGATTAGTGTTAGGTTTAGAGTAATGGTTAGGGTTAGGATTCTGTTTGAGTGATGGTTGGGTTTATGTTTATGGCTAGACAGGGTTAGGATTAGAGGGTAAGTGTTAGGGTTATGTTTAGAGAGTTAGAGTGTTAGGGTTAGGGTTGGGGTAAGGTTAGGTTTAGAGGGTTACGGTTAGTGTTAGTGTTAGTTTTAACGGTTAGTATTAGTGTTCAGATTAGAGGGTTACGTCTATGGTTAGTGTTAGGGTTAGAGTTAGGGTTAGTTTTAGGGTTAGGTTTAGGGTTAGGGTTAGGGTTTAGGGTTAGCTTAGAGTTAGGTTTAGCTTTAGGGTTAGGGTTAGTGTTAGGGTTAGGGTTAGGGTTAGGGTTAGGGTTCGGGTTAGTATTTGTGTTAGTGTTACAGCATTAGAGGGATAGGGTTAGGGTGAATGTTAGAGGCTTAGGGATAGGGCTAGAGTTAGACTGTTTGTTTTTGGGTTAGTGTTAGTTTTAGGGTTAGGGTTAGGGTTAGGGTTAAGGTTTGGTTTAGTGTAAGGCTTAGGTTAAGGATTAGGGTTAGTGTTAGGGTTAGCATTATGGTTAGTATTAGGATTAGTGTTAATGTTAGGTTTAGGTTTAGAATGTTGGATGTTTAGTATTAGGGTTATGGTTATGGTTAGGTTTAGAGGGTTGGGGTTAGCGTTATGGTTAGGTTTATAGGGTTAGGGTCGTTCTTAGGGTCAGGGTTAGCGTTAGGATTAGATGTTAGGTTTAGGGTTAGGTGTAGGTTTAGGGTTAGGTTTATGGTTATGGTCAGAGGGTTAGAGTTTAGGTTTAGTGTTCGGGTTAGGGTTAGGGTTAGAGGCTAATGATAGGGCTAGGGTTAGAGTGCTGGTTTTAGGGTTAGGATTATGTTTAGGATTAGGGTTAGAAGGTTAGAGGGTTAGGGTTCGGGTTAGTGTTAGGCATATGGTTAGCGTTAGAGGGTTATTCTTAGGATTAGGGATATTGTTAGGGTTAACGTTAGAGGATTATGGTTAGACTTATGTTTAGAGGGTTAGGGTTAGGGTTCGTGTTAGGGTAAGGGTTAGGTTTAGGTTTAGGGTTAGCGTTAGGCTTACGGTTAGGGTTAGGGTTAGGGTTAGGCTTAGGGTTAATGTTTAGGGTTAGTTTTAGGTTTAGGGTTAGGTTTAGGGTTAGTTTTAGGGTTAGAGTTAGGGTTAGGGTTCGTGTTAGGGTTAGGGTTATGTTTAGGGTTAGGGTTAGGGTTAGAGCGTTAGAGGTTTAGTGTTAGGGATAGGGTTAGGCTTAGGGTTAGATTGTTAGGGTTAGGGTTAAGGGTAGGTTTAGGTTATGGCTTAGGTTTAGGATTATGTTTAGTGTTAGGGTTATCATTATGGTTAGTATTAGTATTATGGTTATGGTTAGGTTTAGGGTTAGAAGGGTGGATGTTTAGGATAAGTGTTATGGTTATGTTTAGGTTTTGAGGGTTGGGGTTAGCATTAGGGTTAGGTTTAGAGGGTTAGGGTTGGTCTTAGCATCAGGGTTAGCGTTAGGATTAGAGGTTAGTGTTAGGCTTAGGGTTATGGTTAGGGTCACAGGATTAGAGTTTACATTTAGGGTTCGTGTTAGGGTTAGGGTTAAAGGCTTAGGGATAGGGTTAGTGTTAGTGTGTTAGTTTTATGGTTAGGTTTAGGTTTAGGGTTAGGGTTAGGGTTCGGGTTAGTGTTAGGCATATGGTAAGCATTAGAGGGTTATTGTTAGAATTAGGGTTAGGGTTCACATTAGAGGATTATGGTTAGACTTATGGTTAGAGGGTTCGGCTTAGGGTTCGGGTTATGGTAAGGGTTAGGTTTAGGGCTATATTTAGGGTTAGCGTTAGGTTTAGGTTTAGGTTTAGGGCTATTGTTAGATGATTGGAATGTTAGTGTTAGGGTTATGTTTATGAATAAGGTTAGGGCTAGAGTTAAAGTTACTGTTACTGTTAGGGTTTGGGTTAAGGTTTGTGTTATGTTTTAGGGTTAGGGTTAGTGTTACGGCTAGGTTTAGTGTTAGGTGTTAGGGTTAGGGTTAGTGTTACAGTTACAGTTAGGGTTAGATTTAGTGTTAGGTGTAGGGTTAGGTTTAGGGTTAGTGTTGGGGTAAGTGCAAAGTTTAGGTTAAGGTTTAGGTTTAGGGTTAGGGTGAGGGTTAGGGTTAGGTGTTGAGTTACATTTAGGGTGAGAGTGTTAGGGTTAAGGTGATGTTCAGGTTTAGGTTTATGGTTAGGGTTAGTGTTAGTGTTAGGTTTAGGGTTAGTGTTAAAGTAAGTGTTAGGGTTAGGGTTAGTGTTAGGTTTAGAGTAACGGTTAGGGTTAGGATTCTTTTTGGGTGATGGTTGGGTTTATGGTTATGGCTAGGCTTAGGGTTAGGATTAGAGGGTAAGTGTTAGGGTTATGTTTAGAGAGTTAGAGTGTTAGGTTTAGGGTTGGGGTAAGGTTAGGTTTAGAGGGTTACGTTTAGTGTTAGTGTTAGTGTTTAGGGTTAGTATTAGTGTTAGGAATAAAGGGTTAGGTCTAGGGTTATTGTTAGGGTTAGAGTTAGGGTTAGTTTTAGGGTTAGGTTGAGGGTTAGGGTTAGGGTTTAGGGTTAGGGTTAGGTTAGAGTTAGGTTTAGGTTTAGGGTTAGGGTTAGTGTTAGGGATAGGGTTAGGTTTAGTTTTAGGGTTCGGGTTAGAGTTAGTGTTAGTGTTAAAGCATTAGAGGGATTGGGTTAGGGTGAATGTTAGAGGCTTAGGGATAGCGCTAGGGTTAGAGTGTTTTTTTTGGGGGGGGTTAGTGTTAGGTTTAGGGTTAGGGTTGGGTTAGGGTTAGAGGGTTAGAGGTTTATGGTTCGGTTTAGTGTTAGCCATATGTTTAGCATTAGACGGTTATTGTTAGGATTAGGGTTAGGGTTAAGATTCACTTTAGAGGATTATGGTTAGACTTATGGTTAGAGGGTTAGGGTTAGGGTTCGTGTTAGGGTAAGGGTTAGGTTTAGGGTTAGGTTTAGGGTTAGGTTTAGGGTTAGCGTTAGGCTTACGGTTAGGGTTAGTGTTAGGGTTAGGCTTAAGGTTAAGGTTAGGGTTAGGATTTGGTTTGGGAAACGGTTGGGTTTAGGGTTATGGTTAGGCTTAAGGTTAGGACTAGAGCGTAAGTGTTACGGATATGTTTAGAGAGTTAGAGGGTTATTGTTAGTGTTGGGGTTAAGGACAAGGTTAGAAAGTTATGGTTCGGGTTAATGTTAGGGTTTGAGGGCCAGTATAAGTGTTAGGGTTAGAGGGTTAGGGCTAGGGCTATGGTTAGGGTTAGGTTAGAGTTAGGGTTAGTTTTAGGGTTAGGGTTAGGGTTAATGTTTAGGGTTAGTTTTAGGTTTAGGGTTAGGTTTAGGGTTAGTTTTAGGTTTAGAGTTAGGGTTAGGGTTAGTGTTAGGGTTAGGGTTAGTTTTAGGGTTAGGTTTAGGGTTAGTTTTAGGGTTAGAGTTAGGGTTAGTGTTAGGGTTAGAGCGTTAGAGGTTTAGTGTTAGGGATAGGGTTAGGCTTAGTGTTAGAGTGTTAGGGTTAGGGTTTAGGGTAGTTTTAGGGTATGGCTTAGGTGTAGGATTAGGTTTAGTGTTAGGGTTAGCATTATGGTTAGTATTAGGATTAGTGTTAAGGTTAGGTTTAGGGTTAGAAGCTTGGATGTTTAGGATACGTGTTATGGTTATGGTTAGGTTTCGAAGGTTTGGGTTAGCGTTAGGGTTAGGTTTAGAGGGTGAGGGTTGGTCTTAGGGTCAGGTTAGCGTTAGGATTAGAGGTTAGGTTTAGTGTTAGTGTTAGGCTTAGGGTTATGGTTAGGGTCAGAGGATTAGAGTTTAGGTTTAGGGTTCGTGTTAGGGTAAGGGTTTGAGGCTTAGGAATAGGGTTAGGGTTAGAGTGTTAGTTTTAGGGTTAGGGTTAGGTTTATGGTTAGGGTTAGGTTTGGGTTAGAGTGTTAGAGGGTTAGGGTTCGGGTTAGTGTTAGGCATATGGTTAGTGTTAGAGGGTTATTGATAGGATTAGGTTTAGGGTTAGGGTTCACGTTAGAGGATTATGGTTATTCTTATGGTTAGAGGGTTAGGGTTAGGGTTCGGGTGAGGGTAAGGGTTAGGTTTAGGGCTATGTTTAGGGTTAGCGTTAGGTTTAGGGTTAAGTTTAGTGCTATTGTTAGACGATTGGATGGTTAGTGTTAGGGTTATGGTTATGGATAGGGTTAGGGTTAGAGTTAGAGTTACTGTTACTGTTAGGTTTAAGGTTAAGGTTTGTGTTACGGTTTAGGGTTAGGTTAGTGTTAGGGTAGGTTTAGTGTTAGGTGTTAGGGTTAGGGTTAGTGTTAGACTTACAGTTAGGGTTAGATTTAGTGTTAGGTGTAGGGTTAGTTTTAGGGTTAGGGTTGGGGTAAGGGCAAGGTTTAGGTTAAGGTTTAGGTTTAGGGTTAGGTTGAGGGTTAGGGTTAGGTTTGGAGTTACGTTTAGGGTGAGAGTGTTAGGGTTAGTTTTATGCTTAGGGTTAGGTTTATGGTTAGGGTAGTGTTAGTGTTAAGTTTAGGGTTAGTGATAAAGTATGTTTTAGGGTTAGGGTTAGTGTTAGGTTTAGAGTAACGGTTAGGGTTAGGATTCTGTTTGGATGATGATTGGATTTATGGTTACGGCTAGGCTTAGGGTTAGGATTAGAGGGTAAGTGTTAGGGTTATGTTTAGAGAGTTAGAGTGTTAGGTTTAGGGTTGGGGTAAGGTTAGGTTAAGAGGGTTAAAGTTAGGGTTAGTGTTAGGGTTTAGGGTTAGTATTAGTCTTAGGATTAGAGGGTTAGGTTTAGGGCTAGTGTTAAGGTTAGAGTTAGGGTTAGTTTTAGGGTTAGGGTTAGGGTTTAGGGTTAGGGTTAGGATTAGGGTTAGGTTAGATTTAGGTTTAGGTTTAGGGTTAATCTTAGTTTTATGGTTAGGGTTAGGTTTAGGGTTTGGGTTAGTGTTAGTGTTAGTGTTAGTGTTAGTGTTAGTGTTAGTGTTAGAGCATTAGAGGGATAGGGTTCGGTGTAGGGTTAGGCTTAGGGTTAGAGGGTTAGGGTTAGGGTTAAGGTTAGGTTTAGGATAAGGCTTAGGTTTAGGATTAGGTTTAGTGTTAGGGTTAGCGTTACGGTTAGTATTTGGGTTAGGGTTAAGGTTAGGTTTAGGTTTAGATGGTTGGAAGTTTAGGGTTAGCATTATGGTTATGGTTAGGTTTAGAGGATTGTGGTTAGCGTTAGGGTTAGGTTTAGAGTGTTAGGGATGGTCTTAGTGTCAGGGTTAGCGTTAGGGTTAGAGGTTAGGTTTAGTGTTAGGGTTAGGGTTAGTGTTATGGTTAGGGTTAGAGGATTAGGTTTAGAGTCTTATGGATAGAGTTAGGGTTAGAGTGTCAGATGTAGTGTTAGGGTTCGGTTTAGGTTTAGGGTTCAGGTTAGAGGGTGAGAGGGTTAGGGTTCGGGTTAGTGTTAGGGATATGGTTAGAATTAGAGGGTTATTGTTAGGATTAGGTTTTGGGTTAGGGTTCACGTTAGTTTTAAGGTAGAGGGTTAAGGTTCGTGTTAGGGTAAGGGTTGGGTTTAGGGTTAGGTTTAGGGTCAGGTTTATGGTTAGCATTAGGCTTAGTGTTAGGTTTAGGGCTACAGTTAGACGATTGGATGGCTAGTGTTAGGGTTATGGATATGGATAGGGTTAGGGTTAGAGTTAGAATTACTGTTACTGTTAGGTTTAGGGTTAAGGTTTCTGTTAGGGTTGGGGTTAGGGTTAGTGTTAGGGCTAGGGTTAGTGTTAGGTGTTAGGGTTAGGGTTAGGTTTAGAGTAACATTTAGGGTTAGATTTAGTGTTAGGTTTATTGTTAGGTTTAAGGTTGGGGTAAGGTTAAGGTTTAGGTTAACGGTTAGGTTTAGGGTTAGGGTGAGGGTTTGGATTTGGTTTGGGGTTACATTTAGGGTGAGAGTGTTAGGGTTAGGGTTATGGTTAGGGTTAGGTTTAGGATTAGAGGGTAAGTGTTAGGGTTATGTTTACAGAGTTAGAGCGTTAGGGTTAGGATTAGGGTTAAGGTTAGGTTTAGAGGGTTACGGCTAGGGTTAGTGTTAGTGTTTGAGGGTTTGTAATAGTGTTAGAGATAGAGGGTTAAGGCTAGGGATAGGTTTAGGGTTAGTGTTAGAGTTAGAGATAATTTTACGGTTAGGGTTAGGGTTAGGTTAGTGTTAGTGTTAGGGTTAGAGCGTTAGAGGGATAGGGTTAGGGGTAGGGGTAGGCTTAGGTTTAGAGGGTTACGGTTAGTGATAAGGTTAGGTTTAGTGTAAGGCTTAGGTTTAGGATTGGGGTTAATGTTAGGGTTAGCCTTACGGTTAGTATTAGTGTTAGTGTTAGGTTTAGGTTTAGGGTTAGAGGGTTGGATGTTTAGGGTTAGGGTTATGGTTATGGTTAGGTTAGGTTTAGGGTTATGGTTAGCATTAGTGTTAGGATTAGAGGGTAAGTGATAGTGTTATGTTTAGAGAGTTAGAGTGTTAGAGGTAGGGTGGGGTTAAGGTTAGGGTTAGACGGTTACGGTTAGGGTTAGTGTTAGGGTTTGGGGGTTAGTATTAGTGTTAGTGTTAGGGGGTCAGGGCTAGGGATAGGGATAGGGTTAGAGTTAGGGTTAGAGTTATGGTTAGTTTTATAGTTACAGTTAGGGTTAGGGTTTAGGGGTAGTTTTAGGGTTAGGTTTAGGGTTAGTTTTAGGGTTAGGTTTAGGTTTAGGGTTATGGTTAGGGTTAGGCTTAGTGTTATTGTTAGGGTTAGACCATTAGAGGTTTAATGTTAGGGATAGGGTTAGGCTTAGGGTTAGAGGGTTAGGGTTAGTGTTAAGGTTAGGTTTACTGTAAGGCTTAGGTTTAGGATTAGGCTTAGTGTTAGCGTTAGCATTACGGTTAGTATTAGGATTAGTGTTAGTGTTAGGTTTAGGTTTAGAATGTTGGATGTTTAGGAATAGGGTTGTGGTTACGGTTAGGTTTAGAGGGTTGTGGTTAGCATTAGGGTTAGGTTTAGAGGGTTAGGATAGTTCTTAGGTTCAGGGTTAGCATTAGGATTAGAGGTTAGGTTTAGTGTTAGGGTTAGTGTTAGGGTTATGGTTAGGGTTATGGTTAGGGTCAGAGGGTTAGAGTTTAGGTTTAGGGATCGGGTTAGGGTTAGGGTTAGAGGCTAAGGATAGGGCTAGGGTTAGAGTGCTGGTTTTAGATTTAGGATTATGTTTAGGATTAGGGTTAGAGGCTTAGAGGGTTAGGGTTCGGGTTAGTGTTAGGCATATGGTTAGCGTTAGAGGGTTATTGTTAGGATTAGAGTTATTGTTAGGGTTCACGTTAGAGGATTATGGTTCAGACTTATGTTTAGTGGGTTAGGGTTAGGGTTCGTGCTAGGGTAAGGGTTAGGTTTAGGGTTAGGTTTAGGGTTAGGTTTAGGGTTAGCGTTAGGCTAACGGTAAGGGTTAGGGTTAGGGTTAGGCTTAGGGTTAAGGTTAGGGTTAGGATTTGGTTTGGGAAATGGTTGGGTTTAGGGTTATGGTTAGGCTTAGGGTTAGGACTAGAGGGTAAGTGTTAGGGATATGTTTAGAGAGTTAGAGGGTTAGGGTTAGGGTTGGGGTTAAGGACAGGGTTAGAAGGTTATGGTTAGGGTTAATGTTAGGGTTTGAGGGTCAGTATAAGTGTTAGTGTTAGAGGGTAGGGCTAGGGCTAGGGTTAGGGTTAGGTTAGAGTTAGGGTTAGTCTTAGGGTTAGGGTTAGGGTTAAAGTTTAGGGTTAGTTTTAGGTTTAGGGTTAGGTTTAGGGTTAGTTTTAGGGTTAGAGTTAGGGTTTGTGTTAGGGTTAGGGTTAGTTTTAGGGTTAGAGTTAGGGTTAGTGTTAGGGCTAGAGCGTTAGAGGTTTAGTGTTAGGTATAGGGTTAGGCTTAGTGTTAGAGTGTTAGGGTTAGGGTTTAGGGTAGGTTTAGGGTATGGCTTAGGTGTAGGATTAGGTTTAGTGTTAGGGTTAGCATTATGGTTAGTAATAGGATTAGTGTTAAGGTTAGGTTTAGGGTTAGAAGCTTGGATGTTTAGGATAAGTTTTATGGTTTTGGTTAGGTTTTGAAGGTTGGGGTTAGCGTTAGGGTTAGGTTTAGAGGGTTAGGGTTGGTCTTAAGGTCAGGGTTACCGTTAGGATTAGAGGTTAGTTTTATTGTTAGTGTTAGGCTTAGGGTTATGGTTAGTGTCAGAGGATTAGAGTTTAGGTTTAGGATTCGTGTTTGGGTTAGTGTTAGAGGCTTAGGGATAGGGTTAGGGTTAGAGTGTTAGTTTTAGGGCTAGGGTTAGGTTTATGATTAGGGTTACGTTTAGGGTTAGAGGGTTAGAGGGTTAGGGTTTGGGTTACTGTTACGTATATGGTTAGTGTTAGAGGCTTATTGTTAGGATTAGGGTTAGGGTTAGGGTTCACGTTAGAGGATTATGATTATTCTTATGGTTAGAGGGTTAGGGTTAGGGTTCGGGATAGGGTAAGGGTTATGTTTAGGGCTATGTTTAGGGTTGGCGTTAGGTTTAGGGTTAGGTTTAAGGCTATCGTTTGACGATTGAATGGTTAGTGTTAAGGTTATGGTTATGGATAGGGTTAGGGTTAGAGTTAGAGTTACTGTTACTGTTAGGGTTAGGCTTAAGGTTTGTGTTACGGTTTAGTGTTAGCGTTAGTGTTAGGGCTAGCTTTAGTGTTAGGTGTTAGGGTTAGGGTTAGTGTTAGAGTTACAGTTAGGGTTAGATATAGAGTTAGGTGTAGGGTTAGTTTTAGGGTTAGGGTTGGGGTAAGGGCAAGGTTTAGGTTAACGTTTAGGTTTAGGGTTAGGGTGAAGCTTAGGGTTAGGTTTGGAGTTACATTTAGGATGAGAGTGTTACGGTTAGGTTTATGCTTAGGATTAGATTTATGGTTAGGCTAGTGTTAGTGTTAGGTTTAGGGATAGTGTTAAAGTATGTGTTAGGGTTTGTGTTTGTGTTTGGTTTAGAGTAACGGTTAGGGTTAGGATTCTGTTTGGGTGATGGTTGAGTTCATGGTTATGGCTAGGCTTAGGGTTAGAATTAGAGGGTAAGTGTTAGGGTTAGTGTTAGGGTTAGAGGTTAGGTTTATTGTTAGTGTTAGCGTTAGTATTATGGTTAGGGTTAGAGGATTAGGTTTAGAGTCTTATGGATAGAGTTAGGGTTAGAGTGTTAGATGTAGTGTTAGGGTTTGGTTTAGGTTTAGGGTTCAGTTTAGAGGGTGAGTGTGTTAGGGTTCGGGTTAGTGTTAGGGATATGGTTAGCATTAGAGGGTTATTGTTAGGATTAGGGTTAGGGTTAGCGTTCACGTTAGAGGATTATGGTTAGACTTACGTTCAGAGGGTTAGGGTTAGGTTTCAGTTTAGGTTAAGGGTTAGCTTTAGGATTAGGTTTAGGGTTAGGGTTAGACGATTGAATTGTTAGTGTCAGTGTTATGGTTATGGATAGGGTTAGGGTTAGAGTTAGAGTTACTGTTACTGTTAAGGTTAGGGTTAATGTTTTTGTTAGGGTTTAGGGTTAGGGATAGTGTTAGGGCTAGTGTTACTGTTAGGTGTTAGGGTTAGGGTGAGGTTTAGAGTTACAGTTAGGGTTAGATTTAGTGTTAGGTTTAGGTTAGGTTTATGGTAAGGGTTGGGGTAAGGTTAATGTTTAGGTTAAGGGTTAGTTTTAGGGTTAGGCTGAGGGTTAGGTTTAGGTTTATGTTTAGGGTTAGTGTTAGTGTTAGAGTTAGGGTTAGTGATAGAATATGTGATAGGGTAAAGGTTAGGGTTAGGTTTAGGTTTGGGTGAAGTTTGTTTTAGGGATATGGTTAGGCTTAGGGTTAGGATTTGAAGGTAAGTGTTAGGGTTATGTTTAGAGAGTTAGAGGGTTAGATTTAGGGTTAGGGTTAAGGTTAGGGTTAGAGGGTTACTTTTAGTGTTAGTGTTAGGATTTGAGGATTAGTATTAGTGTTAGTGTTAGAGGGTTATGGCTAGTGCTAGGGTTAGTGTTAGAGTTAGGTTTAGTTTTAGTGTTAGGATTAGGTTTAGGGTTTAGGGTTAGGGTTAGGTTTAGTGTTAGGGTTAGTGTTAGCGTTAGGTTTATGGTTATGGTTAGGTTTAGGGTTAGAGGGTTAGGGTTCGGGTTAGTGTTAGGCATATGGTTAGCATTAGAGGATTATTGTTAGGATTAGGTTTTGATTTAGGGTTCAGGTTAGAGGATTATGGTTAGACTTATTGTTAGAGGGTTAGGATTAGTGTTCGGGTTAGTGTAAGGGTTAGGTTTAGGGTTATGTTTAGGGTTAGCGTTAGTCTTAGGGTTAGGTTTAGGGCTAAGGTTAGACTATTGGATGGTTAGTGTTAGGGTTATGGTTATGGATAGGGTGAGGGTTAGAGTGAGAGTTACTCTTACTGTTAGGGTTAGGGTTAAGGTTTGTGTTACGGTTTAGGGTTAGTTTTAGTGTTAGGGCTAGCTTTAGTGTTAGGTGTTAGGGTTAGGGTTAGTGTTAGAGTTACAGTTAGGGTTAGATATAGTGTTAGGTGTAGGGTTAGGTTTAGGGTTAGGGTTGGGGTAAGGGCAAGGTTTAGGTTTAGGGTTAGTTTTAGGGTTAGGGTGAGGGTTAGGTTTAGGTTTGGGGTTACATTTAGGGTGAAAGTGTTAGGGTTAGGATTATGGTTAGGGTTAGGTTTATGGTTATGGTTAGTGTTAGTATTAGTGTTAGTGTTAGCGTTAGAGTAAGTGTTAGTTTTAGGGTTAGTGTTAGGTTAAGGGTTAGTGTTAAAGTAAGTGTTAGTGTTAGGATTACTGTTAGGTTTAGAATAACGGTTAGGGTTAGGTTTCTGTTTGGGTGATGGTTGGGTTTATGGTTATGGCTAGGCTTAGGGTTAAGATTAGAGGGTAAGTGTTAGGGTTATGTTTAGAGAGTTAGAGCGTTAGGTTTAGGGTTGGGGTAAGGTTAGGGTTAGAGGGTTACGGTTAGGGTTAGTGTTAGGGTTTAGTGTTAGTATTAGTGATAGGATTGGAGGTTTAGGGCTAGGGCTAGTCTTAGGGTTAGAGTTAGGGTTAGTTTTAAGGTTAACATTAGGGATAGGGTTTAGGGTTAGGGTTAGGGTTAGTGTTAGGTTAGATTTAGGATTAGGGTTAGGGTTAGGGTTAGTGTTAGGGTCAGGTTTAGGTTTAGGGTTAGTGTTCGGGTTAGTTTTAGTTTTAGTGTTAGAGCGTTAGAGGGATAGGGTTAGGGGTAGGGTTTGGCTTAGGGTTAGAGGGTTAGGGTTAGGGTTAAGGTTAGGTTTAGGATAAAGCTTAGGTTTAGGATTAGGTTTAGTTTTAGGGTTAGCGTTACGGTTAGTATTTTGGTTGGGGTTAAGGTTAGGTTTAGTTTTAGAGGGTTGTAAGTTTAGGGTTAGTTTTATGGTTATGGTTAGGTTTAGAGGATTGTGGTTAGCGTTAGGTTTAGATTTAGAGGGTTAGGGATGGTCTTAGCATCAGGGTTAGCATTAGGGTTAGAGGTTAGGTTTAGTGTTAGGGTTAGGGTTAGTGTTATGGATAGGGCTAGAGGATTAGGTTTAGAGTCTTATGGATAGAGTTAGGGCTAGAGTGTTAGATGTATGGTTAGGTTTATGTTTAGGGTTAGGGTTAGAGGGTGAAAGGGTTAGGGTTTTTGTTAGTGTTAGGGATATGGTTAGCATTAGAGGGTTATTGTTAGGATTAGGGTTAGGGTTATGGTTCACGTTAGAGGATTATGGTTAGACTTATGTTTAGAGGTTTAGGGTTAGGTTTTGTGTTAGGGTAATGGTTAGGTTTAGGGTTAGGTTTAGGGTTAGGGTTAGATGATTCGATGGTTTGTGTCAGTGTTATGCTTATGGATAGGGTTACAGTTAGAGTTAGAGTTACTGTTACTGTTAGGGTTAAGGTTAATGTTTTTGTTACGGATTAGGATTAGGGTTAGTGTTAGGGCTAGTGTTAATGTTAGGTGTTAAGTTTAGGTTTAGGTTTAGAGTTACAGTTAGGGTTAGATTTAGTGTTAGGGTTAGGTTAGGTTTAGCATAAAAGTTGGGGTAAGGTTAAGGTTTAGATTAAGGGTTAGGTTTAGGGTTAGGCTGAGGTTTAGGGTTAGGTTTAGGGTTACGTTTAGGGTCAGAGTGTTAGTGTTAGTGTTATGGTTAGGGTTAGTTTTATGGTTATGGTTAGTGTTAGTATTAGTGTTAGGGTTAGGGTTAGAGTAAGTGTTAAGGTTAAGTTTACTGTTAGGGTTAGGGTAACGGTTAGGGTTATGATTAGGTTTGGGTGACAGTAGGGTTTAGGGTTATGGTTAGGCTTAGGGTTAGATTTACAGGGTAAGTGTTAGGGCTATGTTTATAGAGTTAGAGGGTCACGGTTAGGGTTGGGGTTAAGGTTAGGCTTAGAGGAATACTGTTAGGTTTAGTGTTAGGGTTTGAGGGTTAGTATAAGTGTTATGGTTAGATGGTTAAGCCTAGGGTTTGGTTGAGGCTTAGGGTGAGATTTAGGGTTAGTTTCAGGGTTAGGGTTAGGGTTATGTTTTAAGGTTAGGGTTAGAGTTAGGGTTTGGGTTAGGGTTAGGGTTACTGTAGGGTTAAGGTTAGTGTTCGGGTTAGGGTTAGGTTTAGAGTTAGGGTTAGGGTTAATGTTAGTGTTAGTTTTAGAGTGTTAGAGTGATAGGGTTAGGGGTTGGGTTAGGCTTAGGTTTAGAGCATTAGGGTTAGGGTTAAGGTTAGGTTTAGGATAAGGCTTAGGTTTAGGATTAGGGTTAGTATTAGGGTTAGGGTTAGATTTAGGTTTGGAGGGTTGGATGTTTACGGTTTGGGTTATGATTATGGTTAGGTTTAGAGGGTTGGAGTTAGCGTTAGGGTTAGGTTTAGATGGTTAGGTATGGTCTTAGCATCAGGGTTAGTGTTAGGTTTAGATGTTAGGTTTAGTGTTATGGTTAGGGTTAGGTTTATTGTTATGGTTAGAGGGTTAGGTTGAGAGTCTTATTGATAGGGTTAGGTTTATACTGTTATATTTAGGGTTAGTGTTAGGTTTAGGGTTAGTGTTAAAGTAAGTGTTAGTGTTAAGGTTAGTGTTAGGTTTAGAGTAACGAGTAGGGTTAGGTTTCTGTTTTGGTGATGGTTGGGTTTATGGTTATGGCTAGGCTTATGGTTAAGATTAGAGGGTAAGTGTTAGGGTTATGTTTAGAGAGTTAGAGCGTTAGGGTTAGGGTTGGGGTAAGGTTAGGGTACAGGTTTACGGTTAGGGTTAGTGTTAGGGTTTAGGGTTAGTATTAGTGTTAGGATTAGAGGTTTAGGGCTAGGGCTAGTGTTAGGGTTAGGGTTAGGGTTTAGGGTTAGGGTTAGGGTTAGGGTTAGGTTAGATTTAGGGTTAGGGTTAGGGTTAGGGTTATTGTTCGGGTTAGCTTTAGGTTTAGGTTTAGGTTTCGGGTTAGTGTTAGTGTTAGAGCGTTAGAAGGATAGGGTTAGGGGTCGTGTTAGGCTTAGGGTTACAGGGTTAGGGTTAGGGTTAAGGTTAGATTTAGGATAAGGCTTAGGTTTAGCATTAGGTTTAGTGTTAGGGTTAGCGTTGCGGTTAGTATTAGGGTTAGGGTTAAGGTTAGGTTTAGTTTTAGAGGGTTGGAAGTTTAGGGTTAGTGTTATGGTTATGGTTAGGTTTAGAGGATTGTGGTTAGCGTTAGGGTTAGGTTTAGAGGGTTAGGGATGGTCTTAGCATCAGGGTTAGCGTTAGGGTTAGAAGTTAGGTTTAGTGTTAGGGTTAGGGTTAGTGTTATGGATAGGGTTAGAGGGTTAGGTTTAGAGTCTTATGGATAGAGTTAGGGTTAGAGTGTTAGATGTATGGTGAGGGTTGGGTTTACTGTTAGGTTTAGGATTAGAGGGTGAGAGGGTTAGGGTTCGGGTTAGAGCTAGGGATATGGTTAGCATTAGTGGGTTATTGTTAGGATTAGGGTTAGGGTTAGGGTTCACTTTAGAGGATTATGGTTAGACTTATGGTTAGAGGGTTAGGGTTAGTTTTCGGGTTAGGGTAAGGGTTAGGGTAAGGGTTAGGGTAAGGGTTAGGTTTAGGGTAGGGTTACACAATTGGATGGTTAGTGTCAGTGTTATGGTTAAGGATAGGGTTAGGGTTAGAGTTAGAATTACTGTTACTGTTAGGGTTAGGGTTAATGTTTTTGTTAGGTTTTAGGGTTAGGGTTAGGGTTAGGGTTAGGTTTAGGGTTAGGGTTAGGGTTAGGTTAGATTTAGGGTTAGGGTTAGGGTGAGTGTTATGGTTAGCTTTAGGTTTAGCGTTAGGTCTCGAGTTAGTGTTAGTGTTAGAGCGTTAGAGGGATAGGTTTAGGGGTAGGGGTAGGATTAGAGTTAGAGTGTTAGGGTTAGGGTTAAGGTTAGGATTAGGATAAGGCTTAGGTTTAGGATTATGGTTAGTGTTAGGGTTAGCGTTACGATTAGTATTAGGGTTAGGGTTAAGGTTAGGTTTAGGTTTAGAGGGTTGGAACTTTAGGGTTAGCGTTATGGTTATGGCTAGGTTTAGAGGATTGTGGTTAGCGTTAGGGTTAGGTTTAGAGGGTTGGGGATGGTCTTGGCATCAGGCTTAGCATTATGGTTAGAGGTTAGGTTTAGTATTAGTTTTAGGGTTAGTGTTATGGATAGGGTTAGAGGGTTAGGTTTAGAGTCTTATGGATAGAGTTACGGTTAGAGTGTTAGATGTAGGGTTAGGGTTAGGTTTAGGGTTAGGTATAGGTTTAGAAGGTGAGAGGCTTAGGGTTCGGTTTAGTTTAGGGATATGGTTAATATTAGAGGGTTATTGTTAGGATTAGGGTCAGGGTTAGGGTTCACTTTGGAGGACTATGGTTAGACTTATGGTTAGAGGGTTAGGGTTAGGTTTCGGGTTATGGTAAGGTATGTGGTAAGGGTTAGGGTTAGGGTTAGGTTTAGACGATTGGATGGGTAGTGGTTAGTGTCAGTGTTATGGTTATGGATAGGGTTAGGGTTACAGTTAGAGTTTCAGTTACTGTTACGGTTAGGGTTAATATTTTTGTTAGGGTTTAGGGTTAGGGTTAGTGTTAGGGCTAGTGTTAGTGTTAGGTGTTAATGTTAGGGTGAGGTTTAGAGTTACAGTTAGGTTTAGATTTAGTGTTAGGTTTAGGTTAGGTTTAGGGTAAGGGTTGGGTTAATGTTAAGTTTTAGGTTAAGGGTTAGGTTTAGGGTTAGGCTGAGGGTTAGGGTTAGGTTTAGGGTTAAGTTTAGGGTGAGAGTGTTAGTGTTAGTGTTATGGTTAGGGTTAGGTTTATGGTTAGGGTTAATATTAGTGTTAGGGTTAGGGTTAGAGTAAGTGTTAGGGTTAAGTTTAGTGTTAGGGTTAGGGTAACAATTAGAGTTACGATTTGGTTTGGGTGACATTAGGGTTTAGGGTTATGGTTAGGCTTAGGGTTAGGTTTAGAGGGTAAGTGTTAGGGCTCTGTTTATAGAGTTAGAGGGTTACGGTTAGGGTTGGGGTTAAGGATAGCCTTAGAGGATTACGGTTAGGGTTAGTGTTAATGTTTGAGGGTTAGTATTAGTGTTGTGGTTAGAGGGTTAAGGCTAGGGATACGTTGAGGATTAGGGTGAGATTTATGGTTAGTTTCAGGGTTAGGGTTAGGGTTAGGGTTAGGGTTTAGGGTTAGGGTGAGGGTTACGTTAGGGTTATTGTTAGGATTAGGGTTAAGGTTAGGGTTCACTTTAGAGAATTATGTTTAGACTTATGGTATAGTGGCTTAGGGTTAGGGTTCGGGTTAGGGGAAGGGTTAGGTTTAGGGTTAGGGTTAGATGATTGGATGGTTAGTGTCAGTGTTATGGTTATGCATAGGGTTAGGGTTAGAGTTAGAGTTACTGTTACTGTTAGGGTTATGGTTAATATTTTTGTTAGGGTTTAGGGTTAGGGTTAGTGTTAGGGCTAGTGTTAGTGTTAGGTGTTAAGGTTAGGGTGAGGTTTAGGGTTACAGTTAGTGTTAGATTTAGTGTTATGTTTAGGTTAGGTTTAGGGTAAGTGTTGGGGTAAGGTTAAGCTTTAGGTTAAGGGTTAGGTTTAGGGTTAAGCTGAGGGTTAGGGTTAGGTGTAGGGTTACGTTTAGGGTGAGAGTGTTAGTGTTAGTGTTATGGTTAGGGTTAGGTTTATGGTTATGGTTAGTGTTAGGGTTAGGGTTAGTGTTAGAGTAAGTGTTAGTGTTAAGTTTAGTGTTAGGGTTAGGGTAACGGTTAGGGTTACAATTAGGTTTGGGTGACAGTAGGGTTTAGGGTTATGTTTAGGCTTAGGGTTAGGTTTAGATGGTAAGTGTTAGGGCTATGTTTATAGAGTTAGAGGGTTACCGTTAGGGTTTCGGTTAAGGATAGGCTTAGAGGATTACGGTTAGGGTTAGTGTTATGGTTTGAGGGTTAGTATTAGTGGTATGATTAGAGATTTATGGCTAGGGATAGGTTGAGGCTTAGGGTGAGATTTAGGGTTTGTTTCAGTGTTAGGGTTAGGGTTAGGGTTTAGGGTTACGGTTAGGGTTAGGGTTACGGTCGGGTTAGGGTTAGTGTTAGGGTTAGGGTTAGGTTTAGGGTTACGGTTAGGGTTAGTGTTAGTGTTAGGGTTAGAGCGTTAGAGTGATAGGGTTAGGGGTAGGGTTAGGCTTAGGGTTAGAGTGTTAGGATTAGGGTAAAGGTTAGGTTAAGGATAAGGCTCAGGTTTAGGATTAGGGTTAGTATTAGGGTTAGGGTTAGATTTAGGGTTGGAGGGTTCGATGTTTACGGTTAGGGTTATGGTTATGGTTAGGTTTAGAGGGATGGGGTTAGCGTTAGGGTTAGGTTTAGAGGGTTAGGGATGGTCTTAGCGTCAGGGTTTGCGTTAGGTTTAGATGTTAGGTTTAGTGTTAGGTTTAGGGTTAGGTTTAGGGTTATGGTTAAAGGGTTAGGTTTAGAGTCTTATTGATAGGGTTAGGTTTAGACTCTTAAATCTAGGGTTAGTTTTAGGTTTAGGGTTAATGTTAAAGTAAGTGTTAGTGTTAGGTTTAGTGTTAGGTTTAGAGTAACGGTTAGGGTTAGGTTTCTGTTTGGGTGATGGTTGGGTTTATGTTTATAGCTAGGCTTAGGGTTAAGATTAGAGGATAAGTGTTAGGGTTATGTTTAGAGAGTTAGAACATTAGGGTTAGGGTTGGGCTAAGGTTAGGGTTAGAGTGTTACCGTTAGGGTTAGTGTTAGGGTTTAGGGTTAGTATTAGTGTTAGGATTAGAGCGTTAGGGCTAGGGCTAGTGTTATGGTTAGAGTTAGGGTTAGTTTTAGGGTTAGGGTTAGGGTTAGGGTTAGGGTTAGGGTTTAGGGTTAGGGTTAGAGTTGGGGTTAGGTTAGATTTAGGGTTAGGGTTAGGGTTAGGGTTAGTGTTAGGGTTAGGGTTAGGTTTAGGTTTAGGTTTAGGTTTAGTGTTAGTGTTAATGTTAGAGCGTTAGAGGGATAGGGTTAGGGGTAGGGTTAGGCTTAGGGTTAGAGGGTTAGGGTTAGGGTTAAGGTTAGTTTTAGGATAAGGCTTAGGTTTAGGATTAGGGTTAGTTTTAGGGTTAGCGTTACAGTTAGTATTAGGGTTAGGGTTAAGGTTAGATTTAGGTTTAGAGGGTTGGAAGTTTAGTGTTAGCGTTATGGTTATGGTTAGGTTTAGAGGATTGTGGTTAGCGTGAGGATTAGGTTTAGAGGGTTAGGGGTGGTCTTAGCACCAGGGTTAGCATTAGGGTTAGAGGTTAATTTTAGTGTTACGTTTAGAGTTAGTGTTATGGATAGGGTTAGAGGGTTAGGTTTATAGTCTTATGGATAGAGTTAGGGTTAGAGTGTTAGATGTAGGGTTAGGGTTAGGTTAGGGATAGGGTTAGGGTTAGAGGGTGAGAGGGTTAAGGTTCAGGTTAGTGTTAGGGATATGGTTAGCATTAGAGGGTTATTGTTAGGATTAGGGTTAAGGTTAGGGTTCACTTTAGAGGATTATGGTTAGACTTATGGTATAGAGGGTTAGGGTTAGGTTTCGGGTTAGGGTAACGGTTAGGGTTACGATTAGGTTTGTGTGACAGTCGGGTTTAGGGTTATGGTTTGGCTTAGTGTTCGGTTTAGAGTGTTATTTTTAGGGCTATGTTTGTGGAGTTAGAGGGTTATGGTTAGGGCTGGGGTTAAGGATAGGCTTAGAGGATTATGCTTAGTGTTAGTGTTAGGGTTTGAGGGTTAGTATTAGTGTTATGGTTAGAGGGTTAAGGCTAGGGATAGGTTGAGGCGTAGGGTGAGATTTAGGGTTAGTTTCAGGGTTATGGTTAGGGTTAGGGTTTAGGGTTAGGGTTAGGGTTAAGTTTAGGGTTCCGGTAGGGTTATGGTTAGTGTTAGGGTTAGGGTTAGGTTTAGGGTTAGGGATAAGGTTAGTGTTTTTGTTAGGGTTAGAGCGTTAGAGTGATAGGGTTAATGGTAGAGTTAGGCTTAGGGTTAGAGTGTTAGGGTTAGGGTTAAGGTTAGGTTAAGGATAAGGCTTAGGTTTAGGATTAGGGTTAGTGTTAGGGTTAGGGTTAGATTTAGGGTTGGAGGGTTGGATGTTTGCGGTTAGGGTTATGGTTATGGTTAGGTTTAGAGGGATGGGGTTAGCATTAGGGTTAGGTTAAGAGGGTTAGGGATGGTCTTAGCGTCAGGATGTGCGTTAGGTTTAGATGTTAGGTTTAGTGTTAGGTTTAGGGTTAGGTTTATCGTTATGGTTAGAGGGTTAGGTTTAGAGTCTTATTGATAGGGTTAGGTTTAGACTCTTAAATCTAGGGTTAGTTTTAGGTTTAGGGTTAGTGTTAGAGTAAGTGTTAGTGTTAGGTTTAGTGTTAGGTTTAGAGTAACGGTTAGGGTTAGGTTTCTGTTTGGGTGATGGTTGGGTTTATGGTTATGGCTAGGCTTAGGGTTAAGATTGGAGGGTAAGTATTAGGGTTATGCTTAGAGAGTTAGAACATTAGGGTTAGGGTTGGGCTAAGGTTAGGGTTAGAGTGTTACCGTTAGGGTTAGTGTTAGGGTTTAGGGTTAGTATTAGTGTTAGGATTAGAGCATTAGGGCTAGGGCTAGTGTTAGGGTTAGAGTTAGGGTTAGTTTTAGGGTTAGGGTTAGGTTTAGGGTTTAGGGTTAGGGTTAGGTTTAGGGTTAGGTTAGATTTAGGGTTAGGGTTAGGGTTAGGGTTAGTGTTATGTTTAGGGTTAGGTTTAGGGTTAGGTTTCGGGTTAGTGTTAGTGTTAGTGTTAGAGCGTTAGAGGGATAGGGTTACGGGTAGCGTTAGGCTTAGGGTTAGAGGTTTATTGTTAGGGTTAAGGTTAGGTTTAGGATAAGGCTTAGGTTTAGGATTAGGGTTAGTTTTAGGGTTAGCGTTACGGTTAGTATTAGTGTTAGGGTTAAGGTTAGATTTAGGTTTAGAGAGTTGGAAGTTTAGGGTTAGCGTTATGGTTATGGTTAGGTTTAGAGGATTGTGGTTAGCGTGAGGGTTAGGTTTAGAGGTTTAGGGATGGTCTTAGCATCAGGGTTAGCGTTAGGGTTAGAGGTTAGGTTTAGTGTTAGGTTTAGAGTTAGTGTTATGGATAGGGTTAGAGGGTTAGGTTTAGAGTCTTATGGATAGAGTTAGGGTTAGAGTGTTAGATGTAGGGTTAGGGTCAGGTTTGGGATAGGGTTAGGGTTAGAGGGTGAGTGGGTTAGGGTTCAGGTTAGGGTTAGGGATATGGTTAGCATTAGAGGGTTATTGTTAGGATTAGGGTTAGGGTTAGGGTTCACTTTAGAGGATTATGGTTAGACTTAGGGTATAGAGGGTTAGGATTAGGTTTCGGGTTAGGGTAAGGGTTAGGTTTAGGGTTAGGTTTAGGGTTAGGGTTAGACGATTGCATGGTTATTGTCAGTGTTATGCTTATGGATAGGGTTACGGTTAGAGTTAGAGTTACTGTTACTGTTAGGGTTAGGGTTAATGTTTTTGTTAGGGTTTAAGGTTAGGGTTAGTGTTAGGGCTAGTGTTAGTGTTAGGTGTTAAGGTTAGGGTGAGGTTTAGAGTTACAGTTAGGGTTAGATTTAGTGTTAGGTTTAGGTTAGTTTTAGGGTAAAGTTTGGGGTAAGGTTAAGGTTTAGGTAAAGGGTTAGGTTTAGGGTTAGGCTGAGGTTTAGGGTTAGGTTTAGGGTTATGTTTAGGGTGAGAGTGTTAGTGTTAGTGTTATGGTTATAGTTAGGTTTATGGTTAGGGTTAGTGTTAGTGTTAGGGTTAGGGTGAGGGTTAGAGTAATTGTTAGGGTTAAGTTTAGTGTTAGGGTTAGGGTAACGGTTAGGGTTACGATTAGGTTTGTGTGACAGTCGGGTTTAGGGTTATGGTTTGGCTTAGGGTTCGGTTTAGAGGGTAAGTGTTAGGGCTTTGTTTATAGAGTTAGAGGTTTATGGTTAGGGCTGGGGTTAAGGATAGGCTTAGAGGATTATGGTTAGTGTCAGTGTTAGGGTTTGAGGGTTAGTATTAGTTTTATGGTTAGAGGGTTAAGGCTAGGGATAGGTTGAGGCTTAGGGTGAGATTTAGTGTTAGTTTCAGGGTTAGGGTTAGGGTTTAAGGTTAGGGTTAGGCTTAAGGTTAGGGTTCTGGTAGGGTTAGGGTTAGTGTTAGGGTTAGGGTTAGGTTTAGGGTTAGGGTTAGGGTTAGTGTTAGTGTTAGGGTTAGAGCGTTAGAGTGATATGGTTTGGGGTAGGGTTCGGCTTAGGGTTAGAGTGTTAGGGTTAGGGTTAGTTTAGGTTTAGGATAAGGGTTAGGTTTAGGATTAGGGTTAGTATTAGGGTTAGGGTTAGATTTAGGGTTGGATGGTTGGATGTTTACGGTTTGGGTTATGGTTATGGTTAGGTTTAGAGTGTTGGGGTTAGCGTTAGGGTTAGGTTTAGAGGGATAGGGATGGTCTTAGCGTCAGGGTTAACATTAGGTTTAGATGTTAGGTTTAGTGTTAGGGTTAGGGTTATGTTTATGGTTATGGTTAGAGGGTTAGGTTTAGAGTCTTATTGATAGGGTTAGGTTTATACTGTTACATTTAGGGTTTGTGTTAGGTTTAGGGTTAGTGTTAAAGTAAGTGTTAGTGTTAGGTTTAGTGTTAGGTTTAGAGTAACGTTTAGGGTTAGGTTTCTGTTTGGGTGATGGTTGGGTTTATGGTTATGCTAGGCTTATGTTTAAGATTAGAGGGTAAGTGTTAGGGTTATGTTTAAAGAGTTAGAGCGTTAGGGTTAGGGTTGGGCTAAGATTAGGGTTAGAGTCTTACAGTTAGGGTTAGTGTTAGGGTTTATGGTTAGTATTAGTGTTAGGATTAGAGCGTTAGGGCTAGGGCTAGTGTTAGGGTTAGAGTTAGGGTTAGTTTTAGGGTTAGGGTTAGGGTTTAGGGTTAGGGTTAGGGTTAAGGTTAGGTTAGATTTAGGGTTAGGTTTAGGGTTAGGGTTAGTGTTAGGGTTAGGGTTAGTTTTAGGGTTAGGGTTCGGGTTAGTGTTAGTGTTAGTGTTAGGGCGTTAGAGGGATAGGGTTAAGGGTAGGGTTAGGCTTAGTGTTACAGGGTTAGGGTTAGGGTTAAGGTTAGGTTTAGGATAAGGTTTAGGATTATTTTTAGTGTTAGGGTTAGCGTTACGGTTAGTATTAGGTTTAGGGTTAATGTTAGGTTTAGGTTTAGAGGGTTGGAAGTTTAGGGTTAGCGTTATGGTTATGGTTCGGTTTAGAGGATTGTGGTTAGCGTTAGGGTTAGGTTTAGAGGGTTAGGGATGTCTTAGCGTCAGGGTTAGCGTTAGTGTTAGAGGTTAGGTTTAGTGTTAGGGTTAGGGTTAGTGTTATGGTTAGGGTTAGAGGATTAGGTTTACAGTCTTATGGATAGAGTTAGGGTTAGAGCGCTAGATATAGGTTTAGGGTTAGGTTTAGGTTCAGGGTTAAGGTTAGAAGGTGACAGGGTTAGGGTTCGGGTTAGTGTTAGGGATATGGTTAGAATTAGAGGGTTATTTTTAGGATTAGGTTTAGGGTTAGGGTTCATGTCAGAGGATTATGGTTAGACTTATGGTTAGAGGGTTAGGGTTAGGGTTCGGGTCAGTGTAAGCTTTGGGTTTAGGGTTAGGTTTAGGGTTAGGGTTAGACGACTGGTTGGTTAGTGTCAGTGTTACGGTTATGCATACGGTTAGGGTTAAAGTTAGAGTTACTGTTACTGTTAGGGTTAGGGTTAATGTTTTTGTTAGGGTTTAGGTTTAGGATTAGTGTTAGGGCTAGTGTTAGGTGTTAAGGTTAGGGTGAGGTTTAGAGTTACAGTTAGGGTTAGATTTAGTGTTAGGGTTAGGTTAGGTTTAGGGTAAGGGTTGGGGTATGTTTATGGTTTAGGTTAAGGTTTAGGTTTAGGGTTATGCTGAGGGTTAGGGTTACTTTTAGGGTTATGTTTAGGGTGAGAGTGTTAGTGTTAGTGTTATGGTTAGGGTTAGGTTTATGGTTAGGGTTAGTGTTAGTGTTAGTGTTAGGGTTAGGTATAGAGTATGTGTTAGGGTTAGGGTTAGTGTTAGAGTTATGGTAAATGTTACGGTTAGGATTAGGTTTGGGTGAAGTTTGGTTTTAAGGATATGTTAAGGCTTAGGGTTAGGATTAGAAGGTAAGTGTTAGGGTTATGTTTAGAGAGTTAGAGGGTTACGTTTAGGGTTAGGGTTAAGGTTAGGGTTAGAGGGTTACTGTTAGGGTTAGTGTTAGGATTTCAGGATTAGTATTAGTGTTAGTGTTAGAGGGTTATGGCTAGTGTTAGGGTTAGGGTTAGTCTTAGAGTTAGGGTTAGTTTTAGTGTTAGGGTTAGGTTTAGGTTTTAGGGTTAGGGTTAGGTTTAGTGTTAGGGTTAGTGTTAGGATTAGGTTTAGGGTTAAGTTAGTTTTAGGGTTAGAGGATTAGAGGGTTAGGGTTCGGGATAGTGTTATGCATATGGTTAGCATTAGAGGATTATTGTTAGGATTAGGGTTAGGTTTAGGGTTAGGGTTAGGGTTAGTGCTAGGTTTAGGGTTAGTTATAGGCTTAGGGTTAGGTTGAGGGCTAGGGTTAGACGATTGGGTGGTTAGTGTTAGGGTTATTGTTATGGATAGGGTCAGGGATAGAGTGAGAGTTACTGTTACTGTTAGGGTTAGTGTTAAGGTTTGTGTTACGGTTTAGGGTTAGGGTTATTGTTAGGGCTAGGATTAGTGTTAGGTTTTAGGGTTAGGGTTAGGGTTATAGTTACAGTTAGGGTTAGATTTATTGTTAGGTTTAGGGTTAGGGTTGGCGTAAGGGCAAGGTTTAGGTTTAGGGTTAGTTTTAGTGTTAGGGTGAGGGTTAGGTTTACATTTGGTGTTACATTTTGGGTGAGAGTGTTAGGGTTAGGGTTATGGTTAGTTTTAGGTTTATGGTTAGGGTTAGTTTTAGTGTTAGGGTTAGGGTTAGGTTTAGAGTAAGTGTTAGTGTTAAGTTTAGTGTTAGGGTTAGGGTAACGGTTATGGTTACGATTAGGTTTGGCTGAAAGTAGGTTTAGGGTTATGGTTAGGCTTAGGGTTAGGGTTAGAGGGTGTTAGGGCTATGTTTATAGAGTTAGAGGGTTACGGTTAGGTTTGGGGTTAAAGATAGCCTTAGAGGATTACGGTTAGGGTTAGTGTTAGGGTTTGAGGGTTAATATTAGTGTTACGGTTAGAGGGTTAAGGCTAAGGATAGGTTTAGGCTTAGGGTGAGATTTAGGTTTAGTTTCAGGGTTAGGGTTAGGGTTAGGGTTTAGGGTTAGGGTTAGCGTTAGGGTTAGGGTTAGGGTTATGGTAGGTTTAGGGTTAGTGTTAGGGTTAGGGTTAGTTTTCGGGTTAGTGTTAGTGTTAGGGTTACAGCGTTAGAGTGATAGGGTTAGGGGTAGGGTTAGGCTTAGGGTTACAGTGTTAGGGTTAGGGTTAAGGTTAGGTTTAGGATAAGGCTTAGGTTTAGCATTAGGGTTAGTCTTAGGGTTAGGGTTAGATTTAGGGTTGAAGGTTGGATGTTTATGGTTACGGTTATGTTTATGGTTAGGTTTAGAGGGTTGGGGTTAGCGTTAGGGTTAGGTTTAGAGTGTTAGGTATGTTCTTAGCTTCAGGGTTAGCGTTAGGTTTAGATTTTAGGTTTAGTGTTAGGGTTAGGTTTAGGTTTATGGTTAGGGTTAGAGGGTTAGGTTTAGAGTCTTATTGATAGGGTTAGGTTTAGAGTGTTACATTTAGGGTTAGGGTTAGGTTTAGGTTTTGGTTTAGGGTTAGAGGGTTAGAGGGTTAGGGTTCAGGTTAGTGTTAGGGATATGGTTAGCATTAGAGTGTTATTTTTAGTATTAGGGTTAGGGTTATGGTTCACGTTAGAGGATTTTGGTTAGACTGATGGTTAGAGGGTTAGGGTAAGGGTTTGGGTTAGGGTAAGGTTTAGCGTTAGGGCTAGGGTTAGATGATTGGATGGTGAGTGTTATGGTTATGGTTATGGATAGGGTTAGGGTTAGAGTTAGAGTTACTATTACTGTTAGGGTTAGGGTTAATGTTTGTGTTAGGGTTTAGGGTTAGGGTTAGTGTTAGGGCTAGTGTTAGTGTTAGTGTTAGGTGTTAGAGTTAGGGTGAGGTTTAGAGTTACATTTAGGGTTAGATTTAGTGTTAGGTTTTGGTTACGTTTAGGGTTAGGCTTGGTTAAAGGGTAAGGTTTAGGTTAAGGGTTAGGTTTAGGGTTAGGGTGAGGCTTAGGGTTAGGTTTGGGGTTACGTTTAGGGTGAGAGTGTTAGGGTTAGGTTTATGGTTAGGGTTAGGTTTATGGTTAGGGTTAGTATTAGTGTTAGGGTTAGGGTTACTGATAGAGTATGTGTTAGGGTTAGGGATAGTGTTAGTGTTAGGGTAACGGTTTGGCTTAGGATTAGGTTTGGATGAAAGTTTGTTTAGGGTTGTGGTTAGGCTTAGGTTAAGGATGAGAGGGTAAGTGTTTGGTTTATATTTACAGAGTTAGAGTGTTAGGGTTAGGGTGGGCGTTAAGGTTAGTGTTAGAGCGTTACGGTTAGGGTTAGTGTTAGGGTTTGAAGGTTAGTATTAGTGTTTGGGTTAGAGGGTTAGGGCTAGGGTTCGGGTTAGGTTTAGTGTTAGGGCTAGTGTTAGTGTTAGGTGTTAGGGTTAGGGTTAGGGTTAGGGTTAGAGTTACAGTTAGGGTTAGGGTTAGGGTTAGGGTTAGGGTTAGGTTTAGGTTTGGGGTAAGGGTTAGGTTTAGGTTAATGGTTAGGTTTAGGGTTAGGGTGAGGCTTAGGGTTAGGTTTGCGGTTACGATTAGGGTGAGAGTGTTAGAGTTAAGGTTATGGTTAGGGTTAGGTTTATGGTTAGGGTTAGTGTTAGTGTTAGAGTTAGGGTCAGGGTTACAGTAAGTGTGAGGGTTAGGGTTAGTGTTAGGGTTAGGGTAACGGTTAGGGTTAGGATTAGGGTTGGGTGATGGTAGGGTTTAAGGTTATGGTTAAGCTTAATGTTATGTTTAGAGGGTAAGTGTTAGGGTTATGTTTAGATAGTTAGAGGGTTAGGGTTAGGGTTAGGGTTAAGGCTAGCTTTAGAGAGTAACTGTTAGGGTTAGTGTTAGGGTTTGAGGGTTAGTATTAGTGTTAGGGATAGAGGGTTCGTGCTAGAGATAGGGTTAAGCTTAATGTTAGATTTAGGTTTAGTTTCAGGTTTAGGGTTAGGGTTAGGGTAAGGGTTAGTTTTAGGGTTAGGGTTACAGTTAGGGTTAGGGTTAGTTTTAGGGATAGGTTAGGTTTAGGGTTACTGTTACGGTTAGTGTTAGTGTTAGTGTTAGGATTAGAGTGTTAGAGGGATAGGTTTAGGGGTAGGGTTAGGCTTAGGTTTAAAGGGTTAGGGTTAGAGTTAAGGTTAGGTTTAGGTTTAGGGTTAGTGTTAGGGTTAGCATTATGGTTAGTATTAGGGTAAGGGTTAGGTTTAGGGTTAGAGGGTTGGATGTTTAGGGTTAGGGTTATGGTTATGGTTAGGTTTAGAGGGTTGTGGTTAGCGTTAGGTTAGGTTTAGAGGGTTAAGGTTAGTCTTAGAGTCAGGGTTAGCGTTAGGGTTAAAAGTTAGGTTTAGTGTTAGGGTTAGTGTTAGGGCTATGGTTCGGGTTAGAGTGTTACGGTTATGGTTAATGTTAGGGTTTGACGGTTAGTATTAGTGTTAGGGTTAGAGGGTTAGGGCTAGGGTTAGGGTTAGTGTTAGGGTTAGAGTTAGGGTTAGGGTTATGGTTAGTGTTAGGGTTAGGGTGACGGTAAGGGTTAGGATTAGGTTTGGGTGACTGTTGGATTTAGGCTTATGGTTAGGCTTAGGGTTAGCTTTAGGATTAGGGTTGGGTGATGGTAGGGTTTAAGGTTATGGTTAGCCTTAGGGTTAGAGCGTTAGGGTTAGGGTTAGGGTTAGGTTTAGGTTTAGGGTTATGGTGAGGATTAGGTTTAGAGGGTTAAGCTTAGGGTTAGGGTTAGGGTTAGGGTTAGTGTTATTGTTAGGGTTAGGGTTAGGCCTAGGGTTAGAGGGTTAGGGTTAGGGTAAGGGTAAGTTTTAGGTTAAATTTAGGTTTAGGGTAAGGCTTATGTTTAGGATTAGTGTTAGTGTCAGGGTTAGCGTTATGGTTAGTTTTAGGGTTAGGGTTATGGTTAGTGTTAGGGTTAGGGTGACGGTAAGGTTTAGGATTAGGTTTGGGTGACTGTTGGATTTAGGCTTATGGTTAGGCTTAGGGTTAGCTTTAGGATTAGGGTTGGGTGATGGTAGGGTTTAAGGTTATGGTTAGCCTTAGGGTTAGAGCGTTAGGGTTAGGGTTAGGGTTAGGTTTAGGTTTAGGGTTATGGTGAGGATTAGGTTTAGAGGGTTAAGCTTAGGGTTAGGGTTAGGGTTAGGGTTAGTGTTATTGTTAGGGTTAGGGTTAGGCCTAGGGTTAGAGGGTTAGGGTTAGGGTAAGGGTAAGTTTTAGGTTAAATTTAGGTTTAGGGTAAGGCTTATGTTTAGGATTAGTGTTAGTGTCAGGGTTAGCGTTATGGTTAGTTTTAGGGTTAGGGTTATGGTTAGTGTTAGGGTTAGGGTGACGGTAAGGGTTAGGATTAGGTTTGGGTGACTGTTGGATTTAGGCTTATGGTTAGGCTTAGGGTTAGCTTTAGGATTAGGGTTGGGTGATGGTAGGGTTTAAGGTTATGGTTAGCCTTAGGGTTAGAGCGTTAGGGTTAGGGTTAGGGTTAGGTTTAGGTTTAGGGTTATGGTGAGGATTAGGTTTAGAGGGTTAAGCTTAGGGTTAGGGTTAGGGTTAGGGTTAGTGTTATTGTTAGGGTTAGGGTTAGGCCTAGGGTTAGAGGGTTAGGGTTAGGGTAAGGGTAAGTTTTAGGTTAAATTTAGGTTTAGGGTAAGGCTTATGTTTAGGATTAGTGTTAGTGTCAGGGTTAGCGTTATGGTTAGTTTTAGGGTTAGAGTTAGGGTTAGGGTTAGGGTTAGGGTTAGGGTTAGGGTTAGTGATAGAGTATGTATTAGGGTTAGGGTTATTGGATTGGATGTTTAGGGTTAGCGTTACGGTTATGGTTAGGTTTAGAGTGTTGGGGTTACCGTTAGGGTTAGGTTTAGAGGGTTAGTGTTGCTCTTAGTGTCAGTGTTAGAGTTAGGGTTAGAGGTTAGGTTTAGAGTTAGGGTTAAGTGTAGGGTTATGGTTAGGGTTAGAGGGTTAGGTTTAGAGTCTTATTGATAGGGTTAGTTTTAGAGCTTTAGGTTTAGGGTTAGGTTTAGGGTTTGGGTTAGGGTTAGGGTTATGTTTAGGATTAGCGTTAAGCTTAGGGTTAGGTTTAGGGTTAGGGTTAGAGTGTTAGTTTTAGTGTTAGGGTTAGGTTTAGGTTTAGGGTTAGGGTTAGCGTTAGAGGGTTAGATGGTTAGGGTTCGGGTTAATGTTAGGCATATGGTTAGCGTTAGAAGGTTATTGTTAGTATTAGGGTTAGTGTTAGAGTTCATCATAGAGCATTATGGTTAGACTTATGTTTAGAGGGTTTGGGTTAGGGTTCGTGTTAGTGTAAGGTTTAAGTTTAGGGTTATGTTTAGCATTAGTGTTAGGCTTAGGGTTAGGTTTAGGGCTAGGGTTAGACGATTGGATCATTAGTGTTAGGGTTACGGTTATGGATAGGTTTAGGGTTAGAGTTAGACTTACTGTTACTATTAGGGTTGGGGTAATGTTTGTGTTAGGATTTAGGGTTAGGGTTAGTGTTAGGGCTATGGTTAGTTTTAGGTGTTAGGTTTAGTGTTAGGTTAGAGTTACATTTAGGGTTAGATTTAGTGTTAGGGGTAGGGTTAAGTTTAGGGTTAGGGTTGGGGTAAGGGTAAGTTTTAGTTTAAGGGTTAGTTTTAGGGTTTGGGTGTGGGTTAGTGTTAGGTTTGGGGTTACGATTAGGGTGAGAGTGTTAGGGTTAGGGTTATGTTTAGGGTTAGGTTTTTGGTTAGGGTTAGTGTTATTGTTAGGGTAAGGGATAGGGATAGGGTTAGGCTTAGGGTTAGAGGTTTAGGGTTATGGTTAAGGTTATGTTTAGGGTAAGGCTTAGGTTTAGCATTAGAATTAGTGTTAGGGTTAGCATTATGGTTAGTATGAGGGTTAGGGTAAGAATTAGGTTTAGGGTTAGAGGGTTGGATGTTTAGGGTTTGGGATAGGGTTAGTGTTAGGCTTAGTGTCAGAGTGTAAGAGGGTTAGGGTTAGGGATATGGTTAGTTTTAGGTTTAGTTTTAGGGTTAGAGTTAGTGTTAGGGTTAGGGTTATGTTATGGTTAGGGTAACGGTTACGGTTAGAATTATGTTTGGATGACCCTTGTGTTTAGAGTTATGGTTAGGCTTAGGGTGAGGATTAGAGGGTAAGTGTTAGGGTTATATTTAGAGAGTTAGAAGGTTAGGGTTAGTGTTAGGGTTTGAGGGTTAGTATTAGTGTTAGGGTTAGAGGGTTAGGGCTAGGGCTAGGGTTAGGGTTAGGTTTAGAATTAGGGCTATTTTTAGGGTTAGGTTTAGGGTTAGGGTTTAGGGTTAGGGTTAGTGTTAGTTTTAGTTTCAGGTTTAGGGTTAGGGTTAGTGTTACCGTTTGTTTTAGGGTTGGGGGGTTGGAAGTTTAGGATTAGGGTTAGAGTTATGTTTAGGTTAAGAGGGTTGGGGTTAGCGTTAGTGTTAGCTTTAGAGGGTTAGGGTTGGTTATAGGGTCAGGGTTAGCGTTCGGATTAGAGGTTAGGGTTCGTGTTAGGGTTAAGTTTAGGGTTATGATTAGGGTCAGAGGGTTAAAGGTTACGTTTATGGTTTAGGGCTAGTGTTAGACGATTGGATGGTTAGTGTTACGGTTATGGTTATGGATAGGGTTAGGGTTAGTGTTAGAGTTAATGTTACTGTTAGGGTTAGGGTTAATGTTGGTGTTAGGGTTTAGGGTTAGGGTTAGTGTTAGGGCTAGGGTTAGTGTTAGGTGTTAAGGTTAGGGTTAGTGTTAGAGTTACAGTTAGGGTTAGATTTAGTGTTAGGGTTATGTTAGTTTTAGGGTTAGGATTTGGGTAAGTTTAAGGTTTAGGTTAAGGTTTAGGTTTAGAGTTAAGGTGATGGTTAGTATTAGGTTTGGGGTACGTTTAGGGTGAGAGTGTTTGGGTTAGGGTTATGGTTAGGGTTAGGTTTATGGTTAGGGTTAGTGTTAGTTTTAGGGTTAGGTTTAGGGTTAGAATAAGTGTTATGGTAAGGGTCAGTGTTTGGGTTAGGGTAACGGTAAGGGTTAGGATTAGGTTTGGGTGACTGTTGGGTTTAGGGTTATGGTTATGCTTAGGGTTAGGATTAGAGGGTAAGTGTTAGGGTTATGTTTAGAGAGTTAGAGTGTTAGGGTTAGGGTTAGTGTTAGCGTTAGGTTTATGGTTAGGTTTAGGGCTAGGTTTAGACGATTGGATGGTTAATGTTAGGGTTATGGTTATGGATAGGGTTAGGGTTCGAGTTAGAGTTACTGTTACTGTTAGGGTTATGGTTAGAGTTGGAGTTAGGGTTTAGGGTTAGGGTTTGTCTTAGGGCTAGGGTTAGTGTTAGGTGTTAGGTTAGGGTTAGGGTTAGAGTTACAGTTAGTTTTAGATTTACTGTTAGGCTTAGTTTAGGTTTAGGGTTAGGGTTGGGATAAGGGCACGGTTTAGATTAAGGGTTAGGTTTATGGTTAGGGTGAGGGTTAGGGTTAGGTTTTGGGTTACGTTTAGGGTGAAAGTTTTAGGGTTAGTGTTATGGTTATGGTTAGGTTTATGTTTAGGGTTAGTGTTAGTGTTAGGGTTAGAGCGTTAGAGGGATAGGGGTAGGGGTAGGGTTAGGATTAGGGTTACAGGGTTAGGGTTAGGGTTAAGGTTAGGTTTATGGTAAGGCTTAGGTTTAGGATTAGGTTTAGTGTTAGGGTTAGCGTTACGGTTAGTCTTAGGGTAAGTGTTATTGTTATGGTTAGGGTTAGGGTTACAGTTCACCTTAGATGTTTATGGTTAGACTAATGGTTAGAGCGTTAGGGTTAGGGTTAGGTTTTGGGCTAGGGTTAGTGTTAGGTTTTAGGATTAGAGTTAGGGTTAGTGTTACAGTTAGGGTTAGATTTAGTTTTAGGTTTTGGTTAGGTTTAGGATTAGGGTTGGGGTAAGATTAAGGTTTAGGTTAAGGGTTAGGTTTAGGGTTAGGGTGAGGCTTAGGGTTAGGTTTGGGGTTATGCTTAGGGTGAGAGGTTTAGTGTTAGGGTTATGGTTAGGATAAGGTTTATGGTTAGTGTAAGGGTTAGGGTTAGGGTAAGAGTAAGTGTTAGGGTTAGTGTTAGGATTAGGGTAACTGTTAGGTTTAGGATTCGGTTTGGGTGACGGTTGAGTTTAGGGTCATGGTTAGGCTTAGGGTTAGGATTCGAGGGTAGGTGTTAGTGTTATGTTTAGAGAGAGTGTTAGGGTTAGGCTGGGGTTAAGGTTATTGCTAGAGGGTTACGGTTAGGGTTAGGGTTAGGGATTGGGGGTTAGTATAAGTGTTAGGGTTAGATGGTTTGGCTACGGCTAGGGTTAGGTTTAGGTTAGAGTTAGGGTTAGTTCTAGGGTTAGGGTTAGTGTTAGGGTTTAGGTTTAGGTTTAGGGTTCGGGTTAGTTTTAGGTTAGGGTCAGGGTTAGGGTTAGGGTTAGTTTTAGCGGGTTTGGGTTAGGGTTAAGGTTAGGTTTGTGGTAAGGCTTAGGTTTACGATTAGTGTTAGTGTTAGAGTTAGCGTTGCGGTTAGTTTTTGGCTTAGCGTTATGGTTAGGTTTAGGGTTAGAGGGTTGGATGTTTAGGGTTAGGATTATGGTTATGGTTAGATTTAGAGCATTGGGTTTAGCGTTAGTGTTAGCTTTAGTGGGTTACTGTTGGTCTTAGTGTCAGGGTTGGCTTTAGGGTTACAGGTTAGATTTAGTGTTAGGGTTAGGGTTATGGTTAGGGTTAGAGGGTTGGGTTTAGAGGCTTATTGATAGGGTTAGGGTTAGAGTGTTAGATTTAGGGTTAGGGTTAGGTTTAGGGTTAGGGTTTGTTTCGAGGGTTAGGTGGTTAGGGTTCTGGTTAGTGTTAGGGATATGGTTAGCATTAGAGTGTTTCTGTTAGGATTATTTTTAGTGTTAGGGTTCACGTTAGAGGATTATGGTTAGACTTATGTTTAGAGGGTTAGGGTTAGCGTTCGGGTTAGGGTAAGGGTTAGGGTTAGGGCTAGGGTTAGACGATTAGGGTTAGGGTTAGTGGTAGGTTAGGACTAGGGTTATGTTTATGGCTAGGGTTAATGTTAGTGTTAGGGTTAGAGTAAGTGTTAGGTTTAGGGTTAGTGTTTGGGTTAGGGTAATGCTTAGGGTTAGGATTAGGTTTGAGTGAAGGTTGGGTTTAGGGTTATTGTTAGGCTTAGGGTAAGGATTAGAGGGTAAGTGTTTGGGTTATATTTAGAGAGTTAGAGGGTTAGGGTTAGGGTTGGGGTTTAGGTTAGGTTTAGAGGGTTACGGTTAGGGTTCGTGTTAGGGTTTGAGGGTTAGTTTTAGTGTTAGGGTTAGAGGGTTAGGACTAGGGCTAGGGTTAGAGTTAGGGTTAGTTTTAGTGTTATGGTTATGGTTAGGGTTTAGGGTTAGGGTTAGGGTTAGTGTTAGGGTTAGTTTTAGGGTTAGGATTAGTGTTTGGGTTAGGGTTAGTTTTAGGGCTGGGTTAGTCTTAGTGATAGTTTCAGGGATAGAGCATTAGAGGGTTAGAGTTAGTGATAGGGTTAGGCTTAGGGTTAGAGGGTTAGGGTTAGTGTTAGGTTTAGGGATAGGTTTAGGGTTAGGGTTAGTTTTAGTGTTAGGGTTAGTGTTAGGCTTAGGATTAGTGTAAGAGTAAGTGTTCGGGTTAGGGTTAGAGTTAGGGTTAGGGTAATGTTTAGGGTTTGGATTAGGTTTGTTTGACTGTTGGATTTAGGGTTATGGTTAGGCTTAGGGTTAGGGTTAGGGTTAGTGTTAGTGTTAGTTTTAGGATTAAGATTAGTGTTTGGGTTAGGGTTAGTTTTAGGGCTGGGTTTGTGTTAGTGATAGTGTCAGGGATAGAGCGTTAGAGGGTTAGAGTTAGGGATAGGGTTAGGCTTAGGGTTAGACGGTTAGGGTTAGTGTTAGGTTTAGGGATAGGTTTAGGGTTAGGGTTAGTTTTAGTGTCAGGGTTAGTGTTAGGCTTAGGATAAGGGTAAGAGTAAGTGTTCAGGTTAGGGTAAGTGTTAGGGTTAGGGTAAAGTTTAGGGTTAGGATTAGGTTTGTTTGACTGTTGGATTTAGGGTTATAGTTAGGCTTAGGTTTAGGATTAGATGGTAAGTGTTAGGGTTATGTTTAGAGAGTTAGAGGGTTAGGGTTAGGGTTAGAGTGATACAGTTAGTGTTAGTGTTAGGATTTGAGGGTTAGTATTAGTGTTAGGGATGGAGGGTTAGGGCTAGGGATAGGGTTAGGTTTAGGGTTAGAGTTAGGGTTAGTTTTAGTGTTAGGGTTAGCGTTAGGGTTTAGGGTTAGGGTTAGGGTTAGGGTTAGTTTTCGGTTTAGGTTTAGGGTTAGGCTTAGTGTTAGGGTTAGGTTTAGGTTAAGGTTTAGGATTAGGGTTAGTGTTAGTGTTAGGGTTAGAGCGTTAGTGTGATAGGGTTAGGGGTAGGGCTAGGCTTAGGGTTAGGGGTTAGGGTTAGGGTTAATGTTAGGTTTAGGGTAAGGCTTAGGTTTCGGATTAGGGTTAGTGTTAGGGTTCACGTTAGAGGATTTTGGTTAGACTTATGGTAAGAGGGTTAGGGTTAGGGTTCGGGTTAGTGTGAGGTTTTGGGTTAGTGCTAGGGTTAGATGATTGGATGGTTAGTGTTAGAGTTATGGTTATGGATAGGGGTAGAGTTAGAGTTAGAGTTACTGTTACTGTTAGAGTTAGGCTTAAGGTTGGTGTTAGGGTTTAGGGTTAATGTTAGTTTTAGGGCTAGTGTTTGCGTTAGGTGTTAGGGTGAGGGTTAGGGGTAGAGTTACAGTTTGTGTTAGATTTAGTGTTAGGGTTAGGTTAGGTTTAGGGTTAGGGTTGGTGTAAATGTAAGGTTTAGGTAAAGGGTTAGTTTTAGGGTTATGGTGAGGTTTAGGGTTAGGTTTGGTGTTAGGATTATGGTGAGAGTGTTAGGGTTAGTGTTATAGTTAGGGTTAGGTTTATGTTTAGGGTTAGTGTTAGTGTTAGGTTTAAGGTTAGTGTTATGGTTAGGGTAATGGTTAGGGTTAGGATTAGGTTTGGGTGGCGATTGTGTTTAGGATTATGTTTAGGCTTAGGGTAAGGATTAGAGGGTAAGTGTTCAGGTTAAATTTACAGAGGTAGAGGGTTAGGGTTAGTGTGGGGTTTAAGGTTAGGGTTAGAGGGTTTCTTTTAGGGTTAGTGTTAGGGTTTGAGAGTTAGTATTAGTGTTAGGGTTAGAGGGTTAGGGCCATTGCTAGGGTTAGGGTTAGGTTTAGAGATAGGGTTAGGGTTAGGGTTAGAGTTAGTGTTAGTTAGGGTTAGGGTTAGGGTTAGGGTCAGTGTTAGGGTTAGGGTTAGGGTTAGGTTTATGTTTAGGGTTAGGGTTAGGGTTAGGGTTAGTGTTAGTTTTAGGGTTAGGTTTAGAGTAAGTGTTAGGTTTATGGTTAGTGTTATGGTTAGGGTAATGGTTAGGGTTAGGATTAGGTTTGTGTGGCTGTTGTGTTTAGGATTATGGTTAGGCTTAGGGTAAGGATTAGAGGGTAAGTGTTCAGGTTAAATTTAGAGAGTTAGAGGGTTAGGGTTAGTGTGGGGTTTAAGGTTAGGGTTAGAGGGTTTCTGTTAGGGTTAGTGTTAGGGTTTGAGAGTTAGAGTTAGTGTTAGGGTTAGAGGGTTAGGGCCATTGCTAGGGTTAGGGTTAGGTTTAGAGATAGGTTTAGGTTTAGGTTTAGGTTTAGGGTTAGGGTTAGTGTTAGGGTTAGCGTAACGGTTAGGGTTAGGATTAGGTTTGGGTTATGTTTGGGTTTAGGGTTATTGTTAGGTTTACGGTTAGCATTAGAGGGTAAGTGTTACGGTTATGTTTAGAGAGTTAGAGGGTTATAGTTGGAGTTAGGGTTAAGGTTATGGTTAGAGGGTTACGGTTAGGGTTAGTGTTAGGGTTTGAAGGTTAGTATTAGTGTTATTGGGAGAGGGTTAGGGCTAGGGATAGGGTTAGGGTTAGGGTTAGAGTTAGAGTTAGTTTTAGTGTTAGTGTTAGGGTTTAGGGTTAGGGTTAGGATTAGGGTTAGGGTTAGTTTTAGGGTTAGGGTTAAGGTTAGTGTTACTTTTTGTTTTAGAGCGTTAGAGGTTTAAGGTTAGGGGTAGGGTTAGGCTTTGGGTTAGAGGGTTAGGGTTAGGGTTAAGGTTAGGTTTAGGGTAAGCCTTAGGTTTATGATTAGGTTTAGTGTTAGGGTTAGCGTTACGGTTAGTATTAGGCTTAGGGTTAGGTTTAGGTTTTGCGTTAGAAGTTTGGATTTTTAGGGTTAGGGTTATGTTTATGGTTAGGTTTAGAGGGTTGGGGTTGGTCTTAGGGTCAGGGTTAGCGTTAGGGTTGGAGGTTATGTTTAGTGTTAGGGTTAGGGTTAGGGTTATGGTTAGAGTTAGATGGTTAGAGTTTAGGTTTAGTGTTCGGGTTCGGGTTAGGGTTAGGGTTAGAGTCTTAGGGATAGGGTTAGTGTTAGAGTGTTAGTTTTTTGGTTAGGTTTAGCTTTAGGGTTACGGTTAGGGTTAGGTTTAGAGGGTTAGAGGGTTAGGGTTCACGTTAATGTTAGGTATATGGTTAGCATTAGAGGTTTACTGTTAGGATTAGGGTTAGGGTTAGGGTTCACGTTAGAGGATTATGGTTAGACTTATGGTTAGAGGGTTAGGGTTAGGGTTCAGGTTAGGGTAAGGGGTAGGGTTAGGGCTAGGGTTATTCTATTGGATGGTTAATGTTAGGTTATTGTTATGGATAGGTTTAGGGTTAGAGTTAGAGTTACTGTTATTGTTAGGGTTAGGGTTAAGGTTTGTGTTAGGGTTTTGGGTTAGCGTTAGTGTTAGGGCTAGGGTTAGTGTTACATTTTAGGGTAAGGGTTAGTGTTAGAATTACAGTTAGGTTTAGATTTAGTGTTAGGTTTAGGGTTAGGTTTAGGGTTAAGGTTGGGATAATTGTAAGGTTTAGCTTAAGAGGTAGGGTTAGGTTTAGGGTGAGGGTTAGGGTTAGGTTTGGGGTTACATTTAAGATGAGAGTGTTAGGGTTAGGGTTATGGTTAGGGTTAGGTTTATGGTTTGGGTTAGTGTTAGTGTTAGGGTTAGGGTTAGAGATAGAGTAAGTGTTAGGGTTATGGTTAGTGTTTGGGTAAGGGTAACGGGTAGGGTTAAGATTAGGTTTGGGTGATGGTTGGGTTCAGGGTTATGGTTAGGCTTAGGGTTAGGATTAGAGGGTAAATGTTAGGGTTATGTTTAGAGAGTTAGAGGTTTAGGGTTAGGGTTAGGGTTAAGGTTAGTGTTTGAGGGTTACGTTTATGGTTAGTGTTAGGGTTTGAGGCTAAGTATTAGTGTTAGGGTTAGAGGGTTAGGGCTAGGGCTAGGGTTAGGGTTAGTGTTAGAGTTAGGGTTAGTTTTAGGATTAGGGTTAGGGTTTAGGGTTAATGTTAGGGTTAGGGTTAGGGTTAGTTTTAGGGTTATGGTTAGGTTTAGTGTTAGTGTTGGGTTAGTGTTAGTGTGAGGGTTAGAGCGTTAGAGGGTTAGTGTTAGGGGTAGTGTTAGGCTTAGGGTTAGAGGGTTAGGGTTAGGCTTAAGGTTATGTTTAGGGTAAGGCTTAGGTTTAGGATTAGGGTTATTGTTAGTGTTAGCATTACGGTTAGTATTAGGGTTAGGGTTAGGTTTAGGTTTAGGTTTAGATGTTTGGATGTTTAGGTTTAGGGTTATCATTATGGTTAGGGTTAGGTTTGGGGTTACGATTAGGGTGAGAGTGTTAGGGTTAGTGTTATGGTTAGGGTTAGGATTATGGATAGGGTTGGTTTTAGTGTTAGGGTTAGTGTTAGGGTTAGAGTAAGTGTTAGGGTTAGGTTTAGGGTTAGTGTTAGGGTTAGATAACGGTTAGGTTTAGGATTAGGGTTGGGTGACAGTTGGGATTAGGGTTATGGTTAGGCTTAGGGTAAGGATTAGAGGGTAAGTGTTCAGGTTATATTTAGAGAGTTAGAGGGTTAGCGTTAGGGTGGGTGTTAAGGTTAGGGTAAGAGGGTTACTGTTAGGGTTAGGGTTAGGGTTAGGGTTAGGGTTAGTTTTAGGGTTAGGGTTAGGGTTAGTGTTAAGGTTTAGGGTTAGTGTTAGGTTTAGGGTTAGGTTTAGTGTTAGGGTTAGGTTTAGTGTTAGAATTAGGGTTAGTGTTAGGGTTAGGGTTAGGGTAAGAGTAAGTGTTGGGCTTAGGGTTAGTGTTATGGGTAGGGTAAACTTTAGCATTAGGATTAGGTTTGACTGACGGTTGGGTTTAGGGTTATGGTTAGGCTTAGGGTTAGGATTAGAAGGTAAGTATTAGGGTTATGTTTAGAGAGTTACACTGTTAGGGTTAGGTTTAGGGTTAAGGTTAGGGTTAGAGGGTTACTGTTAGGGTAAGTGTTAAGGTTTGAGAGTCAGTGTTGGTGTTTGGGATAGAGGTTTACGGCTAGGGATAGGTTTAGGGTTAGGGATAGAGTTAGGTTTAGTTTTAGGGTTAGGGTTAGGGTTAGGGTTTAGGGTTAGGGTTACGGTTAGGGTTAGTTTTAGGGTTAGGTTTAGGGTTAGGGTTAGAGTGTTAGGGATAGGGTAAAGGTTAGGTTTAGGGTAAGGTTTAGGTTTCGGATTAGCGTTAGTGTTAGTTTTAGGGTTAGGGTTAGGGTTTGGTTACGGTTAGGGTTAGTGTTAGGGTAAGGGTTAGTTTTTGGGTTAGGGTAACGGTTAGTGTTAGGATTAGGTTTGGGTGAATGTTGGGTTTAGGGTTATGGTAAGGCTTAGGGTTAGGATTAGAGCGTAAGTGTTAGAGTTATGTTTAGAAGTTAGAGGGTTAGGGTTAATGTTAGGCTTAGAGGGTTACGGTTCGGGTTAGTGTTAGCATTTGAGGGTTAGTACTAGTGTTAGGGATAGAGGTCTAGGGCTGGGGCTAGAGTTAGGGTTAGGTTTAGGGTTAGGGTTAGGGTTAGGGTTTTGGGTTAGAGTTAACCTTAGGTTTAGGATTAGGGTTTTGGTTAGTTTTAGGGTTATGGTTAGTGTTATGGTTAGTGTTAGGGTTAGTGTTAGTTAGGGTTAACGTTAGGGTTAGGGTTAGGTTTAGGGTTAGAGTTAGAGTTACTGTTACTGTTAAGGTTAGGATTAAGGTTTGTGTTAGGCTTTAGGGTTAGGTTTAGTGTTAGGGCTAGGGTTATTGTTAAGTGTTAGAGTTAGGGTTAGGTTTAGACTTACAGTTAGGGATAGATTTAGTGTTAGTGTTAGGGTTAGGTTTAGGGTTAGGGTTGGGGTAATGGCAAGGTTTAGGTTAAGGGTTAGGTTTAGGGTTAGGGTGAGGTTTAGTGTTAGGTTTGGGGTTACGTTTAGGGTGAGAGTGTAAGGTATTGGGTTATGGTTAGGGTTAGGTTTATGGTTAGGTTTAGTGTTAGTGTGAGGGTTAGTGTTAGTGATAGAGTAAGTCTTAGGGTTAGGGTTAGTGATAGGGTTAGGGTAACGGTTAGGGTTAGGATTAGGTTTTGTGAAGTTAGGGATTAAGGTTATGGTGAGGCTTAGGGTTTGGATTAGAGGGTAAGTGTCAGGGTTATGTTTAGAGAGTTACAGGGTTAGGGTTAAGGTTAGGATTAGAGGTTTACGGTTAGGGTTAATGTTAGGGTTTGAGGGTTAGTATTAGTGTTTGGAATAGAGGGTTAGGGCTAGTGATAGGGTTAGGCTTAGGGTTAGATTTAACGTTAGTTTCTGGGTTAGGATTAGGATTAGGTTTAAGGTTAGGGTTAGGGTTAGGGTTAGTTTTAGGGTTAGGCTTAGGGTTAGGGTTAGGGTTAGTGTTAGTGTTAGGGTTAGGTTTAGGGTTAGGGTTAGGGTTAGTGTTAGTTTTTGGGTTAGAGCGTTAGAGAGATAGGGGTAGGGGTCGGATTAAGTTTAGGGTTAGAGGGTTAGATTAAGGACTAGGGTTAGGTTTAGGGTAAGGCTTAGGTTTAGGATTAGGATTAGTGTTACGTTTAGCGTTGTGGTTAGTATTAGGGTTAGGGTTAAGATTAGGTTTAGGGTTAGACGGTTGGATGTTTAGAGTTAGGGTTATGATTTTGGTTAGGTTTAGAGGGTTGGGGTTAGCATTAGGGTTAGGTTTAGAGGGTTAAGGTTTGTCTTAGGGTCAGGGTTAGTGTTAGGGTTAGAGGTTAGGTTTAGGGTTAGGGTTAGGGTTAGAGTTATGCTTAATTTTAAAGGGTTAGGGTTAGAGCGTTACGGGGTTAGGGTTTGGTTGAGTGTTAGGAATATGGTTAGCATTAGAGGGTTATTGTTAGGATTAGGGTTAGGTGTAAGATTCACGTTAGAGGATTATTCTTAGACTTATGGTTAGAGGGTTACAGTTAGGGTTCGGGTTAGGGTAAGGTTTAGGGTTAGGGCTAGGGTTAGATAATTGGATGGTTAGTGTTAGTGTTATGGTTACAGATAGGGTTAGTTTTAGAGTTAGAGTTACTGTTACTATTAGGCTTAGGGTTAAGATTTGTGTTAGGGTTTAGGGTAAGGGTTAGTGTTAGTTATATTGTTGGTGTTAGGTGTTAAGGTTAGGGTAAGGGTTAGAGTTACAGTTAGGGTTAGATTTAGTGTTAGGGTTAGGTTAGGTTTAGGGTTAGGTTTGGGGTAAGTGTAAGGTTTAGGTTAAGGTTTAGTTTTAGGGTTAGGGTGAGGGTTAGGGTTAGGGTTAGGGTTAGGTTTGGTGTTAGGGTTAGGGTTAGGGTTAGGTTTAGATTTAGGGTTAGGTTTAGTTTTAGGGTTAGGGTTATTGTTAGGGTTAGGGTAAGGTTAGGTTTAGGGTTAGGTTTAGGGTTAGGGTTAGTGTTAGGGTGAGGGTTAGGTTTATGTTTAGGGTTAGGATTAGTGTTAGTGTTAGGGTTAGAGTGTTAGAGGGTTAAGGTTAGGGTTAGTGTTAGGGTTAGGGTTAGGGTTAGGGTTAGTTTTATTTTTAGGGTTAGGGTTAGGGTTACAGTTAGTTTTAGGGTTGGGTTAGAGCATTAGAGGGTTAGTGTTAGGGGTAGTGTTAGGCTAAGGGTTAGGTTTAGAGTTTTATGGGGAGGGTTAATGTTAGGGTTTGAGGATTAGTATTAGTGTTAGCAATAGAGGGTTAGGTCCAGGGATAGGGTTAGGCTTAGGGTTAGATTTAGGGTTATTTTCCGAGTTAGGATTAGGATTAGATTTAAGGTTAGGGTTAGGGTTATGGTTAGTTTTAGGCTTAGGGTAACGGTTAGGGTTAGGATTAGGTTTGGGTGACTGTTGGGTTTAGGGTTATGGTTAGTCAGGGTTAGGATTAGAGGGTAAGTGTTAGAGTTATGTTTAGAAAGTTAGAGGGCTAGGGTTAGGGTTAATGTTAGGCTTAGAGGCTTACGGTTCGGGTTAGTGTTAGCGTTTGAGGGTTAGTAGTAGTGTTAGGGATAGAGGGTTGAGGCTAGGGCTAGGGTTAAGTTTAGGTTTAGGGTTAGGTTTAGTTTTAGGGTTAGGTTAGGGTTAGGTTTTAGGGTTAGGGTTAGGCTGATGGGTTAGGGTTATGGTTAGGTTTAGTGTTAGTGTTAGTTAGGGTAGAGTTAGGGTTAGAGTTAGGGTTAGGGTTAGAGTTAGAGTTACTGTTACTGTTAAGGTTAGGGTTAAGGTTTTTGTTAGGCTTTAGGGTTAGGGTTAGTGTTAGGGCTAGGTTTATTGTTATGTGTTAGAGTTAGGGTTAGGTTTAGAGTTACTGTTAGGGTTAGATTTAGTGTTAGTGTTACGGTTAGGTTTAGGGTTAGGGTTTGGGTAAGGGCAAGGTTTAGGTTAAGGGTTATGTTAAGGGTTAGGGTGAGGGTTAGGGTTAGGTTTGGGGTTACGTTTAGGGTGACAGTGTATGTGTTAGGGTTATGGTTAGTGTTAGGTTTATGGTTAGGTTTACTGTTAGTGTTAGGGTTAGTGTTAGGTTAGTGTAAGTGTTAGGGTTAGGGTTAGTGCTAGGGTTAGGGTAATGGTTAGAGTTAGGATTAGGTTTGGGTTATTGTTGGGTTTAGGGTTATGGTTAGGCAGGGTTAGGATTAGAGATTAAGTGTTAGAGTTATGTTTAGAAAGTTAGAGGGTTAGGGTTACTGTTAACGTTAGGGTTAGAGGGTTACGGTTCGTGTTAGTATTAGGGTTTGAGGGTTAATAGTAGTGTTAGGGATAGAGGGTTAGGGCTAGGGCTAGGGTTAGGGTTTGATTTAGGGTTAGGTTTAGTTTTAGGGTTAGGGTTAGGGTTAGGGTTTAGCGTTAGGGTTAGGGTTAGGGTTATTGTTAGGGTTAGGGTTAGGGTTAGTGTTAGTGCTAGTTACGGTTAGGGTTAGGGTTAGGGTTAGGGTTAGGGTTAGAGTTAGAGTTACTGTTACTGTTAGGGTTATGGTTAAGGTGTGTGTTAGGGTTTATTGTTAGGGTTAGTGTTAGGGCTAGGGTTATTGTTAAGTGTTAGAGTTAGGTTTAGGTTTAGAGTTACTGTTTGGGTTAGATTTAGTGTTAGTTTTAGGGTTAGTTTTAGGGTTAGCGTTGTGGTAAGGCAAGGTTTAGGTTAAGGGTTATGTTAAGGGTTAGGGTTAGGTTTAGGGTTAGAGTGTTGGATGTTTAGGGTTAGGGTTATGGTTATGGTTAGGTTTAGAGGGTTAGGGTTGCTCTTAGGGTCAGGGTTAGCGTTAGCTTTAGAGGTTAGGTTTAGGGTTAGGTTTTCGTTTAGGGTTATGGGAAGGTTTAGAGGCTTATTGATAGGGTTAGGGTTAGAGTGTTACATTTAGGGTTAGGGTTAGGTTTAGGGTTAGGGTTAGAGTTAGAGGGTTAGAGGGTTAGGGTTCAGGTGAGAGTTTGTGATATGCTTAGCATTAGAGTGTTATTTTTAGGATTAGGGTTAGTGTTAGGCTTCACGTTAGATGATTATGGTTAGACTTATGGTTAAAGGGGTAGGGTTAGGGTTAAGGTAAGGGATAGGGTTAAGGCTAGGGTTAGACGATTGGATGGTTAGTGTTAGGGTTATGGTTATGGATAGGGTTAGGTTTAGAGTTAGAGTTACTGTTACTGTTAGGATTAGGGTTAATGTTGGTGTTAGAGCTTAGGTTTAGGGTTAGTGTTACGTCTAGTGTTGGTTCTAGGTGTCAGGCTTAGGGTTAGGGTTAGAGTTACAGTTAGGGTTAGATAGTGTTAGGGTTAGGTTAGGTTAAGGGTTAGGTTTGGCGTAAGGGTAAGTTTTATGTTAAGGGTTATGTTAAGGGTTAGGGTGAGGGTTAGGGTTAGGTTTGGGGTTACGATTAGGGTGAGTGTGTTAGGGTTAGGGGTTATGGTTAGGGTGAGGTATTTGGTTAGGGTTAGTGTTATTGTTAGTGTTAGGGATAGTGTTAGGCTTAGGGTGAGAGGGTTAGAGTTAGTTTTAGAGTTAGGGTTAGGTTTTTTTGTTAGTGTTATGTTTAGTGTTAGGTTTAGGGTTAGGGTTAGGGTTAGGTTTAGGGTAAGATTAAGTGTTAGGGTTAGGGTTAGGGTAAAGGTTAGGGTTAGGATTAGGTTTGGGTGACCGTTGCTTTTAGGGTTATGGTTAGGCTTAGGGTTAGGATTACAAGGTAAGTGTTAGGCTTATGTTTAGAGAGTTAGAAGGTTAGGGTTAGGGTTAAGGTTAATGTTAGGGTGAGAGGGTTATGGTTAGAGTTCGTCTTAGGGTTTGAGGGCTAGTATTAGTGTTAGGGATATAGGTTTAAGGCGAGGGATAGGGGTAGGTTTTGGGTTAGAATTAGAGTTAGGTTTACGGAGACGGTTAGTTTTAGATTTAGTGTTAGGGTCAGGGTTATTTTTAGATTTAGGATTGGGGTAAGGGCAAGGTTTAGCTTAAGGGTTAGGTTTAGGGTTAGGGTGAGTGTTAGGGTTAGTTTGGGGGTTATGTTTAGGGTGAGAGTGTAAGGGTTAGGGTTGTGGTTAGTGTTAGGTTTGTTGTTAGGTTTAGTGTTATTGTTAGGGTTAGGGTTAGTGTTAGAGTAAGTGTTAGGGTTAGGGTTATTGTTAGGGTTAGGGTAACGGTTAGGGTTAGGATTAGGTTTGGTGAAGGTAGGGTTTAAGATTATTTTGAGGCTTATGGTTTGGATTAGAGGGTAAGTGTCAGGGTTATGTTTAGTGAGTTACAGGGTTAGGGTTAGAGTTAGGGTTAAGGTTAGGTTTAGAGGTTTACGGTTAGGGTTAATGTTAGGGTTTGAGGGTTAGTATTAGTGTTTGGAATAGAGGGTTAGGGCTAGGGATAGGGTTAGGCTTAGGGTTAGATTTAGGATTAGTTACCGGTTTAGGATTAGGATTAGGTTTAAGGTTAGGGTTAGGGTTAGGGTTAGTTTTAGGGTTATGCTTAGGGTTAGGGTTAGGGTTAGTGTTAGTGTTAGGGTTAGGTTTAGGGTTAGGGTTAGTGTTAGTTTTTGGTTTAGAGCGTTAGAGAGATAGGGGTAGAGGTTGGATTAAGCTTAGGGTTAGAGGGTTAGATTAAGGGCTAAGGTTAAGTTTAGGGTAAGGCTTAGGTTTAGGATTAGGGTTAGTGTTAGGGTTAGCGTTACGGTTAGTATTAGGGTTAGGGTTAGGGTTAGGTTTAGGGTTAGAGGATTGGATGTTTAGGGTTAGGGTTATGGTTATGGTTAGGTTTAGAGGGTTGGGGTTAGCGTTAGGGTTAGGTTTAGAGGGTTAGTGTTGGTCTTAGGGTCAGTGTTAGTGTTAGGGTTAGAGGTTAGGTTTAGTGTTAAGATTAGGGTTAGAGTTATGGTTAGGGTTAGAGGGTTAGTTTTTGAGGCTTACTGATAAGTTTAGGGGTAGAGTGTTAGATTTAGTGTTAGTATTAGGTTTAGGGTTAGGGTTAGGGTTAGAGTGTTACGGGGTTAGGGTTCGATTGAGTGTTAGGAATATGGTTAGCATTAGAGTGTTATTGTTAGGATTAGGGTTAGGGGTAGGGTTTACGTTAGAGGATTATGCTTAGACTTATGCTTTGAGGGTTAGAGTTAGGGTTCGGGTTAGGGTAAGGTTTAGGGTTAGGGCTACGGTTAGATGATTGGATGGTTAGTGTTAGTGTTATGCTTATGGATAGGGTTAGGGTTAGAGTTAGAGTTACTGTTACTGTTAGGGTTAGGGTTAAGTTTTGTGTTAGTGTTTAGTGTTAGGGCTAGTGTTGATGTTAGGTGTTAGGGTTAGGGTTAGGTTTAGAGTCACAGTTAGGGTTAGATTTAGTGTTAGGTTTAGGTTAAGTTTAGGGTTAGGTTTGGGGTAAGTGCAAGGTTTAGGTTAAGGGTTAGGTTTTGGTTAGGGTGAGGGTTAGGGTTAGGTTTGTTGTTATGCTTAGGGTGAGAGTATTAGTGTTAGTTTTAGGGTTAGGGTAAGGGTTAGGTTTAGGTTTAGTTTTATGGTTAGGTTTAGTTTTACTTTTAGGGTTAGTCTTAGGGTTATGGTAGTGTTAGGTTTAAGGTTAGGGTTAGGGTTAGGGTTAGTGTTAGGGTGAGGGTTAGGTTTATGGTTAGTGTTAGGATTAGTGTTAGTGTTAGGGTTAGAGAGTTAGAGGGTTAAGGTTAGGGTTAGTGTTAGGGTTAGAGTTAGGGTTAGATTTAGGGTTAGGGTTAGGTTTAGGGTTTAGGGTTAGTGTTAGGGTTAGGGTTAGGTTTAGTTGTAGTGTTAGGGTTAGGTTTAGGGTTACTGTTAGTGTTAGGGTTGAGTTAGAGCATTAGAGGTTTAGAGTTAGGGGTAGTGTTAGGCTTAGGGTTAGAGGGTTATGGTTATGGTTAGGGTTTGGTTTAGGGTTAGGGTTAGGGTTAATTTTAGGGTTACGAATAGGGTTAGGGTTAGGGTTAGGGTTAGGGTTAGGGTTAAGTTTAGTGTTAGGGTTAGGGTTAGGTTTAGGGTTAGGGTTAGGTTTAGGTTTAGTTTTAGGGTTAGGTTTAGTTTTAGGTTTAGGGTTAGTGTTAGGGTTAGGGTAGGGTTAGGTTTAGGGTTAGGGTTAGGGTTAGGGTTAGGGTTAGAGTTAGGTTGAGGGTTAGGTTTATGGTTAGTGTTAGTGTTAGGGTTAGGGTTAAATCGTTAGAGGGTTAAGGTTAGGGTTAGTGTTAGTGTTAGGGTTAGGGTTAGTTTTAGTGTTACGGTTAGGGTTAGGGTTACGGTTAGTGTTAGGGTTGGGTTAGGGCATTAGAGGGTTAGGTTTAGGGGTAGTGTTAGGCTTAGGTTTAGAGGGTTATGGTTAGGGTTAGGGTTAGGTTAGGGTTAGCATTAGAGTTAGTTTTAGGGTTACGGTTAGGGTTAGTGTTAGGTTTAGTGTCAGGTGTAGGGTTAAGGTTAGTGTTAGGATTACGGCTATGGTTACAGTATGTGTTACGGTGATGGTTAATTTTAGGTTTATGGTAACGGTTAGGGTTAGGATTAGGTTTGGGTGACTGTTGGGTTTAGGGTTATGGTTAGGCTTAGTGTTAGGATTAGAGGGTTAGTGTTTGAGTTATGTTTAGACAGTTAGAGGATTAGGGTTAGGGTTAATGTTAAGCTTAGAGGGTTACGGTTCGGGTTAGTGTTAGGGTTTGAGGGTTAGTAGTAGTGTTAGGGATAGAGGGTTAGGGCTAGGGATAGAGTTAGGGTTAGGTTTATGGTTAGGGTTAGTTTTAGGGTTAGGGTTAGGTTTAGGGTTAGTTTTAGGGTTAGTGTTAGGGTTAGTGTTATTTAGGGTTAGGGTTAGGGTTAGGGTTAAGTTTAGGGTTAGAGTTAATGTTACTGTTACTGTTAAGGTTAGGGTTAAGGTTTGTGTTAGGCTTTAGCGTTAGGGTTAGTGTTAGGGCTAGGGTTATTGTTAAGTTTTAAAGTTAGGGTTAGGTTTAGATTTACAGTTAGGGATAGATTTAGTGTTAGTGTTAGGCTTAGATTTAGGGTTAGGGTTGGGGTAATGGCAAGGTTTAGGTTAAGGGTTAGGTTTAGGTTTAGGGTGAGGGTTAGGGTTAGGTTTGGGGTTACATTTAGGGTGAGAGTGTAAGGTTTAGGTTTATGGTTAGTGTTAGGTTTATGGTTAGGTTTAGTGTTAGTGTTAGGGTTAGTGTTAGTGTTAGAGTAAGTGTTAGGGTTAGGGTTACTGTTAGGGTTAGGGTAACGGTTAGGGTTAGGATTAGGTTTTGTTAAGGTAGGGATTAAGTTTATGGTGAGGCTTAGGGTTTGGATTAGATGGTAAGTGCCAGGGTTATGTTTAGAGAGTTACAGGCTTAGGGCTATGGTTAGGGTTAAGGTTAGGATTAGAGGTTTACGGTTAGGGTTAATGTTAGGGTTTGAGTGTTAGTATTAGTTTTTGCGATAGAGGATTAAGGCTAGGGATAGGGTTAGGCTTAGGGTTAGATTTAGGGTTAGTTTCAGGGTTAAGATTAGGATTAGGTTTAAGGTTAGGGTTAGGGTTAGTTTTAGGGTTAGGCTTAAGGTTAGGGTTAGTGTTAGTGTTAGTGTTAGGGTTAGGTTTAGGTTTAGGGTTAGGGTTATTGTGAGTTTTTGGGTTAGAGCATTAGAGAGATAGGGGTAGGGGTCGGATTAAGCTTAGGGTTAGAGGATTAGATTAAGGGCTAAGGTTAGGTTTAGGTTAAGGCTTATGTTTAGGATTATGGTTAGTGTTAGTGTTAGCGTTACAGTTATTATTAGGGTTAGGGTTAGGGTTAGGTTTAGGGTTATAGTGTTGGATGTTTAGGATTAGGGTTATTGTTATGGTTAGGTTTACAGGGTTGGTGTTAGCGTTAGGGTTAGGTTTAGAGGGTTAGGGTTGGTCTTAGGGTCAAGGTTAGTGTTAGGTTTAGAGGTTAGGTTTAGGGTTAGGGTTACGTTTAGGGTTATGGTTAGGTTTAGAGTGTCAGGTTTAGAGGCTTACTGATTGGATTAGGGTTAGAGTGTTCGATTTAGGGTTAGGGTTAGGTTTAGGGTTAGGTTCAGAGTTAGAGGGTTAGAGGGTTATGGTTCGGGTTAGAGTTTGTGACATGGTTAGCATTAGAGTGTTATTTTTAGGATTAGGGTTAGGGTTAGGGTTCACGTCAGAGGATTATGGTTAGACTTATGGTTAGAAGGTTAGGGTTAGGGTTAGGGTAAGGGTTAGGGTTAGGGCTAAGGTTAGACGATTGGATGGTTAGTGTTTTACATTATGGTTATGGATAGGGTTAGGTTTAGTGTTAGAGTTACTGTTACTGTTAGGGTTTGGGTTAATGTTGGTGTTAGGGTTTAGGGTTAGGGTTAGTGTTACGTCTAGTGTTGGTTTTAGGTGTTAGGGTTAGGGTTAGGGTTAGAGTTTCAGTTAGGGTTAGATTTAGTGTTAGGGTTAGGTTAGGTTAAGAGTTAGGGTTGGCATAAGTGTAAGTTTTATGTTAAGGTTTAGGTTTAGGGTTAGGGTGTGGGTTAGGGTTAGGTTTGGGGTTACGATTAGGGTGAGAGTGTTAGGGTTAGGGTTATGGTTAGGGTTAGGTTTTTGTTTAGGGTTAGTGTCATTGTTAGGCTTAGGGATAGTGTTAGGCTTAGGGTGAGAGGGTTAGAGTTAATATTAAGGTTAGGGCTTGGTTTTCTTGTTAGGGTTATATTTAGTGTTAGGTTTAGGGTTAGGGTTAGGGTTAGGTTTAGGGTAAGATTAAGTGTTAGATTTAGGGTTACTGTTAGACTTAGGGTAAAGGTTAGTGTTAGGATTAGGTTTGGGTGACCGTTGGTTTTAGGGTTATGGTTAGGCTTAGGGTTAGGATTAGAATGTAAGTGGTAGGCTTATGTTTAGATAGTTAGAAGGTTAGGGTTAGGGTTAGGGTTAATGTTAGGGTGAGAGGGTTACGGTTAGAGTTCGTGTTAGGGTTTGAGGGTTAGTATTAATGTTAGGGATATAGGGTTAGGGCAAGGGATAGGGGTAGGTTTAGGGCTAGGGTTAGATTTAGTTTTAGGGTCAGGGTTAGTTTTAGGGTTAGGGTTGGAGTAAGGGCAAGGTTTAGGTTAAGGGTTAGGTTTAGGGTTAGGATGAGGGTTAGGATTAGTTTTGGGGTTATGTTTAGGGTGAGAGTGTAAGGGTTAGGGTTATGGTTAGTGTTAGGTTTGTTGTTAGGTTTAGTGTTAGTGTTAGGGTTAGGGTTAGGGTTAGAGTAAGTGTTAGGTTTAGGGTTATTGTTAAGGTTAGGGTAACGGTTAGGGTTAGGATTAGGTTTGGTGAAGGTAGGGTTTAAGATTATTTTGAGGCTTACGGTTAGGATTAGAGGGTAAGTGTCAGGGTTATGTTTAGTGAGTTACAGGGTTAGGGTTAGGGTTAGGGTTAAGGTTAGGTTTAGAGGTTTACGGTTAGGGTTAATGTTAGGGTTTGAGGGTTAGTATTAGTGTTAGCAATAGAGGGTTAGGTCCAGGGATAGGGTTAGGCTTAGGGTTAGATTTAGGGTTATTTTCCGAGTTAGGATTAGGATTAGGTTTAAGGTTAGGGTTAGGGTTAGGGTTAGTTTTAGGCTTAGGGTAACGGTTAGGGTTAGGATTAGGTTTGGGTGACTGTTGGGTTTAGGGTTATGGTTAGGCAGGGTTAGGATTAGAGGGTAAGTGTTATACTTATGTTTAGAAAGTTAGAGGGTTAGTGTTAGGGTTAATGTTAGGCTTAGAGGGTTACGGTTCGGGTTAATGTTAGCGTTTGAGGGTGAGTAGTAGTGTTAGGGATAGAGGGTTAGGGCTAGGGCTAGGGTTAGGGTTAGGTTTAGGGTTAGGTTAGTTTTAGTGTTAAGGTTAGGGTTAGGGTTTAGGGTTAGGGTTAGGGTTAGTGTTAGGGTTAGGGTTAGTGTTAGTGTTAGTGTTAGTTAGGGTTAGGGTTTGGGTTAGGGTTAGGGTTAGGGTTAGAGTTAGAGTTAGAGTTACTGTTACTGTTAGGGTTAGGGTTAAGGTTTTTGTTAGGGTTTAGGGTAGGGTTAGTGTTAGGCCTAGGGTTATTGTTAAGTGTTAGAGTTAGGGTTATGTTTAGAGTTACTGTTAGGGTTAGATTTAGTGTTAGTCTTACGGTTAGGTTTAGGGCTAGGGTTGGGGTAAGGGCAAGGTTTAGGTTAAGTGTTATGTTAAGGGTTAGGGTGAGGGTTAGGGTTAGGTTTGGGGTTACGTTTAGGGTGACAGTGTATGTGTTAGGGTTATGGTTAGTGTTAGGTTTATGGTTAGGTTTAGTGTTAGTGTTAGGGTTAGTGTAAGTGCTAGAGTAAGTGTTAGGGTTAGGGTTAGTGTTAGGGTTAGCGTAACGGTTAGGGTTAGGATTAGGTTTGGGTGACTGTTGGGTTTAAGGTTATGGTTAGGCAGGGTTAGGATTAGAGATTAAGTGTTAGAGTTATGTTTAGAAAGTTAGAGGGTTAGGGTTAGGGTTAGGGTTTAGGGTTAGGGTTAGGGTTAGGGTTAGGGTTAGGGTTAGTGTTAGTGTTAGTGTTAGTTAGGGTTAGGGTTAGGGTTAGGGTTAGAGTTAGAGTTACTGTTACTGTTAGGGTTACGGTTGAGGTTTGTGTTAGGGTTTAGGGTTAGGGTTAGTGTTAGGGCTAGGGTTATTGTTAAGTGTTAGAGTTAGGTTTAGGTTTAGAGTTACTGTTAGGGTTAGATTTAGTGTTAGTGTTACGGTTAGGTTTAGGGTTAGGGTTGGGGTAAGGGAAAGGTTTAGGTGAAGTGTTATGTTAAGGGTTAGGGTGAGGGTTAGGGTTAGGTTTGGGGTTACGTTTAGGGTGCCAGTGTATGTGTTAGGGTTATGGTTAGTGTTAGGTTTATGGTTAGGTTTAGTGTTAGTGTTAGGGTTAGTGTAAGGTTTAGAGTAAGTGTTAGGGTTAGGGTTAGTGTTAGGGTTAGCGTAACGGTTAGGCTTAGGATTAGGTTTGGGTGACTGTTGGGTTTAGGTTTATGGTTAGGCAGGGTTAGGATTAGAGATTAAGTGTTAGAGTTATGTTTAGCAAGTTAGAGGGTTAGGGTTAGGGTTAGTGTTAGGCTTAGAGGGTTAAGGATCGGGTTAGTGTTAGGATTTGAGGGTTAGTAGTATTGTTAGGGATAGAGGGTTAGGGCTAGGGCTAGGGTTAGGGTTAGGTTTAGGGTTAGGTTTAGTTTTAGGTTTAGGGTTAGGGTTAGGGTTTAGTTTTAGGGTTAGGGTTAGGGTTAGGTTTAGTGTTAGTTACGGTTAGGGTTAGGGTTAAGGTTAGATTTAGAGTTACTGTTACTGTTAGGGTTAGGGTTAAGGTTTTTGTTAGGGTTTAGGGTTAGGGTTAGTGTTAGGGCTAGGGTTATTGTTAAGTGTTAGAGTTAGGGTTAGGTTTAGAGTTACTGTTAGTGTTAGATTTAGTGTTAGTGTTAGGGTTAGTTTTAGGGTTAGGGTTGGGTAAGGGCAAGGTTTAGGTTAAGGGTTATGTTAATGGTTAGGGTTAGCGTTAGGTTTAGGGTTAGAGTGTTGGTTATTTAGAGTTAGGGTTATGGTTATGGTTAGGTTTAGAGAGTTAGGGTTGCTCTTAGGGTCAGGGTTAGCGTTAGATTTAGAGGTTAGGTTTAGGGTTAGGGTTAAGTTTAGGGTTTTTGTTAGGTTTAGAGTGTTAGGTTTAGAGACTTACTGATAGGGTTAGTGTTAGAGTGTTAGATTTAAGGTTAGGGTTAGGTTTAGGGTTAGGGTTAGGTTTAGGGTAAGATTAAGTGTTAGGGTTAGGGTTAGTTTTAGGGTTAGGGTAAAGGTTATGGTTAGGATTAGGTTTGGGTGACCATGGGTTTTAGGGTTATGGTTAGGCTTAGGGTTAGGATTAGAAGGTAAGTGGTAGGATTATGTTTAGAGAGTTATAAGGTTAGGGTTAGGGTTAGGGTTAATGTTAGGGTGAGAGGGTTACGGTTAGAGTTCGTGTTACGGTTTGAGGGTTAATATTAGTGTTAGGTATATAGGTTTAGGGCGATGGATTGGGGTAGGTTTAGGGTTAGAGTTAGGGTTAGGTTTAGGGATAGGGTTAGGGTTAGATTTAGTGTTAGGGTCAGGGTTAGTTTTAGGGTTAGTTTTGGGGTAAGGGCAAGGTTTAGGTTAAGGGTTAGGTTTAGGGTTAGGGTGAGGGTTAGGGTTAGTTTTGGGGTTACGTTTAGGGTGAGAGTGTAAGTGTTAGGGTTATGGTTAGTGTTAGGTTTGTTGTTAGGTTTAGTGTTAGTGTTAGTGTTAGGGTTAGGGTTAGAGTAAGTGTTAGGGTTAGGGTTATTGTTAGGGTTAGGGTAACGGTTAGGGTTAGGATTAGGTTTGGTGAAGGTAGGGTTTAAGATTATTTTGAGGCTTATGGTTAGGATTAGAGGGTAAGTGTCAGGGTTATGTTTAGTGAGTTACAGGGTTATGGTTAGGGTTAGGGTTAAGGTTAGGTTTAGAGGTTTACGGTTAGGGTTAATGTTAGGGTTTGAGGGTTAGTATTAGTGTTTGCAATAGAGGGTTAAGGCTAGTGATAGGGTTAGGCTTAGGGTTAGATTTAGGGTTACTTTCCGGGTTAGGATTACGATTAGGTTTAAGGTTAGGGTTAGGGTTAGTTTTAGGGTTAGGGTAACGGTTAGGGTTAGGATTAGGTTTGGGTGACTGTTGGGTTTAGGGTTATGGTTAGGCAGGGTTAGGATTAGAGATTAAATGTTAGAGTTATGTTTAGAAAGTTAGAGGGTTAGGGTTAGGGTTAACGTTAGGCTTAGAGGGTTATGGTTCGGGTTAGTGTTAGGGTTTGAGTGTTAGTAGTAGTGTTAGGGATAGAGGGTTAGGGCTAGGGCTAGGGTTAGGGTTAGGTTTAGGGTTAGGTTTAGTTTTAGGGTTAGGGTTAGGGTTAGGGTTTATGTTTAGGGTAAGGGTTAGGGTTTGGGTTAGTGTTAGTGTTAAGTTTAGGGTTAGTTTTAGTGTTACTGTTAGGGTTAGGGTTACAGTTAGTGTTAGGGCTGGGTTAGAGCATTAGAGGGTTAGGGTTAGGGGTAGTGTTAGGCTTTGGGTTAGAGGGTTATGGGTAGCGTTAGATTAGTGTTAACATTAGGGTTAGTTTTAGGGTTACTGTTACGGTTAGTGTTAGGGTTAGTGTCAGGGGTAGGGATAAGGTTAGTGTTAGGGTTACGGCTAGGGTTAGAGTAAGTGTTAGGGGTAGGGTTAGTTTTAGGGTTAGGGTAATGGTTAGGGTTAGGATTAGGTTTGGGTGACTGTTGGGTTTAGGGTTATGGTTAGGCTTAGTGTTAGGATTAGAGGGTAAGTGTCAGGGTTATGTTTAGAGAGTTACTGTGTTAGGGTTAGGGTTAGGGTTAATGTCAGGCTTAGAGGGTTACGGTTCGGGTTAGTGTTAGGGTTTGAGGGTTAGTAGTAGTGTTAGGGATAGAGGGTTAGGGCTAGGGATAGGGTTAGGGTTAGGTTTACGGTTAGGGTTAGTTTTAGGGTTAGGGTTAGGGTTAGGGTTAGTTTTAGGTTTAGGGTTAGGGTTAGTGTTAGGGCTAGGTTTAGGGTTAGGGTTAGTGTTAGTTTTTGGGTTAGAGCGTTAGAGAGATAGGGGTAGGGGTCGGATTAAGCTTAGGGTTAGAGGGTTAGATTAAGGGCTAAGGTTAGGTTTAGGGTAAGGCTTAGGTTTAGGATTAGATTTAGTGTTAGTGTTAGTGTTATGGTTAGTATTAGGGTTAGGGTTAGGGTTAGGTTTAGGGTTAGAGTGTTGGATGTTTAGGGTTAGGGTTATGGTTATGGTTAGGTTTAGAGGGTTAGGGTTGCTCTTAGGGTCAGGGTTAGCGTTAGGTTAAGAGGTTAGGTTTAGGCTTAGGGTTACGTTTAGGGTTATGGTTAGGTTTAGAGTATGAGGTTTAGAGGCTTACTGACAGGGTGAGGGTTAGAGTGTTACATTTAGGGTTAGGTTAGGTTTACGGTTATGGTTAGAGTTAGAGGGTTAGAGGGTTAGGGTTCGAGTGAGAGTTTGTGATATGGTTAGCATTAGAGGGTTTTTTTTAGGATTAGTGTTAGTGTTAGGCTTCACGTTAGAGGATTACGGTTAGACTTATGGTTAAAGGGGTAGGGTTAGGGTTAGGGTAAGGGATAGGGTTAGGGCTAGGGTTAGACGATTGGATGGTTAGTGTTAGGTTTCTGGTTATGGATAGGGTTAGGTTTAGAGTTAGAGTTACTGTTACTGTTAGGATTAGGATTAATGTTGGTGTTAGGGTTTAGGGTTAGGGTTAGTTTTACGTCTAGTGTTGGTGCTAGGTGTTAGGGTTAGGGTTAGGGTTAGAGTTACAGTTAGGTTCAGATTTAGTTTTATGGTTAGGTTAGGATAAGGGTTAGGTTTGGCATAAGGGTAAGTTTTATGTTAAGGGTTAGTTTTAGGGTTAAGGTGTGGGTTAGGGTTAGGTTTGGGGTTACGATTAGGGTGAGAGTGTTAGGGTTAGGGTTATGGTTAGGGTTAGGTTTTTGGTTAGGGTTAGTGTTATTGTTAGGGTTAGGGATAGTGTTAGGCTTAGGGTGAGAGGGTTAGAGTTAGTTTTAGACTTAGGGTTAGGTTTTTTTGTTAGGGTTATGTTTAGTGTTAGGTTTAGTGTTAGAGTTAGGGTTAGGTTTAGGGTAAGATTAAGTGTTAGGGTTAGGGTTAGTGTTCGGGTTAGGGTAAAGGTTAGGGTTAGGATTAGGTTTGGGTGACTGTTGGTTTTAGGGTTATGGTTATGCTAGGGTTAGGATTAGAATGTAAGTGGTAGGCTTATGTTTAGAGAGTTAGAAGGTTAGGGTTAGGGTTAGGGTTAATGTTAGGGTGAGAGGGTTACGGTTAGAGTTCGTGTTAGGGTTTGAGTGTTAGTATTAGTGTTAGGGATATAGGTTTAGGGCGAGGGATAGGGGTAGGTTTAGGGTTAGAGTTAGGGTTAGGTTTAGGGATAGGGTTAGGGTTAGGTTTAGTGTTAGGGTCAGGGTTAGTTTTAGGGTTAGGGTTGGAGTAAGGGCAAGGTTTAGGTTAAGGGTTAGGTTTAGGGTTAGGGTGAGGGTTAGGGTTAGTTTTGGGGTTATGTTTAGAGTGAGAGTGTAAGGGTTAGGGTTATGGTTAGTGTTAGGTTTGTTGTTAGGTTTAGTGTTAGTGTTAGGGTTAGGGTTAGGGTTAGAGTAAGTGTTAGGGTTAGGGTTATTGTTAGGGTTAGGGTAACAGTTAGGGTTAGGATTAGGTTTGGTGAAAGTAGGGTTTAAGATTATTTTGAGGCTTATGGTCAGGATTAGAGGGTAAGTGTCAGGGTTATGTTTAGTGAGTTACAGGGTTAGGGTTAGGGTTAGGGTTGGGGTTAAGGTTAGGTTTAGAGTTTTATGGGGAGGGTTAATGTTAGGGTTTGAGGATTAGTATTAGTGTTAGCAATAGAGGGTTAGGTCCAGGGATAGGGTTAGGCTTAGGGTTAGATTTAGGGTTTGTTTCCGAGTTAGGATTAGGATTAGGTTTAAGGTTAGGGTTAGGGTTAGGGTTAGTTTTAGGCTTAGGGTAACGGTTAGGGTTAGGATTAGGTTTGGGTGACTGTTGGGTTTAGGGTTATGGTTAGGCAGGGTTAGGATTAGAGGGTAAGTGTTAGACATATGTTTAGAAAGTTAGAGGGTTAGTGTTAGGGTTAATGTTAGGCTTAGAGGGTTACGGTTCGGGTTAATATTAGCGTTTGAGGGTTAGTAGTAGTGTTAGGGATAGAGGGTCAGGGCTAGGGCTAGGGTTAGGGTTAGGTTTAGAGTTAGGTTAGTTTTAGTGTTAAGGTTAGGGTTAGGGTTTATGGTTAGGGTTAGGGTTAGGGTTAGGGTTAGTGTTAGTGTTAGTTAGGGTTAGGGTTAGGGTTAGGGTTAGGGTTATGGTTAGGGTTAGGGTTAGGGTTAGAGTTAGAGTTAGAGTTACTGTTACTGTTAGGGTTAGGGTTAAGGTTTTTGTTAGGGTTTAGGGTAGGTTTAGTGTTAGGCCTAGGGTTATTGTTAAGTGTTAGAGTTAGGGTTATGTTTAGAGTTACTGTTAGGGTTAGATTTAGTGTTAGTGTTATGGTTAGGTTTAGGGCTAGGGTTGGGGTAAGGGCAAGGTTTAGGTTAAATGTTATGTTAAAGGTTAGGGGGAGGGTTAGGGTTTGGTTTGGGTTTACGTTTAGGGTGACAGTGTATGTGTTAGGGTTATGGTTAGTGTTAGGTTTGTGGTTAGGTTTAGTGTTAGTGTTAGGGTTAGTGTAAGGGTTAGAGTAAGTGTTAGGGTTAGGGTTAGTGTTAGGGTTAGCGTAACGGTTAGTGTTAGGATTAGGTTTGGGTGACTGTTGGGTTTAGGGTTATGGTTAGACAGGGTTAGGATTAGAGGGTAAGTGTTAGACTTATGTTTAGAAAGTTAGAGGGTTAGTGTTAGGGTTAATGTTAGGCTTAGAGGGTTACGGTTCGGGTTAATGTTAGCGTTTGAGGGTTAGTGGTAGTGTTAGGGATAGCCAGTTAGGGCTAGGGCTAGAGTTAGGGTTAGGTTTAGGGTTAGGTTAGTTTTAGTGTTAACGTTAGGGTTAGGGTTTAGGGTTAGGGTTAGGGTTAGGGTTAGGGTTAGTGTTAGTGTTAGTTAGGGTTATGGTTAGGGTTAGGGTTAGGGTTAGGGTTAGGGTTAAAGTTAGAGTTAGAGTTACTGTAACTGTTAGGGTTAGGGTTAAGGTTTTTGTTAGGGTTTAGGTTAGGGTTAGTGTTAGGCCTAGGGTTATTGTTAAGTGTTAGAGTTAGGGTTATGTTTAGAGTTACTGTTAGGGTTAGATTTAGTGTTAGTGTTACGGTTAGGTTTAGGGCTAGGGTTGGTGTAAGGGCAAGGTTTAGGTTAAGTGTTATGTTAAGGGTTAGGGTGAGGGTTAGGGTTAGGTTTGGGGTTACATTTAGGGTGACAGTGTATGTGTTAGGGTTATGGTTAGTGTTAGGTTTATGGTTAGGTTTAGTGTTAGTGTTAGGGTTAGTGTAAGGGTTAGAGTAAGTGTTAGGGTTAGGGTTAGTGTTAGGGCTAGGGTTATTGTTAAGTGTTAGAGTTAGGTTTAGGTTTAGAGTTACTGTTAGGGTTAGATTTAGTGTTAGTGTTACGGTTAGGTTTAGGGCTAGGGTTTGGGTAAAGGCAAGGTTTAAGTTAAGTGTTATGTTAAGGGTTAGGGTGAGGGTTAGGGTTAGGTTTGGGGTTACGTTTAGGGTGACAGTGTATGTGTTAGGGTTATGGTTAGTGTTAGGTTCATGGTTAGGTTTAGTGTTAGTGTTAGGGTTAGTGTAAGGGTTAGAGTAAGTGTTAGGGTTAGGGTTAGTGTTAGGGTTAGCGTAACGGTTAGGCTTAGGATTAGGTTTGGGTGACTGTTGGGTTTAGGTTTATGGTTAGACTGGGTTAGGATTAGAGATTAAGTGTTAGAGTTATGTTTAGCAAGTTAGAGGGTTAGGGTTAGGGTTAGTGTTAGGCTTAGAGGGTTAAGGATCGGGTTAGTGTTAGGGTTTGAGGGTTAGTAGTAGTGTTAGGGATAGAGGGTTAGGGCTAGGGCTAGTGTTAGGGTTAGGTTTAGGGTTAGGTTTAGTTTTAGGGTTAGGGTTAGGGTTAGGGTTTAGGGTTAGGGTTAGGGTTAGGGTTAGGGTTAGGTTTAGTGTTAGTTACGGTTAGGGTTAGGGTTAAGTTTAGATTTAGAGTTACTGTTACTGTTAGGGTTAGGGTTAAGGTTTTTGTTAGGGTTTAGGGTTAGGGTTAGTGTTAGGGCTAGGGTTATTTTTAAGTGTTAGAGTTAGGGTTATGTTTAGAGTTACTGTTAGTGTTAGATTTAGTGTTAGTGTTAGGGTTAGTTTTAGGGTTAGGGTTGGGTAAGGGCAAGGTTTAGGTTAAGTGTTATGTTAAGGGTTAGGGTTAGCGTTAGGTTTAGGGTTAGAGTGTTGGTTGTTTAGAGTTAGTGTTATGCTTATGGTTAGGTTTAGAGGGTTAGGGTTGCTCTTAGGGTCAGGGTTAGCGTTAGATTTAGAGGTTAGGTTTAGGGTTAGGGTTAAGTTTAGGGTTATTGTTTGGTTTAGAGTGTTAGGTTTAGAGGCTTACTGATAGGGTTAGTGTTAGAGTGTTAGATTAAGGGTTAGGGTTAGGTTTAGGGTTAAGGTTAGGGTTAGGGTTAGGGTTAGGGTAAGATTAAGTGTTAGGGTTAGGGTTAGTTTTAGGGTTAGGGTAAAGGTTAGGGTTAGGATTAGGTTTGGGTGACCGTGGGTTTTAGGGTTATGGTTAGGCTTAGGGTTAGGATTAGAAGGTAAGTGGTAGGATTATGTTTAGAGAGTTAGAAGGTTAGGGTTAGGGTTAGGGTTAATGTTAGGGTTAGAGGGTTACGGTTAGAGTTCGTGTTAGGGTTTGAGGGTTAGTATTAGTGTTAGTGATATAGGTTTAGGGCGAGGAATAGGGGTAGGTTTAGGGTTAGAGTTAGGGTTAGGTTTAGGGATAGGGTTAGGGTTAGATATAGTGTTAGGGTCAGGGTTAGTTTTAGGGTTAGGGTTGGGGTAAGGGCAAGGTTTAGGTTAAGGGTTAGGTTTAGGGTTAGGTTGAGGGTTAGGGTTAGTTTTGGGGTTATGTTTAGGGTGAGAGTGTAAGGGTTAAGGTTATGGTTAGTGTTAGGTTTGTTGTTAGGTTTAGTGTTAGTGTTAGGGTTAGGGTTAGGGTTAGGGTTAGAGTAAGTGTTAGGGTTAGGGTTATTGTTAGTGTTAGGGTAACAGTTAGGGTTAGGATTAGGTTTGGTGAAGGTAGGGTTTAAGATTATTTTGAGGCTTATGGTTAGGATTAGAGGGTAAGTGTCAGGGTTATGTTTAGTGAGTTACAGGGTTAGGGTTATGGTTAGGGTTAAGGTTAAGTTTAGAGGTTTACGGTTAGGGTTAATGTTAGGGTTTGAGGGTTAGTATTAGTGTTAGCAATAGAGGGTTAGGTCTAGGGATAGGGTTAGGCTTAGGGTTAGATTTAGGGTTAGTTTCCGATTTAGGATTAGGATTAGGTTTAAGGTTAGGGTTAGGGTTAGGGTTAGTTTTAGGCTTAGGGTAACGGTTAGGTTTAGGATTAGGTTTGGGTGACTGTTGGGTTTAGGGTTATTGTTAGGCAGGGTTAGGATTAGAGGGTAAGTTTTAGACTTATGTTTAGAAAGTTAGCGGGTTAGTGTTAGGGTTAATGTTAGGCTTAGAGGGTTACGGTTCGGGTTAGTGTTAGCGTTTGAGGGTTTGTAGTAGTGTTAGGGATAGAGGGTTAGGGCTAGGGCTAGGGTTAGGGTTAGGTTTAGGGTTAGGTTAGTTTTAGGGTTAAGGTTAGGGTTAGGGTTTAGGGTTAGGTTTAGGTTTAGGGTTAGGGTTAGGGTTAGTGTTAGTGTTAGTTAGGGTTTGGGTTAGGGTTAGGGTTAGGGTTAGAGTTAGAGTTACTGTTACTGTTAGGGTTAGGGTTAAGGTTTTTGTTAGGGTTTAGGGTAGGGTTAGTGTTAGGCCTAGGGTTATTGTTAAGTGTTAGAGTTAGGGTTATGTTTAGAGTTACTGTTAGGGTTAGATTTAGTGTTAGTGTTACGGTTAGGTTTAGGGCTAGGGTTTGGGTAAAGGCAAGGTTTAAGTTAAGTGTTATGTTAAGGGTTAGGGTGAGGGTTAGGGTTAGGTTTGGGGTTACGTTTAGGGTGACAGTGTATGTGTTAGGGTTATGGTTAGTGTTAGGTTCATGGTTAGGTTTAGTGTTAGTGTTAGGGTTAGTGTAAGGGTTAGAGTAAGTGTTAGGGTTAGGGTTAGTGTTAGGGTTAGCGTAACGGTTAGGGTTAGGATTAGGTTTGGGTGACTGTTGGGTTTAAGGTTATGGTTAGGCAGGGTTAGGATTAGAGATTAAGTGTTAGAGCTATGTTTAGAAAGTTAGAGGGTTAGGGTTAGGGTTAGCGTTAGGCTTAGAGGGTTAAGGATCAGGTTAGTGTTAGTGTTTGAGGGTTAGTAGTAGTGTTAGGGATAGAGGGTTAGGGCTAGGGCTAGGGTTATGGTTAGGTTTAGGGTTAGGTTTAGTTTTAGGGTTAGGGTTAGGGTTAGGGGTTAGGGTTAGGGTTAGGGTTAGGGTTAGGGTTAGGGTTAGGGTTAGAGTTACTGTTACTGTTACGGTTACGGTTAAGGTTTGTGTTAGGGTTTAGGGTTAGGGTTAGTGTTAGGGCTAGGGTTATTGTTAAGTGTTAGAGTTAGGGTTAGGTTTAGAGTTACTGTTAGGGTTAGATTTAGTGTTAGTGTTAGGGTTAGGTTTAGGGTTAGGGTTGGGGAAAGGGCAAGGTTTAGGTTAAGGGTTATGTTAAGGGTTAGGGTTAGCGTTAGGTTTAGGGTTAGAGTGTTGGATGTTTAGAGTTAGGGTTATGGTTATGATTAGGTTTATAGGGTTAGGGTTGCTCTTATGGTCAGGGTTAGCGTTAGATTTAGAGGTTAGCTTTAGGTTTAGGGTTAAGTTTAGGGTTATTGTTAGGTTTAGAGTGTTAGGTTTAGAGGCTTACTGATAGGGTTAGTGTTAGAGTGCTAGATTTAGGGTTAGGGTTAGGTTTAGGTTTAGGGTTAGGGTTAGGGTTAGGGTAAGATTAAGTGTTAGGGTTAGGGTTAGTTTTAGGTTTAGGGTAAAAGTTAGGGTTAGGATTAGGTTTGGGTGACCGTGGGTTTTAGGGTTATGGTTAGGCTTAGGGTTAGGATTAGAAGGTAAGAGCTAGGCTTATGTTTAGAGAGTTAGAAGGTTAGGGTTAGGGTTAGGGTTAATGTTAGGTTGAGAGGGTTACGGTTAGAGTTCGTGTTACGATTTTTTGGTTAATATTGTTGGGAGCACGCCATGTTATTCATGAGAACATATTCATAAGATGGCACCCGCCTGCCGCCTTGCTGCTCCCCCGCCCATCGTGTGCCCAAGATGGCGCACACATCCTACTTCCTGGTTCTTGCTCGGCTTACTGTCCCCGCCATATATGGTAATGATTGTTTGCTTCCTTGTTGCCGCCCAATCGCCTGTCCCCACGTGTAATCCCATGATTGGATAACATTAGCTATATAAGTCCAAGTATAGGAAGTGCCCAGTCGAGGCACAACACGGAAGAAGCTGTCACGGACGGACGTGTATTGAGGTTGCTGCCAGGCACAACACGGTAGAAGCCGTTTAGGACGGACATGTATTGAGGTTGCTGCCCAGTCAATAAAGGTGCTTGCAGAGGCTGAGTGTTCGTGTGCCTCATTCCGCGGGACGGAAGCGGCTCCGGACAACTGGTGGCCCGTACGGGGACTCGAAATCATTCCCGTGCCTTCTGCGACTCCTGTGACTGCGTCGAGAGATGGTACGTACCTGCGGGTGAGCTGCGGCTCAACCCGGCCCTTGGTGGACGCACTTTAAGGGACCTACTGGTCGACCCCTTGAGGGGATCGACATTGCCCGAAAAAGAAGGGCAGGCCTCTGCTGGCTATAGCGCCTTGGGGATTTCTATATTTGCTGAAATGGGCAATGTTAATTGTGGCCCCCTTGCCCTATCATTGCGGATGTTGCTTGGGGCGCGAGGAATTAGGATAGATAAGCAAATGGTGCTGCAGTTTTAAAGGGTTGATGGAGAGTTTAGAGGAAGAGCTCGAGAGAGTGGAGAATGATATACAGGAAGTACATACCCCAGGCGGGACGAGACCAACCCCGTCGGCCCCTCCCTGGGCGCCACCCCAGGAAATGAGCGCACCTGGTGGCTGGGGTCGCCTCCTCCCTTCCCTGCCACACTTCCGTCCTCCAGACACCACTCGTTTCATGGTCGCTTGTGGGACGTCCTGCGTAGGGACCTTGCCTCATATGCCGTTTTTTATAAGGAGGGCAATTCTCTGCCTGGCCTTAAAGACTCACAGCCAAAAAATGGCCAGAGGGGGCCCTCCTACAGGGCTGGCCCCCATCCCCTCAACAACCTCTTTCCGGGAGTGAACAGCCAGTCAGGGCTACCCCAGGGTCAGCAGGAACACCTGAAATGGGAGTCCAATTGATAGAAACTTCATTTAAGGGGCCCTTACCACCAAAGACTGTTGACCTCCTGCTGGGACGCTCCTCGGTTGCCCTTCGTGGCCTTACAGTTGTGCCAGGTGTCATCGATTCTGATTATATGGGCAAGGTTAAGATTATGGCTCAGTCATTACAAGGAACACTGATTATAAACAAAGGGGATAGGATAGCCCAGTTACTTATTCTGCCCAGCTTGCATGGTCAATATCCAGCTAAGCAACAGTCTCGGGGTGCCCAGGGATTTGGGTCCACAGGCGAAAATTTTATTGGCCTCCATATGACCTTGCAGGAATGACCCATGTTACTCCTCTCAATCAATGGTAAGAAAATTAAGGGGTTGCTAGACACCGGCGCTGACCACTCTATCATTGCTCATAAAGATTGGCCGGCCTCCTGGCCCCTCAATGTGGCAGAACAGACCCTTCAGAGATTGGGATTTGTGCATTCACCCAGTATAAGTGCGCAGTCCCTTCCCTGGCAGGACGAGGAGGGACATGGTGGGTCTTTTCAACCCTATGTCCTTAACCTCCCAGTAACCCTTTGGGGCAGAGATATTCTAGTCCAAATGGACATCACCCTACATACGGGATGTTCTGAGGTGTCTCAAAACATGATGAAGTGGATGGGCTATACCCCCAGTAAAGGCCTGGGAATCAAATTGCAAGGAAATACCTCTCCTGTGCCCGCCATCACTAAGAGGGACAGGAAGGGGCTGGGGGTTTAGCTCAGTGGCATAAGCACCTGCCTTGCAAGCAGGCAGTCGTGAGTTTGATCCCTGGTATTGATAAAAATGAAAAAGACAAAAAAAAATGAGCAGCCTATGCTGTTCTCTCCCTGATCTTTGGGTTCCCGTCCGAGCCCAGGACACTCTCGTCGTTGCCAACCAGAACAAAAAGAGGGATAAAAGATTGGTTGTGGCAGGCAGCGGGGGTGGTCTCTTCTCTGTTTGTCCCTGCAGTGGGACAGGCTGTTTTGCAGGCATGGACCTCCGAGCAGCTTGCGCTGACCATGGATGCAGTCAATCGGCTGAGCAACGCCACACGAGAGACCATCAAGGCTCAAAGGCAACAGATTGAGCTTAACAGCCAGGCTATACTTCGGCTACAAGAAGAGATCCAGCTCATCGGGCAGGAGATCGATGCCCTGTGGCAGGTCGCCACTCAACTTTGCGACCAGAGGTGGCTGTCCTTCCGGGTGTGTGTCACTCCCGTTCGCACCAACTTGACTGAAACCACAAAACTATGACCGCGTGGTTACAGGACACTTATCTGCCAAAATTTCATAATCTGTCTGTGATTGTTAATCATGAGTTAAACGAGATAGAAAAGGTTCAATTAAACCCAGTTAGATTTGATTTGTCTACCCTGAGGGACATCCTAAAAGGTTTGTGGGACCATGTCACTTCCTGGTTCTCGTGGCCCAATTTGACTACTTGGATTCTGATTGTTGTTGCCATACTGGTGGGGTTGGTGGTCGTCAAATGCTTGCTAGACTGCTTGATGCAAACCCAGCAGCAGGTCAAGTTCACAGCTATGGCGGCAATGCGGCTGGCGGAGGGGGGCCCATCCGGTAGCCAGGCGGCTGCATATCTCCTCCATATCGCAGAGCATCAGTTATAAAATGCTGGATGGGTGAGCCAAAGACGGGTAAGACTGAGGTACCCCACCTTGCTCAACCTAAGACAGGCCCCATTCCACACAATGACAGCAAGAGGCACCAAGGTGCGAGACCAGATGGTACTGCATGACATTCTACTCTTGGGGTTTTTGAAGAGAGATGTCAGGCTATATGTCTGTATGCATCTAGGTTTCATCCGAATTACTCTAGCCCTGCGCAAAAGGATGAGGCTTGGAGGTGCCTTCCGACGCGGGGGTGGCCAACCTGTGCCGGTGGATGACCTCAGAGCCATGCACAGCGGGGTACAGACCTCTGTAGTCACCTGTAAAGTCTCGCTGTCCTTCCTTGTAAATAAGAAAGGGGGAGATGTTGGGAGCCGGCCATGTTATTCATGAGAGCATATTCATAAGATGGCACCTGCCTGCCGCCTCGCTGCTCCCCCGCCCATCGTGTGCCCAAGATGGCGCACACATCCTACTTCCTGGTTCTTGCTCGGCTTACTTTCCCCGCCATATATGGTAATGATTGATTGCTTCCTTGTTGCCGCCCAATCGCCTGTCCCCACGTGTAATCCCATGAATGGATAACATTAGCTACATAAGCCCAAGTATAGGAAGTGCCCAGTCGAGGCACAACACGGAAGAAGCTGTCACGGACGGACGTGTATTGAGGTTGTTGCCCGGCACAACACGGAAGAAGCCGTCGAGGATGGACATGTATGGAGGTTGCTGCCCAGTCAATAAAGGTGCTTGCAGAGGCTGAGTGTTCGTGTGCCTCTTTCCGCGGGACGGAAGCGGCTCCGGACAAATATTAGAGTTAGGGATATAGGTTTAGGGCGATGGATTGGGGTAGGTTTAGGGTTAGAGTTAGGGTTAGGTTTAGGGATAGGGTTAGGGTTAGATTTAGTGTTAGGGACAGGGTTAGTTTTAGGGATAGGGTTGGGGTAAGGGCAAGGTTTAGGTTAAGGGTTAGGTTTAGGGTTAGGGTGAGGGTTAGGGTTAGTTTTGGGGTTACGTTTAGGGTGAGAGTGTAAGGGTTAGGGTTATGGTTAGTGTTAGGTTTGTTGTTAGGTTTAGTGTTAGTGTTAGGGTTAGGGTTAGAGTAAGTGTTAGTGTTAGGGTTATTGTTAGGGTTAGGGTAACGGTTAGGGTTAGGATTAGGTTTGGTGAAGGTAGGGTTTAAGATTATTTTGAGGCTTATGGTTAGGATTAGAGGGTAAGTGTCAGGGTTATGTTTAGTGAGTTACAGGGTTAGGGTTAGGGTTAGGGTTAAGGTTAGGTTTAGAGGTTTATGAGTAGGGTTAATGTTAGGGTTTGAGGGTTAGTATTAGTGTTTGCAATACAGGGTTAGGGCTAGTGATAGGGTTAGGCTTAGGGTTAGATTTAGGGTTAGTTTCCGGGTTAGGATTAGGATTAGGTTTAAGGTTAGGGTTAGGGTTAGGGTTAGTTTTAGGGTTAGGTTAACGGTTAGGGTTAGGATTATGTTTGGGTGACTGTTGGGTTTAGGGTTATGGTTAGGCAGGGTTAGGATTAGAGGGTAAGTGTTAGAGTTATGTTTAGAAAGTTAGAGGGTTAGTGTTAGGGTTAATGATAGGCTTAAAGGGTTATGGTTCGGGTTAGTGTTAGCGTTTGAGGGTTAGTAGTAGTGTTAGGGATAGAGGGTTAGGGCTAGGGCTACGGTTAGGGTTAGGTTTAGGGTTAGGTTTAGTTTTAGGGTTAGGGTTAGGGTTAGTGTTAGTGTTAGTGTTAGTGTTAGTGTTAGTGTTAGTGTTAGTGTTAGTTAGGGTTAGGGTTAGGGTTAGGGTTAGGGTTAGGGTTAGGGTTAGAGTTAGAGTTACTGTTACAGTTAGGCTTAGGGTTAAGGTTTTTGTTAGGGTTTAGGGTTAGGGTTAGTGTTAGGGCTAGGGTTATTGTTAAGTGTTAGAGTTAGGTTTAGGTTTAGAGTTATTGTTAGGGTTAGATTTAGTGTTAGTGTTACGGTTAGGTTTAGGGCTAGGGTTGGGGTAAGGGCAAGGTTTAGGTTAAGTGTTATGTTAAGGGTTAGGGTGAGGGTTAGGGTTAGGTTTGGGGTTACGTTTAGGGTGACAGTGTATGTGTTAGGGTTATGGTTAGTGTTAGGTTTATGGTTAGGTTTAGTGTTAGTGTTAGGGTTAGTGTAAGGGTTAGAGTAAGTGTTAGGGTTAGGGTTAGTGTTAGGGTTAGCGTAACGGTTAGGGTTAGGATTAGGTTTGGGTGACTGTTGGGTTTAGGGTTATGGTTAGGCAGGGTTAGGATTAGAGATTAAGTGTTAGAGTTATGTTTAGAAAGTTAGAGGGTTAGGGTTAGGGTTATTGTTAGGCTTAGAGGGTTAAGGCTCGGGTTAGTGTTAGGGTTTAAGTGTTAGTAGTAGTGTTAGGGATAGAGGGTTAGGGCTAGGCCTAGGGTTAGGGTTAGGGTTAGGTTTAGTTTTAGGGTTAGGGTTAGGGTTAGGGTTAGGGTTTAGGGTTAGGTTTAGGGTTAGGGTTAGTGTTAGTGTTAGTTACGGTTAGGGTTAGGGTTAGGGTTAGAGTTAGAGTTACTGTTACTGTTAGGGTTAGGGTTAAGGTTTTAGTTAGGGTTTATGGTTAGGGTTAGTGTTAGGGCTAGGATTATTGTTAAGTGTTAGAGTTAGTGTTAGGTTTATAGTTACTGTTAGTGTTAGATTTAGTGTTAGTGTTAGGGTTAGGTTTAGGGTTAGGGTTGGGGTAAGGGCAAGGTTTTGGTTAAGGGTTATGTTAACGGTTAGGGTTATGGTTAGGTTTAGGGTTAGAGTGTTGGTTGTTTAGAGTTAGAGTTATGGTTCTGGTTAGGTTTAGAGGGTTAGGGTTGCTCTTAGGGTCAGGGTTAGGGTTAGATTTAGAGGTTAGGTTTAGGGTTAGGGTTAAGTTTAGGGTTATTGTTAGGTTTAGAGTGGTAGGTTTAGAGGCTTACTGATAGGGTTAGTGTTAGAGTGTTAGATTTAGGGTTAGGGTTAGGTTTAGGTTTAGGGTTAGGGTTAGGGTTAGGGTAAGATTAAGTGTTAGGGTTTGGGTTAGTTTTAGGGTTAGGGTAAAGGTTAGGGTTAGGATTAGGTTTGGGTGACCGTGGGTTTTAGGGTTATGGTTAGGCTTAGGGTTAGGACAGAAGGTAAGTTGTAGGCTTATGTTTATAGAGTTAGAAGGTTAGGGTTAGGGTTAGGTTTAATGTTAGGATGAGAGGGTTGCGGTTAGAGTTCGTGTTACGGTTTGAGGGTTAATATTAGTGTTAGGGATATAGGTTTAGGGCGATGGATTGGGGTAGGTTTAGGGTTAGAGTTAGCGTTAGGTTTAGGGATAGGGTTAGGGTTAGATTCAGTGTTAGGGTTAGGGTTAGTTTTAGGGTTAGGGTTGGGGTAATGGCAAGGTTTAGGTTAAGGGTTAGGTTTAGGGTTAGGATGAGGGTTAGGGTTAGTTTTGGGATTACGTTTAGGGTGAGAGTGTAAGGGTTAGGGTTATGGTTAGTGTTAGATTTGTTGTTAGGTTTAGTGTTAGTGTTAGGGTTAGGGTTAGGGTTAGAGGAAGTGTTAGGGTTAGGGTTATTGTTGGGGTTAGGGTAACGGTTAGGGTTAGGAATAGGTTGGGTGAAGGTAGGGTTTAAGATTATTTTGAGGCTTATGGTTAGGATTAGAGGGTAAGTGTCAGGGTTATGTTTAGTGAGTTACAGGGTTAGGGTTAGGGTTAAGGTTAGGTTTAGAGGTTTATGGGTAGGGTTAATGTTAGGGTTTGAGGGTTAGTGTTAGTGTTTGCAATAGAGGCTTAAGGCTAGTGATAGGGTTAGGCTTAGGGTTAGATTTAGGATTAGTTTCCGGGTTAGGATTAGGATTAGGTTTAAGGTTAGGGTTAGGGTTAGGGTTAGTTTTAGGTTTAGGGTAACAGTTAGGGTTAGGATTAGGTTGGGGTGACTGTTGGGTTTAGGGTTATGGTTAGGCAGGGTTAGGATTAGAGATTAAGTGTTAGAGTTATGTTTACAAAGTTAGAGGGTTAGGGTTAGGGTTAACGTTAGGCTTAGAGGGTTATGGTTCCGGTTAGTGTTAGGGTTTGAGAGTTAGTAATAGTGTTAGGGATAGAGGGTTAGAGCTAGGGCTAGGGTTAGGGTTAGGTTTAGGGTTAGGTTTAGTTTTAGGGTTAGGGTTAGGGTTAGGGTTTAGGGTTAGGGTAAGGGTTAGGGTAAGGGTTAGTGTTAGTGTTTGGGTTAGGTTTAGTTTTAGTGTTACTGTTAGGGTTAGGGTTACAGTTAGTGTTAGGGTTGTGTTAGAGCATTAGAGCGTTAGGGTTAGGGGTAGTGTTAGGCTTAGGGTTAGAGGGTTATGGTTAGCGTTAGGTTAGTGTTAACATTAGGGTTAGTTTTAGGGTTACGTTTAGGGTTAGTGTTAGGGTTAGTGTCAGGGGTTGGGATAAGGTTATTGTTAGGGTTACGGCTAGGGTTAGAGTAAGTGTTAGGGTTAGGGTTAGTTTTAGGGTTAGGGTAACGGTTAGGGTTAGGATTAGGTTTGGGTGACTGTTGGGTTTAGGGTTATGGTTAGGCTTAGTGTTAGGATTAGAGGGTAAGTGTCAGGGTTATGTTTAGAGAGTTACTGTGTTAGGGTTAGGGTTAGGGTTAATGTTAGGCTTAGAAGTTTACGGTTCGGGTTAGTGTTAGGGTTTGAGGGTTAGTAGTAGTGTTAGGGATAGAGGGTTAGGGCTAGGGATAGGGTTAGGGTTAGGTTTATGGTTAGGGTTAGTTTTAGGGTTAGGGTTAGGGTTAGGGTTAGTTTTAGGGTTAGGGTTAGGGTTAGGGTTAGTGTTAGGGGTAGGTTTAGGGTTAGGGTTAGGGTTAGTGTTAGTTTTTGGGTTAGAGCGTTAGAGAGATAGGGGTAGGGGTCGGATTAAGCTTAGGGTTAGAGGGTTAGATTAAGGGCTAAGGTTAGGTTTAGGGTAAGGCTTACGTTTAGGATTAGATTTAGTGTTAGTGTTAGTGTTATGGTTAGTATTAGGGTTAGGGTTACGTTTAGGGTTAGACTGTTGGATGTTTAGGGTTAGGGTTATGGTTATGGTTAGGTTTAGAGGATTAGGGTTGCTCTTAGGGTCAGGGTTAGCGTCAGGTTAAGAGGTTAGGTTTAGGCTTAGTGTTACGTTTAGGGTTATGGTTAGGTTTAGAGTATGAGGTTTAGAGGCTTACTGACAGGGTTAGGGTTAGAGTGTTACATTTAGGGTTATGTTACGTTTACGGTTATGGTTAGAGTTAGAGGGTTAGAGGGTTAGGGTTCGAGTGAGAGTTTGTGATATGGTTAGCATTAGAGGGTTATTTTTAGGATTAGGGTTAGGGTTAGGCTTCACGTTAGAGGATTATGGTTAGACTTATGGTTAAAGGGGTAGGGTTAGGGTTAGGGTAAGGGATACGTTAGGGCTAGGGTTAGACGATTGGATGGTTAGTGTTAGGTTTATGGTTATGGATAGGGTTAGGTTTAGAGTTAGAGTTACTGTTACTGTTAGGATTAGGATTAATGTTGGTGTTAGGGTTTTGTTAGGGTTTAGGGTAGGGTTAGTGTTAGGCCTAGGGTTATTGTTAAGTGTTAGAGTTAGGGTTAGGTTTAGAGTTACTCTTAGGGTTAGATTTAGTGTTAGTGTTACGGTTAGGTTTAGGGCTAGGGTTGGGGTAAGGGCAAGGTTTAGGTTAAGTGTTATGTTAAGGGTTAGGGTGAGGGTTAGGGTTAGGTTTGGGGTTACGTTTAGGGTGACAGTGTATGTGTTAGGGTTATGGTTAGTGTCAGGTTTATGGTTAGGTTTAGTGTTAGTGTTAGGGTTAGTGTAAGGGTTAGAGTAAGTGTTAGGGTTAGGGTTAGTGTTAGGGTTAGCGTAACCGTTAGTGTTAGGATTAGGTTTGGGTGACTGTTGGGTTTAGGGTTATGGTTAGGCAGGGTTAGGATTAGAGATTAAGTGTTAGAGTTTTGTTTAGAAAGTTAGAGGGTTAGGGTTAGGGTTATCATTAGGCTTAGAGGGTTACGGTTCGGGTAAGTGTTAGTGTTTGAAGGTTAGTAGTAGTGTTAGGGGTAGAGGGTTAGGGCTAGGGCTAGGGTTAGTGTTAGGTTTAGGGTTAGGTTTAGTTTTAGGGTTAGGGTTAGGTTTTAGGGCTAGGGTTAGGTTTAGGGTTAGGGTTAGGGTTAGGGTTAGTGTTTGTTACGGTTAGGGTTAGGGTTAGGGTTAGAGTTAGAGTTACTGTTACTGTTAGGGTTATGGTTAAGGTTTGTGTTAGTGTTTAGGGTTCGGGTTAGTGTTAGGGCTAGGGTTATTGTTAAGTGTTAGAGTTAGGTTTAGGTTTAGAGCTACTGTTAGGGTTAGATTTAGTGTTAGTGTTACGGTTAGGTTTAGGGTTACGGTTGGTGTAAGGGCAAGGTTTAGGTTAAGGGTTATGTTAAGGGTTAGGGTTAAGGTTAGATTTAGGGTTAGAGTGTTGGATGTTTAGGGTTAGGGTTATGGTTATGGTTAGGTTTAGAGGGTTTGGGTTGCTCTTACGGTCAGGGTTAGCGTTAGGTTTAGAGCTTAGGTTTAGGGTTAGGTTTACATTTAGGGTTATGGTTAGGTTTAGAGTATTAGGTTTAGAGGCTTACTGATAGGGTTAGGGTTAGAGTGTTAGATTTAGGGTTAGGGTTAGGTTTAGGGTTAGGGTTAGAGTTAGAGGGTTAGAGGGTTAGGGTTTGAGTGAGAGTTTGTGAGATGGTTAGCATTAGATGGTTATTTTTAGGATTAGGGTTAGGGTTAGGCTTCACGTTAGAGGATTATGGTTAGACTTATGGTTAAAGGGGTAGGGTTAGGGTTAGGGTAAGGGATAGGGTTAGGGCTAGGGTTAGACGATTGGATGGTTAGTGTTAGGGTTATGGTTATGGATAGGGTTAGGTTTAGAGTTAGAGTTACTGTTACTGTTAGGATTAGGGTTAATGTTTGTGTTAGGGTTTAGGGTTAGGGTTAGTGTTACGTCTAGTGTTGGTGCTAGGTTTTAGGGTTAGGGTTAGGGTTAGGGTTAGAGTTACAGTTAGGGTTAGATTTAGTGTTAGGGTTAGGTTTGCCGTAAGGGTAAGTTTTATGTTAAGGGTTAGGTTTAGGGTTAGGTTGTAGGTTAGGTTTAGGTTTGGGGTTACTATTAGGGTGAGAGTGTTAGGGTTAGGGTTATGGTTAGGGTTAGGTTTTAGATTAGGGTTAGTGTTATTGTTAGGGTTAGGGATAGTGTTAGGCTTAGTGTGAGAGGGTTAGAGTTAGTTTTAGAGTTGGGGTTCGGTTTTTTGTAAGGGTTATGTTTAGTGTTAGGTTTAGGGCTAGGGTTAGGGTTAGGTTTAGGGTAAGATTAAATGTTAGGGTTACGGTTAGTGTTAGGGTTAGGGTAAAGGTTAGGGCTAGGATTAGGTTTGGGTGACCGTTAGTTTTAGGGTTATGGTTATGCTTAGGTTTAGGATTAGAAGGTAAGTGGTTGGCTTATGTTTATAAAGTTAGAAGGTTAGGGTTAGGGTTAGGTTTAATGTTAGTGTGAGAGGGTTGTGGTTAGAGTTCGTGTTACGGTTTGAAGGTTAATATTAGTGTTAGGGATATAGGTTTAGGGCGATTGATTGGGGTAGGTTTAGGGTTAGAGTTAGGGTTAGGTTTAGGGATAGGGTTAGGGTTAGATTTAGTGTTAGGGTCAGGGTTAGTTTTAGGGTTAGGGTTGGGGTAAGGGCAAGGTTTAGGTTAAGGGTTAGGTTTAGGGTTAGGTTGAGGGTTAGGGTTAGTTTTGGGGTTACGTTTAGGGTGAGAGTGTAAGGGTTAGGGTTATGGTTAGTGTTAGGTTTGTTGTTAGGTTTAGTGTTAGTGTTAGGGTTAGGGTTAGGGTTAGAGGAAGTGTTAGGGTTAGGGTTATTGTTAGGATTAGGGTAACGGTTTGTTTAGGATTAGGTTTGGTGAAGGTAGGGTTTAAGATTATTTTGAGGCTTATGGTTAGGATTAGAGGGTAAGTGTCAGGGTTATGTTTAGTGAGTTACAGGGTTAGGGTTAGGGTTAGGGTTAAGGTTAGGTTTAGAGGTTTATGGGTAGGGTTAATGTTAGGGTTTGAGGGTTAGTGTTAGTGTTTGCAATAGAGGCTTAAGGCTAGTGATAGGGTTAGGCTTAGGGTTAGAATTAGGGTTAGTTTCCGGGTTAGGATTAGGATTAGGTTTAAGGTTAGGGTTAGGGTTAGGGTTAGTTTTAGGTTTAGGGTAACGGTTAGGGTTAGGATTAGGTTTGGGTGACTGTTGGGTTTAGGGTTATGGTTAGGCAGGGTTAGGATTAGAGATTAAGTGTTAGAGTTATGTTTACAAAGTTAGAGGGTTAGGGTTAGGGTTAACGTTAGGCTTAGAGGGTTATGGTTCGGGTTAGTGTTAGGGTTTGAGTGTTAGTAGTAGTGTTAGGGATAGAGGGTTAGGGCTCGGGCTAGGGTTAGGGTTAGGTTTAGGGTTAGGTTTAGTTTTAGGGTTAGGGTTAGGGTTAGGGTTAGGGTTAGGATTTAGGTTTAGGGTAAGGGTTAGGGTTAGGGTTAGTGTTAGTGTTTGGGTTAGGGTTAGTTTTAGTGTTACTGTTAGGGTTAGGGTTACGGTTAGTGTTAGGGTTGTGTTAGAGCATTAGAGCGTTAGGGTTAGAGGTAGTGTTAGGCTTAGGGTTAGAGGGTTATGGTTAGCGTTAGGTTAGTGTTAACATCAGGGTTAGTTTTAGGGTTACGGTTAGGGTTAGTGTCAGGGTTAGTGTCAGGGGTAGGGATAAGGTTATTGTTAGGGTTACGGCTAGGGTTAGAGTAAGTGTTAGGGTTAGGGTTAGTTTTAGGGTTAGGGTAACGGTTAGGGTTAGGCTTAGGTTTGGGTGACTGTTGGGTTTAGGGTTATGGTTAGGCTTAGTGTTAGGATTAGAGGGTAAGTGTCAGGGTTATGTTTAGAGAGTTACTGTGTTAGGGTTAGGGTTAGGGTTAATGTTAGGCTTAGAAGGTTATGGTTCGGGTTAGTGTTAGGGTTTGAGGGTTAGTAGTAGTGTTAGGGATAGAGAGTTAGGTCTAGGGATAGGGTTAGGGTTAGGTTTATGGCTAGGGTTAGTTTTAGGGTTAGAGTTAGGGTTAGGGTTAGTTTTAGGGTTAGGGTTAGGGTTAGGGTTAGTGTTAGGGGTAGGTTTAGGGTTAGGGTTAGGGTTAGTGTTAGTTTTTGGGTTAGAGCGTTAGAGAGATAGGGGTAGGGGTCGGATTAAGCTTAGGGTTAGAGGGTTAGATTAAGGGCTAAGGTTAGGTTTAGGGTAAGGCTTACGTTTAGGATTAGATTTAGTGTTAGTGTTAGTGTTATGGTTAGTATTAGGTTTAGGGTTATGTTTAGGGTTAGACTGTTGGATGTTTAGGGTTAGGGTTATGGTTATGGTTAGGTTTAGAGGGTTAGGGTTGCTCTTAGGGTCAGGGTTAGTGTCAGGTTAAGAGGTTAGGTTTAGGCTTAGGGTTACGTTTAGGGTTATGGTTAGGTTTAGAGTATGAGGTTTAGAGGCTTACTGACAGGGTTAGGGTTAGAGTGTTACATTTAGGGTTAGGTTAGGTTTACGGTTATGGTTAGAGTTAGAGGGTTAGAGGGTTAGGGTTCGAGTGAGAGTTTGTGATATGGTTAGCATTAGAGGGTTATTTTTAGGATTAGGGTTAGGGTTAGGCTTCACGTTAGAGGATTATAGTTAGACTTATGGTTAAAGGGGTAGGGTTAGGGTTAGGGTAAGGGATAGGTTAGGGCTAGGGTTAGACGATTGGATGGTTAGTGTTAGGTTTATGGTTATGGATAGGGTTAGGTTTAGAGTTAGAGTTACTGTTACTGTTAGGATTAGGATTAATGTTGGTGTTAGGGTTTTGTTAGGGTTTAGGGTAGGGTTAGTGTTAGGCCTAGGGTTATTGTTAAGTGTTAGAGTTAGGGTTAGGTTTAGAGTTACTCTTAGGGTTAGATTTAGTGTTAGTGTTACGGTTAGGTTTAGGGCTAGGGTTGGGGTAAGGGCAAGGTTTAGGTTAAGTGTTATGTTAAGGGTTAGGGTGAGGGTTAGGGTTAGGTTTGGGGTTACGTTTAGGGTGACAGTGTATGTGTTAGGGTTATGGTTAGTGTTAGGTTTATGGTTAGGTTTAGTGTTAGTGTTAGGGTTAGTGTAAGGGTTAGAGTAAGTGTTAGGGTTAGGGTTAGTGTTAGGGTTAGCGTAACCGTTAGTGTTAGGATTAGATTTGGGTGACTGTTGGGTTTAGGGTTATGTTTAGGCAGGGTTAGGATTAGAGATTAAGTGTTAGAGTTTTGTTTAGAAAGTTAGAGCGTTAGGGTTAGGGTTAGCATTAGGCTTAGAGGGTTAGGGTTCGGGTAAATGTTAGTGTTTGAGGGTTAGTAGTAGTGTTAGGGGTAGAGGGTTAGGGCTAGGGCTAGGGTTAGTGTTAGGTTTAGGGTTAGGTTTAGTTTTAGGGTTAGGGTTAGGGTTAGGGTTTAGGGCTAGGGTTAGGTTTAGGGTTAGGGTTAGGGTTAGTGTTAGTTACGGTTAGGGTTAGGGTTAGGTTTAGAGTTAGAGTTACTGTTACTGTTAGGGTTATGGTTAAGGTTTGTGTTAGGGTTTAGGGTTCGGGTTAGTGTTAGGGCTAGGGTTATTGTTAAGTGTTAGAGTTAGGGTTAGGTTTAGAGTTACTGTTAGGGTTAGATTTAGTGTTAGTGTTACGGTTAGGTTTAGGGTTACGGTTGGTGTAAGGGCAATGTTTAGGTTAAGGGTTATGTTAAGGGTTAGGGTTAGGGTTAGTTTTAGGGTTAGAGTGTTGGATGTTTAGGGTTAGGGTTATGGTTATGGTTAGCTTTAGAGTGTTTGGGTTGCTCTTAGTGTCAGGGTTAGCGTTAGGTTTAGAGCTTAGGTTTAGTGTTAGGGTTATGTTTAGGGTTATGGTTAAGTTTAGAGTATTAGGTTTAGAGGCTTACTGATAGGGTTAGCGTTAGAGTGTTAGATTTAGGGTTAGGGTTAGGTTTAGGGTTAGGGTTAGAGTTAGAGGGTTAGAGGGTTAGGGTTCGAGTGAGAGTTTGTGAGATGGTTAGCATTAGATGCTTATTTTTAGGATTAGTGTTAGGGTTAGGCTTCACGTTAGAGGATTATGGTTAGACTTATGGTTACAAGGGTAGGGTTAGGGTTAGGGTAAGGGATAGGGTTAGGGCTAGGTTTAGACGATTGGATGGTTAGTGTTAGGATTATGGTTATGGATAGGGTTAGGTTTAGAGTTAGAGTTACTGTTACTGTTAGGATTAGGGTTAATGTTGGTGTTAGGTTTTAGGGTTAGGGTTAGTGTTACGTCTAGTGTTGGTGCTAGGTTTTAGGGTTAGGGTTAGGGTTAGAGTTACAGTTAGGGTTAGATTTAGTGTTAGGGTTAGGTTAGGTTAAGGGTTAGGTTTGCCGTAAGCGTAAGTTTTATGTTAAGGGTTAGGTTTAGGGTTAGGTTGTAGGTTAGGTTTAGGTTTGGGGTTACGATTAGGGTGAGAGTTTTAGAGTGAGGGATATGGTTAGGGTTAGGTTTTTGATTAGGGTTAGTGTTATTGTTAGGGTTAGGGATAGTGTTAGGCTTAGTGTGAGAGGGTTAGAGTTAGTTTTAGAGTTGGGGTTCGGTTTTTTTGTTAGGGTTATGTTTAGTGTTAGGTTTAGGGCTAGGGTTAAGGTTAGGTTTAGGGTAAGATTAAGTGTTAGGGTTAGGGTTAGTGTTAGGGTTAGGGTAAAGTTAGGGTTAGGATTAGGGTTGGGTGACCGTTAGTTTTAGGGTTATGGTTATGCATAGGGTTAGGATTAGAAGGTAAGTGGTAGGCTTATGTTTAGAGAGCTAGAAGGTTAGGGTTAGGGTTAGAGTTAATGTTAGGGTGATAGGGTTATGGTTAGAGTTCGTGTTAGGGTTTGAGGGTTAGTATTAATGTTAGGGATATAGGTTTAGGGCGAGGGATAGGGGTAGGTTTAGGGTTAGAGTTAGGGTTAGGTTTAGGGATAGGGTTAGGGTTAGATTTAGTGTTAGGGTCAGGGTTAGTTTTAGGGTTATGTTTGGGGTAAGGGCAAGGTTTAGGTTAAGGGTTAGGTTTAGGGTTAGGGTTAGGGTTAGGGTTTGTTTTGGGGTTATGTTTAGGGTGAGAGTGTAAGGGTTAGGGTTATGGTTAGTGTTAGGTTTGTTGTTAGGCTTAGTGTTAGTGTTAGGGTTAGGGTTAGTGTTAGAGTAAGTGTTAGGGTTAGGGTTATTGTTAGGGTTAGGGTAACAGTTAGGGTTAGGATTAGGTTTGGTGAAGGTAGGGCTTAAGATTATTTTGAGGCTTATGGTTAGGATTAGAGGGTAAGTGTCAGGGTTATTTTTCGTGAGTTACAGGGTTAGGGTTAGGGTTAGGGTTAAGGTTAGGTTTAGAGTTTTACGGTTAGGGTTAATGTTAGGGTTTGAGGGTTAGTATTAATGTTTGGAATAGAGGGTTAGGGCTAGGGCTAGTGTTAGGCTTAGGGTTAGATTTAGGGTTAGTTTCTGGGTTAGGATTAGGATTAGGTTTAAGGTTAGGGTTAGGGTTAGGGTTAGTTTTAGCGTTAGGCTTAGGATTAGGGTTAGGGTTAGTGTTACTGTTAGGGTTAGTTTTAGGGTTAGGATTAGAGTTAGTGTTAGTGTTAGTTTTTGGTTTAGAGCGTTAGAGAGATAGGGGTAGGGGTCGGATTAAGCTTAGGGTTAGAGGGTTAGATTAAGGGCTAAGGTTAGGTTTAGGGTAAGGCTGAGGTTTAGGATTAGGGTTAGTGTTAGGGTTAGCGTTACGGTTAGTATTAGGGTTAGGGTTAAGGTTAGGTTTAGGGTTAGAGTGTTGGATGTTTAGGGTTAGGGTTATGGTTATGGTTAGGTTTAGAGGGTTGGAGTTAGCGTTAAGTTTAGGTTTAGATGGTTAGGTTTGGTCTTAGGGTCAGATTTAGCGTTAGGGTTAGAGGTTAGGTTTAGTGTTAGGGTTAGGGTTAGAGTTATGGTTAGGGTTAGAGGGTTAGGTTTGGAGGCTTACTGATAGGGTTAGGGTTAGAGTGTCAGATTTAGGGTTAGGGTTAGGATTAGGTTTAGGGTTAGGGTTAGGGTTAGAGGGTTACGGGGTTAGGGTTCGGTTGAGTGTTAGGAATATAGTTAGCTTTACAGGGTTATTGTTAGCATTAGGGTTAGTGGTAGGGTTCACGTTAGAGGATTATGCTTAGACTTATGATTTGAGGGTTAGAGTTAGGGTTCGGGTTAGTGTAAGGGTTAGGGTTAGGGCTAGGGTTAGATGATTGGATGGTTAGTGTTAGTGTTATGGTTATGGATAGGGTTAGTGTTAGTGTTAGAGTTACTGTTACTGTTAGGGTTAGGGTTAAGTTTTGTGTTAGGGTTTAGGGTTAGGGTTAGTGTTAGGGCTAGTGTTTGTTTTGGGTGTTAGGGTTAGGGTTAGAGTTACGGTTAGAGTTACAGTTAGGGTTAGATTTAGTGTTAGGTTTAGGTTAGGTTTAGGGTTAGGTTTGGGGTAAGTGTAAAGTTTAGGTTAAGTGTTAGGTTTATGGTTAGGGTGAGGGTTAGGGTTAGGTTTGTTGTTACGTTTAGGGTGAGAGTATTAGGGTTAGGGTTAGGTTTAGTGTTAGTGTTAGAGTTAGGGTTAGGTTTAGTTTTAGGTTTAGGTTTAGTTTTAGGGTTAGGGTTAGTGTTAGGGTTAGGGTAGGGTTAGGTTTAGGGTTAGGGTTAGGGTTAGTGTTAGGGTGAGGTTTAGATTTATGGTTAGGGTTAGGATTAGTGTTAGTGTTAGGGTTAGAGCGTTAGAGGGTTAAGGTTAGTGTTAGTGTTAGGGTTAGAGTTAGGGTTATGTTTTGGGTTTACGGTTAGTGTTAGGGTTAGGGTTAGGGTTAGGGTTAGTTTTATTGTTAGGGTTAGGGTTAGGGTTACGGTTAGTGTTAGGTTTGGGTTAGAGCATTAGAGGGTTAGGGTTATGGGTAGTGTTAGGCTTAGGGTTAGAGGGTTATGGTTAGGGTTAGGGTTAGGTTTAGGTTTAGGGTTAGGGTTAGGGTTAGTTTTAGGGTTAGGGTTAGTTTTAGGTTTAGGGTTAGGGTTAGGGTTAAGGTTAGTGTTCGGTTTACGTTTAGGGTTAGAGTAAGTGTTAGGGTTAGGGTTAGTTTTAGGGTTAGGGTAACAGGGTTAGGATTAGGTTTGGGTGACTGTTGGGTTTAGGGTTATGGTTACGCATGGTTAGGACAAGAGGGTAAGTGTTAATTATGTTTAGACAGTTAGAGGGTCAGGGTTAGGGTTAATGTTAGGCTTAGAGGGTTACGATTCGGGTTAGTGTTAGCGTTTGAGGGTTAGTAGTAGTGTTAGGGATAGAGGGTTAGGGCTAGGGTTAGGGTTAGGTTTAGGGTTAGGATTATTTTTAGGTTAGGGTTAGGGTTTAGGGTTAGGGTTAGGGTTAGCGTTTTGGTTAGTTTTAGGGTTAGGGCTAGGGTTAGGGTTAGTGTTAGTTAGGGTTAGGGTTAGGGTTAGGGTTAGGGTTAGGGTTAGGGTTAGAGTTAGATTTACTGTTACTGTTAGGGTTAGAGTTAAGGTTTGTGCTAGGGTTTAGGGTTAGGGTTAGGGTTAGGACTAGGGTTATTGTTAAGTGTCAGATTTAGGGTTATGTTTAGAGTTACAGTTAGGCATAATTTTATTGTTAATGTTAGGGTTAGGTTTAAGGTTAGGGTTGGGGTAATGGCAAGGTTTAGGTTAAGGTTTAGGTTTAGGGTTAGTGTGAGTGTTAGGGTTAGGTTTGGGGTTACGTTTAGGGTGAGAGTGTAAGGGTTAGGGTTAGGGTTAGGTTTAGGGTTAGGGTTAGAGTTAGAGGGTTAGAGGGTTAGGGTTTGGGTGAGAGTTTGTGATTTGGTTAGCATTAGAGGGTTATTTTTAGGATTAGGGTTAGTGTTAGGCTTCACGTTAGAGGATTATGGTTAGACTTATGGTTAAAGGGGTAGGGTTAAGTTTAGAGTAAGGGATAGGATTAGGGCTAGGGTTAGACGATTGGATGGTTAGTGTTAGGGTTATGGTTATGGACAGGGTTAGGTTTAGATTTAGAGTTACTGTTACTGTTAGGATTAGGGTTAATGTTGGTGCTAGGTTTTAGGGTTAGGGTTAGGGTTAGAGTTACAGTTAGGGTTAGATTTAGTGTGAGGGTTAGGTTAGGTTAAGGGTTAGGTTTGGCGTAAGGGTAAGTTTTATGTTAAGGGTTAGGTTTAGGGTTAGGTTGTAAGTTAGGATTAGGTTTGGTGTTACGATTAGGGTGTAAGTGTTAGGGTTAGGGTTATGGTTAGTGTTAGGTTTTTGATTAGGGTTAGTGTTATTGTTAGGGATAGGGATAGTGTTAGGCTTAGTGTGAAAGGGTTAGAGTTAGTTTTAGAGTTAGTGTTCGGTTTTTTTTGTTAGGGTTATGTTTAGTGTTAGGTTTAGGTCTTGGGTAAGGGTTAGGTTTAGGGTAAGATTAAGTGTTAGGGTTAGGGTTAGTGTTAGGGTTAGGGTAAAAGTTAGGGTTAGGATTAGGTTTGGGTGACCGTTAGTTTTAGGGTTATGGTTAGGCTTATGGTTAGGATTAGAAGGTAAGTGGTAGGCTTATGTTTAGAGAGTTAGAAGGTTAGGGTTAGGGTTAGGGTTAATGTTAGGGTGAGAGGGTTATGGTTAGAGTTCGTGTTAGGGTTTGAGGGTTAATATTAGTGTTAGGGATATAGGTTTAAGGCGAGGGATAGGGGTAGGTTTAGGGTTAGAGTTAGGGTTAGGTTTAGGGATAGGGTTAGGGTTAGATTTAGTGTTAGGGTCAGGGTTAGTTTTAGGGTTAGGGTTGGGGTAAGGGCAAGGTTTAGGTTAAGGGTTAGGTTTAGGGTTAGGGTGAGGGTTAGGGTTAGATTTGGTGTTATGTTTAGGGTGAGAGTGTAAGGGTTAGTGTGAAAGGGTTAACTCCCTACCTCCCCAGAGCAGGGAATAAAATGGTTAACTCCCTAACTCCCCAGAGTGGGGAAAGAAAGGGTTAACTCCCTAACTCCCCAGAGCAGGGAATAAATGGGTTAACTCCCTAACTCCCTAGAGCTATCAGAGCAGAGCAGAAAGAAATGCCTGACTCCCCAGAGCTATCAGAACAGAGAAAAAAAAAAAGAAAAATGCACCTGCAAGGTTGTTCTGTCTCAACCAGATAAGTAAGACAAGTAACTGTTCTGTTCTGGGCACATAGTGACTGGGCTAGGACCCCCAGTCTCCATGGTTACTCAACCCCAAACCCCTCCAATCAACTTCTTCCAAGTCCTATGCTGCTCAAAATTAACCAATGCAATCTGCTTCTGTAAACTTGCTTGCCTCCCGCTTGCGCCCTTAAAAACCCTACACAATTCCCCCTCGGGGCCCTCCGCACTCGTTTGCCTGGGGGACCCCATGCGCATGGAAATAAACTTTTTTTTCCTCACCAAGAGTTGAGTCCTTGGGGTCTCTTTCCCTGCGGCGTTGGCCCTAACATCTTGGAGGCCCCACCGAGATAGCACATCTCACGGAAGGTGACCTCAATGGCTCTGCGGTGGGTGAGTACGACCAGTCGCTTCTTATTTTTACTCTGAGGATCAATCTACCGGTATTTTTCACCCCAAGCCAACCGGGCAATTTTTGTTACCTGTTTTTGTTATCTGTTCTCTGTTCTTGGGTGATCGGGGGACACCCCACATGGTTTTCCGTGACTCACCGTCTGCGATAGGATTTTCCTATCGGTCTGGGGAATTTCATTCCCAATCTGTGGTCCGTCCGGGCCAATCTGGAGGCACCCCCTAAGGTGACTCGTTTGGTGTGCACCGTCTGTGATAGGATTTTCCTATCGGTCTGGGGAATTTCATTCCCAATCTGTGGTCCATCCAGGCCAATCTGGAGGCACCCCTTAAGGTGACTCGTTTGGTGTGCACCGTCTGCGATAGGATTTTCCTATCGGTCTGCGGAATTTCATTCCCAATCTGTGGTCCGTCCGGGCCAATCTGGAGGCACCCCTAAAGTGACTCGTTTGATGTGAAACTAATGCGTGAGAGTGAGGTGGCCGGCCTGTTTGTCCTGTGTGTTGTGACTGTTGTGATCGGTTATTTGTTGTGTCGCGCGTATGCTAACCACTCTTTGTCTTCAGAACATCATGGGACAGACGACATCATCCCCATTGTCCCTCACCCTCGACCATTGGTCGGAGGTTTGAGAGAGGGCTCACAATCTCTCCTTACAGGTTAAAAAAGTAAATGGCAGACTTTCTGCTCGTCTGAGTGGCCCACATTCTCCGTGGGTTGGCCACCGGAGGGGACTTTCCACCATCCCCTCATCTTAGCAGTTAAGAACATCATCTTCCGCCCCGGACCAGAGGGCCACCAGGTCGCCTACATCTTGGCATGACAAAACCTCAAGAAAGAGCCCCCACCATGGGTAAAACCCTTCCTTCCTCCGCCCTCTCCTTGGTTGCCTGTTTAAACTTGTTACTAACTTAGGGGCTTGTTGCCCATTTCTTTTACAGGATCCATATGGCTTATTAGATTCAAGGTTCATGATAAGAAAAATTATTTCCTTTAGCTGACCAAACTATGCAAGAAGCTCCCTTTGTTTGTGTCTTTAATGTTGTGGCGCCTTATTTAATATGTAAGACTTCAATTGATTGCTTGCAACCTCGGCATGCCTTTTTAAAAGGAGTATTTTTTCTCTCTGGTGAAAATGTAAACATGTGCACATATATATGTATATCTATGGTTATTAAAAATCATATCAACTTTACCAAGTAAAAAACAGATGGTAGTATATTTGAGCCAGTTAAAAGGTTACAGTTTTGTTTTTAAAATACAACATTTTTATGTGGTAAAAAGGCATAAAATAAGTATGTTTTGGACTACTAAAAGGTGACTTCAAGGGTTTTGTTGAGAGTTTTGATGTTGTCTGAGAAGTGAGAGAAAAGGTAATTGACTGGTAATAGTAAAAAGAGGGACAAAGAGAGTGGTCTTCAAGTAAAGGTGTCTGGCTATGCCAGAATGTGAAGAAAGCTTAGTTTGAGAGGTATTATTGTAAGTTGTAGAAGGCTCAAGAGGATGTAAATTTTATTTGTCTTGATTTATAGTACTACAAATAACAGGTTTGACAAGAAGTAAATGTGTTCAGAATTTGACAGTATTAGATCAGTTTTGGTAGAAGTATACATAAGATTGTACTTTGCTGCAAAATGTTTTCATTAAAATGAGATTATAGGTGATACTAGAAATAAAATACAAGTTCTTACATGTACTGTGAACATCTGGGAGATTATGCAGCACAATTTTGTTACCTATGAAAAAGCCCTTTTTGTTAAGAATATAATTTTAGTAAAATGATGGCCTGCCACATGACACCCTTGGACAAAAAGCAGTGTGCCATCCAGATGAAGCCGGCTCTCTGATCCGGAATGCGAAAACCATGTTCTCCTTTTGTGCCACCCTGACTGGACATCCAGAGGTAAGGAGGTTTCCCAATATTGCCAGTTGTTCTCTTTGTAACTCAGTCGGCCCCACACGTTAGACAAAAATTACAAAGGTTTGAGAGGTTTAAGAAAATGCCCCTCAGCCAGTTAATAGAGATAACACAAAAAGGTCTTTGAGAACTAAAAAAATTTACAAAAAGATAGCCAAGATGTTAAAATTGCTCTATGAGAGAAAACTTTTAAAAAAACAGACGAGAGTTTCTGGGGGCAGTTGGATACTGTAGGCTAAATTTTACTGAAAAGCTTGCCTCTATATGACTCCCATAAGGGAGAAACTCAAAATTCGCTGAACTGGACTGACAAATGTAAATAGGCCTTCCAACAACTCAAGCGGGCCTTGACAGAGGCCCAAGCCCTGGGACTCCCTGACGTTACCAAGCCTTTCACCTTGTTCATAGATAAACTCAGGGACATTGCCAAAGGAGTCCTAACTCAGGACATTGGCCCTTAAAAGAGGCCTATTCAGTAACAGGAGTATGCCCCCCCCCCGCCTAAGAATACTAGCTACTATGACAATGTTACTTAAGGAAGCAAAGAAACACGCTTTAGACAAGTGATTTCTGTGGTAACCTCTCACAGTTTAGAGACTCTTATCAAAACCCCTCCTAAAAAAAAGGCTCTCAAATGCCAGAATTCTACTGTCAAGCCCTGCTTCTAGACCCAGAGTCAATGATATTCAAGACTTCTTCAGCTTTAAACCCAGCGACCCTTATGCCTGATGATGATCCAGAGGAACAAAGGACACCTCTCTCCATGAGTGTGCTGACATCCTCGAACTACAGCAGAACCTACAGGCTGATCTTACTGACCAGCTTTTGGGAAATGCCGACAACTGTTCGATGAAAACAGCCTCATCCAAAATGGCAAACAAATGGCCAAGGCAACAGTGACCACCAAAAAAAAAGGTACTCTGGGTTAAGCGGGTAAAGCCTGGCACTTCTGCCCAAAAGGCGGAGCTTGTTGCTTTGACTGAGAGGCTAAAACTAGCCACGGAAAAGAGGGTAAACATCTTTTACTGAAGATATCCCTTTGCTACTGTACATATACGGGGAAGCCATCTAAAAATGCTCCACAGATTCTAGATTTGCTGGCAGCTGTCTGGCTGCCTCAATGGGTTGCTATTCCTTACAAGGCTCACCCAACCGGAGATGACACTGTCACCTTAGGAAACAGTTTGGCAGATCAAGCCACTTAAAAAATAGCAACCACATCAGAGGGGTCAAACAAAAAAGTAACTGCTCTGATACTAGTCCTCTGACCTTGTCAGAACCAGTCTACACAAAGAAAGACCTACAGTTGACATCTCAACTTGGAATAAAGTCTCCCACCCCAAGGGGCTAATACCAGTTACCTGATATACAAGTACGGTTACTAGAGACACTAGGGCAGGAGCTGTTATACCGGGCTCGGGCTGGGTAGAGGCTTTCCCTACTAAATCTGAGTCAGCTTTAATGGTAATTAAAAGGCTATTACATGAGATCATACCTTGATTTGGCCTCCCACTATCAATGGGGTCCAATAATGGCCTGGCTTTCATAGCCCGAGTCACCCAAAAGTTAGCCCAGACATTAAAGATTAATTAAAACTCCACTGTGCCTATCAGCCACAAAGCTCAAGGCAAATAGAACGTATAAATCAAAGTCTCAAGGACATTTTAGCTAAGCTGTCTTCAAAAACTGGCGATAATTGGATGAGCCTTCTTCCCTTTACACTGTTAAGAGCTAGATATACCCCATATGTTTCTAGAATTTCCCCCTTTAAAACCATGTTTGGGAGGCCCCTGCCAATGATTCCAAGACTGTCAGAAGACAAATTAGCTAAAACTACTAATCAAGATCTTAAGTCCCTACAGACACTCCAACCTGTGTTGGCCTGGATCCACCAGCTGTTTAGACAAAAACACTTGGACCTGCCGTCAGAGACGCCTCTCAAGGCCCCAAGGACTCCAGTCTTGGTTTGATGTCACCACCGTGACTCCCTTAAACCCCGCAGAGAAGGACCTTTCACCGTGGTGCTCCGTACCCCCACTTCCATCAAGGTAACAGGAAAAACTGCGTGGATTCACTACACTCATGTAAAGCCACTGAAAACAGCAGACAACGAGGGACATACTCAGTGGACTACACAACAGACTGATAACCCTTAAAGTTAAAAATTGACTAAAACATAGTTAGATTATGCTGGTCATAAACTGTTTTAGCTTGCTTGTTTTGATTTTAATAACATTGATGCCGACCTTACACAGCGGCTTTGGTCACCCTGTAAGCAAAAAAAAAAAAAAAAAAAAAAAAAAAAAAAAAAAAAAAAAAAAAAAAACAATTGTTAAAGATCTTTGTATGGGAGCCCTCTTTAAAAAATATAAAACAAAATTCTCCCCTATCTCCTTCCCTTAATAAGACCATTAGTGACCTTAATCCTAATCCTAGCCATTGCCCCTTGCCTCATTAACTAGATTACCCAATTCATAAGGAGACAAGTCTCTCAGGTCAAAGTTATGGTGCTACGTCAACAGTATGACTTCCTGCCCATGCAGGGCCTTTAGGATTAAAGGCCATTTACAAGAAGAAGGGGGGGATGAAAGGGTTAACTCCCTAACTCCCCAGAGCGGGGAATAAAAGGGTTAACTCCCTAACTCCCCAGAGCGGGGAAAGAAAGGTTTAACTCCCTAACTCCCCAGAGCGGGGAATAAAAGGGTTAACTCCTTAACTCCCTAGAGCTATCAGAGCAGAGCAGAAAGAAATGCCTGACTCCCCAGAGCTATCAGAGCAGAGAAAAAAAAAAAAGAAAAATGCACCTGCAAGGTTGTTCTGTCTCAACCAGATAAGTAAGACAAGTAACTGTTCTGTTCTGGGCACATAGTGACTGGGCTAGGACCCCCAGTCTCCATGGTTACTCAACCCCAAACCCCTCCAATCAACTTCTGCCAAGTCCTATGCTGCTCAAAATTAACCAATGCAATCTGCTTCTGTAAACTTGCTTGCCTCCCGCTTGCGCCCTTAAAAACCCTACACAATTCCCCCTCGGGGCCCTCCGCACTCGTTTGCCTGGGGGACCCCATGCGCATGGAAATAAACTTTTTTTTTCCTCACCAAGAGTTGAGTCCTTGGGGTCTCTTTCCCTGCGGCGTCGGCCCTAACAAGTGTTATGGTTAGTGTTAGGTTTGTGTTATGTTTAGTGTTAGTGTTAGTGTTAGGGTTAGGGTTAGAGTAAGTGTTAGGGTTAGGGTTATTGTTAGGGTTAGGGTAACAGTTAGGGTTAGGATTAGGTTTGGTGAAGGTAGGGTTTAAGATTATTTTGAGGCTTATGTTTAGGATTAGAGGGTAAGTGTCAGGGTTATGTTTAGTGAGTTACAGGGTTTGGGTTAGGGTTAAGGTTAGGTTTAGAGGTTTACGGTTAGGGTTAATGTTAGGGTTTGAGGGTTAGTATTAGTGTTTGCAATAGAGGGTTAGGGCTAGGGATAGGGTTATGCTTAGGGTTAGATTTAGGGTTAGTTTCCGGGTTAGGATTAGGATTAGGCTTAAGGTTAGGGTTAGGGTTAGGGTTAGTTTTAGGGTTATGCTTAGGGTTAGGGTTAGGGTTAGTGTTAGTGTTAGGGTTAGGTTTAGGGTTAGGGTTAGGGGTAGGGTTAGTGTTAGTTTTTGGGTTAGTGCGTTAGAGAGATAGGGGTAGGGGTTGGATTAAGCTTAGGGTTAGAGGGTTAGATTAAGGGCTAAGGTTAAGTTTAGGGTAAGGCTTAGGTTTAGGATTAGGGTTAGTGTTAGGGTTAGCGTTACGGTTAGTATTAGGGTTAGGGTTAGGGTTAGGTTTAGGGTTAGAATGTTGGATGTTTAGGGTTAGGGTTATGGTTATGGTTAGGTTTAGAGGGTTGGGGTTAGCATTAGGGTTAGGTTTAGAGGGTTAGGGTTTGTCTTAGGGGCAGGGTTAGCGTTAGGGTTACAGGTTAGGTTTAGTGTTAGGGTTAGGGTTAGAGTTATGGTTAGGGTTAGAGGGTTAGGTTTCGAGGCTTACTGATAGGGTTAGGGTTAGAGTGTTAGATTTAGGGTTAGGATTAGGTTTAGGGTTAGGGTTAGGGTTAGAGGGTTACGGGGTTAGGGTTCAGTTGAGTGTTAGGAATATGGTTAGCATTAGAGGGTTATTGTTAGGATTAGGGTTAGGGGTAGGGTTCAAGTTAGAGGATTATGTTTAGACCTATGGTTTGAGGGTTAGAGTTAGGGTTGGGGTTAGGGTAAGGGTTAGGGTTAGGGCTAGGGTTAGATGACTGGATGGTTAGTGTGTTATGGTTATGGATAGGGTTAGTGTTAGAGTTAGAGTTACTGTTACTGTTAGGGTTAGGGTTAAGGTTTGTGTTAGGGTTTAGGGTTAAGGTTAGTGTTAGGGCTAGTGTTGGTGTTAGGTGTTAGGGTTAGGGTTAGGGTTAGGGTTAGGTTTGTTCTTACGTTTAGGGTGAGAGTATTATGGTTAGCATTAGGTTTAATGTTAGTGTTAGAGTTAGGGTTAGGTTTAGTTTTATGTTTAGGTTTAGTTTTAGGGTTAGGGTTAGTGTTAGGGTTAGGCTAGGGTTAGGTTTAGGGTTAGGGTTAGGGTTAGTGTTAGTGTTAGGGTGAGGGTTAGATTTATGGTTAGGGTTAGGATTAGTGTTAGTGTTAGGGTTAGAGCGTTAGAGGGTTAAGGTGAGGGTTAAGGTTAGGTTTAGGGTTAGGGTTAGAGTTAGGGTTAGGTTTAGTGTTAGGGTTAGGGTTAGGGTTAGGTTTGGGTTAGAGCATTAGAGGGTTAGGGTTATGGGTAGTGTTAGGCTTAGGGTTAGAGGGTTATGGTTAGGGTTAGGGTTAGGATTAGGTTTAGGGTTAGGGTTAGGGTTAGGGTTAGTTTTAGTGTTAGGGTTAGGGTTAGGGTTAGTGTTCGGGTTACGTTTAGGGTTAGAGTAAGTGTTAGGGTTAGGGTTAGTTTTAGGATTAGGGTAACAGTTAGGGTTAGGATTAGGTTTGGGTGACTGTTGGGTTTAGGGTTATGGTTAGGCAGGGTTAGGACCAGAGGGTAAGTGTTAGAGTTATGTTTAGACAGTTAGAGGGTTAGGGTTAGGGTTATTGTTAGGCTTAGAGGGTTACGGTTCGGGTTACTGTTAGCGTTTGAGGGTTCGTAGTAGTGTTAGGGATAGAGGGTTAGGGCTAGGGCTAGGCTTAGGGTTAGGTTTATGGTTAGGTTTAGTTTTAGGGTTAGGTTAGGGTTTAGGGTTCGGGTTAGGGTTAGCATTTTGGTTAGTTTTATTGTTAGGTTTAGGGTTAGGGTTAGGGTTAGTGTTAGTTAGGGTTAGGGTTAGGGTTAGGGTTAGAGTTACTGTTACTGTTAGGGTTAGGGTTAAGGTTTGTGTTAGGGTTTAGGGTTAGGGTTAGGGTTAGGGCTAGGGTTATTGTTAAGTGTTAGATTTAGGGTTAGGTTTAGAGTTACAGTTAGGCATAATTTTAGTGTTAGTTATGGTTAGTGTTAGTTTTATGGTTAGGTTTAGTGTTAGTGTTAGTGTTACAGTAAGTGTTAGGGTTAGGGTGTTAGGGTTAGGTTAACGGTTAGGGTTAGGATTAGGTTTGGTGATGGTAGGGTTTACAGTTATGGTGAGGCTTAGGTTTAGGATTAGAGGGTAAGTGTCAGGGTTATGTTTAGAGAGTTACTGTGTTAGGGTTAGGTTTAGGGTTAAGGTTAGGATTAGAGTCTTACGGTTAGGGTTAATGTTAGGGTTTGAGGGTTAGTATTAGTGTTTGCAATAGAGGGTTAGGTCTAGGGATAGGGTTAGGCTTAGGCTTAGATTTAGGGTTAGGTTTGGGTTAGGATTAGGATTAGAGTTAGGGTTAGGGTTAGTTTTAGGGTTAGGCTTAGGGTTAGGGTTAGTGTTAGTGTTAGTGTTAGTGTTAGGTTTAGGGTGAGGGTTAGGGTTAGTGTTAGTTTTCGGGTTAGAGCGTTAGAGAGATAGGGGTAGGGGTCGGATTAAGCTTAGGGTTAGAGGGTTAGATTAAGGGCTAATGTTAGGTTTAGGGTAAGGCTTAGGTTTAGGATTAGCTTTAGTGTTAGTGTTAGTGTTATGGTTAGTATTAGGGTTAGGGTTAGGGTTAGAATTAGGGTTAGAGTGTTGGATGTTTAGGGTTAGGGTTATGGTTATGGTTAGGTTTAGAGAGTTAGGATTGCTCTTAGGGTCAGGGTTAGCGTTAGGTTTAGAGGTTAGGTTTAGGGTTAGGGTTACGTTTAGGGTTATGGTTAGGTTTAGAGTGTTAGGTTCAGAGGCTTACTGATAGGGTTAGGGTTAGAGTGTTAGATTTAGGGTTAGGGTTAGGTTTAGGGTTAGGGTTAGAGTTAGAGGGTTAGAGGGTTAGGGTTCGGGTGAGAGTTTGTGATATGGTTAGCATTAGAGGATTATTTTTAAGATTAGGGTTAGGGTTAGGCTTCACGTTAGAGGATTATGGTTAGACTTATGGTTAAAGGAGTAGGGTTAGGGTTAGGGTAAGGGATAGGGTTAGGGCTAGGGTTAGACGATTGGATGGTTAGTGTTAGGGTTATGGTTATGGATAGGGTTAGGTTTAGAGTTAGAGTTACTGTTACTGTTAGGATTAGGGTTAATGTTGGTGTTAGGGTTTAGGGTGAGGGTTAGTGTTACGTCTAGTGTTGGTGCTAGGTTTTAGGGTTAGTGTTAGGGTTAGAGTTACAGTTAGGGTTAAATTTAGTGTTAGGGTTAGGTTAGGTTAAGGGTTAGGTTTGGCGTAAGGGTAAGTTTTATGTTAAGGGTTAGGTTTAGGGTTAGGGTGTGGGTTAGGGTTAGGTTTGGGGTTACGATTAGGGTGAGAGTGTTAGGGTTAGGGTTATGGTTAGGGTTAGGTTTTTGGTTAGGGTTAGTGTTATTGTTAGGGTTAGGGATAGTGTTAGGCTTAGGGTGAGAGGGTTAGGGTAAGTGTTAGGGTTAGGGTTAGGTTTTTTTGTTAGGGTTATGTTTAGTGTTAGGTTTAGAGTTAGGGTTAGGGTTAGGTTTAGGGTAAGATTAAGTGTTAGGGTTAGGGTTAGTGTTAGGGTTAGGGTTATGTTTAGGGTTAGGTTTTTGGTTAGGGTTAGTGTTAGTGTTAGGGTTAGTGTTATTGTTAGGGTTAGGGATAGTGTTAGGCTTAGGGTGAGAGTTTTAGGGTTAGTGTTAGGGTTATGGTTAGGTTTTTTTGTTAGGGTTATGTTTATTGTTAGGTTTAGGGTTAGGGTTAGGGTTAGGGTTAGGGTAAGATTAAGTGTTAGGGTTAGGGTTAGTGTTAGGGTTAGGGTTATGGTTAGGGTTAGGTTTATGGTTACGGTTAGTGTTAGTGTTAGTGTTAGGGTGAGGGTTAGAGTAAGTTTTAGGGTTAGGGTTAGTGTTTGTGTTCGGGTAACGTTTAGAGTTAGGATTAGGTTTGGGTGACCGTTGGTTTTAGGGTTATGGTTAGGCTTAGGGTTAGGATTAGAAGGTAAGTTGTAGGCTTAGGTTTAGAGAGTTAGAAGGTTAGGGTTAGGGTTAGGGTTAAGGTTAGGGTTAGAGGGTTACGATTAGAGTTCATGTTAGGGTTTTAGGGTTAGTATTAGTGTTAGGTATATAGGGTTAGGGCGAGGGATAGGGGTAGGGCTAGTGTTAGGGTTAGGTTTAGGGTTAGGGTTAGGGTTATGGTTTAGGGTTAGGGTTCAGGTTAGTATTACTCTTAGGGTTAGGGTTAGGGTTAGTTTTAGATTTAGGGTTAGGTTTAGGGTTATGGTTAGGGTGAGTGTTAGTGTTAGGTTTAGAGCATTAGAGGGATAGGGATAGGGGTATGTTTAGGCTTAGGGTTAGACAGTTAGGGTTAGGGTTAAGATTAGGTTGAGGGTAAGGCTTAGGTTTAGTATTAGGTTAGTGTTAGGTTTCGTGTTATGGTTAGTATTAGGGTTAGAGTTAAGGTTAGGTTTAGGGTTAGAGGGTTGGATGTTTATGGTTAGGTTAATGGTTATGGTTAGGTTTAGAGGGTTGGGGTTAGCGTTACGGTTAGGTTTAGAGGGTTAGTGTTGATCTTATGGTCAGGTTTAGCATTAGGGTTAGAGGTTAGGGTTAGTGTTAATGTTAGGCTTAAGGTTATGCTTAGGATTAGAGTGTTATGTTCAGAGTCTTATTGATACGGTTGGGGTTAGAGTGTTAAATTTACGTTTATGGTTAGGTTTAGGGCTTGGGTTAGTGTTAGAGGTTTAGAGGGTTAGGGTTTGAGTTAGTGTTAGGGATATGGTTAGCATTAGAGGGTTATTGTTATGATTCGAGTTAGGGTTAGTGTTAACGTTAGACGATTATGGTTAGACTTATGTTTAGAGGGTTAGGGTTAGGGTTTGGGTTAGGGGAAGGGTTTGGGTTAGGGCTAGGGTTAGACTATTGGATGGTTAGTGTTAGGGTTATGGTTATAGATAGGGTTTGGTTTCGAGTTAGTGTTACTGTTACTGTTAGGGTTAAGGTTAAGGTTGGTGTTAGGGTTTAGGGTTAGGGTTAGTGTTAGGGCTAGTGTTAGTGTTAGGTGTTAGGGTTAGCGTTAGGGTTAGAGTTACATTTAGGGTTAGATTTAGTGTTAGGTTTAGGTTAGGTTTAGGGTTAGGGTTGGGGTAAGTGTAAGGTTTAGGTTAAGGGTTAGGATTTGGTTTAGGGTGAAAATTAGGGACAGCTTTGGGGCTATGATTAGGGTGAGAGTGTTAGGGTTAGGGTTATGGTTAAGGTTAGGTTTATGATAAGGCTTAGGTTTAGGATTATGGTTAGAGTTAGGGCTAGGGTTAGTTTTAGGTGTTAGTGTTAGGGTAAGTGTTAGAGTTACAGTTAGGGTTAAATTTAGTGTTATGATTAGGTTAGGTTTAGGGTAAGGTTTAGGGTTATTGTTAGGCTTAGGGTTATGTTTATGGCTAGGGTTGGATGATTGGATGATTTGTGTTAGGGTTATGGTTATGGATACAGTTAGGGTTAAGGTTAGTTTTAGGGTTAAGTTTATGGTTAGTGGTAGCATTAGGGTTAGGGTTAGGGTTAGGGTTAGTTTTAAGGTTAAATTAGGGTTAGCGACTTAGGGATACGGTGAGTGTTAGAGTGTTAGTTTTAGGGTTAGGGTTAAGTTTAAGGATAGGTTTAGGGTTAGGTTTAGGTTTAGGGTTAGGGTTAGGGTTAGTGTTAGTGTTAGTGTTAGTGTTAGTGTTAGTGTTAGTGTTAGAGCGTTAGAGGGATAGGGTTTGGGTTAGGCTTAGAGTTAGAGGGTTAGGGTGAGGGTTAAGGTTAGGTTTAGTGTAAGGCTTAGGTTTAGGATTAAGTTTAGTGTTAGGTTTAGCGTTACAGTTAGTATTAGGGTTAGGGTTATGGTTAGGTTTAGGGTTAGAGGGTTGGATGTTTAGGGGTAGGGTTCTGGGTATGGTTAGGTTTAGAGGGTTGGGATTAGCGACAGGGTTAGGTTTAGAGGGTTATGGTTATTCTTAGGGTCAGGGTTTGCATTAGGCTTAGAGGTTAGATATAGTGCTAGGGTTAGTGTTAGGGTTATGGTTATGGTTAGAGGATTAGAGTGTTACGTTTAGGGTTTGCGTTAGGCTTAGGGTTAGAGGCTTAGGGATAGGGTTAGGATTAGGGTGTTAGTTTTAGGGTTAGAGTTATGTTTAGGGTTAGGGTTAGGGTTAGAGGGTAAGAGGGTTAGGGTTCGGGTTAGTGTTAGGGATATGGTTAGCATTAAATGGTTTTTGTTAGGATTATGGTTAGGTTTAGGGTTCACGTTAGAGGATTATGGTTAGACTTATGGTTAGAGTGTTAGGTTTAGGGTTTGGGTTAGGGTAAGGGTTAGGGTTAGGGCTATGGTTAGACTATTGGATGGTTAGTGTCAGTGTTGTGGTTATGGATAGGTTTAGGGTTAGAGTTAGAGTTACTGTTACTCTTGGGGTTAGTGTTAATGTTTTTGTTAGGGTTTAGGGTTAGGGTTAGGGTTAGTGTTAGGGCTAGTGTTAGTGTTAGGTGTTAGGGTTAGGATTAGAGTTACAGTTTGGGATAGATTTAGTGTTATTGTTAGGTTAGGTTTAGGGTTAGTTTTGGGGTATGGGTAAGGTTTAGGTTAAGGTTTAGGTTTATGGTTAGGGTGAGGGTGAGTTTTAGGTTTGGGGTTACGTTTAGGGTGAGAGTGTTAGGGTTAGGGTTAGGGTTAGGGTTAGGTTTATGGTTAGGTTTAGTGTTAGCGTTTGAGTAAGTGTTAGGGTTAGGGTTAGGGTTATTTTTTGGGTTAGGGTAAAGTTTAGCATTAGGAATAGGTTTGGCTGACGGTTGTGTTTAGGGTTATGGTTAGGCTTAGGTTTAGGATTAGAAGGTAAGTGTTAGGGTTATGTTTAGAGAGTTAGAGTGTTAGGGTTAGGGTTAGGGTTAAGGTTAGGGTTAGAGGGTTACGGTTAGGGTAAGTGTTAAGGTTTGAGGGTTAGTGTTGGTGTTTGGGATAGAGGTTAGGGCTAGGGATAGGGTTAGGGTTAGGGTTAGAGTTAGGGTTAGTTTTCGGGTTACGTTTAGGGTTAGGGGTTAGGGTTAGGGTTAGGGTTAGGGTCAGTGTTAGGGTTAGTTTTAGGGTTAGGGTTAGAGTTAGGGTTAGTTTTAGGGTTAGTGTTAGGGTTTGGGTTAGTGTTAGGGTTGGGGTTAGGTTTAGAGTTAGGGTTAGTTTTAGGGTTAGTGTTAGGGTTTGGGTTAGTGTTAGGGTTAGGGTTAGGTTTAGGCTTAGGGTTGGGTTTAGTGTTAGTGTTGGTGTTAGAGCGTTAGAGGTTTAGGGTTCGGGATAGAGTCAGGCTTAGAGTTAGAGGGTTAGGGTTAGGGTTGAGGTTAGTTTAAGGGTAAGGCTTAGGTTTAGGTTTAGGGTTAGTGTTAGGATTAGCATTATGGTTAGTATTAGGGTTAGTGTTTGTTTTAGGTTTAGGGTTAGAGGGTTTGAAGTTTCTGGTTAGGGTTATGGTTATGGTTAGGTTTAGAGGGTTGGGGTTAACGTTAGGGTTAGTTTTAGAGGGTTAGGGTTTGTCTTAGGGTCAGGCTTAGCGTTAGAATTAGAGGTTAGGTTTAGTGTTAGGGTTAGGTATAGGGTTAAGGTTACGGTTATGGTCAGAGGGTTAGAGGTTACGTTTAGTGTTCAGGTTATGGTTACGGTTAGAGGCTTAGTGATACGGTCAGGGTTAGTGTGTTAGTGTTAAGGTTAGGTTTAGTTTTAGGGTTCGGGACAGGGTTAGGGTTAGAGCCTTAGAGATAGGGTAAGCCGTAGAGTGTTAGTTTTAGGGTTAGTGTTAGGTTTAGTGTTAGGTTTAGGGTTAGGAATAGAGGGTTAGAGGTTGGGGTTCGGATTAGTGTTAGGGATATGGTTAGCGTAAGAGGGTTATTGTTAGGATTAGGATTAGGGTCAGGGTTCACGTTAGAGTATTATGGTTAGACTTATGGTTAGAGGGTTAGGGTTAGGGTTCCGGTTAAGGTAAGGGTTAGGGTTAGGTTTAGGGTTAGGTTTAGGTTTAGCGTTAGGCTTAGGGTTAGGTTTAGGGCTAGTGTTAGACGATTGGATTGTTAGTGTTAGGGTTATGGTTATGGATAGGGTTAGGGTTAGAGTTAGAGTTACTGTTACTATTAAGGTTAGGGTTAATGTTTGTGTTAGGGTTTAGGGTTAGGGTTACTGTCAGGGCTAGTGTTAGTGTTAGGTGTTAGGTTTAGTGTTAGTATTTGAGTTACAGTTACGGTTAGATTTAGTGTTAGGTTTAGGGTTAGGTTTAGGGTTAGGGTTGGTGTAAGGGTGAGCTTTAGGTTAAGGTGTAGGGTTAGGGTTAGGGTGAGGGTTAGGGTTAGGGTTGGGGTTACATTTAGGGTGAGAGTGTTAGGGTTAGGTTTATGATTAAGGTTATGTTTATGGTTAGGGTTAGTGTTAGTTTTAGTGTTAGGGTTAGGGTTAGAGTAAGTGTTAGAGTTAGGGTTAGTGTTAGGTTTAGGGTAACGGTTAGGTTTAGGATTAGGTTTGGGTGACGGTTGGGTTTAGAATTATGGTTAGGCTTTGGGTTAGGATTATAGGGTAAGTGTTAGGGTTATTTTTAGAGAGTTACAGGGTTAGGGTTAGGGTTAGGGTTAAGGTTAGGTTTAGACGGTTACTGTTAGGGTTTGAGGGTTATTATTAATGTTAGGGTTAGAGGGTTAGGGCTAGGGATATGGTTTGGGTTAGGGTGAGAGTTAGGGTTAGTTTTAGGGTTAGGGTTAGAGTTAGGGTTTAGGGTTATTTTTAGGGTTAGTTTTAGGGTTAGGTTTAGTTTTAGGGTTAGTGTTAGTGTAAGGGTTAGGTTTAGGTTTAGGGTTAGGTTTAGTGTTAGTGCTAGGGTTAGAGCGTTAGAGGGTTAGGGGTAGGGTTAGGCTTAGGATTAGAGGGTTAGGTTTAGTGTTAAGGTTAGGTATAGTGTAAGGCTTAGGTTTAGGATTAGGGTTAGTGTTAGGGTCAGTGTTATGGTTAGCATTAGTGTTAGGGTTAGGGTTAGGTTAGAGTTAGAGGGTTGGAAGTTTAGGGTTAGGGTTATGGTTATGGTTAAGTTTAGAGGGTTGGGGTTAGCTTTAGGGTTAGGTTTAGAGGGTTAGTGTTGTTCTTAAGGTCAATGTTAGCGTTAGGTTTAGAGGTGACGTTTAGTGTTAGTTTTAGGTTTAGGGTTATTGTTAGGGTTAGAGGGTTAGAGGTTTAGGTTTAGGGTTCGTGTTAGGGTTATGGTTAGAGGCTTAGGGATAGGGTTCGTGTTAGAGTGTTAGTTTTAGGGTTAGAGTTAGGTTTAGGTTTAGGGTTAGGATTAGGGTTGAGGGTTTGAGCGTTAGGGTTCGGGTTAGTGTTAGGGATATGGTTAGCATTAGAGGGTTATTGTTAGGATTAGGGTTAGGGTTAGAGTTCACGTTAGAGAATTATGGTTAGACTTATGGTTTGAGGTTTAGGGTCTGGTTTCGGGTTAGGTTAAGGTTTAGGGTTAATGCTAGGGTTAGACGATTGGATGGTTTAGGGTTAGGGTTAGGGTTAGGGTTAGAGTAAGTGTTAGAGTTAGGGTTAGGGTTAGGGTTAGGGTTAGGGTTAGAGTAAGTGTTAGGGTTAGGGTTAGTGTTACTGTTAGGGTTAGAACATTAGAGGGTTAGGGTTAGGGATAGGGTTAGGCTTAGGTTTAGAGGTTTGGGTTAATGTTAGGGTTAGGGTTAGGTTAGGGCTAGTGTTAGGGTTAGTGTTAGTGTTAGGGTTAGAGCGTTAGAGGGTTAGGGTTAGGGATATGTTTAGGCTTAGGGTTAGAGGGTTAGGGTTAGGCTTAAGGTTAGGTTTAGTGTAAGGCTTAGGTTTAGGATTAGGTTTAGTGTTAGGGTTAGGGTCATTGTTAGTATTAGGGTTAGGATTAGGGTTAGGTTTAGGGTTAGAGTGTTCGATGTTTAGGGTTAGGGTTATGGTTGTTGTTAGATTTAGAGGGTTGGGTTTAGCGTTAGGGTGTGGTTAAGAGGATTATTGTTGGTCTTACGGTTAGGGTTAGCGTTTGGGTTAGAGGTTAGGTTTAGTGTTAGGGTTAGGGTTAGGGTTATGGTTAGTTTTAGAACGTTGGGGTTACCATTAGGGTTAGGTTTAGAGGGTTAGTGTTGGTCTTAGAGTCAGGGTTAGCATTAGGATTAGAGCTTAGGTTTAGTGTTAGGGTTAGGGTTAGGGTTATTTTTAGTGTCAGAGGGCTAGAAGTTAGCTTTAGGGTTCGGGTTAGGGTTAGCGTTAGAGGCTTAGGTATAGGGTTAATGTTCGAGTGTTAGTTTTAGGGTTAGGGTTAGTTTTTGGGTTAGGGTGAAGGTTAGGGTTAGAGGGTTAGAGGGTTAGGGTTTGGGTTAGTGTTAGGGATATGGTTAGTGTTAGAGGGTTATTGTTCGGATTAGCGTTAGGTTTAGGGTTCACGTTAGAACATTATGGTTAGACTTATGGTTAGAAGGTTAGGGTTTGGGTTCAAGTTAGGGTAAGGGTTAGGTTTAGGGTTAGGTTTAGGATTAGTGTTAGGCTTAGGGTTAGGTTTAGGGTTAGGGTTATGGTTAGGGTTATGGTTAGGTTTACGGTTAGGGTTAGGGTAGCGTTATGTTTAGGTGTTAGGTGTTAGGGATAGGTTTAGGGTTAAGCCGGGTTACTGTTAGGGTTAGGGTTCCGATTGGGTTTAGGGTTATGGTTATAGTTAGGGTTTGGGTTTATGGCTTAGGGTTAGGGTTAGGGTTTGTGTTAGGTTTAGGGATAGGACTAGGGTTACAATTAGGTTTAGGGTTAGGTTTAGATTTATCTTTAAGGTTAGGGTTAGGGTTAAAGTTTGGGGTTAGGGGTTAGGTTTAGGTTAGGGTTAGGATTTGTGTTAAGGTTAGAGTTTTATGGTTAGCGTTAGGGTTTAGGGTTAGTGTTTGGTTTAGGCATAGTGTTAGGGTTAGGGTTAGGGGTTAGGTGTTAGGAATAGGGTTACAGCTAGGCTTCGCGCTAATTTTACTCTTAAGCTTAAGATAAGGTATAGGGTTGGGTTTAGGTTTACCATTATGTTTAGGGTTAGTGTTAGGGTTAGGTTTTTGGTTAGGGTTAGAGTTAAAGATATTGTTAGGATTAGTTTTAAGGTACGGGTTAGGTTTATGGTTAGTGTTAGGGTTAGGGGTTAGGGTTAGGGTTAGAGATTAGGGTTAGTGTTAGTGTTAGGTCTAGGGTTAGTGTTAGGTTAGTGTTAGGGTTAAGGGTCAAGGTTAGGGTGAGGTGTTAGTGTTAGGGCTCGTGTTAGGGTTAGTGTTAGGTTTAAGGTTAGCGGTATGAGTTAACTTTAGTGTTAGGGTTAAGGTAGGTTTACGGTTATGGTAAGCGCTAGGGTTAGCTTGAGGTTTATGGTTAGAAGTTAGGTTTAGTGTTAGTGTTAGGGTTAGGGTTAGTGTTAGGTTTAGGGGTAGGTGTAGGTTTAGGGTTAGGGTTAGGTTTAGGGTTAGAGGTTCAATTTGGGGTTAGTGTTAGGGGTGGTTTATTTTTAGAGTTTGGGATTGGGTAAGCGTTAGGGTTAGGGTTAGGTTTAGGGTTAGGTTTACTGTTAGGGTTATGGTTAGGTTTATGGTTGAGGTAGCATTAGGTTTAGGGTTAGGGTTATGTTTAGTGTTAGCTTTAGGTTTAGGTTTAGGGGTCAGCAGTTAGATATAGGATTACGGTTAGGTAGAGGGGTAAGCTTAGAGTTAGGGTTAGCTTTTTGGTTAGGGTTAGGATTAGGATTATTGTTAGGGTTTAGGTTTAGGGTTAGAGTTAGGGTCAGGGTTACGTTCAGGGTTAAGGTTAGCATATAGTTTAGGTTAGGATTAGGTTTACAGGTTAGGTGTTAGGAATAGTTTTCGGGTTAGGCTTTTGTTTAGGGTTAGGGTTACAGTTATTGTTAGGATTAGGGTTATCGTTAGGGTTAGCTTAGCGTTGGGTTTAGGTGTTTGATGTTAGGGATAGGATTATAGTTTGGCTTCGGGTTACTGTTAGGTTTAGGGTTACGATAGGATTTGGGGTTAGGATTTGGGCAGGGTTAGGGTTTGGGGGTAGGGTTAGAATTAGGTTTAGGTTTTGGGTTAGGTTTAGGGTTGGGGCTATGGTTACGTTTAGGTTTAGTGTTAGGTTTAGGGTTAGGTGTAGGGTTAGTGTTAGTTTTAGGGTTTGGGTTAGGGTTAGGGTTAAGGATAGGGTTAGGTTAGTTTTAGGGTGAGGGTTAGGTTTAGGGTTAGTGTTAGGTTTAGGTTTACGGTTAGGGGTTAGGAGTTAGGGATAGGGTTCGGTTTAGGGTTAGTGTTATGGTTAGTGTTAGGGTTAGTTTTAGGTTTAGGGTAAGTATTAGGGTTCGAGTTAGGCTTTAGGGTTAGGGTTAGGTTTAGTGTTAGGGTTAGGGTTAGGGTTTGGGTTAGTGTTAGGGTTTTATGGTTACGGTTAGACTTAGGTTTAGGGTAAGGGTTTGGGTTACGGGTTAGGTTTAGTGTTTGGCTTACGGTTACGTTTAGGGTTAGGGTTAGTTTTATAGTTAGGGGTTCCAATTCTGGTTAGAGTTAACTTTAAGGATAGTGTTAGGGTTACGTTTAGGGCTTGGTTTAGTGTTAGGTTTAGGGTTATGGTTAGGGTTAGGCTTTAGGTTAGGATTAGAGGTTAGATTAAGGATTAGGTTTAGGGTTAGTGTTAGGTTTAGGGTTTGGTCTTAGGTTTAGGTTTCGGGTTAGTGTTAGCATTAAAGTTAGGTTTAGGGTTAGGGATAGAAGGTACTTTTAGGGTTAGTGTTACGGTTAGGGTTAGGCTTTGGGTTAGTGTTAGGGTTAGGCATAGGGTAAGGGTTAGGTTTAGATTTAGTGTTAGTGTTAGGGTTAGTGTTAGTGTTAGTGTTAGTGTTTTAGTGTTAGTGTTAGTGTTAGTGTTAGTGTTAGGGTTGGGGTTAGAGTTTGGTTTACAGTTAGAATTAGGGTTAATGTTAGGTTTAGGTTTAGGTTTAGGTTTAGGTTTAGGTTTAGGGGTTAGGAATTAGGTATAGGGTTATGGTTATGGTTAGGGTTAAGGTTAGTGTTAGGGTTAGTTTTAGGATTAGGGTTAGGATTAGTGTTAGGGTTAGGGTTAGGTTAAGGTTAGGTTTAGGTTTAGGGTTAGGGTTAGAAGTTAGGTTTAGTGTTAGTGTTAGGTTCAGGGTTTGGGCCTATGTTTACGGTTAGGGTTAGTGTTAGTGTATTGTTAGGTTTAAGGTTAGAGTTAGAAGCTACTTTTAGGGTTAGGGTTAAGGTTAGGGTTAGGTTAGGGTTAGTGATAGGGTAAGGGTTAGTGATAGGTTAAGTGTTAGTTTTATAGTTAGATTTAGTGTTAGGGTTAGGGGTTTACTGTTAGGGATAGGGTTAGTGTTAGACTTCGGATTACTTTTAGTGTTAGTGTTATGATTAGGTTTAGTTTTAGGGTTAGGTTTAGGGTTAGGGTTCAGGTTAAAGGTTAGGGATAGGGTATGGGTTAGGGTTAGGGTTAGTGTTTGGTTTAGGGTTAGGTGTTATGTGTTAGGTATAGGGTTAGTGTTAGGCTTTGGGTTACTTTTAGTGTTAGCTTTATGATTAGGTTTAGGTTTAGGGTTAGGTTTAGTGTTAAGTTTAGGGTTAGCTGTTGGGTTAGTGTTAGGTTTAGGGTTAGTGTTAGTGTTAGGGTTAGGGTTAGGCTTAGGTTTAGGTTTAGGTTTTGGGTTAGGTTTAGTGTTATGCTTAGGGTTAGGCTTAGGTTTAGGTTTAGGTTTTGGGTTAGGTTTAGTGTTAGGGTTAGGGGTTAGGTTTTAGGGTTTGGGTTAAGTTTAGGATTAGTGTTATGGTTAGGATTAGGGTTAGGGTTAGCATTATAATTAGATTTAGGTTTAAGGTTAGCATTAGGGTTACGCTTAGGTTTAGGGTTGGAGTGAGGTTTAGAGTTAGTGTTAAGGAGAGTGTTAGGGTAGGATTAGGTTTAGGTGTTAGTTGTTAGGGATAGGATTACTGTTATGTTTAGGGTTTGGTTTAGGTTTAGGTTTAAGCTTAGCCTTAGGGTTACTTTTAGGGTGAGGTTTAAGTTTATGGTTAGTGTTAGGGTTAGAGTTTAGGGTTAGGGTTTGAGTTAGGCTTGGGGTTACTGTTAGAGGTTAGGGTTAGAGTTAGTGTTAGTGTTAGGTATAGGGTTAGGGCTTAGGTTTAGGATTAGGGTTAGTGTTAGGGTTAGAGCTAGGGGTCAGGGTTAGGGTTAGGGGTTAGGGTTATGGTTAGTGTTAGGGTTCGGGTTTGGGTTAGGGTTAGGGTTAGTGTTATGGGTTCGGTTTAGGGTTAGGTTTCAAATTAGGGTTAGGGTTATGGTAAGTGTTACGCTTAGGTTGAGGTTTAGGTTTAGGGTTAGGGTTAGGTTTAGAAGTTAGTTTTAGTGTTAGTGTTAGCGTTACATTTAGGGTTAGTGTTAGTGTTAAGGTTAGGGTTATGGTTAGAGATAGAGTTAGGGTTTGGTTTATGGTTCAGGTTGCAGGGTTTGTGTTAGGGTTAGGGTTATTGTTATGGTTAGGGTTAGTGTTATTGTGAGGTTTAGGTTTAGGATTAGGTGTCAGGGTTAGTGTCAGTGTTATGGATAGAGTTAGGGGTTCGGGTTATAGTTAGGGTTAGCGTTAATGTTTGGGTTATGGTTAGAGGTAACAGAAGTTAGGTTAAAGGATAGGGTTAGAGTGAAGGTTATTGTTAGGTTAGGGTTAGGGTTAGGGTTAGGTTTAGGGTTAGGTTTAGTGTTAGATTTATGTTTAGGGTTAGTGTTAGGGTTAGAATTTAGGGTTAAGTTTAGCGTTAGAGTTCGAGTTATGTTTAGGGTTTGGTTTAGTGTTAGGTTAGCATTAGGTTTAGCCTTGGGTTAGGGTTATGATCAGGTTGAGGTTTAGGTTTAGGGTTAGGTTTAGGGTTAGTTTTAGAGTTAGCGTTAGGTTTAGTGTTAGGGTTACAGGTTAAGTTTTAGGGATAGTGTTAGTGTTAGGCTTCGGTTTACGGTTAGGGTTAGGTGTATGTATAGGTTTAGGGTTAGGGTTAGGTTTAGCGTTAGGTTTAGGGTTACAGTTAGGGTTAGTGTTAGGGTTAAGCTTAGGGTTAGGTTTAGGGTTAGAAGTTTGTATTAGTGTTAGTTTTAGGGTTAGGTCTTAGCATTAGTGTTAGGGTCAATGTCAGGATTAGGGCTAGGGGTCAGGGTTAGGATTAGGCATTAGGCATACGGTTAGTGTTACGGTTAGGGTTAGCATTAAGGTTAGAGTTAGAGTTACCGGTATGGGTTAGGTTAATGTCAGGGTTAATGTTAATGTTAGGGTTATGGTAAGTATTAGGGTTATGTTGAGGTTTAGCATTAGGTTTAGGTTTAGTGTTAGAAGTTAGTTTTAGTGTTAGTGTTAGGGTTAGGTTTAGGGTTAGGGTTAGAGTTAGGGTTAGGTTTGGGGTTAGCATTAGGTTTAGTTTTAGGGCTAGGTTTAGTGTTCGTTTTAGGTTTAGGTTAGGGGTTAGGAATTATGGATAGGGTTAGGGTTAGGCTTAAGGTTACTATTAGGGTTAGTTTTATGGTTAGGGTTAGGGTTAGCATTAGGGTTAGGGTTAGGGTTAGGTTAGGGTTGTTTTAGGGTTAGAGTTAGGGTTAGGGTTAGGGTTAGGCTTAGTTTTAGTTTTAGGGATAGGGTTAGGTTTTGGCTTAAGGTTAGGCTTAGGGATAGGTTTATTTTTGGATTTAGGGTTAGGTTTAGGATTTGTGTTATGGTTAGGGTTAGTATTAAGGTTAGGTTTAGCGTTACGGTTAGGGTTAGTGTTAGGTTTAGGGTTATGGTTGGTTAGGGTTATGGTTAGGTTTAGGGTTAGGGTTTAGAGTTAGATGTGATTGTTATGTTTAGGGTAAGGTGTAGAGTTTACGGTTAACTTTATTGTTAGGGTTTATGTATAGGGTTAGGGTTAAAAGTTAGGGTTTTGGTTAGTGTTAGGGTTTGGGTTACGGTTAGTGTTATGGTTATGTTCGGGTTAGGTTTAGGGGTTATATGTTAGGGATAGGCTCAGGGTTAGGCTTCGGATTATTGTTAGGTTTCCAGTTACGATTAGGTTTAGGCTTAGGGTTGGGGTTAGCTTAGAGGTTAGTGTTAGGGTTAGGGTTAGTTTTATGGTTAGTGTTAGGATTAGCTTAGGGTTAGATTTAAGTGTTAGGTGTTAGGAATAGAGTCAGGGTTAGGCATTTGGATTACGGTTAGAGTTCGGGTTATGATTAGGTTTAGGGATTGCATTAGGGTGCGGCTTAGGTTTAGGATTACAGTTAGAGTTAGTGTTAGCATTTGGATTAGGGTTAGGAGTTAGGTGTTAAATATATGTTTAGCGTTATGGTTTGGGTTACAGTTATGGTTAGGGTTACATTAAGGGTTACAGTTAGGGTTAGGCCGTAGGGATAGGGTTAGTGTTAGGGTTAGGGTTAGGGTCAGGGGCTAGTTTTATGGTCAGGGTTGGGGTTATGCTAAGGCTTAAGGTTAGGGGTACAGATTAGGGTTAGTGTTCGGGTTAGGGTTAGGGTGAGGTTTAGTTTTAGGGATTTGGTTTAGGGTTATGGCTAGCATTAGTGTTAGGCTCAGTATTAGGTTTAGGGTTAGGGATTGGTTTAGGTTTAGGGTTAGGTTTATTGTTAGGGTTATTGTTTCGGATAGGGTTGGGGTTAGGTTTAGGGTTAAGGATAGGCTTAGGGTTAGGGTTAGGGTTTAGGGTTAGTGTTAGGGTTAGGGATAGGTTTAGCATATAGTGTTACTGTTAAGGTTAGGGTTAGGTTTAGGGTAAGGAATATGTTAGGGTTAGGGTTAGGGTTATTCTTATGTTTAGGTTTAGGGCTAGGAATACGGTTAGGGATAGTGTTAGGGTTAGGGTTAGGGTTAGAGTTTAGCTATAGGGTTAGTTTTGGGGTTAGTGTTACATTTAGCTTTAGGGTTAGGGATAGGGGAAAGGTTAGGATTAGGGTTAGAAGTTAGAGTTATAGTTAGAGTTATGGTTACAGTTAGGGTTAGGGTTATGGTTAAAGTTAAGGTTAGAGTTACAGTTAGTGTTAGATTTAGGGTTAGGGTTAGGGATAGGGTACAGATTCGGGTTAGGTTTAGGGTTAAGGATAAGCTTAGGGTTAGGGTTAGAGTTTAGAGGTAGGGTTAGGATAAGGCTTAGTGTTAGATTATGTTTTAGGGTTATGTTTAGGGCTTAGATGTTAGGGATAGGGTTCATGTTAGGCTTCGAGTTATTGTTAAGATTAAGGTTATGATTATATTTAGGGTTAATTTTAGTTTAGTGTTAGCTTCAGGTTTATGGTTAGGGTTAGTGTTAGTTTTAGGGTTAGGGTGAGGTGTTATGTGTCAGTGATATGGTTAGTCTTAGGGTTAGTTTTATGGTTAGTGTTAGGGTTAGGGTTTAGGGTTTGTGTTAAGGTTAGGGTTAGGGTTTAGGGTTTTGTTAGGGTTAGCGTTAGGGGTAGGGTTAGGATTAGGTTTAGGCTAGGTTTAGATTTAGGGTTAGGGATAGGATTAGGGTTAGTTTGAGGTTTAGGCTTAGAGTTAGGGTTACGTTTAAGTTTAGGATTTGAGTTAGGGATAGGGTTAGGTTTTCGGATAGTGTTTGATTTACAGTTACAGTTTAGGGTTATGGTTAGGGTTATGGTTAGGGTTAGGGTTGTGGTTAGAGGTTAGTGTTAGGGTTAGAATTAGTGTTAGTGTTTTGGTTAGGGTTAGGGTTAGGGTTACAGTTAGTGTTAAGCCTAGGTTATGGTTAGGTTTAAGGGTTAGGTGTTAGGGATAGGGTCAGGGTTAGGCTTCAGATTACACTTAGGTTTAGGGTTACAATCAGGTTTAGGTTTAGGGTTAGGGTTAGGGTTACAGTTTTATGGTTATGGTTAGGTCTAGTGTTTAGACTTAGGGTTAGGTTTAGGCTTATTGTTAGGGCTTAAATGTTAATGATGGGGTTAAGGTTACGCTTTGGGTTATGGTTAGGGTTAGGGTTATGATTAGGTTTAGGGTTATGGTTATGGTTAGGGTTAGGACTAGGGTTAGGTTTAGGTTTTGGATTAGCATTAGAATCAGTGTTAGATATTAGAGTTACTTTTATCGATAGGGTTGGTTTTAAAGTTACAGTTTATTGTTACATTTAGTTTTAGTGTTAGGGTTAGGGTTATGGTCAGAGTTTAGCGTTATGGTTAGTGTTAGGATTAAGGTTAGGGTTAGGGTTAGAGATAGGGTTAGAGATTAGCATTAGATTTAGTGTTAGGGTTAGTGTTAGGGTTTAGGGTTAGTGTTAGGGTTATGGTCACAGTTAGGTCTAAAAGATAGGGTTAGTGTTAGGGGCTTGTTTTAGGGTTAGGATTAGGGTGAGGTTTAGGGTTAGGATTTGGGTTAGTGTTAGGGTTAGGGTTAGCGTTAGGGATAGGGTTAGCGTTATGTTTATGATTATGGTTATGGTTAGGTTTAGAATTTAGGGTTAGCATTAGTTTTCGGTTTAGTGTTCCGTTTAAGGTTACGGTTAGGTTAGTGTTCACTTTAGGGGTTTGTGTTACGGTTAGGGTTAGCATTATGATAAAGGTTACGGTTCGGGTGATGGTTTAGGTTTATTGTTCGAGTTAGGGTTAGGTTTAGGGTTAGGTTTAGGGTGAGTGTTAAGGGTTAGTGTTAGTGTTAGGGTTAGGGTTAGTGTTAGTGTTAGGTTCAGTATTAGGATTAGGTTTAGGCATAAGTTTACTGTTAGGGTTAGGTTTAATGTTAGGGTTAGTGTTAGGGATAGTGTTAGGGTCAGGTTTAGGGTTAGGGTTATGGTTAGGGGTTAGGGTTACGGTTAGGGTTATGGGTTATTGTTAGGGTTGGGGTTAGGGTTAATGTTAGTGTTAAGTTTAGGGTTAGTGTTAGGGTTAATGCTAGGTATACGGTTCAGGATAGTATTAGGGTTATTGTTAGGATGAAATTTGGGGATTAGTGTTAGGGTTAGGTTTAGGGTTAGTGTTAGGTGTTAGGTGTGTGGGACACGGTTAGCGTTAGCATTACGGTTAGGGTTATGGTTACGTTTAGGTTTACAGATAGGGTTGAGCTTAGTTTTAGGGTTAGTTGTTAGGGTTAGCGTTATGGATTAGGGTTGGGTTAGGCTTAGGTTTCGAAATCAGGATCAGGTTAGGGTTAGGGTTATGGTTAGGGTTAACTTTATGGTTTGGTGGTAGAGGTTAGAATTAGGGTTAGTGTTAGAGTTTGGTTTAGGTTTAGGATTGCGGTTAGGGTTGTTATTAGGATTAGGGTTAGGGTTAGGGTTATGCTTAGGGTGAGGATTAGGGTTAGGTTTAGCATTAGGTTTAGGATGTGGGTTAAGTTTAGGGTAAGGTTTTCGGTTCGGGTTAGGGTTACTGATAGGTTTAGGATTAGGGTTAGGGGTTAGGTGTTATGATATGGTTAGTGTAGCCTTCAGGTTACGGTTATGTTTAGGGTTATGAATAGGTTTAGGGTTAGGTTAGTGTGATCATTAGTTCTAGGGTTAGTGTTGGGTTTAGTGTTAGGTTTAGGGTTAGTGTTAGGGGCTAGGTATTAGGTATACAGTTAGGGTTAGGGTTAGGGTTAGTGTTAAGGTTAGGTTGATGGTTAGTTTTACTGTTAGGGTTAGTGTTAGTGTTAGGGTTACGGTTATTATTATATTTAGGATTAGGGTTAGGTTTAGGTTTAGGTTCAGGTTTAGTGTGAGGGTTAGTTTGAGGGTTAGGGTTAGGTTTAAGATTTTGGTTAGGTTTAGGGTTCAGTTTATTTTTAGGTTTGGGTTAGGGTTAGGGTTAGGGTTAGCTTTTCGGTTAGGGTTAGGGTTTTATTGTTAGGGTTATGCTTAGAATTTTGAGTTAGGGTTAGGATTAGGTTTAGGGTTAGAGTTATGTTTAGGGTTATGTTTAGGGCTTAGATGCTAGGGATAAGGTTAAGGTTAGGCTACGGGTTACGTTTAGGGTTAGGGTTATTATAAAGTTTAGGGTTAGGGTTAGATTTAGTGTTAGGTTCAGTTTTATGTTTAAGGTTACTGTTAGGGTTAGGGGTTGGGTGTTAGGGATATGGTTCGTTTCAGGGTTAGTTTTATGGTTAGGGTTGGGTTATGTTTAGAGTTAGGGTTACAGTTAGGGTTATGATTAGGGTTAGGGTTAGTGTTAGGGTTAGTGTTAAGGTTTTGGTTAGGGTTAGGTTTAGGTTTAGGTTTAGACTTAGTTTTAGGGATAGCGATAGTGCTAGGGTTAGGCTTAAGCTTAGGGTTAGGGTTAGGGTTATGGTTAATGTTAGGGCTAGTGTTATGGTTCGGTTTAGGGTTAGGTTAGTGTTAGATTCAGGGGTTAGGTGTTATGGATAGGGTCAGTATTAGGCTTTGAATTATGGTTAGGGTTCGGGTTACGATTAGGTTTAGGGTTAGGGTTAGGGTTAGTGTTAGGGTTAGGGATAGGCCTTAGTAATAGGGTTAGTGTTAATGTTAGGTCTAGTGTTATGTTTAGGTTTAGGTTAGGGGCTAGGAATTAGGGATAGGGTTAGGGTTAGGGTAGAGTTAAGGTTAGTTTTAGGGTTAGTTTTAGGGTTAGGGTTAGGATTAGCGTTAGAGTTAGGGTTAGCATTAGAGTTAGCGTTAGATTTGATATAGGTTTAGGCTTAGGCTTAGGCTTACTTTTAGGATTAGGGATATGGTTAGGTTTTGGCTTAAGTTTAGCCTTAGGGTTAGTGTTATTGTTGGATGTAGGGTTAGGGTTAGGATTTGTGTTATGGTTAGGGTTAGTATAGGGTTAGTGTTAGCGTTACTGTTAGTGTTAGCATTAGGTTTAGCGTTAGGGTTATGGTTAGGTTTTTGGTTAGGGGTTAGAGTTAGATATGAAGGTTATGGTTAGGGTTAGGTGTCGAGTTTAGTGTTAAGTTTATTGTTAGGGTTATGGTTAGGGTTAGGGTTAAAGTTAGGGTTTGGGTTAGTGTTAGGGTTTGTGTTACGGTTAGTGTTATGGTTAGGTTCGGGTTAGGTTTAGGGGTTATGTGTTAGGGATAGGCTCAGGGATAGGCTTTGGATTATGGTTAGGTTTCCAATTAAGATTAGGTTTAGGCTTAGGGTTAGGGTTAGAGTTAGAGGTTAGTGTTAGGGTTAGGGTTAGTTTTAGGATTAGTGTTAGGGTTAGCTTAGGTTTAACTTAGGGTTAGATTTAAGTGTTAGGTGTTAGGGATAGAGTCAGGGTTAGGCTTTTGGATTACGGTTAGAGTTCGGGTTAAGATTAGGTTTAGGGTTTGCATTAGGGCTCGACTTAGGGTTAGGATTGCAGTTAGAATTAGTGTTAGCATTTGGATTAGGGTTAGGATTTTGTTGTTAAGTATATGTTTAGGGTCATGGTTTGGGTTACGGTTAGGGTTAGGGTTACATTAAGGGTTACAGTTAGGGTTAGTGTTAGTGTTAGGGTTAGGGTTAGACCTTAGTAATAGGGTTAGTGTTAATGTTAGGTTAAGTGTCAGGGGCTAGTTTTATGATCAGGGTTGGGGTTATGCTAAGGCTTAAGTTTAGGGGTATAGATTAGGGTTAGTGTTCGGATTAGGGTTAGGTTTAATTTTAGGGGTTTGGGATAGTGGTACGGCTAGCATTAGTGTTAGGTTCAGTATTACGATTAGGGTTAGGGATAGGTTTAGGTTTAGGGTTAGGGCTATTGTTAGGGTTTTTGTTACGGATAGGGTTGGGGTAAGGTTTAGGTTTAAGGATAGGCTTAGGGTTAGGGTTAGGGTTAGGGTTTAGGCTTAGTGTTAGGATTAGGTTTAGGCTAGGTTTAGATTTAGGTTTAGGGATAGGGTTAGGAATAGTTTTAGGTTTAGGCTTAGGATTACGGTTAGGGTTACGTTTAGGTTTAGGATTTGAGTTAGGGTTAGGGTTAGGTTTTCGGATAGGGTTAGATTTACAGTTACAGTTTAGGGTTATGGTTAGGGTTAGGGTTATGCTTAGAGGTTAGTGTGAGGGTTAGCGTTAGGGTTAGTGTTATGGTTAGGGTTCGGGTTAGGGTTACAGTTAGTGTTAAGCCTAGGTTATGGTTAGTTTTAGGGGTTAGGTGTTAGGGACAGGGTCAGGGTTAGGCTTCGGATTACACATAGGTTTAGGGTTACTATTAGGTTTAGGTTTAGGGTTAGGTTTAGGGCTACGGATTTATGGTTATGGTTAGGTCTAGTGTTTAGACTTAGGGTTAGGTTTAGGCTTAGTGTTAGAGTTAGGTTTTGGCTTATTGTTAGGGCTGAAATGTTAGCGATAGGGTTAAGGTTACACTTTGGGTTACAGTTAGGGTTAGGGTTATGATTAGGTTTAGGGTTATGGTTATGGTTAAGGTTTAGTGTTAAGGTTGGGGTAAGGGTAAGTTTTAGGTTAAGGGTTAGGTTTAGGGTTAGGTGAGGGTTAGGGTTAGGTTTGGGGTTACGTTTAGGGTGAGAGTGTTAGGGTTAGGGTTATGGTTAGGGTTAGGTTTATGGTTAGGGTTAGTGTTAGGGTTAAGGTTAGGGTTAGGGTTAGGGTTAGAGTAAGTGTTAGGGTTAGGATTAGTGTTAGGGTTAGGGTAACGGTTAGGTTTAGGATTAGGTTTGGGTGACGGTTGGGTTTAGGATTATGGTTAGGCTTAGGGTTAGGATTAGAGGGTAAGTGTGAGGGTTATGCTTAGAGATTTAGAGGGTTAGGGTTAGGGTTAGGGTTAAGGTTAGGGTTAGAGGGTTATGTTTTAGGGTTAGTGTTATGGTTTGAGGGTTAGTATTAGTGTTAGGGATAGAGGGTTAGGGCTTGGGATAGGATTAGGTTTAGGGTTAGAGTTAGGGTTAGTTTTAGAGTTAGCCTTAGGGTATAGGGTTAGGGTTAGGGTTAGGGCTAGGGTTAGTTTTAGGGTTAGGGTTAGGGTTAGGGTTAGGGTTAGGGTTAGTGTTAGTGTTAGGGTTAGGGTTAGGGTTAGGGTTAGGGTTAGTGTTAGTCTTAGTGTTAGTGTTAGTGTTAGTGTTAGTGTTAGGGTTAGAGCATTAGAGGAATAGGGTTAGGTGTAGTGTTAGGCTTAAGGTTAGAGGGTTAGGGTTAGGGTTAGGGTTAGGGTTAATGTTAAGTTTAGTGTAAGGCTTAGGTTTAGGATTAGGGTTAGTATTAAGGTTAACTTTGCGGTTGGTATTAGGGTTAGGGTTAGGGTTAGGTTTAGGTTTAGAATGTTGGATGTTTAGGGTTAGGGATATGGTTATGGTTAGGTTTAGAGGGTTGGGGTTAGTGTTAGGGTAAGGTTTAGAGGGTTAGGGTTGGTCTTATGTTCAGGGTTAGCTTTAGGGTTAGAGGTTAGGTTTAGTGTTACTGTTAGGTTTAGGGTAAGGGATATAGTTAGGGTTAGAGGGTTCGAGGGTTAGGTTTAGGGTTCGGGTTAGGGTTATAGTTAGAGTCTTAGGGATAGGGTTAGGGTTAGAGTGTTAGTTTTAGGGTTAGGGTTAGGTTTAGGTTTAGGGTTAGGGTTAGAGGGTTGGGGTTCTGGTTAGTGTTAGGGATATTGTTAGCATTAGAGGGTTTTTGTTAGGATTAGGGTTAGGGTTCGCGTTAGAGGATTATGGTTAGACTTATGGTTAGAGGGTTAGGGTTAATGTTCGGTTTAGGATAAGGGTTAGTGTTAAGGCTAGGGTTAGACGATTGGAAGGTTAGTGTTAGGGTTATGGTTATGGTTAGGGTTAGGGTTAGAGTTAGAGTTACTGTTACTGTTAGGGTTAAAGGTTAAGGTTTGTGTTAGAGTTTAGGGTTAGGGTTAGTGTTAGGGCTAGGGTTAGTGTTAGGTGTTAGGGTTAGGGTTAGGGTTATAGTTACAGTTAGGGTTAGTTTTAGTATTAGGGTTAGGTTAGGTTTAGTGTTAGGTTTGGGGTAAGTGTAAGGTTTAGGTTAAGGTTTAGGTTTAGTGTTAGGGTGAGGCTTAGGGTTAGGTTTGGGGTTATGTTTAGGGTGAGAGTGTTAGGGTTAGGGTTATGGTTAGGGTTAGGTTTATGGTTAGGTTTAGTGTTAGTGTTACGGTTAGGTTTAGGGTTAGAGTAGGTGTTAGGGTTACGGTTAGTGTTAGGGGTTAGGGTAATGTTTACGGTTAGAATTAGGTTTGGGTGACGGTTGGGTTTAGGGTCATGGTTATGCTTAGGGTTAGGATTAGAGGGTAAGTTTTAGGGTTATGTTTAGAGAGTTAGAGGCTTAGGGTTAGGGTTGAGGTTAAGGTAAGGGTTAGTGTGTTACGGTTAGGGTTAGTGTTAGGGTGTGAGAGTTTGTATTAATGTTAGGGTTAGAGGCTTAGGGCTAGGGATAGGGTTATGATTAGGTTTAGCGTTAGGGTTAGTTTTAGGGTTAGGGTTATGGTTAGGTTTAGGGTTTAGGGTTAGAGTTAGGGTTTAGGGTTAGGGTTAGCGTTAGGGTTAGTATTAGTTTTAGGTTTAGGGTTAGTGTTAGGGCTAGTGTTAGATTTAGGGTTAGGTTTATTGTTAGTGTTAGAGGGTTAGGGTTAGGGATAGGGTTAGGCTTAGTGTTAGAGGGTTAGGGTTAGGTTTAGGGTTAGGGTTATGGTTAGGGTCAGTGGGTTTGAGGTTAAGTTTAGGGTTCGTGTTTGGCTTAGGGTTAGAGGCTTAGGGATAGGTTTAGGGTTAGAGTGTTAGTTTTAGGGTTAGGGTTAGGTTTATGGTTAGGGTTAGGGTTAGGGTTAGGGTTAGGGTTAGAGGGTTAGAGGGTTAGAGTTCAGATTAGGGTTAGGGATATGGTTAGCCTTACAGTGTTATTGATAGCATTAGGGCTAAGGTTAGGGTTCACGTTAGAGGATTATGGTTAGACTTATGATTATCGGGTTAGGTTTAGGGTTCGGGTTAAGATAACTTTTCGGGTTAGGTTTAGGGTTAGGTTTAGGGTTAGCGTTAGGCTTAGGATTAGGTTTATGGCTAGGGTTAGACGATTGGATGGTTAGTGTTAGAGTTATGGTTATGGATAGGGTTAGGGTTAGAGTTGGAGTTACTGTTACTGTTAGGGTTAGGGTTAAGGTTTGTGTTAGGGTTTCGGGTTAGGGTCAGTGTTAGGGCTACGGTTAGTGTTAGGTGTTAGTGTGAGGGTTAGGGTTAGAGTTACAGTTAGGGTTAGATTTAGTGGTAGAGTTAGGTTAGTTTTAGGGTTGGTTTGGGGTAAGTGTAAGGTTTAGGTTAGGGTGTAGGGTTAAAGTTAGGTTTTCGGGTTAGTGTTAGGGTTAGCGTTAGGGTTTAGCGTTAGGGTTAGGGTTAGAGTTAGGCTAGTGTTAGGGTTAGGGTTAGTGTTAATATTAGGGTTAGAGCATTAGAGGGTTAGGGTTAGGGATTGGGTTAGGCTTAGGTTTAGAGGATTAGGGTTAGTGTTAGGGTTAGAGTTACGTTTAGGGTTAGGGTTATGTTTAGTGTTAATGTTAGGGTTAGAGAGTTAGGTTCTTAGGGTTAGAAATAGGGTTAGACTTTGGGTTAGAGTGTTACGGTTAGGGTTAAGGTTAGGTTTCGGGTAAGGCTTAGGTTTTAGATTAGGGTTAGTGTTAAGGTTAGCATTATGGTTAATATTATTGTTAGAGTTAGCGTTAGGTTTAGGGTTAGAGGGATGGATGTTTAGGGTTAGGGTTATGGTTATGGTTAGGATTAGAGGGTTGGGGTTAGCGTTAGGGTTAGGTTTATAAGGTTTGTGTTGGTCTTAGGGTTAGTGTTAGTGTTAGGTTTAGAGGTTAGGTTTAGTGTTAGGGTTAAGGTTGGGGTTATGGTTAGGGTCAGTGGGTTAGAGGTTAGGTTTAGGGTTCGGGTTAGGTTTAGGGTTAGAGGCTTATTGATAGGGTTAGGTTTAGAGTGTTAGTTTTAGCGTTAGGGTTAGGTTTATGGTTAGGGATAGGGTTAGCGTTAGAAGATTAGAGGGTTAGGGTTCGGATTAGTGTTAGAGATATGCTTAGCATTAAAGGGTTATTGTTAGGAATAGGGTTAGGGTTAGTGTTCACGTTTAGAGGATTACGGTTAGACTTTTGGTTAGAGGGTTAGGGTTATAGTTCGAGTTAGTGTAAGTGTTAGGGTTAGGTTTAGGGTTAGGTGTAGGTTTAGCGTTATGCTTAGGGTTACTTTTAGGGCTAGGGTTAGACGATTGGATGGTTAGTGTTAGGGATATGGTTATGGGTATCTTTAGGGTTATAGTTAGAGTTACTGTTACTGTTAGGGTTAGGATTAATGTTTGTGTTAGGGTTTAGGGTTTGGGTTAGTGTTAGGTGTTAGGGTTAGGGTTAGGGTTAGAGTTACTGTTAGGCTTAGATTTAGTGTTAGGTTTAGGTTAGGGATAGGGTTAGGATTGGGGTAAGGGTAAGGTTTAGGTTAAGGTGTAGGGTTAGGTTTAGTGTGAGGGTTAGGGTTAGGGTTAGGGTTAGGTTTAGGTTTGGGGTTACGTTTTGGGTGAGAGTGTTAGGGTTAGGGTTATGGTTAGGGTTAGGTTTATAGTTAGGGTTAGTGTTAGTGTTAGGGTTAGTGTTAGGGTTAGAGTAAGGGTTAGGGTTAGGGTTAGGGTTAGTTTTACAGTTAGGGTTAGTGTTAGTGTTAGGGTTAGAGTAAGTGTTGGGTTTAGGGTTAGTGTTAGGTTTAGGGTAACGGTTAGGGTTAGGATTAGGTTTGAGTGATGGTTGGGTTTAGGGCTATGGTTAGGCTTAGGGTTAGGATTAGAGTGTAAGTGTAAGGGTTATGTTTAGAGAGTTAGAGGGTTAGGGTTAGGGTTAGGGTTCAGATTAGGGTTAGAAGGTTATGGTTAGGGTTAGTGTTAGGGTTTGAGGGTTATTATTAGTGTTAGTGTTAGGGATACAATTAGGGTTAGGTTTAGAGTTAGGGTTAGTTTTAGGGTTAGGTTTAGGGTTAGTGTTAGGGTTAGCATTATTTTTAGTTTTAGGGTTAGGGTTAGGGTTAGAGGCTTAGGGATAGGGTTAGGGTTAGAGTGTTAGTTTTAGGGCTAGGGTTAGGTTTAGTGTTTGGGTTACAGGGTTAGAATGTTAGGGTTCGGGTTAGTGTTACGGATATGGTTAGGATTAGAGGGTTATTGTTAGGATTAGGGTTAGGTTTAGGGTTCACCTTAGAGGATTATGTTTAAACTTATGGTTAGAGGGTTAGGATTTGGGTTCCGGTTAGGGTAAGGGTTTGGGTTAGAGCTATGGTTAGATGATTGGATGGTTAGTGTTAGGGTTATCTTTATGGATAGGGTTAGGGTTAGAGTTAGAGTTACTGTTACTGTTAGGTTTAGGGTTAAGGTTTGTGTTAGGGTTTAGGGTTCGGGTTAGTGTGAGGGCTAGGGTTAGTGTTAGGTGTTAGGGTTAGGGTTAGGGTTAGAGTTACATTTAGGGTTAGATTTAGTGTTAGGTTTAGTTTAGGTTTAGTGTTAGGGTTAGGGTAAGTGTAAGGTTAAGTTTAAGGTGTAGGGTTAGGGTTAGTGTGAGTGTTAGGTTTAGGTTTGGGGTTACGTTTAAGGTGAGATTATTAGGGTTAGGGTTATGGTTATGGTTAGGTTTGTGTTTAGTGTTAGTGTTAGTGTTAGTGTTAGTGTTAGTGTTAGTGTTAGTGTTAGTGTTAGTGTTAGAGTTAGTGTTAGGGTTAGAGTAAGTGTTAGGGTTAGGGTTCCTGTTAGGGTTAGGGTAACCGTTAGGGCTAGGATTAGGTTTGGGTGATGGTTGTGTTTAGGGTTACGGTTAGGCTTAGTGTTAGGATTAGATGGTAAGTGTTAGGGTTATGTTTACAGACTTAGAGGGTTAGGGTTAGGGTTAGGGTTAAGGATAAGGTTAGAGTGTTACAGTTAGGGTTAGTGTTTGGGTTTGAGGGTTAGTATTAGTGTTAGGGTTAGAGGTTTAGGGCTAGGGATATGGTTAGGGTTAGGGTTAGAGTTAGGGTTAGTTTTAGGTTTAGGGTTAGAGTTAGGTTTTAGGGTTAGTGTTAGGGTTATGGTTAGGGTTTAGTGTTAGGGATAGGATTAGGGTTAGTGTTAGGTATAGAGTTAGGGTTAGTTTTAGGGTTAGGGTTAGGTTTAGGGTTAGGTTAGGGTTAGTGTTAGTGTTAGGGTTAGAGCCTTAGAGGGTTAGGGTTAGGGATAGTGTTAGGCTTAGGGTTAGAGGTTTAGGGTTAGTCTTAGTGTTAGGGTTAGGTTTAGGGTTAGGGTTAGGGTTAGTGTTAGTGTTATTGTTAGAGTGTTAGAGGGTTAGGTTTAGGGATAGTGTTAGGCTTAGTGTTAGAGGTTTAGGGTTAGGCTAAGGGTTAGGGTTAGGTTTAGGGCTAGGGTTAGGGTTAGGGTTAGGGTTAGGTTTAGGGTTAGAGGGTTGGATATTTAGGGTTAGGTTTATGGTTATGGTTAGGTTTAGAGGGTTGGGGTTAGTGTGAGGGTTAGATTTAGAGGGTTAGATTTGGTATTAGGGTCAGTGTTAGCGTGAGAGTTAGAGGTTAGTTTTAGTGTTAGGGTTTTTGTTAGGCTTATGGTTAGAGTTAGAGGGTTAGAGTGTTAGGTTTAGGGTTCAGGTTCGGGTTAGGTTTAGATGCTTAGGGATAGCGTTAGGGTTAGAGTATTAGTTTTAGGGTTAGGGTTAGGTTAGAGTTAGGGTTAGGGTTAGGGTTCACGTTAGAGAATTATAGTTAGAGTTATGGTAAGAGGGTTAGGGTTGGGTTCGCGTTAGGGTAAGGGTTAGGGTCAGGGCTAGCGTTAGACGATTGCATGGTTAGTGTTAGGGTTATGGTTATGGATGGGGTTAAGGTTAAAGTTAGGGTTACTGTTACTTTTAGGGTTAGGGTTAAGATTTGTGTTAGGTTTTATTGTTAGGGTTAGTGTTACGCCTAGGGTTAGTGTTGGGTGTTAGGGTTAGGGTTAGGGTTAGAGTTACAGTTAGGTTTAGATTTAGAATTAGGTTTAGGTTAGGTTTAGGGTTAGGGTTGGGGTAAGTGTAAGGTTTAGGTTAAGGGTAAAGTTTAGGGTTAGGGTGAGAGTTTGGCTTAGGTTTGGGGTTACGTTTAGGGTGAGAGTATTAGGGTTACTGTTATGGTTAAGGTTAGGTTTATGGTTAGGGTTAGGGTTAGTGTTAGGGTTAGGTTTAGGTGTATGGTTAGGGTTAGGGTTATTGTTATTGCTTTGGTTAAAGTGATAGAGGGTTAGGGTTAGGGGTAGGGATAGGCTTAGGGTTAGAGTGTTAGGGTTAGGGTTAAGGTTAGGTTTAGGGTAATGCTTAGGTTTAGGATTAGGTTTAGTGTTAGGGTTAGCTTTTGGGTTAGGGTTAGGGTTAGGGTTAGTGTTAGTGTTAGTGTTAGGGTTAGGGTAACGGTTAGGGTTAGGATTAGGTTTGGGTGACGATTGTGTTTGTTGTTATGGTTAGGCTTAGGGTTAAGTTTAGAGGGTAAGTGTTAGGGTTATGTTTAGAGAGTTAGAGGATTAGGGTTAGGGTTGGGGTTAAGGTTAGGGTTAGAGTGTTACGGTTATGGTTAGTGTTAGGGTTGAGGGTTAGTTTTTGTGTTAGGGTTAGAGGGTTAGGGCTAGGGATAGGATTAGGGCTAGGGTTATTGTTAGGGTTAGTTTTAGGGTTAGGGTTAGTGTTTAGGTTTAGTGTTTATGTTAGGGATAGGGTTAGTTTTAGTGTTAGTGTTAGTGTTTGGGTTAGGGTTAGGATTAGTGTTAGTGTTAGTGTTAGGGTTAGAGCGTTAGAGGGTTAGGGTTAGGAAAAAGGCTAGGCCTAGTGTTAGAGGGTTAGGGTTAGGGTTAAGGTTAGGTTTAGGCTAAGGCTTAGGGTTATGGTTAGGGTTAGGGATATGGTTAGGGTCAGAGTGTTAGAGGTTACGTTTAGGGTTCGGGATAGGGTTAGGGTTAGTGCCTTAGAGATAGGGTAAGCTGTAGAGTGTTAGTTTTAGGGTTAGTGTTAGGTTTAGTGTTAGGGTTAGGGTTAGGAATATAGGATTAAAGGGTTGGGGTTCGGATTAGTGTTAGGGATATGGTTAGTGTAAGAGGGTTATTATTAAGATTAGGGTTAGTGTTAGGGTTAACGTTAGAGGATTATGGTTAGACTTATGGTTAGTGAGTTAGGGTTAGGCTTCGGGTAAGGGTAAACGTTAGGGTTAGGGTTAGGTTTGGGTTTAGGTTTAGGTTTGGTGTTAGCATTAGGCTTAGGGTTATGTTTACGGATAGTGTTAGATGATTGGATGGTTAGTGTTAGGGTTATGGTTATGGATAGGGTTAGGGTTAGAGTTCGAGTTACTGTTGCTTTTAGTGTTAGTTTTAAGGTTTGTGTTAGGGTTTAGGGCTAGGGTTAGAGTTAGGGCTATGGTAAGTGTTAGGTGTTATGGTTAGGGTTAGGATTAGAGTTACGGTTAGGGTTAGATTTAGTGTTAGGGTTAGGTTAGGTTTATGGTTAGGGTTGGTGTAAGGATAAGGTTTAGGTTAAGAATTAGGTTTAGTGTTAGGGTGAGGGTTAGGGTTAGGTTTGGGGTTACGTTTAGCTTGAGATTGTTAGGGTTAGGTTTATGATTAGGGTTAGGTCTATGGTTAGGGTTAGTGTTAGTTTTATAGTTAGTGTTAGGTTTTAAGGGTTAGTATTAGTGTTAGGGATAGAGGGTTAGGGCTAGGGATAGGGTTAGGGTTAGGGTTAGAGTTAGGGTTAGTTTTAGGGTTAGGGTGAGGGTTTAGGGTTAGGGTTAGGGTTAGTTTTAGTGTTAGGGTTACGGTTAGGGTTAGGGTTAGTATTAGGTTTAGGGTTAGCTTTAGGGTTAGCGTTAGGGCTAGTGTTAGTTTTTGGGTTAGAGCGTTAGAGGGTTAGGGTTAGGCATAGGGTTAGTCTTAGGGTTAGAGAGTTAGGGTTAGGGTTATGGTTAGGTTTTGGGTAAGGCTTAGGTTTAGGATTAGGTTTAGTGTTAGGGTTAGCATTATGGTTAGAGGGTTGGATTTTAGGGTTAGTGTTATGGTTATGGTTAGGTTTAAAGTGTTGGGGTAAGCGTTAGTGTTAGGTTTAGCGGGTTAGGGTGGGTCTTAGTGTCAGGGTTAGATTTAGGATTAGAAGTGAGTTTTAGTGTGAGGGTTAGGGTTAGGGTTACGGTTAGGGCCCGAGGGTTAGAGTTTAGGATTACGGTTCAGGTTAGGGTTAGGGTTAGTATTAGGTTTAGGGTTAGGTTTAGGGTTAGCGTTAGGGCTAGTGTTAGTGTTAGGGTTAGAGCGTTAGAGGGTTAGGGTTAGGCATAGGGTTAGTCTTAGGGTTAGAGAGTTAGGGTTAGGGTTATGGTTAGGTTTAGGGTAAGGCTTAGGTTTAGGATTAGGGTTAGTGTTAGGGTTAGCATTATGGTTAGTATTAGGGTTAGCTTTAGGGTTAGAGGGTTGGATTTTAGGGTTAGGGTTATGGTTATGGTTAGGTTTAAAGTGTTGGGGTAAGCGTTAGTGTTAGGTTTAGCGGGTTAGGGTGGGTCTTAGTGTCAGGGTTAGATTTAGGATTAGAAGTGAGTTTTAGTGTGAGGGTTAGGGTAAGGGTTACGGTTAGGGCCCGAGGGTTAGAGTTTAGGATTACGGTTCAGGTTCGGGTTAGTGTTAGAAGCTTAGATATAGGGTTAGTGTTAGAGTCTTAGTTTTAGGGTTTGGGTTAGGTTTAGTGTTAGGGTTAGGTTTAGAGTGTTAGAGAGTTAGGGTTCAGGTTAGTGTTAGGGATGTGGTTAGCATTAGAGGGTTATTGTTAGGATGAGGCTTAGGGTTAGGGTTCATGTTAGAGGATTATAGTTAGACTTATTGTTATAGGGTTAGGGTTAGGGTTTGGGTTAGGGTAAAGTTTAGGGTTAGGGCTAGGGTTAGACGATTGGATGGTTAGTGTTAGGATTATGGTTATGGATAGGGTTAGGGTTACATTTAGTGTTACTGTTACTGTTAGGGTAAGGGTTAATGTGTGTGTTAGGTTTTAGTGTTAGGGTTAATGTTAGGGCTAGGGTTAGTGTTAGGTGTTAGGGTTAGGGTTAGGGTTAGAGTTACAGTTAGTGTTAGATTTAGTGTTAGGTTTAGGTTAGGTTTAGGGTTAGGGTTGGGGTAAGTGTAAGTTTTAGGTTAAGGGTTAGGTTTAGGGTTAGAGTGAGGGTTAGGGGTAGGTTTGGGTTTATGTTTAGGGTGAGATGTTAGGGTTAGGGATAGACTTATGATTAGGTTTATGGTTAGGGTTAGTGTTAGTGTTACTGTTAGGGTTAGGGTTAGAGTAAGTGTTAGGGTTATGGTTAGTGTTAGGGTTAGGGTAACGGATAGGTTTAGGATTAGGTTTGGGTGACGTTTGGTTTTAGGGTTATGGTTAAGCTTAGGGTTAGGATTAGAGAGTAAGTGTTACGGTTATGTTTAGAGAGTTAGACGGTTAGGGTTAGAGTTAGGGTTAAGATTAGGGTTTGAGGGTTATGGTTAGGGTTAGTGTTAGGGTTTGAGGGTTAGTATTAGTGTTATTGTTAAAGGGTTAAGGCTAGGGATTGGGTTGGGTTTAGGGTTAGAGTTAGGATTAGTTTCAGGGTTAGGGTTATGGTTAGGGTTTAAGGTTATGCTTAGGGTTAGGGTTAGTTTTAGGTTTAGGGTTAGGCTAGGGTTAGGGTTAGTGTTAGGGTTAGGGTTAGGTTTATGGTTAGGGTTAGGGTTAGTGTTAGTGTTAGGGTTAGAACGTTAGTGGGTTAGATTTAGGGGTAGGGATAGGCTTAGGGTTAGAAAGTTAGTGTTAGGGTTAAGGTTAGGTTTCGAGGGTTAGGTTTGCTCTTAGGGTCTGAGTTAGCGTTTGGGTTAGAGGTTAGTTTAGTCTTAGGTTTAGTGTTAGGGTTATGGGTAAGGTGAGAGGGTTAGTATGTTAGATTTAGGGTTCGGTTTCGGGTTAGGGTTAGAGACTTAGGGATATGGTTAGGGTTAGAGTGTTAGTTTTAGGGTTACGGTTAGGTTAGGTTTAGGGTTAGTGTTGGGGAAAGTATAAGGCTTAGGTTAAGGGTTATGTTTAGGGTTAGGGTGAGAGTCGGTGTTAGGTTTGGGGTTACGTTTAGGGTGAGAGTGTTAGGGTTAGGGCTATGCTTATGGTTAGGTTTATGGTTAGGGTTAATGTTAGTTTTAGTGTTAGGGTTTTGGTTGGAGTAAGTTTTAGGGTTAGGGTTAGAGTTTTGGTTAGGGTAAAGTTTAGGTTGAGGATTAGGTTTGGGTGACGGTTAGGTTTAGGGTTATAGTTAGGCTCAGGGTTAGGATTAGAGGGGAAATGTTAGGTTTATGTTTAGAAAGTTAGACGGTTAGGGTTAGGGTTGCGGTGAAGGTTAGGGTTAGAGGGTTACAGTTAGGGTTAGTGTTAGGGTTTGAGGATTAGTATTAGTGTTAGGGCTAGAGGGATAGAGCTAGGGATAGGGTTAGGGTTAGGGTTAGAATTAGGGTTAGTTTTAGAGTTAGGCTTAGGTTTAGGGTTTAGGTTTAGGGTTAGGGTTAGTTTGACTGTTAGTGTTAGGGTTAGGTTTAATGTTAGGGTTAAGGTTAGGGTTAGGGTTAGGGTTAGGGTTAGGGTTATTGTTAGTGTTAAGGTTAGGTTTAGGGTAAGGCTTAGGTTTAGGATTAGCGTTAATGTTAGGGTTAGCATTATGGTTAGCTATAGTGTTAGGGTTAGGTTTAGGGTTAGAGGGTTGGATGTTTAGGATTATTGTTATGGTTATGGTTGGGTTTAGAGTGTTGGGGTAAGCGTCAGGGTTAGGTTTAGAGGGTTAGGGTGGGGCGTAGGGTCAGGGTTAGCTTTAGGAGTAGAAGTTAGGTTTAGTGTGATGGTTAGGGATAGGGTTATGTTTAGCATCAGAGAGTTAGAGATTAGGTTTAGGGTTCGGCTTAGGGTTAGGGTTAGAGGCTTAGGGATAGGGTTAGTGTTAGAGTGTTAGTTTTAGCATTAGTGTTAGGTTTAGGGTTAGGGTTAGGGTTAGAGGGTTAGAGGGTTAGGGTTCGGGTTACTGTTAGGGATATGGTTAGCCATAGAGGGTTATTGTTAGCATTTGGGTTAGTGTTATGGTTCACGTTAGAGGATTATAGGTAGACTTATGGTTAGAGGGTTAGGGTTAGGGTTCGGGTTAGGGTAAGTGTTAGGGTTAGGGCTAGGGTTAAACGATTGGATGGTTAGTGTTAGGGTTATGGTTATGGATAAGGTTAGGGTTAGGGTTAGGTTTAGAGGCTTAGGGATAGGGTTAGGGTTAGAGTGCTAATTTTAGGGTAAGGGTTAGTTTCAGTGTTAGGGTTAGGGTGAGGGTTAGTGGGTGAAGCTTCGTGTTAATGTTAGGGATATGGTTAGAATTAGAGGGTTATTATTAGAATTAGGGTTAGGGTTAGCGTTCAGCTTAGAGGATTATAGTTAGACTTATAGTTAGAGGGTTAGGGTTAGGGTTTGGGTTAGGGTAAGGGTTAGGTTTAGGGCTAGGGTTAGACGATTGGATGGTTAGTATTAGGGTTATGGTTTTGGATAGGGTTAGGTTTAGGGTTAGTGTTAGATTTAGGGTTACTGTTACTGTTAGGTTTAAGGTTAAGTTTTGTGTTAGGGTTTAGTGTTAGTTTTAGTGTTAGGGCTAGGGATAGTGTTCGGTGTTAGGGTTAGGGTTAGGGTTAGGGTTAGAGTTACAGTTAGGGTTAGATTTAGTGTTATGGTTCGGTTAGCTTTAGGGTTAGGGTTGGAGTAAGGGTAAGGTTTAGGTTAAGGTTTAGGATTAGGGTTCGGGTGAGGGTTAGGGTTAGGTTTGGGGTTACGTTTAGGGTGATAGTGTTAGGGTTAGGGTTATGGTTATGGTTAGGTTTATGGTTAGAGTTAGTGTTAGTGTTATGGTTAGGGTTAGGGTTAGTGTAAGTGTTAGGGTTAGGGTTAGTGTTTGGGATAGGGTAACGGTTAGGGTAAGGATTAGGTTTGGGTGATGGTAGGGTTTAGGGTTATGGTTAGGCTTAGGGTTAGGATTAGAGGGTAAATGTTAGGGTTTTGTTTAGAGAGTTAGAGGGTTAGGGTTAGGGTTGGGGTTAAGGTTAGCGTTAGAGAGTTATGGTTAGGGTTAATTTTAGGGTTTTGAGGGTTAGTATTAGTGTTAGGGTTAGAGTGTTAGGGCTAGGGCTAGGGTTAGGTTTAGGGTTAGTGTCAGTGTTAGTTGTAGGGTTAGGGTTAAGTTTAGGGTTAGTTTTTGTGTTAGGGTTAGGGTTAGCGTTAGTGTTATGGTTAGGGTTAGGGTTAGGTTTACGGTTAGGGTTAGGGTTAGTGTTAGGGTTAGGGTTAGAGCGTTAGAAGGATAGGGTTATGTTATAGGGTTAGGCTTAGGGTTAGAGTTTTAGGGTTAGTGTTAGGATTAGGGTTAGTTTTAGGGTTAGGTTTAGAGTTAGTTTTAGTGTTAGGGTTAGAGCGTTAGAGGGTTAGGGTTAGGGATAGGGTTAGGCTTAGTGTTAGAGGGTTTGGGTTAGGTTTAAGTTTAGGGTTAGGGTAAGGCTTAGGTTCAGGGTTAGGGTTAGGGTTAGGGTTAGCATTATGCTTAGTAATAGGGTTAGGGTTAGGGTTAGGGTTAGGGTTAGAGGGCTGGATGTTTAGGGTTAGGGTTATGGTTTTGGTTAGGTTTAGAGGGTTGGGTTAAGCATTAGGGTTAGGTTGAGAGGGTTAGGGTGGCTTAGGTTCAGGGTTAGCGTTAGGATTAGAGGTTTGGTTTAGTGTGAGTGTTAGGGTTAGGGTTATGGTTAGGGTCAGAGGGTTAGAGTTCAGGTTTAGGGTTCAGTTTAGGGTTAGCGTTAGAGGTTTAGGGATAGGGTTAGTGTTACAGTGTTAGTTTTAGGGTTAGGGTTAAGTTTACGGTTAGGGTTAGGGTTAGGGTTAGAGCTTTAGAGGGTTAGGGTTCGGGTTAGTGTTAGGATATGGTTAGCATTAGAGGGTAATTGTTAGGATTAGGGTTAGGGTTAGGGTTCACCTTAGAGGTTTATAGTTAGACTTACGGTTAGAGGGTTAGGGTTAGGGTTCGGGTTAGGTTAAGGTTTAGGGTTAGGGCTAGGATTCCACGATTGGATGGTTAGTGTTAGGGTTATGGTTATGGATAGGGTTAGGGTTAGATTTAGGGTTACTGTTACTGTTAGGTTTAGGGTTAAGCTTTGTTTTAGGGTTTAGTATTAGGGTTAGTTTTAGGGCTAGGGTTAGTTTTACGTGTTAGGGTTAGGGTTAGGATTAGAGTTACAGTTAGGTTTAGATTTAGTGTTACGGTTAAGTTAGGTTTAGGTTGAGGGTTAGTGTAAGTGTAAGGTTTAGGTTAAGGGTTAGGTTTAGGGTTAGCGTGAGGGGTAGTGTTAGGTTTTGGGTTAGGTTTAGGGTGAGAGTGTTAGGGATAGCGTTATGGTTAGGGTTACGTTTATGGTTAGGGTTAGTCTTAGTGTTAGGGTTAGTGTTAGTGTTAGTGTTAGAGTAAGTGTTAGGGTTAGGGTTAGTGGTAGGGTTAGGGTAACTGTTAGGTTTAGGATTAGTTTTGTGTGACGGTTGGGTTTAGGGTTATGGTTAGGCTTAGGGTTAGGATGAGCAGGAAAGTGTTAGGGTTATGTATAGACACTTAGAGGTTTAGGATTAAGTTTAGGGTTAAGGTTAGGGTTAGAGTGTTATGGTTAGGGATAGTGTTAGGGTTTGAGGGTTAGTATTAGTGTTAGGGTTAGAGGGTTCCGGCTAGAGATAGGTTTAGGGTTATTGTTAGAGTTAGTGTTTGTTTTAGGGTTAGGGTTAGGGTTTAGGGTTAAGATTAGGTTTAGTTTTAGGTTTATGGTTAGGGTTAGGTTTAGTGTTAGGTTTAGGGTTAGGTTTATGGTTAGGGTTAGTGTTAGTGTTAGGATTACAGAGTTAGTGTGTTAGGGTTAGGGGTAGGGATATGCTTAGGGTTAGAGGGTTAGGGTTAGGGTTAAGGTTCGGTTTAGGGTAATGCTTAGGTTCAGGATTAGGTTTAGTTTTAGGGTTAGCGTTACGGTTAGTATTAGTGTTAGGGTTAGGGTTAGGTTTAGGGTTAGAGTGTTGTATATTTAGGGTTATGGTTATGGTTATGGTTAGGTTTAGAGTGTTGGGGTTGGCATTAGTGTTAGGTTTAGTGGGTTAGGGTGGGGCGTAGGGTCAGGGTTAGCTTTAGGAGTAGAAGTTAGGTTTAGTGTGATGGTTAGGGATAGGGTTATGTTTAGCATCAGAGAGTTAGAGGTTAGGTTTAGGGTTCGGCTTAGGGTTAGGGTTAGAGGCTTAGGGATACGGTTAGTGTTAGAGTGTTAGTTTTAGCATTAGTGTTAGGTTTAGGGTTAGGGTTAGGGTTAGAGGGTTAGAGGCTTAGGGTTCGGGTTACTGTTAGGGATATGGTTAGCCATAGAGGGTTATTGTTAGGATTTGGGTTAGTGTTAGGGTTCACGTTAGAGGATTATAGGTAGACTTATGTTTAGAGGGTTAGGGTTAGGGTTCGGGTTAGGGTAAGTGTTAGGGTTAGGGCTAGGGTTAAACGATTGGATGGTTAGTGTTAGGGTTATGGTTATGGATAAGGTTAGGGTTAGGGTTAGGGTTAGAGGCTTAGGGATAGGGTTAGGGTTAGAGTGCTAGTTTTAGGGTAAGGGTTAGCTTCAGCCTTAGGGTTAGGGTGAGGGTTAGTGGGTGAAGCTTCGTGTTAATGTTAGGGATATGGTTAGAATTAGAGGGTTATTATTAGAATTAGGGTTAGGTTTAGCGTTCAGCTTAGAGGATTATAGTTAGACTTATAGTTAGAGGGTTAGGGTTAGGGTTTGGGTTAGGGTAAGGGTTAGGTTTAGGGCTAGGGTTAGACGATTGGATGGTTAGTATTAGGGTTATGGTTTTGGATAGGGTTAGGTTTAGGGTTAGTGTTAGATTTAGGGTTACTGTTACTGTTAGGGTTAAGGTTAAGGTTTGTGTTAGGGTTTAGTGTTAGTTTTAGTGTTAGGGCTAGGGTTAGTGTTCGGTGTTAGGGTTAGGGTTAGGGTTAGAGTTAGAGTTACAGTTAGGGTTAGATTTAGTGTTATGGTTCGGTTAGCTTTAGGGTTAGGGTTGGAGTAAGGGTAAGGTTTAGGTTAAGGGTTAGGATTAGGGTTTGGGTGAGGGTTAGGGTTAGGTTTGGGGTTACGTTTAGGGTGATAGTGTTAGGGTTAGGGTTATGGTTATGTTTAGGTTTATGGATAGAGTTAGTGTTAGTGTTATGGTTAGGGTTAGGGTTAGAGTAAGTGTTAGGGTTAGGGTTAGTGTTTGGGATAGGGTAACGGTTAGGGTAAGGATTAGGTTTGGGTGATGGTAGGGTTTAGGGTTATGGTTAGGCTTAGGGTTAGGATTAGAGGGTAAGTGTTAGGGTTTTGTTTAGAGAGTTAGAGGGTTAGGGTTAGGGTTGGGGTTAAGGTTAGCGTTAGAGAGTTATGGTTAGGGTTAATTTTAGGGTTTTGAGGGTTAGTATTAGTGTTAGGGTTAGAGTGTTAGGGCTAGGGCTAGGGTTAGGTTTAGGGTTAGTGTCAGTGTTAGTTGTAGGGTTAGGGTTAGGTTTAGGGTTAGTTTTTGTGTTAGGGTTAGGGTTAGCGTTAGTGTTATGGTTAGGGTTAGGGTTAGGTTTAGGGTTAGGGTTAGGGTTAGTGTTAGGGTTAGGGTTAGAGCGTTAGAAGGATAGGGTTATGGTATAGGGTTAGGCTTAGGGTTAGAGTTTTAGGGTTAGTGTTAGGATTAGGGTTAGTTTTAGGGTTAGGTTTAGAGTTAGTTTTAGTGTTAGGGTTAGAGCGTTAGAGGGTTAGGGTTAGGGATAGGGTTAGGCTTAGTGTTAGAGGGTTTGGGTTAGGTTTAAGGTTAGGGTTAGGGTAAGGCTTAGGTTCAGGGTTAGGGTTAGGGTTAGGGTTAGCATTATGCTTAGTAATAGGGTTAGGGTTAGGGTTAGGGTTAGGGTTAGAGGGCTGGATGTTTAGGGTTAGGGTTATGGTTTTGGTTAGGTTTAGAGGGTTGGGTTAAGCGTTAGGGTTAGGTTGAGAGGGTTAGGGTGGCTTAGGTTCAGGGTTAGCGTTAGGATTAGAGGTTTGGTTTAGTGTGAGTGTTAGGGTTAGGGTTATGGTTAGGGTCAGAGGGTTAGAGTTCAGGTTTAGGGTTCAGTTTAGGGTTAGCGTTAGAGGTTTAGGGATAGGGTTAGTGTTACAGTGTTAGTTTTAGGGTTAGGGTTAAGTTTACGGTTAGGGTTAGGGTTAGGGTTAGAGCTTTAGAGGGTTAGGGTTCGGGTTAGTGTTAGGATATGGTTAGCATTAGAGGGTAATTGTTAGGATTAGGGTTAGGGTTAGGGTTCACCTTAGAGGTTTATAGTTAGACTTACGGTTAGAGGGTTAGGGTTAGGGTTCGGGTTAGGTTAAGGTTTAGGGTTAGGGCTAGGATTCCACGATTGGATGGTTAGTGTTAGGGTTATGGTTATGGATAGGGTTAGGGTTAGATTTAGGGTTACTGTTACTGTTAGGTTTAGGGTTAAGCTTTGTTTTAGGGTTTAGTATTAGGGTTAGTTTTAGGGCTAGGGTTAGTTTTACGTGTTAGGGTTAGGGTTAGGATTAGAGTTACAGTTAGGTTTAGATTTAGTGTTAGGGTTAAGTTAGGTTTAGGTTGAGGGTTAGTGTAAGTGTAAGGTTTAGGTTAAGGGTTAGGTTTAGGGTTAGCGTGAGGGGTAGTGTTAGGTTTTGGGTTAGGTTTAGGGTGAGAGTGTTAGGGATAGCGTTATGGTTAGGGTTACGTTTATGGTTAGGGTTAGTCTTAGTGTTAGTGTTAGTGTTAGAGTAAGTGTTAGGGTTAGGGTTAGTGGTAGGGTTAGGGTAACTGTTAGGTTTAGGATTAGTTTTGTGTGACGGTTGGGTTTAGGGTTATGGTTAGGCTTAGGGTTAGGATGAGCAGGAAAGTGTTAGGGTTATGTATAGACACTTAGAGGTTTAGGATTAAGTTTAGGGTTAAGGTTAGGGTTAGAGTGTTATGGTAAGGGTTAGTGTTAGGGTTTGAGGGTTAGTATTAGTGTTAGGGTTAGAGGGTTCCGGCTAGAGATAGGTTTAGGGTTATTGTTAGAGTTAGTGTTTGTTTTAGGGTTAGGGTTAGGGTTTAGGGTTAAGATTAGGTTTAGTTTTAGGTTTATGGTTAGGGTTAGGTTTAGTGTTAGGTTTAGGGTTAGGTTTATGGTTAGGGTTAGTGTTAGTGTTAGGATTACAGAGTTAGTGGGTTAGGGTTAGGGGTAGGGATATGCTTAGGGTTAGAGGGTTAGGGTTAGGGTTAAGGTTCGGTTTAGGGTAATGCTTAGGTTCAGGATTAGGTTTAGTTTTAGGGTTAGCGTTACGGTTAGTATTAGTGTTAGGGTTAGGGTTAGGTTTAGGGTTAGAGTGTTGTATATTTAGGGTTATGGTTATGGTTATGGTTAGGTTTAGAGTGTTGGGGTTGGCATTAGTGTTAGGTTTAGTGGGTTAGGGTGGGGCGTAGGGTCAGGGTTAGCTTTAGGAGTAGAAGTTAGGTTTAGTGTGATGGTTAGGGATAGGGTTATGTTTAGCATCAGAGAGTTAGAGGTTAGGTTTAGGGTTCGGCTTAGGGTTAGGGTTAGAGGCTTAGGGATACGGTTAGTGTTAGAGTGTTAGTTTTAGCATTAGTGTTAGGTTTAGGGTTAGGGTTAGGGTTAGAGGGTTAGAGGCTTAGGGTTCGGGTTACTGTTAGGGATATGGTTAGCCATAGAGGGTTATTGTTAGGATTTGGGTTAGTGTTAGGGTTCACGTTAGAGGATTATAGGTAGACTTATGGTTAGAGGGTTAGGGTTAGGGTTCGGGTTAGGGTAAGTGTTAGGGTTAGGGCTAGGGTTAAACGATTGGATGGTTAGTGTTAGGGTTATGGTTATGGATAAGGTTAGGGTTAGGGTTAGGGTTAGAGGCTTAGGGATAGGGTTAGGGTTAGAGTGCTAGTTTTAGGGTAAGGGTTAGCTTCAGCCTTAGGGTTAGGGTGAGGGTTAGTGGGTGAAGCTTCGTGTTAATGTTAGGGATATGGTTAGAATTAGAGGGTTATTATTAGAATTAGGGTTAGGTTTAGCGTTCAGCTTAGAGGATTATAGTTAGACTTATAGTTAGAGGGTTAGGGTTAGGGTTTGGGTTAGGGTAAGGGTTAGGTTTAGGGCTAGGGTTAGACGATTGGATGGTTAGTATTAGGGTTATGGTTTTGGATAGGGTTAGGTTTAGGGTTAGTGTTAGATTTAGGGTTACTGTTACTGTTAGGGTTAAGGTTAAGGTTTGTGTTAGGGTTTAGTGTTAGTTTTAGTGTTAGGGCTAGGGTTAGTGTTCGGTGTTAGGGTTAGGGTTAGGGTTAGAGTTAGAGTTACAGTTAGGGTTAGATTTAGTGTTATGGTTCGGTTAGCTTTAGGGTTAGGGTTGGAGTAAGGGTAAGGTTTAGGTTAAGGGTTAGGATTAGGGTTTGGGTGAGGGTTAGGGTTAGGTTTGGGGTTACGTTTAGGGTGATAATGTTAGGGTTAGGGTTATGGTTATGTTTAGGTTTATGGATAGAGTTAGTGTTAGTGTTATGGTTAGGGTTAGGGTTAGAGTAAGTGTTAGGGTTAGGGTTAGTGTTTGGGATAGGGTAACGGTTAGGGTAAGGATTAGGTTTGGGTGATGGTAGGGTTTAGGGTTATGGTTAGGCTTAGGGTTAGGATTAGAGGGTAAGTGTTAGGGTTTTGTTTAGAGAGTTAGAGGGTTAGGGTTAGGGTTGGGGTTAAGGTTAGCGTTAGAGAGTTATGGTTAGGGTTAATTTTAGGGTTTTGAGGGTTAGTATTAGTGTTAGGGTTAGAGTGTTAGGGCTAGGGCTAGGGTTAGGTTTAGGGTTAGTGTCAGTGTTAGTTGTAGGGTTAGGGTTAGGTTTAGGGTTAGTTTTTGTGTTAGGGTTAGGGTTAGCGTTAGTGTTATGGTTAGGGTTAGGGTTAGGTTTAGGGTTAGGGTTAGGGTTAGTGTTAGGGTTAGGGTTAGAGCGTTAGAAGGATAGGGTTATGGTATAGGGTTAGGCTTAGGGTTAGAGTTTTAGGGTTAGTGTTAGGATTAGGGTTAGTTTTAGGGTTAGGTTTAGAGTTAGTTTTAGTGTTAGGGTTAGAGCGTTAGAGGGTTAGGGTTAGGGATAGGGTTAGGCTTAGTGTTAGAGGGTTTGAGTTAGGTTTAAGGTTAGGGTTAGGGTAAGGCTTAGGTTCAGGGTTAGGGTTAGGGTTAGGGTTAGCATTATGGTTAGTAATAGGGTTAGGGTTAGGGTTAGGGTTAGGGTTAGAGGGCTGGATGTTTAGGGTTAGGGTTATGGTTTTGGTTAGGTTTAGATGGTTGGGGTAAGCGTTAGGGTTAGGTTTAGAGGGTTAGAGTGGCTTAGGTTCAGGGTGAGCGTTAGGATTAGAGGTTTGGTTTAGTGTGAGTGTTAGGGTTAGGGTTATGGTTAGGGTCAGAGGGTTAGAGTTCAGGTTTAGGGTTCAGTTTAGGGTTAGCGTTAGAGGTTTAGGGATAGGGTTAGTGTTACAGTGTTAGTTTTAGGGTTAGGGTTAAGTTTACGGTTAGGGTTAGGGTTAGGGTTAGAGCTTTAGAGGGTTAGGGTTCGGGTTAGTGTTAGGATATGGTTAGCATTAGAGGGTAATTGTTAGGATTAGGGTTAGGGTTAGGGTTCACCTTAGAGGTTTATAGTTAGACTTACGGTTAGAGGGTTAGGGTTAGGGTTCGGGTTAGGTTAAGGTTTAGGGTTAGGGCTAGGATTCCACGATTGGATGGTTAGTGTTAGGGTTATGGTTATGGATAGGGTTAGGGTTAGATTTAGGGTTACTGTTACTGTTAGGTTTAGGGTTAAGCTTTGTTTTAGGGTTTAGTATTAGGGTTAGTTTTAGGGCTAGGGTTAGTTTTACATGTTAGGGTTAGGGTTAGGATTAGAGTTACAGTTAGGTTTAGATTTAGTGTTAGGGTTAAGTTAGGTTTAGGTTGAGGGTTAGTGTAAGTGTAAGGTTTAGGTTAAGGGTTAGGTTTAGGGTTAGCGTGAGGGGTAGTGTTAGGTTTTGGGTTAGGTTTAGGGTGAGAGTGTTAGGGATAGCGTTATGGTTAGGGTTACGTTTATGGTTAGGGTTAGTCTTAGTGTTAGTGTTAGTGTTAGAGTAAGTGTTAGGGTTAGGGTTAGTGGTAGGGTTAGGGTAACTGTTAGGTTTAGGATTAGTTTTGTGTGACGGTTGGGTTTAGGGTTATGGTTAGGCTTAGGGTTAGGATGAGCAGGAAAGTGTTAGGGTTATGTATAGACACTTAGTGGTTTAGGATTAAGTTTAGGGTTAAGGTTAGGGTTAGAGTGTTATGGTTAGGGTTAGTGTTAGGGTTTGAGGGTTAGTATTAGTGTTAGGGTTAGAGGGTTCCGGCTAGAGATAGGTTTAGGGTTATTATTAGAGTTAGTGTTTGTTTTAGGGCTAGGGTTAGGGTTTAGGGTTAAGATTAGGTTTAGTTTTAGGTTTATGGTTAGGGTTAGGTTTAGTGTTAGGTTTAGGGTTAGGTTTATGGTTAGGGTTAGTGTTAGTGTTAGGATTACAGAGTTAGTGGGTTAGGGTTAGGGGTAAGGATATGCTTAGGGTTAGAGGGTTAGGGTTAGGGTTAAGGTTCGGTTTAGGGTAATGCTTAGGCTCAGGATTAGGTTTAGTTTTAGGGTTAGCGTTACGGTTAGTATTAGTGTTAGGGTTAGGGTTAGGTTTAGGGTTAGAGTGTTGTATGTTTAGGGTTATGGTTATGGTTATGGTTAGGTTTAGAGTGTTGGGGTTGGCATTAGTGTTAGGTTTAGTGGGTTAGGGTGGGGCGTAGGGTCAGGGTTAGCTTTAGGAGTAGAAGTTAGGTTTAGTGTGATGGTTAGGGATAGGGTTATGTTTAGCATCAGAGAGTTAGAGGTTAGGTTTAGGGTTCGGCTTAGGGTTAGGGTTAGAGGCTTAGGGATAGGGTTAGTGTTAGAGTGTTAGTTTTAGCATTAGTGTTAGGTTTAGGGTTAGGGTTAGGGTTAGAGCGTTAGAGGCTTAGGGTTCGGGTTACTGTTAGGGATATGGTTAGCCATAGAGGGTTATTGTTAGGATTTGGGTTAGTGTTAGGGTTCACGTTAGAGGATTATAGGTAGACTTATGGTTAGAGGGTTAGGGTTAGGGTTCGGGTTAGGGTAAGTGTTAGGGTTAGGGCTAGGGTTAAACGATTGGATGGTTAGTGTTAGGGTTATGGTTATGGATAAGGTTAGGGTTAGGGTTAGGGTTAGAGGCTTAGGGATAGGGTTAGGGTTAGAGTGCTAGTTTTAGGGTAAGGGTTAGCTTCAGCGTTAGGGTTAGGGTGAGGGTTAGTGGGTGAAGCTTCGTGTTAATGTTAGGGATATGGTTAGAATTAGAGGGTTATTATTAGAATTAGGTTTAGGTTTAGCGTTCAGCTTAGAGGATTATAGTTAGACTTATAGTTAGAGGGTTAGGGTTAGGGTTTGGGTTAGGGTAAGGGTTAGGTTTAGGGCTAGGGTTAGACGATTGGATGGTTAGTATTAGGGTTATGGTTTTGGATAGGGTTAGGTTTAGGGTTAGTGTTAGATTTAGGGTTACTGTTACTGTTAGGGTTAAGGTTAAGGTTTGTGTTAGGGTTTAGTATTAGTTTTAGTGTTAGGGCTAGGGTTAGTGTTCGGTGTTAGGGTTAGGGTTAGGGTTAGGGTTAGAGTTACAGTTAGGGTTAGATTTAGTGTTATGGTTCGGTTAGCTTTAGGGTTAGGGTTGGAGTAAGGGTAAGGTTTAGGTTAAGGTTAGGATTAGGGTTTGGGTGAGGGTTAGGGTTAGGTTTGGGGTTACGTTTAGGGTGATAGTGTTAGGGTTAGGGTTATGGTTATGGTTAGGTTTATGGTTAGAGTTAGTGTTAGTGTTATGGTTAGTGTTAGGGTTAGAGTAAGTGTTAGGGTTAGGGTTAGTGTTTGGGATAGGGTAACGGTTAGGGTAAGGATTAGGTTTGGGTGATGGTAGGGTTTAGGGTTATGGTTAGGCTTAGGGTTAGGATTAGAGGGTAAGTGTTAGGGTTTTGTTTAGAGAGGTAGAGGGTTAGGGTTAGGGTTGGGGTTAAGGTTAGCGTTAGAGAGTTATGGTTAGGGTTAATTTTAGGGTTTTGAGGGTTACTATTAGTGTTAGGGTTAGAGTGTTAGGGCTAGGGCTAGGGTTAGGTTTAGGGTTAGTGTCAGTGTTAGTTGTAGGGTTAGGGTTAGGTTTAGGGTTAGTTTTTGTGTTAGGGTTAGGGTTAGCGTTAGTGTTATGGTTAGGGTTAGGGTTAGGTTTACGGTTAGGGTTAGGGTTAGTGTTAGGGTTAGGGTTAGAGCGTTAGAAGGATAGGGTTATGGTATAGGGTTAGGCTTAGGGTTAGAGTTTTAGGGTTAGTGTTAGGATTAGGGTTAGTTTTAGGGTTAGGTTTAGAGTTAGTTTTAGTGTTAGGGTTAGAGCGTTAGAGGGTTAGGGTTAGGGATAGGGTTAGGCTTAGTGTTAGAGGGTTTGGGTTAGGTTTAAGGTTAGGGTTAGGGTAAGGCTTAGGTTCAGGGTTAGGGTTAGGGTTAGGGTTAGCATTATGGTTAGTAATAGGGTTAGGGTTAGGGTTAGGGTTAGGGTTAGAGGGCTGGATGTTTAGGGTTAGGGTTATGGTTTTGGTTAGGTTTAGAGGGTTGGGTTAAGCGTTAGGGTTAGGTTGAGAGGGTTAGGGTGGCTTAGGTTCAGGGTTAGCGTTAGGATTAGAGGTTTGGTTTAGTGTGAGTGTTAGGGTTAGGGTTATGGTTAGGGTCAGAGGGTTAGAGTTCAGGTTTAGGGTTCAGTTTAGGGTTAGCGTTAGAGGTTTAGGGATAGGGTTAGTGTTACAGTGTTAGTTTTAGGGTTAGGGTTAAGTTTACGGTTAGGGTTAGGGTTAGGGTTAGAGCTTTAGAGGGTTAGGGTTCGGGTTAGTGTTAGGATATGGTTAGCATTAGAGGGTAATTGTTAGGATTAGGGTTAGGGTTAGGGTTCACCTTAGAGGTTTATAGTTAGACTTACGGTTAGAGGGTTAGGGTTAGGGTTCGGGTTAGGGTAAGTGTTAGGGTTAGGGCTAGGGTTAAACGATTGGATGGTTAGTGTTAGGGTTATGGTTATGGATAGGGTTAGGGTTACATTTAGGGTTACTGTTACTGTTAGGTTTAGGGTTAAGCTTTGTTTTAGGGTTTAGTATTAGGGTTAGTTTTACGGCTAGGGTTAGTTTTAGGTGTTAGGGTTAGGGTTAGGATTAGAGTTACAGTTAGGTTTAGATTTAGTGTTAGGGTTAAGTTAGGTTTAGGTTGAGGGTTAGTGTAAGTGTAAGGTTTAGGTTAAGGGTTAGGTTTAGGGTTAGTGTGAGGGGTAGTGTTAGGTTTTGGGTTAGGTTTAGGGTGAGAGTGTTAGGGATAGCGTTATGGTTAGGGTTACGTTTATGGTTAGGGTTAGTCTTAGTGTTAGGGTTAGTGTTAGTGTTAGTGTTAGAGTAAGTGTTAGGGTTAGGGTTAGTGGTAGACTTAGGGTAACTGTTAGGTTTAGGATTAGTTTTGTGTGACGGTTGGGTTTAGGGTTATGGTTAGGCTTAGGGTTAGGATGAGCAGGAAAGTGTTAGGGTTATGTATAGACACTTAGAGGTTTAGGATTAAGTTTAGGGTTAAGTTTAGGGTTAGAGTGTTATGGTTAGGGTTAGTGTTAGGGTTTGAGGGTTAGTATTAGTGTTAGGGTTAGAGGGTTCCGGCTAGAGATAGGTTTAGGGTTATTGTTAGAGTTAGTGTTTGTTTTAGGGTTAGGGTTAGCGTTTAGGGTTAAGATTAGGTTTAGTTTTAGGTTTATGGTTAGGGTTAGGTTTAGTGTTAGGTTTAGGGTTAGGTTTATGGTTAGGGTTAGTGTTAGTGTTAGGATTACAGAGTTAGTGGGTTAGGGTTAGGGGTAGGGATATGCTTAGGGTTAGAGGGTTAGGGTTAGGGTTAAGGTTCGGTTTAGGGTAATGCTTAGGTTCAGGATTAGGTTTAGTTTTAGGGTTAGCGTTACGGTTAGTATTAGTGTTAGGGTTAGGGTTAGGTTTAGGGTTAGAGTGTTGTATGTTTAGGGTTATGGTTATGGTTATGGTTAGGTTTAGACTGTTGGGGTTGGCATTAGTGTTAGGTTTAGTGGGTTAGGGTGGGGCGTAGGGTCAGGGTTAGCTTTAGGAGTAGAAGTTAGGTTTAGTGTGATGGTTAGGGATAGGGTTATGTTTAGCATCAGAGAGTTAGAGGTTAGGTTTAGGGTTCGGCTTAGGGTTAGGGTTAGAGGCTTAGGGATAGGGTTAGTGTTAGAGTGTTAGTTTTAGCATTAGTGTTAGGTTTAGGGTTAGGGTTAGGGTTAGAGGGTTAGAGGGTTAGGGTTCGGGTTACTGTTAGGGATATGGTTAGCCATAGAGGGTTATTGTTAGGATTTGGGTTAGTGTTAGGGTTCACGTTAGAGGATTATAGGTAGACTTATGGTTAGAGGGTTAGGGTTAGGGTTCGGGTTAGGGTAAGTGTTAGGGTTAGGGCTAGGGTTAAACGATTGGATGGTTAGTGTTAGGGTTATGGTTATGGATAAGGTTAGGGTTAGGGTTAGGGTTAGAGGCTTAGGGATAGGGTTAGGGTTAGAGTGCTAGTTTTAGGGAAAGGGTTAGCTTCAGCGTTAGGGTTAGGGTGAGGGTTAGTGGGTGAAGCTTCGTGTTAATGTTAGGGATATGGTTAGAATTAGAGGGTTATTATTAGAATTAGGGTTAGGTTTAGCGTTCAGCTTAGAGGATTATAGTTAGACTTATAGTTAGAGGGTTAGGGTTAGGGTTTGGGTTAGGGTAAGGGTTAGGTTTAGGGCTAGGGTTAGACGATTGGATGGTTAGTATTAGGGTTATGGTTTTGGATAGGGTTAGGTTTAGGGTTAGTGTTAGATTTAGGGTTACTGTTACTGTTAGGGTTAAGGTTAAGGTTTGTGTTAGGGTTTAGTGTTAGTTTTAGTGTTGGGGCTAGGGTTAGTGTTCGGTGTTAGGGTTAGGGTTAGGGTTAGGGTTAGAGTTACAGTTAGGGTTAGATTTAGTGTTATGGTTCGGTTAGCTTTAGGGTTAGGGTTGGAGTAAGGGTAAGGTTTAGGTTAAGGGTTAGGATTAGGGTTTGGGTGAGGGTTAGGGTTAGGTTTGGGGTTACGTTTAGGGTGATAGTGTTAGGGTTAGGGTTATGGTTATGGTTAGGTTTATGGTTAGAGTTAGTGTTAGTGTTATGGTTAGGGTTAGGGTTAGAGTAAGTGTTAGGGTTAGGGTTAGTGTTTGGGATAGGGTAACGGTTAGGGTAAGGATTAGGTTTGGGTGATGGTAGGGTTTAGGGTTATGGTTAGGCTTAGGGTTAGGATTAGAGGGTAAGTGTTAGGGTTTTGTTTAGAGAGGTAGAGGGTTAGGGTTAGGGTTGGGGTTAAGGTTAGCGTTAGAGAGTTATGGTTAGGGTTAATTTTAGGGTTTTGAGGGTTAGTATTAGTGTTAGGGTTAGAGTGTTAGGGATAGGGCTAGGGTTAGGTTTAGGGTTAGTGTCAGTGTTAGTTGTAGGGTTAGGGTTAGGTTTAGGGTTAGTTTTTGTGTTAGGGTTAGGGTTAGCGTTAGTGTTATGGTTAGGGTTAGGGTTAGGTTTAGGGTTAGGGTTAGGGTTAGTGTTAGGGTTAGGGTTAGAGCGTTAGAAGGATAGGGTTATGGTATAGGGTTAGGCTTAGGGTTAGAGTTTTAGGGTTAGTGTTAGGATTAGGGTTAGTTTTAGGGTTAGGTTTAGAGTTAGTTTTAGTGTTAGGGTTAGAGCGTTAGAGGGTTAGGGTTAGGGATAGGGTTAGGCTTAGTGTTAGAGGGTTTGAGTTAGGTTTAAGGTTAGGGTTAGGGTAAGGCTTAGGTTCAGGGTTAGGGTTAGGGTTAGGGTTAGCATTATGGTTAGTAATAGGGTTAGGGTTAGGGTTAGGGTTAGGGTTAGAGGGCTGGATGTTTAGGGTTAGGGTTATGGTTTTGGTTAGGTTTAGAGGGTTGGGTTAAGCGTTAGGGTTAGGTTGAGAGGGTTAGGGTGGCTTAGGTTCAGGGTTAGCGTTAGGATTAGAGGTTTGGTTTAGTGTGAGTGTTAGGGTTAGGGTTATGGTTAGGGTCAGAGGGTTAGAGTTCAGGTTTAGGGTTCAGTTTAGGGTTAGCGTTAGAGGTTTAGGGATAGGGTTAGTGTTACAGTGTTAGTTTTAGGGTTAGGGTTAAGTTTACGGTTAGGGTTAGGGTTAGGGTTAGAGCTTTAGAGGGTTAGGGTTCGGGTTAGTGTTAGGATATGGTTAGCATTAGAGGGTAATTGTTAGGATTAGGGTTAGGGTTAGGGTTCACCTTAGAGGTTTATAGTTAGACTTACGGTTAGAGGGTTAGGGTTAGGGTTCGGGTTAGGTTAAGGTTTAGGGTTAGGGCTAGGATTCCACGATTGGATGGTTAGTGTTAGGGTTATGGTTATGGATAGGGTTAGGGTTAGATTTAGGGTTACTGGTACTGTTAGGTTTAGGGTTAAGCTTTGTTTTAGGGTTTAGTATTAGGGTTAGTTTTAGGGCTAGGGTTAGTTTTACGTGTTAGGGTTAGGGTTAGGATTAGAGTTACAGTTAGGTTTAGATTTAGTGTTAGGGTTAAGTTAGGTTTAGGTTGAGGGTTAGTGTAAGTGTAAGGTTTAGGTTAAGGGTTAGGTTTAGGGTTAGCGTGAGGGGTAGTGTTAGGTTTTGGGTTAGGTTTAGGGTGAGAGTGTTAGGGATAGCGTTATGGTTAGGGTTACGTTTATGGTTAGGGTTAGTCTTAGTGTTAGGGTTAGTGTTAGTGTTAGAGTAAGTGTTAGGGTTAGGGTTAGTGGTAGGGTTAGGGTAACTGTTAGGTTTAGGATTAGTTTTGTGTGACGGTTGGGTTTAGGGTTATGGTTAGGCTTAGGGTTAGGATGAGCGGGAAAGTGTTAGGGTTATGTATAGACACTTAGAGGTTTAGGATTAAGTTTAGGGTTAAGGTTAGGGTTAGAGTGTTATGGTTAGGGTTAGTGTTAGGGTTTGAGGGTTAGTATTAGTGTTAGGGTTAGAGGGTTCCGGCTAGAGATAGGTTTAGGGTTGTTAGAGTTAGTGTTTGTTTTAGGGTTAGGGTTAGGGTTTAGGGTTAAGATTAGGTTTAGTTTTAGGTTTATGGTTAGGGTTAGGTTTAGTGTTAGGTTTAGGGTTAGGTTTATGGTTAGGGTTAGTGTTAGTGTTAGGATTACAGAGTTAGTGGGTTAGGGTTAGGGGTAGGGATATGCTTAGGGTTAGAGGGTTAGGGTTAGGGTTAAGGTTCGGTTTAGGGTAATGCTTAGGTTCAGGATTAGGTTTAGTTTTAGGGTTAGCGTTACGGTTAGTATTAGTGTTAGGGTTAGGGTTAGGTTTAGGGTTAGAGTGTTGTATGTTTAGGGTTATGGTTATGGTTATGGTTAGGTTTAGAGTGTTGGGGTTGGCATTAGTGTTAGGTTTAGTGGGTTAGGGTGGGGCGTAGGGTCAGGGTTAGCTTTAGGAGTAGAAGTTAGGTTTAGTGTGATGGTTAGGGATAGGGTTATGTTTAGCATCAGAGAGTTAGAGGTTAGGTTTAGGGTTCGGCTTAGGGTTAGGGTTAGAGGCTTAGGGATAGGGTTAGTGTTAGAGTGTTAGTTTTAGCATTAGTGTTAGGTTTAGGGTTAGGGTTAGGGTTAGAGCGTTAGAGGCTTAGGGTTCGGGTTACTGTTAGGGATATGGTTAGCCATAGAGGGTTATTGTTAGGATTTGGGTTAGTGTTAGGGTTCACGTTAGAGGATTATAGGTAGACTTATGGTTAGAGGGTTAGGGTTAGGGTTCGGGTTAGGGTAAGTGTTAGGGCTAGGGCTAGGGTTAAACGATTGGATGGTTAGTGTTAGGGTTATGGTTATGGATAAGGTTAGGGTTAGGGTTAGGGTTAGAGGCTTAGGGATAGGGTTAGGGTTAGAGTGCTAGTTTTAGGGTAAGGGTTAGCTTCAGCGTTAGGGTTAGGGTGAGGGTTAGTGGGTGAAGCTTCGTGTTAATGTTAGGGATATGGTTAGAATTAGAGGGTTATTATTAGAATTAGGGTTAGGTTTAGCGTTCAGCTTAGAGGATTATAGTTAGACTTATAGTTAGAGGGTTAGGGTTAGGGTTTGGGTTAGGGTAAGGTTTAGGTTTAGGGCTAGGGTTAGACGATTGGATGGTTAGTATTAGGGTTATGGTTTTGGATAGGGTTAGGTTTAGGGTTAGTGTTAGATTTAGGGTTACTGTTACTTTTAGGGTTAAGGTTAAGGTTTGTGTTAGGGTTTAGTGTTAGTTTTAGTGTTAGGGCTAGGGTTAGTGTTCGGTGTTAGGGTTAGGGTTAGGGTTAGGGTTAGAGTTACAGTTAGGGTTAGATTTAGTGTTATGGTTCGGTTAGCTTTAGGGTTAGGGTTGGAGTAAGGGTAAGGTTTAGGTTAAGGGTTAGGATTAGGGTTTGGGTGAGGGTTAGGGTTAGGTTTGGGGTTACGTTTAGGGTGATAGTGTTAGGGTTAGGGTTATGGTTATGGTTAGGTTTATGGTTAGAGTTAGTGTTAGTGTTATGGTTAGTGTTAGGGTTAGAGTAAGTGTTAGGGTTAGGGTTAGTGTTTGGGATAGGGTAACGGTTAGGGTAAGGATTAGGTTTGGGTGATGGTAGGGTTTAGGGTTATGGTTAGGCTTTGGGTTAGGATTAGAGGGTAAGTGTTAGGGTTTTGTTTAGAGAGGTAGAGGGTTAGGGTTAGGGTTGGGGTTAAGGTTAGCGTTAGAGAGTTATGGTTAGGGTTAATTTTAGGGTTTTGAGGGTTACTATTAGTGTTAGGGTTAGAGTGTTAGGTCTAGGGCTAGGGTTAGGTTTAGGGTTAGTGTCAGTGTTAGTTGTAGGGTTAGGGTTAGGTTTAGGGTTAGTTTTTGTGTTAGGGTTAGGGTTAGCGTTAGTGTTATGGTTAGGGTTAGGGTTAGGTTTAGGGTTAGGGTTAGGGTTAGTGTTAGGGTTAGGGTTAGAGCGTTAGAAGGATAGGGTTATGGTATAGGGTTAGGCTTAGGGTTAGAGTTTTAGGGTTAGTGTTAGGATTAGGATTAGTTTTAGGGTTAGGTTTAGAGTTAGTTTTAGTGTTAGGGTTAGAGCGTTAGAGGGTTAGGGTTAGGGATAGGGTTAGGCTTAGTGTTAGAGGGTTTGGGTTAGGTTTAAGGTTAGGGTTAGGGTAAGGCTTAGGTTCAGGGTTAGGGTTAGGGTTAGGGTTAGGGTTAGCATTATGGTTAGTAATAGGGTTAGGGTTAGGGTTAGGGTTAGGGTTAGAAGGCTGGATGTTTAGGGTTAGGGTTATGGTTTTGGTTAGGTTTAGAGGGTTGGGTTAAGCGTTAGGGTTAGGTTGAGAGGGTTAGGGTGGCTTAGGTTCAGGGTTAGCGTTAGGATTAGAGGTTTGGTTTAGTGTGAGTGTTAGGGTTAGGGTTATGGTTAGGGTCAGAGGGTTAGAGTTCAGGTTTAGGGTTCAGTTTAGGGTTAGCGTTAGAGGTTTAGGGATAGGGTTAGTGTTACAGTGTTAGTTTTAGGGTTAGGGTTAAGTTTACGGTTAGGGTTAGGGTTAGGGTTAGAGCTTTAGAGGGTTAGGGTTCGGGTTAGTGTTAGGATATGGTTAGCATTAGAGGGTAATTGTTAGGATTAGGGTTAGGGTTAGGGTTCACCTTAGAGGTTTATAGTTAGACTTACGGTTAGAGGGTTAGGGTTAGGGTTCGGGTTAGGGTAAGTGTTAGGGTTAGGGCTAGGGTTAAACGATTGGATGGTTAGTGTTAGGGTTATGGTTATGGATAGGGTTAGGGTTACATTTAGGGTTACTGTTACTGTTAGGTTTAGGGTTAAGCTTTGTTTTAGGGTTTAGTATTAGGGTTAGTTTTAGGGCTAGGGTTAGTTTTAGGTGTTAGGGTTAGGGTTAGGATTAGAGTTACAGTTAGGTTTAGATTTAGTGTTAGGGTTAAGTTAGGTTTAGGTTGAGGGTTAGTGTAAGTGTAAGGTTTAGGTTAAGGGTTAGGTTTAGGGTTAGCGTGAGGGGTAGTGTTAGGTTTTGGGTTAGGTTTAGGGTGAGAGTGTTAGGGATAGCGTTATGGTTAGGGTTACGTTTATGGTTAGGGTTAGTCTTAGTGTTAGGGTTAGTGTTAGTGTTAGTGTTAGAGTAAGTGTTAGGGTTAGGGTTAGTGGTAGGGTTAGGGTAACTGTTAGGTTTAGGATTAGTTTTGTGTGACGGTTGGGTTTAGGGTTATGGTTAGGCTTAGGGTTAGGATGAGCAGGAAAGTGTTAGGGTTATGTATAGACACTTAGAGGTTTAGGATTAAGTTTAGGGTTAAGGTTAGGGTTAGAGTGTTATGGTTAGGTTTAGTGTTAGGGTTTGAGGGTTAGTATTAGTGTTAGGGTTAGAGGGTTCCGGCTAGAGATAGGTTTAGGGTTATTGTTAGAGTTAGTGTTTGTTTTAGGGTTAGGGTTAGGGTTTAGGGTTAAGATTAGGTTTAGTTTTAGGTTTATGGTTAGGGTTAGGTTTAGTGTTAGGTTTAGGGTTAGGTTTATGGTTAGGGTTAGTGTTAGTGTTAGGATTACAGAGTTAGTGGGTTAGGGTTAGGGGTAGGGATATGCTTAGGGTTAGAGGGTTAGGGTTAGGGTTAAGGTTCGGTTTAGGGCAATGCTTAGGTTCAGGATTAGGTTTAGTTTTAGGGTTAGCGTTACGGTTAGTATTAGTGTTAGGGTTAGGGTTAGGTTTAGGGTTAGAGTGTTGTATGTTTAGGGTTATGGTTATGGTTATGGTTAGGTTTAGAGTGTTGGGGTAAGCATTAGTGTTAGGTTTAGAGGGTTAGGGTGGGGCGTAGGGTCAGGGTTAGCTTTAGGAGTAGAAGTTAGGTTTAGTGTGATGGTTAGGGATAGGGTTATGTTTAGCATCAGAGAGTTAGAGGTTAGGTTTAGGGTTCGGCTTAGGGTTAGTGTTAGAGGCTTAGGGATAGGGTTAGTGTTAGAGTGTTAGTTTTAGCATTAGTGTTAGGTTTAGGGTTAGGGTTAGGGTTAGAGGGTTAGAGGGTTAGGGTTCGGGTTACTGTTAGGGATATGGTTAGCCATAGAGGGTTATTGTTAGGATTTGGGTTAGTGTTAGGGTTCACGTTAGAGGATTATAGGTAGACTTATGGTTAGAGGGTTAGGGTTAGGGTTCGGGTTAGGGTAAGTGTTAGGGTTAGGGCTAGGGTTAAACGATTGGATGGTTAGTTTTAGGGTTATGGTTATGGATAAGGTTAGGGTTAGGGTTAAGGTTAGAGGCTTAGGGATAGGGTTAGGGTTAGAGTGCTAGTTTTAGGGTAAGGCTTAGCTTCAGCGTTAGGGTTAGGGTGAGGGTTAGTGGGTGAAGCTTCGTGTTAATGTTAGGGATATGGTTAGAATTAGAGGGTTATTATTAGAATTAGGGTTAGGGTTAGCGTTCAGCTTAGAGGATTATAGTTAGACTTATAGTTAGAGGGTTAGGGTTAGGGTTTGGGTTAGGGTAAGGGTTAGGTTTAGGGCTAGGGTTAGACGATTGGAGGGTTAGTATTAGGGTTATGGTTTTGGATAGGGTTAGGTTAAGGGTTAGTGTTAGATTTAGGGTTGCTGTTACTGTTAGGGTTAAGGTTAAGGTTTGTGTTAGGGTTTAGTGTTAGTTTTAGTGTTAGGGCTAGGGTTAGTGTTCGGTGTTAGGGTTAGGGTTAGGGTTAGGGTTAGAGTTACAGTTAGGGTTAGATTTAGTGTTATGGTTCGGTTAGCTTTAGGGTTAGGGTTGGAGTAAGGGTAAGGTTTAGGTTAAGGGTTAGGATTAGGGTTCGGGTGAGGGTTAGGATTAGGTTTGGGGTTACGTTTAGGGTGATAGTGTTAGGGTTAGTGTTATGGTTATGGTTAGGTTTATGGTTAGAGTTAGTGTTAGTGTTATGGTTAGGGTTAGGGTTAGAGTAAGTGTTAGGGTTAGGGTTAGTGTTTGGGATAGGGTAACGCTTAGGGTAAGGATTAGGTTTGGGTGATGGTAGGGTTTAGGGTTATGGTTAGGCTTAGGGTTAGGATTAGAGGGTAAGTGTTAGGGTTTTGTTTAGAGAGTTAGAGGGTTAGGGTTAGGGTTGGGGTTAAGGTTAGCATTAGAGTTATGGTTAGGGTTAGTTTTAGGGTTTTGAGGGTTAGTATTAATGTTAGGGTTAGAGTGTTAGGGCTAGGGCTAGGGTTAGGTTTAGGGTTAGTGTTAGTGTTAGTTGTAGGGTTAGGGTTAGGGTTTTGGGTTAGGTTTAGGGTTAGTTTTTGTGTTAGGGTTAGGGTTAGGGGTAGGGTTAGGGTTAGAGTTACAGTTAGGGTTAGATTTAGTGTTATGTTTCGGTTAGCTTTAGGGTTAGGGTTGGAGTAAGGGTAAGGTTTAGGTTAAGGGTTAGGATTAGGGTTCGGGTGAGGGTTAGGGTTAGGTTTGGGGTTACATTTAGGGTGATAGTGTTAGGGTTAGGGTTATGGTTATGGTTAGGTTTATGGTTAGAGTTAGTGTTAGTGTTATGGTTAGGGTTAGGGTTAGAGTAAGTGTTAGGGTTAGTGTTTGGGATAGGGTAACGGTTAGGGTAAGGATTAGGTTTGGGTGATGGTAGGGTTTAGGGTTATGGTTAGGCTTAGGGTTAGGATTAGAGGGTAAGTGTTAGGGTTTTGTTTAGAGAGTTAGAGGGTTAGGGTTAGGGCTGGGGTTAAGGTTAGCGTTAGAGAGTTATGGTTAGGGTTAGTTTTAGGGTTTTGAGGGTTAGTATTAGTGTTAGTGTTAGAGTGTTAGGGCTAGGGCTAGGGTTAGGTTTAGTGTTAGTGTCAGTGTTAGTTGTAGGTTTAGGGTTAGTTTTTGTGTTAGGGTTAGGGTTAGCGTTAGTGTTATGGTTAGGGTTAGGGTTAGGTTTAGGGTTAGGGTTAGGGTTAGGGTTAGTGTTAGTGTTAGGGTTAGAGCGTTAGAAGGATAGGGTTATGGTATAGGCTTAGGCTTAGGGTTAGAGTTTTAGGGTTAGTGTTAGGATTAGGGTTAGTTTTAGGGTTAGGGTTAGAGTTAGTTTTAGTGTTAGGGTTAGAGCGTTAGAGGGTTAGGGTTAGGGATAGGGTTAGGCTTAGTGTTAGAGGGTTTGGGTTAGGTTTAAGGTTAGGGTTAGGGTAAGGATTAGGTTCAGGGTTAGGGTTAGGGTTAGGGTTAGCATTATGGTTAGTAATAGGGTTAGGGTTAGGGTTAGGGTTAGGGTTAGAAGGCTGGATGTTTAGTGTTAGGGTTATGGTTTGGTTAGGTTTAGAGGGTTGGGGTAAGCGTTAGGGTTAGGTTTAGAGGGTTAGAGTGGCTTAGGTTGAGGGTGAGCGTTAGGATTAGAGGTTTGGTTTAGTGTGAGTGTTAGGGTTAGGGTTATGGTTAGGGTCAGAGGGTTATAGTTCAGGTTTAGAGTTCAGTTTAGGGTTAGCGTTAGAGGTTTAGGGATAGGGTTAGTGTTACAGTGTTAGTTTTAGGGTTAGGGTTAAGTTTACGGTTAGGGTTAGGGTTAGAGCTTTAGAGGGTTAGGGTTCGGGTTAGTGTTAGGATATGGTTAGCATTAGAGGGTAATTGTTAGGTTTAGGGTTAGGGTTAGGGTTCACGTTAGAGGTTTATAGTTAGACTTACGGTTAGAGGGTTAGGGTTAGGGTTCGGGTTAGGTTAAGGTTTAGGGTTAGGGCTAGGATTCCATGATTGGATGGTTAGTGTTAGGGTTATGGTTATGGATAGGGTTAGGGTTACATTTAGGGTTACTGTTACTGTTAGGTTTAGGGTTAAGCTTTGTTTTAGGGTTTAGTATTAGGGTTAGTGTTAGGGCGAGGGTTAGTTTTAGGTGTTAGGGTTAGGGTTAGGATTAGAGTTACAGTTAGGTTTAGATTTAGTGTTAGGGTTAAGTTAGGTTTTGGTTTAGGGTTAGTGTAAGTGTAAGGTTTAGGTTAAGGGTTAGGTTTAGGGTTAGCGTGAGGGGTAGTGTTAGGTTTTGGGTTAGGTTTAGGGTGAGAGTGTTAGGGTTAGCATTATGGTTAGGGTTACGTTTATGGTTAGGTTTAGTGTTAGTGTTAGTGTTAGTGTTAGTGTTAGTGTTAGTGTTAGAGTAAGTGTTAGGGTTACGGTTAGTGGTAGGGTTAGGGTAACTGTTAGGTTTAGGATTAGTTTTGTGTGACGGTTGGGTTTAGGGTTATGGTTAGGCTTAGGGTTAGAATGAGCGGGAAAGTGTTAGGGTTATGTATAGACACTTAGAGGTTTAGGATTAAGTTTAGGGTTAAGGTTAGGGTTAGAGTGTTATGGTTAGGGTTAGTGTTAGGGTTTGAGGGTTAGTATTAGTGTTAGGGTTAGAGGGTTCCGGCTAGAGATAGGTTTAGGGTTATTGTTAGAGTTAGTGTTAGTTTTAGGGTTAGGGTTAGGGTTTAGGGTTAAGATTAGGTTTAATTTTAGGTTTATGGTTAGGGTTAGGTTTAGTGTTAGGTTTAGGGTTAGTTTTATGGTTAGGGTTAGTGTTAGTGTTAGGATTACAGAGTTAGTGGGTTAGGGTTAGGAGTAGGGATATGCTTAGGGTTAGCGGGTTAGGGTTAGGGTTAAGGTTCAGTTTAGGGTAATGCTTAGGTTCAGGATTAGGTTTAGTTTTAGGGTTAGCGTTACGGTTAGTATTAGTGTTAGGGTTAGGGTTAGTTTTATGGTTAGAGTGTTGTATGTTTAGGGTTATGGTTATGGTTATATTTAGGTTTAGAGTGTTGGGGTTAGCATTAGTGTTAGGTTTAGAGGGTTAGGGTGGTGCGTAGGGTCAGGGTTAGCTTTAGGAGTAGAAGTTAGGTTTAGTGTGATGGTTAGGGATAGGGTTATGTTTAGCATCAGAGAGTTAGAGGTTAGGTTTAGGGTTCGGCTTAGGGTTAGGGTTAGAGGCTTAGGGATAGGGTTAGTGTTAGAGTGTTAGTTTTAGCATTAGTGTTAGGTTTAGGGTTAGGGTTAGGGTTAGAGGGTTAGAGGGTTAGGGTTCGGGTTACTGTTAGGGATATGGTTAGCCATAGAGGGTTATTGTTAGGATTTGGGTTAGTGTTAGGGTTCACGTTAGAGGATTATAGGTAGACTTATGGTTAGAGGGTTAGGGTTAGGGTTCGGGTTAGGGTAAGTGTTAGGGTTAGGGCTAGGGTTAAACGATTGGATGGTTAGTGTTAGGGTTATGGTTATGGATAAGGTTAGGGTTATTGTTAGGTTTAGAGGCTTAGGGATATGGTTATGGTTAGAGTGCTAGTTTTAGGGTTAGGGTTAGCTTCAGCGTTAGGGTTAGGGTGAGGGTTAGTGGGTGAAGCTTCGTGTTAATGTTAGGGATATGGTTAGAATTAGAGGGTTATTATTAGAATTAGGGTTAGGGTTAGCGTTCAGCTTAGAGGATTATACTTAGACTTATAGTTAGAGGGTTAGGGTTAGGGTTTGGGTTAGGGTAAGGGTTAGGTTTAGGGCTAGGGTTAGACGATTGGATGGTTAGTATTAGGGTTATGGTTTTGGATAGGGTTAGGTTTAGGGTTAGTGTTAGATTTAGGGTTACTGTTACTGTTAGGGTTAAGGTTAAGGTTTGTGTTAGGGTTTAGTGTTAGTTTTAGTGTTAGGGCTAGGGTTAGTGTTCGGTGTTAGGGTTAGGGTTAGGGTAAGGGTTAGAGTTACAGTTAGGGTTAGATTTAGTGTTATGGTTCAGTTAGCTTTAGGGTTAGGGTTGGAGTAAGGGTAAGGTTTAGGTTAAGGGTTAGGATTAGGGTTCGGGTGAGGGTTAGGGTTAGGTTTGGGGTTACGTTTAGGGTGATAGTGTTAGGGTTAGGGTTATGGTTATGGTTAGGTTTATGGTTAGAGTTAGTGTTAGTGTTATGGTTAGGGTTAGGGTTAGAGTAAGTGTTAGGGTTAGGGTTAGTGTTTGGGATAGGGTAACGGTTAGGGTAAGGATTAGGTTTGGGTGATGGTAGGGTTTAGGGTTATGGTTAGGCTTAGGGTTAGGATTAGAGGGTAAGTGTTAAGGTTTTGTTTAGAGAGTTAGAGGGTTAGGGTTAGGGCTGGGGTTAAGGTTAGCGTTAGAGAGTTATGGTTAGGGTTAGTTTTAGGGTTTTGAGGGTTAGTATTAGTGTTAGGGTTAGAGTGTTAGGGCTAGGGCTAGGGTTAGGTTTAGGGTTAGTGTCAGTGTTAGTTGTAGGTTTAGGGTTAGTTTTTGTGTTAGGGTTAGGGTTAGCGTTAGTGTTATGGTTAGGGTTAGGGTTAGGTTTAGGGTTAGGGTTAGGGTTAGTGTTAGTGTTAGGGTTAGAGCGTTAGAAGGATAGGGTTATGGTATAAGGTTAGGCTTAGGGTTAGAGTTTTAGGGTTAGTGTTAGGATTAGGGTTAGTTTTAGGGTTAGGTTTAGAGTTAGTTTTAGTGTTAGGGTTAGAGCGTTAGAGGGTTAGGGTTAGGGATAGGGTTAGGCTTAGTGTTAGAGGGTTTGGGTTAGGTTTAAGGTTAGGGTTAGGGTAAGGATTAGGTTCAGGGTTAGGGTTAGGGTTAGGGTTAGCATTATGGTTAGTAATAGGGTTAGGGTTAGGGTTAGGGTTAGGGTTAGGGTTAGAGGGCTGGATGTTTATTGTTAGGGTTATGGTTTTGGTTAGGTTTAGATGGTTGGGGTAAGCGTTAGGGTTAGGTTTAGAGGGTTAGAGTGGCTTAGGTTCAGGGTGAGCGTTAGGATTAGAGGTTTGGTTTAGTGTGAGTGTTAGGGTTAGGGTTATGGTTAGGGTCAGAGGGTTATAGTTCAGGTTTAGGGTTCAGTTTAGGGTTAGCGTTAGAGGTTTAGGGATAGGGTTAGTGTTACAGTGTTAGTTTTAGGGTTAGGGTTAAGTTTACGGTTAGTGTTAGGGTTAGAGCTTTAGAGGGTTAGGGTTCGGGTTAGTGTTAGGATATGGTTAGCATTAGAGGGTAATTGTTAGGATTAGGGTTAGGGTTAGGGTTCACGTTAGAGGTTTATAGTTAGACTTACAGTTAGAGGGTTAGGGTTAGGGTTCGGGTTAGGTTAAGGTTTAGGGTTAGGGCTAGGATTCCACGATTGGATGGTTAGTGTTAGGGTTATGGTTATGGATAGGGTTATGGTTACATTTAGGGTTACTTTTACTGTTAGGTTTAGGGTTAAGCTTTGTTTTAGGGTTTAGTATTAGGGTTAGTGTTAGGGCGAGGGTTAGTTTTAGGTGTTAGGGTTAGGGTTAGGATTAGAGTTACAGTTAGGTTTAGATTTAGTGTTAGGGTTAAGTTAGGTTTTGGTTTAGGGTTAGTGTAAGTGTAAGGTTTAGGTTAAGGGTTAGGTTTAGGGTTAGCGTGAGGGGTAGTGTTAGGTTTTGGGTTAGGTTTAGGGTGAGAGTGTTAGGGTTAGCATTATGGTTAGGGTTACGTTTATGGTTAGGGTTAGTCTTAGTGTTAGTGTTAGTGTTAGTGTTAGTGTTAGTGTTAGTGTTAGTGTTAGAGTAAGTGTTAGGGTTACGGTTAGTGGTAGGGTTAGGGTAACTGTTAGGTTTAGGATTAGTTTTGTGTGACGGTTGGGTTTAGGGTTATGGTTAGGCTTAGGGTTAGAATGAGCGGGAAAGTGTTAGGGTTATGTATAGACACTTAGAGGTTTAGGATTAAGTTTAGGGTTAAGGTTAGGGTTAGAGTGTTATGGTTAGGGTTAGTGTTAGGGTTTGAGGGTTAGTATTAGTGTTAGGGTTAGAGGGTTCCGGCTAGAGATAGGTTTAGGGTTATTGTTAGAGTTAGTGTTAGTTTTAGGGTTAGGGTTAGGGTTTAGGGTTAAGATTAGGTTTAATTTTAGGTTTATGGTTAGGGTTAGGTTTAGTGTTAGGTTTAGGGTTAGTTTTATGGTTAGGGTTAGTGTTAGTGTTAGGATTACAGAGTTAGTGGGTTAGGGTTAGGAGTAGGGATATGCTTAGGGTTAGAGGGTTAGGGTTAGGTTTAAGGTTCGGTTTAGGGTAATGCTTAGGTTCAGGATTAGGTTTAGTTTTAGGGTTAGCGTTACGGTTAGTATTAGTGTTAGGGTTAGGGTTAGTTTTAGGGTTAGAGTGTTGTATGTTTAGGGTTATGGTTATGGTTATATTTAGGTTTAGAGTGTTGGGGTTAGCATTAGTGTTAGGTTTAGAGGGTTAGGGTGGTGCGTAGGGTCAGGGTTAGCTTTAGGAGTAGAAGTTAGGTTTAGTGTGATGGTTAGGGATAGGGTTATGTTTAGCATCAGAGAGTTAGAGGTTAGGTTTAGGGTTCGGCTTAGGGTTAGGGTTAGAGGCTTAGGGATAGGGTTAGTGTTAGAGTGTTAGTTTTAGCATTAGTGTTAGGTTTAGGGTTAGGGTTAGGGTTAGAGGGTTAGAGGGTTAGGGTTCGGGTTACTGTTAGGGATATGGTTAGCCATAGAGGGTTATTGTTAGGATTTGGGTTAGTGTTAGGGTTCACGTTAGAGGATTATAGGTAGACTTATGGTTAGAGGGTTAGGGTTAGGGTTCGGGTTAGGGTAAGTGTTAGGGTTAGGGCTAGGGTTAAACGATTGGATGGTTAGTGTTAGGGTTAGGGTTATGGATAAGGTTAGGGTTATTGTTAGGTTTAGAGGCTTAGGGATATGGTTATGGTTAGAGTGCTAGTTTTAGGGTTAGGGTTAGCTTCAGCGTTAGGGTTAGGGTGAGGGTTAGTGGGTGAAGCTTCGTGTTAATGTTAGGGATATGGTTAGAATTAGAGGGTTATTATTAGAATTAGGGTTAGGGTTAGCGTTCAGCTTAGAGGATTATAGTTAGACTTATATTTAGAGGGTTAGGGTTAGGGTTTGGGTTAGGGTAAGGGTTAGGTTTAGGGCTAGGGTTAGACGATTGGATGGTTAGTATTAGGGTTATGGTTTTGAATAGGGTTAGGTTTAGGGTTAGTGTTAGATTTAGGGTTACTGTTACTGTTAGGGTTAAGGTTAAGGTTTGTGTTAGGGTTTAGTGTTAGTTTTAGTGTTAGGGCTAGGGTTAGTGTTCGGTGTTAGGGTTAGGGTTAGGGTTAGGGTTAGAGTTACAGTTAGGGTTAGATTTAGTGTTATGGTTCGGTTAGCTTTAGGGTTAGGGTTGGAGTAAGGGTAAGGTTTAGGTTAAGGGTTAGGATTAGGGTTCGGGTGAGGATTAGGGTTAGGTTTGGGGTTACGTTTAGGGTGATAGTGTTAGGGTTAGGGTTATGGTTATGGTTAGGTTTATGGTTAGAGTTAGTGTTAGTGTTATGGTTAGGGTTAGTGTTAGAGTAAGTGTTAGGGTTAGGGTTAGTGTTTGGGATAGGGTAACGGTTAGGGTAAGGATTAGGTTTGGGTGATGGTAGGGTTTAGGGTTATGGTTAGGCTTAGGGTTAGGATTAGAGGGTAAGTGTTAGGGTTTTGTTTAGAGAGTTAGAGGGTTAGGGTTAGGGTTGGAGTTAAGGTTAGCGTTAGAGAGTTATGGTTAGGGTTAGTTTTAGGGTTTTGAGGGTTAGTATTAGTGTTAGGGTTAGAGTGTTAGGGCTAGGGCTAGGGTTAGGTTTAGTGTTAGTGTTAGTGTTAGTGTTAGTTGTAGGGTTAGGGTTAGGTTATAGGGTTAGGTTTAGGGTTAGTTTTTGTGTTAGGGTTAGGGTTAGGGTTAGGGTTAGGGTTAGAGTTACAGTTAGGGTTAGATTTAGTGTTATGGTTCGGTTAGCTTTAGGGTTAGGGTTGGAGTAAGGGTAAGGTTTAGGTTAAGGGTTAGGATTAGGTTCGGGTGAGGGTTAGGGTTAGGTTTGGGGTTACGTTTAGGGTGATAGTGTTAGGGTTAGGGTTATGGTTATGGTTAGGTTTATGGTTAGAGTTAGTGTTAGTGTTATGTTTAGGGTTAGGTTTAGAGTAAGTGTTAGGGTTAGGGTTAGTGTTTGGGATAGGGTAACGGTTAGGGTAAGGATTAGGTTTGGGTGATGGTAGGGTTTAGGGTTATGGTTAGGCTTAGGGTTAGGATTAGAGGGTAAGTGTTAGGGTTTTGTTTAGAGAGTTAGAGGGTTAGGGTTAGGGCTGGGGTTAAGGTTAGCGTTAGAGAGTTATGGTTAGGGTTAGTTTTAGGGTTTTGAGGGTTAGTATTAGTGTTAGTGTTAGAGTGTTAGGGCTAGGGCTAGGGTTAGGTTTAGTGTTAGTGTCAGTGTTAGTTGTAGGTTTAGGGTTAGTTTTTGTGTTAGGGTTAGGGTTAGCGTTAGTGTTATGGTTAGGGTTAGGGTTAGGTTTAGGGTTAGGGTTAGGGTTAGGGTTAGTGTTAGTGTTAGGGTTAGAGCGTTAGAAGGATAGGGTTATGGTATAGGCTTAGGCTTAGGGTTAGAGTTTTAGGGTTAGTGTTAGGATTAGGGTTAGTTTTAGGGTTAGGGTTAGAGTTAGTTTTAGTGTTAGGGTTAGAGCGTTAGAGGGTTAGGGTTAGGGATAGGGTTAGGCTTAGTGTTAGAGGGTTTGGGTTAGGTTTAAGGTTAGGGTTAGGGTAAGGATTAGGTTCAGGGTTAGGGTTAGGGTTAGGGTTAGCATTATGGTTAGTAATAGGGTTAGGGTTAGGGTTAGGGTTAGGGTTAGAAGGCTGGATGTTTAGTGTTAGGGTTATGGTTTGGTTAGGTTTAGAGGGTTGGGGTAAGCGTTAGGGTTAGGTTTAGAGGGTTAGAGTGGCTTAGGTTGAGGGTGAGCGTTAGGATTAGAGGTTTGGTTTAGTGTGAGTGTTAGGGTTAGGGTTATGGTTAGGGTCAGAGGGTTATAGTTCAGGTTTAGAGTTCAGTTTAGGGTTAGCGTTAGAGGTTTAGGGATAGGGTTAGTGTTACAGTGTTAGTTTTAGGGTTAGGGTTAAGTTTACGGTTAGGGTTAGGGTTAGAGCTTTAGAGGGTTAGGGTTCGGGTTAGTGTTAGGATATGGTTAGCATTAGAGGGTAATTGTTAGGTTTAGGGTTAGGGTTAGGGTTCACGTTAGAGGTTTATAGTTAGACTTACGGTTAGAGGGTTAGGGTTAGGGTTCGGGTTAGGTTAAGGTTTAGGGTTAGGGCTAGGATTCCATGATTGGATGGTTAGTGTTAGGGTTATGGTTATGGATAGGGTTAGGGTTACATTTAGGGTTACTGTTACTGTTAGGTTTAGGGTTAAGCTTTGTTTTAGGGTTTAGTATTAGGGTTAGTGTTAGGGCGAGGGTTAGTTTTAGGTGTTAGGGTTAGGGTTAGGATTAGAGTTACAGTTAGGTTTAGATTTAGTGTTAGGGTTAAGTTAGGTTTTGGTTTAGGGTTAGTGTAAGTGTAAGGTTTAGGTTAAGGGTTAGGTTTAGGGTTAGCGTGAGGGGTAGTGTTAGGTTTTGGGTTAGGTTTAGGGTGAGAGTGTTAGGGTTAGCATTATGGTTAGGGTTACGTTTATGGTTAGGTTTAGTGTTAGTGTTAGTGTTAGTGTTAGTGTTAGTGTTAGTGTTAGTGTTAGAGTAAGTGTTAGGGTTACGGTTAGTGGTAGGGTTAGGGTAACTGTTAGGTTTAGGATTAGTTTTGTGTGACGGTTGGGTTTAGGGTTATGGTTAGGCTTAGGGTTAGAATGAGCGGGAAAGTGTTAGGGTTATGTATAGACACTTAGAGGTTTAGGATTAAGTTTAGGGTTAAGGTTAGGGTTAGAGTGTTATGGTTAGGGTTAGTGTTAGGGTTTGAGGGTTAGTATTAGTGTTAGGGTTAGAGGGTTCCGGCTAGAGATAGGTTTAGGGTTATTGTTAGAGTTAGTGTTAGTTTTAGGGTTAGGGTTAGGGTTTAGGGTTAAGATTAGGTTTAATTTTAGGTTTATGGTTAGGGTTAGGTTTAGTGTTAGGTTTAGGGTTAGTTTTATGGTTAGGGTTAGTGTTAGTGTTAGGATTACAGAGTTAGTGGGTTAGGGTTAGGAGTAGGGATATGCTTAGGGTTAGCGGGTTAGGGTTAGGGTTAAGGTTCAGTTTAGGGTAATGCTTAGGTTCAGGATTAGGTTTAGTTTTAGGGTTAGCGTTACGGTTAGTATTAGTGTTAGGGTTAGGGTTAGTTTTATGGTTAGAGTGTTGTATGTTTAGGGTTATGGTTATGGTTATATTTAGGTTTAGAGTGTTGGGGTTAGCATTAGTGTTAGGTTTAGAGGGTTAGGGTGGTGCGTAGGGTCAGGGTTAGCTTTAGGAGTAGAAGTTAGGTTTAGTGTGATGGTTAGGGATAGGGTTATGTTTAGCATCAGAGAGTTAGAGGTTAGGTTTAGGGTTCGGCTTAGGGTTAGGGTTAGAGGCTTAGGGATAGGGTTAGTGTTAGAGTGTTAGTTTTAGCATTAGTGTTAGGTTTAGGGTTAGGGTTAGGGTTAGAGGGTTAGAGGGTTAGGGTTCGGGTTACTGTTAGGGATATGGTTAGCCATAGAGGGTTATTGTTAGGATTTGGGTTAGTGTTAGGGTTCACGTTAGAGGATTATAGGTAGACTTATGGTTAGAGGGTTAGGGTTAGGGTTCGGGTTAGGGTAAGTGTTAGGGTTAGGGCTAGGGTTAAACGATTGGATGGTTAGTGTTAGGGTTATGGTTATGGATAAGGTTAGGGTTATTGTTAGGTTTAGAGGCTTAGGGATATGGTTATGGTTAGAGTGCTAGTTTTAGGGTTAGGGTTAGCTTCAGCGTTAGGGTTAGGGTGAGGGTTAGTGGGTGAAGCTTCGTGTTAATGTTAGGGATATGGTTAGAATTAGAGGGTTATTATTAGAATTAGGGTTAGGGTTAGCGTTCAGCTTAGAGGATTATACTTAGACTTATAGTTAGAGGGTTAGGGTTAGGGTTTGGGTTAGGGTAAGGGTTAGGTTTAGGGCTAGGGTTAGACGATTGGATGGTTAGTATTAGGGTTATGGTTTTGGATAGGGTTAGGTTTAGGGTTAGTGTTAGATTTAGGGTTACTGTTACTGTTAGGGTTAAGGTTAAGGTTTGTGTTAGGGTTTAGTGTTAGTTTTAGTGTTAGGGCTAGGGTTAGTGTTCGGTGTTAGGGTTAGGGTTAGGGTAAGGGTTAGAGTTACAGTTAGGGTTAGATTTAGTGTTATGGTTCAGTTAGCTTTAGGGTTAGGGTTGGAGTAAGGGTAAGGTTTAGGTTAAGGGTTAGGATTAGGGTTCGGGTGAGGGTTAGGGTTAGGTTTGGGGTTACGTTTAGGGTGATAGTGTTAGGGTTAGGGTTATGGTTATGGTTAGGTTTATGGTTAGAGTTAGTGTTAGTGTTATGGTTAGGGTTAGGGTTAGAGTAAGTGTTAGGGTTAGGGTTAGTGTTTGGGATAGGGTAACGGTTAGGGTAAGGATTAGGTTTGGGTGATGGTAGGGTTTAGGGTTATGGTTAGGCTTAGGGTTAGGATTAGAGGGTAAGTGTTAAGGTTTTGTTTAGAGAGTTAGAGGGTTAGGGTTAGGGCTGGGGTTAAGGTTAGCGTTAGAGAGTTATGGTTAGGGTTAGTTTTAGGGTTTTGAGGGTTAGTATTAGTGTTAGGGTTAGAGTGTTAGGGCTAGGGCTAGGGTTAGGTTTAGGGTTAGTGTCAGTGTTAGTTGTAGGTTTAGGGTTAGTTTTTGTGTTAGGGTTAGGGTTAGCGTTAGTGTTATGGTTAGGGTTAGGGTTAGGTTTAGGGTTAGGGTTAGGGTTAGTGTTAGTGTTAGGGTTAGAGCGTTAGAAGGATAGGGTTATGGTATAAGGTTAGGCTTAGGGTTAGAGTTTTAGGGTTAGTGTTAGGATTAGGGTTAGTTTTAGGGTTAGGTTTAGAGTTAGTTTTAGTGTTAGGGTTAGAGCGTTAGAGGGTTAGGGTTAGGGATAGGGTTAGGCTTAGTGTTAGAGGGTTTGGGTTAGGTTTAAGGTTAGGGTTAGGGTAAGGATTAGGTTCAGGGTTAGGGTTAGGGTTAGGGTTAGCATTATGGTTAGTAATAGGGTTAGGGTTAGGGTTAGGGTTAGGGTTAGGGTTAGAGGGCTGGATGTTTATTGTTAGGGTTATGGTTTTGGTTAGGTTTAGATGGTTGGGGTAAGCGTTAGGGTTAGGTTTAGAGGGTTAGAGTGGCTTAGGTTCAGGGTGAGCGTTAGGATTAGAGGTTTGGTTTAGTGTGAGTGTTAGGGTTAGGGTTATGGTTAGGGTCAGAGGGTTATAGTTCAGGTTTAGGGTTCAGTTTAGGGTTAGCGTTAGAGGTTTAGGGATAGGGTTAGTGTTACAGTGTTAGTTTTAGGGTTAGGGTTAAGTTTACGGTTAGTGTTAGGGTTAGAGCTTTAGAGGGTTAGGGTTCGGGTTAGTGTTAGGATATGGTTAGCATTAGAGGGTAATTGTTAGGATTAGGGTTAGGGTTAGGGTTCACGTTAGAGGTTTATAGTTAGACTTACAGTTAGAGAGTTAGGGTTAGGGTTCGGGTTAGGTTAAGGTTTAGGGTTAGGGCTAGGATTCCACGATTGGATGGTTAGTGTTAGGGTTATGGTTATGGATAGGGTTATGGTTACATTTAGGGTTACTTTTACTGTTAGGTTTAGGGTTAAGCTTTGTTTTAGGGTTTAGTATTAGGGTTAGTGTTAGGGCGAGGGTTAGTTTTAGGTGTTAGGGTTAGGGTTAGGATTAGAGTTACAGTTAGGTTTAGATTTAGTGTTAGGGTTAAGTTAGGTTTTGGTTTAGGGTTAGTGTAAGTGTAAGGTTTAGGTTAAGGGTTAGGTTTAGGGTTAGCGTGAGGGGTAGTGTTAGGTTTTGGGTTAGGTTTAGGGTGAGAGTGTTAGGGTTAGCATTATGGTTAGGGTTACGTTTATGGTTAGGGTTAGTCTTAGTGTTAGTGTTAGTGTTAGTGTTAGTGTTAGTGTTAGTGTTAGTGTTAGAGTAAGTGTTAGGGTTACGGTTAGTGGTAGGGTTAGGGTAACTGTTAGGTTTAGGATTAGTTTTGTGTGACGGTTGGGTTTAGGGTTATGGTTAGGCTTAGGGTTAGAATGAGCGGGAAAGTGTTAGGGTTATGTATAGACACTTAGAGGTTTAGGATTAAGTTTAGGGTTAAGGTTAGGGTTAGAGTGTTATGGTTAGGGTTAGTGTTAGGGTTTGAGGGTTAGTATTAGTGTTAGGGTTAGAGGGTTCCGGCTAGAGATAGGTTTAGGGTTATTGTTAGAGTTAGTGTTAGTTTTAGGGTTAGGGTTAGGGTTTAGGGTTAAGATTAGGTTTAATTTTAGGTTTATGGTTAGGGTTAGGTTTAGTGTTAGGTTTAGGGTTAGTTTTATGGTTAGGGTTAGTGTTAGTGTTAGGATTACAGAGTTAGTGGGTTAGGGTTAGGAGTAGGGATATGCTTAGGGTTAGAGGGTTAGGGTTAGGTTTAAGGTTCGGTTTAGGGTAATGCTTAGGTTCAGGATTAGGTTTAGTTTTAGGGTTAGCGTTACGGTTAGTATTAGTGTTAGGGTTAGGGTTAGTTTTAGGGTTAGAGTGTTGTATGTTTAGGGTTATGGTTATGGTTATATTTAGGTTTAGAGTGTTGGGGTTAGCATTAGTGTTAGGTTTAGAGGGTTAGGGTGGTGCGTAGGGTCAGGGTTAGCTTTAGGAGTAGAAGTTAGGTTTAGTGTGATGGTTAGGGATAGGGTTATGTTTAGCATCAGAGAGTTAGAGGTTAGGTTTAGGGTTCGGCTTAGGGTTAGGGTTAGAGGCTTAGGGATAGGGTTAGTGTTAGAGTGTTAGTTTTAGCATTAGTGTTAGGTTTAGGGTTAGGGTTAGGGTTAGAGGGTTAGAGGGTTAGGGTTCGGGTTACTGTTAGGGATATGGTTAGCCATAGAGGGTTATTGTTAGGATTTGGGTTAGTGTTAGGGTTCACGTTAGAGGATTATAGGTAGACTTATGGTTAGAGGGTTAGGGTTAGGGTTCGGGTTAGGGTAAGTGTTAGGGTTAGGGCTAGGGTTAAACGATTGGATGGTTAGTGTTAGGGTTAGGGTTATGGATAAGGTTAGGGTTATTGTTAGGTTTAGAGGCTTAGGGATATGGTTATGGTTAGAGTGCTAGTTTTAGGGTTAGGGTTAGCTTCAGCGTTAGGGTTAGGGTGAGGGTTAGTGGGTGAAGCTTCGTGTTAATGTTAGGGATATGGTTAGAATTAGAGGGTTATTATTAGAATTAGGGTTAGGGTTAGCGTTCAGCTTAGAGGATTATAGTTAGACTTATATTTAGAGGGTTAGGGTTAGGGTTTGGGTTAGGGTAAGGGTTAGGTTTAGGGCTAGGGTTAGACGATTGGATGGTTAGTATTAGGGTTATGGTTTTGAATAGGGTTAGGTTTAGGGTTAGTGTTAGATTTAGGGTTACTGTTACTGTTAGGGTTAAGGTTAAGGTTTGTGTTAGGGTTTAGTGTTAGTTTTAGTGTTAGGGCTAGGGTTAGTGTTCGGTGTTAGGGTTAGGGTTAGGGTTAGGGTTAGAGTTACAGTTAGGGTTAGATTTAGTGTTATGGTTCGGTTAGCTTTAGGGTTAGGGTTGGAGTAAGGGTAAGGTTTAGGTTAAGGGTTAGGATTAGGGTTCGGGTGAGGATTAGGGTTAGGTTTGGGGTTACGTTTAGGGTGATAGTGTTAGGGTTAGGGTTATGGTTATGGTTAGGTTTATGGTTAGAGTTAGTGTTAGTGTTATGGTTAGGGTTAGGGTTAGAGTAAGTGTTAGGGTTAGGGTTAGTGTTTGGGATAGGGTAACGGTTAGGGTAAGGATTAGGTTTGGGTGATGGTAGGGTTTAGGGTTATGGTTAGGCTTAGGGTTAGGATTAGAGGGTAAGTGTTAGGGTTTTGTTTAGAGAGTTAGAGGGTTAGGGTTAGGGTTGGAGTTAAGGTTAGCGTTAGAGAGTTATGGTTAGGGTTAGTTTTAGGGTTTTGAGGGTTAGTATTAGTGTTAGGGTTAGAGTGTTAGGGCTAGGGCTAGGGTTAGGTTTAGTGTTAGTGTTAGTGTTAGTTGTAGGGTTAGGGTTAGGTTATAGGGTTAGGTTTAGGGTTAGTTTTTGTGTTAGGGTTAGGGTTAGGGTTAGGGTTAGGGTTAGAGTTACAGTTAGGGTTAGATTTAGTGTTATGGTTCGGTTAGCTTTAGGGTTAGGGTTGGAGTAAGGGTAAGGTTTAGGTTAAGGGTTAGGATTAGGTTCGGGTGAGGGTTAGGGTTAGGTTTGGGGTTACGTTTAGGGTGATAGTGTTAGGGTTAGGGTTATGGTTATGGTTAGGTTTATGGTTAGAGTTAGTGTTAGTGTTATGTTTAGGGTTAGGGTTAGAGTAAGTGTTAGGGTTAGGGTTAGTGTTTGGGATAGGGTAACGGTTAGGGTAAGGATTAGGTTTGGGTGATGGTAGGGTTTAGGGTTATGGTTAGGCTTAGGGTTAGGATTAGAGGGTAAGTGTTAGGGTTTTGTTTAGAGAGTTAGAGGGTGAGGGTTAGGCTGGGGTTAAGGTTAGCGTTAGAGAGTTATGGTTAGGGTTAGTTTTAGGGTTTTGTGGGTTAGTATTAGTGTTAGGGTTAGAGTGTTAGGGCTAGGGCTAGGGTTAGGTTTAGGGTTAGTGTCAGTGTTAGTTGTAGGTTTAGGGTTAGTTTTTGTGTTAGGGTTAGGGTTAGCGTTAGTGTTATGGTTAGGGTTAGGGTTAGGTTTAGGGTTAGGGTTAGGATTAGTGTTAGTGTTAGGGTTAGAGCGTTAGAAGGATAGGGTTATGGTATAGGGTTAGGCTTAGGGTTAGAATTTTAGGGTTAGTGTTAGGATTAGGGTTAGTTTTAGGGTTAGGGTTAGAGTTAGTTTTAGTGTTAGGGTTAGAGCGTTAGAGGGTTAGGGTTAGGGATAGGGTTAGGCTTAGTGTTAGAGGGTTTGGGTTAGGTTTAAGGTTAGGGTTAGGGTAAGGATTAGGTTCAGGGTTAGGGTTAGGGTTAGGGTTAGCATTATGGTTAGTAATAGGGTTAGGGTTAGGTTTAGGGTTAGGGTTAGAGGGCTGGATGTTTAGTGTTAGGGTTATGGTTTTGGTTATGTTTAGATGGTTGGGGTAAGCGTTAGGGTTAGGTTTAGAGGGTTAGAGTGGCTTAGGTTCAGGGTGAGCGTTAGGATTAGAGGTTTGGTTTAGTGTGAGTGTTAGGGTTAGGGTTATGGTTAGGATCTGAGGGTTATAGTTCAGGTTTAGGGTTCAGTTTAGGGTTAGCGTTAGAGGTTTAGGGATAGGGTTAGTGTTACAGTGTTAGTTTTAGGGTTAGGGTTAAGTTTACGGTTAGGGTTAGGGTTAGAGCTTTAGAGGGTTAGGGTTCGGGTTAGTGTTAGGATATGGTTAGCATTAGAGGGTAATTGTTAGGATTAGGGTTAGGGTTAGGTTTCACCTTAGAGGTTTATAGTTAGACTTACGGTTAGAGGGTTAGGGTTAGGGTTCGGGTTAGGTTAAGGTTTAGGGTTAGGGCTAGGATTAAACGATTGGATGGTTAGTGTTAGGCTTATGGTTATGGATAGGGTTAGGGTTAGATTTAGGGTTACTGTTTTTGTTAGGTTTAGGGTTAAGCTTTGTTTTAGGGTTTAGTATTAGGGTTAGTGTTAGGGCTAGGGTTAGTTTTAGGTGTTAGGCTTAGGGTTAGGATTAGAGTTACAGTTAGGTTTAGATTTAGTGTTAGGGTTAAGTTAGGTTTAGGTTGAGGGCTAGTGTAAGTGTAAGGTTTAGGTTAAGGGTTAGGTTTAGGGTTAGCGTGAGGGGTAGTGTTAGGTTTTGTGTTAGGTTTAGGGAGAGAGTGTTAGGGTTAGCATTATGGTTAGGATTACGTTTATGGTTAGGGTTAGTGTTAGTGTTAGTGTTAGTGTTAGAGTATGTGTTAGGGTTAGGGTTAGTGGTAGGGTTAGGGTAACTGTTAGGTTTAGGATTAGTTTTGTGTGACGGTTGGGTTTAGGGTTATGGTTAGGCTTAGGGTTAGGATGAGCGGGAAAGTGTTAGGGTTATGTATAGACACTTAGAGGTTTAGGATTAAGTTTAGGGTTAAGGTTAGGGTTAGAGTGTTATGGTTAGGGTTAGTGTTAGGGTTTGAGGGTTAGTATTAGTGTTAGGGTTAGAGGGTTCCGGCTAGAGATAGGTTTAGGGTTATTGTTAGAGTTAGTGTTAGTTTAGGGTTAGGGTTAGGGTTTAGGGTTAAGATTAGGTTTAGTTTTAGGTTTATGGTTAGGTTTAGGTTTAGGGTTAGGTTTAGGGTTAGGTTTATGCTTAGGGTTAGGGTTAGTGTTAGTGTTAGGATTACAGAGTTAGTGGGTTAGGGTTAGGGGTAGGGATATGCTTAGGGTTAGAGTGTTAGGGTTAGGGTTAAGGTTCGGTTTAGGGTAATGCTTAGGTTCAGGATTAGGTTTAGTTTTAGGGTTAGCGTTACGGTTAGTATTAGTGTTAGGGTTAGGGTTAGTTTTAGGGTTAGAGTGTTGTATGTTTAGGGTTATGGTTATGGTTATATTTAGGTTTAGAGTGTTGGGGTTGGCATTAGTGTTAGGTTTAGAGGGTTAGGGTGGTGCGTAGGGTCAGGGTTAGCTTTAGGAGTAGAAGTTAGGTTTAGTGTGATGGTTAGGGATAGGGTTATGTTTAGCATCAGAGAGTTAGAGGTTAGGTTTAGGGTTCAGCTTAGGGTTAGGGTTAGAGGCTTAGGGATAGGTTAGTGTTAGAGTGTTAGTTTCAGCATTAGTGTTAGGTTTAGGGTTAGGTTAGGGTTAGAGGGTTAGAGGGTTAGGGTTCGGGTTACTGTTAGGGATATGGTTAGCCATAGAGGGTTATTGTTAGGATTTGGGTTAGTGTTAGGGTTCACGTTAGAGGATTATAGGTAGACTTATGGTTAGAGGGTTAGGGTTAGGGTTCGGGTTAGGGTAAGTGTTAGGGTTAGGGCTAGGGTTAAACGATTGGATGGTTAGTGTTAGGGTTATGGTTATGGATAAGGTTAGGGTTAGGGTTAGGGTTAGAGGCTTAGGGATAGGGTTAGGGTTAGAGTGCTAGTTTTACGGTTAGGGTTAGCTTCAGCGTTAGGGTTAGGGTGAGGGTTAGTGGGTGAAGCTTCGTATTAATGTTAGGGATATGGTTAGAATTAGAGGGTTATTATTAGAATTAGGGTTAGGGTTAGCGTTCAGCTTAGAGGATTATAGTTAGACTTATAGTTAGAGGGTTAGGGTTAGGGTTTGGGTTAGGGTAAGGGTTAGGTTTAGGGCTAGGGTTAGACGATTGGATGGTTAGTATTAGGGTTATGGTTTTGGATAGGGTTAGGTTTAGGGTTAGTGTTAGATTTAGGGTTACTGTTACTGTTAGGGTTAAGGTTAAGGTTTGTGTTAGGGTTTAGTGTTAGTTTTAGTGTTAGGGCTAGGGTTAGTGTTCGGTGTTAGGGTTAGGGTTAGGGTTAGGGTTAGAGTTACAGTTAGGGTTAGATTTAGTGTTATGGTTCGGTTAGCTTTAGGGTTAGGGTTGGAGTAAGGGTAAGGTTTAGGTTAAGGGTTAGGATTAGGGTTCGGGTGAGGGTTAGGGTTAGGTTTGGGGTTACGTTTAGGGTGATAGTGTTAGGGTTAGGGTTATGGTTATGGTTAGGTTTAAGGTTAGAGTTAGTGTTAGTGTTATGGTTAGGGTTAGGGTTAGAGTAAGTGTTAGGGTTAGGGTTAGTGTTTGGGATAGGGTAACGGTTAGGGTAAGGATTAGGTTTGGGTGATGGTAGGGTTTAGGGATATGGTTAGGCTTAGGGTTAGGATTAGAGGGTAAGTGTTAGGGTTTTGTTTAGAGAGTTAGAGGGTTAGGGTTAGGGTTGGGGTTAAGGTTAGCATTAGAGAGTTATGGTTAGGGTTAGTTTTAGGGTTTTGAGGGTTAGTATTAGTGTTAGGGTTAGAGTGTTAGGGCTAGGGCTAGGGTTAGGTTTAGGGTTAGTGTTAGTGTTAGTTGTAGGGTTAGGTTTATGTTTAGGGTTAGTTTTTGTGTTAGGGTTAGGGTTAGCGTTAGTGTTATGGTTAGGGTTAGGGTTAGGTTTAGGGTTAGGGTTAGGGTTAGTGTTAGTGTTAGGGTACAGCGTTACAAGGATAGGGTTATGGTATAGGGTTAGGCTTAGGGTTAGAGTTTTAGGGTTAGTGTTAGGATTAGGGTTAGTTTTAGGGTTAGGTTTAGAGTTAGTTTTAGTGTTAGGGTTAGAGCGTTAGAGGGTTAGGGTTAGGGATAGGTTCGGCTTAGTGTTAGAGGGTTTGGGTTAGGTTTAATGTTAGGGGTAGGGTAAGGCTTAGGTTCAGGATTAGGGTTACGGTGAGGGTTAGCATTATGGTTAGTAATAGGGTTAGGGTTAGGGTTAGGGTTAGGGTTAGAGGGCTGGATGTTTAGGGTTAGGGTTATGGTTTTGGTTAGGTTTAGAGGGTTGGGTTAAGCGTTAGGGTTAGGTTTAGAGGGTTAGAGTGGCTTAGGTTGAGGGTGAGCGTTAGGATTAGAGGTTTGGTTTAGTGTGAGTGTTAGGGTTAGGGTTATGGTTAGGGTCAGAGGGTTAGAGTTCAGGTTTAGGGTTCAGTTTAGGGTTAGCGTTAGAGGTTTAGGGATAGGGTTAGTGTTACAGTGTTAGTTTTAGGGTTAGGGTTAAGTTTACGGTTAGGGTTAGGGTTAGAGCTTTAGAGGGTTAGGGTTCGGGTTAGTGTTAGGATATGGTTAGCATTAGAGGGTAATTGTTAGGATTAGGGTTAGGGTTAGGGTTCACCTTAGAGGTTTATAGTTAGACTTACGGTTAGAGGGTTAGGGTTAGGGTTCGGGTTAGGTTAAGGTTTAGGGTTAGGGCTAGGATTCCACGATTGGATGGTTAGTGTTAGGGTTATGGTTATGGATAGGGTTAGGGTTAGATTTAGGGTTACTGTTACTGTTAGGTTTAGGGTTAAGCTTTGTTTTAGGGTTTAGTATTAGGGTTAGTGTTAGGGCTAGGGTTAGTTTTAGGTGTTAGGCTTAAGGTTAGGATTAGAGTTACAGTTAGGTTTAGATTTAGTGTTAGGGTTAAGTTAGGTTTAGTTTTAGGGTTAGTGTAAGTGAAATGTTTAGGTTAAGGGTTAGGTTTAGGGTTAGCGTGAGGGGTAGTGTTAGGTTTTGGGTTAGGTTTAGGGTGAGAGTGTTAGGGTTAGCGTTTTGGTTAGGGTTACGTTTATGGTTAGGGTTAGTCTTAGTGTTAGGGTTAGTGTTAGTGTTAGTGTTAGAGTAAGTGTTAGGGTTAGGGTTAGTGGTAGGGTTAGGGTAACTGTTAGGTTTAGGATTAGTTTTGTGTGACGGTTGGGTTTAGGGTTATGGTTAGGCTTAGGGTTAGGATGAGCAGGAAAGTGTTAGGGTTATGTATATACACTTAGAGGTTTAGGATTAAGTTTAGGGTTAAGGTTAGGGTTAGAGTGTTATGGTTAGGTTTAGTGTTAGGGTTTGAGGGTTAGTATTAGTGTTAGGGTTAGAGGGTTCCGGCTAGAGATAGGTTTAGGGTTATTGTTAGAGTTAGTGTTAGTTTTAGGGTTAGGGTTGGGTTTAGGGTTAAGATTAGGTTTAGTTTTAGGTTTATGGTTAGGGTTAGGTTTAGTGTTAGGTTTAGGGTTAGGTTTATGGTTAGGGTTAGGGTTAGTGTTAGTGTTAGGATTACAGAGTTAGTGGGTTAGGGTTAGGGGTAGGGATATGCTTAGGGTTAGAGGGTTAGCGTTAGGGTTAAGGTTCGGTTTAGGGTAATGCTTAGGTTCAGGATTAGGTTTAGTTTTAGGGTTAGCGTTACGGTTAGTATTAGTGTTAGGGTTAGGGTTAGGTTTAGGGTTAGAGTGTTGTATGTTTAGGGTTATGGTTATGGTTATGTTTAGGTTTAGAGTGTTGGGGTTAGCATTAGTGTTAGGTTTAGAGGGATAGGGTGGTGCGTAGGGTCAGGGTTAGCTTTAGGAGTAGAAGTTAGGTTTAGTGTGATGGTTAGGGATAGGGTTATGTTTAGCATCAGAGAGTTAGAGGTTAGGTTTAGGGTTCGGCTTAGGGTTAGGGTTAGAGGCTTAGGGATAGGGTTAGTGTTAGAGTGTTAGTTTCAGCATTAGTGTTAGGTTTAGGGTTAGGGTTAGGGTTAGAGGTTTAGAGGGTTAGGGTTCGGGTTACTGTTAGGGATATGGTTAGCCATAGAGGGTTATTGTTAGGATTTGGGTTAGTGTTAGGGTTCACGTTAGAGGATTATAGGTAGACTTATGGTTAGAGGGTTAGGGTTAGGGTTCGGGTTAGGGTAAGTGTTAGGGTTAGGGCTAGGGTTAAACGATTGGATGGTTAGTGTTAGGGTTATGGTTATGGATAAGGTTAGGGTTAGGGTTAGGGTTAGAGGCTTAGGGATAGGGTTAGGGTTAGAGTGCTAGTTTTAGGGTTAGTGTTAGCTTCAGCATTAGGGTTAGGGTGAGGGTTAGTGGGTGAAGCTTCGTGTTAATGTTTTGGATATGGTTAGAATTAGAGGGTTATTATTAGAATTAGGGTTAGGGTTAGCGTTCAACTTAGAGGATTATAGTTAGACTTATAGTTAGAGGGTTAGGGTTAGGGTTTGGGTTAGGGTAAGGGTTAGGTTTAGGGCTAGGGTTAGACGATTGGATGGTTAGTATTAGGGTTATGGTTTTGGATAGGGTTAGGTTTAGGGTTAGTGTTAGATTTATTGTTACTGTTACTGTTAGGGTTAAGGTTAAGGTTTGTGTTAGGGTTTAGTGTTAGTTTTAGTGTTAGGGCTAGGGTTAGTGTTCGGTGTTAGGGTTAGGGTTAGGGTTAGAGTTACAGTTAGGGTTAGATTTAGTGTTATGGTTCGGTTAGCTTTAGGGTTAGGGTTGGAGTAAGGGTAAATTTTAGGTTAAGGGTTAGGATTAGGGTTCGGGTGAGGGTTAGGGTTAGGTTTGGGGTTACGTTTAGGGTGATAGTGTTAGGGTTAGTGTTATGGTTATGGTTAGGTTTATGGTTAGAGTTAGTGTTAGTGTTGTGGTTAGGGTTAGGGTTAGAGTAAGTGTTAGGGTTAGGGTTAGTGTTTGGGATAGTGTAACGGTTAGGGTAAGGATTAGGTTTGGGTGATGGTAGGGTTTAGGGTTATGGTTAGGCTTAGGGTTAGGATTAGAGGGTAAGTGTTAGTGTTTTGTTTAGAGAGGTAGAGGGTTAGGGTTAGGGTTGGGGTTAAGGTTAGCGTTAGAGAGTTATGGTTAGGGTTAGTTTTAGGGTTTTGAGGGTTAGTATTAGTGTTAGGGTTAGAGTGTTAGTGCTAGGGCTAGGGTTAGGTTTAGGGTTAGTGTCAGTGTTAGTTGTAGGGTTACGGTGAGGTTTAGGGTTAGTTTTTGTGTTAGGGTTAGGGTTAGTGTTAGTGTTATGGTTAGGGTTAGGGTTAGGTTTAGGGTTAGGGTTAGGGTTAGTGTTAGTGTTAGGGTTAGAGCGTTAGAAGGATAGGGTTATGGTATAGGGTTAGGCTTAGGGTTAAAGTTTTAGGGTTAGTGTTAGGATTAGGGTTCGGGTTAGAGTTAGTTTTAGTGTTAGGGTTAGAGCGTTAGAGGGTTAGGGTTAGGGATAGGGTTAGGCTTAGTGTTAGAGGGTTTGGGTTAGGTTTAAGGTTAGGGTTAGGGTAAGGATTAGGTTCAGGTTTAGGGTTACGGTTAGGGTTAGCATTATGGTTAGTAATAGGGTTAGGGTTAGGGTTAGAGGGCTGGATGTTTAGGGTTAGGGTTATGGTTTTGGTTAGGTTTAGAGGGTTGGGTTAAGCGTTAGGGTTATGTTTAGAGGTTAGAGTGGCTTAGGTTGAGGGTGAGCGTTAGGATTAGAGGTTTGGTTTAGTGTGAGTGTTAGGGTTAGGGTTATGGTTAGGGTCAGAGGGTTATAGTTCAGGTTTAGGGTTCAGTTTAGGGTTAGCGTTAGAGGTTTAGGGATAGGGTTAGTGTTACAGTTTTAGTTTTAGGGTTAGGGTTAAGTTTACGGTTAGGGTTAGGGTTAGAGCTTTAGAGGGTTAGGGTTCGGGTTAGTGTTAGGATATGGTTAGCATTAGAGTGTAATTGTTAGGATTAGGGTTAGGGTTCACCTTAGAGTTTTATAGTTAGACTTACGGTTAGAGGGTTAGGGTTAGGGTTCGGGTTAGGTTAAGGTTTAGGGTTAGGGCTAGGATTCCACGATTGGATGGTTAGTGTTAGGGTTATGGTTATGGATAGGGTTAGGGTTAGGCTTAGGGTTACTGTTACTGTTAGGTTTAGGGTTCAGCTTTGTTTTAGGGTTTAATATTAGGGTTAGTGTTAGGGCTAGGGTTAGTTTTATGTGTTAGGGTTAGGGTTAGGATTAGAGTTACAGTTAGGTTTACATTTAGTGTTAGGGTTAAGTTAGGTTTAGGTTTAGGGTTAGTGTAAGTGTAATGTTTAGGTTAAGGGTTAGGGTTAGGGTTAGCGTGAGGGGTAGTGTTAGGTTTTGGGTTAGGTTTAGGGTGAGAGTGTTAGGGTTAGCATTATGGTTAGGGTTACGTTTATGGATAGGGTTAGTCTTAGTGTTAGTGTTAGTGTTAGTGTTAGTGTTAGTGTTAGAGTAAGTGTTGGTTAGGGTTAGGGTTAGTGGTAGCGTTAGGGTAGCTGTTAGGTTTAGGATTAGTTTTGTGTGACGGTTGGGTTTAGGGTTATGGTTAGGCTTAGGGTTAGGATGAGCGGGAAAGTGTTAGGGTTATGTATAGACACTTAGAGGTTTAGGATTAAGTTTAGGGTTAAGGTTAGGGTTAGAGTGTTATGGTTAGGGTTAGTGTTAGGGTTTGAGGGTTAGTATTAGTGTTAGGGTTAGAGGGTTCCGGCTAGAGATAGGTTTAGGGTTATTGTTAGAGTTAGTGTTAGTTTTAGGGTTAGGGTTAGGGTTTAGAGTTAAGATTAGGTTTAGTTTTAGGTTTATGGTTAGGGTTAGGTTTAGTGTTAGGTTTAGGGTTAGGTTTAGGGTTAGGTTTATGGTTAGGGTTAGGGTTAGTGTTAGTGTTAGGATTACAGAGTTAGTGGGTTAGGGTTAGGGGTAGGTATATGCTTAGGGTTAGAGGGTTAGGGTTAGGGTTAAGGTTCGGTTTAGGGCAATGCTTAGGTTCAGGATTAGGTTTAGTTGTAGGGTTAGCGTTACGGTTAGTATTAGTGTTAGGGTTAGGGTTAGGGTTAGGGTTAGGGTTAGGGTTAGAGTGTTGTATGTTTAGGGTTATGGTTATGGTTATATTTAGGTTTAGAGTGTTGGGGTTGGCATTAGTGTTAGGTTTAGAGGATTAGGGTGGGGCATAGGGTCAGGGTTAGCTTTAGGAGTAGAAGTTAGGTTTAGTGTGATGGTTAGGGATAGGGTTATGTTTAGCATCAGTGAGTTAGAGGTTAGGTTTAGGGTTCGGCTTAGGGTTAGGGTTAGAGGCTTAGGGATAGGTTAGTGTTAGAGTGTTAGTTTCAGCATTACTGTTAGGTTTAGGGTTAGGGTTAGGGTTAGAGGGTTAGAGGGTTAGGGTTCGGGTTACTGTTAGGGATATGGTTAGCCATAGAGGGTTATTGTTAGGATTTGGGTTAGTGTTAGGGTTCACGTTAGAGGATTATAGGTAGACTTATGGTTAGAGGGTTAGGGTTAGGGTTCGGGTTAGGGTAAGTGTTAGGGTTAGGGCTAGGGTTAAATGATTGGATGGTTAGTGTTAGTGTTATGGTTATGGATAATGTTAGGGTTAGGGTTAGGGTTAGAGGCTTAGGGATAGGGTTAGGGTTAGAGTGCTAGTTTTAGGGTTAGTGTTAGCTTCAGCGTTAGGGTTAGGGTGAGGGTTAGTGGGTGAAGCTTCGTGTTAATGTTAGGGATATGGTTAGAATTAGAGGGTTATTATTAGAATTAGGGTTAGCGTTCAGCTTAGAGGATTATAGTTAGACTTATAGTTAGAGGGTTAGGGTTAGGTTTGGGTTAGGGTAAGGGTTAGGTTTAGGGCTAGGGTTAGACGATTGGAGGGTTAGTATTAGGGTTATGGTTTTGGATAGGGTTAGGTTAAGGGTTAGTGTTAGATTTAGGGTTACTGTTACCGTTAGGGTTAAGGTTAAGGTTTGTGTTAGGGTTTAGTGTTAGTTTTAGTGTTAGGGCTAGGGTTAGTGTTCGGTGTTAGGGTTAGGGTTAGGGTTAGGGTTAAAGTTACAGTTAGGGTTAGATTTAGTGTTATGGTTCGGTTAGCTTTAGGGTTAGGGTTGAAGTAAGGGTAAGGTTTAGGTTAAGGGTTAGGATTAGGGTTCGAGTGAGGGTTAGGATTAGGTTTGGGGTTACGTTTAGGGTGATAGTGTTAGGGTTAGGGTTATGGTTATGGTTAGGTTTATGGTTAGAGTTAGTGTTAGTGTTATGGTTAGGGTTAGGGTTAGAGTAAGTGTTAGGGTTAGGGTTAGTGTTTGGGATAGGGTAACGCTTAGGGTAAGGATTAGGTTTGGGTGATGTTAGGGTTTAGGGTTATGGTTAGGCTTAGGGTTAGGATTAGAGGGTAAGTGTTAGGGTTTTGTTTAGAGAGTTAGAGGGTTAGGGTTAGGGTTGGGGTTAAGGTTAGCATTAGAGTTATGGTTAGGGTTAGTTTTAGGGTTTTGAGGGTTAGTATTAATGTTAGGGTTAGAGTGTTAGGGCTAGGGCTAGGGTTAGGTTTAGGGTTAGTGTTAGTGTTAGTTGTAGGGTTAGGGTTAGGGTTTAGGGTTAGGTTTAGGGTTAGTTTTTGTGTTAGGGTTAGGGTTAGGGGTAGGGTTAGGGTTAGAGTTACAGTTAGGGTTAGATTTAGTGTTATGGTTCGGTTAGCTTTAGGGTTAGGGTTGGAGTAAGGGTAAGGTTTAGGTTAAGGGTTAGGATTAGGGTTCGGGTGAGGCTTAGGGTTAGGTTTGGGGTTACATTTAGGGTGATAGTGTTAGGGTTAGGGTTATGGTTATGGTTAGGTTTATGGTTAGAGTTAGTGTTAGTGTTATGGTTAGGGTTAGGGTTAGAGTAAGTGTTAAGGTTAGTGTTTGGGATAGGGTAACGGTTAGGGTAAGGATTAGGTTTGGGTGATGGTAGGGTTTAGGGATATGGTTAGGATTAGGGTTAGGATTAGAGGGTAAGTGTTAGGGTTTTGTTTAGAGAGTTAGAGGGTTAGGTTTAGGGTTGGGGTTAAGGTTAGCGTAAGAGAGTTATGGTTAGGGTTAGTTTTAGGGTTTTGAGGGTTAGTATTAGTGTTAGGGTTAGAGTGTTAGGGCTAGGGCTAGGGTTAGGTTTAGGGTTAGTGTTAGTGTTACTTGTAGGGTTAGGTTTATGTTTAGGGTTAGTTTTTGTGTTAGGGTTAGGGTTAGCGTTAGTGTTATGGTTAGGGTTAGGGTTAGGTTTAGGGTTAGGGTTAGGGTTAGTGTTAGTGTTAGGGTTAGAGCGTTAAAAGGATAGGGTTCTGGTATAGGGTTAGGCTTAGGGTTAGAGTTTTAGGGTTAGTGTTAGTATTAGGGTTAATTTTAGGGTTAGGTTTAGAGTTAGTTTTAGTGTTAGGGTTAGAGCGTTAGAGGGTTAGGGTTAGGGATAGGGTTAGGCTTAGTGTTAGAGGGTTTGGGTTAGGTTTAAGGTTAGGGTTAGGGTAAGACTTAGGTTCAGGTTTAGGGTTAGGGTTAGGGTTAGCATTATGGTTAGTAATAGAGTTAGGGTTAGGGTTAGGGTTAGGGTTAGAGGGCTGGATGTTTAGGGTTAGGGTTATGGTTTTGGTTAGGTTTAGAGGGTTGGGGTAAGCGTTAGGGTTAGGTTTAGAGGGTTAGGGTGGCTTAGGTTCAGGGTTAGCTTTAGGATTAGAGGTTTGGTTTAGTGTGAGTGTTAGGGTTAGGGTTATGGTTAGGGTCAGAGGGTTAGAGTTCAGGTTTAGGGTTCAGTTTAGGGTTAGCGTTTGAGGTTTAGGGATAGGGTTAGTGTTACAGTGTAAGTTTTAGTGTTAGGGTTAAGTTTAGGGTTAGGGTTAGGGTTATGGTTAGAGCTTTAGAGGGTTAGGGTTCGGGTTAGTGTTAGGATATGGTTAGCATTAGAGGGTAATTGTTAGGATTAGGGTTAGGGTTAGGGTTCACCTTAGAGCTTTATAGTTAGACTTACGGATAGAGGGTTAGGGTTAGGGTTCGGGATAGGTTAAGGTTTAGGGTTAGGGCTAGGATTCCACGATTGGATGGTTAGTGTTAGGGTTATGATTATGGATAGGGTTAGGGTTAGATTTAGGGTTACTGTTACTGTTAGGTTTAGGGTTAAGCTTTGTTTTAGGGTTTAGTATTACATCTAGGTTAGTTTTAGGAGTTAGGGTTAGGGTTAGGATTAGAGTTACAGTTAGGTTTAGATTTAGTGTTAGGGTTAAGTTAGGTTTAGGTTTAGGGTTAGTGTAAGTGTAAGGTTTAGGTTAAGGTTTAGGTTTAGGGTTAGCGTGAGGGGTAGTGTTAGGTTTTGTGTTAGGTTTAGGGTGAGAGTGTTAGGGTTAGCGTTATGGTTAGGGTTACGTTTATGGTTAGGGTTAGTCTTAGTGTTAGGGTTAGTGTTAATGTTAGTGTTAGAGTAAGTGTTAGGGTTAGGGTTAGTGGTAGGGTTAGGGTAACTGTTAGGTTTAGGATTAGTTTTGGGTGACGTTTGGGTTTAGGGTTATGGTTAGGCTTAGGGTTAGGATGAGCGGGAAAGTGTTAGGGTTATGTATAGACACTTAGAGGTTTAGGATTAAGTTTAGGGTTAAGGTTAGGGTTAGAGTGTTATGGTTAGGGTTAGTGTTACGGTTTGAGGGTTAGTATTAGTGTTAGGGTTAGAGAGTTCCGGCTAGAGAATGGTTTAGGGTTATTGTTAGAGTTAGTGTTAGTTTTAGGGTTAGGGTTAGGGTTTAGGGTTAAGATTAGGTTTAGTTTTAGGTTTATGGTTAGGGTTAGGTTTAGTGTTAGGTTTAGGGTTAGGTTTATGGTTAGGGATAGAGTTATTGTTAGTGTTAGGATTACAGAGTTAGTGGGTTAGGGTTAGGGGTAGGGATATGCTTAGGGTTAGAGGGTTAGGGTTAGGTTTAAGGTTCGGTTTAGGGTAATGCTTAGGTTCAGGATTAGGTTTAGTTTTAGGGTTAGCGTTACGGTTAGTATTAGTGTTAGGGTAAGGGTTAGTTTTAGGGTTAGAGTGTTGTATGTTTAGGGTTATGGTTATGTTTAGGTTTAGAGTGTTGGAGTTAGCATTAGTGTTAGGTTTAGAGGGTTAGGGTGGTGCGTAGGGTCAGGGTTAGCTTTAGGAGTAGAAGTTAGGTTTAGTGTGATGGTTAGGGATAGGGTTATGTTTAGCATCAGAGAGTGAGAGGTTAGGTTTAGGGTTCGGCCTAGGGTTAGGGTTAGAGGCTTAGGGATAGGGTTAGTGTTAGAGTGTTAGTTTTAGCATTAGTATTATGTTTAGGGTTAGGGTTAGGGTTAGAGGGTTAGAGGGTTAGGGTTCGGGTTACTGTTAGGGATATGGTTAGCCATAGAGGGTTATTGTTAGGATTTGGGTTAGTGTTAGGGTTCACGTTAGAGGATTATAGGTAGACTTATGGTTAGAGGGTTAGGGCTAGGGTTAAACGATTGAATGGTTAGTGTTAGGGTTATGGTTATGGATAAGGTTAGGGTTAGGGTTAGGGTTAGAGGCTTAGGGATAGGGATAGGGTTAGAGTGCTAGTTTTAGGGTTAGGGTTAGCTTCAGCGTTAGGGTTAGGGTGAGGGTTAGTGGGTGAAGCTTCGTGTTAATGTTATGGATATGGTGAGAATTAGAGGGTTATTATTAGAATTAGGGTTAGGGTTAGCGTTCACCTTAGAGGATTATAGTTAGACTTATAGTTAGAGGGTTAGGGTTAGGGTTTAGGTTAGGGTAAGGGTTAGGTTTAGGGCTAGGGTTAGACGATTGGATGGTTAGTATTAGGGTTATGGTTTTGGATAGGGTTAGGTTTAGGGTTAGTGTTAGATTTAGGGTTACTGTTACTGTTAGGGTTAAGGTTAAGTTTTGTGTTAGGGTTTAGTGTTAGTTTTAGTGTTAGGGCTAGGGTTAGTGTTCGGTGTTAGGGTTAGGGTTAGGGTTAGGGTTAGAGTTACAGTTAGGGTTAGATTTAGTGTTATGGTTCGGTTAGCTTTAGGGTTAGCGTTGGAGTAAGGGTAAGGTTTAGGTTAAGGGTTAGGATTAGGGTTCGGGTGAGGGTTAGGATTAGGTTTGGGGTTACGTTTAGGGTGATAGTGTTAGGGTTAGGGTTATGGTTATGGTTAGGTTTATGGTTAGAGTTAGTGTTAGTGTTATGGTTAGGGTTAGGGTTAGAGTAAGTGTTAGGGTTATGGTTAGTGTTTGGGATAGGGTAACGCTTAGGGTAAGGATTAGGTTTGGTTGATGGTAGGGTTTAGGGTTATGCTTAGGCTTAGGGTTAGGATTAGAGGGTAAGTGTTAGGGTTTTGTTTAGAGAGTTAGAGGGTTAGGGTTAGGGTTGGGGTTAAGGTTAGCGTTAGAGAGTTATGGTTAGGGTTAATTTTAGGGTTTTGAGGGTTAGTATTAGTGTTAGGGTTAGAGTGTTAGGGCTAGGGCTAGGGTTAGGTTTAGGGTTAGTGTTAGTGTTAGTTGTAGGGTTAGGGTTAGGGTTTAGGGTTAGGTTTAGGGTTAGTTTTTGTGTTAGGGTTAGGGTTAGGGTTAGGGTTAGGGTTAGAGTTACAGTTAGGGTTAGATTTAGTGTTATGGTTCGGTTAGCTTTAGGGTTAGGGTTGGAGTAAGGGTAAGGTTTAGGTTAAGGGTTAGGATTAGGGTTCGTGTGAGGGTTAGGGTTAGGTTTGGGGTTACGTTTAGGGTGATAGTGTTAGGGTTAGGGTTATGGTTATGGTTAGGTTTATGGTTAGAGTTAGTGTTAGTGTTATGGTTAGGGTTAGGGTTAGAGTAAGTGTTAGGGTTAGGGTTAGTGTTTGGGATAGTGTAACGGTTAGGGTAAGGATTAGGTTTGGGTGATGGTAGGGTTTAGGGATATGGTTAGGCTTAGGGTTAGGATTAGAGGGTAAGTGTTAGGGTTTTGTTTAGAGAGTTAGAGGGTTAGGGTTAGGGTTGGGGTTAAGTTTAGCGTTAGAGAGTTATGGTTAGGGTTATTTTTAGGGTTTTGAGGGTTAGTATTAGTGTTAGGGTTAGAGTGTTAGGGCTAGGGCTAGGGTTAGGTTTAGGGTTAGTGTTAGTGTTAGTTGTAGGGTTAGGTTTATGTTTAGGGTTAGTTTTTGTGTTAGGGTTAGGGTTAGCCTTAGTGTTATGGTTATAGTTAGGGTTAGGTTTAGGGTTAGGGTTAGTGTTAGTGTTAGTGTTAGAGCGTTAGAAGGATAGGGTTATGGTATAGGGTTAGGCTTAGGGTTAGAGTTTTAGGGTTAGTGTTAGGATTAGGGTTAGTTTTAGGGTTAGGGTTAGAGTTAGTTTTACTGTTAGGGTTAGAGCGTTAGAGGGTTAGGGTTAGGGATAGGGTTCGGCTTAGTGTTAGAGGGTTTGGGTTAGGTTTAAGGTAAGGGTTAGGGTAAGGCTTAGGTTCAGGGTTAGGGTTAGGGTGAGGGTTAGCATTATGGTTAGTAATAGGGTTAGGGTTAGGGTTAGGGTTAGGTTTAGAGGGCTGGATGTTTAGGGTTAGGGTTATGGTTTTGGTTAGGTTTAGAGGGTTGGGGTAAGCTTTAGGGTTAGGTTTAGAGGGTTAGGGTGGCTTAGGTTCAGGGTTAGCGTTAGGATTAGAGGTTTGGTTTAGTGTGAGTGTTAGGGTTAGGGTTATGGTTAGGGTCAGAGGGTTGTAGTTCAGGTTTAGGGTTCAGTTTAGGGTTAGCGTTAGAGGTTTAGGGATAGGGTTAGTGTTACAGTGTTAGTTTTAGGGTTAGGGTTAAGTTTAGGGTTAGGGTTAGGGTTAGGGTTAGAGTTTTAGAGGGTTAGGGTTCGGGTTAGTGTTAGGATATGGTTAGCATTAGAGGGTAATTGTTAGGATTAGGGTTAGGGTTAGGGTTTACCTTAGAGGTTTATAGTTAGACTTACGGTTAGAGGGTTAGGGTTAGGGTTCGGGTTAGGTTAAGGTTTAGGGTTAGGGCTAGGATTCCACGATTGGATGGTTAGTGTTAGGGTTATGGTTATGGATAGGGTTAGGGTTAGATTTAGGGTTACTGTTACTGTTAGGTTTAGGGTTAAGCTTTGTTTTAGGGTTTAGTATTAGGGTTAGTGTTAGGGCTAGGTTTTGTTTTAGGTGTTAGGGTTAAGGTTAGGATTAGAGTTACAGTTAGGTTTAGATTTAGTGTTAGGGTTAAGTTAGGTTTAGGTTGAGGGTTAGTTTAAGTGTAAGGTTTAGGTTAAGGGTTAGGTTTAGGGTTAGCGTGAGGGGTAGTGTTAGGTTTTGGGTTAGGTTTAGGGTGAGAGTGTTAGGGTTAGCGTTATGGTTAGGGTTACGTTTATGTTTAGGGTTAGTCTTAGTGTCAGGCTTAGTGTTAGTGTTAGTGTTAGAGTAAGTGTTAGGGTTAGGGTTAGTGGTAGGGTTAGGGTAACTGTTAGGTTTAGGATTAGTTTTGTGTGACGGTTGGGTTTATGGTTATGGTTAGGCTTAGGGTTAGGATGAGCGGGAAAGTGTTAGGGTTATGTATAGACACTTAGAGGTTTAGGATTAAGTTTAGGGTTAAGGTTAGGGTTAGAGTGTTATGGTTAGGGTTTGTGTTAGGGTTTGAGGGTTAGTATTAGTGTTAGGGTTAGAGGGTTCCGGCTAGAGATAGGTTTAGGGTTATTGTTAGAGGTAGTATTAGTTTTAGGGTTAGGGTTAGAGTTTAGGGTTAAGATTAGGTTTAGTTTTAGGTTTATGGTTAGGGTTAGGTTTAGTGTTAGGTTTAGGGTTAGGTTTATGGTTAGGGTTAGGGTTAGTGTTAGTGTTAGGATTACAGAGTTAGTGGGTTAGGGTTAGGGGTAGGGATATGCTTAGGGTTAGAGGGTTAGGGTTAGGGTTAAGGTTCGGTTTAGGGTAATGCTTAGGTTCAGGATTAGGTTTAGTTTTAGGGTTAGCGTTACGGTTAGTATTAGTGTTACGTTTAGGGTTAGTTTTAGGGTTAGAGTGTTGTATGTTTAGGGTTATGGTTATGGTTATATTTAGGTTTAGAGTGTTGGGGTTGGCATTAGTGTTAGGTTTAGAGGGTTAGGGTGGTGCGTAGGGTCAAGGTTAGCTTTAGGATTAGAAGTTAGGTTTAGTGTGATGGTTAGGGATAGGGTTATGTTTAGCATCAGAGAGTTAGAGGTTAGGTTTAGGGTTTGGCTTAGGGTTATTGTTAGAGGCTTGGGGATAGGTTAGTGTTAGAGTGTTAGTTTCAGCATTAGTGTTAGGTTTAGGGTTAGGGTTAGGGTTAGAGGGTTAGAGGGTTAGGTTTCGGGTTACTGTTAGGGATATGGTTAGCCATAGAGGGTTATTGTTAGGATTTGGGTTAGTGTTAGGGTTCACGTTAGAGGATTATAGGTAGACTTATGGTTAGAGGGTTAGTGTTAGGGTTCGGGTTAGGGTAAGTGTTAGGGTTAGGGCTAGGGTTAAACGATTGGATGGTTAGTGTTAGGGTTATGGTTATGGATAAGGTTAGGGTTAGGGTTAGGGTTAGAGGCTTAGGGATAGGGTTAGGGTTAGAGTGCTAGTTTTAGGGTTAGTGTTAGCTTCAGCGTTAGGGTTAGGGTGAGGGTTAGTGGGTGAAGCTTCGTGTTAATGTTTTGGATATGGTTAGAATTAGAGGGTTATTATTAGAATTAGGGTTAGGGTTAGCGTTCAGCTTAGAGGATTATAGTTAGACTTATAGTTAGAGGGTTAGGGTTAGGGTTTGGGTTAGGGTAAGGGTTAGGTTTAGGGCTAGGGTTAGACGATTGGATGGTTAGTATTAGGGTTATGGTTTTGGATAGGGTTAGGTTTAGGGTTAGTGTTAGATTTAGGGTTACTGTTACTTGTAGGGTTAAGGTTAAGGTTTGTGTTAGGGTTTAGTGTTAGTTTTAGTGTTAGGGCTAGGGTTAGTGTTCGGTGTTAGGGTTAGGGTTAGGGTTAGGGTTAGAGTTACAGTTAGGGTTAGATTTAGTGTTATGGTTCGGTTAGCTTTAGGGTTAGGGTAGGAGTAAGTGTAAGGTTTAGGTTAAGGGTTAGGATTATGGTTCGGGTGAGGGTTAGGGTTAGGTTTGGGGTTACGTTTAGGGTGATAGTGTTAGGGTTAGGGTTATGGTTATGGTTAGGTTTATGGTTAGAGTTAGTGTTAGTGTTATGGTTAGGGTTAGGGTTAGAGTAAGTGTTAGGGTTATGGTTAGTGTTTGGGATAGGGTAACGCTTAGGGTAAGGATTAGGTTTGGGTGATGGTAGGGTTTAGGGTTATGGTTAGGCTTAGGGTTAGGATTAGAGGGTAAGTGTTAGGGTTTTGTTTAGAGAGTTAGAGGGTTAGGGTTAGGGTTGGGGTTAAGGTTAGCGTTAGCGAGTTATGGTTAGGCTTAGTTTTAGGGTTTTGAGGGTTAGTATTAGTGTTAGAGTTAGAGTGTTAGGGCTAGGGCTAGGGTTAGGTTTAGGGTTAGTGTTAGTGTTAGTTGTAGGGTTAGGGTTAGGGTTTAGGGTTAGGTTTAGGGTTAGTTTTTGTGTTAGGGTTAGGGTTAGGGTTAGGGTTAGAGTTACAGTTAGGGTTAGATTTAGTGTTATGGTTCGGTTAGCTTTAGGGTTAGGGGTGGAGTAAGGGTAAGGTTTAGGTTAAGGGTTAGGATTAGGGTTCGGGTGAGGGTTAGGGTTAGGTTTGGGGTTACGTTTAGGGTGATAGTGTTAGGGTTAGGGTTATGGTTATGGTTAGGTTTATGGTTAGAGTTAGTGTTAGTGTTATGGTTAGGGTTAGGGTTAGAGTAAGTGTTAGGGTTAGGGTTAGTGTTTGGGATAGGGTAACGGTTAGGGTAAGGATTAGGTTTGGGTGATGGTAGGGTTTAGGGATATGGTTAGGCTTAGGGTTAGGATTAGAGGGTAAGTGTTAGGGTTTTGTTTAGAGAGTTAGAGGGTTAGGGTTAGGGTTGGGGTTAAGTTTAGCGTTAGAGAGTTATGGTTAGGGTTAGTTTTAGGGTTTTGAGGGTTAGTATTAGTGTTAGGGTTAGAGTGTTAGGGCTAGGGCTAGGGTTAGGTTCAGGGTTAGTGTTAGTGTTAATTGTAGGGTTAGGTTTATGTTTAGGGTTAGTTTTTGTGTTAGGGTTAGGGTTAGCGTTAGTGTTATGGTTAGGGTTAGGGTTAGGTTTAGGGTTAGTGTTAGGGTTAGTGTTAGTGTTAGGGTTAGAGCGTTAGAAGGATAGAGTTATGGTATAGGGTTAGGCTTAGGGTTAGAGTTTTAGGGTTAGTGTTAGGATTAGGGTTAGTTTTAGGGTTAGGGTTAGAGTTAGTTTTAGTGTTAGGGTTAGAGCGTTAGAGGGTTAGGGTTAGGGATAGGGTTCGGCTTAGTGTTAGAGGGTTTGGGTTAGGTTTAAGGTTAGGGTTAGGGTAAGGCTTAGGTTCAGGGTTAGTGTTAGGGTGAGGGTTAGCATTATGATTAGTAATAGGGTTAGGATTAGGGTTAGGCTTAGGGTTAGAGGGCTGGATGTTTAGGGTTAGGGTTATGGTTTTGGTTAGGTTTAGAGGGTTGGGTTAAGCGTTAGGGTTAGGTTTAGAGGGTTAGAGTGGCTTAGGTTGAGGGTGAGCGTTAGGATTAGAGGTTTGGTTTAGTGTGAGTGTTAGGGTTAGGGTTATGGTTAGGGTCAGAGGGTTATAGTTCAGGTTTAGGGTTCAGTTTAGGGTTAGCGTTAGAGGCTTAGGGATAGGGTTAGTGTTACAGTGTTAGTTTTAGGGTTAGGGTTAAGTTTACGGTTAGGGTTAGGGTTAGAGCTTTAGAGGGTTAGGGTTCGGGTTAGTGTTAGGATATGGTTAGCATTAGAGGGTAACTGTTAGGATTAGGGTTAGGGTTAGGCTTCACCTTAGAGGTTTATAGTTAGACTTACGGTTAGAGGGTTAGGGTTAGGGTTCGGGTTAGGTTAAGGTTTAGGGTTAGGGCTAGGATTCCACGATTGGATGGTTAGTGTTAGGGTTATGGTTATGGATAGGGTTAGGGTTAGATTTAGGGTTACTGTTACTGTTAGGTTTAGGGTTAAGCTTTGTTATAGGGTTTAGTATTAGGGTTAGTGTTAGGGCTAGGGTTAGTTTTAGGTGTTAGGGTTAGGGTTAGGATTAGAGTTACAGTTAGGTTTAGATTTAGTGTTAGGGTTAAGTTAGGTTTAGGTTTAGGTTTAGTGTAAGTGTAATGTTTATGTTAAGGGTTAGGTTTAGGGTTAGCGTGAGGGGTAGTGTTAGGTTTTGGGTTAGGTTTAGGGTGAGAGTGTTAAGGTTAGCGTTTTGGTTAGGGTTACGTTTATGGTTAGGGTTAGTCTTAGTGTTAGGGTTAGTGTTAGTTTTAGTGTTAGAGTAAGTGTTAGGGTTAGGGTTAGTGGTAGGGTTAGGGTAACTGTTAGGTTTAGGATTAGTTTTGTGTGACGGTTGAGTTTAGGGTTATGGTTAGGCTTAGGGTTAGGATGAGCAGGAAAGTGTTAGGGTTATGTATAGACACTTAGAGGTTTAGGATTAAGTTTAGGGTTAAGGTTAGGGTTAGAGTGTTATGGTTAGGGTTAGTGTTAGGGTTTGAGGGTTAGTATTAGTGTTAGGGTTAGAGGGTTCCGGCTAGAGATAGGTTTAGGGTTATTGTTAGAGTTAGTGTTAGTTTTAGGGTTAGGGTTGGGTTTAGGGTTAAGATTAGGTTTAGTTTTAGGTTTATGGTTAGGGTTAGGTTTAGTGTTAGGTTTAGGGTTAGGTTTATGGTTAGGGATAGGGTTAGTGTTAGTGTTAGGATTACAGAGTTAGTGGGTTAGGGTTAGGGGTAGGGATATGCTTAGGGTTAGAGGGTTAGGGTTAGGGTTAAGGTTCGGTTTAGGGTAATGCTTAGGTTCAGGATTAGGTTTAGTTTTAGGGTTAGCGTTATGGTTAGTATTAGTGTTAGGGTTAGGGTTAGGTTTAGGGTTAGAGTGTTGTATGTTTAGGGTTATGGTTATGGTTATGGTTATGGTTAGGTTTAGAGTTTTGGGGTTAGCATTAGTGTTAGGTTTAGAGGGTTAGGGTGGTGCGTAGGGTCAGGGTTAGCTTTAGGAGTAGAAGTTACTTTTAGTGTGATGGTTAGGGATAGGGTTATGTTTAGCATCAGAGACTTAGAGGTTAGGTTTAGGGTTCGGCTTAGGGTTAGGATTAGAGGCTTAGGGATAGGGTTAGTGTTAGAGTGTTAGTTTCAGCATTAGTGTTAGGTTTAGGGTTAATGTTAGGGTTAGAGGGTTAGAGGGTTAGGGTTCGGGTTACTGTTAGGGATATGGTTAGCCATAGAGGGTTATTGTTAGGATTTGGGTTAGTGTTAGGGTTCACGTTAGAGGATTATAGGTAGACTTATGTTTAGAGGGTTAGGGTTAGGGTTCGGGTTAGGGTAAGTGTTAGGGTTAGGGCTAGGGTTAAACGATTGGATGGTTAGTGTTAGGGTTATGGTTATGGATAAGGTTAGGGTTAGGGTTAGGGTTAGAGTCTTAGGGATAGGGTTAGGGTTAGAGTGCTAGTTTTAGGGTTAGGGTTAGCTTCAGCGTTAGGGTTAGGGGGAGGTTTAGTGGCTGAAGCTTCGTGTTAATGTTAGGGATATGGTTAGAATTAGAGGGTTATTATTAGAATTATGGTTAGGGTTAGCGTTCAGCTTAGAGGATTATAGTTAGACTTATAGTTAGAGGGTTAGGGTTAGGGTTTGGGTTAGGGTAAGGTTTAGGTTTAGGGCTAGGGTTAGACGATTGGATGGTTAGTATTAGGGTTATGGTTTTGGATAGGGTTAGGTTTAGGGTTAGTGTTAGATTTAGGGTTACTGTTACTGTTAGGGTTAAGGTTAAGGTTTTTGTTAGGGTTTAGTGTTAGTTTTAGTGTTAGGGCTAGGGTTAGTGTTCGGTGTTAGGGTTAGGGTTAGGGTTAGGGTTAGAGTTACAGTTGGGGTTAGATTTAGTGTTATGGTTCGGTTAGCTTTAGGGTTAGGGTTGGAGTAAGGGTAAGGTTTATGTTAAGGGTTAGAATTAGGTTTCGGGTGAGGGTTAGGGTTAGGTTTGGGGTTACGTTTAGGGTGATAGTGTTAGGGTTAGTGCTATGATTATGGTTAGGTTTATGGTTAGAGTTAGTGTTAGTGTTGTGGTTAGGGTTAGGGTTAGAGTAAGTGTTAGGGTTAGGGTTAGTGTTTGGGATACTGTAACGGTTAGGGTAAGGATTAGGTTTGGGTGATGGTAGGGTTTAGGGTTATGGTTAGGCTTAGGGTTAGGATTAGAGGGTAAGTGTTAGGGTTTTGTTTAGAGAGTTAGAGGGTTAGGGTTAGGGTTGGGGTTAAGGTTAGCGTTAGAGAGCTATGGTTAGGGTTAGTTTTAGGGTTTTGAGGGTTAGTATTAGTGTTAGGGTTAGAGTGTTAGGGCTAGGGCTAGGGTTAGGTTTAGGGTTAGTGTCAGTGTTAGTTGTAGGGTTACGGTTAGGTTTAGGGTTAGTTTTTGTGTTAGGGTTAGGGTTAGTGTTAGTGTTATGTTTAGGGTTAGGGTTAGGTTTAGGGTTAGGGTTAGGGTTAGTGTTAGTGTTAGGGTTAGAGCGTTAGAAGGATAGGGTTATGGTATAGGGTTAGGCTTAGGGTTAGAGTTTTAGGGTTAGTGTTAGGATTAGGGTTAGGGTTAGAGTTAGTTTTAGTGTTAGGGTTAGAGCGTTACAGGGTTAGGGTTAGGGATAGGGTTAGGCTTAGTGTTAGAGGGTTTGTGTTAGGTTTAAGTTTAGGGTTAGGGTAAGGATTAGGTTCAGGTTTAGGGTTAGGGTTAGGGATAGCATTATGGTTAGTAATAGGGTTAGGGTTAGGGTTAGAGGGCTGGATGTTTAGGGTTAGGGTTATGGTTTTGGTTAGGTTTAGAGAGTTGGGGTAAGCGTTAGGGTTAGGTTTAAAGGGTTAGGGTGGCTTAGGTTCAGGGTTAGCGTTAGGATTAGAGGTTTGGTTTAGTGTGAGTGTTAGGGTTAGGGTTTTGGTTAGGGTCAGAGGGTTAGAGTTCAGGTTTAGGGTTCAGTTTAGGGTTAGCGTTAGAGGTTTAGGGATAGGGTTAGTGTTACAGTGGTAGTTTTAGGGTTAGGGTTAAGTTTAGGGTTAGGGTTAGGGTTATGGTTAGAGCTTTAGAGGGTTAGGGTTCGGGTTAGTGTTAGGATATGGTTAGCATTAGAGGGTAATTGTTAGGATTAGGGTTAGGGTTAGGGTTCACCTTAGAGGTTTATAGTTAGACTTATGGTTAGAGGGTTAGTGTTAGGGTTCGGGTTAGGTTAAGGTTTAGGGTTAGGGCTAGGATTCCACGATTGCATGGTTAGTGTTAGGGTTATGGTTATGGATAGGGTTAGGGTTAGATTTAGGGTTACTGTTACTGTTAGGTTTAGGGTTAAGCTTTGTTTTAGGGTTTAGTATTACGGTTAATGTTATATCTAGGTTAGTTTTAGGTGTTAGGGTTAGGGTTAGGATTAGAGTTACAGTTAGGTTTAGATTTAGTGTTAGGGTTAAGTTAGGTTAGGGTTAGGGTTAGTGTAAGTGTAAGGTTTAGGTTAAGGTTTAGGTTTAGGGTTAGCGTGAGGGGTAGTGTTAGGTTTTGTGTTAGGTTTAGGGTGAGAGTGTTAGGGTTAGCGTTATGGTTAGGGTTAGGTTTATGGTTAGGGTTAGTCTTAGTGTTAGGGTTAGTGTTAGTGTTAGTGTTAGAGTAAGTGTTAGGGTTAGGGTTAGTGGTAGGGTTAGGGTAACTGTTAGGTTTAGGATTAGTTTTGGGTGACGTTTGGGTTTAGGGTTATGTTTGGCTTAGGGTTAGGATGAGCGGGAAAATGTTAGGGTTATGTATAGACACTTAGAGGTTTAGGATTAAGTTTAGGGTTAAGGTTAGGGTTAGAGTGTTATGGTTAGGGTTAGTGTTAGGGTTTGAGGGTTAGTATTAGTGTTAGGGTTAGAGAGTTCCGGCTAGAGATACGTTTAGGGTTATTGTTAGAGTTAGTGTTAGTTTTAGAGTTAGGGTTAGGGTTTAGGGTTAAGATTAGTTTTAGTTTTAGGTTTATGGTTAGGGTTAGGTTTAGTGTTAGGTTTAGGGTTAGGTTTATGGTTAGGGATAGGGTTAGTGTTAGTGTTAGGATTACAGAGTTAGTGGGTTAGGGTTAGGGGTAGGGATATGCTTAGGGTTAGAGGGTTAGGGTTAGGGTTAAGGTTCGGTTTAGGGTAATGCTTAGGTTCAGGATTAGGTTTAGTTTTAGGGTTAGCGTTACGGTTAGTATTAGTGTTAGGATTAGGGTTAGTTTTAGGGTTAGAGTGTTGTATGTTTAGGGTTATGGTTATGGTTATGTTTAGGTTTAGAGTGTTGGGGTTAGCATTAGTGTTAGGTTTAGAGGGTTAGGGTGGTGCGTAGGGTCAGGGTTAGCTTTAGGAGTAGAAGTTAGGTTTAGTGTGATGGTTAGGGATAGGGTTATGTTTAGCATCAGAGAGTTAGAGGTTAGGTTTAGGGTTCGGCCTAGGGTTAGGGTTAGAGGCTTAGGGATAGGGTTAGTGTTAGAGTGTTAGTTTTAGCATTAGTGTTAGGTTTAGGGTTAGGGTTAGGGTTAGAGGGTTAGAGAGTTAGGGTTCGGGTTACTGTTAGGGATATGGTTAGCCATAGAGGGTTATTGTTAGGATTTGGGTTAGTGTTAGGGTTCACGTTAGAGGATTATAGGTAGACTTATGGTTAGAGGGTTAGAGCTAGGGTTAAACGATTGAATGGTTAGTGTTAGGGTTATGGTTATAGATAAGGTTAGGGTTAGGGTTAGGGTTAGAGGCTTAGGGATAGGGTTAGGGTTAGAGTGCTAGTTTTAGGGTTAGGGTTAGCTTCAGCGTTAGGGTTAGGGTGAGGGTTAGTGGGTGAAGCTTCGTGTTAATGTTATGGATATGGTGAGAATTAGAGGGTTATTATTAGAATTAGGGTTAGGGTTAGCGTTCAGCTTAGGGGATTATAGTTAGACTTATAGTTAGAGGGTTAGGGTTAGGGTTTGGGTTAGGGTAAGGGTTAGATTTAGGTCTAGGGTTAGACGATTGGATGGTTAGTATTAGGGTTATGGTTTTGGATAGGGTTAGGTTTAGGGTTAGTGTTAGATTTAGGGTTACTGTTACTGTTAGGGTTAAGGTTAAGGTTTGTGTTAGGGTTTAGTGTTAGTTTTAGTGTTAGGGCTAGGGTTAGTGTTCGGTGTTAGGGTTAGGGTTAGGGTTAGAGTTACAGTTAGGGTTAGATTTAGTGTTATGGTTCGGTTAGCTCTAGGGTTAGGGTTGGAGTAAGGGTAAGGTTTAGGTTAAGTGTTAGGATTAGGGTTCGGGTGAGGGTTAGGGTTAGGTTTGGGGTTACATTTAGGGTGATAGTGTTAGGGTTAGGGTTATGGTTATGGTTAGGTTTATGGTTAGAGTTAGTGTTAGTGTTATGGTTAGGGTTAGGGTTAGAGTAAGTGTTAGGGTTATGGTTAGTGTTTGGGATAGGGTAACGGTTAGGGTAAGGATTAGGTTTGGGTGATGGTAGGGTTTAGGGTTATGGTTAGGCTTTGGGTTAGGATTAGAGGGTAAGTGTTAGGGTTTTGTTTAGAGAGTTAGAGTGTTAGGGTTAGGGATGGGGTTAAGGTTAGCGTTAGAGAGTTATGGTTAGGGTTAGTTTTAGGGTTTTGAGGGTTAGTATTAGTGTTAGGGTTAGAGTGTTAGGGCTAGGGCTAGGGTTAGGTTTAGGGTTAGTGTTAGTGTTAGTTGTAGGGTAGGGTTAGGGTTCAGGGTTAGGTTTAGGGTTAGTTTTTGTGTTAGGGTTAGGGTTAGGGTTAGGGTAAGGGTTAGAGTTACAGTTAGGGTTAGATTTAGTGTTATGGTTCGGTTAGCTTTAGGGTTAGGGTTGGAGTAAGGGTAAGGTTTAGGTTAAGGGTTAGGATTAGGGTTCGGGTGAGGGTTAGGGTTAGGTTTGGGGTTACGTTTAGGGTGATAGTGTTAGGGTTAGGGTTATGGTTAGGGTTAGAATTAGAGTTACATTTAGGGTTAGATTTAGTGTTATGGTTCGGTTAGCTTTAGGGTTAGGGTTGGAGTAAGGGAAAGGTTTAGGTTAAGGTTTAGGATTAGGGTTCGGGTGAGGTTGAGGGTTAGGTTTGGGGTTACGTTTAGGGTGATAGTGTTAGGGTTAGGGTTATGGTTATGGTTAGGTTTATGGTTAGAGTTAGTGTTAGTGTTATGGTTAGGGTTAGGGTTAGAGAAAGTGTTAGGGTTATGGTTAGTGTTTGGGACAGCGTAACGGTTAGGGTAAGGATTAGGTTTGGGTGATGGTAGGGTTTAGGGATATGGTTAGGCTTAGGGTTAGGATTAGAGGGTAAGTGTTAGGGTTTTGTTTAGAGAGTTAGAGGGTTAGGGTTAGGGTTGGGGTTAAGGTTAGCGTTAGAGAGTTATGGTTAGGGTTAGTTTTAGGGTTTTGAGGGTTAGTATTAGTGTTAGGGTTAGAGTGTTAGTGCTAGGGCTAGGGTTAGGTTCAGGGTTAGTGTTAGTGTTAGTTGTAGGGTTAGGTTTATGTTTAGGGTTAGTTTTTGTGTTAGGGTTAGGGTTAGCGTTAGTGTTATGGTTAGGGTTAGGGTTAGGTTTAGGGTTAGGGTTAGGGTTAGTGTTAGTGTTAGGGTTAGAGCGTTAGAAGGATAGGGTTCTGGTATAGGGTTAGGCTTAGGGTTAGAGTTTTAGGGTTAGTGTTAGGATTAGGTTTAGTTTTAGGGTTAGGGTTAGAGTTAGTTTTAGTGTTAGGGTTAGAGCGTTAGAGGGTTAGGTTTAGGGATAGGGTTAGGCTTAGTGTTAGAGGGTTTGGGTTAGGTTTAAGGTTAGGGTTAGGGTAAGGCTTAGGTTCAGGGTTAGGGTTAGGGTTAGGTTTAGCATTATGGTTAGTAATAGCGTTAGGGTTAGGGTTAGGGTTAGGGTTAGAGGGCTGGATGTTTAGGGTTAGGGTTATGGTTTTGGTTAGGTTTAGAGGGTTGGGGTAAGCGTTAGGGTTAGGTTTAGAGAGTTAGGGTGGCTTAGGTTCAGGGTTAGCGTTAGGATTAGAGGTTTGGTTTATGTGAGTGTTAGGGTTAGGGTTATGGTTAGGGTCAGAGGGTTAGAGTTCAGGTTTAGGGTTCAGTTTAGGGTTAGCGTTAGAGGTTTAGGGATAGGGTTAGTGTTACAGTGTTAGTTTTAGGGTTAGGGTTAAGTTTCGGGTTAGGGTTAGGGTTAGGGTTAGAGCTTTAGAGGGTTAGGGTTCGGGTTAGTGTTAGGATATGGTTAGCATTAGAGGATAATTGTTAGGATTAGGGTTAGGGTTAGGGTTCACCTTAGAGGTTTATAGTTAGACTTACGGTTAGAGGGTTAGGGTTACGGTTCGGGTTAGGTTAAGGTTTAGGGTTAGGGCTAGGATTCCACGATTGGATGGTTAGTGTTAGGGTTATGGTTATGGATAGGGTTAGGGTTAGATTTAGGGTTACTGTTACTGTTAGGTTTAGGGTTAAGCTTTGTTTTAGGATTTAGTATTAGGGTTAGTGTTAGGGCTAGGGTTAGTTTTAGGCGTTAGGGTTAGGGTTAGGATTAGAGTTACAGTTAGGTTTAGATTTAGTGTTAGGGTTAAGTTAGGTTTAGGTTTAGGGTTAGTGTAAGTGTAAGGTTTAGGTTAAGGGTTAGGTTTAGGGTTACCGTGAGGGGTAGTGTTAGGTTTTGGGTTAGGTTTAGGGTGAGAGTGGTAGGGTTAGCGTTATGGTTAGGGTTACGTTTATGGTTAGGGTTAGTCTTAGTGTTAGGGTTAGTGTTAGTGTTAGTGTTAGTGTTAGAGTAAGTGTTAGGGTTAGGGTTAGTGGTAGGGTTAGGGTAACTGTTAGGTTTAGGATTAGTTTTGTGTGACGGTTGGGTTTATGGTTGTGGTTAGGCTTAGGGTTAGGATGAGCGGGAAAGTGTTAGGGTTATGTATAGACACTTAGAGGTTTAGGATTAAGTTTAGGGTTAAGGTTAGGGTTAGAGTGTTATGGTTAGGGTTAGTGTTAGGGTTTGAGGGTTAGTATTAGTGTTAGGGTTAGAGGGTTCCGGCTAGAGATAGGTTTAGGGTTATTGTTAGAGTTAGTGTTTGTTTTAGGGTTAGGGTTAGGGTTTAGGGTTAAGATTAGATTTAGTTTTAGGTTTATGGTTAGGGTTAGGTTTAGTGTTAGGTTTAGGGTTAGGTTTATGGTTAGGTTTAGGGTTAGTGTTAGTGTTAGGATTACAGAGTTAGTGGGTTAGGGTTAGGGGTAGGGATATGCTTAGGGTTAGAGGGTTAGGGTTAGGGTTAAGGTTCGGTTTAGGGTAATGCTTAGGTTCAGGATTAGGTTTAGTTTTAGGGTTAGCGTTACGGTTAGTATTAGTGTTAGGTTTAGGGTTAGGTTTAGGGTTAGAGTGTTGTATGTTTAGGGTTATGGTTATGGTTATGTTTAGGTTCAGAGTGTTGGGGTTAGCATTTGTGTTAGGTTTACAGGGTTAGGGTGGGGCGTAGGGTCAGGGTTAGCTTTAGGAGTAGAAGTTAGGTTTAGTGTGATGGTTAGGGATAGGGTTATGTTTAGCATCAGAGAGTTAGAGGTTAGGTTTAGGGTTCGTCTTAGGTTTAGGGTTAGAGTCTTAGGGATAGTGTTAGTGAATGAGTGTTAGTTTTAGCTTTAGTGTTAGGTTTAGGGTTAGGGTTAGGTTTAGAGTGTTAGAGGGTTAGGGTTCGGGTTACTGTTAGGGATATGGTTAGCCATAGAGGGTTATTGTTAGGATTTGGGTTAGTGTTAGGGTTCACGTTAGAGGATTATAGGTAGACTTATGGTTAGAGGGTTAGGGTTAGGGTTCGGGTTAGGGTAAGTGTTAGGGTTAGGGCTAGGGTTAAACGATTGGATGGTTAGTGTTAGGGTTATGGTTATGGATAAGGTTAGGGTTAGGGTTAGGGTTAGAGTTACAGTTAGGGTTAGATTTAGTGTTATTATTCGGTTAGCTTTAGGGTTAGGGTTGGAGTAAGGGTAAGGTTTAGGTTAAGGTTTAGGATTAGGGTTCGGGTGAGGGTTAGGGTTAGGTTTGGGGTTACGTTTAGGCTGATAGTGTTAGGGTTAGGGTTATGGTTATGGTTAGGTTTATGGTTAGATTTAGTGTTAGTGTTATGGTTAGGGTTAGGGTTAGAGTAAGTGTTAGGGTTATGGTTAGTGTTTGGGATAGGGTAACGGTTAGGGTAAGGATTAGGTTTGGGTGATGGTAGTGTTTAGGGTTATGGTTAGGCTTAGGGTTAGGATTAGAGGGTAAGTGTTAGGGTTTTGTTTATAGAGTTAGAGGGTTAGGGTTAGGGTTGGGGTTAAGGTTAGCGTTAGAGAGTTATGGTTAGGGTTAGTTTTAGGGTTTTGAGGGTTAGTATTAGTGTTAGGGTTAGAGTGTTAGGGCTAGGGCTAGGGTTAGGTTTAGGGTTAGTGTTAGTGTTAGCTGTAGGGTTAAGGTTAGGGTTTAGGGTTAGGTTTAGGGTTAGTTTTTGTGTTAGGGTTAGGGTTATGGTTAGGGTTAGGGTTAGGTTTAGAGTTACCGTTAGGGTTAGATTTAGTGTTATGGTTCGGTTAGTTTTAGGGTTAGGGTTGGAGTAAGGGTAAGGTTTAGGTTAAGGGTTAGGATTAGGGTTCGGGTGAGGGTTAGGGTTAGGTTTGGGGTTACGTTTAGGGTGATAGTGTTAGGGTTAGGGTTATGGTTATGGTTAAGTTTATGGTTAGAGTTAGTGATAGTTTTATGGTTAGGGTTAGGGTTAGAGTATGTGTTAGGGTTAGGGTTAGTGTTTGGGATAGGGTAACGGTTAGGGTAAGGATTAGGTTTGGGTGATGGTAGGGTTTAGGGATATGGTTAGGCTTAGGGTTAGGATTAGAGGGTAAGTTTTAGGGTTTTGTTTAGAGAGTTAGAGGGTTAGGGTTAGGGTTGGGGTTAAGGTTAGCGTTAGAGAGTTATGGTTAGGGTTATTTTTAGGGTTTTGAGGGTTAGTATTAGTGTTAGGGTTAGAGTGTTAGGGCTAGGGCTAGGGTTAGGGTTAGGGTTACTGTTAGTGTTAGTTGTAGGGCTAGGGTTAGGGTTTAGGTTTAGGTTTAGGGTTAGTTTTTTTGTTAAGGTTAGGGTTAGGGTTAGGTTTAGAGTTACAGTTAGGGTTAGATTTAGTGTTATGGTTCGGTTAGCTTTAGGGTTAGGGTTGGAGTAACGGTAAGGTTTCGGTTAAGGGTTAGGATTAGGGTTCGGGTGAGGGTTAGGGTTAGGTTTGGGGTTATGTTTAGGGTGATAGTTTTAGGGTTAGGGTTATGGTTATGGTTAGGTTTATGGTTAGAGTTAGTGTTAGTGTTATGGTTATGGTTAGGGTTAGTGTAAGTGTTATGATTATGGTTAGTGATTGGTATAGGGTAACGGTTAGGGTAAGGATTAGGTTTGGGTGATGGTAGGGTTTAGGGTTATGGTTAGGCTTAGGGTTAGGATTAGAGGGTAAGTGTTAGGGTTTTGTTTAGAGAGTTAGAGGGTTAGGGTTAGGGTTAGGGTTAAAGTTAGCCTTAGAGAGTTATGGTTAAGGTTAGTTTTAGGGTTTTGAGTGTTAGTATTAGTGTTAGGGTTAGAGTGTTAGGGCTAAGGCTAGGGTTAGGTTTAGGGTTACTGTTAGTGTTAGTTGTAGGGTTAGGGATAGGGTTTAGGGTTAGGTTTAGGGTGAGTTTTTGTGTTAGGGTTAGGGTTAGAGTTAGGGTTAGGTTTAGAGTTACAGTTAGGGTTAGATTTAGTGTTATGATTCGGTTAGCTTTAGGGTTAGGGTGGGAGTAAGGGTAAGGTTTAGGTTAAGGGTTAGGATTAGGGTTCGGGTGAGGGTTAGGGTTAGGTTTGGGGTTACGTTTAGGGTGATAGTGTTAATGTTAGGGTTATGCTTATGGTTAGGTTTATGGTTAGATTTAGTGTTAGTGTTATGGTTAGGGTTAGGGTTAGAGTAAGTGTTAGGGTTAGGGTTAGTGTTTGGGATAGGGTAACGGTTAGGGTAAGGATTAGGTTTGGGTGATGGTAGGGTTTAGGGTTATGGTTAGGCTTAGGGTTAGGATTAGAGGGTAAGTGTTAGGGTTTTGTTTAGAGAGTTAGAGGGTTAGGGTTAGGGTTGGGGTTAAGGTTAGCGTTAGAGAGTTATGGTTAGGGTTATTTTTAGGGTTTTGAGGGTTAGTATTAGTGTTAGGGTTAGAGTGTTAGGGCTAGGGCTAGGGTTAGGTTTAGGGTTAGTGTTAGTGTTAGTTGTAGGGTTAGGGTTAGGGTTTAGGGTTAGGTTTAGGGTTAGTTTTTGTGTTAGGGTTAGGGTTAGGGTTAGAGTTACAGTTAGGGTTAGATTTAGTGTTATGGTTTGGTTAGCTTTAGGGTTAGGGTTGGAGTAAGGGTAAGGTTTAGGTTAAGGGTTAGGATTAGGGTTCGGGTGAGGGTTAGGGTTAGGTTTGGGGTTACGTTTAGGGTGATAGTGTTAGGGTTAGGGTTATGGTTATGGTTAGGTTTATGGTTAGAGTTAGTGTTAGTGTTATGGTTAGGGTTAGGGTTAGAGTAAGTGTTAGGGTTATGGTTAGTGTTTCGGATAGGGTAACGGTTAGGATAAGCATTAGGTTTGGGTGATGGTAGGGTTTAGGGATATGGTTAGGCTTAGGGTTAGGATTAGATGGTAAGTGTTAGGGTTTTGTTTAGAGAGTTAGAGGGTTAGGGTTGGGGTTAAGGTTAGCGTTAGAGAGTTATGGTTAGGGTTAGTTTTAGGGTTTTGAGGGTTAGTATTAGTGTTAGGGTTAGAGTGTTAGGGCTAGGGCTAGGGTTAGGTTTAGGGTTAGTGTTAGTGTTAGCTGTAGGGTTAGGGTTAGGTTTAGGGTTAGTTTTTGTGTTAGGGTTAGTGTTAGCTTTAGTGTTATGGTTAGGGTTAGGGTTAGGTTTAGGGTTAGGATTAGGGTTAGTGTTAGCTTAGGGTTAGAGCGTTAGATGGATAGGGTTATGGCATAGGGTTAGGCTTAGGGTTAGAGTTTTAGGGTTAGTGTTAGGATTAGGGTTAGTTTTAGGGTTAGGGTTAGAGTTAGTTTTAGTGTTAGGGTTAGAGCGTTAGAGGGTTAGGGTTAGGGATAGGGTTAGGCTTAGTGTTAGAGGGTTGGGTTAGGTTTAAAGTTAGGGTTAGGGTAAGGCTTAGGTTCAGGGTTAGGGTTAGGGTTTGGGGTAGCATTATGGTTAGTAATAGGGTTAGCGTTAGGGTTAGGGTTAGGGTTAGGGTTAGGGTTAGAGGGCTGGATGTTTAGGGTTAGGGTTATGGTTTTTGTTAGGTTTAGAGGGTTGCGGTAAGCGTTAGGTTTGGGTTTAGAGGGTTAGGGTGGCTTAGGTTCAGGTTTAGCGTTAGGATTAGAGTTTTGGTTTAGTGTGAGTGTTATGGTTAGGGTTATGGTTAGGGTCAGAGGGTTAGAGTTCAGGTTTAGGGTTCAGTATAGGGTTAGCATTAGAGGTTTAGGGATAGGGTTAGTGTTACAGTGTTAGTTTTAGGGTTAGGGTTAAGTTTAGGGTTAGGGTTAGGGTTAGGGTTAGAGCTTTAGAGGGTTAGGGTTCGGGTTACTGTTAGGGATATGGTTAGCCATAGAGGGTTATTGTTAGGATTTGGGTTAGTGTTAGGGTTCACGTTAGAGGATTATAGGTAGACTTATGGTTACAGGGTTAGTGTTATGGTTCGGGTTAGGGTAAGTGTTAGGGTTAGGGCTAGGGTTAAACGATTGGATGGTTAGTGTTAGGGTTATGGTTATGGATATGTTTAGGTTTAGGGTTAGGGTTAGAGGCTTAGGGATAGGGTTAGGGTTAGAGTGCTAGTTTTACGGTTAGGGTTAGCTTCAGCATTAGGGTTAGGGTGAGGGTTAGTGGGTGAAGCTTCGTGTTAATGTTAGGGATATGGTTAGAATTAGAGGGTTATTATTAGAATTAGGGTTATGGTTAGCGTTCAGCTTAGAGGATTATAGTTAGACTTATAATTAGAGGGTTAGGGTTAGGGTTTGGGTTAGGGTAAGGGTTAGGTTTAGGGCTAGGGTTAAACGATTGGATGGTTAGTATTAGGTTTATGGTTTTGGATAGGGTTAGGTTTAGGGTTAGCGTTAGATTTAGGGTTATTGTTACTGTTAGGGTTAAGGTTAAGGTTTGTGTTAGGGTTTAGTGTTAGTTTTAGTGTTAGGGCTAGGGTTAGTGTTCGGTGTTAGGGTTAGGGTTAGGGTTAGGGTTAGAGTTACAGTTAGGGTTAGATTTAGTGTTATGGTTCGGTTAGCTTTAGGGTTAGGGTTGGAGTAAGGGTATGGTTTAGGTTAAGGGTTAGGATTAGGGTTCGGGTGAGGGTTATGGTTAGGTTTGGGGTTACGTTTAGGGTGATAGTGTTAGGGTTAGGGTTATGGTTATGGTTAGGTTTATTGTTAGAGTTAGTGTTAGTGTTATGGTTAGGGTTAGGGTTAGAGTAAGTGTTAGGGTTATGGTTAGTGTTTGGGATAGGGTAACGGTTAGGGTAAGCATTAGGTTTGGGTGATGGTAGTGTTTAGGGTTATGGTTAGGCTTAGGGTTAGGATTAGAGGGTAAGTGTTAGGGTTTTGTTTAGAGAGTTAGAGGGTTAGGGTTAGGGTAAGGGGTTAAGGTTAGCGTTAGAGACTTATGGTTAGGGTTAGTTTTAGGGTTTTAAGGGTTAGTATTTGTGTTAAGGTTATAGTGTTAGGGCTAGGGCTAGGGTTAGGTTTAGGGTTACTGTTAGTGTTAGTTGTAGGGTTAGGGTTAGGTTTTAGGGTTAGGTTTAGGGTTAGTTTTTGTGTTAAGGTTAGGGTTAGGGTTAGGTTTAGAGTTACAGTTAGGGTTAGATTTAGTGTTATGGTTCGGTTAGCTTTAGGGTTAGGGTTGGAGTAACGGTAAGGTTTCGGTTAAGGGTTAGGATTAGGGTTCGGGTGAGGGTTAGGGTTAGGTTTTTGGTTACGTTTAGGGTGATAGTGTTACGGTTAGGGTTATGGTTATGGTTAGGTTTATTGTTAGAATTAGTGTTAGTGTTATGGTTAGGGTTAGGGTTAGAGTAAGTGTTCGGGTTATGGTTAGTGTTTGGGATAGGGTAACGGTTAGGGTAAGCATTAGGTTTGGGTGATGGTAGGGTTTAGGGTTATGGGTAGGCTTAGGGTTAGGATTAGAGGGTTAGTGTTAGGGTTTTGTTTAGAGAGTTCGAGGGTTAGGGTTAGGGTTGGGGTTAAGGTTAGCGTTAGAGAGTTATGGTTATGGTTAGTTTTAGGGTTTTGAGGGTTAGTATTAGTGTTAGGGTTAGAGTGTTAGGGCTAGGGCTAGGGTTAGGTTTAGGGTTACTGTTAGTGTTAGTTGTAGGGTTAGGGTTAGGGTTTAGGGTTAGGTTTAGGGTTAGTTTTTGTGTTAGGGTTAGGGTTAGGGTTAGGGTTAGAGTTACAGTTACGGTTAGATTTAGTGTTATGGTTCAGTTAGCTTTAGGGTTAGGGTTGGAATAAGGGTAAGTTTTCGGTTAAGGGTTAGGATTAGGGTTTGGTGAGGGTTAGGGTTGGTTTGGGGTTACGTTTAGGGTGATAGTGTTAGGGTTAGGGTTATGGTTATGGTTAGGTTTATGGTTAGAGTTAGTGTTAGTGTTATGGTTAGGGTTAGTGTTAGAGTAAGTGTTAGGGTTAGGGTTAGTGTTTGCGATAGGGTAACGGTTAGGGTAAGGATTAGGTTTGGGTGATGGTAGGGTTTAGGGATATGGTTAGGCTTAGGGTTAGGATTAGAGGGTAATTGTTAGAGAGGGTTTTGTTTAGAGAGTTAGAGGGTTAGGGTTAGGGTTGGGGTTAAGGTTAGCGTTAGACTGTTATGGTTAGGGTTAGTTTTAGGGTTTTGAGAGTTAGTATTAGTGTTAGGGTTAGAGTGTTAGGGCTAGGGCTAGGGTTAGGTTTAGGGTTAGTGTTAGTGTTAGTTGTAGGGTTATGGTTAGGGTTTAGTGTTAGGTTTAGGGTTAGTTTTTGTGTTAGGGTTAGGGTTAGCGATAGTGTTATTGTTAGAGTTAGGGTTAGGTTTAGGGTTAGGGTTAGGGTTAGTGTTAGTGTTAGGGTTAGAGCGTTAGAAGGATAGGGTTATGGTATAGGGTTAGGCTTAGGGTTAGAGATTTAGGGTTAGTGTTAGGATTAGGGTTAGTTTTAGGGTTAGGGTTAGAGTTAGTTTTAGTGTTAGGGTTAGAGCTTTAGAGGGTTAGGGTTAGGGATAGGGTTAGGCTTAGTGTTAGAGGGTTTGGGTTAGGTTTAAGGTTAGGGTTAGGGTAAGGCTTAGGTTCAGGGTTAGGTTTAGGGTTAGGGTTAGCATTATGGTTAGTAATAGGGTTAGGGTTAGGCTTAGGGTTAGGGTTAGAGGGCTGGATGTTTAGGGTTAGGGTTATGGTTTTGGTTAGGTTTAGAGGGTTGGGGTAAGCGTTAGGGTTAGGTTTAGAGGGTTAGGGTGGCTTTGGTTCAGGGTTAGCGTTAGGATTAGAGGTTTGGTTTAGTGTGAGTGTTAGGGTTAGGGTTATGGTTAGGGTCAGAGGGTTAGAGTTCAGGTTTAGGGTTCAGTTTAGGGTTAGCATTAGAGGTTTAGGGATAGGGTTAGTGTTACAGTGTTAGTTTTAGGGTTAGGGTTAAGTTTCGGTTTAGGGTTAGGGTTAGAGCTTTAGAGGGTTAGGGTTCGGGTTAGTGTTAGGATATGGTTAGCATTAGAAGGTAATTGTTAGGATTAGGGTTAGGGTTAGGGTTCACCTTAGAGGTTTATAGTTAGACTTATGGTTAGAGGGTTAGGGTTAGGGTTCGGGTTAGGTTAAGGTTTAGGGTTAGGGCTAGGATTCCACGATTGGATGGTTAGTGTTAGGGTTATGGTTATGGATAGGGTTAGGGTTAGATTTAGGGTTACTGTTACTGTTAGGTTTAGGGTTAAGCTTTGTTTTAGGGTTTAGTATTAGGGTTAGTGTTAGGGCTAGGGTTAGTTTTAGGTGTTAGGTTTAGGGTTAGGATTAGAGTTACAGTTAGGTTTAGATTTAGTGTTAGGGTTAAGTTAGGTTTAGGTTTAGGGTTAGTGTAAGTGTAAGGTTTAGGTTAAGGGTTAGGTTTAGGGTTAGCGTGAGGGGTAGTGTTAGGTTTTGTGTTAGGTTTAGGGTGAGAGTGTTAGGGTTAGCGTTATGGTTAGGGTTATGTTTATGGTTAGGGTTAGTCTTAGTGTTAGGGTTAGTGTTAGTGTTAGAGTAAGTGTTAGGGTTAGGGTTAGTGATAGGGTTAGGGTAACGGTTAAGTTTAGGATTAGTTTTGAGTGACGGTTGGGTTTAGGGTTATGGTTAGGCTTAGGGTTAGGATGAGCGGGAAAGTGTTAGGGTTATGTATAGACACTTAGAGGTTTAGGATTAAGTTTAGGGTTAAGGTTAGGGTTAGAGTGTTATTGTTAGGGTTAGTGTTAGGGTTTGAGGGTTAGTATTAGTGTTAGGGTTAGAGGGTTCCGGCTAGAGATAGGTTTAGGGTTATTGTTAGAGTTAGTGTTAGTTTTAGGGTTAGGGTTAGGGTTTAGGTTTAAGATTAGGTTTAGTTTTAGGTTTATGGTTAGGGTTAGGTTTAGTGTTAGGTTTAGGGTTAGGTTTAGGGTTAGGTTTATGGTTAGGGTTAGGGTTAGTGTTAGTGTTAGGATTACAGAGTTAGTGGGTTAGGGTTAGGGGTGGGTATATGCTTAGGGTTAGAGGGTTAGGGTTAGGGTTAAGGTTCGGTTTAGGGTAATGCTTAGGTTCAGGATTAGGTTTAGTTGTAGGTTTAGCGTTACGGTTAGTATTAGTGTTAGGTTTAGGGTTAGTTTTAGGGTTAGAGTGTTGTATGTTTAGGGTTAGGGTTAGGCTTAGGGTTAGGGTTAGAGGGCTGGATGTTTAGGGTTAGGGTTATGGTTTTGGTTAGGTTTAGATGGTTGGGTTAAGCGTTAGGGTTAGGTTTAGAGGGTTAGGGTGGCTTAGGTTCAGGGTTAGCGTTAGGATTAGAGGTTTGGTTTAGTGTGAGTGTTAGGGTTAGGGTTATAGTTAGGGTCAGAGTGTTAGAGTTCAGGTTTAGGGTTCAGTTTAGGGTTAGCGTTAGAGGTTTAGGGATAGGGTTAGTGTTACAGTGTTAGTTTTAGGGTTAGGGTTAAGTTTAGGTTTAGGGTTAGGGTTAGAGCTTTAGAGGGTTAGGTTTCGGGTTAGTGTTAGGATATGGTTAGCATTAGAAGGTAATTGTTAGGATTAGGGTTAGGGTTAGGGTTCACATTAGAGGTTTATAGTTAGACTTATGGTTAGAGGGTTAGGGTTAGGGTTCGGGTTAGGTTAAAGTTTAGGGTTAGGGCTAGGATTCCACGATTGGATGGTTAGTGTTAGGGTTATGGCTATGGATAGGGTTAGGGTTAGATTTAGGGTTACTGTTACTGTTAGGTTTAGGGTTAAGCTTTGTTTTAGGGTTTAGTATTAGGGTTAGTGTTAGGGCTAGGTTAGTTTTAGGTGTTAGGTTTAGGGTTAGGATTAGAGTTACAGTTAGGTTTAGATTTAGTGTTAGTGTTAAGTTAGGTTTAGGTTTAGGGTTAGTGTAAGTGTAAGGTTTAGGTTAAGGGTTAGGTTTAGGGTTAGCGTGAGGGGTAGTGTTAGGTTTTGTGTTAGGTTTAGGGTGAGAGTGTTAGGGTTAGCGTTATGGTTAGGGTTATGTTTACGGTTAGGGTTAGTCTTAGTGTTAGGGTTAGTGTTAGTGTTAGAGTAAGTGTTAGGGTTAGGGTTAGTGGTAGGGTTAGGGTAACGGTTAAGTTTAGGATTAGTTTTGAGTGACGGTTGGGTTTAGGGTTATGGTTAGGCTTAGGGTTAGGATGAGCGGGAAAGTGTTAGGGTTATGTATAGACACTTAGAGGTTTAGGATTAAGTTTAGGGTTAAGGTTAGGGTTAGAGTGTTATGGTTAGGGTTTGTGTTAGGGTTTGAGGGTTAGTATTAGTGTTAGGGTTAGAGAGTTCCGGCTAGAGATACGTTTAGGGTTATTGTTAGAGTTAGTGTTAGTTTTAGGGTTAGGGTTAGGGTTTAGGTTTAAGATTAGGTTTAGTTTTAGGTTTATGGTTAGGGTTAGGTTTAGTGTTAGGTTTAGGGTTACATTTATGGTTAGGGATAGGGTTAGTGTTAGTGTTAGGATTACAGAGTTAGTGGGTTAGGGTTAGGGGTAGGGATATGCTTAGGGTTAGAGGGTTAGGGTTAGGGTTAAGGTTCGGTTTAGGGTAATGCTTAGGTTCAGGATTAGGTTTAGTTTTAGGGTTAGCGTTATGGTTAGTATTAGTGTTAGGGTTAGGGTTAGGTTTAGGGTTAGAGTGTTGTATGTTTAGGGTTATGGTTATGGTTATGGTTATGGTTAGGTTTAGAGTTTTGGGGTTAGCATTAGTGTTAGGTTTAGAGGGTTAGGGTGGTGCGTAGGGTCAGGGTTAGCTTTAGGAGTAGAAGTTAGGTTTAGTGTGATGGTTAGGGATAGGGTTATGTTTAGCATCAGAGAGTTAGAGGTTAGGTTTAGGGTTCGGCTTAGGGTTAGGGTTAGAGGCTTAGGGATAGGGTCAGTGTTAGAGTGTTAGTTTTAGCATTAGTGTTAGGTTTAGGGTTAGGGTTAGGGTTAGAGGGTTAGAGGGTTAGGGTTCGGGTTACTGTTAGGGATATGGCTAGACATAGATGGTTATTGTTAGGATTTGGGTTAGTGTTAGGGTTCACGTTAGAGGATTATAGGTAGACTTATGGTTAGAGGGTTAGGGTTAGGGTTCGGGTTAGTGTAAGTGTTAGGGTTACTGCTAGGGTTAAACGATTGGATGGTTAGTGTTAGGGTTATGGTTATGGATAAGGTTAGGGTTAGGGTTAGGGTTAGAGGCTTAGGGATAGGGTTAGGGTTAGAGTGCTAATTTTAGGGTTAGTGTTAGCTTCAGCGTTAGGGTTTGGGTGAGGGTTAGTGGCTGAAGCTTCATGTTAATGTTATGGATATGGTTAGAATTAGAGGGTTATTATTAGAATTAGGGTTAGGGTTAGCGTTCAGCTTAGAGGATTATAGTTAGACTTATAGTTAGAGGGTTAGGGTTAGGGTTTGGGTTAGGGTAAGGGTTAGGTTTAGGGCTAGGGTTAGACGATTGGAAGGTTAGAATTAGGGTTATGGTTTTGGATAGGGTTAGGTTTAGGGTTAGGGTTAGATTTAGGGTTACTGTTACTGTTAGGGTTAAGTTTAAGGTTTGTGTTAAGGTTTAGTGTTAGTTTTAGTGTTAGAGCTAGGGTTAGTGTTCGGTGTTAGGGTTAGGGTTAGGGTTAGAGTTACAGTTAGGGTTAGATGTAGTGTTATGTTTCGGTTAGCTTTAGGGTTAGGGTTGGAGTAAGGGTAAGGTTTAGGTTAAGGGTTAGGATTAGGGTTCGGGTGAGGGTTAGGGTTAGGTTTGGGGTTACGTTTAGGGTGATAGTGTTAGGTTTAGGGTTATGGTTATGGTTAGGTTTATGGTTAGAGTTAGTGTTAGTGTTTTGGTTAGGGTTAGGGTTAGAGTAAGTGTTAGGGTTATGGTTAGTGTTTGGGTTAGGGTAACGGTTAGGGTAACGATTAGGTTTGGGTGATGGTAGGGTTTAGGGTTATGGTTAGGCTTAGGGTTAGGATTAGAGGGTAAGTGTTAGGGTTTTGTTTAGAGAGTTAGAGGGTTAGGGTTAGGGTTGGGGTTAAGGTTAGCGTTAGAGAGTTATGGTTAGGGTTAGTTTTAGGGTTTTGAGGGTTAGTATTAGTGTTAGGGTTAGAGTGTTAGGGCTAGGGCTAGGGTTAGGTTTAGGGTTAGTGTTAGTGTTAGTTGTAGGGTTAGGTTTAGGGTTTAGGATTAGGTTTAGGGTTAGTTTTTGTGTTAGGGTTAGGGTTAGGTTTAGAGTTACAGTTAGGGTTAGATTTAGTGTTATGGTTCGGTTAGCTTTAGGGTTAGGGTTGGAGTAAGGGTAAGGTTTAGGTTAAGGGTTAGGATTAGGGTTCGAATGAGGGTTAGGGTTAGGTTTGGGGTTACGTTTAGGGTGATAGTGTTAGGGTTAGGGTTAGGGTTAGTGTTAGAGTTACAGTTAGGGTTAGATTTAGTGTTATGGTTCGGTTAGCTTTAGGGTTAGTGTTCGAGTAAGTGTAAGGTTTAGGTTAAGGGTTAGGATTAGGGTTCGGGTGAGGGTTAGGGTTAGGTTTGGGGTTACGTTTAGGGTGATAATGTTAGGTTTAGGGTTATGGTTATGGTTAAGTTTATGGTTAGAGTTAGTGTTAGTGTTATGGTTAGGGTTAGGGTTAGAGTAAGTGTTAGGGTTAGGGTTAGTGTTTGGGATAGCGTAACGGTTAGGGTAAGGATTAGGTTTGGGTGATGGTAGGGTTTAGGGATATGGTTAGGCTTAGGGTTAGGATTAGAGGTAAGTGTTAGGGTTTTGTTTAGAGAGTTAGAGGGTTAGGGTTAGGGTTGGGGTTAAGGTTAGCGTTAGAGAGTTATGGTTAGGGTTAGTTTAAGGGTTTTGAGGGTTAGTATTAGTGTTAGGGTTAGAGTGTTAGGGCTAGTGCTAGGGTTAGGTTTAGGGTTAGTGTTAGTGTTAGTTGTAGGGTTAGGGTTAGGGTTTAGGGTTAGGTTTCGGGTTAGATTTTGTGTTAGGGTTAGGGTTAGCGTTAGTGTTATGGTTAGGGTTAGGGTTAGGTTTAGGGTTAGGGTTAGGGTTAGTGTTAGTGTTAGGGTTAGAGCGTTACAAGGATAGGTTTATGGTATAGGGTTAGGCTTAGGGTTAGAGTTTTAGGGTTAGTGTTAGGATTAGGGTTAGTTTTAGGGTTAGGGTTAGAGTTAGTTTTAGTGTTAGGTTTAGAGCGTTAGAGGGTTAGGGTTAGGGATAAGGTTAGGCTTAGTGTTAGAGGGTTTGGGTTAGGTTTAAGGTTAGGGTTAGGGTAAGGCTTAGGTTCAGGTTTAGGGTTAGGGTTAGGGTTAGCATTATGGTTAGTAATAGGGTTAGGGTTAGGGTTATGGTTAGAGGGCTGGATGTTTAGGGTTAGGGTTATGGTTTTGGTTAGGTTTAGAGGGTTGGGGTAAGCATTAGGGTTAGGTTTAGAGGGTTAGGGTGGCTTAGGTTCAGGGTTAGCGTTAGGATTAGAGGTTTGGTTTAGTGTGAGTGTTAGGGTTAGGGTTATGGTTAGGGTCAGAGGGTTAGAGTTCAGGTTTAGGGTTCAGTTTAGGGTTAGCGTTAGAGGTTTAGGGATAGGGTTAGTGTTACAGTGTTAGTTTTAGGGTTAGGGTTAAGTTTAGGGTTAGGGTTAGGGTTAGGGTTAGAGCTTTAGAGGGTTAGGGTTCGGGTTAGTGTTAGGATATGGTTAGCATTAGAGGGTAATTGTTAGGATTAGGGTTAGGGTTAGGGTTCACCTTAGAGGTTTATAGTTAGACTTACGGTTAGAGGGTTAGGGTTAGGGTTCGGGTTAGGTTAAGGTTTAGTGTTAGGGCTAGGATTCCACGATTGGATGGTTAGTGTTAGGGTTATGGTTATGGATAGAGTTAGGGTTAGATTTAGGATTACTGTTACTGTTAGGTTTAGGGTTAAACTTTGTTTTAGGGTTTAGTATTAGGGTTAGTGTTAGGGCTAGGGTTAGTTTTAGGGGTTAGGGTTAGGGTTAGGATTAGAGTTACAGTTAGGTTTAGATTTAGTGTTAGGGTTAAGTTAGGTTTAGGTTTAGGGTTAGTGTAAGTGTAAGGTTTAGGTTAAGGGTTAGGTTTAGGGTTAGCGTGAGGGGTAGTGTTAGGTTTTGGGTTAGGTTTAGGGTGAGAGTGTTAGGGTTAGCGTTATGGTTAGGGTTACGTTTATGGTTAGGGTTAGTCTTAGTGTTAGGGTTAGTGTTAGTGTTAGTGTTAGAGTTAGAGTAAGTATTAGGGTTAGGGTTAGTGGTAGGGTTAGGGTAACTTAGGTTTAGGATTAGTTTTGGGTGACGGTTGGGTTTAGGGTTATGGTTAGTCTTAGGGTTAGAATGAGCGGGAAAGTGTTAGGGTTATGTATAGACACTTAGAGGTTTAGGATTAAGTTTAGGGTTAAGGTTAGGGTTAGAGTGTTATTGTTAGGGTTAGTGTTAGGGTTTGAGGGTTAGTATTAGTGTTAGGGTTAGAGGGATCCGGCTAGAGATAGGTTTAGGGTTATTGTTAGAGTTAGTGTTAGTTTTAGAGTTAGGGTTAGGGTTTAGGTTTAAGATTAGGTTTAGTTTTACGTTTATGGTTAGGGTTAGGTTTAGTGTTAGGTATAGGGTTACATTTATGGTTAGGGATAGGGTTAGTGTTAGTGTTAGGATTACAGAGTTAGTGGGTTAGGGTTAGGGGTAGGGATATGCTTAGGGTTAGAGGGTTAGGGTTAGGGTTAAGGTTCGGTTTAGGGTAATGCTTAGGTTCAGGATTAGGTTTAGTTTTAGGGTTAGCGTTACGGTTAGTATTAGTGTTAGGGTTAGGGTTAGGTTTAGGGTTAGAGTGTTGTATGTTTAGGGTTATGGTTATGGTTATGGTTAGGTTTAGAGTGTTGGGGTTAGCATTAGTGTTAGGTTTAGAGGGTTAGGGTGGTGCGTAGGGTCAGGGTTAGCTTTAGGAGTAGAAGTTAGGTTTAGTGTGATGGTTAGGGATAGGGTTATGTTTAGCATCAGAGAGTTAGAGGTTAGGTTTAGGGTTCGGCTTAGGGTTAGGGTTAGAGGCTTAGGGATAGGGTCAGTGTTAGAGTGTTAGTTTTAGCATTAGTGTTAGGTTTAGGGTTAGGGTTAGGGTTAGAGGGTTAGAGGGTTAGGGTTCGGGTTACTGTTAGGGATATGGCTAGACATAGATGGTTATTGTTAGGATTTGGGTTAGTGTTAGGGTTCACGTTAGAGGATTATAGGTAGACTTATGGTTAGAGGGTTAGGGTTAGGGTTCGGGTTAGTGTAAGTGTTAGGGTTACTGCTAGGGTTAAACGATTGGATGGTTAGTGTTAGGGTTATGGTTATGGATAAGGTTAGGGTTAGGGTTAGGGTTAGAGGCTTAGGGATAGGGTTAGGGTTAGAGTGCTAATTTTAGGGTTAGTGTTAGCTTCAGCGTTAGGGTTTGGGTGAGGGTTAGTGGCTGAAGCTTCAGGTTAATGTTATGGATATGGTTAGAATTAGAGGGTTATTATTAGAATTAGGGTTAGGGTTAGCGTTCAGCTTAGAGGATTATAGTTAGACTTATAGTTAGAGGGTTAGGGTTAGGGTTTGGGTTAGGGTAAGGGTTAGGTTTAGGGCTAGGGTTAGACGATTGGAAGGTTAGAATTAGGGTTATGGTTTTGGATAGGGTTAGGTTTAGGGTTAGGGTTAGATTTAGGGTTACTGTTACTGTTAGGGTTAAGTTTAAGGTTTGTGTTAAGGTTTAGTGTTAGTTTTAGTGTTAGAGCTAGGGTTAGTGTTCGGTGTTAGGGTTAGGGTTAGGGTTAGAGTTACAGTTAGGGTTAGATGTAGTGTTATGTTTCGGTTAGCTTTAGGGTTAGGGTTGGAGTAAGGGTAAGGTTTAGGTTAAGGGTTAGGATTAGGGTTCGGGTGAGGGTTAGGGTTAGGTTTGGGGTTACGTTTAGTGTGATAGTGTTAGGTTTAGGGTTATGGTTATGGTTAGGTTTATGGTTAGAGTTAGTGTTAGTGTTTTGGTTAGGGTTAGGGTTAGAGTAAGTGTTAGGGTTATGGTTAGTGTTTGGGTTAGGGTAACGGTTAGGGTAACGATTAGGTTTGGGTGATGGTAGGGTTTAGGGTTATGGTTAGGCTTAGGGTTAGGATTAGAGGGTAAGTGTTAGGGTTTTGTTTAGAGAGTTAGAGGGTTAGGGTTAGGGTTGGGGTTAAGGTTAGCGTTAGAGAGTTATGGTTAGGGTTAGTTTTAGGGTTTTGAGGGTTAGTATTAGTGTTAGGGTTAGAGTGTTAGGGCTAGGGCTAGGGTTAGGTTTAGGGTTAGTGTTAGTGTTAGTTGTAGGGTTAGGTTTAGGGTTTAGGATTAGGTTTAGGGTTAGTTTTTGTGTTAGGGTTAGGGTTAGGTTTAGAGTTACAGTTAGGGTTAGATTTAGTGTTATGGTTCGGTTAGCTTTAGGGTTAGGGTTGGAGTAAGGGTAAGGTTTAGGTTAAGGGTTAGGATTAGGGTTCGAATGAGGGTTAGGGTTAGGTTTGGGGTTACGTTTAGGGTGATAGTGTTAGGGTTAGGGTTAGGGTTAGTGTTAGAGTTACAGTTAGGGTTAGATTTAGTGTTATGGTTCGGTTAGCTTTAGGGTTAGTGTTCGAGTAAGTGTAAGGTTTAGGTTAAGGGTTAGGATTAGGGTTCGGGTGAGGGTTAGGGTTAGGTTTGGGGTTACGTTTAGGGTGATAATGTTAGGTTTAGGGTTATGGTTATGGTTAAGTTTATGGTTAGAGTTAGTGTTAGTGTTATGGTTAGGGTTAGGGTTAGAGTAAGTGTTAGGGTTAGGGTTAGTGTTTGGGATAGCGTAACGGTTAGGGTAAGGATTAGGTTTGGGTGATGGTAGGGTTTAGGGATATGGTTAGGCTTAGGGTTAGGATTAGAGGTAAGTGTTAGGGTTTTGTTTAGAGAGTTAGAGGGTTAGGGTTAGGGTTGGGGTTAAGGTTAGCGTTAGAGAGTTATGGTTAGGGTTAGTTTAAGGGTTTTGAGGGTTAGTATTAGTGTTAGGGTTAGAGTGTTAGGGCTAGTGCTAGGGTTAGGTTTAGGGTTAGTGTTAGTGTTAGTTGTAGGGTTAGGGTTAGGGTTTAGGGTTAGGTTTCGGGTTAGATTTTGTGTTAGGGTTAGGGTTAGCGTTAGTGTTATGGTTAGGGTTAGGGTTAGGTTTAGGGTTAGGGTTAGGGTTAGTGTTAGTGTTAGGGTTAGAGCGTTACAAGGATAGGTTTATGGTATAGGGTTAGGCTTAGGGTTAGAGTTTTAGGGTTAGTGTTAGGATTAGGGTTAGTTTTAGGGTTAGGGTTAGAGTTAGTTTTAGTGTTAGGTTTAGAGCGTTAGAGGGTTAGGGTTAGGGATAAGGTTAGGCTTAGTGTTAGAGGGTTTGGGTTAGGTTTAAGGTTAGGGTTAGGGTAAGGCTTAGGTTCAGGTTTAGGGTTAGGGTTAGGGTTAGCATTATGGTTAGTAATAGGGTTAGGGTTAGGGTTATGGTTAGAGGGCTGGATGTTTAGGGTTAGGGTTATGGTTTTGGTTAGGTTTAGAGGGTTGGGGTAAGCATTAGGGTTAGGTTTAGAGGGTTAGGGTGGCTTAGGTTCAGGGTTAGCGTTAGGATTAGAGGTTTGGTTTAGTGTGAGTGTTAGGGTTAGGGTTATGGTTAGGGTCAGAGGGTTAGAGTTCAGGTTTAGGGTTCAGTTTAGGGTTAGCGTTAGAGGTTTAGGGATAGGGTTAGTGTTACAGTGTTAGTTTTAGGGTTAGGGTTAAGTTTAGGGTTAGGGTTAGGGTTAGGGTTAGAGCTTTAGAGGGTTAGGGTTCGGGTTAGTGTTAGGATATGGTTAGCATTAGAGGGTAATTGTTAGGATTAGGGTTAGGGTTAGGGTTCACCTTAGAGGTTTATAGTTAGACTTACGGTTAGAGGGTTAGGGTTAGGGTTCGGGTTAGGTTAAGGTTTAGTGTTAGGGCTAGGATTCCACGATTGGATGGTTAGTGTTAGGGTTATGGTTATGGATAGAGTTAGGGTTAGATTTAGGATTACTGTTACTGTTAGGTTTAGGGTTAAACTTTGTTTTAGGGTTTAGTATTAGGGTTAGTGTTAGGGCTAGGGTTAGTTTTAGGGGTTAGGGTTAGGGTTAGGATTAGAGTTACAGTTAGGTTTAGATTTAGTGTTAGGGTTAAGTTAGGTTTAGGTTTAGGGTTAGTGTAAGTGTAAGGTTTAGGTTAAGGGTTAGGTTTAGGGTTAGCGTGAGGGGTAGTGTTAGGTTTTGGGTTAGGTTTAGGGTGAGAGTGTTAGGGTTAGCGTTATGGTTAGGGTTACGTTTATGGTTAGGGTTAGTCTTAGTGTTAGGGTTAGTGTTAGTGTTAGTGTTAGAGTTAGAGTAAGTGTTAGGGTTAGGGTTAGTGGTAGGGTTAGGGTAACTGTTAGGTTTAGGATTAGTTTTGGGTGACGGTTGGGTTTAGGGTTATGGTTAGTCTTAGGGTTAGAATGAGCGGGAAAGTGTTAGGGTTATGTATAGACACTTAGAGGTTTAGGATTAAGTTTAGGGTTAAGGTTAGGGTTAGAGTGTTATGGTTAGGGTTAGTGTTAGGGTTTGAGGGTTAGTATTAGTGTTAGGGTTAGAGGGATCCGGCTAGAGATAGGTTTAGGGTTATTGTTAGAGTTAGTGTTAGTTTTAGAGTTAGGGTTAGGGTTTAGGGTTAAGATTAGATTTAGTTTTAGTTTTATGGTTAGGGTTAGGTTTAGTGTTAGGTTTAGGGTTAGGTTTATGGTTAGGGATAGGGTTAGTGTTAGTGTTAGGATTACAGAGTTAGTGGGTTAGGGTTAGGGGTAGGGATATGCTTAGGGTTAGAGGGTTAGGGTTAGGGTTAAGGTTCGGTTTAGGATAATGCTTAGGTTCAGGATTAGGTTTAGTTTTAGGGTTAGCGTTACGGTTAGTATTAGTGTTAGGTTTAGGGTTAGGTTTAGGTTTAGAGTGTTGTATGTTTAGGGTTATGGTTATGGTTATGTTTAGGTTTAGAGTGTTGGGGTTAGCATTAGTGTTAGGTTTAGAGGGTTAGGGTGGGGCGTAGGGTCAGGGTTAGCTTTAGGAGTAGAAGTTAGGTTTAGTGTGATGGTTAGGGATAGGGTTATGTTTAGCATCAGAGAGTTAGAGGTTAGGTTTAGGGTTCGGCTTAGGGTTAGGGTTAGAGTCTGAGGGATAGGGTTAGTGTTAGAGTGTTAGTTTTAGCATTAGTGTTAGGTTTAGGGTTAGGGTTAGGTTTAGAGGGTTAGAGGGTTAGGGTTCGGGTTACTGTTAGGGTTATGGCTAGCCATAGAGGGTTATTGTTAGGATTTGGGTTAGTGTTAGGGTTCACGTTAGAGGATTATAGGTAGACTTATGGTTAGAGGGTTAGGGTTAGGGTTCGGGTTAGGGTAAGTGTTAGGGTTAGGGCTAGGGTTAAACGATTGGATGGTTAGTGTAAGGGTTATGGATATGGATAAGGTTAGGGTTAGGGTTAGGGTTAGAGTTACAGTTAGGGTTAGATTTAGTGTTATGGTTCGGTTAGCTTTAGGGTTAGGGTTGGAGTAAGGGTAAGGTTTAGGTTAAGGGTTAGGATTAGGGTTCGGATGAGGGTTAGGGTTAGGTTTGGGGTTATGTTTAGGCTGATAGTGTTAGGGTTAGGGTTATGGTTATGGTTAGGTTTATGGTTAGAGTTAGTGTTAGTGTTATGGTTAGGGTTAGTGTTAGAGTAAGTGTTAGGGTTATGGTTAGTGTTTGGGATAGGGTAACGGTTAGGGTAAGGATTAGGTTTGGGTGATGGTAGGGTTTAGGGTTATGGTTAGGCTTAGGGTTAGGATTAGAGGGTAAGTGTTAGGGTTTTGTTTAGAGAGTTAGAGGGTTAGGGTTAGGGTTGGGGTTAAGGTTCGCGTTAGAGAGTTATGGTTAGGGTTAGTTTTAGGGTTTTGAGGGTTAGTATTAGTGTTAGGGTTAGAGTGTTAGGGCTAGGGCTAGGGTTAGGTTTAGGGTTAGTGTTAGTGTTAGTTGTAGGGTTAGGTTTAGGGTTTAGGATTAGGTTTAGGGTTAGTTTTTGTGTTAGGGTTAAGGTTAGGGTTAGGGTTAGGGTTAGGTTTAGAGTTACCGTTAGGGTTAGATTTAGTGTTATGGTTCGTTTAGCTTTAGTGTTAGGGTTGGGGTAAGGGTAAGGTTTAGGTTACGGGTTAGGATTAGGGTTCGGGTGAGGGTTAGGGTTAGGTTTGGGGTTACGTTTAGGGTGATAGTGTTAAGGTTAGGGTTATGGTTATGGTTAGGTTTATGGTTAGAGTTAGTGTTAGTGTTATGGTTAGGGTTAGTGTTAGAGTAAGTGTTAGGGTTAGGGTTAGTGTTTGGGATAGGGTAACAGTTAGAGTAAGGATTAGGTTTGGGTGATGGTAGGGTTTAGGGATATGGTTAGGCTTAGGGTTAGGATTAGAGGGTAAGTGTTAGGGTTTTGTTTAGAGAGTTAGAGGGTTAGGGTTAGGGTTGGGGTTAAGGTTAGCGTTAGAGAGTTATGGTTAGGGTTATTTTTAGGGTTTTGAGGGTTAGTATTAGTGTTAGGGTTAGAGTGTTAGGGCTAGGGCTAGGGTTAGGTTTAGGGTTAGTGTTAGTGTTAGTTGTAGGGTTAGGGTTAGGGTTTAGGGTTAGGTTTAGGGTTAGTTTTTGTGTTAGGGTTAGGGTTAGGGTTAGGGTTAGAGTTACAGTTAGGGTTAGATTTAGTGTTATGGTTCGGTTAGCTTTAGGGTTAGTGTTGGAGTAAGGGTAAGGTTTAGGTTAAGGGTTAGGATTAGGGTTCGGGTGAGGGTTAGGGTTAGGTTTGGGGTTACGTTTAGGGTGATAGTGTTAGGGTTAGGGTTATGGTTATGGTTAGGTTTATGGTTAGAGTTAGTGTTAGTGTTATGGTTAGGGTTAGGGTTAGAGTAAGTGTTAGGGTTTTGGTTAGTGTTTGGGATAGGGTAACGCTTAGGGTAAGGATTAGGTTTGGGTGATGGTAGGGTTTAGGGTTATGGTTAGGCTTAGGGTTAGGATTAGAGGGTAAGTGTTAGGGTTTTGTTTAGAGAGTTAGAGGGTTAGGGTTAGGGTTGGGGTTAAGGTTAGCGTTAGAGAGTAATGATTAGGGTTAGTTTTAGGGTTTTGAGGGTTAGTATTATTGTTAGGGTTAGTGTGTTAGGGCTAGGGCTAGGGTTAGGTTTAGGGTTAGTGTTAGTGTTAGTTGTAGGGTTAGGGTTAGGGTTTAGGGTTAGGTTTAGGGTTAGTTTTTGTGTTAGGGTTAGGGTTAGGGTTAGGTTTAGGGTTAGGGTTAGGTTTAGAGTTACAGTTAGGGTTAGATTTAGTGTTATGATTCGGTTAGCTTTAGGGTTAGGGTTGGAGTAAGGGTAAGGTTTAGGTTAAGGGTTAGGATTAGGGTTCGGGTGAGTGTTAGGGTTAGGTTGGGGGTTACGTTTAGGGTGATAGTGTTAGGGTTTGAGTTATGGTTATGGTTAGGTTTATGGTTAGAGTTAGTGTTAGTGTTATGGTTAGGGTTAGGGTTAGAGTAAGTGTTAGGGTTAGGGTTAGTGTTTGGGATAGGGTAACGGTTAGGGTAAGGATTAGGTTTGGGTGATGGTAGGGTTTAGGGATATGGTTAGGCTTAGGGTTAGGATTAGAGGGTAAGTGTTAGGGTTTTGTTTAGAGAGTTAGAGGGTTAGGGTTAGGGTTCGGGTTAAGGTTAGCGTTAGAGTGTTATGGTTAGGGTTAGTTTTAGGGTTTTGAGGGTTAGTATTAGTGTTAGGGTTAGAGTGTTAGGGCTAGGGCTAGGGTTAGGTTTAGGGTTAGTGTTAGTGTTAGTTGTAGGGTTAGGGTTAGGGTTTAGGGTTAGGTTTCGGGTTAGATTTTGTGTTAGGGTTAGGGTTAGCGTTAGTGTTATGGTTAGGGTTAGGGTTAGGTTTAGGGTTAGGGTTAGGGTTAGTGTTAGTGTTAGGGTTAGAGCGTTACAAGGATAGGGTTATGGTATAGGGTTAGGCTTAGGGTTAGAGTTTTAGGGTTAGTGTTAGGATTAGGGTTAGTTTTAGGGTTAGGGTTAGAGTTAGTTTTAGTGTTAGGTTTAGAGCGTTAGAGGGTTAGGGTTAGGGATAAGTTTAGGCTTAGTGTTAGAGGGTTTGGGTTAGGTTTAAGGTTAGGGTTAGGGTAAGGCTTAGGTTCAGGTTTAGGGTTAGGGTTAGGGTTAGCATTATGGTTAGTAATATGGTTAGTGTTAGGGTTAGGGTTAGAGGGCTGGATGTTTAGGGTTAGGGTTATGGTTTTGGTTAGGTTTAGAGGGTTGGGGTAAGCATTAGGGTTAGGTTTAGAGGGTTAGGGTGGCTTAGGTTCAGGGTTAGCGTTAGGATTAGAGGTTTGGTTTAGTGTGAGTGTTAGGGTTAGGGTTATGGTTAGGGTCAGAGGGTTAGAGTTCAGGTTTAGGGTTCAGTTTAGGGTTAGCGTTAGAGGTTTAGGGATAGGGTTAGTGTTACAGTGTTAGTTTTAGGGTTAGGGTTAAGTTTAGGGTTAGGGTTAGGGTTAGGGTTAGAGCTTTAGAGGGTTAGGGTTCGGGTTAGTGTTAGGATATGGTTAGCATTAGAGGGTAATTGTTAGGATTAGGGTTAGGGTTAGGGTTCACCTTAGAGGTTTATAGTTAGACTTACGGTTAGAGGGTTAGGGTTAGGGTTCGGGTTAGGTTAAGGTTTAGGGTTAGGGCTAGGATTCCACGATTGGATGGTTAGTGTTAGGGTTATGGTTATGGATAGGGTTAGGGTTAGATTTAGGGTTACTGTTACTGTTAGGTTTAGGGTTAAGCTTTGTTTTAGGGTTTAGTATGAGGGTTAGTTTTAGGGCTAGGGTTAGTTTTAGGGGTTAGGGTTAGGGTTAGGATTAGAGTTACAGTTAGGTTTAGATTTAGTGTTAGGGTTAAGTTAGGTTTAGCTTTAGGGTTAGTGTAAGTGTAAGGTTTAGGTTAAGGGTTAGGTTTAGGGTTAGCGTGAGGGGTAGTGTTAGGTTTTGGGTTAGGTTTAGGGTGAGAGTGTTAGGGTTAGCGTTATGGTTAGGGTTACGTTTATGGTTAGGGTTAGTCTTAGTGTTAGGGTTAGTGTTAGTGTTAGTGTTAGAGTTAGAGTAAGTGTTAGGGTTAGGGTTAGTGGTAGGGTTAGGGTAACTGTTAGGTTTAGGATTAGTTTTGAGTGACGGTTGTGTTTAGGGTTATGGTTAGTCTTAGGGTTCGAATGAGCGGGAAAGTGTTAGGGTTATGTATAGACACTTAGAGGTTTAGGATTAAGTTTAGGGTTAAGGTTACGGTTAGAGTGTTATGGTTAGGGTTAGTGTTAGGGTTTGAGGGTTAGTATTAGTGTTAGGGTTAGAGGGTTCCGGCTAGAGATAGGTTTAGGGTTATTGTTAGAGTTAGTGTTAGTTTTAGAGTTAGGGTTAGGGTTTAGGGTTAAGATTAGATTTAGTTTTAGGTTTACGGTTAGGGTTAGGTTTAGTGTTAGGTTTAGGGTTAGGTTTATGGTTAGAGTTAGGGTTAGTGTTAGTGTTAGGATTACAGAGTTAGTGGGTTAGGGTTAGGGGTAGGGATATGCTTAGGGTTAGAGGGTTAGGGTTAGGGTTAAGGTTCGGTTTAGGGTAATGCTTAGGTTCAGGATTAGGTTTAGTTTTAGGGTTAGCGTTACGGTTAGTATTAGTGTTAGGGTTAGGGTTAGGTTTAGGGTTAGAGTGTTGTATGTTTAGGGTTATGGTTATGGTTATGTTTAGGTTTAGAGTGTTGGGGTTAGCATTAGTGTTAGGTTTAGAGGGTTAGGGTGGGGCGTAGGGTCAGGGTTAGCTTTAGGAGTAGAAGTTAGGTTTAGTGTGATGGTTAGGGATAGGGTTATGTTTAGCATCAGAGAGTTAGAGGTTAGGTTTAGGGTTCGGCTTAGGGTTAGGGTTAGAGGATTAGGGATAGGGTTAGTGTTAGAGTGTTAGTTTTAGCATTAGTGTTAGGTTTAGGGTTAGGGTTAGGTTTAGAGGGTTAGAGGGTTAGGGTTCGGGTTACTGTTAGGGTTATGGCTAGCCATAGAGGGTTATTGTTAGGATTTGGGTTAGTGTTAGGGTTCACGTTAGAGGATTATAGGTAGACTTATGGTTAGAGGGTTAGGGTTAGGGTTCGGGTTAGGGTAAGTGTTAGGGTTAGGGCTAGGGTTAAACGATTGGATGGTTAGTGTTAGGGTTATGGTTATGGATAAGGTTAGGGTTAGGGTTAGGGTTAGAGTTACAGTTAGGGTTAGATTTAGTGTTATGGTTCGGTTAGCTTTAGGGTTAGGGTTGGAGTAAGGGTAAGGTTTAGGTTAAGGGTTAGGATTAGGGTTCGGATGAAGGTTAGGGTTAGGTTTGGGGTTATGTTTAGGCTGATAGTGTTAGGGTTAGGGTTATGGTTATGGTTAGGTTTATGGTTAGAGTTAGTGTTAGTGTTATGCTTAGGGTTAGTGTTAGAGTAAGTGTTAGGGTTATGGTTAGTGTTTGGGATAGGGTAACGGTTAGGGTAAGGATTAGGTTTGGGTGATGGTAGGGTTTAGGGTTATGGTTAGGCTTAGGGTTAGGATTAGAGGGTAAGTGTTAGGGTTTTGTTTAGAGAGTTAGAGGGTTAGGGTTAGGGTTGGGGTTAAGGTTCGCGTTAGAGAGTTATGGTTAGGGTTAGTTTTAGGGTTTTGAGGGTTAGTATTAGTGTTAGGGTTAGAGTGTTAGGGCTAGGGCTAGGGTTAGGTTTAGGGTTAGTGTTAGTGTGAGTTGTAGGGTTAAGGTTAGGGTTTAGAGTTAGGTTTAGGGTTAGTTTTTGTGTTAGGGTTAAGGTTAGGGTTAGGGTTAGGGTTAGGTTTAGAGTTACCGTTAGGGTTAGATTTAGTGTTATGGTTCGTTTAGCTTTAGTGTTAGGGTTGGGGTAAGGGTAAGGTTTAGGTTACGGGTTAGGATTAGGGTTCGGGTGAGGGTTAGGGTTAGGTTTGGGGTTACGTTTAGGGTGATAGTGTTAGGGTTAGGGTTATGGCTATGGTTAGGTTTATGGTTAGAGTTAGTGATAGTGTTATGGTTAGGTTTAGGTTTAGAGTAAGTGTTAGGGATAGGGTTAGTGTTTGGGATAGGGTAACGGTTAGGGTAAGGATTAGGTTTGGCCGATGGTAGGTTTAGGGATATGGTTAGGCTTAGGGTTAGGATTAGAGGGTAAGTGTTAGGGTTTGGTTTAGAGAGTTAGAGGGTTAGGGTTAGGGTTGGGGTTAAGGTTAGCGTTAGAGAGTTATGGTTAGGGTTATTTTTGGGGTTTTTGAGGGTTAGTATTAGTGTTAGGGTTAGAGTGTTAGGGCTAGGGCTAGGGTTAGGTTTAGGGTTAGTGTTAGTGTTAGTTGTAGGGTAGGGTTAGGGTTTAGGTTTAGGTTTAGGGTTAGTTTTTTTGTTAGGGTTAGGGTTAGAGTTAGGGTTAGGGTTATAGTTACAGTTAGGGTTAGATTTAGTGTTATGATTCGGTTAGCTTTAGGGTTAGGGTTGGAGTAAGGGTAAGGTTTAGGTTAAGGGTTAGGATTAGGGTTCGGGTGAGGGTTACGGTTAGGTTTGGGGTTACGTTTAGGGTGATAGTGTTAAGGTTAGGGTTATGGTTATGGTTAGGTTTATGGTTAGAGTTAGTGTTAGTGTTATGGTTAGGGTTAGTGTTAGAGTAAGTGTTAGGGTTAGGGTTAGTGTTTGGGATAGGGTAACAGTTAGGGTAAGGATTAGGTTTGGGTGATGGTAGGGTTTAGGGATATGGTTAGGCTTAGGGTTAGGATTAGAGGGTAAGTGTTAGGGTTTTGTTTAGAGAGTTAGAGGGTTAGGGTTAGGGTTGGGGTTAAGGTTAGCGTTAGAGAGTTATGGTTAGGGTTATTTTTAGGGTTTTGAGGGTTAGTATTAGTGTTAGGGTTAGAGTGTTAGGGCTAGGGCTAGGGTTAGGTTTAGGGTTAGTGTTAGTGTTAGTTGTAGGGTTAGGGTTAGGGTATAGGGTTAGGTTTAGGGTTAGTTTTTGTGTTAGGGTTAGGGTTAGGGTTAGGGTTAGAGTTACATTTAGGGTTAGATTTAGTGTTATGGTTCGGTTAGCTTTAGGGTTAGGGTTGGAGTAAGGGTAAGGTTTAGGTTAAGGGTTAGGATTAGGGTTCGGGTGAGGGTTAGGATTAGGTTTGGGGTTACGTTTAGGGTGATAGTGTTAGGGTTAGGGTTATGGTTATGGTTACGTTTATGGTTAGAGTTAGTGTTAGTGTTATGGTTAGGGTTAGGGTTAGAGTAAGTGTTAGGGTTATGGTTAGTGTTTGGGATAGGGTAACGCTTAGGGTAAGGATTAGGTTTGGGTGATGGTAGGGTTTAGGGTTATGGTTAAGCTTAGGGTTAGGATTAGAGGGTAAGTGTTAGGGTTTTGTTTAGAGAGTTAGAGGGTTAGGGTTAGGGTTGGGGTTAAGGTTAGCATTAGAGAGTAATGATTAGGGTTAGTTTTAGGGTTTTGAGGGTTAGTATTATTGTTAGGGTTAGAGTGTTAGGGCTAGGGCTAGGGTTAGGTTTAGGGTTAGTGTTAGTGTTAGTTGTAGGGTTAGGGTTAGGGTTTAGGGTTAGGTTTAGGGTTAGTTTTTGTGTTAGGGTTATGGTTAGTGTTAGAGTTACAGTTAGGGTTAGATTTAGTGTTATGGTTCGGTTAGCTTTAGGGTTAGGGTTGGAGTAAGGGTAAGGTTTAGGTTAAGGGTTAGGATTAGGGTTCGGGTGAGGGTTAGGGTTAGGTTTGGGGTTACGTTTAGGGTGATAGTGTTAGGGTTAGGGTTAGGGTTAGAGTTACAGTTAGGGTTAGATTTAGTGTTATGGTTCGGTTAGCTTTAGGGTTAGGGTTGGAGTAAGGGTAAGGTTTAGGTTAAGGGTTAGGATTAGGGTTCGGGTGAGGGTTAGGGTTAGGTTTGGGGTTATGTTTAGGGTGATAATGTTAGGGTTAGGGTTATGGCTATGGTTAAGTTTATGGTTAGAGTTAGTGTTAGTGTTATGGTTAGGGTTAGGGTTAGAGTAAGTGTTAGTGTTAGGGTTAGTGTTTGGGATAGGGTAACGGTTAGGGTAAGGATTAGGTTTGGGTGATGGTAGGGTTTAGGGATATGGTTAAGCTTAGGGTTAAGATTAGAGGGTAAGTGTTAGGGTTTTGTTTAGAGAGTTAGAGGGTTAGGGTTAGGGTTGGGGTTAAGGTTAGCGTTAGAGAGTTATGGTTAGGGTTAGTTTAAGGGTTTTGAGGGTTAGTATTAGTGTTAGGGTTAGAGTGTTAGGGCTAGGGCTAGGGTTAGGTTTAGGGTTAGTGTTAGTGTTAGTTGTAGGGTTAGGGTTAGGGTTTAGATTTAGATTTAGTGTTAGATTTTGTGTTAGGGTTAGGGTTAGCGTTAGTGTTATGGTTAGGGTTAGGGTTAGGTTTAGGGTTAGGGTTAGTGTTAGTGTTAGGGTTAGAGCGTTAGAAGGATAGGGTTATGGTATAGGGTTAGGCTTAGGGTTAGAGTTTTACGGTTAGTGTTAGCATTAGGGTTAGTTTTAGGGTTAGGTTTAGAGTTAGTTTTAGTGTTAGGTTTAGAGCGTTAGAGGGTTAGTTTTAGGGATAGGGTTAGGCTTAGTGTTAGAGGGTTTGGGTTAGGTTTAAGGTTATGGTTAGGGTAAGGCTTAGGTTCAGGGTTAGGGTTAGGGTTAGGGTTAGCATTATGGTTAGTAATAGGGTTAGGGTTAGGGTTAGTGTTAGGGTTAGAGGGCTGGATGTTTAGGGTTAGGGTTATGGTTTTGGTTAGGTTTAGAGGGTTGGGGTAAGCGTTAGGGTTAGGTTTAGAGGGTTAGGGTGGCTTAGGTTCAGGGTTAGCGTTAGGATTAGAGGTTTGGTTTATGTGAGTGTTAGGGTTAGGGTTATGGTTAGGGTCAGAGGGTTAGAGTTCAGGTTTAGGGTTCAGTTTAGGGTTAGCGTTAGAGGTTTAGGGATAGGGTTAGTGTTACAGTGTTAGTTTTAGGGTTAGGGTTAAGTTTAGGGTTAGGGTTAGGGTTAGGGTTAGAGCTTTAGAGGGTTAGGGTTCGGGTTAGTGTTAGGATATGGTTAGCATTAGAGGGTAATTGTTAGGATTAGGGTTAGGGTTAGGGTTCACCTTAGAGGTTTATAGTTAGACTTACGGTTAGAGGGTTAGGGTTAGGGTTCGGGTTAGGTTAAGGTTTAGGGTTAGGGCTAGGATTCCACGATTGGATGGTTAGTGTTAGGGTTATGGTTATGGATAGGGTTAGGGTTAGATTTAGGGTTACTGTTACTGTTAAGTTTAGGGTTAAGCTTTGTTTTAGGGTTTAGTATTAGGGTTAGTGTTAGGGCTAGGGTTAGTTTTAGGTGTTAGGGTTAGGGTTAGGATTAGAGTTACAGTTAGGTTTAGATTTAGTGTTAGGGTTAAGTTAGGTTTAGGTTTAGGGTTAGTGTAAGTGTAAGGTTTAGGTTAAGGGTTAGGTTTAGGGTTAGCGTGAGGGGTAGTGTTAGGTTTTGGGTTAGGTTTAGGGTGAGAGTGTTAGGGTTAGCGTTATGGTTAGGGTTACGTTTATGGTTAGGGTTAGTCTTAGTGTTAGGGTTAGTGTTAGTGTTAGTGTTAGTGTTAGAGTAAGTGTTAGGGTTAGGGTTAGTGGTAGGCTTAGGGTAACTGTTAGGTTTAGGATTAGTTTTGGGTGACGGTTGGGTTTAGGGTTATGGTTAGGCTCAGTGTTAGGATGAGCGGGAAAGTGTTAGGGTTATGTATAGACACTTAGAGGTTTAGAATTAAGTTTAGGGTTAAGGTTAGGGTTAGAGTGTTATGGTTAGGGTTAGTGTTAGGGTTTGAGGGTTAGTATCAGTGTTAGGGTTAGAGGGTTCCGGCTAGAGATAGGTTTAGGGTTATTGTTAGAGTTAGTGTTAGTTTTAGGGTTAGGGTTAGGGTTTAGGGTTAAGATTAGGTTTAATTTTAGGTTTATGGTTAGGGTTAGGTTTAGTGTTAGGTTTAGGGTTAGGTTTATGGTTAGGGTTAGGGTTAGTGTTAGTGTTAGGATTACAGAGTTAGTGGGTTAGGGTTAGGGGTAGGGATATGCTTAGGGTTAGAGGGTTAGGGTTAGGGTTAAGGTTCGGTTTAGGGTAATGATTAGGTTCAGGATTAGGTTTAGTTTTAGGGTTAGCGTTACGGTTAGTATTAGTGTTAGGGTTAGGGTTAGGTTTAGGGTTAGAGTGTTGTATGTTTAGGGTTATGGTTATGGTTATGGTTAAGTTTAGAGTGTTGGGGTTGGCATTAGTGTTAGGTTTAGAGGGTTAGGGTGGGGCGTAGGGTCAGGGTTAGCTTTAGGAGTAGAAGTTAGGTTTAGTGTGATGGTTAGGGATAGGGTTATGTTTAGCATCAGAGAGTTAGAGGTTAGGTTTAGGGTTCAGCTTAGGGTTAGGGTTAGAGGCTTAGGGATAGGGTTAGTGTTAGAGTGTTAGTTTTAGCATTAGTGTTAGGTTTAGGGTTAGGGTTAGGGTTAGAGGGTTAGAGGGTTAGGGTTCGGGTTACTGTTAGGGATTTGGTTAGACATAGAGGGTTATTTTTAGGATATGGATTAGTGTTAGGGTTCACGTTAGAGGATTATAGGTAGACTAATGGTTAGAGGGTTAGGGTTAGGGTTCGGGTTAGGGTAAGTGTTAGTTTTAGGGCTAGGGTTAAACGATTGGATGGTTAGTGTTAGGGTTATGGTTATGGATAAGATTACAGTTAGTGTTAGGGTTAGAGGCTTAGGGATAGGGTTAGGGTTAGAGTGCTAGTTTTAGGGTTAGGGTTAGCTTCAGCGTTAGGGTTAGGGTGAGGGTTAGTGGGTGAAGCTTCGTGTTAATGTTAGGGATATGGTTAGAATTAGAGGGTTATTATAAGAATTAGGGTTAGGGTTCGCGTTCAGCTTAGAGGATTATAGTTAGACTTAAAGTTAGAGGGTTAGGGTTAGGGTTTGGGTTAGGGTAAGGGTTAGGTTTAGGGCTAGGGTTAGACGATTGGATGGTTAGTATTAGGGTTATGTTTTTGGATAGGGTTAGGTTTAGGGTTAGTGTTAGATCTAGGGTTACTGTTACTGTTAGGGTTAAGATTAAGGTTTGTGTTAGGGTTTAGTGTTAGTTTTAGTTTTAGGGCTAGGGTTAGTGTTCGGTGTTAGGGTTAGGGTTAGGGTTAGGTTTAGAGTTACAGTTAGGGTTAGATTTAGTGTTATGGTTCGGTTAGCTTTAGTGTTAGGGTTGGAGTAAGGGTAAGGTTTAGGTTAAGGGTTAGGATTAGGGTTCGGGTGAGGGTTAGGGTTAGGTTTGGGGTTACGTTTAGGGTGATAGTGTTAGGGTTAGGGTTATGGTTATGGTTAGGTTTATGGTTAGAGTTAGTGTTAGTGTTATGGTTAGGGTTAGGGTTAGAGTAAGTGTTAGGGTTATGGTTAGTGTTTGGAATAGGGTAACGGTTAGGGTAAGGATTAGGTTTGGGTGATGGTAGGGTTTAGGGTTATGGTTAGGCTTAGGGTTAGGATTAGAGGGTAAGTGTTAGGGTTTTGTTTAGAGAGTTAGAGGGTTAGGGTTAGGGTTGGGGTTAAGGTTAGCGTTAGAGAGTTATGGTTAGGGTTAGTTTTAGGGTTTTGAGGGTTAGTATTAGTGTTAGGGTTAGAGTGTTAGGGCTAGGGCTAGGGTTAGGTTTAGAGTTACTGTTAGTGTTAGTTGTAGGGTTAGGGTTAGGGTTTAGGGTTAGGTTTAGGGTTAGTTTTTGTGTTAGGGTTAGGGTTAGGGTTAGGGTTAGAGTTACAGTTAGGGTTAGATTTAGTGTTATGTTTCGGTTAGCTTTAGGGTTAGGGTTGGAGTAAGGGTAAGGTTTAGGTTAAGGGTTAGGATTAGGGTTCGGGTGAGGGTTAGGTTTAGGTTTGGGGTTACGTTTAGGGTGATAGTGTTAGGGTTAGGGTTATGGTTATGGTTAGGTTTATGGTTAGAGTTAGTGTTAGTGTTATGGTTAGGGTTAGGGTTAGAGTAAGTGTTAGGGTTAGGGTTAGTGTTTGGGATAGGGTAACGGTTAGGGTAAGGATTAGGTTTGGGTGATGGTAGGGTTTAGGGATATGGTTAGGCTTATGGTTAGGATTAGAGGGTAAGTGTTAGGGTTTTGTTTAGAGAGTTAGAGGGTTAGGGTTAGGGTTGGGGTTAAGGTTAGCGTTAGAGAGTTATGGTTAGGGTTAGTTTTAGGGTTTTGAGGGTTAGTATTAGTGTTAGGGTTAGAGTGTTAGGGCTAGGGCTAGGGTTAGGTTTAGGGTTAGTGTTAGTGTTAGTTGTAGGGTTAGGGTTAGGTTTAGGGTTAGTTTTTGTGTTAGGGTTAGCGTTAGTGTTATGGTTAGGGTTAGGGTTAGGTTTAGGGTTAGGGTTAGGGTTAGTGTTAGTGTTAGGGTTAGAGCGTTAGAAGGATAGGGTTATGGTATAGGGTTAGGCTTAGGGTTAGAGTTTTAGGGTTAGTGTTACGATTAGGGTTAGTTTTAGGTTTAGGGTTAGAGTTAGTTTTAGTGTTAGGGTTAGAGCGTTAGAGGGTTAGGGTTAGGGATAGGGTTAGGCTTAGTGTTAGAGTGTTTGGGTTAGGTTTAAGGTTAGGGTTAGGGTAAGGCTTCGGTTCAGGGTTAGGGTTAGGGTTAGCATTATGGTTAGTAATAGGATTAGGGTTAGGGTTAGGGTTAGGGTTAGGGTTAGGGTTAGAGGGCTGGATGTTTAGGGTTAGGGTTATGGTTTTGGTTAAGTTTAGAGGGTTGGGGTAAGCGTTAGGGTTAGGTTTAGAGGGTTAGGGTGGCTTAGGTTCAGGGTGAGCATTAGGATTAGAGGTTTGGTTTAGTGTGAGTGTTACGGTTAGGGTTATGGTTAGCGACAGAGGGTTAGAGTTCAGGTTTAGGATTCAGTTTAGGGTTAGCGTTAGAGGTTTAGGGAATAGGGTTAGTGCTACAGTGTTAGTTTTAGAATTAGGGTTAAGTTTAGGGTTAGGGTTAGGGTTAGAGCTTTAGAGGGTTAGGGTTCGGGTTAGTGTTAGGATATGGTTAGCATTAGAGGGTAGTTGTTAGGATTAGGGTTAGGGTTAGGGTTCACCTTAGAGGTTTATAGTTAGACTTACGGTTAGAGGGTTAGGGTTAGGGTTCGGGTTAGGTTAAGGTTTAGGTTTAGGGCTAGGATTCCACGATTGGATGGTTAGTGTTAGGGTTATGGTTATGGATAGGGTTAGGGTTAGATTTAGGGTTACTGTTACAGTTAGGTTTAGGGTTAAGCTTTGTTTTAGGGTTTAGTATTAGGGTTAGTGTTAGGGCTAGGGTTAGTTTTAGGTGTTAGGGTTAGGGTTAGGATTAGAGTTACAGGTAGGTTTAGATTTAGTGTTAGGGTTAAGTTAGGTTTAGGTTTAGGGTTAGTGTAAGTGTAAGGTTTAGGTTAAGGGTTAGGTTTACGGTTAGCGTGAGGGGTAGTGTTAAGTTTTTGGTTAGGTTTAGTTTGAGAGTGTTAGGGTTAGCGTTATGGTTAGGGTTATGTTTATGGTTAGGGTTAGTCTTAGTGTTAGGGTTAGTGTTAGTGTTAGAGTAAGTGTTAGGGTTAGGGTTAGTGGTAGGGTGAGGGTAACGGTTAAGTTGAGGATTAGTTTTGGGTGACGGTTGGGTTTAGGGTTATTGTTAGGCTTAGGGTTAGGATGAGCGGGAAAGTGTTAGGGTTATGTATAGACACTTAGAGGTTTAGGATTAAGTTTAGGGTTAAGGTTAGATTTAGAGTGTTATGGTTAGGGTTAGTGTTAGGGTTTGAGGGTTAGTATTAGTGTTAGGGTTAGAGGGTTCCGGCTAGAGATAAGTTTAGGGTTATTGTTAGAGTTAGTGTTAGTTTTAGGGTTAGGGTTAGGCTTTAGGGTTAAGATTAGGTTTAGTTTTAGGTTTATAGTTAGGGTTAGGTTTAGTGTTAGGTTTAGGGTTAGATTTATGGTTAGGGTTAGGGTTAGTGTTAGTGTTAGGATTACAGAGTTAGTGGGTTAGGGTTAGGGGTAGGGATATGCTTAGGGTTAGAGGGTTAGGGTTAGGGTTAAGGTTCGCTTTAGGGTAATGCTTAGGTTCAGGATTAGGTTTAGTTTTAGGGTTAGCGTTACGGTTAGTATTAGTGTTAGGGTTAGGGTTAGGTTTAGAGTTAGAGTGTTGTATGTTTAGGGTTATGGTTATGATTAGGTTAAGAGTGTTGGGGTTAGCATTAGTGTTAGGTTTAGAGGGTTAGGGTGGGGCGTAGGGTCAGGGTTAGCTTTAGGAGTAGAAGTTAGGTTTAGTGTGATGGTTAGGGATAGGGTTATGTTTAGCATCAGAGAGTTAGAGGTTAGGTTTAGGGTTCGGCTTAGGGTTAGGGTTAGAGGCTTAGGGATAGGGTTAGTGTTAGAGTGTTAGTTTTAGCATTAGTGTTAGGTTTAGGGTTAGGGTTAGGGTTAGAGGGTTAGAGCGTTAGGGTTCGGGTTACTGTTAGGGATATGGTTAGCCGTAGAGGGTTATTGTTAGGATTTGGGTTAGTGTTAGGGTTCACGTTAGAGGATTATAGGTAGACTTATGTTTAGAGGGTTAGGGTTAGGGTTCGGGTTAGTGTAAGTGTTAGGGTTAGGGCTAGGGTTAAACGATTGGATGGTTAGTGTTAGGGTTATGGTTGTGGATAAGGTTAGGGTTAGGGTTAGGGTTAGAGGCTTAGGGATAGGGTTAGGTTTAGAGTGCTAGTTTTAGGGTTAGGGTTAGCTTCAGCGTTAGGGTTAGGGTGAGGGTTAGTGGGTGAAGCTTCGTGTTAATGTTAGGAATATGGTTAGAATTAGAGAATTATTATTAGAATTAGGGTTAGGGTTAGCGTTCAGCTTAGAGGATTATAGGTAGACTTATAGTTAGAGGGTTAGGCTTAGGGTTTGGGTTAGGGTAAGGGTTAGGTTTAGGGCTAGGGTTAGACGATTGGATGGTTAGTATTAGGGTTATGGTTTTGGATAGGGTTAGGTTTAGGGTTAGTGTTAGATTTAGGGTTACTGTTACTCTTAGGGTTAAGGTTAAGGTTTGTGTTAGGGTTTAGTGTTAGTTTTAGTGTTAGGGCTAGGGTTAGTGTTCGGTGTTAGTGTTAGGGTTAGGGTTAGGGTTAGGTTTAGAGTTACAGTTAGGGTTAGATTTAGTGTTATGGTTCGGTTAGCTTTAGTGTTAGGGTTGGAGTAAGGGTAAGGTTTAGGTTAAGGGTTAGGATTAGGGTTCGGGTGAGGGTTAGGGTTAGGTTTGGGGTTACGTTTAGGGTGATAGTGTTAGGGTTAGGGTTATGGTTATGGTTAGGTTTATGGTTAGAGTTAGTGTTAGTGTTATGGTTAGGGTTAGGGTTAGAGTAAGTGTTAGGGTTAGTGTTTGGGATAGGGTAACGGTTAGGGTAAGGGTTAGGTTTGGGTGATGGTAGGGTTTAGGGTTCAGATTAGAGGGTAAGTGTTAGGGTTTTGTTTAGAGAGTTAGAGGGTTAGGGTTAGGGTTGGGGTTAACGTTAGCATTAGAGAGTTATGGTTAGGGTTAGTTTTAGGGTTTTGAGGGTTAGCGTTATGGTTAGGTTTAGGGTAAGTCTTAGGTATAGGATTATTTTTAGTGTTAGGTTTAGCATTATGGTTAGTATTTGGTTAGTGTTAGGCTTGAGTTTAGGGTTAGAGTGTTGGATGTTTAGGGTTAGTGTTATGGTTATGGTTAGGTTTAGAGGTTTGGGGTAAGCGTTAGGTTTAGGTTTAGAGGGTTAGGGTGGGTCTTAGAGTCAGGGTTAGCGTTAGGATTAGAGGATAGTTTTAGTATGATGGTTAGTTTTAGGGTTATGTTTAGGGTCAGAGGATTAGAGTTTCGGTTTAGGGTTTTGGTTAGGGTTAGCGTTAGATGCTTAGGGATAGGGTTATTGTTAGATTGTTAGTTTTAGGGTTAGAGTTAGGTTTAGGGTTAGGGTTAGGGTTAAAGTGTTGCAGGGTTGGGTTCGAGTTATTATTACGGATATGGTTAGCATTAGAGGGTTATTGTTAGGATTAGGGTTATGGTTAGGCTTCACCTTAGAGATTTATGCTTAGAGTTATGGTTATAGGGTTAGGGTTGGGTTCGGGTTAGGGTAAGGTTTAGGGTTAGGACTAGGGTTAGACAACTGGATGATTAGTGTTAGGTTAACGGTTATGGATGGGGTTAGGGTTAGAGTTAGGGTTACTGTTACTGTTAAGTTTAGGGTTAAGGTTTGTGTTAGGGTTTAGTGTTAGGGTTAGTGTTAGGGCTACGGTTAGTGTTGGGTGTTAGGCTTAGGGTTAGAGTTACAGTTAGGGTTAGATTTAGTGTTAGGGTTAGGTAGGTTTAGGGTTAGGGTTAAGGTAAGTGTAATGTTTAGGTTAAGGGTTAGGTTTACGGTTAACGTGACATTTGGGGTTAGTTTTGGGGTTACGTTTAGTTAGACAGTGTTAGGGTTATGGTTATGGTTATTGTGAAGTTTATGGTTAGGGTTATGGTTAGGGTTAGGGTTAGGTTTATGGTTAGGGTTAGGGTTAATGTTAGTGTTAGGGTTAGAGCGTAACAAGGTTAGGGTAGGGGTAGGGATAGGCTTAGGGTTAGAGGGTTAGGATTAGGGTTAAGGTTAGTTTTAGGGTAAGGCTTAGGTTTAGGATTAGGTTTAGTGTTACGGTTAGCATTATGGTTAGTATTAGCGTTAGGGTTAGGGTTAGGTTTAGGGTTAGAGGGTTGGATGTTTAGGGTTAGTGTTATGGTTATGGATAGGTTTAGAGGGTTGGGGTGAGCGTTAGGGTTAGGTTTAGAGGGTTAGCGTTGGTCTTAGGGTCAGGGTTAGCATTAGGTTTAGAGGTTAGGTTTTGTGTTAGGGTTAGTGTTAGGGTTATTGTTAGGGTTAGAGGGTTATAGTGTTAAGTTTAGGGTTTGGTTTAGGGTTAGGGTTAGACTTAGGGAAAGGTTAGGGTTACAGTTTTAGTTTTAGGTTTGGGGTTAGGTTTAGGGTTAGGGTTAGGGTTAGAGGGTTAGAGGGTTAGGGTTCGGGTTAGTGTTAGGGATATGGTTAGCATTAGAGGGTTATTGTTAGGATTACGGTTAGGGTTAAGGTACACATTAGAGGATTATAGTTAGAATTATGTTTAGAGTGTTAGGGTTAGGGTTCGGGTTAGTGTAAGGGTTAGGGTTAGGGTTAGGTTTAGACAATTGGATGTTTAGTGTTAGGGTTATGGTTATGGATAGGATTAGGGTTAGAGTTAGAGTTACTGTTACTGTTATGGTTAGGGTTAATGTTTGTATTATGGTTTAGTTTTAGGGTTAATGTTAGGGCCAGGGTTAGTGTTAGGTGTTAGGGTTAGGGTTAGCACTATAGTTACATTTAGGGTTAGATTTAGTGTTAGGATTAGGTTAGGTTTAGGGTTAGGGTTGGGGTAAGGGTAAGGTTTAGGTTAAGGTTTGGTTTAGGTTTAGGTTGAGCGTCAAGGTTACATTTGGGGTTACATTTAGGATGAGATTGTTAGGGTTAGTGTTATGCTTAGTGTTAGTTTTATGGTTAGTGTTAGTGTTAGTGTTAGGGTTAGGGTTAGGGTTAGGGTTAGGGTTAGATTAAATGGTAGGGTTAGGGGAACGGTTAGGTTAGAATTAGGTTTTGGTGTAGGGTTCGGGTTAGGGTTAAGGTTAGGGTTAGATGGTTAAGGTTAGGGTTAGGGTTAGGGTTTGAGGGTTAGTATTAATGTTAGGGTTAGAGGATTAGGGCTAGGGATAGGGTTAGGGTTAGAGTTAGGGTTAGTTTTAGGGTTAGGGTTAGCTTTAGGGTTTAGGCTTAAGGTTAGGGTTAGGGTTAGGGTTTAGGGTTAGCGTTAGGGTTAGGGTTAGGGTTAGTTGTGGGTTCAGGGTAACGGTTATGGTTAGTGTTATGTTTCAGATTAGGTTTATGTTTAGGGTTAGGGTTAAGGTTAGTTTTAGTGTTAGGGTTAGAGCGTTAGAGTGTTAAGGTTAGGGATATGGTTAGGCTTAGTGTTAGAGGGCTAGGGTTGGGATTAAGGTTCGGTTTAGGGTAAGGCTTAGGTTCAGGATTAGGGTTAGTGTTGGGGTTAGCATTATGGTTAGTAATAGCGTTAGGGTTAGGGTTAGGTTTAGGGTTAAACGGTTGGATCTTTAGGGTTAGGGTTATGGTTTTGGTTAGGTTTAGAGGGTTGGGGTAAGCATTAGAGTTATGTTTAGACGGTTAGGGTGGCTTAGGCTCTGGGTTAGCTTTAGGATTAGAGATTAGGTTTAGTATGAGTGTTACGGTTAGGGTTATGGTTAGGGTCAGAGGGTTAGAGTTTAGGTTAAGGGTTCGGGTTAGGGTTAGCGTTAGAGGTTTAGTTATAGGGTTAGTGTTAGAGTGTTAGTTTTAGGGTTAGGGTTAGTTTTAGGGTTAGGCTTAGGCTTAGAGTGTTAGAGGGTTACTGTTCTGGTTACTGTTAGGGATATGGTTAGAATTAGAGGGTAATTGTTAGGATTAGGGTTATGGTAAGGGTTCACATTAGAGGATTATAGTTAGACTTATGGTTAGAGGGTTAGGGTTAGGGTTTGGGTTATGGCAAGGTTTAGGGTTAGTGTTAGGGTTAGACAATTGGATGGTTAGTATTAGGGTTATGGTTATGGTTATAGTTAGGTTTAGATTTAGGGTTACTGTAACTGTTAGGGTTAGGGTTAATGTTTGTGTTAGGGTTTAATGTTAGGGTAAGTGTTAGGGCTAGGGTTAGTTTTAGGTGTTAGGGTTAGGGTTAGGGTTAGAGTTACAGTTAGGTTTAGATTTAGTGTTAGGTTTAAGTTAGGTTAAGGGTTAGGGTTGGAGTAAGTGTAAGGTTTAGGTTAAGGGTTAGGTTTAGGGTTAGCGTGGGTGTTAGGGTTAGGTTTTGGGTTACGTTTAGGGTAAGAGTGTTAGGGTTTGCGTTATGGTTAGGGTTATGTTTATGGTTAGGGTTAGTTTTAGTGTTAGCGTTATGGTTAGGGTTAGAGTAAGTGTTAGGGTGAGGTTTAATGTTAGGTTTAGGCTAATGGTTAGGGTTAGGATTAGGTTTGTGTGATGGTTGGGTTTAGGGTTATGGTTAGGTTTAGGGTTAGGATTAGAGGGTAAGTGTTAGGGTTATGTTAAGAGACTGAGAGGGTTAGGGTTAGGGTGAGGGTTAAAGTTAGGTTAGAGGGTTAAGGTTAGGGTTAGTGTTAGGGTTTGAGGGTTAGTATTATTTTTAGAGTTAGGGTTAGGTTTAGGGCTAGGGATAGGGTTAGGTTTAGGGTTAGAGTTAGGTTTAGTTTAAGTGTTAGATTTAGGGTTAGGGTTTAGGGTTAGGGTTGGGTTAGGGTTAGTTTTAGGTTTAGGGTTAGTTTAAGGTTTATGGTTAAGGTTAGGGTTAGTGTTAGTGTTAGAGCGTTAGTGGGTTAGGAGTAGGGATAGACTTAGGTTTAGAGGGTTAGGTTTAGGGTTTAGTTTATGTTTAGGGTAATTCTTAGGTTTAGAATTAGGTTTAGTGTTAGGGTTAGTGCTACGGTTAGTATTAGAGATAGGTTTGGGGGTAGATTTAGGGTTAGGTTTAGTGTTAGGCTTAGCATCACGGTTAGTTTTAGGGTTAGCGTTAGGGTTAGGTTTAGGGTTAGAGGTTTGGGTATTTAGGGTTTGGGTTATGGTTATGGTTAGGTTTAGAGGCTTGGGGTAAGCGTTAGAGTTAGGATTAGCGTTAGGGTTAGGGTTGTTCTTTGGCTCAGGGTTAGCTTTAGGGTTAGAGGTTAGGTTTAGTGTTTCGGTTAGTGTTAGGTTTATGGTTAGGTTTAGAGGGTTAGAGTGTTAGGTTTACATGTCGTTTTAGGGTTAGGGTTAGTGTTAGGGTTAGAGGGTTAGAGGGTTAGGGTTCTGGTTAGTTTTAGGGATATGGTTAGCATTAGAGGGTTATTGTTAGGTTTAGGGTTAGGGTTAGGGTTCACGTTAGATGATTACAGTTAGACATATGGTTTTAGTGTTAGGGTTAGGGTTCGGGTTAGGGTAAGGTTTAGGGTTAGGGCTAGGGTTAGAAAATTGCATGGTTAGTGTTAGGGTTATGGTTATTGTTAGGGTTAGGGTTAGAATTAGGGTTACTGTTACTGTTATGGTTAGGGTTAAGGTTTGTGTTACGGTTTAGTGTTAGGGTTAATTTTAGGGCTATGGTTAGTGTTAGGTGTTAGGGTTAGGGTTAGGGTTAGAGTTACAGTTAGGGTTAGATTTAGTGTTAGGATTAGGTTAGGTTTAGGATAAGGGTTGGGTGAAGGGTAAGGTTTAGGTTAAGGTTTGGTTTAGGTTTAGGGTGAGGGTTATGGTTAGTTTTTGGGTTACTTTTAGGGTGAGAGTGTTAGGGTTAGGGTTTTGGTTAGGGTTAGTTTTATGGTTAGTGTTAGTGTTAGTGTTAGTGTTAGTGTTAGGGTTAGGGTTAGGGTTAGAGTAAGTGTTGGGGTTAGGGTAACGGTTAGGGTTAGCATTATGTTTTGGTGACGGTTGGGTTTAGGGTTACGATTAGGCTTCGGGTTAGGATTAGGGGGTAAGTGTAAGGGTAATATTTAGAGACTTAGAGGGTTACTGTTAGGGTTAGGGTTAAGGTTAGGGTTAGATGGTTATGGTTAGGGTTAATGTTAGAGTTTGAGGGTTAGTATTAGTGTGAGTGTTAGAGGGTTAGGCCTAGGGATAGGGTTAGGGTTAGGGTTAGAGTTAGGGTTAGTTTTAGGTTGAGGATTAGGGTTAGGGTTTAGGGTTAGGGTTAGGGTTAGGGTTAGTTGTAGGTTTAGGGTTACGGTTAGGGTTAGTGTTAGGGTTCGGTTTAGGTTTATGTTTAAGGTTAGGGTTAGGGTTATTTTTCATGTTAGGGTTAGAGCGTTAGAGGGTTAGGGTTAGGGATAGGGTTAGGCTTAGTGTTACAGGGTTAGGGTTAGGATTAAGGTTAGGTTTAGGGTAAGGCTTAGGTTCACGATTAGGGTTAGTGTTAGGGTTAGCATTATGGTTAGTAATAGGGTTAGGGGTAGGGTTAGGTTTAGGGTTAGAGGGCTGGAAGTCTAGGGTTAGGGTTATGGTTTTGGTTAGGTTTAGAGTTTAGGGATAAGCATTATGGTTATGTTTAGAGGGTTAGGGTGGCTTAGGGTCAGTGTAAGCGTTAGCATTAGAGGTTAGGTTTAGTGTAAGTGTTAGGGTTAGGGTTATTGTTAGGGTCAGAGGGTTAGTGTTTAGGTTTAGGGTTTGGGTTAGGGTTAGTGTTAGAGGTTTAGGGATAGGGTTAGTGTTAGAGTGTTAGTTTTAGTGTTAGGGTTAGGTTTAGGGTTAGGGTTAGGGTTAGAGAGTTAGAGGGTTAGGGTTCGGGTTACAGTTAGGGATATGTTTAGCATTAGAGGGTAATTGTTAGGATTAGGGTTAGGGTTAGGGTTCTCGTTAGAGGATTATAGTTAGACTTATGGTTAGAGGGTTAGCGTTAGGGTTCGAGTTAGGGCTAGGTTTAGACGATTTGATGGTTAGTATTAGGGTTATGGTTATGGATATGGTTAGGGTTAGATTTAGGGTTACTGTTACTGTTAGTGTTAGGGTTAAGTTTTGTGTTAGGGTTTAGTGTTAGGGTTAAGTTAGGCTTAGGGTTAGGGTTGGGTTAAGTGTAAGGTTTAGGTTAAGGGTTAGGTTTAGGTTTAGCGTTAGGGTTAGGTTTTGAGTTACATTTAGGGTGAGAGTGTTAGGGTAAGCGTTATTGTTAGGTTTACATTTATGGTTAGGGTTAGTTTTAGTGTTAGGGTTAGCGTTAGGGTTAGAGTAAGTGTTAGGGTGAGGGTTATTGTTAGAGTTAGGGTAACAGTTAGGGTTAGGATTAGGTTTGGGTGATGGTTGGGTTTAGGGTTATGGTTACGCTTAGGGTTAGGATTAGAGGCTAAGTGTTAGGGTTATTTTAAGAGACTTAGAGGGTAACGGTTAGTGTTAGGGTTAAGGTTAGGGTTAGCGGGTTACGGGTAGGGTTAGTGTTAGGGTTTGAGGGTTAGTATTAGTGTTAAGGTTAGAAGGTTAGTGCTTGGGATAGGGTTAGGGTTAGGGTTAGAGTTAGGGTTAGTTTTAGGGTTAGAGTTAGGAATAGGGTTTAGGGTTAGGGTTAGGGTTAGGGTTAGGGTTAGGGTTACGGTTAGTTTTAGGTTTAGGGTTAGGGTTAGGTTTATGGTTAGGGTTAGGGTTAGTGTTAGTGTTAGGGTTAGAGTGCTAGTGGGTTAGGGGTAGGGATAGACTTATATTTAGAGGGTTATGGTTAAGGTTTAGGTTAGTTTTAGGGTAATGCTTAGGTTTAGGATTAGTTTTAGTATTAGATTTAGGGTTAGGGTAAGATTTAGGGTTAGGTTTTGTGTTTGGTTTAGCGCTACGGTTAGTATTAGCGTTAGCGTTAGGGCTAGTTTTAGGGTTAGAGGGTTGGATATATAGGGTTAGGGTTATGGTTATAGTTAGGTTTAAAGGGTAGGGATAAGCGTTAGCGTTAGGATTAGAGGGTTAGGGTTGTTCTTAGGGTCAGGGTTAGCATTAGGGTTAGAGGTTAGGTTTAGTGTTAGGATTACTGTTAGGTTTATGGTTAGGGTTAGAGGGTTAGAGTGTTAGGTTTACGGGTCGGGTTAGGGTTAGGGTTAGTGTTAGGGTTAGAGGGTTAGAGGGTTAGGGTTCGGGTTAGTGTTAGGGATATGGTTAGCATTAGAGGGTTATTGTTAGGTTTAGGGTTAGGGTTCACGTTAGAGGATTACAGTTAGACATATGGTTAGAGGGTTAGGGTTAAGGTTAGGGTTAGGATTAGATTTAGGGTTATGTATAGGATTTGACGATTGGATGGTTAGTGTTAGGGTTATGGTTATGGATAGGATTAGTGTTAGAGTTACATTTACTGTTACTGTTAGGGTTAGGGTTAAGGTTTGTGTTAAGGTTTAGTGTTAAGGATAGTGTTAGGTCTAGGGTTAGTGTTAGGTGTTAGGGTTAAGGTTAGAGTTACAGGTAGGGTGAGATTTAGTGTTAGGTTTATGTTAGGTTTAGGATTAGGGTTGGGGTAAGCATAGAGGTTTAGTTTAAGTGTTAGGTTTAGGGTTAGGTTGAGGGTTAAGTGTTAGGTTTGGGGTTACGTTTCGGGTGAGAGTGTTAGGGTTAGGGTTATTGTTAGGTTTAGGTTTATGGTTAGGTTTAGTGTTAGTGTTAGTGTTAGGGTTAGGGTTAGAGTAAGTGTTAGTGTTAGGGTTCGTGTTAGGGTTAGGGTAACGGTTAGGGTTAGGATTAGGTTTGGGTGATGGTTGGATATAGGGTTATGGTTAGGCTTAGGTTTAGGATTAGAGGATAAGTGTCAGGGTTATGTTTAGAGACTTAGTGGGTTAGGGTTAGGCTTAGGGTGAAGGTTAGGGTTAGAGGGTTATGGTTAGGGTTAGAGTTAGGGTGTGAGGGTTAGTATTATTGTTTGGGTTAGTGGGATAGGGCTAGGGATAGGGTTTAGGTTTGGGCTAGATTTAGTGTTAGTTTTAGGGTTAGGGTTAGGGTTAGGGTTAGGGTTTAGTGTTAGGGTTAGTGTTAGGGTTATGGTTAGGGTTACAGGGTTAGAGTGTTAGGTTTAGGGTTCTGGTTCGGATTTGGGTTAGAGGCTTAGGAATAGGGTTAAGGTTAGAGTGTTAGTTTTAGGGTTAGGGTTAGGTTCAGGGTTAGGGTTAGCTTTAGAATGTTCGAGGGTTAGGGTTCAGGTTAGTGTTAGGGATATGGTTAGCATTAGAGGGTAATTGTTAGATTTATGGTTAGGGTTAGGGTTCACGTTAGAGGATTATAGTTAGAATTATGTTTAGAGGGTTAGGGTTAGGGTTCGGGTTAGGGTAAGGATTAGGGTTAGGGCTAGGGTTAGACGATTGGATGGTTAGTGTGAGGGTTATGGTTATGTATAGGGTTAGGTTTATATTTAGAGTTACTGTTACTGTTAGGGTTAGGGTTAGAGGCTTAGGGATAGGGTTAGGGTTAGAGTGTTAGTTTTAGGGTTAGGTTTAGTTTTAGGGTTAGGGTTAGGGTTAGGGTTAGAGGGTTAGAGGGTTAGTGTTCGGGATAGTGTTAGGCATATGGTTAGCAATAGAGGGTTATTGTTAGGATTAGGGTTAGGGTTAGGGTTCACGTTAGAATATTATGGTTAGACTTATTGTTAGAGGGTTAGGGTTAGGGTTCAGGTTAGGGTAAGGTTTAGGTTAAGGGTTAGTTTAGGGTTAGGTTTAGGGTTAGCGTTAGGCTTAGGGTTAGGTTTAGGGCTAGGGTTAGACGATTGGAATGTTAGTGTTAGGGTTATGGTTATGGATAGGATTAGGATTAGAATTAGAGTTACAATTACTGTTTGGGTTAGGGTTGAGGTTTGTGTTTGTGTTTAGTGTTAGTGTTAGTGTTAGGGCTAGGGTTAGTGTTAGGTTTTAGGGTTAGGGTTAGTGTTAGGTGTTAGGGATAGGGTTAGGGTTTGAGTTACAGTTAGGGTTAGATTTAGTGTTAGGCTTAAGTTAGGTTTAGGGTTAGGGTTGGGTAATGGTAAGGTTGAGGTTAAGTGTTGGGTTCAGGGTTAGGGTGAGGGTTAGGGTTAGGTTTGGGGTTACGTTTAGGGTGAGAGTGTTCGGGTTTGGGTTAGTGTTAGGGTTAATGTTAGGTTTATGGTTATGGTTAGTGTTAGTGTTAGTGTTAGGGTTAGGGTTAGGGTTAGAGTAAGTGTTTGGGTTAGGGTTAGTGTTAGGTTTAGGGAGACGGTTAGGGTTAGGGTTAGGTTTGGTGACGGTGGGTTTAGGGTTATGGTTAGGCTTAGGGTTAGGTTTAGGATTAGAGGGTAAATGTTAGGATTATGTTTAGAGAGTTAGAGGGTTAGGCTTAGTGTTAGGGTTAAGGTTAGGGTGTGATGGTTATGGTTAGGGTTAGTGTTAGGGTTCGAGGGTTAGTATTAGTGTTAGGGTTAGAGGGTTAGGGCTAGGGTTAGGGTTAGGGTTAGAGTTAGGGTTAATTTGAGGGTTAGGGTTAGGGTTAGGGTTTAGGGTTAGGGTTAGTTTTAGGGTTAGTGTTAGGGTTTGGGTTAGTATTAGGGTCAGCGTTAGGGTTAGTATTAGGGTTAGTGTTAGTGTTTCGGTTTGTGTTAGGGTTAGAGCATTAGAGGGTTAGCATTAGAGGGTTAGGGTTAGGGATAGGGTTAAGCTTAGTGTTAGAGGGTTAGGGTTAGTGTTAGGGTTAGGTTTAGGGTTAGTGTTAGATTTAGGGTTAGAGCGTAGAGGGTTAGGGTTAGCGATAGGGTTAGGGTTAGAGTTAGAGGGTTAAGGTTAGTGTTGGGGTTAGCGTTAGGTTTAGGGTTGGGTTAGACTTAGTGTTAGTGTAAGTGTTAGAGCGTTAGAGGGTTAGGGTTAGAGATAGTGTTAGGCTTAGGGTTAGAGGGTTAGGTTTAGGGCTAAGGTTAGGTTTAGGGTAAGGCATAGGTTTAGGATTATTGTTAGTGTTAGGGTTAGCATTATGGTTAGTATTAGGGTTAGGGTTAGGGTTAGGTTTAGGTTTAGAGGGTTGGTTGTTCAGGGTTAGTGTTTTGGTTATGGTTAGGTTTAGAGTGTTGGGGTAAGCGTTAGGTTTAGATTTAGAGGGTTAGTGTGAGTCTTAAGGTCAGGGTTAGCGTTAGGATTAGGGGTTAGGTTTAGTTTGAGGGTTAGGTTTAGGGTTATGTTTTGGGTCAGAGGATTAGAGTTTAGGTTTAGGATTTGGGTTAGGGTTAGCGTTAGAGGCTTAGGGATAGGGTTATTTTTAGATTGTTAGTTTTAGGGTTAGGGTTAGGTTTAGGGTTAGGGTTAGGGTTAGAGTGTTACTGGGTTAGGGTTCGGGTTACTGTTACGGATATGGGTAGCATTTGAGGGTAATTGTTAGGATTAGGGTTAGGGTTAGGATTCACGTTAGAGAATTATAGTTAAAGTTATGGTTACAGGGTTAGGGTTTTGTTCGGGTTAGGGTAAGGGTTATGGTTAGGGCTTGCGTTAGACGATTGGATGGTTAGTGTTAGGGTTATGGTTATGGATGGGGTTAGCGTTAGAGTTAGGGTTACTGTTACTGTTATGTTTAGGATTAAGGTTTGTGTTAGGGTTTAGTGTTAGGATTAGTGTTAGGGCTAGGTTTATTGTGGGTGTTAGTGTTAGGGTTAGTGTTACAGTTAGGGTTAGATTTAGTGTTAGGGTTAGGTTAGGTTTGGGTTAGGGTTGGGGTAAGGGTAAGGATTAGCTTAAGGTTTAGATTTAGGGTTAGCCTGAGAGTTGGAGTTAGGTTTGAGGTTACTTTTAGGGTGAGAGTGTTAGGGTTAGGGTTATGGTTATGGTGAGGTATATGGTTAGGTTTAGGGTTAGGGTTACTGTTAAGGTTAGGTTTAGGGTTAGGTTTATGGTTAGAGTCAGGATTAGTGTTAGTGCTAGGGTTAGAGCATTACAGGGTTAGGATTAGGGGTAGGGATAGGCTTAGGTTTAGAGGGTTAGAGTTAGGGTTAAGGTTAGGTTTAGGGTAATGCTTAGGTTTAGGATTAGGTTTAGTGTTAGGGTTAGCATTATGGTTAGTATTAGAGTTAGGGTTAGGGTTAGGTTTAGAGTTAGAGTGTTGGATTTTTAGGGTTAGGGTTAAGGTTAGGTTTAGAGGGTTAGCGTTGGTCTTAGGGTCAGGGTTAGCATTAGGGTTAGAGGTTAGGTTTAGTGTTACGGTTAGTGTTAGGATTATAGTTAGGGTTAGAGGGTTAGAGTGTTAGGTTTTTGGTTCGGGTTAGTGGTAGGGTTAGAGGCTTAGGGATAGGGTTAGGGTTACAGTGTTAGTTTTAGGGTTGGGTTTAGGTTTAGGGTTAGGGTTAGGGTTATAGTGTTAGAGGTTTAGGGTTCGGGTTAGTGTTAGGGATATTGTTAGCATTAGAGGGTTATTGTTAGGATTACGGTTAGTGTTAGGGTTCATGTTAGAGGATTATAGTTAGACTTATGTTTAGAGGGTTAGGGTTAGGGTTCGGGTTAGGGTAAGGCTTAGGGTTAGGGCTAGGTTTAGACGATTGGATGGTTAGTGTTAGGGTTATTGTTATGGATAAGGTTAGGGTTAGAGTAAGGGTTACTGTTACTGTTAGGGTTAGGGTTAAGGTTTGTGTTACGGTTTAGTGTTAGGGTTAATGTTAGGGCTAGGGTTAGGGTCAGGTGTTAGGGTTAGGGTTAGACTTACAGTTAGGGTTAGATTTAGTGTTAGGATTAGGTTAGGTTTAGGGTTTGGGTTGGGGTAAGGCTAAGGTTTAGAAAAGGTTTATGTTTAGGTTTAGGGTGAAGGTTAGGCTTAGGTTTGGGGTTACGTTTAGGTTGAGAGTGTTAGGGTTAGGGTTATGTTTAGGGTTAGTTTTATGGTTAGTGTTAGTGTTAGTGTTAGGGTTAGGATTATGGTTAGAGTAAGTGTTAGTGTTAGCGTAACAGTTAGGGTTAGGGTTAGGTTTGGGTGACCGTTGGGTTTAGGGTTATCGTTAAGCTTAGGGTTAGGATTAGGAGGGTAGTTTAAGGGTAATGTTTAGAGACTTAGCGGGTTAGGGTTAGGGTTAGGGTTAAGGTTAGGGTTAGATTGTTACGGATAGGGTTAGTGTTAGGGTTTGAGGGTTAGTATTATTGTTAGAGTTAGAGGGTTAGGGCTAAGGGTAGGGTTTGGGTTAGGGTTAGAGTCAGGGTTAGTTTTAGGGTTAGGGTTACGGTTAGGGTTAGGGTTAGGGTTTAGGGTTAGGGTTAGTGTTAGGGTTAGGGTTAGTTGTAGGTTTAGAGTTACAGTTAGGGTTAGTGTTAGGGTTCAGGTTAGGTTTATATTTAGGGTTTGTGTTAGGTTCAGTTATAGTGTTAGCGTTAGAGCGTTAGAGGGTTAGGGTTAGGGATTGGGTTGGGCTTAGTGTTAGAGTGTTAGGGTGAGGGTTAAGTTTAGGTTTAGGTTAAGGCTTAGGTTTCAGATTAGGTTTAGTGTTAGGGTTAGCATTACGATTAGTATTAGGGTTAGGGTTAGGGTTTAGGGTTAGGGTTAGTGTTAGGGTTAGGGTTAGTTGTAGGTTTAGAGTTACGTTTGGGTTAGTGTTAGGGTTCAGGTTAGGATTATGTTTAGGGTTAGGTTTAGTTTTAGTATTAGCGTTAGAGAGTTAGGGTTAGGGATTGGGTTAGGCTTAGGGTTAGAGTGTTAGGGTGAGGGTTAAGGTTAGGTTGAGGGTAAGGCTTAGGTTTCAGATTAGGTTTAGTGTTAGGGTTAGCATTACGGTTAGTATTAGGGTTAGGGTTGGGGTTAGGTTTAGGGTTAGAGGGTTGGATGTTTAGAGTTAGCTTATGGTTATGGTTATGTTTAGAGTGTTGGGGTTAGTGTTAGGGTTAGGTTAAGAGGGTTAGGGTTGGTCTTAGGGTCAGGGTTATGGTTAGGTTTAGAGGTTAGTTTTAGTGTTAGGGTTAGTGTTAGGGTTATGGTTAGGGTTACAGGGTTAGAGTGTTAAATTTAGGGTTCTCGTTCGGGTTTGGGTTAGAGGCTTAGGAATAGGGTTAAGGTTAGAGTGTTAGTTTTATGGTTAGGTTTAGGTTCAGGGTTAGGGTTAGCTTTAGAGTGTTCGAGGTTTAGGGTTTGGGTTAGTGTTAGGGATATGGTTAGCATTAGACGGTTATTGTTAGGATTATGTTTAGGGTTAGGGTTCACGTTAGATGATTATAGTTAGACTTATGGTTAGAGGGTTAGGGTTAGGGTTAGGGTTCGGGTTAGGGTAAGGATTAGGGTTAGGGCTAGGGTTAGATGATTGGATGGTTAGTGTTAGTTTAATGGTTATGGTTAAGTTTAGGGTTAGAGTTAGAGTTACACTTACTGTTAGGGTTAGGGTTAAGGTTTGTGTTAGGGTTTAGGGTTAGGGTTAGAGTTAGGGCTAGGGTTAGTGTTAATGTTAGGGTTAGGTTTAGCGTTAGAGTAAGTGTTAGGTTTAGGGTTACTGTTTGGGTTAGTGTAAAGGTTAGGATTAGGATTAGGTTTGGGTGATGGTTGAGTTTAGGGTTATGGTTAGGCTTTTGTTTAGGATTAGAGGGTAAGTGTTAGGGTTATGTTTAGAGAGTTAGCGGGTTAGATTTAGGGTTGGGGTAAAGGTTAGGGTTAGAGTGTTATGGTTAGGGTTAGTGTTAGGGTTTGAGGGTTAGTATTAGTGTTAGGGATAGAGGGTCAGGGCAAGAGATAGGGTTAGGTTTAGGGTTAGAGTTAGGGTTAGTTTTAGGGTTAGGGTTAGGGTTAGGGTTTAGGGTTAGGGTTAGTTTTAGTGTTACGGTTAGGATTAGGGTTAGTGCTAGGTTTAGGGTTAGGTTTAGGTTTAGTGTTAGGGATATTGTTAGTGTTAGGATTAGAGCGTTAGAAGGTTATGGTTAGGGATAGGGTTAGGCATAGTGTTAGATAGTTAGGGTTAGGGTTAAGTTTATGTTTAGGGTAAGGCTTAGGTTTAAAATTAGCGTTAGTTTTAGGGTTAGCATTATGGTTAGTATTAGGGTTAGTTTTAGGGTTAGGGTTAGGGTTAGAGGGATGGATTTTTAGGGTCACGGTTATGGTTATGGTTAGGATTAGAGGGTTGGGGTTAGCGTTACGGTTAGGTTTAGAGGGTTAGGGTTGGTCTTAGGGTCAGGGTTAGCATTAGGGTTAGAGGTTAGGTTTAGTGTTAGGGTTAGTTTTAGGGATATGGTTAGGGTTAGAGGGTCAGAGTTTTAGGTTTAAGGTTTGGGTTAGGGTTAGGGCTAGAGGCTTAGGGATAGGGCTAGTGTCAGAGTGTTAGTTTAGGGTTGGGTTAGGTTCAGAGGGTTTGAGGGTTACAGTTCGGGTTAGTGTTAGGGATATGATTGGCACTAGAGGGTTATTGTTAGGATTAGGTTTAGTGTTAGTGTTCACGTTAGAGGATTATAGTTAGACTTATGGTTAGAGGGTTAGGGTTAGGGTTCTGGTTAAGGCAAGGTTTAGGGTTACGGCTAGGGTTTGACGATTGGATGGTTTGTGTTAGGGTTATGATTATGGATAGGGTTAGAGTTAGAGTTACAATTACTGTAAGGATTGGGGTTAAGGTTTGTGTTAGGGTTTAGGGTTAGGGTTAGTGTTAGGGCTAGGGTTAGTGTTAGGTGTTAGGGTTAGTGTTAGAGTTACAGAGAGGGTTAGATTTAGTGTTAGGGTTAGGTTATGTTTAGGGTTAGGGTTGGGGTAAGTATAAGGTTGAGGTTAAGGGTTAGGTTCAGGGTTAGCCTGAGAGTTGGGGTTAGGTTTGGTGTTACATTCTGGGTGAGAGTGTTAGGGTTAGGGTTATGGTTATGGTGAGCTTTATGGTTAGAGTTAGGGTTAGAGTTACAGTTAGGGTTAGATTTAGTGTTAGGGTTAGGTTAGGTTTAGGGCTAAGGTTAGGGTTGCGGTAAGGGTAAGTTTTAGGTTAAGGGTTAGATTTAGGGTTAGCCTGAGAGTTGGGGTTAGGTTTGGGGTTGCCTTTAGGGTGAGAGTGTTAGTGTTAGCGTTATGGTTATGGTGAGGTTTATGGTTAGGGTTAGTGTTAGGGTTACGGTTAGGGTTAGGGTTAGGGTTAGTGTTAGTGTTAGGGTTAGAGCGTTACAGGGTTAGGGTTAGGGGTAGGGATAGGCTTAGGGTTAGAGGGTTAGGGTTAGGGTTAAGTTTAGGTTTAGGGTAAGGCTTAGGTTTCAGATTAGGTTTAGTGTTAGGGTTAGCATTACGGTTAGTATTAGGGTTATGGTTAGGGTTAGGTTTAGGGTTAGAGAGTTGGATGTTTAGAGTTAGCTTTTGGTTATGGCTATGTTTAGAGGGTTGGGGTTAGTGTTAGGGTTAGGTTTAGAGGGTTAGCGTTGGTCTTAGGGTCAGGGTTATGGTTAGGGTTAGAGGTTAGTTTTAGTGTTAGGGTTATGGTTAGGGTTAGAGGGTTAGAGTGTTAGGTTTAAGGTTCTGGTTCGGGTTTGGTTTAGAGGCTTAGGATTAGGGTTAACGTTAGAGTGTTAGTTTTAGGGTTAGGGTTAGGTTCAGGGTTAGGGTTAGCTTTAGAGTGTTTGAGGTTTAGGGTTCGGGTTAGTGTTAGGGATATGGTAAGCATTAAAGGGTTATTGTTAGGATTATGGTTAGGGTTAGCGTTAGGGTAAGGATTATGGTTATGGCTAGGGTTAGACGATTGGATGGTTAGTGTTAGTGTTGTGGTTATGGATAGGGTTAGGGTTAGAGTTAGAGTTACAATTACTTTTAGGTTAGGGGTGAGGTTTGTGTTAGGATTTGGGGTTAGGGTTAGTGTTAGGGCTGGGTTTAGTGTTAGGTGTTAGGGATAGGGTTGGGTTTAGCGTTACAGTTAGGGTTAGATTTAGTGTTAGGCTTAAGTTAGGTTTAGGGTTAGGGTTAGGGAAAGGGTAAGGTTGAGTTTAAGGGTTAGGTTCAGGGTTAGGGTGAAGTTTAGGGTTAGGTTTGTGATTACGTTTAGGGTGAGAGTGTTCGGGTTTGGGTTAGTGTTAGTGTTAGGGTTAGGGTTAGGGTTAGTGTTAGTGTTAGTGTTAGGGTTGGGTTAGAGTAAGTGTTTGGGTTAGGGTTAGTGTTAGATTTAAGGTAACGGTTAGGGTTAGGATTAGGTTTTGTGACCGTTGGGTTTAGGGTTATGGTTAGGCTTAGGGTTAGGGTTAGGATTAGAGAGTAAGTGTTAGGATTATGTTTAGACTGTTAGAGGGTTAGGGTTAGGGTTGGGGTTAAGGTTAGGGTTAGATGATTACGGTTAGGCTTAGTGTTATGGTTCGAGGGTTAGTATTAGTGTTAGGGTTAGAGGGTTAAGGCTATGGCTAGGGTTAGGTTTAGGGTTAGAGTTAGGGTTAATTTTAGGGTTAGGGTTAGGGTTTAGGTTTAGTGTGAGGGTTAATGTTACGGTTAGTATTAGGGTTAGTGTTAGGGTTTGGGTTAGTGTTAGGGTTAGGGTTAGATTTAGGTTTAGGGTTAGGGTGAGTTTTAGTGTTAACGTTAGAGCGCTAGAGGGTTAGGTTTAGGGATAGGTTTAGGCTTAGTGTTAGAGGGTTAGTGTTAGTGTTAGGGTTAGGTTTAGGGTTAGGGTTAGCTTTACTGTTAGATTTAGGGTTAGAGCGTAGAGGGTTAGGGTTAGGGATAGGGTTAGGATTAGAGTTAGAGGCTTAAGGTTATTGTTGAGGTTAGCGTTAGGTTTAGGGTTAGGGTTAGGTTTAGTGTTAGTGTTAGTGTTAGAGCGTTAGACGGTTAGGGTTAGAGATAGGGTTAGGCTTAGTGTTAGAGGGTTAGGATTAGGGCTAAGGTTAGGTTTAGGGTACGGCTTAGGTTTAGGATTAGGGTTAGTGTTAGGGTTAGCATTATGGTTAGTATTAGGGTTAGGGTTAGGATTAGGTTTAGGGTTAGAGGGTTGGATGTTTAGGGTTAGTGTTATGGTTATGGTTAGGTTTAGAGTGTTGGGGTAAGCAATAGGTTTCGGTTTAGAGGGTTAGGCTGGTTCTTAGGGTCAGGGTTAGCGTTAGGATTAGAGGTTAATTTTAGTGTGAGGGTTAGGTTTAGGGTTATGTTTACGGTCAGAGGATTAGAGTTTAGGTTTAGCATTTGGGTTAGTGTTAGAGTTAGAGGCTTAGGGATACGTTTAGTGTTAGAGTGTTAGTTTTAGGGTTAGGGTTAGGTTTAGGGTTAGGGTTAGGGTTAGAGTGTTACAGGGTTGGGTTCGGGTTAGTATTGGGGATATGGTTAGCATTAGAGTGTTATTGTTAGGATTAGGGTTAGGGTTAGGGTTCACGTTAGAGAATTATAGTTAGAGTTAAGGTTATAGGGTTAGGGTTGGGTTCAGGTTAGGGAAAGGGTTAGGGCTAGGTCTAACATTAGTTGATTAGATGGTTAGTGTTAGGGTTATGGTTATGGATGGGTTTAGGTTTAGAGTTAGGGTTACTGTTACTGTTAGGTTTAGGGCTAAGGTTTGTGTTAGGGTTTAGTGTTAGGGTTAGTGTTAGGGATAGTATTAGTGTTGGGTGTTAGAGTTAGGGTTAGAGTTACAGTTAGGGTTAGATTTATTGTTTGATTTAGGTTAGGTTTAGGGTTAAGGTTAGGGTTGGGGTAAGTGTAAGGTTTAGGGTTAGGTTTAGGGTTTGCCTGAGAGTTGGAGTTAGGTTTGGGGTTACCTTTAGGGTGAGAGTGTTAGTGTTAGGGTTATGGTTATGGTGAGGTTTATGGTTAGGGTTAGGGTTAGGGTTACGGTTAGGGTTAGTGTTAGGGTTAGGTTTATGGTTAGGCTTAGGGTTAGTGTTAGTGTTAGGGTTAGAGCGTTACAGGGTTAGGGTTAGGGGTAGGGATAGGCTTAGGTTTAGAGGGTTAGAGTTAGGGTTAAGGTTAGGTTCAGGGTAATGCTTAGATTTAGGATTAGGTTTAGTGTTAGGGTTAGCGTTATTGTTAGTATTAGGGTTAGGGTTAGGGTTAGGTTTAGGGTTAGAGGGTTGGAGATTTAGGGTTAGGGTTATGGTTATGGTTAGGTTTATAGGGTTGGGGTTAGCGTTAGGGTTAGGTTTAGAGGGTTAGGGTTGGTCTTAGTGTCAGGGTTAGCATTAGGGTTAGAAGTTAGGTTTAGGGTTAGGGTTAGTGTTAGGGTTATGGTTAGGGTTCTAGGGTTAGAGTGTTAGGTTTAGGGTTCGGATTAGCGTTAGCGTTAGAGGCTTAGGGATACGGTTAGGGTTACAGTGTTAGTTTTAGGTTTGGGTTTAGGTTTATGGTTTGGGTTAGGGTTATAGGGTTAGAGGTTTAGGGTTCGGGTTAGTGTTAGGGATATTGTTAGCATTAGAGGGTTATTGTTAGGATTACGGTTAGTGTTAGGGTTCACGTTAGAGGATTATAGTTAGACTTATGTTTAGAGGGTTAGGGTTTGGGTTCGGGATAGGGTAAGGGTTAGGGTTAGGGCTAGGGTTAGACGATTGGATGGTTAGTGTTAGGGTTATGGTTATGGATAGGTTTAGGGTTAGATTAACGGTTACTGTTACTGTTAGGGTTAGGGTTAATGTTTGTGTTACGGTTTAGTGTTAGGGTTAATGTTAGGGCTAGGGTTAGTTTTAGGTGTTAGGGTTAGCGTTAGAATTACAGTTAGGCTTAGATTTAGTGTTAGCATTAGGTTAGATTTAGGGTTAGTGTTGGGGTAAGGCTAAGGTTTAGGTTAAGGTTTAGGTTTAGGTTTAGGGTGAGGGTTAGGGTTAGGTTTGGGGTTACGTTTAGGGTGAGAGTGTTAGGCTTAGGGTTATGGTTAGGGTTAGTTTTATGGTTAGTGTTAGTGTTAGTGTTAGGGTTAGGGTTAGGGTTAGAGTTAGAGTAAGTGTTAGGTTTAGGGTAACAGTTAGGTTTAGGATTAGGTTGGGTGACGGTAGGGTTTAAGGGTATGGTTAGGTTTAGGGTTAGGTTTAGGGAGTAAGTGTAAGGGTAATGTTTAGAGACTTTGAAAGTTAGGGTTAAGGTTAGGGTTAGGGTTTAGGTTAGGGTTAGATGGTTACAGTTAGGGTTAGTGTCAGGGTTTGAGGGTTAGTATTAGTGTTAGGGTTAGAGGATTAGGGTTAGGGATAAGGTTAGGGTTATGGTTAGATTTAGGGTTAATTTTAGGGTTAGGGTTAGTGTTGGGTTAGGGTTAGGGTTAGGGTTTAAAGTTAGGTTTAGGGTTAGTTGTAGGTTTACGGTTACGGTTAGGGTTAGTGTTAGGGTTAGTGTTAGGTTTAGGTTTAGGTTTAGGGTTAGTTTTAGTTTTAGTGTTAGGTTTAGAGTGTGAGATGGTTAGGGTTTGTTATAGTGTTAGGCTTTTGGTTAGAGTGTTAGGGTTACGTTAAAGGTTAGGTTTAGTGTAAGGCTTAGGTTTCGGATTAGGTTTAGTGTTAGGTTTAGCATTACGGTTAGAATTAGGGTTAGGGTTAGGGTTAGGTTTAGGGTTAGAGGGTTGGATGTTTAGATTCAGCTTATGGTTATGGTTAGGTTTAGAGTGTTGGGGTTGGTCTTTGGGTCAGCTTTATCATTAGGGTTAGAGGTTAGTTTTAGTGTTAGGGTTAGTGTTAGAGTTATGGTTAGGGTTAGAGGGTTAGAGTGTTAGGTTTAGGGTTCTGGTTCGGGTTTGGGTTACAGGCTTAGGAATAGGGTTAATGTTTTTGTGTTAGTTTTAGGGTTAGCGTTAGGTTCAGGGTTAGGGTTAGCTTTAGAATGTTCGAGGGTTAGGGTTCGGATTAGTGTTAGGGATATGGTTAGCATCAGAGGGTTATTGTTAGATTTATGGTTAGGGTTAGGGTTCACGTTAGAGGATAATAGTTAGAATTATGTTTAGAGGGTTAGGGTTAGGGTTCGGGTTAGGGTAAGGATTAGGGTTAGGGCTAGGGTTAGACGATTGGATGGTTAGTGTTAAGGTTATGGTTATGTATAGGGTTAGGTTTATAGTTAGAGTTACTGTTACTGTTAGGGTTAGGGTTAGAGGCTTAGGGATAGGGTTAGGGTTAGAGTGTTATTTTTAGGGTAAGGTTTAGTTTTAGGGTTAGGGTTAGGGTTAGAGGGTTAGAGGGTTAGTGTTTCGGTTAGTGTTAGGCATATGGTTAGCGTTAGAGGGTTATTGTTAGGATTAGGGTTAGGGTTAGGGTTCACATTAGAAGATTACGGTTAGATTTATTGTTAGAGGGTTAGGGTTAGGGTTCAGGTTAGGGTAAGGTTTAGATTAAAGGTTAGGTTTAGGGTTAGGTTTAGGGTTAGCGTTAGGCTTATGGTTAGGTTTAGGGCTAGGGTTAGACGATTGGAATGTTAGTGTTAGGGTTATGGTTATGGATAGGGTTAGGTTTAGAGTTAGAGTTACAATTACTGTTTGGGTTAGGGTTGAGGTTTGTGTTGGGGTTTAGTGTTAGTGTTAGTGTTAGTGTTAGGGCTAGGGTTAGTGTTAGGTGTTAGGGATAGGGTTAGGGTTAGAGTTACAGTTAGGGTTAGATTTAGGGTTAGGCTTAAGTTAGGTTTAGGGTTAGGGTTAGTGTTAGGGTTAGGGTTAGGGTTAGAGGGTTGGATGTTTAGAGTTAGCTTATGGTTATGGTTATTTTTAGAGGGTTGGGGTTAGTGTTAGGGTTAGGTTTAGAGGGTTAGGTTTGGTCTTAGGGTCAGGGTTATCATTAGGGTTAGAGGTTAGTTTTAGTGTTAGGGTTAGTATTAGGTTATGTTTAGGGTTAAAGGGTTAGAGTGATAGGTTTAGGGTTCTGGTTCGGGTTTGGGTTAGAGGCTTAGTAATAGGGTTAAGGTTAGAGTGTTAGTTTTAGTGTTAGGGTTAGGTTCAGGGTTAGGGATAGCTTTAGAGTGTTCGAGGTTTAGGGTTTGGGTTAGTGTTAGGGATATGGTTAGCATTAGAGGGTTATTGTGAGGACTATGTTTAGGGTTAGGGTTCACATTAGAGGATTATAGTTAGACTTATGGTTATAGGGTTAGGGTTAGGGTTTGGGTTAGGGTAAGAATTAGGGTTAGGGCTAGGGATAGATGATTGGATGGTTAGTGATAGTTTTATGGTTATGGTTAATGTTAGGGTTAGAGTTAGAGTTACACTTACTGTTCGGGTTAGGGTTAAGGTTTGTGTTAGAGTTTAGGATTAGGGTTAGAGTTAGGCCTAGGGTTAGTGTTAGTGTTAGGGTTAGGTTTAGCGTTAGAGTAAGTGTTATGTTTAGGGTTACTGTTTGGGTTAGGGTAAAGGTTAGGATTAGGATTATATTTGGGTGACGGTTGAGTTTAGGGTTATGGTTAGGCTTTGGGTTAGGATTAGAGAGTAAGTGTTAGGGTTATGTTTAGAGAGTTAGAGGGTAAGGGTTGGGGTAAAGTTTAGGGTTAGAGTGTTATGGTTAGGGTTAGTGTAACGGTTTGAGGGTTAGTATTAGTGTTAGGGATAGAGGGTCAGGTCTAGAGATAGGGTTAGGGTTAGCATTAGAGTTACAGTTAGTTTTAGGGTTAGGGTTAGGGTTAGGGTTTAGGTTTAGGGTTACGGTTAGTTTTAGTGTTACGGTTAGGATTAGGGTTAGTGTTAGGTTCAGGGTTAGGTTTAGGTTTAGGGTTAGGGTTATTGTTAGTGTTAGGGTTAGAGCATTAGAGGGTTAAGGTTAGGAATAGGGTTAGGCATTGTGTTAGAGAGTTAGGGTTAGCGTTAAGTTTATGCTTAGGGTAAGGCATAGGTTTAGAATTAGCGATAGTGTTAGGGTTAGCATTATGGTTAGTATTAGGGTTAGTTTTAGGGTTACGTTTAGGGTTAGAGCGATGGATTTTAGGGTCAGGGTTATTGTTATGGTTAGGTTTAGAGGCGTGGGGTTAGCGTTGTGGTTAGGTTTAGAGGGTTAGGGTTGGTCTTAGGGTCAGGGTTAGCATTAGGGTTAGAGGTTAGGTTTAGTGTTAGGGTTAGTGTTAGGGTTATGGTTAGGGTTAGAGGGTCAGAGTTTTAGGTTTAAGGTTTGGGTTAGGGTTAGGGGTAGAGGCTTAGGGAAAGGGCTAGTGTTAGAGTGTTAGTTTAGGGTTAGGGTTAGGTTTAGAGGGTTAGAGGGTTAGGGTTCCGGTTAGTCTTAGGGATATGGTTGGCACTAGAGGGTTATTGTTAGGATTAGGGTTAGGGTAAGTGTTCACGTTAGAGGATTGTAGTTAGACTTATCGTTAGAGGGTTAGGGTTAGGGTTCGGGTTAGGGTAAGGTTTAGGGTTACGGCTAGGGTTAGACGATTGGATGGTTAGTGTTAGAGTTATGGTTATGGATAGGGTTAGGGTTAGAGTTAGAGTTACAATTACTGTTAGGATTAGGGTTAAGGTTTGTGTTAGGGTTTAGGGTTAGGGTTAGTGTTAGGGCTAAGGTTAGTGTTAGGTGTTAGGGTTAGGGTTAGAGTTACAGAGAGAGTTACATTTAGTTTTATGGTTAGGTTAGGTTTAGGGTTAGGGTTGGGGTAATAGTAAGGTTGAGGTTAAGGGTTAGGTTCAGGGTTAGCCTGAGAGTTGGGGTTAGGTTTGGGATTACATTTAGGGTGACAGTGTTAGGGTTAGGCTTATGTTTATGGTGAGGTTTATAGTTAGGGTTAGGGTTAGGTTTAGAGTTACGGTTAGTGTTAGTGTTAGGGTTAGGTTTATGGTTAGGGTTGGGGTTAGTGTTAGTGTTAGGGTTAGAGTTTAAGAGGGTTAGGTTTAGGGATAGGGTTAGGCTTAGTGTTACAGGGTTAGGGTTAGTGTTAGGGTTAGGTTTAGGGTTAGGTTTAGGGTTAGAGTTAGGGTTACTGTTAGATTTAGGGTTAGCGCATAGAGGGTTAGGTTTAGGGATAGGGTTAGGATTAGAGTTAGAGGGTTAAGGTTAGTGTTGGGGTTAGCATTAGATTTAGGGTTAGGGCTAGGTTTAGTGTTAGTGTTAGTGTTAGAGTGTTACAGGGTTGGGTTCGGGTTAGTATTAGGGATATGGTTAGCATTAGAGTGTTATTGTTTTGATTAGGGTTAGGTTTAGGGTTCATGTTAGAGAATTATAGTTAGAGTTAAGGTTAGAGGGTTAGGGTTGGGTTCAGGTTAGGGAATGGTTTAGGGTTAGGGCTAGCATTAGACGATTGGATGCTTAGTGTTAGGGTTATGGTTATGGATAGGGTGAGGTTTAGAATTAGGGTTACTGTTAAAGTTAGGATTAAGGTTTGTGTTACGGTTTAGTGTTAGGTTTAATGTTAGGGCTTGGGTTAGTGTTAGGTGTTAGGGTGAGCGTTAGAGTTACAGTTAGGGTTAGATATAGTGTAAGGATTAGATTAGGTTTAGGGTTAGGGTTGTGGTAAAGGTAAGGTTTAGATTAAGGTTTAGGTTTAGGTTTAGGGTGAGGGTTAGGGTTAGGTTTGCGTTTATGTTTAGGGTGAGAGTGTTGGGCTTAGGGTTATGGTTAGGTTTAGTTTTATGTTTAGTGTTAGTGTTAGTGTTAGGGTTAGGGTTAGGGTTAGAGTAAGTGTTAGTTTTAGGGTAACAGTTAGGGTTAGGATTAGGTTGGGTGACGGTTGGGTTTAGGGTTATGGTTAGGCTTAGGGTTAGGATTAGGGGGTAAGTGTAAGGGTAATATTTAGAGACTTTGAAGCTTAGGGTTAGGGTTAGGATTAACATTAGTGTTAGATGGTTACAGTTAGGGTTAGTGTTAGGGTTTGAGGGTTAGTATTAGTGTTAGGGTTATAGGGCTAGGGGTAGGGATAGGGTTAGGGTTAGGGTTAGAGTTAGGGTTAATTTTAGGGTTAGGGTTAGCGTTAGTGTTAGGGTTAGGGTTTAGGTTTAGAGTAAGGGTTAGTGTTAGTTGTAGGTTTAGGGTTACGGTTAGGGTTAGTGTTAGGGTTAGTGTTAGGTTTAGGTTTAGGGTTAGGGTTAGTTTTAGTTTTAGTGTTATTTTAAGAGCGTTAGAGGGTTAGGGTTAGGTATACCGTTAGGCTTAGGGTTAGAGTGTTAGGGTTAAGTGTAAGGTTAGGTTTAGGGTAAGGCTTAGTTTTCGGATTAGGTTTAGTGTTAGGGTTAGCAATACTGTTAGTATTAGGGTTAGGGTTAGGGTTAGGTTTAGGGTTAGAGGGTTGGATGTTTAGATTTAGCTTATGGTTATGGTTAGGTTTAGAGGGTTGGGGTTAGTGTTAGGGTTAGGTTTAGAGGGTTAGGGTTGGTCTTAGGGTCAGGGTTATCATTAGGTTTAGAGGTTCGTTTTAGTGTTATGGTTAGTGTTAGGGTTACAGTTAGGGTTACAGGGTTAGAGTGTTAGGTTTCGTGTTCTGGTTCGGGTTTGGGGTAGAGGCTTAGGAATAGGATTAAAGTTAGAGTGTTAGTTTTAGGGTTAGGATTAGGTTCAGGGTTAGGGTTAGCTTTAGAATTTTCGAGGGTTAGGGTTCGGGTTAGTGTTAGGGATATGTTTAGCGTTAGAGGGTTATTTTTAGATTTATCGTTAGGGTTAGCGTTCACGTTAGAGGATTATAGTTCGACTTATGGTTGGAGGGTTAGGTTTAGGGTTCGGGTTTTGTTAAGGATTAGGGTTAGGGCTAGGGTTAGACGATTGGATGGTTAGTGTTAGGGTTATGGTTATGTATAGGGTTAGGTATAGAGTTAGAGTTACTATTACTGTTATGGTTAGGGTTAGAGGCTTAGGGATAGGGTTAATGTTAGAGTGTTAGTTTTAGGGTTAGGTTTAGTTTTAGGGTTAGGGTTAGGGTTAGAGTGTTAGAGGTTTAGTGTTTGGGTTAGTGTTAGGCATATGGTTAGCGTTAGAGGGTCATTGTTAGGATTAGGGTTAGGGTTAGGGTTCACGTTAGACGATTATGGTTAGACTTATTGTTAGAGGGTTAGGGTTAGGGTTCAGGTTAGGGTAAGGTTTAGGTTAAGGGTAAGGTTTAGGGTTAGGTTTAGGGTTAGCGTTAGGCTTAGGGTTAGGTTTAGGGCTAGGGTTAGACGATTGGAATGTTAGTGTTAGGGTTATGGTTATTGATAGGGTTAGGGTTAGAGTTAGAGTTACAATTACTGTTTGGGTTAGGGTTGAGGTTTGTGTTTGGGTTTAGTGTTAGTGTTAGTGTTAGGGCTAGGGCTAGGGTTAGTGTTAGGTCTTAGGGATACGGGTAGGGTTAGAGTTACAGTTAGGGTTAGATTTAGTGTTAGGCTTAAGTTAGGTTTAGGGTTAGAGTTAGTGTTAGAGTTAAGGTTAGGGTTAGAGGGTTGGATGTTTAGAGTTAGCTTATGGTTATGGTTATTTTTAGAGGGTTGGGGTTAGTGTTAGGGTTAGGTTTAGAGGGTTAGGTTTGGTCTTAGGGTCAGGGTTATCGTTAGGGTTAGAGGTTAGTTTTAGTGTTAGGATTAGTGTTAGGGTTATGGTTAGGGTTACAGGGTTAGAGTGATAGGTTCAGGGTTCTGGTTCGGGTTTGGGTTAGAGGCTTAGGAATAGGGTTAAGGTTAGAGTGTTAGTTTTAGTGTTAGGGTTAGGTTCAGGGTTAGGGATAGCTTTAGAGTGTTCGAGGTTTAGGGTTTCGGTTAGTGTTAGGGATATGGTTAGCATTAGAGGGTTATTGTGAGGATTATGTTTAGGGTTAGGGTTCACATTAGAGGATTATAGTTAGACTTATGGTTATAGGGTTAGGGTTAGGGTTCGGGTTAGGGTAAGGATTAGGGTTAGGGCTAGGGTTAGATGATTGGATGGTTAGTGTTAGGGCTATGGTTTTGGTTAAGGTTAGGGTTAGAGTTAGAGTTACACTTACTGTTAGGGTTAGGGTTAAGTTTTGTGTTAGGGTTTAGGGTTAGGGTTAGAGTTTTGGCTAGGGTTAGTGTTAGTGTTAGGGTTACGTTTAGCGTTGGAGTAAGTGTTATGTTTAGCGTTACTGTTTGGGTTAGGGTAAACGTTAGTATTAGGATTAGGTTTGGGTGACGGTTGAGTTTAGGGTTATGGTTAGGCTTTGGGTTAAGATTAGAGGGTAAGTGTTAGGGTTATGTTTAGAGAGTTAGAGGGTTAGGGTTGGGGTAAAGGTTAGGGTTAGAGTGTTATGGTTAGGGTTTGTGTTAGGGTTTGAGGGTTAGTATTAGTGTTAGGGATAGAGGTTCAGGGCTAGAGATAGGGTTAGGGTTAGCGTTATAGTTAGGGTTAGTTTTAGGGTTAGGCTTAGGGTTAGGGTTTAGGTTTAGGGTTAGGGTTAGTTTTAGTGTTACGGTTAGGATTAGGGTTGGTGTTAGGTTTAGGGTTAGGTTTAGGTTTAGCATTAGGGTTATTGTTAGTGCTAGGGTTAGAGCATTAGAGGGTTAAGGTTAGGAATAGGGTTAGGCATAGTGTTAGAGAGTTAGGGTTACGGTTAAGTTTATGCTTAGGGTAAGGCATAGGTTTCGAATTAGTCATAGTGTTAGGGTTAGCATTATGGTTAGTATTAGGGTTAGTTTTAGGGTTACGTTTAGGGTTAGAGCGATGGATTTTAGGGTCACGGTTATGGTTATGGTTAGGTTTAGAGGCGTGGGGTTAGCGTTACGGTTAGGTTTAGAGGGTTAGGGTTGGTCTTAGGGTCAGGGTTAGCATTAGGGTTAGAGGTTAGGTTTAGTGTTAGGGTTAGTTTTAGGGTTATGGTTAGGGTTAGAGGGTCAGAGTTTTAGGTTTAAGGTTTGGGTTAGGGTTAGGGGTAGAGGCTTAGGGATAGGGCTAGTGTTAGAGTGTTAGTTTAGGGTTAGGGTTAGGTTTAGAAGGTTAGAGGGTTAGGGTTCCAGTTACTGTTACGGATATGGTTGGCACTAGAGGGTTATTGTTAGGATTAGGGTTAGGGTAAGTGTTCACGTTAGAGGATTGTAGTTAGACTTATCGTTAGAGGGTTAGGGTTAGGGTTCGGGTTAGGGTAAGGTTTAGGGTTACGGCTAGGGTTAGACGATTGGATGGTTAGTGTTAGAGTTATGGTTATGGATAGGGTTAGGGTTAGAGTTAGAGTTACAATTACTGTTAGGATTAGGGTTAAGGTTTGTGTTAGGGTTTAGGTTTAGGGTTAGTGTTAGGGCTAAGGTTAGTGTTAGGTGTTAGGGTTAGGGTTAGAGTTACAGAGAGAGTTACATTTAGTTTTATGGTTAGGTTAGGTTTAGGGTTAGGGTTGGGGTAATAGTAAGGTTGAGGTTAAGGGTTAGGTTCAGGGTTAGCCTGAGAGTTGGGGTTAGGTTTGGGGTTACATTTAGGGTGACAGTGTTAGGGTTAGGCTTATGTTTATGGTGAGGTTTATAGTTAGGGTTAGGGTTAGGTTTAGAGTTACGGTTAGTGTTAGTGTTAGGGTTAGGTTTATGGTTAGGGTTGGGGTTAGTGTTAGTGTTAGGGTTAGAGTTTTAGAGGGTTAGGTTTAGGGATAGGGTTAGGCTTAGTGTTACAGGGTTAGGGTTAGTGTTAGGGTTAGGTTTAGGGTTAGGTTTAGGGTTAGAGTTAGGGTTACTGTTAGATTTAGGGTTAGCGCATAGAGGGTTAGGTTTAGGGATAGGGTTAGGATTAGAGTTAGAGGGTTAAGGTTAGTGTTGGGGTTAGCATTAGATTTAGGGTTAGGGCTAGGTTTAGTGTTAGTGTTAGTGTTAGAGTGTTACAGGGTTGGGTTCGGGTTAGTATTAGGGATATGGTTAGCATTAGAGTGTTATTGTTTTGATTAGGGTTAGGTTTAGGGTTCATGTTAGAGAATTATAGTTAGAGTTAAGGTTAGAGGGTTAGGGTTGGGTTCAGGTTAGGGAATGGTTTAGGGTTAGGGCTAGCATTAGACGATTGGATGCTTAGTGTTAGGGTTATGGTTATGGATAGGGTGAGGTTTAGAATTAGGGTTACTGTTAAAGTTAGGATTAAGGTTTGTGTTACGGTTTAGTGTTAGGTTTAATGTTAGGGCTTGGGTTAGTGTTAGGTGTTAGGGTGAGCGTTAGAGTTACAGTTAGGGTTAGATATAGTGTAAGGATTAGATTAGGTTTAGGGTTAGGGTTGTGGTAAAGGTAAGGTTTAGATTAAGGTTTAGGTTTAGGTTTAGGGTGAGGGTTAGGGTTAGGTTTGCGTTTATGTTTAGGGTGAGAGTGTTGGGCTTAGGGTTATGGTTAGGTTTAGTTTTATGTTTAGTGTTAGTGTTAGTGTTAGGGTTAGGGTTAGGGTTAGAGTAAGTGTTAGTTTTAGGGTAACAGTTAGGGTTAGGATTAGGTTGGGTGACGGTTGGGTTTAGGGTTATGGTTAGGCTTAGGGTTAGGATTAGGGGGTAAGTGTAAGGGTAATATTTAGAGACTTTGAAGCTTAGGGTTAGGGTTAGGATTAACATTAGTGTTAGATGGTTACAGTTAGGGTTAGTGTTAGGGTTTGAGGGTTAGTATTAGTGTTAGGGTTATAGGGCTAGGGGTAGGGATAGGGTTAGGGTTAGGGTTAGAGTTAGGGTTAATTTTAGGGTTAGGGTTAGCGTTAGTGTTAGGGTTAGGGTTTAGGTTTAGAGTAAGGGTTAGTGTTAGTTGTAGGTTTAGGGTTACGGTTAGGGTTAGTGTTAGGGTTAGTGTTAGGTTTAGGTTTAGGGTTAGGGTTAGTTTTAGTTTTAGTGTTATTTTAAGAGCGTTAGAGGGTTAGGGTTAGGTATACCGTTAGGCTTAGGGTTAGAGTGTTAGGGTTAAGTGTAAGGTTAGGTTTAGGGTAAGGCTTAGTTTTCGGATTAGGTTTAGTGTTAGGGTTAGCAATACTGTTAGTATTAGGGTTAGGGTTAGGGTTAGGTTTAGGGTTAGAGGGTTGGATGTTTAGATTTAGCTTATGGTTATGGTTAGGTTTAGAGGGTTGGGGTTAGTGTTAGGGTTAGGTTTAGAGGGTTAGGGTTGGTCTTAGGGTCAGGGTTATCATTAGGTTTAGAGGTTCGTTTTAGTGTTATGGTTAGTGTTAGGGTTACAGTTAGGGTTACAGGGTTAGAGTGTTAGGTTTCGGGTTCTGGTTCGGGTTTGGGGTAGAGGCTTAGGAATAGGGTTAAAGTTAGAGTGTTAGTTTTAGGGTTAGGATTAGGTTCAGGGTTAGGGTTAGCTTTAGAATTTTCGAGGGTTAGGGTTCGGGTTAGTGTTAGGGATATGTTTAGCGTTAGAGGGTTATTTTTAGATTTATCGTTAGGGTTAGCGTTCACGTTAGAGGATTATAGTTTGACTTATGGTTGGAGGGTTAGGTTTAGGGTTCGGGTTTTGTTAAGGATTAGGGTTAGGGCTAGGGTTAGACGATTGGATGGTTAGTGTTAGGGTTATGGTTATGTATAGGGTTAGGTATAGAGTTAGAGTTACTATTACTGTTATGGTTAGGGTTAGAGGCTTAGGGATAGGGTTAATGTTAGAGTGTTAGTTTTAGGGTTAGGTTTAGTTTTAGGGTTAGGGTTAGGGTTAGAGTGTTAGAGGTTTAGTGTTTGGGTTAGTGTTAGGCATATGGTTAGCGTTAGAGGGTCATTGTTAGGATTAGGGTTAGGGTTAGGGTTCACGTTAGACGATTATGGTTATACTTATTGTTAGAGGGTTAGGGTTAGGGTTCAGGTTAGGGTAAGGTTTAGGTTAAGGGTAAGGTTTAGGGTTAGGTTTAGGGTTAGCGTTAGGCTTAGGGTTAGGTTTAGGGCTAGGGTTAGACGATTGGAATGTTAGTGTTAGGGTTATGGTTATTGATAGGGTTAGGGTTAGAGTTAGAGTTACAATTACTGTTTGGGTTAGGGTTGAGGTTTGTGTTTGGGTTTAGTGTAAGTGTTAGTGTTAGGGCTAGGGCTAGGGTTAGTGTTAGGTGTTAGGGATACGGGTAGGGTTAGAGTTACAGTTAGGGTTAGATTTAGTGTTAGGCTTAAGTTAGGTTTAGGGTTAGAGTTAGTGTTAGAGTTAAGGTTAGGGTTAGAGGGTTGGATGTTTAGAGTTAGCTAATGGTTATGGTTATTTTTAGAGGGTTGGGGTTAGTGTTAGGGTTAGGTTTAGAGGGTTAGGTTTGGTCTTAGGGTCAGGGTTATCGTTAGGGTTAGAGGTTAGTTTTAGTGTTAGGATTAGTGTTAGGGTTATGGTTAGGGTTACAGGGTTAGAGTGATAGGTTCAGGGTTCTGGTTCGGGTTTGGGTTAGAGGCTTAGGAATAGGGTTAAGGTTAGAGTGTTAGTTTTAGTGTTAGGGTTAGGTTCAGGGTTAGGGATAGCTTTAGAGTGTTCGAGGTTTAGGGTTTCGGTTAGTGTTAGGGATATGGTTAGCATTAGAGGGTTATTGTGAGGATTATGTTTAGGGTTAGGGTTCACATTAGAGGATTATAGTTAGACTTATGGTTATAGGGTTAGGGTTAGGGTTCGGGTTAGGGTAAGGATTAGGGTTAGGGCTAGGGTTAGATGATTGGATGGTTAGTGTTAGGGTTATGGTTTTGGTTAAGGTTAGGGTTAGAGTTAGAGTTACACTTACTGTTAGGGTTAGGGTTAAGTTTTGTGTTAGGGTTTAGGGTTAGGGTTAGAGTTTTGGCTAGGGTTAGTGTTAGTGTTAGGGTTACGTTTAGCGTTAGAGTAAGTGTTATGTTTAGCGTTACTGTTTGGGTTAGGGTAAACGTTAGTATTAGGATTAGGTTTGGGTGACGGTTGAGTTTAGGGTTATGGTTAGGCTTTGGGTTAAGATTAGAGGGTAAGTGTTAGGGTTATGTTTAGAGAGTTAGAGGGTTAGGGTTGGGGTAAAGGTTAGGGTTAGAGTGTTATGGTTAGGGTTTGTGTTAGGGTTTGAGGGTTAGTATTAGTGTTAGGGATAGAGGTTCAGGGCTAGAGATAGGGTTAGGGTTAGCGTTATAGTTAGGGTTAGTTTTAGGGTTAGGCTTAGGGTTAGGGTTTAGGTTTAGGGTTAGGGTTAGTTTTAGTGTTACGGTTAGGATTAGGGTTGGTGTTAGGTTTAGGGTTAGGTTTAGGTTTAGCGTTAGGGTTATTGTTAGTGCTAGGGTTAGAGCATTAGAGGGTTAAGGTTAGGAATAGGGTTAGGCATAGTGTTAGAGAGTTAGGGTTACGGTTAAGTTTATGCTTAGGGTAAGGCATAGGTTTCGAATTAGTCATAGTGTTAGGGTTAGCATTATGGTTAGTATTAGGGTTAGTTTTAGGGTTACGTTTAGGGTTAGAGCGATGGATTTTAGGGTCACGGTTATGGTTATGGTTAGGTTTAGAGGCGTGGGGTTAGCGTTACGGTTAGGTTTAGAGGGTTAGGGTTGGTCTTAGGGTCAGGGTTAGCATTAGGGTTAGAGGTTAGGTTTAGTGTTAGGGTTAGTTTTAGGGTTATGGTTAGGGTTAGAGGGTCAGAGTTTTAGGTTTAAGGTTTGGGTTAGGGTTAGGGGTAGAGGCTTAGGGATAGGGCTAGTGTTAGAGTGTTAGTTTAGGGTTAGGGTTAGGTTTAGAAGGTTAGAGGTTTAGGGTTCCAGTTACTGTTACGGATATGGTTGGCACTAGAGGGTTATTGTTAGGATTAGGGTTAGGGTAAGTGTTCACGTTAGAGGATTGTAGTTAGACTTATCGTTAGAGGGTTAGGGTTAGGGTTCAGGTTAGGGTAAGGTTTAGTGTTACGGCTAGGGTTAGACGATTGGATGGTTAGTGTTAGGGTTATGGTTATGGATAGGGTTAGGGTTAGAGTTAGAGTTACAATTACTGTTAGGATTAGGGTTAAGGTTTGTGTTAGGGTTTAGGGTTAGTGTTAGTGTTAGCGCTAGGGTTAGTGTTAGGTGTTAGGGTTAGGGTTAGAGTTACAGAGAAGGTTAGATTTAGTGTTAGGGTTAAGTTAGGTATAGGGTTAGGGTTGGGGTAATTGTAAGGTTGAGGTTAAGGGTTAGGTTCAGGGTTAGCCTGAGAGTTGGGATTAGGTTTGGGGTTACATTTAGGGTGACAGTGTTAGGGTTAGGGTTATGTTTATGGTGAGGTTTATGGTTAGGGTTAGGGTTAGGGTTAGAGTTACGGTTAGGGTTAGTATTGGGGTTAGGTTTATGGTTAGGGTTAGTGTTAGTGTTAGGGTTAGAGTTTTAGAGGGTTAGGTTTAGGGATGGGGTTAGGCTTAGTGTTACAGGGTTAGGGTTAGTGTTAGGGTTAGGTTTAGGGTTAGGTTTAGGGTTAGGGTTAGGGTTACTGTTAGATTTAGGGTTAGCGCATAGAGGGTTAGATTTAGGGATAGGGTTAGGATTAGAGTTAGAGGGTTAAGGTTAGTGTTGGGGTTAGCGTTAGGTTTAGGGTTAGGGCTAGGTTTAGTGTTAGTGTTAGTGTTAGAGTGTTACAGGGTTGGGTTCGGGTTAGTATTAGGGATATGGTTAGCATTAGAGTGTTATTGTTTTGATTAGGGTTAGGTTTAGGGTTCATGTTAGAGAATTATAGTTAGAGTTAAGGTTAGAGGGTTAGGGTTGGGTTCAGGTTAGGGAATGGTTTAGGGTTAGGGCTAGCATTAGACGATTGGATGGTTAGTGTTAGGGTTATGGTTATGGATGGGGTTAGGTTTAGAGTTAGGGTTACTGTTACTGTTCCGTTTAGGGTTAAGGTTTGTGTTAGGGTTTAGTGTTAGTGTTAGTGTTAGGGCTAGGGTTAGTGTTGGGTGTTAGAGTTAGGGTTAGAGTTACAGGTAGCGTTAGATTTATTGTTAGGGTTAGGTTAGGTTTAGGGTTAAGGTTAGGGTTGGGGTAAGTGTGAGGTTTAGGTTTAGAGTTAGTTTTAGGGTTAGCCTGAGAGTTGGAGTTAGGTTTGGGGTTACCTTTGGGGTGAGAGTGTTAGTGTTAGGGTTATGGTTATGGTGAGGTTTATTGTTAGGGTTAGGGTTAGGGTTACGGTTAGGGTTAGTGTTAGGGTTAAGGTTAGGTTTATGGTTAGGGTTAGGGTTAGGGTTAGTGTTAGTGTTAGGGTTAGAGTGTTACAGGGTTAGGGTTAGGGTTGGGATAGGCTTAGGGTTAGAGGGTTAGTGTTAGGGTTAAGGTTAGGTTCAGGGTAATGCTTAGGTTTAGGATTATGTTTACTGTTAGGGTTAGCGTAATGGTTAGTATTAGGGTTAGGGTTAGGGTTAGATTTAGGGTTAGAGGTTTGGATGTTTATTGTTAGGGTTATGGTTATGTTTAGGCTTAGAGGGTTGGGGTTAGCGTTAGGGTTAGGTTTAGAGGGTTAGGGTTGGTCTTAGGTTCAGGGTTAGCATTAGGGTTAGAGGTTAGTTTTAGTGTTAGGGTTAATGTTAGGGTTATGGTTAGGGTTAGAGGGTTAGAGTGTTAGGTTTAGGGTTCGGGTTGGGGTTAGGGTTAGAGTCTTAGGGAAAGGGTTAGGGTTACCGTGTTAGTTTTAGGTTTGGATTTAGGTTTAGGGTTATGGTTAGGTTTATAGGGTTAGAGGGTTAGGGTTCAGGTTAGTGTTAGGGATATGGTTAGCATTAGAGGGTTATTGTTAGGATTACAGTTAGGGTTAAAGTTCACGTTAGAGGATTATATTTAGACTCATGTTTAGAGGCTTAGGTTTAGGGTTCGGATTAGGCTAAGGATTAGGGTTAGGGCTAGGGTTAGACAATTGGATGGTTAGTGTTAGGGTTATGGTTATGGATAGGGTGAGGGTTAGAATTAGGGTTACTGTTAAAGTTAGGATTAAGGTTTGTGTTACGGTTTAGTGTTAGGGTTAATGTTAGGGCTAGGGTTAGTGTTAGATGTTAGGGTGAGCATTAGAGTTACAGCTAGGGTTAGATATAGTGTTAGGATTAGATTAGGTTTAGGGTTAGGGTTGTGGTAAAGGTAAGGTTTAGATTAAGGTTTAGGGTTAGGTTTAGGGTGAGAGTTAGGTTTGCGTTTATGTTTAGGGTGAGAGTGTTGGGCTTATGGTTATGGTTAGGTTTAGTTTTATGGTTAGTGTTAGTGTTAGGGTTAGGGTTAGGGTTAGGGTTAGAGTAAGTGTTAGGTTTAGGGTAACAGTTAGGGTTAGGATTAGGTTGGGTGACGGTTGGGTTTAGGGTTATGGTTAGGCTAAGGTTTAGGATTAGGGGGTAAGTGTAAGGGTAATGTTTAGAGACTTGGAAGGTTAGGGTTAGGGTTAGGATTAACATTAGTGTCAGATGGTTACAGTTAGGGTTAGTGTTAGGGTTTGAGTGTTAGTATTAGTGTTAGGGTTATAGGGGTAGGGCTAGGGATAGGGTTAGGGTTAGGGTTAGAGTTAGGGTTAATTTTAGGGTTAGGGTTTGCGTTAGTGTTAGGGTTAGGGTTTAGGGTTAGGGTAAGGGTTAGGGTTAGTTATAGGTTTAGGGTTACAGTTAGGGTTAGTGTTAGGTTAGTGTTAGGTTTAGGTTTAGGGTTAGGGTTAGTTTTAGTTTTAGTGTTAGGTTTAGAGCGTTAGAGGGTTAGGGTTCGGTATAGCGTTAGGCTTAGGGTTAGATTGTTAGGGTTAGGTTTAAGGTTAGGTTTAGGGTAAGGCTTAGGTTTCGGATTAGTTTTAGTGTTAGGATTAGCATTACGGTTAGTATTAGGGTTAGGGTTAGTGTTAGATTTAGGGTTAGAGGGTTGGATGTTTAGATTTAGCTTATGGTTATGGTTAGGTTTAGAGGGTTGGGGTTAGTGTTAGGGTTAGGTTTAGAGGGTTAGGGTTGGTCTTAGGGTCAGGGTTATCATTAGGGTTAGAGGTTCGTTTTAGTGTTATGGTTAGTGTTAGGGTTATGGTTAGGGTTAGAGGGTTAGAGTGTTAGGTTTCGGGTTCTGGTTCGGGTTTGGGTTAGAGGCTTAAGAATAGGGTTAAGGTTAGAGTGTTAGTTTCAGGTTTAGGGTTACATTCAGGGTTAGGGTTACCTTTAGAATGTTCGAGGATTAGGGTTCCGGTTAGTGTTAGGGATATGGTTAGCATTAGAGGGTTATTGTTAGATTTATCGTTAGGGTTAGGGTTCACGTTAGAGGATTATAGTTAGACTTATGGTTGGAGGGTTAGGGTTAGGGTTCGGGTTTGGTTAAGGATTAGGGTTAGGGCTAGGGTTAGACGTTTGGATGGTTAGTGTTAGGGTTATGGTTATGTATAGGTTTAGGTTTAGAGTTAGAGTTACTGTTACTGTTAGGGTTAGGGTTAGAGCCTTAGGGATAGGGTTAGTGTTACAGTGTTAGTTTTAGGGTTAGGTTTAGTTTTAGGGTTAGGGTTAGGGTTAGAGGGTTAGAGGGTTAGTGTTCGGGTTAGTGTTAGGCATATGGTTAGCGTTAGAGGATTGTTGTTAGGATTAGGGTTAGGGGTAGGGTTCACGTTAGAAGATTATGGTTAGACTTATTGTTAGAGGGTTAGGGTTAGGGTTCAGGTTAGGGTAAGGTTTAGGTTAAGGGTAAGGTTTAGGGTTAGGTTTAGGGTTAGCGTTAGTCTTAGGGTTAGGTTTAGGGCTAGGGTTAGACGATTGGAATGTTAGTGTTAGGGTTATGGTTATGGATAGGGTTAGGGTTAGAGTTAGAGTTACAATTACTGTTTGGGTTAGGGTTGAGGTTTGTGTTTGGCTTAGTGTTAGTGTTAGTGTTAGGGCTAGGGTTAGTGTTAGGTGTTAGGGATACGGGTAGGGATAGAGTTACAGTTAGGGTTAGATTTAGTGTTACGCTTAAGTTAGGTTTAGGGTTAGGGTTAGGGTTAGAGGGTTGGATGTTTAGAGTTAGCTTATGGTTATGGTTATTTTTAGAGGGTTGGGGTTAGTGTTAGGGTTAGGTTTAGAGGGTTGGGTTTGGTCTTAGGGTCAGGGTTATCGTTAGGGTTAGAGGTTAGTTTCAGTGTTAGGGTTAGTGTTTAGGTTATGATTAGGGTTACAGGGTTAGAGTGATAGATTTAGGGTTCTGGTTCGGGTTTGGGTTAGAGGCTTAGGAATAGGTTTAAGGTTAGAGTGTTAGTTTTAGTGTTAGGGTTAGGTTCAGGGTTAGGGATAGCTTTAGAGTGTTCGAGGTTTAGGGTTTGCGTTAGTGTTAGGGATATGGTTAGCATTAGAGGGTTATTGTGAGGATTATGTTTAGGGTTAGGGTTCACATTAGAGGATTATAGTTAGATTTATGGTAATAGGGTTAGGGTTAGGGTTCGGGTTAGGGTAAGGATTAGGGTTAGGGCTAGGGTTAGATGATTGGATGGTTAGTGTTAGGGTTATGGTTATGGTTAAGGTTAGGGTTAGAGTTAGAGTTACACTTACTGTTAGGTTTAGGGTTAAGGTTTGTGTTAGGGTTTAGGATTAGGGTTAGAGTTAGGCCTAGGGTTAGTGTTAGTGTTAGGGTTAGGTTTAGCGTTAGAGTAAGTGTTATGTTTAGGGTTACTGTTTGGGTTAGGGTAAAGGTTAGGATTAGGATTAGATTTGGGTGACGGTTGAGTTTAGGGTTATGGTTAGGCTTTGGGTTAGGATTAGAGAGTAAGTGTTAGGGTTATGTTTAGAGAGTTAGAGGGTAAGGGTTGGGGTAAAGTTTAGGGTTAGAGTGTTATGGTTAGGGTTAGTGTAACGGTTTGAGGGTTAGTATTAGTGTTAGGGATAGAGGGTCAGGGCTAGAGATAATGTTAGGGTTAGCATTAGAGTTACGGTTAGTTTTAGGGTTAGGGTTAGGGTTAGGGTTTAGGTTTAGGGTTACGGTTAGTTTTAGTGTTATGGTTAGGATTAGGGTTAGTGTTAGGTTCAGGGTTAGGTTTAGGTTTAGGGTTAGGGTTATTGTTAGTGTTAGGGTTAGAGCATTAGAGGGTTAAGGTTAGGAATAGGGTTAGGCATAGTGTTAGAGAGTTAGGGTTAGGGTTCATTTTATGCTTAGGTTAAGGCATAGGTTTAGAATTAGCGATAGTGTTAGGGTTAGCATTATGGTTAGTATTAGGGTTAGTTTTAGGGTTACGTTTAGGGTTAGAGCGATGGATTTTAGGGTCAGGGTTATTGTTATGGTTAGGTTTAGAGGCGTGGGGTTAGCGTTACGGTTAGGTTTAGAGGGTTAGGGTTGGTTTTAGGGTCAGGGTTAGCATTAGGGTTAGAGGTTAGGTTTAGTGTTAGGGTTAGTGTTAGGGTTATGGTTAGGGTTAGAGGGTCAGAGTTTTAGGTTTAAGGTTTGGGTTAGGGTTAGGGGTAGAGGCTTAGGGATAGGGCTAGTGTTAGAGTGTTAGTTTAGTGTTAGGGTTAGGTTTAGAGGGTTAGAGGGTTAGGGTTCCAGTTACTGTTAGGGATATGGTTGGCACTAGAGGGTTATTGTTAGGATTAGGTTTAGGGTAAGTGTAAACGTTAGAGGATTGTAGTTAGACTTATCGTTAGAGGGTTAGGGTTAGGGTTCGGGTTAGGGTAAGGTTTAGGGTTATGGCTAGGGTTAGACGATTGGATGGTTAGTGTTAGAGTTATGGTTATGGATAGGGTTAGGGTTAGAGTTAGAGTTACAATTACTGTTAGGATTAGGGTTAAGGTTTGTGTTAGGGTTTAGGGTTAGGGTTAGTGTTAGGGCTAGGGTAGTGATAGGTGTTAGGGTTAGGTTTAGAGTTACAGAGAGGGTTAGATTTAGTGTTCGGGTTAGGTTAAGTTTAGGGTTAGGGTTGGGGTAAGTGTAAGGTTGAGGTTAAGGGTTAGGTTCAGGGTTAGCCTGAGAGTAGGGGTTAGGTTCGGGGTTACCTTTAGGGTGAGAGTTTTAGGGTTAGGGTTATGTTTATGGTGAGGTTTATGGTTAGGGTTAGGGTTAGGGATAGAGTTACGGTTACTGTTAGTGTTAGGGTTAGATTTATGGTTAGGGTTAGGGTTAGTGTTAGTGTTAGGGATAGAGTTTTAGAGGGTTAGGTTTAGGGATAGGGTTAGGCTTAGTGTTACAGGGTTAGGGTTAGTGTTAGGGTTAGGTTTAGGGTTAGGTTTAGGATTAGGGTTAGGGTTACTGTTAGATTTAGGGTTAGCGCATAGAGGGTTAGGTTTAGGGATAGGGTTAGGATTAGATTTAGAGGGTTAAGGTTAGTGTTGGGTTTAGCGTTAGATTTAGGGTTAGGGCTAGGTTTAGTGTTAGTGTTAGTGTTAGTGTTAGAGTGTTACAGGGTTGGGTTCGGGTTAGTATTAGGAATATGGTTAGCATTAGAGTGTTATTGTTTTGATTAGGGTTAGGTTTAGGGTTCATGTTAGAGAATTATAGTTAGAGTTAAGGTTAGAGGGTTAGGGTTGGGTTCAGGTTAGGGAATGGTTTAGGGTTAGGGCTAGCATTAAACGATTGGATGGTTAGTGTTAGGGTTATGGTTATGGATAGGGTGAGGTTTAGAATTAGGGTTACTGTTAAAGTTAGGATTAAGGTTTGTGTTACGGTTTAGTGTTAGGGTTAATGTTAGGGCTTGGGTTAGTGTTAGGTGTTAGGGTGAGCGTTAGAGTTACATTTAGGGTTAGATATAGTGTTAGGATTAGATTAGGTTTAGGGTTAGGGTTGTGGTAAAGGTAAGGTTTAGATTAAGGTTTAGGTTTAGGTTTAGGGTGAGGGTTAGGGTTAGGTTTGCGTTTATGTTTAGGGTGAGAGTGTTGGACTTGGGGTTATGGTTAGTTTTAGTTTTATGTTTAGTGTTAGTGTTAGTGTTAGGGTTAGGGTTAGGGTTAGAGTAAGTGTTAGTTTTAGGGTAACAGTTAGGGTTAGGATTAGGTTGGGTGACGGTTGGGTTTAGGGTTATGGTTAGGCTTAGGGTTAGGATTAGGGGGTAAATGTAAGGGTAATATTTAGAGACTTTGAAGGTTAGGGTTAGGGTTAGGATTAACATTAGTGTTAGATGGTTACAGTTAGGGTTAGTGTTAGGGTTTGAGGGTTAGTATTAGTGTTAGGGTTTTAGGGTTAGGGGTAGGGATAGGGTTAGGGTTAGGGTTAGAGTTAGGGTTAATTTTAGGGTTAGGGTTAGCGTTAGTGTTAGGGTTAGGGTTTAGGTTTAGAGTAAGGGTTAGGGTTAGTTGTAGGTTTAGGGTTACGGTTAGGGTTAGTGTTAGGGTTAGTGTTAGGTTTAGGTTTAGGGTTAGGGTTAGTTTTAGTTTTAGTGCTATTTTAAGAGCGTTAGAGTGTTAGGGTTAGGTATAGCGTTAGGCTTAGGCTTAGAGTGTTAGGGTTAAGTGTAAGGTTAGGTTTAGGGTAAGGCTTAGTTTTCGGATTAGGTTTAGTGTTAGGGTTAGCAATACTGTTAGTATTAGGGTTAGGGTTAGAGTTAGGTTTAGGGTTAGAGGGTTGGATGTTTAGATTTAGCTTATGGTTATGGTTAGGTTTAGAGGGTTGGGGTTAGTGTTAGGGTTAGGTTTAGAGGGTTAGGGTTGGTCTTAGGGTCAGGGTTATCATTTGGTTTAGAGGTTCGTTTTAGTGTTATGGTTAGTGTTAGGGTTACAGTTAGGGTTACAGGGTTAGAGTGTTAGGTTTCGGGTTCTGGTTCGGGTTTGGGGTAGAGGCTTAGGAATAGGGTTAAAGTTAGAGTGTTAGTTTTAGGGTTAGGATTAGGTTCAGGGTTAGGGTTAGCTTTAGAATTTTCGAGGGTTAGGGTTCGGGTTAGTGTTAGGGATATGTTTAGCGTTAGAGGGTTATTTTTAGATTTATCGTTAGGGTTAGCGTTCACGTTAGAGGATTATAGTTCGACTTATGGTTGGAGGGTTAGGTTTAGGGTTCGGGTTTTGTTAAGGATTAGGGTTAGGGCTAGGGTTAGACGATTGGATGGTTAGTGTTAGGGTTATGGTTATGTATAGGGTTAGGTATAGAGTTAGAGTTACTGCTACTGTTATGGTTAGGGTTAGAGGCTTAGGGATAGGGTTAATGTTAGAGTGTTAGTTTTAGGGTTAGTTTTATTTTTAGGGTTAGGGTTAGGGTTAGAGTGTTAGAAGTTTAGTGTTTGGGTTAGTGTTAGGCATATGGTTAGCGTTAGAGGGTTATTGTTAGGATTAGGGTTAGGGTTCACGTTAGAAGATTATGGTTAGACTTATTGTTAGAGGGTTAGGGTTAGGGTTCAGGTTAGGGTAAGGTTTAGGTTAAGGGTAAGGTTTAGGGTTAGGTTTAGGGTTATGGTTAGGGTTAGAGGGTTAGAGTGTTAGGTTTACGGTTCGGGTTGGGGTTAGGGTTAGAGTCTTAAGGAAAGTGTTAGGGTTTCAGTGTTAGTTTTAGGGTTGGATTTAGGTTTAGGGTTATGGTTAGGTTTATAGGGTTAGATGGTTAGGATTCGGGTTAGTGTTAGGGATATGGTTAGCATTAGAGGGTTATTGTTAGGATTACGGTTAGGGTTAGGGGTCACGTTAGAGGATTATATTTAGACTTATGGTTATAGGGTTAGGGTTAGTGTTCGGGTTAGGGCTAGGGTTAGATGATTGGATGGTTAGTGTTAGGGTTATGGTTATGGTTAAGGTTAGGGTTATAGTTAGAGTTACACTTACTGTTAGGGTTAGGGTTAAGGTTTGTGTTAGGGTTTAGGATTAGGGTTAGAGTTAGGCCTAGGGTTAGTGTTAGTGTTAGGGTTAGGTTTAGCGTTAGAGTAAGTGTTATGTTTAGGGTTACTGTTTGGGTTAGGGTAAAGGTTAGGATTAGGATTAGATTTGGGTGACGGTTGAGTTTAGGGTTATGGTTAGGCTTTGGGTTAGGATTAGAGGGTAAGTGTTAGGGTTATGTTTAGAGAGTTAGAGGGTTAGGGTTGGGGTAAAGGTTAGGGTTAGAGTGTTATGGTTAGGGTAAGTGTAACGGTTTGAGGGTTAGTATTAGTGTTAGGGATAGAGGGTCAGGGCTAGAGATAGGGTTAGGGTTAGCATTAGAGTTACGGTTAGTTTTAGGGTTAGGGTTAGGGTTAGGGTTTAGGTTTAGGGTTACGGTTAGTTTTAGTGTTATGGTTAGGATTAGGGTTAGCGTTAGGTTCAGGGTTGGGTTTAGGTTTAGGGTTAGTGTTATTGTTAGTGTTAGGGTTAGAGCATTAGAGGGTTAAGGTTAGGAATAGGGTTAGGCATAGTGTTAGAGAGTTAGGGTTAGGGTTAAGTTTATGCTTAGGGTAAGGCATAGGTTTAGAATTAGTCATAGGGTTAGGGTTAGCATTATGGTTAGTATTAGGGTTAGTTTTAGGGTTACGTTTAGGGTTAGAGCGATGGATTTTAGGGTCAGGGTTATTGTTATGGTTAGGTTTAGAGGCGTGGGGTTAGCGTTATGGTTAGGTTTAGAGGGTTAGGGTTGGTCTTAGGGTCAGGGTTAGCATTAGGGTTAGAGGTTAGGTTTAGTGTTAGGGTTAGTTTTAGGGTTATGGTTAGGGTTAGAGGGTCAGAGTTTTAGGTTTAAGGTTTGGGTTAGGGTTAGGGGTAGAGGCTTAGGGAAAGGGCTAGTATTAGAGTGTTAGTTTAGGGTTAGGGTTAGGTTTAGAGGGTTAGAGGCTTAGGGTTCCGGTTAGTGTTAGGGATATGGTTGGCACTAGAGGGTTATTGTTAGGATTAGGGTTAGGGTAAGTGTAAACGTTAGAGGATTGTAGTTAGACTTATCGTTAGAGGGTTAGGGTTAGGGTTCGGGTTAGGGTAAGGTTTAGGGTTACGGCTAGGGTTAGACGATTGGATGGTTAGTGTTAGAGTTATGGTTATGGATAGGGTTAGGGTTAGAGTTAGAGTTACAATTACTGTTAGGATTAGGGTTAAGGTTTGTGTTAGGGTTTAGGGTTAGGGTTAGTGTTAGGGCTAAGGTTAGTGTTAGGTGTTAGGGTTAGGGTTAGAGTTACAGAGAGAGTTACATTTAGTTTTAGGGTTAGGTTAGGTTTAGGGTTAGGGTTGGGGTAATTGTAAGGTTGAGGTTAAGGGTTAGGTTCAGGGTTAGCCTGAGAGTTGGGGTTAGGTTTGGGGTTACATTTAGGGTGACAGTGTTAGGGTTAGGCTTATGTTTATGGTGAGGTTTATGGTTAGGGTTAGGGTTAGGTTTAGAGTTACGGTTAGTGTTAGTGTTAGGGTTAGGTTTATGGTTAGGGTTAGGGTTAGAGTTTTAGAGGGTTAGGTTTAGGGATAGGGTTAGGCTTAGTGTTACAGGGTTAGGGTTAGTGTTAGGGTTAGGTTTAGGGTTAGGTTTAGGGTTAGGGTTAGGGTTACTGTTAGATTTAGGGTTAGCGCATAGAGGGTTAGGTTTAGGGATAGGGTTAGGATTAGAGTTAGAGGGTTAAGGTTAGTGTTAGTGTTGGGGTTAGCGTTAGTTTTAGGGTTAGGGCTAGGTTTAGTGTTAGTGTTAGTGTTAGAGTGTTACAGGGTTGGGTTCGGGTTAGTATTAGGGATATGGTTAGCATTAGAGTGTTATTGTTTTGATTAGGGTTAGGTTTAGGGTTCATGTTAGAGAATTATAGTTAGAGTTAAGGTTAGAGGGTTAGGGTTGGGTTCAGGTTAGGGAATGGTTTAGGGTTAGGGCTAGCATTAGACGTTTGGATGGTTAGTGTTAGGGTTATGGTTATGGATAGGGTGAGGGTTAGAATTAGGGTTACTGTTAAAGTTAGGATTAAGGTTTGTGTTACGGTTTAGTGTTAGGGTTAATGTTAGGGCTAGGGTTAGTGTTAGGTGTTAGGGTGAGCGTTAGAGTTACATTTAGGGTTAGATATAGTCTTAGGATTAGATTAGGTTTAGGGTTAGGGTTGTGGTAAAGGTAAGATTTAGATTAAGGTTTAGGTTTAGGTTTAGGTTTAGGGTGAGGGCTAGGGTTAGGTTTGCGTTTATGTTTAGGGTGAGAGTGTTGGGCTTAGGGTTATGGTTAGGTTTAGTTTTATGTTTAGTGTTAGTGTTAGTGTTAGGGTTAGGGTTAGGGTTAGAGTAAGTATTAGTTTTAGGGTAACAGGGTTAGGATTAGGTTGGGTGACGGTTTGGTTTAGGGTTATGGTTAGGCTTAGGGTTAGGATAAGGGGGTAAGTGTAAGGGTAATATTTAGAGACTTTGAAGGTTAGGGTTAGGGTTAGGATTAACATTAGTGTTAGATGGTTACAGTTAGGGTTAGTGTTAGGGTTTGAGGGTTAGTATTAGTGTTAGGGTTATAGGGTTAGGGCTAGGGATAGGGTTAGGGTTAGGGTTAGAGTTAGGGTTAATTTTAGGGTATGGGTTAGCGTTAGTGTTAGGGTTAGGCTTTAGGGTTAGAGTAAGGGTTAGGGTTAGTTGTAGGTTTAGGGTTACGGTTAGGGTTAGTGTTAGGGTTAGTGTTAGGTTTAGGTTTAGGGTTAGGGTTAGTTTTAGTTTTAGTGTTATTTTAAGAGCGTTAGAGGGTTAGGGTTAGGTATACCGTTAGGCTTAGGGTTAGAGTGTTAGGGTTAAGTGTAAGGTTAGGTTTAGGGTAAGGCTTAGTTTTCGGATTAGGTTTAGTGTTAGGGTTAGCAATACTGTTAGTATTAGGGTTAGGGTTAGGGTTAGGTTTAGGGTTAGAGGGTTGGATGTTTAGATTTAGCTTATGGTTATGGTTAGGTTTAGAGGGTTGGGGTTAGTGTTAGGGTTAGGTTTAGAGGGTTAGGGTTGGTCTTAGGGTCAGGGTTATCATTAGGTTTAGAGGTTCGTTTTAGTGTTATGGTTAGTGTTAGGGTTACAGTTAGGGTTACAGGGTTAGAGTGTTAGGTTTTGGGTTCTGGTTCGGGTTTGGGGTAGAGGCTTAGGAATAGGGTTAAAGTTAGAGTGTTAGTTTTAGGGTTAGGATTAGGTTCAGGGTTAGGGTTAGCTTTAGAATTTTCGAGGGTTAGGGTTCGGGTTAGTGTTAGGGATATGTTTAGCATTAGAGGGTTATTGATAGATTTATCGTTAGGGTTAGCGTTCACGTTAGAGGATTATAGTTCGACTTATGGTTGGAGGGTTAGGTTTAGGGTTCGGGTTTGGTTAAGGATTAGGGTTAGTGCTAGGGTTAGACGATTGGATGGTTAGTGTTAGGGTTATGGTTATGTATATGGTTAGGTATAGAGTTAGAGTTACTGTTACTGTTAGGGTTGGGGTTAGAGGCTTAGGGATAGGGTTAATGTTAGAGTTTTAGTTTTAGGGTTAGGTTTAGTTTTAGGGTTAGGGTAGGGTTAGAGTGTTAGAGGTTTAGTGTTTGGGTTAGTGTTAGGCATATGGTTAGCGTTAGAGGGTTATTGTTAGGATTAGGGTTAGGGATAGGGTTCACGTTAGAAGATTATGGTTAGAATTATTGTTAGAGGGTTAGGGTTAGGGTTCAGGTTAGGGTAAGGTTTAGGTTAAGGGTAAGGTTTAGGGTTAGGTTTAGGGTTAGCGTTAGGCTTAGGGTTAGGTTTCGGGCTAGGGTTAGATGATTGGAATGTTAGTGTTAGGGTTATGGTTATGGATAGGGTTAGGGTTAGAGTTAGAGTTACAATTACTGTTTGGGTTAGGGTTGAGGTTTGTGTTTGGGTTTAGTGTTAGTGTTAGTGTTAGGGCTAGGGCTAGGGTTAGTGTTAGGTGTTAGGGATACGGGTAGGGTTAGAGTTACAGTTAGGGTTAGATTTAGTGTTAGGCTTAAGTTAGGTTTAGGGTTAGAGTTAGTGTTAGAGTTAAGGTTAGGGTTAGAGGGTTGGATGTTTAGAGTTAGCTTATGGTTATGGTTATTTTTAGAGGGTTGGGGTTAGTGTTAGTGTTAGGTTTAGAGGGTTAGGTTTGGTCTTAGGGTCAGGGTTATCGTTAGCGTTAGAGGTTAGTTTTAGTGTTAGGGTTAGGGTTAGGGTTATGGTTAGGGTTACAGGGTTAGAGTGATAGGTTCAGGGTTCTGTTTTGGGTTTGGGTTAGAGGCTTAGGAATAGGGTTAAGGTTAGAGTGTTAGTTTTAGTGTTAGGGTTAGGTTCAGGGTTAGGGATAGCTTTAGAGTGTTCGAGGTTTAGGGTTTGAGTTAGTGTTAGGGATATGGTTAGCATTAGAGGGTTATTGTGAGGATTATGTTTAGGGTTAGGGTTCACATTAGAGGATTATAGTTAGACTTATGGTTATAGGGTTAGGGTTAGGGTTCCGGTTAGGGTAAGGATTAGGGTTAGGGCTAGGGTTAGATGATTGGATGGTTAGTGTTAGGGTTATGGTTTTGGTTAAGGTTAGGGTTAGAGTTAGAGTTACACTTACTGTTAGGGTTAGGGTTAAGTTTTGTGTTAGGGTTTAGGGTTAGGGTTAGAGTTTTGGCTAGGGTTAGTGTTAGTGTTAGGGTTAAGTTTAGCGTTAGAGTAAGTGTTATGTTTAGGGTTACTGTTTGGGTTAGGGTAAACGTTAGTATTAGGATTAGGTTTGTGTGACGGTTGAGTTTAGGGTTATGGTTAGGCTTTGGGTTAGGATTAGAAGGTAAGTGTTAGGGTTATGTTTAGAGAGTTAGAGGGTTAGGGTTGGGGTAAACGTTAGGGTTAGAGTGTTATAGTTAGGGTTTGTGTTAGGGTTTGAGGGTTAGTATTAGTGTTAGGGAAAGAGGTTCAGGGCTAGAGATAGGGTTAGGGTTAGCGTTATAGTTAGGGTTAGTTTTAGGGTTCGGCTTAGGGTTAGGGCTTAGGTTTAGGGTTAGGGTTAGTTTTAGTGTTACGGTTAGGATTAGGGTTAGTGTTAGGTTTAGGGTTAGGTTTAGGTTTAGCGTTAGGGTTATTTTTAGTGCTAGGGTTAGAGCATTAGAGGGTTAAGGTTAGGGATAGGGTTAGGCATAGTGTTAGAGAGTTAGGGTTAGGGTTAATTTTATGTTTAGGGTAAGGCATAGGTTTCGAATTAGTCATAGTGTTAGGGTTAGCATAATGGTTAGTATTAGGGTTAGTTTTAGGGTTACGTTTAGGGTTAGAGTGATGGATTTTAGGGTCACGGTTATGGTTATGGTTAGGTTTAGAGGCGTGGGGTTAGCGTTACGGTTAGGTTTAGAGGGTTAGGGTTGGTCTTAGGGTCAGGGTTAGCATTAGGGTTAGAGGTTAGGTTTAGTGTTAGGGTTAGTTTTAGGGTTATGGTTAGGGTTAGAGGGTCAGAGTTTTAGGTTTAAGGTTTGGGTTAGGGTTAGGGGTAGAGGCTTAGGGATAGGGCTAGGGTTAGAGTGTTAGATTAGAGTTAGGGTTAGGTTTAGAAGGTTAGAGGGTTAGGGTTTCGGTTAGTGTTAGGGATATGGTTGGCACTAGAGGGTTATTGTTAGGATTAGGGTTAAGGGTAAGTGTTCACGTTAGAGGATTGTAGTTAGACTTATCGTTAGAGGGTTAGGGTTAGGGTTCGGGTTAGGGTAAGGTTTAGTGTTACGGCTAGGGTTAGACGATTGGATGGTTAGTGTTAGGGTTATGGTTATGGATAGGGTTAGGGTTAGAGTTAGAGTTACAATTACTGTTAGGATTAGGGTTAAGGTTTGTGTTAGGGTTTAGTGTTAGGGTTAGTGTTAGCGCTAGGGTTAGTGTTAGGTGTTAGGGTTAGGGTTAGAGTTACAGAGAAGGTTAGATTTAGTGTTAGGTTTAGGTTAGGTTTAGGGTTAGGGTTGGGGTAATTGTAAGGTTGAGGTTAAGGGTTAGGTTCAGGGTTAGCCTGAGAGTTGGGGTTAGGTTTGGGGTTACATTTAGGGTGACAGTGTTATGGTTAGGGTTATGTTTATGGTGAGGTTTATGGTTAGGGTTAGGGTTAGGGTTAGAGTTACGGTTAGTGTTAGTATTAGGGTTAGGTTTATGGTTAGGGTTAGTGTTAGTGTTAGGGTTAGAGTTTTAGAGGGTTAGGTTTAGGGATAGGGTTAGGCTTAGTGTTACAGGGTTAGGGTTAGTGTTAGTGTTAGGTTTAGGGTTAGGTTTAGGGTTAGGGTTAGGGTTACTGTTAGATTTAGGGTTAGCGCATATAGGGTTAGGTTTAGGGATAGGGTTAGGATTAGAGTTAGAGGGTTAAGGTTAGTGTTGGGGTTAGCGTTAGGTTTAGTGTTAGGGCTAGGTTTAGTGTTAGTGTTAGTGTTAGAGTGTTACAGGGTTGGGTTCGGGTTAGTATTAGGGATATGGTTAGCATTAGAGTTTTATTGTTTTGATTAGGGTTAGGTTTAGGGTTCATGTTAGAGAATTATAGTTAGAGTTAAGGTTAGAGGGTTAGGGTTGGGTTCAGGTTAGGGAATGGTTTAGGGTTAGGGCTAGCATTAGACGATTGGATGGTTAGTGTTAGGGTTATGGTTATGGATGGGGTTAGGTTTAGAGTTAGGGTTACTGTTACTGTTCCGTTTAGGGTTAAGGTTTGTGTTAGGGTTTAGTGTTAGTGTTAGTGTTAGGTCTAGGGTTAGTGTTGGGTGTTAGAGTTAGGGTTAGAGTTACAGTTAGCGTTAGATTTATTGTTAGGGTTAGGTTAGGTTTAGGGTTAAGGTTAGGGTTGGTGTAAGTGTAAGGTTTAGGTTTAGAGTTAGTTTTAGGGTTAGCCTGAGAGTTGGTGTTAGGTTTGGGGTTACCTTTGGGGTGAGAGTGTTAGTGTTAGGGTTTTGGTTATGGTGAGGTTTATGGTTAGGGTTAGGGTTAGGGTTACGGTTAGGGTTAGTGTTAGGTTTAGGGTTAGGTTTATGGTTAGTGTTAGGGTTAGGGTTAGTGTTAGTGTTAGGGTTAGAGTGTTACAGGGTTAGGGTTAGGGTTGGGATAGGCTTAGGGTTAGAGGGTTAGTGTTAGGGTTAAGGTTAGGTTCAGGGTAATGCTTAGGTTTAGGATTATGTTTACTGTTAGGGTTAGCGTTATGGTTAGTATTAGGGTTAGGGTTAGGGTTAGATTTAGGGTTAGAGGGTTGGATGTTTAGGGTTAGGGTTATGGTTTTTTTTAGGCTTAGAGAGTTGGGGTTAGCGTTAGGGTTAGGTTTAGAGGGTTATGGTTGGTCTTAGGTTCAGGGTTAGCATTAGGGTTAGAGGTTAGTTTTAGTGTTAGGGTTAATGTTAGGGTTATGGTTAGGGTTAGAGGGTTAGAGTGTTAGGTTTAAGGTTCGGGTTGGGGTTAGGGTTAGAGTCTTAGGGAAAGGGTTAGGGTTACCGTGTTAGTTTTAGGTTTGGATTTAGGTTTAGGGTTATGGTTAGGTTTATAGGGTTAGAGGGTTAGGGTTCGGGTTAGTGTTAGGGATATGGTTAGCATTAGAGGGTTATTGTTAGGATTACGGTTAGGGTTAATGTTCACGTTAGAGGATTATATTTAGACTCATGGTTAGAGGGTTAGGTTTAGGGTTCGGGTTAGGCTAAGGATTAGGGTTAGGGCTAGGGTTAGACAATTGGATGGTTAGTGTTAGGGTTATGGTTATGGATAGGGTGAGGGTTAGAATTAGGGTTACTGTTAAAGTTAGGATTAAGGTTTGTGTTACGGTTTAGTGTTAGGGTTAATGTTAGGGCTAGGGTTAGTGTTAGATGTTAGGGTGAGCATTAGAGTTACAGCTAGGGTTAGATATAGTGTTAGGATTAGATTAGGTTTAGGGTTAGGGTTGTTTTAAAGGTAAGGTTTAGATTAAGGTTTAGGGTTAGGTTTAGGGTGAGGGTTAGGTTTGCGTTTATGTTTAGGGTGAGAGTGTTGGGCTTATGGTTATGGTTAGGTTTAGTTTTATGGTTAGTGTTAGTGTTAGTGTTAGGGTTAGGGTTAGGATTAGAGTAAGTGTTAGGTTTAGGGTAATAGTTAGGGTTAGGATTAGGTTGGGTGATTGTTGGGTTTAGGGTTATGGTTAGGCTAAGGTTTAGGATTAGGGGGTAAGTGTAAGGGTAATGTTTAGAGACTTTGAAGGTTACGGTTAGGGTTAGGATTAACATTAGTGTTAGATGGTTACAGTTAGGGTTAGTGTTAGGGTTTGAGGGTTAGTATTAGTGTTAGGGTTATAGGGTTAGGGCTAGGGATAGGGTTAGGGTTAGAGTTAGGGTTAATTTTAGGGTTAGGGTTAGCGTTAGTGTTAGGGTTAGGGTTTAGGGTTAGGGTAAGGGTTAGGGTTAGTTGGAGGTTTAGGGTTACGGTTAGGGTTAGTGTTAGGTTAGTGTTAGGTTTAGGTTTATGGTTACGGTTAGTTTTAGTTTTAGTGTTAGGTTTAGAGCGTTAGAGGGTTAGGGTTCGGTATAGCGTTAGGCTTAGGGTTAGAGTGTTAGGGTTAGGTTTAAGGTTAGGTTTAGGGTAAGGCTTAGGTTTCGGATTAGGTTTAGTTTTAGGGTTAGCATTACGGTTAGTATTAGGGTTAGGGTTAGTGTTAGCTTTAGGGTTAGAGGGTTGGATGTTTAGATTTAGCTTATGGTTATGGTTAGGTTTAGAGGGTTGGGGTTAGTGTTAGGGTTAGGTTTAGAGGGTTAGGGTTGGTCTTAGGGTCAGGGTTATCATTAGGGTTAGAGGTTCGTTTTAGTGTTATGGTTAGTGTTAGGGTTATGGTTAGGGTTAGAGGGTTAGAGTGTTAGGTTTCGGGTTCTGGTTCGGGTTTGTGTTAGAGGCTTAGGAATAGGGTTAAGGTTAGAGTGTTAGTTTTAGGTTTAGGGTTACATTCAGGGTTAGGGTTACCTTTAGAATGTTCGAGGATTAGGGTTCCGGTTAGTGTTAGGGATATGGTTAGCATTAGAGGGTTATTGTTAGATTTATCGTTAGGGGTAGGGTTCACGTTAGAGGATTATAGTTAGACTTATGGTTGGAGGGTTAGGGTTAGGGTTCGGGTTTGGTTAAGGATTAGGGTTAGGGCTAGGGTTAGACGATTGGATGGTTAGTGTTAGGGTTATGGTTATGTATAGGGTTAGGTTTAGAGTTAGAGTTACTGTTACTGTTAGAGTTAGGGTTAGAGGCTTAGGGATAGGGTTAGTGTTACAGTGTTAGTTTTAGGGTTAGGTTTAGTTTTAGGGTTAGGGTTAGGGTTAGAGGGTTAGAGGGTTAGTGTTCGGGTTAGTGTTAGGCATATGGTTAGCGTTAGAGGATTGTTGTTAGGATTGGGGTTAGGGTTAGGGTTCACTTTAGAAGATTATGGTTAGACTTATTGTTAGAGGGTTAGGGTTAGGGTTCAGGTTAGGGTAAGGTTTAGGTTAAGGGTAAGGTTTAGGGTTAGGTTTAGGGTTAGCGTTAGGCTTAGGGTTAGGTTTAGGGCTAGGGTTATACGATTGGAATGTTAGTGTTAGGGTTATGGTTATGAATAGGGTTAGGGTTAGAGTTAGAGTTACAATTACTGTTTGGGTTACGGTTGAGGTTTGTGTTTGGCTTAGTGTTGGTGTTAGTGTTAGGGCTAGGGTTAGTGTTAGGTGTTAGGGATACGGGTAGGGATAGAGTTACAGTTAGGGTTAGATTTAGTGTTAGGCTTAAGTTAGGTTTAGGGTTAGGGTTAGTGTTATTGTTAGGGTTAGGGTTAGAGGGTTGTATGTTTAGAGTTAGCTTATGGTTATGGTTATTTTTAAAGGGTTGGGGTTAGTGTTAGGGTTAAGTTTAGAGGGTTATGTTTGGTCTTAGGGTCAGGGTTATTTTAGGGTTAGAGGTTAGTTTTAGTGTTAGGGTTAGTGTTAGGGTTATGGTTAGGGTTACAGGGTTAGAGTGATAGGTTTAGGGTTCTGGTTCGGGTTTGGGTTAGAGGCTTAGGAATAGGGTTAAGGTTAGAGTGTTAGTTTTAGTGTTAGGGATAGGTTCAGGGTTAGGGATAGCTTTAGAGTGTTCGAGGTTTAGGGTTTGGGTTAGTGTTAGGGATATGGTTAGCATTAGAGGGTTATTGTGAGGATTATGTTTAGGGTTAGGGTTCACATTAGAGGATTATAGTTAGACTTATGGTTATAGGGTTAGGGTTAGGGTTCGGGTTAGGGTAAGGATTAGGGTTAGGGCTAGGGTTAGATGATTGGATGGTTAGTGTTAGGTTTATGGTTTTGGTTAAGGTTAGGGTTAGAGTTAGAGTTACACTTACTGTTAGGGTTAGGGTTAAGGTTTGTGTTAGGGTTTAGGGTTAGGGTTAGAGTTAGGGCTAGGGTTAGTGTTAGTGTTAGGGTTAGGTTTAGCGTTAGAGTAAGTGTTATGTTTAGGGTTACTGTTTGGGTTAGGGTAAAGGTTAGGTTTAGGATTAGGTTGGGTGACGGTTGGGTTTAGGGTTATGGTTAGGCTTAGGGTTAGGATTAGGGGGTAAGTTTAAGGGTAATATTTAGAGACTTTGAAGGTTAGGGTTAGGGTTAGGATTAACATTAGTGTTAGATGGTTACAGTTAGGGTTAGTGTTAGGGTTTGAGGGTTAGTATTAGTATTAGGGATAGAGGGTCAGGGCTAGAGAAAGGGTGAGGGTTAGCGTTAGAGTTAGGGTTAGTTTTAGGGTTAGGGTTAGGGTTAGGGTTAGGGTTTAGGTTTAGGGTTAGGGTTAGTTTTAGTGTTACATTTAGGATTAGGGTTAGTGTTAGGTTCAGGGTTAGGTTTAGGTTTAGGATTAGGGTTATTGTTAGTGTTAGGGTTAGAGCGTTAGAGGGTTAGGGTTAGGGATAGGGTTAGTCATAGTGTTAGAGAGTTAGGTTTAGGGTTAAGTTTATGTTTAGGGTAAGGCTTAGGTTTAGAATTAGTCTTAGTGTTAGGGTTAGCATTATGGTTAGTATTAGGGTTAGTTTTAGGGTTACGTTTAGGGTTAGAGCGATGGATTTTAGGGTCACGGTTATGGTTATGGTTAGGTTTAGAGGCGTGGGGTTAGCGTTACGGTTAGGTTTAGAGGGTTAGGGTTGGTCTTAGGGTCAGGGTTAGCATTTGGGTTAGAGGTTAGGTTTAGTGTTAGGGTTAGTGTTAGGGTTATGGTTAGGGTTAGAGGGTCAGAGTTTTAGGTTTAAGGTTTGGGTTAGGGTTAGGGGTAGAGGCTTAGGGATAGGGCTAGTGTTAGAGTGTTAGTTTAGGGTTAGGGTTAGGTTTAGAGGGTTAGAGGGTTAGGGTTCCGGGTAGTGTTAGGGATATGGTTGGCACTAGAGGGTTATTGTTAGGATTAGGGTTAGGGTAAGTGTTCACGTTAGAGGATTGTAGTTAGACTTATCTTTAGAGGGTTAGGGTTAGGGTTCCGGTTAGGGTAAGGTTTAGGGTTACGGCTAGGGTTAGACGATTGGATGGTTAGTGTTAGGGTTATGGTTATGGATAGGGTTAGGGTTAGAGTTAGAGTTACAATTACTGTTAGGATTAGGGTTAAGGTTTGTGTTAGGGTTTAGGGTTAGGGTTAGTGTTAGGGCTAGGGTAGTGTTAGGTGTTAGGGTTAGGTTTAGAGTTACAGAGAGGGTTAGATTTAGTGTTCGGGTTAGGTTAGGTTTAGGGTTAGGGTTGGGGTAAGTGTAAGGTTGAGGTTAAGGGTTAGGTTCAGGTTTAGCCTGAGAGTTGGGGTTAGGTTTGGGGTTACGTTTAGGGTGAGAGTGTTAGGGTTAGGGTTATGTTTATGGTGAGATTTTTGGTAAGGGGTTAGGGTTAGGGTTAGAGTTACGGTTAGTGTTAGTGTTAGGGTTAGGTTTATGGTTAGGGTTAGTGTTAGGGTTAGAGTTTTAGAGGGTTAGGTTTAGGGATAGGGTTAGGCTTAGTGTTACAGGGTTAGGGTTAGTGTTAGGGTTAGGTTTAGGGTTAGGGTTAGGGTTACTGTTAGATTTAGGGTTAGCACGTAGAGGGTTAGGTTTAGGGATAGGGTTAGGATTAGAGTTAGAGGGTTAAGGTTAGTGTTGGGGTTAGCGTTAGGTTTAGGGTTAGGGCTAGGTTGAGTGTTAGTGTTAGTGTTAGTGTTAGAGTGTTACAGGGTTAGGTTCGGGTTAGTATTAGGGATATGGTTTGCATTAGAGTGTTATTGTTAGAATTAGGGTTAGGGTTAGGGTTCACATTGGAGAATTATAGTTATAGTTAAGGTTAGAGGGTTAGTGTTAGGTTCACGTTAGGGTAAGGGTTAGGGTTAGCGCTAGCATTAGACAATTGGTTGGTTAGTGTTATGGTTATGTTTATGGATGTGGTTAGGGTTAGAGTTAGGGTTACTGTTACTGTTAGGTGTAGGGTTAAGGTTTGTGTTAGGGTTTAGGGTTAGGGTTAGTGTTAGGGCTAGGGTTAGTATTGGGTGTTAGAGTTAGGGTTAGAGTTACAGTTAGTGTTAAATTTAGTGTTAGGTATAGTTTAGTTTTAGGGTTAATATTAGGGTTGTGGTAAGGGTAAAGTTTAGGTTAAGGGTTAGTTTTAGGGTTAGCCTGAGAGTTGGGGTTAGGTTTGGGGTTACCTTTAGGGTGAGAGTGTTAGTGTTAGGGTTATGGTTATGGTGAGGTTTATGCTTAGGTTTAGTGTTAGGGATACGGTTAGGGTTAGTGTTAGGGTTAGGTTTATGGTTAGGCTTAGGGTTAGTGTTAGTGTTAGGATTAGAACGTTACAGGGTTAGGGTTAGGGGTAGGGACAAGCTTAGGGTTAGAGGGTTAGGTTTAGGGTTAAGGTTAGGTTCACCGTAATTCTTAGGTTTAGGATTAGGTTTAGTGTTAGTGTTAGCATTATGGTTCATATTAGGGTTAGGGTTAGGGTTAAGTTTAGGGTTAGAGGGTTGGATGTTTAGGGTTAGCGTTAAGGTTATGGTTAGCTTTAGAGGGTTGGGGTTAGCGATAGGTTAGGTTTAGAGGGTTAGGGTTGGTCTAAAGTCAGGTTTAGCGTTAATATTTGAGGTTAGGTTTAGTGTAGGGTTATGGTTATGGTGTAGAGGGTTAGAGTGTTAGGTTTAGGGTTTGGGTTAGGGTTAGGGTTAGAGGCTTAGGGAAAGTGTTAGGTTTACATTGTTAGTTTTACGGTTGTGTTTAGGTTCAGGGTTAGGGTTAGGTTTATAGGGTTAGAGGGTTAGTGTTCTGGTTAGTGTTAGGGATATGGTTAGCATTAGAGGGTTATTGTTAGGATTACGGTTAGGGTTAGTGTTCACGTTAGAGAATTATAGTTAGACTTATGGTTAGAGTGTTAGGGTTAGGGTTCGGGTTAGGGTTAGGGCTAGGGTTAGACAATTGGATGGTTATTGTTAGGGTTATGGTTATGGATAGGGTTAGGGTTAGAATTAGGGTTACTGTCAGGGTTAGGGTTAAGGTTTGTGTTACGGTTTAGTGTTAGGGTTAATGTTAGGGCTAGGGTTAGTGTTAGGTGTTAGGGTTAGGGTTAGAGTTACAGTTAGGGTTAGATTTAGTGTTAGGATTAGGTTAGATTTAGGGTTAGGGTTGGGGTAAGGGTAAGGTTTAGATTAAGGTTTAGGTTTAGGTTTAGGGTGAGGGTTTGGGTTAGGTTTGGGGTTACGTTTAGGGTGAGAGTGTTAGTCTTAGGGTTATGGTTAGGTTTAGTTTTATGGTTAGTGTTAGTCTTAGTGTTAGGGTTAGGGTTAGGTTTATGTTTAGAGTAAGTGTTATGTTTAGGGTAACAGTTAGAGTTAGGATTAAGTTTGGGTGACGGTTGGGTTTAGGGTCATGGTTAAGCTTAGGGTTACGATTAGGGGGTAAGTGTAAGGGTAATGTTTAGAGACTTTGAAGGTTAGGGTTAGGGTTAGGATTAAGGTTAGGGTTAGATAGTTACAGTTAAGGTTAGTGTTAGGGTTTGAGGGTTAGTATTAGTGTTAGTGTTAGAGGGTTAGGGCAAGGGATAGGGTTAGGGTTAGAGTTAGGGTTAGTTTTAGGGTTAGGGTTAGGGTTAGTTGTAGGTTTAGGGTTACGGTTAGGGTTAGTGTTACGGTTAGGTTGAGGTTTAGGTTTAGGGTAAGGGTTACTTTTAGTTTTAGTGTTAGGTTTAGAGCGTTAGAGGGTTAGGGTTAGGTATAGTGTTAGGCTTAGGGTTCGAGTGTTAGGGTTAGGATTAAGGTTAGGTTTAGGGTAAGGCTTAGGTTTCGAATTAGGTTTAGTGTTAGGGTTAGCATTATGGTAAGTATTAGGGTTAGGGTTAAGGTTAGGTTTAGGGTTATAGGGTTGGATGTTTAGAGTTAGCTTATGGTTATGGTTAGGTTTAGAGGGTTGGGGTTAGTGTTAGGGTTAGGTTTAGAGACTTAGGGTTCGTCTTAGGGTCAGGGTTATCATTAGGGTTAGAGGTTAGTTTTAGTGTTAGGGTTAGCGTTAGGGTTATGGTTAGAGTGTTAGGTTTAGGGTTCTGGTTCGGGTTTGGGTTAAAGTCTTAGGAATAGGGTTAAGGTTAGAATGTTAGTTTTAGGGTTAGGGTTAGGTTCAGGGTTAGCTTTAGCTTAATGTGTTCGAGGGTTAGGGTTCGGGTTAGTGTTAGGGATATGGTTAGCATTAGAGGGTTATTGTTAGGATTATGGTTAGCGTTAGGGTTCACGTTAGAGGATTATAGTTAGACTTATGGTTAGAGGGTTAGGGTTAGGTTTTGGGTAAGGTAAGGATTAGGTTTAGGGCTAAGGTTAGACGATTGGATGGTTAGTGTTAGGGTTATGGTTATGTATAGGGTTAGGTTTAGAGTTAGAGTTACTGTAAATGTTGGGGTTAGGGTTAGAGGCTTAGGGATAGGGTTAGGGTTAGAGTGTTAGTTTTAGGGTTATGTTTAGTTTTAGGGTTAGGGTTAGAGGGTTAGGGTTCATGTTAGTGTTAGGAATATGGTTAGCATTAGGTGTTTATTGTTAGGATTAGGTTTAGGGATAGAGTTAGGGTAAGGTTTAGGGTTACGGCTAGGGTTAGATTATTGGATGGTTAGTGTTAGAGTTATGGTTATGGATAGGGTTAGGATTAGAGTTAGAATTACAATTACTCTTTGGGTTAGGGTTGACGTTTGTGTTAGGGTTTAGGGTTAATGTTAGTGTTAGGGCTACGGTTAGTGTTAGGTGTTAGGGATAGAGTTACATTTAGGGTTAGATTTAGTGTTAGGCTTAAGTTAGGTTTAGGGTTAGGGTTATGGTTAGGGTAAGGTTGAGGTTAAGGGTTAGGTTCAGGGTTAGGGTGAGGGTTAGGGTTTGGTTTGGGGTTATGTTTAGGGTGAGAGTGTTCGGGTTTGGGTTAGGGTTAGGGTTAGGTTTATGGTTAGTGTTAGTGTTAGTGTTAGTGTTAGGGTTAGGGTTATGGTTAGAGTAAGTGTTTGGGTTAGGGTTAGTGTTAGTTTTATGGTAATGGTTAGGTTTATAATTATGTTTGGTAACGGTTGGGTTTAGGGTTATGGTTAGGCTTAGGGTTAGGATTAGGGGGTAAGTGTAAGGGTAATGTTTAGAGACTTAGCGGGTTAGGGTTAGGGTTAGGGTTAAGGTTAGGCTTAGATGGTTACAGTTAGGGTTTGTGTTATGGTTTGAGGGTTAGTATTAGTGTTAGGGTTAGAGGGTTATTGCTAAGGATAGGGTTAGGGTTAGGGTTAGAGTCAGTGTTAGTTTTAGGGTTAGGGTTAGGTTTACGTTTAGGGTTAGGGTTAAGGTTAGGGTTAGTGTTAGTTGTAGGTTTAGGGTTACGGTTAGGGTTAGGGTTAGTGTTAGGGTTCGGGTTAGGTTTATGTTTAGGGTTAGGGTTAGGTTTAGTTTTGTGTTAGGGGTAGAGCGTTAGAGGGTTAGGGTTAGGGATAGGGTTAGGCTTAGGCTTAGAGTTTAAGGGTGAGGGTTAAGGTTACGTTTAGGGTAAGGCTTGGGTTTCGGATTAGGTTTAGTGTTAGGGTTAGCATTACGGTTAGTATTAGGGTTAGGGTTAGGGTTTGGTTTAGGGTTAGAAGGTTGGATGTTTAGAATTAGCTTATGGTTATAGTTAGGTTTAGAGGGTTGGGGTTAGTGTTAGTGTTAGGTTTAGAGGGTTAGGGTTGGTCTTAGGGTCAGGGTTATCGTTAGGCTTAGAGGTTAGTTTCAGTGTTAGGGTTAGTGTTAGGGTTATGGTTAGGGTTAGAGGGTTAGAGTGTTAGGTTTAGGGTTCTGGTTCGGGTTTGTGTTAGAGGCTTAGGAATAGGGTTAAGGTTAGAGTGTTAGTTTTAGGGTTAGGATTAGGTTCACGGTTAGGGTTAGCTTTAGAATGTTCGAGGGTTAGGGTTCGGGATAGTGTTAGGGATATGGTTAGCATTAGAGGGTTATTGTTAGGATTATGGTTAGGGTTAGGGTTCACGATACAGGACTGTAGTTAGACTTATGGTTAGAGGGTTAGGGTTAGGGTTCGGGTTAGCGTAAGGATTAGGGTTAGGGCTAGGGTTAGACGATTGGATGGTTAGTGTTAGGGTTATGGTTATGTGTAGGGTTAGGTTTAGAGTTAGAGTTACTGTTACTGTTAGGATTAGGGTTAGAGGCTTAGTGATAGGGTTAGGGTTAGTGTGTTATTTTAGGTTTAGGTTTAGTTTTAGGGTTAGGGTTAGGGTTAGAGGTTTAGAGGGTTAGTGTTCGGGTTAGTGTTAGGCATATGTTAGCGCTAGAGGATTATTGTTAGGATTAGGGTTAGGGTTAGGGTTCACGTTAGAAGATTATGGTTAGAGTTATTGTAAGAGGGGTAGGGTTAGGGTTCAGGTTAGGGTAATGTTTAGGTTAAGGGTTAGTTTTAGGGTTAAGTTTAGGGTTAGCGTTAGGCTTAGGGTTAGGTTTAGGGCTAGGGTTAGACGATTGGAATGTTAGTGTTAGGGTTATGGTTATGAATAGGGTTAGGGTTAGAGTTAGAGTTACAATTATTGTTTGGGTTAGGGTTGAGGTTTGTGTTTGGGTTTAGGGTTAGTGTTATTGTTAGGGTTAGGATTAGTGTTAGGTGTTAGGTATAGGGTTAGGGTTAGAGTTACAGTTAGGGTTAGATTTAGTGTTAGGCTTAAGTTAGGTTTAGGGTTAGGGTAGGGGTAAGGGTAAGGTTGAGGTTAAGGGTTAGGTTCAGGGTTAGGGTGAGGGTTAGGGTTAGGTTTGGGGTTACGATTAGGGTGAGAGTCTTCGGGTTGTGTTAGTGTTAGGGTTAGGGTTAGGTTTATGGTTATGGTTAGTGTTAATGTTAGTGTTTGGGTTAGGGTTAGAGTAAGTGTTTGGGTTAGGGTTAGTGTTAGGTTTAGGGTAACGGTTAGGGTTAGGATTAGGTTTGGTGACGGTGTGTTTAGGGTTATGGCTTGGCTTAGGGTTAGGTTGAAGATTAGAGGGTAAGTGTTACGATTATGTTTAGAGAGTTAGAGGGTTAGGGTTAGGGTTGGGATTAAGGTTAGGGTTAGAGTTTTACGGTTAGGGTTAGTGTTAGGGTTCGAGGGTTAGTATTAGTGTTAGGGTTAGAGGGTTAGGGCTATGGCTAGGGTTAGGGTTAGGGTTAGAGTTAGGGTTAATTTTAGGGTTACGTTTAGGGTTTAGGTTTAGGGTCAGTTTTATGGTTAGTGTTAGGGTCAGTGTTAGCGTTAGTATTAGTGTTAGTGTTAGTGTTTTGGTTTTTGTTAGGGTTAGAGCATTAGAGGGTTAGGTTTAGGGATAGGGTTAAGTTTAGTGTTTGAGGGCTAGGGTTAGTTTTAGGGTTAGGTTTAGGGTTAGGTTTAGGGTTAGGGTAAGGGTTAGTGTTACATTTAGGGTTAGAACGTAGAGGGTTAGGGTTAGCGATAGGGTTAGGATTAGAGTTAGAGCCTTAAGGTTAGTGTTGGGGTTAGCATTAGGTTTAGGGTTGGGTTAGACTTAGTGTTAGTGTTAGTGTTACAGCGTTAGAGGGTTAGGGTTAGAGATAGGGTTAGGCTTAGGGTTAGAGGGTTAGGATTTGGGTTAAGGTTAGGTTTAGGGTAAGGCTTAGGTTTAGGATTAGGTTTAGTGTTAGGGTTAGCATTATGGTTAGTATTAGGGTTAGGTTTAGGGTTAGATGGTTGGATGTTTAGGGTTAGTGTTATGGTTATGGTTAGGTTTAGAGTGTTGGGGTAAGCGTTAGGTTTAGCTTTAGAGGGTTACGGTGGGTCTTAGGGTCAGGGTTAGCATTAGGATTAGAGATTAGGTTTACTGTGAGGGTTAGGTTTAGGGTTATGTTTAGGGTCAGAGGATTAGAGTTTAGGTTTAGGATTTGGGTTAGGGTTAGCGTTAGAGGCTTAGGGATATGGTTAGTGTTAGAGTGTTAGTTTTAGGGTTAGGGTTAGGTTTAGGTTTAGGGTTAGGGTTAGATTGTTACAGGGTTGGGTTCGGGTTAGTATTAGGGATATGGTTAGCATTAGAGTGTTATTGTTAGGAATAGGGTTTGGGTTAGGGTTCACGATAGAGGACTATAGTTAGACTTATGGTTAGAGGGTTAGGGTTAGGGTTCGGGTTAGGGTAAGGATTAGGGTTAGGGCTAGGGTTAGACGATTGGATGGTTAGTGTTAGGGTTATGGTTATGGATGGTGTTAGGATTAGAGTTAAGGTTACTGTTACTGTTAGGTTTAGGATTAAGGTTTGTGTTAGGGTTTAGTGTTAGGGTTAGTGTTAGGGCTAGGGTTAGTGTTGGGTGTTAGGGTTAGGGTTAGTGTTACAGTTAGGGTTAGATTTAGTATTAGGGTTAGGTTAGGTTTAGGGTTAGGGTTGTGGTAAGGGTAAGGTTTAGGTTAAGGATTAGGTTTAGGGTTAGCCTGAGAGTTGGGGTTAGGTTTGGGGTTACGTTTAGGGTGAGAGTGTTAGGGTTAGAGTTATGGTTATGGTGAGGTATATGGTTAGGGTTAGGGTTAGGGTTACGGTTAGTGTTAGGTTTAGGGTTAGGTTTATGGTTAGAGTTAGGGTTAGTGTTAGTGTTAGGGTTAGAGCATTACAGGGTTAGGGTTACGGGTAGGGATAGGCTTAGGTTTAGAGGGTTAGAGTTAGGGTTAAGGTTAGGTTTAGGGAAATGCTTAGGTTTAGGATTAGGTTTAGTTTTAGGGTTACCGTTATTGTTAGTATTAGGGTTAGGGTTAGGGTTAGGTTTAGCGTTAGAGGGTTGGAGATTTAGGGTTAGATTTATGGTTATGGTTAGGTTTAAAAGGTTGGGGTTAGCGTTAGGGTTAGGTTTAGAGGGTTAACGTTGGTCTTAGGGTCAGGGTTAGCATTAGTGTTAGAGGTTAGGTTTAATGTTAGGGTTAGTGTTAGGGTTATGGTTAGGGTTAGAGGGTTAGAGTGTTAGGTTTAGGGTTCGGGTTAGGGTTAGGGTTAGAGACTTAGGGATAGGGTTAGGGTTACAGTGTTAGTTTTAGGGTTGGGTTTAGGTTTAGGGTTAGGGTTAGGGTTATAGGGTTAGAGGTTTAGGGTTCGGGTTATTGTTAGGGATATTTTTAGCGTTAGAGGCTTATTGTTAGGATTACGATTAGTGTTAGGGTTCATGTTAGAGGATTATAGTTAGACTTATGTTTAGTTGGTTAGGGTTAGGGTTCGGTTTAGGGTAAGGGTTAGGGTTAGGGCTAGGGTTAGACGATTGGATGGTTAGTGTTAGGGTTATGTTTATGAATAGGGTTAGGGTTAGAATAATGGTTACTGTTACTGTTAGTGTTAGGGTTAAGGTTGGTGTTACGGTTTAGTGTTAGGGTTAATGTTAGGGTTAGGGTTAGGGTTAGGGTTACAGTTAGGGTTAGTTTTAGTGTTAGGATTAGGTTAATTTTAGGGTTAGGTTTGGGGTAAGGCTAAGGTTTAGGTTAAGGTTTATGTTTAGGTTTAGGGTGAGGGTTAGGATTAGGTTTGGGGTTACGTTTAGGGTGAGAGTGTTAGGGTTAGGGTTATGGTTAGGGTTAGTTTTGTGGTTAGTGTTAGTGTTAGTTTTAGGGTTAGGGTTAGGGTTAGAGTAAGTGTTAGGTTTAGGGTAACAGTTATGGTTAGGATTAGGTTTGGGTGATGGTTGGTTTTAGGGTTATGGTTAGGCTTAGGGTTAGGATTAGGTGGTAAGTGTACGGGTACTGTTTAGTGACTTAGCCGGTTAGGGTTAGGGTTAGGGTTAAGGTTAGGGTTAGATGGTTACGGATGGGGTTAGTGTTAGGGTTTGAGGGTTAGTATTATTGTTAGGGTTATACGGTTAGGGCTAGGGCTAGGGTTACGGTTAGGGTTAGAGTCAGGGTTAGTTTTAGGGTTAGGGTTAGGGTTAGTTGTAGGTTTAGGGTTACGGTTAGGGTTAGTGTTAGGGTTCTGGTTAGGTTTATGCTTAGGGATAGGGTTAGGTTTAGTTTTAGTGTTAGGGTTAGAGCGTTAGAGGGTTATGGTTAGGGATAGGGTTACGTTTAGATTTAGAGTGTTAGGGTGAGGGTTAAGGTTAGGTTTAGGGTAAGGCTTAGGTTTCAGATTAGGTTTCGTGTTAGGGTTAGCATTAAGGTTAGTATTAGGGTTAGGGTTAGGGTTAGGTTTAGGGTTCGAGGGTTCAATGTTTAGAGTTAGCTTATGGTTATGGTCAGGTTTAGAGGGTTGGGGTTAGTGTTAGGGTTAAGTTTAGAGAGTTAGGGTTGGTCTTAGGGTCAGGGTTATCGTTAGTTTTAGAGGTTAGTTTTAGTGTTATGGTTAGTATTAGGGTTATGGTTAGGGTTACAGGGTTAGAGTGTTAGGTTTAGGGTCTGGTTCGGGTTAGGGTTAGAGGCTTAGGAATAGGGTTGAGGTTAGAGTGTTAGTTTTAGTGGTAGGGGTAGGTTCAGCGTTAGGTTTAGCTTTAGAGTATTCGAGGGTTAGGGTTCGGGTTAGTGTTAGGGATATGGTTATCATTAAAGGGTTATTGTTAGGATTATGGTTAGCATTAGGGTTCTCGTTAGAGGATTATAGTTAGACTTATGGTTAGAGGGTTAGGGTTATGGTTCGGGTTAGGGTAAGGATTAGGTTTAGGGCTAGGGTTAGATGATTGGATGATTAGTGTTAGGGTTATGTGATCTGGCCTGCGGACCAATCTTTGGGTCTCAACCTGTAGTGGGGATCGGGGATTGGGGCAGGACAAGAGAAAAGAGAGATGGAGACAGGATGAGATTCCAATCAAGTCTCCTTTATTTTTAAAATGGTTACAACTGATATAGGGTGGGGGCGGGCCATAGGCAGGAAGAAGGCTTAATCTGATAGGTCATCATCATATCCGGATATATGACATTATCAGGAGAGGATTATGGGTAATGTAGGCAGACATGAGGATCATTTGAAATGTAGGCTGACACACAAAATGCTCTCAGGCAGGAGGGGCAGGGCAGCAGCAGCTACTCAAAACTGCTCCCTACTTCTCCTCCCTTATTTTATATATATATATATATATATATATATATATATATATATATATATTTATTTATATTTATATATGTATTTTTGGAACATGGCAGGCCCTGGGTGGACAGCGCCTGTCTTGGGTCAAGGACTCCTCATATGAACCCAATCAAGCCTTACCCGTCATGGGCCTGCAGGACAGCTGTTGGTCCTGGACCTGTCTTATGTGGCCGATTGGCATTACATACGTGTCCTAGTTGCCCGTCTCTGACTGCCTGTCCACTGCCTTAGGGCGTCTGGGCCACAGCATCATGTGGGCCGTCAGTGGGTGAATTTTCCCGATAAGTTTGTTGTTCTGCCATTTCCAACCGATGGTAATATACCTGAATGGGCTTTGCCATAAATGTGTCAACCTTGTTATTAACGTTATTAATGAGTGTCACGATCCTCTGAAAAATATAAGGTCCTACAGTAAGAAGCAACAGCAAGGCAGTTAGGGGTCACAAGAGGGGGGCAATGTAAGGGGAGAGATCCTCCCACATGGAGGAGAAGGTGGTTGCTCCGATGCGCTCCTTTTCTCTCTCTTTGAGGCGCTCTCTCAGTTTACTCATGGATTCTTTGACTATTCTCAAGTGGTCAGCATAAAAACAACACTCTTCCTTGAGGGCTGCACATAAGCCACCCTCCTTTATAAATAGGAGGTCTAGTCCTCTTTTATTTTGTAGGACTACCTCAGATAGAGACGTCAGGGACGCCTGTAGAGCTGTCACAGATGCTTCTATTTCTTTTAAATCCTGATCTACTGCTGCCTGTAATTGAGCTAGATGCTTATCTCCCAACACTAGAGCTGTGGTCCCTTTCCCTATTCCCGTTGCTACTCCTAATCCTAGTAACACAGCTAAGGTGAATGTCACAGGTTTTCTCTTAGATATATAGCTGATCTGTGATGCCTGGAGGTAGTAATCTCCTGGGTGGAAGGTTATGCGAGGAAGAACCTGTACAAGAACACAAAAATCTGTAGACTTGTTAAAAACAGCAGTTGCTATACAGGGTGATAGGCCAAAATTGCAGGCCCAAGACGTTCCTGGGGGTGAAATGAGGTAATTATTTGGCTTGAACTTAGAATGAAGCTGGGCACAGAGTTGTGCTGCCAGTGCTGGTGGATGGCTGGAATCCCCAAGACAAGTTCCTCTACCTGAGACATCAGGGAGAGTCAGCTTGTGGTGATTGTCCCAATCACAGGCAGATGAGCTAGAAGAACTGATAAAGGTTAAATTGAGGGCCTTTCCTTCATAATATGGGGCAGGAGCAGCCAAGCATAACCAACATGATTGGGTGAGATCAGGTTGGGTATGATTTAAAGCCATGTATGCTCCTTTAATCAAACTGAATAGGTTAGAATGTGAATATTGAGGGGCAGGTATATGATCTGCCTGGTGTAGCGGAGCTTGAGAAACTGTTATGGCTGAGGGACTTACTCTAGTTATTTGAACAGTAGTAACAGGATCTGTATTGGGCTGATTGTATTTTGGATTTGGATGTAAGGGAATAGAAAAAAAGCAATCTTTAAGATCAATGACAATTTTAAAAAATCTCAGAGGAATGGCACTGGGTGAAGGGAGTCCTGGCTGCAGATGTCCCATTAAGACCATGGTATTATTTATTGCCCTAAGGTCTTGTAGCAGCCTCTATTTCCCTGACTTTTTTCGAATAACAAAGATGGGTGTGTTCCAAGGGGAATCACTGGGGACAATGTGGCCCACATCTAACTGGTCCTGCACTAGCTGCTGTGCAGCTGCAAGCTTTTCAGAGGTAAGGGGCCACTGATCGACCCAAACAGGTTTGTCTGATAACCAAGTAATCTCTTTTGCATGGGCCGCAGGAAGGTCAATGACCCCTATTGAAAATGGCCTAGGCCTGCTTTAGAGGGGTTTGGAGTTGGGGAAATAGGCACTTTAATGTCTGAGCCTCGTTTGCCTAAACCTTGATTAGGAAGGAAGCCCTGAGTGAGCATTTGTTTGATGACTACAGCATTGGGACTGCCCATCATCATTCCCATTTGAGTTAGCAAATCTCTGCCCCACAAGTTAAGGGGCAGCCCTTCTACAATATAGGGCTGTATGTGCCCCTGATTGTTCTCACTATCTTTCCAGGTAAGTAGACTGGCACTACGTTGTGGATTTTTAGATTGTCTAATCTCTTGTAAATGCATCATAGTGGTTTCTAAGGGCCATGTGGGAGGCCAGTCCTCCTTTCTAATGACTGTTACATCAGCACCTGTATCTATGAGCCCTGAGAAACTTTTCCCATTAAGCAATAAAGCCATAAGGGGTTTATCTTTGGAAATGAATTGAGCCCAGTATATATCTGAAGATCCAAGGGAAGAATTTCCCCTGTAGGAAGCCACAGCTGCATTAGAAGTTTGAACTAAAGGCAGCAGCACCAACTGAGCAATACGTTGTCTTTGGCTAATAGAAACTAGGCCAGAGATAGAGGATACCATGGCAACAATTTCGCCAGTATAGTCGTTATCTATGACTCCTGGAACAACTTGTAACCCTTTCAATATTGTGCTGCCGCGTCCAAGAATTAACCCACAAGTGCCCTTGGGAAGAGGGCCATAAATCCCAGTGGGGATGGCTTGCACTCCCATGTCGGGAGCTAATACTGTATTGGAAGCGGAACAGAGGTCCAGTCCTGCACTTCCTGGTGTGGCGCGGAGGAGGTTTGAAATGGATTGTTTTGTGCCTGGTCTTGTTGTGTCTGGTTGTTTTGTTGTGGGACAAACCTTAAAGCCCCGGAGGTCTGTCTGAGGGTGGGGACCTGGGGCTGACCCCCAATCCCGTTTTCCTGCTGGGGGAGGGGATTGCCATCTGCATCTGTCTTTGACCTGCATTCGTTAGCCCAATGATATCCCCTTCTGCATTTTGGACATAGACTTGTAGGTTTTGGCCTTGAAGTATTGTACTGAGGCTTTTGGGCCACAGGGCAGTCTCTGACAAAATGGCCTGTCTGATCACATTTAAAGCATTTGCCATTATTTGTTTTCCCTCCTTGCTTGTGTGCGAGGAAGATTTCTTTTACAGCTGCAGCCATAGCTAAACCTTGATGATAGGCGGGGCCTATGTCAGCACACAAGCGAATATAACCCGAAAGGTCCTCTTCTTTTCTATAGGGTTTGATAGCAGCCTGGCAGGCAGGAAGAGCATTTTCATAAGTCAGTTGCCTAACAAGGCCAGTGTTATCTTCGGTGGTGCCGAAGAGACACTCAGTTGCCTGTAAGAGGCGATCAACAAAATCAGAGAAGTGTTCCTCAGGTTTTTGTTTTATTTTTGTCAGGGAAGAAGCAGCTCCACCAGAGGGGAGCCTTTTCCATGCTCTGCTTGCTGCCAGGGTGATCTGAGCAAAAAGACCTGCCTCATATCGCATTTGGGCTTGTTGTGTGGCATATTGGCCTGTTCCCATCAGCATGGGAAGGGTGTAATGATTTTTTCTGTTAGTATTGTCTTTAGCTAAAAGTTTACATTGGTCTTGGAATTCTACCTTCCAGAGCAGATAGTTGCCCCCTGAAAGTGTAGCTCTGGCTAAATCTCTCCAATCATTAGGCATAATCCAGCCTTGGGTTAAGGAATCTAAGACCGCAAGGGTGAAGGCCTCCGTGGGACCATATTGAGATACTGCTTTTTTAAATTCTTTTAGGGCAGATACTGGGAATGGTGCATGGGCCCTATTGGCTCTCAGTGCTAGGGCCGATTGGTCTGTGTCTGAATCACTGCTATGCGAGTCAGAGTCATTTTTTTTCTCACTATTATCAGTTTCTATATCTCGTCTTTGTAGACGTGGTGGCTGTCTTTTTTATTTCCCCTAGTTGTGGTAGTGGCTTGTATTTTATCTCTTTTATGTTCCTGACTTGAGGATTGAGTCCCACGTCTAGTTTGCCTCCTTTGTCTCCCCCTTTCCCTAATAGATTTAATGTCACCCTCTTGTGGACTGGCACTACCTTGGGTGGGTCGAGTTGTCTCCCCACCATTATGTAAGTTATCGCCACTCGCGCCAGCTTAGGCAACTTTTGTAACAGGAAACAATAAGGGATGTGTTACTCTCAAGGCCTCTGTTTTGGGAGGGCAGGCAGTCTCTGTAACTGGGAACATCATTGTGGGCTGACCACCTGGCGACCCTGAGATAGGCACTATCTTAGGGAGCGGCAGGCCCGTGACGGCCGTCATTCTAGGGGGGGTTTGCATGCAATGTTTGGAGCTCTAAGGAAAGCCTTTGTATATCCTTAGTCAGCTGAACCTGCTGTTGTAAATCATGAAATTGTTCCTCTAATGAGAGAAGGGCAGAAGACGGACCGGGTGGTCGCTGAAAACTGGTGGATAGTTCTGCAGCAGCAGGAGCCATAACCCGGGGGGAATAGTATTGGGCAGCCTCTTCTGCTAATTGTGACCAATCAACTTCCTGGCCACTGGAAAGGTCAGGGTAAATAGGGCGGTATGGAGGAGGGACCATGGCGGAGCCATTTTGAGGACCCTCGTGGTCTCCAGACAAAGGGAGTATCGGCACATCGCCATCTTGAACAGGCTCCGGGATCTCAAGGACAACAGAGCTGGGAGGGCTGGGTGCCTTAGATAAGACCGGTGGTGGCGGAGTACAATAGCGGGAGGCAGCTAATGCAGCCTCACCCTGGGCAAGCGTCTCCGCGAGCTGGGGATCTGTGTGACGTTGTGCCAGCAGCTCAGAGATTAAAGTCCCATATGGAAAAGCAGTTACAGGAACCTTTTTTGGACCAAAAACTTTATAATAGTCTTAAAGAGCATCTCCTACTCTATTCCACCTGTTTAAATTAATCGTACCCTCTAAGTGGAACCACGGACACACTGCATGTATGAACAGAAAGTACTTTATTAGTTCTTTTGTCTTAACCTTGATCCCTCTAATCTTGAGAGCCTCCCTGAGGCCAGTCACGAACAATTCATGCTGAGTGCTTGTCCCATGTTAATGCTGTTCACCTACCGTGAATCAGGCGAGACGTAAGGTGGCCGTCTGCACAGATCACAGGAACAATGTCCTTGAATCAGTCACGCTGGCCAGCGCTTTACTCCTGTGAACGGTCCCGCATCGTTATCCCTCGTGCCAGGTGAGGTCCCTTCGTGGTCACCACTTGATCCGGCCTGCGGACCAATCTATGGGTCTCAACCTGGAGAGGGGATCGGGGATGGGGGCAGGACAAGAGAAAAGAGAGATGGAGACAGGATGAGATTCCAATCGAGTCTCGTTTATTTTTAAAATGCTTACAACTTATATAGGGTGGGGGCAGGCCATAGGCAGGAAGAAGGCTTAATCTGATAGGTCATCATCATATCTGGATATATGACATAAGCAGGAGAGGATTATGGGTAATGCAGGCAGACATGAGGATCATGGGAAATGTAGGCTGACACACAAAATGCCCTCAGGCAGGAGGGGCAGGGTTATGGATAGGGTTAGGGTTAGATTTAGAGTTACAATTACTGTTAGGGTTAGGGTTAAGGTTTGTGTTAGGGTTTAGGGTTAGGGTTAGAGTTAGGCCAAGGGTTAGTGTTAGTGTTAGGGTTAGGTTTAGCGTTAGAGTAAGTGTTAGGTTTAGGGTTACTGTTTGGGTTAGGGTGAAGGTTAGGATTAGGATTAGGTTTGGGTGACGGTTGAGCTTAGGGTTATGGTTAGGCTTTGGGTTAGGATTAGAGGGTAAGTGTTAGGGTTATGTTTAGAGAGTTAGAGGGTTAGGGTTAGGGTTGGGGTAAAGGTTAGGGTTAGAGTGTTACGGTTAGGGTTAGTGTTAGGGTTTGAGGGTCAGTATTAGTGTTAGGGATAGAGGGTCAGGGCTAGAGATAGGGTTAGGGTTAGGGTTAGAGTTAGGGTTAGTTTTAGGGTTAGGGATAGGGTTAGGGTTTAGGGTTGGGTTAGGGTTAGTTTTATTGTTACGGTTAGGCTTAGGGTTAGTGTTAGGTTTAGGGTTAGGTTTAGGTTTAGGGTTAGGGTTATTGTTAGTGTTAGGGTTAGAGCGTTAGAGGGTTAAGGTTAGGGATAGGGTTAGGCATAGTGTTAGAGAGTTAGGGTTAGAGTTATGTTTATGTTTAGGGTAAGGCTTAGGTTTAGAATTAGTGTTAGTGTTAGGGTTAGCATTATGGTTACTATTAGGGTTAGTTTTACGGTTAGGTTTAGGGTTAGAGCGATGGATTTTAGGATCAGGGTTATTGTTATGGTTAGGTTTAGAGGCGTGGGGTTAGCGTTATGGTTACGTTTAGAGGGTTAGGGTTGGTCTTAGGGTCAGGGTTAGCATTAGGGTTAGAGGTTAGGTTTAGTGTTAGGGTTAGTGTTAGGGTTATGGTTAGGGTTAGAGGGTCAGAGTTTTAGGTTTAAGGTTTGGGTTAGGGTTAGGGGTAGAGGCTTAGGGATAGGGCTAGTGTTAGAGTGTTAGTTTAGGGTTAGGGTTAGGTTTAGAGGGTTAGAGGGTTAGGGTTCCGGGTAGTGTTAGGGATATGGTTGGCACTAGAGGGTTATTGTTAGGATTAGGTTTAGGGTTAGGGTTCACGTTATAGGATTATAGTTAGACTTATGGTTAGAGGGTTAGGGTTAGGGTTCGGGTTAGGGTAAGGTTTAGTGTTACGGCTAGGGTGAGACGATTGGATGGTTAGTGTTAGGGTTATGGTTATGGATAGGGTTAGGGTTAGAGTTAGAGTTACAATTACTGTTAGGATTAGGGTTAAGGTTTGCGTTAGGGTTTAGGGTTAGGGTTAGTATTAGGGCTAGGGTTAGTGTTAGGTGTTAGGGTTAGGGTTAGAGTTACAGAGAGGGTTAGATTTAGTGTTAGGGTTAGGGAAGGTTTAGGGTTAGGGTTGCGGTAAGTGTAAGGTTGAGGTTAAGGGTTAGGTTCAGGATTAGCCTGAGAGTTGGGGTTAGGTTTGGGGTTACGTTTAGGGTGAGGTTGTTAGGTTTAGGGTTATGTTTATGGTTAGGGTTAGGGTTAGAGGTACTGTTAATTTTAGGGTTAGGGTTAGGTTTATGGTTAGAGTTAGGGTTAGTGTTAGTGTTAGGGTTAGAGTGTTAGAGGGTTAGGTTTAGGGATAGGGTTAGGCTTAGTGTTAGAGGGTTAGGGATAGTGTTAGGGTTAATTTTAGGGTTAGGTTTAGGGTTAGGGTTAGGGTTACTGTTAGATTTAGGGTTAGAGCGTAGAGGGTTAGGGTTAGGGATAGGGTTAGGATTAGAGTTAGAGGGTTAAGGTTAGTGTTGGGGTTAGCGTTAGGTTTAGGGTTAGTGTTAGGTTTAGTGTTAGTGTTAGTGTTAGAGTGTTACAGGGTTGGGTTTGGGTTAGTATTAGGGATATGGTTAGCATTAGAGTGTTATTGTTAGGATTAGGGTTAGGGTTAGGGTTCACGTTAGAGAATTATAGTTAGAGTTAAGGTTAGAGGGTTAGGGTTAGGTTCGGGTTAGGTTAAGGGTTAGGGTTAGGGCTAGCATTAGACAATTGGATGGTTAGTGTTAGGGTTATGTTTATGGATGGGGTTGGGTTAGAGTTAGGGTTACTGTTACTGTTCGGTTTAGGGTTAAGGAATGTGATAGGGTTTAGTGTTAGGGTTAGGGTTAGGGCTAGGGTTAGTGTTGTGTGTTAGAGTTAAGGTTAGAGTTACATTTAGGGTTAGATTTAGTGTTAGGGTTAGGTTAGGTTTAGGGTTAAGGTTAGGGTTGTGGTAAGGGTAAGTTTAGGTTAAGGGTTAGTTTTAGGGTTAGCCTGTGAGTTAGGGTTTGGTTTGGGGTAACCTTTAGGGTGAGAGTGTTAGTGTTAGGGTTATGGTTATGGTGAGTTTTATGGTTAGGGTTATGTTTAGCGTTAGGGTTACGTTTAGGTTTATGGTTAGGGTTAGGTTTATTGTTAGTGTTAGGGTTAGAGCGTTACAGGTTTAGGGGTAGGGATAGGCTTAGGGTTTGAGAGTTATGGTTAGTGTTAAGGTTAAGTTCAGGGTAATGCTTAGGTTTAGGATTAGGTTTAGTGTTAGGGTTAGCCTTATGGTTAGTATTAGGGTTAGGGTTAGGGTTAGGTTTAGGGTTAGAGGGTTTGATGTTTAGGGTTAGGGTTATTGTTATGGTTAGCTTTAGAGGGTTGGGGTTAGCGATAGGTTAGGTTTAGAGTGTTAGGGTTGTTCTTAGGGTCAGGTTTAGTATTAAGATTAGAGGTTAGGTTTAGTGTTAGGGTTATGGTTAGGGTTTAGAGGGTTAGAGTGTTAGGTTTAGGGTTCGGGTTAGGGTTAGGTTTAGAGGCTTAGGGAAAGGGTTAGGGTTACATTGTTAGTTGTACGGTTGGGTTTAGGTTTAGGGTTAGGGTTAGGTTTATAGGGTTAGAGGGTTAAGGTTCGGGTTAGTGTTAGGGATATGGTTAGCATTAGAGGGTTATTGTTAGGATTACGGTTAGGGTTATGGTTCACGTTAGAGGATTATTGTTAGACTTATGGTTAGAGCGTTAGGGTTAGGGTTTGGGTTAGGGTAAGGTTAGGGTTAGGGCTAGGGTTAGAGGATTGGATGTTTAGTGTTAGGGTTATGGTTAAGGATAGGGTTAGGGTTAGAATTAGGGTTACTGTCAGGGTTAGGGTTAAGGTTTGTGTTACGGTTTAGTGTTAGGGTTAATGTTAGGGCTAGGATTAGTGTTAGGTGTTAGGGTTAGGGTTAGAGTTACAGTTAGGTTTAGATTTAGTGTTAGGATTTGGTTAGGTTTAGGATTAGGGTTGGGGTAAGGGTAAGGTTTAGATTAAGGTTTAGGTTTAGGTTTAGGGTGACGGTTAGGGTTAGGTTTGGGGTTACGTTTAGGGTGAGAGTGTTAGGCTTAGGGTTATGGTTAGGGTTAGTTTTATCGTTAGTGTTAGTGTTAGTGTTAGGGTTACGGTTAGGGTTATGTTTAGAGTAAGTGTTAGGTTTAGGGTACCAGTTAGGGTTAGGATTAGGTTTGGGTGACAGTTGGGTTTAGGGTTATGGTTAGGCTTAGGGTTAGGATTAGGGGGTAAGTGTAAGGGTAATTTTTAGAGACTTTGAAGGTTAGGGTTAGGGTTAGGATTCAGGTTAGGGTTAGATGGTTACAGTTAGGGTTAGTGTTAGGGTTTGAGGGTTAGTATTAGTGTTAGGGTTAGAGGGTTAAGGCTAGGGATAGGGTTAGGATTAGGGTTAGAGTTAGGGTTAGTTTTAGGGTTAGGGTTAGGGTTAGTGTTAGGGTTAGGGTTAGTTGTAGGTTTAGGGTTACGTTTAGGGTTAGTGTTACGGTTAGGGTTAGGTTTAGGTTTAGGGTTAGGGTTAGTTTTAGTTTTAGTGTTATGTTTAGAGCTTTAGAGGGTGAGGGTTAGGTATAGCATTAGGCTTATGGTTCGAGTGTTAGGATTAGGTTTAAGGTTAGGTTTAGGGTAAGGCTTAGGTTTTGGATTAGGTTTAGTGTTAGGGTTAGCATTACGGTTAGTATTAGTGTTAGGTTTAGGGTTAGGTTTAGGGTTAGAGGGTTGGTTGTTTAGAGTTAGCTTATGGTTATGGTTATGTTTAGACGGTTGGGGTTAGTGTTAGGGTTAGGATTAGAGGGTTAGCGTTGGTCTTAGGGTCAGGGTTATCATTAGGGTTAGAGGTTAGTTTTAGTGTTAGGGTTAGCATTAGGATTATGGTTAGGGTTACAGGTTAGAGTGTTAGTTTTAGGGTTCTGGTTGGGGTTTGGGTTAGAGGCTTAGGAATAGGGTTAAGGTTAGATTGTTTGTTTTAGGGTTAGGGTTAGGTTCAGGGTTAGGGTATGCTTTAGAGTGTTCGAGGGTTAGGGTTCGGGTAAGTGTTAGGGATATGGTTAGCATTAGAGGGTTATTATTGGGATTATGGTTAGGGATAGGGTTCACGTTAGAGAATTATAGGTAGACTTATGGTTAGATGGTTAGGGTTAGGGTTCGGGTTAGGGTAAGGTTTAGGGTTAGGTCTAGGGTTAGACAATTGGATGGTTAGTGTTAGGGTTATGATTATGTATAGGGTTAGGTTTAGAGTTAGAGTTACTGTTACTGTTAGGGTCTGCCTTAGAGGCTTAGGGATAGGATTAGGGTTAGAGTGTTAGTTTTAGGGTTAGGTTTATTTTTAGGGTTAGAGTTAGGGTTAGACGTTTAGAGGGTTATTGTTCGGGTTAATGTTAGGAATATGGTTAGCATTAGGGGGTTATTGTTAGGATTAGGGTTAGGGTTAGCGTTAGGGTAAGGTTTAGGGTTACGGCTAGGGTTAGACGATTTGATGGTTAGTGTTAGGGTTATGGTTATGGATAGGGTTAGGGTTAGAGTTAGAGTTACAATTACTGTTTGGGTTAGGTTTGAGGTTTGTGTTAGGGTTTAGCGTTAGGGTTAGTGTTAGGGCTAGGCTTAGTGTTAGGTGTTAGGTATAGGTTTAGGGTTAGAGTTACAGTTAGTGTTAGATTTAGTGTTAGGCTTTAGTTAGGTTTAGGGTTAAGGTTGGGGTAAGGGTAAGGTTGAGGTTAAGGGTTAGTTTCAGGGTGAGGGTGAGGGTTAGTGTTAGGTTTGGGGTTTCGTTTAGGCTGAGTGTGTTCGGGTTTGGGCTAGTGTTAGGTTTATGGTTAGGGTTAGTGTTAGTGTTACTGTTAGGGTTAGGGTTAGACTAAGTGTTTGGGTTAGGGTTAGTGTTAGGTTTAGGGTAATGGTTAGTGTTAGGATTAGGTTCATTGACGGTTGGGTTTAGGGATATGGTTAGGCTTAGGGTTAGGTTTAGGATTAGAGGGTAAGTGTTAGGATTATGTTTAGAGAGTTAGAGGGTTAGGGTTAGGGTTGGTGTTAAGGTTAGGGTTAGAGGGTTACAGTTAGGGTTAGTGTTAGGGTTCAAGTGTTAGTATTAGTGTTAGGGTTAGAGGGTTTGGGCTAGGGCTAGGGTTAATGTTAACATTAGAATCAGGGTTAATTTTAGGGTTAGGGTTAGAGTTAGGGTTTAGGTTTCGGGTTAGTTTTAGGGTTAGTGTTAGGGTTTGGGTTAGTTTTAGGGTTAGTGTTATGGTTAGTATTAGGGTTAGTGTTAGGGTTTGGGTTTGTGTTAGGGTTAGAGCTTTAGAGGGTTAGGTTTAGGGATAGGGTTAGTTTTAGGGTTAGGGTTAGGGTTAGTTTTAGGGTTAGTGTTAGGGTTTGGCTTAGTGTAAGGGTTAGGGTTAGGTTTAGGGTTAGGGTTATGGTTAGTGTTAGTCTTATTGCTAGAGCGTTAGATGGCTAGGGTTAGGGATAGTTTTAGGCTTAGGGTTAGAGTGTTAAGTTTAGTGTTAGGGTTAGAGTTAGGGTTATGGTTAGGGTCAGAGTGTTAGAGGTTATGTTTAGGGTTCGGGTTAGGGTTTGGGTTAGAGGCTTATAGTGAGGGATAGGGTTAGAGTGTTAGTTTTAGGGTTAGGATTATGTTAAGGGTTAGGGTTAGAGGTAGCGATAGATGGTTAGGGTTAGGGTTAGGGTTAGGTTTAGGGTTGGAGTTAGGGTTAGGTTAGGGTTAGGGTTAGGGTTAGGGTTAGTGTTAGGGTTAGGGTTAGGTTTAGGGTTAGGGTTAGGGTTAGTGTTAGTGTTAGGTTTAGAGCTTTAGAGGGTTAGGGTTAGGGATAGGGTTAGGCTTAGGGTTAGAGGGTTAGTATTAGGGGTAAGGTTAGGTTTAGTGTAAGGCTTTGGTTTATGTTTAGTGTTAGGGTTAGCATTACGGTTAGTATTAGGGTTAGGGTTAGGTTTTGGGTTAGAGGGTTGGATGTTTAGGGTTCGTTTTATGGTTATGGTTTAGTTTAGAGAGTGCGGTAAGCTTTAGGGTTAGGTTTAGAGGGTTAGTGTTGGTCTTAGGGCCAGGGTTAGTGTTAGGATTAGAGGTTAGGTTTAGTGTGAGGTTTAGTGTTAGGGTTAGGGTTATGGTTAGGGTCAGAGGGTTAGAGTTTAGGTTTAGGGTTCGGGTTAGGGTTAGCGTTAGAGGCTTAGCGATAGGCTTACTGTTAGAGTGTAAGTTTTAGGGTTAGGATTAGGGTTAGGGTTAGGTTTAGGGTTAGAGGATTAGAGGTTTAGGGTTCGGGTTAGTGTTAGGGATATGGTTAGTGTTAGAGGGTTATTTTTAGGTTTAGGGTTAGGGTTATGGTTCACGTTAGAGGATTATAGTTAGACTTATAGTTAGAGGGTTAGGGTTAGGGTTCCGGTTATGGTAAGTGTTAGGGTTAGGGCTAGGGTTAGAGCATTGAATGATTAGTGATATGGTTATTGTTATGGATAGGGTTCGGGTTAGAGTTAGGGTTACTGTTACTGTTAAGTTTAGGGTTAAGGTTTGTGTTAGGGTTTAGTGTTAGGGTTCGTGTTATGGCTAGGGTTAGTGTTAGGTGTTACTGTTAGGTTTAGGGTTAGAGTTACAGTTAGGGTTAGATTTATGCTTAGGGTTAGGTTAGGATTAGGGTTAAGGTTACGGTTGGGGTAAGGGTAAGGTTTAGGTTAAGGGTTAGGTTAAGTTTAGGGTGAGGGTTTGGGTTAGGTTTGGGGTTACGGTTATGGTGAGAGTGCTAGGGTTAGGGTTATGGTTAGGGTTGGTTTATGGTTAGGGTTAGTGTTAGTGTTAGTGTTAGGGTTAGGGTTAGGTTTAGGGATAGTGTAAGTGTTAGGGTTAGGGTTAGTGTTTCATTTAGGGTAACGGTTAGGGTAAGGATTAGGTTTTGGTGACGGTTGGGTTTAGGTTTATGGTTAGGTTTAGGGTTAGGATTAGATCGTAAGTGTTAGGGCTATATTTAGAGAGTTAGAGGGTTCGGGTTAGGGTTGGGGTTAAGGTTAGCTTAGAGTGTTACGGTTAGGGTTAGGGTTCGTGTTTGAGCGTTAGTATTAGTGTTATGGTTAGAGGGTTAGGGCTAGGGATAGGGTTAGGGTTAGGGTTAGAGTTAGTGTTAGCGTTAGAGCATTACAGCGCTGGGTTAGGGATAGGTTTAGGCTTAGGTTTAGAAGGTTACTGTTATGGTTAAGGTTAGGTTTAGAGTAAGGCTTAGGTTTAGGGTTAGTGTTAGTGTTAGGTTTAGCATTATGGTTAGTATTAAGGTTCGGGTTAGGGTTAGGTTTAGGGTTAGAGGTTTGGAGGTTTAGAGTTGGGGTTGTGGTTATGGTTAGGTTTAGTGGGTCGGGGTTATCGTTAGGTTTAGAGGGTTAGGGTTGGTCTTAGTATCAGGGTTAGCGTTAGGATTAGAGTTTAGGTTTAGTGTGAGGGTTAGGGTTAGGGTTATGGTTAGGGTCAGAGGGTTAGAGGTTAGGTTTACGGTTCGGGTTAGGGTTAGCATTTGAGGCTTAGGGATAGGGTTAGTGTTGGAGTGTTAGTTTTAGGGTTAGGGTTAGGTTTAGTGTTAGGGTTAGGGTTAGGGTTACAGGGTTAGAGGGTTAGGGTTCAGGTTACTGTTATGGTTATGGTTAGCATTAGAGGGTTATTGTTAGGATTAGGGTTAGGGTTAGGTTTAGGGTTCACGTTAGAGGATTATAGTTAGACTTATGGTTAGAGGGTTAGGGTTAGGTTTCGGGTTAGGTTAAGGTTTAGGGTTAGGGCTAGGATTCCACGATTGGATGGTTAGTGTTAGGGTTATGGTTATGGATAGGGTTAGGGTTAGATTTAGGGTTACTGTTACTGTTAGGTTTAGGGTTAAGCTTTGTGTTAGGGTTTAGTGTTAGGGTTAGTGTTAGGCCTAGGGTTAGTGTTAGGTGTTAGGATTAGGGCTAGGGTTAGAGTTACAGTTAGGGTTAGATTTAGTGTTAGTGTTAGGTTACATGTAGGGTTAGGGTTGAGGTAATGGTAAGGTTTAGGTTAAGGCTTAGCTTTAGGGTTAGGGTGAGGGTTAGGGTGAGGGTTAGTGTTAGGTTTGGGGTTACGTTTTAGGGTTAGAATGTTTGGGTTAGTATTATGGTTAGGGTTAGGTTTATAGTTAGGGTTAGTGTCAGTATTAGTGTTAGAGTTAGGGTTAGAGTAAGTGTTAGGGTTAGGGTTAGTGTTAGGGTTAAGGTAACGGTTAGGGTAAGGATTAGGTTTTGGTGATGTTTGGGTTTAGGTTTATGGTTTGGCTTAGGTTTAGGATTAGAGGGTAAGTGTTATTGTTATGTATATAGAGTTAGAGGGTTAGGGTTTGGGTTAGGGTTAAGGTTAGGTTAGAGTGTTATGGTTATGGTTATTGTTAGGTTTAGGTTTAGGGTTAGGGTTAGTGTTAGTTTTAGCGTTAGAGAGTTAGAGGGTTAAGGTTAGGGATAGGGTTAGGCTTAGGGTTCAAAGGTTAGGGTTAGTGTTTGGATTAGGGTTAGGTTAGGTTTAGGGTTAGGGTTAGGGTTAGGGTTAGGGTTAGGGATAGGGTTAGGTTTAGGGTTAGAGGGTTAGAGTTAGGGTTAAGGTTACGTTTAGAGTAAGACTTAGGTTCAGGATTAAGGTTATTGTTAGGGTTAGCATTATGGTTAGTAATAGGTTTAGTGTTAGGATTAGGTTTAGGGTTAGAGGGTTTTATGTTTGGGGTTAGGTTATGGTTATGGTTAGGTTTAGAGGGTTGGGGTAAGCTTTAGGGTTAAACTTAGAGTGTTAGTGTGGGTCTTAGGCTCAGGGTTAGCGTTAGGATTAGAGGTTAGGGTTAGTGTGAGTGTTAGGGTTAGGGTAATGGTTAGGGTCAGAGGGTTAGAGGTTAGGTTTAGGGTTCCAGTTTGGGTGAGCGTTAGAGGTTTAGGGATAGGGTTAGTGTTAGAGTATTAGTTTTAGGTTTAGTGTTAGGTTTAGTGTTAGAGTGATGGTTAGGGTTAGAGGGTTAGAGTGTTAGGTTTAGGGTTCAGGTTAGGGTTAGGGTTCGAGGCTTAGGGATAGGGTTATGGTTAGGGTGTTAGTTTTAATGTTAGTGTTAGGTTCACAGTTAGGGTTAGGATTAGGGTTAGAGGATTAGGATTCGGGTTAATGTTAGGGACATGGTTAGAATTAGAGGGTTATTGTTAGGATTAGGGTTAGGGTTAGCGTTCAGGTTAGAGGATTATAGTTAGACTTATGGTTAGAGGGTTAGGGTTAGGGGTTGGGTTAGGGTAAGGGTTAGGTTTAGGGCTAGGGTTAGACGATTGTATTGGGTTATGGTTATGGATAGGGTTAGGGTTAGGGTTAGTGTTTGATTTAGGGTTACTGTTCCTGTTAGTTTTAGGGTTAAGGTTTGTGTTAAGGTTTGGTGTTAGGGTTAGTGTTAGGGCTAGGTTTAGTGTTAGGTATTAGGGTTAGGCTTAGAGTAAGTGTTAGGGTTAGTGTTAGGATTAGGGTTAGGGTTAGGGTTAGTTTTAGGTTTAGAATTAGGGTTTGGGTTAGTTGTTAGGGTTAGGTTTATGGTTACGGTTAGGGTCAGTGTTAGTTTTAGGGTTAGAGTGTTAGAGGGTTAGGGTTAGGGGTAGGGTGAGGCTTAGGGTTAGAGGGTTAGGGTTAGAGTTAAGGTTAGGTTTAGGGTAAGTCTTAGGTTTAGGATTAGGTTTAGTGTTAGCGTTAGTGTTACAGTTAGTATTAGGGTTAGGTTTAGGGTTAGGTTAGGGTTAGAGGGTTGGTTGTTTAGGATTAGCGTTATGGTTATATTTAGGTTTAGAGGGTTGCGGTTAGCGTTAGGGTTAGGTTTAGAGGGTTAGTGTTGGTTTTAGGCTCGGGGTTATTGTTAGGGTTAGAGGTTAGGTTTAGTGTTACGGTTAGGGTTAGAATTATGGATCAGGTTAGAGGGTTAGAGTGTTAGGTTTAGGGTTTTGTTTAGGGTTAGGGTTAGACGCTTAGGGAATAGCATTAGGGTTAGAGTGATAGTTTTAGGGTTAGGGTTAGGTTTAGGGTTAGGTTTAGAGGTTTAGAGGGTTAGGGTTCTGGATAGAATTAGGGATATACTTAGCATTAGACTGTTATTGTTAAGATTAGGGTTAGATTTAGGGTTCACGTTACAGGATGATGGTTAGACTTATGGTTAGAAGGTTATGGTTTGGGTTCGGATTAAGCTAAGGGTTAGGGATAGAGGGTTACGGTTAGGGTTAATGTTAGGGTTTGAAGGTTAGTACTAGTGTTAGGGATAGAGGGTAAGGGCTAGGGATAGGGTTAGGGTTAGGGTTAGAGTTAGGTTTAGTTTTAGTGTTAGGGTTTCGGTTAGGGATTAGGGTTAGGTTTATGGTTAGGGTTAGGGTTAATTTTAGGTTTAGGGTTATGGTTAGGGTTAGTGTTAGGGTAAGGGTTAGGTTTATGATGAGGGTTAGGGTTAGTGTTAGTGTTAGGGTAAGAGCGTTAGTGGGTTAGGGTTAGGTGTTGGGTTAGGCTTATGGTTAGAATGTTAGGGTTAGGGTTAAGCTTAGGTTTAGGGTAAGGCTTAAGTTTAGGATTAGGGTTAGTGTTAGGGTTAGCGTTTCGGTTAGTATTAGGGTTTGGGTTAGGTTTAGGTTTAGAGGGTTGGTGTTTAGGGTTAGCTTAGGCTTATGGTTATGTTGAGAGGGTTGGGGTTAGCGTTAGGGTTATGTTTAGAGGGTTAGGTTTGGTCTTAGGGTCAGGGTTAGCGTTAGGATTAGAGGCTAGGTTTAGTGTTAGGGTTAGAGTTAGGGTTATGGTTAGGGTCAGAGGGTTAGAGTTTACGTTTAGGGTTCGGTTAGGGTGCGGTTAGAGGCTTAGAGATAGGGTAAGGGTTTGAGTTTTAGTTTTAGGGTTACTTTTAGGTTTAGGGTTAGGGTTAGAGTTGGTGATAGAGGGTTAGAGGTTTAGGATTCGGATTAGTGTTAAGGATATGGTTAGCGTTAGAGGGTTATTGTTAGATTAAGGGTTTTTGTTAGGGTTCATGTTAGAGGATTATGGTTACACTTATGGTTAGAGGGTTAGGGTTAGGGTTCGGGTTAGGGTAAGGCTAAGGGTTAGCGTTAGGCTTAGGGTTAGGTTTAGGGCTAGTGTTAGACAATTGGATGGTTAGTGTTAGGGTTATGGTTATGGATAGGGTTAGGGTTAGAGTTAGAGTTACTGTTACTGTTAGGGTTAGGGTTAAAGTTTGTGTTAGGGTTTAGTGTTAGGATTAGTGCAAGGGCTAGGGTTAGTGTTAGGTGTTAGGGTTAGTGTTGTGGTTAGAGTTACAGTTAGGGTTAGATTTATTGTTCGGGTTACGTTAGGTTTAGAGTTAGGTTTGGCATAAGGGTAAGGTTTAGGTTAAGGTTTAGGTTTAGGGTTAGGTTTATTGTTAGGGTTAGGTTTATGGTTAGGTTTAGTGTTAGTGTTAGGGTTAGGGTTAGAGTAAGTGTTATGATTAGGGTTATTGTTAGGGTTACGGTAACGGTTCCTGTTAGGATTAGGTTTGGATGACCCTTTGGTTTGGGGTTATGTTTAGGCTTAGGGTTAGGATTAGAGGGTAAGTGTTAGGGTTATTTTTAGAGACTTATAGTGTTAGGGTTAAGGTTAGGGTTAGAGGCTTACAGTTAGGGTTAGTCTTAAGGTTTCAGGGTTAGAATTAGTTTTAGGGTTAGAGGGTTAGGGCTAGGGATAGTGTTATGGTTAGTGTTAGAGTTACGGTTAGATTTAGGGTTAGGGTTAGGATTAGGGTTTAGGCTTAGGGTTAGGATTAGGGTTAGTTTTACGGTTAGTGTTAGGGTCTGGGTTAGTGTTAGGTTTAGTGTTAGGTTTAGGTTTATGGTTAGGGTTAGTGTTAGTGTTGTTGTTAGAGCGCTAGAAGGTTAGGGTTAGGTTTATGGTTAGGTATAGCGTCAGGCTCAGGTTTAGGATTAGGGTTAGTGTTAGGGTTAGCGTTTCGGTTCGTATTAGGGTTAGGCTTAGTGTTATGTTAGAGTTAGAGGGTTGGTTTTTTAGTATTAGGGTTATGGTTATGTTTAGCTATAGAGGGTTAGTATTACTGTCAGGGTGAGCGTTAGGGTTAGAGGTTAGGTTTAGTGTTAGGGTTAGGGTAAGGGTTATGGGTAGGGTTAGAGTGTTAGAGTGTTAGGTGTCGGGTTCTGGTTAGGGTTAGGGTTAGAGGCTTAGGGATAGCGTTAGGGTTAGAGTGATAGTTTTACGATTATGGCTAAGTTTAGGGTTAGGTTTAGGGTTAGGGTTAGAGGGTTAGAGTGTTAGGGTTCTGGTTAGTGTTAGGGATATGGTTAGCTTTAGAGGGTTATTGTTAGGATTAGGGTTAGGGTTAGGGTTCACTTTAGAGGATCATGGTTAGACTTATGGTTAGAGGGTTATGGTTTGGGTTCGGGTTAGGGAAAGGGTTACGGTTAGGGCTAGGGTTAGAAGATTGGATGGTTAGTATTAGGGTTATGGTTATGGATAGGGTTAGGGTTAGAGTTAGAGTTACATTTACTGTTAGGGTTAGGGTTAAGGTTTGTGATAGGGTTTAGGCTTAGGGTTCATGTTAGGGCTAGGGTTAGTGTTAGGTGTTAGGGTAGGCTTAGGGTTAGAGTTACAGTTAGGGTTAGATTTAGTGTTAGGGCTAGGTTAGGTTTAGGGTTAGGGTTGGGGTATGGGTAAGGTTTAGGTTAAGGTTTAGTTTTAGGGTTAGGGTGAGTAATAGGGTTAGGTTTTGGGTTACGTTTAGGGTGAGAGTGTTAGGGTTAGGGTTATGGTTAGGGTTAGGTTTAGGGTTAGGTTTAGTGTTATTGTTAGAGGTACGGTTAGAGTAAGTGTTAGGGATAGGGTTAGTGTTAGGGTTAAGGTAACTTTTAGGGTTAGGATGAGGTTTGGTTGATGCCTGGGTTTAGGTTTATGGTTAGGCTTAGGGTTAGGATTAGAGGGTAAGTGTTAGTGTTATGTTTAGAGAGTTAGAGGGTTAGGGTTAGGGTTGGGGTTAAGGTTAGTGTTAGAGGGATATGGTTAGGGTTAGTGTTATGGTTTGAGAGTTAGTATTAGTGTCAGGGTTAGAGGGTTAAGGCTAGGGATAGGGTTAGGGTTAGTCTTAGAGTTGGGTTTAGTTTTAGGGTTAGGGTTAGTTTTAGGGTTTAGGGTTTGGTTTAGGGTTAGTGTTAGGGTAGGGTTAGGTTTAGGGTTAGGTTTAGCGTTAGTGTTAGGGTTAGTTTTAGGGTTAGTCTAAAGGTTAGGTTTAGGGTTAGTGTTAGGGTTAGTTTTAGGGTTAGGGTTACGGTTATTGTTAGTGTTAGGTTTAGAGTGTTAGAGGGTTAGGGTTAGGGATTGGTTTAGGTTTAGGGTTAGAGGGATAGGTTTAGGGTTAATGTTAGGTTTAGGGTAAGGCTTAGGTTTAGGATTAGGGTTAGTGTTAGAGTTAGCATTATGGGTGTTATTAGGGTTAGTGTTAGGTTTAGGGTTATAGGGTTGGATGTTTAGGGTTAGGGTTAGGTTTATGGTTAGGTTTAGAGTGTTGGGGTAAGCGTTAGCGTTAGGTTTAGAGGGTTAGGGTGGGTCTTAGGGTCAGTGTTAGCGTTAGGATTAGAGGAGAGTTTTAGTGTGAAGGTTAGGGTTAGGGTTATGGTTAGTGTCAGAAGGTTAGAGGTTAGGTTTAGGGTTTGGGTTAGGGTTAGCGTAAGAGCCTTAGGATAGGGTTAGTGTTAGAGTGTTAGTTTTAGGGTTAGGTTTATGTTTAGGATTAGGGTTAGGGTTAGAGGGTTAGAGGGTTTGGGTTTGGGTTACTGTTAGGGATATGGTTAGCATTAGAGACTTATTGTTAGCATTAGAGTTAGGGTTAGGGTTCACATTAGAGGATTTTAGTTAGACTTATGGTTAGAGCGTTAGGGTTAGGGTTCGGGTTAGGGTAAGGTTTAGGGTTAGGGCTAAGGTTAGATGATTGGATGGTTAGTGTTTGGGTTATGCTTATGGATAGGGTTAGGGTTAGAGTTAGGTTAATGTTACTGTGAGGGTTAGGGTTAAGGTTTGTGTTAGGGTTTAGTGTTAGGGTTAATGTTAGGACTAGGTTTAGTGTTAGGTGTTAGGGTTAGTGTTAGGGTTAGAGTTACAGATAGTGTTAGATTTAGTGTTAGGGTTAAGATAGGTTTAGGATTAGGGTTGGGGTAAGAGTAAGGTTTAGTTTAAGTGTCAGAGTTAAGGTAGGTTTAGGGTTAGGGTTAGGGTTAGTGTTACGTTAGGGTTAGGGTAACGGTTAAGGTTAGAATTAGGTTTGGGTGACGGTTGGGTTTAGGGTTATGGCTAGGCTTCGTGTTAGGATTAGAGGGTAAGTGTTAATGTTATGTTTAGAGAGTTATAGGGTTAGGGTTAGGGTTGGGGTTAAGGTTAAGGTTAGAGGGTTATGGTTAGGGTTAGTGTTAGGGTTTGAGGGTTCGTATTAGTGTTAGGGTTAGAGGGTTCAGGCTAGGGATAGGGTTAGGGTTAGAGTTGGGTTTAGTTTTAGGGTTAGGGTTAATTTTAGGGTTTAGGGTTAGGGTTAGGGTTAGGGTTAGAGTTAGTGTTAGGGTAGGGTTAGGTTTAGGGTTAGGTTTAGGGTTAGTGTTAGGGTTAGGGTTAGAGCGTTAGAGGGTTAGGGTTAAGGATAGGGTTAGTCTTAATGTTAAGTTTAGGGTTATTGTTAGGTTTAGTTTTAAGTTTAGGGTTAGGGTTAGTGTTAGTGTTAGATTTAGAGCGTTAGAGGTTTAGGGTTGGGATTGGTTTAGGTTTAGGGTTAGAGGGTTAGGGTTAGGGTTAAGGTTATGTTTAGCGTAAGGCTTAGGTTTAGGATTAGGGTTAGTGTTAGGGTTAGCATTATGGGTGTTATTAGGGTTAGGGTTAGGTTTACGGTTATAGGGTTGGATGTTTAGGGTTAGGGTTATGGTTATGGTTATGGTTAGGTTTAGAGTGTTGGGGTAAGTGTTAACGTTAGGTTTAGAGGGTTAGGGTGGGTCTTAGGATCAGTTTTAGCGTTAGGATTAGAGGTCAGTTTTAGTGTGAGTGTTAGAGTTAGGGTTATGGTTTTTGTCAGAGGGTTAGAGTTTAGGATTAGGGTTCGGGTTAGGGATAGCGTAAGAGCCTTAGGGATAGGGTTAATGTTAGAGTTGTACTTTTAGGGTTAGGTTTATGTTTAGGATTACGGTTAGGGTTAGAGGGTTCGAGGTTTTGGGTTCAGGTTACTGTTAGGGATATGGTTAGCATTAGAGTCTCATTGTTAGCATTAGGGTTAGGGTTAGGGTTCACATTAGAGGATTTTAGTTAGACTTATGGTTAGAGGGTTAGGGTTAGTGTTCAGGTTAGAGTAAGGGTTAGGGTTACGGCTAAGGTTAGATGAATGGATGGTTAGTGTTCGGGTTATGGTTATGGATGGGGTTAGCGTTAGAGTTAGGGTTAATGTTACTGTTAGGGTTAGGGTTAAGGTTTGTGTTAGGGTTTAGTGTTAGGGTTAGTGTTAGGACTAGATTTAGTGTTAGGTGTTAAGGTTAGTGTTAGGGTTAGAGTTACAGTTAGCGTTAGATTTAGTGTTAGGGTTAGGTTAGGTTTAGGATTAGGGTTGGCGTAAGAGTAAGGTTTAGGTTAAGTGTCAGGGTTAGGGTAGGGTTAGGGTTAGGGTTAGTGTTACGTTAGGCTTAGGGTAACGGTTAAGGTTAGAATTAGGTTTGAGTGACGGTTGGGTTTAGGGTTATGGCTAGGCTTCGGGTTAGGATTAGAGGGTAAATGTTAGGGTTATATTTAGAGAGTAAGAGGGTTATGGTTAGGGTTGGGGTTAAGGTTAGGGTTAGAGGGTTATGGTTAGGGTTAGTGTTAGGGTTTGAGGGTTAGTATTAGTGTTAGGGTTAGAGAGTTAAAGCTAGGGATAGGGTTAGAGTTGGGTTTAGTTTTAGGGTTAGGGTTAGTTTTAGGGTTTAGGGTTAGATTTAGGGTTCGGGTTAGGGTAAGGCTTAAGGTTAGCGTAAGGTTTAGGGTTAGGTTTAGGGCTAGTGTTAGACAATTGGATGGTTAGGGTTAGGTTTATGGTTATGGATACGGTTGGGGTTAGAGTTAGAGTTACTGTTACTGTTAGGGTTAGGGTTAAGGTTTGTGTTAGGGTTTAGTGTTATGGTTAGTGTTAGGGCTAGGGTTAGTGTTAGGTGTTAGGGTTAGCATTATGGTTAGATTTACAGTTAGGGTTAGATTTAGTGTCAGGGTTAGGTTAGGTTTAGGGTTAGGTTTGGCGTAAGGGTAAGGTTTAGGTTAAGGTTTAGGTTTAGGGTTAGGCTTATTGTTAGGGTTAGGTTCATGGTTAGGTTTAGTGTTAGTGTTAGGGTTAGGGTTAGGATTAGAGTAAGTGGTAGGTTTAGGGTTAGTGTTAGGGTTAGGGTAACGGTTTGGGTTAGGAGTAGGTTTGCATGGCCCTTGGGATTAGCATTATCGTTAGGCTAAGGGTTAGGATTAGAGAGTAAGTGTTAGGGTTATGTTTATAGACTTATAGTGTTAGGATTAGGGTTAGGGTTAAGGTTAGGGTTAGAGGGTTATGGTTAGGGTTAGTGTTAGGGTTTGAGGGTTAGTATTAGTGTTAGGGTGAGAGGGTTAGGGCTAGGGATAGGGTTAGGTTTAGGGTTAGAGTTAGGTTTAGTTTTAGGGTTAAAGTTAGGGTTGGATTTAGGGTTAGGGTTAAGGTTACGGTTACTTTATGTTTAGTGTTAGGTTTAGGTTTATGGTTATGGTTAGGGTTAGTGTTAGTCTTAGGGTTAGAGCGTTATTGGGTTAGGGGTATGGATAGGCTTATGGTGAGGGGATTAGGGTTAGGGTTAAGGTTAGGTTTAGGGTAATGCTTAGGTTTAGGATTAGTCTTAGTGTTAGGGATAGCAGTAAGGTTAGTATTACGGTTAGGGTAAGGGTTGGGTTTAGGGTTAGAGGTTTGGAGGTTTAACCAGAGGGTTAACATCTGGTTATGGTTAGGTTTAGAGGGTTGGGGTTAGCGTTAGGGTTAGGGTTAGAGGGTTAGGGTTGGTCTTAGGGTCAGGATTAGCGTTAGGGGAAGAGGTTATGTTTAGTGTTAGGGTTAGTGTTAGGGTTATGGTTAGGGTTACAGGCTTTGAGTGTTAGGTGTAGGGTTTGGGTTCGGGTTAGGGTTAGAGGCTTAGGGATAGGGTTAGGGTCAGAGTGTTAGTTTTAGGGTTAGGGTTAGGTTCATTGTTAGGGTTAGGTTTAGAGTGTTCGAGGGTGAGGGTGAGGGTTAGTGTAAGGGATATGGTTAGCATTCGAAGGTTATTGTTAGGATTAGGGTTAGGGGTAGGGTTCACTTTAGAGGATTATAGTTAGAGTTATGGTTACAGGGTTAGGGTTAGGGTTCGGGTTATGGTAAGTATTAGGTTTAGGGCAAGGGTTAGACGATTGGATGGTTAGTGTTAGTGTTATGGTTATGGATAGGGTTAGGTTTAGGGTTCGATTTAGGGTTACTGTTACTCTAAGGGTTAGGCTTAAGGTTTGTGTTAGGGTTTACTGTTAGGGTTAGTGTTAGGTGTAAGGGTTAGTGTTAGGGTTAGAGTTACAGTTAGGTTTAGATTTACTGTTAGGGTTAGGTTAGTTTTAGGGTAAGGGTTGGGGTAAGGGTAAGGTTTAGGTGTAGGGTTAGGTTTAGGGTTAGGGTTAGGTTTGGGGTTATGTTTAGGGTGAGAGTGTTAGGGTTAGTGTTATGGTTACAGGTAGGTTTATGGTTTGGGTTAGTGTTAGTCTTAGGGTTAGGGTAAGAGATAGAGTAAGTGTTAGGGTTCGGGTTAGGGTTAGGGTTAGGGTAACGGTTAGGTTTAGGATTAGGTTTGGGTGTCAGTTGAGTTTAGGGTTATGGTTAGGCTTAGGGTTAGGATTAGAGGGTAAGTGTTAGGGTTATGTTTAGAGAGTTAGAGAGTTAGGGTTGGGGTTGAAGTTAAGGTTAGGGTTAGAGAATTACGGTTAGGGTTAGTGTTAGGGGTTGAGGGTTAGTATTGGTGTTAGGGTTAGCGGGTTAGGGCTAGGGATAGGGTTAGGGTTAGGGTGAGAGTTAGGGTTAGTTTTAGAATTAGGGTTAGGGTTAGGGCTTAGAGTTAGGGTTCGGGTTAGTTTTAGTGTTAGGGTTAGGGTTAGGGTTAGGGGTAGGGTTAGGTTTAGGGTTAGGATTAGGGTTAGTGTTAGTGTTAGGGTTAGAGCGTTAAAGGATTAGGGTTAGGGATAGGGTTAGGCTTATGGTTAGAGTGTTAGAGTTAGTTTTAGGCTTAGGGTTAGGTTTAGGGTTAGGGTTAGGGTTAGGGTTAGGGTTAGGGTTAGAGGGTTAGGGTTAGTGTTAGAGGGTTAGGGTTATGGTTAGTGTCAGAGGGTTAGACGTTACGTTTATGGTTCGGTTTAGGGTTAGGGTTAGAAGCTTAGGGATAGGGTAACGGGTAGAGTGTTAGTTTTAGGGTTAGGGTTAGGTTTAAGTTTAGGGATTGAGGGTGAGAGGGGTAGGGTTCAGATTAGTTTTAGCGATATGGTTAGGGTTAGAGGGTTATTGTTAGGATTAGGGTTAGGGGTAGGGTTCACGTTAGAGGATTATGGTTAGACTTATGGTTAGAGGGTTAGGGTTAGGGTTCGGGTTAGGGTAAGGTTTAGGTTTAGGGTTAGGTTTAGGGTTAGCGTAAGTCTTAGGGTTAGGTTTAGGGCTAGTGATAGACGATTGGTTGGTTAATGTTAGAGTTATGGTTATGGATAGGGTTAGGGTTAGAGTTAGAGTTACTGTTACTGTTAGGGTTAGGGTTAAGTTTTGTGTTAGGGTTTAGGGTTAGGGTTAGAGTTAGGGCTAGGGTTAGTGTTAGGTGTTAGGTGTTAGGGTTAGGGTTAGGGTTAGAGTTACAGTTAGGGTTTAATTTATTGTTAGCTTTATGTTAGGTTTAGGGTTAGTGTTGGGGTAAGTGTAGGGTTTACATTAAGGGTTAGTTTTAGGGTTAGAGTGAGGGTTAGGTTTAGGTTTGGGGTTACATTTAGGGTGAGAGTGTTAGGGTTAGGGTTATGGTTAGGGTTAGGTTTATAATTAGGGTTAGTGTTAGGGTTAGTGTTAGAGTAAGTGTTAGGGTTAGGGTTAGTGTTAGGATTAGGGTTAGGGTTAGGGTTAGTTTTAGGTTTAGGATTAGTTTTTGGGTTAGTGTTACTGTTAGGGTTAGGTTTATGGTTACGTTTAGGATTAGTGTTAGTGTTAGGGTTAGAGTGTTAGAGGGTTAGGGTTAGGGGTAGGGTGAGGCTTAGGGTTAGAGGGTTAGGGTTAGGGTTAAGGTTAGGTTTAGGGTAAGGCTTAGGTTTAGGATTAGGGTTAGTGTTAGCGTTAGCTTTATGGTTAGTATTAGGGTTAGGTTTAGGGTTAGGTTAGGGTTAGAGGGCTTGTTATTTAGGATTAGCGTTATGGTTATATTTAGGTTTAGAGGGTTGCCGTTAGCATTAGGGTTAGGTTTAGAGGGTTAATGTTGGTCTTAGGGTCAGGGTTAGCGTTAGGGTTAGAGGTTAGTTTTAGTGTTACGGTTAGCGTTAGAGTTATGGATAGGGTTAGCTGGTTAGAGTTTTAGGTTTAGGGTTCTGTTTAGGGTTAGGGTCAGAGGCTTAGGGATAGCGTTAGGGTTAGAGTGATAGTTTTAGGGTTAGGGTTAGGTTTAAGGTTAGGTTTAGGGTTAGGGTTCGAGGGTTAGTGTGTTAGGGTTATGGTTAGTGTTAGGGATATGCTTAGCATTAGAGGGTTATTGTTAGGGTTAGGGTTAGGGTTAGGTTTATGGTTAGGTTTTAGTCTTATTGTTAGAGGTAGGGTTAGAGTAAGTGTTAGGGATAGGGTTAGTGTTAGGGTTAAGGTAACTTTTAGGGTTAGGATGAGGTTTGGGTGATATCTGGGTTTAGGGTTATGGTTAGGCTTAGGGTTAGGATTAAAAAGTAAGTGTTATTGTTATGTTTAGTGAGTTAAAGGGTTAGGTTTAGGGCTAAGGTTAGGGTTAGAGGGTTACGTTTAGGGTTAGTGTTAGGGTTTGAGGATTAGTGTTACTGTTAGGGATAGAGGCTTAGAGCTAGGGATAGGGTTAGGGTTAGTGTAAGAGTTAGGGTTAGTTTTAATGTTAGGGTTTGGGTTAGGGTTTAGGTTTAGGTTTAGAGTTAGGGTTAGGGTTAGTTTTAGGTTTAGGGTTAGGTTTAGGGTTAGGTTTATGGTGAGGTTTAGGGCTAGTGTTAGTGTTAGGTTTAGCGTTATGGTTAGTATTAGGGTTAGGCTTAGGTTTAGGGTTAGAGTGTTGGATGTTTAGGGTTATCTTATGTTTTGGTTAGGTTTAGAGGATTGGGGTTAGCGTTAGCATTAGGTTTAGAGGGTTAGTGTTGGTCTTAATGTCAGGCTTAGCTTTAGGGATAGAGGTTAGGTTCAGTGTTAGGGTTATTGTTATTGTTATGGTTAGGGTTAGAGGGTTAGAGTGTTAGGTTTAGGGTTCTTGTGAGGGTTAGGGTTAGAGCCTTAGGGATAGGCTTAGGGTTAGAGTGTTAGTGTTAGGGTTAGGGTTAGGTTTAGGGTTAGGATTAGGGTTACAGTGTTAGAGGGTTAGGGTTCGGGTTAGTGTTAGGGATATGTTTAGCATTAAAGAGTTATTGATAGGATTAGGATTTGCGTTCGGGTTACGGTAAGGGTTAGGTTAGCGCTAGCGTTAGACGATTGGATGGTCAGTGTTAGGGTTATGTTTATGGATATGGTTAGGGTTAGAGTTAGAGTTACTGTTACTGTTAGGGTTAGGTTTAAGGTTTGTGTTAGCGTTTAGGGTTAGGGTTAGTGTTAGGGCTAGGGTTAGTGTTAGGTGTTAGTTTTAGTCTTACGGTTAGAGTTACAGTTAGGTTTAGATTTAGTGTTAGGGTTAGGTTAGGTTAAGGGGTAGGGTTGGGGTAAGGTTAAGGTTTAGGTTACGGGTTAGGATAGGGTTAGGGTGAAGGTTAGGGATAGGTTTGGGGTTACGTTTAGGGTGAGAGTGTTAGGGTTAGTGTTATGATTAGGGTTAGTTTTATGGTTAGGGTTAGTGTTAGTTTTAGGGTTAGGGTTAGGGTTAGAGTAACTGTTAGGGTTAGGGTTAGTGTTTGGGTTAGGGTAACGGTTGGGGTTAGGATTAGTTTTGGGTGACGGTTGGGTTTAAGGTTATGGTTAGCCTTAGGGTTAGGATTAGAGGGTAAGTATTAGGGTTATGTTTAGAGAGTTAGTGGGTTAGGTTTAGAGTTGTGGTTAAGGTTAGCTTAGAGTGTTACGGTTAGTGTTAGGGTTAGTGTTTGAGGGTTAGTATTAGTGTTAGGGTTAGAGGGTTAGGTCTAGTGATAAGTTTACGGTTAGGGTTAGAGTTAGGGTTAGTTTTAGGGTTAGGGTTAGGGTTAGGGTTAGGGTTAGGGTTTAGGGTTAGGGTTATGGTTAATTTTAATGTTAGGGTTAGGGTTAGCGTTAGTGTTAGGGTTAGGGTTAGGTTTAGGGTTGGGTTTGGGTTAGGATTAGGGTTGGGTTTAGTGTTAGTGTTAGGGTTAGAGCGTTTGAGGATTAGGGTAAGGGATAGTGTTAGGCTTAGGGTTAGAGGGTTAGGGTTAGGGTTAAGTTTAGGTTTAGGGTAAGTCTTAGGTTTAGGATTAGGGTTAGTTTTAGGGTTAGCGTTACAGTTAGTATTAGGGTTAGGGTTAGGGTTTATGGTTAGGGTTAGGGTTAATTTTAATGTTAGGGTTAGGGTTAGCGTTAGTGTTAGGGTTAGGGTTAAGTTTAGGGTTGGGTTTGGGTTAGGGTTTGGGTTGGGTTTAGTGTTATTGTTAGGGTTAGAGCGTTAGAGGATTAGGGTAAGGGATAGTGTTAGGCTTAGGGTTAGAGGGTTAGGGTTAGGGTTAAGTTTAGGTTTAGGGTAAGGCTTAGGTTTAGGATTAGGGTTAGTGTTAGGGTTAGCGTTACAGTTAGTATTAGGGTTAGGGTTAGGGTTAAGTTGAGGGTTAGAGGGTTGGATATTTAGGGTTAGGGTTATGGTCCTGGTTAGGTTTAGAGGGCTGGGGTTAGTGTTAGGGTTAGATTTAGAGGGTTAGGGTAGGTCTTAGGCTCAGGGTTAGTGTTAGTATTAGAGGTTTGGTTTAGTGTGAGTGTTAGTGTTAGGGTAATGGTTAGGGTCAGAGGGTTAGAGGTTAGGTTTAGGGTTCCAGTTAGCGTTACCGTTAGAGGTTTAGGGATAGGGTTAGTGTTAGAGTGTTGGTTTTAGGTTTAGTGTTAGGTTTAGTGTTAGGGTTATGGTTAGGGTTAGAGGGTTAGAGTGTTAGGTTTAGGGTTCGGGTTAGGGTTAGGGTTCGAAGCTTAGGAATAGGGTTATGGTTAGGGTGTTAGTTTTAGTATTAGTGTTACATTCAGGGTTAGGCTTAGGGTTAGGTTTAGAGGATTAGGATTCGGGTTAATGTTAGGGACATGGTTAGAATTATAGGGTTATTGTTAGGATTAGGGTTAGGGTTAGGGTTCAGGTTAGAGGATTATTTTTAGAGGGTTATGGTTATAGATTATGGTTATAGTTAGAGATTATGGTTAGAGGGTTAGGGTTAGGGTTCGGGTTAGGGTAAATGTTAGGTTTAGGGCTCGGGTTAGATGATTGGATGGTTAGTATTAGGGGTATGGTTTTGGATAAGGTAAGGTTTAGGGTTAGTGTTAGATTTAGGGTTACTGTTACTGTTAGTGTTAGGGTTAAGGTTTGTGTTAGGGTTTAGTGTTAGAGTTAGTGTTAGGGCTAGGTTTAGTGTTAGGTGTTAGGGTTAGGGTTAAAGTAAGTGTTAGGGTTAGGGTTAGTGTTAGGATTAGGGTTAGGGTTAGGGTTAGTTTTAGGTTTAGAATTAGGGTTTGGGTTAGTGTTAGGTTTAGGTTTATGGTTACGTTTAGGGTCAGTGTTAGTGTTAGGGTTACAGTGTTAGAGGGTTAGGGTTAGGGGTAGTGTGAGGCTTAGGGTTAGAGGGTTAGGGATAGGGTTAAGGTTAGGTTTAGGGTAAGGCTTAGATTTAGGATTATGGTTAGTGTTAGCGTTAGCGTTACGGTTAGTATTAGGGTTAGGTTTATGGTTAGGTTAGGGTTAGAGGGTTGGTTGTTTAGGATTAGCGTTATGGTTATATTTAGGTTTAGAGGGTTGCCGTTAGCGTTAGGGTTAGGTTTAGAGGGTTAGTGTTGGTCTTAGGGTCAGGGTTAGCGTTAGGGCTAGAGGTTAGGTTTAGTGTTGCGGTTAGGGTTGGAGTTATGAATCGGGTTAGAGGGTTAGAGTTTTAGGTTTAGGGTTCTGTTTAGGGTTAGGGTTAGAGTTAGGGTTAGGGTAGGGTTAGAGTTAGGTTTAGTTTTAGGGTTAGAGTTAGGGTTAGGGTTTAGGGTTAGGGTTAGGGTTACGGTTACTTTTAGGTTTAGGGTTAGATTTAGGTTTATGGTTATGGTTACGGTTAGTGTTAGTCTTAGGGTTAGAGCGTTAGTGGGTTAGGGGTAGGGATAGGCTTAGGAATAGGGGGTTAGTGTTAGGGTTAAGGTTAGGTTTAGGGTAATGCTTAGGTTTAGGATTAGTCTTAGCGTTAGGGATAGCAGTATGGTTAGTATTACCTTTAGGGTAAGGATTAGGTTTAGGGTTAGAGGGTTGGATGTTTAGGGTTAGCTTATGGTTATGGTTAGGTTTAGAGGGTTGGCATTAGCGTTAGGGTTAGGTTTAGAGGGATAGAGTTGGTCTTAGGGTCAGGGTTAGCGTTAAGGTAAGATGTTAGGTTTAGTGTTAGGGTTAGTGTTAGGGTTATGGTTCGGGTTACACGCTTTGTGTGTTAGGTGTAGGGTTCGGGTTCGGGTTCGGTTTAGAGGTTTAGGGATAGGGTTAAGGTCAGAGTGTTAGTTTTAGGGTTAGGGTTAGGTTCAGTGTTAGGGTTAGGTTTAGATTGTTCAAGGGTTAGGGTTCGGGTTAGTGTTAGGGATATGGTTAGCATTAGAAGGTTATTGTTAGGATTAGGGTTAGGGTTAGGGTTCACGTTAGAGGATTATAGTTAGACTTATGGTTACAGGGTTAGGGTTAGGGTTCGGGTTACAGTAAGGATTCGGTTTACGGGAAGGGTTAGACCATAGGATGGTTAGTGTTAGTGTTATGGTTATGGATAGGGTTAGGTTTAGGGTTAGGGTTAGGGTTCGATTTAGGGTTACTGTAACTGTTAGGGTTAGGCTTAAGGTTTGTGTTAAGGTTTACTGTTAGGGTTAGTGATAAGTGTAAGGGTTAGTGTTAGGGTTAGAGTTAGAGTTAGGTTTAGATTTAGTGTTAGGGTTAGGGTTGGGGTAAGGGTAAGGTTTAGGTGTAGGGTTAGATTTAGGGTTAGGGTTAGGTTTGTGGTTATGTTTAGGGTGAGAGTGTTAGGGTTAGTGTTATGGTTAGGGGTAGGTTTATGGTTTGGGTTAGTGTTAGTGTTAGGGTTAGGGTTAGAGATAGAGTAAGTGTTAGGGTTATGGTTAGTGTTTGGGTTAGGGTAACGGTTAGGTTTAGGATTAGGTTTGGGTGTCGGTTGAGTTTAGGGTTATGGTTAGGCTTAGGGTTTGGATTAGAGGGTAAGTGTTAGGGTTATGTTTAGAGAGTTTGAGAGTTAGGGTTAGGGATGGGGTTAAAGTTAGGGTTAGAGAATTACGGTTACGCTTAGTGTTAGGGTTTGAGGGTTAGTATTGGTGTTAGGGTTAGAGGATTAGGGATAGGGTTAGGGTTAGGGTGAGAGTTAGGTTTAGTTTTAGAATTAGGGTTAGGGTTAGGGTTTAGAGTTAGGGTTCGGGTTAGTTTTAGTGTTAGGTTTAGGGTTAGGTTTAGGGTTAGGGGTAGGTTTAGGGTTAGGATTAGGGTTAGTGTTAGTGTTAGGGTTAGAGCGTTAAAGGGTTAGGGTTAGGGATAGAGTTAGGCTTAGGGTTAGAGTGTTAGGGTTAGTTTTAGGGTTAGGGTTATGTTTAGGCTTAGGGTTAGGGTTAGAGTTAGGTTTAGTGTTAGGGTTAGGTTTAGTGTTAGAGAGTTAGGGTGTGTGTTAGAGGGTTAGGGTTAGTGTTAGTGTTAGTGTTAGGGTTAGAGCGTTAGAGGGTTAGGTGTAAGGATTAGGTTAGGCTTAGTGTTAGAGGGTTAGGGTTAGGGTTAAGGTTAGGTTTAGGGTAAGGCTTAGGTTTAAGTTTAGGGTTATTGTTAGGGTTAGCATTATGGTTAGTATTAGGGTTAGGTTTAGGGTTAGGTTTAGGGTTAGAGGGTTGGATGCTTAGGGTTAGGGTTATGGGTATGGTTACGTTAGTGTTAGCGTTAGGGTTAGGTTTAGCATTATCGTTAGTATTAGGGTTAGGTTTATGGTTAGTTTTAGGGTTAGGTTGAGGGTTAGAGGTTTGGATGTTTACAGTTAGGGGTATGGTTATGGTTAGGTTTAGAGGTTTGTGATTAGCGTTAGGCTTAAGTTTAGAGTGGTAGCCTTGGTCTTAGGCTCAGGGTTAGTGTTAGGATTAGAAGTTAGGTTTAGTGTTAGGGTTAGGGTTAGGGTTTGGGTTATGGTTAGTGTCAGAGGGTTAGAGGTTATGTTTAGGGTTCTGGTTAGGGTTAGGGTTGAAAGCTTAGGTATAGGGTAAGGGGGAGAGTGTTAGTTTTAGGGTTAGGGTTAGGTTTCAGGTAAGGTATAGAGGGTGAGAGGGGTAGGGTTCAGATTAGTTTTAGCGATATGGTTAGGGTTAGAGGGTTATTGTTAGGATTAGGGTTAGGGTTAGGGTTCACGTTAGAGGATTATGGTTAGACTTATGGTTAGAGGGTTAGGGTTAGGGTTCGGGTTAGGGTAAGGTTTAGGTTTAGGGTTAGGTTTAGGGTTAGCGTTAGTCTTAGGGTTAGGTTTAGGGCTAGTGATAGACGATTGGATGGTTAGTGTTAGGGTTATGGTTATGGATAGGGTTAGGGTTAGAGTTAGAGTTACTATTACTGTTAGGGTTAGGGTTAAGTTTTGTGTTAGGGTTTAGGGTTAGGGTTAGAGTTAGGGCTAGGGTTAGTGTTAGGTGTTAGGTGTTAGGTTTAGGGTTAGGGTTACAGTTACAGTTAGGGTTTAATTTATTGTTAGCTTTAGGTTAGGTTTAGGGTTAGTGTTGTGGTAAGGGTAGGGTTTAGGTTAAGGTTTAGGTTTAGGGTTAGGGTTAGGGTGAGGGTAGGTTTACGTTTGGGGTTACGTTTAGGGTTAGAGTTTTAGGGTTAGGGTTATGGTTAGGGTTAGGTTTATGGTTAGGGTTAGTGTTAGTGTTAGGGTTAGGGTTAGTGTTAGGATTAGGGTTAGGGTTAGGGTTAGTTTTAGGTTTAGGATTAGGGTTTGGGTTAGTGTTAGTGTTAGGGTTAGGTTTATGGTTACATTTCGGATTAGTGTTAGTGTTAGGGTTAGAGTGTTAGAGGGTTAGGGTTAGGGGTAGGGTGAAGCTTAGGGTTAGATGGTTAGGTTTAGGGTTAGTGTTAGCCTTAGCGTTACGGTTAGTATTAGGGTTAGGATTAGGGTTAGGTTAGGGTTAGAGGGTTGGTTCTTTAGGATTAGCGTTATGGTTATATTTAGGTTTAGAGGGTTGCGGTTAGCGTTGGGGTTAGGTTTAGAGGTTTAGCGTTGGTCTTAGGGTCACGGTTAGCGTTAGGGTTAGAGGTTAGGTTTAGTGTTACGGTTAGCGTTAGAGTTATGGATAGGGTTAGCTGGTTAGAGTTTTAGGTTTAGGGTTCTGTTTAGGGTTAGGGTTAGAGGCTTAGGGATAGCGTTAGGGTTAGAGTGATAGTTTTAGGGTTAGGGTTAGGTTTAGGGTTAGTTTTAGGGTTAGGGTTAGAGGGTTAGAGTGTTAGGGTTCTGGTTAGTGTTAGGGATATGCTTAGCATTAGAGGGTTATTGTTAGGATTATGGTTAGGTTTAGGGTTCACGTTACAGGACTATGGTTAGACTTATGGTTAGAGGGTTATGGGTTGGGTTCGGGTTAGGTTAAGGGTTAGGGTTAGGGATAGGGTTAGAAGATTGGATGGTTAGTTTTAGGGTTATGGTTATGGATAGGGTTAAGGTTAGAGTTAGAGTTACATTTACTGTTAGGGTTAAGGTTAAGGTTTGTGATAGGGTTTAGGTTTAGGGTTCATGTTAGGGCTGGGGTTTGTGTTAGGTGTTAGGGTAGGGTTAGGGTTAGAGTTACAGATAGGGTTAGATTTAGTGTTAGGGCTAGTTTAGGTTTAGGGTTAGGGTTGGGGTAAGGGTAAGGTATAGGTTAAGCTTTAGGTTTAGAATTAGGGTGAGGGTTAGGTTTAGGTTTGGGGTTACGTTTAGCGGGAGAGTGCTAGGTTTAGGGTTATGGTTAGGGTTAGGTTTATGTTTAGGTTTGGTGTTAGTGTTACTGTGAGAGTAAGGGTTAGAGTAAGTGTTAGGGTTAGTGTTATGGTTAGGGTAACGATTAGGGTTAGGATGAGGTTTGGGTGACTGCTGGGTTTAGGGTTATGTTTAGGCTTAGGGTTATTATTAGAGGGTAAGTGTTAGTGTTATGTTTAGAGAGTTAGAGTTTTAGGGTTAGGGTTAAGGTTAGGGTTAGAGGGTTACAGTTAAGGTTAATGTTAGGGTTTGAGGGTTAGTATTAGTGTTAGGGAAAGAGGGTTAGGGCTAGGGATAGGGTTAGGGTTAGGGTTAGAGTTAGGGTTAGTTTTAGTGTTAGGGTTTCGGTTAGGGATTAGGTTTAGGTTTAGGGTTAGGATTAGGGTTAGCTTTATGGTGAGGGTTAGGGTTTTTGTTAGTGTTAGGGTTAGAGCATTAGAGGGTTAGGGTTAGGGTTTTGGTTAAGCTTACGGTTAGAATGTTAGGGTTAGGGGTAAGCTTAGGTTTATGATAAGGCTTAGGTTTAGGATTAGTGTTAGTGTTAGGGTTAGCGTTTCAGTTAGTATTAGGGTTAGGGTTAGGTTTAGGTTTAGAGGGTTGGATGTTTAGGGTTAGCTTCTGGTTATGGTTATGTTGAGAGGGATGTGGTTAGTGTTAGGGTTAGGTTTAGAGGGTTAGGTTTGGTCTTAGTGTCAGGGTTTGCGTTAGCAGTAGAGGCTAGGTTTAGTGTTACGGTTAGAGTTCTGGTTATGGTTAGGGTCAGAGGGTTAGAATTTACGTTTAGGGTTCGGGTTAGGGTTCTGCTTAGAGGCTTAGAGATAGGGTTAGGATTACAGTGTTAATTTTAGGGTTAGGGTTAGGTTTAGGGTTAGGGTTAGAGTTGGTGATAGAGGGTTAGAGGTTTAGGGTTGGGATTAGTGTTAAGGATATGGTTAGCGTTAGATGGTTATTGTTAGGATAAGGGTTAGTGTTATTGTTCACATTAGAGGGTTATGGTTAGACTTATGGTTAGAGAGTTAGGGTTAGGGTTCGTGTTAGGGTAAGGCTAAGGTTTAGCGTTAGGCTTAGGGTTACGTTTAGGGTTAGTGTTAGACAATTGGATGTTTAGGGTTACGTTAATGGTTATGGATAGGGATAGGGTTAGGTTTAGAGTTAGATTTACTGTTACTGTTAGGGTTAGGGTTAAGGCTTGTGTTAGGGTTTAGGGTTAGGGTTAGTGCTAGGGCTAGAGTTAGTGTTAGGTGTTAGGGTTAGGGTTATGGTTAGAGTTACAGTTAGGGTTAGATTTTTTGTTCGGGTTACGTTAGGTTTAGGTTTAGGTTTGGCGTAAGGGTAAGGTTTAGGTTAAGTTTTAGGTTTAGGGTTAGGTTTATCGTTAGGGTTAGGTTTATGGTTAGGTTTAGTGTTAGTGTTAGGGTTAGTGTTAGGGCTAGAGTAAGTGTTAGGGTTCGGGTTAGTGTTAGGGTTAGGGTAACGGTTCGGGTTAGGATTAGGTTTGGGTGACCCTTGGGTTTAGGGTTATGGTTAGGCTTAGGGTTAGGATTAGAGGGTAAGTGTTAGGTTTATGTTTAGAGACTTATAGGGTTAGGGTTAAGGTGAGGGTTAGAGGGTTACAGTTAGGGTTAGTGTTAGGGTTTCAGGGTTAGCATTAGTTTTAGGGTTAGAGGGTTAGGGCCAGGGATAGTGTTATGGTTAGGGTTAGAGTTATGGTTAGGTTTAGGGTTAGGGTTAGGATTAGGGTTTAGGGTTAGGGTTAGGATTAGGGTTAGATTTACGGTTAGTGTTAGGGTTTGTGTTAATGTTAGGTTTAGTGTTAGGTTTAGGTTTATGATTAGGGTTAGTGTTAGTGTTTTTGTTAGAGCGTTAGAGGGTTAGGGTTAGGTTTATGTTTAGGTATAGGGTCAGGCTCAGGTTTAGGATTAGGGTTAGTGTTAGGGTTAGCGTTTCGGTTGGTATTAGGGTTAGGGTTAGTGTTATGTTAGATTTAGAGGGTTGGTTGTTTAGTATTAGGGTTATGGTTATATTTAGCTTTAGAGTGTTAGTATTAGGGTCAGGGTTAGCGTTAGGGTTAAAGGTTTGGTTTATTGTTAGGCTTAGGGTAAGGATTATGGATAGGGTTAGAGGGTTAGATTGTTAGTTTTAGGGTTCTGGTTAGGGTTAGGGTTAGAGGCTTAGGGATAGGGTTAGGGTTAGAGTGATAGTTTTAGGGTTATGGTTAAGTTTAGGGTTAGGTTTAGGGTTAGGGTTAGAGGGTTAGAGTGTTAGGGTTCTGGTTAGTGTTAGGGATATGGTTAGCATTAGAGGGTTATTGTTAGTATTAGGGTTAGGGTTCACTTTAGAGGATTATGGTTAGATTTTTGGTTAGATGGATATGGTTTGGGTTCGGGTTAGGGTAAGTGTTACCGTTAGGGCTAGGGTTAGAAGATTGGATGGTTAGTGTTTGGGTTATGGCTATGGATAGGGTTAGGGTTAGAGTTAGAGTTACATTTACTGTTAGGGTTAGGGTTAAGGTTTGTGATAGGGTTTAGGTTTAGGGTTCATGTTAGGGCTAGGGTTAGTGTTAGGTGTTAGGGTGGGCTTAGGTTTAGAGTTACAGTTAAGGTTAGATTTAATGTGAGGGCTAGGTTAGGTTTAGGGTTAGGGTTGGGGTAATGGTAAGGTTTAGGTTAAGGGTTAGGTTTAGGGTTAGGGTGAGGGTTAGGTTTAGGTTTGGGGTTATGTTTAGGGTGAGAGTGTTAGGGTTTGGGTAAGGGTTAGGGTTAGGTTTATGGTTAGGTTTAGTGTTATTGTTAGAGGTAGGGTTAGAGTAAGTGTTAGGGTTAGGGTTAGTGTTAGGGTTAAGGTAACTTTTAGGGTTAGGATGACTTTGGGTGATGCCTGGGTTTAGGGTTATGGTTAGGCTTAGGGTTAGGATTAAAAGGTATGTGTTAGTGTTATGTTTAGAGAGTTAAAGGGTTAGGGTTAGGGACAAGGTTAGGGTTACAGGGTTACGTTTAGGATTAGTGTTAGGGTTTGAGGGTTAGTATTAGTGTTAGGGATAGTGGGTTAGGGCTAGGGCTAGGGTTAGGGTTAGTGTAAGAGTTAGGGTTAGTTTTAATGTTAGGGTTTGGTTTAGGGTTTAGGGTTAGGTTTACGGTTAGGGTTAGGGTTAGTTTTAGGTTTAGGTTTAGGGTTAGGGTTAGGTTTATGGTGAGGTTTAGGGTTAGTGTTAGTGTTAGGGTTAACGTTACGGTTAGTATTAGGGTTAGGGTTAGGTTTAGGGTTAGAGGATTGGATATTTAGGCTTAGCTTATGGTTATGGTTAGGTTTAGAGGATTGGGTTTAGCGTTAGCATTAGGCTTAGAGGGTTAGGGTTGGTCTTAATGTCAGGCTTAGCGTTAGGGTTAGAGGTTAGGTTTAGTGTTAGGGTTATTGTTATTGTTATGGTTAGGGTTAGAGGGTTAGAGTGTTAGGTTTAGCGTTCGTGTGAGGGTTAGGGTTAGAGCCTTAGGGATAGGCTTAGGGTTAGAGTGTTAGTGTTAGGGTTAGGGTTATGTTTATTGTTAGAATTAGCGTTAGAGGGTTAGAGGGTTAGGGTTTGGGTTAGTGTTAGGGATATGTTTAGCATTAGAGAGTTATTGATAGGATTAGGATTAGGGTTCGGGTTACAGTAAGGGTTAGGTTAGGGCTAGGGTTAGACGATTTTATGGTTAGTGTTAGGGTTATGTTTATGGATATGGTTAGGATTAGAGTTAGAGTTACTGTTACTGTTAGGGTTAGGTTTAAGGTTTGTGTTAGCATTTAGGGTTAGGGTTAGTGTTAGGGCTAGGGTTAGTGTTTGGTGTTAGTGTTAGTCTTAGGGTTAGAGTTACAGTTAGGTTTAGATTTAGTGTTAGGGTTAGGTTAGATTAAGGGTTAGGGTTGGCGTAAGGTTAAGGGTTAGGTTACGGGTTATGTTTAGGTTTAGGGTGAAGGTTAGGGATAGGTTTGGGGTTACGTTTAGGGTGAGAGTGTTAGGGTTAGTGTTATGGTTAGGGTTAGTTTTATGGTTAGTGTTAGTGTTAGTGTTAGGGTTAGGGTTAGGTTTAGAGTAACTGTTAGGTTTAGGGTTAGTGTTTGGGTTAGGGTAACGGTTGGGTTTAGGATTAGGTTTGTGTGACCGTTGGGATTAAGGTTATGGTTAGGCTTAGGGTTAAGATTAGAGGGTAAGTGTTAGGGTTATGTTTAGAGAGTTAGAGGGTTAGGTTTAGGATTGTGGTTAAGGTTACCTTAGTGTTACGGTTAGTGTTAGGGTTAGTGTTTGAGGGTTAGTATTAGTGTTAGGGTTAGAGGGTTAGGGCTAGTGATAGGTTTACGGTTAGGGTTAGAGTTAGGGTTAGTTTTAGGGTTAGGGTTAGGGTTAGGGTTTAGGGTTAGGGTTAGGGTTCATTTTAGTGTTAGGGTTAGGGTTAGCGTTAGTGTTAGGGTTATGGTTAGATTTAGGGTTGGGTTTGAGTTAGGATTAGGGTTGGGTTTAGTGTTAGTGTTAGGGTTAGAGCTTTAAGGATTAGGGTAAGGGATAGTGTTAGGCTTAGGGTTAGAGGGTTAGGGTTAGGGTTAAGTTTAGGTTTAGGGTAAGGCTTAGGTTTAGGATTAGGTTTAGTTTTAGGTTTAGAGTTACAGTTAGTATTAGGGATAGGGTTAGGGTTAAGTTGAGGGTTAGAGGGTTGGATATTTAGGGTTAGGGTTATGGTCCTGTTTAGGTTTAGAGGGTTGGGGTTAGTGTTAGGGTTAGATTTAGAGGGTTAGGGTGGGTCTTAGACTCAGGGTTAGCATTAGGATTAGAGGTTCGGTTTAGTGTGAGTGTTAGGGTTAGGGTAATGGTTAGGGTCAGAGGGTTAGAGGTTAGGTTTAGGGTTCCAATTTAGCGTTACCGTTAGAGTTTTAGATAGGGTTAGTGTTAGAGTGTTAGTTTTAGGTTTAGTGTTAGGTTTAGTGTTAGGGTTATGGTTAGGGTTAGAGGGTTAGAGTGTTAGGTTTAGGGTTTGGGTTAGGGTTAGGGTTCGAGGCTTAGGGATAGGGTTATAGTTAGGGTGTTAGTTTTAGTATTAGTGTTAGGTTCAGGGTTAGGGTTAGGGTTAGGTTTAGAGGATTAGGATTCGGGTTAATGTTAGGGACATGGTTTGAATTAGAGGGTTATTGTTAGGATTAGGGTTAGCGTTAGGGTTCATGTTAGAGGATTATAGTTAGAGGGTTATGGTTATAGATTATGGTTAGAGTTAGAGATTATGGTTAGAGGGTTAGGGTTAGGGTTCGGGTTAGGGTAAATGTTAGGTTTAAGGCTAGGGTTAGACGATTGGATGGTTAGTATTAGGGTTATGGTTATGGATAGGGTTAGGGTTAGTGTTAGATTTAGGGTTACTGTTACTGTTAGGGTTAAGGTTTCTGTTAGGGTTTAGTGTTAGGGTTAGTGTTAGGGCTACGTATAGTGTTAGGTGTTAGGTTTAGGGTTAGACTAAATGTTAGGGTTAGGGTTAGTGTTAGGATTAGGGTTAGGGTTAGGGTTAGGGTTAGTTTTAGGTTTAGAATTAGGGTTTGGGTTAGTGTTAGGGTTAGGTTTATGATTACTTTTAGGGTCAGTGTTAGTGTTAGGGTTAGAGTGTTAGAGGGTTAGGGTTAGGGGTAGGGTGAGGCTTAGGGTTAGAGGGTTAGGGTTAGGGTTAAGGTTAGGTTTAGGGTAAGTCCTAGGTTTAGGATTAGGTTTAGTGTTAGTGTTAGCGTTACGTTTAGTATTAGGGTTAGGTTTAGGGTTAGGTTAGGGTTAGAGGGTTGGTTGTTTAGGATTAGCGTTATGGTTATATTTAGGTTTAGAGGGTTGCCTTTAGCATTACGGTTAGGTTTAGAGGGTTAGTGTTGGTCTTAGGTTCAGGGTTAGCGTTAGGGTTAGAGGTTAGGTTTAGTGTTACGGTTAGGGTTAGAGTTATGGATCGGGTTAGGGTTAGGGTTAGAGTGTTAGGTTTAGGGTTCTGTTTAGGGTTAGGGTCAGAGGCTTCGGGATAGCGGTAGGGTTAGAGTGATAGTTTTAGAGTTAGGGTTAGGTTTAGGGTTAGGTTTAGGGTTAGGGTTAGAGGGTTAGAGGGTTAGAGTGTTAGGGTTCTGGTTAATGTTAGGGATATGCTTAGCATTATAGGGTTATTGTTAGGATTAGGGTTAGGATTAGGGTTCACGTTACAGGACTATGGTTAGACTTATGGTTAGAGGGTTATGGGTTGGGTTCGGGTTAGTTTAAGTGTTAGGGTTAGGGCTAGGGTTAGAAGATTGGATGGTTAATGTTAGGGTTATTGTTATGGATAGGGTTAGGTTTAGAGTTAGAGTTACTGTTACTGATAGGGTTAGGGTTAAGGTATGTGATAGGGTTTAGGTTTAGGGTTCATGTTAGGGCTAGGGTTAGTGTTAGGTGTTAGGGTAGGGTTAGGGTTAGAGTTACAGTTAGGGTTAGATTTAGTGTTAGGGCTAGGTTAGGTTTAGTGTTCGGGTTGGGGTAAGTGTAAGGTATAGGTTAAGGGTTAGGTTTAGAGTTAGGGTGAAGGTTAGGTTTGAGGTTTGGGGTTACATTTAGGGGGAGAATGTTAGGTTTAGTGTTATGGTAAGGGTTAGGTTTTTGGTTAGGTTTGGTGTTAGTGTTGCTGTCAGGGTAAGTGTTAGAGTAAGTGATAGGGTTAGGGTTAGTGTTATGGTTAGGGTAACGGTTAGGGTTAGGATGAGGTTTGGGTGACTGCTGGGTTTAGGGTTATGATTAGGCTTAGGGTTAGGATTAGAGGGTAAGTGTTAGTGTTATATTTATAGAGTTAGAGGTTTAGGGTTAGGCTTAGGGTTAAGGTTAGGGTTAGAGGGTTCTGGTTAGGGTTAATGTTAGGGTTTGAGGGTTAGTGTTAGTGTTAGGGATAGAGGGTTAGGGCTAGGGATAGGGTTAGGGTTATGGTTAGAGTTAGGGTTAGTTTTAGTGTTAGGGTTTCGGTTAGGGATTAGGGTTAGTTTTAGGGTTAGGGTTAGGGTTAATTTTAGGTTTAGGGTTAGGGTTAGAGTTACTGTTAGGGTTAGGGTTAGGTTTATGGTGAGGGTTAGTGTTAGTGTTAGTGTTAGTGTTAGGGTTAGAGCGTTAGAGGGTTAGGTTTAGGGGTTGGGTTAGGTTTATGGTTAGAATCTTAGGGTTAGGGTTAAGGTTAGGTTTAGGGTAAGGCTTAGGTTTAGGATTAGCGTTAGTGTTAGGATTATCGTTTCAGTTAGTATTAGGGTTAGCGTTAGGTTAGGGTTAGGGTAACGGTTCGGGTTAGGATTAGGTTTGGGTGAACCTTGTGTTTAGGATTATCATTAGGCTTAGGGTTAGGATTAGAGAGTAAGTGTTAGGCTTATGTTTAGAGACTTATAGGGTTAGGGTTAGGGTTAGGGTTAGGGTTAAGGTTACGGTTAGAGGGTTATGGTTAGGGTTAGTGTTAGTCTTAGGGTTAGAGCATTAGTGGGTTAGGGGTAGGGATAGGCTTAGGAATATGGGGTTAGGGTTAGGGTTAAGTTAAGGTTTAGGGTAATGCTTAGTTTTAGGATTAGTCTTAGTGTTAGGTATAGCAGTATGGTTAGTATTACGGTTAGTGTAAGGGTTAGGTTTAGGGTTAGAGGGTTGGATGTTTAGGGTTAGCATATGGTTATGGTTAGGTTTAGAGGGTTGGGGTTAGCGTTAGGGTTAGGTTTAGAGGGTTAGAGTTGGTCTTAGGGTCATGGTTAGCGTTAGGGTAAGAGGTTAGGTTTAGTGTTAGGGTTAGTGTTAGGGTTATGGTTCGGGTTACAGGCTTTGAGTGTTAGGTGTAGGGTTTGGGTTTGGGTTAGGGTTAGAGGCTTAGGGATAGGGTTAGGGTCAGAGTGTTAGTTTTAGGGTTAGGGTTAGGTTCAGTGTTAGGGTTAGGTTTAGAGTGTTCAATGGTTAGGGTTCGGGTTAGTGTTAGGCATATGGTTAACATTAGAAGGTTATTGTTAGGTTTAGGGTTAGGGTTAGGGTTCAGGTTAGAGGATTATAGTTAGACTTATGGTTACAGGGTTAGGGTTAGGGTTCGGGTTACAGTAAGGATTAGGTTTACGGGAAGGGTTAGACCATAGGATGGTTATTGTTAGTGTTATGGTTATGGGTAGGGTTAGGTTTAGGTTTAGGGTTCGATTTAGGGTTACTGTTACTGTTAGGGTTAGGCTTAAGGTTTGTGTTAGGGTTTACTGTTAGGGGTAGTGTTAGGTGTAAGGGTTAGTGTTAGGGTTAGAGTTAGAGTTAGGTTTAGATTTAGTGTTAGGGTTAGGTTAGGTTTAGGGTTAGGGTTGGCATAAGGGAAAGGTTTAGGTGTAGGGGTAGGTTTAGGGTTAGGGTTAGGTTTGTGGTTATGTTTAGGGTGAGAGTGTTAGGGTTAGTGTTATGGTTAGGGGTAGGTTTATGGTTTGGGTTAGTGTTAGTGTTAGGGTTAGGGTTAGAGATAGAGTAAGTGTTAGGGTTACGGTTAGTGTTTGGGTTAGGGTAACAGTTAGGTTTAGGATTAGGTTTGGGTGTCGGTTGAGTTTAGGGGTATGGTTAGGCTTAGGGTTAGGATTAGAGGGTAAGTGTTAGGGTTATGTTTAGAGAGTTAGAGAGGTAGGGTTAGGGATGGGGTTAAGGTTAGGGTTAGATATTACGGTTAGGTTTAGTGTTAGGGTTTGAGGGTTAGTATTGGTGTTAGGGTTAGAGGGTTAGGGCTAGGGATTGGGTTAGGGTTAGGGTGAGAGTTAGGGTTAGTTTTAGAATTCGGGTTAGTTTTAGGGTTTAGAGTTAGGGTTCGGGTTAGTTTTAGTGTTAGGGTTAGGGTTAGGGTTAGGGTTAGGTTAGGGTTAGGATTAGGGTTAGTGTTAGTGTTAGGGTTAGAGCGTTAAAAGGTTAGGGTTAGGGATAGGTTTAGGCTTAGGGTTAGAGGGTTAGGGCTAGGGCTAGGGTTAGGGTTAGAGTCAGGGTTAGTTTTAGGGTTAGGGTTAGGCTTAGGGTTAGAGTGTTAGGGTTAGTTTTAGGGTTAGGGTTAGGTTTAGGGTTAGGTTTAGGGTTAGGTTTAGGGTTAGGGTTAGGGTTAGTGTTAGAGGGTTATGGTTAGTGTTAGAGGGTTAGGGTTAGGGTTAGAGGGTTAGGGTTAGGGTTAGTGTTAGTGTTAGGGTTAGAGCGTTAGAGGGTTAGGTTTAGGGATAAGGTTAGGCTTAGTGTTAGAGGGTTAGGGTTTGGGTTAAGGTTAGGTTTAGGATAAGGCTTAGGTTTAAGTTTAGGGTTAGTTTTAGGGTTAGCATTATGGTTAGTATTATGGTTACGTTTAGGGTTAGGTTAAGGGTTAGAGGGTTGGATGTTTAGGGTTAGGTTTATGCTTATGGTTAGGTTAGTGGTAGCGTTAGTGTTAGGGTTAGCATTATGTTTATTATTAGGGTTACGTTTAGGGTTAGGTTTGCGGTTAGGTTTAGGGTTAGAGGGTTGGATGTTACGGTTAGGGTTATGGTTATGGTTAGGTTTAGAGGTGTCGGTTAGCGTTAGGCTTAAGTTTAGAGTGGTAGGGTTGGTCTTAGGCTCAGGGTTAGCGTTAAGATTAGAGGTTAGGTTTAGTGTTAGGGTTAGGGTTAGTGTTAGGGTTATGGTTAGTGTCAGAGGGTTTCAGGTTATGTTTAGGGTTCTGGTTAGGGTTAGGGTAGAATCTTAGGGATAGGGTAAGGGGAGAGTGTTAGTTTTAGGGTTAGGGTTAGGTTTCAGGTTAGGGATAGAGGGTGAGAGGTGTAGGGTTCAGATTAGTTTTAGCGATATGGTTAGGGTTAGAGGGTTATTGTTAGGATTAGGGTTAGGGTTAGGGTTAGGGTTAGGGTAAGGTTTAGGTTTAGGGTTAGGTTTAGGGTTAGGTTTACGGTTAGCGTTAGTTTTAGGTTTAGGTTTAGGGCTAGTGATAGACAATTGGATGGTTATTGTTAGGGTTATGGTTATGGATAGGATTAGGGTTAGAGTTAGAGTTACTGTTACTGTTAGGGTTAGGGTTAAGTTTTGTGTTAGGGTTTAGGGTTAGGGTTAGAGTTAGGGCTGGGGTTAGTGTTAGGTGTTAGGGTTAGGATTAGGGTTAGAATTACAATTAAGGTTTAATTTATTGTTAGCTTTAGGTTAGGTTTAGGGTTAGTGTTGGCGTAAGGGTAGGGTTTAGGTTAAGGGTTAGGTTTAGGGTTAGGGTGAGGGTTAGATTTAGGTTTTTGGTTACATTTAGGGTGAGAGTGTTAGGGTTAGGGTTATGGTTAGGGTTAGGTTTAGGTTAGGGTTAGTGTTAGTGTTAGGGTTAGGGTTAGTGTTAGAGTAAGTGTTAGGGTTAGGGTTAGTGTTAGGATTAGGGTTAGGGTTAGGGTTAGTTTTAGGTTTAGGATAAGGGTTTGGGTTAGTGTTAGTGTTAGGGTTAGGTTTATGGTTACTTTCGGATTAGTGTTAGTGTTAGGGTTAGAGTGTTAGAGGGTTAGGCGTAGGGTTAGTGTGAGGCTTAGGGTTAGAGGGCTATTGTTAGGGTTAAGGTTAGGTTTGGGGTAAGGCTTAGGTTTAGGATTAGTGTTAGTGTTAGCGTTAGCATTATGGTTAGTTAGGGTTAGGTTTAGGGTTAGGTTAGGGTTAGAGGGTTGGTTGTTTATGATTAGTGTTATGGTTATGTTTAGGTTTAGAGTGTTGCCATTAGCGTTAGGGTTAGGTTTAGAGGGTTAGTGTTGGTCTTAGGGTCAGGGTTAGCGTTAGATTTAGAGGTTAGGTTTAGTGTTACGGTTAGCGTTAGAGTTATAGATAGGGTTAGAGGGTTAGAGTTTTAGGTTTAGGGTTCTGTTTAGTGTTAGGGTTAGAGGCTTAGGGATAGCGTTAGGGTTAGAGTGATAGTTTTAGGGTTTTGGTTAGGTTTAGGGTTAGTGTTAGAGGGTTAGAGTGTTAGGGTTCTGGTTAGTGTTAGGGATATGCTTAGCATTAGAGGGTTATTGTTAGGATTAGGGTTAGGTTTAGGGTTCATGTTACAGGATAATCGTTATATTTATGGTTAGAGGGTTATGGGTTGGGTTCAGGATAGGGTAAGGGTTAGGGTTAGGGCTAGGTTTAGAAGATTGGATGATTAGTGTTAGGGTTATGGTTATGGATAGTTTTAGGTTTAGAGTTAGAGTTACTGTTACTGATAGGGTTAGGGTTAAGGTTTGTGATAGGGTTTAGTTTTAGGGTTCATGTTAGGGCTAGGGTTAGTGTTAGGTGTTAGGGTAGGCTTAGGGTTAGAGTTACAGTTAGGGTTAGATTTAGTGTTAGGGCTAGGTTAGGTTTAGGATTAGGGTTGGGGTAAGGGTAAGGTATAGGTTAAGGGTTAGGTTTAGAGTTAGGGTGAAGGTTAGCTTTAGGTTTGGGGTTACGTTTAGGGGGAGAGTGTAAGGTTTAGGGTTAGGTTTATGGTTAGGTTTAGTGTTAGTGTTAGTGTTAGTGTTAGGGTAAGGGTTAGAGTAAGTGTTAGTGTTAGGGTTAGTGTTATGGTTAGGGTAACGGTTAGGGTTAGGATGAGGTTTGGGAGACTGCTGGGTTTAGGGTTTTGTTTAGGCTTAGGGTTAGGATTAGAGGGTAAGTGTTAGTGTTATATTTATAGAGTTAGAGCTTTAGGGTTAGGGTTAAGGTTAGGGTTAGAGGGTGCCGGTTAGGGTTAATGTTAGGGTTTGAAGGTTAGTGTTAGTGTTAGGGATAGAGGGTTAGGGCTAGGGATAGGGTTAGGGTTAGGGTTAGAGTTAGGGTTAGTTCTAGAGTTAGGGTTTCGGTTAGGGATTAGGGTTTGTTTTAGGGTTAGGGTTAGGGTTAATTTTAGGTTTAGGGTTAGGGTTAGGGTTAGTGTTAGGGTTAGGGTTAGGTTTATGGTGAGGGTTATTGTTAGTGTTAGTCTTAGGTTTAGAACGTTAGAATGTTAGGGTTAGGGGTTGGGTTAGGTTTATGGTTAGAATGTTAGGGTTAGGGTTAAGGTTATGTTTAGGGTAAGGCTTAGGTTTAGGTTTAGCATTAGTTTTAGGGTTATCATTTCAGTTAGTGTTAGGGTTAGGGTTAGGTTTAGGGTTAGAGGGTTGGATGTTTAGGGTTAGCTTATGGTTATGGTTATGTTTAGAGGGTTCGGGTTAGCGTTAGGGTTAGGTTTAGAGGGTTAGGTTTGGTCTTAGGGTCAGGGTTAGCGTTAGGATTAGAGGTTAGTTTTAGTGTTAGGGTTAGAGTTAGGGTTATGGTTAGGGTCAGAGGGTTAGAGGTTACGTTTAGGGTTTGGGTTAGGGTTCGGGTTAGAGGCTTCGAGATAGGGTTAGTGTTAGAGTGTTAGTTTTAGGGTTAGGGTTAGGTTTAGGGTTACATTTAGAGTTGTTGATAGAGGGTTAGAGGTTTAGGGTTTGGATTAGTGTTAGGGATATGGTTAGCGTTAGAGGGTTTTTGTTAGGATAAGGGTTAGTGTTAGCGTTCACGTTAGAAGATTATGGTTAGACTTATGGTTAGAGGGTTAGGGTTAGGGTTCGGGTTAGGGTAAGGCTTAAGGTTAGCGTTAGGCTTAGGGTTAGGTTTAGGGCTAGTGTTAGACATTTGGATGGTTAAGGTTAGGTTTATGGTTATGGATACGATTAGGGTTAGAGTTAGAGTTACTGTTACTGTTAGGGTTAGGGTTAAGGTTTGTGTTAGGGTTTAGTGTTAGGGTTAGTGTTAGGGCTAGGGTCAGTGTTAGGTGTTAGGGTTAGCGTTATGATTAGAGTTACAGTTAGGGTTAGATTTAGTTTCAGGGTTAGGTTATGTTTAGGGTTAGGTTTGTTGTAAGTGTAAGGTTTAGGTTAAGGTTTAGTTTTAGAGTTAGGCTTATTGTTAGGGTTAGGTTTATGGTCAGGTTTAGTGTTAGTGTTAGGGTTAGGGTTAGGGTTAGAGTAAGTGTTAGGGTTAGGGTTAGTGTTAGGGTTAGGGTAATGGTTCGGGTTAGGATTAGGTTTGGGTGACCCTTGGGTTTAGGATTATCGTTAGGCTTAGGGTTAGGATTAGAGAGTAAGTGTTAGGCTTATGTTTAGAGACTTGTAAGATTAGGGTAAGGTTTAGGGTTAAGGTTAGGTTTAGAGGGTTATGGTTAGGTTTAGTGTTAGGGTTTGAGGGTTAGTATTAGTGTTAGGGTTAGAGGGTTAGGGCTAGGGATAGGGTTAGGGTTAGCGTTAGAGTCAGGTTTAGTTTTAGGGTTAGAGTTAGGTTTAGGGTTAGGGTTACGGTTACTTTTAGGTTTAGGGTTTAGGGTTTAGGGTTTAGGGTTCGGTTTAGGTTTATGGTTATGGTTAGGGTTAGTGTTAGTCTTAGCGTTAGGGTTAGGGTTAGGGTTAGTGTTAGGGTTAGGGTTAGGGTTAGGGTTAGGGTTAGGGTTAGTGTTAGGGTTAGGCTAACAGTTTGGGTTAGGATTAGGTTTGGGTGGCCCTTGGGTTTAGGATTATCGTTAGGCTTAGGTTTAGGATTAGAGAGTAAATGTTAGGGTTATGTTTAGAGACTTATAGGGTTAGGGTTAGGTTTAGGGTTAAGGTGAGGGTTAGAGGGTTATGGTTAGGGTTAGGGTTAGTGTTTGAGGGTTAGTATTAGTGTTAGGGTTAGAGGGTTAGGGCTAGGGATACTGTTAGGGTTAGGGTTAGAGTTAGGTTTAGTTTTAGGTTTAGAGTTAGGGTTAGGGTTTAGGGTTAGGGTTAGGGTTAGGGTTACGGTTACTTTTAGGTTTAGGGTTAGGTTTAGGTTTATGGTTATGGTTAGGGTTAGTGTTAGTCTTAGGTTTAGAGCGTTAGTGGGTTAGGGGTAGGGATAGGCTTAGGGTTAGGGGATTAGGGTTATGGTTAAGGTTAGGTTTAGGGTAATGCTTAGGTTTAGGATTAGGCTTAGTGTTACGGATAGCAGTAAGGTTAGTATTACGGTTAGGGTAAAGGTTAGGTTTAGGGTTAGGGTTAGGTTTGTGGTTATGTTTAGGGTGAGAGTGTTAGGGTTAGTGTTATGGTTAGGGGTAGGATTATGGTTTGGGTTAGTGTTAGTGTTAGGGTTAGGTTAGAGATAGAGTAAGTGTTAGGGTTACGGTTAGTGTTTGGGTTAGGGTAACAGTTAAGTTTTAGGATTAGGTTTGGGTGTCGGTTGAATTTAGGGTTATGGTTAGGCTTAGGGTTAGGATTAGAGGGTAAGTGTTAGGGTTATGTTTAGAGAGTTAGAGAGTTAGTGTTAGGGTTGGGGTAGGTTAGGTTTAGAGAATTACGGTTAGGGTTAGTGTTAGGGTTTGAGGGTTAGTATTGGTGTTAGGGTTAGAGGGTTAGGGCTAGGGATAGTGTTAGGGTTAGGGTGAGAGTTAGGTTTAGTTTAGAATTAGGGTTAGGGTTAGGGTTTAGGGTTAGGGTTAGGGTTAGTTTTAGTGTTAAGGTTAGGGTTAGGGTTAGGGTTAGGGCTAGGGTTAGGGTTAGGTTTAGGGTTAGGGTTAGTTTTAGGTTTAGGATTAGGTTTTGGGTTTGTGTTAGGGTTAGGGTTAGGTTTATGGTTACGTTTAGGATTAGTGTTAGGGTTAGAGTGTTAGAGGGTTAGGGTTAGGGGTAGGGTGAGGCTTAGGGTTAGAGGGTTAGGGTTAGGGTTAAGTTTAGGTTTAGGGTAAGGCTTAGGTTTAGGATATGGGTTAGTGTTAGCGTTAGCGTTACGGTTAGTATTAGGGTTAGGTTTAGGGTTAGGTTAGGGTTAGAGGGTTGGTTGTTTAGGATTAGCGTTATGGTTATATTTAAGTTTAGAGGGTTGCCGTTAGTGTTAGGGTTAGGTTTAGAGGGTTAGTGTTGGTCTTAGGGTTAGGGTTAGCATTAGGTTTAGAGGTTAGGTTTAGTGTTATGGTTAGCGTTACAGTTATGGATAGGGTTAGAGGGTTAGAGTTTTAGGTTTAGGGTTCTGTTTAGGATTAGGGTTAGAGGCTTAGGGATACGTTAGGGTTAGAGTGATAATTTTATGGTTAGGGTTAGAGGGTTAGAGTGTTATGGTTCTGGTTAGTGTTAGGGATATGCTTAGCATTAGAGGGTTATTGTTAGGATTAGGGTTAGGTTTAGGGTTCACGTTAGAGGATTATAGGTAGACTTATGGTTAGAGGGTTAGGGTTAGGGTTCGGGTTAGGGTAAGTGTTAGGGTTAGGGCTAGGGTTAAATGATTGGATGGTTAGTGTTAGGGTTATGGTTATGGATAGGGTTAGGTTTAGAGTTAGAATTACTGCTACTGATAGGGTTAGGGTTAAGGTTTGTGATAGGGTTTAGGTTTAGGGTTCATGTTAGGGCTAGGGTTAGTGTTAGGTGTTAGGGTAGGGTTAGGGTTAGAGTTACAGTTAGGGTTATATTTAGTGTTAGGGCTAGGTTAGGTTTAGGGTTAGGGATTGGGTAAGGTATAGGTTAAGGGTTAGGTTTAGGGTTAGGGTGAAGTTTAGGTTTAGGTTTGGGGTTATGTTTAGGGTGAGAGTGTTAGGTTTAGGGTTATGGTTAGGGTTAGTTTTATTGTTAGGTTTAGTGTTAGTGTTAGTGTTAGTGTTAGTGTTAGTGTTAGGGTAAGGGTTAGAGTAATTGTTAGGGTTAGGGTTAGTGTTATGGTTAGGGTAACAGTTAGGGTTAGGATGAGGTTTGGGTGACTGCTGGGTTTAGGGTTATGATTAGGCTTAGGGTTATTATTAGAGGGTAAGTGCTAGTGTTATGTTTAGAGAGTTAGAGTTTTAGGGTTAGGGTTAAGGTTAGGGTTAGAGGGTTACGGTTAAGGTTAATGTTAGGGTTTGAGGGTTAGTATTAGTGTTAGGGATAGAGGGTTAGGGCTAGGGATAGGGTTAGGGTTAGGGTTAGAGTTAGGGTTAGTTTTAGTGTTAGGGTTTTGGTTAGGGATTAGGGTTAGGTTTAGGGTTAGAGTTAGGGTTAATTTTAGGTTTACGGATATGGTTAGGGTTAGTGTTAGTTTTAGGGTTAGGTTTATGGTGAGGGTTAGGGTTAGTGTTAGTGTTAGGGTTAGAGCGTTAGAAGGTTATGGGTAGGGGTTTGGTTAGGCTTATGGTTAGAATGTTAGAGTTAGGGTTAAGCTTAGGTTTAGTGTAAGGCTTAGGTTTAGGATTAGGGTTAGTGTTAGGGTTAGCGTTTCGGTTAATATTAGGGTTAGTGTTAGGTTTAGGTTTCGAGGTTTGTGTGTTTAGGGTTCCTTATGGTTATGGTTATGTTGAGAGGGTTGGGGTTAGCGTTAGGGTTAGGTTTAGAGAGTTAGGTTTAGTCTTAGGGTCAGTGTTAGCGTTAGGATTAGAGGATAGGTTTAGTGTTAGGGTTAGAGTTAAGGTTATGGTTAGGGTCAGAGGGTTAGAGTTTACGTTTAGGGTTCGGCTTAGGGTTCCGGTTAGAGGCTTAGAGATATTGTTAGGGTTAGAGTGTTAGTTGTAAGGTTAGGGTTAGGTTTAGGGTTAGGGTTAGAGTTGGTGATAGAGGGTTAGAGGTTTAGGGTTCGGATTAGTGTTAAGGATATGGTTAGCGTTAGAGGGTTATTGTTAGGATAAGGGTTAGTGTTAGCGTTCACGTTAGAGGATTATGGTTAGACTTATGGTTACAGGGTTAGGGTTAGGGTTCGGGTTAGAGTAAGCCTAAGGGTTTGCGTTAGGCTTAGGGTTACGTTTAGGGTTAGTGTTAGACAATTGGATGGTTAGGGTTAGGGTTATTGTTATGGATAGGGTTAGGGTTAGAGTTAGAATTACTGTTACTGTTAGGGTTTAGCTTAAGGCTTGTGTTAGGGTTTAGTGTTAGGGTTAGTGCTAGGGCTAGGGTTAGTGTTAGGTGTTAGGGTTAGGTTTATGGTTAGAGTTACAGTTAGGGTTAGATTTATTTTTCGATTTCCTTTAGGTTTAGCGTTAGGTTTGGCGTAAGGGTAAGGTTTAGGTTAAGGTTTAGGTTTAGGGTTAGGGTTATTGTTAGGGTTTGGTTTATGGTTAGGTTTAGTGTTAGTGTTAGGGTTAGTGTTAGGGTTAGAGTAAGTGTTAGGGTTCGGGTTAGTGTTAGGGTTAGGGTAATGGTTCGGGTTAGGATTAGGTTTGGGTGACCCTTGGGTTTAGGGTTATGGTTGGGCTTAGGGTTAGGATTAGAGGGTAAGTGTTCGGGTTATGTTTAGAGACATATAGGGTTAGGGTTAAGGTTAGGGTTAGAGGGTTCCTGTTAGGGTTAGTGTTAGGGTTTCAGGGTTAGCATTAGTTTTAGGGTTAGAGGGTTAGGCCTAGGGATAGTGTTATGGTTAGGGTTAGAGTTATGGTTAGGTTTAGGGTTAGGGTTAGGATTAGGGTTTAGGGTTATGGTTAGGATTAGGGTTAGTTTTACGGTTAGTGTTAGGGTTTGGGTTAGTGTTAGTGTTAGGTTTAGGTGTATGGTTAGGGTTAGTGTTAGTGTTGGGGTTAGAGCGTTAGAGGGTTAGGGTTAGGTTTATGGTTAGGTATAGGGTCAGGCTCAGGTTTAGGATTAGGGTTAGTGTTAGGGTTAGCGTTTTGGTTGGTATTAGGGTTAGGGATAGTGTTATGTTAGAGTTAGAGGGTTGGTTGTTTAGTATTAGGGTTATGGTTATGTTTAGATTTAGAGTGTTAGTATTAGGGTCAGGGTTAGTGTTAGGGTTAGAGGTTACGTTTTGTGTTAGGTTTAGGTTAAAGGTTATGGATAGGGTTAGAGGGTTAGATTGTTAGTTTTAGGGTTCTGGTTAGGGTTAGGGTTAGAGGCTTAGGGATAGTGTTAGGGTTAGAGTGATAGTTTTAGGGTTATGATTAAGTTTAGGGTTAGGTTTAGGGTTAGGGTTAGAGGGTTAGAGTGTTAGGGTTCTGGTTAGTGTTAGGGATATGGTTAGCATTAGAGAGTTATTGTTAGTATTAGGGTTAGGTTTAGGGTTCACTTTAGAGGATTATTGTTAGACTTATGGTTAGAGGGTTATGGTTTCGTTCTGGGTTAGTGTAAGGGTTACGGTTAGGGCTAGGGTTAGAAGATTGGATGGTTAGTGTTAGGGTTATGGTTATGGATAGGGTTAGGGTTAGAGTTAGAGTTACATTTACTGTTAGGGTTAGGGTTAAGGTTTGTGATAGGGTTTAGGTTTAGGGTTCATGTTAGGGCTAGGGTTAGTGTTAGGTGTTAGGGTGGGCTTAGGTTTAGAGTTACAGTTAGGGTTAGATTTAGTGTTAGGGCTAGGTTAGGTTTAGGGTTCGGGTTGGGGTAAGGGTAAGGTTTAGGTTAAGGGTTAGGTTTACGTTTAGGGTGAGGGTTAGGGTTAGGTTTGGGGTTACGTTTAGGGTGAGAGTGTTAGGGTTAGGGTTATGGTTAGGGTTAGGTTTATGGTTAGGTTTAGTTTTATTGTTAGAGGTAGGGTTAGGGTTAGGGTTAGGGTTAGGGTTAGTATTAGGGTTAAGGTAACTTTTAGGGTTATGATGAGGTTTGAGTGATGCCTGGGTTTAGGGTTATGGTTAGGCTTAGGGTTAGGATTAGAGGGTAAGTGTTAGTGTTATGTTTAGAGAGTTAAAGTGTTAGGGTTAGGGATAAGGTTAGGGTTAGAGGGTTACGTTTGAGGTTAGTGTTAGGGTTTGAGGGTTAGTATTAGTGTTAGGGATAGAGGGTTAGGGCTAGGGCTAGGGTTAGGGTTAGTGTTAGAGTTAGGGTTAGTTTTAATGTTAGGGTTTGGGTTAGGGTTTAAGGTTAGGTTTAGGGTTAGGGTTAGGGTTAGTTTTAGGTTTAGGGTTAGGGTTAGTTTTATGGTGAGGTTTAGGGTTAGTGTTAGGGTTAGCGTTACGGTTAGTATTAGAGTTAGGGTTAGTTTTAGGGTTAGAGGGTTGGATGTTTAGGGTTAGCTTATGGTTATGGTTAGGTTTAGAGGGTTGGGGTTAGCGTTAGCGTTAGGTTTAGAGGGTTAGGGTTGGTCTTAATGTCAGGCTTAGCGTTAGGGTTAGGGTTAGGGTTAGGGTTAGTGTTAGGATTAATGTTCTTGTTATGGTTAAGGTGAGAGGGTTAGAGTGTTAGGGTTCTGGTTAGTGTTAGCGATATGCTTAGCATTAGAGGGTTATTGATAGGATTATTATTAGGGTTCGGGTTACAGTAAGGGTTAGGTGAGGGCTAGGGTTAGACGATTGAATGGGTAGTGTTAGGGTTATGTTTATGGGTATGGTTAGGGTTAGAGTTAGAGTTACTGTTACTGTTAGGGTTAGGTTTAAGGTTTGTGTTAGCGTTTAGGGTTAGGGTTAGTGTTAGTGCTAGGGTTAGTGTTAGGTGTTAGTGTTAATCTTAGGGTTAGAGTTACAGTTAGGTTTAGATTTAGTGTTAGAGTTAAGTTAGATAAAGGGTTAGGGTTGGGGTAAGGTTAAGGTTTAGGTTACGGGTTAGGTTTAGGGTTAGGGTGAAGGTTAGGGTTAGGTTTGGTGTTATGTTTAGGGTGAGAGTATTAGGTTTAGGGTTCTGGTTAGGGTTAGTTTTATGGTTAGGGTTAGTGTTAGTGTTAGGGATAGGGTTAGGGTTAGAGTAACTGTTAGGGTTAGGGTTAGTGTTTGGGTTAGGGTAACGGTTGGGGTTAGGATTGGGTTTGGGTGACGGTTGGGTTTAGGGTTATGGTTAGGCTTAGGGTTAGGATTAGAGGGTAAGTGTTAGGGTTATGTTTAGAGAGTTAGAGGGTTAGGTTTAGGGTTGTGGTTAAGGTTAGCTTAGAGTGTTACGGTTAGTGTTAGGGTTAGTGTTTGTGGGTTAGTATTAGTGTTAGGGTTAGTCGGTTAGGGCTAAGGATATGGTTAGGGTTAGGGTTAGAGTTAGGGTTAGTTTTAGGGTTAGGGTTAGGGTTGTGTTAGGGTTTAGCGTTAGGGTTATGGTTAATTTTAATGTTAGGGTTAGGGTTAGCGTTAGTGTTAGGGTTAGGGTTAGGTTTAGGGTTGGGTTTGGGTTAGGATTAGGTTTGGGTTTAGTGTTAGTTTTAGGGTTAGAGTGTTAGAGAATTAGGGTAAGGGATAGTGTTAGGCTTAGGGTTAGAGGGTTAGGGTTAGGGTTAAGGTTAGGTTTAAGGTAAGGCTTAGGTTTAGGATTAGGTTTAGTGTTAGGGTTAGCGTTACAGTTAGTATTAGGGTTAGGGTTAGGTTTAAGTTGAGGGTTAGAGGGTTGGATATTTAGGGTTAGGGTTATGGTCCTGTTTAGCTTTAGAGGGTTGGGATTAGTGTTAGGGTAAGATTTAGAGGTTTAGGGTGGGTCTTAGGCTCAGGGTTAGCGTTAGGATTAGAGGTTAGGTTTAGTGTGAGTGTTAGGGTTAGGGTAATGGTTAGGGTCAGAGGGTTAGAAGTTAGGTTTAGGGTTCCAGTTAGGGTTACTGTTAGAGGTTTAGGGATAGGGTTAGTGTTAGAGTGTTAGTTTTAGGTTTAGTGTTAGGTTTAGTGTTAGGGTTATGGTTATGGTTAGAGGATTAGAGTGTTAGGTTTAGGGTTTGGGTTAGGGTTAGGGTTCGAGGCTTAGGAATAGGGTTATGGTTAGGGTGTTAGTTTTAGTATTAGTGTTAGGTTTAGGGTTAGGGTTAGGGTTAGGTTTAGAGGATTAGGATTCGGGTTAATGTTAGGGACATGGTTAGAATTAGAGGGTTATTGTTAGGATTAGGGTTAGGGTTCATGTTAGAGGATTATAGTTAGAGGGTTATGGTTATAGATTATGGTTATAGTTAGAGATTATGGTTAGAGGGTTAGGGTTAGGGTTCGGGTTAGGGTAAATGTTAGGTTTAGGGCTAGGGTTAGACGATTGGATGGTTAGTATTAGGGTTATGGTTATGGATAGGGTTAGGGTTAGGGTTAGTGTTAGATTTAGGGTTACTGTTACTGTTAGTGTTAGGGTTAAGGTTTGTGTTAGGGTTTAGTGTTAGGGTTAGTGTTAGGATTAGGGTTATGGTTAGGGTTAGGGTTAGTTTTAGGTTTAGAATTAGGGTTTGGGTTAGTGTTAGGGTTAGGTTTATGGTTACGTTTAGGGTCAGTGTTAGTGTTAGGGTTAGAGAGTTAGAGGGTTAGGGTTAGGGTTAGGGTGAGGCTTAGGGTTAGAGGGTTAGGGTTAGGGTTAGGGTTAAGATTAGGTTTAGGGTAAGTCTTAGGTTTAGGATTAGGTTTAGTGTTAGCGTTAGCATTACGGTTAGTATTAGGGTTAGGTTTAGGGTTAGGTTAGGGTTAGAGGGTTGGTTGTTTAGGATTAGCGTTATGGTTATATTTAGGTTTAGAGGGTTGCCATTAGCGTTAGGGTTAGGTTTAGACGGTTAGTGTTGTTCTTAGGGTCAGAGTTAGCATTAGGGTTAGAGGTTAGATTTAGTGTTACAGTTAGGGTTAGAGTTATGGATCGGGTTAGAGGGTTAGAGTGTTAGGTTTAGGGTTCTGTTTAGGGTTAGGGTTAGAGGCTTCAGGATAGCGGTAGGGTTAGAGTGATAGTTTTAGGTTTAGGGTTAGGGTTAGAGGGTTAGAGTGTTAGGGTTCTGGTTAGTGTTAGGGATATCCTTAGCATTAGAGGGTTATTGTTAGGATTAGGGTTAGGTTTAGGTTTCACGTTACAGGATTATGGTTAGACTTATGTTTAGAGGGTTTTGGTTTGTGTTCGGGTTAGGGTAAGAGTTAGGGTTAGGGCTAGGTTTAGAAGATTGGATGGTTAGTGTTAGGGTTATGGTTATGAATAGGGTTAGGGTTAGAGTTAGAGTTACTGTTACTGTTAGGGTTAGGGTTAAGGTTTGTGATAGGGTTTAGATTTAGGGTTCATGTTAGGGCTAGGGTTAGTGTTAGGTTTAGGGTAGGGTTAGGTTTCGAGTTACAGTTAGGGTTAGATATAGTGTTAGGGCTAGGTTAGGTTTAGGGTTAGGGTTGGGGTAAGAGTAAGGTTTAGTTTAAGGGTTAAGTTTAGGGTTAGGTTGAGGGTTAGGTTTAGGTTTGTGGTTACATTTAGGGTGATAGTGTTAGGTTTAGGGTTATGGTTAGGGTTAGGTTTATGGTTAAGTTTAGTGTTATGGTTAGGGTTAGGGTTAGGATTAGGGTTAGAGAGAGTGTTAGGGTTACGGTTAGTGTTAGGCTTAGGGTAACGGTTAGGGTTAGGATGACGTTTGGGTTACGGCTGTGTTTTGGGTTATGATTAGGCTTAGGGTTAGGATTAGAGGGTAAGTGTTAGTGTTATGTTTATAGAGTTAGAAGTTTAGGGTTAGGGTTATGGCTAGGGTTAGAGGGTTATGGTTAGGTTTAATGTTAGGGTTTGAAGGTTAGTGTTAGGTTTAGAATTAGGGTTAGTTTTAGTGTTAGGGTTTGGTTTAGGGATTAGGGTTAGGTTTAGCGTTAGGGTTAGGGTTAATTTTAGGTTTAGGGTTAGGGTTAGGGTTAGTGTTAGGGTTAGGTTTATGGTGAGGGTTAGTGTTAGTGTTAGTGTTACGGTTAGAGCATTAGAGGGTTAGGGTTAGGGGTTGGGTTACGTTTATGGTTAGAATATTAGGGTTAGGGTTAAGGTTAGGTTTAGGGTAAGGCTTAGGTTTAGGATTATGGTTAGTGTTAGGGTTAGTGTTTTGGTTAGTATTAGGGTTAGGGTTAGGTTTAGGGTTAGAGGGTTGGATGTTTAGGGTTAGCTTATGGTTATGGTTATGTTTAGAGGTTTGGGGTTGGCGTTAGTTTAGGTTTAGAGGGTTAGGTTTGGTCTTAGGGTCAGGTTTAGTTTTAGGATTAGAGGTTAGGTTTAGTGTTAGGGGTAGAGTTAGGGTTATGGTTAGGGTCAAAGGTTTAGAGGTTACGTTTACGGTTCTGGTTAGGGTTCGGGTTAGAGACTTAGAGATAGGGTTAGTGTTAGTGTGTTAGTTTTAGCGTTAGGGTTAGGTTTAGGGTTAGGGTTAGAGTTGTCGATAGAGGGTTAGAAGTTTAGGGTTTGGATTAGTGTTAGGGATATGGTTAGTGTTAGAGGGTTATTGTTAGGATAAGGGTTAGTGTTAGCATTCACGTTAGAGGATTATGGTTAGACTTATGGTTAGAGGGTTAGGGTAAGGCTTAAGGTTAGCATTAGGCTTAGGGTTAGGTTTAGGGCTAGTTTTAGACAGTTGGATGGTTAGGGTTAGGTTTATGGTTATGGATACGGTTAGGGTTAGAGTTAGATCTAGGGTTAGGGTTATGGTTAGGGTTAGTTTTAGAATTAGGGTTAGGGTTAGGATTTAGAGTTAGGGTTAGGGTTAGTTTTAGTGTTATGTTTAGGTTTAGGGTTAGGGTTAGGTTTAGGTTTAGGATTAGGGTTAGTGTTAGTGTTAGGATTAGAGCGTTAAAGGCTTAGGTTTAGGGATAGGGTTAGGCTTAGGCTTAGAGTGTTAGGGTTAATTTTAGGGTTAGGGTTAGGTTTAGGTTTTGGGTTAGGGTTAGGGTTAGTGTTAGGGTTACGGTTATGGTTAGTGTTAGAGGGTTAGGGTTAGGGTTAGTGTTAGTGTTAGTGTTAGGATTAGAGCATTAGAGGGTTACGTTTAGGGATAAAGTTAGGCTTAGGGTTAGAGGGTTATGGTTAGGGTTAAGGTTAGGTTTAGTGTAAGGCTTAGGTTTAAGTTTAGGGTTAGTGTTAGGGTTAGCATTATGGTTAGTATTAGGGATAGTTTAGGGTTAGGTTTAGGGTTAGAGGGTTGGATGTTTAGGGTTAGGGTTATGGTTATGGTTAGGTTAGTGTTTGCGTTAGGGTTAGGGTTAGCATTATGGTTAGTATTAGGGTTAGGTTTAGGGTTAGGTTTAGGATTTGGTTTAGGGTTAGAGGGTTGGATGTTTACGGTTAGGGTTATGGTTATGGTTAGGTTTAGAGGGTTGGGGTTAGCGTTAGGCTTAGGTTTAGAGTCGTAGGGTTGGTCTTAGGCTCAGGGTTAGCATTAGTATTAGAGGTTAGGTTTAGTGTTAGGGTTAGGGTTAGGGTTAGGGTTATGGTTATGGTTAGTGTCAGAGGGTTAGAGGTTACGTTTAGGGTTCGGGTTAGGGTTAGGGTTTAAAGCTTAGGGATAGCGTAAGGGGTAGAGTGTTAGTTTTAGGGTTAGTTTTACGTTTAAGGTTAGTGATAGAGGGTGAGAGGGGTAGGGTTTGGATTAGTTTTAGTGATATGGTTAGAGTTAGAGGGTTATTGTTAGGATTAGGGTTAGGGTTAGGGTTCACGTTAGAGGATTATGGTTAGACTTATGGTTAGAGGGTTAGGGTTAGTGTTCGGGTTAGGGTAAGGGTTAGGTTTAGGGTTAGGTTTAGGGTTAGGTTTAGGGTTAGCATTAGTCTTAGGGTTAGGTTTAGGGCTAGTGATAGACGATTGGATGGTTAGTGTTAGGGTTATGGTTATGGATAGGGTTAGGGTTAGAGTTAGAGTTACTGTTACTGTTAGGGTTAGGGTTAAGTTTTGTGTTAGGATTTAGGGTTAGGGTTAGAGTTAGGGCCAGGGTTAGTGTTAGGTGTTAGGCTTAGGGTTAGGGTTAGAGTTACAGTTAGGGTTTAATTTATTGTTAGCTTTAGTTTGGTTTAGGGTTAGTGTTGGGTTAGGGTTAGGGTTAGGGTTATGGTTAGGGTTAGGGTTAGGGTTAGGGTTAGGTTTAGGGTTGGGTTTGGGTTAGGGTTAGGGTTGGGTTTAGTGTTAGTGTTACGGTTAGAGCATTAGAGGATTAGGGTAAGGGATAGTGTTAGGCTTAGGGTTAGAGGGTTATGGTTAGGGTTAACGTTAGGTTTAGGGTAAGGCTTAGGTTTAGGATTAGGGTTAGTGTTAGGGTTAGCATTACGGTTAGTATTAGGGTTAGGGTTAGGGTTAAGTTGAGGGTTAAAGGGTTGGATATTTAGGGTTAGGGTTATGGTCCTGGTTAAGTTTAGAGGGTTGAGGTTAGTGTTAGGGTTAAATTTATAGGGTTAGGGTTGGTATTAGGGACAGGGTTAGCGTTAGGTTTAGAGGTTAGGTTTAGTGTTAGGGATATGGTTAGAGTTAGAGGGTTAGAGTGTTAGGTTTAGGGATCGGGTTAGGGTTAGGCTTAGAGGCTTAGGGATAGGGTTAGCGTTAGAGTGTTATTTTTAGGGTTAGGGTTAGGGTTAGGTTTAGGCTTAGGGTTAGGCTTAGATGGTTGGAGGGTTAGGGTTCGGGTTAGTGTTTGGGTTATGGTTAGCATTAGAGTGTTATTGTTTGGATTAGGGTTAGTGTTAAGGTTCACGTTAGAGGATTATAGTTAGACTTATGGTTAGAGGGTTAGGGTTAGGGTTCGGGTTAGGGTAAGATTTAGGGTTAGGTCTAGGGTTAGACGATTGGATGGTTAGTGTTAGGGTTATGGTTATGGATAGGGTTAGGGTTAGAGTTAGAGTTACTGTTACTTTTAGGGTTAGGGTTAAGTTTTGTGTTATGGTATAGGGTTAGTGTTAGGGCTAGGTTTAGTGTTAGGTGTTTGTGTAAGGGTTAGGGTTAGAGTTATAGTTATTGTTAGATTTAGTGTTAGGGTTAGGTTAGGTTTAGGGTTTGGGTTGAGGTAAGGGTAAGGTTTAGTTTAAGGGTTAGGTTTAGGGTTAGGCTTATGTTTAGGGTTAGTTTTATCGTTAGGGTTTGTGTTAGTGTTAGTGTTAGGGATAAGGTTAGAGTAAGTGTTAGGTTTCGGGTTAGTGTTTGTGATAGGGTAACGGTTAGGGTTAGGATTAGGTTTGGGTGACGGTTAGGGTAAGGTTAGGGTTAGGGTTAGGGTTAGGGTTAGGGTTAGGGTTAGAGTAAGTGTTAGGGTTAGGGTTAGTGTTTGGGTTAGGGTAACGGTTAGGTTCAGGATTAGGTTTGGGTGACGTTAGGGTTTATGGTTATGGTTAGGCTTAGGGTTAGGATTAGAGGGAAGTGTTAGGTTTATGTTTAGAGAGTTATAGGGTTAGGGTTAGGGTTGGGGTTAAGGTTAGGGTTAGAGGGTTATGGTTAGGGTTAGTGTTAGGGTTTGATGATTAGTATTAGTGTTAGGATTAGAGGTTTTAAGCTAGGGATAGGGTTAGGGTTAGGGTTAGATTTGCGTTTAGTTTTAGGGTTAGGGTTAATTTTAGGGTTTAGGGTTAGGTTCAGGGTTAGGGTGAGTGTTAGGGTTTGGTTTGGGGTTACTTTTAGGGTGAGAGTGTTAGAGTTAGGGTTATGGTTAGGGTTATTTTTATGGTTAGGGTTAGTGTTAGTGTTAGGTTAGGGTTAGGTTTAGGGTTAGTTTTAGGTTTAGAGTTAGGGTTAGTGTTTGTGTTAGGTTTAGAGCATTAGAGGCTTAGGGTTAGGGATTGGTTTTGGTTTAGGCTTAGAGGATTAGGTTTAGGGATAGTGTTAGGGTGGCTTAGAGTTGGGTTTAGTTTTAGGGTTACGGTTAGGTTTAGTTTTTATGGTTAGGGTTAGGGTTAGTTTTAGTGTTAGGGTTATGGTTAGGGTTAGTGTTAGGGTTAGGGTTAGGTTTAGGGTTAGGGTTAGTGTTAGGGTTAGGTTTAGAGCGTTAGAGGGTTAAGGTTAGGGATATGGTTAGGCCTAGGGTTAGGGTTAGGGTTAGTGTTAGCGTTACGGTTAGGTTTAGGTTTTGGGTTAGGGTTAATGTTAGTGTTAGGGTTAGAGCATTAGAGGGTTATGGTTAGGGTTAGGGTTAGACTTAGGGTTAGAGAGTTAGGGTTAGGGTTAATGTTAGGTTTAGTGTAAGGCTTAGGTTTAGGATTAGGGTTAGTGTTAGGTTTACCATTAAGGTTATTATTGGGGTTAGGGTTAAGGTTAGGTTTCGGATTAGATGATTGAATGTTTAGGGTTAGTGTTATTGATATGGTTAGGTTTAGAGGGTTGGGGTAAGCATTAGTGTTAGGTTTAGAGGGTTAGTGTGGGTCTTAGGTTCAGGTTTAGCGTTAGGATTAGAGGTTAGGTTTAGTGTGAGGGTTAAGGTTAGGCTTATGTTTAGTGTCAGAGGGTTAGAGATTAGGATAAGGGTTTGGGTTAGGGTTAGGGCTAGGGTTAGATGATTGGATGGTTAGTGTTAGGGTTATGTTTATGGATAGGGTTAGGGGTAGAGTGAGAATTACTGTTACTGTTAGGGTTAGGTTTAAGGTTTGTGTTAGGGTTTAGGGTTAGGGTTAGGGTGAGGGCTAGGGTTAGTGTTAGGTGTTAGTGTTAGTGTTAGGGTTAGAGTTATATTTAGGTTTAGATTTAGTGTTAGGGTTAGGTTAGCTTTAGGGTTAAGGTTGGAATAAGGGTGAGGTTTAGGTCAAGTGTTAGGTTTAGGGTTAGAGTGAGGGTTAGGGTTAGGTTTGGGGTTTCATTTAGGGTGAGAGTGTTAGGGTTAGGGTTATGGTTAGGGTTAGGTTTATGGTTAGGGTTAGTGTTAGTGTTAGGGTTAGGGTTAGAGTAAGTGTTAGGGTTAAGGTTAGTGTTTGGTTTATGGTAACGGTTAGGGTTAGGTTTAGGTTTGGGTGACGCTTGGGTTTAGGGTTATCGTAAGGCTTAGGGTTAGGATTAGAGGGTAAGTGTTAGGGTTATGTTTAGAGAGTTAGAGGGTTAGGGTTAGGGTTGAGGTTAAGGTTAGCTTAGAGTGTTACGGTTAGATTTAGGGTTAGTGTTTGAGGGTTAGTATTAGTGTTAGGGTTAGAGGGTTAGGGCTAGGGCTAGGGTTAGGGTTAGAGTCACGGTTAGTTTTAGGGTTAGGGTTAAGGTTTAGGGTTAGGGTTAGGGTTAGGGTTAGTTTTATTGTTATGGTTAGGGTTAGGTTTAGGGTTAGTGTTAGGGTTAGGGTTAGGTTTATGGTTAGGGTTAGGGTTAGTGTTAGTGTTAGGGTTAGAGCGTTAGAGTGTTAGGGTTATGGATAGGGTTAGGCTTAGGGTTAGAGTTTTATGGTTAGTGTTAGGGTTAGGGTTAGGTTAGGGTTAGGGTTAGGGTTAGAGGATTAGAGGGTTAGCGTCCGGGTTAGTGGTAGGGATATGGTTAGCAGTAGAGGGTTATTGTTAGGATTAGGGTTAGGGTTAGGGTTCATGTTAGAGGATTATAGTTAGACTTATGGTTAGAGGGATAGGGTTAGGGTTCGGGTTAGGGTAAGATTTAGGGTTAGGGCTAGGGTTAGACGATTGGATGGTTAGTGTTAGGGTTATGGTTATGGATAGGGTTAGGGTTAGAGTTAGAGTTACTGTTACTGTTAGGGTTATTTCAAGTTTTGTGTTAGAGTTTAGGGTTAGGGTTAGTGTTAGGGGTAGGGTTACGGTTAGGTTGGGGTTAGATTTACAGTAATTGTTAGATTTAATGTTAGGGTTAGGTTAGTTTGATGGTTAGGGTTGGGGTAAGGTTAAGGTTTAGGTTAAGGTTTAGGTTTGGGGTTAGGGTTAGGTTTGGGGTTACGTTTAGGGTGAGAGTGTTAGATTTAGGGTTATGGTTAGGGTTAGGTTTATGGTTAGGGTTAGTGTTAGTGTTAGGGTTAGGGTTAGGGTTAGAGTAAGTGTTAGCGTTAGGGTTAGTGTTTGGGTTAGGGTAACGGTTAGTGTTAGGATTAGGTTTGGGTGACGGTTGGGATTAGGGTTATGGTTAGGCTTAGGGTTAGGATTAGAGGGTAAGTGTTAGGGTTATGTTTAGAGAGGTATAGGGTTTGGTTTAGGGTTGTGGTTAAGGTTAGGGTTAGAGGGTTACAGTAAGGGTTAGTGTTAGGGTTTGAGTGTTAGTTTTATTGTTAGCGTTAGAGGGTTAGGGCTAGGGATAGGGTTAGGGTGGCTTAGAGTTGGGCTTAGATTTACGGTTAGGGTTAGGTTTAGTTTTTATGGTTAGGGTTAGGGTTAGTTTTAGTGTTAGGGTTATACTTAGGGTTAGTGTTAGGTTTAGGGTTAGGTTTAGGGTTAGGGTTACTGTTAGGTTTAAGTTTCGATCGTTAGAGGTTTAGGGTTAGGGAAATGGTTCGGCTTAGGGTTAGGGTTAGATTTAGGTTTAGGGTTAGGGTTAGTGTTAGTGTTATTGTTAGAGCGTTAGGGTGTTAGGGTTAGGGATAGGGTTAGGCTTAGGGATAGAGGGTTAGGGTTAGGGTTAAGGTTAGGTTTAGTGTAAGGCTTAGGTTTAGGATTAGGTTTAGTGTTAGGGTTAGCATTAAGGTTATTATTGGGGTTAGTGTAAGGGTTAGGTTTAGGATTTGAGGATTGAATGTTTAGGGTTAGGGCTATGGTTATGGTGAGGTTTAGAGGGTTGGGGTAAGCATTAGGGTTAGGTTTAGAGGGTTAGGGTGGGTCTTAAGTTCAGGGTTAGCGTTAGGATTAGAGGTTAGGTTTAGTGTGAGGGTTAGGGTTAGGGTTATGTTTAGTGTCAAAGGGTTAGAGATTAGGGTTAGGGTTCCAGTTAGGGTAAGGGTTAGGGTTAGGGCTAGGGTTAGACGATTGCAAGGTTAATGTTAGGGTTATGTTTGTGGATAGGGTTATGGTTAGAGTTAGAATTACTGTTACTGTTAGGGTTAGGTTTTTAGGTTTGTGTTAGGGTTTAGAGTTAGGTTTAGGGTGAGGGCTAGGGTTAGTGTTAGGTGTTAGTGTTAGGGTTAGGGTTAGAGGCTTAGGGTTAGGGTTAAGGTTAGGTTTAGGGTTAGAGGGTTAGATGTTTAAGGTTAGGATTTTGGTTATGGTTAGGTTTAGAGGGTTGGGGTAAGCGTTAGGGTTAGGTTTAGATGGTTAGATTGGGTCTTATGGTCAGGGTTAGCGTTAGGTTTAGTGGTTAGGTTTAGTGTTAGGGTTAGGGATAGGGTTATGGTTACAGTTAGAGTGTTAGAGTGTTAGGTTTAGGATTCTGTTTAGGGTTAGGGTTACAGTCTTAGGGATAGGGTTAGGGGTAGAGTGTTATTTTTAGGGTTAGGGTTAAGTTTAGTGTTAGGGTTAGGGTTAGGGTTAGAGGGTTAGAGTGTTAGGGTTCGGGTTAGTGTTAGGGATATGGTTAGCATTAGAGGTTTATTGTTATGTTTAGTGTTAGGTTTAGGGTTCACATTAGAGGATTATGGTTAGACTTATGGTTAGAGGGTTAGGGTTTCGGTTTGGTTTAGGGTAAGGGTTAGGGTTAGTGCTAGGGTTAGAAGATTGGATGGTTAGTGTTAGGGTTATGATTATGGATAGGGTTAGGGTTAGGGTTAGGGTTAGGGTTAGGGTTAGGGTAAGGTTTAGGGTTAGGATGAGTTTTGGGTGACGCCTGGCTTTAGGGTTATGGTTAGGCTTATGCTTAGGATTAGAGGGTAAGTGTTAGGGTTATGTTTTGAGAGTTAGAGTGTTAGAGTTAGGGATAATGTTAGGGTTAGAGTGTTACGGTTAGGGTTAGTGTTAGGGTTTGAGGGTTAGTATTAGTGTTAGTGAGAGGGTTAGGGCTAGGGATAGGGTTACGGTTAGAGTTAGGGTTAGTGTTAGGGTTAGGGTTAGGGTTAGGGTTTAGGGTTAGGGTTACAGTTAGGGTTAGTTTTAGGTTTAGTGTTAGGGTTAGTGTTCGGGTTAGGGTTAGGTTTATGGATAGGTTTAGGGTTAGTGTTAGTCTTAGGTTTAGAGCGTTAGAGGGTTAGGTTTAGGGGTAGTGTTAGGCTTAGGATTAAAGTGTTAGATTTAGGGTTAAGGTTAGGTTTAGGGTAAGGCTTAGGTTTAGGATTAGGGTTATTGTTAGGGTTAGCGTTACGGTTAGTATTAGGGTTAGGGTTACGTTTAAGGTTAGAGGATTGGATGTTTAGGGTTAGCTTATGGTTATGCTTAGGTTTAGAGGGTTGTGGTTAGCGTTAGGTTTAGGTTTAGGGTTAGGGTCCGGTTTGGGGTTACGTTTAGGATGATAGTGTTACGGTTAGGGTTAGGTTTATGGTTAGGGTTAGTGTTAGTGTTAGTGTTAGGGTTAGGGTAAGAGTAAGTGTTAGAGTTAGGGTTAGTGTTTGGATTAGGGTAATGCTTAGGGTTAGGATTAGGTTTGGGTGACGGTTGGGTTTAGGGTTATGGTTAGGCTTAGGGTAAGGATTAGAGTGTAAGTGTTAGGGTTATTTTTAGAGAGTTAGAGGGTTAGGGTTACGGTTGGGGTTAAGGTTAGGGTTAGAGGGTTACGGTTAGGTTAGTGTTAGGGTTTGAGGTTAGTATTAGTTTTAGTGTTAGAGGGTTAGTGCTAGGGATAGGGTTAGAGTTATGGTTAGTGTTAGGTTTAGTTTTTGGGTTAGAGTTAGGGTTACGGTTTAGTGTTAGGGTTAGGGTTAGGGTTAGTTTTACAGTTAGTGTTAGGGTTTGGGTTAGTGTTAGGGTTAGGGTTTGGTTTAGGGTTAGTGTTAGTGTTAATGTTAGGGTTATGTTTAGGTTTAGGTTTGGGTTAGTGTTAGTGTTAGGGTTAGAGCGTTAGAGGGTTAGGATTAAGGATAGGGTTCGGGTTAGTGTTAGAGTTTTAGAGTTAATGTTAGAGTTAGGGTTAGGTTTAGGGTTAGTGTTAGTTTCAGTGTTAGAGTGTTTGAGGGTTAGGGTTAGGGATAGGGTTAGCCTTAGTATTATTGGGTTAGGGTTAGGGTTAAGGTTACGTTTAGTTTAAGGCTTAGGTTTAGAATTAGGGTTAGTGTTAGGGTTAGCTTTATGGTTAGTATTAGGGCTAGGGTTAGGGTTAGTTTTAGGGTTAGAGGGTTGGATGTTTAGGGTTAGGGTTTTGGTTATGGTTAGTTTTAGAGGATTGGGGTAAGCATTAGGGTTAGGTTTAGATGGTTAGATTGGTTCTTAGGTTCAGCGTTAGCGTAAGGATTAGAGGTTAGGTTTAGTATGAGGGTTAGGGTTAGAGATATGGTTAGGGTCAGAGGGTTAGAGGTTAGGTTTAGGGTTCTGTTTGGGTTAGCGTTAGAGGCTTAGGGATAGGGTTAGTGTTAAAGTGTTAGTTTTAGGGTTACGGTTAGTTTTAGGTTTATTGTTAAGCTTAAGGTTAGGACTAGAGGGTAAGTGTTAGTGTTATGTTGAGAGAGTTAGGGGGTTAGGGTTAAGGTTAGGGTTAAGGTTAGTGTTAGAGGGTTAAAGTTAGGGTTAGTGTTAGGTTTTGAGGGTTAGTATTACTGTTAAGGTTAGAGGGTTATGGCCAGGGATAGGGTTAGGTTTTATTTTTAGAGTTAGGGTTAGTTTTAGGGTTACAGTTAGGGTTAGGGTTTAGGGTTAGTGTTGGGGTTAGTTTTAGGGTTAGGTTTAGGGTTGGGGTTAGTGTTAGGGTTAGTTTTAGGTTGAGGGTTAGTGTTAGGGTTAGGGTTAGGGTTAGAGTAAGTGTTAGGGTTAGGGTTAGGGTTTGGGTTAGGGTAACGGTTAGGGTTTGGTTTAGGTTTGGGTGACGGTTGGGTTTAGGGTTATGGTTAGGCTTAGGGTTAGGATTAGAGGGTAAGTGTTATGGTTATGTTTAGAGAGTTTGAGTGTTAGTGTTAGGGTTAGGGTTAAGGGTAGAGTTAGAGGGTTACAGTTAGTGTTAGTGTTTGGGTTTGAGGGTTAGTATTAGTGTTAAGGTTAGAGGGTTAGGGCTAGTGATAGGGTTAGGGTTAGGGTTAGAGTTATGGTTAGTTTTAGGGTTAGGGTTAGGGTTATGGTTTAGGGTTAGGGTTAGGGTTAGTTTTAGGGTTATGGTTTGTGTTAGGGTTAGGGTTAATGTTAAGGTTAAAGGGTTACAGGGTTAGAGGTAGGGGTAGGTTTAGTCTTAGGGTTAGAGGGTTAGGGTTAGTGTTATGGTTATGTATAGGGTAAGGCTTAGGTTTAGGATTAGGGTTAGTGTTATGGTTAGAGTTACGGTTATTATTAGTGTTAGAGTTAAGGTTAGGTTATGGTAGAGGGTTGAATGCTTAGGATTAGGGTGATGGTTATGGTTAGGTTTAGAGGGTTGGGGTTAGCGTTAGGGTTAGGTTTAGAGGGTTAGGGTTGGTCTTATGGTCAGGGTTAGGGCTAGGTTTAGAGGTTAGGTTTAGTGTTAGAGTTAGGGTTAGGGTTATGGTTAGGGTTAGAGGGTTAGAGTGTTAGGTTTAGGGTTTGGGTGAGGGTTAGGGTTAGAGGCTTAGGGATAGGGTTAGGGGTAGAGTGTTAGTTTCAGTGTTAGGGTAAGGTTTAGTGTTAGGGTTAGGGTTAGGGTTAGAGGGTCAGAGGGTTAGGGTTCGTTTTAGGGTTAGGGATATGGTTAGCATTAGGGGGTTATTGTTAGGATTAGGGTTAGGGTTAGGGTTCACGTTAGAGGATTACAGGTAGACTTATGGTTAGAGGGTTAGGGTTTCGGTTCGGGTAATGGTAAGTGTTAGGGTTAGGACTAGGGTTAGACGATTGGATAGTTAGTGTTACAGTTATGTTTATGGATAGGGTTAGGGTTAGAGTTAGCGTTACTGTTACTGTTAGGGTTAGGTTTAAGGTTTGTGTTAGGGTTTTGGGTTAGGGTTAGTGTTAGGGCTAGTGGTAGTGTTAGGTGTTAGGTTTGGGGTAAGGGTTAGAGTTACAGTTAGGGTTAGATTTAGTGTTAGGTTTAGGTTAGGTTTAGGGTTAGGTTTGGTGTAAGGTTAAGTTTAGGTTAAGGGTTAGGTTTAGGGTTAGGGTGAGGGATAGGGTTAGGTTTGGGGGTTACATTTAGGGTGAGAGTCTTATGGTTAGGGTTATGGTCAGGGTTATGTTTATGGTTAGGGTTAGTGTTAGTGTTAGTGTTAGGGTTAGAGTGCATCTTAGGGTTAGGGTTAGTTTTTGGGTTATGGTAACAGTTAGGGTTAGGATTAGGTTTGTTTGACGGTTGGGTTTAGGGTTATGGTTAGGCTTAGGGTTATGATTAGAGGGTAAGTGTTAGGGTTATGTTTAGAGAGTTAGAGGGTTAGGGTTAGGGTTAGCGTTAAGGTTAGGGTTAGAGGTTTACTGTTAGGGTTAGTGTTAGGGTTTGAACGTTAGTATTAGTGTTAAGGTTAGAGGGTTAGTCCTAGGGCTAAGGTTAAGATTAGAGTTAGAGTTAGGGTTAGTTTTAGGGTTAGGGTTAGAGTTAGGGTTTTGGGTTAGCGTTAGGGTTAGGTTTAGGGTTAGCTTTCGGGTTAGGTTTAGTGTTATGGTTAGGGTTATGTTTAGGGTTATGTTTAGGGTTAGTGTTAGGGTTAGAGCATTACAGGGTTAGGATTAGGTGTAGGTTTAGACTTTGGGTGAGAGGGTTAGTGTTAGGGTTATGGTTAGGTATAGGGTAAGGCTAAGGTTTAGGATTAGGGTTAGTGTTAGGATTAGCGTTACGGTTAGTATTAGGGTTAGGCTTAGGGTTAGGTTAGGGTTAGAGGTTTGGATGCTTAGGATTAGGGTTATGGTTATGGTTAGGTTTAGAGGGTTGGGGTTAGCGTTAGGGTTAGGTTTAGAGGTTTAGGGTTGGTCTTATGGTCAGGGTTAGAGCTAGGTTTAGAGGTTAGGTTTAGTGTTAGGGTTAGGTTTATGGTTATGGTTAGGGTTAGAGTGTTAGGTTTAGGGTTCTGGTTAGGGTTAGAGGCTCACGGATAGGGTTAGGGTTAGAATGTTAGTTTTAGGGTTATGGTTATTTTTAGGGTTAGGGTTAGGTTTAGGGTTAGAGGGTTAGAGTGTTAGGGTTCTGGTTAGTGTTAGGGATATGGTTGGCATTAGATGATTATTGTTAGGATTTGTGTTAGGGTTACAGTTCACGTTAGAGCATTATGGTTAGATTTCTGGTTAGAGGGTTAGGGTTTGGGTTCAGGTTAGGGTAAGGGTTAGGGTTAGGGCTAGGGTTAGGCTTAGGTTTAGGGTTAGCATTAGGCTTAGGGTTAGGTTTAGTATTAGGGTTAGACGATTGGATGGTTAGTGTTAGGGTTATGGTTATGGATAGGGATAGGGTTAGAGTTAGAGTTACTGTTACTGTTAGGGTTAGGGTTAAGGTTTGTGATATGGTTTAGAGTTAAGGTTCATGTTAGGGCTAGTGTTAGTGTTAGGTGTTAGGTTTATGGTAAGGGTTAGAGTTAAAGTTAGGGTTAGATTTAGTGTTAGGGTTAGGTTAGGTTTAGGGTTAGGGTTGGGGTAAGGGTAAGGTTTAGGTTAAGGTTTAGGTTTAGGTTTAGGGTGAGGTTTAGGGTTAGGTTGGAGGTTACGTTTAGGGTGAGAGTGTTAGGGTTAGGGTTATGGTTAGGGTTTTGTTTATGGTTAGGGTTAGTGTTAGTTTTAGGTTTAGGGTTAGGGTTAGGGTTAGAATAAGTGTTAGGGTTAGGGTTATTGTTAGAGTTAGGGTAACGGTTAGGGTTAGGATGAGGTTTGGGTGACAGCTGGGTTTAGGGTTATGGTTAGGCTTAGGGTTAGGGTTAGAAGAGTAGTGTTAGGGTTATGTTTAGAGAGTTAGATGGTTAGGGTTAGGAATAAGGTTAGGGTTAGAGGGTTACGGTTAGTGTTAGTGTTAGGGTTTGAGGGTTAGTATTAGTGTTAGGGAGAGAGGGTTAGGGCTAGGGATAGCGTTAGGGTACTGTTAGAGTTAGGGTTAGTTTTAGGGTTAGAGTTAGGGTTTAGGGTTTAGGGTTAGGGTTAGTTTTAGGTTTAGGGTTAGGGTTAGGGTTAGTGTTAGTGTTAGTTTTAGGTTTATGGTTAGCTTTAGTGTTAGTGTTAGTGTTAGTGTTAGGGTTAGAGCATTAGAGAGTTAGGGTTAGGGTAGTGTTAGGCTTTGGGTTAGAATGTTAGGGTTAGATTTAGTGTTAGGGTTAGTGTAGCTTTAGGGTTAGGGTTGGGGTAAGGGTAAGGTTTAGGTTAAGGTTTAGGTTTAGGTTTAGGGTGAGGATTAGGGTTAGGTTTGGGGTTACGTTTAGGGTGAGAGTGTTAGGGTCAGGGTTAGGTTTATGGTTAGGGTTAGTGTTAAGGTTAGGGTTAGGGTTAGAGTAAGTGTTATTTAGGGTTAGTGTTTGGGTTAGGGTAACGATTAGGGTTAGGATTAGGTTTGGGTGACTGTTGGGTTTTTGGGATATGGTTAGGCTTAGGGTTAGGATTAGAGGGTAAGTGTTAGGGTTATGTTTAGAGACTTAAAGGGTTAGGGTTAAGGTTGGTGTTAAGTTTCGTGTTAGAGGGTTACGGTTAGGCATAGTTTTAGGGTTTAAGTGTTAGTATTAGTGTTAGGGTTAGAGGGTTAGGGCTAGGTTTAGGGTTAAGGTTAGGGTTAGAGTTAGGTTTAGTTTTTGGGTTAGGGTTAGGGTTAGGGTTTAGTGTTAGGGTTAGGGTTAGATTTGGTGTTAGGGTTAGGGTTAAGGGTTAGGGTTAGGGTTAGAAGTTTAGGGTTAGTGTTAGGGTTAGGGTTAGGTTTAGTGTTAGATTTCGGGTTAGTGTTAGTTTTTGGGTTAGAGTGTTTGAGAGTTAGTGTTAGGGATAGGGTTAGGCTTAGGGTTAGAGGGTTAGGGTTAGGTTTAAGGTTAGGTTTAGGGTAAGGCTTAGGTTTAGTATTAGGGTTAGTGTAAGGGTTAACATTATGGTTAGTATTAAGGTTAGGTTTAGGGTTAGGTTTTCGGTTAGAGGGTTGGATGTTTAGGCTAGGGTCATGGTTATGGTTAGGTTTGAGGGTTGTGGTAAGCGTTAGGGTTAGGTTTAGAGGGCTAGGGTGGGTCTTAGGGTCAGGGTTACTTTTAGGATTAGAGGTTAGCTGTAGTGTGAGGGTAAGGGTTAGGGTTATGGTTACGGTCAGAGGGTTAGAGGTTAGGTTTAGGGTTCGGGTTAGGGTTAGCGTTAGAGGCTTAGGGATAGGGTTAGTGTTAGAGTGTTAGTTTTAGGGTTAGGGTTAGGTTAAGGTTTATGGTTAGTGTTAGGTTTAGAGGGATAGAGGCTTAGCGTTTGGGTTAGTGTTAGGGATATGGTTAGCGTTAGAGGGTTATTGTTAGGATTCGGGTTAGGTTTAGGGTTCACGTTAGAGGATTTTCGTTAGACTTATGGTTAGAGGGTTAAGGATAGGGGTCGGGTTAGGTTAAGGGTTAGGGTTAGGGTTAGGTTTAGGCTTAGGTTTAGCGTTAGTGTTAGGCTTAGTGTTAGGTTTAGGACTAGGGTTAGACGATTGGATCGTTAGTGTTAGGGTTATGGTTATGGATAGGGTTAGGGTTAGAGTTAGATTTACTGTTACTGTTAAGGTTAGGTTTAAGTTTTGTGTTAGGGTTTAGTGTTCGGGTTTGTTAGGGCTAGTGTTAGTGTTAGGTGTTAGTGTTAGGGTTAGGGTTAGAGTTACACTTAGGGTTCGATTTAATGTTAGTGTTAGGGATAGGTTTACGGTTAGGGTTGGGGTAAGGGTAAGGTTTAGGCTAAGGGGTAGGTTTATGGTTAGGGTGAGGGTTAGGTTTAGGTTTGGGGTTACATTTAGGGTGAGAGTGTTAGTGTTAGGGTTATGGTTAACGTTAGCTTTATGGTTAGGGTTAGTGTTAGTGTTAGGGTGAGTGTTAGGTTTAGGGTTAGTGCTACGGTTAGTGTTAGTGTTAGGGTTAGAGCGTTAGAGGGTTAGGGGTAGGGATAGGGTTAGTTTTCGTGTTAGAAGGTTAGGGTTAGGGTTAATGTTAGGTTAATGTAAGGCTTAGGTTTAGGATTAGGTTTAGTGTTAGGGGTAGCATTACGGTTAGTATTAGTGTTAGGGTTACGGTTAGTTTTAGGGTTAGAGTGTTGGAAGATTAGGATTAGGGTTATGGTTATGGTTAGGTTTAAAGGGTTGGGGTTAGCGTTAGGGTTAGATTTAGAGGGTTAGGGTTGGTGTTAGGGTCAGGGTTAGCGTTAGGGTTAGAGGTTAGGTTTACTGTTAGGGTTAGGGTTAGGGTTATGGTTAGGGTTAGAGGGTTAAAGGGTTAGGTTTAGAGGCTTAGGGATAGGCTTAGGGTTAGATTGTTAGTTTTAGGGTGAGGGATAGATTCAGGGTTAGGTTTAGAGGTTTAGAGGTTTAGGGTTCGGGTTAGTGTTCAGGATATGGTTAGCCTTAGAGTGTTATTGTTAGGATTAGGGTTAGGGTTATGGTTAGGGTTCACATTAGAGGATTATGGTTAGACTTATGGTTAGAGGGTTAGGGTTAGGGTTCAGTTTAGGGTAAGGGTTAGGCTTAGGGCTAGGGTTAGACGATTGTATTGTTAGTGTTAGGGTTATGTTTATGGATAGGGTTAGGGTTAGGGTTAGAGTTAGAGTTACTGTTACTGTTAGGGTTAGGTTTAAGGTTTGTGTTAGGGTTTAGGGTTAGGTTTAGTGTTAGGGCTAGGGTTAGTGTTAGGTGTTAGGGTTAGTGTTAGAGTTACAGTTAGGGTTAGATTTAGTGTTAGGGTTAGGTTAGGTTTAGGGTTAGGTTTGGAGTAAGTGTAAGGTTTAGGTTAAGGTTTAGTTTTACGGTTAGAGTGAGACTTAAGGTTAGGTTTGGGGTTACGTTTTGGGTGAGAGTGTTAGTATTAGTGTTATGGTTAGGGTTAGGTTTATGGTTAGTGTTAGTGTTAGGGTTAGGGTTAGGGTTAGGTTTAGGGTAACGGTTAGGGTTAGGATTAGGTTTGGGAGACGGTTGGGTTTAGGGTTATGGTTATGCTTAAGGTAAGGATTAGAGGGTAAGTGTTAGGGTTATGTTTAGAGAGTTAGAGGGTTACGGTTAGGGTGGGGGTTAAAGTTAGAGTTAGAGGGTTATGGTTAGTGTTAGTGTTAGGGTTTGAGGGTTACTATTAATGTTAGGGTTTGAGGGTTAGGTCCAGGGATAGTGTTAGGGTTAGTGTTAGAGTTAGTGTTAGTTTTAGAGTTAGGGTTATGTTTAGGATTTGGGGTTAGAGTTAGGGTTAGGGATAGGGTTAGGGTTAGGTTTAGTTTTAGGGTTATGGTTAGGGTTAGGGTTAGTGTTAGGGTAGAGTGTAAGAGGGTTATGGTTAGGGATAGGGTTAGGCTTAGGGTTAGAGGGTTGTGTTAGTTTTAGCGTTATTGTTAGGTTTAGGATTAGGTTTAGGGTTGGGTTACGGTTAGTGTTAGGGTTAGTGTAACGGGTAGGTTAGGATTAGGTTTGGGTGACGGTAGGCTTTAAGGTTATGGTTAAGCTTAGGGTTAGGTTTAGAGGGTTAGTGTTAGGGTTATATTTAGAGAGTTAGAGGGTTTATGGTTTTGGTGGGGTTTAAGGTTATGGTTAGGCTTAGGGTTAGGTTTAGAGGATAAGTGTTATGGTTATATATAGAGAGTTGGAGGGTTAGGGCTAGGGTTAGGGTGAAGGTTATGTTTAGAGGGCTACGGTTAGGGTTAGTGTTAGGGTTTGAGGGTTAGTATTAGTGTTAGGGCTAGAGAGTTAGGGCTACTGATAGGGTTAAGCTTAGGGTTAGATATAGGGTTAGTTTCAGGGTTAGGGTTAGGGTTAGGGTTAGGGTTAGGGTTTAGTGTTAGGGATAGCGTTATGGTTAATTTTATGGTTAGGGTTAGGGTTAGTGTTAGGGTTAGTGTTAGGTTAGGGTTAGGTTTAGTGTTAGGGTTAGGCTTAGGGTTAGAGGGTTAGGGTTAGGGTTAAGGTTAGGTTTAGGGTAAGGCTTAGGTTTAGGATTAGGGTTAGTGTTAGGGTTAACGATACGGTTAGTATTAGGGTTAGGGTTAGGGTTAGGTTTAGGTTTAGAGGGTTGGATGTTTAGGGTTAGGGTTATGTTTATGGTTAGGTTTAGAGGGTTGGGGTTAGCGGTAGCATTATGTTTAGAGGATTAGAGTTGGTCTTAGGGTCAGGGTTAGGGTTAGGGTTAGAGGTTAGGTTTAGTGCTAGTGTTAGGGTTAGGGTTATGGTTAGGCTTAGAGGATTAGGTTTAGAGGGTTATTGATAGGGTTAGGGTTAGAGTGTTTGATTTAGGGTTAGGGTTAAGTTTAGGGATAGGGTTTAGGGTTAGGGTTAGGGTTATGGTTAGTTTTAGTGTTAGGGTTAGGGTCAGGGTTAGTGTTAGGGTTAGTATTAGGGTTAGTTTTAGTGTTAGGGTTAGGGTTAGGGTTAGTGTTATGGTTAGAGCATTAGAGGGATAGGGTTAGGGGTAGGGTTTGGCTTAGGGTTAGAGGGTTAGCTTAGGGTTAAGGTTAGATTTAGGGTAAGGCTGAGGTTTAGGATTAGGGTTAGTGTTAGGGTTAGCATTACAGTTATTATTATGTTAGGGTAGGGTTAGGTTTAGGGTTAGAGGGTTGGATATTTAGGGTTAGGGTGATGGTTATGGTTAAGTTTAGAGGGTTGCGGTTAGCGTTAGGTTTAGGATTAGAGGATTAGGTTTGGTCTTAGGATCAGGGTTACTGTTAGGGTTAGAGGTTAGGTTTAGTGTTAGGGTTAGGGTTAGGGTTATGGTTAGTGTTAGAGGGATAGAGGGTTAGGGTTAGAGGCTTAGGGATAGTGTTAGTGTTGGATTGTTAGTTTTAGGGTTAGGGTTAGGTTTAGGGTTAGGGTTAGGGTTAGGGTTAGGGTTAGGGATATGTTTAGCATTAGAGGTTTATTGTTATGTTTAGGGTTAGGGTTAGGGTTCACGTGAGAGGATTATGGTTAGACTTATGGTTAGAGGGTTAGGGTTAGTGTTCGGGTTAGGGTAAGGGTTAGGCTTAGGGCTAGGTTTAGACGATTGGATGGTTAGTGTTAGGGTTATGTTTATGGATAAGTTTAGGGCTAGAGTTAGAGTTACTGTTACAGTTAGTGTTAGGTTTAATGTTTTTGTCAGGGTTTAGGGTGAGGGTTAGTGTTAGGGCTAGTGTTAGTGTTAGGTGTTATGGTTAGAGTTAGCGTTAGAGTTACAGTTAGGGTTAGATTTAGTGTTACGGTTAGGTTAGGTTTAGGGTTAGGGTTGGAGTAAGTGTAAGGTTTAGGTTAAGGGTTAGGTTTAGGGTTAGGGTGTGACTTAGGGTTAGGTTTAGGGTTACGTTTGGGGTGAGAGTGTTAGGGTTAGGGTTAGGTTTATGGTGCGGGTTAGTGTTAGTTTTAGTGTTAGGGTTAGGGTTAGAGTAGTGTTAGGGTTAGGTTTACTGTTAGGTTTAGGGTAACGGTTAGCGTTAGGATTAGGTTTGGATGACGGTTCGGTTTAGGGTTATGGTTAGGCTTATGGTAAGGGTTAGAAGGTAAGTGTTAGTGTTATGTTTAGAGAGTTAGAGGGTTAGGCTTAGGGTGGGGGTTAAGGTTAGGGTTAGAGGGTTACGGTTAGTGTTAGTGTTAGCGTTTGAGGGTTACTATTAGTGTTCGAGTTAAAGGGTTAGGGCTAGGGATAGTGTTAGGGTTAGGGTTAGAGTTAGGGTTAATTATAGGGTTAGGGTTAGAGTTAGGGTTTAGGGTTAAGGTTAGGGTTATGGTTAGGGTTAGTTTTAGAGTTAGGGTTAGGGTTAAGGTTAGTGTTAGGGTTAGGTTTAGGGTTAGGGTTAGGGTTAATGTTAGTGTTAGGGTTAGAGGGTTATAGGGTTAGGGTTATGGATAGGGTTAGGCTTAGGGTTAGAGTGTTAGAGTTAGTGTTAGCGTTAGGGTTAGGTTTAGGTTTAGGGTTAGAGTTAGTGTTAGGTTTTGGGTAACGGTTAGGGTTAGGATTAGGTTTGGGTGATGTTAGGGTTTAAGGTTATGGTTAGGATTAGGGTTAGGTTTAGAGTGTAAGTGTTAGGGTTATATTTAGAGAGTTAGAGGGTTAGGGTTAGGGTTAGGGTTAATGTTAGGTTTAGTGGGTTACGGTTAGGGTTAGTGTTAGGGTTTGAGGGTTAGTATTAGTGTTAGGGATAGAGGGTTAGGGCTAGGGCTAGGGTTAAGCTTAGGGTTACATATAGTGTTAGTTTCTGGGTTAGGGTTAGGGTTAGGGTTTAGGGTTAGGTTTAGGGCTAGGGTTAGTTTTAGGGTTAGGGTTAGGGTTAGTGTTAGGTGTAGTGTTAGGGTTAGGGTTAGGTTTAGTGTTAGGGTTAGGGTTAGGGTTATCGTTAGGGTTAGAGTGTTAGGTTTAGAGGCTTATTGATAGGGTTAGCATTAGAGTGTTAGATTTAGGGTTATGGTTAGGTTTGCGGTTAGGGTTAGGGTTAGGGTTAGGTTTATGGTTTAGCGTTAGGGTTAGGGTTAGGGTTAGTTTTAGGGTTAGGGTTAGGGTTAGGTTTAGTGTTAGGATTAGGGTTATGTTTAGGGTTATTGTTAGGGTTAATATTAGGTTTAGAGCATTAGAGGGATAGGGTTAGGGGTAGGGTTAGGTTTAGGTTTAGAGGGTTAGGGTTAGGGGTTAAGTTTAGGTTTAGGGTAAGGCTTAGGTTTAGGATTAGGGTTAGTTTTAGGGTTAGTGTTAGTAGGGTTAGTAGGGTTATTAGGGATTAGGGTTAGTAGGGTTAGTATTACGACTAGTATTATTTAGGGTTAGAGTTTTGGATGTTTAGGGTTAGGGTTATCATTATGGTTAGGTTTAGAAGGTTGGGATTAGCATTCGGATTAAGTTTCGAGGGTTAGGGTTGGTCTTAGGGTCAGGGTTAGCGTTAGGCTTAGAAGTTAGGTTTAGTGTTAGGGTTAGTGTTAGTGTTATGGTTAAGGTTAGAGCGTTAGAGTGTCAGGTTTAGTGGCTTAGCGATAGGGTTAGGGTTAGATTGTTAGTTTTAGGGTTACGGTTAGGGTTAAGGTTAGGGTTAGGTTTATAGGATTAGAGGCTTAGGGTTCGGGTTAGTGTTAGGGATATGGTTTGCATTAGAGGATTCTTGTTAGGATTAGGGTTAGGGTTAGTGTTCACGTTATAGGATTTTGTTAGACTTATGGTTAGAGGGTTAGGGTAAGGATTAGGGTTAGGGCTAGGGTTTAGTGTTAAGGTTAGGGTTATGGTTAGATTTAGTTTTAGGGTTAGGGTTAGGGTTAGGGTTAGTGTTAGGTTTAGGGTTAGGTTTAGGGTTAGGTTTAAGGTTAGGGTTAGGCTTAGTGTTAGTGTTAGGGTTAGAGCGTTGGAGGGTTAGGGTTAGGGATAGGGTTAGGCTTAGGGTTAGAGGGTTAGGGTTAGTGTTAAGGTTAGGGTTAGGTTTAGGGTTAGGGTTAGGGTTAGTGTTAGGTTTAGGGTTAGTGTCAGTGTTAGGGTTAGGGTAACAGTTACTGTTAGTATCAGTTTGGTTTGATGGTAGGGTTTAAAGTTATGGTTAAGCTTAGGGTTAGGTTTAGAGGGTAAGTGTTAGGGTTATATTTAGAGAGGTAGAGGGTTAGTGTTAGGGATATGGTTAAGGTTAGGTTTAGAGGGTTACGGTTACGGTTAGTGTTAGTGTTTGAGGGTTAGTATTAGTGTTAGGGATAGAGGGTTAGGGCTAGGGATAGGGTTAGGCTTTGGGTTAGATATAGGGTAATTTTCAGCGTTAGGTTTAGGGTTAAGGTTTACGGTTAGGGTTAGGGTTAGGATTAGTTTAAAGGTTAGGGTTAGGGTTAGTGTTAGGGTTAGGATTAGGTTTAGTGTTAGGGTTGGTGTTAGTGTTAGGATTAGAGCGTTAGAGGGATACGGTTAGGGGTAGGGTTAGGCTTAGGGTTAGAGGGTTAGGGTTAGGGTTAAGGTTAAGTTTAGGGTAAGGCTTAGGTTTAGGTTTAGGGTTAGTTTTAGGGTTAGCGTTACGGTTAGTATTAGGGTTAGGGTTACGGTTAGGGTTAGAGGGTTAGGTTTAGAGGCTTATTAATAGGGTTACGGTTAGAGTGTTATATTTAGGGTTAGGATTAGGTTTAGGTTTAGCGTTAGGGTTAGGGTTAGGTTTAGGGTTAGGGTTAGGGTTTATGGTTAGGTTTAGGGTTAGGGTTAGTTTTAGTGTTAGGGTTAGGGTTAAGGTTAGTGTTAGGTTTAGGTTTAGGATTAGTTTTAAGGTTAGGGTTAGTGTTAGGGTTAGGGTTAGGGTTAGGGTTAGGGTTAGGGTTATGTTTAGGGTTACGGTTAGTGTTAGTGTTAGGGTTTGAGGGTTACTATTAGTGTTAGAATTAGCGGGTTAGGGCTAGGGATAGTGTTAGGGTTAGGGTTAGAGTTAGGGTTAGTTTTAGGGTGAGGGTTAGGTTTAGGATTAGGGTTAGGGTTAGTGTTAAATTTAGGGTTAGGGTTACTGTTAGGTTTAGGGCAATGGTTAGGTTTAGGATTAGGTTTGGGTGATGGTAGGGTTTAAGGTTATGGTTAGGCTTAGGGTTATGTTTAGAGGATAAGTATTAGGGTTATATTTAGAGAGTTAGAGGATTAGGGTTAGGGTTGGTGTTAAGGTTAGGTGTCGAGGTTTAGCGTTAGGATTACTGCTAGGGTTTGACGGTTAGTATTAATGATAGGGATAGAGGGTTAGGGCTAGGGATAGGGTTAAGCTTAGGGTTAGATATAGGGTTAGTTTCAGGGTTAGGGTTATGGTTAGGGTTTACGGTTAGGGTTAGGGTTAGGGTTAGGGATAGTTTTAGGGTTAGGGTTTGGTTTAGGGCTAGGTTTAGTGTTAGGGTTAGGGTTAGTGTTAGTGTTAGGATTAAAGCGTTAGAGGCATAGGGTTAGGGTAGGGTAAGGCTTAGGGTTAGAGGGTTAGGGTTAGGGTTAAGGTTAGGTTTAGGGTAAGGCTTAGGTTTAGGATTAGGGTTAGTGTTAGGGTTAGCGTTACGGTTAGCATTAGGGTTAGGGTTAGGGTTAGGTTTAGGGTTAGAGTGTTGGATGTTTAGGGTTAGGATTATGGTTATGGTTAGGTTTAGAGGGTTGGGGTTAGCGGTAGGGTTAGGTTTAGAGGGTTATGGTTAGTCTTAGGGTCAGGTTTAGCCTTAGGGTTAGAGGTTAGGTTTAGTGTTAGGGTTAGGTTTAGGGCTATGGTTAGGGATAGAGGGTTAGGTTTAGAGGGTTAGGGTTAGGGTTAGTTTTAAGGTTAGGGTTATGGTTAGGGTTAGGTTTAGTGTTAGGGTTAAGGTTATGTTTAGGGTTAGTTTTAGGGTTAGGTTTAGGGTTTAGGGTTAAGGTTAAGGTTATGCTTAGATTTAGTCTTAGGGTTAGGGTTAGGGTTAGGGTTTAGTGTTAGGGTTAGGGTTATTTTTAGGGTTAGGATTAGGGTTGGTGTTAGTGTTAGGTTAGAGCGTTAGAGGGATAGGGTTAGGTGTTAGAGTGTTAGATTTAGGGTTATGTTTAGGGGTAGGGTTAGGCTTAGGGTTAGAGGGTTAGGGTTAGGGTTAAGGTTATGTTTAGTGTAAGGTTTAGGTTTAGGATTAAGGTTAGGGTTAGGTTTAGCGTTACGGTTAGTATAAGGGTTAGGGTTAGGGTTCAGTTTAGGTTTAGAGTGTTGGATGTTTAGGGTTTGGGTTATGGTTATGGTTAGGTTTAGAGGGTTGGGGTTAGCGTTCGGATTAAGTTTAGAGGCTTAGGGTTGGTCTTAGTGTCATGGTTAGCGTTAGGCTTAGAGATGAGGTTTAGTGTTTGGGTTAGGGTTAGGGTTATGGTTAAGGTTAGAGCGTTAGAGTGTTAGGTTTAGAGGCTTAGGGATAGGGTCAGGGTTAGATTTTTAGTTTTAGGGTTAGGGTTAAGTTTAGGGTTAGGGTTAGGGTGAGAGGTTTACAGGGTTAGGGTTCGGGTTAGTGTTAGGGATATGGTTTGCATTAGAGGGCTATTGTTAGCATTAGGGTTACAGTTAGGGTTCACGTTAGAGGATTTTGTTAGACTTATGGTTAGAGGATTAGGGTTAGGGTTCGCGTTAGGGTAAGGATTAGGGTTAGGGCTTGGGTTTAGTGTTAAGTTTGGGGTTATGGTTAGGGTTAGTTGTAGGGTTAGGGTTAGGGTTAGGGTTAGTGTTAGGTTTAGGGTTAGGTTTAGGGTAAGGGTTAGTGTTACTGTTAGTGTTAGGGTTAGAGCGTTAGAGGGTTAGGGTTAGGGATAGGGTTAGGCTTAGGGTTAGAGGTTTAGTGTTAGTGTTAGGGTTACGTTTAGGTTAAGGGTTAGGTTTAAGGTTAGATGGTTAGGGTTAGGGTTAAGGTTAGGTTTAGGGTAAGGCTTAGGTTTAGGATTAGTTTTAGTGTTAGCGTTAGCGTTACGGTTAGTATTAGGGTTAGGGTTAGCGTTAGCTTTAGGGTTAGAGTGTTGGATGTTTAGTGTTAGGATTATGGTTATGGTTAGGTTTAGAGGGTTGGGGTTAGTGGTAGGGTTAGGTTTAGAGGGTTAGGGTTGGTCTTAAGGTCAGGGTTAGCGTTAGGGTTAGAGGTTAGTTTTAGTGTTAGTGTTAGGGTTAGGGTTAGGGTTAGGGTTAGACGGTTAGGTGTAGAGGCTTTTTGATAGGGTTAGGATTAGAGTGCTAGATTTAGGGTTAGGGTTAATTTTAGGTTTAGCGTTAGGGTTAGGGTTAGGGTTAGGGTTTAGGGTTAGGGTTAGGGTTATGCTTATTTTTAGTGTTAGTGTTAGGGTTAGGGTTAGTGTTAGGGTTAGGTTTATGTTTAGGGTTATGGTTAGGGTTTCTGTTAGTGTTAGGGTTAGGGTTAGGGTTAGGGTTAGGGTTAGGGTTTAGGGTTAGGGTTAGGGTTATGCTTATTTTTAGTGTTAGTGTTAGGGTTAGGGTTAGTGTTAGGGTTAGGTTTATGTTTAGGGTTATGGTTAGGGTTTCTGTTAGTGTTAGGCTTAGAGCGTTAGAGGGATAGGGTTAGTGGTAGGGTTAGGCTTATGGCTAGAAGGTTAGGGTTAGTGTTAGGTTTAGGGTAAGGCTTAGGTTTAGGATTAGAGTTATTGTAAGGTTTAGCATTATGGTTAATATTAGGGTTAGTGTTAGGGTTAGGTTTAGGGTTAGAGGTTTGGATGTTTAGGGTTAGGGTTATGGTTATGGTTAAGTTTAGAGGGGTGGGGTTCGCGTTGGGATTAGGTTTAGAGGGTTAGGTTTGGTCTTATGGTCAGGGTTAGCATTAGGGTTAGATGTTAGGTTTAGTGTTAGGTTTAGGGTTAGGGTTATGGTTAGGGTTATAGGGTTAGAGGGTTAGGTTTAGAGGCTAATTAATAGGGTTAGTGTTAGAGTGTTAGATTTAGGGTTAGGGTTAGGTTTAGGGTTAGGGTTAGGTTTAGAAGGTTAGAGCGTTAGTGTTCGGGATAGTGTTCCGGATATGGTTAGCATTAGAGTGTTATTGTTATGATTAGGGTTACGGTTAGGGTTCACGTTAGAGGATTATGATTAGACTTATGGTTAGAGGTCAGGGTTAGGGTTCGGGTTAAGTTAAGGATTAGGCTTAGGCCTAGGTTTAGACGATTGGATGGTTAGTGTTAGGGTTAGGGATAGTGTTAGGTTTAGGGTAATGGTTTGTTTTAGGATTAGATATGGGTGACGGTTGGGTTTACGGTTATGGTTAGGCTTATGGTAAGCATTAGAGAGTAAGTGCTAGGGTTATGTTTAGAGACTTAGAGGGTTAGGGTTAAGGTTAGGGTTAAGGTTAGGGTTAGGATTATGGTTAGGTTGAGGGTTAGGTTTAGTGTTAGTGTTAGGGTTAGAGCGTTAGAAGGTTAGGGTTAGGGATAGGGTTACGTTTAGGGTTAGATGCTTAGGGTTAGTGTTAGTGTTAGGGTTAGTTTTAGGGTTAGGTTAAGAGTAAGTGTAAGGTTTAGGTTATGGGTTACGTTTAGGGTTAGGGTGAGACTTAGGGTTAAGTTTGGGGTTACGTTTACGGTGAGAGTGTTAGGATTGGGGTTATGGTGAGAGTAAGTGTTAGGGTTAGGATTAGTGTTAGGGTTAGATTAAGTGTTAGGGTTGGGGTTAGTGTTAGGTTTAGGGTAACAGTTAGGGTTTGAATTAGGTTTGGGTGACGGTTGGGTTTAGGGTTATGGTTAGGCTTAGGGTTAGGATTTGAGGGTAAGTGTTAGGGTTATGTTTAGAGAGTTAGAGGTTTAGGGTTAGGGTGGCTGTTAAGGGTAGGGGTAGAGGGTTACGGTTAGTGTTAGTGTTAGGGTTTGAGGGTTACTATTAGTGTTAGGGTTAGAGGGTTAGGGCTAGGGAGAGTTTTAGCATTAGGGTTAGAGTTAGGGTTAGTTTTAGGATTAGGGTTAGGTTTAGGGTTTAGGGTTAGGGTTAGGGTTATGGTTAGCATGAGTTTTAGAGTTAGGGTTAGGGCTAGGTTTAGGGTTAGGGTTAGGTTTAGGGTTAGGTTTAGTGTTAGGTTTAGGGTTAGTGTTAGTGTTAGGTTTGAGCATTAGAGAGTTAGGCTTAGGGATAGGGTTACACTTAGGTTTAGAGGGTTAGGGTTAGTGTTAGGGTTAGGGTTAGGTTTAGGGTTAGGGTTAGGGTTTATGGTTAGTGTTAGGGTTAGGGTTAGTTTTAGGTTTAATGTTAGGGTTAGGGTTAGGGTTATGTTAGTGTTAGGTTTAGTGTTAGGTTTATGGTTAGTTTTAGGGTTAGGGTTAGGGTTAGGGTTATGTTAGTGTTAGGGTTAGGTTTAGGTTTATGGTTAGGTTTAGGGTTAGGGTTAGGGTTAGGGTTAGAGCGTTAGAGGGTAGTGTTAGGGGTAGGGCTAAGCTTAGGGTTAGAGGGTTAGGATTAGCGTTAAGGTTAGGTTTAGGGAAAGGCTGAGGTTTAGGAATTGGGTTAGTGTTAGGGTTAGCGTTACGGTTAGTATTAGGGTTAGGGTTAGGGTTAAGTTTAGGGTTAGAGGCTTGGATGTTTTGTGTTAGTGTTATGGTTAGAGTTAGATTTATGGTTAGGGTTAGTGTTAGAGTTAGGGTTAGGTTTAGGGTTAGAGTAAGTGTTAGGGTTAGTGTTAGTGTTATGTTTATGGTAACGGTTAGGGTTAGGATTAGGTTTGGGTGACGGTTGGGTTTAGGGTTATGGTTAGGCTTAGGGTTAGGATTAGAGGGTAAGTGTTAGGGTTATGTTTAGTGAGTTAGAGGGTTAGGGTTAGGGTGTGGGTTAAGGTTAGGGTTAGAGGGTTATGGTTAGTGTTAGTGTTCGGTTTGAGGGTTAGTATTAGTGTTAGGGTTAGAGGGTTAGGGCTAGGGATAGTGTTTGGCTTAGGATTAGAATTAGGGTTACTTTTAGGGTTAGGGTTAGGGTTAGGGTTTAGGGTTATGGTTACGGTAAGGTTTAGGGTTAGTTTTAGGGTTAGGGTTAGGTTTAGGGTTAGGGTTAGAGATAGTGTTAGTGTTAGTGTTAGAGCATTAGAGGGTTAGGGTTAGGGATAGGGTTAGGCTTAGGGTTAGAGGGTTAGGTTTAGTGCTAGGGTTAGGCTTAGGTTTAGGGATAGAGTTAGGGATAGTGTTAGGGTTAGGGTTAGTGTTAGGGTTAGGGTAACAGTTAGGGTTAGGAATAGGTTTGGGTGATGGTAGGGTTTCAGGTTATGTTTAGGCTTAGGGTTCAGTTTAGAGTGTAAGTGTTAGGGTTATGTTTAGAGAGCTAGAGGGTTAGGGTTAGGGTTAGGGTTAAGGTTAGGTGTAGAGGGTTACGGATAGGGTTAGTGTTAGGGTTTGAGGGTTAGTATTAGTGTTAGGGATAGAGGGTTAGAGCTAGGGACAGGGTTAGGCTTAGAGTTAGATTTAGGGTTAGTTTCAGTTTTAGGTTTAGGGTTAGGGTTTAGGGTTAGGTTTAGCGTTAGGGTTAGTGTTAGTTTTAGCATTAGGTTTAGGGATAGTTTTAATATTAGTGTTAGGGTTAGGGTTAGGTTTTGTGTTAGGGTTAGGGTTAGGGTTAGTTTTAGGTTTAGAGCCTTAGAAGGATAGGGTTAGGGGTAGGGTTAGGCTTAGGGTTAGAGGGTTAGTGTTAGGGTTAAGGTTAGGTTTAGGGTAAGCCCTATCTTTAGGATTAGGGTTAGTTTTAGGGTTAGCGTTACAGTTAGTATTAGTGTTAGGGTTACGGTTAGATTTAGGTTTAGAGGGTTGGATGTTTGGGGTTAGGGTTATGGTTATGGTTAGGTTTAGAGTGTTGGCTTTAGCGTTAGATTTAGGTTTAGAGGGTTAGGATTGGTCTTAAGGTCAAGGTTAGCGTTAGTGTTAGAGGTTACGTTTAGTGTTAGGGTTACGGTTAGGGTTATGGTTAGGGTTAGAGGGTTAGAGGGTCAGGTTTAGAGGCTTAGGGATAGAGTTAGGGTTAGATTGTTAGTTTTAGGGTTAGGGTTACGTTTAGGGTTCGGGTTTGGTTTAGAGGGTTAGAATGTTGGGGTTCGGGTTAGTGTTAGGGATATGTTTAGCATTAGAGGGTTATTGTTATGATTAGGGTTAGTGTTAGGGTTCACGATAGGGTTAGGGTTCGAGTTAGAGTGTCTGTTACTGTTATGGTTAGGTTTAAGGTTCATGTTAGGGTTTAGGGTTAGAGTTAGTGTTAGAGCTAGGGTTAGTGTTAGGTGTAGTGTTAGAGTTAGAGTTAGAGTTAGAGTTAGAGTTAGAGTTAGGGTTGGATTTAGTGTTAACGTTAGGTTAGATTTAGGGTTAGGGTTGGAGTAAGTGTAAGGTTTAGGTTAAGGTTCAGGTTAAGGGTTAGGGTGAGACTTAGGGTTAGGTTTGTGGTTACGTTTAGGGTGAGAGTTTTAGGGTTAGGGTTATGGTTAGGGTTAGGTTTATGTTTAGGGTTAGTGTTAGTGGTAGTGTTATTGTTAGGTTCGAGTAAATGTTAGCGTTATGGTAAGTGTTAGATTTAGGGTAACGGTTAGTGTTAGGATTATGTTTGGTTGAAGGTTGGGTTTAGGGTTATGGTTAGGCTTACGGTAAGGATTAGAGGGTAAGTGTTACGGTTATGTTTAGACAGTTTGAGGGTTAGGGTTAGGGTTGTGGTTAAGGTTAGTGTTAGAAGGTTACGCTTAGTGTTAGTGTTAGGGTTTGAGGGTTACTATTAGTGTTAGGGTTAGAGGGTTGGCTAGGGATAGTGTTACAGTTAGGGTTCGAGTTAGGGTTAGTTTTAGGGTGAGGGTTAGGCTTAGGGTTTAGGGTTAGGGTTAGGGTTAGGGTTAGTTTTCGTGTTAGGGTTAGGTTAGGGTTAGTGTTAGGGTTAGGTTTAGGTTTAGGGTTAGGTTTAGGGATAGTGTTAGTGTTAGGGTTAGAGCATTAAAGGTTTAGGGATAGGGTTAGGCTTAGGTCTAGAGGGTTAGGGTTAGTGTTAGGGTTAGAGTTATGTTTAGGGTTAGGGTTAGGGTTAGGGTTAGTCTTAGGGTTAGGGTTAGGTTTACTGTTAGGATTAGGGTAACGGTTATGGTTCGTATTAGGTTTGGGTGATGGTTGGGTTTAAGGTTATGGTTAGGCTTAGGGTTAGCTTTGGAGTGTAAGTGTTAGGGATATGTTTAGAGAGTTAGAGGGTTAGGGTTAGGGTTAGGGTTAAGGATGGTTTAGAGGGTTACGGTTAGGGTTAGTGCTGGGTTTGAGGGTTAGTATTTGTGTTAGGGATAGAGGGTTAGGGCTTGGGATAGGGTTAGGCTTAGGGTTAGATTTAGGGTTAGTTTCAGGTTTAGGTTTAGGGTTAGGGTTTATTGTTAGGGTTAGCATTAGGGTTAGTGTTAGGGTTAGGTTTAGGTTTAGTGTTAGGGTTAGGGTTTGTGTTAGTGTTAGGGTTAGAGAGTTAGAGGGATAGGGTTAGGGGTAGGGTTAGGCTGAGGGTTAGAGTGTTAAGGGTAGGGTTAACGTTAGGCTTATGGTAGGGCTTAGGTTTAGGATTAGGTTAGTGTTAGGGATATCTTTACGGTTAGTTTTAGGGTTAGTGTTAGGGTTAGGTTTAGGGTTAGAGTGTTGGATGTTTAGGGTTAGAGTTATGGCTTTGGATAGGTTTAGAGGGTTGGTATTAGCATTAGGGTTAGGTTTAGAGGGTTATGGTTGGTCTTAGCGTCAGGGTTAGCGTTAGTGTTAGAGGTTAGGTTTAGTGTTAATGTTAGGTTTAGGGATATTTTTAGGGTTAGAGGGTTAGGTTTAGAGGCTTATTGATAGGGTTAGGGTTAGAGTGTTAGATTTACGGTTAGGGATAGGTTTAGGGTTAGGGTTAGGATTAGAGGGTTAGAGGGTTAGGGTTTGGGTTAGTGTTAGAGATATGGTTAGCATTAGAGGGTTATTGTTAGGATTAGGGTTAGGTTTAGGGCTAGGGTTAGATGATTGGATGGTTAGTGTTAGGGTTATGGTTATGGATAGGGTTAGGTTTAGAGTTAGAGTTACTGTTACTGTTAGGGTTAGGGTTAAGGTTGGTGTTAGGGTTTAGGGTTAGGGTTAGGGTTAGGGCTAGTGTTAGTGTTACGTGTTAGGGTTAGGGTTAGAGTTACAGTTAGGGTTAGATTTAGTGTTCGGGTTAGGTTAGGTATTGGGTTAGGTTTGGGGTAAGGATAAGGTTTAGGTTAAGGATTAGGTTTAGGGTTATTGTGAGGGTTATGGTTAGGTTTGGGGTTACGTTTAGGGTGAGAGTGTTAGGGTTATGGTTATTGTAAGGATTAGGTTTATGGTTAGGGTTAGTGGTAGTGTTAGGATTAGGGTTAGGGTTAGAGTAAGGGATAGGGTTAGGGTTAGGGTTAGGGTTAGAGTTAGGGCAACGTTTAGGGTTAGGATTAGGTTTGGGTGACGGTTGGGTTTAGGGTTATGGTTAGGCTTAGGGTAAGGATTAGAGGGTAAGTGTTTGGATTACATTTAGAGAGTTAGAGCCTGAGGGTTAGGGTCAGGTTAAGGTAAAGTTTAGAGGGTTATGGTTAGGGTCAGTGTTAGGGTTTGAGCGTCAGTATTAGTGTTAGGCTTAGAGGGTTAGGGCTAGGGGTAAGGTTAGGGTTAGGGTTAGTGTTAGGTGTAGTTTTAGGTTTAGCGTTAGGTTTAGGGTTAGTGTTTGGGATAGGGTTAGGTTTATGGTTAGGGTTAATGTTAGTGTTAGTGTTAGGGTTAGAGCGTTAGATGGTTAGGGTTAGGGGTAGTGTTAGTCTTAGGTTTAGAATGTTAGGGTAAAAAAAAAGAATGTTAGGGTAAGTGTTAGGGTTAGGGATAGATTTAGGCTTAATGTTAGGTTTAGTGTTAGGGTTAGGGTTAGGGTTAGGGTAAGAGTAAGTATTAGGGTTAGGTTTAGTGTTAGGGTTACGGTAGAGATTAAGTTTAGGATTAGGTTTCGGTGATGGTTGATTTAGGGTTACGGTTCGGCTTAGGGTTGGGATTAGAAGCTAACTGTTAGGGTTATGTTTAGAGAGTTACAGGGTTAGGTTTCGGGTTAGGGTTAAGGTTTGGGTTAGAGGGTAACGGTTATGGTTAGTGTTAGGGTTTGAGGGTTAGTATTAGTGTTTGGGTTAGAGGTTTAGGGATAGGGATAGGGTTAGGTTTAGGGTTAGATTTAGGCTAGTTTTAGGGTTAGTGTTAGGGTTAGGGTTAGGGTTAGTGTTAGGGTTAGTGTTAGATTTAGGGTTAGGGTTAGTGATAGTGTTAGTGTTAGGGTTAGAATAGGGTTAGGCTTAGGGTTAGAGGGTTAGGGTTCGTAATAGGGTTAGGGTTAGGTTTAGGGTTAGGGTTAGTGTTAGGGTTAGGGTTAGGCTTAGGCTTAGGGTTAGGGTTAGAGTAACGGTTATGGTTAGTATTAGGTTTGGGTGATGCTAGGGTTTAAGGTTATGGTTAGGCTTAGGGTTAGCTTTAGAGGGTAAGTGTTAGGGTTATGTTTAGAGAGTTATAGGGTTAGGGTTAGGGTTAGGGTTAAGGTTAGGTTTAGAAGGTTACGGTTAGGATTAGTGCTGGGTTTGAGCGTTAGTATTAGTGTTAGGGGTAGAGTGTTAGGGCTACGGATAGGGTTAGGCTTAGGTTTAGATTTACGGTTAGTTTCAGGGTTAAGGTTAGGGTTAGGGTTTAGGGTTAGGGTTAGGGTTAAGGTCAGGGTTAGTGTTAGTTTTAGGGTTAGTGTTAAGGTTAGGTTTAGGTTTAGTGTTAGGGTTAGGGTTAGGTTTAGTTTTAGGGTTAGGGTTTGTGTTAGTGTTAGAGAATTAGAGGGATAGTTTTAGGGGTAGGGTTAGGCTTAGGGTTAGAGAGTTAGGGTTAGGTTTAAGGTTAGGTTTAGGGTAAGGCTTAGGTTTAGGATTAGGGTAAGTGGTAGCGTTAGCAGTACGGTTAGTATTATGGTTAGGGTTAGGGTTAGGTTTGGGTTAGAGGTTTGGATGTTTAGGGTTAGGGTTATGGTTATGGTTATGGTTATGGTTATGTTTAGAGGGTTGTGGTTAGCGGTAGGTTTAGGTTTAGAGGGTTAGCGTTGGTCTTAGGGTCAGGGTTAGCGTTAGTGTTACAGGTTAGGTTTAGTGTTAGTGTTAAGTTTAGGGTTATTGTTAGGGTTAGAGGGTTAGGTTTAGAGCTTATTGATAGGGTTAGGGTTAGAGTGTTAGATTTAGGGTTAGGGTTAGGTTTAGGTTTAGGGTTAGGGTTAGAGGTTTAGAAGGTTAGGGTTCGTCTTAATGTTAGGGATATGGTTAGCATTAGAGGGTTATTGTTAGGATTAGGGTTAGGGTTAGGGTTCACGTTAGAGGATTATGGTTAGACTTATGGTTAGAGGGTTAGGGTTAGGCTTCGGTATAGGGTAAGTTTTAGGGCTAGGGCTGGGGTTAGACAATTCAATGGTTAGTGTTAGGGTTATGGTTATGGATAGGGTTAGGGTTAGATTTAGAGTTACTGTTACTGTTAGGTTTAGGTTTAAGGTTGGTATTAGGGTTTAGGGTTAGGGTTAGTGTTAGGGCTAGTGTTAGTGTTAGGTGTTAGGGTTAGGGTTACAGTTACAGGTAGGGTTAAATTTAGTGTTAGATTTAGGTGAGCTTTAGGGTTAGGGTTGGGGTAAGTGTAAGGTTTAGGTTAAGGGTTAGGTTTAGGGTTAGGGTGAGGGTTATGCTTACGTTTGGGGTTACGTTTAGGGTGAGAGTGTTAGTGTTATGGTTATTGTTAGGATTAGGTTTATGTTTAGGGTTAGTGTTAGTGTTAGGGTTAGGGTTAGTGTTAGAGTAAGGGTTAGGGTTAGGATTAGTGTTAGGTTTAGGGTAACGGTTAGGGTTAGGATTAGGTTTGGGTGTCGGTTTTGTTTAGGGTTATGGTTAGGCTTAGGGTAAGGATTAGAGGGTAAGTGTTCGGATTATATTTAGAAAGTTAGAGGCTTAGGGTTAGGGTAGGGTTAAGGTTAAGTTTAGAGGGTTATGGTTAGGGTTAGTGTTAGGGTTTGAGGGTTAGTATTAGTGTTAGGGTTAGAGGGTTAGGGCTAGGGCTAAGGTTAGGGTTAGGGTTAGAGTTAGGGTTTGTTTTAGAGTTAGGGTTAGGGTTAGGGTTTAGGGTTAGGTTTAGGGTTAGTGTTAGGTTTAGTTTTAAGTTTAGGGTTAGGGTTAGGGTTAGGGTTAGTGTTCGTGTTAGCGTTAAGTTTAGTGGTAGGGTTAGTGTTAGTGTTAGGGTTAGAGCATTAGAGGGTTAGGGTTAGGAAATGGGTTAGGCTTAGGGTTAGAGGGTTAGGGTTTGTGATAGGGTTAGGATTAGGTTTAGGGTTAGTGTTAGGTTTAGTGTTAGGGTTAGGGTTAGGGTTAGTGTAAGAGTAAGTTTTAGTGTTAGGCTTATTGTTAGGGTTAGGGTAAAGGTTAGGATTAGGATTAGTTTTGAGTGACAGTTGGGCTTAGGGCTATGGTTCGAATTAGGGTTAGGATTAGAAGGTAAGAGTTAGGGTTATGTTTAGATAGTTAGCGGGTTAGGTTTAGAGTTAGGGTTAAGGTTTTTGTTAGAGGGTTATGGTTAGGTTTAGTGTTACAGTTTGATTGTTAGTATTAGTGTTAGGGTTAGAGGTATAGGGCTAGGGATAGGGTTAGGGTTAGGGTTAGAGTTAGGGTTAGTTTTAGGGTTAGGGTTATGGTTAGGGTTTAGGGTTAGGGTTAGGGTTAGTGTTAGTTTTAGGGTTAGGGTTAGGGTTAGTGTTAGTTTTAGGGTTAGTTTTAGGGTTCGCTTTAGGGTTAGTGTTAGTGTTAGGGTTAGAACGTTAGAGGTTTAGTGTTAAGGATAGTGTTAGGCTTATGGTTAGAAGGTTAGGGTTAGGGTTAAGGTTAGGTTTAGGGTAAGGCTTAGGTTTAGCCTTAGGGTTAGTGTTAGGGTTAGAATTATTGTTAGTATTAGGATTATGGTTAGAGTTAGGTTTAGGATAAGAGGGTTGGATGTTTAGGCTTAGTGTTATTGTTATGGTTAGGTTTAGAGGGTTGGGGTTAGCATTAGGGTTAGGTTTAGAGGGTTAGGTTTGGTCTTAGGATCAGGGATAGTGTTAGGATTAGAGGTTAGGTTTAGTGTTAGGGTTGGGGTCAGGGTTATGGTTAGGGTCAGAGGGTTAGAGTTTAGGTTTAGGGTTCGGGTTGGCGTTGGTGTTAGAGGCTTAGGGATAGGGTTAGGTTTAGAGTGTGAGTTTTAGTGTTAGGTTTAGGGTTATGGTTAGGGTTAGGTTTAGGGTTAGAACGTTAGAGGTTTAGGGTTCGTGTTAGTGTTAGGCTTATGGTTAGCGTTAAAGGGTAATTGTTAGGATTAGGGTTAGGGTTAGGGTTCACGTTAGAGGATTATGGTTAGACTTATATTTAGAGGGTTAGGGATAGGGTTCGGGTTAGGGTAAGGGTAAGGTTTAGGGTTAGGTTTACGGTTAGGTTTAGGGTTAGCGTTAGGCCGAGGGTTTGGATTAGGGCTAGGGTTAGACGGTTGGATGGTTAGTGTTAGGGTTATGGTTATGGATAGGGTTAGGGTTAGAGTTAGAGTTACTGTTACTGTTAGGGTTACAGTTAAGGTTAGTGTTAGGGTTTAGGGTTAGAGTTAGTGTTAGGGCTAGGGTTAGTGTTAGGTGTTAGGGTTAGAGTTACAGTTAGGGTTAGATTTAGTGTTAGGTTTAGTGTTAGGTATAAGGTTAGGGTTGCGGTAAGGGCAAGATTTAGGTTTAGTGTTAGGTTTAGATTTAGGGTGAGGGTTAGAATTAGGTTTGGGGTTACATTTAGGGTGAGAGTGTTAGGGTTAGGGTTATGGTTAGGGTTAGGTTTATGGTTTGGGATAGTATTAGTTTTAGGGTTAGTGTTAGGGTTAGAGTAAGTGTTAGGGTTAAGGTTAGTGTTAGGGTTAGGGTAACGGTTAGGGTTCAGATTAGGTTTGGGTGACGATAGGGTTTCGGGTTAGGGTTAGGCTTAGGGTTAGGTTTAGAGGGTAAGTGTTAGGGTTATGTTTAGAGAGTTAGAGGTTTAGGGTTAGGGTTGAGGTTAAGGTTAGGTTTACAGTGTTACCGTTAGGTTTAGTGTTAGGGTTTGAGGGTTAGTATTAGTGTTAGGGATAGAGGGCTAGGGCTAGGGATAGGGTTAGGCTTAGAGTTAGATTTATGGTTAGTTTCGGGGTTAGGGTTATGGTTAGGTTTTAGGGTTCGGGTTAGGGTTATGGTTAGTTTTAGGGTTAGGGTTAGGGTTAGGTTTAGTGTTAGTGTTAGGGTTCGTGTTAGGTTTAGGGTTAGTGTTATTGTTAGGTTTAGAGCGTTAGAGGGATAGGGTTCGGGGTAGGGTTAGGCTTAGAGTTAGAGGGTCAGGGTTAGGGTTAAGGTTAGGTTCATGGTAAGGCTTAGGTTTAGGATTAGGGTTAATGTTAGGGTTAGAGTTACAGTTAGCATTAGGGTTATGGTTAGTTTTAGGTTTAATGTTAGAGGGTTGGATGTTAGGTTTAGGATTATGGTTAGGGTTAGAGATTTGGATGTTTAGGGTTAGGGTTATGGTTATGGTTAGGTTTAGAGGGTTGGGGTTAATGTTAGGTTTAGGTTCAGAGGGTTACGGTTGGTCTTACCGTCAGGGTTAGCGTAAGGGTTAGAGGTTAGGTTTAGTGTTAGGGTTAGGGTTAGAGTTAAGGTTAGGGTTAGAGGGTTAGGGTTAGAGGCTTATTGATAGGGTTAGGGTTAGGGTTAGGTTTAGGGTTAGGGTTAGGGTTAGAGTGTTAGAGGGTTACCCTTCGGGTTAGTGTTAGGGATATGGTTAGAATTAGAGGGTTATTGTTAGGATTAGGTTTTGAGTTAGGGTTCACGTTAGAGGCTTATGGTTAGACTTATGGTTAGTGGGTTAGGGTTAGGGTTCGGGTTAGGGTAAGGGTTAGGGTTACGGCTAGGGTTAGACGATTGGATGGTTAGTATTAGGGTTATGGTTATGGATAGGGTTAGGGTTAGAGTTAGAGTTACTGTTACTGTTAGGTTTAGGGTTAAGGTTGGTGTTATGATTTAGGATTAGGGTTAATGTTAGGGCTACCGTTAGTGTTAGGTGTTAGGGTTAGTGTTAGGTTTAGAGTTACAGTTAGTGTTAGATTAATGTTAGGTTTAGGTTAGGTTTAGGCTTAGGGTTGGGGTACGGGTAAGGTTTAGGTTAAGGGTTAGCTTTAGGGTTTCGGTGAGGTTTAGGGTTAGGTTTGGGGTTACATTTAGGGTGAGGGTTTAAGGGTTAGAGTTATGGTTAGGGTTAGGTTTATGGTTAGGGATAGTGTTAGTGTTTGTGTTAGGGTTAGGATTAGAGTGAGTATTATTGTTAGGGTTAGTGTTATGGTTAGGGTTACGGTTATGGTTAGGATTAGGTTTAGGTGACGGTTGGGTTTAGGTTTATGGTTAGGTTTAGTGTTAGGATTAGAGGGTAAGTGTTCGGGTTATATTTAGAGAGAGGTTTAGGGTTAGGGTGGGGGTTAAGGTTAGGGTTAGAGGATTACGGTTAGGGTTAGTGTTAGGTTTTGTGTGTTAGTTTTAGTGATAGGGTTAGAGGGTTAGGGCTATGGCTTGGGTTAGTGTTAGTGTTAGGGTTAGTTTTAGGGTTAGGGTTAGGTTTAGGGTTTAGGGTTAAGGTTATGGTTAGTGTTAGGCTTAGTTTTAGGGTTAGGGTTACGGTTAGGGTTAGTGTTAGGGTTTGAGGGTTAGTATTAGTGTTAGGCTTAGAGGGTTAGGGCTAGGGCTAAGGTTAGGTTTAGGGTTATAGTTAGAGTTAGTTTTAGGGTTAGGGTTAGGGTTAGGGTAAAGGTTAGGGTTAGGATTAGGTTTGGGTGACGGTTGGGTTTAGGGTTATGGTTCAGCTTAGGGTTAGGATTAGAAGGTAAGTGTGAGGGTTATGTTTAGAGAGTTAGAGGGTTAGGTTTAGGGTTAGCGTTAAGGTTAGGGTTTAGAGGGTTACGGTCATGGTTAGTGTTAGGGTTTGAGGGTTAGTATTAGTGTTAGTGTTAGAAGTTTATGGCTAGGGATAGGTTTAGGGTTAGGCTTAGAGTTAGGGTTAGTTTTAGGGCTAGGGTTAGAGTTAGGGTTTAGGGTTAGGGGTAGGGTTAGGGTTAGTTTTGGGGTTAGGGTTAGGGTTAGGGTTAGGGTCAGTGTAAGGTTTAGGGTTAGGTTTAGGGTTAGGGTTAGGGTTAGTGTTAGGTTTAGAACGTTAGAGGTTTAGTGTTAGGGATAGTGTTAGGCTTAGGGTTAGAGGGTTAGGGTTAGGGTTAATGTTATGTTTGGGTAAGGCTTAGGTTTCGGATTAGGGTTAGTGTTAGGGTAAGGGTTAGGGTTAGGGTTAGGGGTAGAGTTACAGTTATGGTTAGATTTAGTGTTAGGTTTAGGGTTGGGGTTATGGTTATGGTTAGGTTTAGAAGGTTGGGGTTAGCGTTAGGGTTAGGTTTAGAGGGTTAGGGTTGGTGTTATGGTCAGGGTTAGTGTTAGGATTAGAGGTTAGGTTTAGTGTTAGGGTTAGGTTTAGGGTTATGGTTAGGGTTAGAGTTTAGTTTTAGGGTTTGGGTTAGCGTTAGGTTTAGAATCTTAGGGATAGGGTTAGTGTTAGAGTGTTTTACTGTTAGGGTTAGGTTTAGGGTTAGGGTTAGGTTTAGGATTAGAGGGTTAGAGGGATAGGGTTCGGGTTAGTGTTAGGCATATGGTTAGCGTTAGAGGGTTATTGTTAGGATTAGGGTTAGGGTTAGTGTTCACGTTGGAGGATTATGGTTAGACTTATGGTTAGAGGGTTAGGGTTAGGGTTCGGGTTAGGGTAAGGGTAAAGTTTAGCGTTAGGTTTAGGGTTAGGTTTACGGTTAGGGTTAGGCTTAGGGTTAGGTTTAGGGCTAGTGTTACACTATTGGATGGTTAGTGTTAGGGTTAGGGTTAGGGTTAGGGTTAGAGGGTTAGAGGTTTAGGTTTAGAGGCTTAGAGATAGGCTTAGGGTTAGATTTTTAGTTTTAGGCTGAGGGTTAGGTTTAGGGTTAGGATTAGAGGGTTAGAGGTTTAGGGTTCAGGTTCGTGTTCGGGATATGGTTAGCATTAGAATGTTATTGTTAGGATTAGGGTTAGTGTTAGGTTTAGGTTTATGGTTAGGGTCAGAGGGTTAGAGTTTAGTTTTAGGGTTTTGGTTAGCGTTAGGGTTAGAAGCTTAGGGATAGGGTTAGTGTTAGAGTGTTAGTTTTACTGTTAGGGTTAGGTTTAGGGTTAGGGTTAGGTTAAGGGTTAGAGGGTTAGAGGTTTAGGGTTCGGGTTCGTGTTCGGGATATGGTTAGCATTAGAATGTTATTGTTAGGATTAGGGTTAGGGTTAGGGTTCACGTTAGAGGATTATTGTTAGACTTATGGTTAAAGGGTTAGGGTTAGGGTTCAGGTTAGGGTAAGTGTTTGGGTTAGGGCTAGGGTTAGACGATTGGATGGTTAGTGTTAGGGTTATGGTTATGGATAGGGTTAGGGTTAGAGTAAGAGTTACTTTTACTTTTAGTGTTAGGGTTAAGGTTGGTGTTAGGGTTTAGGGTTAGAGTTAGTGTTAGGGCTAGTGTTCGTGTTAGGTGTTAGGGTTAGGGTTAGGGTTAGAGTTACAGTTAGGGTTAGATTTAGTGTTAGGTTTAGGTTAGGTTTAGGGTTAGGGTGGGGTAAGGGTAAGGTTTAGGTTAAGGGTTAGCTTTAGGGTTAGGTTGAGGGTTAGGGTTAGGTTTGGGGTTACATTTAGGGTGAGAGCGTAAGGTTTAGGGTTATGGTTAGGGTTAGGTTTACAGTTAGGGTTAGTGTTAGTTTTAGTGTTAGAGTTAGGGATAGAGTGAGTATTAGGGTTAGGCTTAATGTTAGGGTTAGGTAACGGTTAGGGTTAGGATTAGGTTTGGGTGACGGTTGGTTTTAGGTTTATGGTTATGCTTAGGGTAAGTATTAGAGGGTAAGTGTTCATGTCATATTTAGGGAGTTAGAGGGTTAGGGTTAGGGTGGGGGTTAAGGTTAGGGTTAGAGGTTTACGGTTAGGGTTAGTGTTAGGTTTTGAGGGTTAGTATTAGGGTTAGGGTCAGAGGGAAAGGGCAAGGGCTACGGTTAGGGTTAGGGTTAGAGTTATGGTTAGTTTTCGGGTTAGGGTTAGGGTTTAGGGTTAGGTTTAGGGTTAGTGTTAGGGTTAGTTTTAGGGTTAGGGTTACGGTTAGGGTTAGTGTTAGTTTTTGAGGGTTAGTATTAGTGTTAGGGATAGAGGTTTAGGGCTAGGGATAGGGATAGGGTTAGGGTTAGAGTTAGGGATAGTTTTAGGGTTAGGGTTAGCGTTAGGGTTAGTGTTCAGTTTAGGGATAGGTTTAGGGTTAGGGTTAGGGTTAGTGTTAGGTTTAGGGTTAGAGTTAGGGTTAGGGTAAAAGCAAGTGTTAGGGTTAGGGTTAGTGTTAGGGTTAGGGTAAAGGTTAGGGTTAGGTTTAGGTTTGGGTGACGGTTGGGTTTAGGGTTATGGTTCGTCTTAGGGTTAGGATTAGAAGGTAAGTGTGAGGGTTATGTTTAGAGAGTTAGAGGGTTAGGTTTGGGGTAGCGTTAAGGTTTGGGTTAGAGTGTTACGGTTATGGTTAGTGTTAGTGTTTCAGGGTTAGTAGTAGTGTTAGTGTTAGAGGTTTAGGGCTAGGGCTAGGGCTAGGGTTAGGGTTAGGGTTAGAGTTAGGATTAGTTTTAGGGCTAGGGTTAGAGTTAGGGTTTAGGGTTAGGGTTAGGGTTAGGGTTAGTTTTAGGGTTAGGGTTAGTGTTAGGGTTAGTGTTAGGTTTAGGGTAAGGTTTAGGGTTAGGGTTAGGGTTAGTGTTAGTTTTAGGTTTAGAACGTTAGAGGTTTAGTGTTAGGGATAGGGTTAGGCTTAGGGTTAGTGGGTTAGGGTTAGGGTTAATGTTAGGTTTAGTGTAAGGCTTAGGTTTAGCATTAGGTTTAGTGTTAGGGTTAGCATTATGGTTAGTATTAGGATTAGGGTTAGGGTTAGGTTTAGGCTTAGAGTGTTGGATGTTTAGGATTACGCTTTTGGTTATGGTCAGGTTTAGAGGGTTGGAGTTAGCGTTAGAGTTATGTTTTGACGGTTAGGGTTGGTCTTAGGGTCAGGGTTAGTGTTAGGATTAGAGGTTAGTTTTAGTGTTAGGGTTAGGTTTAGGTTTATGGTTAGGGTCAGAGGGTTAGAGTTTAGTTTTAGGGTTTTGGTTAGCGTTAGGGTTAGAAGCTTAGGGATAGGGTTAGTGTTAGAGTGTTAGTTTTACTGTTAGGGTTAGGTTTAGGGTTAGGGTTAGGTTAAGGGTTAGAGGGTTAGAGGTTTAGGGTTCGGGTTCGTGTTCGGGATATGGTTAGCATTAGAATGTTATTGTTAGGATTAGGGTTAGCGTTAGGGTTCACGTTAGAGGATTATGGTTAGACTTATGGTTAGAGGGTTACGGTTAGGGTTCAGGTTAGGGTAAGTGTTTGGGTTAGGGCTAGGGTTAGACGATTGGATGGTTAGTGTTAGGGTTATGGTTATGGATAGGGTTAGGTTTAGAGTAAGAGTTACTCTTACTGTTAGTGTTAGGGTTAAGGTTGGTGTTAGGGTTTAGGGTTAGGGTTAGTGTTAGGGCTAGTGTTAGTGTTAGGTCTTAGGGTTAGGGTTAGGGTTAGGGTTAGAGTTACAGTTAGGGTTAGATTTATTGTTAGGTTTAGCTTAGGTTTAGGGTTAGGGTTGGGGTAAGGGTAAGGTTTAGGTTAAGGGTTAGCTTTAGGGTTAGGGTTAGTGGTAGGGTTAGGTTTAGGGTTAGGTTAGGGTTAGTGTTAGGGTTAGGGTTAGGGTTAGGGTTAGGGTTATTGTTAGGCTTAGGGTAACGGTTAGTGTTAGGATTCGTTTTAGGAGATGGTAGGGTTTAAGGTTATGGTTAGGCTTAGGGTTAGGTTTAGAAGGTAAGTATTAGGGTTATGTTTAGAGAGTTAGAGGGTTAGGGTTAGGGTTAGGCTTAAGGTTAGGTTTAGAGGGTTACGGTTAGGGTTAGTGTTAGGGTTTGAGGGTTAGTATTAATGTTAGGGATAGAGGGTTAGGGCTAGGGATAGGGTTAGGCTTAGGGTAAGATTTAGGGTTAGTTTCAGGATTAGTGTAAGGGTTAGGGTTTAGGGTTAGGGTCAGGGTTAGGGTTAGTTTTAGTGTTAGGGTTAGGTTTTGGGTTAGGTTTAGGGTTAGGTTTAGTGTTAGGGTTAGGTTAATGTTAGCATTAGGGTTAGTGTTAGTGTTATGGTTAGAGCGTTAAAGGGATAGGGTTAGGGTTAGGGTTAGGCTTATGGTGAGAGGGTTAGGGTTAGGGTTAAGGTTAGGTTTAGTTTAATGCTTAGGTTTAGGATTAGGGTTAGTTTTAAGGTTAGCGTTACAGTTAGTATTAGGGTTAGGGTTACTGTTACGGTTAGGTTTAGAGGGTTGGATATTAAGGGTTAGGGTTAGGTTTACAGGATTGGGGTTACTTTAGGGTTAGGTTTAGAGGGTTAGGTTTGGTTTTAGGGTCTGGGTTAGAGTTAGGGTTAGAGGTTCGGTTTAGTGTTAGGGTTAGGCTTCGGCTTATGGTTAGGGTTAGAGTGTTAGAGGCCTAGGTTAAGAGGCTTAGGGATAGGGTTAGGGTTAGAATGTTAGTTTTAGGGTTAGGGTTAGGTTTGTGGTTAGGTTTAGTCTAAGGGTTGGTGTAAGCTTAAGTTTTATTTTAAGGGTTAGGTTTAGGGTTAGGGTGAGACTTAAGGTTAGGTTTGAGTTTACGTTTAGGGTGAGAGTGTTACTGTTAGGGTTATGTTTAGGGTTAGGTTTATGATTAGGGTTAGTGTTAGTGTTAGGGTTAGGGTTAGTGCTAGAATAAGTGTTAGGGTTAGGGTTAGTGTTAGGTTTAGGGTAACAGGGTTAGGATTAGGTTTGGGTGATGGTTGGGTTCTGGGTTATGGTTAGGCTTAGGGTAAGGATTAGAGGGTAAGTGTTAGGGTTATTTTTAGAGAGTTAGAGGGTTAGGGTTAGGGTGGGGGTTAAGATTAGGGTTAGAGGGTTACGGTTAGTGTTAGTGTTAGGTATTGAGGGTTAGTATTACTGTTAGGGTTAGAGGGTTAGGGCTAGGGATAGTTTTAGGGGTAGGGCTAGAGTTAGGGTTAGTTTTAGGGTGAGGGTTAGTGTTAGGGTTTATGGTTAGGGTTAGGGTTCGGGTTAGGCTTAGTTTTAGGGTTAGGTTTAGGGTTAGGTTTAGTGTTAGGGTTAGGGTTAGAGTTAGTGTTAGTGTTAGTGTTAGTGTTAGGTTCAGAGCGTTAGAGGTTTAGGTTTAGGGATAGTGTTAGGATTAGTGTTAGAGTGTTAGGGTTAGTGTTAGGGTTAGGTTTAGGTTTAGGGTTAGGGTTAGATTAGGGTTAGGGTTAGAGTTAGTGTTAGACAATTTGATGGTTAGTGTTAGGGCTTTGGTTATGGATAGTTTTAGGGTTAGAGTTAGAGTGATTGTTACTGTTAGGTTTAGGTTAAGGTTGGTGTTAGGGTTTAGGTTTAGGGTTAGTGTTAGGGCTAGTGTTAGTGTTAGGTGTTAGGTTTAGGGTTAGTGTTAGATGTACAGGAAGGGTTAGATTTAGTGTTAGGGTTAGATTAAGTTTAGGGTTAGGGTTGGGGTAAGGGTAAGGTTTAGGTTAAGGGTTAGGTTTAGGGTTAGGGTGAGGGTTAGGGTTAGGTTTGGGGTTACGTTTAGGGTGAGAGTGTTAGGGTTAGGGTTATGGTTTGTGTTATGTTATGGTTAGGGTTAGTTTTAGTGTTAGTGTTAGGTTAGGGTTAGAGTAAGTGTTAGGGTTGGGGTTATTGTTAGGGTTAGGGTAACGGTTAGGGTTATGATTAGGTTTGGGTGATGGTAGGGTTTAGGGTTATGGTTAGGATTAGGGTTAGGTTTAGATGGTAAGTGTTAGGGTTATGTTTAGAGAGTTAGACGATTAGGGTTAGGGTTAGGGTTAAGGTTAGGTTTAGAGTGTTACAGTTAGGCTTACTATTAGGGTTTAAGGGTTAGTATTAGAGTTAGGGATAGAGGGTTAGGGCTAGGGATAGGTTTAGGCTTAGGGTTAGATTTAGCGTTAGTTTCGGGTTAGGGTTAGGGTTAGGGTTTAGGGTTAGGTTTTAGGGTTAGTTTTAGGTTTAGGTTTAGGGTTAAGGTTAGGGTTTGTGTTAGTGTTAGGGTTATAGCGTTAGAGGGATAGGGTTAGTGGTAGGGTTAGGCTTAGGGTTAGAGGGTTAGGTATAAGGTTGGTGTTAGGGTAAGGCTTAGGTTTAGGATTAGGTTTAGTGTTAGGGTTTGCGTTATGGTTAGTATTAGGGTTAGGTTATTGTTAGGTTTAGTGTTAGAGGGTTTGATGTTTAGGGTTAGGGTTAAGGATATGGTTAGGTTTAGAGGGTTGGGGTTAGCGTTAGGGTTAGGTTTAGAGGGTTAGGGTTGGTCTTAGGGTCAGGGTTAGTGTTAGGGTTAAAGGATAGGTTTAGTGTTAGGGTTAGTGTTAGGGTTATGGATAGGGTTAGTGAGTTAGTTTTAGAGGCTTATTGATAGGGTTAGGGTTAGAGTGTTAGATTTAGGGTTAAGGTTAAGGTTAGGTTTAGGGTTAGGGTTAGTGTTAGAGGTTTAGAGGGTTTGGGTTCGGGTAGTGTTAGGGATATGGATAGCATTAGAGTGTTATTGTTAGGATTAGGTTCAGGGCTAGGGTTCACGTTAGAGAATTATGGTTAGACTTAGGGTTAGGGTTAGGGTTACGGTTCGGGTTAGGGTAAGGGGTAGGGTTAGGGATGGTTAGTGTTAGGGTTATAGTCAGGGTTAATGTTAGTGTTAGTGTTAGGGTTAGGGTTAGAGTTACTGTTACTGTTAGGGTTAGGGTTAAGTTTGGGTTAGTGTTAGGTTTAGGGTTAGGGCTAGTGTTAGTGTTAGTTGTTAGGGTTAGGGTTAGGTTTAGAGTTACAGTTAGTGTTAGATTTAGTGTTCGGGTTAGGTTAGTTTTAGGGTTAGGGTTGGGGTAAGTGTAAGTCTTAGGTTAAGGGTTAGGTTTAGGGTTAGGTTGAGGGTTAGGGTTAGGTTTGGAGTTACATTTAGGGTGAGAGTGTTAGGGATAAGTTTAGGGTTAGGTTTATGTTTAGTGTTAGTGTTAGTGTTAGTGTTAGTGTTATGGTTAATGTTAGAGTAAGTGTTAGGGTTAGGGTTAGTGTTAGGGTTAGGGTAACGGTTAGGGTTAGGATTAGGTTTGGGTGACGGTTGGGTTTATCGTTATCGTTAGGATTAGGGTAAGGATTAGAGGGTAAGTGTTAGGGTTATGTTTAGTGAGTTAGAGGGTTAGGGTTAGGGTGGGGGTTAAGGTTAGGGTTAAAGAGTTACAGTGTATGTTAGTATTAGTGCTAGGGTTAGAGGGTTATAGCTAGGGCAAAGGTTAGGTTTAGGGTTAGATTTAGGGTTAGTTTTACGGTTAGGGTTTGGGTTTAGGGTTACGTTTAGAGTTAGGGTTAGGGACAGGTTTAGGGTTAGGGTTAGGTTTAGTGTTAGGGTTAGGGTTCGAGTTAGGGTTAGGGTAAAGATAAGTGTTAGGGTTAGGGTTAGTGTTAGGTTTACGGTAAAGTTTAGGGTTAGGATTAGTTTTGGGTGATGGTTGGGTTTAGGGTTATGGTTAGGCTTAGGGTTAGGATTAGAAAATAAGTGTTAGAATTATGTTTAGAGAGTTAGATTGTTAGGGTTAGGGTTAGTGTTAGGGCTAGGGTTAGTGTTAGGTGTTAGTGTTAGGGTTAGGTTTAGAGTTACAGTTAGGGTTAGATTTATTGTTAGGGTTAGGTTAGGTTTAGGCTTAAGGTTGGGGTAAGGGTAAGGTTTAGGTTAAGTGTTAGGTTTAGGGTTAGGGTGAGGGTTAGAGTTAAGTTTGGAGTTATGTTTATGGTGAGAGGGTTAGTGTTAGGTTTATGGTTAGGGTTAGGTTTATGTTTAGGGTTAGTGTTAGTGTTAGTGTTAGGGTTAGTGTTAAGGTTAGAGTAAGTGTTAGGGTTAGGTTTATTGTTAGGGTTATGGTAAGGGTTAGGGTTAGGATTAGGTTTGGGTGATGGTTGTGTTTAGGGTTATGTTTAGGCTCAGCATTAGAATTAGCGGGTAAGTGTTAGGCTTATGTTTAGGGAGTTAGATGTAAGGGTTAGGTTTGGGGTTCAGGTTAGGGTTAGAGGTTTACGGTTAGGGTTAGTGTTAGGGTTTGTGGGTTAGTATTAGTGTTATTGTTAGAGGGTGAGTGCTATGGTTAGGGTTAGGGTTAGATCTAGGTTTAGTTTTTAGCGTTAGGGTTAGGGTTAGGGTTTAGGGTTAGTTTTCGGGTTAGGGTTAGGGTTTATGGTTAGGGTTTGGGTTAGGGTTAATTTTTGGGTTAGTGTTAGGTTTGGCATCAGGTTTAGTGTTAGGGATAGGGTAGGGTTTAGGGTTAGGTTTAGGGTTAGTGTTAGTGTTAGCGTTGGAGCGTTAGAGGGATAGGGTTAGGTGTAGGGTTAGGCTTAGGGTTACATGGTTAGGGTTAGTGTTAAGGTTAGGTTTAGGGTAAGGCTTAGGTTTAGGATTAGGGTTAGTGTTAGGGTTAGCGTTATGGTTAGTATTAGGGTTAGGGTTGAGGTTAGGTTTAAGGTTACATGGTTGGATGTTTAGGGTTAGGGCTACGGTTATGGTTTAGAGGGTTGGGGTTAGCGTTATGGTTAGGTTTAAAGTGTTAGGGTTGGTCTTATGGTCATGGTTATCGTTAGTGTTAGAGGTTAGGTTTAGTGTTAGGGTTAGGTTTAGGGTTATGGTTAGCGTTAGAGGGTTAGGTTTACAGGCTTATTGATAGCGTTAGTGTTAGACTGTTAGATTTAAGGTTAGGGATATTTTTATGTTTAGGGTTGGGGTTAGCAGGTTAGAGGGTTAGGGTTCGGATTAGTGTTAGGTATATGGTTAGCATTAGAGGGTTATTGTTAGGATTTGGGTTAGGGTTAGGGTTCAATTTAGAGGATTATAGTTAGACTTATGGTTAGAGGGTTAGGGCTAGGTTTCAGTTTAGGGTAAGGGTTAGGGTTAGGGCTAGGGTTAGACAATTGGATGGTTAGTGTTAGGGTTATGGTTACGGATAGGGTTAGGGTTAGAGTTAGAGTTAATGTTATTGTTAGCGTTTGGGTTAAGGTTGGTGTTTGGGTTTAGGGTTAGGGTTAGTGTTAGGGCTAGTGTTAGTGTTAGGTGTTAGATTTAGGGTTAGGATTAGCGTTACAGTTAGAGGCTAGATTTAGTGTTAGGGTTAGGTTAGATTTAGGGTTAGGGTTGGGGTAAGGTTTAAGTTAAGTGTTAGGTTTAGGGTTAGGTTGAGGGTCAGGGTTAGGTTTGGGGTTATGTTTACGGTGAGAGTTAGTGTTAGGGTTATGGTTAGGGTTAGGTTTATGGTTAGGGTTAGTGTTAGTGTTAGTGTTAAGGTTAGAGTAAGTGTTAGGGATAGGTTTATTGTTAGGGTTATGGTAAGGGTTAGGGTTAGGATTAGGTTTGGGTGACGGTTGGGTTTAGGGTTATGGTTAGGCTTAGCGTTAGGATTAGCGGGTAAGTGTTAGGGTTATTTTTAGGGAGTTAGAGGGCTAGGGTTAGGGTAGGGGTTCAGGTTAGGGTTAGAGGTGTACGGTTAGGGTTAGTGTTAGGGTTTGTGGGTTAGTATTAGTGTTATTGTTAGAGGGTGAGGGCTAAGGCTAGGGTTAGGGTTAGGGTTAGATCTAGAGTTAGTTTTAGCATTAGGGTTAGGGTTAGGGTTTAGGGTTAGTTTTCGGGTTAGGGTTAGGGTTACGGTTTATGGTTAGGGTTTGGGTTAGGGTTAGTTTTAGGGTTAGGTTTAGGTTTAGCGTCAGGGTTAGTGTTAGGGATAGGGTTGGGTGTAGGGTTAGGTTTAGGCTTAGTGTTAGTGTTAGCGTTGGAGCGTTAGAGGGATAGGGTTAGGGGTGGGGTTAGTCTTAGGGTTACAGGGTTAGGGTTAGGGTTAAGGTTAGGTTTAGGGTAAGGCTTAGGTTTAGGATTAGGGTTAGTGTTAGGGTTAGCGTTACGGTTAGTATTAGGGTTAGGGTAAGGGTTAGGTTTAGGGTTAGAGCTTTGGATGTTTCGGATTAGGGCTATGGTTATGGTTAGGTTTAGAGGGTTGGGGTTAGCGTTAGGGTTAGACTGTTAGATTTAGGGTTAGGGATATTTTTATGTTTAGGGTTAGTGTTAGAGGGTTAGAGGGTTAGGGTTCGGGTTAGTGTTAGGGATATGGTTAGCATTAGAGGGTTATTGTTAGGATTAGGGTTAGGGTTCACGTTAGAGTATTATGGTTATACTTATGGTTAGAGGGTTAGGGTTAGGATTCAGGTTAGGATAAGGGTTAAGGTTAGGCCTAGGGTTAGACAATTGGATGGTTAGTGTTAGGGTTATGGTTACGGATAGGGTTAGGGTTAGAGTTAGAGTTACTGTTACTATTAGGGTTAGGGTTAAGGTTGCTGTTTGGGTTTAGGGTTAGGGTTAGTGTTAGGGCTAGTGTTATTGTTAGGTGTTAGGGTTAGGGTTAGAGTTACAGTTAGGGCTAGATTTAGTATTAGGGTTAGGTTAGGTTTAGGGTTAGGGTTGGGGTAAGGGTAAGGTTTAAGTTAAGGGTTAGGTTTAGGGTTAGGGTGAGTGTTAGGGTTAGTTTTGGGGTTATGTTTAGGGTGAGAGTGCTGGGTTAGGGTTCTGGTTAGGATTAGGTTTATGTTTAGTGTTAGTGTTAGTGTTAGGGTTAGGGTTAGTGTTAGGGTAAGTGTTAGGGTTGGGTTAGTGTTAGGGTTAGGGTAACAATTATGATTAGGATTACGTTTGGGTGACGGTTGGGTTTAGGGTTATGGTTAGGCTTAGGGTAAGTATTAGAGGGTAAGTTTCCGTGTTATATTTAGAGAGTTAGAGGCTTATGGTTAGGGTGGGGGTTAAGGTTAAGGTTAGAGTGTTACAGTAAGGGTTATTGTTAGGGTTTGAGGGTTAGTGTTACTGTTAGGGTTAGAGGGTTAGGGCTAGGGCTAGGGTTAGGGTTAGGGTTAGAGTTAGGGTTAGTTTTAGGGTAAGGGTTAGGGTTACGGTTTAGGGTTACAATTAGAGTTAGTGTTAGCGTTAGTTTTAGGTTTAGGGTTAGGGTTATGGTTAGTGTTTGGGTTAGGGTTAGGTTTAGGGTTAGGGTTAGTTTTAGTGTTAGTGTTAGGGTTAGACCATTAGAGGGTTAGGGTTAGGGATAGGGTTAGGCTTAGCTTTAGAGTGTTAGGGTTAGTGTTAGGGTTACTGGTAGGTTTAGGGTTAGGGTTAGGGTAAGAGTAAGTGTTAGATTTAGTCTTAGGGTTAGCGTAAAGTTAGGGTTAGGTTTAGGTTTGGGTGACGGTTGGGTTTAGGGTTATGTTTAGGTATAGGGTTAGGATTAGAGGGTAAGTGTTAGGGTTATGTATAGAGAGTTAGAGGGTTAGGGTTAGGGTTAGGGTTAAGGTTAGTGTTAGAGGGTTACAGTTAGGGTTAGTGTTAAGGTTCGAGGGTTAGAATTAGTGTTAGTGATAGACCGTTAGGGCTAGGGATATGGTTACGGTTAGGGATAGAGTTAGCATTAGTTTTAGGGTTAGGGTTAGGGTTAGGGTTTAGGTTTTGGGTTAGGATTTAGGGTTAGGATTAGGGTTTGGGTTAGTTTTAGGGCTGGGTTTAGGGTTAGCGTTATTTTTAGGCTACGGTTAGTTTTAGGGTTAGGGTTAGGGTTAGGGTTAGTGTTAGGGTTAGAGCATTAGAGGTTTAGTGTTAGGGATAGGGTTTGGCTTAGCGTTAGAGTGTTAGGGTTAGGGTTAAGGTTAGGTTTAGTGTAAGGCTTAGGTTTAGGATTAGGGTTAGTGTTAGGGTTAACATTATTGATAGTATTAGGATTGAGGTTAGGGTTATGTTTAGGGTTAGAAGGTTGGATGTTTAGGATTAGGGTTATGGTTATGGTTAGGTTTAGAGTGCTGGGGTTAGTGTTAGGGTTAGGATGAGAAGGTTAGTGTTGGTCTTAGGGTCAGGGTTAGCGTTAGGATTAGAGGTTAGGTTTAGTTTTAGGGTTAGGGTTAGGGTTATGGTTAGGGTTCGAGGGTTAGAGTTTAGGTATAGGGTTCGGTTTCGGGTTAGGGTTAGAGGCTTAGGGATAGGGTTAGGGTTAGAGTGTTAGTTTTAGTGTTAGAGTTAGGTTTAGTTTTAATATTAGGGTTATGGTTAGAGGTTTAGAGTGTTAGGGTTCGGGTTAGTTTTAGGCATATGGTTAGCGTTAGAGGGTTATTGTTAGGATTAGGGTTAGGGATAGGGTTCACGTTAGAGGATTATGGTTAGACTTATGGTTAGAGGGCTAGGGTTAGGGTTCGGATTAGGCTTAGGTTTAAGGGTTAATTTTACGGTTAGCTTTAGGGTTAGTGTTAGGCTTAGGGTTAGGTTTAGGGCTAGGGTTAGACGATTGGATGGTTAGTGTTAGGGTTATGGTTATGAATAGGGTTAGGTTTAGAGTTAGAGTTACTGTTACTGTTAGGGTTAAGGTTAAGGTTTGTGTTAGGGTTTAAGGTTAGGGTTAGTGTTAGGGCTAGGGTTAGTGTTAGGGTTAGGGATAAGGTTTGGATTAGAGGGTTATGGTTAGGGTTAGGGTTAGGGTTTGAGGGTTAGAATTAGTGTTAGGGATAGACAGGGCTAGGGATAGGGTTACGGTTAGGGATAGAGTTAGCGTTAGTTTTAGGGTTTAGGGTTACGGTTAGAGTTAGGGTTAGTTTAAAGGTTAGGGTTAGGGTTATGGTTAGGTTTTAGTGTTAGGTTTAGGGTTAGGGTTAATTTTTAGGCTTATGGTTAGGTTTAGTGTCAGGGTTAGGGTTAGTGTTAGGGTTAGCGTTAGGTTTAAGGTAAGGTTTAGTGTTAGGGTTACTGATAGGGTTATGGGTAGGGTAACAATAAGTGTTAGTGTTAGTGTTAGTGTTAGGGTTAGGGTAACGGATAGGGTTAGGATTAGGTTTGAGTGACGGTTGGGTTTATGGTAAAGGTTAGTCTTAGGATTCGGGTTAGGGTTAGGTTTAGGGTTAGAAGGTTGGATGTTTAGGATTAGGGTTATGGTTATGGTTAGGTTTAGAGGGTTTGGGTTAGCGTTAGGATTAGGTTTAGAGAGTTAGGGTTGTTCTTAGGGTCAGTGTTAGTGTTAGGATTTGAGGTTAGGTTTAGTGTTATGTTTAGGGTTAGGGTTATGGTTAGGGTCAGAAGGTTAGAGTTTAGGTTTAGGGTTCGGGTTCGGGTTAGGGTTATAGGCTTAGAGATAGGGTTAGGGTTAGAGTGTTAGTTTTAGGTTTCGGTTTCGGTTTAGGTTTAGGTTTCAGTTTAGAGTTAGGCTTAGGGTTAGGTTTAGGGCTAGGGTTAGACGATTGGATGGTTAGTGTTAAGGTTATGGTTATGGATAAGGTTAGGCTTAGAGTTAGAGTTACTGTTAGGGTTAGGGTTAAAGTTTGTGTTAGGGTTAGGGTCAGTGTTAGTGTTAGCCTAGTGTTAGAGATAGGTGTTAGGGTTAAGGTTATGGTTAGAATTAGAGTTAGGGTTAGATTTAGTGTTAGGATTAGGGTTAGGTTTAGGTTTAGGGTTGGGATAAGGACAAGGTTTAGGTTAAGGGTTAGGTTTAGGGTTAGGGTGAGGGTTAGCGTTAGGTTTGGGGTTACGTTTAGGGTGAGAGTGTTAGGGATAGGGTTATGGTTAGGTTTGGGTTTATGGTTAGGGTTAGTGTTAGTGTTAGGGTTAGGGTTAGTGTTAGAGTACGTGTTAGGGTTAGGGTTAGTGTTAGCATTAGGGTAACGGATAGGGTTAGGATTAGGTTTGGGTGATGCTAATTTTTAAGGTTATGTTTAGGCTTAGGGTTAGGTTTAGAGGGTAAGTGTTAGGGTTATGTTTAGAGAGTTATAGGGTTAGTGTTAGGGTTAAGGTTAAGTTTAGAGGGTTACAGCTAGGCTTATTGTCAGGGTTTGAGGGTTAGTATTACTGTTAGGGATAGAGGGTTAGGGCTAGGGAAAGGGTTAGGCTTAGGGTTAGATTTAGGGTTAATTTCAGGGTTAGGGTTAGGCTTAGGGTTTAGGGTTAAGGTTAGGGTTAGGCTTAGTGTTAGGTGTAGGTTTAGGGTTAGGGTTAGGGTTAGGGTTAGGGTTAGTGTTAGTGTTAGAGCGTTAGAGGGATAGGGTTAGCGGGAGGGTTAGAGGGTTAGGGTTAGGGTTAAGGTTCGGTTTAGGGTAAGGCTTAGGTTTAGGATTAGGGTTAGTGTTAGCGTTAGCGTTACAGTTAGTATTAGGGTTAGGTTTAGGGTTAGAGGGTTGGATATTTAGGGTTAGGGTTATGGTTATGGTTAGGTTTAGAGGGTTGGGGTTAGCTTTACGGTTAGGTTTAGAGGGATAGTGTTTGTCTTAGGGTCAGGGTTAGCGTTAGGTTTAGAGGTTAGGTTTAGTGTTAGCTTTAGGGTTTGGGTTATGGTTAAGGTTAGAGGGTTAGGTTTAGAGGCTTATTAATAGGGTTAGGGTTAGAGTGATAGATTTAGGGTTAGGGTTAGGTTTAGTGTTAGGGTTAGGATTAGGGTTAGAGTTACAGCTAAGGTTAGATTTAGTGTTAGGGTTAGGTTAGGTTTAGTGTTAGGGTTGTTGTAAGTGTCAGGTTTAGGTTAAGGGTAAGGTTTAGGGTTAGGGTGAGGGATAGGGTTAGGTTTGGGGTAACATTTAGGGTGAGAATGTTAGGGTTAGGTTTACGGTTAGGGTTAGGGTTGTGGTTAGGGTTAGGGTAAGAGTAAGGGTTAGGGTTAGGGTTAGTGTCAGGGTTAGGGTAAAAGTTAGGGTTAGGATTAGCTTTCGGTGATGGTTGGGTTTAGGGTTAGGTTAGGCTTACGGTTACGATTAGAAAGTAAGTGTTAGGGTTATGTTTAGAGAGTTAGAGGGTCAGGGTGAGGGTTAGGGTTAGTGTTAGGGTTAAGTTTAGGGTTAGAGTGTTATTTTTAGGGTTAGGTTTAGGATTAGGTTTAGGGTTAGTGTTAGAGTTTGAGGGTTAGTGTTAGTGTTAGGGATTGAGGGTTAGGGCTAGGAATAAGTTTAAGGTTAGGGTTAGAGTTAGGGTTAGTTTTAGGGTTAGGGTTAGCATTAGGATTTAGGGTTAGGGTTAGGGTTAGGGTTACTGTTAGTTTTAGGGTTAGGGTTAGGTTTAGGGTTAGGGTTAGGGTTAGGTTTAGGGTTAGGGTTACTGTTAGTGTTAGTTTTAGGGTTAGAGCGTAAGAGGGATAGGGTTAGGGGTAGGGTTAGGCTTAGGGTTAGAGGGTTAGGGTTAGGGTTAAAGTTAGGTTTAGGGTAAGGCTTAGGTTTCAAATTAGTTTTAGTGTTAGGGTTAGCGTCACGGTTAGTATTAGGTTTAGGGTTTGGGTTAGGTTTAGGGTTAGAGGGTTGGATGTTTAGGGTTAGGGTTATTGTTATGGTTAGGTTTAGAGGTTTGGGGTTAGCGTTATGGTTAGGTTTAGAGGTTTAGGGTTGGTCTTAGGGTCAGGGTTAGCGTTAGGCTTAGAGGTTAGGTTTAGTGTTACGGTTAGCGTTAGGGTTATGGTTATGGTTAGAGGGTTAGAGTGTTCGGTTTACAGTTCGTGTTAGGGTTTGGTTTAGAGGCTTAGGGATAGGGTTAGGGTTAGAGTGTTAGTTTTAGGGTTAGGGTTAGGATTAGGGTTATTGTTAGGGTTAGGGTTAGATTGTTAGAGTGTTAAAGTGCACATTAGTGTTAGGGATATGGTTAGAATTAGAGGGTTATTGTTAGGATTAGGGTTAGGGATAGGGTTCACGTTAGAAGATTATGGTTAGACTTATGTTTAGAGGGTTAGGGTTAGGGCTCGGGTTAGGGTAAGGGTTAGGGTTAGGTTTAGGGTTAGTGTTAGGGTTAGGGTTAGGGTTATGGTTATGGTTATGGTTATGGTTAGTGTTAGTGTTAGGGTTAGGGTTAGGGTTAGGGTTAGGGTTAGGGTTAGGGTTAGTGTTAGAGCGTTAGAGGGTTAGGGTTAGGGATAGGGTTAGGCTTAGGGTTAGGGTTGGTGTTAGGTTTAGAGTTAGGTTTAGGTTTAGTGTTAAGGTTTGGGTTAGTGTTAGGGTTAGGATTAGTGTTAGGGTTGGTGTTAGAGTTAGGGTAAGAGTAAGGCTTAGGGTTAATGTTAGAGTTAGGGTAAAGTTTAGGGTTAGGGTTAGGGATAGGCTTAGGTTTAGGGTTAGGGTTAGCATTAGGGTTAGGGTTAGGATTAGGGTTAGGGGTTCAGGTTAGGGTTAGGGTTAGGGTTAGGGTTAGTGTTACAGCGTTAGAAGGTTATTTAGGGATAGGGTTAGGCTTAGGGTTTTGGTTAGGGGTAGTGTTAGGTTTAGGGTTAGGTTTAGGTTTAGTGTTAGGGTTAGGATTACTGTTAGGGTTAGTGTTATGGTTAGGGTAAGAGTAAGGGTTAGGATTAGTGTTAGAGTTAGGGTAAAGGTTAGGGTTAGTGTTAGGGATAGGCTTAGGGTTGGGTTTAGGGTTAGTGTTAGATTTAGGTTTAGGTTTAGTGTTAGGGTTAGGATTAGTGTTAGGGTTAGTGTTAGGGTTAGGGTAAGAGTAAGGGTTAGGGTTAGTGTTAGAGTTAGGGTAAAGGTTAGGGTTAGGGTTAGGGATAGACTTAGGTTTAGGGCTGTGTTAGTGTTCGGTTTAGGGTTAGGTTAAGTTTAGTTTTAGGGTTAGGATTAGTGTTAGGGTTAGTGTTAGGGTAAGAGTAAGGGTTAGGGTTAGTGTTAGAGTTAGGGTAAAGGTTAGGGTTAGGATTAGCTTTGGGTGATGGTTGGGTTTAGGGTTATGGTTAGGCTTAGGGTTAGGATTAGAAGGTAAGTGTTAGGGTTATGTCTAGAAAGTTAGAGGGTTAGGGTTAGGGTTAAGGTTAGGGTTAGAGGTTTACGGTTAGGGTTAGTGTTAGGGTTTGAGCGTTAGTATTAGTGTTAGGGATAGAGTGTTAGGGCTAGGTATAGTGTTAGGTTTAGGGTTAGAGTTAGGGTTAGTTTTAGGTTTAGGGTTAGGGTTAGGGTTTAGGTTTACGATTAGGGTTAGTGTTAGTTTTATGGTAAGGGTTAGGGTGAGGGTTAGTGTTAGGGTTAGGGTTAAGTTTAGGGTTAGGTTTAGGGTTAGGGTTAGGGTTAGGGTTAGTGTTAGTGTTAGGGATAAATCATTAGACAGATAGGGTTAGGGGTACGGTTAGGCTTAGGGTTAGAGTGTTAGGGTTAGGGTTAAGGTTAGGTTTAGCGTAAGGCTTAGGTTTAGGATTAGGGTTAGTGTTAGAGTTAGAGTACGGTTAGTATTAGCGTTAGGGTTAGGGTTAGGTTTAGGGTTAGAGGGTTCGATGTTTAGGGTTGCGGTTATGCATATGATTAGGTTTAATGAGTTGGGGTTAGCGTTAGGGTTAGGTTTAGAAGGTTAGGGTTGGTCTTAGGGTCAAGTTTAGCGTTAGGGTTAGAGGTTAGGTTTAGTGTTAGGGTTAAGGTTAGGGTTCGGGTTATGGTAAGGTTTAGGGTTAGGGCTTGGTTTAGACGATTGGAAGGTTAGTGTTAGGGTTATTGTTATGGATAGGCTTAGGGTTAGATTTGGTGTTACTGTTACTGTTAGGGTTAGGGTTAAGGTTCGTGTTAGGGTTTAGGGTTAGGGTTAGTGTTAGGGCTAGTGTTAGTGTTAGGTGTTAGGGTTAGGGTTAGGGTTAGAGTTACAGTTAGGGTTAGATTTAGTGTTAGAGTTAGGTTAGGTTCAGGAATAGGTTTGGGGTACGGGTAAGTTTTAGGATAAGATTTAGGTTTAGGGTTAAGGTGAGGGTTAGGTTTGGGGTTACGCTTAGTGTGAGAGTGTTAGGGTTAGGGTTATGGTTAGGGTTAGGTTTATGGTTAGGGTTAGTGTTAGTGTTAGGTTTAGGGTTAAGGTTAGAGAAATTGTTAGGGTTAGGGATAGTGTTAGCGTTAGGCTAACGGTTAGGGTTAGGATTTGGTTTGGCTGACAGTTGGGTTTAGGGTTATGGTTAGGCTCAGGGTTAGGATTAGAGGATAAGTGTTAGGGTTATGTTTAGAGAGTTAGAGGGTTGGGGTTAGGATTGGGGTTAAGGTTAGGGATAGAGGGTTACTGTTAGTGTTAGTGTTAGAGTTTGAGGGTTAGTATTAGTGTTAGGTGTAGAGGGTTAAGGCTAGGGCTAGGGTTAGGGTTAGGGTTAGGTTTAGGGTTAGAGTTAGGGTTAGTTTTAGGGTTAGGGTTAGGGTTTAGGGGTAGTTTTAGGGTTAGGGTTAGAGTTAGGTTTAGGGTTAATTTTAGGTTTAGATTTAGGGTTAAGTTTAGTGTTGGGGTTCGGTTTAGGGTTAGGGTTAGTGTTAAGGTTAGGGTTAGTGTTACTGTTAGGTTTAGAGTGTTAAAGGTTTAGTGTTAGGGATAGGGTTAGGCTTAGGGTTAAAGGGTTAGGGTTAGGGTTAATGTTAGGTTTAGGGTAAGGCTTAGGTAAGGATTAGGGTTAGTGTTAGGTTTATCATTATGGTTAGTATTAGGATTAGTGTTAGTGTTAGGTTTAGTGTTAGAATGTTGGATGTTTAGGATTAGGGTTATGGTTATGGTTAGGTTTAGAATGTTGGGGTTAGCGTTAGGGTTAGGTTTAGAGTGTAAGGGTCGGTCTTAGGGTCAGGGTTAGCGTAAGGATAACAGGTTAGTTTTACTGTTAGGGTTAGGGTAAGGGTTAGTGTTAGGGTTATGGTTATGGTTAGGTTAGGGTTAGGGTTAATGTTAGTGTTAGTGTTAGGATTAGAGCGTTAGAGGGATAGGGTTAGGGGTAGGGTTAGTCTTAGGGTTAGAGGGTTAGGGTTAGGGTTAAGGTTAGGTTTAGGGAAAGGCTTAGGTTTAGGATTAGGGTTAGTGTTAGGGTTAGCGTTTCGGTTAGTATTAGGGTTAGTGTAGGGTTAGGTTTAGGGTTAGAGGGTTGGTTGTTTAGGGTTAGGGTTATGGTTATGTTTAGGTTCAGAGGGTTGGGGTTAGCGTTAAGATTATGTTTAGAGGGTTAGGGTTGGTGTTAGGGTCAGGGTTAGGGTTAGGATTAGGGTTAGGGTTAGGGTTAGGCTTAGAGGGTTAGGTTTAGAAGCTTATTGATAGGGTAAGGGTTAGGGTTTTAGATTTAGGGTTAGGGTTACATTTAGTGTTAGGGTTAGTGTTAGACCGTTAGAGGGTTAGGGTTCGGGTTAGTGTTAGGGATATGTTTAGCATTAGAGTGTTATTGTTAGGATTAGTTTTAGGGTGAGAGTTCACGTTAGAAGATTATGGTTAGACTTATGTCTAGAGGGTTAGGTTTCGAGTTAGGTTTTGGGTTAGGGTAAGGGTTAGGGTTAGGTTTCGGGTTATGGTTAGGTTAGTTGTATTGTTCAGGTTAGACTGTTATAGGTTTAGGGTTATGGATAGGGTTAGGCTTAGGGTTAGAGGGTTAGTGTTAGTGTTAGGGTTAGTGTTAGGTTTAGGGTTAGAGTTAGGTTTAGTGTTAGGGTTAGGGTTAGGGTTAGCGTTAGTGTTAGTGTAAGAGTAAGTGTAAGGGTTAGGGTTAGTGTTAGGTTTAGGTCAAAGTTTAGGTTTAGGATTAGGTTTGGGTGACGGTTGGGTTTAGGGTGATAGTTAGGCCTAGATTTAGGATTAGAAGGTAAGTGTTAGGGTTATGTTTAGAGAGTTAGAGTGTTAGGGTTAGGTTTAGGGTTAAGGTTAGGGTTAGAGGGTGACTGTTAGGGTTAGTGTTAGGGTTTGAGGGTTAGTATTAGTGTTAGGGATAGAGGGTTAGGGCTAGGGATAGGGTTAGGCTTAGGGTTAGAGTTAGGGTTAGTCTTAGGTTTAGGGTTAGGATAAGGGTTTAGGGTTAGGGTTAGGGTTAGGTGTAGGGTTAGGGTTATGGTTAGGTTTAGGTTTAGTGTTAGGGTTATTGTTAGTTTTAGTTTAGAGCGTTAGAAGGATAGGGTTAGGAGTAGGGTTAGGCTTAAGGTTAGAGGGTTAGGGTTAGGGTTAATGTTATGTTTCGGGTAAGGCTTAGGTTTCGGATTAGGTTTAGTGTTAGGGTAAGGGTTAGGGTTAGGGTTAGGGTTAGGGGTAGAGTTACAGTTATGGTTAGATTTAGTGTTAGGTTTAGTGTTGGGGTTAGGTTTAGGGTTGGGGTAAGGGCAAGGTTTATGTTAAGGGTTAGGTTTAGGGTTAGGGTGAGGGTTAGGTTAGGAATAAGTTTAGAATTAAAGTGTTATTGTTAGGATTAGTTTTAGGGATAGGGTTCACGTTAGAGGATTATGGTTAGACTTATGGCTAGATGGTTAGGGTTAGGGTTCGGGTTAGGGTAAGGATTAGGGTTAGGTTTAGGGTTAGGGTTAGGGTTAGTGTTATTGTTCAGGTTATACCATTATAGGGTTAGGGTTGGGGATAGGGTTAGGCTTAGGGTTAAAGTGTTAGGGTTAGTGTTAGGTTTAGGGTTAGGGTTAGGTTTAGTGTTACGGTTAGGGTTAGGGTTACTGTTAGGGTAGGTGTAAGTGTAAGGGTTAGGGTTAGTGTTAGGGTTAGGGTAAAGTTTAGGTTTAACATTAGGTTTGGGTGACGGTTGGGTTTAGGGTGGTAGTTAGGCCTAGGTTTAGGATTAGAAGGTAAGTGTTAGGGTTATGTTTAGAGAGTTAGAGGGTTAGGGTTAGGGTTAAGGTTAGGGTTAGAGGGTTACGGTTAGGGTTAGTGTCAGGGTTTGAGGGTTAGTATTAGTGTTATGTATAGAGGGTTAGGGCTAGGGATAGGGTTAGGGTTACGGTTAGAGTTAGGTTTAGTTTTAGGTTTAGGGTTAGCATTAGGGTTTAGGGTTAGGGTTAGGGTTAGGTTTAGTGTTAGGTATAGGGTTCGGTTAGAGTAAGTGTTAGGGTTAGGGATAGCGTTAGGGTTAGGGTAACGGTTAGGGTGAGGATTTGGTTTGGCTGACGGTTGGGTTTAGGGTTACAGTTAGGGTTAGTGTTAGGATTAGAGGGTAAGTGTTAGGGTTATGTTTAGAGAGTTAGAGGGTTAGGCGTTATGGTTAGGGTTGGGGTTAAGGTTATGTTTAGAGGGTTACTGTTAGGGTTAGTGTTAGGGTTTGAGGGTTAGTATTAGTGTTAGAGTTAGAGGGTTAGGGCTTGGGCTAGGGTTAGTGTTAGCATTAGAGTTAGGGTTAGTTTTAGGGTTAGGGTTAGGGTTAGGGTTTAGGGGTAGTTTTAGGTTTAAGGTTAGAATTAGGGTTAGGGTTAGTTTTAGGTTTAGATTTAGGGTTAGGTTTAGTGTTAGGGTTAGGTTTAGGTTTAGGTTTAGGTTTAGGGTTAGGATTAGTGTTACTGTTAGGGTTAGAGCGTTAGAGGTTTAGTGTTACAGATCGGGTTACGCTTAGGGTTAGAGTGTTAGGGTTAGGGTTATGTTTAGGGTTAGCATTATGGTTAGTATTACGATTAGTGTTAGTGTTAGGTTTAGGGTTAGAATTTTGGATGTTTAGGATTAGGATTATGGTTATGGTTAGGTTTAGAAGGTTGGGGTTAGCGTTAGTGTTAGGTTTAGAGGGTTAGGGTTGGTCTTTAGGATCAGGGTTAACTTTAGGATATGAAGTTAGGTTTACTGTTAGTGTTAGGGTTAGGGTTAGGGTTATGGTTAGTGTCAGAGGGTTAGAGTTTTGTTTTCGGGTTTGGGTTAGGGTTAGGGTAAGGGTTAGGGTTTGGGTTAGTGTTAGGGTTAGTTTTAGTGTTAGGGTTAGGTTTAGTGTTAGGGTTAGGGTTAGAGGGTTAGAAGGTTAGGGTTCGTGTTAGTGTTAGGCATATGATTAGTGTTAGAGGGTTATTGTTAGGATTAGTGTTAGGGTTAGGGTTCACGTTAGAGGTTTATCGTAAGACTTAAGGTTAGAGGCTTAGGATTAGGGTAGGGTTAGGGTAAGGGTTAGGTTTAGGGTTAGGTTTAGCGTTAGGTTTAGGGTTAGTGTTAGGCTTAGGGTTAGGTTTTGGGTTAGGGTTAGACGATTGGATTGTTATTGTTAGGGTTATGGTTATGGATAGGGTTAGGGTTAGAGTTAGAGTTACTGTTACTGTTAGGGTTAAGTTTTGTGTTAGGGTTAGGGTTCCGATTAGTGTTAGTTCTAGGGTTATTGTTAGGTGCTAGGCTTAGGGTTAGAGTTAGAGTTACTGTTAGTGTTAGATTTAGTATTAGGGTTCGGGTTAGGGTTAGGTTTAGGGTTGTGGTAAGGGCAAGGTTTAGCTTAAGGGTGAGGTTTAGGGTTAGGGTGAGGGTTAGGGTTAGATTAGGGGTTACGTTTAGGGTGACTGTTAGGGTTAGGTTTATGGTTCGGGTTAGGTTTGTGGTTAGGGTTAGTGTTAGTGTTAGGGTTATGGTTAGGGTTAGAGTAATTGTTAGGCTTAGGGTTAGTGTTAGGGTTAGGGTAACGTTTAGGGTTAGGATTAGGTTTGGGTGATGGTAGGGTTTAAGTTTATGGTTAGGCTTAGGATTAGGTTTCTAGGGTAAGTGTTAGGGTTATGTTTAGAGAGTTAGAGGATTATGGTTAGGGTTAGAGTTAAGGTTAGGTTTAGAGGGTTACGGTTAGGGTTAGTGTTAGGGTTTGAGGGTTAGTATTAGTGTTAGGGATAGAGGGTTAGGGATAGCGATAGGTTTAGGCTTATGGTTAGATTTACGGTTAGTTTCAGGTTTAGGGTTAGGGTTAGGGTTTAGGGTTAGGGTTAGGGTTAGGTTTAGTGTTAGTTTTAGGGTTAGGGTTAGGGTTAGTGTTAGGTTTAGGGTTAGGGTTAGAGTAAGTGTTAGGCTTGGGATAGTGTTAGGGTTAGGGTAATGCTTAGGGTAGGATTTGGTTTGGCTGACTGCTGGGTTTAGGGTTACCTTTAGGCTTAGGGTTAGGAGTAGAGGGTAAGTGTTAGGGCAATGTTTAGAGAGTTAGAGGGTTAGGGTTAGGTTTGGGTTAATGTTAGGGTTAGAGGGTTACTGTTAGGGTCAGTGTTATATTTTGAGGGTTAGTATTATTGTTAGGGTGAGAGGGTTAGGCCTAGTGCTAGGGTTAGGGTTAGGGTTAGAGTTAGGTTTAGTTTTAGGGTTAGGGTTAGGGTTATGGATTAGGGGATTTTATGGTTAGGGTTATGGTTAGGGTTAGTTTAAAGGTTAGAGTTAGTGTTAGGGTTAGTGTTAGGTTTAGGGTTAGGTTTAGGGTTAGGTTTAGGGTTAGTGTTAGGGTTAGTGTTAGTGTTAGGGTTAGCGGTTAGAGGTTTATTGTTAGGGATAGGCTTAGACTTAGGGTTAGAGTGTTATGGTTAGGGTTAATGTTAGGTTTAGGTTAAGGCTTAGGTTTAGGATTAGGGTTAGTGTTAGGGTTAGCATTATGGTTAGTATTAGCATTAGTGTTAGTATTAGGTTTAGGGTTAGAATGTTGGATGTTTAGGATTAGGGTTATGGTTATGGTTAGGTTTAGAGGGTTCGGATTAGCGTTAGGGTTACGTTTAGAGGGTTAGGGTTGGTCTTAGGGTCAGGGTTAGCGTAAGGATTACAGGTTAGGTATAGTGTTAGGGTTAGGGTTAGGGTTATGGTTAGGGTCAGAGGGTTAGAGTTTAGGTTTAGGGTTCGGGTTAGGGTTAGGGTTAGAGGCTAAGGTTAGGGCTAGGGTTAGTGTGTTAGGTTTTGGGTGAGGGTTAGGTTTAGGGTTAGGGTTAGGGTTAGGGTTAGAGGGATTTAGGGTTAAGGTTTGGGTTACTGTTAGGCATATGGTTAGCGTTAGAGGTTTATTGTTAGGATTAGGGTTATGGTTAGGGTTCACGTTAGAGGATTATGGTTAGACTTATGGTTAGAGGGTTAGGGTTAGAGTTCGGGTTAAGATTCAGTTTAGGTTTAGGGTTTGGTTTAGGTTTGGGTTTAGGGTTAGAGTTAGGCTTAGGGTTGTGGATAGTGTTAGTGTTTGGGTTAGGGTTAGAGGGTTAGGTTTAGGGTTAAGGTTAGGTTTAGGGTAAGGCTTAGGTTTAGGATTAGGGTTTGTGTTAGTGTTAGCGTTACGGTTAGTATTTGGGTTAGGGTTAGGGTTAGGTTTAGGGTTAGATGGTTGGATGTTTAAGGTTACGGTTATGGTTATGGTTAGGTTTAGAGGGTTGGGGTTAGCGTTAGGGGGTTAGATTTAGAGAGTTAGGGTTGGTCTTAGGGTCAGGGTTAGCGTTAGGGTTAGAGGTTAGGTTTAGTGTTAGGGTTAGGGTTAGGGTTCGGGTGAGAGTGTTAGGTTTAGAGGCTTATTGATAGGGTTAGGGTTAGAGTGTTAGATTTAGGGTTAGGGTTAAGTTTAGGGTTAGTGTTAGGGTTAGAGGGTTATAGGGTTAGGGTTTGGGTTAGTGTTAAGGATATGGTTAGCATTAGAGTGTTATTGTTTGGATTAGGTTTAGGGTTAGGGTTCACGTTAGAGGATTATAGTTAGACTTATGGTTAGAGGGTTAGGGTTAGTGTTCGGTTTGGGTTAGGGTAACAGTTAGGGCTAGGATTAGGTTTGGGTGACAGTTGGGTTTAGGGTTATGGTTAGGCTTAGGGTTAGGATTAGAGGGTAAGTGTTAGGGTTATGTTTAGAGACTTAGAAGGTTAGGGTTAGGGTTAGGGATAAGGCTAGGGTTAGAGTATTACAGTTAGGGTTAGTGTTAGGGTATGAATGTTAGTATTACTGTTAGGGTTAGAGGGTTAGGGCTAGGGATAGGGTTAGGGTTAGGGTTAGAGTTAGGTTTAGTTTTAGTTTTTGGGTTAGAGTTAGGGTTTAGGGTTAGGGTTAGGGTTAGGGTTAGGGTTCACATTAGCGGTTTATGGTTAGACTTATGGTTAGAGTGTTAGGGTTAGTGTTCGGGTTAGGGTAAGGTTTAAGTTTAGGGTTACGTTTAGGGTTAGTGTTAGTGTTAAGGTTAGAGCGTTAGAGGCTTAGTGTTAGGGATAGGGTTAGGCTTTGGGTTAGAGTTTTAGAGTTAGGGTTAAGGTTAGGTTTAGGGTAAGGCTTAGGTTTAGGATTAGGGTTAGTGTTAGAGTTAGCATTATGGTTAGTATTAGTGTTAGGGTTAGGGTTAGGTTTAGGTTTGGAGGGTTGGATGTTTAGGCTTAGGGTTATGGTTATGGTTAGGATTAGAGGGTTCGGGTTAGTGTTAGTTTTAGGTTTAGAGGGTTAGGGTTGGTCTTAGAGTCAGTGTTAGCGTTAGGTTTAGAGGTTACTTTTAGTGTAAGGGTTAGGGTTAGGCTTATGGTTAGGGTCAATGGGTTAGAGTTTAGGTTTAGGGTTTGGGTTGCGTTAGGGTTAGAGGCCTAGGGATAGAGTTAGGTTTAGAGTGGTATTTTTAGGGTTAGGGTTAGCTTTATGGTTAGGGCTAGGGTTAGGGTTAGAGGGTTAGAGGGTTAGGGTTCGGATTAGTGTTAGGTATAAGGTTAGCATTAGAGGGTAATTGTTAGGATTAGGGTTAGGTTTAGGGTTCACATTAGAGGATTATGTTTAGACTTATGGTTAGAGGGTTAGGTTTATTGTTCGAGTTTGGATAAATGTTAGAGTTAGGTTTAGGGTTAGGTTTAGGGTCAGCGTTTGGCTTAGGGTTAGTTTAAGGGCTGGGTTAGATGATTGTATGGTTAGTGTTAGGGTTATCGCTATGGATATGTTTACGGTTATGGTTAGAGTTACTGTTACTGTTACTGTTAGGGTTAGGGTTAAGGTTTGTGTTAGGGTTTAGGGTTAGTGTTAGGGCTAGGGTTAGTGTTAGGTGTTAGGGTTAGGGTTAGGGTTAGAGTTACAATTAGAGTTAGAGTTAGATTTAGTGTGAGGGTTATGTTAGGTTAAGGTTTAGGGTTGGGGTAAGGATAATGTTTAGGTTAAGGTGTAGTATTAGTATTAGTGTGAGGTTTAGGTTTAGGTTTGGGGTTACGTTTAGGGTGAGAGTGTAAGGGTTAGGGTTCTGGTTAGGGTTAGGTTTATGGTTAGGGTTAGTGTCAGTGTTAGGGTTAGTGTTAGTGTTTGAGTAAGGGTTGGGTTAGGGTTAGTGTTAGGGATAGGGTAACAGTTAGCTTTAGGATTAGTTTTGGGAGACGGTTGGGTTTAGAGTTATGGTTTGGCTTAGGGTCAGGATTAGAGTGTAAGTGTTAGGGTTATGTTTAGAGAGTTAGAGGGTTAGGTTAGGTTTAGGGTTCAGGTTAGGGTTAGAGGGTAACGTTTAGGGTTAGTGTTAGGGTTTGAGGATTAGTATTAGTGTTAGTGTTAGACGGTTAGGGCTAGGGATATGGTTAGGTTTAGGGTTAGAATTAGGGTTAGTTTTAGGGTTAGCGTTAGGGTTAGGGTTAGGGTTAGTGTTAGAGTAGGGTTAGTTTTAGGGTTAGGGTTAGGGTGTAGGGTTAGGGTTAGGGTTAGTTTTAGTGTTAGGTTTAGGGTTAGTGTTAGGGTTAGAGTTAGGGTTAGGTTTATTTTTAGGGTTAGTGTTAGTGTTGGTGTTAGGGTTAGAACATTAGAGGGTTAGGTTAGACGGAGGGTTAGGCTTAGGGTTAGAGGGTTAGGGTTAGGGTTAAGGTTAGGTTTAGGGTAAGGCTTAAGTTTAGGATTAGGGTTAGTGTTAGGGTTAGCGCTATGGTTAGTATTAGTGTTAGGGTTAGGGTTAGGTATAGGGTTAGAGGGTTGGATGTTTAGGGTTAGGGTTACGGTTATGGTTAGGTTTAGAGGGTTGGGGTTAGTGATAGGGTTAGGTTTAGAGGGTTAGGGTTGGTCTTAGGGTCAGGTTTAGCGTTAAGATTAGAGTTTAGGTTTAGTGTTAGGGTTAGGGTTAGGGTTATGGTTAGAGTCAGAGGGTTAGATGTTACATTTAGGTTCGGGTTAGGGTTAGGGTTAGAGCCTTAGGGATAGTTTTAGGTGTAGAATGTTACTTTTAGGGTTAGTGTTAGGTTTAGGGTTAGGGTTAGGTTTAGAGTGTTAGAGGGTTAGGGTTCAGGTTAGTGTTAGGTATATGGTTAGCATTAGAGTGTTATTGTTAAGATTAGGGTTAGGGTTCACTTTAGAGGATTATAGCTAGACTTTGGTTATAGGGTTAGTGTTAGGGTTCAGCTTTGGGTAAGGCTTAGGTTTAGGGCTAGGGTTAGACGATTGAATGGTTAGTGTTAGGGTTATCGTTATGGATAGGGTTAGCGTTAGAGTTAGGTTTACTGTTACTGTTAGGGTTAGGGTTAAGGTTTGTGTTAGGGTTTAGTGTTAGGGTTAGTGTTAGGACTTGGGTTAGTGTTAGGTGTAAGGGTTAGTGTTAGGGTTAGAGTTACAGTTAGGGTTAGTTTTAGTATTATGGTTAGGTTAGGTTTATTATTTTTGTTGGGTAAGGGTAAGGTTTTCGTTAAGGGTTCGGTTAGGTTTGGGGTTACATTTAGGGTGAGAGTGTTAGGGTTAGGGTTATGGTTAGGGTTAGGTTTATGATTAGGGTTAGTGTTATTGTTAGGGTTAGCGTTAGGGTTAGAGTAAGTGTTAGTGTTATGGTTAATGTTAGGGTTAGGGTAACACTTAGGGTTAGGATTAGGTTTGGGTGACGGTTGGGTTTAGGGTTATGGTTAGTCTTAGGGTTAGGATTAGAGGGTAAGTTTTAGGGATATGTTTAGAGAGTTAGAGCGTTAGGGTTAGGGTTAGGTTTAAGGTTAGTGTTAGAGGGTTACGGTTAGAGTTAGTGTTAGGGTTTCAGGGTTAGTATTAGTGTTAGGGTTAGCGGGTTACGGCTAGGGATAGGGTTAGGGTTAGGGTTTGAGTTAGGGTTAGTTTTAGGTTTAGGGTTAAGGTTATGGTTAGAGTTAGGTTATTTTTAGGTTTAGTATTAGGGTTTAGTTTAGTGATAGGTTTAGTGTTAGATTTATGGTTAGGGTTAGAGTTAGTGTTAGTCTTAGCTTAGAGCGTTATAGGGTTAGGGGTTGGGGTAGGATTAGGCTTACTGTTGGAGGGTTAGTGTTAGGGTTAGGGTTAGGGTTAGGGTTAAGGTTATGGTTAGGGTTAATGGGTTAGAGGGTTAGGTTTATTTTTCTGGTTAGGGTTAGGGTTAGAGGCTTAGGAATAGGGTTAGGGTTAGAGTGTTAGTTTTAGGGTTAGGGATAGGTTTAGTGTTAGGTTTAGGGTTAGGTTTACAGGGTTAGAGGGTTAGGGTTCGGGTTAGTGTTAGGGATTTCATTAGCATTAGTGGATTATTTTTAGGATTAGGGTTAGTGTTAGGGTTCACATTAGAGGATTATGGTTAGACTTATGGTTAGAGGGTTAGGGTTTGAGTTTGGGTTAGGGTAAGGGTTAGTGTTAGGGCTAGGGTTAGACGATTGGTTGGTTACTGTTAGGGTTATGTTTATGGATACGGTTACGGTTAGAGGTAGAGGTACTGTTACTGTTAGTGTTAGGGCTAGGGTTTAGGGTTAGGGTTAGAGTTAGTTTTAGTGTTAGGGTTAGGGTTAGTGTTATGTTTAGGGTTAGGTGTAGGGTTAGGGTTAGGGTTAGTGTTAGTGTTAGGCTTAGAGCTTTAGTGGATTAGGGTTAGGGATAGCGTTAGGCTTAGTGTTAGAGGGTTAGCGTTAGTTTTAGGGTTAGAGATAGGGTTAGCGTTAGGGTTAGCGTTAGGGTTAGTGTTAGTGTTGGGGTTAGAGCGTTAGAGGGTTAGGGTTAGGAATAGGGTTAGGCTTAGGTTTAGAGCATTAGGGTTAGGGTAAGTTTAGCTTTAGGGCAAGGCTTAGGTTTAGGATTAGGTTAGTGTTAGGGTTAGCATTATGGTTAGTATTAGGGTTAGTGTTAGGGTTAGGTATAGGGTTAGAGGGTTGGATATTTAGGGTTAGGTTTATAGTTATGGTTAGGATTAGAGGGTTGGGGTAAGCGTTAGGGTTAAGTTTAGAGCATTAGGGTGGGTCTTTGGGTCAGAGTTAGCGTTAGGATTAGAGGTTAGGTTTAGTGTGAGGGTTAGGGTTAGGGTTATGGTTCGGGTCAGAGGGTTAGAGTTTAGGTTTAGGGTTTGGGTTAGGGTTAGCATTACAGGCTTAGGGATAGGGTTAGGGTTAGAGTGTTACATTTAGGTTTGGGTTGAGGTTTAGGGTTAGGGTAAGGGTTAGAGGGTTAGAGGGTTTTGGTTCCGGATAGTGTTAGGGACATGGTTAGCATTAGAGGGTTATTTTTGGGATTAGGGTTAGGGTTAGGGTTCACGTTAGAGGATTATAATTAGACTTATGGTTAGAGGGTTAGGGTTAGTTTTCAGGTTTGGGTAAGGTTTAGGGTTAGGGCTAGGGTTAGACGATTGGATGGTTATTGTTAGGGTTATTGTTATGGATATGGTTAGGCTTAGTTAGGGTTACTGTTACTGTTAGGGTTAAGGTTTGTGTTAGGGTTTAGGGTTAGTGTTTGTGTTACGGCTAGGGTTAGTATTAGGTGTTAGGGTTAGGGTTAGGATTAGAGTTACAGTTAGTGTTAGAATTAGTGTTAGGGTTAGGTTAGGTTTAGTGTTAGGGTTGGGGTAAGTGTAAGGTTTAAGTTAAGGGTTAGGTTTAGGGTTAGGGTGAGGGTTAGGGTTAGGTTTGGGGTTACATTTTGGGTGAGAGTGTTAGGTTTACAGTTATGGCTAGGGTTGGGTTTATGTTTAGGGTTAGTGTTAGTGGTAGGGATAGGGTTAGGGTTAGAGTAAGTGTTAGGGTTAGGGTTAGTGTTAGGGTTAGGGTAACGGTTAGGGTTAGGATTAGGTTTGGGTGATGGTTGGGTTTAGGGTTATGTTTAGGCTTAGGGTTAGGATTAGAGGGTAAGTGTTAGGGTTATGTTTAGAAAGTTAGAGGGTTAGGGTTAGGGTTAGGGTTAAGGTTAGGGTTAGAGGGTTACTATCAGGGTTAGTGTTATGTTTGAGGGTTGGTATTAGTGTTAGTGTTAGAGGGTTAGGGCTACGGATCGGGTTAGTCTTATGGTTAGAGGGTTAGGGTTAGTGTTAGTGTTAGGGTTAGAGCGTTAGAGGGTTAGGTTTAGGGGTAGTGTTAGGCTTAGTGTAGAGTGTTAGGGTTAGGGTTAAGGTTAGGTTTAGGGTAAGGCTTAGGTTGAGGATTAGGGTTAGTGTTAGGTTTAGCGTTACAGTTAGTATTAGGGTTAGGGTTAGGGTTAGGTTTAGGGTTAGAGGGTTGGATGTTTAGGGTTAGCTTATGGTTATGGTTAGATGTAGAGGGTTGGTGTTAGTGTTAGGGTTAGGTTTAGAGTGTTAGGGTAGGTCTTAGGTTCAGTGTTAGCGTTAGGGTTAGAGCTTAGGTTAAGTGTTATGGTTAGTTTTAGTGTTATGGTTGGGTTAGAGGGTTAGTGTGTTAGGTTCAGGGTTCGGGTTAGGGTTAGCGTTAGAGTCTTAGGGAAAGGGTTCGGGTTATTGCGTTAGTTTTAGAGTTAAGTTTAGGTTCAGGGTTATGGTTAGGGTTAGAGGGTTAGAGGGTTAGATTTCGGGTTAGTGTTAGTGTTATGGTTAGCATTAGAGGGTTATTGTTAGGATTAGGGTTAGGGTTAGGGTTCACGTTAGAGGATTATAGTTAGACTTATGGTTAGAGAGTTATGGTTAGGTTTCGGGTTAGGGTATGGTTTAGGGTTAGGTCTAGGGTTAAACGATTGGATGGTTAGTGTTAGGATTATGGTTATGGATAGGGTTAGGGTTAGAGTTAGGGTTACTCTTTCTCTTAGCGTTAGGGATAAGGTTTGTGTTAGGGTGTAGTGTTAGGGTTAGTGTTAGGACTAGGGTTAGTGTTACGTGTTAGAGTTAGGGTTAGGGTTAGGGTTAGGGTTATGGTTATGGATAGGGTTAGGGTTAGAGTTAGAGTTACTGTTACTGTTAGGGTTAGGGTTAAGGTTGGTGTTAGGTTTTAGTGTTAGGGTTAGTGTTAGGGCTAGGGTTAGTGTTGGGTGTTAGGGTTAGGGTTAGCTTTAGGGTTAGGGTTAGTGTTAGGGTTAGTGTTAGGGTTAGAGTTAGGTTTAGGGTTAGGGTTAGGGTCAGTGTTAGTGTTAGGGTTAGAGCATTAGTGGGTTAGGGATAGTCTTAGGCTTAGAGTGTTAGGGTTAGTGTTAGTGTTAGGTTTATGGTTAGGGTTAGTGTTAGTGTGAGGTTTAGGGTTAGTGTTAGGTTTAGTGTTAAGGTTAGTGTTAGTGTTAGTGTTAGGGTTAGAGCGTTAGAGGGTTAGGGTTAGGGATAGGGTTAGGCTTAGTTTTAGAGGCTTAGGGTTTGGGTTAAGATTTGGTTTAGGGTAAGACTTAGGTTTACAATTAGCGTTAGTGTTAGGGTTTGCATTATGGTTAGCATTAGGGTTAGGGTTACATTTAGGGTTAGGGTTAGGGTTAGGTTTAGGGTTAGAGGGTTGGATGTTTAGGGTTAGGGTTATGGTTATGGTTAGGTTTAGAGGGTTTGGGGTAAGCGTTAGGGTTAGGTTTAGAGGGTTAGGGTGGTTCTTACAGTCAGGGTTAGCTTTAGGATTAGAGGTCAGGTTTAGTTTTAGGGTTAGTGTTATGGACATGTTTAAGGTCAGAGGGTAGAGTTTAGGTTTAGGGTTCGGTTTAGGGTTAGCGTTAGAGGCTTAGGGATATGGTTAGTGTTAGAGTGTTAGTTTTAGGGTTAGGGTTATTTTTAGGGTTAGGGTTAGGGTTAGAGTGTTAGAGGGGTAGGGTTCGGGTTACTGTTAGGGATATGGTTAGCTTTAGAGGGTTATTGTTAGGATTATGGTTATGGTTAGGGTTCACGTTAGAGGATTATAGTTAGACTTATGGTAAGAGGGTTAGGGTTAGCGTTCGGGTTTGGCTAAGGCTTAGGGTTAGGGCTAGGGTTACACGATTGAATGGTTAGTGTTAGGGTTATTGTTATGGATAGGGTTAGCGTTAGAGTTAGGGTTACTGTTACTGTTAGGGTTAGGGTTAAGGTTTGTATTAGGGTTTAGTGTTAGGGTTAGTGTTAGAGCTATGGTTGGTGTTAGGTGTTAGGGTTAGTGTTAGGGTTAGAGTTACAGTTGGGGTTCGATTTAGTGTTAGGGTTAGGTTAGGTTTATTGTTAGGGTTGGGGTAAGGGTAAGGTTTGGGTTAAGGGTTAGGTTAGGTTTGGGGTTACGTTTAGGGTGAGAGTGTTAGGGTTAGGTTTATGGTTAGGGTTAGGTTTATGATTAGGGTTAATGTTATTGTTAGGGTTAGCGTTAGTGTTAGAGTAAGTGTTAATGTTATGGTTAATGTTAAGGTTAGTGTAACGGTTAGAGTTAGGATTAGGTTTGGGTGACGGTTGGGTTTACGTTTATGGTTAGTCTTAGGGTTAGGATTAGAGCGTAAGTGTTAGGGATATGTTTAGAGAGTTGGAGCATTAGGGTTAGGGTTATGTTTAAGGTTAGTGTTAGAGGCTTATGGTTAGCGTTAGTGTTAGGGTTTGAGGGTTAATATTAGTGTTAGGGTTAGCAGTTACGGCTAGGGATAGGGTTAGGGTTAGGGTTTGAGTTTGGGATAGTTTTAGGTTTAGGGTTAGGGTTAGTGTTTAGGGTTAGGGTTCTGGTTAGAGTTAAGTTTAGTTTTAGGTTTAGTATTAGGGTTAGGTATAGTGATAGGGTTAGTGTTAGGTTTATGTTTAGGGTTAGAGTTAGTGTTAGTCTTAGGTTAGAGCGTTATACGGTTAGGGTTAGCGGTAGGGTTAGGCTTACAGTTAGAGGGTTAGTGTTAGGGTTATGGTTTGATATAGGGTAAGGCTTAGGTTTAGGATTAGCATTAGTGTTAGTGTTAGGGTTAGAGTTACAGTTAGGGTTAGATTTAGTGTTAGGATTAGGTTAGGTTTATTGTTAGGGTTGGGGTAAGGGTAAGGTTTGAGTTAAGGGTTAGGTTAGGTTTGGGGATACGTTTAGGGTGAGAGTGTTAGGGTTGGGGTTATGGTTAGGGTTAGGTTTATGTTTAGGGTTAGTGTTATTGTTAGTGTTAGCGTTAGGGTTAGAGTAAGTGTTAGTGTTATGGTTAATGTTAGGGTTAGGGAAACGGTTAGGGTTAGGATTAGGTTTGGGTTATGGTTGGGTTTAGGGTTATGGTTAGTCTTAGGGTTAGGATTAGAGGGTAAGTGTTAGGGATATGTTTAGAGAGTTGGAGCGTTAGGGTTAGGGTTAGGTTTATGGTTAGTGTTAGAGGGTTATGGTTAGAGTTAGTGTTAGGGTTTGAGGGTTAGTATTAGTGTTCGGGTTAGCGGGTTACCGCTAGTGATAGGGTTAGGGTTAGGGTTTGAGTTAGGTTTAGTTTTAGGTTTAGGGTTAGGGTTAGTGTTTAGGGTTAGGGTTATGGTTAGAGTTAGGTTTAGTTTTAGGTTTAGTATTAGGGTTAGGTTTAGTGATAGGGTTAGTGTTAGGTTTATGGTTAGGGTTAGAGTTAGTGTTAGTCTTAGGTTAGAGCGTTATAGGGTTAGGGTTAGGGGTAGGGTTAGGCTTACTGTTAGAGGGTTAGTGTTAGGGTTATGGTTCAATATAGGGTAAGGCTTAGGTTTAGGATTAGCGTTAGTGTTAGGGTTAGCGTTACGGTTAGTATTAAGCTTACTGTTAGGGTTAGGTTAGGGTTAGAGGGTTGGATGTGTAGGGTTAGGGTTATCATTATGGTTAGGTTTAGAGGGTTTGGGTAAGCGTTAGGGTTAGGTTTAGAGGGTTAGGGTTGGTCTTAGGGTCAGGGTTTGTGTTAGGGTTAGAGATTAGGTTTAGTGTTAGGGTTAGGGTTAGGGTTATGGTTAGGGTTAGTGGGTTAGAGGGTTAGGTTTAGGTTTCTGGTTAGGGTTAGGGTTAGAGGCTTAGGAATAGGGTTAGGGTTAGAGTGTTAGTTTTAGGGTTACGGATAGGTTTAGTGTTAGGTTTAGAGTTAGGGTTACAGGGTTAGAGGGTTAGGGTTCGGATTAGTGTTAGGGATATCATTAGCATTAGTGGATTATTTTTAGGATCAGGGTTAGTGTTAGGGTTCACATTAGAGGATTATGGTTAGACTTATGGTTAGACGGATAGGTTTTGAGTTCGGGTTAGGGTAAGGGTTAGTGTAGGGCTAGGGTTAGATGATTGGTTGGTTAGTGTTAGGGTTATGTTTATGGATACGGTTACGGTGAGAGGTAGAGGTACTGTTACTGTTAGTGTTAGGGCTAGGGTTTAGGGTTAGGGTTAGAGTTAGTTTTAGTGTTAGGGTTCGTGTTAGGGTTAGTGTTATGTTTAGGGTTAGGTGTAGGGTTAGGGTTAGGGTTAGTGTTAGTATTAGGCTTAGAGCGTTAGCGGATTAGGGTTAGGGATAGTGTTCGGCTTAGTGTTAGAGGGTTAGCGTTAGTGTTAGGGATAGGGTTAGGTTTAGGGTTATCATTAGGGTTAGTGTTAGTGTTAGGATTAGAGCGTTAGAGGGTTAGGGTTAGGAATAGGGTTAGGCTTAGGGTTAGAGCATTAGGGTTAGGTTTAACGTTAGGTTTAGGGCAAGGCTTAGGTTTAGGATTAGGGTTAGTGTTAGGGTTAGCATTATGGTTAATATTAGGGTTAGTGTTAGGGTTAGGTATAGGGTTAGAGGGTTGGATGTTTAGGGTTAGGTTTATGGTCATGGTTAGGATTAGAGGGTTGGGGAAAGCATTAGTGTTAGGTTTAGAGCGTTAGGGTGGGTCTTTGCGTCAGAGTTAGCGTTAGGATAGAGGTTAGGTTTAATGTGAGGGTTAGGGTTAGGGTTATGGTTAGGGTCAGAGGGTTAGAGGTTAGGTTTAGGGTTCGGGTTAGGGTTAGGGTTAGAGGCTTAGGGATAGGGTTAGTGTTAGAGTGTTACATTTAGGTTTGGGTTTAGGTTTATGGTTAGGGTTAGGGTGAGAGGGTTAGAGGGTTAGGGTTCCGGATAGTGTTAGGGACATGGTTAGCATTAGAGGGTTATTTTTGGGATTAGGTTTAGGGTTAGGGTTCACGTTAGAGGATTATAGTTAGACTTATAGTTAGAGGGTTAGGGTTAGGGTTTGGGTTTGGGTAAGGTTTAGGGTTAGGGCTAGGGTTAGACGATTGAATGGTTATTGTTAGGGTTATGGTTATGGATAGGGTTAGGGTTAGTTAGGGTTACTGTTACTGTTAGGCTTAAGGTTTGTGTTGGGGTTTAGGGTTTGGGTTTGTATTAGGGCTAGGGTTAGTGTTAGGTGTTAGGGTTAGGGTTAGGATTAGAGTACAGTTAGAGTTAGATTTAGTGTTAGGGTTAGGTTAGGTTTAGTGTTAGGGTTGGGGTAAGTGTAAGGTTTAAGTTAAGGGTTAGGTTTAGGGTTAGGGTGAGGGTTAGGGTTTGGTTTGGGGTTACATTTTGGGTGAGAGTGTTAGGGTTAGGGTTATGGCTGGGGTTAGGTTTATGTTTAGGGTTAGTGTTAGTGGTAGGGATAGGGTTAGGGTTAGAGTAAGTGTTAGGGTTAGGGTTAGTGTTAGGGTTAGTGTAACGTTTAGGGTTAGGATTAAGTTTGTGTGACAGTTGGGTTTAGGGTTATGGTTAGGCTTAGGGTTAGGATTAGAGGGTAAGTGTTAGGGTTATGTTTAGAAAGTTAGAGGGTTAGGGTTAGGGTTAGGGTTAAGGTTAGGGTTAGAGGGTTACTATTAGGGTTAGTGTTAGGTTTGAGCGTTGGTATTAGTGTTAGGGTTAGAGGGTTAGGGCTAAGGATCGGGTTAGTCTTAGGGTTAGAGGGTTAGGGTTAGTGTTAGTGTTAGGGTTAGAGCGTTAGAGGGTTAGGTTTAGGGGTAGTGTTAGGCTTAGGGTTAGAGTGTTAGGGTTAGGGTTAAAGTTAGGTTTAGGGTAAGGCTTAGGTTGAGGATTAGGGTTAGTGTTACGTTTAGCGTTACGGTTAATATTAGGGTTAGGGTTAGGGTTAGGTTTAGGGTTAGAGGGTTGGATATTTAGGGTTAGCTTATGGTTATGGTTAGGTGTAGAGGGTTGGTGTTAGTGTTAGGGTTAGGTTTAGAGTGTTAGGGTAGGTCTTAGGGTCAGTGTTAGCGTCAGGGTTAGAGGTTAGGTTAATTGTTAGGGTTAGTGTTAGTGTTATGGTTGGGTTAGAGTGTTAGTGTGTTAGGTTAAGGGTTCGGGTTAGGGTCAGGGTTAGAGTCTTAGGGATAGGGTTCTGCTTAGAGCATTAATTTTAGGGTTAGGTTTAGGTTCAGGGTTACGGTTAGAGTTAGAGTGCTAGAGGGTTAGATTTCGTGTTAGTGTTAGGGATATGGTTAGCATTAGAGTGTTATTGTTAGGATTAGGGTTAGGGTTAGGGTTCACGTTAGAGGATTATAGTTAGACTTATGGTTAGAGAGTTAGGGTTAGGTTTTGGGTTCGGGTAAGTTTCAGGGTTAGGTCTAGGGTTAGACGAATGGATGGTTAGTGTTAGGGTTATGGTTTTGGATAGGTTTAGGGTTAGAGTTAGGGTTACTGTTTCTCTTATCGTTAGGGATAAGGTTTGTGTTAGGGTGTAGTGTTAGGGTTAGTCTTATGACTAGGGTTAGTGTTAGGTGTTAGAGTTAGGGTTAGGGTTAGGGTTATGGTTATGGATAGGGTTAGGTTTTGAGTTAGAGTTACTGTTACTGTTAGGGTTAGGATTAAGGTTTGTGTTAGGGTTTAGTGTTAGGGTTAGTGTTAGGGCTAGGGTTAGTGTTGGGTGTTAGGGTTAGCTTTAGGGTTAGGGTTAGTGTTAGGGTTAGTGTTAGGGTTAGAGTTAGGTTTAGGGTTAGGGTTAGGGTCAGTGTTAGTGTTAGGGTTAGAGCATTAGTGAGTTAGGGATAGTCTTAGGCTTAGAGTGTTAGGGTTAGTTTTAGGGTTAGGTTTATGGTTAGGGTTAGTGTTAGTGTGAGGGTTAGGGTTAGTGTTAGGGTTAATGTTAGGGTTAGTGTTAGTGTTAGGGTTAGAGCATTAGAGGGTTAGGGTTAGGGGTAGGGTCAGGCTTAGTGTTAAATGGTTAGGGTTTGGGTTAAGATTTGGTTTAGGGTAAGGCTTAAGTTTACGATTAGCGTTAGTGTTAGGGTTTGCATTATGTTTAGCATTAGGGTTAGGGTTAGGGTTAGGTTTAGGGTTAGGGTTAGGGTTAGGTTTAGGGTTAGAGGCTTGGATGTTTAGGGTTACGGTTATGGTTATGGTTAGGTTTAGAGGTTTTGGGGTAAGCATTAGGGTTAGGTTTAGAGGGTTAGTGTGGTTCTTACAGTCAGGGTTAGCTTTAGGATTAGAGGTCAGGTTTATCGTGAGGGTTAGTGTTAGGGTCATGTTTAGGGTCAGAGGGTGGAGTTTAGGTTTAGGGTTAGGGTTAGCGTTAGAGGCTTAGTGATATGGTTAGTGTTAGAGTGTTAGTTTTAGGGTTAGGTTTAGGGTTAGGGTTAGGGTTAGAGTGTTAGAGGGGTAGGGTTCGGGTTACTGTTAGGGATATGGTTAGCATTCGAGGGTTATTGTTAGGATTATGGTTATGGTTAGGGTTCACGTTAGAGGATTATAGTTAGACTTATGGTTAGAGGGTTAGGGTTAGGGTTCGGGTTAGGTTAAGTTTTAGGATTAGGGCTAGGGTTAGACGATTGGATGGTTCGTTTTAGGGTTATGGTTGTGGATAGGGTTAGGTTTAGAGTTATGGTTACTGTTACTGTTAGGGTTAGGGTTAAGGTTTGTGTTAGGGTTTAGTGTTAGTGTTAATGTTAGGGCTAGGCTTAGTGTTAGGGATAGGGTTTGTGTTAGGTGTTAGGGTTAGGGAAGGTGTTAGAGTTACAGTTAGGGTTAGGGTTAGATTTAGTGTAAGGTTTAGGTTAGGTTTAGGGTTAGGGTTGGGGTAAGGATAAGGTTTAAGTTAAGGGTTAGGTTTAGGGTTAGGGTGAGTGTTAGGGGTATGTTAGGAATCCTACTTCCTGTGTTCTGCTTCCTGAGTTCTATTTCCTGAATCTTTCTTCCTGTGTTGTCCTTCCTGAGTTCTATTTAATGAAACGTACTTCTCGAGTTCTACTTGTGTATTTCTCTTTCCCGAATCCAACTTCCTGTCTTTTCTATCATTAGTCCTATTTCCTGAATCCTACTTCTTGTGTTCTGCTTCTGGGGTTTTATTTCCTGACTCCAACTTCCTGTGTGGTGCTTCCTGAATTCTATTTCCTGAATCGTAATTCCTGTGTACTACTTCAGGAATTCTATTTCCTGAATTCTACTTCCTGTGTTCTACTCCATAAGATCTATTTCCTAAAACCTATTTCCTGTGTTCTACTTTCCGAATTCTATTCCCTGAACCCTCCTTCCTGTGTTCTACTTCATGAGACCTATTTCCTAAATACTACTTCCTGTGTTCTACTTCCGGAATTCTATTTCCTGAATCTTGCTACCTGTGTTATACTTCCAGAATTCTATTTCCTGAATCCTTCTCCCTGTGTTCTCTTCCTGAGTTCTATTTCTTTATCTGAATTCCTGTATTCTACTTCCTAAAATCTATTTCCTGAATTCTAATTCCTGTGTTCTACATCCGGAATCCTATTTCCTAAATCCTACTTTCAGTGTTTTAATTCCAGAATTCTATTTCTTGAATCCTACTTCATTTGTTGTACTTCCTGAGGTCTATTTCCTCAATCCAACTTCCTGTGCCCTCTTCCATGAGGCCTATTTCCAGTATCCTACATCCTGTGTTCTACTTCCTGAGATCTATTTACAAAATCCTACTTCCTGTGTTCTACTTCTGGAATTGTATTCCCTGAATCCTACTTCCTGTGTTCTACATCTTGAGTTCTATTTCCTCAATCCAAATTCCTGTGTTCTCCTTCCTGAGTTTTGTTTCTTGAATCTTACTTCCTGTGTTCTCCTTTGGGAGTTCTACATCCTAAATTTTATTTCCTGTGTTGTAATCCAGGAATTCTATTTCCTGAATCCTATTTCCTGTGTTCTACTTCCTGAGTTCTATTTCCTGAATTCTACTTCCTGTGTTCTTCTTCCCAAATTCTGTTTCCGGAATCCTGCTTCCTGTGTTCTCCTTCATGAGACCTATTACCTGAATCTTACTTCCTGTGTTCTACTTCCTGAGTTCTATTACCTGAATTCTACTTCCTGTGTTTTATTTTCTGTTATATTTCCAGAATCCAAATTCCTGTGCTCTCCTTAATGAGTCCTATTTCCTGAATCCTACTTCCAGTGTTCTACATATGGAATTCTATTTCCTGAATCCTACTTCCTGTGTTCTACTTTCTGAGTTCTATTTCCTGAATCCTACTTCCTGTATTCTATTTCCGGAATACTATTCCGTGAATCTGAATCCTCCTTCCTGTGTTCTACTATCTGAGGCCTCTTTACTGAATCCTAATTCCTGTGTTCTCCTTCATCAGTCTCATTTCCTGAGTCCTACATCCTGTGTTCTATTATTGGAATACTATTTCCTGAATCCATTTTCCTGTGTTCTACTTCTTGAGATCTATTTCCTGAATTCTACTTCCTGTGTTCTCCTTCATGCGGTCTATTTCTTGAATCCCACTTCCTGTGTTCTAGTTCCTGAGTCCTATTTACTGAATCCTACATCCTGTGTTCTCCTCCATGAGGCCCATTTCCTGAACCCTACATCCTGTGTTCTATTACCAGAATAGTATTTCCTGAATCGTACTTCCTGTGTTATACTTACTGAGTTCTATTTCTTGAATCCTACTTCCTGTATCCTCTATAATGAGGCCTATTTCGTGAATCCTACTTCCTATGTTCTACTTCCGGAATTCTATTTCCTGAAACCTACCTCCATCATGAGGCCTATTTCCTGAATACTGCTTGCTGTGTTCTACCCCCTGGATTCTATTTCCTAAATCTGCTTTACTGTGTTCTACATCATGAGGTCTATTTCCTGAATATTACTTCTTGTATTCTCCTTCCTGTGTTCTATAACCTGAATCCTACTTCCTGTGTTCTTCTTCCAGAATTCTATTTCCTGAATCCTCATTCGTGTGCTACTTCCTGAGAACTATTTCCTGAATCCTACTTCCTGTGTTCTCTTCATGAGGCCTCTTTCCTGATTCCTACTTCCTATGTTCTACTTCCGGAATTTCACTTCCTGAATCTTACTTCCTGTGTTTTACTTCCCAAGTTCTATTTCCCGAATTCTACTTCCTGTGTTCTATTTAGTGAATCTTAATTCCTTGGTTTTCCTTCCGGAATTCTATTTTGTGAATCCTGCTTCCTGTGTTCTACTTCCGGTATTCTATTTCCTGAATCTTACTTCATGTGTTCTACTTCTGGATTCCTATATCTTGAATTCTACATTCTGTGTTCTACTTATGAAATTCTATTTCCCGAATGCTACTTCCTGTGTTCTCCTTCCTGAGTTGTATTTCCTAAATCTTACATCATGTGTTGTACTTGCAGAATTCTATTTCATGAATCCTACTTCCTGTGTTCTACTTCCAGAATTCTATTTGCTGAACACTATTACCTGTGTTCTCCTTCATGAGGCCTATTTAGTGAATACTACTTCCTGTGTTATACTTCTGGAATTCTATTTCCCGAATCCTATTTCCTGTGTTCCACTTCGGGAATTCTACTTCCTGAATCCTACTCCGTGTGTTCTCCTACCTTAGTTCTACTTCCTGAATCTTAATTCCTGTGCTCTATTGCCTGAGTTCTATTTCATGAATCCTACCTCATGTGTTCCCCTTCTGGAATTCTATTTATTAAATCCTACATCCTGTGTTATACGGCCAGGACTCTATTTCCAGACTCCGACTTCCTGTGTTCTTTTTCCTGCATTCTTTTTCCTGAATCCAAATTCCTGTGCTCTCCTTCATGAGGCCTATACCTTTAATCCTACTTCGTGTGTTCTACTTCCTGAGTTCTATTTCCTGAATCTTGCTTCCTGTGTTCGACTTCTGGAATTCTATTTCCTGAATCTTACTCCCTGTGTTCTCCTTCCTGAGTTCTATTTCCTGAATCTTAATCTTTGGTTCTACATCCTGAGTTCCATTTCCTGACTCCTAATTCCTGTGTTCTACTTCCGGAATGCTATTTCGTGAAAGCTACTCCCTGTGTACTGCTTCCTGAGTTCTATTTCTGAATCTGAATTCCTGTTTTCTGCTTCCTATGTTCTATTCCTGAATCCTACTTCCTGTGTTCTACTTCCTGAGTTCTAGTTCCTGAATCCAACTTCCTGTGCTTTCTTTCATGAGGCCTATTTGCAGAATACTACATCCTGCATTGTACTTCCTGAGTTCTATTTCCTCAATCCTACTTCCTTTGTTCTACTTGAGGAATTCTATATCCTGAATCCTAGCTCCTGTATTCTGCTTCATGAGGCCTATTTCCTGAATATTGCTTCCTGTGTTCTACTTCCGCAATACTATACCCTGAATCCTACTTCCTGTGTTCCCCTTCTTGAGGCCTATTTCCTGAATGCTTTTTCATGTGTTCTACTTCCTGAGTTCGATTTCCTGAATCCAACTTCCTGTGCTCTCTTTCATGGGGCCTATATCATGAATCTGACATCCTGTGTTCTACTTCCTGAGTTCTATTTCCTGAATCCTATTTCCTGTGTTCTATTTCCTGAATTCTATGCCTTGAATCCTACTTCCTGTGTTCTCCTTTATGAGGCCAATTTCCTGAATACTACTTCATGTGTTCTACCTCCGGAATTCTGTTTTCTGAATCTTGCTTCCTGTGCTCCACTTCTGGAATTCTATTTCATGTATCCTACTCCCTGTGTTCTGCTTCCTGAGTTCTCTTTCTGAATCTGAATCCTGTGTTCTACTTCCTAAGTTCTACTTCCTGAATCCTACTTCCTGTGTCCTACTCCCTGAGTTATCCTTCCTGAATTTTATTCTTGTGTTCTACTTCCTCAGATCTATTTGCTGAATCCTACTTCCTGTGTTCTACTTCCGGAATTCTATTTCCTAAATTCTACTTCCTGTGTTCTCCTTTCAGAATTCTATTTCCTGTATCCTACTTCCTGTGTTCTATTTCCTGAGTTGTGTTTCCTGCATCCAACTTGCTGTGCTCTCCTTCATGAGGACTATTTCGTGAATCCTACTTCCTGTGTTCTGCTTCCTGAGTTCTATTTCCTGAATCCTTCTTCCTGTGTTGTGCTTCCTGAGTTCTGTTTAATGAAACTTACTTTTCACGTTCTACTTCTGTATTTCTCTTTCCCGAATCCAAATTCCTGTCTTTTCTATCATTAGTCCTATTTCCTGAATCCTACTTCCTGTGTTCTGCTTCCGGAGTTTTATTTCCTGACTCCTACTTCCTGTGTTGTGTTTCCTGAATTCTATTTCCTGAATCGTAAATCCTGTGTTCTACTTCAGCAATTCTATTTCCTGAATTCTACTTCCTGTGTTCCACTCCATAAGATCTATTTCCTAAAACCTATTTCCTGTGTTCTACTTTCGGAATTCTATTCCCTGAACCCTACTTCCCGTGTTGTCCTTCATGAGACCTATTTCCTAAATACTACTTCCTGTGTTCTACTCCTGGAATTCTATTTCCTGAATCTTGCTACCTGTGTTATACTTCCGGAATTCTATTTCCTGAATCCTTCTCCCTGTGTTCTCTTCCTGAGTTCTATTTCTTAATCTCAATTCCTGTATTCTACTTCCTAAGATCTATTTCCTGAATTCTAATTCCTGTGTTCTACTTCCAGAATCCTTTTTCCTAAATCCTACTTCCTGTGTTCTAATTCCGGAATTGTTTTTCTTGAATCCTACTTCCTTTGTTGTACTTCCTGAGGTCTATTTCCTCAATCCAACTTCTTGCGCAGTCTTTCATGAGGCCTATTTCCAGTATCCTACATCATGTGTTCTACTACCTGAGATCTATTTACAGAATCCTACTTCCTGTGTTCTACTTCTGGAATTGTATTCCCTGAATCCTACTTCCTGTGTTCTAGTTCCTGAGTTCTATTTCCTCAATCCTAATTCCTGTGTTCTCCTTCCTGAGTTTCGTTTCTTGAATCTTACTTCCTGTGTTCTCCTTTGGGAGTTCTATTTCCTAAATTTTATTCCCTGTGTTGTAACCCAGGAATTCTATTTCCTGGATCCTATTTCCTGTGTTCTACTTCCTGAGTTCTATTTCCTGAATTCTACTTCCTGTGTTCTTCTTCCAGGATTCTGATTCCTGAAACTACTTCCTGTGTTCTTCTTCCTGAGTTCTATTTCCTGAATGTTAATTCCTGTGTTCTCCTTCCTGAGTTCTATTTTGTGAATCCGAATTCCAGTGTTGTACTTCCGGGATTCTCTTTCTTGAATGCTACTTGCTGAGATCTACTTCCGGGATCTTATTTCCTGAATTTTACTTTCTATGTTGTCCTTCCGGAATTCTATTTCCTGAATCCTTGTTCCTGTGCTCTCATACCGGAATTCCATTTCCTGAATCATACTTCCTCTGTTCTCCTTCCTGAGTGCTATTTCCTGAATCTTACTTCAGGTGTCATACTTCTGCAATTCTATTTCCTGAATCCTACTTCTTGTGTTTACTTCTGGAATTCTATTCCATGAATCCTACTTCTTGTGTTGTTCTTCATGAATACTTTCTGAATACTACTTCCTGTTTCCTGCTTCCGGAATTCTATATCCTGAATCCTACTTCTTATATTCTCCTTCATGCGGATTATTTCCTGAATACTACTTCCTGTGTTCTACTTCCGGAATTCTGTTCCCTGAATGCTACTTCCCTTGTTCTACCTCCACAATTCTTTTCTGCGAATCCCACTTCCTGTGTTCTCCTTCATGAGGCCTATTTCCTAAATACTACTTCCTGTGTTCTACTTAGGCAATTCTATTTCCTGAATCCTAATTCCTGTGTTGTACTTCCGGAATTCTACTTCCTGAATCCTACTACCTGTGTTCTCTTTTCTGAGTTCTATTTCCTGAATTCAACTTCCTGTGCTCTCCTTCATGAGACCTATTTCCTGAATCTTACTTCCTGTGTTCTACTTCCTGAGTTCTATTTCCTGAATTCTACTTCCTGTGTTCTATTTTCTCAGTTCTATTTCCTGAATCCAACTTCCTGATTTCTCCTTAATGAATCCTATTTCCAGAATCCTACTTCCTGTGTTCTACATATGGAATTCTATTTCCTGAATCCTACTTCCTGTGTTCTACTTCCTGAGTTCTATTTCCTGAATCCTACTTCCTGTATTCTATTTCCAGAATAGTATTGCATGAATCTGAATCCTCCTTCCTGTGTTCTACTCTCTGAGGCCTATTTACTGAATCCTACTTCCTGTGTTCTCCTTCATCTGGCTCATTTCCTGAATCCTACATCCTATGTTCTATTATTGGAATACTATTTCCTGAATCCTTATTCCTGTGTTCTACTTCTTGAGTTCTATTTCCTGAATTCTACTTCCTGTGTTCTCCTTCATGCGGTCTATTTCTTGAATCCCACTTCCTGTTTTCTAGTTCCTGAGTCCTATTTACTGAATCCTACATCCTGTGTTCTCCTCCATGAGGCCCATTTCCTGAATCTTACATCCTGTGTTCTATTACCAGAATAGTATTTCCTGAATCCTACTTCCTCTGTTATACTTCATGAGTTCTATTTCTTGAATCCTACTTCCTGTATCCTCTATAATGAGGCCTATTTCGTGAATCCTACTTCCTGTGTTCTACTTCCGGAATTCTATTTCCTGAAACCTACCTCCATCATGATGCCTATTTCCTGAATACTGCTTGCTGTGTTCTACCCCCTGGATTCTATTTCCTAAATCTGCTTTACTGTGTTCTACATCATGAGGTCTATTTCCTGAATATTACTTCTTGTATTCTCCTTCCTGTGTTCTATATCCTGAATCCTACTTGCTGTGTTCTTCTTCCAGAATTCTATTTCCTGAATCCTCATTCGTGTGCTACTTCCTGAGAACTATTTCCTGAATCATACTTCCTGTGTTCTCCTTCATAAGGCCTATTTCCTGATTCCTACTTCCTGTGTTCTACTTCCGGAATTTCACTTCCTGAATCTTACTTCCTGCGTTTTACTTCCCGAGTTCTATTTCCCAAATTCTACTTCCTGTGTTCTATTTAGTGAATCTTAATTCCTTGGTTTTCCTTCCTGAATTCTATTTTGTGAATCCTGCTTCCTGTGTTCTACTTCCGGTATTCTATTTCCTGAATCTTACTTCATGTGTTCTACTTCTGGATTCCTATATCCTGAATTCTACTTTCTGTGTTCTACTTACGGAATTCTATTTCCTGAATCCTAATTCCTGTTTTCTCCTTCCTGAGTTGTAATTCCTAAATCTTACATCATGTGTTGTTCTTCCAGAATTCTATTTCCTGAATCCTACTTCCTGTGTTCTACTTCCAGAATTCTATTTGCTGAACTCTATTACCTGTGTTCTCCTTCATGAGGCCTATTTACTGAATACTACTTCCTGTGTTATACTTCTGGAATTCTATTTCCTGAATCTTATTTCCTGTGTTCCACTTCGGGAATTCTACTTCCAGAATCCTACTCCATGTGTTCTCCTACCTTAGTTCTACTTCCTGAATCTTAATTCCTGTGCTCTATTGCCTGAGTTCTATTTCCTGAATCCTACCTCCTGTGTTCCCCTTCTGGAATTCTATTTTTAAAATCCTACATCCTGTGTTATACGGCGAGGACTCTATTTCCATACTCCGACTTCCTGTGTTCTTTTTCCTGCATTCTTTTTCCTGAATCCAACTTCCTGTGCTCTCCTTCATGAGGCCTATACCTTTAATCCTACTTCGTGTGTTCTATTCCTGAGTTCTATTTCCTGAATCCAATTACCTGTGTTCTCTTTCTTCAGCTCTATTCCTTGAATTCTACTTCCTGTGTTCTACCTCAGTATTTCTATTTCCTGAATCCAATGTCCTGTGTTCTCCTTCATGGGACCTATTTCCTGTATCCTATTTCATGTGTTCTACTTCCTGAGTTCTATTTCCTGAATCCTACGTCCTGTGTTATGCTTCCTCAGTTTTATTTCCTGAATCCTATATCCTGTGTTATACTTATGGAATTCAATTTCCTGAACCCTGCTTCCTGTTTTCTTCTTCCTGAATTCCGTTTCCTGAATCTTACATCCTTTGTTCTCCTTCCTAGTATCAATTTCCTGAATCTTATGTCCTATGCTATATTTCTGAGTACTATTCCCTGAATCCTACTTCCTGTGTTCTCCTTCCTGAGTTCTATTTCCTGATTCTTAATTCCTGTGTTACACTTCCTGATTTCTATTTCCTTAATCTTACTTCCTGTATTCTACTTCTAGAATTCTATTTCCTAAATCCTACTTCCTGTATTCTACTTCCAGAATTCTATTTCCTGAATGCTACTTAATGTGTTCCACTTCCTGAGTTCTATTTAATGAATCTTACGTCCAGTGTTCTCCTTTATGAGGCCTATTTTTTGAATCCTACTTCCTGTGTACTCTTCCCATATCCTATTTCCAGAAACGTACTTCCTGTGTTCTCCATCAAGACGCCTATTTCCTGAATCCTGCTTCCTGTGGTCTACCTCCAGTATTCTATTTCGTGAGTCCGAATTCCTGTGTTGTACTTCCATAATTCTACTTCTTTAATCCTACTCTCTGTGTTGTCCTTCCTGAGTTCTATTTCCTGAATCTTAATTCCTGTGTTCTACTTCCTGAGTTCTATTTCCTGAATCCTACTACCTTTTACTACCTCCGTAATTCTATTTCCCAAATCCTACTTCCTGTGTTCCAGTTCCAGAATTCTATTTCCTGAATCCTACGTCCTGTGTTCTATTTCCTAACTTCTATTTCCTGAATCCAACTTGCTGCGCTCTCCTTCATGTGGTCTATTTCCTGAATCTTACTTCGTGTTCTACTTCCTGAGTTCTATTTCCTGAATCCTACTTCCTGTCTTTTCCTTCCTGAGTTCTATTTCCTGAATCTACTTCCTTTGTTCTACTTCCGTATTTCTATTTCCTGAATCCAACTTCCTTTGTTCTCTTTTGAGTCCTATTTCCTGACTCTTACATCCTGTGTTCCACTTCCTGTGTTATATATCCTCAATCCTACTTCATGTGTTGTGCTTCCTGAGTTCGGTTTACTGAATCCTACTTCCTGTGTTCTACTTATGGAATTCTATATCCTGAATCCTACTTCCTGTGTTATACTTCTGGAATACTATTTCCTGAACCCTACTTCCTGTGTTCTCCGTCCTGAATTCTATTTCCTGAATCTTAATTCCTTTGTTCTCCTTCCTGAGTTGTATTTCGTGAATCCTACTTCCTGTATTCTACTTCCAGTATTCTATTCGCTGAATACTATTTCCTGTGTTCTCCTTCATGAGGCCTATTTCCTGAGTACTACCTCCTGTGTTATACTGCCGGGATTCTATTTCCTGAATCCTACTTCCTGTGTTGAACTTTGGGAATTGTACTTTCAGATTCCTACTCCCTGTGTTCTGCTTCCTGAGTTCTATTTCCTGAATATTAATTCCTGTCCTCTACTTCCTGAGTTGTTTCCTGAATCCAACTTCCTGTGCTCTCTTTCATGGGGCCTATTTCCCAGATCCTACATCTTGTGTTCTACTTCCTGAGTTCTATTTCCTGAATCTTACTTCGTGTTCCCCTTCCTGAGTTCTATTTCTTGAATTTTACTTCCTGTGTCGTACTTCTGGAATACTGTTTCCTGAATTCTACTTCCTGTGTCCTACTACTGGAATTCTATTTCCTGAATCCTACTTCCTCTGTTCTACTTCCTAAGTTCTATTTCCTGAATGCTACTTCCTGTGTTCTACTTCCTGAGTTCTATTTCCTGAATCCAACTTCCTGTGCTTTCTTTCATGAGGCCTATTTCCAGAATCCTACCTCCTGTGTTTTACATTCTGAGTTCTATTTCCTGTCTGCTACTTCCGGAATTCTATCCCTTGAATCCTACTTCCTGTGTTCTCTATATGAGGCCGATTTCCTGAGCAGTAATTCCTGTGTTCTACTTCTGGAATTCTATTTCCTGAATCGTGCTTCCTGTGTTCGATTTCTGGAATTCTATTTCCTGAATCCTACTCCCTGTGTCCTCCTTCCTGAGTTCTATTTCCCGAATCCTAATCTTTTATTCTACATCCTGAGTTCCATTTCCTGACTCCTAATTCCTGTGTTCCACTTCCGGAATTCTATTTCCTGAAAGCTACTCCCTGTGTACTGCTACCTGTGTGCTATTTGTGAATCTGAATTCCTGCTTTCTGCATCCTATGTTCTATTCCTGAATACTACTTCCTGTGTTCTCCGTCGTGAGTTTTATTTCCTGAATCCAACTTCCTGTGCTTTCTTTCATGAGGCCTATTTGCAGAATACTACATCCTGCGTTGTGCTTCCTGAGTTCTATTTCCTGAATCCTACTTCCAGTGTTCTCCTTCCTCAGTTCTATTTCCTGAATCCTACTTCCTGTGTTCTACTGCTGGAATTCTATTTCCTGAATCCTACTTCCTTCGTTCTACTTGAGGAATTCTATATCCTGAATCCTAGCTCCTGTATTCTGCTTCATGAGGCCTATTTCCTGAATATTGCTTCCTGTGTTCTACTTCCACAATTCTATTCCCTGAATCCTACTTCCTGTGTTCCCCTTCTTGAGGCCTATTTCCTGAATGCTTTTTCATGTGTTCTACTTCCTGAGTTCGATTTCCTGAATCCTATTTCCTGTGTTCTATTTCCTGAATTCTATGCCTTGAATCCTACTTCCTGTGTTCTCCTTTATGAGGCTGATTTCCTGAATACTACTTCATGTGTTCTACCTCTGGAATTCTATTTTCTGAATCTTGCTTCCTGTATTTCACTTCTGGTATTCTATTTCCTGTATCCTACTCCCTGTGTTCTGCTTCCTGAGTTCTCTTTCTGAATCTGAATCCTGTGTTCTACTTCCTAAGTTCTACTTCCTGAATCCTACTTCCTGTGTCCTACTCCCTGAGTTATCCTTCCTGAATTTTATTCTTGTGTTCTACTTCCTCAGATCTATTTGCTGAATCCTACTTCCTGTGTTCTACTTCCGGAATTCTATTTCCTAAATTCTACTTCCTGTGTTCTGCTTTCAGAATTCTATTTCCTGAATCCTACTTCCTGTGTTCTATTTCCTGAGTTGTGTTTCCTGCATCCAACTTGCTGTGCTCTCCTTCATGAGGACTATTTCGTGAATCCTACTTCCTGTGTTCTACTTCCTGAGTTCTATTTCCTGAATCCAACTTCCTGTGCTTTCTTTCATGAGGCCTATTTGCAGAATACTACATCCTGCATTGTACTTCCTCAGTTCTATTTCATGAATCCTACTGCCAGTGTTCTCCTTCCTCAGTTCTATTTCCTGAATCCCCATTCCTGTGTTCTACTGCTGGAATTCTATTTCCTGAATCCTACTTCCTTTGTTCTACTTGAGGAATTCTATATCCTGAATCCTAGCTCTTGTATTCTTCTTCATGAGGCCTATTTCCTGAATGTTGCTTCCTGTGTTCTACTTCCATAATTCTATTCCTTGAATCCTACTTCCTGTGTTCTCCTTCTTGAGGCCTATTTCCTGAATGCTTTTTCGTCTGTTCTACTTCCTGAGTTCGATTTCCTGAATCCAACTTCCTGTGCTCTCTTTCATGGGGCCTATTTCATGAATCTGACATCCTGTGTTCTACTTCCTGAGTTCGATTACCTGAATCCTATTTCCTGTGTTCTATTTCCTGAATTCTATTCCTTGAATCCTACTTCCTGTGTTCTCCTTTATGAGGCCAATTTCCTGAATACTACTTCATGTGTTTTACCTCCGGAATTCTGTTTTCTGAATCTTGCTTCCTGTGTTCCACTTCTGGAATTCTATTTCCTGTATCCTACTAGCTGTGTTCTGCTTCCTGAGTTCTCTTTCTGAATCTGAATCCTGTGTTCTACTTCCTAACTTCTACTTCCTGAATCCTACTTCCTGTGTCCTACTCCATGAGTTATCCTTCCTGAATTTTATTCTTGTGTTCTACTTTCTCAGCTCTATTTGCTGAATCCTACTTCCTGTGTTCTACTCCCGGAATTCTATTTCCTAAATTCTACCTCCTGTGTTCTCCTTTCAGAATTCTATTTCCTGAATCCTACTTACTGTGTTCTATTTCCTGAGTTGTGTTTCCTGCATCCAACTTGCTGTGCTCTCCTTCATGAGGACTATTTCGTGAATCCTACTTCCTGTTTTCTAGTTCCAAAATTCTATTTCCTGAATCCTACATGCTGTGATCTATTTCCTAAGTTCTATTTCCTGAATCCAACTTGCTGCGCTCTCCTTTATGAGGTCTATTTCCTGAATCTTACTTCGTGTTCTACTTCCTGAGTTCTCTTTCCTAAATTCTACTTCCTGTGTTTTTCTTCCGGGATTCTGTTTCCTGAATCCTACTTCCTGTGTTCTTCTTCCTGAGTTCTATTTCCGGAAGTTAATTCCTGTGTTCTCCTTCCTGAGTTCTATTTCGTGAATCCGAATTCCAGTGTTATACTTCCGGAATTCTTTTTCGTGAATCCTACTTCCTGAGATCTAATTCCGGGATCCTATTTCCTGAATTTTACTTCCTATGTTGTACTTCCGGAATTGTATTTCCTGAATTCTTGTTCCTGTGTTCTACTTCTGGAATTCTTGTCCCTGAATGCTACTTCCTATTTTTTCCTTCATGAGGATTAATTCCTGAATGCTACTTCCTGTGTTCTACTTCTGGAATTCTGTTTCCTGAATCCTATTTCCTGTGTTCTACTTCCTGAGTTCTATTTCCTGAATGTTAATTCCTGTGTTCTCCTTCTTGAGTTCTATTTCGTGAATCCTAATTCCGTGTTGTACTTCTCGAATTCTTTTTCCTGAATCCGAATTCGTGTGCTCTCATACCGGAATTCCATTTCCTGAATCATACTTCCTCTGTTCTCCTTCCTGAGTGCTATTTCCTGAATCTTACTTCCTGTGTCATACTTCTGGAATTCTATTTCCTGAATCCTACTTCTTGTGTTTACTTCTTTAATTCTATTCCATGAATCCTACTTCTTGTGTTGTCCTTCATGAATACTTTCTGAATACTACTTCCTGTTTCCTGCTTCCGGAATTCTATTTCCTGAATCCTACTTCTTATATTCTCCTTCATGAGGATTTTTTCCTGTATACTACTTCCTGTGTTCTACTTCCGGAATTCTGTTCCCTGAATGCTACTTCCCTTGTTCTACCTCCAGAATTCTTTTCTGCGAATCCCACTTCCTGTGTTCTCCTTCATGAGGCCTATTTCCTAAATACTACTTCCTGTGTTCTACTTAGGCAATTCTATTTCCTGAATCCTAATTCCTGTGTTGTACTTCCGGTATTCTACTTCCTGAATCCTACTACCTGTGTTCTCCTTTCTGAGTTCGATTTCCTGAATTCAACTTCCTGTGCTCTCCTTCATGAGACCTATTTCCTGAATCTTACATCCTGTGTTCTACTTCCTGAGTTCTATTTCCTGAATTCTACTTCCTGTGTTCTATTTTCTGAGTTCTATTTCCTGAATCCAACTTCCTGATTTCTCCTTAATGAGTCCTATTTCCTGAATCCTGCTTCTTGTGTTCTACTTCCTGAGTTCTATCTCCTGAATCCTACTTCCTGTATTCTATTTCCGGAATACTATTCTGTGAATCTGAATCTTCCTTCCTTTGTTCTACTATCTGAGGCCTATTTACTGAATACTACTTCCTGTGTTCTCCTTCATCAGGCTCATTTCCTGAATCCTACATCCTATATTCTATTATCGGAATACTATTTCCTGAATCCTTCTTCCTTTGTTCTACTAGGCAATTCTATTTCCTGAATCCTAATTCCTGTGTTGTGCTTCCGGAATTCTACTTCCTGAATCCTCCTTCCTGTGTTCTACTATCTGAGGCCTATTTACTGAATCCTACTTCCTGTGTTCTCCTTCATCAGGCTCATTTCCTGAATCCTACATCCTATGTTCTATTATCGGAATACTATATCCTGAATCCTTTTTCCTGTGTTCTACTTCCTGAGTTCTATTTCCTGAATTCTACTTCCTGTGTTCTATTTTCTCAGTTCTATTTCCTGAATACAACTTCCTGATTTCTCCTTAATGAGTCCTATATCCTGAATCCTACTTCCTGTGTTCTACATATGGAATTCTATTTCCTGAATCCTACTTCCTGTATTCTATATCCAGAATAGTATTCCGTGAATCTGAATCCTCCTTCCTGTGTTCTACTATCTGAGGCCTATTTACTGAATCCTACTTCCTGTGTTCTCCTTCATCAGGCTCATTTCCTGAATCCTACATCCTATGTTCTATTATCGGAATACTATTTCCTGAATCCTTTTTCCTGTGTTCTACTTCTTGAGTTCTATTTCCTGAATTCTACTTCCTGTGTTCTCCTTCATGCGGTCTATTTCTTGAATCCCACTTCCTATGTTCTAGTTCCTGAGTCCTATTTACTGAATCCTACATCCTGTGTTCTCCTCCATGAGGCCCATTTGCTGAATCCTACATCCTGTGTTCTATTACCAGAATAGTATTTCCTGAATCCTACTTCCTGTGTTATACTTCCTGAGTTCTATTTCTTGAATCCTACTTCCTGTATCCTCTATAATGAGGCCTATTTCGTGAATCCTACTTCCTGTGTTCTACTTCCGGAATTCTATTTCCTGAAACCTACCTCCATCATGAGGCCTATTTCCTGAATACTGCTTGCTGTGTTCTACCCCCTGGATTCTATTTCCTAAATCTGCTTTACTGTGTTCTACATCATGAGGTCTATTTCCTGAATATTACTTCTTGTATTCTCCTTCCTGTGTTCTATATCCTGAATCTTACATCCTGTGTTCTTCTTCCAGAATTCTATTTCCTGAATTCTCCTTCGTGTGCTACTTCCTGAGACCTATTTCCTGAATCCTACTTCCTGTGTTCTCCTTCATGAGGCCTGTTTCCTGATTCCTACTTCCTGTGTTCTACTTCCGGAATTTCACTTCCTGAATCTTACTTTCTGCGTTTTACTTCCCGAGTTCTATTTCCCGAATTCTACTTCCTGTGTTCTATTTAGTGAATCTTAATTCCTTGGTTTTCTTTCCTGAATTCTATTTTGTGAATCCTGCTTCCTGTGTTCTACTTCTGGTATTTTATTTCCTGAATCTTACTTCATGTGTTCTACTTCTGGATTCCTATATCCTGAATTCTACTTTCTGTGTTCTACTTATGGAATTCTATTTCCTGAATGCTACTTCCTGTGTTCTCCTTCCTGAGTTGTATTTCCTAAATCTTACATCATGTGTTGTACTTCCAGAATTCTATTTCCTGAATCCTACTTCCTGTGTTCTGCTTCCGGAGTTTTATTTCCTGACTCCTACTTCCTGTGTTGTGTTTCCTGAATTCTATTTCCTGAATCGTAATTCCTGTGTTCTACTTCAGGAATTCTATTTCCTGAATTCTACTTCCTGTGTTCTACTCCATAAGATCTATTTCCTAAAACCTATTTCCTGTGTTCTACTTTTGGAATTCTATTCCCTGAACCCTACTTCCCGTGTTGTCCTTCATGAGACCTATTTCCTAAATACTACTTCCTGTGTTCTACTTCTGGAATTCTATTTCCTGAATCTTGCTACCTGTGTTATACTTCCGGAATTCTATTTCCTGAATCCTTCTCCCTGTGTTCTCTTCCTGAGTTCTATTTCTTAATCTCAATTCCTGTATTCTACTTCCTAAGATCTATTTCCTGAATTCTAATTCCTGTGTTCTACTTCCAGAATCCTTTTTCCTAAATCCTACTTCCTGTGTTCTAATTACGGAATTGTATTTCTTGAATCCTACTTCCTTTGTTGTATTTCCTGAGGTCTATTTCCTCAATCCAACTTCTTGCGCCCTCTTTCATGAGGCCTATTTCCAGTATCCTACATCCTGTGTTCTACTTCCTGAGATCTATTTACAGAATCGTACTTCCTGGGTTCTACTTCTGGAATTGTATTCCCTGAATCCTACTTCCTGTGTTCTACTTCCTGAGTTCTATTTCCTCAATCCTAATTCCTGTGTTCTCCTTCCTGAGTTTCGTTTCTTGAATCTTACTTCCTGTGTTCTCCTTTGGGAGTTCTATTTCCTAAATTTTATTTCCTGTGTTGTAATCCAGGAATTCTATTTCCTGAATCCTATTTCCTGTGTTCTACTTCCTGAGTTCTATTTCCTGAATTCTACTTCCTGTGTTCTTCTTCCAGGATTCTGATTCCTGAATGCTACTTCCTGTGTTCTTCTTCCTGAGTTCTATTTCCTGAATGTTAATTCCTGTGTTCTCCTTCCTGAGTTCTATTTTGTGAATCCGAATTCCAGTGTTGTATTTCTGGAATTCTCTTTCGTGAATGCTACTTGCTGAGATCTACTTCCGGGATCCTATTTAATGAATTTTACTTCCTATGTTGTCTTTCCGGAATTCTATTTCCTGAATCCTTGTTCCTGTGCTCTCATACCCGAATTCCATTTCCTGAATCATACTTCCTCTGTTCTCCTTCCTGAGTGCTATTTCCTGAATCTTACTTTGGGTGTCATACTTCTGGAATTCTATTCCCTGCATCCTACTTCTTGTGTTTACTTCTGGAATTCTATTCCATGAATCCTACTTCCTGTGTTGTCCTTCATGAATACTTTCGTGAGTCCTACTTCCTGTGTTCTACTTCCGGAATTCTATTTCCTGAAACCTACCTCCATCATGAGGCCTATTTCCTGAATACTGCGTGCTGTGTTCTACCAGCTGGATTCTATTTCCTAAATCTGCTTTACTGTGTTCTACATCATGAGGTCTATTTCCTGAATATTACTTCTTGTATTCTCCTTCCTGTGTTCTATATCCTGAATCCTACTTCCTGTGTTCTTCTTCCAGAATTCTATTTCCTGATTCCTCATTCGTGTGCTACTTCCTGAGAACTATTTCCTGAATCCTACTTCCTGTGTTCTCCTTCATGAGGCCTATTTCCTGATTCCTACTTCCTATGTTCCACTTCCGGAATTTCACTTCCTGAATCTTACTTCCTGCATTTTACTTCCCAAGTTCTATTTCCCAAATTCTATTTCCTGTGTTCTATTTAGTGAATCTTAATTCCTTGGTTTTCGTTCCTGAATTCTATTTTGTGAATCCTGCTTCCTGTGTTCTACTTCCGGTATTCTATTTCCTGAATCTTACTTCATGTGTTCTACTTCTGGATTCCTATATCCTGAATTCTACTTTCTGTGTTCTACTTATGGAATTCTATTTCCCGAATGCTACTTCCTGTGTTCTCCTTCCTGAGTTGTATTTCCTAAATCTTACATCATGTGTTGTACTTCCAGAATTCTATTTCCTGAATCCTACTTCCTGTGTTCTACTTCCAGAATTCTATTTGCTGAACACTATTACCTGTGTTCTCCTTCATGAGGCCTATTTACTGAATACTACTTCCTGTGTTATACTTCTGAAATTCTATTTCCCGAATCCTATTTCCTGTGTTCCACTTCGGGAATTCTACTTCCTGAATCCTACTCCGTGTGTTCTCCTACCTTAGTTCTACTTCCTGAATCTTAATTCCTGTGCTCTATTGCCTGAGTTCTATTTCCTGAATCCTACCTCATGTGTTCCCCTTCTGGAATTCTATTTTTTAAATCCTACATCCTGTGTTATACGGCCAGGACTCTATTTCCAGACTCCGACTTCCTGTGTTCTTTTTCCTGCATTCTTTTTCCTGAATCCAACTTCCTGTGCTCTCCTTCATGAGGCCTATACCTTTAATCCTACTTCGTGTGTTCTACTTCCTGAGTTCTATTTCCTGAATCCAATTCCCTGTGTTCTCTTTCTTCAGTTCTATTTCCTGAATTCTACTTCCTGTGTTCTACCTCAGTATTTCTATTTCCTGAATCCAACGTCCTGTGTTCTCCTTCATGGGTACTATTTCCTGTATCCTATTTCATGTGTTCTACTTCCTGAGTTCTATTTCCTGAATCCTACATCCTGTGTTATGCTTCCTCAGTTTTATTTCCTGAATCCTATATCCTGTGTTATACTTATGAATTCTATTTCCTGAATCCTGCTTCCTGTTTTCTTCTTCCTGAGTTCCTTTTCCTGAATCTTACATCCTTTGTTCTCCTTCCTAGTATCAATTTCCTGAATCTTATGTCCTATGATCTATTTCTGAGTTCTAATTCCTGAATACTACTTCCTGTGTTGTACTTGAGGAATTCTATTCCCTGAATCCTACTTCATGTGTTCTCCTTCCTGAGTTCTATTTCCTGAATCTTAATTCCTGTATTATACTTCCTGATTTCTATTTACTTAATCTTACTTCCTGTATTCTACTTCTGGAATTCTATTTCCTAAGTCCTACTTCCTGTATTCTACTTCCAGAATTCTATTTCCTGAATGCTACTTAATGTGTTCCACTTCCTGAGTTCTATTTCATGAATCCTATGTCCAGTGTTCTCCTTTATGAGGCCTATTTTGTGAATCCTACTTCCTGTGTACTCTTCCCGTATCCTATTTCCAGAAACGTACTTCCTGTGTTTTCCCTCATGAGGCCTATTTCTTGAATCCTGCTTCCTGTGTTCTACCTCCAGTATTCTATTACGTGAGTTCTAATTCCTGTGTTGTACTTCCATAATTCTACTTCCTTAATCCTACTCTCTGTGTTGTCCTTCCTGAGTTCTATTTCCTGAATCTTAATTCCTGTGTTCTACTTCCTGAGTTCTATTTCCTGAATCCTACTTCCTTTTTCTACCTCCGTAATTCTATTTCCCACATCTTACTTCCTTTGTTCTAGATCCAGAATTCTATTTCCTGAGTCCTACATCCTGTGATCTATTTCCTAAGTTCTATTTCCTGAATCCAACTTGCTGCGCTCTCCTTTATGAGGTCTATTTCCTGAATCTTACTTCGTGTTCTACTCTCTGAGTTCTATTTCCTGAATCCTACTTCCTGTCTTTTCCTTCCTGAGTTCTATTTCCTGAATCTACTTCCTTTGTTCTCCTTCCGTATTTGTATTTCCTGAATCCAACTTCCTTTGTCCTCCTTTTGAGTCCTATTTCCTGACTCTTACATCCTGTGTTCCACTTCCTGAGTTATATATCCTCAAACCTACTTCCTGTGTTGTGCTTCCTGAGTTCTGTTTCCTGAATCCTACTTCCTGTGTTCTACTTATGGAATTCTATATCCTGAATCCTACTTCCTGTGTTCTACTTCCGGAATACTATTTCCTGAACCCCACTTCCTGTGTTCTCCTTCCTGAATTCTATTTCCTGAATCTTAATTCCTTTGTTCTCCTTCCTGAGTTTTATTTCGTGAATCCTACTTCCTGTGTTCTACTTCCAGTATTCTTTTCGCTGAATACTATTTCCTGTGTTCTCCTTCATGAGGCCTATTTCCTGAGTACTACCTCCTGTGTTATACTGCCGGGGTTCTATTTCCTGAATCCTACTTCCTGTGTTGAACTTTGGGAATTGTACTTTCAGATTCCTACTCCCTGTGTTCTGCTTCCTGAGTTCTATTTCCTGAATATTAATTCCTGTCCTCTACTTCCTGAGTTGTTTCCTGAATCCAACTTCCTGTGCTTTCTTTCATGAGGCCTATTTCCAGAATCCTAGCTCCTGTGTTTTACATCCTGAGTTCTATTTCCTGTGTGCTACTTCCGGATTTCTATTCCTTGAATCCTACTTCCTGTGTTCTGTATATGAGGTCGATTCCTGAGTAGTAATTCCTGTGTTCTACTTCTGGAATTCTATTTCCTGAATCCTGCTTCCTGTGTTCGACTTCTGGAATTCTATTTCCTGAATCCTACTCCCTGTGTTCTCCTTCCTGAGTTCTATTTCCTGAATCTTAATCTTTTGTTCTACATCCGGAGTTACATTTCCTGACTCCTAATTCCTGTGTTCGACTTCTGGAATTCTATTTCCTGAAAGCTACTCCCTGTGTACTGCTTCCTGAGTTCTATTTCTGAATCTGAATTCCTGTTTTCTGCTTCCTATGTTCTATTCCTGAATCCTACTTCCTGTGTTCAACTTCCTGAGTTCTATTTCCTGAATCCAGCTTCCTGTGCTTTCTTTCATGAGGCCTATTTGCAGAATACTACATCCTGCATTGTACTTCCTGAGTTCTATTTCCTGAATCCTACTTCCAGTGTTCTCCTTCCTCAGTTCTATTTCCTGAATCCTACTTCCTGTGTTCTACTGCTGGAATTCTATTTCCTGAATCCTAATTCCTTTGTTCTACTTGAGGAATTCTATATCCTGAATCCTAGCTCTTGTATTCTGCTTCATGAGGCCTATTTCCTGAATATTGCTTCCTGTGTTCTACTTCCGCAATTCTATTCCCTGAATCCTACTTCCTGTGTTCCCCTTCTTGAGGCCTATTTCCTGAATGCTTTTTCATGTGTTCTACTTCCTGAGTTCGATTTTCTGAATCCAACTTCCTGTGTTCCCCTTCTTGAGGCCTATTTCTTGAATCTGACATCCTGTGTTCTACTTCCTGAGTTCTATTTCCTGAATCATATTTCCTGTGTTCTATTTCCTGAATTCTATGCCTTGAATCCTACTTCCTGTGTTCTCCTTTATGAGGCCGATTTCCTGAATACTACTTCATGTGTTCTACCTCCGGAATTCTATTTTCTGAATCTTGCTTCCTGTATTTCACTTCTGGTATTCTATTTCCTGTATCCTACTCCCTGTGTTCTGCTTCCTGAGTTCTCTTTCTGAATCTGAATCCTGTGTTCTACTTCCTAAGTTCTACTTCCTGAATCCTACTTCCTGTGTCCTACTCCCTGAGTTATCCTTCCTGAATTTTATTCTTGTGTTCTACTTCCTCAGATCTATTTGCTGAATCCTACTTCCTGTGTTCTACTTCCAGAATTCTATTTCCTAAATTCTACTTCCTGTGTTCTGCTTTCAGAATTCTATTTCCTGAATCCTACTTCCTGTGTTCTATTTCCTGAGTTGTGTTTCCTGCATCCAAATTGCTGTGCTCTCCTTCATGAGGACTATTTCGTGAATCCTACTTCCTGTGTTCTGCTTCCTGAGTTCTATTTCCTGAATCCTTCTTCCTGTGTTGTCCTTCCTGAGTTCTATTTAATGAAACTTACTTCTCGCGTTCTACTTCTGTATTTCTCTTTCCCGAATCCAACTTCCTGTCTTTTCTATCATTAGTCCTATTTCCTGAATCCTACTTCCTGTGTTCTGCTTCCGGAGTTTTATTTCCTGACTCCTACTTCCTGTGTTGTGTTTCCTGAATTCTATTTCCTGAATCGTAATTCCTGTGTTCTACTTCAGGAATTCTATTTCCTGAATTCTACTTCCTGTGTTCTACTCCATAAGATCTATTTCCTAAAACCTATTTCCTGTGTTCTACTTTCGGAATTCTATTCCCTGAACCCTACTTCCCGTGTTGTCCTTCATGAGACCTATTTCCTAAATACTACTTCCTGTGTTCTACTTCTGGAATTCTATTTCCTGAATCTTGCTACCTGTGTTATACTTCCGGAATTCTATTTCCTGAATCCTTCTCCCTGTGTTCTCTTCTTGAGTTCTATTTCTTAATCTCAATTCCTGTATTCTACTTCCTAAGATCTATTTCCTGAATTCTAATTCCTGTGTTCTACTTCCAGAATCCTTTTTCCTAAATCCTACTTCCTGTGTTCTAAATCCGGAATTGTTTTTCTTGAATCCTACTTCCTTTGTTGTACTTCCTGAGGTCTATTTCCTCAATCCAACTTCTTGCGCCCTCTTTCATGAGGCCTATTTCCAGTATCCTACATCCTGTGTTCTACTTCCTGAGATCTATTTACAGAATCCTACTTCCTGTGTTCTACTTCTGGAATTGTATTCCCTGAATCCTACTTCCTGTGTTCTAGTTCCTGAGTTCTATTTCCTCAATCCTAATTCCTGTGTTCTCCTTCCTGAGTTTCGTTTCTTGAATCTTACTTTCTGTGTTCTCCTTTGGGAGTTCTATTTCCTAAATTTTATTTCCTGTGTTGTAATCCAGGAATTCTATTTCCTGAATCCTATTTCCTGTGTTCTACTTCCTGAGTTCTATTTCCTGAATTCTACTTCCTGTGTTCTTCTTCCGGGATTCTGTTTCCTGAATCCTTCTTCCTGTGATCTTCCTCCTGAGTTCTATTTCCGGAATGTTAATTCCTGTGTTCTCCTTCCTGAGTTCTATTTCGTGAATCCAAATTCCAGTGTTATACTTCCGGAATTCTTTTTCGTGAATCCTACTTCCTGAGATCTAATTCCGGGATACTATTTTCTGAATTTACTTCCTATGTTGTACTTCTGGATTTCTATTTCCTGAATCCTTGTTCCTGTGTTCTACTTCTGGAATTCTTTTCCCTGAATGCTACTTCCTATTTTTTCCTTCATGAGGATTAATTCCTGAATAGTACTGCCTGTGTTCTACTTCTGGAATTCTGTTTCCTCAATCCTATTTCCTGTGTTCTACTTCCTGAGTTCTATTTCCTGAATGTTAATTCCTGTGTTCTCCTTCTTGAGTTCTATTTCGTGAATCCTAATTCCGTGTTGTACTTCTCGAATTCTTTTTCCTGAATCCGAATTCGTGTGCTCTCATACCGGAATTCCATTTCCTGAATCATACTTCCTCTGTTCTCCTTCCTGAGTGCTATTTCCTGAATCTTACTTCCTGTGTCATACTTCTGGAATTCTATTTCCTGAATCCTACTTCTTGTGTTTACTTCTTTAATTCTATTCCATGAATCCTACTTCCTGTTTTGTCCTTTATGAATACTTTCTGAATACTACTTCCTGTTTCCTGCTTCCAGAATTCTATTTCCTGAATCCTACTTCTTACATTCGCCTCCATGAGGATTTTTTTCCTGTATACTACTTCCTGTGTTCTACTTCCGGAATTCTGTTCCCTGAATGCTACTTCCCTTGTTCTACCTCCACAATTCTTTTCTGCGAATCCCACTTCCTGTGTTCTCCTTCATGAGGCCTATTTCCTAAATACTACTTCCTGTGTTCTACTTAGGCAATTCTATTTCCTGAATCCTAATTCCTGTGTTGTACTTCCGGAATTCTACTTCCTGAATCCTACTACCTGTGTTCTCATTTCTGAGTTCTATTTCCTGAATTCAACTTCCTGTGCTCTCCTTCATGAGACCTATTTCCTGAATCTTACTTCCTGTGTTCTTCTTCCTGAGTTCTATTTCCTGAATTCTACTTCCTGTGTTCTATTTTCTCAGTTCTTTTTCCTGAATACAACTTCCTGATTTCTCCTTAATGAGTCCTATATTCTGAATCCTACTTCCTGTGTTCTACATATGGAGTTCTATTTCCTGAATCCTACTTCCTGTGTTCTACTTCCTGAGTTCTATTTCCTGAATCCTACTTCCTGTATTCTATTTCCAGAATAGTATTCCGTGAATCTGAATCCTCCTTCCTGTGTTCTACTATCTGAGGCCTATTTACTGAATCCTACTTCCTGTGTTCTCCTTCATCAGGCTCATTTCCTGAATCCTACATCCTATGTTCTATTATCGGAATACTATTTCCTGAATCCTTTTTCCTGTGTTCTACTTCTTGAGTTCTATTTCCTGAAATCTACTTCCTGTGTTCTCCTTCATGCGGTCTATTTCTTGAATCCCACTTCCTATGTTCTAGTTCCTGAGTCCTATTTACTGAATCCTACATCCTGTGTTCTCCTCCATGAGGCCCATTTGCTGAATCCTACATCCTGTGTTCTATTACCAGAATAGTATTTCCTGAATCCTACTTCCTGTGTTATACTTCCTGAGTTCTATTTCTTGAATCCTACTTCCTGTATCCTCTATAATGAGGCCTATTTCGTGAATCCTACTTCCTGTGTTCTACTTCCCGAATTCTATTTCCTGAAACCTACCTCCATCATGAGGCCTATTTCCTGAATACTGCTTGCTATGTTCTACCACCTGGATTCTATTTCCTAAATCTGCTTTACTGTGTTCTACATCATGAGGTCTATTTCCTGAATATTACTTCTTGTATTCTCCTTCCTGTGTTCTATATCCTGAATCTTACATCCTGTGTTCTTCTTCCAGAATTCTATTTCCTGAATCCTCCTTCGTGTGCTACTTCCTGAGACCTATTTCCTGAATCGTACTTCCTGTGTTCTCCTTCATGAGGCCTATTTTCTGATTCCTACTTCCTGTGTTCTACTTCCGGAATTTCACTTCCTGAATCTTACTTCCTGCGTTTTACTTCCCGAGTTCTATTTCCCGAATTCTACTTCCTGTGTTCTATTTAGTGAATCTTAATTCCTTGGTTTTCCTTCCTGAATTCTATTTTGTGAATCCTGCTTCCTGTGTTCTACTTCCGGTATTCTATTTCCTGAATCTTACTTCATGTGTTCTACTTCTGGATTCCTATATACTGAATTGTACTTTCTGTGTTCTACTTATGGAATTCTATTTCATGAATGCTACTTTCTGTGTTCTCCTTCCTCAGTTGTATATCCTAAATCTTACATCATGTATTGTACTTGCAGAATTCTATTTCCTGAATCCTACTTCCTGTGTTCTACTTCCAGAATTCTATTTGCTGAACACTATTACCTGTGTTCTCCTTCATGAGGCCTATTTACTGAATACTACTTCCTGTGTTATACTTCTGGAATTCTATTTCCCGAATCCTATTTCCTGTGTTCCACTTCGGGAATTCTACTTCCTGTATCGTACTCCGTGTGTTCTCCTACCTTAGTTCTACTTCCTGAATCTTAATTCCTGTGCTCTATTGCCTGAGTTCTATTTCCTGAATCCTACCTCATGTGTTCCCCTTCTGGAATTCTATTTTTTAAATCCTACATCCTGTGTTATACGGCCAGGACTCTATTTCCAGTCTCCGACTCCCTGTGTTCTTTTTCCTGCATTCTTTTTCCTGAATCCAACTTCCTGTGCTCTCCTTCATTGGGCCTATACCTTTAATCCTACTTCGTGTGTTCTACTTCCTGAGTTCTATTTCCTGAATCCAATTTCCTGTGTTCTCTTTCTTCAGTTCTATTTCCTGAATTCTACTTCCTGTGTTCTACCTCAGTATTTCTATTTCCTGAATCCAACGTCCTGTGTTCTCCTTCATGGGTCCTATTTCCTGTATCCTATTTCATGTGTTCTACTTCCTGAGTTCTATTTCCTGAATCCTACATCCTGTGTTATGCTTCCTCAGTTTTATTTCCTGAATCCTATATCCTGTGTTATACTTATGAATTCTATTTCCTGAATCCTGCTTCCTGTTTTCTTCTTCCTGAGTTCCTTTTCCTGAATCTTACATCCTTTGTTCTCCTTCCTAGTATCAATTTCCAGAATCTTATGACCTATGATCTATTTCTGAGTTCTATTTCCTGAATCCTACTTCCTGTGTTGTACTTCTGGAATTCTATTCTCTGAATCCTACTTCCTGTGTTCTCCTTTCTGAGTTCTATTTCCTGAATCTTAATTCCTGTGTTATACTTCCTGATTTCTATTTCCTTAATCTTACTTCCTGTATTCTACTTCTGGAATTCTATTTCCTAAATCCTACTTCCTGTATTCTACTTCCAGAATTCTATTTCCTGAATGCTACTTAATGTCTTCGACTTCCTGAGTTCTATTTAATGAATCCTAGGTCCAGTGTTCTCCTTTATGAGGCCTATTTTGTGAATCCTACTTGCTGTGTACTCTTCCGTATCCTATTTCCTGTAACGTACTTCCTGTGTTTTCCATCATGAGGCCTATTTCCTGAATACTGCTTCCTGTGTTCTACCTCCAGTATTCTATTTCGTGAGTCCTAATTCCTGTGTTGTACTTCCATAATTCTACTTCCTTAATCCTACTCTCTGTGTTGTCCTTCCTGAGTTCTATTTCCTGAATCTTAATTCGTGTGTTCTACTTCCTGAGTTCTATTTCCTGAATCCTACTTCTTTTTTCTACCCTCGTAATTCTATTTCCCACATCCTACTTCCTTTGTTCTAGTTCCAGAATTCTATTTCCTGAGTCCTACATCCTGAGATCTATTTCCTAAGTTGTATTTCCTGAATCCAACTTGCTGCGCTCTCCTTTATGAGGTCTATTTCCTGAATCTTACTTCGTGTTCTACTTCCTGAGTTCTATTTCCTGAATCCTACTTTCTGTCTTTTCCTTCCTGAGTTCTATTTCCTGAATCTACTTCCTTTGTTCTCCTTCCGTATTTCTATTTCCTGAATCCAACTTCCTTTTTCCTCCTTTTGAGTCCAAATTTCCTGACTCTTACATCCTGTGTTCCACTTCCAGAGTTATATATCCTCAAACCTACTTCCTGTGTTGTGCTTCCTGAGTTCTGTTTCCTGAATCCTACTTCCTGTGTTCTACTTATGGAATTCTATATCCTGAATCCTACTTCCTGTGTTCTACTTCCGGAATACTATTTCCTGAACCCCACTTCCTGTGTTCTCCTTCCTGAATTCTATTTCCTGAATCTTAATTCCTGTGTTCTCCTTCCTGAGTTGTATTTCGTGAATCCTACTTCCTGTGTTCTACTTCCAGTATTCTATTTGCTGAATACTATTCCTGTGTTCTCCTTCATGAGGCCTATTTCCTGAGTACTACCTCCTGTGTTATACTGCCGGGATTCTATTTCCTGAATCCTACTTCCTGTGTTGAACTTTGGGAATTGTACTTTCAGATTCCTACTCCCTGTGTTCTGCTTCCTGGGTTCTATTTCCTGAATATTAATTCCTGTCCTCTACTTCCTGAGTTGTTTCCTGAATCCAGCGTCCTGTGCTCTCTTTCATGGGGCCTATTTCCCATATCCTGCATCTTGTGTTCTACTTCCTGAGTTCTATTCCCTCAATCTTAATTCGTGTTCCCCTTCCTGAGTTCTTTCTTGAACTTTACTCCCTGTGTCGTTCTTCCGGAATACTGTTTCCTGAATTCTACTTCCTGTGTCCTACTTCTGGAATTCTATTTCCTGAATCCTACTTCCTCTGGTCTACTTCCTAAGTTCTATTTCCTGAATGCTACTTCCTGTGTTCGACTTCCTGAGTTCTATTTCCTGATTCGAACTTCCTGTGCTTTATTTCATGAGGCCTATTTCCAGAATCCTAGCTCCGGTGTTTTGCATTCTGAGTTCTATTTCCTGTCTGCTACTTCCGGAATTCTATTCCTTGAATCCTACTTCCTGTGTTCTGTATATGAGGCCGAATTCCTGAGTAGTAATTCCTGTGTTCTACTTCTGGAATTCTATTTCCTGAATCCTGCTTCCTGTGTTCGACTTCAGGAATTCTATTTCCTAAATTCTACTTCCTGTGTTCTCCTTTCAGAATTCTGTTTCCTGAATCCTACTTCCTGTGTTCTATATCCTGAGTTGTCTTTCCTGCATCCAACTTGCTGTGCTCTCCTTCATGAGGACTATTTCGTGAATCCTACTTCCTGTGTTCTGCTTCCTGAGTTCTATTTCCTGAATCCTTCTTCCTGTGTTGTCCTTCCTGAGTTCTATTTAATGAAACTTACTTCTCGCGTTCAACTTCTGTATTTCTCTTTCCCGAATCCAACTTCCTGTCTTTTCTATCATTAGTCCTATTTCCTGAATCCTACTTCCTGTGTTCTGCTTCCGGAGTTTTATTTCCTGACTCCTACTTCCTGTGTTGTGTTTCCTGACTTCTATTACCTGAATCGTAATTCCTGTGTTCTACTTCAGGAATTCTATTTCCTGAATTCTACTTCCTGTGTTCTACTCCATAAGATCTATTTCCTAAAACCTATTTCCTGTGTTCTACTTTCGGAATTCTATTCCCTGAACCCTACTTCCCGTGTTGTCCTTCATGAGACCTATTTCCTAAATACTACTTCCTGTGTTCTTCTTCTGGAATTCTATTTTCTGAATCTTGCTACCTGTGTTATACTTATGGAATTCTATTTCCTGAATCCTTCTCCCTGTGTTCTCTTCCTGAGTTCTATTTCTTAATCTCAATTCCTGTATTCTACTTCCTAAGATCTATTTCCTGAATTCTAATTCCTGTGTTCTACTTCCAGAATCCTTTTTCCTAAATCCTACTTCCTGTGTTCTATTTCCGGAATTGTTTTTTGAATCCTACTTCCTTTGTTGTACTTCCTGAGGTCTATTTCCTCAATCCAACTTCTTGCGCCCTCTTTCATGAGGCCTATTTCCAGTATCCTACATACTGTGTTCTATTTCCTGAGATCTATTTACAGAATCCTACTTCATGTGTTCTACTTCTGGAATTGTATTCCCTGAATCCTACTTCCTGTGTTCTAATTCCTGAGTTCTATTTCCTCAATCCTAACTCCTGTGTTTCCTTCCTGAGTTTCGTTTCTTGAATCTTACTTCCTGTGTTCTCCTTTGGGAGTTCTATTTCCTAAATTTTATTTCCTGTGTTGTAATCCAGGAATTCTATTTCCTGAATCCTATTTCCTGTGTTCTACTTCCTGAGTTCTATTTCCTGAATTCTACTTCCTGTGTTCTTCTTCCGGGATTCTGATTCCTGAATGCTACTTCCTGTGTTCTTCTTCCTGAGTTCTATTTCCTGAATGTTAATTCCTGTGTTCTCCTTCCTGAGTTCTATTTTGTGAATCCGAATTCCAGTGTTGTTCTTCCGGAATTCTCTTTCGTGAATGCTACTTGCTGAGATCTACTTCCGGGATCCTATTTAATGAATTTTACTTCCTATGTTGTCCTTCCGGAATTCTATTTCCTGAATCCTTGTTCCTGTGCTCTCATACCGGAATTCCATTTCCTGAATCATACTTCCTCTGTTCTCCTTCCTGAGTGCTATTTCCTGAATCTTACTTCATGTGTTCTACTTCTGGATTCCTATTTCCTGAATTCTACTTCCTGTGTTATTCTTCCGGGATTCTGATTCCTGAATCCTACTTCCTGTGTTCTTCTTCCTGATTTCTATTTCCTGAATGTTAATTCCTGTGTTCTCCTTCCTGAGTTCTATTTTGTGAATCCGAATTCCAGTGTTGTACTTCCGGAATTCTCTTTCGTGAATGCTACTCGCTGAGATCTACTTCCGGGATCCTATTTAATGAATTTTACTTCCTATGTTGTCCTTCCGGAATTCTATTTCCTGAATCCTTGTTCCTGTGCTCTCATACCGGAATTCCATTTCCTGAATCATACTTCCTCTGTTCTCCTTCCTGAGTGCTATTTCCTGAATCTTACTTCATGTGTTCTACTTCTGGATTCCTATTTCCTGAATTCTACTTCCTGTGTTCTGCTTCTGGGATTCTGATTCCTGAATCCTACTTCCTGTGTTCTCTATATGAGGCCGATTTCCTGAGTAGTAATTCCTGTGTTCTACTTCTGGAATTCTATTTCCTGAATCGTGCTTCCTGTATTCGACTTCTGGAATTCTATTTCCTGAATCCTACTCCCTGTGTTCTCCTTCCTGAGTTCTATTTCCTAAATCTTAATCTTTTGTTCTACATCCTGAGTTCCATTTCCTGACTCCTAATTCCTGTTTTCCACTTCCGGAATTCTATTTCGTGAAAGCTACTCCCTGTGTACTGCTTCCTGAGTTCTATTTCTGAATCTGAATTCCTGTTTTCTGCTTCCTATGTTCTATTCCTGAATCCTACTTCCTGTGTTCTACTTCCTGAGTTCTAGTTCCTGAATCCAACTTCCTGTGCTTTCTTTCATGAGGCCTATTTGCAGAATACTACATCCTGCATTGTACTTCCTGAGTTATATTTCCTCAATCCTACTTCCTTTGTTCTACTTGAGGAATTCTATATCCTGAATCCTAGCTCCTGTATTCTGCTTCATGAGGCCTATTTCCTGAATATTGCTTCCTGTGTTCTACTTCCGCAATTCTATTCCCTGAATCCTACTTCCTGTGTTCCCCTTCTTGAGGCCTATTTCCTGAATGCTTTTTCATGTGTTCTACTTCCTGAGTTCGATTTCCTGAATCCAACTTCCTGTGTTCCCCTTCTTGAGGCCTATTTCATGAATCTGACATCCTGTGTTCTACTTCCTGAGTTCTATTTCCTGAATCATATTTCCTGTGTTCTATTTCCTGAATTCTATGCCTTGAATCCTACTTCCTGTGTTCTCCTTTATGAGGCCGATTTCATGAATACTACTTCATATGTTCTACCTCCGGAATTCTATTTTCTGAATCTTGCTTCCTGTATTTCACTTCTGGTATTCTATTTCCTGTATCCTACTCCCTGTGTTCTGCTTCCTGAGTTCTCTTTCTGAATCTGAATCCTGTGTTCTACTTCCTAAGTTCTACTTCCTGAATCCTACTTCCTGTGTCCTACTCCCTGAGTTATCCTTCCTGAATTTTATTCTTGTGTTCTACTTCCTCAGATATATTTGCTGAATCCTACTTCCTGTGTTCTACTTCCAGAATTCTATTTCCTAAATTCTACTTCCTGTGTTCTTCTTCCTGGATTCTGTTTCCTGAATCCTACTTCCTGTGTTCTATTTCCTGAGTTGTGTTTCCTGCATCCAACTTGCTGTGCTCTCCTTCATGAGGACTATTTTGTGAATCCTACTTCCTGTGTTCTGCTTCCTGAGTTCTATTTCCTGAATGTTAATTCCTGTGTTGTCCTTCCTGAGTTCTATTTAATGAAACTTACTTCTAGCATTCTACTTCTGTATTTCTCTTTCCCACATCCAACTTCCTGTCTTTTCTATCATTAGTCCTATTTCCTGAATCCTACTTCCTGTGTTCTGCTTCCGGAGTTTTATTTCCTGACTCCTACTTCCTGTGTTGTGTTTCCTGAATTCTATTTCCTGAATCGTAATTCCTGTGTTCTACTTCAGGAATTCTATTTCCTGAATTCTACTTCCTGTGTTCTACTCCATAAGATCTATTTCCTAAAACCTATTTCCTGTGTTCTACTTTCGGAATTCTATTCCCTGAACCCTACTTCCCGTGTTGTCCTTCATGAGACCTATTTCCTAAATACTACTTCCTGTGTTCTACTTCTGCAATTCTATTTCCTGAATCTTGCTACCTGTGTTATACTTCCGGAATTCTATTTCCTGAATCCTTCTTCCTGTGTTCTCTTCCTGAGTTCTATTTCTTAATCTCAATTCCTGTATTCTACTTCCTAAGATCTATTTCCTGAATTCTAATTCCTGTGTTCTACTTCCAGAATCCTTTTTCCTAAATCCTACTTCCTGTGTTCTAATTCCGGAATTGTTTTTCTTGAATCCTACTTCCTTTGTTGTACTTCCTGAGGTCTATTTCCTCAATCCAACTTCTTGCGCCCTCTTTCATGAGGCCTATTTCCAGTATCCTACATCCTGTGTTCTATTTCCTGAGATCTATTTACAGAATCGTACTTCCTGGGTTCTACTTCTGGAATTGTATTCCCTGAATCCTACTTCCTGTGTTCTAGTTCCTGAGTTCTATTTCCTCAATCCTAATTCCTGTGTTCTCCTTCCTGAGTTTCGTTTCTTGAATCTTACTTCCTGTGTTCTCCTTTGGGAGTTCTATTTCCTAAATTTTATTTCCTGTGTTGTAATCCAGGAATTCTATTTCCTGAATCCTATTTCCTGTGTTCTACTTCCTGAGTTCTATTTCCTGAATTCTACTTCCTGTGTTCTTCTTCCGGGATTCTGATTCCTGAATGCTACTTCCTGTGTTCTTCTTCCTGAGTTCTATTTCCTGAATGTTAATTCCTGTGTTCTCCTTCCTGAGTTCTATTTTGTGAATCCGAATTCCAGTGTTGTTCTTCCGGAATTCTCTTTCGTGAATGCTACTCGCTGAGATCTACTTCCGGGATCCTATTTAATGAATTTTACTTCCTATGTTGTCCTTCCGGAATTCTATTTCCTGAATCCTTGTTCCTGTGCTCTCATACCGGAATTCCATTTCCTGAATCATACTTCCTCTGTTCTCCTTCCTGAGTGCTATTTCCTGAATCTTACTTCATGTGTTCTACTTCTGGATTCCTATTTCCTGAATTCTACTTCCTGTGTTCTTCTTCTGGGATTCTGATTCCTGAATCCTGCTTCCTGTGTTCTTCTTCCTGAGTTCTATTTCCTGAATGTTAATTCCTGTGTTCTCCTTCCTGAGTTCTATTTTGTGAATCCGAATTCCAGTGTTGTACTTCCGGAATTCTCTTTCGTGAATGCTACTTGCTGAGATCTGCTTCCGGTATCCTATTTAATGAATTTTACTTCCTATGTTGTCCTTCCGGATTTCTATTTCCTGAATCCTTGTTCCTGTGCTCTCATACCGGAATTCCATTTCCTGAATCATACTTCCTCTGTTTTCCTTCCTGAGTGCTATTTCCTGAATCTTACTTTGGGTGTCATACTTCTGGAATTCTATTTCCTGAATCCTACTTCTTGTGTTTACTTCTGGAATTCTATTCCATGAATCCTACTTCCTGTGTTGTCCTTCATGAATACTTTCGTGAGTCCTACTTCCTGTGTTCTACTTCCGGAATTCTATTTCCTGAAACCTACCTCCATCATGAGGCCTATTTCCTGAATACTGCTTGCTGTGTTCTACCAGCTGGATTCTATTTCCTAAATCTGCTGTACTGTGTTCTACATCATGAGGTCTATTTCCTGAATATTACTTCTTGTATTCTCCTTCCTGTGTTCTATATCCTGAATCTTACTTCCTGTGTTCTTCTTCCAGAATTCTATTTCCTGATTCCTCATTCGTGTGCTACTTCCTGAGAACTATTTCCTGAATCCTACTTCCTGTGTTCTCCTTCATGAGGCCTATTTCCTGATTCCTACTTCCTATGTTCCACTTCCGGAATTTCACTTCCTGAATCTTACTTCCTGCATTTTACTTCCCAAGTTCTATTTCCCAAATTCTATTTCCTGTGTTCTATTTAGTGAATCTTAATTCCTTGGTTTTCGTTCCTGAATTCTATTTTGTGGATCCTGCTTCCTGTGTTCTACTTCCGGTATTCTATTTCCTGAATCTTACTTCATGTGTTCTACTTCTGGATTCCTATATCCTGAATTCTACTTTCTGTGTTCTACTTAGGGAATTCTATTTCCCGAATGCTACTTCCTGTGTTCTCCTTCCTGAGTTGTATTTCCTAAATCTTACATCATGTGTTGTACTTCCAGAATTCTATTTCCTGAATCCTACTTCCTGTGTTCTACTTCCAGAATTCTATTTGCTGAACACTATTACCTGTGTTCTCCTTCATGAGGCCTATTTACTGAATACTACTTCCTGTGTTATACTTCTGAAATTCTATTTCCCGAATCCTATTTCCTGTGTTCCACTTCGGGAATTCTACTTCCTGAATCCTACTCCGTGTGTTCTCCTACCTTAGTTCTACTTCCTGAATCTTAATTCCTGTGCTCTATTGCCTGAGTTCTATTTCCTGAATCCTACCTCATGTGTTCCCCTTCTGGAATTCTATTTTTTAAATCCTACATCCTGTGTTATACGGCCAGGACTCTATTTCCAGACTCCGACTTCCTGTGTTCTTTTTCCTGCATTCTTTTTCCTGAATCCAACTTCCTGTGCTCTCCTTCATGAGGCCTATACCTTTAATCCTACTTCGTGTGTTCTACTTCCTGAGTTCTATTTCCTGAATCCAATTCCCTGTGTTCTCTTTCTTCAGTTCTATTTCCTGAATTCTACTTCCTGTGTTCTACCTCAGTATTTCTATTTCCTGAATCCAACGTCCTGTGTTCTCCTTCATGGGTACTATTTCCTGTATCCTATTTCATGTGTTCTACTTCCTGAGTTCTATTTCCTGAATCCTACATCCTGTGTTATGCTTCCTCAGTTTTATTTCCTGAATCCTATATCCTGTGTTATACTTATGAATTCTATTTCCTGAATCCTGCTTCCTGTTTTCTTCTTCCTGAGTTCCTTTTCCTGAATCTTACATCCTTTGTTCTCCTTCCTAGTATCAATTTCCAGAATCTTATGACCTATGATCTATTTCTGAGTTCTATTTCCTGAATCCTACTTCCTGTGTTGTACTTCTGGAATTCTATTCTCTGAATCCTACTTCCTGTGTTCTCCTTCCTGAGTTCTATTTCCTGAATCTTAATTCCTGTGTTATACTTCCTGATTTCTATTTCCTTAATCTTACTTCCTGTATTCTACTTCTGGAATTCTATTTCCTAAATCCTACTTCCTGTATTCTACTTCCAGAATTCTATTTCCTGAATGCTACTTAATGTGTTCGACTTCCTGAGTTCTATTTAATGAATCCTACGTCCAGTGTTCTCCTTTATGAGGCCTATTTTGTGAATCCTACTTGCTGTGTACTCTTCCCGTATCCTATTTCCTGAAACGTACTTCCTGTGTTTTCCATCATGAGGCCTATTTCCTGAATCCTGCTTCCTGTGTTCTACCTCCAGTATTCTATTTCGTGAGTCCTAATTCCTGTGTTGTACTTCCATAATTCTACTTCCTTAATCCTACTCTCTGTGTTGTCCTTCCTGAGTTCTATTTCCTGAATCTTAATTCCTGTGTTCTACTTCCTGAGTTCTATTTCCTGAATCCTACTTCCTTTTTCTACCTCCGTAATTCTATTTCCCACATCTTACTTCCTTTGTTCTAGTTCCAGAATTCTATTTCCTGAGTCCTACATCCTGTGATCTATTTCCTAAGTTGTATTTCCTGAATCCAACTTGCTGCGCTCTCCTTTATGAGATCTATTTCCTGAATCTTACTTCGTGTTCTACTTCCTGAGTTCTACTTCCTGAGTTCTACTTCCTGAATCCTACTTCCTGTCTTTTCCTTGCTGAGTTCTATTTCCTGAATCTACTTCCTTTGTTCTTCATCCGTATTTCTATTTCCTGAATCCAACGTCCTTTGTCCTCCTTTTGAGTCCTATTTCCTGACTCTTACATCCTGTGTTCCCCTTCCTGAGTTATATATCCTCAAACCTACTTCCTGTGTTGTGCTTCCTGAGTTCTGTTTCCTGAATCCTACTTCCTGTGTTCTACTTATGGAATTCTATATCCTGAATCCTACTTCCTGTGTTCTACTTCCGGAATACTATTTCCTGAACCCCACTTCCTGTGTTCTCCTTCCTGAATTCTATTTCCTGAATCTTAATTCCTTTGTTCTCCTTCCTGAGTTGTATTTCGTGAATCCTACATCCTGTGTTCTACTTCCAGTATTCTTTTCGCTGAATACTATTTCCTGTGTTCTCCTTCATGAGGCCTATTTCCTGAGTACTACCTCCTGTGTTATACTGCCGGGATTCTATTTCCTGAATCCTACTTCCTGTGTTGAACTTTGGGAATTGTACTTTCAGATTCCTACTCCCTGTGTTCTGCTTCCTGAGTTCTATTTCCTGAATATTAATTCCTGTCCTCTACTTCCTGAGTTGTTTCCTGAATCCAACTTCCTGTGCTCTCTTTCATGGGGCCTATTTCCCAGATCCTACATCTTGTGTTCTACTTCCTGAGTTCTATTTCCTGAATCTTAATTCGTGTTCCCCTTCCTGAGTTCTTTCTTGAACTTTACTTCCTGTGTCATTCTTCCGGAATACTGTTTCCTGAATTCTACCTCCTGTGTCCTACTTCTGGAATTCTATTTCCTGAATCCTACTTCCTCTGGTCTACTTCCTAAGTTCTATTTCCTTAATGCTACTTCCTGTGTTCTACTTCCTGAGTTCTATTTCCTGAATCCAACTTCCTGTGCTTTCTTTCATGAGGCCTATTTCCAGAATCCTAGCTCCTGTGTTTTACATCCTGAGTTCTATTTCCTGTGTGCTACTTCCGGATTTCTATTCCTTGAATCCTACTTCCTGTGTTCTCTATATGAGGCCGATTCCTGAGTAGTAATTCCTGTGTTCTACTTCTGGAATTCTATTTCCTGAATCCTGCTTCCTGTGTTCGACTTCTGGAATTCTATTTCCTGAATCCTACTCCCTGTGTTCTCCTTCCTGAGTTCTATTTCCTGAATCTTAATCTTTTGTTCTACATCCGGAGTTACATTTCCTGACTCCTAATTCCTGTGTTCGACTTCTGGAATTCTATTTCCTGAAAGCTACTCCCTGTGTACTGCTTCCTGAGTTCTATTTCTGAATCTGAATTCCTGTTTTCTGCTTCCTATGTTCTATTCCTGAATCCTACTTCCTGTGTTCAACTTCCTGAGTTCTATTTCCTGAATCCAACTTCCTGTACTTTCTTTCATGAGGCCTATTTGCAGAATACTACATCCTGCATTGTACTTCCTGAGTTCTATTTCCTGAATCCTACTTCCAGTGTTCTCCTTCCTCAGTTCTATTTCCTGAATCCTACTTCCTGTGTTCTACTGCTGGAATTCTATTTCCTGAATCCTAATTCCTTTGTTCTACTTGAGGAATTCTATATCCTGAATCCTAGCTCTTGTATTCTGCTTCATGAGGCCTATTTCCTGAATATTGCTTCCTGTGTTCTACTTCCGCAATTCTATTCCCTGAATCCTACTTCCTGTGTTCCCCTTCTTGAGGCCTATTTCCTGAATGCTTTTTCATGTGTTCTACTTCCTGAGTTCGATTTCCTGAATCCAACTTCCTGTGTTCCCCTTCTTGAGGCCTATTTCATGAATCTGACATCCTGTGTTCTACTTCCTGAGTTCTATTTCCTGAATCCTATTTCCTGTGTTCTATTTCCTGAATTCTATGCCTTGAATCCTACTTCCTGTGTTCTCCTTTATGAGGCCGATTTCCTGAATACTACTTCATGTGTTCTACCTCCGGAATTCTATTTTCTGAATCTTGCTTCCTGTATTTCACTTCTGGTATTCTATTTCCTGTATCCTACTCCCTGTGTTCTGCTTCCTGAGTTCTCTTTCTGAATCTGAATCCTGTGTTCTACTTCCTAAGTTCTACTTCCTGAATCCTACTTCCTGTGTCCTACTCCCTGAGTTATCCTTCCTGAATTTTATTCTTGTGTTCTACTTCCTCAGATCAATTTGCTGAATCCTACTTCCTGTGTTCTACTTCCAGAATTCTATTTCCTAAATTCTACTTCCTGTGTTCTGCTTTCAGAATTCTATTTCCTGAATCCTACTTCCTGTGTTCTATTTCCTGAGTTGTGTTTCCTGCATCCAAATTGCTGTGCTCTCCTTCATGAGGACTATTTCGTGAATCCTACTTCCTGTGTTCTGCTTCCTGAGTTCTATTTCCTGAATCCTTCTTCCTGTGTTGTCCTTCCTGAGTTCTATTTAATGAAACTTACTTCTCGCGTTCTACTTCTGTATTTCTCTTTCCCGAATCCAACTTCCTGTCTTTTCTATCATTAGTCCTATTTCCTGAATCCTACTTCCTGTGTTCTGCTTCCGGAGTTTTATTTCCTGACTCCTACTTCCTGTGTTGTGTTTCCTGAATTCTATTTCCTGAATCGTAATTCCTGTGTTCTACTTCAGGAATTCTATTTCCTGAATTATACTTCCTGTGTTCTACTCCATAAGATCTATTTCCTAAAACCTATTTCCTGTGTTCTACTTTCGGAATTCTATTCCCTGAACCCTACTTCCCGTGTTGTCCTTCATGAGACCTATTTCCTAAATACTACTTCCTGTGTTCTACTTCTGGAATTCTATTTCCTGAATCTTGCTACCTGTGTTATACTTCCGGAATTCTATTTCCTGAATCCTTCTTCCTGTGTTCTCTTCCTGAGTTCTATTTCTTAATCTCAATTCCTGTATTCTACTTCCTAAGATCTATTTCCTGAATTCTAATTCCTGTGTTCTACTTCCAGAATCCTTTTTCCTAAATCCTACTTCCTGTGTTCTAATTCCGGAATTGTTTTTCTTGAATCCTACTTCCTTTGTTGTACTTCCTGAGGTCTATTTCCTCAATCCAACTTCTTGCGCCCTCTTTCATGAGGCCTATTTCCAGTATCCTACATCCTGTGTTCTATTTCCTGAGATCTATTTACAGAATCGTACTTCCTGGGTTCTACTTCTGGAATTGTATTCCCTGAATCCTACTTCCTGTGTTCTAGTTCCTGAGTTCTATTTCCTCAATCCTAATTCCTGTGTTCTCCTTCCTGAGTTTCGTTTCTTGAATCTTACTTCCTGTGTTCTCCTTTGGGAGTTCTATTTCCTAAATTTTATTTCCTGTGTTGTAATCCAGGAATTCTATTTCCTGAATCCTATTTCCTGTGTTCTACTTCCTGAGTTCTATTTCCTGAATTCTACTTCCTGTGTTCTTCTTCCGGGATTCTGATTCCTGAATGCTACTTCCTGTGTTCTTCTTCCTGAGTTCTATTTCCTGAATGTTAATTCCTGTGTTCTCCTTCCTGAGTTCTATTTTGTGAATCCGAATTCCAGTGTTGTTCTTCCGGAATTCTCTTTCGTGAATGCTACTCGCTGAGATCTACTTCCGGGATCCTATTTAATGAATTTTACTTCCTATGTTGTCCTTCCGGAATTCTATTTCCTGAATCCTTGTTCCTGTGCTCTCATACCGGAATTCCATTTCCTGAATCATACTTCCTCTGTTCTCCTTCCTGAGTGCTATTTCCTGAATCTTACTTCATGTGTTCTACTTCTGGATTCCTATTTCCTGAATTCTACTTCCTGTGTTCTTCTTCTGGGATTCTGATTCCTGAATCCTGCTTCCTGTGTTCTTCTTCCTGAGTTCTATTTCCTGAATGTTAATTCCTGTGTTCTCCTTCCTGAGTTCTATTTTGTGAATCCGAATTCCAGTGTTGTACTTCCGGAATTCTCTTTCGTGAATGCTACTTGCTGAGATCTGCTTCCGGTATCCTATTTAATGAATTTTACTTCCTATGTTGTCCTTCCGGATTTCTATTTCCTGAATCCTTGTTCCTGTGCTCTCATACCGGAATTCCATTTCCTGAATCATACTTCCTCTGTTTTCCTTCCTGAGTGCTATTTCCTGAATCTTACTTTGGGTGTCATACTTCTGGAATTCTATTTCCTGAATCCTACTTCTTGTGTTTACTTCTGGAATTCTATTCCATGAATCCTACTTCCTGTGTTGTCCTTCATGAATACTTTCGTGAGTCCTACTTCCTGTGTTCTACTTCCGGAATTCTATTTCCTGAAACCTACCTCCATCATGAGGCCTATTTCCTGAATACTGCTTGCTGTGTTCTACCAGCTGGATTCTATTTCCTAAATCTGCTGTACTGTGTTCTACATCATGAGGTCTATTTCCTGAATATTACTTCTTGTATTCTCCTTCCTGTGTTCTATATCCTGAATCTTACTTCCTGTGTTCTTCTTCCAGAATTCTATTTCCTGATTCCTCATTCGTGTGCTACTTCCTGAGAACTATTTCCTGAATCCTACTTCCTGTGTTCTCCTTCATGAGGCCTATTTCCTGATTCCTACTTCCTATGTTCCACTTCCGGAATTTCACTTCCTGAATCTTACTTCCTGCATTTTACTTCCCAAGTTCTATTTCCCAAATTCTATTTCCTGTGTTCTATTTAGTGAATCTTAATTCCTTGGTTTTCGTTCCTGAATTCTATTTTGTGGATCCTGCTTCCTGTGTTCTACTTCCGGTATTCTATTTCCTGAATCTTACTTCATGTGTTCTACTTCTGGATTCCTATATCCTGAATTCTACTTTCTGTGTTCTACTTAGGGAATTCTATTTCCCGAATGCTACTTCCTGTGTTCTCCTTCCTGAGTTGTATTTCCTAAATCTTACATCATGTGTTGTACTTCCAGAATTCTATTTCCTGAATCCTACTTCCTGTGTTCTACTTCCAGAATTCTATTTGCTGAACACTATTACCTGTGTTCTCCTTCATGAGGCCTATTTACTGAATACTACTTCCTGTGTTATACTTCTGAAATTCTATTTCCCGAATCCTATTTCCTGTGTTCCACTTCGGGAATTCTACTTCCTGAATCCTACTCCGTGTGTTCTCCTACCTTAGTTCTACTTCCTGAATCTTAATTCCTGTGCTCTATTGCCTGAGTTCTATTTCCTGAATCCTACCTCATGTGTTCCCCTTCTGGAATTCTATTTTTTAAATCCTACATCCTGTGTTATACGGCCAGGACTCTATTTCCAGACTCCGACTTCCTGTGTTCTTTTTCCTGCATTCTTTTTCCTGAATCCAACTTCCTGTGCTCTCCTTCATGAGGCCTATACCTTTAATCCTACTTCGTGTGTTCTACTTCCTGAGTTCTATTTCCTGAATCCAATTCCCTGTGTTCTCTTTCTTCAGTTCTATTTCCTGAATTCTACTTCCTGTGTTCTACCTCAGTATTTCTATTTCCTGAATCCAACGTCCTGTGTTCTCCTTCATGGGTACTATTTCCTGTATCCTATTTCATGTGTTCTACTTCCTGAGTTCTATTTCCTGAATCCTACATCCTGTGTTATGCTTCCTCAGTTTTATTTCCTGAATCCTATATCCTGTGTTATACTTATGAATTCTATTTCCTGAATCCTGCTTCCTGTTTTCTTCTTCCTGAGTTCCTTTTCCTGAATCTTACATCCTTTGTTCTCCTTCCTAGTATCAATTTCCAGAATCTTATGACCTATGATCTATTTCTGAGTTCTATTTCCTGAATCCTACTTCCTGTGTTGTACTTCTGGAATTCTATTCTCTGAATCCTACTTCCTGTGTTCTCCTTCCTGAGTTCTATTTCCTGAATCTTAATTCCTGTGTTATACTTCCTGATTTCTATTTCCTTAATCTTACTTCCTGTATTCTACTTCTGGAATTCTATTTCCTAAATCCTACTTCCTGTATTCTACTTCCAGAATTCTATTTCCTGAATGCTACTTAATGTGTTCGACTTCCTGAGTTCTATTTAATGAATCCTACGTCCAGTGTTCTCCTTTATGAGGCCTATTTTGTGAATCCTACTTGCTGTGTACTCTTCCGGTATCCTATTTCCTGAAACGTACTTCCTGTGTTTTCCATCATGAGGCCTATTTCCTGAATCCTGCTTCCTGTGTTCTACCTCCAGTATTCTATTTCGTGAGTCCTAATTCCTGTGTTGTACTTCCATAATTCTACTTCCTTAATCCTACTCTCTGTGTTGTCCTTCCTGAGTTCTATTTCCTGAATCTTAATTCCTGTGTTCTACTTCCTGAGTTCTATTTCCTGAATCCTACTTCCTTTTTCTACCCTCGTAATTCTATTTCCCACATCCTACTTCCTTTGTTCTAGTTCCAGAATTCTATTTCCTGAGTCCTACATCCTGAGATCTTTTTCCTAAGTTCTATTTGCTGAATCCAACTTGCTGCGCTCTCCTTTATGAGGTCTATTTCCTGAATCTTACTTCGTGTTCTACTTCCTGAGTTCTATTTCCTGAATCCTACTTTCTGTCTTTTCCTTCCTGAGTTCTATTTCCTGAATCTACTTCCTTTGTTCTCCTTCCGTATTTCTATTTCCTGAATCCAACTTCCTTTGTCCTCCTTTTGAGTCCAAATTTCCTGACTCTTACATCCTGTGTTCCACTTCCAGAGTTATATATCCTCAAACCTACTTCCTGTGTTGTGCTTCCTGAGTTCTGTTTCCTGAATCCTACTTCCTGTGTTCTACTTATGGAATTCTATATCCTGAATCCTACTTCCTGTGTTCTACTTCCGGAATACTATTTCCTGAACCCCACTTCCTGTGTTCTCCTTCCTGAATTCTATTTCCTGAATCTTAATTCCTGTGTTCTCCTTCCTGAGTTGTATTTCGTGAATCCTACTTCCTGTGTTCTACTTCCAGTATTCTATTTGCTGAATACTATTCCTGTGTTCTCCTTCATGAGGCCTATTTCCTGAGTACTACCTCCTGTGTTATACTGCCGGGATTCTATCTCCTGAATCCTACTTCCTGTGTTGAACTTTGGGAATTGTACTTTCAGATTCCTACTCCCTGTGTTCTGCTTCCTGGGTTCTATTTCCTGAATATTAATTCCTGTCCTCTACTTCCTGAGTTGTTTCCTGAATCCAGCGTCCTGTGCTCTCTTTCATGGGGCCTATTTCCCATATCCTACATCTTGTGTTCTATTTCCTGAGTTCTATTCCCTCAATCTTAATTCGTGTTCCCCTTCCTGAGTTCTTTCTTGAACTTTACTCCCTGTGTCGTTCTTCCGGAATACTGTTTCCTGAATTCTACTTCCTGTGTCCTACTTCTGGAATTCTATTTCCTGAATCCTACTTCCTCTGGTCTACTTCCTAAGTTCTATTTCCTGAATGCTACTTCCTGTGTTCGACTTCCTGAGTTCTATTTCATGATTCGAACTTCCTGTGCTTTATTTCATGAGGCCTATTTCCAGAATCCTAGCTCCGGTGTTTTGCATTCTGAGTTCTATTTCCTGTCTGCTACTTCCGGAATTCTATTCCTTGAATCCTACTTCCTGTGTTCTCTATATGAGGCCGAATTCCTGAGTAGTAATTCCTGTGTTCTACTTCTGGAATTCTATTTCCTGAATCCTGCTTCCTGTGTTTGACTTCAGGAATTCTATTTCCTAAATTCTACTTCCTGTGTTCTCCTTTCAGAATTCTGTTTCCTGAATCCTACTTCCTGTGTTCTATATCCTGAGTTGTCTTTCCTGCATCCAACTTGCTGTGCTCTCCTTCATGAGGACTATTTCGTGAATCCTACTTCCTGTGTTCTGCTTCCTGAGTTCTATTTCCTGAATCCTTCTTCCTGTGTTGTCCTTCCTGAGTTCTATTTAATGAAACTTACTTCTCGCGTTCAACTTCTGTATTTCTCTTTCCCGAATCCAACTTCCTGTCTTTTCTATCATTAGTCCTATTTCCTGAATCCAACTTCCTGTGCTCTCTTTCATGGGGCCTATTTCATGAATCTGACATCCTGTGTTCTACTTCCTGAGTTCTATTTCTTGAATCCTACTTCCTGTATCCTCTATAATGAGGCCTATTTCGTGAATCCTACTTCCTGTGTTCTACTTCCAGAATTCTATTTCCTGAAACCTACCTCCATCATGAGGCCTATTTCCTGAATACTACTTGCTATGTTCTACCACCTGGATTCTATTTCCTAAATCTGCTTTACTGTGTTCTACATCATGAGGTCTGTTTCCTCAATATTACTTCTTGTATGCTCCTTCTTGTGTTCTATATCCTGAATCCTACTTCCTGTGTTCTTCTTCCAGAATTCTATCTCTTGAATCCTCATTCGTGTGCTACTTCCTGAGACCTATTTCCTGAATCCTACTTCCTGTGTTCTCCTTCATGAGGCCTATTTCCTGATTCCTACTTCCTGTGTTCTACTTCTGGAATTTGACTTCCTGAATCTTACTTCCTGTGTTTTACGTCCCGAGTTCTATTTCCCGAATTCTACTTCCTGTGTTCTATTTAGTGAATCTTAATTCCTTGGTTTTCCTTCCTGAATTCTATTTTGTGAATCCTGCTTCCTCTGTTCTACTTGCGGTATTCTATTTCCTGAATCTTACTTCATGTGTTCTACTTCTGGATTCCTATATCCTGAATTCTACTTTCTGTGTTCCACTTATGGAATTCTATTTCCTGAATGCTACTTCCTGTGTTCTCCTTCCTGAGTTATATTTCCTAAATCTTACATCATGTGTTGTACTTCCAGAATTCTATTTCCTGAATCCTACTTCCTGTATTCTACTTCCAAAATTCTATTTGCTGAACACTATTACCTGTGTTCTCCTTCATGAGGCCTATTTACTGAATACTACTTCCTGTGTTATACTTCTGGAATTCTATTTCCCGAATCCTATTTCCTGTGTTCCACTTCGGGAATTCTACTTCTTGAATCCTACTCCGTGTGTTCTCCTTCCTTAGTTCTACTTCCTGAATCTTAATTCCTGTGCTCTATTGCCTGAGTTCTATTTCCTGAATCCTACCTCATGTGTTCCCCTTCTGGAATTCTATTTTTTAAATCCTACATCCTGTGTTATACGGCCAGGACTCTATTTCCAGACTCCGACTTCCTGTGTTCGTTTACCTGCATTCATTTTCCTGAATCCAACTTCCTGTGCTCTCCTTCATGAGGCCTATACCTTTAATCCTACTTCGTGTGTTCTACTTCCTGAGTTCTATTTCCTGAATCCAATTTCCTGTGTTCTCTTTCTTCAGTTCAATTTCCTGAATTCTACTTCCTGTGTTCTACCTCAGTATTTCTATTTCCTGAATCCAACATCCTGTGTTCTCCTTCATGGGTCCTATTTCCTGTATCCTATTTCATGTGTTCTACTTCCTGAGTTCTATTTCCTGAATCCTACATCCTGTGTTATGCTTCCTCAGTTTTATTTCCTGAATCCTATATCCTGTGTTATACTTATGGAATTCTATTTCCTGCATCCTGCTTCCTGTTTTCTTCTTCCTGAGTTCCTTTTCCTGAATCTTACATCCTTTGTTCTCCTTCCTAGTATCAATTTCCTGAATCTTATGTCCTATGATCTATTTCTGAGTTCTAATTCCTGAATCCTACTTCCTGTCTTTTCCTTGCTGAGTTCTATTTCCTGAATCTACTTCCTTTGTTCTTCATCCGTATTTCTATTTCCTGAATCCAACGTCCTTTGTCCTCCTTTTGAGTCCTATTTCCTGACTCTTATATCCTGTGTTCCCCTTCCTGAGTTATATATCCTCAAACCTGCTTCCTGTGTTGTGCTTCCTGAGTTCTGTTTCCTGAATCCTACTTCCTGTGTTCTACTTATGGAATTCTATATCCTGAATCCTACTTCCTGTGTTCCGGAATACTATTTCCTGAACCCTACTTCCTGTGTTCTCCTTCCTGAATTCTATTTCCTGAATCTTAATTCCTGTGTCCTCCTTCCTGAGTTGTATTTCGTGAATCCTACTTCCTGTGTTCTACTTCCAGTATTCTATTCGCTGAATACTATTTCCTGTGTTCTCCTTCATGAGGCCTATTTCCTGAGTACTACCTCCTGTGTTATACTGCCGGGGTTCTATTTCCTGAATCCTACTTTCTGTGTTGAACTTTGGGAATTGTACTTTCAGATTCCTACTCCCTGTGTTCTGCTTCCTGAGTTCTATTTCCTGAATATTAATTCCTGTCCTCTACTTCCTGAGTTGTTTCCTGAATCCAACTTCCTGTGCTCCCTTTCATGGGGCCTATTTCCCAGATCCTACATCTTGTGTTCTACTTCCTGAGTTCTATTTCCTGAATCTTAATTCGTGTTCCCCTTCCTGAGTTCTTTCTTGAACTTTACTTCCTGTGTCGTTCTTCTGGAATACTGTTTCCTGAATTCTACTTCCTGTGTCCTACTTCTGGAATTCTATTTCGTGAATCCTACTTCCTCTGTTCTACTTCCTAAGTTCTATTTCCTGAATGCTACTTCCTGTGTTCTACTTCCTGAGTTCTATTTCCTGAATCCAACTTCCTGTGCTTTCTTTCATGAGGCCTATTTCCAGAATCCTAGCTCCTGTGTTTTACATCCTGAGTTCTATTTCCTGTCTGCTACTTCCGGAATTCTATTCCTTGAATCCTACTTCCTGTGTTCTCTATATGAGGCCGATTTCCTGAGTAGTAATTCCTGTGTTCTACTTCTGGAATTCTATTTCCTGAATCGTGCTTCCTGTATTCGACTTCTGGAATTCTATTTCCTGAATCCTACTCCCTGTGTTCTCCTTCCTGAGTTCTATTTCCTAAATCTTAATCTTTTGTTCTACATCCTGAGTTCCATTTCCTGACTCCTAATTCCCGTTTTCCACTTCCGGAATTCTATTTCGTGAAAGCTACTCCCTGTGTACTGCTTCCTGAGTTCTATTTCTGAATCTGAATTCCTGTTTTCTGCTTCCTATGTTCTATTCCTGAATCCTACTTCCTGTGTTCTACTTCCTGAGTTCTAGTTCCTGAATCCAACTTCCTGTGCTTTCTTTCATGAGGCCTATTTGCAGAATACTACATCCTGCATTGTACTTCCTGAGTTATATTTCCTCAATCCTACTTCCTTTGTTCTACTTGAGGAATTCTATATCCTGAATCCTAGCTCCTGTATTCTGCTTCATGAGGCCTATTTCCTGAATATTGCTTCCTGTGTTCTACTTCCGCAATTCTATTCCCTGAATCCTACTTCCTGTGTTCCCCTTCTTGAGGCCTATTTCCTGAATGCTTTTTCATGTGTTCTACTTCCTGAGTTCGATTTCCTGAATCCAACTTCCTGTGTTCCCCTTCTTGAGGCCTATTTCATGAATCTGACATCCTGTGTTCTACTTCCTGAGTTCTATTTCCTGAATCCTATTTCCTGTGTTCTATTTCCTGAATTCTATGCCTTGAATCCTACTTCCTGTGTTCTCCTTTATGAGGCCGATTTCCTGAATACTACTTCATGTGTTCTACCTCCGGAATTCTATTTTCTGAATCTTGCTTCCTGTATTTCACTTCTGGTATTCTATTTCCTGTATCCTACTCCCTGTGTTCTGCTTCCTGAGTTCTCTTTCTGAATCTGAATCCTGTGTTCTACTTCCTAAGTTCTACTTCCTGAATCCTACTTCCTGTGTCCTACTCCCTGAGTTATCCTTCCTGAATTTTATTCTTGTGTTCTACTTCCTCAGATCTATTTGCTGAATCCTACTTCCTGTGTTCTACTTCCGGAATTCTATTTCCTAAATTCTACTTCCTGTGTTCTCCTTTCAGAATTCTATTTCCTGAATCCTACTTCCTGTGTTCTATTTCCTGAGTTGTGTTTCCTGCATCCAAATTGCTGTGCTCTCCTTCATGAGGACTATTTTGTGAATCCTACTTCCTGTGTTCTGCTTCCTGAGTCCTATTTACTGAATCCTACATCCTGTGTTCTCCTCCATGAGGCCCATTTGCTGAATCCTACATCCTGTGTTCTATTACCAGAATAGTATTTCCTGAATCCTACTTCCTGTGTTATACTTCCTGAGTTCTATTTCTTGAATCCTACTTCCTGTATCCTCTATAATGAGGCCTATTTCGTGAATCCTACTTCCTGTGTTCTACTTCCGGAATTCTATTTCCTGAAACCTACCTCCATCATGAGGCCTATTTCCTGAATACTGCTTGCTGTGTTCTACCCCCTGGATTCTATTTCCTAAATCTGCTTTACTGTGTTCTACATCATGAGGTCTATTTCCTGAATATTACTTCTTGTATTCTCCTTCCTGTGTTCTATATCCTGAATCTTACATCCTGTGTTCTTCTTCCAGAATTCTATTTCCTGAATTCTCCTTCGTGTGCTACTTCCTGAGACCTATTTCCTGAATCCTACTTCCTGTGTTCTCCTTCATGAGGCCTGTTTCCTGATTCCTACTTCCTGTGTTCTACTTCCGGAATTTCACTTCCTGAATCTTACTTTCTGCGTTTTACTTCCCGAGTTCTATTTCCCGAATTCTACTTCCTGTGTTCTATTTAGTGAATCTTAATTCCTTGGTTTTCTTTCCTGAATTCTATTTTGTGAATCCTGCTTCCTGTGTTCTACTTCTGGTATTTTATTTCCTGAATCTTACTTCATGTGTTCTACTTCTGGATTCCTATATCCTGAATTCTACTTTCTGTGTTCTACTTATGGAATTCTATTTCCTGAATGCTACTTCCTGTGTTCTCCTTCCTGAGTTATATTTCCTAAATCTTACATCATGTGTTGTACTTCCAGAATTCTATTTCCTGAATCCTACTTCCTGTGTTCTGCTTCCGGAGTTTTATTTCCTGACTCCTACTTCCTGTGTTGTGTTTCCTGAATTCTATTTCCTGAATCGTAATTCCTGTGTTCTACTTCAGGAATTCTATTTCCTGAATTCTACTTCCTGTGTTCTACTCCATAAGATCTATTTCCTAAAACCTATTTCCTGTGTTCTACTTTTGGAATTCTATTCCCTGAACCCTACTTCCCGTGTTGTCCTTCATGAGACCTATTTCCTAAATACTACTTCCTGTGTTCTACTTCTGGAATTCTATTTCCTGAATCTTGCTACCTGTGTTATACTTCCGGAATTCTATTTCCTGAATCCTTCTCCCTGTGTTCTCTTCCTGAGTTCTATTTGTTAATCTCAATTCCTGTATTCTACTTCCTAAGATCTATTTCCTGAATTCTAATTCCTGTGTTCTACTTCCAGAATCCTTTTTCCTAAATCCTACTTCCTGTGTTCTAATAACGGAATTGTTTTTCTTGAATCCTACTTCCTTTGTTGTACTTCCTGAGGTCTATTTCCTCAATCCAACTTCTTGCGCCCTCTTTCATGAGGCCTATTTCCAGTATCCTACATCCTGTGTTCTACTTCCTGAGATCTATTTACAGAATCCTACTTCATGTGTTCTACTTCTGGAATTGTATTCCCTGAATCCTACTTCCTGTGTTCTAGTTCCTGAGTTCTATTTCCTCAATCCTAATTCCTGTGTTCTCTTTCTTCAGTTCTATTTCCTGAATTCTACTTCCTGTGTTCTACCTCAATATTTCTATTTCCTGAATCCAACGTCCTGTGTTCTCCTTCATGGGTCCTATTTCCTGTATCCTATTTCATGTGTTCTACTTCCTGAGTTCTATTTCCTGAATCCTACATCCTGTGTTATGCTTCCTCAGTTTTATTTCCTGAATCCTATATCCTGTGTTATACTTATGAATTCTATTTCCTGAATCCTGCTTCCTGTTTTCTTCTTCCTGAGTTCCTTTTCCTGAATCTTACATCCTTTGTTCTCCTTCCTAGTATCAATTTCCAGAATCTTATGTCCTATGATCTATTTCTGAGTTCTATTTCCTGAATCCTAGTTCCTGTGTTGTACTTCTGGAATTTTATTCTCTGAATCCTACTTCCTGTGTTCTCCTTCCTGAGTTCTATTTCCTGAATCTTAATTCCTGTGTTATACTTCTTGATTTCTATTTCCTTAATCTTACTTCCTGTATTCTACTTCTGGAATTCTATTTCCTAAATCCTACTTCCTGTATTCTACTTCCAGAATTCTATTTCCTCAATGCTACTTAATGTGTTTGACTTCCTGAGTTCTATTTAATGAATCCTAGGTCCAGTGTTCTCCTTTATGAGGCCTATTTTGTGAATCCTACTTGCTGTGTACTCTTCCCGTATCCTATTTCCTGAAACGTACTTCCTGTGTTTTCCATCATGAGGCCTATTTCCTGAATCCTGCTTCCTGTGTTCTACCTCCAGTATTCTATTTCGTGAGTCCTAATTCCTGTGTTGTACTTCCATAATTCTACTTCCTTAATCCTACTCTCTGTGTTGTCCTTCCTGAGTTCTATTTCCTGAATCTTAATTCCTGTGTTCTACTTCCTGAGTTCTATTTCCTGAATCCTACTTCCTTTTTCTACCTCCGTAATTCTATTTCCCACATCTTACTTCCTTTGTTCTAGTTCCAGAATTCTATTTCCTGAGTCCTACATCCTGTGATGTATTTCCTAAGTTCTATTTCCTGAATCCAACTTGCTGCGCTCTCCTTTATGAGGTCTATTTCCTGAATCTTACTTCGTGTTCTACTTCCTGAGTTCTACTTCCTGAATCCTACTTCCTGTCTTTTCCTTGCTGAGTTCTATTTCCTGAATCTACTTCCTTTGTTCTCCTTCTGTATTTCTATTTCCTGAATCCAACTTCCTTTGTCCTCCTTTTGAGTCCTATTTCCTGACTCTTACATCCTGTGTTCCCCTTCCTGAGTTATATATCCTCAAACCTACTTCCTGTGTTGTGCTTCCTGAGTTCTGTTTCCTGAATCCTTCTTCCTGTGTTCTACTTATGGTATTCTATATACTGAATCCTACGTCCTGTGTTCTACTTCCGGAATACTATTTCTTGAACCCTACTTCCTGTGTTCTCCTTCCTGAATTCTATTTCCTGAATCTTAATTCCTGTGTTCTCCTTCCTGAGTTGTATTTCGTGAATCCAACTTCCTGTGTTCTACTTCCAGTATTCTATTCGCTGAATACTATTTCCTGTGTTCTCCTTCATGAGGCCTATTTCCTGAGTACTACCTCCTGTGTTATACTGCCGGGATTCTATCTCCTGAATCCTACTTCCTGTGTTGAACTTTGGGAATTGTACTTTCAGATTCCTACTCCCTGTGTTCTGCTTCTTGAGTTCTATTTCCTGAATATTAATTCCTTTCCTCTACTTCCTGAGTTGTTTCCTGAATCCAACTTCCTGTGCTCTCTTTCATGGGGCCTATTTCCCAGATCCTACATCTTGTGTTCTACTTCCTGAGTTCTATTTCCTGAATCTTAATTCGTGTTCCCCTTCCTGAGTTCTTTCTTGAACTTTACTTCCTGTGTCGTTCTTCCGGAATACTGTTTCCTGAATTCTACTTCCTGTGTCCTACTTCTGGAATTCTATTTCCTGAATCCTACTTCCTCTGTTCTACTTCCTAAGTTCTATTTCCTGAATGCTACTTCCTGTGTTCTACTTCCTGAGTTCTATTTCCTGAATCCAACTTCCTGTGCTTTCTTTCATGAGGCCTATTTGCAGAATACTACATCCTGCATTGTACTTCCTGAGTTCTATTTCCTGAATCCTACTTCCAGTGTTCTCCTTCCTCAGTTCTATTTCCTGAATCCTACTTCCTGTGTTCTACTGCTGGAATTCTATTTCCTGAATCCTACTTCCTTTGTTCTACTTGAGGAATTCTATATCCTGAATCCTACCTCCTGTATTCTGCTTCATGAGGCCTATTTCCTGAATATTGCTTCCTGTGTTCTACTTCCGCAATTTTATTCCCTGAATCCTACTTCCTGTGTTCCCCTTCTTGAGGCCTATTTCCTGAATGCTTTTTCATGTGTTCTACTTCCTGAGTTCGATTTCCTTAATCCAACTTCCTGTACTCTCTTTCATGGGGCCTATTTCATGAATCTGACATCCTGTGTTCTACTTCCTGAGTTCTATTTTCTGAATCCTATTTCCTGTGTTCTATTTCCTGAATTCTATGCCTTGAATCCTACTTCCTGTGTTCTCCTTTATGAGGCCGATTTCCTGAATACTACTTCATATGTTCTACCTCCGGAATTCTATTTTCTGAATCTTGCTTCCTGTATTTCACTTCTGGTATTCTATTTCCTGTATCCTACTCCCTGTGTTCTGCTTCCTGAGTTCTCTTTCTGAATCTGAATCCTGTGTTCTACTTCCTAAGTTCTACTTCCTGAATCCTACTTCCTGTGTCCTACTCCCTGAGTTATCCTTCCTGAATTTTATTCTTGTGTTCTACTTCCTCAGATATATTTGCTGAATCCTACTTCCTGTGTTCTACTTCCGGAATTCTATTTCCTAAATTCTACTTCCTGTGTTCTTCTTCCTGGATTCTGTTTCCTGAATCCTACTTCCTGTGTTCTATTTCCTGAGTTGTGTTTCCTGCATCCAAATTGCTGTGCTCTCCTTCATGAGGACTATTTCGTGAATCCTACTTCCTGTGTTCTGCTTCCTGAGTTCTATTTCCTGAATCCTTCTTCCTGTGTTGTCCTTCCTGAGTTCTATTTAATGAAACTTACTTCTCGCGTTCTACTTCTGTATTTCTCTTTCCCGAATCCAACTTCCTGTCTTTTCTATCATTATTCCTATTTCCTGAATCCTACTTCCTGTGTTCTGCTTCCGGAGTTTTATTTCCTGACTCCTACTTCCTGTGTTGTGTTTCCTGAATTCTATTTCCTGAATCGTAATTCCTGTGTTCTACTTCAGGAATTCTATTTCCTGAATTCTACTTCCTGTGTTCTACTCCATAAGATCTATTTCCTAAAACCTATTTCCTGTGTTCTACTTTCGGAATTCTATTCCCTGAACCCTACTTCCCGTGTTGTCCTTCATGAGACCTATTTCCTAAATACTACTTCCTGCGTTCTACTTCTGGAATTCTATTTCCTGAATCTTGCTACCTGTGTTATACTTCTGCAATTCTATTTCCTGAATCTTTCTCCCTGTGTTCTCTTCCTGAGTTCTATTTGTTAATCTCAATTCCTGTATTCTACTTCCTAAGATCTATTTCCTGAATTCTAATTCCTGTGTTCTACTTCCAGAATCCTTTTTCCTAAATCCTACTTCCTGTGTTCTAATTCCGGAATTGTTTTTCTTGAATCCTACTTCCTTTGTTGTACTTCCTGAGGTCTATTTCCTCAATCCAACTTCTTGCGCCCTCTTTCATGAGGCCTATTTCCAGTATCCTACATCCTGTGTTCTACTTCCTGAGATCTATTTACAGAATCCTACTTCATGTGTTCTACTTCTGGAATTGTATTCCCTGAATCCTACTTCCTGTGTTCTAGTTCCTGAGTTCTATTTCCTCAATCCTAATTCCTGTGTTCTCCTTCCTGAGTTTCGTTTCTTGAATCTTACTTCCTGTGTTCTCCTTTGGGAGTTCTATTTCCTAAATTTTATTTCCTGTGTTGTAATCCAGGAATTCTATTTCCTGAATCCTATTTCCTGTGTTCTACTTCCTGAGTTCTATTTCCTGAATTCTACTTCCTGTGTTCTTCTTCCGGGATTCTGATTCCTGAATGCTACTTCCTGTGTTCTTCTTCCTGAGTTCTATTTCCTGAATGTTAATTCCTGTGTTCTCCTTCCTGAGTTCTATTTTGTGAATCCGAATTCCAGTGTTGTACTTCCGGAATTCTCTTTCGTGAATGCTACTTGCTGAGATCTACTTCCGGGATCCTATTTAATGAATTTTACTTCCTATGTTGTCCTTCCGGAATTCTATTTCCTGAATCCTTGTTCCTGTGCTCTCATACCGGAATTCCATTTCCTGAATCATACTTCCTCTGTTCTCCTTCCTGAGTGCTATTTCCTGAATCTTACTTCAGGTGTCATAATTCTGGAATTCTATTTCCTGAATCCTACTTCTTGTGTTTACTTCTGGAATTCTATTCCATGAATCCTACTTCCTGTGTTTTCCTTCATGAATACTTTCGTGAATCCTACTTCCTGTGTTCTACTTCCGGAATTCTATTTTCTGAAACCTACCTCCATCATGAGGCCTATTTCATGAATACTGCTTGCTGTGTTCTACCAGCTGGATTCTATTTCCTAAATCTGCTTTACTGTGTTCTACATCATGAGTTCTATTTCCTGAATATTACTTCTTGTATTCTCCTTCCTGTGTTCTATATCCTGAATCCTACTTCCTGTGTTCTTCTTCCAGAATTCTATTTCCTGAATTCTCATTCGTGTGCTACTTCCTGAGAACTATTTCCTGAATCCTACTTCCTGTGTTCTCCTTCATGAGGCCTCTTTCCTGATTCCTACTTCCTATGTTCTACTTCCGGAATTTCACTTCCTGAATCTTACTTCCTGCGTTTTACTTCCCGAGTTCTATTTCCCGAATTCTACTTCCTGTGTTCTATTTAGTGAATGTTAATTCCTTGGTTTTCCTTCCTGAATTCTATTTTGTGAATCCTGCTTCCTGTGCTCTACTTCCGGTATTCTATTTCCTGAATCTTACTTCATGTGTTCTACTTCTGGATTCCTAAATCCTGAATTCTACTTTCTGTGTTCTACTTATGGAATTCTATTTCCCGAATGCTACTTCCTGTGTTCTCCTTCCTGAGTTGTATTTCCTAAATCTTACATCATGTGTTGTACTTCCAGAATTCTATTTCCTGAATCCTACTTCCTGTGTTCTACTTCCAGAATTCTATTTGCTGAACACTATTACCTGTGTTCTCCTTCATGAGGCCTATTTACTGAATACTACTTCCTGTGTTATACTTCTGGAATTCTATTTCCCGAATCCTATTTCCTGTGTTCCACTTCGGGAATTCTACTTCCTGAATCCTACTCCGTGTGTTCTCCTTCCTTAGTTCTACTTCCTGAATCTTAATTCCTGTGCTCTATTGCCTGAGTTCTATTTCCTGAATCCTACCTCATGTGTTCCCCTTCTGGAATTCTATTTTTTAAATCCTACATCGTGTGTTATACGGCCAGGACTCTATTTCCAGACTCCGACTTCCTGTGTTCTTTTTCCTGCATTCTTTTTCCTGAATCCAACTTCCTGTGCTCTCCTTCATGAGGCCTATACCTTTAATCCTACTTCGTGTGTTCTACTTCCTGAGTTCTATTTCCTGAATCCAATTTCCTGTGTTCTCTTTATTCAGTTCTATTTCCTGAATTCTACTTCCTGTGTTCTACCTCAGTATTTCTATTTCCTGAATCCAACGTCCTGTGTTCTCCTTCATGGGTCCTATTTCCTGTATCCTATTTCATGTGTTCTACTTCCTGAGTTCTATTTTCTGAATCCTACATCCTGTGTTATGCTTCCTCAGTTTTATTTCCTGAATCCTATATCCTGTGTTATACTTATGAATTCTATTTCCTGAATCCTGCTTCCTGTTTTCTTCTTCCTGAGTTCCTTTTCCTGAATCTTACATCCTTTGTTCTCCTTCCTAGTATCAATTTCCAGAATCTTATGTCCTATGATCTATTTCTGAGTTCTATTTCCTGAATCCTACTTCCTGTGTTGTACTTCTGGAATTCTATTCTCTGAATCCTACTTCCTGTGTTCTCCTTCCTGAGTTCTATTTCCTGAATCTTAATTCCTGTGTTATACTTCCTGATTTCTATTTCCTTAATCTTACTTCCTGTATTCTACTTCTGGAATTCTATTTCCGAAATCCTACTTCCTGTATTCTACTTCCAGAATTCTATTTCCTGAATGCTACTTAATGTGTTCGACTTCCTGAGTTCTATTTAATGAATCCTACGTCCAGTGTTCTCCTTTATGAGGCCGATTTTGTGAATCCTACTTGCTGTGTACTCTTCCCGTATCCTATTTCCTGAAACGTACTTCCTGTGTTTTCCATCATGAGGCCTATTTCCTGAATCTTGCTTCCTGTGTTCTACCTCCAGTATTCTATTTCATGAGTCCTAATTCCTGTGTTGTACTTCCATAATTCTACTTCCTTAATCCTACTCTCTGTGTTGTCCTTCCTGAGTTCTATTTCCTGAATCTTAATTCCTGTGTTCTACTTCCTGAGTTCTATTTCCTGAATCCTACTTCCTTTTTCTACCTCCGTAATTCTATTTCCCACATCTTACTTCCTTTGTTCTAGTTCCAGAATTCTATTTCCTGAGTCCTACATCCTGTGATCTATTTCCCAGGTTCTATTTCCTGAATCCAACTTGCTGCGCTCTCCTTTATGAGGTCTATTTCCTGAATCTTACTTTGTGTTCTACTTCCTGAGTTCTACTTCCTGAATCCTACTTCCTGTCTTTTCCTTCCTGAGTTCTATTTCCTGAATCTACTTCCTTTGTTCTCTTTCCGTATTTCTATTTCCTGAATCCAACTTCCATTGTCCTCCTTTTGAGTCCTATTTCCTGACTCGTACATCTTATGTTCCACTTCCTGAGTTATATATCCTCAAACCTACTTCCTGTGTTGTGCTTCCTGAGTTCTGTTTCCTGAATCCTACTTCCTGTGTTCTACTTATGGAATTCTATATCCTGAATGCTACTTCCTGTGTTCTACTTCCGGAATACTATTTCCTGAACCCTAATTCCTGTGTCCTCCTTCCTGAATTCTATTTCGTGAATCTTAATTCCTGTGTTCTCCTTCCTGAGTTGTATTTCGTGAATCCAACTTCTTGTGTTCTACTTCCAGTATTCTATTCGCTGAATACTATTTCCTGTGCTCTCCTTCATGAGGCCTATTTCCTGAGTACTACCTCCTGTGTTATACTGCCGGGATTCTATCTCCTGAATCCTACTTCCTGTGTTGAACTTTGGGATTGTACTTTCAGACTCCTACTCCCTGTGTTCTGCTTCCTGAGTTCTATTTCCTGAATATTAACTCCTGTCCTCTACTTCCTGAGTTGTTTCCTGAATCCAAATTCCTGTGCTCTCTTTCATGGGGCCTATTTCCCAGATCCTACATCTTGTGTTCTACTTCCTGAGTTCTATTTCCTGAATCTTAATTCGTGTTCCCCTTCCTGAGTTCTTTCTTGAACTTTACTTCCTGTGGCGTTCTTCCGGAATACTGTTTCCTGAATTCTACTTCCTGTGTCCTACTTCTGGAATTCTATTTCCTGAATCCTACTTCCTCTGTTCTACTTCCTAAGTTCTATTTCCGGAATGCTACTTCCTGTGTTCTACTTCCTGAGTTCTATTTCCTTAATCCAACTTCCTGTGCTTTCTTTCATGAGGACTATTTCCAGAATCCTAGCTCCTGTGTTTTACATCCTGAGTTCTATTTCCTGTCTGCTACTTCCGGAATTCTATTCCTTGAATCCTACTTCCTGTGTTCTCCATATGAGGCCGATTTCCTGAGTAGTAATTCCTGTGTTCTACTTCTGGAATTCTATTTCCTGAATCGTGCTTCCTGTGTTCGACTTCTGGAATTCTATTTCCTGAATCCTACTCCCTGTGTTCTCCTTCCTGAGTTCTATTTCCTAAATCTTAATCTTTTGTTCTACATCCTGAGTTCCATTTCCTGACTCCTAATTCCTGTGTTCCACTTCCGGAATTCTATTTCGTGAAAGCTACTCCCTGTGTACTGCTTCCTGAGTTCTATTTCTGAATCTGAATTCCTGTTTTCTGCTTCCTATGTTCTATTCCTGAATCTACTTCCTGTGTTCTACTTCCTGAGTTCTATTTCCTGAATCCAACTTCCTGTGCTTTCTTTCATGAGGCCTATTTGCAGAATACTACATCCTGCATTGTACTTCCTGAGTTCTATTTCCTGAATCCTACTTCCAGTGTTCTCCTTCCTCATTTCTATTTCCTGAATCCTACTTCCTGTGTTCTATTGCTGGAATTCTATTTCCTGAATCCTACTTCCTTTGTTCTACTTGAGGAATTCTATATCCTGAATCCTAGCTCCTGTATTCTGCTTCATGTGGCCTATTTCCTGAATATTGCTTCCTGTGTTCTACTTCCGCAATTCTATTCCCTGAATCCTACTTCCTGTGTTCCCCTTCTTGAGGCCTATTTCCTGAATGCTTTTTTATGTGTTCTACTTCCTGAGTTCGATTTCCTGAATCCAACTTCCTGTGCTCTCTTTCATGGGGCCTATTTCATGAATCTGACATCCTGTGTTCTACTTCCTGAGTTCTATTTCCTGAATCCTATTTCCTGTGTTCTATTTCCTGAATTCTATGCCTTGAATCCTACTTCCTGTGTTCTCCTTTATGAGGCCGATTTCCTGAATACTACTTCATGTGTTCTACCTCCGGAATTCTATTTTCTGAATCTTGCTTCCTGTATTTCACTTCTGGTATTCTATTTCCTGTATCCTACTCCCTGTGTTCGGCTTCCTGTGTTCTCTTTCTGAATCTGAATCCTGTGTTCTACTTCCTAAGTTCTACTTCCTGAATCCTACTTCCTGTGTCCTACTCCCTGAGTTATCCTTCCTGAATTTTATTCTTGTGTTCTACTTCCTCAGATCTATTTGCTGAATCCTACTTCCTGTGTTCTACTTCCGGAATTCTATTTCCTAAATTCTACTTCCTGTGTTCTCCTTTCAGAATTCTATTTCCTGAATCCTACTTCCTGTGTTCTATTTCCTGAGTTGTGTTTCCTGCATCCAAATTGCTGTGCTCTCCTTCATGAGGACTATTTCGTGAATCCTACTTCCTGTGTTCTGCTTCCTGAGTTCTATTTCCTGAATCCTTCTTCCTGTGTTGTCCTTCCTGAGTTCTATTTAATGAAACTTACTTCTCGCGTTCTACTTCTGTATTTCTCTTTCCCGAATCCAACTTCCTGTCTTTTCTATCATTAGTCCTATTTCCTGAATCCTACTTCCTGTGTTCTGCTTCCGGAGTTTTATTTCCTGACTCCAACTTCCTGTGTTGTGTTTCCTGAATTCTATTTCCTGAATCGTAATTCCTGTGTTCTACTTCAGGAATTCTATTTCCTGAATTCTACTTCCTGTGTTCTACTCCATAAGATCTATTTCCTAAAACCTATTTCCTGTGTTCTACTTTCGGAATTCTATTCCCTGAACCCTACTTCCCGTGTTGTCCTTCATGAGACCTATTTCCTAAATACTACTTCCTGTGTTCTACTTCTGGAATTCTATTTCCTGAATCTTGCTACCTGTGTTATACTTCCGGAATTCTATTTCCTGAATCCTTCTCCCTGTGTTCTCTTCCTGAGTTCTATTTGTTAATCTCAATTCCTGTATTCTACTTCCTAAGATCTATTTCCTGAATTCTAATTCCTGTGTTCTACTTCCAGAATCCTTTTTCCTAAATCCTACTTCCTGTGTTCTAATAACGGAATTGTTTTTCTTGAATCCTACTTCCTTTGTTGTACTTCCTGAGGTCTATTTCCTCAATCCAACTTCTTGCGCCCTCTTTCATGAGGCCTATTTCCAGTATCCTACATCCTGTGTTCTACTTCCTGAGATCTATTTACAGAATCCTACTTCATGTGTTCTACTTCTGGAATTGTATTCCCTGAATCCTACTTCCTGTGTTCTAGTTCCTGAGTTCTATTTCCTCAATCCTAATTCCTGTGTTCTCTTTCTTCAGTTCTATTTCCTGAATTCTACTTCCTGTGTTCTACCTCAATATTTCTATTTCCTGAATCCAACGTCCTGTGTTCTCCTTCATGGGTCCTATTTCCTGTATCCTATTTCATGTGTTCTACTTCCTGAGTTCTATTTCCTGAATCCTACATCCTGTGTTATGCTTCCTCAGTTTTATTTCCTGAATCCTATATCCTGTGTTATACTTATGAATTCTATTTCCTGAATCCTGCTTCCTGTTTTCTTCTTCCTGAGTTCCTTTTCCTGAATCTTACATCCTTTGTTCTCCTTCCTAGTATCAATTTCCAGAATCTTATGTCCTATGATCTATTTCTGAGTTCTATTTCCTGAATCCTACTTCCTGTGTTGTACTTCTGGAATTCTATTCTCTGAATCCTACTTCCTGTGTTCTCCTTCCTGAGTTCTATTTCCTGAATCTTAATTCCTGTGTTATACTTCCTGATTTCTATTTCCTTAATCTGACTTCCTGTATTCTACTTCTGGAATTCTATTTCCTAAATCCTACTTCCTGTATTCTACTTCCAGAATTCTATTTCCTGAATGCTACTTAATGTGTTCGACTTCCTGAGTTCTATTTAATGAATCCTACGTCCAGTGTTCTCCTTTATGAGGCCTATTTTGTGAATCCTACTTGCTGTGTGCTCTTCCGTATCCTATTTCCTGTAACGTACTTCCTGTGTTTTCCATCATGAGGCCTATTTCCTGAATCCTGCTTCCTGTGTTCTACCTCCAGTATTCTATTTCGTGAGTCCTAATTCCTGTGTTGTACTTCCATAATTCTACTTCCTTAATCCTACTCTCTGTGTTGTCCTTCCTGAGTTCTATTTCCTGAATCTTAATTCCTGTGTTCTACTTCCTGAGTTCTATTTCCTGAATCCTACTTCCTTTTTCTACCTCCGTAATTCTATTTCCCACATTTTACTTCCTTTGTTCTAGTTCCAGAATTCTATTTCCTGAGTCCTACATCCTGTGATCTATTTCTCAAGTTCTATTTCCTGAATCCAACTTGCTGCGCTCTCCTTTATGAGGTCTATTTCCTGAATCTTACTTCGTGATCTACTTCCTGAGTTCTACTTCCTGAATCCTACTTCCTGTCTTTTCCTTCCTGAGTTCTATTTCCTGAGTCTACTTCCTTTGTTCTCCTTCCGTATTTCTATTTCCTGAATCCAAATTCCTTTGTCCTCCTTTTGAGTCCAAATTTCCTGACTCTTACATCCTGTGTTCCCCTTCTTGAGTTAAATATCCTCAAACCTACTTCCTGTGTTGTGCTTCCTGGGTTCTGTTTCCTGAATCCTACTTCCTGTGTTCTACTTATGGAATTCCATATCCTGAATCCTACTTCCTGTGTTCTACTTCCTGAGTTCTATTTCCTGAATCCAGCCTCCTGTGCTTTCTTTCATGAGGCCTATTTGCAGAATACTACATCCTGCATTGTACTTCCTGAGTTCTATTTCCTGAATCCTACTTCCAGTGTTCTCCTTCCTCAGTTCTATTTCCTGAATCCTACTTCCTGTGTTCTACTGCTGGAATTCTATTTCCTGAATCCTACTTCCTTTGTTCTACTTGAGGAATTCTATATCCTGAATCCTAGCTCCTGTATTCTGCTTCATGAGGCCTATTTCCTGAATATTGCTTCCTGTGTTCTACTTCATCAATTCTATTCCCTGAATCCTACTTCCTGTGTTCCCCTTCTTGAGGCCTATTTCCTGAATGGTTTTTTATGTGTTCTACTTCCTGAGTTCGATTTCCTGAATCCAACTTCCTGTGCTCTCTTTCATGGGGCCTATTTCATGAATCTGACATCCTGTGTTCTACTTCTTGAGTTCTATTTCCTGAATCCTATTTCCTGTGTTCTATTTCCTGAATTCTATGCCTTGAATCCTACTTCCTGTGTTCTCCTTTATGAGGCCGATTTCCTGAATACTACTTCATGTGTTCTACCTCCGGAATTCTATTTTCTGAATCTTGCTTCCTGTATTTCACTTCTGGTATTCTATTTCCTGTATCCTACTCCCTGTGTTCTGCTTCCTGAGTTCGCTTTCTGAATCTGAATCCTGTGTTCTACTTCCTAAGTTCTACTTCCTGAATCCTACTTCCTGTGTCCTACTCCCTGAGTTATCCTTCCTGAATTTTATTCTTGTGTTCTACTTCCTCAGATCTATTTGCTGAATCCTACTTCCTGTGTTCTACTTCCGGAATTCTATTTCCTAAATTCTACTTCCTGTGTTCTCCTTTCAGAATTCTATTTCCTGAATCCTACTTCCTGTGTTCTATTTCCTGAGTTGTGTTTCCTGCATCCAAATTGCTGTGCTCTCCTTCATGAGGACTATTTCGTGAATCCTACTTCCTGTGTTCTGCTTCCTGAGTTCTATTTCCTGAATCCTTCTTCCTGTGTTGTCCTTCCTGAGTTCTATTTAATGAAACTTACTTCTCGCGTTCTACTTCTGTATTTCTCTTTCCCGAATCCAACTTCCTGTCTTTTCTATCATTAGTCCTATTTCCTGAATCCTACTTCCTGTGTTCTGCTTCCGGAGTTTTATTTCCTGACTCCTACTTCCTGTGTTGTGTTTCCTGAATTCTATTTCCTGAATCGTAATTCCTGTGTTCTACTTCAGGAATTCTATTTCCTGAATTCTACTTCCTGTGTTCTACTCCATAAGATCTATTTCCTAAAACCTATTTCCTGTGTTCTACTTTCGGAATTCTATTCCCTGAACCCTACTTCCCGTGTTGTCCTTCATGAGACCTATTTCCTAAATACTACTTCCTGTGTTCTACTTCTGGAATTCTATTTCCTGAATCTTGCTACCTGTGTTATACTTTCGGAATTCTATTTCCTGAATCCTTCTCCCTGTGTTCTCTTCCTGAGTTCTATTTCTTAATCTCAATTCCTGTATTCTACTTCCTAAGATCTATTTCCTGAATCCTACTTCCTGTGTTCTACTTCCAGAATTCTATTTGCTGAACACTATTACCTGTGTTCTCCTTCATGAGGCCTATTTACTGAATACTACTTCCTGTGTTATACTTCTGAAATTCTATTTCCCGAATCCTATTTCCTGTGTTCCACTTCGGGAATTCTACTTCCTGAATCCTACTCCGTGTGTTCTCCTACCTTAGTTCTACTTCCTGAATCTTAATTCCTGTGCTCTATTGCCTGAGTTCTATTTCCTGAATCCTACCTCATGTGTTCCCCTTCTGGAATTCTATTTTTTAAATCCTACATCCTGTGTTATACGGCCAGGACTCTATTTCCAGACTCCGACTTCCTGTGTTCTTTTTCCTGCATTCTTTTTCCTGAATCCAACTTCCTGTGCTCTCCTTCATGAGGCCTATACCTTTAATCCTACTTCGTGTGTTCTACTTCCTGAGTTCTATTTCCTGAATCCAATTCCCTGTGTTCTCTTTCTTCAGTTCTATTTCCTGAATTCTACTTCCTGTGTTCTACCTCAGTATTTCTATTTCCTGAATCCAACGTCCTGTGTTCTCCTTCATGGGTACTATTTCCTGTATCCTATTTCATGTGTTCTACTTCCTGAGTTCTATTTCCTGAATCCTACATCCTGTGTTATGCTTCCTCAGTTTTATTTCCTGAATCCTATATCCTGTGTTATACTTATGAATTCTATTTCCTGAATCCTGCTTCCTGTTTTCTTCTTCCTGAGTTCCTTTTCCTGAATCTTACATCCTTTGTTCTCCTTCCTAGTATCAATTTCCAGAATCTTATGTCCTATGATCTATTTCTGAGTTCTATTTCCTGAATCCTACTTCCTGTGTTGTACTTCTGGAATTCTATTCTCTGAATCCTACTTCCTGTGTTCTCCTTCCTGAGTTCTATTTCCTGAATCTTAATTCCTGTGTTATACTTCCTGATTTCTATTTCCTTAATCTTACTTCCTGTATTCTACTTCTGGAATTCTATTTCCTAAATCCTACTTCCTGTATTCTACTTCCAGAATTCTATTTCCTGAATGCTACTTAATGTGTTCGACTTCCTGAGTTCTATTTAATGAATCCTACGTCCAGTGTTCTCCTTTATGAGGCCTATGTTGTGAATCCTACTTGCTGTGTACTCTTCCCGTATCCTATTTCCTGAAACGTACTTCCTGTGTTTTCCATCATGAGGCCTATTTCCTGAATCCTGCTTCCTGTGTTCTACCTCCAGTATTCTATTTCGTGAGTCCTAATTCCTGTGTTGTACTTCCATAATTCTACTTCCTTAATCCTACTCTCTGTGTTGTCCTTCCTGAGTTCTATTTCCTGAATCTTAATTCCTGTGTTCTACTTCCTGAGTTCTATTTCCTGAATCCTACTTCTTTTTTCTACCTCCGTAATTCTATTTCCCACATCTTACTTCCTTTGTTCTAGTTCCAGAATTCTATTTCCTGAGTCCTACATCCTGTGATCTATTTCTCAAGTTCTATTTCCTGAATCCAACTTGCTGCGCTCTCCTTTATGAGGTCTATTTCCTGAATCTTACTTCGTGATCTACTTCCTGAGTTCAACTTCCTGAATCCTACTTCCTGTCTTTTCCTTCCTGAGTTCTATTTCCTGAATCCTACTTCCTGTCTTTTCCTTCCTGAGTTCTATTTCCTGAATCTACTTCCTTTGTTCTCCTTCCGTATTTCTATTTCCTGAATCCAAATTCCTTTGTCCTCCTTTTGAGTCCAAATTTCCTGACTCTTACATCCTGTGTTCCCCTTCTTGAGTTAAATATCCTCAAACCTACTTCCTGTGTTGTGCTTCCTGGGTTCTGTTTCCTGAATCCAACTTCCTGTGTTCTACTTATGGAATTCCATATCCTGAATCCTACTTCCTGTGTTCTACTTGCTGAGTTCTATTTCCTGAATCCAGGTTCCTGTGCTTTCTTTCATGAGGCCTATTTGCAGAATACTACATCCTGCATTGTACTTCCTGAGTTCTATTTCCTGAATCCTACTTCCAGTGTTCTCCTTCCTCAGTTCTATTTCCTGAATCCTACTTCCTGTGTTCTACTGCTGGAATTCTATTTCCTGAATCCTACTTCCTTTGTTCTACTTGAGGAATTCTATATCCTGAATCCTAGCTCCTGTATTCTGCTTCATGAGGCCTATTTCCTGAATATTGCTTCCTGTGTTCTACTTCATCAATTCTATTCCCTGAATCCTACTTCCTGTGTTCCCCTTCTTGAGGCCTATTTCCTGAATGCTTTTTTATGTGTTCTACTTCCTGAGTTCGATTTCCTGAATCCAACTTCCTGTGCTCTCTTTCATGGGGCCTATTTCATGAATCTGACATCCTGTGTTCTACTTCCTGAGTTCTATTTCCTGAATCCTATTTCCTGTGTTCTGTTTCCTGAATTCTATGGCTTGAATCCTACTTCCTGTGTTCTCCTTTATGAGGCCGATTTCCTGAATACTACTTCATGTGTTCTACCTCCGGAATTCTATTTTCTGAATCTTGCTTCCTGTATTTCACTTCTGGTATTCTATTTCCTGTATCCTACTCCCTGTGTTCTGCTTCCTGAGTTCGCTTTCTGAATCTGAATCCTGTGTTCTACTTCCTAAGTTCTACTTCCTGAATCCTACTTCCTGTGTCCTACTCCCTGAGTTATCCTTCCTGAATTTTATTCTTGTGTTCTACTTCCTCAGATCTATTTGCTGAATCCTACTTCCTGTGTTCTACTTCCGGAATACTATTTCCTAAATTCTACTTCCTGTGTTCTCCTTTCAGAATTCTATTTCCTGAATCCTACTTCCTGTGTTCTATTTCCTGAGTTGTGTTTCCTGCATCCAAATTGCTGTGCTCTCCTTCATGAGGACTATTTTGTGAATCCTACTTCCTGTGTTCTGCTTCCTGAGTTCTATTTCCTGAATCCTTCTTCCTGTGTTGTCCTTCCTGAGTTCTATTTAATGAAACTTACTTCTCGCGTTCTACTTCTGTATTTCTCTTTCCCGAATCCAACTTCCTGTCTTTTCTATCATTAGTCCTATTTCCTGAATCCTACTTCCTGTGTTCTCCTTCCAGAGTTTTATTTCCTGACTCCTACTTCCTGTGTTGTGTTTCCTGAATTCTATTTCCTGAATCGTAATTCCTGTGTTCTACTTCAGGAATTCTATTTCCTGAATTCTACTTCCTGTGTTCTACTCCATAAGATCTATTTCCTAAAACCTATTTCCTGTGTTCTACTTTCGGAATTCTATTCCCTGAACCCTACTTCCCGTGTTGTCCTTCATGAGACCTATTTCCTAAATACTACTTCCTGTGTTCTACTTCTGGAATTCTATTTCCTGAATCTTGCTACCTGTGTTATACTTCCGGAATTCTATTTCCTGAATCCTTCTCCCTGTGTTCTCTTCCTGAGTTCTATTTCTTAATCTCAATTCCTGTATTCTACTTCCTAAGATCTATTTCCTGAATTCTAATTCCTGTGTTCTACTTCCAGAATCCTTTTTCCTAAATCCTACTTCCTGTGTTCTAATTCCGGAATTGTTTTTCTTGAATCCTACTTCCTTTGTTGTACTTCCTGAGGTCTATTTCCTCAATCCAACTTCTTGCGCCCTCTTTCATGAGGCCTATTTCCAGTATCCTACATCCTGTGTTCTACTTCCTGAGATCTATTTACAGAATCCTACTTCATGTGTTCTACTTCTGGAATTGTATTCCCTGAATCCTACTTCCTGTGTTCTAGTTCCTGAGTTCTATTTCCTCAATCCTAATTCCTGTGTTCTCCTTCCTGAGTTTCGTTTCTTGAATCTTACTTCTTGTGTTCTCCTTTGGGAGTTCTATTTCCTAAATTTTATTTCCTGTGTTGTAATCCAGGAATTCTATTTCCTGTATCCTATTTCCTGTGTTCTACTTCCTGAGTTCTATTTCCTGAATTCTACTTCCTGTGTTCTTCTTCCGGGATTCTGATTCCTGAATGCTACTTCCTGTGTTCTTCTTCCTGAGTTCTATTTCCTGAATGTTAATTCCTGTGTTCTCCTTCCTGAGTTCTATTTTGTGAATCCGAATTCCAGTGTTGTACTTCCGGAATTCTCTTTCGTGAATGCTACTTCCTGAGATCTACTTCCGGGATCCTATTTAATGAATTTTACTTCCTATGTTGTCCTTCCGGAATTCTATTTCCTGAATCCTTGTTCCTGTGCTCTCATACCGGAATTCCATTTCCTGAATCATACTTCCTCTGTTCTCCTTCCTGAGTGCTATTTCCTAAATCTTACTTCGGGTGTCATAATTCTGGAATTCTATTTCCTGAATCCCCCTTCTTGTGTTTACTTCTGGAATTCTATTCTATGAATCCTACTTCCTGTGTTGTCCTTCATGAATACTTTCGTGAATCCTACTTCCTGTGTTCTACTTCCGGAATTCTATTTTCTGAAACCTACCTCCATCATGAGGCCTATTTCATGAATACTGCTTGCTGTGTTCTACCAGCTGGATTCTATTTCCTAAATCTGCTTTACTGTGTTCTACATCATGAGTTCTATTTCCTGAATATTACTTCTTGTATTCTCCTTCCTGTGTTCTATATCCTGAATCCTACTTCCTGTGTTCTTCTTCCAGAATTCTATTTCCTGAATCCTCATTCGTGTGCTACTTCCTGAGAACTATTTCCTGAATCTACTTCCTGTGTTCTCCTTCATGAGGCCTCTTTCCTGATTCCTACTTCCTATGTTCTACTTTCGGAATTTCACTTCCTGAATCTTACTTCCTGCGTTTTACTTCCCGAGTTCTATTTCCCGAATTCTACTTCCTGTGTTCTATTTAGTGAATGTTAATTCCTTGGTTTTCCTTCCTGAATTCTATTTTGTGAATCCTGCTTCCTGTGCTCTACTTCCGGTATTCTATTTCCTGAATCTTACTTCATGTGTTCTACTTCTGGATTCCTGTATCCTGAATTCTACTTTCTGTGTTCTACTTATGGAATTCTATTTCCCGAATGCTACTTCCTGTGTTCTCCTTCCTGAGTTGTATTTCCTAAATCTTACATCATGTGTTGTACTTCCAGAATTCTATTTCCTGAATCCTACTTCCTGTGTTCTACTTATAGAATTCTATTTGCTGAACACTATTACCTGTGTTCTCCTTCATGAGGCCTATTTACTGAATACTACTTCCTGTGTTATACTTCTGGAATTCTATTTCCCGAATCCTATTTCCTGTGTTCCACTTCGGGAATTCTACTTCCTGAATCCTACTCCGTGTGTTCTCCTCCCTTAGTTCTACTTCCTGAATCTTAATTCCTGTGCTCTATTGCCTGAGTTCTATTTCCTGAATCCTACCTCATGTGTTCCCCTTCTGGAATTCTATTTTTTAAATCCTACATCGTGTGTTATACGGCCAGGACTCTATTTCCAGACTCCGACTTCCTGTGTTCTTTTTCCTGCATTCTTTTTCCTGAATCCAACTTCCTGTGCTCTCCTTCATGAGGCCTATACCTTTAATCCTACTTCGTGTGTTCTACTTCCTGAGTTCTATTTCCTGAATCCAATTTCCTGTGTTCTCTTTCTTCAGTTCTATTTCCTGAATTCTACTTCCTGTGTTCTACCTCAGTATTTCTATTTCCTGAATCCAACGTCCTGTGTTCTCCTTCATGGGTCCTATTTCCTGTATCCTATTTCATGTGTTCTACTTCCTGAGTTCTATTTCCTGAATCCTACTTCCTTTTTCTACCTCCGTAATTCTATTTCCCACATCTTACTTCCTTTGTTCTAGTTCCGGAATTCTATTTCCTGAGTCCTACATCCTGTGATCTATTTCCCAAGTTCTATTTCCTGAATCCAACTTGCTGCGCTCTCCTTTATGAGGTCTATTTCCTGAATCTTACTTCGTGTTCTACTTCCTGAGTTCTACTTCCTGAATCCTACTTCCTGTCTTTTCCTTCCTGAGTTCTATTTCCTGAATCTACTTCCTTTGTTCTCCTTCCGTATTTCTATTTCCTGAATCCAAATTCCTTTGTCCTACTTTTGAGTCCAAATTTCCTGACTCTTACATTCTGTGTTCCCCTTCCTGAGTTAAATATCCTCAAACCTACTTCCTGTGTTGTGCTTCCTGGGTTCTGTTTCCTGAATCCTACTTCCTGTGTTCTACTTATGGAATTCCATATCCTGAATCCTACTTCCTGTGTTCTACTTCCAGAATACTATTTCCTGAACCCTACTTCCTGTGTTCTCCTTCCTGAATTCTATTTCCTGAATCTTATTTCCTGTGTTCTCCTTCCTGAGTTGTATTTCGTGAATCCTACTTCCTGTGTTCTACTTCCAGTATTCTATTCGCTGAGTACTATTTCCTGTGTTCTCCTTCATGAGGCCTATTTCCTGAGTACTACCTCCTGTGTTATACCGCCGGGATTCTATCTCCTGAATCCTACTTCCTGTGTTGAACTTTGGGAATTGTACTTTCAGATTCCTACTCCCTGTGTTCTGCTTCCTGAGTTCTATTTCCTGAATATTAATTCCTGTCCTCTACTTCCTGAGTTGTTTCCTGAATTCAACTTCCTGTGCTCTCTTTCATGGGGCCTATTTCCCAGATCCTACATCTTGTGTTCTACTTCCTGAGTTCTATTTCCTGAATCTTAATTCGTGTTCCCCTTCCTGAGTTCTTTCTTGAACTTTACTTCCTGTGTCGTTCTTCCAGAATACTGTTTCCTGAATTCTACTTACTGTGTCCTACTTCTGGAATTCTATTTCCTGAATCCTGCTTCCTGTGTTCGACTTCTGGAATTCTATTTCCTGAATCCTACTCCCTGTGTTCTCCTTCCTGAGTTCTATTTCCTAAATCTTAGTCTTTTGTTCTACATCCTGAGTTCCATTTCCTGACTCCTAATTCCTGTGTTCCACTTCCGGAATTCTATTTCGTGAAAGCTACTCCCTGTGTACTGCTTCCTGAGTTCTATTTCTGAATCTGAATTCCTGTTTTCTGCTTCCTATGTTCTATTCCTGAATCTACTTCCTGTGTTCTACTTCCTGAGTTCTATTTCCTGAATCCAACTTCCTGTGCTTTCTTTCATGAGGCCTATTTGCAGAATACTACATCCTGCATTGTACTTCCTGAGTTCTATTTCCTGAATCCTACTTCCAGTGTTCTCCTTCCTCAGTTCTATTTCCTGAATCCTACTTCCTGTGTTCTACTGCTGGAATTCTATTTCCTGAATCCTACTTCCTTTGTTCTACTTGAGGAATTCTATATCCTGAATCCTATCTCCTGTATTCTGCTTCATGAGGCCTATTTCCTGAATATTGCTTCCTGTGTTCTACTTCATCAATTCTATTCCCTGAATCCTACTTCCTGTGTTCCCCTTCTTGAGGCCTATTTCCTGAATGCTTTTTTATGTGTTCTACTTCCTGAGTTCGATTTCCTGAATCCAACTTCCTGTGCTCTCTTTCATGGGGCCTATTTCATGAATCTGACATCCTGTGTTCTACTTCCTGAGTTCTATTTCCTGAATCCTATTTCCTGTGTTCTATTTCCTGAATTCTATGCCTTGAATCCTACTTCCTGTGTTCTCCTTTATGAGGCCGATTTCCTGAATACTACTTCATGTGTTCTACCTCCGGAATTCTATTTTCTGAATCTTGCTTCTTGTATTTCACTTCTGGTATTCTATTTCCTGTATCCTACTCCCTGTGTTCTGCTTCCTGAGTTCGCTTTCTGAATCTGAATCCTGTGTTCTACTTCCTAAGTTCTACTTCCTGAATCCTACTTCCTGTGTCCTACTCCCTGAGTTATCCTTCCTGAATTTTATTCTTGTGTTCTACTTCCTCAGATCTATTTGCTGAATCCTACTTCCTGTGTTCTACTTCCGGAATTCTATTTCCTAAATTCTACTTCCTGTGTTCTCCTTTCAGAATTCTATTTCCTGAATCCTACTTCCTGTGTTCTATTTCCTGAGTTGTGTTTCCTGCATCCAAATTGCTGTGCTCTCCTTCATGAGGACTATTTTGTGAATCCTACTTCCTGTGTTCTGCTTCCTGAGTTCTATTTCCTGAATCCTTCTTCCTGTGTTGTCCTTCCTGAGTTCTATTTAATGAAACTTACTTCTCACGTTCTACTTCTGTATTTCTCTTTCCCGAATCCAACTTCCTGTCTTTTCTATCATTAGTCCTATTTCCTGAATCCTACTTCCTGTGTTCTGCTTCCGGAGTTTTATTTCCTGACTCCTACTTCCTGTGTTGTGTTTCCTGAATTCTATTTCCTGAATCGTAATTCCTGTGTTCTACTTCAGGAATTCTATTTCCTGAATTCTACTTCCTGTGTTCTACTCCATAAGATCTATTTCCTAAAACCTATTTCCTGTGTTCTACTTTCGGAATTCTATTCCCTGAACCCTACTTCCCGTGTTGTCCTTCATGAGACCTATTTCCTAAATACTACTTCCTGTGTTCTACTTCTGGAATTCTATTTCCTGAATCTTGCTACCTGTGTTATACTTCCGGAATTCTATTTCCTGAATCCTTCTCCCTGTGTTCTCTTCCTGAGTTCTATTTGTTAATCTCAATTCCTGTATTCTACTTCCTAAGATCTATTTCCTGAATTCTAATTCCTGTGTTCTACTTCCAGAATCCTTTTTCCTAAATCCTACTTCCTGTGTTCTAATTCCGGAATTGTTTTTCTTGAATCCTACTTCCTTTGTTGTACTTCCTGAGGTCTATTTCCTCAATCCAACTTCTTGCGCCCTCTTTCATGAGGCCTATTTCCAGTATCCTACATCCTGTGTTCTACTTCCTGAGATCTATTTACAGAATCCTACTTCATGTGTTCTACTTCTGGAATTGTATTCCCTGAATCCTACTTCCTGTGTTCTAGTTCCTGAGTTCTATTTCCTCAATCCTAATTCCTGTGTTCTCCTTCCTGAGTTTCGTTTCTTGAATCTTACTTCTTGTGTTCTCCTTTGGGAGTTCTATTTCCTAAATTTTATTTCCTGTGTTGTAATCCAGGAATTCTATTTCCTGAATCCTATTTCCTGTGTTCTACTTCCTGAGTTCTATTTCCTGAATTCTACTTCCTGTGTTCTTCTTCCGGGATTCTGATTCCTGAATGCTACTTCCTGTGTTCTTCTTCCTGAGTTCTATTTCCTGAATGTTAATTCCTGTGTTCTCCTTCCTGAGTTCTATTTTGTGAATCCGAATTCCAGTGTTGTACTTCCGGAATTCTCTTTCGTGAATGCTACTTCCTGAGATCTACTTCCGGGATCCTATTTAATGAATTTTACTTCCTATGTTGTCCTTCCGGAATTCTATTTCCTGAATCCTTGTTCCTGTGCTCTCATACCGGAATTCCATTTCCTGAATCATACTTCCTCTGTTCTCCTTCCTGAGTGCTATTTCCTAAATCTTACTTCGGGTGTCATAATTCTGGAATTCTATTTCCTGAATCCCCCTTCTTGTGTTTACTTCTGGAATTCTATTCCATGAATCCTACTTCCTGTGTTGTCCTTCATGAATACTTTCGTGAATCCTACTTCCTGTGTTCTACTTCCGGAATTCTATTTTCTGAAACCTACCTCCATCATGAGGCCTATTTCATGAATACTGCTTGCTGTGTTCTACCAGCTGGATTCTATTTCCTAAATCTGCTTTACTGTGTTCTACATCATGAGTTCTATTTCCTGAATATTACTTCTTGTATTCTCCTTCCTGTGTTCTATATCCTGAATCCTACTTCCTGTGTTCTTCTTCCAGAATTCTATTTCCTGAATCCTCATTCATGTGCTACTTCCTGAGAACTATTTCCTGAATCCTACTTCCTGTGTTCTCCTTCATGAGGCCTCTTTCCTGATTCCTACTTCCTATGTTCTACTTCCGGAATTTCACTTCCTGAATCTTACTTCCTGCGTTTTACTTCCCGAGTTCTATTTCTCAAATTCTACTTCCTGTGTTCTATTTAGTGAATCTTAATTCCTTGGTTTTCCTTCCTGAATTCTATTTTGTGAATCCTGCTTCCTGTGCTCTACTTCCGGTATTCTATTTCCTGAATCTTACTTCATGTGTTCTACTTCTGGATTCCTATATCCTGAATTCTACTTTCTGTGTTCTACTTATGGAATTCTATTTCCCGAATGCTACTTCCTGTGTTCTCCTTCCTGAGTTGTATTTCCTAAATCTTACATCATGTGTTGTACTTCCAGAATTCTATTTCCTGAATCCTACTTCCTGTGTTCTACTTCCAGAATTCTATTTGCTGAACACTATTACCTGTGTTCTCCTTCATGAGGCCTATTTACTGAATACTACTTCCTGTGTTATACTTCTGGAATTCTATTTCCCGAATCCTATTTCCTGTGTTCCACTTCGGGAATTCTACTTCCTGAATCCTACTCCGTGTGTTCTCCTTCCTTAGTTCTACTTCCTGAATCTTAATTCCTGTGCTCTATTGCCTGAGTTCTATTTCCTGAATCCTACCTCATGTGTTCCCCTTCTGGAATTCTATTTTTTAAATCCTACATCCTGTGTTATACGGCCAGGACTCTATTTCCAGACTCCGACTTCCTGTGTTCTTTTTCCTGCATTCTTTTTCCTGAATCCAACTTCCTGTGCTCTCCTTCATGAGGCCTATACCTTTAATCCTACTTCGTGTGTTCTACTTCCTGAGTTCTATTTCCTGAATCCAATTTCCTGTGTTCTCTTTCTTCAGTTCTATTTCCTGAATTCTACTTCCTGTGTTCTACCTCAGTATTTCTATTTCCTGAATCCAACGTCCTGTGTTCTCCTTCATGGGTCCTATTTCCTGTATCCTATTTCATGTGTTCTACTTCCTGAGTTCTATTTCCTGAATCCTACATCCTGTGTTATGCTTCCTCAGTTTTATTTCCTGAATCCTATATCCTGTGTTATACTTATGAATTCTATTTCCTGAATCCTGCTTCCTGTTTTCTTCTTCCTGAGTTCCTTTTCCTGAATCTTACATCCTTTGTTCTCCTTCCTAGTATCAATTTCCAGAATCTTATGTCCTATGATCTATTTCTGAGTTCTATTTCCTGAATCCTACTTCCTGTGTTGTACTTCTGGAATTCTATTCTCTGAATCCTACTTCCTGTGTTCTCCTTCCTGAGTTCTATTTCCTGAATCTTAATTCCTGTGTTATACTTCCTGATTTCTATTTCCTTAATCTTACTTCCTGTATTCTACTTCTGGAATTCTATTTCCTAAATCCTACTTCCTGTATTCTACTTCCAGAATTCTATTTCCTGAATGCTAAATAATGTGTTCGACTTCCTGAGTTCTATTTAATGAATCCTACGTCCAGTGTTCTCCTTTATGAGGCCTATTTTGTGAATCCTACTTGCTGTGTACTCTTCCCATATCCTATTTCCTGAAACGTACTTCCTGTGTTTTCCATCATGAGGCCTATTTCCTGAATCCTGCTTCCTGTGTTCTACCTCCAGTATTCTATTTCGTGAGTCCTAATTCCTGTGTTGTACTTCCATAATTCTACGTCCTTAATCCTACTCTCTGTGTTGTCCTTCATGAGTTCTATTTCCTGAATCTTAATTCCTGTGTTCTTCTTACTGAGTTCTATTTCCTGAATCCTACTTCCTTTTTCTACCTCCGTAATTCTATTTCCCACATCTTACTTCCTTTGTTCTAGTTCGGAATTCTATTTCCTGAGTCCTACATCCTGTGATCTATTTCCCAAGTTCTATTTCATGAATCCAACTTGCTGCGCTCTCCTTTATGAAGTCTATTTCCTGAATCTTACTTCGTGTTCTACTTCCTGAGTTCTACTTCCTGAATCCTACTTCCTGTCTTTTCCTTCCTGAGTTCTATTTCCTGAATCTACTTCCTTTGTTCTCCTTCCGTATTTCTATTTCCTGAATCCAAATTCCTTTGTCCTCCTTTTGAGTCCAAATTTCCTGACTCTTACATCCTGTGTTCCCCTTCCTGAGTTAAATATCCTCAAACCTACTTCCTGTGTTGTGCTTCCTGGGTTCTGTTTCCTGAATCCTACTTCCTGTGTTCTACTTATGGAATTCCATATCCTGAATCCTACTTCCTGTGTTCTACTTCCGGAATACTATTTCCTGAACCCTACTTCCTGTGTTCTCCTTCCTGAATTCTATTTCCTGAATCTTAATTCCTGTGTTCTCCTTCCTGAGTTGTATTTCGTGAATCCTACTTCCTGTGTTCTACTTCCAGTATTCTATTCGCTGAGTACTATTTCCTGTGTTCTCCTTCATGAGGCCTATTTCCTGAGTACTACCTCCTGTGTTATACCGCCGGGATTCTATCTCCTGAATCCTACTTCCTGTGTTGAACTTTGGGAATTGTACTTTCAGATTCCTACTCCCTGTGTTCTGCTTCCTGAGTTCTATTTCCTGAATATTAATTCCTGTCCTCTACTTCCTGAGTTGTTTCCTGAATCCAACTTCCTGTGCTCTCTTTCATGGGGCCTATTTCCCAGATCCTACATCTTGTGTTCTGCTTCCTGAGTTCTATTTCCTGAATCTTAATTCGTGTTCCCCTTCCTGAGTTCTTTCTTGAACTTTACTTCCTGTGTCATTCTTCCAGAATACTGTTTCCTGAATTCTACTTACTGTGTCCTACTTCTGGAATTCTATTTCCTGAATCCTGCTTTCTGTGTTCGACTTCTGGAATTCTATTTCCTGAATCCTACTCCCTGTGTTCTCCTTCCTGAGTTCTATTTCCTAAATCTTAGTCTTTTGTTCTACATCCTGAGTTCCATTTCCTGACTCCTAATTCCTGGGTTCCACTTCCGGAATTCTATTTCGTGAAAGCTACTCCCTGTGTACTGCTTCCTGAGTTCTATTTCTGAATCTGAATTCCTGTTTTCTGCTTCCTATGTTCTATTCCTGAATCTACTTCCTGTGTTCTACTTTCTGAGTTCTATTTCCTGAATCCAACTTCCTGTGCTTTCTTTCATGAGGCCTATTTGCAGAATACTACATCCTGCATTGTACTTCCTGAGTTCTATTTCCTGAATCCTACTTCCAGTGTTCTCCTTCCTCAGTTCTATTTCCTGAATCCTACTTCCTGTGTTCTACTGCTGGAATTCTATTTCCTGAATCCTACTTCCTTTGTTCTACTTGAGGAATTCTATATCCTGAATCCTAGCTCCTATATTCTGCTTCATGAGGCCTATTTCCTGAATATTGCTTCCTGTGTTCTACTTCCGCAATTCTATTCCCTGAATCCTACTTCCTGTGTTCCCCTTCTTGAGGCCTATTTCCTGAATGCTTTTTTATGTGTTCTACTTCCTGAGTTCGATTTCCTGAATCCAACTTCCTGTGCTCTCTTTCATGGGGCCTATTTCATGAATCTGACATCCTGTGTTCTACTTCCTGAGTTCTATTTCCTGAATCCTATTTCCTGTGTTCTATTTCCTGAATTCTATGCCTTGAATCCTACTTCCTGTGTTCTCCTTTATGAGGCCGATTTCCTGAATACTACTTCATGTGTTCTACCTCCGGAATTCTATTTTCTGAATCTTGCTTCCTGTATTTCACTTCTGGTATTCTATTTCCTGTATCCTACTCCCTGTGTTCTGCTTCCTGAGTTCGCTTTCTGAATCTGAATCCTGTGTTCTACTTCCTAAGTTCTACTTCCTGAATCCTACTTCCTGTGTCCTACTCCCTGAGTTATCCTTCCTGAATTTTATTCTTGTGTTCTACTTCCTCAGATCTATTTGCTGAATCCTACTTCCTGTGTTCTACTTCCGGAATTCTATTTCCTAAATTCTACTTCCTGTGTTCTCCTTTCAGAATTCTATTTCCTGAATCCTACTTCCTGTGTTCTATTTCCTGAGTTGTGTTTCCTGCATCCAAATTGCTGTGCTCTCCTTCATGAGGACTATTTTGTGAATCCTACTTCCTGTGTTCTGCTTCCTGAGTTCTCTTTCCTGAATCCTTCTTTCTGTGTTGTCCTTCCTGAGTTCTATTTAATGAAACTTACTTCTCGTGTTCTACTTCTGTATTTCTCTTTCCCGAATCCAACTTCCTGTCTTTTCTATCATTAGTCCTATTTCCTGAATCCTACTTCCTGTGTTCTGCTTCCGGAGTTTTATTTCCTGACTCCTACTTCCTGTGTTGTGTTTCCTGAATTCTATTTCCTGAATCGTAATTCCTGTGTTCTACTTCAGGAATTCTATTTCCTGAATTCTACTTCCTGTGTTCTACTCCATAAGATCTATTTCCTAAAACCTATTTCCTGTGTTCTACTTTCGGAATTCTATTCCCTGAACCCTACTTCCCGTGTTGTCCTTCATGAGACCTATTCCCTAAATACTACTTCCTGTGTTCTACTTCTGGAATTCTATTTCCTGAATCTTGCTACCTGTGTTATACTTCCGGAATTCTATTTCCTGAATCTTTCTCCCTGTGTTCTCTTCCTGAGTTCTATTTCTTAATCTCAATTCCTGTATTCTACTTCCTAAGATCTATTTCCTGAATTCTAATTCCTGTGTTCTACTTCCAGAATCCTTTTTCCTAAATCCTACTTCCTGTGTTCTAATTCCGGAATTGTTTTTCTTGAATCCTACTTCCTTTGTTGTACTTCCTGAGGTCTATTTCCTCAATCCAACTTCTTGCGCCCTCTTTCATGAGGCCTATATCCAGTATCCTACATCTTGTGTTCTACTTCCTGAGATCTATTTACAGAATCCTACTTCATGTGTTCTACTTCTGGAATTGTATTCCCTGAATCCTACTTCCTGTGTTCTAGTTCCTGAGTTCTATTTCCTCAATCCTAATTCCTGTGTTCTCCTTCCTGAGTTTCGTTTCTTGAATCTTAATTCCTGTGTTCTCCTTTGGGAGTTCTATTTCCTAAATTTTATTTCCTGTGTTGTAATCCAGGAATTCTATTTCCTGAATCCTATTTCCTGTGTTCAACTTCCTGAGTTCTATTTCCTGAATTCTACTTCCTGTGTTCTTCTTCCGGGATTCTGATTCCTGAATGCTACTTCCTGTGTTCTTCTTCCTGAGTTCTATTTCCTGAATGTTAATTCCTGTGTTCTCCTTCCTGAGTTCTATTTTGTGAATCCGAATTCCAGTGTTGTACTTCCGGAATTCTCTTTCGTGAATGCTACTTCCTGAGATCTACTTCCGGGATCCTATTTAATGAATTTTACTTCCTATGTTGTCCTTCCGGAATTCTATTTCCTGAATCCTTGTTCCTGTGCTCTCATACCGGAATTCCATTTCCTGAATCATACTTCCTCTGTTCTCCTTCCTGAGTGCTATTTCCTGAATCTTACTTCGGGTGTCATAATTCTGGAATTCTATTTCCTGAATCCTACTTCTTGTGTTTACTTCTGGAATTCTATTCTATGAATCCTACTTCCTGTGTTGTCCTTCATGAATACTTTCGTGAATCCTACTTCCTGTGTTCTACTTCCGGAATTCTATTTTCTGAAACCTACCTCCATCATGAGGCCTATTTCATGAATACTGCTTGCTGTGTTCTACCAGCTGGATTCTATTTCCTAAATCTGCTTTACTGTGTTCTACATCATGAGTTCTATTTCCTGAATATTACTTCTTGTATTCTCCTTCCTGTGTTCTATATCCTGCATCCTACTTCCTGTGTTCTTCTTCCAGAATTCTATTTCCTGAATCCTCATTCGTGTGCTACTTCCTGAGAACTATTTCCTGAATCCTACTTCCTGTGTTCTCCTTCATGAGGCCTATTTCCTGATTCCTACTTCCTGTGTTCTACTTCCGGAATTTCACTTCCTGAATCTTACTTCCTGCGTTTTACTTCCCGAGTTCTATTTCCCGAATTCTACTTCCTGTGTTCTATTTAGTGAATGTTAATTCCTTGGTTTTCCTTCCTGAATTCTATTTTGTAAATCCTGCTTCCTGTGTTCTACTTCCGGTATTCTATTTCCTGAATCTTACTTCATGTGTTCTACTTCTGGATTCCTATATCCTGAATTCTACTTTCTGTGTTCTACTTATGGAATTCTATTTCCCGAATGCTACTTCCTGTGTTCTCCTTCCTGAGTTGTATTTCCTAAATCTTACATCATGTGTTGTACTTCCAGAATTCTATTTCCTGAATCCTACTTCCTGTGTTCTACTTCCAGAATTCTATTTGCTGAACACTATTACCTGTGTTCTCCTTCATGAGGCCTATTTACTGAATACTACTTCCTGTGTTATACTTCTGGAATTCTATTTCCCGAATCCTATTTCCTGTGTTCCACTTCGGGAATTCTACTTCCTGAATCCTACTCCGTGTGTTCTCCTTCCTTAGTTCTACTTCCTGAATCTTAATTCCTGTGCTCTATTGCCTGAGTTCTATTTCCTGAATCCTACCTCATGTGTTCCCCTTCTGGAATTCTATTTTTTAAATCCTACATCCTGTGTTATACGGCCAGGACTCTATTTCCAGACTCCGACTTCCTGTGTTCTTTTTCCTGCATTCTTTTTCCTGAATCCAACTTCCTGTGCTCTCCTTCATGAGGCCTATACCTTTAATCCTACTTCGTGTGTTCTACTTCCTGAGTTCTATTTCCTGAATCCAATTTCCTGTGTTCTCTTTCTTCAGTTCTATTTCCTGAATTCTACTTCCTGTGTTCTCCTTCAGTATTTCTATTTCCTGAATCCAAAGTCCTGTGTTCTCCTTCATGGGTCCTATTTCCTGTATCCTATTTCATGTGTTCTACTTCCTGAGTTCTATTTCCTGAATCCTACATCCTGTGTTATGCTTCCTCAGTTTTATTTCCTGAATCCTATATCCTGTGTTATACTTATGAATTCTATTTCCTGAATCCTGCTTCCTGTTTTCTTCTTCCTGAGTTCCTTTTCCTGAATCTTACATCCTTTGTTCTCCTTCCTAGTATCAATTTCCAGAATCTTATGTCCTATGATCTATTTCTGAGTTCTATTTCCTGAATCCTACTTCCTGTGTTGTACTTCTGGAATTCTATTCTCTGAATCCTACTTCCTGTGTTCTCCTTCCTGAGTTCTATTTCCTGAATCTTAATTCCTGTGTTATACTTCCTGATTTCTATTTCCTTAATCTTACTTCCTGTATTCTACTTCTGGAATTCTATTTCCTAAATCCTACTTCCTGTATTCTACTTCCAGAATTCTATTTCCTGAATGCTACTTAATGTGTTCGACTTCCTGAGTTCTATTTAATGAATCCTACGTCCAGTGTTCTCCTTTATGAGGCCTATTTTGTGAATCCTACTTGCTGTGTACTCTTCCGTATCCTATTTCCTGAAACGTACTTCCTGTGTTTTCCATCATGAGGCCTATTTCCTGAATCCTGCTTCCTGTGTTCTACCTCCAGTATTCTATTTCGTGAGTCCTAATTCCTGTGTTGTACTTCCATAATTCTACTTCCTTAATCCTACTCTCTGTGTTGTCCTTCCTGAGTTCTATTTCCTGAATCTTAATTCCTGTGTTCTACTTCCTGAGTTCTATTTCCTGAATCCTACTTCCTTTTTCTACCTCCGTAATTCTATTTCCCACATCTTACTTCCTTTGTTCTAGTTCCAGAATTCTATTTCCTGAGTCCTACATCCTGTGATCTATTTCCCAGGTTCTATTTCCTGAATCCAACTTGCTGCGCTCTCCTTTATGAGGTCTATTTCCTGAATCTTACTTTGTGTTCTACTTCCTGAGTTCTACTTCCTGAATCCTACTTCCTGTCTTTTCCTTCCTGAGTTCTATTTCCTGAATCTACTTCCTTTGTTCTCTTTCCGTATTTCTATTTCCTGAATCCAACTTCCTTTTTCCTCCTTTTGAGTCCTATTTCCTGACTCGTACATCCTATGTTCCACTTCCTGAGTTATATATCCTCAAACCTACTTCCTGTGTTGTGCTTCCTGAGTTCTGTTTCCTGAATCCTACTTCCTGTGTTCTACTTATGGAATTCTATATCCTGAATCCTACTTCCTGTGTTCTACTTCCGGAATACTATTTCCTGAACCCTACTTCCTGTGTTCTCCTTCCTGAATTCTATTTCCTGAATCTTAATTCCTGTGTTCTCCTTCCTGAGTTGTATTTCGTGAATCCTACTTCCTGTGTTCTACTTCCAGTATTCTATTCGCTGAATACTACTTCCTGTGCTCTCCTTCATGAGGCCTATTTCCTGAGTACTACCTCCTGTGTTATACTGCCGGGATTCTATCTCCTGAATCCTACTTCCTGTGTTGAACTTTGGGATTGTACTTACAGACTCCTACTCCCTGTGTTCTGCTTCCTGAGTTCTATTTCCTGAATATTAACTCCTGTCCTCTACTTCCTGAGTTGTTTCCTGAATCCAACTTCCTGTGCTCTCTTTCATGGGGCCTATTTCCCAGATCCTACATCTTGTGTTCTACTTCCTGAGTTCTATTTCCTGAATCTTAATTCGTGTTCCCATTCCTGAGTTCTTTCTTGAACTTTACTTCCTGTGGCGTTCTTCCGGAATACTGTTTCCTGAATTCTACTTCCTGTGTCCTACTTCTGGAATTCTATTTCCTGAATCCTACTTCCTCTGTTCTACTTCCTAAGTTCTATTTCCGGAATGCTACTTCCTGTGTTCTACTTCCTGAGTTCTATTTCCTGAATCCAACTTCCTGTGCTTTCTTTCATGAGGACTATTTCCAGAATCCTAGCTCCTGTGTTTTACATCCTGAGTTCTATTTCCTGTCTGCTACTTCCGGAATTCTATTCCTTGAATCCTACTTCCTGTGTTCTAAATATGAGGCCGATTTCCTGAGTAGTAATTCCTGTGTTCTACTTCTAGAATTCTATTTCCTGAATCGTGCTTCCTGTGTTCGCCTTCTGGAATTCTATTTCCTGAATCCTACTCCCTGTGTTCTCCTTCCTGAGTTCTATTTCCTAAATCTTAATCTTTTGTTCTACATCCTGAGTTCCATTTCCTGACTCCTAATTCCTGTGTTCCACTTCCGGAATTCTATTTCGTGAAAGCTACTCCCTGTGTACTGCTTCCTGAGTTCTATTTCTGAATCTGAATTCCTGTTTTCTGCTTCCTATGTTCTATTCCTGAATCCTACTTCCTGTGTTCTACTTCCTGAGTTCTATTTCCTGAATCCAGCTTCCTGTGCTTTCTTTCATGAGGCCTATTTGCAGAATACTACATCCTGCATTGTACTTCCTGAGTTCTATTTCCTGAATCCTACTTCCAGTGTTCTCCTTCCTCAGTTCTATTTCCTGAATCCTACTTCCTGTGTTCTACTGCTGGAATTCTATTTCCTGAATCCTACTTCCTTTGTTCTACTTGAGGAATTCTATATCCTGAATCCTAGCTCCTGTATTCTGCTTCATGAGGCCTATTTCCTGAATATTGCTTCCTGTGTTCTACTTCCGCAATTCTATTCCCTGAATCCTACTTCCTGTGTTCCCCTTCTTGAGGCTTATTTCCTGAATGCTTTTTCATGTGTTCTACTTCCTGAGTTCGATTTCCTGAATCCAACTTCCTGTGCTCTCTTTCATGGGGCCTATTTCATGAATCTGACTTCCTGTGTTCTACTTCCTGAGTTCTATTTCCTGAATCCTATTTCCTGTGTTCTATTTCCTGAATTCTATGCCTTGAATCCTACTTCCTGTGTTCTCCTTTATGAGGCCGATTTCCTGAATACTACTTCATGTGTTCCATCTCCGGAATTCTATTTTCTGAATCTTGCTTGCTGTATTTCACTTCTGGTATTCTATTTCCTGTATCCTACTCCCTGTGTTCTGCTTCCTGAGTTCGCTTTCTGAATCTGAATCCTGTGTTCTACTTCCTAAGTTCTACTTCCTGAATCCTACTTCCTGTGTCCTACTCCCTGAGTTATCCTTCCTGAATTTTATTCTTGTGTTCTACTTCCTCAGATCTATTTGCTGAATCCTACTTGCTGTGTTCTACTTCCGGAATTCTATTTCCTAAATTCTACTTCCTGTGTTCTTCTTCCTGGATTCTGTTTCCTGAATCCTACTTCCTGTGTTCTATTTCCTGAGTTGTGTTTCCTGCATCCAAATTGCTGTGCTCTCCTTCATGAGGACTATTTTGTGAATCCTACTTCCTGTGTTCTGCTTCCTGAGTTCTATTTCCTTTATCCTTCTTCCTGTGTTGTCCTTCCTGAGTTCTATTTAATGAAACTTACTTCTCGCGTTCTACTTCTCTATTTCTCTTTCCCGAATCCAACTTCCTGTCTTTTCTATCATTAGTCCTATTTCCTGAATCCTACTTCCTGTGTTCTGCTTCCGGAGTTTTATTTCCTGACTCCTACTTCCTGTGTTGTGTTTCCTGAATTCTATTTCCTGAATCGTAATTCCTGTGTTCTACTTCAGGAATTCTATTTCCTGAATTCTACTTCCTGTGTTCTACTCCATAAGATCTATTTCCTAAAACCTATTTCCTGTGTTCTACTTTCGGAATTCTATTCCCTGAACCCTACTTCCCGTGTTGTCCTTCATGAGACCTATTTCCTAAATACTACTTCCTGCGTTCTACTTCTGGAATTCTATTTCCTGAATCTTGCTACCTGTGTTATACTTCCGCAATTCTATTTCCTGAATCTTTCTCCCTGTGTTCTCTTCCTGAGTTCTATTTCTTAATCTCAATTCCTGTATTCTACTTCCTAAGATCTATTTCCTGAATTCTAATTCCTGTGTTCTACTTCCAGAATCCTTTTTCCTAAATCCTACTTCCTGTGTTCTAATTCCGGAATTGTTTTTCTTGAATCCTACTTCCTTTGTTGTACTTCCTGAGGTCTATTTCCTCAATCCAACTTCTTGCGCCCTCTTTCATGAGGCCTATTTCCATTATCCTACATCCTGTGTTCTACTTCCTGAGATCTATTTACAGAATCCTACTTCATGTGTTCTACTTCTGGAATTGTATTCCCTGAATCCTACTTCCTGTGTTCTAGTTCCTGAGTTCTATTTCCTCAATCCTAATTCCTGTGTTCTCCTTCCTGAGTTTCGTTTCTTGAATCTTACTTCCTGTGTTCTCCTTTGGGAGTTCTATTTCCTAAATTTTATTTCCTGTGTTGTAATCCAGGAATTCTATTTCCTGAATCCTATTTCCTGTGTTCTACTTCCTGGGTTCTATTTCCTGAATTCTACTTCCTGTGTTCTTCTTCCGGGATTCTGATTCCTGAATGCTACTTCCTGTGTTCTTCTTCCTGAGTTCTATTTCCTGAATGTTAATTCCTGTGTTCTCCTTCCTGAGTTCTATTTTGTGAATCCGAATTCCAGTGTTGTACTTCCGGAATTCTCTTTCGTGAATGCTACTTCCTGAGATCTACTTCCGGGATCCTATTTAATGAATTTTACTTCCTATGTTGTCCTTCCGGAATTCTATTTCCTGAATCCTTGTTCCTGTGCTCTCATACCGGAATTCCATTTCCTGAATCATACTTCCTCTGTTCTCCTTCCTGAGTGCTATTTCCTGAATCTTACTTCGGGTGTCATAATTCTGGAATTCTATTTCCTGAATCCTACTTCTTGTGTTTACTTCTGGAATTCTATTCCATGAATCCTACTTCCTGTGTTGTCCTTCATGAATACTTTCGTGAATCCTACTTCCTGTGTTCTACTTCCGGAATTCTATTTTCTGAAACCTACCTCCATCATGAGGCCTATTTCATGAATACTGCTTGCTGTGTTCTACCAGCTGGATTCTATTTCCTAAATCTGCTTTACTGTGTTCTACATCATGAGTTCTATTTCCTGAATATTACTTCTTGTATTCTCCTTCCTGTGTTCTATATCCTGAATCCTACTTCCTGTGTTCTTCTTCCAGAATTCTATTTCCTGAATCCTCATTCATGTGCTACTTCCTGAGAACTATTTCCTGAATCCTACTTCCTGTGTTCTCCTTCATGAGGCCTATTTCCTGATTCCTACTTCCTATGTTCTGCTTCCGGAATTTCACTTCCTGAATCTTACTTCCTGCGTTTTACTTCCCGAGTTCTATTTCCCGAATTCTACTTCCTGTGTTCTATTTAGTGAATGTTAATTCCTTGGTTTTCCTTCCTGAATTCTATTTTGTGAATCCTGCTTCATGTGTTCTACTTCCGGTATTCTATTTCCTGAATCTTACTTCATGTGTTCTACTTCTGGATTCCTATATCCTGAATTCTACTTTCTGTGTTCTACTTATGGAATTCTATTTCCCGAATGCTACTTCCTGTGTTCTCCTTCCTGAGTTGTATTTCCTAAATCTTACATCATGTGTTGTACTTCCAGAATTCTATTTCCTGAATCCTACTTCCTGTGTTCTACTTCCAGAATTCTATTTGCTGAACACTGTTACCTGTGTTCTCCTTCATGAGGCCTATTTACTGAATACTACTTCCTGTGTTATACTTCTGGAATTCTATTTCCCGAATCCTATTTCCTGTGTTCCACTTCGGGAATTCTACTTCCTGAATCCTACTCCGTGTGTTCTCCTTCCTTAGTTCTACTTCCTGAATCTTAATTCCTGTGCTCTATTGCCTGAGTTCTATTTCCTGAATCCTACCTCATGTGTTCCCCTTCTGGAATTCTATTTTTTAAATCCTACATCCTGTGTTATACGGCCAGGACTCTATTTCCAGACTCCGACTTCCTGTGTTCTTTTTCCTGCATTCTTTTTCCTGAATCCAACTTCCTGTGCTCTCCTTCATGAGGCCTATACCTTTAATCCTACTTCGTGTGTTCTACTTCCTGAGTTCTATTTCCTGAATCCAATTTCCTGTGTTCTCTTTCTTCAGTTCTATTTCCTGAATTCTACTTCCTGTGTTCTACCTCAGTATTTCTATTTCCTGAATCCAAAGTCCTGTGTTCTCCTTCATGGGTCCTATTTCCTGTATCCTATTTCATGTGTTCTACTTCCTGAGTTCTATTTCCTGAATCCTACATCCTGTGTTATGCTTCCTCAGTTTTATTTCCTGAATCCTATATCCTGTGTTATACTTATGAATTCTATTTCCTGAATCCTGCTTCCTGTTTTCTTCTTCCTGAGTTCCTTTTCCTGAATCTTACATCCTTTGTTCTCCTTCCTAGTATCAATTTCCAGAATCTTATGTCCTATGATCTATTTCTGAGTTCTATTTCCTGAATCCTACTTCCTGTGTTGTACTTCTGGAATTCTATTCTCTGAATCCTACTTCCTGTGTTCTCCTTCCTGAGTTCTATTTCCTGAATCTTAATTCCTGTGTTATACTTCCTGATTTCTATTTCCTTAATCTTACTTCCTGTATTCTACTTCTGGAATTCTATTTCCTAAATCCTACTTCCTGTATTCTACTTCCAGAATTCTATTTCCTGAATGCTACTTAATGTGTTCGACTTCCTGAGTTCTATTTAATGAATCCTACGTCCAGTGTTCTCCTTTATGAGGCCTATTTTGTGAATCCTACTTGCTGTGTACTCTTCCGTATCCTATTTCCTGAAACGTACTTCCTGTGTTTTCCATCATGAGGCCTATTTCCTGAATCCTGCTTCCTGTGTTCTACCTCCAGTATTCTATTTCATGAGTCCTAATTCCTGTGTTGTACTTCCATAATTCTACTTCCTTAATCCTACTCTCTGTGTTGTCCTTCCTGAGTTCTATTTCCTGAATCTTAATTCCTGTGTTCTACTTCCTGAGTTCTATTTCCTGAATCCTACTTCCTTTTTCTACCTCCGTAATTCTATTTCCCACATCTTACTTCCTTTGTTCTAGTTCCAGAATTCTATTTCCTGAGTCCTACATCCTGTGATCTATTTCCCAGGTTCTATTTCCTGAATCCAACTTGCTGCGCTCTCCTTTATGAGGTCTATTTCCTGAATCTTACTTTGTGTTCTACTTCCTGAGTTCTACTTCCTGAATCCTACTTCCTGTCTTTTCCTTCCTGAGTTCTATTTCCTGAATCTACTTCCTTTGTTCTCTTTCCGTATTTCTATTTCCTGAATCCAACTTCCTTTGTCCTCCTTTTGAGTCCTATTTCCTGACTCGTACATCCTATGTTCCACTTCCTGAGTTATATATCCTCAAACCTACTTCCTGTGTTGTGCTTCCTGAGTTCTGTTTCCTGAATCCTACTTCCTGTGTTCTACTTATGGAATTCTATATCCTGAATCCTACTTCCTGTGTTCTACTTCCGGAATACTATTTCCTGAACCCTACTTCCTGTGTTCTCCTTCCTGAATTCTATTTCCTGAATCTTAATTCCTGTGTTCTCCTTCCTGAGTTGTATTTCGTGAATCCTACTTCCTGTGTTCTACTTCCAGTATTCTATTCGCTGAATACTACTTCCTGTGCTCTCCTTCATGAGGCCTATTTCCTGAGTACTACCTCCTGTGTTATACTGCCGGGATTCTATCTCCTGAATCCTACTTCCTGTGTTGAACTTTGGGATTGTACTTACAGACTCCTACTCCCTGTGTTCTGCTTCCTGAGTTCTATTTCCTGAATATTAACTCCTGTCCTCTACTTCCTGAGTTGTTTCCTGAATCCAACTTCCTGTGCTCTCTTTCATGGGGCCTATTTCCCAGATCCTACATCTTGTGTTCTACTTCCTGAGTTCTATTTCCTGAATCTTAATTCGTGTTCCCATTCCTGAGTTCTTTCTTGAACTTTACTTCCTGTGGCGTTCTTCCGGAATACTGTTTCCTGAATTCTACTTCCTGTGTCCTACTTCTGGAATTCTATTTCCTGAATCCTACTTCCTCTGTTCTACTTCCTAAGTTCTATTTCCGGAATGCTACTTCCTGTGTTCTAATTCCTGAGTTCTATTTCCTGAATCCAACTTCCTGTGCTTTCTTTCATGAGGACTATTTCCAGAATCCTAGCTCCTGTGTTTTACATCCTGAGTTCTATTTCCTGTCTGCTACTTCCGGAATTCTATTCCTTGAATCCTACTTCCTGTGTTCTAAATATGAGGCCGATTTCCTGAGTAGTAATTCCTGTGTTCTACTTCTAGAATTCTATTTCCTGAATCGTGCTTCCTGTGTTCGCCTTCTGGAATTCTATTTCCTGAATCCTACTCCCTGTGTTCTCCTTCCTGAGTTCTATTTCCTAAATCTTAATCTTTTGTTCTACATCCTGAGTTCCATTTCCTGACTCCTAATTCCTGTGTTCCACTTCCGGAATTCTATTTCGTGAAAGCTACTCCCTGTGTACTGCTTCCTGAGTTCTATTTCTGAATCTGAATTCCTGTTTTCTGCTTCCTATGTTCTATTCCTGAATCCTACTTCCTGTGTTCTACTTCCTGAGTTCTATTTCCTGAATCCAGCTTCCTGTGCTTTCTTTCATGAGGCCTATTTGCAGAATACTACATCCTGCATTGTACTTCCTGAGTTCTATTTCCTGAATCCTACTTCCAGTGTTCTCCTTCCTCAGTTCTATTTCCTGAATCCTACTTCCTGTGTTCTACTGCTGGAATTCTATTTCCTGAATCCTACTTCCTTTGTTCTACTTGAGGAATTCTATATCCTGAATCCTAGCTCCTGTATTCTGCTTCATGAGGCCTATTTCCTGAATATTGCTTCCTGTGTTCTACTTCCGCAATTCTATTCCCTGAATCCTACTTCCTGTGTTCCCCTTCTTGAGGCTTATTTCCTGAATGCTTTTTCATGTGTTCTACTTCCTGAGTTCGATTTCCTGAATCCAACTTCCTGTGCTCTCTTTCATGGGGCCTATTTCATGAATCTGACTTCCTGTGTTCTACTTCCTGAGTTCTATTTCCTGAATCCTATTTCCTGTGTTCTATTTCCTGAATTCTATGCCTTGAATCCTACTTCCTGTGTTCTCCTTTATGAGGCCGATTTCCTGAATACTACTTCATGTGTTCCATCTCCGGAATTCTATTTTCTGAATCTTGCTTGCTGTATTTCACTTCTGGTATTCTATTTCCTGTATCCTACTCCCTGTGTTCTGCTTCCTGAGTTCGCTTTCTGAATCTGAATCCTGTGTTCTACTTCCTAAGTTCTACTTCCTGAATCCTACTTCCTGTGTCCTACTCCCTGAGTTATCCTTCCTGAATTTTATTCTTGTGTTCTACTTCCTCAGATCTATTTGCTGAATCCTACTTGCTGTGTTCTACTTCCGGAATTCTATTTCCTAAATTCTACTTCCTGTGTTCTTCTTCCTGGATTCTGTTTCCTGAATCCTACTTCCTGTGTTCTATTTCCTGAGTTGTGTTTCCTGCATCCAAATTGCTGTGCTCTCCTTCATGAGGACTATTTTGTGAATCCTACTTCCTGTGTTCTGCTTCCTGAGTTCTATTTCCTTTATCCTTCTTCCTGTGTTGTCCTTCCTGAGTTCTATTTAATGAAACTTACTTCTCGCGTTCTACTTCTCTATTTCTCTTTCCCGAATCCAACTTCCTGTCTTTTCTATCATTAGTCCTATTTCCTGAATCCTACTTCCTGTGTTCTGCTTCCGGAGTTTTATTTCCTGACTCCTACTTCCTGTGTTGTGTTTCCTGAATTCTATTTCCTGAATCGTAATTCCTGTGTTCTACTTCAGGAATTCTATTTCCTGAATTCTACTTCCTGTGTTCTACTCCATAAGATCTATTTCCTAAAACCTATTTCCTGTGTTCTACTTTCGGAATTCTATTCCCTGAACCCTACTTCCCGTGTTGTCCTTCATGAGACCTATTTCCTAAATACTACTTCCTGCGTTCTACTTCTGGAATTCTATTTCCTGAATCTTGCTACCTGTGTTATACTTCCGCAATTCTATTTCCTGAATCTTTCTCCCTGTGTTCTCTTCCTGAGTTCTATTTCTTAATCTCAATTCCTGTATTCTACTTCCTAAGATCTATTTCCTGAATTCTAATTCCTGTGTTCTACTTCCAGAATCCTTTTTCCTAAATCCTACTTCCTGTGTTCTAATTCCGGAATTGTTTTTCTTGAATCCTACTTCCTTTGTTGTACTTCCTGAGGTCTATTTCCTCAATCCAACTTCTTGCGCCCTCTTTCATGAGGCCTATTTCCATTATCCTACATCCTGTGTTCTACTTCCTGAGATCTATTTACAGAATCCTACTTCATGTGTTCTACTTCTGGAATTGTATTCCCTGAATCCTACTTCCTGTGTTCTAGTTCCTGAGTTCTATTTCCTCAATCCTAATTCCTGTGTTCTCCTTCCTGAGTTTCGTTTCTTGAATCTTACTTCCTGTGTTCTCCTTTGGGAGTTCTATTTCCTAAATTTTATTTCCTGTGTTGTAATCCAGGAATTCTATTTCCTGAATCCTATTTCCTGTGTTCTACTTCCTGGGTTCTATTTCCTGAATTCTACTTCCTGTGTTCTTCTTCCGGGATTCTGATTCCTGAATGCTACTTCCTGTGTTCTTCTTCCTGAGTTCTATTTCCTGAATGTTAATTCCTGTGTTCTCCTTCCTGAGTTCTATTTTGTGAATCCGAATTCCAGTGTTGTACTTCCGGAATTCTCTTTCGTGAATGCTACTTCCTGAGATCTACTTCCGGGATCCTATTTAATGAATTTTACTTCCTATGTTGTCCTTCCGGAATTCTATTTCCTGAATCCTTGTTCCTGTGCTCTCATACCGGAATTCCATTTCCTGAATCATACTTCCTCTGTTCTCCTTCCTGAGTGCTATTTCCTGAATCTTACTTCGGGTGTCATAATTCTGGAATTCTATTTCCTGAATCCTACTTCTTGTGTTTACTTCTGGAATTCTATTCCATGAATCCTACTTCCTGTGTTGTCCTTCATGAATACTTTCGTGAATCCTACTTCCTGTGTTCTACTTCCGGAATTCTATTTTCTGAAACCTACCTCCATCATGAGGCCTATTTCATGAATACTGCTTGCTGTGTTCTACCAGCTGGATTCTATTTCCTAAATCTGCTTTACTGTGTTCTACATCATGAGTTCTATTTCCTGAATATTACTTCTTGTATTCTCCTTCCTGTGTTCTATATCCTGAATCCTACTTCCTGTGTTCTTCTTCCAGAATTCTATTTCCTGAATCCTCATTCGTGTGCTACTTCCTGAGAACTATTTCCTGAATCCTACTTCCTGTGTTCTCCTTCATGAGGCCTATTTCCTGATTCCTACTTCCTATGTTCTGCTTCCGGAATTTCACTTCCTGAATCTTACTTCCTGCGTTTTACTTCCCGAGTTCTATTTCCCGAATTCTACTTCCTGTGTTCTATTTAGTGAATGTTAATTCCTTGGTTTTCCTTCCTGAATTCTATTTTGTGAATCCTGCTTCATGTGTTCTACTTCCGGTATTCTATTTCCTGAATCTTACTTCATGTGTTCTACTTCTGGATTCCTATATCCTGAATTCTACTTTCTGTGTTCTACTTATGGAATTCTATTTCCCGAATGCTACTTCCTGTGTTCTCCTTCCTGAGTTGTATTTCCTAAATCTTACATCATGTGTTGTACTTCCAGAATTCTATTTCCTGAATCCTACTTCCTGTGTTCTACTTCCAGAATTCTATTTGCTGAACACTGTTACCTGTGTTCTCCTTCATGAGGCCTATTTACTGAATACTACTTCCTGTGTTATACTTCTGGAATTCTATTTCCCGAATCCTATTTCCTGTGTTCCACTTAGGGAATTCTACTTCCTGAATCCTACTCCGTGTGTTCTCCTTCCTTAGTTCTACTTCCTGAATCTTAATTCCTGTGCTCTATTGCCTGAGTTCTATTTCCTGAATCCTACCTCATGTGTTCCCCTTCTGGAATTCTATTTTTTAAATCCTACATCCTGTGTTATACGGCCAGGACTCTATTTCCAGACTCCGACTTCCTGTGTTCTTTTTCCTGCATTCTTTTTCCTGAATCCAACTTCCTGTGCTCTCCTTCATGAGGCCTATACCTTTAATCCTACTTCGTGTGTTCTACTTCCTGAGTTCTATTTCCTGAATCCAATTTCCTGTGTTCTCTTTCTTCAGTTCTATTTCCTGAATTCTACTTCCTGTGTTCTACCTCAGTATTTCTATTTCCTGAATCCAAAGTCCTGTGTTCTCCTTCATGGGTCCTATTTCCTGTATCCTATTTCATGTGTTCTACTTCCTGAGTTCTATTTCCTGAATCCTACATCCTGTGTTATGCTTCCTCAGTTTTATTTCCTGAATCCTATATCCTGTGTTATACTTATGAATTCTATTTCCTGAATCCTGCTTCCTGTTTTCTTCTTCCTGAGTTCCTTTTCCTGAATCTTACATCCTTTGTTCTCCTTCCTAGTATCAATTTCCAGAATCTTATGTCCTATGATCTATTTCTGAGTTCTATTTCCTGAATCCTACTTCCTGTGTTGTACTTCTGGAATTCTATTCTCTGAATCCTACTTCCTGTGTTCTCCTTCCTGAGTTCTATTTCCTGAATCTTAATTCCTGTGTTATACTTCCTGATTTCTATTTCCTTAATCTGACTTCCTGTATTCTACTTCTGGAATTCTATTTCCTAAATCCTACTTCCTGTATTCTACTTCCAGAATTCTATTTCCTGAATGCTACTTAATGTGTTCGACTTCCTGAGTTCTATTTAATGAATCCTACGTCCAGTGTTCTCCTTTATGAGGCCTATTTTGTGAATCCTACTTGCTGTGTACTCTTCCCGTATCCTATTTCCTGAAACGTACTTCCTGTGTTTTCCATCATGAGGCCTATTTCCTGAATCCTGCTTCCTGTGTTCTACCTCCAGTATTCTATTTCGTGAGTCCTAATTCCTGTGTTGTACTTCCATAATTCTACTTCCTTAATCCTACTCTCTGTGTTGTCCTTCCTGAGTTCTATTTCCTGAATATTAATTCCTGTGTTCTACTTCCAGAGTTCTATTTCCTGAATCCTACTTCCTTTTTCTACCTCCGTAATTCTATTTCCCACATCTTACTTCCTTTGTTCTAGTTCCAGAATTCTATTTCCTGAGTCCTACATCCTGTGATCTATTTCCCAAGTTCTATTTCCTGAATCCAACTTGCTGCGCTCTCCTTTATGAGGTCTATTTCCTGAATCTTACTTTGTGTTCTACTTCCTGAGTTCTACTTCCTGAATCCTACTTCCTGTCTTTTCCTTCCTGAGTTCTATTTCCTGAATCTACTTCCTTTGTTCTCTTTCTGTATTTCTATTTCCTGAATCCAACTTCCTTTGTCCTCCTTTTGAGTCCTATTTCCTGACTCGTACATCCTATGTTCCACTTCCTGAGTTATATATCCTCAAACCTACTTCCTGTGTTGTGCTTCCTGAGTTCTGTTTCCTGAATCCTACTTCCTGTGTTCTACTTATGGAATTCTATATCCTGAATCCTACTTCCTGTGTTCTACTTCCGGAATACTATTTCCTGAACCCTACTTCCTGTGTTCTCCTTCCTGAATTCTATTTCCTGAATCTTAATTCCTGTGTTCTCCTTCCTGAGTTGTATTTCGTGAATCCTACTTCCTGTGTTCTACTTCCAGTATTCTATTCGCTGAATACTATTTCCTGTGCTCTCCTTCATGAGGCCTATTTCCTGAGTACTACCTCCTGTGTTATACTGCCGGGATTCTATCTCCTGAATCCTACTTCCTGTGTTGAACTTTGGGATTGTACTTTCAGACTCCTACTCCCTGTGTTCTGCTTCCTGAGTTTGCTTTCTGAATCTGAATCCTGTGTTCTACTTCCTAAGTTCTACTTCCTGAATCCTACTTCCTGTGTCCTACTCCCTGAGTTATCCTTCCTGAATTTTATTCTTGTGTTCTACTTCCTCAGATCTATTTGCTGAATCCTACTTCCTGTGTTCTACTTCCGGAATTCTATTTCCTAAATTCTACTTCCTGTGTTCTTCTTCCTGGATTCTGTTTCCTGAATCCTACTTCCTGTGTTCTATTTCCTGAGTTGTGTTTCCTGCATCCAAATTGCTGTGCTCTCCTTCATGAGGACTATTTCGTGAATCCTACTTCCTGTGTTCTGCTTCCTGAGTTCTATTTCCTGAATCCTTCTTCCTGTGTTGTCCTTCCTGAGTTCTATTTAATGAAACTTACTTCTCGCGTTCTACTTCTCTATTTCTCTTTCCCGAATCCAACTTCCTGTCTTTTCTATCATTAGTCCTATTTCCTGAATCCTACTTCCTGTGTTCTGCTTCCGGAGTTTTATTTCCTGACTCCTACTTCCTGTGTTGTGTTTCCTGAATTCTATTTCCTGAATCGTAATTCCTGTGTTCTACTTCAGGAATTCTATTTCCTGAATTCTACTTCCTGTGTTCTACTCCATAAGATCTATTTCCTAAAACCTATTTCCTGTGTTCTACTTTCGGAATTCTATTCCCTGAACCCTACTTCCCGTGTTGTCCTTCATGAGACCTATTTCCTAAATACTACTTCCTGCGTTCTACTTCTGGAATTCTATTTCCTGAATCTTGCTACCTGTGTTATACTTCCGCAATTCTATTTCCTGAATCTTTCTCCCTGTGTTCTCTTCCTGAGTTCTATTTCTTAATCTCAATTCCTGTATTCTACTTCCTAAGATCTATTTCCTGAATTCTAATTCCTGTGTTCTACTTCCAGAATCCTTTTTCCTAAATCCTACTTCCTGTGTTCTAATTCCGGAATTGTTTTTCTTGAATCCTACTTCCTTTGTTGTACTTCCTGAGGTCTGTTTCCTCAATCCAACTTCTTGCGCCCTCTTTCATGAGGCCTATTTCCAGTATCCTACATCCTGTGTTCTACTTCCTGAGATCTATTTACAGAATCCTACTTCATGTGTTCTACTTCTGGAATTGTATTCCCTGAATCCTACTTCCTGTGTTCTAGTTCCTGAGTTCTATTTCCTCAATCCTAATTCCTGTGTTCTCCTTCCTGAGTTTCGTTTCTTGAATCTTACTTCCTGTGTTCTCCTTTGGGAGTTCTATTTCCTAAATTTTATTTCCTGTGTTGTAATCCAGGAATTCTATTTCCTGAATCCTATTTCCTGTGTTCTACTTCCTGGGTTCTATTTCCTGAATTCTACTTCCTGTGTTCTTCTTCCGGGATTCTGATTCCTGAATGCTACTTCCTGTGTTCTTCTTCCTGAGTTCTATTTCCTGAATGTTAATTCCTGTGTTCTCCTTCCTGAGTTCTATTTTGTGAATCCGAATTCCAGTGTTGTACTTCCGGAATTCTCTTTCGTGAATGCTACTTCCTGAGATCTACTTCCGGGATCCTATTTAATGAATTTTACTTCCTATGTTGTCCTTCTGGAATTCTATTTCCTGAATCCTTGTTCCTGTGCGATCATACCGGAATTCCATTTCCTGAATCATACTTCCTCTGTTCTCCTTCCTGAGGGCTATTTCCTGAATCTTACTTCGGGTGTCATAATTCTGGAATTCTATTTCCTGAATCCTACTTCTTGTGTTTACTTCTGGAATTCTATTCCATGAATCCTACTTCCTGTGTTGTCCTTCATGAATACTTTCGTGAATCCTACTTCCTGTGTTCTACTTCCGGAATTCTATTTTCTGAAACCTACCTCCATCATGAGGCCTATTTCATGAATACTGCTTGCTGTGTTCTACCATCTGGATTCTATTTCCTAAATCTGCTTTACTGTGTTCTACATCATGAGTTCTATTTCCTGAATATTACTTCTTGTATTCTCCTTCCTGTGTTCTATATCCTGAATCCTACTTCCTGTGTTCTTCTTCCAGAATTCTATTTCCTGAATCCTCATTCGTGTGCTACTTCCTGAGAACTATTTCCTGAATCCTACTTCCTGTGTTCTCCTTCATGAGGCCTATTTCCTGATTCCTACTTCCTATGTTCTGCTTCCGGAATTTCACTTCCTGAATCTTACTTCCTGCGTTTTACTTCCCGAGTTCTATTTCCCGAATTCTACTTCCTGTGTTCTATTTAGTGAATGTTAATTCCTTGGTTTTCCTTCCTGAATTCTATTTTGTGAATCCTGCTTCCTGTGTTCTACTTCCGGTATTCTATTTCCTGAATCTTACTTCATGTGTTCTACTTCTGGATTCCTATATCCTGAATTCTACTTTCTGTGTTCTACTTATGGAATTCTATTTCCCGAATGCTACTTCCTGTGTTCTCCTTCCTGAGTTGTATTTCCTAAATCTTACATCATGTGTTGTACTTCCAGAATTCTATTTCCTGAATCCTACTTCCTGTGTTCTACTTCCAGAATTCTATTTGCTGAACACTGTTACCTGTGTTCTCCTTCATGAGGCCTATTTACTGAATACTACTTCCTGTGTTATACTTCTGGAATTCTATTTCCCGAATCCTATTTCCTGTGTTCCACTTCGGGAATTCTACTTCCTGAATCCTACTCCGTGTGTTCTCCTTCCTTAGTTCTACTTCCTGAATCTTAATTCCTGTGCTCTATTGCCTGAGTTCTATTTCCTGAATCTTACCTCATGTGTTCCCCTTCTGGAATTCTATTTTTTAAATCCTACATCCTGTGTTATACGGCCAGGACTCTATTTCCAGACTCCGACTTCCTGTGTTCTTTTTCCTGCATTCTTTTTCCTGAATCCAACTTCCTGTGCTCTCCTTCATGAGGCCTATACCTTTAATCCTACTTCGTGTGTTCTACTTCCTGAGTTCTATTTCCTGAATCCAATTTCCTGTGTTCTCTTTCTTCAGTTCTATTTCCTGAATTCTACTTCCTGTGTTCTACCTCAGTATTTCTATTTCCTGAATCCAACGTCCTGTGTTCTCCTTCATGGGTCCTATTTCCTGTATCCTATTTCATGTGTTCTACTTCCTGAGTTCTATTTCCTGAATCCTACATCCTGTGTTATGCTTCCTCAGTTTTATTTCCTGAATCCTATATCCTGTGTTATACTTATGAATTCTATTTCCTGAATCCTGCTTCCTGTTTTCTTCTTCCTGAGTTCCTTTTCCTGAATCTTACATCCTTTGTTCTCCTTCCTAGTATCAATTTCCAGAATCTTATGTCCTATGATCTATTTCTGAGTTCTATTTCCTGAATCCTACTTCCTGTGTTGTACTTCTGGAATTCTATTCTCTGAATCCTACTTCCTGTGTTCTCCTTCCTGAGTTCTATTTCCTGAATCTTAATTCCTGTGTTATACTTCCTGATTTCTATTTCCTTAATCTGACTTCCTGTATTCTACTTCTGGAATTCTATTTCCTAAATCCTACTTCCTGTATTCTACTTCCAGAATTCTATTTCCTGAATGCTACTTAATGTGTTCGACTTCCTGAGTTCTATTTAATGAATCCTACGTCCAGTGTTCTCCTTTATGAGGCCTATTTTGTGAATCCTACTTGCTGTGTACTCTTCCCGTATCCTATTTCCTGAAACGTACTTCCTGTGTTTTCCATCATGAGGCCTATTTCCTGAATCCTGCTTCCTGTGTTCTACCTCCAGTATTCTATTTCGTGAGTCCTAATTCCTGTGTTGTACTTCCATAATTCTACTTCCTTAATCCTACTCTCTGTGTTGTCCTTCCTGAGTTCTATTTCCTGAATATTAATTCCTGTGTTCTACTTCCAGAGTTCTATTTCCTGAATCCTACTTCCTTTTTCTACCTCCGTAATTCTATTTCCCACATCTTACTTCCTTTGTTCTAGTTCCAGAATTCTATTTCCTGAGTCCTACATCCTGTGATCTATTTCCCAAGTTCTATTTCCTGAATCCAACTTGCTGCGCTCTCCTTTATGAGGTCTATTTCCTGAATCTTACTTTGTGTTCTACTTCCTGAGTTCTACTTCCTGAATCCTACTTCCTGTCTTTTCCTTCCTGAGTTCTATTTCCTGAATCTACTTCCTTTGTTCTCTTTCTGTATTTCTATTTCCTGAATCCAACTTCCTTTGTCCTCCTTTTGAGTCCTATTTCCTGACTCGTACATCCTATGTTCCACTTCCTGAGTTATATATCCTCAAACCTACTTCCTGTGTTGTGCTTCCTGAGTTCTGTTTCCTGAATCCTACTTCCTGTGTTCTACTTATGGAATTCTATATCCTGAATCCTACTTCCTGTGTTCTACTTCCGGAATACTATTTCCTGAACCCTACTTCCTGTGTTCTCCTTCCTGAATTCTATTTCCTGAATCTTAATTCCTGTGTTCTCCTTCCTGAGTTGTATTTCGTGAATCCTACTTCCTGTGTTCTACTTCCAGTATTCTATTCGCTGAATACTATTTCCTGTGCTCTCCTTCATGAGGCCTATTTCCTGAGTACTACCTCCTGTGTTATACTGCCGGGATTCTATCTCCTGAATCCTACTTCCTGTGTTGAACTTTGGGATTGTACTTTCAGACTCCTACTCCCTGTGTTCTGCTTCCTGAGTTTGCTTTCTGAATCTGAATCCTGTGTTCTACTTCCTAAGTTCTACTTCCTGAATCCTACTTCCTGTGTCCTACTCCCTGAGTTATCCTTCCTGAATTTTATTCTTGTGTTCTACTTCCTCAGATCTATTTGCTGAATCCTACTTCCTGTGTTCTACTTCCGGAATTCTATTTCCTAAATTCTACTTCCTGTGTTCTTCTTCCTGGATTCTGTTTCCTGAATCCTACTTCCTGTGTTCTATTTCCTGAGTTGTGTTTCCTGCATCCAAATTGCTGTGCTCTCCTTCATGAGGACTATTTCGTGAATCCTACTTCCTGTGTTCTGCTTCCTGAGTTCTATTTCCTGAATCCTTCTTCCTGTGTTGTCCTTCCTGAGTTCTATTTAATGAAACTTACTTCTCGCGTTCTACTTCTCTATTTCTCTTTCCCGAATCCAACTTCCTGTCTTTTCTATCATTAGTCCTATTTCCTGAATCCTACTTCCTGTGTTCTGCTTCCGGAGTTTTATTTCCTGACTCCTACTTCCTGTGTTGTGTTTCCTGAATTCTATTTCCTGAATCGTAATTCCTGTGTTCTACTTCAGGAATTCTATTTCCTGAATTCTACTTCCTGTGTTCTACTCCATAAGATCTATTTCCTAAAACCTATTTCCTGTGTTCTACTTTCGGAATTCTATTCCCTGAACCCTACTTCCCGTGTTGTCCTTCATGAGACCTATTTCCTAAATACTACTTCCTGCGTTCTACTTCTGGAATTCTATTTCCTGAATCTTGCTACCTGTGTTATACTTCCGCAATTCTATTTCCTGAATCTTTCTCCCTGTGTTCTCTTCCTGAGTTCTATTTCTTAATCTCAATTCCTGTATTCTACTTCCTAAGATCTATTTCCTGAATTCTAATTCCTGTGTTCTACTTCCAGAATCCTTTTTCCTAAATCCTACTTCCTGTGTTCTAATTCCGGAATTGTTTTTCTTGAATCCTACTTCCTTTGTTGTACTTCCTGAGGTCTGTTTCCTCAATCCAACTTCTTGCGCCCTCTTTCATGAGGCCTATTTCCAGTATCCTACATCCTGTGTTCTACTTCCTGAGATCTATTTACAGAATCCTACTTCATGTGTTCTACTTCTGGAATTGTATTCCCTGAATCCTACTTCCTGTGTTCTAGTTCCTGAGTTCTATTTCCTCAATCCTAATTCCTGTGTTCTCCTTCCTGAGTTTCGTTTCTTGAATCTTACTTCCTGTGTTCTCCTTTGGGAGTTCTATTTCCTAAATTTTATTTCCTGTGTTGTAATCCAGGAATTCTATTTCCTGAATCCTATTTCCTGTGTTCTACTTCCTGGGTTCTATTTCCTGAATTCTACTTCCTGTGTTCTTCTTCCGGGATTCTGATTCCTGAATGCTACTTCCTGTGTTCTTCTTCCTGAGTTCTATTTCCTGAATGTTAATTCCTGTGTTCTCCTTCCTGAGTTCTATTTTGTGAATCCGAATTCCAGTGTTGTACTTCCGGAATTCTCTTTCGTGAATGCTACTTCCTGAGATCTACTTCCGGGATCCTATTTAATGAATTTTACTTCCTATGTTGTCCTTCCGGAATTCTATTTCCTGAATCCTTGTTCCTGTGCTCTCATACCGGAATTCCATTTCCTGAATCATACTTCCTCTGTTCTCCTTCCTGAGTGCTATTTTCTGAATCTTACTTCGGGTGTCATAATTCTGGAATTCTATTTCCTGAATCCTACTTCTTGTGTTTACTTCTGGAATTCTATTCCATGAATCCTACTTCCTGTGTTGTCCTTCATGAATACTTTCGTGAATCCTACTTCCTGTGTTCTACTTCCGGAATTCTATTTTCTGAAACCTACCTCCATCATGAGGCCTATTTCATGAATACTGCTTGCTGTGTTCTACCAGCTGGATTCTATTTCCTAAATCTGCTGTACTGTGTTCTACATCATGAGTTCTATTTCCTGAATATTACTTCTTGTATTCTCCTTCCTGTGTTCTATATCCTGAATCCTACTTCCTGTGTTCTTCTTCCAGAATTCTATTTCCTGAATCCTCATTCGTGTGCTACTTCCTGAGAACTATTTCCTGAATCCTACTTCCTGTGTTCTCCTTCATGAGGCCTATTTCCTGATTCCTACTTCCTATGTTCTGCTTCCGGAATTTCACTTCCTGAATCTTACTTCCTGCGTTTTACTTCCCGAGTTCTATTTCCCGAATTCTACTTCCTGTGTTCTATTTAGTGAATGTTAATTCCTTGGTTTTCCTTCCTGAATTCTATTTTGTGAATCCTGCTTCCTGTGTTCTACTTCCGGTATTCTATTTCCTGAATCTTACTTCATGTGTTCTACTTCTGGATTCCTATATCCTGAATTCTACTTTCTGTGTTCTACTTATGGAATTCTATTTCCCGAATGCTACTTCCTGTGTTCTCCTTCCTGAGTTGTATTTCCTAAATCTTACATCATGTGTTGTACTTCCAGAATTCTATTTCCTGAATCCTACTTCCTGTGTTCTACTTCCAGAATTCTATTTGCTGAACACTGTTACCTGTGTTCTCCTTCATGAGGCCTATTTACTGAATACTACTTCCTGTGTTATACTTCTGGAATTCTATTTCCCGAATCCTATTTCCTGTGTTCCACTTAGGGAATTCTACTTCCTGAATCCTACTCCGTGTGTTCTCCTTCCTTAGTTCTACTTCCTGAATCTTAATTCCTGTGCTCTATTGCCTGAGTTCTATTTCCTGAATCCTACCTCATGTGTTCCCCTTCTGGAATTCTATTTTTTAAATCCTACATCCTGTGTTATACGGCCAGGACTCTATTTCCAGACTCCGACTTCCTGTGTTCTTTTTCCTGCATTCTTTTTCCTGAATCCAACTTCCTGTGCTCTCCTTCATGAGGCCTATACCTTTAATCCTACTTCGTGTGTTCTACTTCCTGAGTTCTATTTCCTGAATCCAATTTCCTGTGTTCTCTTTCTTCAGTTCTATTTCCTGAATTCTACTTCCTGTGTTCTACCTCAGTATTTCTATTTCCTGAATCCAAAGTCCTGTGTTCTCCTTCATGGGTCCTATTTCCTGTATCCTATTTCATGTGTTCTACTTCCTGAGTTCTATTTCCTGAATCCTACATCCTGTGTTATGCTTCCTCAGTTTTATTTCCTGAATCCTATATCCTGTGTTATACTTATGAATTCTATTTCCTGAATCCTGCTTCCTGTTTTCTTCTTCCTGAGTTCCTTTTCCTGAATCTTACATCCTTTGTTCTCCTTCCTAGTATCAATTTCCAGAATCTTATGTCCTATGATCTATTTCTGAGTTCTATTTCCTGAATCCTACTTCCTGTGTTGTACTTCTGGAATTCTATTCTCTGAATCCTACTTCCTGTGTTCTCCTTCCTGAGTTCTATTTCCTGAATCTTAATTCCTGTGTTATACTTCCTGATTTCTATTTCCTTAATCTGACTTCCTGTATTCTACTTCTGGAATTCTATTTCCTAAATCCTACTTCCTGTATTCTACTTCCAGAATTCTATTTCCTGAATGCTACTTAATGTGTTCGACTTCCTGAGTTCTATTTAATGAATCCTACGTCCAGTGTTCTCCTTTATGAGGCCTATTTTGTGAATCCTACTTGCTGTGTACTCTTCCCGTATCCTATTTCCTGAAACGTACTTCCTGTGTTTTCCATCATGAGGCCTATTTCCTGAATCCTGCTTCCTGTGTTCTACCTCCAGTATTCTATTTCGTGAGTCCTAATTCCTGTGTTGTACTTCCATAATTCTACTTCCTTAATCCTACTCTCTGTGTTGTCCTTCCTGAGTTCTATTTCCTGAATATTAATTCCTGTGTTCTACTTCCAGAGTTCTATTTCCTGAATCCTACTTCCTTTTTCTACCTCCGTAATTCTATTTCCCACATCTTACTTCCTTTGTTCTAGTTCCAGAATTCTATTTCCTGAGTCCTACATCCTGTGATCTATTTCCCAAGTTCTATTTCCTGAATCCAACTTGCTGCGCTCTCCTTTATGAGGTCTATTTCCTGAATCTTACTTTGTGTTCTACTTCCTGAGTTCTACTTCCTGAATCCTACTTCCTGTCTTTTCCTTCCTGAGTTCTATTTCCTGAATCTACTTCCTTTGTTCTCTTTCTGTATTTCTATTTCCTGAATCCAACTTCCTTTGTCCTCCTTTTGAGTCCTATTTCCTGACTCGTACATCCTATGTTCCACTTCCTGAGTTATATATCCTCAAACCTACTTCCTGTGTTGTGCTTCCTGAGTTCTGTTTCCTGAATCCTACTTCCTGTGTTCTACTTATGGAATTCTATATCCTGAATCCTACTTCCTGTGTTCTACTTCCGGAATACTATTTCCTGAACCCTACTTCCTGTGTTCTCCTTCCTGAATTCTATTTCCTGAATCTTAATTCCTGTGTTCTCCTTCCTGAGTTGTATTTCGTGAATCCTACTTCCTGTGTTCTACTTCCAGTATTCTATTCGCTGAATACTATTTCCTGTGCTCTCCTTCATGAGGCCTATTTCCTGAGTACTACCTCCTGTGTTATACTGCCGGGATTCTATCTCCTGAATCCTACTTCCTGTGTTGAACTTTGGGATTGTACTTTCAGACTCCTACTCCCTGTGTTCTGCTTCCTGAGTTTGCTTTCTGAATCTGAATCCTGTGTTCTACTTCCTAAGTTCTACTTCCTGAATCCTACTTCCTGTGTCCTACTCCCTGAGTTATCCTTCCTGAATTTTATTCTTGTGTTCTACTTCCTCAGATCTATTTGCTGAATCCTACTTCCTGTGTTCTACTTCCGGAATTCTATTTCCTAAATTCTACTTCCTGTGTTCTTCTTCCTGGATTCTGTTTCCTGAATCCTACTTCCTGTGTTCTATTTCCTGAGTTGTGTTTCCTGCATCCAAATTGCTGTGCTCTCCTTCATGAGGACTATTTCGTGAATCCTACTTCCTGTGTTCTGCTTCCTGAGTTCTATTTCCTGAATCCTTCTTCCTGTGTTGTCCTTCCTGAGTTCTATTTAATGAAACTTACTTCTCGCGTTCTACTTCTCTATTTCTCTTTCCCGAATCCAACTTCCTGTCTTTTCTATCATTAGTCCTATTTCCTGAATCCTACTTCCTGTGTTCTGCTTCCGGAGTTTTATTTCCTGACTCCTACTTCCTGTGTTGTGTTTCCTGAATTCTATTTCCTGAATCGTAATTCCTGTGTTCTACTTCAGGAATTCTATTTCCTGAATTCTACTTCCTGTGTTCTACTCCATAAGATCTATTTCCTAAAACCTATTTCCTGTGTTCTACTTTCGGAATTCTATTCCCTGAACCCTACTTCCCATGTTGTCCTTCATGAGACCTATTTCCTAAATACTACTTCCTGCGTTCTACTTCTGGAATTCTATTTCCTGAATCTTGCTACCTGTGTTATACTTCCGCAATTCTATTTCCTGAATCTTTCTCCCTGTGTTCTCTTCCTGAGTTCTATTTCTTAATCTCAATTCCTGTATTCTACTTCCTAAGATCTATTTCCTGAATTCTAATTCCTGTGTTCTACTTCCAGAATCCTTTTTCCTAAATCCTACTTCCTGTGTTCTAATTCCGGAATTGTTTTTCTTGAATCCTACTTCCTTTGTTGTACTTCCTGAGGTCTGTTTCCTCAATCCAACTTCTTGCGCCCTCTTTCATGAGGCCTATTTCCAGTATCCTACATCCTGTGTTCTACTTCCTGAGATCTATTTACAGAATCCTACTTCATGTGTTCTACTTCTGGAATTGTATTCCCTGAATCCTACTTCCTGTGTTCTAGTTCCTGAGTTCTATTTCCTCAATCCTAATTCCTGTGTTCTCCTTCCTGAGTTTCGTTTCTTGAATCTTACTTCCTGTGTTCTCCTTTGGGAGTTCTATTTCCTAAATTTTATTTCCTGTGTTGTAATCCAGGAATTCTATTTCCTGAATCCTATTTCCTGTGTTCTACTTCCTGGGTTCTATTTCCTGAATTCTACTTCCTGTGTTCTTCTTCCGGGATTCTGATTCCTGAATGCTACTTCCTGTGTTCTTCTTCCTGAGTTCTATTTCCTGAATGTTAATTCCTGTGTTCTCCTTCCTGAGTTCTATTTTGTGAATCCGAATTCCAGTGTTGTACTTCCGGAATTCTCTTTCGTGAATGCTACTTCCTGAGATCTACTTCCGGGATCCTATTTAATGAATTTTACTTCCTATGTTGTCCTTCTGGAATTCTATTTCCTGAATCCTTGTTCCTGTGCGATCATACCGGAATTCCATTTCCTGAATCATACTTCCTCTGTTCTCCTTCCTGAGGGCTATTTCCTGAATCTTACTTCGGGTGTCATAATTCTGGAATTCTATTTCCTGAATCCTACTTCTTGTGTTTACTTCTGGAATTCTATTCCATGAATCCTACTTCCTGTGTTGTCCTTCATGAATACTTTCGTGAATCCTACTTCCTGTGTTCTACTTCCGGAATTCTATTTTCTGAAACCTACCTCCATCATGAGGCCTATTTCATGAATACTGCTTGCTGTGTTCTACCATCTGGATTCTATTTCCTAAATCTGCTTTACTGTGTTCTACATCATGAGTTCTATTTCCTGAATATTACTTCTTGTATTCTCCTTCCTGTGTTCTATATCCTGAATCCTACTTCCTGTGTTCTTCTTCCAGAATTCTATTTCCTGAATCCTCATTCGTGTGCTACTTCCTGAGAACTATTTCCTGAATCCTACTTCCTGTGTTCTCCTTCATGAGGCCTATTTCCTGATTCCTACTTCCTATGTTCTGCTTCCGGAATTTCACTTCCTGAATCTTACTTCCTGCGTTTTACTTCCCGAGTTCTATTTCCCGAATTCTACTTCCTGTGTTCTATTTAGTGAATGTTAATTCCTTGGTTTTCCTTCCTGAATTCTATTTTGTGAATCCTGCTTCCTGTGTTCTACTTCCGGTATTCTATTTCCTGAATCTTACTTCATGTGTTCTACTTCTGGATTCCTATATCCTGAATTCTACTTTCTGTGTTCTACTTATGGAATTCTATTTCCCGAATGCTACTTCCTGTGTTCTCCTTCCTGAGTTGTATTTCCTAAATCTTACATCATGTGTTGTACTTCCAGAATTCTATTTCCTGAATCCTACTTCCTGTGTTCTACTTCCAGAATTCTATTTGCTGAACACTGTTACCTGTGTTCTCCTTCATGAGGCCTATTTACTGAATACTACTTCCTGTGTTATACTTCTGGAATTCTATTTCCCGAATCCTATTTCCTGTGTTCCACTTCGGGAATTCTACTTCCTGAATCCTACTCCGTGTGTTCTCCTTCCTTAGTTCTACTTCCTGAATCTTAATTCCTGTGCTCTATTGCCTGAGTTCTATTTCCTGAATCTTACCTCATGTGTTCCCCTTCTGGAATTCTATTTTTTAAATCCTACATCCTGTGTTATACGGCCAGGACTCTATTTCCAGACTCCGACTTCCTGTGTTCTTTTTCCTGCATTCTTTTTCCTGAATCCAACTTCCTGTGCTCTCCTTCATGAGGCCTATACCTTTAATCCTACTTCGTGTGTTCTACTTCCTGAGTTCTATTTCCTGAATCCAATTTCCTGTGTTCTCTTTCTTCAGTTCTATTTCCTGAATTCTACTTCCTGTGTTCTACCTCAGTATTTCTATTTCCTGAATCCAACGTCCTGTGTTCTCCTTCATGGGTCCTATTTCCTGTATCCTATTTCATGTGTTCTACTTCCTGAGTTCTATTTCCTGAATCCTACATCCTGTGTTATGCTTCCTCAGTTTTATTTCCTGAATCCTATATCCTGTGTTATACTTATGAATTCTATTTCCTGAATCCTGCTTCCTGTTTTCTTCTTCCTGAGTTCCTTTTCCTGAATCTTACATCCTTTGTTCTCCTTCCTAGTATCAATTTCCAGAATCTTATGTCCTATGATCTATTTCTGAGTTCTATTTCCTGAATCCTACTTCCTGTGTTGTACTTCTGGAATTCTATTCTCTGAATCCTACTTCCTGTGTTCTCCTTCCTGAGTTCTATTTCCTGAATCTTAATTCCTGTGTTATACTTCCTGATTTCTATTTCCTTAATCTGACTTCCTGTATTCTACTTCTGGAATTCTATTTCCTAAATCCTACTTCCTGTATTCTACTTCCAGAATTCTATTTCCTGAATGCTACTTAATGTGTTCGACTTCCTGAGTTCTATTTAATGAATCCTACGTCCAGTGTTCTCCTTTATGAGGCCTATTTTGTGAATCCTACTTGCTGTGTACTCTTCCCGTATCCTATTTCCTGAAACGTACTTCCTGTGTTTTCCATCATGAGGCCTATTTCCTGAATCCTGCTTCCTGTGTTCTACCTCCAGTATTCTATTTCGTGAGTCCTAATTCCTGTGTTGTACTTCCATAATTCTACTTCCTTAATCCTACTCTCTGTGTTGTCCTTCCTGAGTTCTATTTCCTGAATATTAATTCCTGTGTTCTACTTCCAGAGTTCTATTTCCTGAATCCTACTTCCTTTTTCTACCTCCGTAATTCTATTTCCCACATCTTACTTCCTTTGTTCTAGTTCCAGAATTCTATTTCCTGAGTCCTACATCCTGTGATCTATTTCCCAAGTTCTATTTCCTGAATCCAACTTGCTGCGCTCTCCTTTATGAGGTCTATTTCCTGAATCTTACTTTGTGTTCTACTTCCTGAGTTCTACTTCCTGAATCCTACTTCCTGTCTTTTCCTTCCTGAGTTCTATTTCCTGAATCTACTTCCTTTGTTCTCTTTCTGTATTTCTATTTCCTGAATCCAACTTCCTTTGTCCTCCTTTTGAGTCCTATTTCCTGACTCGTACATCCTATGTTCCACTTCCTGAGTTATATATCCTCAAACCTACTTCCTGTGTTGTGCTTCCTGAGTTCTGTTTCCTGAATCCTACTTCCTGTGTTCTACTTATGGAATTCTATATCCTGAATCCTACTTCCTGTGTTCTACTTCCGGAATACTATTTCCTGAACCCTACTTCCTGTGTTCTCCTTCCTGAATTCTATTTCCTGAATCTTAATTCCTGTGTTCTCCTTCCTGAGTTGTATTTCGTGAATCCTACTTCCTGTGTTCTACTTCCAGTATTCTATTCGCTGAATACTATTTCCTGTGCTCTCCTTCATGAGGCCTATTTCCTGAGTACTACCTCCTGTGTTATACTGCCGGGATTCTATCTCCTGAATCCTACTTCCTGTGTTGAACTTTGGGATTGTACTTTCAGACTCCTACTCCCTGTGTTCTGCTTCCTGAGTTTGCTTTCTGAATCTGAATCCTGTGTTCTACTTCCTAAGTTCTACTTCCTGAATCCTACTTCCTGTGTCCTACTCCCTGAGTTATCCTTCCTGAATTTTATTCTTGTGTTCTACTTCCTCAGATCTATTTGCTGAATCCTACTTCCTGTGTTCTACTTCCGGAATTCTATTTCCTAAATTCTACTTCCTGTGTTCTTCTTCCTGGATTCTGTTTCCTGAATCCTACTTCCTGTGTTCTATTTCCTGAGTTGTGTTTCCTGCATCCAAATTGCTGTGCTCTCCTTCATGAGGACTATTTCGTGAATCCTACTTCCTGTGTTCTGCTTCCTGAGTTCTATTTCCTGAATCCTTCTTCCTGTGTTGTCCTTCCTGAGTTCTATTTAATGAAACTTACTTCTCGCGTTCTACTTCTCTATTTCTCTTTCCCGAATCCAACTTCCTGTCTTTTCTATCATTAGTCCTATTTCCTGAATCCTACTTCCTGTGTTCTGCTTCCGGAGTTTTATTTCCTGACTCCTACTTCCTGTGTTGTGTTTCCTGAATTCTATTTCCTGAATCGTAATTCCTGTGTTCTACTTCAGGAATTCTATTTCCTGAATTCTACTTCCTGTGTTCTACTCCATAAGATCTATTTCCTAAAACCTATTTCCTGTGTTCTACTTTCGGAATTCTATTCCCTGAACCCTACTTCCCGTGTTGTCCTTCATGAGACCTATTTCCTAAATACTACTTCCTGCGTTCTACTTCTGGAATTCTATTTCCTGAATCTTGCTACCTGTGTTATACTTCCGCAATTCTATTTCCTGAATCTTTCTCCCTGTGTTCTCTTCCTGAGTTCTATTTCTTAATCTCAATTCCTGTATTCTACTTCCTAAGATCTATTTCCTGAATTCTAATTCCTGTGTTCTACTTCCAGAATCCTTTTTCCTAAATCCTACTTCCTGTGTTCTAATTCCGGAATTGTTTTTCTTGAATCCTACTTCCTTTGTTGTACTTCCTGAGGTCTGTTTCCTCAATCCAACTTCTTGCGCCCTCTTTCATGAGGCCTATTTCCAGTATCCTACATCCTGTGTTCTACTTCCTGAGATCTATTTACAGAATCCTACTTCATGTGTTCTACTTCTGGAATTGTATTCCCTGAATCCTACTTCCTGTGTTCTAGTTCCTGAGTTCTATTTCCTCAATCCTAATTCCTGTGTTCTCCTTCCTGAGTTTCGTTTCTTGAATCTTACTTCCTGTGTTCTCCTTTGGGAGTTCTATTTCCTAAATTTTATTTCCTGTGTTGTAATCCAGGAATTCTATTTCCTGAATCCTATTTCCTGTGTTCTACTTCCTGGGTTCTATTTCCTGAATTCTACTTCCTGTGTTCTTCTTCCGGGATTCTGATTCCTGAATGCTACTTCCTGTGTTCTTCTTCCTGAGTTCTATTTCCTGAATGTTAATTCCTGTGTTCTCCTTCCTGAGTTCTATTTTGTGAATCCGAATTCCAGTGTTGTACTTCCGGAATTCTCTTTCGTGAATGCTACTTCCTGAGATCTACTTCCGGGATCCTATTTAATGAATTTTACTTCCTATGTTGTCCTTCCGGAATTCTATTTCCTGAATCCTTGTTCCTGTGCTCTCATACCGGAATTCCATTTCCTGAATCATACTTCCTCTGTTCTCCTTCCTGAGTGCTATTTTCTGAATCTTACTTCGGGTGTCATAATTCTGGAATTCTATTTCCTGAATCCTACTTCTTGTGTTTACTTCTGGAATTCTATTCCATGAATCCTACTTCCTGTGTTGTCCTTCATGAATACTTTCGTGAATCCTACTTCCTGTGTTCTACTTCCGGAATTCTATTTTCTGAAACCTACCTCCATCATGAGGCCTATTTCATGAATACTGCTTGCTGTGTTCTACCAGCTGGATTCTATTTCCTAAATCTGCTTTACTGTGTTCTACATCATGAGTTCTATTTCCTGAATATTACTTCTTGTATTCTCCTTCCTGTGTTCTATATCCTGAATCCTACTTCCTGTGTTCTTCTTCCAGAATTCTATTTCCTGAATCCTCATTCGTGTGCTACTTCCTGAGAACTATTTCCTGAATCCTACTTCCTGTGTTCTCCTTCATGAGGCCTATTTCCTGATTCCTACTTCCTATGTTCTGCTTCCGGAATTTCACTTCCTGAATCTTACTTCCTGCGTTTTACTTCCCGAGTTCTATTTCCCGAATTCTACTTCCTGTGTTCTATTTAGTGAATGTTAATTCCTTGGTTTTCCTTCCTGAATTCTATTTTGTGAATCCTGCTTCCTGTGTTCTACTTCCGGTATTCTATTTCCTGAATCTTACTTCATGTGTTCTACTTCTGGATTCCTATATCCTGAATTCTACTTTCTGTGTTCTACTTATGGAATTCTATTTCCCGAATGCTACTTCCTGTGTTCTCCTTCCTGAGTTGTATTTCCTAAATCTTACATCATGTGTTGTACTTCCAGAATTCTATTTCCTGAATCCTACTTCCTGTGTTCTACTTCCAGAATTCTATTTGCTGAACACTGTTACCTGTGTTCTCCTTCATGAGGCCTATTTACTGAATACTACTTCCTGTGTTATACTTCTGGAATTCTATTTCCCGAATCCTATTTCCTGTGTTCCACTTCGGGAATTCTACTTCCTGAATCCTACTCCGTGTGTTCTCCTTCCTTAGTTCTACTTCCTGAATCTTAATTCCTGTGCTCTATTGCCTGAGTTCTATTTCCTGAATCCTACCTCATGTGTTCCCCTTCTGGAATTCTATTTTTTAAATCCTACATCCTGTGTTATACGGCCAGGACTCTATTTCCAGACTCCGACTTCCTGTGTTCTTTTTCCTGCATTCTTTTTCCTGAATCCAACTTCCTGTGCTCTCCTTCATGAGGCCTATACCTTTAATCCTACTTCGTGTGTTCTACTTCCTGAGTTCTATTTCCTGAATCCAATTTCCTGTGTTCTCTTTCTTCAGTTCTATTTCCTGAATTCTACTTCCTGTGTTCTACCTCAGTATTTCTATTTCCTGAATCCAACGTCCTGTGTTCTCCTTCATGGGTCCTATTTCCTGTATCCTATTTCATGTGTTCTACTTCCTGAGTTCTATTTCCTGAATCCTACATCCTGTGTTATGCTTCCTCAGTTTTATTTCCTGAATCCTATATCCTGTGTTATACTTATGAATTCTATTTCCTGAATCCTGCTTCCTGTTTTCTTCTTCCTGAGTTCCTTTTCCTGAATCTTACATCCTTTGTTCTCCTTCCTAGTATCAATTTCCAGAATCTTATGTCCTATGATCTATTTCTGAGTTCTATTTCCTGAATCCTACTTCCTGTGTTGTACTTCTGGAATTCTATTCTCTGAATCCTACTTCCTGTGTTCTCCTTCCTGAGTTCTATTTCCTGAATCTTAATTCCTGTGTTATACTTCCTGATTTCTATTTCCTTAATCTTACTTCCTGTATTCTACTTCTGGAATTCTATTTCCTAAATCCTACTTCCTGTATTCTACTTCCAGAATTCTATTTCCTGAATGCTACTTAATGTGTTCGACTTCCTGAGTTCTATTTAATGAATCCTACGTCCAGTGTTCTCCTTTATGAGGCCTATTTTGTGAATCCTACTTGCTGTGTACTCTTCCCGTATCCTATTTCCTGAAACGTACTTCCTGTGTTTTCCATCATGAGGCCTATTTCCTGAATCCTGCTTCCTGTGTTCTACCTCCAGTATTCTATTTCGTGAGTCCTAATTCCTGTGTTGTACTTCCATAATTCTACTTCCTTAATCCTACTCTCTGTGTTGTCCTTCCTGAGTTCTATTTCCTGAATATTAATTCCTGTGTTCTACTTCCAGAGTTCTATTTCCTGAATCCTACTTCCTTTTTCTACCTCCGTAATTCTATTTCCCACATCTTACTTCCTTTGTTCTAGTTCCAGAATTCTATTTCCTGAGTCCTACATCCTGTGATCTATTTCCCAAGTTCTATTTCCTGAATCCAACTTGCTGCGCTCTCCTTTATGAGGTCTATTTCCTGAATCTTACTTTGTGTTCTACTTCCTGAGTTCTACTTCCTGAATCCTACTTCCTGTCTTTTCCTTCCTGAGTTCTATTTCCTGAATCTACTTCCTTTGTTCTCTTTCTGTATTTCTATTTCCTGAATCCAACTTCCTTTGTCCTCCTTTTGAGTCCTATTTCCTGACTCGTACATCCTATGTTCCACTTCCTGAGTTATATATCCTCAAACCTACTTCCTGTGTTGTGCTTCCTGAGTTCTGTTTCCTGAATCCTACTTCCTGTGTTCTACTTATGGAATTCTATATCCTGAATCCTACTTCCTGTGTTCTACTTCCGGAATACTATTTCCTGAACCCTACTTCCTGTGTTCTCCTTCCTGAATTCTATTTCCTGAATCTTAATTCCTGTGTTCTCCTTCCTGAGTTGTATTTCGTGAATCCTACTTCCTGTGTTCTACTTCCAGTATTCTATTCGCTGAATACTATTTCCTGTGCTCTCCTTCATGAGGCCTATTTCCTGAGTACTACCTCCTGTGTTATACTGCCGGGATTCTATCTCCTGAATCCTACTTCCTGTGTTGAACTTTGGGATTGTACTTTCAGACTCCTACTCCCTGTGTTCTGCTTCCTGAGTTCTATTTCCTGAATATTAATTCCTGTCCTCTACTTCCTGAGTTGTTTCCTGAATCCAACTTCCTGTGCTCTCTTTCATGGGGCCTATTTCCCAGATCCTACATCTTGTGTTCTACTTCCTGAGTTCTATTTCCTGAATCTTAATTCGTGTTCCCCTTCCTGAGTTCTTTCTTGAACTTTACTTCCTGTGGCATTCTTCCGGAATACTGTTTCCTGAATTCTACTTCCTGTGTCCTACTTCTGGAATTCTATTTCCTGAATCCTACTTCCTCTGTTCTACTTCCTAAGTTCTATTTCCGGAATGCTACTTCCTGTGTTCTACTTCCTGAGTTCTATTTCCTGAATCCAACTTCCTGTGCTTTCTTTCATGAGAACTATTTCCAGAATCCTAGCTCCTGTGTTTTACATCCTGAGTTCTATTTCCTGTCTGCTACTTCCGGAATTCTATTCCTTGAATCCTACTTCCTGTGTTCTCCATATGAGGCCGATTTCCTGAGTAGTAATTCCTGTGTTCTACTTCTGGAATTCTATTTCCTGAATCGTGCTTCCTGTGTTCGACTTCTGGAATTCTATTTCCTGAATCCTACTCCCTGTGTTCTCCTTCCTGAGTTCTATTTCCTAAATCTTAATCTTTTGTTCTACATCCTGAGTTCCATTTCCTGACTCCTAATTCCTGTGTTCCACTTCCGGAATTCTATTTCGTGAAAGCTACTCCCTGTGTACTGCTTCCTGAGTTCTATTTCTGAATCTGAATTCCTGTTTTCTGCTTCCTATGTTCTATTCCTGAATCCTACTTCCTGTGTTCTACTTCCTGAGTTCTATTTCCTGAATCCAGCTTCCTGTGCTTTCTTTCATGAGGCCTATTTGCAGAATACTACATCCTGCATTGTACTTCCTGAGTTCTATTTCCTGAATCCTACTTCCAGTGTTCTCCTTCCTCAGTTCTATTTCCTGAAACCTACTTCCTGTGTTCTACTGTTGGAATTCTATTTCCTGAATCCTACTTCCTTTGTTCTACTTGAGGAATTCTATATCCTGAATCCTAGCTCCTGTATTCTGCTTCATGAGGCCTATTTCCTGAATATTGCTTCCTGTGTTCTACTTCCGCAATTCTATTCCCTGAATCCTACTTCCTGTGTTCCCCTTCTTGAGGCCTATTTCCTGAATGCTTTTTCATGTGTTCTACTTCCTGAGTTCGATTTCCTGAATCCAACTTCCTGTGCTCTCTTTCATGGGGCCTATTTCATGAATCTGACTTCCTGTGTTCTACTTCCTGAGTTCTATTTCCTGAATCCTATTTCCTGTGTTCTGTTTCCTGAATTCTATGCCTTGAATCCTACTTCCTGTGTTCTCCTTTATGAGGCCGATTTCCTGAATACTACTTCATGTGTTCCATCTCCGGAATTCTATTTTCTGATTCTTGCTTGCTGTATTTCACTTCTGGTATTCTATTTCCTGTATCCTACTCCCTGTGTTCTGCTTCCTGAGTTCTCTTTCTGAATCTGAATCCTGTGTTCTACTTCCTAAGTTCTACTTCCTGAATCCTACTTCCTGTGTCCTACTCCCTGAGTTATCCTTCCTGAATTTTATTCTTGTGTTCTACTTCCTCAGATCTATTTGCTGAATCCTACTTCCTGTGTTCTACTTCCGGAATTCTATTTCCTAAATTCTACTTCCTGTGTTCTTCTTCCTGGATTCTGTTTCCTGAATCCTACTTCCTGTGTTCTATTTCCTGAGTTGTGTTTCCTGCATCCAAATTGCTGTGCTCTCCTTCATGAGGACTATTTCGTGAATCCTACTTCCTGTGTTCTGCTTCCTGAGTTCTATTTCCTGAATCCTTCTTCCTGTGTTGTCCTTCCTGAGTTCTATTTAATGAAACTTACTTCTCGCGTTCTACTTCTCTATTTCTCTTTCCCGAATCCAACTTCCTGTCTTTTCTATCATTAGTCCTATTTCCTGAATCCTACTTCCTGTGTTCTGCTTCCGGAGTTTTATTTCCTGACTCCTACTTCCTGTGTTGTGTTTCCTGAATTCTATTTCCTGAATCGTAATTCCTGTGTTCTACTTCAGGAATTCTATTTCCTGAATTCTACTTCCTGTGTTCTACTCCATAAGATCTATTTCCTAAAACCTATTTCCTGTGTTCTACTTTCGGAATTCTATTCCCTGAACCCTACTTCCCGTGTTGTCCTTCATGAGACCTATTTCCTAAATACTACTTCCTGCGTTCTACTTCTGGAATTCTATTTCCTGAATCTTGCTACCTGTGTTATACTTCTGCAATTCTATTTCCTGAATCTTTCTCCCTGTGTTCTCTTCCTGAGTTCTATTTCTTAATCTCAATTCCTGTATTCTACTTCCTAAGATCTATTTCCTGAATTCTAATTCCTGTGTTCTACTTCCAGAATCCTTTTTCCTAAATCCTACTTCCTGTGTTCTAATTCCGGAATTGTTTTTCTTGAATCCTACTTCCTTTGTTGTACTTCCTGAGGTCTATTTCCTCAATCCAACTTCTTGCGCCCTCTTTCATGAGGCCTATTTCCAGTATCCTACATCCTGTGTTCTACTTCCTGAGATCTATTTACAGAATCCTACTTCATGTGTTCTACTTCTGGAATTGTATTCCCTGAATCCTACTTCCTGTGTTCTAGTTCCTGAGTTCTATTTCCTCAATCCTAATTCCTGTGTTCTCCTTCCTGAGTTTCGTTTCTTGAATCTTACTTCCTGTGTTCTCCTTTGGGAGTTCTATTTCCTAAATTTTATTTCCTGTGTTGTAATCCAGGAATTCTATTTCCTGAATCCTATTTCCTGTGTTCTACTTCCTGGGTTCTATTTCCTGAATTCTACTTCCTGTGTTCTTCTTCCGGGATTCTGATTCCTGAATGCTACTTCCTGTGTTCTTCTTCCTGAGTTCTATTTCCTGAATGTTAATTCCTGTGTTCTCCTTCCTGAGTTCTATTTTGTGAATCCGAATTCCAGTGTTGTACTTCCGGAATTCTCTTTCGTGAATGCTACTTCCTGAGATCTACTTCCGGGATCCTATTTAATGAATTTTACTTCCTATGTTGTCCTTCCGGAATTCTATTTCCTGAATCCTTGTTCCTGTGCTCTCATACCGGAATTCCATTTCCTGAATCATACTTCCTCTGTTCTCCTTCCTGAGTGCTATTTCCTGAATCTTACTTCGGGTGTCATAATTCTGGAATTCTATTTCCTGAATCCTACTTCTTGTGTTTACTTCTGGAATTCTATTCCATGAATCCTACTTCCTGTGTTGTCCTTCATGAATACTTTCGTGAATCCTACTTCCTGTGTTCTACTTCCGGAATTCTATTTTCTGAAACCTACCTCCATCATGAGGCCTATTTCATGAATACTGCTTGCTGTGTTCTACCAGCTGGATTCTATTTCCTAAATCTGCTTTACTGTGTTCTACATCATGAGTTCTATTTCCTGAATATTACTTCTTGTATTCTCCTTCCTGTGTTCTATATCCTGAATCCTACTTCCTGTGTTCTTCTTCCAGAATTCTATTTCCTGAATCCTCATTCGTGTGCTACTTCCTGAGAACTATTTCCTGAATCCTACTTCCTGTGTTCTCCTTCATGAGGCCTATTTCCTGATTCCTACTTCCTATGTTCTGCTTCCGGAATTTCACTTCCTGAATCTTACTTCCTGCGTTTTACTTCCCGAGTTCTATTTCCCGAATTCTACTTCCTGTGTTCTATTTAGTGAATGTTAATTCCTTGGTTTTCCTTCCTGAATTCTATTTTGTGAATCCTGCTTCCTGTGTTCTACTTCCGGTATTCTATTTCCTGAATCTTACTTCATGTGTTCTACTTCTGGATTCCTATATCCTGAATTCTACTTTCTGTGTTCTACTTATGGAATTCTATTTCCCGAATGCTACTTCCTGTGTTCTCCTTCCTGAGTTGTATTTCCTAAATCTTACATCATGTGTTGTACTTCCAGAATTCTATTTCCTGAATCCTACTTCCTGTGTTCTACTTCCAGAATTCTATTTGCTGAACACTGTTACCTGTGTTCTCCTTCATGAGGCCTATTTACTGAATACTACTTCCTGTGTTATACTTCTGGAATTCTATTTCCCGAATCCTATTTCCTGTGTTCCACTTCGGGAATTCTACTTCCTGAATCCTACTCCGTGTGTTCTCCTTCCTTAGTTCTACTTCCTGAATCTTAATTCCTGTGCTCTATTGCCTGAGTTCTATTTCCTGAATCTTACCTCATGTGTTCCCCTTCTGGAATTCTATTTTTTAAATCCTACATCCTGTGTTATACGGCCAGGACTCTATTTCCAGACTCCGACTTCCTGTGTTCTTTTTCCTGCATTCTTTTTCCTGAATCCAACTTCCTGTGCTCTCCTTCATGAGGCCTATACCTTTAATCCTACTTCGTGTGTTCTACTTCCTGAGTTCTATTTCCTGAATCCAATTTCCTGTGTTCTCTTTCTTCAGTTCTATTTCCTGAATTCTACTTCCTGTGTTCTACCTCAGTATTTCTATTTCCTGAATCCAAAGTCCTGTGTTCTCCTTCATGGGTCCTATTTCCTGTATCCTATTTCATGTGTTCTACTTCCTGAGTTCTATTTCCTGAATCCTACATCCTGTGTTATGCTTCCTCAGTTTTATTTCCTGAATCCTATATCCTGTGTTATACTTATGAATTCTATTTCCTGAATCCTGCTTCCTGTTTTCTTCTTCCTGAGTTCCTTTTCCTGAATCTTACATCCTTTGTTCTCCTTCCTAGTATCAATTTCCAGAATCTTATGTCCTATGATCTATTTCTGAGTTCTATTTCCTGAATCCTACTTCCTGTGTTGTACTTCTGGAATTCTATTCTCTGAATCCTACTTCCTGTGTTCTCCTTCCTGAGTTCTATTTCCTGAATCTTAATTCCTGTGTTATACTTCCTGATTTCTATTTCCTTAATCTGACTTCCTGTATTCTACTTCTGGAATTCTATTTCCTAAATCCTACTTCCTGTATTCTACTTCCAGAATTCTATTTCCTGAATGCTACTTAATGTGTTCGACTTCCTGAGTTCTATTTAATGAATCCTACGTCCAGTGTTCTCCTTTATGAGGCCTATTTTGTGAATCCTACTTGCTGTGTACTCTTCCCGTATCCTATTTCCTGAAACGTACTTCCTGTGTTTTCCATCATGAGGCCTATTTCCTGAATCCTGCTTCCTGTGTTCTACCTCCAGTATTCTATTTCGTGAGTCCTAATTCCTGTGTTGTACTTCCATAATTCTACTTCCTTAATCCTACTCTCTGTGTTGTCCTTCCTGAGTTCTATTTCCTGAATATTAATTCCTGTGTTCTACTTCCAGAGTTCTATTTCCTGAATCCTACTTCCTTTTTCTACCTCCGTAATTCTATTTCCCACATCTTACTTCCTTTGTTCTAGTTCCAGAATTCTATTTCCTGAGTCCTACATCCTGTGATCTATTTCCCAAGTTCTATTTCCTGAATCCAACTTGCTGCGCTCTCCTTTATGAGGTCTATTTCCTGAATCTTACTTTGTGTTCTACTTCCTGAGTTCTACTTCCTGAATCCTACTTCCTGTCTTTTCCTTCCTGAGTTCTATTTCCTGAATCTACTTCCTTTGTTCTCTTTCTGTATTTCTATTTCCTGAATCCAACTTCCTTTGTCCTCCTTTTGAGTCCTATTTCCTGACTCGTACATCCTATGTTCCACTTCCTGAGTTATATATCCTCAAACCTACTTCCTGTGTTGTGCTTCCTGAGTTCTGTTTCCTGAATCCTACTTCCTGTGTTCTACTTATGGAATTCTATATCCTGAATCCTACTTCCTGTGTTCTACTTCCGGAATACTATTTCCTGAACCCTACTTCCTGTGTTCTCCTTCCTGAATTCTATTTCCTGAATCTTAATTCCTGTGTTCTCCTTCCTGAGTTGTATTTCGTGAATCCTACTTCCTGTGTTCTACTTCCAGTATTCTATTCGCTGAATACTATTTCCTGTGCTCTCCTTCATGAGGCCTATTTCCTGAGTACTACCTCCTGTGTTATACTGCCGGGATTCTATCTCCTGAATCCTACTTCCTGTGTTGAACTTTGGGATTGTACTTTCAGACTCCTACTCCCTGTGTTCTGCTTGCTGAGTTTGCTTTCTGAATCTGAATCCTGTGTTCTACTTCCTAAGTTCTACTTCCTGAATCCTACTTCCTGTGTCCTACTCCCTGAGTTATCCTTCCTGAATTTTATTCTTGTGTTCTACTTCCTCAGATCTATTTGCTGAATCCTACTTCCTGTGTTCTACTTCCGGAATTCTATTTCCTAAATTCTACTTCCTGTGTTCTTCTTCCTGGATTCTGTTTCCTGAATCCTACTTCCTGTGTTCTATTTCCTGAGTTGTGTTTCCTGCATCCAAATTGCTGTGCTCTCCTTCATGAGGACTATTTCGTGAATCCTACTTCCTGTGTTCTGCTTCCTGAGTTCTATTTCCTGAATCCTTCTTCCTGTGTTGTCCTTCCTGAGTTCTATTTAATGAAACTTACTTCTCGCGTTCTACTTCTCTATTTCTCTTTCCCGAATCCAACTTCCTGTCTTTTCTATCATTAGTCCTATTTCCTGAATCCTACTTCCTGTGTTCTGCTTCCGGAGTTTTATTTCCTGACTCCTACTTCCTGTGTTGTGTTTCCTGAATTCTATTTCCTGAATCGTAATTCCTGTGTTCTACTTCAGGAATTCTATTTCCTGAATTCTACTTCCTGTGTTCTACTCCATAAGATCTATTTCCTAAAACCTATTTCCTGTGTTCTACTTTCGGAATTCTATTCCCTGAACCCTACTTCCCGTGTTGTCCTTCATGAGACCTATTTCCTAAATACTACTTCCTGCGTTCTACTTCTGGAATTCTATTTCCTGAATCTTGCTACCTGTGTTATACTTCCGCAATTCTATTTCCTGAATCTTTCTCCCTGTGTTCTCTTCCTGAGTTCTATTTCTTAATCTCAATTCCTGTATTCTACTTCCTAAGATCTATTTCCTGAATTCTAATTCCTGTGTTCTACTTCCAGAATCCTTTTTCCTAAATCCTACTTCCTGTGTTCTAATTCCGGAATTGTTTTTCTTGAATCCTACTTCCTTTGTTGTACTTCCTGAGGTCTGTTTCCTCAATCCAACTTCTTGCGCCCTCTTTCATGAGGCCTATTTCCAGTATCCTACATCCTGTGTTCTACTTCCTGAGATCTATTTACAGAATCCTACTTCATGTGTTCTACTTCTGGAATTGTATTCCCTGAATCCTACTTCCTGTGTTCTAGTTCCTGAGTTCTATTTCCTCAATCCTAATTCCTGTGTTCTCCTTCCTGAGTTTCGTTTCTTGAATCTTACTTCCTGTGTTCTCCTTTGGGAGTTCTATTTCCTAAATTTTATTTCCTGTGTTGTAATCCAGGAATTCTATTTCCTGAATCCTATTTCCTGTGTTCTACTTCCTGGGTTCTATTTCCTGAATTCTACTTCCTGTGTTCTTCTTCCGGGATTCTGATTCCTGAATGCTACTTCCTGTGTTCTTCTTCCTGAGTTCTATTTCCTGAATGTTAATTCCTGTGTTCTCCTTCCTGAGTTCTATTTTGTGAATCCGAATTCCAGTGTTGTACTTCCGGAATTCTCTTTCGTGAATGCTACTTCCTGAGATCTACTTCCGGGATCCTATTTAATGAATTTTACTTCCTATGTTGTCCTTCCGGAATTCTATTTCCTGAATCCTTGTTCCTGTGCTCTCATACCGGAATTCCATTTCCTGAATCATACTTCCTCTGTTCTCCTTCCTGAGTGCTATTTCCTGAATCTTACTTCGGGTGTCATAATTCTGGAATTCTATTTCCTGAATCCTACTTCTTGTGTTTACTTCTGGAATTCTATTCCATGAATCCTACTTCCTGTGTTGTCCTTCATGAATACTTTCGTGAATCCTACTTCCTGTGTTCTACTTCCGGAATTCTATTTTCTGAAACCTACCTCCATCATGAGGCCTATTTCATGAATACTGCTTGCTGTGTTCTACCAGCTGGATTCTATTTCCTAAATCTGCTTTACTGTGTTCTACATCATGAGTTCTATTTCCTGAATATTACTTCTTGTATTCTCCTTCCTGTGTTCTATATCCTGAATCCTACTTCCTGTGTTCTTCTTCCAGAATTCTATTTCCTGAATCCTCATTCGTGTGCTACTTCCTGAGAACTATTTCCTGAATCCTACTTCCTGTGTTCTCCTTCATGAGGCCTATTTCCTGATTCCTACTTCCTATGTTCTGCTTCTGGAATTTCACTTCCTGAATCTTACTTCTTGCGTTTTACTTCCCGAGTTCTATTTCCCGAATTCTACTTCCTGTGTTCTATTTAGTGAATGTTAATTCCTTGGTTTTCCTTCCTGAATTCTATTTTGTGAATCCTGCTTCCTGTGTTCTACTTCTGGTATTCTATTTCCTGAATCTTACTTCATGTGTTCTACTTCTGGATTCCTATATCCTGAATTCTACTTTCTGTGTTCTACTTATGGAATTCTATTTCCCGAATGCTACTTCCTGTGTTCTCCTTCCTGAGTTGTATTTCCTAAATCTTACATCATGTGTTGTACTTCCAGAATTCTATTTCCTGAATCCTACTTCCTGTGTTCTACTTCCAGAATTCTATTTGCTGAACACTGTTACCTGTGTTCTCCTTCATGAGGCCTATTTACTGAATACTACTTCCTGTGTTATACTTCTGGAATTCTATTTCCCGAATCCTATTTCCTGTGTTCCACTTCGGGAATTCTACTTCCTGAATCCTACTCCGTGTGTTCTCCTTCCTTAGTTCTACTTCCTGAATCTTAATTCCTGTGCTCTATTGCCTGAGTTCTATTTCCTGAATCCTACCTCATGTGTTCCCCTTCTGGAATTCTATTTTTTAAATCCTACATCCTGTGTTATACGGCCAGGACTCTATTTCCAGACTCCGACTTCCTGTGTTCTTTTTCCTGCATTCTTTTTCCTGAATCCAACTTCCTGTGCTCTCCTTCATGAGGCCTATACCTTTAATCCTACTTCGTGTGTTCTACTTCCTGAGTTCTATTTCCTGAATCCAATTTCCTGTGTTCTCTTTCTTCAGTTCTATTTCCTGAATTCTACTTCCTGTGTTCTACCTCAGTATTTCTATTTCCTGAATCCAAAGTCCTGTGTTCTCCTTCATGGGTCCTATTTCCTGTATCCTATTTCATGTGTTCTACTTCCTGAGTTCTATTTCCTGAATCCTACATCCTGTGTTATGCTTCCTCAGTTTTATTTCCTGAATCCTATATCCTGTGTTATACTTATGAATTCTATTTCCTGAATCCTGCTTCCTGTTTTCTTCTTCCTGAGTTCCTTTTCCTGAATCTTACATCCTTTGTTCTCCTTCCTAGTATCAATTTCCAGAATCTTATGTCCTATGATCTATTTCTGAGTTCTATTTCCTGAATCCTACTTCCTGTGTTGTACTTCTGGAATTCTATTCTCTGAATCCTACTTCCTGTGTTCTCCTTCCTGAGTTCTATTTCCTGAATCTTAATTCCTGTGTTATACTTCCTGATTTCTATTTCCTTAATCTTACTTCCTGTATTCTACTTCTGGAATTCTATTTCCTAAATCCTACTTCCTGTATTCTACTTCCAGAATTCTATTTCCTGAATGCTACTTAATGTGTTCGACTTCCTGAGTTCTATTTAATGAATCCTACGTCCAGTGTTCTCCTTTATGAGGCCTATTTTGTGAATCCTACTTGCTGTGTACTCTTCCCGTATCCTATTTCCTGAAACGTACTTCCTGTGTTTTCCATCATGAGGCCTATTTCCTGAATCCTGCTTCCTGTGTTCTACCTCCAGTATTCTATTTCGTGAGTCCTAATTCCTGTGTTGTACTTCCATAATTCTACTTCCTTAATCCTACTCTCTGTGTTGTCCTTCCTGAGTTCTATTTCCTGAATATTAATTCCTGTGTTCTACTTCCAGAGTTCTATTTCCTGAATCCTACTTCCTTTTTCTACCTCTGTAATTCTATTTCCCACATCTTACTTCCTTTGTTCTAGTTCCAGAATTCTATTTCCTGAGTCCTACATCCTGTGATCTATTTCCCAAGTTCTATTTCCTGAATCCAACTTGCTGCGCTCTCCTTTATGAGGTCTATTTCCTGAATCTTACTTTGTGTTCTACTTCCTGAGTTCTACTTCCTGAATCCTACTTCCTGTCTTTTCCTTCCTGAGTTCTATTTCCTGAATCTACTTCCTTTGTTCTCTTTCTGTATTTCTATTTCCTGAATCCAACTTCCTTTGTCCTCCTTTTGAGTCCTATTTCCTGACTCGTACATCCTATGTTCCACTTCCTGAGTTATATATCCTCAAACCTACTTCCTGTGTTGTGCTTCCTGAGTTCTGTTTCCTGAATCCTACTTCCTGTGTTCTACTTATGGAATTCTATATCCTGAATCCTACTTCCTGTGTTCTACTTCCGGAATACTATTTCCTGAACCCTACTTCCTGTGTTCTCCTTCCTGAATTCTATTTCCTGAATCTTAATTCCTGTGTTCTCCTTCCTGAGTTGTATTTCGTGAATCCTACTTCCTGTGTTCTACTTCCAGTATTCTATTCGCTGAATACTATTTCCTGTGCTCTCCTTCATGAGGCCTATTTCCTGAGTACTACCTCCTGTGTTATACTGCCGGGATTCTATCTCCTGAATCCTACTTCCTGTGTTGAACTTTGGGATTGTACTTTCAGACTCCTACTCCCTGTGTTCTGCTTCCTGAGTTCTATTTCCTGAATATTAATTCCTGTCCTCTACTTCCTGAGTTGTTTCCTGAATCCAACTTCCTGTGCTCTCTTTCATGGGGCCTATTTCCCAGATCCTACATCTTGTGTTCTACTTCCTGAGTTCTATTTCCTGAATCTTAATTCGTGTTCCCCTTCCTGAGTTCTTTCTTGAACTTTACTTCCTGTGGCGTTCTTCCGGAATACTGTTTCCTGAATTCTACTTCCTGTGTCCTACTTCTGGAATTCTATTTCCTGAATCCTACTTCCTCTGTTCTACTTCCTAAGTTCTATTTCCGGAATGCTACTTCCTGTGTTCTACTTCCTGAGTTCTATTTCCTGAATCCAACTTCCTGTGCTTTCTTTCATGAGAACTATTTCCAGAATCCTAGCTCCTGTGTTTTACATCCTGAGTTCTATTTCCTGTCTGCTACTTCCGGAATTCTATTCCTTGAATCCTACTTCCTGTGTTCTCCATATGAGGCCGATTTCCTGAGTAGTAATTCCTGTGTTCTACTTCTGGAATTCTATTTCCTGAATCGTGCTTCCTGTGTTCGACTTCTGGAATTCTATTTCCTGAATCCTACTCCCTGTGTTCTCCTTCCTGAGTTCTATTTCCTAAATCTTAATCTTTTGTTCTACATCCTGAGTTCCATTTCCTGACTCCTAATTCCTGTGTTCCACTTCCGGAATTCTATTTCGTGAAAGCTACTCCCTGTGTACTGCTTCCTGAGTTCTATTTCTGAATCTGAATTCCTGTTTTCTGCTTCCTATGTTCTATTCCTGAATCCTACTTCCTGTGTTCTACTTCCTGAGTTCTATTTCCTGAATCCAGCTTCCTGTGCTTTCTTTCATGAGGCCTATTTGCAGAATACTACATCCTGCATTGTACTTCCTGAGTTCTATTTCCTGAATCCTACTTCCAGTGTTCTCCTTCCTCAGTTCTATTTCCTGAAACCTACTTCCTGTGTTCTACTGTTGGAATTCTATTTCCTGAATCCTACTTCCTTTGTTCTACTTGAGGAATTCTATATCCTGAATCCTAGCTCCTGTATTCTGCTTCATGAGGCCTATTTCCTGAATATTGCTTCCTGTGTTCTACTTCCGCAATTCTATTCCCTGAATCCTACTTCCTGTGTTCCCCTTCTTGAGGCCTATTTCCTGAATGCTTTTTCATGTGTTCTACTTCCTGAGTTCGATTTCCTGAATCCAACTTCCTGTGCTCTCTTTCATGGGGCCTATTTCATGAATCTGACTTCCTGTGTTCTACTTCCTGAGTTCTATTTCCTGAATCCTATTTCCTGTGTTCTGTTTCCTGAATTCTATGCCTTGAATCCTACTTCCTGTGTTCTCCTTTATGAGGCCGATTTCCTGAATACTACTTCATGTGTTCCATCTCCGGAATTCTATTTTCTGATTCTTGCTTGCTGTATTTCACTTCTGGTATTCTATTTCCTGTATCCTACTCCCTGTGTTCTGCTTCCTGAGTTCTCTTTCTGAATCTGAATCCTGTGTTCTACTTCCTAAGTTCTACTTCCTGAATCCTACTTCCTGTGTCCTACTCCCTGAGTTATCCTTCCTGAATTTTATTCTTGTGTTCTACTTCCTCAGATCTATTTGCTGAATCCTACTTCCTGTGTTCTACTTCCGGAATTCTATTTCCTAAATTCTACTTCCTGTGTTCTTCTTCCTGGATTCTGTTTCCTGAATCCTACTTCCTGTGTTCTATTTCCTGAGTTGTGTTTCCTGCATCCAAATTGCTGTGCTCTCCTTCATGAGGACTATTTCGTGAATCCTACTTCCTGTGTTCTGCTTCCTGAGTTCTATTTCCTGAATCCTTCTTCCTGTGTTGTCCTTCCTGAGTTCTATTTAATGAAACTTACTTCTCGCGTTCTACTTCTGTATTTCTCTTTCCCGAATCCAACTTCCTGTCTTTTCTATCATTATTCCTATTTCCTGAATCCTACTTCCTGTGTTCTGCTTCCGGAGTTTTATTTCCTGACTCCTACTTCCTGTGTTGTGTTTCCTGAATTCTATTTCCTGAATCGTAATTCCTGTGTTCTACTTCAGGAATTCTATTTCCTGAATTCTACTTCCTGTGTTCTACTCCATAAGATCTATTTCCTAAAACCTATTTCCTGTGTTCTACTTTCGGAATTCTATTCCCTGAACCCTACTTCCCGTGTTGTCCTTCATGAGACCTATTTCCTAAATACTACTTCCTGCGTTCTACTTCTGGAATTCTATTTCCTGAATCTTGCTACCTGTGTTATACTTCTGCAATTCTATTTCCTGAATCTTTCTCCCTGTGTTCTCTTCCTGAGTTCTATTTCTTAATCTCAATTCCTGTATTCTACTTCCTAAGATCTATTTCCTGAATTCTAATTCCTGTGTTCTACTTCCAGAATCCTTTTTCCTAAATCCTACTTCCTGTGTTCTAATTCCGGAATTGTTTTTCTTGAATCCTACTTCCTTTGTTGTACTTCCTGAGGTCTATTTCCTCAATCCAACTTCTTGCGCCCTCTTTCATGAGGCCTATTTCCAGTATCCTACATCCTGTGTTCTACTTCCTGAGATCTATTTACAGAATCCTACTTCATGTGTTCTACTTCTGGAATTGTATTCCCTGAATCCTACTTCCTGTGTTCTAGTTCCTGAGTTCTATTTCCTCAATCCTAATTCCTGTGTTCTCCTTCCTGAGTTTCGTTTCTTGAATCTTACTTCCTGTGTTCTCCTTTGGGAGTTCTATTTCCTAAATTTTATTTCCTGTGTTGTAATCCAGGAATTCTATTTCCTGAATCCTATTTCCTGTGTTCTACTTCCTGGGTTCTATTTCCTGAATTCTACTTCCTGTGTTCTTCTTCCGGGATTCTGATTCCTGAATGCTACTTCCTGTGTTCTTCTTCCTGAGTTCTATTTCCTGAATGTTAATTCCTGTGTTCTCCTTCCTGAGTTCTATTTTGTGAATCCGAATTCCAGTGTTGTACTTCCGGAATTCTCTTTCGTGAATGCTACTTCCTGAGATCTACTTCCGGGATCCTATTTAATGAATTTTACTTCCTATGTTGTCCTTCCGGAATTCTATTTCCTGAATCCTTGTTCCTGTGCTCTCATACCGGAATTCCATTTCCTGAATCATACTTCCTCTGTTCTCCTTCCTGAGTGCTATTTCCTGAATCTTACTTCGGGTGTCATAATTCTGGAATTCTATTTCCTGAATCCTACTTCTTGTGTTTACTTCTGGAATTCTATTCCATGAATCCTACTTCCTGTGTTGTCCTTCATGAATACTTTCGTGAATCCTACTTCCTGTGTTCTACTTCCGGAATTCTATTTTCTGAAACCTACCTCCATCATGAGGCCTATTTCATGAATACTGCTTGCTGTGTTCTACCAGCTGGATTCTATTTCCTAAATCTGCTTTACTGTGTTCTACATCATGAGTTCTATTTCCTGAATATTACTTCTTGTATTCTCCTTCCTGTGTTCTATATCCTGAATCCTACTTCCTGTGTTCTTCTTCCAGAATTCTATTTCCTGAATCCTCATTCGTGTGCTACTTCCTGAGAACTATTTCCTGAATCCTACTTCCTGTGTTCTCCTTCATGAGGCCTATTTCCTGATTCCTACTTCCTATGTTCTGCTTCCGGAATTTCACTTCCTGAATCTTACTTCTTGCGTTTTACTTCCCGAGTTCTATTTCCCGAATTCTACTTCCTGTGTTCTATTTAGTGAATGTTAATTCCTTGGTTTTCCTTCCTGAATTCTATTTTGTGAATCCTGCTTCCTGTGTTCTACCTCTGGTATTCTATTTCCTGAATCTTACTTCATGTGTTCTACTTCTGGATTCCTATATCCTGAATTCTACTTTCTGTGTTCTACTTATGGAATTCTATTTCCCGAATGCTACTTCCTGTGTTCTCCTTCCTGAGTTGTATTTCCTAAATCTTACATCATGTGTTGTACTTCCAGAATTCTATTTCCTGAATCCTACTTCCTGTGTTCTACTTCCAGAATTCTATTTGCTGAACACTGTTACCTGTGTTCTCCTTCATGAGGCTTATTTACTGAATACTACTTCCTGTGTTATACTTCTGGAATTCTATTTCCCGAATCCTATTTCCTGTGTTCCACTTCGGGAATTCTACTTCCTGAATCCTACTCCGTGTGTTCTCCTTCCTTAGTTCTACTTCCTGAATCTTAATTCCTGTGCTCTATTGCCTGAGTTCTATTTCCTGAATCCTACCTCATGTGTTCCCCTTCTGGAATTCTATTTTTTAAATCCTACATCCTGTGTTATACGGCCAGGACTCTATTTCCAGACTCCGACTTCCTGTGTTCTTTTTCCTGCATTCTTTTTCCTGAATCCAACTTCCTGTGCTCTCCTTCATGAGGCCTATACCTTTAATCCTACTTCGTGTGTTCTACTTCCTGAGTTCTATTTCCTGAATCCAATTTCCTGTGTTCTCTTTCTTCAGTTCTATTTCCTGAATTCTACTTCCTGTGTTCTACCTCAGTATTTCTATTTCCTGAATCCAAAGTCCTGTGTTCTCCTTCATGGGTCCTATTTCCTGTATCCTATTTCATGTGTTCTACTTCCTGAGTTCTATTTCCTGAATCCTACATCCTGTGTTATGCTTCCTCAGTTTTATTTCCTGAATCCTATATCCTGTGTTATACTTATGAATTCTATTTCCTGAATCCTGCTTCCTGTTTTCTTCTTCCTGAGTTCCTTTTCCTGAATCTTACATCCTTTGTTCTCCTTCCTAGTATCAATTTCCAGAATCTTATGTCCTATGATCTATTTCTGAGTTCTATTTCCTGAATCCTACTTCCTGTGTTGTACTTCTGGAATTCTATTCTCTGAATCCTACTTCCTGTGTTCTCCTTCCTGAGTTCTATTTCCTGAATCTTAATTCCTGTGTTATACTTCCTGATTTCTATTTCCTTAATCTTACTTCCTGTATTCTACTTCTGGAATTCTATTTCCTAAATCCTACTTCCTGTATTCTACTTCCAGAATTCTATTTCCTGAATGCTACTTAATGTGTTCGACTTCCTGAGTTCTATTTAATGAATCCTACGTCCAGTGTTCTCCTTTATGAGGCCTATTTTGTGAATCCTACTTGCTGTGTACTCTTCCCGTATCCTATTTCCTGAAACGTACTTCCTGTGTTTTCCATCATGAGGCCTATTTCCTGAATCTTGCTTCCTGTGTTCTACCTCCAGTATTCTATTTCGTGAGTCCTAATTCCTGTGTTGTACTTCCATAATTCTACTTCCTTAATCCTACTCTCTGTGTTGTCCTTCCTGAGTTCTATTTCCTGAATATTAATTCCTGTGTTCTACTTCCAGAGTTCTATTTCCTGAATCCTACTTCCTTTTTCTACCTCTGTAATTCTATTTCCCACATCTTACTTCCTTTGTTCTAGTTCCAGAATTCTATTTCCTGAGTCCTACATCCTGTGATCTATTTCCCAAGTTCTATTTCCTGAATCCAACTTGCTGCGCTCTCCTTTATGAGGTCTATTTCCTGAATCTTACTTTGTGTTCTACTTCCTGAGTTCTACTTCCTGAATCCTACTTCCTGTCTTTTCCTTCCTGAGTTCTATTTCCTGAATCTACTTCCTTTGTTCTCTTTCTGTATTTCTATTTCCTGAATCCAACTTCCTTTGTCCTCCTTTTGAGTCCTATTTCCTGACTCGTACATCCTATGTTCCACTTCCTGAGTTATATATCCTCAAACCTACTTCCTGTGTTGTGCTTCCTGAGTTCTGTTTCCTGAATCCTACTTCCTGTGTTCTACTTATGGAATTCTATATCCTGAATCCTACTTCCTGTGTTCTACTTCCGGAATACTATTTCCTGAACCCTACTTCCTGTGTTCTCCTTCCTGAATTCTATTTCCTGAATCTTAATTCCTGTGTTCTCCTTCCTGAGTTGTATTTCGTGAATCCTACTTCCTGTGTTCTACTTCCAGTATTCTATTCGCTGAATACTATTTCCTGTGCTCTCCTTCATGAGGCCTATTTCCTGAGTACTACCTCCTGTGTTATACTGCCGGGATTCTATCTCCTGAATCCTACTTCCTGTGTTGAACTTTGGGATTGTACTTTCAGACTCCTACTCCCTGTGTTCTGCTTCCTGAGTTCTATTTCCTGAATATTAATTCCTGTCCTCTACTTCCTGAGTTGTTTCCTGAATCCAACTTCCTGTGCTCTCTTTCATGGGGCCTATTTCCCAGATCCTACATCTTGTGTTCTACTTCCTGAGTTCTATTTCCTGAATCTTAATTCGTGTTCCCCTTCCTGAGTTCTTTCTTGAACTTTACTTCCTGTGGCGTTCTTCCGGAATACTGTTTCCTGAATTCTACTTCCTGTGTCCTACTTCTGGAATTCTATTTCCTGAATCCTACTTCCTCTGTTCTACTTCCTAAGTTCTATTTCCGGAATGCTACTTCCTGTGTTCTACTTCCTGAGTTCTATTTCCTGAATCCAACTTCCTGTGCTTTCTTTCATGAGAACTATTTCCAGAATCCTAGCTCCTGTGTTTTACATCCTGAGTTCTATTTCCTGTCTGCTACTTCCGGAATTCTATTCCTTGAATCCTACTTCCTGTGTTCTCCATATGAGGCCGATTTCCTGAGTAGTAATTCCTGTGTTCTACTTCTGGAATTCTATTTCCTGAATCGTGCTTCCTGTGTTCGACTTCTGGAATTCTATTTCCTGAATCCTACTCCCTGTGTTCTCCTTCCTGAGTTCTATTTCCTAAATCTTAATCTTTTGTTCTACATCCTGAGTTCCATTTCCTGACTCCTAATTCCTGTGTTCCACTTCCGGAATTCTATTTCGTGAAAGCTACTCCCTGTGTACTGCTTCCTGAGTTCTATTTCTGAATCTGAATTCCTGTTTTCTGCTTCCTATGTTCTATTCCTGAATCCTACTTCCTGTGTTCTACTTCCTGAGTTCTATTTCCTGAATCCAGCTTCCTGTGCTTTCTTTCATGAGGCCTATTTGCAGAATACTACATCCTGCATTGTACTTCCTGAGTTCTATTTCCTGAATCCTACTTCCAGTGTTCTCCTTCCTCAGTTCTATTTCCTGAAACCTACTTCCTGTGTTCTACTGTTGGAATTCTATTTCCTGAATCCTACTTCCTTTGTTCTACTTGAGGAATTCTATATCCTGAATCCTAGCTCCTGTATTCTGCTTCATGAGGCCTATTTCCTGAATATTGCTTCCTGTGTTCTACTTCCGCAATTCTATTCCCTGAATCCTACTTCCTGTGTTCCCCTTCTTGAGGCCTATTTCCTGAATGCTTTTTCATGTGTTCTACTTCCTGAGTTCGATTTCCTGAATCCAACTTCCTGTGCTCTCTTTCATGGGGCCTATTTCATGAATCTGACTTCCTGTGTTCTACTTCCTGAGTTCTATTTCCTGAATCCTATTTCCTGTGTTCTGTTTCCTGAATTCTATGCCTTGAATCCTACTTCCTGTGTTCTCCTTTATGAGGCCGATTTCCTGAATACTACTTCATGTGTTCCATCTCCGGAATTCTATTTTCTGATTCTTGCTTGCTGTATTTCACTTCTGGTATTCTATTTCCTGTATCCTACTCCCTGTGTTCTGCTTCCTGAGTTCTCTTTCTGAATCTGAATCCTGTGTTCTACTTCCTAAGTTCTACTTCCTGAATCCTACTTCCTGTGTCCTACTCCCTGAGTTATCCTTCCTGAATTTTATTCTTGTGTTCTACTTCCTCAGATCTATTTGCTGAATCCTACTTCCTGTGTTCTACTTCCGGAATTCTATTTCCTAAATTCTACTTCCTGTGTTCTTCTTCCTGGATTCTGTTTCCTGAATCCTACTTCCTGTGTTCTATTTCCTGAGTTGTGTTTCCTGCATCCAAATTGCTGTGCTCTCCTTCATGAGGACTATTTCGTGAATCCTACTTCCTGTGTTCTGCTTCCTGAGTTCTATTTCCTGAATCCTTCTTCCTGTGTTGTCCTTCCTGAGTTCTATTTAATGAAACTTACTTCTCGCGTTCTACTTCTGTATTTCTCTTTCCCGAATCCAACTTCCTGTCTTTTCTATCATTATTCCTATTTCCTGAATCCTACTTCCTGTGTTCTGCTTCCGGAGTTTTATTTCCTGACTCCTACTTCCTGTGTTGTGTTTCCTGAATTCTATTTCCTGAATCGTAATTCCTGTGTTCTACTTCAGGAATTCTATTTCCTGAATTCTACTTCCTGTGTTCTACTCCATAAGATCTATTTCCTAAAACCTATTTCCTGTGTTCTACTTTCGGAATTCTATTCCCTGAACCCTACTTCCCGTGTTGTCCTTCATGAGACCTATTTCCTAAATACTACTTCCTGCGTTCTACTTCTGGAATTCTATTTCCTGAATCTTGCTACCTGTGTTATACTTCTGCAATTCTATTTCCTGAATCTTTCTCCCTGTGTTCTCTTCCTGAGTTCTATTTCTTAATCTCAATTCCTGTATTCTACTTCCTAAGATCTATTTCCTGAATTCTAATTCCTGTGTTCTACTTCCAGAATCCTTTTTCCTAAATCCTACTTCCTGTGTTCTAATTCCGGAATTGTTTTTCTTGAATCCTACTTCCTTTGTTGTACTTCCTGAGGTCTGTTTCCTCAATCCAACTTCTTGCGCCCTCTTTCATGAGGCCTATTTCCAGTATCCTACATCCTGTGTTCTACTTCCTGAGATCTATTTACAGAATCCTACTTCATGTGTTCTACTTCTGGAATTGTATTCCCTGAATCCTACTTCCTGTGTTCTAGTTCCTGAGTTCTATTTCCTCAATCCTAATTCCTGTGTTCTCCTTCCTGAGTTTCGTTTCTTGAATCTTACTTCCTGTGTTCTCCTTTGGGAGTTCTATTTCCTAAATTTTATTTCCTGTGTTGTAATCCAGGAATTCTATTTCCTGAATCCTATTTCCTGTGTTCTACTTCCTGGGTTCTATTTCCTGAATTCTACTTCCTGTGTTCTTCTTCCGGGATTCTGATTCCTGAATGCTACTTCCTGTGTTCTTCTTCCTGAGTTCTATTTCCTGAATGTTAATTCCTGTGTTCTCCTTCCTGAGTTCTATTTTGTGAATCCGAATTCCAGTGTTGTACTTCCGGAATTCTCTTTCGTGAATGCTACTTCCTGAGATCTACTTCCGGGATCCTATTTAATGAATTTTACTTCCTATGTTGTCCTTCCGGAATTCTATTTCCTGAATCCTTGTTCCTGTGCTCTCATACCGGAATTCCATTTCCTGAATCATACTTCCTCTGTTCTCCTTCCTGAGTGCTATTTCCTGAATCTTACTTCGGGTGTCATAATTCTGGAATTCTATTTCCTGAATCCTACTTCTTGTGTTTACTTCTGGAATTCTATTCCATGAATCCTACTTCCTGTGTTGTCCTTCATGAATACTTTCGTGAATCCTACTTCCTGTGTTCTACTTCCGGAATTCTATTTTCTGAAACCTACCTCCATCATGAGGCCTATTTCATGAATACTGCTTGCTGTGTTCTACCAGCTGGATTCTATTTCCTAAATCTGCTTTACTGTGTTCTACATCATGAGTTCTATTTCCTGAATATTACTTCTTGTATTCTCCTTCCTGTGTTCTATATCCTGAATCCTACTTCCTGTGTTCTTCTTCCAGAATTCTATTTCCTGAATCCTCATTCGTGTGCTACTTCCTGAGAACTATTTCCTGAATCCTACTTCCTGTGTTCTCCTTCATGAGGCCTATTTCCTGATTCCTACTTCCTATGTTCTGCTTCCGGAATTTCACTTCCTGAATCTTACTTCCTGCGTTTTACTTCCCGAGTTCTATTTCCCGAATTCTACTTCCTGTGTTCTATTTAGTGAATGTTAATTCCTTGGTTTTCCTTCCTGAATTCTATTTTGTGAATCCTGCTTCCTGTGTTCTACTTCCGGTATTCTATTTCCTGAATCTTACTTCATGTGTTCTACTTCTGGATTCCTATATCCTGAATTCTACTTTCTGTGTTCTACTTATGGAATTCTATTTCCCGAATGCTACTTCCTGTGTTCTCCTTCCTGAGTTGTATTTCCTAAATCTTACATCATGTGTTGTACTTCCAGAATTCTATTTCCTGAATCCTACTTCCTGTGTTCTACTTCCAGAATTCTATTTGCTGAACACTGTTACCTGTGTTCTCCTTCATGAGGCCTATTTACTGAATACTACTTCCTGTGTTATACTTCTGGAATTCTATTTCCCGAATCCTATTTCCTGTGTTCCACTTCGGGAATTCTACTTCCTGAATCCTACTCCGTGTGTTCTCCTTCCTTAGTTCTACTTCCTGAATCTTAATTCCTGTGCTCTATTGCCTGAGTTCTATTTCCTGAATCTTACCTCATGTGTTCCCCTTCTGGAATTCTATTTTTTAAATCCTACATCCTGTGTTATACGGCCAGGACTCTATTTCCAGACTCCGACTTCCTGTGTTCTTTTTCCTGCATTCTTTTTCCTGAATCCAACTTCCTGTGCTCTCCTTCATGAGGCCTATACCTTTAATCCTACTTCGTGTGTTCTACTTCCTGAGTTCTATTTCCTGAATCCAATTTCCTGTGTTCTCTTTCTTCAGTTCTATTTCCTGAATTCTACTTCCTGTGTTCTACCTCAGTATTTCTATTTCCTGAATCCAAAGTCCTGTGTTCTCCTTCATGGGTCCTATTTCCTGTATCCTATTTCATGTGTTCTACTTCCTGAGTTCTATTTCCTGAATCCTACATCCTGTGTTATGCTTCCTCAGTTTTATTTCCTGAATCCTATATCCTGTGTTATACTTATGAATTCTATTTCCTGAATCCTGCTTCCTGTTTTCTTCTTCCTGAGTTCCTTTTCCTGAATCTTACATCCTTTGTTCTCCTTCCTAGTATCAATTTCCAGAATCTTATGTCCTATGATCTATTTCTGAGTTCTATTTCCTGAATCCTACTTCCTGTGTTGTACTTCTGGAATTCTATTCTCTGAATCCTACTTCCTGTGTTCTCCTTCCTGAGTTCTATTTCCTGAATCTTAATTCCTGTGTTATACTTCCTGATTTCTATTTCCTTAATCTGACTTCCTGTATTCTACTTCTGGAATTCTATTTCCTAAATCCTACTTCCTGTATTCTACTTCCAGAATTCTATTTCCTGAATGCTACTTAATGTGTTCGACTTCCTGAGTTCTATTTAATGAATCCTACGTCCAGTGTTCTCCTTTATGAGGCCTATTTTGTGAATCCTACTTGCTGTGTACTCTTCCCGTATCCTATTTCCTGAAACGTACTTCCTGTGTTTTCCATCATGAGGCCTATTTCCTGAATCCTGCTTCCTGTGTTCTACCTCCAGTATTCTATTTCGTGAGTCCTAATTCCTGTGTTGTACTTCCATAATTCTACTTCCTTAATCCTACTCTCTGTGTTGTCCTTCCTGAGTTCTATTTCCTGAATATTAATTCCTGTGTTCTACTTCCAGAGTTCTATTTCCTGAATCCTACTTCCTTTTTCTACCTCCGTAATTCTATTTCCCACATCTTACTTCCTTTGTTCTAGTTCCAGAATTCTATTTCCTGAGTCCTACATCCTGTGATCTATTTCCCAAGTTCTATTTCCTGAATCCAACTTGCTGCGCTCTCCTTTATGAGGTCTATTTCCTGAATCTTACTTTGTGTTCTACTTCCTGAGTTCTACTTCCTGAATCCTACTTCCTGTCTTTTCCTTCCTGAGTTCTATTTCCTGAATCTACTTCCTTTGTTCTCTTTCTGTATTTCTATTTCCTGAATCCAACTTCCTTTGTCCTCCTTTTGAGTCCTATTTCCTGACTCGTACATCCTATGTTCCACTTCCTGAGTTATATATCCTCAAACCTACTTCCTGTGTTGTGCTTCCTGAGTTCTGTTTCCTGAATCCTACTTCCTGTGTTCTACTTATGGAATTCTATATCCTGAATCCTACTTCCTGTGTTCTACTTCCGGAATACTATTTCCTGAACCCTACTTCCTGTGTTCTCCTTCCTGAATTCTATTTCCTGAATCTTAATTCCTGTGTTCTCCTTCCTGAGTTGTATTTCGTGAATCCTACTTCCTGTGTTCTACTTCCAGTATTCTATTCGCTGAATACTATTTCCTGTGCTCTCCTTCATGAGGCCTATTTCCTGAGTACTACCTCCTGTGTTATACTGCCGGGATTCTATCTCCTGAATCCTACTTCCTGTGTTGAACTTTGGGATTGTACTTTCAGACTCCTACTCCCTGTGTTCTGCTTCCTGAGTTTGCTTTCTGAATCTGAATCCTGTGTTCTACTTCCTAAGTTCTACTTCCTGAATCCTACTTCCTGTGTCCTACTCCCTGAGTTATCCTTCCTGAATTTTATTCTTGTGTTCTACTTCCTCAGATCTATTTGCTGAATCCTACTTCCTGTGTTCTACTTCCGGAATTCTATTTCCTAAATTCTACTTCCTGTGTTCTTCTTCCTGGATTCTGTTTCCTGAATCCTACTTCCTGTGTTCTATTTCCTGAGTTGTGTTTCCTGCATCCAAATTGCTGTGCTCTCCTTCATGAGGACTATTTCGTGAATCCTACTTCCTGTGTTCTGCTTCCTGAGTTCTATTTCCTGAATCCTTCTTCCTGTGTTGTCCTTCCTGAGTTCTATTTAATGAAACTTACTTCTCGCGTTCTACTTCTCTATTTCTCTTTCCCGAATCCAACTTCCTGTCTTTTCTATCATTAGTCCTATTTCCTGAATCCTACTTCCTGTGTTCTGCTTCCGGAGTTTTATTTCCTGACTCCTACTTCCTGTGTTGTGTTTCCTGAATTCTATTTCCTGAATCGTAATTCCTGTGTTCTACTTCAGGAATTCTATTTCCTGAATTCTACTTCCTGTGTTCTACTCCATAAGATCTATTTCCTAAAACCTATTTCCTGTGTTCTACTTTCGGAATTCTATTCCCTGAACCCTACTTCCCGTGTTGTCCTTCATGAGACCTATTTCCTAAATACTACTTCCTGCGTTCTACTTCTGGAATTCTATTTCCTGAATCTTGCTACCTGTGTTATACTTCCGCAATTCTATTTCCTGAATCTTTCTCCCTGTGTTCTCTTCCTGAGTTCTATTTCTTAATCTCAATTCCTGTATTCTACTTCCTAAGATCTATTTCCTGAATTCTAATTCCTGTGTTCTACTTCCAGAATCCTTTTTCCTAAATCCTACTTCCTGTGTTCTAATTCCGGAATTGTTTTTCTTGAATCCTACTTCCTTTGTTGTACTTCCTGAGGTCTATTTCCTCAATCCAACTTCTTGCGCCCTCTTTCATGAGGCCTATTTCCAGTATCCTACATCCTGTGTTCTACTTCCTGAGATCTATTTACAGAATCCTACTTCATGTGTTCTACTTCTGGAATTGTATTCCCTGAATCCTACTTCCTGTGTTCTAGTTCCTGAGTTCTATTTCCTCAATCCTAATTCCTGTGTTCTCCTTCCTGAGTTTCGTTTCTTGAATCTTACTTCCTGTGTTCTCCTTTGGGAGTTCTATTTCCTAAATTTTATTTCCTGTGTTGTAATCCAGGAATTCTATTTCCTGAATCCTATTTCCTGTGTTCTACTTCCTGGGTTCTATTTCCTGAATTCTACTTCCTGTGTTCTTCTTCCGGGATTCTGATTCCTGAATGCTACTTCCTGTGTTCTTCTTCCTGAGTTCTATTTCCTGAATGTTAATTCCTGTGTTCTCCTTCCTGAGTTCTATTTTGTGAATCCGAATTCCAGTGTTGTACTTCCGGAATTCTCTTTCGTGAATGCTACTTCCTGAGATCTACTTCCGGGATCCTATTTAATGAATTTTACTTCCTATGTTGTCCTTCCGGAATTCTATTTCCTGAATCCTTGTTCCTGTGCTCTCATACCGGAATTCCATTTCCTGAATCATACTTCCTCTGTTCTCCTTCCTGAGTGCTATTTCCTGAATCTTACTTCGGGTGTCATAATTCTGGAATTCTATTTCCTGAATCCTACTTCTTGTGTTTACTTCTGGAATTCTATTCCATGAATCCTACTTCCTGTGTTGTCCTTCATGAATACTTTCGTGAATCCTACTTCCTGTGTTCTACTTCCGGAATTCTATTTTCTGAAACCTACCTCCATCATGAGGCCTATTTCATGAATACTGCTTGCTGTGTTCTACCAGCTGGATTCTATTTCCTAAATCTGCTTTACTGTGTTCTACATCATGAGTTCTATTTCCTGAATATTACTTCTTGTATTCTCCTTCCTGTGTTCTATATCCTGAATCCTACTTCCTGTGTTCTTCTTCCAGAATTCTATTTCCTGAATCCTCATTCGTGTGCTACTTCCTGAGAACTATTTCCTGAATCCTACTTCCTGTGTTCTCCTTCATGAGGCCTATTTCCTGATTCCTACTTCCTATGTTCTGCTTCCGGAATTTCACTTCCTGAATCTTACTTCTTGCGTTTTACTTCCCGAGTTCTATTTCCCGAATTCTACTTCCTGTGTTCTATTTAGTGAATGTTAATTCCTTGGTTTTCCTTCCTGAATTCTATTTTGTGAATCCTGCTTCCTGTGTTCTACTTCTGGTATTCTATTTCCTGAATCTTACTTCATGTGTTCTACTTCTGGATTCCTATATCCTGAATTCTACTTTCTGTGTTCTACTTATGGAATTCTATTTCCCGAATGCTACTTCCTGTGTTCTCCTTCCTGAGTTGTATTTCCTAAATCTTACATCATGTGTTGTACTTCCAGAATTCTATTTCCTGAATCCTACTTCCTGTGTTCTACTTCCAGAATTCTATTTGCTGAACACTGTTACCTGTGTTCTCCTTCATGAGGCCTATTTACTGAATACTACTTCCTGTGTTATACTTCTGGAATTCTATTTCCCGAATCCTATTTCCTGTGTTCCACTTCGGGAATTCTACTTCCTGAATCCTACTCCGTGTGTTCTCCTTCCTTAGTTCTACTTCCTGAATCTTAATTCCTGTGCTCTATTGCCTGAGTTCTATTTCCTGAATCCTACCTCATGTGTTCCCCTTCTGGAATTCTATTTTTTAAATCCTACATCCTGTGTTATACGGCCAGGACTCTATTTCCAGACTCCGACTTCCTGTGTTCTTTTTCCTGCATTCTTTTTCCTGAATCCAACTTCCTGTGCTCTCCTTCATGAGGCCTATACCTTTAATCCTACTTCGTGTGTTCTACTTCCTGAGTTCTATTTCCTGAATCCAATTTCCTGTGTTCTCTTTCTTCAGTTCTATTTCCTGAATTCTACTTCCTGTGTTCTACCTCAGTATTTCTATTTCCTGAATCCAAAGTCCTGTGTTCTCCTTCATGGGTCCTATTTCCTGTATCCTATTTCATGTGTTCTACTTCCTGAGTTCTATTTCCTGAATCCTACATCCTGTGTTATGCTTCCTCAGTTTTATTTCCTGAATCCTATATCCTGTGTTATACTTATGAATTCTATTTCCTGAATCCTGCTTCCTGTTTTCTTCTTCCTGAGTTCCTTTTCCTGAATCTTACATCCTTTGTTCTCCTTCCTAGTATCAATTTCCAGAATCTTATGTCCTATGATCTATTTCTGAGTTCTATATCCTGAATCCTACTTCCTGTGTTGTACTTCTGGAATTCTATTCTCTGAATCCTACTTCCTGTGTTCTCCTTCCTGAGTTCTATTTCCTGAATCTTAATTCCTGTGTTATACTTCCTGATTTCTATTTCCTTAATCTGACTTCCTGTATTCTACTTCTGGAATTCTATTTCCTAAATCCTACTTCCTGTATTCTACTTCCAGAATTCTATTTCCTGAATGCTACTTAATGTGTTCGACTTCCTGAGTTCTATTTAATGAATCCTACGTCCAGTGTTCTCCTTTATGAGGCCTATTTTGTGAATCCTACTTGCTGTGTACTCTTCCCGTATCCTATTTCCTGAAACGTACTTCCTGTGTTTTCCATCATGAGGCCTATTTCCTGAATCCTGCTTCCTGTGTTCTACCTCCAGTATTCTATTTCGTGAGTCCTAATTCCTGTGTTGTACTTCCATAATTCTACTTCCTTAATCCTACTCTCTGTGTTGTCCTTCCTGAGTTCTATTTCCTGAATATTAATTCCTGTGTTCTACTTCCAGAGTTCTATTTCCTGAATCCTACTTCCTTTTTCTACCTCCGTAATTCTATTTCCCACATCTTACTTCCTTTGTTCTAGTTCCAGAATTCTATTTCCTGAGTCCTACATCCTGTGATCTATTTCCCAAGTTCTATTTCCTGAATCCAACTTGCTGCGCTCTCCTTTATGAGGTCTATTTCCTGAATCTTACTTTGTGTTCTACTTCCTGAGTTCTACTTCCTGAATCCTACTTCCTGTCTTTTCCTTCCTGAGTTCTATTTCCTGAATCTACTTCCTTTGTTCTCTTTCTGTATTTCTATTTCCTGAATCCAACTTCCTTTGTCCTCCTTTTGAGTCCTATTTCCTGACTCGTACATCCTATGTTCCACTTCCTGAGTTATATATCCTCAAACCTACTTCCTGTGTTGTGCTTCCTGAGTTCTGTTTCCTGAATCCTACTTCCTGTGTTCTACTTATGGAATTCTATATCCTGAATCCTACTTCCTGTGTTCTACTTCCGGAATACTATTTCCTGAACCCTACTTCCTGTGTTCTCCTTCCTGAATTCTATTTCCTGAATCTTAATTCCTGTGTTCTCCTTCCTGAGTTGTATTTCGTGAATCCTACTTCCTGCGTTCTACTTCCAGTATTCTATTCGCTGAATACTATTTCCTGTGCTCTCCTTCATGAGGCCTATTTCCTGAGTACTACCTCCTGTGTTATACTGCCGGGATTCTATCTCCTGAATCCTACTTCCTGTGTTGAACTTTGGGATTGTACTTTCAGACTCCTACTCCCTGTGTTCTGCTTCCTGAGTTCTATTTCCTGAATATTAATTCCTGTCCTCTACTTCCTGAGTTGTTTCCTGAATCCAACTTCCTGTGCTCTCTTTCATGGGGCCTATTTCCCAGATCCTACATCTTGTGTTCTACTTCCTGAGTTCTATTTCCTGAATCTTAATTCGTGTTCCCCTTCCTGAGTTCTTTCTTGAACTTTACTTCCTGTGGCGTTCTTCCGGAATACTGTTTCCTGAATTCTACTTCCTGTGTCCTACTTCTGGAATTCTATTTCCTGAATCCTACTTCCTCTGTTCTACTTCCTAAGTTCTATTTCCGGAATGCTACTTCCTGTGTTCTACTTCCTGAGTTCTATTTCCTGAATCCAACTTCCTGTGCTTTCTTTCATGAGAACTATTTCCAGAATCCTAGCTCCTGTGTTTTACATCCTGAGTTCTATTTCCTGTCTGCTACTTCCGGAATTCTATTCCTTGAATCCTACTTCCTGTGTTCTCCATATGAGGCCGATTTCCTGAGTAGTAATTCCTGTGTTCTACTTCTGGAATTCTATTTCCTGAATCGTGCTTCCTGTGTTCGACTTCTGGAATTCTATTTCCTGAATCCTACTCCCTGTGTTCTCCTTCCTGAGTTCTATTTCCTAAATCTTAATCTTTTGTTCTACATCCTGAGTTCCATTTCCTGACTCCTAATTCCTGTGTTCCACTTCCGGAATTCTATTTCGTGAAAGCTACTCCCTGTGTACTGCTTCCTGAGTTCTATTTCTGAATCTGAATTCCTGTTTTCTGCTTCCTATGTTCTATTCCTGAATCCTACTTCCTGTGTTCTACTTCCTGAGTTCTATTTCCTGAATCCAGCTTCCTGTGCTTTCTTTCATGAGGCCTATTTGCAGAATACTACATCCTGCATTGTACTTCCTGAGTTCTATTTCCTGAATCCTACTTCCAGTGTTCTCCTTCCTCAGTTCTATTTCCTGAAACCTACTTCCTGTGTTCTACTGTTGGAATTCTATTTCCTGAATCCTACTTCCTTTGTTCTACTTGAGGAATTCTATATCCTGAATCCTAGCTCCTGTATTCTGCTTCATGAGGCCTATTTCCTGAATATTGCTTCCTGTGTTCTACTTCCGCAATTCTATTCCCTGAATCCTACTTCCTGTGTTCCCCTTCTTGAGGCCTATTTCCTGAATGCTTTTTCATGTGTTCTACTTCCTGAGTTCGATTTCCTGAATCCAACTTCCTGTGCTCTCTTTCATGGGGCCTATTTCATGAATCTGACTTCCTGTGTTCTACTTCCTGAGTTCTATTTCCTGAATCCTATTTCCTGTGTTCTGTTTCCTGAATTCTATGCCTTGAATCCTACTTCCTGTGTTCTCCTTTATGAGGCCGATTTCCTGAATACTACTTCATGTGTTCCATCTCCGGAATTCTATTTTCTGATTCTTGCTTGCTGTATTTCACTTCTGGTATTCTATTTCCTGTATCCTACTCCCTGTGTTCTGCTTCCTGAGTTCTCTTTCTGAATCTGAATCCTGTGTTCTACTTCCTAAGTTCTACTTCCTGAATCCTACTTCCTGTGTCCTACTCCCTGAGTTATCCTTCCTGAATTTTATTCTTGTGTTCTATTTCCTCAGATCTATTTGCTGAATCCTACTTCCTGTGTTCTACTTCCGGAATTCTATTTCCTAAATTCTACTTCCTGTGTTCTTCTTCCTGGATTCTGTTTCCTGAATCCTACTTCCTGTGTTCTATTTCCTGAGTTGTGTTTCCTGCATCCAAATTGCTGTGCTCTCCTTCATGAGGACTATTTCGTGAATCCTACTTCCTGTGTTCTGCTTCCTGAGTTCTATTTCCTGAATCCTTCTTCCTGTGTTGTCCTTCCTGAGTTCTATTTAATGAAACTTACTTCTCGCGTTCTACTTCTGTATTTCTCTTTCCCGAATCCAACTTCCTGTCTTTTCTATCATTATTCCTATTTCCTGAATCCTACTTCCTGTGTTCTGCTTCCGGAGTTTTATTTCCTGACTCCTACTTCCTGTGTTGTGTTTCCTGAATTCTATTTCCTGAATCGTAATTCCTGTGTTCTACTTCAGGAATTCTATTTCCTGAATTCTACTTCCTGTGTTCTACTCCATAAGATCTATTTCCTAAAACCTATTTCCTGTGTTCTACTTTCGGAATTCTATTCCCTGAACCCTACTTCCCGTGTTGTCCTTCATGAGACCTATTTCCTAAATACTACTTCCTGCGTTCTACTTCTGGAATTCTATTTCCTGAATCTTGCTACCTGTGTTATACTTCTGCAATTCTATTTCCTGAATCTTTCTCCCTGTGTTCTCTTCCTGAGTTCTATTTCTTAATCTCAATTCCTGTATTCTACTTCCTAAGATCTATTTCCTGAATTCTAATTCCTGTGTTCTACTTCCAGAATCCTTTTTCCTAAATCCTACTTCCTGTGTTCTAATTCCGGAATTGTTTTTCTTGAATCCTACTTCCTTTGTTGTACTTCCTGAGGTCTATTTCCTCAATCCAACTTCTTGCGCCCTCTTTCATGAGGCCTATTTCCAGTATCCTACATCCTGTGTTCTACTTCCTGAGATCTATTTACAGAATCCTACTTCATGTGTTCTACTTCTGGAATTGTATTCCCTGAATCCTACTTCCTGTGTTCTAGTTCCTGAGTTCTATTTCCTCAATCCTAATTCCTGTGTTCTCCTTCCTGAGTTTCGTTTCTTGAATCTTACTTCCTGTGTTCTCCTTTGGGAGTTGTATTTCCTAAATTTTATTTCCTGTGTTGTAATCCAGGAATTCTATTTCCTGAATCCTATTTCCTGTGTTCTACTTCCTGGGTTCTATTTCCTGAATTCTACTTCCTGTGTTCTTCTTCCGGGATTCTGATTCCTGAATGCTACTTCCTGTGTTCTTCTTCCTGAGTTCTATTTCCTGAATGTTAATTCCTGTGTTCTCCTTCCTGAGTTCTATTTTGTGAATCCGAATTCCAGTGTTGTACTTCCGGAATTCTCTTTCGTGAATGCTACTTCCTGAGATCTACTTCCGGGATCCTATTTAATGAATTTTACTTCCTATGTTGTCCTTCCGGAATTCTATTTCCTGAATCCTTGTTCCTGTGCTCTCATACCGGAATTCCATTTCCTGAATCATACTTCCTCTGTTCTCCTTCCTGAGTGCTATTTCCTGAATCTTACTTCGGGTGTCATAATTCTGGAATTCTATTTCCTGAATCCTACTTCTTGTGTTTACTTCTGGAATTCTATTCCATGAATCCTACTTCCTGTGTTGTCCTTCATGAATACTTTCGTGAATCCTACTTCCTGTGTTCTACTTCCAGAATTCTATTTTCTGAAACCTACCTCCATCATGAGGCCTATTTCATGAATACTGCTTGCTGTGTTCTACCAGCTGGATTCTATTTCCTAAATCTGCTTTACTGTGTTCTACATCATGAGTTCTATTTCCTGAATATTACTTCTTGTATTCTCCTTCCTGTGTTCTATATCCTGAATCCTACTTCCTGTGTTCTTCTTCCAGAATTCTATTTCCTGAATCCTCATTCGTGTGCTACTTCCTGAGAACTATTTCCTGAATCCTACTTCCTGTGTTCTCCTTCATGAGGCCTATTTCCTGATTCCTACTTCCTATGTTCTGCTTCCGGAATTTCACTTCCTGAATCTTACTTCCTGCGTTTTACTTCCCGAGTTCTATTTCCCGAATTCTACTTCCTGTGTTCTATTTAATGAATCTTAATTCCTTGGTTTTCCTTCCTGAATTCTATTTTGTGAATCCTGCTTCCTGTGTTCTACTTCTGGTATTCTATTTCCTGAATCTTACTTCATGTGTTCTACTTCTGGATTCCTATATCCTGAATTCTACTTTCTGTGTTCTACTTATGGAATTCTATTTCCCGAATGCTACTTCCTGTGTTCTCCTTCCTGAGTTGTATTTCCTAAATCTTACATCATGTGTTGTACTTCCAGAATTCTATTTCCTGAATCCTACTTCCTGTGTTCTACTTCCAGAATTCTATTTGCTGAACACTGTTACCTGTGTTCTCCTTCATGAGGCCTATTTACTGAATACTACTTCCTGTGTTATACTTCTGGAATTCTATTTCCCGAATCCTATTTCCTGTGTTCCACTTCGGGAATTCTACTTCCTGAATCCTACTCCGTGTGTTCTCCTTCCTTAGTTCTACTTCCTGAATCTTAATTCCTGTGCTCTATTGCCTGAGTTCTATTTCCTGAATCCTACCTCATGTGTTCCCCTTCTGGAATTCTATTTTTTAAATCCTACATCCTGTGTTATACGGCCAGGACTCTATTTCCAGACTCCGACTTCCTGTGTTCTTTTTCCTGCATTCTTTTTCCTGAATCCAACTTCCTGTGCTCTCCTTCATGAGGCCTATACCTTTAATCCTACTTCGTGTGTTCTACTTCCTGAGTTCTATTTCCTGAATCCAATTTCCTGTGTTCTCTTTCTTCAGTTCTATTTCCTGAATTCTACTTCCTGTGTTCTACCTCAGTATTTCTATTTCCTGAATCCAAAGTCCTGTGTTCTCCTTCATGGGTCCTATTTCCTGTATCCTATTTCATGTGTTCTACTTCCTGAGTTCTATTTCCTGAATCCTACATCCTGTGTTATGCTTCCTCAGTTTTATTTCCTGAATCCTATATCCTGTGTTATACTTATGAATTCTATTTCCTGAATCCTGCTTCCTGTTTTCTTCTTCCTGAGTTCCTTTTCCTGAATCTTACATCCTTTGTTCTCCTTCCTAGTATCAATTTCCAGAATCTTATGTCCTATGATCTATTTCTGAGTTCTATTTCCTGAATCCTACTTCCTGTGTTGTACTTCTGGAATTCTATTCTCTGAATCCTACTTCCTGTGTTCTCCTTCCTGAGTTCTATTTCCTGAATCTTAATTCCTGTGTTATACTTCCTGATTTCTATTTCCTTAATCTGACTTCCTGTATTCAACTTCTGGAATTCTATTTCCTAAATCCTACTTCCTGTATTCTACTTCCAGAATTCTATTTCCTGAATGCTACTTAATGTGTTCGACTTCCTGAGTTCTATTTAATGAATCCTACGTCCAGTGTTCTCCTTTATGAGGCCTATTTTGTGAATCCTACTTGCTGTGTACTCTTCCCGTATCCTATTTCCTGAAACGTACTTCCTGTGTTTTCCATCATGAGGCCTATTTCCTGAATCCTGCTTCCTGTGTTCTACCTCCAGTATTCTATTTCATGAGTCCTAATTCCTGTGTTGTACTTCCATAATTCTACTTCCTTAATCCTACTCTCTGTGTTGTCCTTCCTGAGTTCTATTTCCTGAATATTAATTCCTGTGTTCTACTTCCTGAGTTCTATTTCCTGAATCCTACTTCCTTTTTCTACCTCCGTAATTCTATTTCCCACATCTTACTTCCTTTGTTCTAGTTCCAGAATTCTATTTCCTGAGTCCTATATCCTGTGATCTATTTCCCAAGTTCTACTTCCTGAATCCAACTTGCTGCACTCTCCTTTATGAGGTCTATTTCCTGAATCTTACATTGTGTTCTACTTCCTGAGTTCTACTTCCTGAATCCTACTTCCTGTCTTTTCCTTCCTGAGTTCTATTTCCTGAATCTACTTCCTTTGTTCTCTTTCTGTATTTCTATTTGCTGAATCCAACATCTTTGTCCACCTTTTGAGTCCTATTTCCTGACTCGTACATCCTATGTTCCACTTCCTGAGTTATATATCCTCAAACCTACTTCCTGTGTTGTGCTTCCTGAGTTCTGTTTCCTGAATCCTACTTCCTGTGTTCTACTTATTGAATTCTATATCCTGAATCCTACTTCCTGTGTTCTACTTCCGGAATACTATTTCCTGAACCCTACTTCCTGTGTTCTCCTTCCTGAATTCTATTTCCTGAATCTTAATTCCTGTGTTCTCCTTCCTGAGTTGTATTTCGTGAATCCTACTTCCTGCGTTCTACTTCCAGTATTCTATTCGCTGAATACTATTTCCTGTGCTCTCCTTCATGAGGTCTATTTCCTGAGTACTACCTCCTGTGTTATACTGCCGGGATTCTATCTCCTGAATCCTACTTCCTGTGTTGAACTTTGGGATTGTACTTTCAGACTCCTACTCCCTGTGTTCTGCTTCCTGAGTTCTATTTCCTGAATATTAATTCCTGTCCTCTACTTCCTGAGTTGTTTCCTGAATCCAACTTCCTGTGCTCTCTTTCATGGGGCCTATTTCCCAGATCCTACATCTTGTGTTCTACTTCCTGAGTTCTATTTCCTGAATCTTAATTCGTGTTCCCCTTCCTGAGTTCTTTCTTGAAGTTTACTTCCTGTGGCGTTCTTCCGGAATACTGTTTCCTGAATTCTACTTCCTGTGTCCTACTTCTGGAATTCTATTTCCTGAATCCTACTTCCTCTGTTCTACTTCCTAAGTTCTATTTCCGGAATGCTACTTCCTGTGTTCTACTTCCTGAGTTCTATTTCCTGAATCCAACTTCCTGTGCTTTCTTTCATGAGAACTATTTCCAGAATCCTAGCTCCTGTGTTTTACATCCTGAGTTCTATTTCCTGTCTGCTACTTCCGGAATTCTATTCCTTGAATCCTACTTCCTGTGTTCTCCATATGAGGCCGATTTCCTGAGTAGTAATTCCTGTGTTCTACTTCTGGAATTCTATTTCCTGAATCGTGCTTCCTGTGTTCGACTTCTGGAATTCTATTTCCTGAATCCTACTCCCTGTGTTCTCCTTCCTGAGTTCTATTTCCTAAATCTTAATCTTTTGTTCTACATCCTGAGTTCCATTTCCTGACTCCTAATTCCTGTGTTCCACTTCCGGAATTCTATTTCGTGAAAGCTACTCCCTGTGTACTGCTTCCTGAGTTCTATTTCTGAATCTGAATTCCTGTTTTCTGCTTCCTATGTTCTATTCCTGAATCCTACTTCCTGTGTTCTACTTCCTGAGTTCTATTTCCTGAATCCAGCTTCCTGTGCTTTCTTTCATGAGGCCTATTTGCAGAATACTACATCCTGCATTGTACTTCCTGAGTTCTATTTCCTGAATCCTACTTCCAGTGTTCTCCTTCCTCAGTTCTATTTCCTGAATCCTACTTCCTGTGTTCTACTGTTGGAATTCTATTTCCTGAATCCTACTTCCTTTGTTCTACTTGAGGAATTCTATATCCTGAATCCTAGCTCCTGTATTCTGCTTCATGAGGCCTATTTCCTGAATATTGCTTCCTGTGTTCTACTTCCGCAATTCTATTCCCTGAATCCTACTTCCTGTGTTCCCCTTCTTGAGGCCTATTTCCTGAATGCTTTTTCATGTGTTCTACTTCCTGAGTTCGATTTCCTGAATCCAACTTCCTGTGCTCTCTTTCATGGGGCCTATTTCATGAATCTGACTTCCTGTGTTCTACTTCCTGAGTTCTATTTCCTGAATCCTATTTCCTGTGTTCTATTACCTGAATTCTATGCCTTGAATCCTACTTCCTGTGTTCTCCTTTATGAGGCCGATTTCCTGAATACTACTTCATGTGTTCCATCTCCGGAATTCTATTTTCTGATTCTTGCTTGCTGTATTTCACTTCTGGTATTCTATTTCCTGTATCCTACTCCCTGTGTTCTGCTTCCTGAGTTCTCTTTCTGAATCTGAATCCTGTGTTCTACTTCCTAAGTTCTACTTCCTGAATCCTACTTCCTGTGTCCTACTCCCTGAGTTATCCTTCCTGAATTTTATTCTTGTGTTCTACTTCCTCAGATCTATTTGCTGAATCCTACTTCCTGTGTTCTACTTCCGGAATTCTATTTCCTAAATTCTACTTCCTGTGTTCTTCTTCCTGGATTCTGTTTCCTGAATCCTACTTCCTGTGTTCTATTTCCTGAGTTGTGTTTCCTGCATCCAAATTGCTGTGCTCTCCTTCATGAGGACTATTTCGTGAATCCTACTTCCTGTGTTCTGCTTCCTGAGTTCTATTTCCTGAATCCTTCTTCCTGTGTTGTCCTTCCTGAGTTCTATTTAATGAAACTTACTTCTCGCGTTCTACTTCTGTATTTCTCTTTCCCGAATCCAACTTCCTGTCTTTTCTATCATTATTCCTATTTCCTGAATCCTACTTCCTGTGTTCTGCTTCCGGAGTTTTATTTCCTGACTCCTACTTCCTGTGTTGTGTTTCCTGAATTCTATTTCCTGAATCGTAATTCCTGTGTTCTACTTCAGGAATTCTATTTCCTGAATTCTACTTCCTGTGTTCTACTCCATAAGATCTATTTCCTAAAACCTATTTCCTGTGTTCTACTTTCGGAATTCTATTCCCTGAACCCTACTTCCCGTGTTGTCCTTCATGAGACCTATTTCCTAAATACTACTTCCTGTGTTCTACTTCTGGAATTCTATTTCCTGAATCTTGCTACCTGTGTTATACTTCCGGAATTCTATTTCCTGAATCTTTCTCCCTGTGTTCTCTTCCTGAGTTCTATTTCTTAATCTCAATTCCTGTATTCTACTTCCTAAGATCTATTTCCTGAATTCTAATTCCTGTGTTCTACTTCCAGAATCCTTTTTCCTAAATCCTACTTCCTGTGTTCTAATTCCGGAATTGTTTTTCTTGAATCCTACTTCCTTTGTTGTACTTCCTGAGGTCTATTTCCTCAATCCAACTTCTTGCGCCCTCTTTCATGAGGCCTATTTCCAGTATCCTACATCTTGTGTTCTACTTCCTGAGATCTATTTACAGAATCCTACTTCATGTGTTCTACTTCTGGAATTGTATTCCCTGAATCCTACTTCCTGTGTTCTAGTTCCTGAGTTCTATTTCCTCAATCCTAATTCCTGTGTTCTCCTTCCTGAGTTTCGTTTCTTGAATCTTACTTCCTGTGTTCTCCTTTGGGAGTTCTATTTCCTAAATTTTATTTCCTGTGTTGTAATCCAGGAATTCTATTTCCTGAATCCTATTTCCTGTGTTCTACTTCCTGAGTTCTATTTCCTGAATTCTACTTCCTGTGTTCTTCTTCCGGGATTCTGATTCCTGAATGCTACTTCCTGTGTTCTTCTTCCTGAGTTCTATTTCCTGAATGTTAATTCCTGTGTTCTCCTTCCTGAGTTCTATTTTGTGAATCCGAATTCCAGTGTTGTACTTCCGGAATTCTCTTTCGTGAATGCTACTTCCTGAGATCTACTTCCGGGATCCTATTTAATGAATTTTACTTCCTATGTTGTCCTTCCGGAATTCTATTTCCTGAATCCTTGTTCCTGTGCTCTCATACCGGAATTCCATTTCCTGAATCATACTTCCTCTGTTCTCCTTCCTGAGTGCTATTTCCTGAATCTTACTTCGGGTGTCATAATTCTGGAATTCTATTTCCTGAATCCTACTTCTTGTGTTTACTTCTGGAATTCTATTCCATGAATCCTACTTCCTGTGTTGTCCTTCATGAATACTTTCGTGAATCCTACTTCCTGTGTTCTACTTCCGGAATTCTATTTTCTGAAACCTACCTCCATCATGAGGCCTATTTCATGAATACTGCTTGCTGTGTTCTACCAGCTGGATTCTATTTCCTAAATCTGCTTTACTGTGTTCTACATCATGAGTTCTATTTCCTGAATATTACTTCTTGTATTCTCCTTCCTGTGTTCTATATCCTGCATCCTACTTCCTGTGTTCTTCTTCCAGAATTCTATTTCCTGAATCCTCATTCGTGTGCTACTTCCTGAGAACTATTTCCTGAATCCTACTTCCTGTGTTCTCCTTCATGAGGCCTCTTTCCTGATTCCTACTTCCTATGTTCTACTTCTGGAATTTCACTTCCTGAATCTTACTTCCTGCGTTTTACTTCCCGAGTTCTATTTCCTGAATTCTACTTCCTGTGTTCTATTTAGTGAATGTTAATTCCTTGGTTTTCCTTCCTGAATTCTATTTTGTGAATCCTGCTTCCTGTGTTCTACTTCCGGTATTCTATTTCCTGAATCTTACTTCATGTGTTCTACTTATGGATTCCTATATCCTGAATTCTACTTTCTGTGTTCTACTTATGGAATTCTATTTCCCGAATGCTACTTCCTGTGTTCTCCTTCCTGAGTTGTATTTCCTAAATCTTACATCATGTGTTGTACTTCCAGAATTCTATTTCCTGAATCCTACTTCCTGTGTTCTACTTCCAGAATTCTATTTGCTGAACACTATTACCTATGTTCTCCTTCATTAGGCCTATTTACTGAATACTACTTCCTGTGTTATACTTCTGGAATTCTATTTCCCGAATCCTATTTCCTGTGTTCCACTTCGGGAATTCTACTTCCTGAATCCTACTCCGTGTGTTCTCCTTCCTTAGTTCTACTTCCTGAATCTTAATTCCTGTGCTCTATTGCCTGAGTTCTATTTCCTGAATCCTACCTCATGTGTTCCCCTTCTGGAATTCTATTTTTTAAATCCTACATCCTGTGTTATACGGCCAGGACTCTATTTCCAGACTCCGACTTCCTGTGTTCTTTTTCCTGCATTCTTTTTCCTGAATCCAACTTCCTGTGCTCTCCTTCATGAGGCCTATACCTTTAATCCTACTTCGTGTGTTCTACTTCCTGAGTTCTATTTCCTGAATCCAATTTCCTGTGTTCTCTTTCTTCAGTTCTATTTCCTGAATTCTACTTCCTGTGTTCTACCTCAGTATTTCTATTTCCTGAATCCAACGTCCTGTGTTCTCCTTCATGGGTCCTATTTCCTGTATCCTATTTCATGTGTTCTACTTCCTGAGTTCTATTTCCTGAATCCTACATCCTGTGTTATGCTTCCTCAGTTTTATTTCCTGAATCCTATATCCTGTGTTATACTTATGAATTCTATTTCCTGAATCCTGCTTCCTGTTTTCTTCTTCCTGAGTTCCTTTTCCTGAATCTTACATCCTTTGTTCTCCTTCCTAGTATCAATTTCCAGAATCTTATGTCCTATGATCTATTTCTGAGTTCTATTTCCTGAATCCTACTTCCTGTGTTGTACTTCTGGAATTCTATTCTCTGAATCCTACTTCCTGTGTTCTCCTTCCTGAGTTCTATTTCCTGAATCTTAATTCCTGTGTTATACTTCCTGATTTCTATTTCCTTAATCTGACTTCCTGTATTCTACTTCTGGAATTCTATTTCCTAAATCCTACTTCCTGTATTCTACTTCCAGAATTCTATTTCCTGAATGCTACTTAATGTGTTCGACTTCCTGAGTTCTATTTAATGAATCCTACGTCCAGTGTTCTCCTTTATGAGGCCTATTTTGTGAATCCTACTTGCTGTGTACTCTTCCCGTATCCTATTTCCGAAACGTACTTCCTGTGTTTTCCATCATGAGGCCTATTTCCTGAATCCTGCTTCCTGTGTTCTACCTCCAGTATTCTATTTCGTGAGTCCTAATTCCTGTGTTGTACTTCCATAATTCTACTTCCTTAATCCTACTCTCTGTGTTGTCCTTCCTGAGTTCTATTTCCTGAATCTTAATTCCTGTGTTCTACTTCCTGAGTTCTATTTCCTGAATCCTACTTCCTTTTTCTACCTCCGTAATTCTATTTCCCACATCTTACTTCCTTTGTTCTAGTTCCAGAATTCTATTTCCTGAGTCCTACATCCTGTGATCTATTTCCCAAGTTCTATTTCCTGAATCCAACTTGCTGCGCTCTCCTTTATGAGGTCTATTTCCTGAATCTTACTTCGTGTTCTATTTCCTGAGTTCTACTTCCTGAATCCTACTTCCTGTCTTTTCCTTCCTGAGTTCTATTTCCTGAATCTACTTCCTTTGTTCTCCTTCCGTATTTCTATTTCCTGAATCCAAATTCCTTTGTCCTCCTTTTGAGTCCAAATTTCCTGACTCTTACATCCTGTGTTCCCCTTCCTGAGTTAAATATCCTCAAACCTACTTCCTGTGTTGTGCTTCCTGGGTTCTGTTTCCTGAATCCTACTTCCTGTGTTCTACTTATGGAATTCCATATCGTGAATCCTACTTCCTGTGTTCTACTTCCGGAATACTATTTCCTGAACCCTACTTCCTGTGTTCTCCTTCCTGAATTTTATTTCCTGAATCTTAATTCCTGTGTTCTCCTTCCTGAGTTGTATTTCGTGAATCCTACTTCCTGTGTTCTACTTCCAGTATTCTATTCGCTGAATAATATTTCCTGTGTTCTCCTTCATGAGGCCTATTTCCTGAGTACTACCTCCTGTGTTATACTGCCGGGATTCTATCTCCTGAATCCTACTTCCTGTGTTGAACTTTGGGAATTGTACTTTCAGATTCCTACTCCCTGTGTTCTGCTTCCTGAGTTCTATTTCCTGAATATTAATTCCTGTCCTCTACTTCCTGAGTTGTTTCCTGAATCCAACTTCCTGTGCTCTCTTTCATGGGGCCTATTTCCCAGATCCTACATCTTGTGTTCTACTTCCTGAGTTCTATTTCCTGAATCTTAATTCGTGTTCCCCTTCCTGAGTTCTTTCTTGAACTTTACTTCCTGTGGCGTTCTTCTGGAATACTGTTTCCTGAATTCTACTTCCTGTGTCCTACTTCTGGAATTCTATTTCCTGAATCCTACTTCCTCTGTTCTACTTCCTAAGTTCTATTTCCGGAATGCTACTTCCTGTGTTCTACTTCCTGAGTTCTATTTCCTGAATCCAACTTCCTGTGCTTTCTTTCATGAGAACTATTTCCAGAATCCTAGCTCCTGTGTTTTACATCCTGAGTTCTATTTCCTGTCTGCTACTTCCGGAATTCTATTCCTTGAATCCTACTTCCTGTGTTCTCCATATGAGGCCGATTTCCTGAGTAGTAATTCCTGTGTTCTACTTCTGGAATTCTATTTCCTGAATCGTGCTTCCTGTGTTCGACTTCTGGAATTCTATTTCCTGAATCCTACTCCCTGTGTTCTCCTTCCTGAGTTCTATTTCCTAAATCTTAATCTTTTGTTCTACATCCTGAGTTCCATTTCCTGACTCCTAATTCCTGTGTTCCACTTCCGGAATTCTATTTCGTGAAAGCTACTCCCTGTGTACTGCTTCCTGAGTTCTATTTCTGAATCTGAATTCCTGTTTTCTGCTTCCTATGTTCTATTCCTGAATCCTACTTCCTGTGTTCTACTTCCTGAGTTCTATTTCCTGAATCCAGCTTCCTGTGCTTTCTTTCATGAGGCCTATTTGCAGAATACTACATCCTGCATTGTACTTCCTGAGTTCTATTTCCTGAATCCTACTTCCAGTGTTCTCCTTCCTCAGTTCTATTTCCTGAATCCTACTTCCTGTGTTCTACTGTTGGAATTCTATTTCCTGAATCCTACTTCCTTTGTTCTACTTGAGGAATTCTATATCCTGAATCCTAGCTCCTGTATTCTGCTTCATGAGGCCTATTTCCTGAATATTGCTTCCTGTGTTCTACTTCCGCAATTCTATTCCCTGAATCCTACTTCCTGTGTTCCCCTTCTTGAGGCCTATTTCCTGAATGCTTTTTCATGTGTTCTACTTCCTGAGTTCGATTTCCTGAATCCAACTTCCTGTGCTCTCTTTCATGGGGCCTATTTCATGAATCTGACTTCCTGTGTTCTACTTCCTGAGTTCTATTTCCTGAATCCTATTTCCTGTGTTCTGTTTCCTGAATTCTATGCCTTGAATCCTACTTCCTGTGTTCTCCTTTATGAGGCCGATTTCCTGAATACTACTTCATGTGTTCCATCTCCGGAATTCTATTTTCTGATTCTTGCTTGCTGTATTTCACTTCTGGTATTCTATTTCCTGTATCCTACTCCCTGTGTTCTGCTTCCTGAGTTCTCTTTCTGAATCTGAATCCTGTGTTCTACTTCCTAAGTTCTACTTCCTGAATCCTACTTCCTGTGTCCTACTCCCTGAGTTATCCTTCCTGAATTTTATTCTTGTGTTCTACTTCCTCAGATCTATTTGCTGAATCCTACTTCCTGTGTTCTACTTCCGGAATTCTATTTCCTAAATTCTACTTCCTGTGTTCTTCTTCCTGGATTCTGTTTCCTGAATCCTACTTCCTGTGTTCTATTTCCTGAGTTGTGTTTCCTGCATCCAAATTGCTGTGCTCTCCTTCATGAGGACTATTTCGTGAATCCTACTTCCTGTGTTCTGCTTCCTGAGTTCTATTTCCTGAATCCTTCTTCCTGTGTTGTCCTTCCTGAGTTCTATTTAATGAAACTTACTTCTCGCGTTCTACTTCTGTATTTCTCTTTCCCGAATCCAACTTCCTGTCTTTTCTATCATTATTCCTATTTCCTGAATCCTACTTCCTGTGTTCTGCTTCCGGAGTTTTATTTCCTGACTCCTACTTCCTGTGTTGTGTTTCCTGAATTCTATTTCCTGAATCGTAATTCCTGTGTTCTACTTCAGGAATTCTATTTCCTGAATTCTACTTCCTGTGTTCTACTCCATAAGATCTATTTCCTAAAACCTATTTCCTGTGTTCTACTTTCGGAATTTTATTCCCTGAACCCTACTTCCCGTGTTGTCCTTCATGAGACCTATTTCCTAAATACTACTTCCTGTGTTCTACTTCTGGAATTCTATTTCCTGAATCTTGCTACCTGTGTTATACTTCCGGAATTCTATTTCCTGAATCTTTCTCCCTGTGTTCTCTTCCTGAGTTCTATTTCTTAATCTCAATTCCTGTATTCTACTTCCTAAGATCTATTTCCTGAATTCTAATTCCTGTGTTCTACTTCCAGAATCCTTTTTCCTAAATCCTACTTCCTGTGTTCTAATTCCGGAATTGTTTTTCTTGAATCCTACTTCCTTTGTTGTACTTCCTGAGGTCTATTTCCTCAATCCAACTTCTTGCGCCCTCTTTCATGAGGCCTATTTCCAGTATCCTACATCTTGTGTTCTACTTCCTGAGATCTATTTACAGAATCCTACTTCATGTGTTCTACTTCTGGAATTGTATTCCCTGAATCCTACTTCCTGTGTTCTAGTTCCTGAGTTCTATTTCCTCAATCCTAATTCCTGTGTTCTCCTTCCTGAGTTTCGTTTCTTGAATCTTACTTCCTGTGTTCTCCTTTGGGAGTTCTATTTCCTAAATTTTATTTCCTGTGTTGTAATCCAGGAATTCTATTTCCTGAATCCTATTTCCTGTGTTCTACTTCCTGAGTTCTATTTCCTGAATTCTACTTCCTGTGTTCTTCTTCCGGGATTCTGATTCCTGAATGCTACTTCCTGTGTTCTTCTTCCTGAGTTCTATTTCCTGAATGTTAATTCCTGTGTTCTCCTTCCTGAGTTCTATTTTGTGAATCCGAATTCCAGTGTTGTACTTCCGGAATTCTCTTTCGTGAATGCTACTTCCTGAGATCTACTTCCGGGATCCTATTTAATGAATTTTACTTCCTATGTTGTCCTTCCGGAATTCTATTTCCTGAATCCTTGTTCCTGTGCTCTCATACCGGAATTCCATTTCCTGAATCATACTTCCTCTGTTCTCCTTCCTGAGTGCTATTTCCTGAATCTTACTTCGGGTGTCATAATTCTGGAATTCTATTTCCTGAATCCTACTTCTTGTGTTTACTTCTGGAATTCTATTCCATGAATCCTACTTCCTGTGTTGTCCTTCATGAATACTTTCGTGAATCCTACTTCCTGTGTTCTACTTCCGGAATTCTATTTTCTGAAACCTACCTCCATCATGAGGCCTATTTCATGAATACTGCTTGCTGTGTTCTACCAGCTGGATTCTATTTCCTAAATCTGCTTTACTGTGTTCTACATCATGAGTTCTATTTCCTGAATATTACTTCTTGTATTCTCCTTCCTGTGTTCTATATCCTGCATCCTACTTCCTGTGTTCTTCTTCCAGAATTCTATTTCCTGAATCCTCATTCGTGTGCTACTTCCTGAGAACTATTTCCTGAATCCTACTTCCTGTGTTCTCCTTCATGAGGCCTCTTTCCTGATTCCTACTTCCTATGTTCTACTTCTGGAATTTCACTTCCTGAATCTTACTTCCTGCGTTTTACTTCCCGAGTTCTATTTCCTGAATTCTACTTCCTGTGTTCTATTTAGTGAATGTTAATTCCTTGGTTTTCCTTCCTGAATTCTATTTTGTGAATCCTGCTTCCTGTGTTCTACTTCCGGTATTCTATTTCCTGAATCTTACTTCATGTGTTCTACTTATGGATTCCTATATCCTGAATTCTACTTTCTGTGTTCTACTTATGGAATTCTATTTCCCGAATGCTACTTCCTGTGTTCTCCTTCCTGAGTTGTATTTCCTAAATCTTACATCATGTGTTGTACTTCCAGAATTCTATTTCCTGAATCCTACTTCCTGTGTTCTACTTCCAGAATTCTATTTGCTGAACACTATTACCTATGTTCTCCTTCATGAGGCCTATTTACTGAATACTACTTCCTGTGTTATACTTCTGGAATTCTATTTCCCGAATCCTATTTCCTGTGTTCCACTTCGGGAATTCTACTTCCTGAATCCTACTCCGTGTGTTCTCCTTCCTTAGTTCTACTTCCTGAATCTTAATTCCTGTGCTCTATTGCCTGAGTTCTATTTCCTGAATCCTACCTCATGTGTTCCCCTTCTGGAATTCTATTTTTTAAATCCTACATCCTGTGTTATACGGCCAGGACTCTATTTCCAGACTCCGACTTCCTGTGTTCTTTTTCCTGCATTCTTTTTCCTGAATCCAACTTCCTGTGCTCTCCTTCATGAGGCCTATACCTTTAATCCTACTTCGTGTGTTCTACTTCCTGAGTTCTATTTCCTGAATCCAATTTCCTGTGTTCTCTTTCTTCAGTTCTATTTCCTGAATTCTACTTCCTGTGTTCTACCTCAGTATTTCTATTTCCTGAATCCAACGTCCTGTGTTCTCCTTCATGGGTCCTATTTCCTGTATCCTATTTCATGTGTTCTACTTCCTGAGTTCTATTTCCTGAATCCTACATCCTGTGTTATGCTTCCTCAGTTTTATTTCCTGAATCCTATATCCTGTGTTATACTTATGAATTCTATTTCCTGAATCCTGCTTCCTGTTTTCTTCTTCCTGAGTTCCTTTTCCTGAATCTTACATCCTTTGTTCTCCTTCCTAGTATCAATTTCCAGAATCTTATGTCCTATGATCTATTTCTGAGTTCTATTTCCTGAATCCTACTTCCTGTGTTGTACTTCTGGAATTCTATTCTCTGAATCCTACTTCCTGTGTTCTCCTTCCTGAGTTCTATTTCCTGAATCTTAATTCCTGTGTTATACTTCCTGATTTCTATTTCCTTAATCTGACTTCCTGTATTCTACTTCTGGAATTCTATTTCCTAAATCCTACTTCCTGTATTCTACTTCCAGAATTCTATTTCCTGAATGCTACTTAATGTGTTCGACTTCCTGAGTTCTATTTAATGAATCCTACGTCCAGTGTTCTCCTTTATGAGGCCTATTTTGTGAATCCTACTTGCTGTGTACTCTTCCCGTATCCTATTTCCGAAACGTACTTCCTGTGTTTTCCATCATGAGGCCTATTTCCTGAATCCTGCTTCCTGTGTTCTACCTCCAGTATTCTATTTCGTGAGTCCTAATTCCTGTGTTGTACTTCCATAATTCTACTTCCTTAATCCTACTCTCTGTGTTGTCCTTCCTGAGTTCTATTTCCTGAATCTTAATTCGTGTGTTCTACTTCCTGAGTTCTATTTCCTGAATCCTACTTCCTTTTTCTACCTCCGTAATTCTATTTCCCACATCTTACTTCCTTTGTTCTAGTTCCAGAATTCTATTTCCTGAGTCCTACATCCTGTGATCTATTTCCCAAGTTCTATTTCCTGAATCCAACTTGCTGCGCTCTCCTTTATGAGGTCTATTTCCTGAATCTTACTTCGTGTTCTACTTCCTGAGTTCTACTTCCTGAATCCTACTTCCTGTCTTTTCCTTCCTGAGTTCTATTTCCTGAATCTACTTCCTTTGTTCTCCTTCCGTATTTCTATTTCCTGAATCCAAATTCCTTTGTCCTCCTTTTGAGTCCAAATTTCCTGACTCTTACATCCTGTGTTCCCCTTCCTGAGTTAAATATCCTCAAACCTACTTCCTGTGTTGTGCTTCCTGGGTTCTGTTTCCTGAATCCTACTTCCTGTGTTCTACTTATGGAATTCCATATCGTGAATCCTACTTCCTGTGTTCTACTTCCGGAATACTATTTCCTGAACCCTACTTCCTGTGTTCTCCTTCCTGAATTCTATTTCCTGAATCTTAATTCCTGTGTTCTCCTTCCTGAGTTGTATTTCGTGAATCCTACTTCCTGTGTTCTACTTCCAGTATTCTATTCGCTGAATAATATTTCCTGTGTTCTCCTTCATGAGGCCTATTTCCTGAGTACTACCTCCTGTGTTATACTGCCGGGATTCTATCTCCTGAATCCTACTTCCTGTGTTGAACTTTGGGAATTGTACTTTCAGATTCCTACTCCCTGTGTTCTGCTTCCTGAGTTCTATTTCCTGAATATTAATTCCTGTCCTCTACTTCCTGAGTTGTTTCCTGAATCCAACTTCCTGTGCTCTCTTTCATGGGGCCTATTTCCCAGATCCTACATCTTGTGTTCTACTTCCTGAGTTCTATTTCCTGAATCTTAATTCGTGTTCCCCTTCCTGAGTTCTTTCTTGAAGTTTACTTCCTGTGGCGTTCTTCCGGAATACTGTTTCCTGAATTCTACTTCCTGTGTCCTACTTCTGGAATTCTATTTCCTGAATCCTACTTCCTCTGTTCTACTTCCTAAGTTCTATTTCCGGAATGCTACTTCCTGTGTTCTACTTCCTGAGTTCTATTTCCTGAATCCAACTTCCTGTGCTTTCTTTCATGAGAACTATTTCCAGAATCCTAGCTCCTGTGTTTTACATCCTGAGTTCTATTTCCTGTCTGCTACTTCCGGAATTCTATTCCTTGAATCCTACTTCCTGTGTTCTCCATATGAGGCCGATTTCCTGAGTAGTAATTCCTGTGTTCTACTTCTGGAATTCTATTTCCTGAATCGTGCTTCCTGTGTTCGACTTCTGGAATTCTATTTCCTGAATCCTACTCCCTGTGTTCTCCTTCCTGAGTTCTATTTCCTAAATCTTAATCTTTTGTTCTACATCCTGAGTTCCATTTCCTGACTCCTAATTCCTGTGTTCCACTTCCGGAATTCTATTTCGTGAAAGCTACTCCCTGTGTACTGCTTCCTGAGTTCTATTTCTGAATCTGAATTCCTGTTTTCTGCTTCCTATGTTCTATTCCTGAATCCTACTTCCTGTGTTCTACTTCCTGAGTTCTATTTCCTGAATCCAGCTTCCTGTGCTTTCTTTCATGAGGCCTATTTGCAGAATACTACATCCTGCATTGTACTTCCTGAGTTCTATTTCCTGAATCCTACTTCCAGTGTTCTCCTTCCTCAGTTCTATTTCCTGAATCCTACTTCCTGTGTTCTACTGTTGGAATTCTATTTCCTGAATCCTACTTCCTTTGTTCTACTTGAGGAATTCTATATCCTGAATCCTAGCTCCTGTATTCTGCTTCATGAGGCCTATTTCCTGAATATTGCTTCCTGTGTTCTACTTCCGCAATTCTATTCCCTGAATCCTACTTCCTGTGTTCCCCTTCTTGAGGCCTATTTCCTGAATGCTTTTTCATGTGTTCTACTTCCTGAGTTCGATTTCCTGAATCCAACTTCCTGTGCTCTCTTTCATGGGGCCTATTTCATGAATCTGACTTCCTGTGTTCTACTTCCTGAGTTCTATTTCCTGAATCCTATTTCCTGTGTTCTGTTTCCTGAATTCTATGCCTTGAATCCTACTTCCTGTGTTCTCCTTTATGAGGCCGATTTCCTGAATACTACTTCATGTGTTCCATCTCCGGAATTCTATTTTCTGATTCTTGCTTGCTGTATTTCACTTCTGGTATTCTATTTCCTGTATCCTACTCCCTGTGTTCTGCTTCCTGAGTTCTCTTTCTGAATCTGAATCCTGTGTTCTACTTCCTAAGTTCTACTTCCTGAATCCTACTTCCTGTGTCCTACTCCCTGAGTTATCCTTCCTGAATTTTATTCTTGTGTTCTACTTCCTCAGATCTATTTGCTGAATCCTACTTCCTGTGTTCTACTTCCGGAATTCTATTTCCTAAATTCTACTTCCTGTGTTCTTCTTCCTGGATTCTGTTTCCTGAATCCTACTTCCTGTGTTCTATTTCCTGAGTTGTGTTTCCTGCATCCAAATTGCTGTGCTCTCCTTCATGAGGACTATTTCGTGAATCCTACTTCCTGTGTTCTGCTTCCTGAGTTCTATTTCCTGAATCCTTCTTCCTGTGTTGTCCTTCCTGAGTTCTATTTAATGAAACTTACTTCTCGCGTTCTACTTCTGTATTTCTCTTTCCCGAATCCAACTTCCTGTCTTTTCTATCATTATTCCTATTTCCTGAATCCTACTTCCTGTGTTCTGCTTCCGGAGTTTTATTTCCTGACTCCTACTTCCTGTGTTGTGTTTCCTGAATTCTATTTCCTGAATCGTAATTCCTGTGTTCTACTTCAGGAATTCTATTTCCTGAATTCTACTTCCTGTGTTCTACTCCATAAGATCTATTTCCTAAAACCTATTTCCTGTGTTCTACTTTCGGAATTCTATTCCCTGAACCCTACTTCCCGTGTTGTCCTTCATGAGACCTATTTCCTAAATACTACTTCCTGTGTTCTACTTCTGGAATTCTATTTCCTGAATCTTGCTACCTGTGTTATACTTCCGGAATTCTATTTCCTGAATCTTTCTCCCTGTGTTCTCTTCCTGAGTTCTATTTCTTAATCTCAATTCCTGTATTCTACTTCCTAAGATCTATTTCCTGAATTCTAATTCCTGTGTTCTACTTCCAGAATCCTTTTTCCTAAATCCTACTTCCTGTGTTCTAATTCCGGAATTGTTTTTCTTGAATCCTACTTCCTTTGTTGTACTTCCTGAGGTCTATTTCCTCAATCCAACTTCTTGCGCCCTCTTTCATGAGGCCTATTTCCAGTATCCTACATCTTGTGTTCTACTTCCTGAGATCTATTTACAGAATCCTACTTCATGTGTTCTACTTCTGGAATTGTATTCCCTGAATCCTACTTCCTGTGTTCTAGTTCCTGAGTTCTATTTCCTCAATCCTAATTCCTGTGTTCTCCTTCCTGAGTTTCGTTTCTTGAATCTTACTTCCTGTGTTCTCCTTTGGGAGTTCTATTTCCTAAATTTTATTTCCTGTGTTGTAATCCAGGAATTCTATTTCCTGAATCCTATTTCCTGTGTTCTACTTCCTGAGTTCTATTTCCTGAATTCTACTTCCTGTGTTCTTCTTCCGGGATTCTGATTCCTGAATGCTACTTCCTGTGTTCTTCTTCCTGAGTTCTATTTCCTGAATGTTAATTCCTGTGTTCTCCTTCCTGAGTTCTATTTTGTGAATCCGAATTCCAGTGTTGTACTTCCGGAATTCTCTTTCGTGAATGCTACTTCCTGAGATCTACTTCCGGGATCCTATTTAATGAATTTTACTTCCTATGTTGTCCTTCCGGAATTCTATTTCCTGAATCCTTGTTCCTGTGCTCTCATACCGGAATTCCATTTCCTGAATCATACTTCCTCTGTTCTCCTTCCTGAGTGCTATTTCCTGAATCTTACTTCGGGTGTCATAATTCTGGAATTCTATTTCCTGAATCCTACTTCTTGTGTTTACTTCTGGAATTCTATTCCATGAATCCTACTTCCTGTGTTGTCCTTCATGAATACTTTCGTGAATCCTACTTCCTGTGTTCTACTTCCGGAATTCTATTTTCTGAAACCTACCTCCATCATGAGGCCTATTTCATGAATACTGCTTGCTGTGTTCTACCAGCTGGATTCTATTTCCTAAATCTGCTTTACTGTGTTCTACATCATGAGTTCTATTTCCTGAATATTACTTCTTGTATTCTCCTTCCTGTGTTCTATATCCTGCATCCTACTTCCTGTGTTCTTCTTCCAGAATTCTATTTCCTGAATCCTCATTCGTGTGCTACTTCCTGAGAACTATTTCCTGAATCCTACTTCCTGTGTTCTCCTTCATGAGGCCTCTTTCCTGATTCCTACTTCCTATGTTCTACTTCTGGAATTTCACTTCCTGAATCTTACTTCCTGCGTTTTACTTCCCGAGTTCTATTTCCTGAATTCTACTTCCTGTGTTCTATTTAGTGAATGTTAATTCCTTGGTTTTCCTTCCTGAATTCTATTTTGTGAATCCTGCTTCCTGTGTTCTACTTCCGGTATTCTATTTCCTGAATCTTACTTCATGTGTTCTACTTATGGATTCCTATATCCTGAATTCTACTTTCTGTGTTCTACTTATGGAATTCTATTTCCCGAATGCTACTTCCTGTGTTCTCCTTCCTGAGTTGTATTTCCTAAATCTTACATCATGTGTTGTACTTCCAGAATTCTATTTCCTGAATCCTACTTCCTGTGTTCTACTTCCAGAATTCTATTTGCTGAACACTATTACCTATGTTCTCCTTCATGAGGCCTATTTACTGAATACTACTTCCTGTGTTATACTTCTGGAATTCTATTTCCCGAATCCTATTTCCTGTGTTCCACTTCGGGAATTCTACTTCCTGAATCCTACTCCGTGTGTTCTCCTTCCTTAGTTCTACTTCCTGAATCTTAATTCCTGTGCTCTATTGCCTGAGTTCTATTTCCTGAATCCTACCTCATGTGTTCCCCTTCTGGAATTCTATTTTTTAAATCCTACATCCTGTGTTATACGGCCAGGACTCTATTTCCAGACTCCGACTTCCTGTGTTCTTTTTCCTGCATTCTTTTTCCTGAATCCAACTTCCTGTGCTCTCCTTCATGAGGCCTATACCTTTAATCCTACTTCGTGTGTTCTACTTCCTGAGTTCTATTTCCTGAATCCAATTTCCTGTGTTCTCTTTCTTCAGTTCTATTTCCTGAATTCTACTTCCTGTGTTCTACCTCAGTATTTCTATTTCCTGAATCCAACGTCCTGTGTTCTCCTTCATGGGTCCTATTTCCTGTATCCTATTTCATGTGTTCTACTTCCTGAGTTCTATTTCCTGAATCCTACATCCTGTGTTATGCTTCCTCAGTTTTATTTCCTGAATCCTATATCCTGTGTTATACTTATGAATTCTATTTCCTGAATCCTGCTTCCTGTTTTCTTCTTCCTGAGTTCCTTTTCCTGAATCTTACATCCTTTGTTCTCCTTCCTAGTATCAATTTCCAGAATCTTATGTCCTATGATCTATTTCTGAGTTCTATTTCCTGAATCCTACTTCCTGTGTTGTACTTCTGGAATTCTATTCTCTGAATCCTACTTCCTGTGTTCTCCTTCCTGAGTTCTATTTCCTGAATCTTAATTCCTGTGTTATACTTCCTGATTTCTATTTCCTTAATCTGACTTCCTGTATTCTACTTCTGGAATTCTATTTCCTAAATCCTACTTCCTGTATTCTACTTCCAGAATTCTATTTCCTGAATGCTACTTAATGTGTTCGACTTCCTGAGTTCTATTTAATGAATCCTACGTCCAGTGTTCTCCTTTATGAGGCCTATTTTGTGAATCCTACTTGCTGTGTACTCTTCCCGTATCCTATTTCCGAAACGTACTTCCTGTGTTTTCCATCATGAGGCCTATTTCCTGAATCCTGCTTCCTGTGTTCTACCTCCAGTATTCTATTTCGTGAGTCCTAATTCCTGTGTTGTACTTCCATAATTCTACTTCCTTAATCCTACTCTCTGTGTTGTCCTTCCTGAGTTCTATTTCCTGAATCTTAATTCGTGTGTTCTACTTCCTGAGTTCTATTTCCTGAATCCTACTTCCTTTTTCTACCTCCGTAATTCTATTTCCCACATCTTACTTCCTTTGTTCTAGTTCCAGAATTCTATTTCCTGAGTCCTACATCCTGTGATCTATTTCCCAAGTTCTATTTCCTGAATCCAACTTGCTGCGCTCTCCTTTATGAGGTCTATTTCCTGAATCTTACTTCGTGTTCTACTTCCTGAGTTCTACTTCCTGAATCCTACTTCCTGTCTTTTCCTTCCTGAGTTCTATTTCCTGAATCTACTTCCTTTGTTCTCCTTCCGTATTTCTATTTCCTGAATCCAAATTCCTTTGTCCTCCTTTTGAGTCCAAATTTCCTGACTCTTACATCCTGTGTTCCCCTTCCTGAGTTAAATATCCTCAAACCTACTTCCTGTGTTGTGCTTCCTGGGTTCTGTTTCCTGAATCCTACTTCCTGTGTTCTACTTATGGAATTCCATATCGTGAATCCTACTTCCTGTGTTCTACTTCCGGAATACTATTTCCTGAACCCTACTTCCTGTGTTCTCCTTCCTGAATTCTATTTCCTGAATCTTAATTCCTGTGTTCTCCTTCCTGAGTTGTATTTCGTGAATCCTACTTCCTGTGTTCTACTTCCAGTATTCTATTCGCTGAATAATATTTCCTGTGTTCTCCTTCATGAGGCCTATTTCCTGAGTACTACCTCCTGTGTTATACTGCCGGGATTCTATCTCCTGAATCCTACTTCCTGTGTTGAACTTTGGGAATTGTACTTTCAGATTCCTACTCCCTGTGTTCTGCTTCCTGAGTTCTATTTCCTGAATATTAATTCCTGTCCTCTACTTCCTGAGTTGTTTCCTGAATCCAACTTCCTGTGCTCTCTTTCATGGGGCCTATTTCCCAGATCCTACATCTTGTGTTCTACTTCCTGAGTTCTATTTCCTGAATCTTAATTCGTGTTCCCCTTCCTGAGTTCTTTCTTGAAGTTTACTTCCTGTGGCGTTCTTCCGGAATACTGTTTCCTGAATTCTACTTCCTGTGTCCTACTTCTGGAATTCTATTTCCTGAATCCTACTTCCTCTGTTCTACTTCCTAAGTTCTATTTCCGGAATGCTACTTCCTGTGTTCTACTTCCTGAGTTCTATTTCCTGAATCCAACTTCCTGTGCTTTCTTTCATGAGAACTATTTCCAGAATCCTAGCTCCTGTGTTTTACATCCTGAGTTCTATTTCCTGTCTGCTACTTCCGGAATTCTATTCCTTGAATCCTACTTCCTGTGTTCTCCATATGAGGCCGATTTCCTGAGTAGTAATTCCTGTGTTCTACTTCTGGAATTCTATTTCCTGAATCGTGCTTCCTGTGTTCGACTTCTGGAATTCTATTTCCTGAATCCTACTCCCTGTGTTCTCCTTCCTGAGTTCTATTTCCTAAATCTTAATCTTTTGTTCTACATCCTGAGTTCCATTTCCTGACTCCTAATTCCTGTGTTCCACTTCCGGAATTCTATTTCGTGAAAGCTACTCCCTGTGTACTGCTTCCTGAGTTCTATTTCTGAATCTGAATTCCTGTTTTCTGCTTCCTATGTTCTATTCCTGAATCCTACTTCCTGTGTTCTACTTCCTGAGTTCTATTTCCTGAATCCAGCTTCCTGTGCTTTCTTTCATGAGGCCTATTTGCAGAATACTACATCCTGCATTGTACTTCCTGAGTTCTATTTCCTGAATCCTACTTCCAGTGTTCTCCTTCCTCAGTTCTATTTCCTGAATCCTACTTCCTGTGTTCTACTGTTGGAATTCTATTTCCTGAATCCTACTTCCTTTGTTCTACTTGAGGAATTCTATATCCTGAATCCTAGCTCCTGTATTCTGCTTCATGAGGCCTATTTCCTGAATATTGCTTCCTGTGTTCTACTTCCGCAATTCTATTCCCTGAATCCTACTTCCTGTGTTCCCCTTCTTGAGGCCTATTTCCTGAATGCTTTTTCATGTGTTCTACTTCCTGAGTTCGATTTCCTGAATCCAACTTCCTGTGCTCTCTTTCATGGGGCCTATTTCATGAATCTGACTTCCTGTGTTCTACTTCCTGAGTTCTATTTCCTGAATCCTATTTCCTGTGTTCTGTTTCCTGAATTCTATGCCTTGAATCCTACTTCCTGTGTTCTCCTTTATGAGGCCGATTTCCTGAATACTACTTCATGTGTTCCATCTCCGGAATTCTATTTTCTGATTCTTGCTTGCTGTATTTCACTTCTGGTATTCTATTTCCTGTATCCTACTCCCTGTGTTCTGCTTCCTGAGTTCTCTTTCTGAATCTGAATCCTGTGTTCTACTTCCTAAGTTCTACTTCCTGAATCCTACTTCCTGTGTCCTACTCCCTGAGTTATCCTTCCTGAATTTTATTCTTGTGTTCTACTTCCTCAGATCTATTTGCTGAATCCTACTTCCTGTGTTCTACTTCCGGAATTCTATTTCCTAAATTCTACTTCCTGTGTTCTTCTTCCTGGATTCTGTTTCCTGAATCCTACTTCCTGTGTTCTATTTCCTGAGTTGTGTTTCCTGCATCCAAATTGCTGTGCTCTCCTTCATGAGGACTATTTCGTGAATCCTACTTCCTGTGTTCTGCTTCCTGAGTTCTATTTCCTGAATCCTTCTTCCTGTGTTGTCCTTCCTGAGTTCTATTTAATGAAACTTACTTCTCGCGTTCTACTTCTGTATTTCTCTTTCCCGAATCCAACTTCCTGTCTTTTCTATCATTATTCCTATTTCCTGAATCCTACTTCCTGTGTTCTGCTTCCGGAGTTTTATTTCCTGACTCCTACTTCCTGTGTTGTGTTTCCTGAATTCTATTTCCTGAATCGTAATTCCTGTGTTCTACTTCAGGAATTCTATTTCCTGAATTCTACTTCCTGTGTTCTACTCCATAAGATCTATTTCCTAAAACCTATTTCCTGTGTTCTACTTTCGGAATTCTATTCCCTGAACCCTACTTCCCGTGTTGTCCTTCATGAGACCTATTTCCTAAATACTACTTCCTGTGTTCTACTTCTGGAATTCTATTTCCTGAATCTTGCTACCTGTGTTATACTTCCGGAATTCTATTTCCTGAATCTTTCTCCCTGTGTTCTCTTCCTGAGTTCTATTTCTTAATCTCAATTCCTGTATTCTACTTCCTAAGATCTATTTCCTGAATTCTAATTCCTGTGTTCTACTTCCAGAATCCTTTTTCCTAAATCCTACTTCCTGTGTTCTAATTCCGGAATTGTTTTTCTTGAATCCTACTTCCTTTGTTGTACTTCCTGAGGTCTATTTCCTCAATCCAACTTCTTGCGCCCTCTTTCATGAGGCCTATTTCCAGTATCCTACATCTTGTGTTCTACTTCCTGAGATCTATTTACAGAATCCTACTTCATGTGTTCTACTTCTGGAATTGTATTCCCTGAATCCTACTTCCTGTGTTCTAGTTCCTGAGTTCTATTTCCTCAATCCTAATTCCTGTGTTCTCCTTCCTGAGTTTCGTTTCTTGAATCTTACTTCCTGTGTTCTCCTTTGGGAGTTCTATTTCCTAAATTTTATTTCCTGTGTTGTAATCCAGGAATTCTATTTCCTGAATCCTATTTCCTGTGTTCTACTTCCTGAGTTCTATTTCCTGAATTCTACTTCCTGTGTTCTTCTTCCGGGATTCTGATTCCTGAATGCTACTTCCTGTGTTCTTCTTCCTGAGTTCTATTTCCTGAATGTTAATTCCTGTGTTCTCCTTCCTGAGTTCTATTTTGTGAATCCGAATTCCAGTGTTGTACTTCCGGAATTCTCTTTCGTGAATGCTACTTCCTGAGATCTACTTCCGGGATCCTATTTAATGAATTTTACTTCCTATGTTGTCCTTCCGGAATTCTATTTCCTGAATCCTTGTTCCTGTGCTCTCATACCGGAATTCCATTTCCTGAATCATACTTCCTCTGTTCTCCTTCCTGAGTGCTATTTCCTGAATCTTACTTCGGGTGTCATAATTCTGGAATTCTATTTCCTGAATCCTACTTCTTGTGTTTACTTCTGGAATTCTATTCCATGAATCCTACTTCCTGTGTTGTCCTTCATGAATACTTTCGTGAATCCTACTTCCTGTGTTCTACTTCCGGAATTCTATTTTCTGAAACCTACCTCCATCATGAGGCCTATTTCATGAATACTGCTTGCTGTGTTCTACCAGCTGGATTCTATTTCCTAAATCTGCTTTACTGTGTTCTACATCATGAGTTCTATTTCCTGAATATTACTTCTTGTATTCTCCTTCCTGTGTTCTATATCCTGCATCCTACTTCCTGTGTTCTTCTTCCAGAATTCTATTTCCTGAATCCTCATTCGTGTGCTACTTCCTGAGAACTATTTCCTGAATCCTACTTCCTGTGTTCTCCTTCATGAGGCCTCTTTCCTGATTCCTACTTCCTATGTTCTACTTCTGGAATTTCACTTCCTGAATCTTACTTCCTGCGTTTTACTTCCCGAGTTCTATTTCCTGAATTCTACTTCCTGTGTTCTATTTAGTGAATGTTAATTCCTTGGTTTTCCTTCCTGAATTCTATTTTGTGAATCCTGCTTCCTGTGTTCTACTTCCGGTATTCTATTTCCTGAATCTTACTTCATGTGTTCTACTTATGGATTCCTATATCCTGAATTCTACTTTCTGTGTTCTACTTATGGAATTCTATTTCCCGAATGCTACTTCCTGTGTTCTCCTTCCTGAGTTGTATTTCCTAAATCTTACATCATGTGTTGTACTTCCAGAATTCTATTTCCTGAATCCTACTTCCTGTGTTCTACTTCCAGAATTCTATTTGCTGAACACTATTACCTATGTTCTCCTTCATGAGGCCTATTTACTGAATACTACTTCCTGTGTTATACTTCTGGAATTCTATTTCCCGAATCCTATTTCCTGTGTTCCACTTCGGGAATTCTACTTCCTGAATCCTACTCCGTGTGTTCTCCTTCCTTAGTTCTACTTCCTGAATCTTAATTCCTGTGCTCTATTGCCTGAGTTCTATTTCCTGAATCCTACCTCATGTGTTCCCCTTCTGGAATTCTATTTTTTAAATCCTACATCCTGTGTTATACGGCCAGGACTCTATTTCCAGACTCCGACTTCCTGTGTTCTTTTTCCTGCATTCTTTTTCCTGAATCCAACTTCCTGTGCTCTCCTTCATGAGGCCTATACCTTTAATCCTACTTCGTGTGTTCTACTTCCTGAGTTCTATTTCCTGAATCCAATTTCCTGTGTTCTCTTTCTTCAGTTCTATTTCCTGAATTCTACTTCCTGTGTTCTACCTCAGTATTTCTATTTCCTGAATCCAACGTCCTGTGTTCTCCTTCATGGGTCCTATTTCCTGTATCCTATTTCATGTGTTCTAATTCCTGAGTTCTATTTCCTGAATCCTACATCCTGTGTTATGCTTCCTCAGTTTTATTTCCTGAATCCTATATCCTGTGTTATACTTATGAATTCTATTTCCTGAATCCTGCTTCCTGTTTTCTTCTTCCTGAGTTCCTTTTCCTGAATCTTACATCCTTTGTTCTCCTTCCTAGTATCAATTTCCAGAATCTTATGTCCTATGATCTATTTCTGAGTTCTATTTCCTGAATCCTACTTCCTGTGTTGTACTTCTGGAATTCTATTCTCTGAATCCTACTTCCTGTGTTCTCCTTCCTGAGTTCTATTTCCTGAATCTTAATTCCTGTGTTATACTTCCTGATTTCTATTTCCTTAATCTGACTTCCTGTATTCTACTTCTGGAATTCTATTTCCTAAATCCTACTTCCTGTATTCTACTTCCAGAATTCTATTTCCTGAATGCTACTTAATGTGTTCGACTTCCTGAGTTCTATTTAATGAATCCTACGTCCAGTGTTCTCCTTTATGAGGCCTATTTTGTGAATCCTACTTGCTGTGTACTCTTCCCGTATTCTATTTCCGAAACGTACTTCCTGTGTTTTCCATCATGAGGCCTATTTCCTGAATCCTGCTTCCTGTGTTCTACCTCCAGTATTCTATTTCGTGAGTCCTAATTCCTGTGTTGTACTTCCATAATTCTACTTCCTTAATCCTACTCTCTGTGTTGTCCTTCCTGAGTTCTATTTCCTGAATCTTAATTCCTGTGTTCTACTTCCTGAGTTCTATTTCCTGAATCCTACTTCCTTTTTCTACCTCCGTAATTCTATTTCCCACATCTTACTTCCTTTGTTCTAGTTCCAGAATTCTATTTCCTGAGTCCTACATCCTGTGATCTATTTCCCAAGTTCTATTTCCTGAATCCAACTTGCTGCGCTCTCCTTTATGAGGTCTATTTCCTGAATCTTACTTCGTGTTCTACTTCCTGAGTTCTACTTCCTGAATCCTACTTCCTGTCTTTTCCTTCCTGAGTTCTATTTCCTGAATCTACTTCCTTTGTTCTCCTTCCGTATTTCTATTTTCTGAATCCAAATTCCTTTGTCCTCCTTTTGAGTCCAAATTTCCTGACTCTTACATCCTGTGTTCCCCTTCCTGAGTTAAATATCCTCAAACCTACTTCCTGTGTTGTGCTTCCTGGGTTCTGTTTCCTGAATCCTACTTCCTGTGTTCTACTTATGGAATTCCATATCGTGAATCCTACTTCCTGTGTTCTACTTCCGGAATACTATTTCCTGAACCCTACTTCCTGTGTTCTCCTTCCTGAATTCTATTTCCTGAATCTTAATTCCTGTGTTCTCCTTCCTGAGTTGTATTTCGTGAATCCTACTTCCTGTGTTCTACTTCCAGTATTCTATTCGCTGAATAATATTTCCTGTGTTCTCCTTCATGAGGCCTATTTCCTGAGTACTACCTCCTGTGTTATACTGCCGGGATTCTATCTCCTGAATCCTACTTCCTGTGTTGAACTTTGGGAATTGTACTTTCAGATTCCTACTCCCTGTGTTCTGCTTCCTGAGTTCTATTTCCTGAATATTAATTCCTGTCCTCTACTTCCTGAGTTGTTTCCTGAATCCAACTTCCTGTGCTCTCTTTCATGGGGCCTATTTCCCAGATCCTACATCTTGTGTTCTACTTCCTGAGTTCTATTTCCTGAATCTTAATTCGTGTTCCCCTTCCTGAGTTCTTTCTTGAACTTTACTTCCTGTGGCGTTCTTCTGGAATACTGTTTCCTGAATTCTACTTCCTGTGTCCTACTTCTGGAATTCTATTTCCTGAATCCTACTTCCTCTGTTCTACTTCCTAAGTTCTATTTCCGGAATGCTACTTCCTGTGTTCTACTTCCTGAGTTCTATTTCCTGAATCCAACTTCCTGTGCTTTCTTTCATGAGAACTATTTCCAGAATCCTAGCTCCTGTGTTTTACATCCTGAGTTCTATTTCCTGTCTGCTACTTCCGGAATTCTATTCCTTGAATCCTACTTCCTGTGTTCTCCATATGAGGCCGATTTCCTGAGTAGTAATTCCTGTGTTCTACTTCTGGAATTCTATTTCCTGAATCGTGCTTCCTGTGTTCGACTTCTGGAATTCTATTTCCTGAATCCTACTCCCTGTGTTCTCCTTCCTGAGTTCTATTTCCTAAATCTTAATCTTTTGTTCTACATCCTGAGTTCCATTTCCTGACTCCTAATTCCTGTGTTCCACTTCCGGAATTCTATTTCGTGAAAGCTACTCCCAGTGTACTGCTTCCTGAGTTCTATTTCTGAATCTGAATTCCTGTTTTCTGCTTCCTATGTTCTATTCCTGAATCCTACTTCCTGTGTTCTACTTCCTGAGTTCTATTTCCTGAATCCAGCTTCCTGTGCTTTCTTTCATGAGGCCTATTTGCAGAATACTACATCCTGCATTGTACTTCCTGAGTTCTATTTCCTGAATCCTACTTCCAGTGTTCTCCTTCCTCAGTTCTATTTCCTGAATCCTACTTCCTGTGTTCTACTGTTGGAATTCTATTTCCTGAATCCTACTTCCTTTGTTCTACTTGAGGAATTCTATATCCTGAATCCTAGCTCCTGTATTCTGCTTCATGAGGCCTATTTCCTGAATATTGCTTCCTGTGTTCTACTTCCGCAATTCTATTCCCTGAATCCTACTTCCTGTGTTCCCCTTCTTGAGGCCTATTTCCTGAATGCTTTTTCATGTGTTCTACTTCCTGAGTTCGATTTCCTGAATCCAACTTCCTGTGCTCTCTTTCATGGGGCCTATTTCATGAATCTGACTTCCTGTGTTCTACTTCCTGAGTTCTATTTCCTGAATCCTATTTCCTGTGTTCTGTTTCCTGAATTCTATGCCTTGAATCCTACTTCCTGTGTTCTCCTTTATGAGGCCGATTTCCTGAATACTACTTCATGTGTTCCATCTCCGGAATTCTATTTTCTGATTCTTGCTTGCTGTATTTCACTTCTGGTATTCTATTTCCTGTATCCTACTCCCTGTGTTCTGCTTCCTGAGTTCTCTTTCTGAATCTGAATCCTGTGTTCTACTTCCTAAGTTCTACTTCCTGAATCCTACTTCCTGTGTCCTACTCCCTGAGTTATCCTTCCTGAATTTTATTCTTGTGTTCTACTTCCTCAGATCTATTTGCTGAATCCTACTTCCTGTGTTCTACTTCCGGAATTCTATTTCCTAAATTCTACTTCCTGTGTTCTTCTTCCTGGATTCTGTTTCCTGAATCCTACTTCCTGTGTTCTAATTCCTGAGTTGTGTTTCCTGCATCCAAATTGCTGTGCTCTCCTTCATGAGGACTATTTCGTGAATCCTACTTCCTGTGTTCTGCTTCCTGAGTTCTATTTCCTGAATCCTTCTTCCTGTGTTGTCCTTCCTGAGTTCTATTTAATGAAACTTACTTCTCGCGTTCTACTTCTGTATTTCTCTTTCCCGAATCCAACTTCCTGTCTTTTCTATCATTATTCCTATTTCCTGAATCCTACTTCCTGTGTTCTGCTTCCGGAGTTTTATTTCCTGACTCCTACTTCCTGTGTTGTGTTTCCTGAATTCTATTTCCTGAATCGTAATTCCTGTGTTCTACTTCAGGAATTCTATTTCCTGAATTCTACTTCCTGTGTTCTACTCCATAAGATCTATTTCCTAAAACCTATTTCCTGTGTTCTACTTTCGGAATTCTATTCCCTGAACCCTACTTCCCGTGTTGTCCTTCATGAGACCTATTTCCTAAATACTACTTCCTGTGTTCTACTTCTGGAATTCTATTTCCTGAATCTTGCTACCTGTGTTATACTTCCGGAATTCTATTTCCTGAATCTTTCTCCCTGTGTTCTCTTCCTGAGTTCTATTTCTTAATCTCAATTCCTGTATTCTACTTCCTAAGATCTATTTCCTGAATTCTAATTCCTGTGTTCTACTTCCAGAATCCTTTTTCCTAAATCCTACTTCCTGTGTTCTAATTCCGGAATTGTTTTTCTTGAATCCTACTTCCTTTGTTGTACTTCCTGAGGTCTATTTCCTCAATCCAACTTCTTGCGCCCTCTTTCATGAGGCCTATTTCCAGTATCCTACATCTTGTGTTCTACTTCCTGAGATCTATTTACAGAATCCTACTTCATGTGTTCTACTTCTGGAATTGTATTCCCTGAATCCTACTTCCTGTGTTCTAGTTCCTGAGTTCTATTTCCTCAATCCTAATTCCTGTGTTCTCCTTCCTGAGTTTCGTTTCTTGAATCTTACTTCCTGTGTTCTCCTTTGGGAGTTCTATTTCCTAAATTTTATTTCCTGTGTTGTAATCCAGGAATTCTATTTCCTGAATCCTATTTCCTGTGTTCTACTTCCTGAGTTCTATTTCCTGAATTCTACTTCCTGTGTTCTTCTTCCGGGATTCTGATTCCTGAATGCTACTTCCTGTGTTCTTCTTCCTGAGTTCTATTTCCTGAATGTTAATTCCTGTGTTCTCCTTCCTGAGTTCTATTTTGTGAATCCGAATTCCAGTGTTGTACTTCCGGAATTCTCTTTCGTGAATGCTACTTCCTGAGATCTACTTCCGGGATCCTATTTAATGAATTTTACTTCCTATGTTGTCCTTCCGGAATTCTATTTCCTGAATCCTTGTTCCTGTGCTCTCATACCGGAATTCCATTTCCTGAATCATACTTCCTCTGTTCTCCTTCCTGAGTGCTATTTCCTGAATCTTACTTCGGGTGTCATAATTCTGGAATTCTATTTCCTGAATCCTACTTCTTGTGTTTACTTCTGGAATTCTATTCCATGAATCCTACTTCCTGTGTTGTCCTTCATGAATACTTTCGTGAATCCTACTTCCTGTGTTCTACTTCCGGAATTCTATTTTCTGAAACCTACCTCCATCATGAGGCCTATTTCATGAATACTGCTTGCTGTGTTCTACCAGCTGGATTCTATTTCCTAAATCTGCTTTACTGTGTTCTACATCATGAGTTCTATTTCCTGAATATTACTTCTTGTATTCTCCTTCCTGTGTTCTATATCCTGCATCCTACTTCCTGTGTTCTTCTTCCAGAATTCTATTTCCTGAATCCTCATTCGTGTGCTACTTCCTGAGAACTATTTCCTGAATCCTACTTCCTGTGTTCTCCTTCATGAGGCCTCTTTCCTGATTCCTACTTCCTATGTTCTACTTCTGGAATTTCACTTCCTGAATCTTACTTCCTGCGTTTTACTTCCCGAGTTCTATTTCCTGAATTCTACTTCCTGTGTTCTATTTAGTGAATGTTAATTCCTTGGTTTTCCTTCCTGAATTCTATTTTGTGAATCCTGCTTCCTGTGTTCTACTTCCGGTATTCTATTTCCTGAATCTTACTTCATGTGTTCTACTTATGGATTCCTATATCCTGAATTCTACTTTCTGTGTTCTACTTATGGAATTCTATTTCCCGAATGCTACTTCCTGTGTTCTCCTTCCTGAGTTGTATTTCCTAAATCTTACATCATGTGTTGTACTTCCAGAATTCTATTTCCTGAATCCTACTTCCTGTGTTCTACTTCCAGAATTCTATTTGCTGAACACTATTACCTATGTTCTCCTTCATGAGGCCTATTTACTGAATACTACTTCCTGTGTTATACTTCTGGAATTCTATTTCCCGAATCCTATTTCCTGTGTTCCACTTCGGGAATTCTACTTCCTGAATCCTACTCCGTGTGTTCTCCTTCCTTAGTTCTACTTCCTGAATCTTAATTCCTGTGCTCTATTGCCTGAGTTCTATTTCCTGAATCCTACCTCATGTGTTCCCCTTCTGGAATTCTATTTTTTAAATCCTACATCCTGTGTTATACGGCCAGGACTCTATTTCCAGACTCCGACTTCCTGTGTTCTTTTTCCTGCATTCTTTTTCCTGAATCCAACTTCCTGTGCTCTCCTTCATGAGGCCTATACCTTTAATCCTACTTCGTGTGTTCTACTTCCTGAGTTCTATTTCCTGAATCCAATTTCCTGTGTTCTCTTTCTTCAGTTCTATTTCCTGAATTCTACTTCCTGTGTTCTACCTCAGTATTTCTATTTCCTGAATCCAACGTCCTGTGTTCTCCTTCATGGGTCCTATTTCCTGTATCCTATTTCATGTGTTCTACTTCCTGAGTTCTATTTCCTGAATCCTACATCCTGTGTTATGCTTCCTCAGTTTTATTTCCTGAATCCTATATCCTGTGTTATACTTATGAATTCTATTTCCTGAATCCTGCTTCCTGTTTTCTTCTTCCTGAGTTCCTTTTCCTGAATCTTACATCCTTTGTTCTCCTTCCTAGTATCAATTTCCAGAATCTTATGTCCTATGATCTATTTCTGAGTTCTATTTCCTGAATCCTACTTCCTGTGTTGTACTTCTGGAATTCTATTCTCTGAATCCTACTTCCTGTGTTCTCCTTCCTGAGTTCTATTTCCTGAATCTTAATTCCTGTGTTATACTTCCTGATTTCTATTTCCTTAATCTGACTTCCTGTATTCTACTTCTGGAATTCTATTTCCTAAATCCTACTTCCTGTATTCTACTTCCAGAATTCTATTTCCTGAATGCTACTTAATGTGTTCGACTTCCTGAGTTCTATTTAATGAATCCTACGTCCAGTGTTCTCCTTTATGAGGCCTATTTTGTGAATCCTACTTGCTGTGTACTCTTCCCGTATCCTATTTCCGAAACGTACTTCCTGTGTTTTCCATCATGAGGCCTATTTCCTGAATCCTGCTTCCTGTGTTCTACCTCCAGTATTCTATTTCGTGAGTCCTAATTCCTGTGTTGTACTTCCATAATTCTACTTCCTTAATCCTACTCTCTGTGTTGTCCTTCCTGAGTTCTATTTCCTGAATCTTAATTCCTGTGTTCTACTTCCTGAGTTCTATTTCCTGAATCCTACTTCCTTTTTCTACCTCCGTAATTCTATTTCCCACATCTTACTTCCTTTGTTCTAGTTCCAGAATTCTATTTCCTGAGTCCTACATCCTGTGATCTATTTCCCAAGTTCTATTTCCTGAATCCAACTTGCTGCGCTCTCCTTTATGAGGTCTATTTCCTGAATCTTACTTCGTGTTCTACTTCCTGAGTTCTACTTCCTGAATCCTACTTCCTGTCTTTTCCTTCCTGAGTTCTATTTCCTGAATCTACTTCCTTTGTTCTCCTTCCGTATTTCTATTTTCTGAATCCAAATTCCTTTGTCCTCCTTTTGAGTCCAAATTTCCTGACTCTTACATCCTGTGTTCCCCTTCCTGAGTTAAATATCCTCAAACCTACTTCCTGTGTTGTGCTTCCTGGGTTCTGTTTCCTGAATCCTACTTCCTGTGTTCTACTTATGGAATTCCATATCGTGAATCCTACTTCCTGTGTTCTACTTCCGGAATACTATTTCCTGAACCCTACTTCCTGTGTTCTCCTTCCTGAATTCTATTTCCTGAATCTTAATTCCTGTGTTCTCCTTCCTGAGTTGTATTTCGTGAATCCTACTTCCTGTGTTCTACTTCCAGTATTCTATTCGCTGAATAATATTTCCTGTGTTCTCCTTCATGAGGCCTATTTCCTGAGTACTACCTCCTGTGTTATACTGCCGGGATTCTATCTCCTGAATCCTACTTCCTGTGTTGAACTTTGGGAATTGTACTTTCAGATTCCTACTCCCTGTGTTCTGCTTCCTGAGTTCTATTTCCTGAATATTAATTCCTGTCCTCTACTTCCTGAGTTGTTTCCTGAATCCAACTTCCTGTGCTCTCTTTCATGGGGCCTATTTCCCAGATCCTACATCTTGTGTTCTACTTCCTGAGTTCTATTTCCTGAATCTTAATTCGTGTTCCCCTTCCTGAGTTCTTTCTTGAACTTTACTTCCTGTGGCGTTCTTCTGGAATACTGCTTCCTGAATTCTACTTCCTGTGTCCTACTTCTGGAATTCTATTTCCTGAATCCTACTTCCTCTGTTCTACTTCCTAAGTTCTATTTCCGGAATGCTACTTCCTGTGTTCTACTTCCTGAGTTCTATTTCCTGAATCCAACTTCCTGTGCTTTCTTTCATGAGAACTATTTCCAGAATCCTAGCTCCTGTGTTTTACATCCTGAGTTCTATTTCCTGTCTGCTACTTCCGGAATTCTATTCCTTGAATCCTACTTCCTGTGTTCTCCATATGAGGCCGATTTCCTGAGTAGTAATTCCTGTGTTCTACTTCTGGAATTCTATTTCCTGAATCGTGCTTCCTGTGTTCGACTTCTGGAATTCTATTTCCTGAATCCTACTCCCTGTGTTCTCCTTCCTGAGTTCTATTTCCTAAATCTTAATCTTTTGTTCTACATCCTGAGTTCCATTTCCTGACTCCTAATTCCTGTGTTCCACTTCCGGAATTCTATTTCGTGAAAGCTACTCCCTGTGTACTGCTTCCTGAGTTCTATTTCTGAATCTGAATTCCTGTTTTCTGCTTCCTATGTTCTATTCCTGAATCCTACTTCCTGTGTTCTACTTCCTGAGTTCTATTTCCTGAATCCAGCTTCCTGTGCTTTCTTTCATGAGGCCTATTTGCAGAATACTACATCCTGCATTGTACTTCCTGAGTTCTATTTCCTGAATCCTACTTCCAGTGTTCTCCTTCCTCAGTTCTATTTCCTGAATCCTACTTCCTGTGTTCTACTGTTGGAATTCTATTTCCTGAATCCTACTTCCTTTGTTCTACTTGAGGAATTCTATATCCTGAATCCTAGCTCCTGTATTCTGCTTCATGAGGCCTATTTCCTGAATATTGCTTCCTGTGTTCTACTTCCGCAATTCTATTCCCTGAATCCTACTTCCTGTGTTCCCCTTCTTGAGGCCTATTTCCTGAATGCTTTTTCATGTGTTCTACTTCCTGAGTTCGATTTCCTGAATCCAACTTCCTGTGCTCTCTTTCATGGGGCCTATTTCATGAATCTGACTTCCTGTGTTCTACTTCCTGAGTTCTATTTCCTGAATCCTATTTCCTGTGTTCTGTTTCCTGAATTCTATGCCTTGAATCCTACTTCCTGTGTTCTCCTTTATGAGGCCGATTTCCTGAATACTACTTCATGTGTTCCATCTCCGGAATTCTATTTTCTGATTCTTGCTTGCTGTATTTCACTTCTGGTATTCTATTTCCTGTATCCTACTCCCTGTGTTCTGCTTCCTGAGTTCTCTTTCTGAATCTGAATCCTGTGTTCTACTTCCTAAGTTCTACTTCCTGAATCCTACTTCCTGTGTCCTACTCCCTGAGTTATCCTTCCTGAATTTTATTCTTGTGTTCTACTTCCTCAGATCTATTTGCTGAATCCTACTTCCTGTGTTCTACTTCCGGAATTCTATTTCCTAAATTCTACTTCCTGTGTTCTTCTTCCTGGATTCTGTTTCCTGAATCCTACTTCCTGTGTTCTATTTCCTGAGTTGTGTTTCCTGCATCCAAATTGCTGTGCTCTCCTTCATGAGGACTATTTCGTGAATCCTACTTCCTGTGTTCTGCTTCCTGAGTTCTATTTCCTGAATCCTTCTTCCTGTGTTGTCCTTCCTGAGTTCTATTTAATGAAACTTACTTCTCGCGTTCTACTTCTGTATTTCTCTTTCCCGAATCCAACTTCCTGTCTTTTCTATCATTATTCCTATTTCCTGAATCCTACTTCCTGTGTTCTGCTTCCGGAGTTTTATTTCCTGACTCCTACTTCCTGTGTTGTGTTTCCTGAATTCTATTTCCTGAATCGTAATTCCTGTGTTCTACTTCAGGAATTCTATTTCCTGAATTCTACTTCCTGTGTTCTACTCCATAAGATCTATTTCCTAAAACCTATTTCCTGTGTTCTACTTTCGGAATTCTATTCCCTGAACCCTACTTCCCGTGTTGTCCTTCATGAGACCTATTTCCTAAATACTACTTCCTGTGTTCTACTTCTGGAATTCTATTTCCTGAATCTTGCTACCTGTGTTATACTTCCGGAATTCTATTTCCTGAATCTTTCTCCCTGTGTTCTCTTCCTGAGTTCTATTTCTTAATCTCAATTCCTGTATTCTACTTCCTAAGATCTATTTCCTGAATTCTAATTCCTGTGTTCTACTTCCAGAATCCTTTTTCCTAAATCCTACTTCCTGTGTTCTAATTCCGGAATTGTTTTTCTTGAATCCTACTTCCTTTGTTGTACTTCCTGAGGTCTATTTCCTCAATCCAACTTCTTGCGCCCTCTTTCATGAGGCCTATTTCCAGTATCCTACATCTTGTGTTCTACTTCCTGAGATCTATTTACAGAATCCTACTTCATGTGTTCTACTTCTGGAATTGTATTCCCTGAATCCTACTTCCTGTGTTCTAGTTCCTGAGTTCTATTTCCTCAATCCTAATTCCTGTGTTCTCCTTCCTGAGTTTCGTTTCTTGAATCTTACTTCCTGTGTTCTCCTTTGGGAGTTCTATTTCCTAAATTTTATTTCCTGTGTTGTAATCCAGGAATTCTATTTCCTGAATCCTATTTCCTGTGTTCTACTTCCTGAGTTCTATTTCCTGAATTCTACTTCCTGTGTTCTTCTTCCGGGATTCTGATTCCTGAATGCTACTTCCTGTGTTCTTCTTCCTGAGTTCTATTTCCTGAATGTTAATTCCTGTGTTCTCCTTCCTGAGTTCTATTTTGTGAATCCGAATTCCAGTGTTGTACTTCCGGAATTCTCTTTCGTGAATGCTACTTCCTGAGATCTACTTCCGGGATCCTATTTAATGAATTTTACTTCCTATGTTGTCCTTCCGGAATTCTATTTCCTGAATCCTTGTTCCTGTGCTCTCATACCGGAATTCCATTTCCTGAATCATACTTCCTCTGTTCTCCTTCCTGAGTGCTATTTCCTGAATCTTACTTCGGGTGTCATAATTCTGGAATTCTATTTCCTGAATCCTACTTCTTGTGTTTACTTCTGGAATTCTATTCCATGAATCCTACTTCCTGTGTTGTCCTTCATGAATACTTTCGTGAATCTTACTTCCTGTGTTCTACTTCCGGAATTCTATTTTCTGAAACCTACCTCCATCATGAGGCCTATTTCATGAATACTGCTTGCTGTGTTCTACCAGCTGGATTCTATTTCCTAAATCTGCTTTACTGTGTTCTACATCATGAGTTCTATTTCCTGAATATTACTTCTTGTATTCTCCTTCCTGTGTTCTATATCCTGCATCCTACTTCCTGTGTTCTTCTTCCAGAATTCTATTTCCTGAATCCTCATTCGTGTGCTACTTCCTGAGAACTATTTCCTGAATCCTACTTCCTGTGTTCTCCTTCATGAGGCCTCTTTCCTGATTCCTACTTCCTATGTTCTACTTCTGGAATTTCACTTCCTGAATCTTACTTCCTGCGTTTTACTTCCCGAGTTCTATTTCCTGAATTCTACTTCCTGTGTTCTATTTAGTGAATGTTAATTCCTTGGTTTTCCTTCCTGAATTCTATTTTGTGAATCCTGCTTCCTGTGTTCTACTTCCGGTATTCTATTTCCTGAATCTTACTTCATGTGTTCTACTTATGGATTCCTATATCCTGAATTCTACTTTCTGTGTTCTACTTATGGAATTCTATTTCCCGAATGCTACTTCCTGTGTTCTCCTTCCTGAGTTGTATTTCCTAAATCTTACATCATGTGTTGTACTTCCAGAATTCTATTTCCTGAATCCTACTTCCTGTGTTCTACTTCCAGAATTCTATTTGCTGAACACTATTACCTATGTTCTCCTTCATGAGGCCTATTTACTGAATACTACTTCCTGTGTTATACTTCTGGAATTCTATTTCCCGAATCCTATTTCCTGTGTTCCACTTCGGGAATTCTACTTCCTGAATCCTACTCCGTGTGTTCTCCTTCCTTAGTTCTACTTCCTGAATCTTAATTCCTGTGCTCTATTGCCTGAGTTCTATTTCCTGAATCCTACCTCATGTGTTCCCCTTCTGGAATTCTATTTTTTAAATCCTACATCCTGTGTTATACGGCCAGGACTCTATTTCCAGACTCCGACTTCCTGTGTTCTTTTTCCTGCATTCTTTTTCCTGAATCCAACTTCCTGTGCTCTCCTTCATGAGGCCTATACCTTTAATCCTACTTCGTGTGTTCTACTTCCTGAGTTCTATTTCCTGAATCCAATTTCCTGTGTTCTCTTTCTTCAGTTCTATTTCCTGAATTCTACTTCCTGTGTTCTACCTCAGTATTTCTATTTCCTGAATCCAACGTCCTGTGTTCTCCTTCATGGGTCCTATTTCCTGTATCCTATTTCATGTGTTCTACTTCCTGAGTTCTATTTCCTGAATCCTACATCCTGTGTTATGCTTCCTCAGTTTTATTTCCTGAATCCTATATCCTGTGTTATACTTATGAATTCTATTTCCTGAATCCTGCTTCCTGTTTTCTTCTTCCTGAGTTCCTTTTCCTGAATCTTACATCCTTTGTTCTCCTTCCTAGTATCAATTTCCAGAATCTTATGTCCTATGATCTATTTCTGAGTTCTATTTCCTGAATCCTACTTCCTGTGTTGTACTTCTGGAATTCTATTCTCTGAATCCTACTTCCTGTGTTCTCCTTCCTGAGTTCTATTTCCTGAATCTTAATTCCTGTGTTATACTTCCTGATTTCTATTTCCTTAATCTGACTTCCTGTATTCTACTTCTGGAATTCTATTTCCTAAATCCTACTTCCTGTATTCTACTTCCAGAATTCTATTTCCTGAATGCTACTTAATGTGTTCGACTTCCTGAGTTCTATTTAATGAATCCTACGTCCAGTGTTCTCCTTTATGAGGCCTATTTTGTGAATCCTACTTGCTGTGTACTCTTCCCGTATCCTATTTCCGAAACGTACTTCCTGTGTTTTCCATCATGAGGCCTATTTCCTGAATCCTGCTTCCTGTGTTCTACCTCCAGTATTCTATTTCGTGAGTCCTAATTCCTGTGTTGTACTTCCATAATTCTACTTCCTTAATCCTACTCTCTGTGTTGTCCTTCCTGAGTTCTATTTCCTGAATCTTAAGTCCTGTGTTCTACTTCCTGAGTTCTATTTCCTGAATCCTACTTCCTTTTTCTACCTCCGTAATTCTATTTCCCACATCTTACTTCCTTTGTTCTAGTTCCAGAATTCTATTTCCTGAGTCCTACATCCTGTGATCTATTTCCCAAGTTCTATTTCCTGAATCCAACTTGCTGCGCTCTCCTTTATGAGGTCTATTTCCTGAATCTTACTTCGTGTTCTACTTCCTGAGTTCTACTTCCTGAATCCTACTTCCTGTCTTTTCCTTCCTGAGTTCTATTTCCTGAATCTACTTCCTTTGTTCTCCTTCCGTATTTCTATTTCCTGAATCCAAATTCCTTTGTCCTCCTTTTGAGTCCAAATTTCCTGACTCTTACATCCTGTGTTCCCCTTCCTGAGTTAAATATCCTCAAACCTACTTCCTGTGTTGTGCTTCCTGGGTTCTGTTTCCTGAATCCTACTTCCTGTGTTCTACTTATGGAATTCCATATCGTGAATCCTACTTCCTGTGTTCTACTTCCGGAATACTATTTCCTGAACCCTACTTCCTGTGTTCTCCTTCCTGAATTCTATTTCCTGAATCTTAATTCCTGTGTTCTCCTTCCTGAGTTGTATTTCGTGAATCCTACTTCCTGTGTTCTACTTCCAGTATTCTATTCGCTGAATAATATTTCCTGTGTTCTCCTTCATGAGGCCTATTTCCTGAGTACTACCTCCTGTGTTATACTGCCGGGATTCTATCTCCTGAATCCTACTTCCTGTGTTGAACTTTGGGAATTGTACTTTCAGATTCCTACTCCCTGTGTTCTGCTTCCTGAGTTCTATTTCCTGAATATTAATTCCTGTCCTCTACTTCCTGAGTTGTTTCCTGAATCCAACTTCCTGTGCTCTCTTTCATGGGGCCTATTTCCCAGATCCTACATCTTGTGTTCTACTTCCTGAGTTCTATTTCCTGAATCTTAATTCGTGTTCCCCTTCCTGAGTTCTTTCTTGAACTTTACTTCCTGTGGCGTTCTTCTGGAATACTGTTTCCTGAATTCTACTTCCTGTGTCCTACTTCTGGAATTCTATTTCCTGAATCCTACTTCCTCTGTTCTACTTCCTAAGTTCTATTTCCGGAATGCTACTTCCTGTGTTCTACTTCCTGAGTTCTATTTCCTGAATCCAACTTCCTGTGCTTTCTTTCATGAGAACTATTTCCAGAATCCTAGCTCCTGTGTTTTACATCCTGAGTTCTATTTCCTGTCTGCTACTTCCGGAATTCTATTCCTTGAATCCTACTTCCTGTGTTCTCCATATGAGGCCGATTTCCTGAGTAGTAATTCCTGTGTTCTACTTCTGGAATTCTATTTCCTGAATCGTGCTTCCTGTGTTCGACTTCTGGAATTCTATTTCCTGAATCCTACTCCCTGTGTTCTCCTTCCTGAGTTCTATTTCCTAAATCTTAATCTTTTGTTCTACATCCTGAGTTCCATTTCCTGACTCCTAATTCCTGTGTTCCACTTCCGGAATTCTATTTCGTGAAAGCTACTCCCTGTGTACTGCTTCCTGAGTTCTATTTCTGAATCTGAATTCCTGTTTTCTGCTTCCTATGTTCTATTCCTGAATCCTACTTCCTGTGTTCTACTTCCTGAGTTCTATTTCCTGAATCCAGCTTCCTGTGCTTTCTTTCATGAGGCCTATTTGCAGAATACTACATCCTGCATTGTACTTCCTGAGTTCTATTTCCTGAATCCTACTTCCAGTGTTCTCCTTCCTCAGTTCTATTTCCTGAATCCTACTTCCTGTGTTCTACTGTTGGAATTCTATTTCCTGAATCCTACTTCCTTTGTTCTACTTGAGGAATTCTATATCCTGAATCCTAGCTCCTGTATTCTGCTTCATGAGGCCTATTTCCTGAATATTGCTTCCTGTGTTCTACTTCCGCAATTCTATTCCCTGAATCCTACTTCCTGTGTTCCCCTTCTTGAGGCCTATTTCCTGAATGCTTTTTCATGTGTTCTACTTCCTGAGTTCGATTTCCTGAATCCAACTTCCTGTGCTCTCTTTCATGGGGCCTATTTCATGAATCTGACTTCCTGTGTTCTACTTCCTGAGTTCTATTTCCTGAATCCTATTTCCTGTGTTCTGTTTCCTGAATTCTATGCCTTGAATCCTACTTCCTGTGTTCTCCTTTATGAGGCCGATTTCCTGAATACTACTTCATGTGTTCCATCTCCGGAATTCTATTTTCTGATTCTTGCTTGCTGTATTTCACTTCTGGTATTCTATTTCCTGTATCCTACTCCCTGTGTTCTGCTTCCTGAGTTCGCTTTCTGAATCTGAATCCTGTGTTCTACTTCCTAAGTTCTACTTCCTGAATCCTACTTCCTGTGTCCTACTCCCTGAGTTATCCTTCCTGAATTTTATTCTTGTGTTCTACTTCCTCAGATCTATTTGCTGAATCCTACTTCCTGTGTTCTACTTCCGGAATTCTATTTCCTAAATTCTACTTCCTGTGTTCTTCTTCCTGGATTCTGTTTCCTGAATCCTACTTCCTGTGTTCTATTTCCTGAGTTGTGTTTCCTGCATCCAAATTGCTGTGCTCTCCTTCATGAGGACTATTTCGTGAATCCTACTTCCTGTGTTCTGCTTCCTGAGTTCTATTTCCTGAATCCTTCTTCCTGTGTTGTCCTTCCTGAGTTCTATTTAATGAAACTTACTTCTCGCGTTCTACTTCTGTATTTCTCTTTCCCGAATCCAACTTCCTGTCTTTTCTATCATTATTCCTATTTCCTGAATCCTACTTCCTGTGTTCTGCTTCCGGAGTTTTATTTCCTGACTCCTACTTCCTGTGTTGTGTTTCCTGAATTCTATTTCCTGAATCGTAATTCCTGTGTTCTACTTCAGGAATTCTATTTCCTGAATTCTACTTCCTGTGTTCTACTCCATAAGATCTATTTCCTAAAACCTATTTCCTGTGTTCTACTTTCGGAATTCTATTCCCTGAACCCTACTTCCCGTGTTGTCCTTCATGAGACCTATTTCCTAAATACTACTTCCTGTGTTCTACTTCTGGAATTCTATTTCCTGAATCTTGCTACCTGTGTTATACTTCCGGAATTCTATTTCCTGAATCTTTCTCCCTGTGTTCTCTTCCTGAGTTCTATTTCTTAATCTCAATTCCTGTATTCTACTTCCTAAGATCTATTTCCTGAATTCTAATTCCTGTGTTCTACTTCCAGAATCCTTTTTCCTAAATCCTACTTCCTGTGTTCTAATTCCGGAATTGTTTTTCTTGAATCCTACTTCCTTTGTTGTACTTCCTGAGGTCTATTTCCTCAATCCAACTTCTTGCGCCCTCTTTCATGAGGCCTATTTCCAGTATCCTACATCTTGTGTTCTACTTCCTGAGATCTATTTACAGAATCCTACTTCATGTGTTCTACTTCTGGAATTGTATTCCCTGAATCCTACTTCCTGTGTTCTAGTTCCTGAGTTCTATTTCCTCAATCCTAATTCCTGTGTTCTCCTTCCTGAGTTTCGTTTCTTGAATCTTACTTCCTGTGTTCTCCTTTGGGAGTTCTATTTCCTAAATTTTATTTCCTGTGTTGTAATCCAGGAATTCTATTTCCTGAATCCTATTTCCTGTGTTCTACTTCCTGAGTTCTATTTCCTGAATTCTACTTCCTGTGTTCTTCTTCCGGGATTCTGATTCCTGAATGCTACTTCCTGTGTTCTTCTTCCTGAGTTCTATTTCCTGAATGTTAATTCCTGTGTTCTCCTTCCTGAGTTCTATTTTGTGAATCCGAATTCCAGTGTTGTACTTCCGGAATTCTCTTTCGTGAATGCTACTTCCTGAGATCTACTTCCGGGATCCTATTTAATGAATTTTACTTCCTATGTTGTCCTTCCGGAATTCTATTTCCTGAATCCTTGTTCCTGTGCTCTCATACCGGAATTCCATTTCCTGAATCATACTTCCTCTGTTCTCCTTCCTGAGTGCTATTTCCTGAATCTTACTTCGGGTGTCATAATTCTGGAATTCTATTTCCTGAATCCTACTTCTTGTGTTTACTTCTGGAATTCTATTCCATGAATCCTACTTCCTGTGTTGTCCTTCATGAATACTTTCGTGAATCCTACTTCCTGTGTTCTACTTCCGGAATTCTATTTTCTGAAACCTACCTCCATCATGAGGCCTATTTCATGAATACTGCTTGCTGTGTTCTACCAGCTGGATTCTATTTCCTAAATCTGCTTTACTGTGTTCTACATCATGAGTTCTATTTCCTGAATATTACTTCTTGTATTCTCCTTCCTGTGTTCTATATCCTGCATCCTACTTCCTGTGTTCTTCTTCCAGAATTCTATTTCCTGAATCCTCATTCGTGTGCTACTTCCTGAGAACTATTTCCTGAATCCTACTTCCTGTGTTCTCCTTCATGAGGCCTCTTTCCTGATTCCTACTTCCTATGTTCTACTTCTGGAATTTCACTTCCTGAATCTTACTTCCTGCGTTTTACTTCCCGAGTTCTATTTCCTGAATTCTACTTCCTGTGTTCTATTTAGTGAATGTTAATTCCTTGGTTTTCCTTCCTGAATTCTATTTTGTGAATCCTGCTTCCTGTGTTCTACTTCCGGTATTCTATTTCCTGAATCTTACTTCATGTGTTCTACTTATGGATTCCTATATCCTGAATTCTACTTTCTGTGTTCTACTTATGGAATTCTATTTCCCGAATGCTACTTCCTGTGTTCTCCTTCCTGAGTTGTATTTCCTAAATCTTACATCATGTGTTGTACTTCCAGAATTCTATTTCCTGAATCCTACTTCCTGTGTTCTACTTCCAGAATTCTATTTGCTGAACACTATTACCTATGTTCTCCTTCATGAGGCCTATTTACTGAATACTACTTCCTGTGTTATACTTCTGGAATTCTATTTCCCGAATCCTATTTCCTGTGTTCCACTTCGGGAATTCTACTTCCTGAATCCTACTCCGTGTGTTCTCCTTCCTTAGTTCTACTTCCTGAATCTTAATTCCTGTGCTCTATTGCCTGAGTTCTATTTCCTGAATCCTACCTCATGTGTTCCCCTTCTGGAATTCTATTTTTTAAATCCTACATCCTGTGTTATACGGCCAGGACTCTATTTCCAGACTCCGACTTCCTGTGTTCTTTTTCCTGCATTCTTTTTCCTGAATCCAACTTCCTGTGCTCTCCTTCATGAGGCCTATACCTTTAATCCTACTTCGTGTGTTCTACTTCCTGAGTTCTATTTCCTGAATCCAATTTCCTGTGTTCTCTTTCTTCAGTTCTATTTCCTGAATTCTACTTCCTGTGTTCTACCTCAGTATTTCTATTTCCTGAATCCAACGTCCTGTGTTCTCCTTCATGGGTCCTATTTCCTGTATCCTATTTCATGTGTTCTACTTCCTGAGTTCTATTTCCTGAATCCTACATCCTGTGTTATGCTTCCTCAGTTTTATTTCCTGAATCCTATATCCTGTGTTATACTTATGAATTCTATTTCCTGAATCCTGCTTCCTGTTTTCTTCTTCCTGAGTTCCTTTTCCTGAATCTTACATCCTTTGTTCTCCTTCCTAGTATCAATTTCCAGAATCTTATGTCCTATGATCTATTTCTGAGTTCTATTTCCTGAATCCTACTTCCTGTGTTGTACTTCTGGAATTCTATTCTCTGAATCCTACTTCCTGTGTTCTCCTTCCTGAGTTCTATTTCCTGAATCTTAATTCCTGTGTTATACTTCCTGATTTCTATTTCCTTAATCTGACTTCCTGTATTCTACTTCTGGAATTCTATTTCCTAAATCCTACTTCCTGTATTCTACTTCCAGAATTCTATTTCCTGAATGCTACTTAATGTGTTCGACTTCCTGAGTTCTATTTAATGAATCCTACGTCCAGTGTTCTCCTTTATGAGGCCTATTTTGTGAATCCTACTTGCTGTGTACTCTTCCCGTATCCTATTTCCGAAACGTACTTCCTGTGTTTTCCATCATGAGGCCTATTTCCTGAATCCTGCTTCCTGTGTTCTACCTCCAGTATTCTATTTCGTGAGTCCTAATTCCTGTGTTGTACTTCCATAATTCTACTTCCTTAATCCTACTCTCTGTGTTGTCCTTCCTGAGTTCTATTTCCTGAATCTTAATTCCTGTGTTCTACTTCCTGAGTTCTATTTCCTGAATCCTACTTCCTTTTTCTACCTCCATAATTCTATTTCCCACATCTTACTTCCTTTGTTCTAGTTCCAGAATTCTATTTCCTGAGTCCTACATCCTGTGATCTATTTCCCAAGTTCTATTTCCTGAATCCAACTTGCTGCGCTCTCCTTTATGAGGTCTATTTCCTGAATCTTACTTCGTGTTCTACTTCCTGAGTTCTACTTCCTGAATCCTACTTCCTGTCTTTTCCTTCCTGAGTTCTATTTCCTGAATCTACTTCCTTTGTTCTCCTTCCGTATTTCTATTTCCTGAATCCAAATTCCTTTGTCCTCCTTTTGAGTCCAAATTTCCTGACTCTTACATCCTGTGTTCCCCTTCCTGAGTTAAATATCCTCAAACCTACTTCCTGTGTTGTGCTTCCTGGGTTCTGTTTCCTGAATCCTACTTCCTGTGTTCTACTTATGGAATTCCATATCGTGAATCCTACTTCCTGTGTTCTACTTCCGGAATACTATTTCCTGAACCCTACTTCCTGTGTTCTCCTTCCTGAATTCTATTTCCTGAATCTTAATTCCTGTGTTCTCCTTCCTGAGTTGTATTTCGTGAATCCTACTTCCTGTGTTCTACTTCCAGTATTCTATTCGCTGAATAATATTTCCTGTGTTCTCCTTCATGAGGCCTATTTCCTGAGTACTACCTCCTGTGTTATACTGCCGGGATTCTATCTCCTGAATCCTACTTCCTGTGTTGAACTTTGGGAATTGTACTTTCAGATTCCTACTCCCTGTGTTCTGCTTCCTGAGTTCTATTTCCTGAATATTAATTCCTGTCCTCTACTTCCTGAGTTGTTTCCTGAATCCAACTTCCTGTGCTCTCTTTCATGGGGCCTATTTCCCAGATCCTACATCTTGTGTTCTACTTCCTGAGTTCCATTTCCTGAATCTTAATTCGTGTTCCCATTCCTGAGTTCTTTCTTGAACTTTACTTCCTGTGGCGTTCTTCTGGAATACTGTTTCCTGAATTCTACTTCCTGTGTCCTACTTCTGGAATTCTATTTCCTGAATCCTACTTCCTCTGTTCTACTTCCTAAGTTCTATTTCCGGAATGCTACTTCCTGTGTTCTACTTCCTGAGTTCTATTTCCTGAATCCAACTTCCTGTGCTTTCTTTCATGAGAACTATTTCCAGAATCCTAGCTCCTGTGTTTTACATCCTGAGTTCTATTTCCTGTCTGCTACTTCCGGAATTCTATTCCTTGAATCCTACTTCCTGTGTTCTCCATATGAGGCCGATTTCCTGAGTAGTAATTCCTGTGTTCTACTTCTGGAATTCTATTTCCTGAATCGTGCTTCCTGTGTTCGACTTCTGGAATTCTATTTCCTGAATCCTACTCCCTGTGTTCTCCTTCCTGAGTTCTATTTCCTAAATCTTAATCTTTTGTTCTACATCCTGAGTTCCATTTCCTGACTCCTAATTCCTGTGTTCCACTTCCGGAATTCTATTTCGTGAAAGCTACTCCCTGTGTACTGCTTCCTGAGTTCTATTTCTGAATCTGAATTCCTGTTTTCTGCTTCCTATGTTCTATTCCTGAATCCTACTTCCTGTGTTCTACTTCCTGAGTTCTATTTCCTGAATCCAGCTTCCTGTGCTTTCTTTCATGAGGCCTATTTGCAGAATACTACATCCTGCATTGTACTTCCTGAGTTCTATTTCCTGAATCCTACTTCCAGTGTTCTCCTTCCTCAGTTCTATTTCCTGAATCCTACTTCCTGTGTTCTACTGTTGGAATTCTATTTCCTGAATCCTACTTCCTTTGTTCTACTTGAGGAATTCTATATCCTGAATCCTAGCTCCTGTATTCTGCTTCATGAGGCCTATTTCCTGAATATTGCTTCCTGTGTTCTACTTCCGCAATTCTATTCCCTGAATCCTACTTCCTGTGTTCCCCTTCTTGAGGCCTATTTCCTGAATGCTTTTTCATGTGTTCTACTTCCTGAGTTCGATTTCCTGAATCCAACTTCCTGTGCTCTCTTTCATGGGGCCTATTTCATGAATCTGACTTCCTGTGTTCTACTTCCTGAGTTCTATTTCCTGAATCCTATTTCCTGTGTTCTGTTTCCTGAATTCTATGCCTTGAATCCTACTTCCTGTGTTCTCCTTTATGAGGCCGATTTCCTGAATACTACTTCATGTGTTCCATCTCCGGAATTCTATTTTCTGATTCTTGCTTGCTGTATTTCACTTCTGGTATTCTATTTCCTGTATCCTACTCCCTGTGTTCTGCTTCCTGAGTTCTCTTTCTGAATCTGAATCCTGTGTTCTACTTCCTAAGTTCTACTTCCTGAATCCTACTTCCTGTGTCCTACTCCCTGAGTTATCCTTCCTGAATTTTATTCTTGTGTTCTACTTCCTCAGATCTATTTGCTGAATCCTACTTCCTGTGTTCTACTTCCGGAATTCTATTTCCTAAATTCTACTTCCTGTGTTCTTCTTCCTGGATTCTGTTTCCTGAATCCTACTTCCTGTGTTCTATTTCCTGAGTTGTGTTTCCTGCATCCAAATTGCTGTGCTCTCCTTCATGAGGACTATTTCGTGAATCCTACTTCCTGTGTTCTGCTTCCTGAGTTCTATTTCCTGAATCCTTCTTCCTGTGTTGTCCTTCCTGAGTTCTATTTAATGAAACTTACTTCTCGCGTTCTACTTCTGTATTTCTCTTTCCCGAATCCAACTTCCTGTCTTTTCTATCATTATTCCTATTTCCTGAATCCTACTTCCTGTGTTCTGCTTCCGGAGTTTTATTTCCTGACTCCTACTTCCTGTGTTGTGTTTCCTGAATTCTATTTCCTGAATCGTAATTCCTGTGTTCTACTTCAGGAATTCTATTTCCTGAATTCTACTTCCTGTGTTCTACTCCATAAGATCTATTTCCTAAAACCTATTTCCTGTGTTCTACTTTCGGAATTCTATTCCCTGAACCCTACTTCCCGTGTTGTCCTTCATGAGACCTATTTCCTAAATACTACTTCCTGTGTTCTACTTCTGGAATTCTATTTCCTGAATCTTGCTACCTGTGTTATACTTCCGGAATTCTATTTCCTGAATCTTTCTCCCTGTGTTCTCTTCCTGAGTTCTATTTCTTAATCTCAATTCCTGTATTCTACTTCCTAAGATCTATTTCCTGAATTCTAATTCCTGTGTTCTACTTCCAGAATCCTTTTTCCTAAATCCTACTTCCTGTGTTCTAATTCCGGAATTGTTTTTCTTGAATCCTACTTCCTTTGTTGTACTTCCTGAGGTCTATTTCCTCAATCCAACTTCTTGCGCCCTCTTTCATGAGGCCTATTTCCAGTATCCTACATCTTGTGTTCTACTTCCTGAGATCTATTTACAGAATCCTACTTCATGTGTTCTACTTCTGGAATTGTATTCCCTGAATCCTACTTCCTGTGTTCTAGTTCCTGAGTTCTATTTCCTCAATCCTAATTCCTGTGTTCTCCTTCCTGAGTTTCGTTTCTTGAATCTTACTTCCTGTGTTCTCCTTTGGGAGTTCTATTTCCTAAATTTTATTTCCTGTGTTGTAATCCAGGAATTCTATTTCCTGAATCCTATTTCCTGTGTTCTACTTCCTGAGTTCTATTTCCTGAATTCTACTTCCTGTGTTCTTCTTCCGGGATTCTGATTCCTGAATGCTACTTCCTGTGTTCTTCTTCCTGAGTTCTATTTCCTGAATGTTAATTCCTGTGTTCTCCTTCCTGAGTTCTATTTTGTGAATCCGAATTCCAGTGTTGTACTTCCGGAATTCTCTTTCGTGAATGCTACTTCCTGAGATCTACTTCCGGGATCCTATTTAATGAATTTTACTTCCTATGTTGTCCTTCCGGAATTCTATTTCCTGAATCCTTGTTCCTGTGCTCTCATACCGGAATTCCATTTCCTGAATCATACTTCCTCTGTTCTCCTTCCTGAGTGCTATTTCCTGAATCTTACTTCGGGTGTCATAATTCTGGAATTCTATTTCCTGAATCCTACTTCTTGTGTTTACTTCTGGAATTCTATTCCATGAATCCTACTTCCTGTGTTGTCCTTCATGAATACTTTCGTGAATCCTACTTCCTGTGTTCTACTTCCGGAATTCTATTTTCTGAAACCTACCTCCATCATGAGGCCTATTTCATGAATACTGCTTGCTGTGTTCTACCAGCTGGATTCTATTTCCTAAATCTGCTTTACTGTGTTCTACATCATGAGTTCTATTTCCTGAATATTACTTCTTGTATTCTCCTTCCTGTGTTCTATATCCTGCATCCTACTTCCTGTGTTCTTCTTCCAGAATTCTATTTCCTGAATCCTCATTCGTGTGCTACTTCCTGAGAACTATTTCCTGAATCCTACTTCCTGTGTTCTCCTTCATGAGGCCTCTTTCCTGATTCCTACTTCCTATGTTCTACTTCTGGAATTTCACTTCCTGAATCTTACTTCCTGCGTTTTACTTCCCGAGTTCTATTTCCTGAATTCTACTTCCTGTGTTCTATTTAGTGAATGTTAATTCCTTGGTTTTCCTTCCTGAATTCTATTTTGTGAATCCTGCTTCCTGTGTTCTACTTCCGGTATTCTATTTCCTGAATCTTACTTCATGTGTTCTACTTATGGATTCCTATATCCTGAATTCTACTTTCTGTGTTCTACTTATGGAATTCTATTTCCCGAATGCTACTTCCTGTGTTCTCCTTCCTGAGTTGTATTTCCTAAATCTTACATCATGTGTTGTACTTCCAGAATTCTATTTCCTGAATCCTACTTCCTGTGTTCTACTTCCAGAATTCTATTTGCTGAACACTATTACCTATGTTCTCCTTCATTAGGCCTATTTACTGAATACTACTTCCTGTGTTATACTTCTGGAATTCTATTTCCCGAATCCTATTTCCTGTGTTCCACTTCGGGAATTCTACTTCCTGAATCCTACTCCGTGTGTTCTCCTTCCTTAGTTCTACTTCCTGAATCTTAATTCCTGTGCTCTATTGCCTGAGTTCTATTTCCTGAATCCTACCTCATGTGTTCCCCTTCTGGAATTCTATTTTTTAAATCCTACATCCTGTGTTATACGGCCAGGACTCTATTTCCAGACTCCGACTTCCTGTGTTCTTTTTCCTGCATTCTTTTTCCTGAATCCAACTTCCTGTGCTCTCCTTCATGAGGCCTATACCTTTAATCCTACTTCGTGTGTTCTACTTCCTGAGTTCTATTTCCTGAATCCAATTTCCTGTGTTCTCTTTCTTCAGTTCTATTTCCTGAATTCTACTTCCTGTGTTCTACCTCAGTATTTCTATTTCCTGAATCCAACGTCCTGTGTTCTCCTTCATGGGTCCTATTTCCTGTATCCTATTTCATGTGTTCTACTTCCTGAGTTCTATTTCCTGAATCCTACATCCTGTGTTATGCTTCCTCAGTTTTATTTCCTGAATCCTATATCCTGTGTTATACTTATGAATTCTATTTCCTGAATCCTGCTTCCTGTTTTCTTCTTCCTGAGTTCCTTTTCCTGAATCTTACATCCTTTGTTCTCCTTCCTAGTATCAATTTCCAGAATCTTATGTCCTATGATCTATTTCTGAGTTCTATTTCCTGAATCCTACTTCCTGTGTTGTACTTCTGGAATTCTATTCTCTGAATCCTACTTCCTGTGTTCTCCTTCCTGAGTTCTATTTCCTGAATCTTAATTCCTGTGTTATACTTCCTGATTTCTATTTCCTTAATCTGACTTCCTGTATTCTACTTCTGGAATTCTATTTCCTAAATCCTACTTCCTGTATTCTACTTCCAGAATTCTATTTCCTGAATGCTACTTAATGTGTTCGACTTCCTGAGTTCTATTTAATGAATCCTACGTCCAGTGTTCTCCTTTATGAGGCCTATTTTGTGAATCCTACTTGCTGTGTACTCTTCCCGTATCCTATTTCCGAAACGTACTTCCTGTGTTTTCCATCATGAGGCCTATTTCCTGAATCCTGCTTCCTGTGTTCTACCTCCAGTATTCTATTTCGTGAGTCCTAATTCCTGTGTTGTACTTCCATAATTCTACTTCCTTAATCCTACTCTCTGTGTTGTCCTTCCTGAGTTCTATTTCCTGAATCTTAATTCCTGTGTTCTACTTCCTGAGTTCTATTTCCTGAATCCTACTTCCTTTTTCTACCTCCGTAATTCTATTTCCCACATCTTACTTCCTTTGTTCTAGTTCCAGAATTCTATTTCCTGAGTCCTACATCCTGTGATCTATTTCCCAAGTTCTATTTCCTGAATCCAACTTGCTGCGCTCTCCTTTATGAGGTCTATTTCCTGAATCTTACTTCGTGTTCTACTTCCTGAGTTCTACTTCCTGAATCCTACTTCCTGTCTTTTCCTTCCTGAGTTCTATTTCCTGAATCTACTTCCTTTGTTCTCCTTCCGTATTTCTATTTCCTGAATCCAAATTCCTTTGTCCTCCTTTTGAGTCCAAATTTCCTGACTCTTACATCCTGTGTTCCCCTTCCTGAGTTAAATATCCTCAAACCTACTTCCTGTGTTGTGCTTCCTGGGTTCTGTTTCCTGAATCCTACTTCCTGTGTTCTACTTATGGAATTCCATATCGTGAATCCTACTTCCTGTGTTCTACTTCCGGAATACTATTTCCTGAACCCTACTTCCTGTGTTCTCCTTCCTGAATTCTATTTCCTGAATCTTAATTCCTGTGTTCTCCTTCCTGAGTTGTATTTCGTGAATCCTACTTCCTGTGTTCTACTTCCAGTATTCTATTCGCTGAATAATATTTCCTGTGTTCTCCTTCATGAGGCCTATTTCCTGAGTACTACCTCCTGTGTTATACTGCCGGGATTCTATCTCCTGAATCCTACTTCCTGTGTTGAACTTTGGGAATTGTACTTTCAGATTCCTACTCCCTGTGTTCTGCTTCCTGAGTTCTATTTCCTGAATATTAATTCCTGTCCTCTACTTCCTGAGTTGTTTCCTGAATCCAACTTCCTGTGCTCTCTTTCATGGGGCCTATTTCCCAGATCCTACATCTTGTGTTCTACTTCCTGAGTTCTATTTCCTGAATCTTAATTCGTGTTCCCCTTCCTGAGTTCTTTCTTGAACTTTACTTCCTGTGGCGTTCTTCTGGAATACTGTTTCCTGAATTCTACTTCCTGTGTCCTACTTCTGGAATTCTATTTCCTGAATCCTACTTCCTCTGTTCTACTTCCTAAGTTCTATTTCCGGAATGCTACTTCCTGTGTTCTACTTCCTGAGTTCTATTTCCTGAATCCAACTTCCTGTGCTTTCTTTCATGAGAACTATTTCCAGAATCCTAGCTCCTGTGTTTTACATCCTGAGTTCTATTTCCTGTCTGCTACTTCCGGAATTCTATTCCTTGAATCCTACTTCCTGTGTTCTCCATATGAGGCCGATTTCCTGAGTAGTAATTCCTGTGTTCTACTTCTGGAATTCTATTTCCTGAATCGTGCTTCCTGTGTTCGACTTCTGGAATTCTATTTCCTGAATCCTACTCCCTGTGTTCTCCTTCCTGAGTTCTATTTCCTAAATCTTAATCTTTTGTTCTACATCCTGAGTTCCATTTCCTGACTCCTAATTCCTGTGTTCCACTTCCGGAATTCTATTTCGTGAAAGCTACTCCCTGTTACTGCTTCCTGAGTTCTATTTCTGAATCTGAATTCCTGTTTTCTGCTTCCTATGTTCTATTCCTGAATCCTACTTCCTGTGTTCTACTTCCTGAGTTCTATTTCCTGAATCCAGCTTCCTGTGCTTTCTTTCATGAGGCCTATTTGCAGAATACTACATCCTGCATTGTACTTCCTGAGTTCTATTTCCTGAATCCTACTTCCAGTGTTCTCCTTCCTCAGTTCTATTTCCTGAATCCTACTTCCTGTGTTCTACTGTTGGAATTCTATTTCCTGAATCCTACTTCCTTTGTTCTACTTGAGGAATTCTATATCCTGAATCCTAGCTCCTGTATTCTGCTTCATGAGGCCTATTTCCTGAATATTGCTTCCTGTGTTCTACTTCCGCAATTCTATTCCCTGAATCCTACTTCCTGTGTTCCCCTTCTTGAGGCCTATTTCCTGAATGCTTTTTCATGTGTTCTACTTCCTGAGTTCGATTTCCTGAATCCAACTTCCTGTGCTCTCTTTCATGGGGCCTATTTCATGAATCTGACTTCCTGTGTTCTACTTCCTGAGTTCTATTTCCTGAATCCTATTTCCTGTGTTCTGTTTCCTGAATTCTATGCCTTGAATCCTACTTCCTGTGTTCTCCTTTATGAGGCCGATTTCCTGAATACTACTTCATGTGTTCCATCTCCGGAATTCTATTTTCTGATTCTTGCTTGCTGTATTTCACTTCTGGTATTCTATTTCCTGTATCCTACTCCCTGTGTTCTGCTTCCTGAGTTCGCTTTCTGAATCTGAATCCTGTGTTCTACTTCCTAAGTTCTACTTCCTGAATCCTACTTCCTGTGTCCTACTCCCTGAGTTATCCTTCCTGAATTTTATTCTTGTGTTCTACTTCCTCAGATCTATTTGCTGAATCCTACTTCCTGTGTTCTACTTCCGGAATTCTATTTCCTAAATTCTACTTCCTGTGTTCTTCTTCCTGGATTCTGTTTCCTGAATCCTACTTCCTGTGTTCTATTTCCTGAGTTGTGTTTCCTGCATCCAAATTGCTGTGCTCTCCTTCATGAGGACTATTTCGTGAATCCTACTTCCTGTGTTCTGCTTCCTGAGTTCTATTTCCTGAATCCTTCTTCCTGTGTTGTCCTTCCTGAGTTCTATTTAATGAAACTTACTTCTCGCGTTCTACTTCTGTATTTCTCTTTCCCGAATCCAACTTCCTGTCTTTTCTATCATTATTCCTATTTCCTGAATCCTACTTCCTGTGTTCTGCTTCCGGAGTTTTATTTCCTGACTCCTACTTCCTGTGTTGTGTTTCCTGAATTCTATTTCCTGAATCGTAATTCCTGTGTTCTACTTCAGGAATTCTATTTCCTGAATTCTACTTCCTGTGTTCTACTCCATAAGATCTATTTCCTAAAACCTATTTCCTGTGTTCTACTTTCGGAATTCTATTCCCTGAACCCTACTTCCCGTGTTGTCCTTCATGAGACCTATTTCCTAAATACTACTTCCTGTGTTCTACTTCTGGAATTCTATTTCCTGAATCTTGCTACCTGTGTTATACTTCCGGAATTCTATTTCCTGAATCTTTCTCCCTGTGTTCTCTTCCTGAGTTCTATTTCTTAATCTCAATTCCTGTATTCTACTTCCTAAGATCTATTTCCTGAATTCTAATTCCTGTGTTCTACTTCCAGAATCCTTTTTCCTAAATCCTACTTCCTGTGTTCTAATTCCGGAATTGTTTTTCTTGAATCCTACTTCCTTTGTTGTACTTCCTGAGGTCTATTTCCTCAATCCAACTTCTTGCGCCCTCTTTCATGAGGCCTATTTCCAGTATCCTACATCTTGTGTTCTACTTCCTGAGATCTATTTACAGAATCCTACTTCATGTGTTCTACTTCTGGAATTGTATTCCCTGAATCCTACTTCCTGTGTTCTAGTTCCTGAGTTCTATTTCCTCAATCCTAATTCCTGTGTTCTCCTTCCTGAGTTTCGTTTCTTGAATCTTACTTCCTGTGTTCTCCTTTGGGAGTTCTATTTCCTAAATTTTATTTCCTGTGTTGTAATCCAGGAATTCTATTTCCTGAATCCTATTTCCTGTGTTCTACTTCCTGAGTTCTATTTCCTGAATTCTACTTCCTGTGTTCTTCTTCCGGGATTCTGATTCCTGAATGCTACTTCCTGTGTTCTTCTTCCTGAGTTCTATTTCCTGAATGTTAATTCCTGTGTTCTCCTTCCTGAGTTCTATTTTGTGAATCCGAATTCCAGTGTTGTACTTCCGGAATTCTCTTTCGTGAATGCTACTTCCTGAGATCTACTTCCGGGATCCTATTTAATGAATTTTACTTCCTATGTTGTCCTTCCGGAATTCTATTTCCTGAATCCTTGTTCCTGTGCTCTCATACCGGAATTCCATTTCCTGAATCATACTTCCTCTGTTCTCCTTCCTGAGTGCTATTTCCTGAATCTTACTTCGGGTGTCATAATTCTGGAATTCTATTTCCTGAATCCTACTTCTTGTGTTTACTTCTGGAATTCTATTCCATGAATCCTACTTCCTGTGTTGTCCTTCATGAATACTTTCGTGAATCCTACTTCCTGTGTTCTACTTCCGGAATTCTATTTTCTGAAACCTACCTCCATCATGAGGCCTATTTCATGAATACTGCTTGCTGTGTTCTACCAGCTGGATTCTATTTCCTAAATCTGCTTTACTGTGTTCTACATCATGAGTTCTATTTCCTGAATATTACTTCTTGTATTCTCCTTCCTGTGTTCTATATCCTGCATCCTACTTCCTGTGTTCTTCTTCCAGAATTCTATTTCCTGAATCCTCATTCGTGTGCTACTTCCTGAGAACTATTTCCTGAATCCTACTTCCTGTGTTCTCCTTCATGAGGCCTCTTTCCTGATTCCTACTTCCTATGTTCTACTTCTGGAATTTCACTTCCTGAATCTTACTTCCTGCGTTTTACTTCCCGAGTTCTATTTCCTGAATTCTACTTCCTGTGTTCTATTTAGTGAATGTTAATTCCTTGGTTTTCCTTCCTGAATTCTATTTTGTGAATCCTGCTTCCTGTGTTCTACTTCCGGTATTCTATTTCCTGAATCTTACTTCATGTGTTCTACTTATGGATTCCTATATCCTGAATTCTACTTTCTGTGTTCTACTTATGGAATTCTATTTCCCGAATGCTACTTCCTGTGTTCTCCTTCCTGAGTTGTATTTCCTAAATCTTACATCATGTGTTGTACTTCCAGAATTCTATTTCCTGAATCCTACTTCCTGTGTTCTACTTCCAGAATTCTATTTGCTGAACACTATTACCTATGTTCTCCTTCATGAGGCCTATTTACTGAATACTACTTCCTGTGTTATACTTCTGGAATTCTATTTCCCGAATCCTATTTCCTGTGTTCCACTTCGGGAATTCTACTTCCTGAATCCTACTCCGTGTGTTCTCCTTCCTTAGTTCTACTTCCTGAATCTTAATTCCTGTGCTCTATTGCCTGAGTTCTATTTCCTGAATCCTACCTCATGTGTTCCCCTTCTGGAATTCTATTTTTTAAATCCTACATCCTGTGTTATACGGCCAGGACTCTATTTCCAGACTCCGACTTCCTGTGTTCTTTTTCCTGCATTCTTTTTCCTGAATCCAACTTCCTGTGCTCTCCTTCATGAGGCCTATACCTTTAATCCTACTTCGTGTGTTCTACTTCCTGAGTTCTATTTCCTGAATCCAATTTCCTGTGTTCTCTTTCTTCAGTTCTATTTCCTGAATTCTACTTCCTGTGTTCTACCTCAGTATTTCTATTTCCTGAATCCAACGTCCTGTGTTCTCCTTCATGGGTCCTATTTCCTGTATCCTATTTCATGTGTTCTACTTCCTGAGTTCTATTTCCTGAATCCTACATCCTGTGTTATGCTTCCTCAGTTTTATTTCCTGAATCCTATATCCTGTGTTATACTTATGAATTCTATTTCCTGAATCCTGCTTCCTGTTTTCTTCTTCCTGAGTTCCTTTTCCTGAATCTTACATCCTTTGTTCTCCTTCCTAGTATCAATTTCCAGAATCTTATGTCCTATGATCTATTTCTGAGTTCTATTTCCTGAATCCTACTTCCTGTGTTGTACTTCTGGAATTCTATTCTCTGAATCCTACTTCCTGTGTTCTCCTTCCTGAGTTCTATTTCCTGAATCTTAATTCCTGTGTTATACTTCCTGATTTCTATTTCCTTAATCTGACTTCCTGTATTCTACTTCTGGAATTCTATTTCCTAAATCCTACTTCCTGTATTCTACTTCCAGAATTCTATTTCCTGAATGCTACTTAATGTGTTCGACTTCCTGAGTTCTATTTAATGAATCCTACGTCCAGTGTTCTCCTTTATGAGGCCTATTTTGTGAATCCTACTTGCTGTGTACTCTTCCCGTATCCTATTTCCGAAACGTACTTCCTGTGTTTTCCATCATGAGGCCTATTTCCTGAATCCTGCTTCCTGTGTTCTACCTCCAGTATTCTATTTCGTGAGTCCTAATTCCTGTGTTGTACTTCCATAATTCTACTTCCTTAATCCTACTCTCTGTGTTGTCCTTCCTGAGTTCTATTTCCTGAATCTTAATTCCTGTGTTCTACTTCCTGAGTTCTATTTCCTGAATCCTACTTCCTTTTTCTACCTCCGTAATTCTATTTCCCACATCTTACTTCCTTTGTTCTAGTTCCAGAATTCTATTTCCTGAGTCCTACATCCTGTGATCTATTTCCCAAGTTCTATTTCCTGAATCCAACTTGCTGCGCTCTCCTTTATGAGGTCTATTTCCTGAATCTTACTTCGTGTTCTACTTCCTGAGTTCTACTTCCTGAATCCTACTTCCTGTCTTTTCCTTCCTGAGTTCTATTTCCTGAATCTACTTCCTTTGTTCTCCTTCCGTATTTCTATTTCCTGAATCCAAATTCCTTTGTCCTCCTTTTGAGTCCAAATTTCCTGACTCTTACATCCTGTGTTCCCCTTCCTGAGTTAAATATCCTCAAACCTACTTCCTGTGTTGTGCTTCCTGGGTTCTGTTTCCTGAATCCTACTTCCTGTGTTCTACTTATGGAATTCCATATCGTGAATCCTACTTCCTGTGTTCTACTTCCGGAATACTATTTCCTGAACCCTACTTCCTGTGTTCTCCTTCCTGAATTCTATTTCCTGAATCTTAATTCCTGTGTTCTCCTTCCTGAGTTGTATTTCGTGAATCCTACTTCCTGTGTTCTACTTCCAGTATTCTATTCGCTGAATAATATTTCCTGTGTTCTCCTTCATGAGGCCTATTTCCTGAGTACTACCTCCTGTGTTATACTGCCGGGATTCTATCTCCTGAATCCTACTTCCTGTGTTGAACTTTGGGAATTGTACTTTCAGATTCCTACTCCCTGTGTTCTGCTTCCTGAGTTCTATTTCCTGAATATTAATTCCTGTCCTCTACTTCCTGAGTTGTTTCCTGAATCCAACTTCCTGTGCTCTCTTTCATGGGGCCTATTTCCCAGATCCTACATCTTGTGTTCTACTTCCTGAGTTCTATTTCCTGAATCTTAATTCGTGTTCCCCTTCCTGAGTTCTTTCTTGAACTTTACTTCCTGTGGCGTTCTTCTGGAATACTGTTTCCTGAATTCTACTTCCTGTGTCCTACTTCTGGAATTCTATTTCCTGAATCCTACTTCCTCTGTTCTACTTCCTAAGTTCTATTTCCGGAATGCTACTTCCTGTGTTCTACTTCCTGAGTTCTATTTCCTGAATCCAACTTCCTGTGCTTTCTTTCATGAGAACTATTTCCAGAATCCTAGCTCCTGTGTTTTACATCCTGAGTTCTATTTCCTGTCTGCTACTTCCGGAATTCTATTCCTTGAATCCTACTTCCTGTGTTCTCCATATGAGGCCGATTTCCTGAGTAGTAATTCCTGTGTTCTACTTCTGGAATTCTATTTCCTGAATCGTGCTTCCTGTGTTCGACTTCTGGAATTCTATTTCCTGAATCCTACTCCCTGTGTTCTCCTTCCTGAGTTCTATTTCCTAAATCTTAATCTTTTGTTCTACATCCTGAGTTCCATTTCCTGACTCCTAATTCCTGTGTTCCACTTCCGGAATTCTATTTCGTGAAAGCTACTCCCTGTGTACTGCTTCCTGAGTTCTATTTCTGAATCTGAATTCCTGTTTTCTGCTTCCTATGTTCTATTCCTGAATCCTACTTCCTGTGTTCTACTTCCTGAGTTCTATTTCCTGAATCCAGCTTCCTGTGCTTTCTTTCATGAGGCCTATTTGCAGAATACTACATCCTGCATTGTACTTCCTGAGTTCTATTTCCTGAATCCTACTTCCAGTGTTCTCCTTCCTCAGTTCTATTTCCTGAATCCTACTTCCTGTGTTCTACTGTTGGAATTCTATTTCCTGAATCCTACTTCCTTTGTTCTACTTGAGGAATTCTATATCCTGAATCCTAGCTCCTGTATTCTGCTTCATGAGGCCTATTTCCTGAATATTGCTTCCTGTGTTCTACTTCCGCAATTCTATTCCCTGAATCCTACTTCCTGTGTTCCCCTTCTTGAGGCCTATTTCCTGAATGCTTTTTCATGTGTTCTACTTCCTGAGTTCGATTTCCTGAATCCAACTTCCTGTGCTCTCTTTCATGGGGCCTATTTCATGAATCTGACTTCCTGTGTTCTACTTCCTGAGTTCTATTTCCTGAATCCTATTTCCTGTGTTCTGTTTCCTGAATTCTATGCCTTGAATCCTACTTCCTGTGTTCTCCTTTATGAGGCCGATTTCCTGAATACTACTTCATGTGTTCCATCTCCGGAATTCTATTTTCTGATTCTTGCTTGCTGTATTTCACTTCTGGTATTCTATTTCCTGTATCCTACTCCCTGTGTTCTGCTTCCTGAGTTCTCTTTCTGAATCTGAATCCTGTGTTCTACTTCCTAAGTTCTACTTCCTGAATCCTACTTCCTGTGTCCTACTCCCTGAGTTATCCTTCCTGAATTTTATTCTTGTGTTCTACTTCCTCAGATCTATTTGCTGAATCCTACTTCCTGTGTTCTACTTCCGGAATTCTATTTCCTAAATTCTACTTCCTGTGTTCTTCTTCCTGGATTCTGTTTCCTGAATCCTACTTCCTGTGTTCTATTTCCTGAGTTGGGTTTCCTGCATCCAAATTGCTGTGCTCTCCTTCATGAGGACTATTTTGTGAATCCTACTTCCTGTGTTCTGCTTCCTGAGTTCTATTTCCTGAATCCTTCTTCCTGTGTTGTCCTTCCTGAGTTCTATTTAATGAAACTTACTTCTCGCGTTCTACTTCTGTATTTCTCTTTCCCGAATCCAACTTCCTGTCTTTTCTATCATTATTCCTATTTCCTGAATCCTACTTCCTGTGTTCTGCTTCCGGAGTTTTATTTCCTGACTCCTACTTCCTGTGTTGTGTTTCCTGAATTCTATTTCCTGAATCGTAATTCCTGTGTTCTACTTCAGGAATTCTATTTCCTGAATTCTACTTCCTGTGTTCTACTCCATAAGATCTATTTCCTAAAACCTATTTCCTGTGTTCTACTTTCGGAATTCTATTCCCTGAACCCTACTTCCCGTGTTGTCCTTCATGAGACCTATTTCCTAAATACTACTTCCTGTGTTCTACTTCTGGAATTCTATTTCCTGAATCTTGCTACCTGTGTTATACTTCCGGAATTCTATTTCCTGAATCTTTCTCCCTGTGTTCTCTTCCTGAGTTCTATTTCTTAATCTCAATTCCTGTATTCTACTTCCTAAGATCTATTTCCTGAATTCTAATTCCTGTGTTCTACTTCCAGAATCCTTTTTCCTAAATCCTACTTCCTGTGTTCTAATTCCGGAATTGTTTTTCTTGAATCCTACTTCCTTTGTTGTACTTCCTGAGGTCTATTTCCTCAATCCAACTTCTTGCGCCCTCTTTCATGAGGCCTATTTCCAGTATCCTACATCTTGTGTTCTACTTCCTGAGATCTATTTACAGAATCCTACTTCATGTGTTCTACTTCTGGAATTGTATTCCCTGAATCCTACTTCCTGTGTTCTAGTTCCTGAGTTCTATTTCCTCAATCCTAATTCCTGTGTTCTCCTTCCTGAGTTTCGTTTCTTGAATCTTACTTCCTGTGTTCTCCTTTGGGAGTTCTATTTCCTAAATTTTATTTCCTGTGTTGTAATCCAGGAATTCTATTTCCTGAATCCTATTTCCTGTGTTCTACTTCCTGAGTTCTATTTCCTGAATTCTACTTCCTGTGTTCTTCTTCCGGGATTCTGATTCCTGAATGCTACTTCCTGTGTTCTTCTTCCTGAGTTCTATTTCCTGAATGTTAATTCCTGTGTTCTCCTTCCTGAGTTCTATTTTGTGAATCCGAATTCCAGTGTTGTACTTCCGGAATTCTCTTTCGTGAATGCTACTTCCTGAGATCTACTTCCGGGATCCTATTTAATGAATTTTACTTCCTATGTTGTCCTTCCGGAATTCTATTTCCTGAATCCTTGTTCCTGTGCTCTCATACCGGAATTCCATTTCCTGAATCATACTTCCTCTGTTCTCCTTCCTGAGTGCTATTTCCTGAATCTTACTTCGGGTGTCATAATTCTGGAATTCTATTTCCTGAATCCTACTTCTTGTGTTTACTTCTGGAATTCTATTCCATGAATCCTACTTCCTGTGTTGTCCTTCATGAATACTTTCGTGAATCCTACTTCCTGTGTTCTACTTCCGGAATTCTATTTTCTGAAACCTACCTCCATCATGAGGCCTATTTCATGAATACTGCTTGCTGTGTTCTACCAGCTGGATTCTATTTCCTAAATCTGCTTTACTGTGTTCTACATCATGAGTTCTATTTCCTGAATATTACTTCTTGTATTCTCCTTCCTGTGTTCTATATCCTGCATCCTACTTCCTGTGTTCTTCTTCCAGAATTCTATTTCCTGAATCCTCATTCGTGTGCTACTTCCTGAGAACTATTTCCTGAATCCTACTTCCTGTGTTCTCCTTCATGAGGCCTCTTTCCTGATTCCTACTTCCTATGTTCTACTTCTGGAATTTCACTTCCTGAATCTTACTTCCTGCGTTTTACTTCCCGAGTTCTATTTCCTGAATTCTACTTCCTGTGTTCTATTTAGTGAATGTTAATTCCTTGGTTTTCCTTCCTGAATTCTATTTTGTGAATCCTGCTTCCTGTGTTCTACTTCCGGTATTCTATTTCCTGAATCTTACTTCATGTGTTCTACTTATGGATTCCTATATCCTGAATTCTACTTTCTGTGTTCTACTTATGGAATTCTATTTCCCGAATGCTACTTCCTGTGTTCTCCTTCCTGAGTTGTATTTCCTAAATCTTACATCATGTGTTGTACTTCCAGAATTCTATTTCCTGAATCCTACTTCCTGTGTTCTACTTCCAGAATTCTATTTGCTGAACACTATTACCTGTGTTCTCCTTCATGAGGCCTATTTACTGAATACTACTTCCTGTGTTATACTTCTGGAATTCTATTTCCCGAATCCTATTTCCTGTGTTCCACTTCGGGAATTCTACTTCCTGAATCCTACTCCGTGTGTTCTCCTTCCTTAGTTCTACTTCCTGAATCTTAATTCCTGTGCTCTATTGCCTGAGTTCTATTTCCTGAATCCTACCTCATGTGTTCCCCTTCTGGAATTCTATTTTTTAAATCCTACATCCTGTGTTATACGGCCAGGACTCTATTTCCAGACTCCGACTTCCTGTGTTCTTTTTCCTGCATTCTTTTTCCTGAATCCAACTTCCTGTGCTCTCCTTCATGAGGCCTATACCTTTAATCCTACTTCGTGTGTTCTACTTCCTGAGTTCTATTTCCTGAATCCAATTTCCTCTGTTCTCTTTCTTCAGTTCTATTTCCTGAATTCTACTTCCTGTGTTCTACCTCAGTATTTCTATTTCCTGAATCCAACGTCCTATGTTCTCCTTCATGGGTCCTATTTCCTGTATCCTATTTCATGTGTTCTACTTCCTGAGTTCTATTTCCTGAATCCTACATCCTGTGTTATGCTTCCTCAGTTTTATTTCCTGAATCCTATATCCTGTGTTATACTTATGAATTCTATTTCCTGAATCCTGCTTCCTGTTTTCTTCTTCCTGAGTTCCTTTTCCTGAATCTTACATCCTTTGTTCTCCTTCCTAGTATCAATTTCCAGAATCTTATGTCCTATGATCTATTTCTGAGTTCTATTTCCTGAATCCTACTTCCTGTGTTGTACTTCTGGAATTTTATTCTCTGAATCCTACTTCCTGTGTTCTCCTTCCTGAGTTCTATTTCCTGAATCTTAATTCCTGTGTTATACTTCCTGATTTCTATTTCCTTAATCTGACTTCCTGTATTCTACTTCTGGAATTCTATTTCCTAAATCCTACTTCCTGTATTCTACTTCCAGAATTCTATTTCCTGAATGCTACTTAATGTGTTCGACTTCCTGAGTTCTATTTAATGAATCCTACGTCCAGTGTTCTCCTTTATGAGGCCTATTTTGTGAATCCTACTTGCTGTGTACTCTTCCTGTATCCTATTTCCGAAACGTACTTCCTGTGTTTTCCATCATGAGGCCTATTTCCTGAATCCTGCTTCCTGTGTTCTACCTCCAGTATTCTATTTCGTGAGTCCTAATTCCTGTGTTGTACTTCCATAATTCTACTTCCTTAATCCTACTCTCTGTGTTGTCCTTCCTGAGTTCTATTTCCTGAATCCTATTTCCTGTGTTCTATTTCCTGAATTCTATGCCTTGAATCCTACTTCCTGTGTTCTCCTTTATGAGGCCGATTTCCTGAATACTACTTCATGTGTTCTACCTCCGGAATTCTATTTTCTGAATCTTGCTTCCTGTATTTCACTTCTGGTATTCTATTTCCTGTATCCTACTCCCTGTGTTCTGCTTCCTGAGTTCTCTTTCTGAATCTGAATCCTGTGTTCTACTTCCTAAGTTCTACTTCCTGAATCCTACTTCCTGTGTCCTACTCCCTGAGTTATCCTTCCTGAATTTTATTCTTGTGTTCTACTTCCTCAGATCTATTTGCTGAATCCTACTTCCTGTGTTCTACTTCCGGAATTCTATTTCCTAAATTCTATTTCCTGTGTTCTCCTTTCAGAATTCTATTTCCTGAATCCTACTTCCTGTGTTCTATTTCCTGAGTTGTGTTTCCTGCATCCAAATTGCTGTGCTCTCCTTCATGAGGACTATTTTGTGAATCCTACTTCCTGTGTTCTGCTTCCTGAGTTCTATTTCCTGAATCCTTCTTCCTGTGTTGTCCTTCCTGAGTTCTATTTAATGAAACTTACTTCTCGCGTTCTACTTCTGTATTTCTCTTTCCCGAATCCAACTTCCTGTCTTTTCTATCATTATTCCTATTTCCTGAATCCTACTTCCTGTGTTCTGCTTCCGGAGTTTTATTTCCTGACTCCTACTTCCTGTGTTGTGTTTCCTGAATTCTATTTCCTGAATCGTAATTCCTGTGTTCTACTTCAGGAATTCTATTTCCTGAATTCTACTTCCTGTGTTCTACTCCATAAGATCTATTTCCTAAAACCTATTTCCTGTGTTCTACTTTCGGAATTCTATTCCCTGAACCCTACTTCCCGTGTTGTCCTTCATGAGACCTATTTCCTAAATACTACTTCCTGTGTTCTACTTCTGGAATTCTATTTCCTGAATCTTGCTACCTGTGTTATACTTCCGGAATTCTATTTCCTGAATCCTTCTCCCTGTGTTCTCTTCCTGAGTTCTATTTCTTAATCTCAAGTCCTGTATTCTACTTCCTAAGATCTATTTCCTGAATTCTAATTCCTGTGTTCTACTTCCAGAATCCTTTTTCCTAAATCCTACTTCCTGTGTTCTAATTCCGGAATTGTTTTTCTTGAATCCTACTTCCTTTGTTGTACTTCCTGAGGTCTATTTCCTCAATCCAACTTCTTGCGCCCTCTTTCATGAGGCCTATTTCCAGTATCCTACATCCTGTGTTCTACTTCCTAAGATCTATTTACAGAATCCTACTTCATGTGTTCTACTTCTGGAATTGTATTCCCTGAATCCTACTTCCTGTGTTCTAGTTCCTGAGATCTATTTCCTCAATCCTAATTCCTGTGTTCTCCTTCCTGAGTTTCGTTTCTTGAATCTTACTTCCTGTGTTCTCCTTTGGGAGTTCTATTTCCTAAATTTTATTTCCTGTGTTGTAATCCAGGAATTCTATTTCCTGAATCCTATTTCCTGTGTTCTACTTCCTGAGTTCTATTTCCTGAATTCTACTTCCTGTGTTCTTCTTCCGGGATTCTGATTCCTGAATGCTACTTCCTGTGTTCTTCTTCCTGAGTTCTATTTCCTGAATGTTAATTCCTGTGTTCTCCTTCCTGAGTTCTATTTTGTGAATCCGAATTCCAGTGTTCTACTTCCGGAATTCTCTTTCGTGAATGCTATTTGCTGAGATCTACTTCTGGGATCCTATTTAATGAATTTTACTTCCTATGTTGTCCTTCCGGAATTCTATTTCCTGAATCCTTGTTCCTGTGCTCTCATACCGGAATTCCATTTCCTGAATCATACTTCCTCTGTTCTCCTTCCTGAGTGCTATTTCCTGAATCTTACTTCAGGTGTCATAATTCTGGAATTCTATTTCCTGAATCCTACTTCTTGTGTTTACTTCTGGAATTCTATTCCATGAATCCTACTTCCTGTGTTGTCCTTCATGAATACTTTCGTGAATCCTACTTCCTGTGTTCTACTTCCGGAATTCTATTTTCTGAAACCTACCTCCATCATGAGGCCTATTTCATGAATACTGCTTGCTGTGTTCTACCAGCTGGATTCTATTTCCTAAATCTGCTTTACTGTGTTCTACATCATGAGTTCTATTTCCTGAATATTACTTCTTGTATTCTCCTTCCTGTGTTCTATATCCTGAATCCTACTTCCTGTGTTCTTCTTCCAGAATTCTATTTCCTGAATCCTCATTCGTGTGCTACTTCCTGAGAACTATTTCCTGAATCTTACTTCCTGTGTTCTCCTTCATGAGGCCTCTTTCCTGATTCCTACTTCCTATGTTCCACTTCTAGAATTTCACTTCCGGAATCTTACTTCCTGCGTTTTACTTCCCGAGTTCTATTTCCTGAATTCTACTTCCTGTGTTCTATTTAGTGAATGTTAATTCCTTGGTTTTCCTTCCTGAATTCTATTTTGTGAATCCTCCTTCCTGTGTTCTACTTCTGGTATTCTATTTCCTGAATCTTACTTCATGTGTTCTACTTCTGGATTCCTATATCCTGAATTCTACTTTCTGTGTTCTACTTATGGAATTCTATTTCCCAAATGCTGCTTCCTGTGCTCTCCTTCCTGAGTTGTATTTCCTAAATCTTACATCATGTGTTGTACTTCCAGAATTCTATTTCCTGAATCCTACTTCCTGTGTTCTACTTCCAGAATTCTATTTGCTGAACACTATTACCTGTGTTCTCCTTCATGAGGCCTATTTACTGAATACTACTTCCTGTGTTATACTTCTGGAATTCTATTTCCCAAATCCTATTTCCTGTGTTCCACTTCGGGAATTCTACTTCCTGAATCCTACTCCGTGTGTTTTCCTTCCTTAGTTCTACTACCTGAATATTAATTCCTGTGCTCTATTGCCTGAGTTCTATTTCCTGAATCCTACCTCATGTGTTCCCCTTCTGGAATTCTATTTTTTAAATCCTACATCCTGTGTTATACGGCCAGGACTCTATTTCCAGACTCCGACTTCCTGTGTTCTTTTTCCTGCATTCTTTTTCCTGAATCCAACTTCCTGTGCTCTCCTTCATGAGGCCTATACCTTTAATCCTACTTCGTGTGTTCTACTTCCTGAGTTCTATTTCCTGAATCCAATTTCCTGTGTTCTCTTTCTTCAGTTCTATTTCCTGAATTCTACTTCCTGTGTTCTACCTCAGTATTTCTATTTCCTGAATCCAACGTCCTGTGTTCTCCTTCATGGGTCCTATTTCCTGTATCCTATTTCATGTGTTCTACTTCCTGAGTTCTATTTCCTGAATCCTACATCCTGTGTTATGCTTCCTCAGTTTTATTTCCTGAATCCTATATCCTGTGTTATACTTATGAATTCTATTTCCTGAATCCTGCTTCCTGTTTTCTTCTTCCTGAGTTCCTTTTCCTGAATCTTACATCCTTTGTTCTCCTTCCTAGTATCAATTTCCAGAATCTTATGTCCTATGATCTATTTCTGAGTTCTATTTCCTGAATCCTACTTCCTGTGTTGTACTTCTGGAATTCTATTCTCTGAATCCTACTTCCTGTGTTCTCCTTCCTGAGTTCTATTTCCTGAATCTTAATTCCTGTGTTATACTTCCTGATTTCTATTTCCTTAATCTTACTTCCTGTATTCTACTTCTGGAATTCTATTTCCTAAATCCTACTTCCTGTATTCTACTTCCAGAATTCTATTTCCTGAATGCTACTTAATGTGTTCGACTTCCTGAGTTCTATTTAATGAATCCTACGTCCAGTGTTCTCCTTTATGAGGCCTATTTTGTGAATCCTACTTGCTGTGCACTCTTCCCGTATCCTATTTCCTGAAACGTACTTCCTGTGTTTTCCATCATGAGGCCTATTTCCTGAATCCTGCTTCCTGTGTTCTACCTCCAGTATTCTATTTCGTGAGTCCTAATTCCTGTGTTGTACTTCCATAATTCTACTTCCTTAATCCTACTCTCTGTGTTGTCCTTCCTGAGTTCTATTTCCTGAATCTTAATTCCTGTGTTCTACTTCCTGAGTTCTGTTTCCTGAATCCTACTTCCTTTTTCTACCTCCGTAATTCTATTTCCCACATCTTACTTCCTTTGTTCTAGTTCCAGAATTCTATTTCCTGATTCCTACATCCTGTGATCTATTTCCCAAGTTCTATTTCCTGAATCCAACTTGCTGCGCTCTCCTTTATGAGGTCTATTTCCTGAATCTTACTTCGTGATCTACTTCCTGAGTTCTACTTCCTGAATCCTACTTCCTGTCTTTTCCTTGCTGAGTTCTATTTCCTGAATCTACTTCCTTTGTTCTCCTTCCGTATTTCTATTTCCTGAATCCAAATACCTTTGTCCTCCTTTTGAGTCCAAATTTCCTGACTCTTACACCCTGTGTTCCCCTTCCTGAGTTAAATATCCTCAAACCTACTTCCTGTGTTGTGCTTCCTGAGTTCTGTTTCCTGAATCCTACTTCCTGTGTTCTACTTATGGAATTCCATATCGTGAATCCTACTTCCTGTGTTCTACTTCCGGAATACTATTTCCTGAACCCTACTTCCTCTGTTCTCCTGCCTGAATTCTATTTCCTGAATCTTAATTCCTGTGTTCTCCTTCCTGAGTTGTATTTCGTGAATCCTACTTCCTGTGTTCTACTGCCAGTATTCTATTCGCTGAGTACTATTTCCTGTGTTCTCCTTCATGAGGCCTATTTCCTGAGTACTACCTCCTGTGTTATACTGCTGGGATTCTATCTCCTGAATCCTACTTCCTGTGTTGAACTTTGGGAATTGTACTTTCAGATTCCTACTCCCTGTGTTCTGCTTCCTGAGTTCTATTTCCTGAATATTAATTCCTGTCCTCTACTTCCTGAGTTGTTTCCTGAATCCAACTTCCTGTGCTCTCTTTCATGGGGCCTATTTCCCAGATCCTACATCTTGTGTTCTACTTCCTGAGTTCTATTTCCTGAATCTTAATTCGTGTTCCCCTTCCTGAGTTCTTTCTTGAACTTTACTTCCTGTGTCCTTCTTCCAGAATACTGTTTCCTGAATTCTACTTACTGTGTCCTACTTCTGGAATTCTATTTCCTGAATCCTGCTTCCTGTGTTCGACTTCTGGAATTCTATTTCCTGAATCCTACTCCCTGTGTTCTCCTTCCTGAGTTCTATTTCCTAAATCTTAGTCTTTTGTTCTACATCCTGAGTTCCATTTCCTGACTCCTAATTCCTGTGTTCACTTCCGGAATTCTATTTCGTGAAAGCTACTCCCTGTGTACTGCTTCCTGAGTTCTATTTCTGAATCTGAATTCCTGTTTTCTGCTTCCTATGTTCTATTCCTGAATCTACTTCCTGTGTTCTACTTCCTGAGCTCTATTTCCTGAATCCAACTTCCTGTGGTTTCTTTCATGAGGCCTATTTGCAGAATACTACATCCTGCATTGTACTTCCTGAGTTCTATTTCCTGAATCCTACTTCCAGTGTTCTCCTTACTCAGTTCTATTTCCTGAATCCTACTTCCTGTGTTCTACTGCTGGAATTCTATTTCCTAAATCCTACTTCCTTTGTTCTACTTGAGGAATTCTATATCCTGAATCCTAGCTCCTGTATTCTGCTTCATGAGGCCTATTTCCTGAATATTGCTTCCTGTGTTCTACTTCCGCAATTCTATTCCCTGAATCCTACTTCCTGTGTTCCCCTTCTTGAGGCCTGTTTCCTGAATGCTTTTTTATGTGTTCTACTTCCTGAGTTCGATTTCCTGAATCCAACTTCCTGTGCTCTCTTTCATGGGGTCTATTTCATGAATCTGACATCATGTGTTCTACTTCCTAAGTTCTATTTCCTGAATCCTATTTCCTGTGTTCTATTTCCTGAATTCTATGCCTTGAATCCTACTTCCTGTGTTCTCCTTTATGAGGCCGATTTCCTGAATACTACTTCATGTGTTCTATCTCCGGAATTCTATTTTCTGAATCTTGCTTCCTGTATTTCACTTCTGGTATTCTATTTCCTGTGTCCTACTCCCTGTGTTCTGCTTCCTGAGTTCTCTTTCTGAATCTGAATCCTGTGTTCTACTTCCTAAGTTCTACTTTCTGAATCCTACTTCCTGTGTCCTACTCCCTGAGTTATCCTTCCTGAATTTTATTCTTGTGTTCTACTTCCTCAGATCTATTTGCTGAATCCTACTTCCTGTGTTCTACTTACGGAATTCTATTTCCTAAATTCTACTTCCTGTGTTCTCCTTTCAGAATTCTATTTCCTGAATCCTACTTCCTGTGTTCTATTTCCTGAGTTGTGTTTCCTGCATCCAAATTGCTGTGCTCTCCTTCATGAGGACTATTTTGTGAATCCTACTTCCTGTGTTCTGCTTCCTGAGTTCTATTTCCTGAATCCTTCTTCCTGTGTTGTCCTTCCTGAGTTCTATTTAATGAAACTTACTTCTCGCGTTCTACTTCTGTATTTCTCTTTCCCGAATCCAACTTCCTGTCTTTTCTATCATTAGTCCTATTTCCTGAATCCTACTTCCTGTGTTCTGCTTCCGGAGTTTTATTTCCTGACTCCTACTTCCTGTGTTGTGTTTCCTGAATTCTATTTCCTGAATCGTAATTCCTGTGTTCTACTTCAGGAATTCTATTTCCTGAATTCTACTTCCTGTGTTCTACTCCATAAGATCTATTTCCTAAAACCTATTTCCTGTGTTCTACTTTCGGAATTCTATTCCCTGAACCCTACTTCCCGTGTTGTCCTTCATGAGACCTATTCCCTAAATACTACTTCCTGTGTTCTACTTCTGGAATTCTATTTCCTGAATCTTGCTACCTGTGTTATACTTCCGGAATTCTATTTCCTGAATCCTTCTCCCTGTGTTCTCTTCCTGAGTTCTATTTCTTAATCTCAATTCCTGTATTCTACTTCCTAAGATCTATTTCCTGAATTCTAATTCCTGTGTTCTACTTCCAGAATCCTTTTTCCTAAATCCTACTTCCTGTGTTCTAATTCCGGAATTGTTTTTCTTGAATCCTACTTCCTTTGTTGTACTTCCTGAGGTCTATTTCCTCAATCCAACTTCTTGCGCCCTCTTTCATGAGGCCTATTTGCAGTATCCTACATCCTGTGTTCTACTTCCTGAGATCTATTTACAGAATCCTACTTCATGTGTTCTACTTCTGGAATTGTATTCCCAGAATCCTACTTGCTGTGTTCTAGTTCCTGAGTTCTATTTCCTCAATCCTAATTCCTGTGTTCTCCTTCCTGAGTTTCGTTTCTTGAATCTTACTTCCTGTGTTCTCCTTTGGGAGTTCTATTTCCTAAATTTTATTTCCTGTGTTGTAATCCAGGAATTCTATTTCCTGAATCCTATTTCCTGTGTTCTACTTCCTGAGTTCTATTTCCTGAATTCTACTTCCTGTGTTCTTCTTCCGGGATTCTGATTCCTGAATGCTACTTCCTGTGTTCTTCTTCCTGAGTTCTATTTCCTGAATGTTAATTCCTGTGTTCTCCTTCCTGAGTTCTATTTTGTGAATCTGAATTCCAGTGTTGTACTTCCGGAATTCTCTTTCGTGAATGCTACTTCCTGAGATCTACTTCCGGGATCCTATTTAATGAATTTTACTTCCTATGTTGTCCTTCCGGAATTCTATTTCCTGAATCCTTGTTCCTGTGCTCTCATACCGGAATTCCATTTCCTGAATCATACTTCCTCTGTTCTCCTTCCTGAGTGCTATTTCCTGAATCTTACTTCGGGTGTCATAATTCTGGAATTCTATTTCCTGAATCCTACTTCTTGTGTTTACTTCTGGAATTCTATTCCATGAATCCTACTTCCTGTGTTGTCCTTCATGAATACTTTCGTGAATCCTACTTCCTGTGTTCTACTTCCGGAATTCTATTTTCTGAAACCTACCTCCATCATGAGGCCTATTTCATGAATACTGCTTGCTGTGTTCTACCAGCTGGATTCTATTTCCTAAATCTGCTTTACTGTGTTCTACATCATGAGTTCTATTTCCTGAATATTACTTCTTGTATTCTCCTTCCTGTGTTCTATATCCTGCATCCTACTTCCTGTGTTCTTCTTCCAGAATTCTATTTCCTGAATCCTCATTCGTGTGCTACTTCCTGAGAACTATTTCCTGAATCCTACTTCCTGTGTTCTCCTTCATGAGGCCTCTTTCCTGATTCCTACTTCCTATGTTCTACTTCTGGAATTTCACTTCCTGAATCTTACTTCCTGCGTTTTACTTCCCAAGTTCTATTTCCTGAATTCTACTTCCTGTGTTCTATTTAGTGAATGTTAATTCCTTGGTTTTCCTTCCTGAATTCTATTTTGTGAATCCTGCTTCCTGTGTTCTACTTCCGGTATTCTATTTCCTGAATCTTACTTCATGTGTTCTACTTATGGATTCCTATATCCTGAATTCTACTTTCTGTGTTCTACTTATGGAATTCTATTTCCCGAATGCTACTTCCTGTGTTCTCCTTCCTGAGTTGTATTTCCTAAATCTTACATCATGTGTTGTACTTCCAGAATTCTATTTCCTGAATCCTACTTCCTGTGTTCTACTTCCAGAATTCTATTTGCTGAACACTATTACCTATGTTCTCCTTCATTAGGCCTATTTACTGAATACTACTTCCTGTGTTATACTTCTGGAATTCTATTTCCCGAATCCTATTTCCTGTGTTCCACTTCGGGAATTCTACTTCCTGAATCCTACTCCGTGTGTTCTCCTTCCTTAGTTCTACTTCCTGAATCTTAATTCCTGTGCTCTATTGCCTGAGTTCTATTTCCTGAATCCTACCTCATGTGTTCCCCTTCTGGAATTCTATTTTTTAAATCCTACATCCTGTGTTATACGGCCAGGACTCTATTTCCAGACTCCGACTTCCTGTGTTCTTTTTCCTGCATTCTTTTTCCTGAATCCAACTTCCTGTGCTCTCCTTCATGAGGCCTATACCTTTAATCCTACTTCGTGTGTTCTACTTCCTGAGTTCTATTTCCTGAATCCAATTTCCTGTGTTCTCTTTCTTCAGTTCTATTTCCTGAATTCTACTTCCTGTGTTCTACCTCAGTATTTCTATTTCCTGAATCCAACGTCCTGTGTTCTCCTTCATGGGTCCTATTTCCTGTATCCTATTTCATGTGTTCTACTTCCTGAGTTCTATTTCCTGAATCCTACATCCTGTGTTATGCTTCCTCAGTTTTATTTCCTGAATCCTATATCCTGTGTTATACTTATGAATTCTATTTCCTGAATCCTGCTTCCTGTTTTCTTCTTCCTGAGTTCCTTTTCCTGAATCTTACATCCTTTGTTCTCCTTCCTAGTATCAATTTCCAGAATCTTATGTCCTATGATCTATTTCTGAGTTCTATTTCCTGAATCCTACTTCCTGTGTTGTACTTCTGGAATTTTATTCTCTGAATCCTACTTCCTGTGTTCTCCTTCCTGAGTTCTATTTCCTGAATCTTAATTCCTGTGTTATACTTCCTGATTTCTATTTCCTTAATCTGACTTCCTGTATTCTACTTCTGGAATTCTATTTCCTAAATCCTACTTCCTGTATTCTACTTCCAGAATTCTATTTCCTGAATGCTACTTAATGTGTTCGACTTCCTGAGTTCTATTTAATGAATCCTACGTCCAGTGTTCTCCTTTATGAGGCCTATTTTGTGAATCCTACTTGCTGTGTACTCTTCCTGTATCCTATTTCCGAAACGTACTTCCTGTGTTTTCCATCATGAGGCCTATTTCCTGAATCCTGCTTCCTGTGTTCTACCTCCAGTATTCTATTTCGTGAGTCCTAATTCCTGTGTTGTACTTCCATAATTCTACTTCCTTAATCCTACTCTCTGTGTTGTCCTTCCTGAGTTCTATTTCCTGAATCTTAATTCCTGTGTTCTACTTCCTGAGTTCTGTTTCCTGAATCCTACTTCCTTTTTCTACCTCCGTAATTCTATTTCCCACATCTTACTTCCTTTGTTCTAGTTCCAGAATTCTATTTCCTGATTCCTACATCCTGTGATCTATTTCCCAAGTTCTATTTCCTGAATCCAACTTGCTGCGCTCTCCTTTATGAGGTCTATTTCCTGAATCTTACTTCGTGATCTACTTCCTGAGTTCTACTTCCTGAATCCTACTTCCTGTCTTTTCCTTGCTGAGTTCTATTTCCTGAATCTACTTCCTTTGTTCTCCTTCCGTATTTCTATTTCCTGAATCCAAATACCTTTGTCCTCCTTTTGAGTCCAAATTTCCTGACTCTTACACCCTGTGTTCCCCTTCCTGAGTTAAATATCCTCAAACCTACTTCCTGTGTTGTGCTTCCTGAGTTCTGTTTCCTGAATCCTACTTCCTGTGTTCTACTTATGGAATTCCATATCGTGAATCCTACTTCCTGTGTTCTACTTCCGGAATACTATTTCCTGAACCCTACTTCCTCTGTTCTCCTGCCTGAATTCTATTTCCTGAATCTTAATTCCTGTGTTCTCCTTCCTGAGTTGTATTTCGTGAATCCTACTTCCTGTGTTCTACTGCCAGTATTCTATTCGCTGAGTACTATTTCCTGTGTTCTCCTTCATGAGGCCTATTTCCTGAGTACTACCTCCTGTGTTATACTGCTGGGATTCTATCTCCTGAATCCTACTTCCTGTGTTGAACTTTGGGAATTGTACTTTCAGATTCCTACTCCCTGTGTTCTGCTTCCTGAGTTCTATTTCCTGAATATTAATTCCTGTCCTCTACTTCCTGAGTTGTTTCCTGAATCCAACTTCCTGTGCTCTCTTTCATGGGGCCTATTTCCCAGATCCTACATCTTGTGTTCTACTTCCTGAGTTCTATTTCCTGAATCTTAATTCGTGTTCCCCTTCCTGAGTTCTTTCTTGAACTTTACTTCCTGTGTCCTTCTTCCAGAATACTGTTTCCTGAATTCTACTTACTGTGTCCTACTTCTGGAATTCTATTTCCTGAATCCTGCTTCCTGTGTTCGACTTCTGGAATTCTATTTCCTGAATCCTACTCCCTGTGTTCTCCTTCCTGAGTTCTATTTCCTAAATCTTAGTCTTTTGTTCTACATCCTGAGTTCCATTTCCTGACTCCTAATTCCTGTGTTCACTTCCGGAATTCTATTTCGTGAAAGCTACTCCCTGTGTACTGCTTCCTGAGTTCTATTTCTGAATCTGAATTCCTGTTTTCTGCTTCCTATGTTCTATTCCTGAATCTACTTCCTGTGTTCTACTTCCTGAGCTCTATTTCCTGAATCCAACTTCCTGTGGTTTCTTTCATGAGGCCTATTTGCAGAATACTACATCCTGCATTGTACTTCCTGAGTTCTATTTCCTGAATCCTACTTCCAGTGTTCTCCTTACTCAGTTCTATTTCCTGAATCCTACTTCCTGTGTTCTACTGCTGGAATTCTATTTCCTAAATCCTACTTCCTTTGTTCTACTTGAGGAATTCTATATCCTGAATCCTAGCTCCTGTATTCTGCTTCATGAGGCCTATTTCCTGAATATTGCTTCCTGTGTTCTACTTCCGCAATTCTATTCCCTGAATCCTACTTCCTGTGTTCCCCTTCTTGAGGCCTGTTTCCTGAATGCTTTTTTATGTGTTCTACTTCCTGAGTTCGATTTCCTGAATCCAACTTCCTGTGCTCTCTTTCATGGGGTCTATTTCATGAATCTGACATCATGTGTTCTACTTCCTAAGTTCTATTTCCTGAATCCTATTTCCTGTGTTCTATTTCCTGAATTCTATGCCTTGAATCCTACTTCCTGTGTTCTCCTTTATGAGGCCGATTTCCTGAATACTACTTCATGTGTTCTATCTCCGGAATTCTATTTTCTGAATCTTGCTTCCTGTATTTCACTTCTGGTATTCTATTTCCTGTGTCCTACTCCCTGTGTTCTGCTTCCTGAGTTCTCTTTCTGAATCTGAATCCTGTGTTCTACTTCCTAAGTTCTACTTTCTGAATCCTACTTCCTGTGTCCTACTCCCTGAGTTATCCTTCCTGAATTTTATTCTTGTGTTCTACTTCCTCAGATCTATTTGCTGAATCCTACTTCCTGTGTTCTACTTACGGAATTCTATTTCCTAAATTCTACTTCCTGTGTTCTCCTTTCAGAATTCTATTTCCTGAATCCTACTTCCTGTGTTCTATTTCCTGAGTTGTGTTTCCTGCATCCAAATTGCTGTGCTCTCCTTCATGAGGACTATTTTGTGAATCCTACTTCCTGTGTTCTGCTTCCTGAGTTCTATTTCCTGAATCCTTCTTCCTGTGTTGTCCTTCCTGAGTTCTATTTAATGAAACTTACTTCTCGCGTTCTACTTCTGTATTTCTCTTTCCCGAATCCAACTTCCTGTCTTTTCTATCATTAGTCCTATTTCCTGAATCCTACTTCCTGTGTTCTGCTTCCGGAGTTTTATTTCCTGACTCCTACTTCCTGTGTTGTGTTTCCTGAATTCTATTTCCTGAATCGTAATTCCTGTGTTCTACTTCAGGAATTCTATTTCCTGAATTCTACTTCCTGTGTTCTACTCCATAAGATCTATTTCCTAAAACCTATTTCCTGTGTTCTACTTTCGGAATTCTATTCCCTGAACCCTACTTCCCGTGTTGTCCTTCATGAGACCTATTCCCTAAATACTACTTCCTGTGTTCTACTTCTGGAATTCTATTTCCTGAATCTTGCTACCTGTGTTATACTTCCGGAATTCTATTTCCTGAATCCTTCTCCCTGTGTTCTCTTCCTGAGTTCTATTTCTTAATCTCAATTCCTGTATTCTACTTCCTAAGATCTATTTCCTGAATTCTAATTCCTGTGTTCTACTTCCAGAATCCTTTTTCCTAAATCCTACTTCCTGTGTTCTAATTCCGGAATTGTTTTTCTTGAATCCTACTTCCTTTGTTGTACTTCCTGAGGTCTATTTCCTCAATCCAACTTCTTGCGCCCTCTTTCATGAGGCCTATTTGCAGTATCCTACATCCTGTGTTCTACTTCCTGAGATCTATTTACAGAATCCTACTTCATGTGTTCTACTTCTGGAATTGTATTCCCAGAATCCTACTTGCTGTGTTCTAGTTCCTGAGTTCTATTTCCTCAATCCTAATTCCTGTGTTCTCCTTCCTGAGTTTCGTTTCTTGAATCTTACTTCCTGTGTTCTCCTTTGGGAGTTCTATTTCCTAAATTTTATTTCCTGTGTTGTAATCCAGGAATTCTATTTCCTGAATCCTATTTCCTGTGTTCTACTTCCTGAGTTCTATTTCCTGAATTCTACTTCCTGTGTTCTTCTTCCGGGATTCTGATTCCTGAATGCTACTTCCTGTGTTCTTCTTCCTGAGTTCTATTTCCTGAATGTTAATTCCTGTGTTCTCCTTCCTGAGTTCTATTTTGTGAATCTGAATTCCAGTGTTGTACTTCCGGAATTCTCTTTCGTGAATGCTACTTCCTGAGATCTACTTCCGGGATCCTATTTAATGAATTTTACTTCCTATGTTGTCCTTCCGGAATTCTATTTCCTGAATCCTTGTTCCTGTGCTCTCATACCGGAATTCCATTTCCTGAATCATACTTCCTCTGTTCTCCTTCCTGAGTGCTATTTCCTGAATCTTACTTCGGGTGTCATAATTCTGGAATTCTATTTCCTGAATCCTACTTCTTGTGTTTACTTCTGGAATTCTATTCCATGAATCCTACTTCCTGTGTTGTCCTTCATGAATACTTTCGTGAATCCTACTTCCTGTGTTCTACTTCCGGAATTCTATTTTCTGAAACCTACCTCCATCATGAGGCCTATTTCATGAATACTGCTTGCTGTGTTCTACCAGCTGGATTCTATTTCCTAAATCTGCTTTACTGTGTTCTACATCATGAGTTCTATTTCCTGAATATTACTTCTTGTATTCTCCTTCCTGTGTTCTATATCCTGCATCCTACTTCCTGTGTTCTTCTTCCAGAATTCTATTTCCTGAATCCTCATTCGTGTGCTACTTCCTGAGAACTATTTCCTGAATCCTACTTCCTGTGTTCTCCTTCATGAGGCCTCTTTCCTGATTCCTACTTCCTATGTTCTACTTCTGGAATTTCACTTCCTGAATCTTACTTCCTGCGTTTTACTTCCCAAGTTCTATTTCCTGAATTCTACTTCCTGTGTTCTATTTAGTGAATGTTAATTCCTTGGTTTTCCTTCCTGAATTCTATTTTGTGAATCCTGCTTCCTGTGTTCTACTTCCGGTATTCTATTTCCTGAATCTTACTTCATGTGTTCTACTTATGGATTCCTATATCCTGAATTCTACTTTCTGTGTTCTACTTATGGAATTCTATTTCCCGAATGCTACTTCCTGTGTTCTCCTTCCTGAGTTGTATTTCCTAAATCTTACATCATGTGTTGTACTTCCAGAATTCTATTTCCTGAATCCTACTTCCTGTGTTCTACTTCCAGAATTCTATTTGCTGAACACTATTACCTATGTTCTCCTTCATTAGGCCTATTTACTGAATACTACTTCCTGTGTTATACTTCTGGAATTCTATTTCCCGAATCCTATTTCCTGTGTTCCACTTCGGGAATTCTACTTCCTGAATCCTACTCCGTGTGTTCTCCTTCCTTAGTTCTACTTCCTGAATCTTAATTCCTGTGCTCTATTGCCTGAGTTCTATTTCCTGAATCCTACCTCATGTGTTCCCCTTCTGGAATTCTATTTTTTAAATCCTACATCCTGTGTTATACGGCCAGGACTCTATTTCCAGACTCCGACTTCCTGTGTTCTTTTTCCTGCATTCTTTTTCCTGAATCCAACTTCCTGTGCTCTCCTTCATGAGGCCTATACCTTTAATCCTACTTCGTGTGTTCTACTTCCTGAGTTCTATTTCCTGAATCCAATTTCCTGTGTTCTCTTTCTTCAGTTCTATTTCCTGAATTCTACTTCCTGTGTTCTACCTCAGTATTTCTATTTCCTGAATCCAACGTCCTGTGTTCTCCTTCATGGGTCCTATTTCCTGTATCCTATTTCATGTGTTCTACTTCCTGAGTTCTATTTCCTGAATCCTACATCCTGTGTTATGCTTCCTCAGTTTTATTTCCTGAATCCTATATCCTGTGTTATACTTATGAATTCTATTTCCTGAATCCTGCTTCCTGTTTTCTTCTTCCTGAGTTCCTTTTCCTGAATCTTACATCCTTTGTTCTCCTTCCTAGTATCAATTTCCAGAATCTTATGTCCTATGATCTATTTCTGAGTTCTATTTCCTGAATCCTACTTCCTGTGTTGTACTTCTGGAATTTTATTCTCTGAATCCTACTTCCTGTGTTCTCCTTCCTGAGTTCTATTTCCTGAATCTTAATTCCTGTGTTATACTTCCTGATTTCTATTTCCTTAATCTGACTTCCTGTATTCTACTTCTGGAATTCTATTTCCTAAATCCTACTTCCTGTATTCTACTTCCAGAATTCTATTTCCTGAATGCTACTTAATGTGTTCGACTTCCTGAGTTCTATTTAATGAATCCTACGTCCAGTGTTCTCCTTTATGAGGCCTATTTTGTGAATCCTACTTGCTGTGTACTCTTCCTGTATCCTATTTCCGAAACGTACTTCCTGTGTTTTCCATCATGAGGCCTATTTCCTGAATCCTGCTTCCTGTGTTCTACCTCCAGTATTCTATTTCATGAGTCCTAATTCCTGTGTTGTACTTCCATAATTCTACTTCCTTAATCCTACTCTCTGTGTTGTCCTTCCTGAGTTCTATTTCCTGAATCTTAATTCCTGTGTTCTACTTCCTGAGTTCTATTTCCTGAATCCTACTTCCTTTTTCTACCTCCGTAATTCTATTTCCCACATCTTACTTCCTTTGTTCTAGTTCCAGAATTCTATTTCCTGAGTCCTACATCCTGTGATCTATTTCCCAAGTTCTATTTCCTGAATCCAACTTGCTGCGCTCTCCTTTATGAGGTCTATTTCCTGAATCTTACTTTGTGTTCTACTTCCTGAGTTCTACTTCCTGAATCCTACTTCCTGTCTTTTCCTTGCTGAGTTCTATTTCCTGAATCTACTTCCTTTGTTCTCCTTCCGTATTTCTATTTCCTGAATCCAAATTCCTTTGTCCTCCTTTTGAGTCCAAATTTCCTGACTCTTACATCCTGTGTTCCCCTTCCTGAGTTAAATATCCTCAAACCTACTTCCTGTGTTGTGCTTCCTGGGTTCTGTTTCCTGAATCCTACTTCCTGTGTTCTACTTATGGAATTCCATATCGTGAATCCTACTTCCTGTGTTCTACTTCCGGAATACTATTTCCTGAACCCTACTTCCTGTGTTCTCCATCCTGAATTCTATTTCCTGAATCTTAATTCCTGTGTTCTCCTTCCTGAGTTGTATTTCGTGAATCCTACTTCCTGTGTTCTACTTCCAGTATTCTATTCGCTGAATAATATTTCCTGTGTTCTCCTTCATGAGGCCTATTTCCTGAGTACTACCTCCTGTGTTATACTGCCGGGATTCTATCTCCTGAATCTTACTTCCTGTGTTGAACTTTGGGAATTGTACTTTCAGATTCCTACTCCCTGTGTTCTGCTTCCTGAGTTCTATTTCCTGAATATTAATTCCTGTCCTCTACTTCCTGAGTTGTTTCCTGAATCCAACTTCCTGTGCTCTCTTTCATGGGGCCTATTTCCCAGATCCTACATCTTGTGTTCTGCTTCCTGAGTTCTATTTCCTGAATCTTAATTCGTGTTCCCCTTCCTGAGTTCTTTCTTGAACTTTACTTCCTGTGTCATTCTTCCAGAATACTGTTTCCTGAATTCTACTTACTGTGTCCTACTTCTGGAATTCTATTTCCTGAATCCTGCTTCCTGTGTTCGACTTCTGGAATTCTATTTCCTGAATCCTACTCCCTGTGTTCTCCTTCCTGAGTTCTATTTCCTAAATCTTAGTCTTTTGTTCTACATCCTGAGTTCCATTTCCTGACTCCTAATTCCTGTGTTCCACTTCCGGAATTCTATTTCGTGAAAGCTACTCCCTGTGTACTGCTTCCTGAGTTCTATTTCTGAATCTGAATTCCTGTTTTCTGCTTCCTATGTTCTATTCCTGAATCTACTTCCTGTGTTCTACTTCCTGAGTTCTATTTCCTGAATCCAACTTCCTGTGCTTTCTTTCATGAGGCCTATTTGCAGAATACTACATCCTGCATTGTACTTCCTGAGTTCTATTTCCTGAATCCTACTTCCAGTGTTCTCCTTCCTCAGTTCTATTTCCTGAATCCTCCTTCCTGTGTTCTACTGCTGGAATTCTATTTCCTGAATCCTACTTCCTTTGTTCTACTTGAGGAATTCTATATCCTGAATCCTAGCTCCTGTATTCTGCTTCATGAGGCCTATTTCCTGAATATTGCTTCCTGTGTTCTACTTCATCAATTCTATTCCCTGAATCCTACTTCCTGTGTTCCCCTTCTTGAGGCCTATTTCCTGAATGCTTTTTTATGTGTTCTACTTCCTGAGTTCGATTTCCTGAATCCAACTTCCTGTGCTCTCTTTCATGGGGCCTATTTCATGAATCTGACATCCTGTGTTCTACTTCCTGAGTTCTATTTCCTGAATCCTATTTCCTGTGTTCTATTTCCTGAATTCTATGCCTTGAATCCTACTTCCTGTGTTCTCCTTTATGAGGCCGATTTCCTGAATACTACTTCATGTGTTCTACCTCCGGAATTCTATTTTCTGAATCTTGCTTCCTGTATTTCACTTCTGGTATTCTATTTCCTGTATCCTACTCCCTGTGTTCTGCTTCCTGAGTTCTCTTTCTGAATCTGAATCCTGTGTTCTACTTCCTAAGTTCTACTTCCTGAATCCTACTTCCTGTGTCCTACTCCCTGAGTTATCCTTCCTGAATTTTATTCTTGTGTTCTACTTCCTCAGATCTATTTGCTGAATCCTACTTCCTGTGTTCTACTTCCGGAATTCTATTTCCTAAATTCTATTTCCTGTGTTCTCCTTTCAGAATTCTATTTCCTGAATCCTACTTCCTGTGTTCTATTTCCTGAGTTGTGTTTCCTGCATCCAAATTGCTGTGCTCTCCTTCATGAGGACTATTTTGTGAATCCTACTTCCTGTGTTCTGCTTCCTGAGTTCTATTTCCTGAATCCTTCTTCCTGTGTTGTCCTTCCTGAGTTCTATTTAATGAAACTTACTTCTCGCGTTCTATTTCTGTATTTCTCTTTACCGAATCCAACTTCCTGTCTTTTCTATCATTAGTCCTATTTCCTGAATCCTACTTCCTGTGTTCTGCTTCCGGAGTTTTATTTCCTGACTCCTACTTCCTGTGTTGTGTTTCCTGAATTCTATTTCCTGAAGCGTAATTCCTGTGTTCTACTTCAGGAATTCTATTTCCTGAATTCTACTTCCTGTGTTCTACTCCATAAGATCTATTTCCTAAAACCTATTTCCTGTGTTCTACTTTCGGAATTCTATTCCCTGAACCCTACTTCCCGTGTTGTCCTTCATGAGACCTATTTCCTAAATACTACTTCCTGTGTTCTACTTCTGGAATTCTATTTCCTGAATCTTGCTACCTGTGTTATACTTCCGGAATTCTATTTCCTGAATCCTTCTCCCTGTGTTCTCTTCCTGAGTTCTATTTCTTAATCTCAAGTCCTGTATTCTACTTCCTAAGATCTATTTCCTGAATTCTAATTCCTGTGTTCTACTTCCAGAATCCTTTTTCCTAAATCCTACTTCCTGTGTTCTAATTCCGGAATTGTTTTTCTTGAATCCTACTTCCTTTGTTGTACTTCCTGAGGTCTATTTCCTCAATCCAACTTCTTGCGCCCTCTTTCATGAGGCCTATTTCCAGTATCCTACATCCTGTGTTCTACTTCCTAAGATCTATTTACAGAATCCTACTTCATGTGTTCTACTTCTGGAATTGTATTCCCTGAATCCTACTTCCTGTGTTCTAGTTCCTGAGATCTATTTCCTCAATCCTAATTCCTGTGTTCTCCTTCCTGAGTTTCGTTTCTTGAATCTTACTTCCTGTGTTCTCCTTTGGGAGTTCTATTTCCTAAATTTTATTTCCTGTGTTGTAATCCAGGAATTCTATTTCCTGAATCCTATTTCCTGTGTTCTACTTCCTGAGTTCTATTTCCTGAATTCTACTTCCTGTGTTCTTCTTCCGGGATTCTGATTCCTGAATGCTACTTCCTGTGTTCTTCTTCCTGAGTTCTATTTCCTGAATGTTAATTCCTGTGTTCTCCTTCCTGAGTTCTATTTTGTGAATCCGAATTCCAGTGTTCTACTTCCGGAATTCTCTTTCGTGAATGCTATTTGCTGAGATCTACTTCTGGGATCCTATTAATGAATTTTACTTCCTATGTTGTCCTTCCGGAATTCTATTTCCTGAATCCTTGTTCCTGTGCTCTCATACCGGAATTCCATTTCCTGAATCATACTTCCTCTGTTCTCCTTCCTGAGTGCTATTTCCTGAATCTTACTTCAGGTGTCATAATTCTGGAATTCTATTTCCTGAATCCTACTTCTTGTGTTTACTTCTGGAATTCTATTCCATGAATCCTACTTCCTGTGTTGTCCTTCATGAATACTTTCGTGAATCCTACTTCCTGTGTTCTACTTCCGGAATTCTATTTTCTGAAACCTACCTCCATCATGAGGCCTATTTCATGAATACTGCTTGCTGTGTTCTACCAGCTGGATTCTATTTCCTAAATCTGCTTTACTGTGTTCTACATCATGAGTTCTATTTCCTGAATATTACTTCTTGTATTCTCCTTCCTGTGTTCTATATCCTGAATCCTACTTCCTGTGTTCTTCTTCCAGAATTCTATTTCCTGAATCCTCATTCGTGTGCTACTTCCTGAGAACTATTTCCTGAATCTTACTTCCTGTGTTCTCCTTCATGAGGCCTCTTTCCTGATTCCTACTTCCTATGTTCCACTTCTGGAATTTCACTTCCGGAATCTTACTTCCTGCGTTTTACTTCCCGAGTTCTATTTCCTGAATTCTACTTCCTGTGTTCTATTTAGTGAATGTTAATTCCTTGGTTTTCCTTCCTGAATTCTATTTTGTGAATCCTCCTTCCTGTGTTCTACTTCTGGTATTCTATTTCCTGAATCTTACTTCATGTGTTCTACTTCTGGATTCCTATATCCTGAATTCTACTTTCTGTGTTCTACTTATGGAATTCTATTTCCCAAATGCTGCTTCCTGTGCTCTCCTTCCTGAGTTGTATTTCCTAAATCTTACATCATGTGTTGTACTTCCAGAATTCTATTTCCTGAATCCTACTTCCTGTGTTCTACTTCCAGAATTCTATTTGCTGAACACTATTACCTGTGTTCTCCTTCATGAGGCCTATTTACTGAATACTACTTCCTGTGTTATACTTCTGGAATTCTATTTCCCAAATCCTATTTCCTGTGTTCCACTTCGGGAATTCTACTTCCTGAATCCTACTCCGTGTGTTCTCCTTCCTTAGTTCTACTACCTGAATATTAATTCCTGTGCTCTATTGCCTGAGTTCTATTTCCTGAATCCTACCTCATGTGTTCCCCTTCTGGAATTCTATTTTTTAAATCCTACATCCTGTGTTATACGGCCAGGACTCTATTTCCAGACTCCGACTTCCTGTGTTCTTTTTCCTGCATTTTTTTTCCTGAATCCAACTTCCTGTGCTCTCCTTCATGAGGCCTATACCTTTAATCCTACTTCGTGTGTTCTACTTCCTGAGTTCTATTTCCTGAATCCAATTTCCTGTGTTCTCTTTCTTCAGTTCTATTTCCTGAATTCTACTTCCTGTGTTCTACCTCAGTATTTCTATTTCCTGAATCCAACGTCCTGTGTTCTCCTTCATGGGTCCTATTTCCTGTATCCTATTTCATGTGTTCTACTTCCTGAGTTCTATTTCCTGAATCCTACATCCTGTGTTATGCTTCCTCAGTTTTATTTCCTGAATCCTATATCCTGTGTTATACTTATGAATTCTATTTCCTGAATCCTGCTTCCTGTTTTCTTCTTCCTGAGTTCCTTTTCCTGAATCTTACATCCTTTGTTCTCCTTCCTAGTATCAATTTCCAGAATCTTATGTCCTATGATCTATTTCTGAGTTCTATTTCCTGAATCCTACTTCCTGTGTTGTACTTCTGGAATTCTATTCTCTGAATCCTACTTCCTGTGTTCTCCTTCCTGAGTTCTATTTCCTGAATCTTAATTCCTGTGTTATACTTCCTGATTTCTATTTCCTTAATCTTACTTCCTGTATTCTACTTCTGGAATTCTATTTCCTAAATCCTACTTCCTGTATTCTACTTCCAGAATTCTATTTCCTGAATGCTACTTAATGTGTTCGACTTCCTGAGTTCTATTTAATGAATCCTACGTCCAGTGTTCTCCTTTATGAGGCCTATTTTGTGAATCCTACTTGCTGTGTACTCTTCCCGTATCCTATTTCCTGAAACGTACTTCCTGTGTTTTCCATCATGAGGCCTATTTCCTGAATCCTGCTTCCTGTGTTCTACCTCCAGTATTCTATTTCGTGAGTCCTAATTCCTGTGTTGTACTTCCATAATTCTACTTCCTTAATCCTACTCTCTGTGTTGTCCTTCCTGAGTTCTATTTCCTGAATCTTAATTCCTGTGTTCTACTTCCTGAGTTCTGTTTCCTGAATCCTACTTCCTTTTTCTACCTCCGTAATTCTATTTCCCACATCTTACTTCCTTTGTTCTAGTTCCAGAATTCTATTTCCTGAGTCCTACATCCTGTGATCTATTTCCCAAGTTCTATTTCCTGAATCCAACTTGCTGCGCTCTCCTTTATGAGGTCTATTTCCTGAATCTTACTTCGTGATCTACTTCCTGAGTTCTACTTCCTGAATCCTACTTCCTGTCTTTTCCTTGCTGAGTTCTATTTCCTGAATCTACTTCCTTTGTTCTCCTTCCGTATTTCTATTTCCTGAATCCAAATACCTTTGTCCTCCTTTTGAGTCCAAATTTCCTGACTCTTACACCCTGTGTTCCCCTTCCTGAGTTAAATATCCTCAAACCTACTTCCTGTGTTGTGCTTCCTGAGTTCTGTTTCCTGAATCCTACTTCCTGTGTTCTACTTATGGAATTCCATATCGTGAATCCTACTTCCTGTGTTCTACTTCCGGAATACTATTTCCTGAACCCTACTTCCTGTGTTCTCCTGCCTGAATTCTATTTCCTGAATCTTAATTCCTGTGTTCTCCTTCCTGAGTTGTATTTCGTGAATCCTACTTCCTGTGTTCTACTGCCAGTATTCTATTCGCTGAGTACTATTTCCTGTGTTCTCCTTCATGAGGCCTATTTCCTGAGTACTACCTCCTGTGTTATACTGCTGGGATTCTATCTCCTGAATCCTACTTCCTGTGTTGAACTTTGGGAATTGTACTTTCAGATTCCTACTCCCTGTGTTCTGCTTCCTGAGTTCTATTTCCTGAATATTAATTCCTGTCCTCTACTTCCTGAGTTGTTTCCTGAATCCAACTTCCTGTGCTCTCTTTCATGGGGCCTATTTCCCAGATCCTACATCTTGTGTTCTACTTCCTGAGTTCTATTTCCTGAATCTTAATTCGTGTTCCCCTTCCTGAGTTCTTTCTTGAACTTTACTTCCTGTGTCCTTCTTCCAGAATACTGTTTCCTGAATTCTACTTACTGTGTCCTACTTCTGGAATTCTATTTCCTGAATCCTGCTTCCTGTGTTCGACTTCTGGAATTCTATTTCCTGAATCCTACTCCCTGTGTTCTCCTTCCTGAGTTCTATTTCCTAAATCTTAGTCTTTTGTTCTACATCCTGAGTTCCATTTCCTGACTCCTAATTCCTGTGTTCACTTCCGGAATTCTATTTCGTGAAAGCTACTCCCTGTGTACTGCTTCCTGAGTTCTATTTCTGAATCTGAATTCCTGTTTTCTGCTTCCTATGTTCTATTCCTGAATCTACTTCCTGTGTTCTACTTCCTGAGCTCTATTTCCTGAATCCAACTTCCTGTGGTTTCTTTCATGAGGCCTATTTGCAGAATACTACATCCTGCATTGTACTTCCTGAGTTCTATTTCCTGAATCCTACTTCCAGTGTTCTCCTTCCTCAGTTCTATTTCCTGAATCCTACTTCCTGTGTTCTACTGCTGGAATTCTATTTCCTAAATCCTACTTCCTTTGTTCTACTTGAGGAATTCTATATCCTGAATCCTAGCTCCTGTATTCTGCTTCATGAGGCCTATTTCCTGAATATTGCTTCCTGTGTTCTACTTCCGCAATTCTATTCCCTGAATCCTACTTCCTGTGTTCCCCTTCTTGAGGCCTATTTCCTGAATGCTTTTTTATGTGTTCTACTTCCTGAGTTCGATTTCCTGAATCCAACTTCCTGTGCTCTCTTTCATGGGGTCTATTTCATGAATCTGACATCATGTGTTCTACTTCCTAAGTTCTATTTCCTGAATCCTATTTCCTGTGTTCTATTTCCTGAATTATATGCCTTGAATCCTACTTCCTGTGTTCTCCTTTATGAGGCCGATTTCCTGAATACTACTTCATGTGTTCTATCTCCGGAATTCTATTTTCTGAATCTTGCTTCCTGTATTTCACTTCTGGTATTCTATTTCCTGTGTCCTACTCCCTGTGTTCTGCTTCCTGAGTTCTCTTTCTGAATCTGAATCCTGTGTTCTACTTCCTAAGTTCTACTTTCTGAATCCTACTTCCTGTGTCCTACTCCCTGAGTTATCCTTCCTGAATTTTATTCTTGTGTTCTACTTCCTCAGATCTATTTGCTGAATCCTACTTCCTGTGTTCTACTTACGGAATTCTATTTCCTAAATTCTACTTCCTGTGTTCTCCTTTCAGAATTCTATTTCCTGAATCCTACTTCCTGTGTTCTATTTCCTGAGTTGTGTTTCCTGCATCCAAATTGCTGTGCTCTCCTTCATGAGGACTATTTTGTGAATCCTACTTCCTGTGTTCTGCTTCCTGAGTTCTATTTCCTGAATCCTTCTTCCTGTGTTGTCCTTCCTGAGTTCTATTTAATGAAACTTACTTCTCGCGTTCTACTTCTGTATTTCTCTTTCCCGAATCCAACTTCCTGTCTTTTCTATCATTATTCCTATTTCCTGAATCCTACTTCCTGTGTTCTGCTTCCGGAGTTTTATTTCCTGACTCCTACTTCCTGTGTTGTGTTTCCTGAATTCTATTTCCTGAATCGTAATTCCTGTGTTCTACTTCAGGAATTCTATTTCCTGAATTCTACTTCCTGTGTTCTACTCCATAAGATCTATTTCCTAAAACCTATTTCCTGTGTTCTACTTTCGGAATTCTATTCCCTGAACCCTACTTCCCGTGTTGTCCTTCATGAGACCTATTCCCTAAATACTACTTCCTGTGTTCTACTTCTGGAATTCTATTTCCTGAATCTTGCTACCTGTGTTATACTTCCGGAATTCTATTTCCTGAATCCTTCTCCCTGTGTTCTCTTCCTGAGTTCTATTTCTTAATCTCAATTCCTGTATTCTACTTCCTAAGATCTATTTCCTGAATTCTAATTCCTGTGTTCTACTTCCAGAATCCTTTTTCCTAAATCCTACTTCCTGTGTTCTAATTCCGGAATTGTTTTTCTTGAATCCTACTTCCTTTGTTGTACTTCCTGAGGTCTATTTCCTCAATCCAACTTCTTGCGCCCTCTTTCATGAGGCCTATTTGCAGTATCCTACATCCTGTGTTCTACTTCCTGAGATCTATTTACAGAATCCTACTTCATGTGTTCTACTTCTGGAATTGTATTCCCAGAATCCTACTTGCTGTGTTCTAGTTCCTGAGTTCTATTTCCTCAATCCTAATTCCTGTGTTCTCCTTCCTGAGTTTCGTTTCTTGAATCTTACTTCCTGTGTTCTCCTTTGGGAGTTCTATTTCCTAAATTTTATTTCCTGTGTTGTAATCCAGGAATTCTATTTCCTGAATCCTATTTCCTGTGTTCTACTTCCTGAGTTCTATTTCCTGAATTCTACTTCCTGTGTTCTTCTTCCGGGATTCTGATTCCTGAATGCTACTTCCTGTGTTCTTCTTCCTGAGTTCTATTTCCTGAATGTTAATTCCTGTGTTCTCCTTCCTGAGTTCTATTTTGTGAATCTGAATTCCAGTGTTGTACTTCCGGAATTCTCTTTCGTGAATGCTACTTCCTGAGATCTACTTCCGGGATCCTATTTAATGAATTTTACTTCCTATGTTGTCCTTCCGGAATTCTATTTCCTGAATCCTTGTTCCTGTGCTCTCATACCGGAATTCCATTTCCTGAATCATACTTCCTCTGTTCTCCTTCCTGAGTGCTATTTCCTGAATCTTACTTCGGGTGTCATAATTCTGGAATTCTATTTCCTGAATCCTACTTCTTGTGTTTACTTCTGGAATTCTATTCCATGAATCCTACTTCCTGTGTTGTCCTTCATGAATACTTTCGTGAATCCTACTTCCTGTGTTCTACTTCCGGAATTCTATTTTCTGAAACCTACCTCCATCATGAGGCCTATTTCATGAATACTGCTTGCTGTGTTCTACCAGCTGGATTCTATTTCCTAAATCTGCTTTACTGTGTTCTACATCATGAGTTCTATTTCCTGAATATTACTTCTTGTATTCTCCTTCCTGTGTTCTATATCCTGCATCCTACTTCCTGTGTTCTTCTTCCAGAATTCTATTTCCTGAATCCTCATTCGTGTGCTACTTCCTGAGAACTATTTCCTGAATCCTACTTCCTGTGTTCTCCTTCATGAGGCCTCTTTCCTGATTCCTACTTCCTATGTTCTACTTCTGGAATTTCACTTCCTGAATCTTACTTCCTGCGTTTTACTTCCCAAGTTCTATTTCCTGAATTCTACTTCCTGTGTTCTATTTAGTGAATGTTAATTCCTTGGTTTTCCTTCCTGAATTCTATTTTGTGAATCCTGCTTCCTGTGTTCTACTTCCGGTATTCTATTTCCTGAATCTTACTTCATGTGTTCTACTTATGGATTCCTATATCCTGAATTCTACTTTCTGTGTTCTACTTATGGAATTCTATTTCCCGAATGCTACTTCCTGTGTTCTCCTTCCTGAGTTGTATTTCCTAAATCTTACATCATGTGTTGTACTTCCAGAATTCTATTTCCTGAATCCTACTTCCTGTGTTCTACTTCCAGAATTCTATTTGCTGAACACTATTACCTATGTTCTCCTTCATTAGGCCTATTTACTGAATACTACTTCCTGTGTTATACTTCTGGAATTCTATTTCCCGAATCCTATTTCCTGTGTTCCACTTCGGGAATTCTACTTCCTGAATCCTACTCCGTGTGTTCTCCTTCCTTAGTTCTACTTCCTGAATCTTAATTCCTGTGCTCTATTGCCTGAGTTCTATTTCCTGAATCCTACCTCATGTGTTCCCCTTCTGGAATTCTATTTTTTAAATCCTACATCCTGTGTTATACGGCCAGGACTCTATTTCCAGACTCCGACTTCCTGTGTTCTTTTTCCTGCATTCTTTTTCCTGAATCCAACTTCCTGTGCTCTCCTTCATGAGGCCTATACCTTTAATCCTACTTCGTGTGTTCTACTTCCTGAGTTCTATTTCCTGAATCCAATTTCCTCTGTTCTCTTTCTTCAGTTCTATTTCCTGAATTCTACTTCCTGTGTTCTACCTCAGTATTTCTATTTCCTGAATCCAACGTCCTGTGTTCTCCTTCATGGGTCCTATTTCCTGTATCCTATTTCATGTGTTCTACTTCCTGAGTTCTATTTCCTGAATCCTACATCCTGTGTTATGCTTCCTCAGTTTTATTTCCTGAATCCTATATCCTGTGTTATACTTATGAATTCTATTTCCTGAATCCTGCTTCCTGTTTTCTTCTTCCTGAGTTCCTTTTCCTGAATCTTACATCCTTTGTTCTCCTTCCTAGTATCAATTTCCAGAATCTTATGTCCTATGATCTATTTCTGAGTTCTATTTCCTGAATCCTACTTCCTGTGTTGTACTTCTGGAATTTTATTCTCTGAATCCTACTTCCTGTGTTCTCCTTCCTGAGTTCTATTTCCTGAATCTTAATTCCTGTGTTATACTTCCTGATTTCTATTTCCTTAATCTGACTTCCTGTATTCTACTTCTGGAATTCTATTTCCTAAATCCTACTTCCTGTATTCTACTTCCAGAATTCTATTTCCTGAATGCTACTTAATGTGTTCGACTTCCTGAGTTCTATTTAATGAATCCTACGTCCAGTGTTCTCCTTTATGAGGCCTATTTTGTGAATCCTACTTGCTGTGTACTCTTCCTGTATCCTATTTCCGAAACGTACTTCCTGTGTTTTCCATCATGAGGCCTATTTCCTGAATCCTGCTTCCTGTGTTCTACCTCCAGTATTCTATTTCGTGAGTCCTAATTCCTGTGTTGTACTTCCATAATTCTACTTCCTTAATCCTACTCTCTGTGTTGTCCTTCCTGAGTTCTATTTCCTGAATCTTAATTCCTGTGTTCTACTTCCTGAGTTCTATTTCCTGAATCCTACTTCCTTTTTCTACCTCCGTAATTCTATTTCCCACATCTTACTTCCTTTGTTCTAGTTCCAGAATTCTATTTCCTGAGTCCTACATCCTGTGATCTATTTCCCAAGTTCTATTTCCTGAATCCAACTTGCTGCGCTCTCCTTTATGAGGTCTATTTCCTGAATCTTACTTTGTGTTCTACTTTCTGAGTTCTACTTCCTGAATCTTGCTTCCTGTCTTTTACATCCTGAGTTCTATTTCCTGAATCCTACTTCGTGTGTTCTACTTCCTGAGTTCTATTTCCTGAATCCAACTTCCGTTTTTCTCCTTTTGAGTCCTATTTCCTAACTCTTACATCCTGTGTTCCACTTCCAGAGTTATATATCCTCAAACCTACTTCCTGTGTTGTGCTTCCTGTGTTCTGTTTCCTGAATCCTACTTCCTGTGTTCTACTTATGGAATTCTACATTCTGAATCCTACTTCCTGTGTTCTACTTCCGGAATACTATTTCCTGAACCCTACTTCCTGTGTTCTCCTTCCTGAATTCTATTTCCTGAATCTTAATTCCTGTGTTCTCCTTCCTGAGTTGTATTTCGTGAATCCGACTTCCTGTGTTCTACTTCCGGTATTCTATTCGCTGAATACTATTTCCTGTGTTCTCCTTCATGAGGCCTATTTCCTGAGTACTACCTCCTGTGTTATACTGCCGGGATTCTATTTCCTGAATCCTACTTCCTGTGTTGAACTTTGGGAATTGTACTTTCAGATTCCTACTCCCTGTGTTCTCCTTCCTGAGTTCTATTTCCTGAATATTAATTCCTGTCCTCTACTTCCTGAGTTGTTTCCTGAATCCAACTTCCTGTGCTCTCTTTCATGGGGCCTATTTCCCAGATCCTATATCTTGTGTTCTACTTCCTGAGTTCTATTTCCTGAATCTTAATTCGTGTTCCCCTTCCTGAGTTCTTTCTTGAACTTTACTTCCTGTGTCGTTCTTCCGGAATACTGTTTCCTGAATTCTACTTCCTCTGTCCTACTTCTGGAATTCTATTTCCTGAATCCTACTTCCTCTGTTCTCCTTCCTAAGTTCTATTTCCTGAATGCTACTTCCTGTGTTCTACTTCCTGAGTTCTATTTCCTGAATCCAACTTCCTGTGCTTTCTTTCATGAGGCCTATTTCCAGAATCCTAGCTCCTGTGTTTTACATCCTGAGTTCTACTTCCTGTCTGCTACTTCTGGAATTCTATTCCTTGAATCCTACTTCCTGTGTTCTCTATATGAGGCCGATTTCCTGAGTAGTAATTCCTGTGTTCTACTTCTGGAATTCTATTTCCTGAATCCTGCTTCCTGTGTTCGACATCTGGAATTCTATTTCCTGAATCCTACTCCCTGTGTTCTCCTTCCTGAGTTCTATTTCCTGAATCTTAATCTTTTGTTCTACAACCTGAGTTCCATTTCCTGACTCCTAATTCCTGTGTTCACTTCCGGAATTCTATTTCGTGAAAGCTACTCCCTGTGTACTGCTTCCTGAGTTCTATTTCTCAATCTGAATTCCTGTTTTCTGCTTCCTATGTTCTATTCCTGAATCCTACTTCCTGTGTTCTACTTCCTGAGTTCTATTTCCTGAATCCAACTTCCTGTGCTTTCTTTCATGAGGCCTATTTGCAGAATACTACATCCTGCATTGTACTTCCTGAGTTCTATTTCCTGAATCCTACTTCCAGTGTTCTCCTTCCTCAGTTCTATTTCCTGAATCCTACTTCCTGTTTTCTACTGCTGGAATTCTATTTCCTGAATCCTACTTCCTTTGTTCTACTTGAGGAATTCTATATCCTGAATCCTAGCTCCTGTATTCTGCTTCATGAGGCCTATTTCCTGAATATTGCTTCCTGTGTTCTACTTCCGCAATACTATACCCTTAATCCTACTTCCTGTGTTCCCCTTCTTGAGGCCTATTTCCTGAATGCATTTTCATGTGTTCTACTTCCTGAGTTCGATTTCCTGAATCCAACTTCCTGTGCTCTCTTTCATGGGGCCTATTTCATGAATCTGACATCCTGTGTTCTACTTCCTGAGTTCTATTTCTTGAATCCTACTTCCTGTATCCTCTATAATGAGGCCTATTTCGTGAATCCTACTTCCTGTGTTCTACTTCCGGAATTCTATTTCCTGAAACCTACCTCCATCATGAGGCCTATTTCATGAATACTGCTTGCTGTGTTCTACCAGCTGGATTCTATTTCCTAAATCTGCTTTACTGTGTTCTACATCATGAGGTCTATTTCCTGAATATCACTTCTTGTATTCTCCTTCCTGTGTTCTATATCCTGAATCCTACTTCCTGTGTTCTTCTTCCAGTATTCTATTTCCTGAATCCTCATTCGTGTGCTACTTCCTGAGAACTATTTCCTGAATCCTACGTCCTGTGTTCTCCTTCATGAGGCCTATTTCCTGATTCCTACTTCCTGTGTTCTACTTCCGGAATTTCACTTCCTGAATCTTACTTCCTGCGTTTTACTTCCCGAGTTCTATTTCCCAAATTCTACTTCCTGTGTTCTATTTAGTGAATCTTAATTCCTTGGTTTTCCTTCCTGAATTCTATTTTGTGAATCCTGCTTCCTGTGTTCTACTTCCGGTATTCTATTTCCTGAATCTTACTTCATGTGTCCTACGTCTGGATTCCTATATCCTGAATTCTACTTTCTGTGTTCTACTTACGGAATTCTATTTCCTGAATCCTAATTCCTGTTTTCTCCTTCCTGAGTTGTATTTCCTAAATCTTACATCATGTGTTGTACTTCCAGAATTCTATTTCCTGAATCCTACTTCCTGTGTTCTACTTCCAGAATTCTATTTGCTGAACTCTATTACCTGTGTTCTCCTTCATGAGGCCTATTTACTGAATACTACTTCCTGTGTTATACTTCTGGAATTCTATTTCCTGAATCCTATTTCCTGTGTTCCACTTCGGGAATTCTACTTCCAGAATCCTACTCCGTGTGTTCTACTACCTTAGTTCTACTTCCTGAATCTTAATTCCTGTGCTCTATTGCCTGAGTTCTATTTCCTGAATCCTACCTCATGTGTTCCCCTTCTGGAATTCTATTTTTTAAAATCCTACATCCTGTGTTATACGGCCAGGACTCTATTTCCTGAATCAAACTCCCTGTGTTCTTTTTCCTGCATTCTTTTTCCTGAATCCAACTTCCTGTGCTCTCCTTCATGAGGCCTACACCTTTAATCCTACTTCGTGTGTTCTACTTCCTGAGTTCTATTTCCTGAATCCAATTTCCTGTGTTCTCTTTCTTCAGTTCTATTTCCTGAATTCTACTTCCTGTGTTCTACCTCAGTATTTCTATTTCCTGAATCCAACGTCCTGTGTTCTCCTTCATGGGTCCTATTTCCTGTATCCTATTTCATGTGTTCTAATTCCTGAGTTCTATTTCCTGAATCCTACATCCTGTGTTATGCTTCCTCAGTTTTATTTCCTGAATCCTATATCCTGTGTTATACTTATGGAATTCTATTTCCTGCATCCTGCTTCCTGTTTTCTTCTTCCTGAGTTCCTTTTCCTGAATCTTACATCCTTTGTTCTCCTTCCTAGTATCAATTTCCTGAATCTTATGTCCTATGATCTATTTCTGAGTTCTAATTCCTGAATACTACTTCCTGTGTTGTACTTGAGGAATTCTATTCCCTGAATCCTACTTCATGTGTTCTCCTTCCTGAGTTCTATTTCCTGAATCTTAATTCCTGTGTTATACTTCCTGATTTCTATTTACTTAATCTTACTTCCTGTATTCTACTTCTGGAATTCTATTTCCTAAGTCCTACTTCCTGTATTCTACTTCCAGAATTCTATTTCCTGAATGCTACTTAATGTGTTCCACTTCCTGAGTTCTATTTAATGAATCCTATGTCCAGTGTTCTCCTTTATGAGGCCTATTTTGTGAATCCTACTTCCTGTGTACTCTTCCCGTATCCTATTTCCAGAAACGTACTTCCTGTGTTTTCCATCATGAGGCCTATTTCTTGAATCCTGCTTCCTGTGTTCTACCTCCAGTATTCTATTACGTGAGTCCTAATTCCTGTGTTGTACTTCCATAATTCTTCTTCCTTAATCCTACTCTCTGTGTTGTCCTTCCTGAGTTCTATTTCCTGAATCTTAATTCCTGTGTTCTACTTCCTGAGTTCTATTTCCTGAATCCTACTTCCTTTTTCTACCTCCGTAATTCTATTTCCCACATCCTACCTCCTGTGTTCTATTTCCAGAATTCTATTTCCTGAATCCTACATCCTGTGATCTATTTCCTAAGTTCTATTTCCTGAATCCAACTTGCTGCGCTCTCCTTCATGAGGTCTATTTCCTGAATCTTGCTTCCTGTCTTTTACATCCTGAGTTCTATTTCCTGAATCCTACTTCGTGTGTTCTACTTCCTGAGTTCTATTTCCTGAATCCAACTTCCGTTTTTCTCCTTTTGAGTCCTATTTCCTAACTCTTACATCCTGTGTTCCACTTCCAGAGTTATATATCCTCAAACCTACTTCCTGTGTTGTGCTTCCTGTGTTCTGTTTCCTGAATCCTACTTCCTGTGTTGTACTTATGGAATTCTACATTCTGAATCCTACTTCCTGTGTTCTACTTCCGGAATACTATTTCCTGAACCCTACTTCCTGTGTTCTCCTTCCTGAATTCTATTTCCTGAATCTTAATTCCTGTGTTCTCCTTCCTGAGTTGTATTTCGTGAATCCGACTTCCTGTGTTCTACTTCCGGTATTCTATTCGCTGAATACTATTTCCTGTGTTCTCCTTCATGAGGCCTATTTCCTGAGTACTACCTCCTGTGTTATACTGCCGGGATTCTATTTCCTGAATCCTACTTCCTGTGTTGAACTTTGGGAATTGTACTTTCAGATTCCTACTCCCTGTGTTCTCCTTCCTGAGTTCTATTTCCTGAATATTAATTCCTGTCCTCTACTTCCTGAGTTGTTTCCTGAATCCAACTTCCTGTGCTCTCTTTCATGGGGCCTATTTCCCAGATCCTATATCTTGTGTTCTACTTCCTGAGTTCTATTTCCTGAATCTTAATTCGTGTTCCCCTTCCTGAGTTCTTTCTTGAACTTTACTTCCTGTGTCGTTCTTCCGGAATACTGTTTCCTGAATTCTACTTCCTCTGTCCTACTTCTGGAATTCTATTTCCTGAATCCTACTTCCTCTGTTCTCCTTCCTAAGTTCTATTTCCTGAATGCTACTTCCTGTGTTCTACTTCCTGAGTTCTATTTCCTGAATCCAACTTCCTGTGCTTTCTTTCATGAGGCCTATTTCCAGAATCCTAGCTCCTGTGTTTTACATCCTGAGTTCTACTTCCTGTCTGCTACTTCTGGAATTCTATTCCTTGAATCCTACTTCCTGTGTTCTCTATATGAGGCCGATTTCCTGAGTAGTAATTCCTGTGTTCTACTTCTGGAATTCTATTTCCTGAATCCTGCTTCCTGTGTTCGACATCTGGAATTCTATTTCCTGAATCCTACTCCCTGTGTTCTCCTTCCTGAGTTCTATTTCCTGAAACTTAATCTTTTGTTCTACAACCTGAGTTCCATTTCCTGACTCCTAATTCCTGTGTTCACTTCCGGAATTCTATTTCGTGAAAGCTACTCCCTGTGTACTGCTTCCTGAGTTCTATTTCTGAATCTGAATTCCTGTTTTCTGCTTCCTATGTTCTATTCCTGAATCCTACTTCCTGTGTTCTACTTCCTGAGTTCTATTTCCTGAATCCAACTTCCTGTGCTTTCTTTCATGAGGCCTATTTGCAGAATACTACATCCTGCATTGTACTTCCTGAGTTCTATTTCCTGAATCCTACTTCCAGTGTTCTCCTTCCTCAGTTCTATTTCTTGAATCCTACTTCCTGTGTTCTACTGCTGGAATTCTATTTCCTGAATCCTACTTCCTTTGTTCTACTTGAGGAATTCTATATCCTGAATCCTAGCTCCTGTATTCTGCTTCATGAGGCCTATTTCCTGAATATTGCTTCCTGTGTTCTACTTCCGCAATACTATACCCTTAATCCTACTTCCTGTGTTCCCCTTCTTGAGGCCTATTTCCTGAATGCATTTTCATGTGTTCTACTTCCTGAGTTCGATTTCCTGAATCCAACTTCCTGTGCTCTCTTTCATGGGGCCTATTTCATGAATCTGACATCCTGTGTTCTACTTCCTGAGTTCTATTTCTTGAATCCTACTTCCTGTATCCTCTATAATGAGGCCTATTTCGTGAATCCTACTTCCTGTGTTCTACTTCCGGAATTCTATTTCCTGAAACCTACCTCCATCATGAGGCCTATTTCATGAATACTGCTTGCTGTGTTCTACCAGCTGGATTCTATTTCCTAAATCTGCTTTACTGTGTTCTACATCATGAGGTCTATTTCCTGAATATCACTTCTTGTATTCTCCTTCCTGTGTTCTATATCCTGAATCCTACTTCCTGTGTTCTTCTTCCAGTATTCTATTTCCTGAATCCTCATTCGTGTGCTACTTCCTGAGAACTATTTCCTGAATCCTACGTCCTGTGTTCTCCTTCATGAGACCTATTTCCTGATTCCTACTTCCTGTGTTCTACTTCCGGAATTTCACTTCCTGAACCTTACTTCCTGCGTTTTACTTCCCGAGTTCTATTTCCCAAATTCTACTTCCTGTGTTCTATTTAGTGAATCTTAATTCCTTGGTTTTCCTTCCTGAATTCTATTTTGTGAATCCTGCTTCCTGTGTTCTACTTCCGGTATTCTATTTCCTGAATCTTACTTCATGTGTCCTACGTCTGGATTCCTATATCCTGAATTCTACTTTCTGTGTTCTACTTACGGAATTCTATTTCCTGAATCCTAATTCCTGTTTTCTCCTTCCTGAGTTGTATTTCCTAAATCTTACATCATGTGTTGTACTTCCAGAATTCTATTTCCTGAATCCTACTTCCTGTGTTCTACTTCCAGAATTCTATTTGCTGAACTCTATTACCTGTGTTCTCCTTCATGAGGCCTATTTACTGAATACTACTTCCTGTGTTATACTTCTGGAATTCTATTTCCTGAATCCTATTTCCTGTGTTCCACTTCGGGAATTCTACTTCCAGAATCCTACTCCGTGTGTTCTACTACCTTAGTTCTACTTCCTGAATCTTAATTCCTGTGCTCTATTGCCTGAGTTCTATTTCCTGAATCCTACCTCATGTGTTCCCCTTCTGGAATTCTATTTTTTAAAATCCTACATCCTGTGTTATACGGCCAGGACTCTATTTCCTGAATCCAACTCCCTGTGTTCTTTTTCCTGCATTCTTTTTCCTGAATCCAACTTCCTGTGCTCTCCTTCATGAGGCCTACACCTTTAATCCTACTTCGTGTGTTCTACTTCCTGAGTTCTATTTCCTGAATCCAATTTCCTGTGTTCTCTTTCTTCAGTTCTATTTCCTGAATTCTACTTCCTGTGTTCTACCTCAGTATTTCTATTTCCTGAATCCAACGTCCTGTGTTCTCCTTCATGGGTCCTATTTCCTGTATCCTATTTCATGTGTTCTAATTCCTGAGTTCTATTTCCTGAATCCTACATCCTGTGTTATGCTTCCTCAGTTTTATTTCCTGAATCCTATATCCTGTGTTATACTTATGGAATTCTATTTCCTGCATCCTGCTTCCTGTTTTCTTCTTCCTGAGTTCCTTTTCCTGAATCTTACATCCTTTGTTCTCCTTCCTAGTATCAATTTCCTGAATCTTATGTCCTATGATCTATTTCTGAGTTCTAATTCCTGAATACTACTTCCTGTGTTGTACTTGAGGAATTCTATTCCCTGAATCCTACTTCATGTGTTCTCCTTCCTGAGTTCTATTTCCTGAATCTTAATTCCTGTGTTATACTTCCTGATTTCTATTTACTTAATCTTACTTCCTGTATTCTACTTCTGGAATTCTATTTCCTAAGTCCTACTTCCTGTATTCTACTTCCAGAATTCTATTTCCTGAATGCTACTTAATGTGTTCCACTTCCTGAGTTCTATTTAATGAATCCTATGTCCAGTGTTCTCCTTTATGAGGCCTATTTTGTGAATCCTACTTCCTGTGTACTCTTCCCGTATCCTATTTCCAGAAACGTACTTCCTGTGTTTTCCATCATGAGGCCTATTTCTTGAATCCTGCTTCCTGTGTTCTACCTCCAGTATTCTATTACGTGAGTCCTAATTCCTGTGTTGTACTTCCATAATTCTTCTTCCTTAATCCTACTCTCTGTGTTGTCCTTCCTGAGTTCTATTTCCTGAATCTTAATTCCTGTGTTCTACTTCCTGAGTTCTATTTCCTGAATCCTACTTCCTTTTTCTACCTCCGTAATTCTATTTCCCACATCCTACCTCCTGTGTTCTATTTCCAGAATTCTATTCCCTGAATCCTACATCCTGTGATCTATTTCCTAAGTTCTATTTCCTGAATCCAACTTACTGCGCTCTCCTTCATGAGGTCTATTTCCTGAATCTTGCTTCCTGTCTTTTACATCCTGAGTTCTATTTCCTGAATCCTACTTCCTGTGTTCTACTTCCTGAGTTCTATTTCCTGAATCCAACTTCCGTTTTTCTCCTTTTGAGTCCTATTTCCTAACTCTTACATCCTGTGTTCCACTTCCACAGTTATATATCCTCAAACCTACTTCCTGTGTTGTGCTTCCTGTGTTCTGTTTCCTGAATCCTACTTCCTGTGTTCTACTTATGGAATTCTACATTCTGAATCCTACTTCCTGTGTTCTACTTCCGGAATACTATTTCCTGAACCCTACTTCCTGTGTTCTCCTTCCTGAATTCTATTTCCTGAATCTTAATTCCTGTGTTCTCCTTCCTGAGTTGTATTTCGTGAATCCGACTTCCTGTGTTCTACTTCCGGTATTCTATTCGCTGAATACTATTTCCTGTGTTCTCCTTCATGAGGCCTATTTCCTGAGTACTACCTCCTGTGTTATACTGCCGGGATTCTATTTCCTGAATCCTACTTCCTGTGTTGAACTTTGGGAATTGTACTTTCAGATTCCTACTCCCTGTGTTCTCCTTCCTGAGTTCTATTTCCTGAATATTAATTCCTGTCCTCTACTTCCTGAGTTGTTTCCTGAATCCAACTTCCTGTGCTCTCTTTCATGGGGCCTATTTCCCAGATCCTATATCTTGTGTTCTACTTCCTGAGTTCTATTTCCTGAATCTTAATTCGTGTTCCCCTTCCTGAGTTCTTTCTTGAACTTTACTTCCTGTGTCGTTCTTCCGGAATACTGTTTCCTGAATTCTACTTCCTCTGTCCTACTTCTGGAATTCTATTTCCTGAATCCTACTTCCTCTGTTCTCCTTCCTAAGTTCTATTTCCTGAATGCTACTTCCTGTGTTCTACTTCCTGAGTTCTATTTCCTGAATCCAACTTCCTGTGCTTTCTTTCATGAGGCCTATTTCCAGAATCCTAGCTCCTGTGTTTTACATCCTGAGTTCTACTTCCTGTCTGCTACTTCTGGAATTCTATTCCTTGAATCCTACTTCCTGTGTTCTCTATATGAGGCCGATTTCCTGAGTAGTAATTCCTGTGTTCTACTTCTGGAATTCTATTTCCTGAATCCTGCTTCCTGTGTTCGACATCTGGAATTCTATTTCCTGAATCCTACTCCCTGTGTTCTCCTTCCTGAGTTCTATTTCCTGAATCTTAATCTTTTGTTCTACAACCTGAGTTCCATTTCCTGACTCCTAATTCCTGTGTTCACTTCCGGAATTCTATTTCGTGAAAGCTACTCCCTGTGTACTGCTTCCTGAGTTCTATTTCTGAATCTGAATTCCTGTTTTCTGCTTCCTATGTTCTATTCCTGAATCCTACTTCCTGTGTTCTACTTCCTGAGTTCTATTTCCTGAATCCAACTTCCTGTGCTTTCTTTCATGAGGCCTATTTGCAGAATACTACATCCTGCATTGTACTTCCTGAGTTCTATTTCCTGAATCCTACTTCCTGTGTTCTACTTCCAGAATTCTATTTGCTGAACTCTATTACCTGTGTTCTCCTTCATGAGGCCTATTTACTGAATACTACTTCCTGTGTTATACTTCTGGAATTCTATTTCCTGAATCCTATTTCCTGTGTTCCACTTCGGGAATTCTACTTCCAGAATCCTACTCCGTGTGTTCTACTACCTTAGTTCTACTTCCTGAATCTTAATTCCTGTGCTCTATTGCCTGAGTTCTATTTCCTGAATCCTACCTCATGTGTTCCCCTTCTGGAATTCTATTTTTTAAAATCCTACATCCTGTGTTATACGGCCAGGACTCTATTTCCTGAATCCAACTCCCTGTGTTCTTTTTCCTGCATTCTTTTTCCTGAATCCAACTTCCTGTGCTCTCCTTCATGAGGCCTACACCTTTAATCCTACTTCGTGTGTTCTACTTCCTGAGTTCTATTTCCTGAATCCAATTTCCTGTGTTCTCTTTCTTCAGTTCTATTTCCTGAATTCTACTTCCTGTGTTCTACCTCAGTATTTCTATTTCCTGAATCCAACGTCCTGTGTTCTCCTTCATGGGTCCTATTTCCTGTATCCTATTTCATGTGTTCTAATTCCTGAGTTCTATTTCCTGAATCCTACATCCTGTGTTATGCTTCCTCAGTTTTATTTCCTGAATCCTATATCCTGTGTTATACTTATGGAATTCTATTTCCTGCATCCTGCTTCCTGTTTTCTTCTTCCTGAGTTCCTTTTCCTGAATCTTACATCCTTTGTTCTCCTTCCTAGTATCAATTTCCTGAATCTTATGTCCTATGATCTATTTCTGAGTTCTAATTCCTGAATACTACTTCCTGTGTTGTACTTGAGGAATTCTATTCCCTGAATCCTACTTCATGTGTTCTCCTTCCTGAGTTCTATTTCCTGAATCTTAATTCCTGTGTTATACTTCCTGATTTCTATTTACTTAATCTTACTTCCTGTATTCTACTTCTGGAATTCTATTTCCTAAGTCCTACTTCCTGTATTCTACTTCCAGAATTCTATTTCCTGAATGCTACTTAATGTGTTCCACTTCCTGAGTTCTATTTAATGAATCCTATGTCCAGTGTTCTCCTTTATGAGGCCTATTTTGTGAATCCTACTTCCTGTGTACTCTTCCCGTATCCTATTTCCAGAAACGTACTTCCTGTGTTTTCCATCATGAGGCCTATTTCTTGAATCCTGCTTCCTGTGTTCTACCTCCAGTATTCTATTACGTGAGTCCTAATTCCTGTGTTGTACTTCCATAATTCTTCTTCCTTAATCCTACTCTCTGTGTTGTCCTTCCTGAGTTCTATTTCCTGAATCTTAATTCCTGTGTTCTACTTCCTGAGTTCTATTTCCTGAATCCTACTTCCTTTTTCTACCTCCGTAATTCTATTTCCCACATCCTACCTCCTGTGTTCTATTTCCAGAATTCTATTTCCTGAATCCTACATCCTGTGATCTATTTCCTAAGTTCTATTTCCTGAATCCAACTTGCTGCGCTCTCCTTCATGAGGTCTATTTCCTGAATCTTGCTTCCTGTCTTTTACATCCTGAGTTCTATTTCCTGAATCCTACTTCGTGTGTTCTACTTCCTGAGTTCTATTTCCTGAATCCAACTTCCGTTTTTCTCCTTTTGAGTCCTATTTCCTAACTCTTACATCCTGTGTTCCACTTCCAGAGTTATATATCCTCAAACCTACTTCCTGTGTTGTGCTTCCTGTGTTCTGTTTCCTGAATCCTACTTCCTGTGTTCTACTTATGGAATTCTACATTCTGAATCCTACTTCCTGTGTTCTACTTCCGGAATACTATTTCCTGAACCCTACTTCCTGTGTTCTCCTTCCTGAATTCTATTTCCTGAATCTTAATTCCTGTGTTCTCCTTCCTGAGTTGTATTTCGTGAATCCGACTTCCTGTGTTCTACTTCCGGTATTCTATTCGCTGAATACTATTTCCTGTGTTCTCCTTCATGAGGCCTATTTCCTGAGTACTACCTCCTGTGTTATACTGCCGGGATTCTATTTCCTGAATCCTACTTCCTGTGTTGAACTTTGGGAATTGTACTTTCAGATTCCTACTCCCTGTGTTCTCCTTCCTGAGTTCTATTTCCTGAATATTAATTCCTGTCCTCTACTTCCTGAGTTGTTTCCTGAATCCAACTTCCTGTGCTCTCTTTCATGGGGCCTATTTCCCAGATCCTATATCTTGTGTTCTACTTCCTGAGTTCTATTTCCTGAATCTTAATTCGTGTTCCCCTTCCTGAGTTCTTTCTTGAACTTTACTTCCTGTGTCGTTCTTCCGGAATACTGTTTCCTGAATTCTACTTCCTCTGTCCTACTTCTGGAATTCTATTTCCTGAATCCTACTTCCTCTGTTCTCCTTCCTAAGTTCTATTTCCTGAATGCTACTTCCTGTGTTCTACTTCCTGAGTTCTATTTCCTGAATCCAACTTCCTGTGCTTTCTTTCATGAGGCCTATTTCCAGAATCCTAGCTCCTGTGTTTTACATCCTGAGTTCTACTTCCTGTCTGCTACTTCTGGAATTCTATTCCTTGAATCCTACTTCCTGTGTTCTCTATATGAGGCCGATTTCCTGAGTAGTAATTCCTGTGTTCTACTTCTGGAATTCTATTTCCTGAATCCTGCTTCCTGTGTTCGACATCTGGAATTCTATTTCCTGAATCCTACTCCCTGTGTTCTCCTTCCTGAGTTCTATTTCCTGAAACTTAATCTTTTGTTCTACAACCTGAGTTCCATTTCCTGACTCCTAATTCCTGTGTTCACTTCCGGAATTCTATTTCGTGAAAGCTACTCCCTGTGTACTGCTTCCTGAGTTCTATTTCTGAATCTGAATTCCTGTTTTCTGCTTCCTATGTTCTATTCCTGAATCCTACTTCCTGTGTTCTACTTCCTGAGTTCTATTTCCTGAATCCAACTTCCTGTGCTTTCTTTCATGAGGCCTATTTGCAGAATACTACATCCTGCATTGTACTTCCTGAGTTCTATTTCCTGAATCCTACTTCCAGTGTTCTCCTTCCTCAGTTCTATTTCTTGAATCCTACTTCCTGTGTTCTACTGCTGGAATTCTATTTCCTGAATCCTACTTCCTTTGTTCTACTTGAGGAATTCTATATCCTGAATCCTAGCTCCTGTATTCTGCTTCATGAGGCCTATTTCCTGAATATTGCTTCCTGTGTTCTACTTCCGCAATACTATACCCTTAATCCTACTTCCTGTGTTCCCCTTCTTGAGGCCTATTTCCTGAATGCATTTTCATGTGTTCTACTTCCTGAGTTCGATTTCCTGAATCCAACTTCCTGTGCTCTCTTTCATGGGGCCTATTTCATGAATCTGACATCCTGTGTTCTACTTCCTGAGTTCTATTTCTTGAATCCTACTTCCTGTATCCTCTATAATGAGGCCTATTTCGTGAATCCTACTTCCTGTGTTCTACTTCCGGAATTCTATTTCCTGAAACCTACCTCCATCATGAGGCCTATTTCATGAATACTGCTTGCTGTGTTCTACCAGCTGGATTCTATTTCCTAAATCTGCTTTACTGTGTTCTACATCATGAGGTCTATTTCCTGAATATCACTTCTTGTATTCTCCTTCCTGTGTTCTATATCCTGAATCCTACTTCCTGTGTTCTTCTTCCAGTATTCTATTTCCTGAATCCTCATTCGTGTGCTACTTCCTGAGAACTATTTCCTGAATCCTACGTCCTGTGTTCTCCTTCATGAGACCTATTTCCTGATTCCTACTTCCTGTGTTCTACTTCCGGAATTTCACTTCCTGAACCTTACTTCCTGCGTTTTACTTCCCGAGTTCTATTTCCCAAATTCTACTTCCTGTGTTCTATTTAGTGAATCTTAATTCCTTGGTTTTCCTTCCTGAATTCTATTTTGTGAATCCTGCTTCCTGTGTTCTACTTCCGGTATTCTATTTCCTGAATCTTACTTCATGTGTCCTACGTCTGGATTCCTATATCCTGAATTCTACTTTCTGTGTTCTACTTACGGAATTCTATTTCCTGAATCCTAATTCCTGTTTTCTCCTTCCTGAGTTGTATTTCCTAAATCTTACATCATGTGTTGTACTTCCAGAATTCTATTTCCTGAATCCTACTTCCTGTGTTCTACTTCCAGAATTCTATTTGCTGAACTCTATTACCTGTGTTCTCCTTCATGAGGCCTATTTACTGAATACTACTTCCTGTGTTATACTTCTGGAATTCTATTTCCTGAATCCTATTTCCTGTGTTCCACTTCGGGAATTCTACTTCCAGAATCCTACTCCGTGTGTTCTACTACCTTAGTTCTACTTCCTGAATCTTAATTCCTGTGCTCTATTGCCTGAGTTCTATTTCCTGAATCCTACCTCATGTGTTCCCCTTCTGGAATTCTATTTTTTAAAATCCTACATCCTGTGTTATACGGCCAGGACTCTATTTCCTGAATCCAACTCCCTGTGTTCTTTTTCCTGCATTCTTTTTCCTGAATCCAACTTCCTGTGCTCTCCTTCATGAGGCCTACACCTTTAATCCTACTTCGTGTGTTCTACTTCCTAAGTTCTATTTCCTGAATCCAATTTCCTGTGTTCTCTTTCTTCAGTTCTATTTCCTGAATTCTACTTCCTGTGTTCTACCTCAGTATTTCTATTTCCTGAATCCAACGTCCTGTGTTCTCCTTCATGGGTCCTATTTCCTGTATCCTATTTCATGTGTTCTAATTCCTGAGTTCTATTTCCTGAATCCTACATCCTGTGTTATGCTTCCTCAGTTTTATTTCCTGAATCCTATATCCTGTGTTATACTTATGGAATTCTATTTCCTGCATCCTGCTTCCTGTTTTCTTCTTCCTGAGTTCCTTTTCCTGAATCTTACATCCTTTGTTCTCCTTCCTAGTATCAATTTCCTGAATCTTATGTCCTATGATCTATTTCTGAGTTCTAATTCCTGAATACTACTTCCTGTGTTGTACTTGAGGAATTCTATTCCCTGAATCCTACTTCATGTGTTCTCCTTCCTGAGTTCTATTTCCTGAATCTTAATTCCTGTGTTATACTTCCTGATTTCTATTTACTTAATCTTACTTCCTGTATTCTACTTCTGGAATTCTATTTCCTAAGTCCTACTTCCTGTATTCTACTTCCAGAATTCTATTTCCTGAATGCTACTTAATGTGTTCCACTTCCTGAGTTCTATTTAATGAATCCTATGTCCAGTGTTCTCCTTTATGAGGCCTATTTTGTGAATCCTACTTCCTGTGTACTCTTCCCGTATCCTATTTCCAGAAACGTACTTCCTGTGTTTTCCATCATGAGGCCTATTTCTTGAATCCTGCTTCCTGTGTTCTACCTCCAGTATTCTATTACGTGAGTCCTAATTCCTGTGTTGTACTTCCATAATTCTTCTTCCTTAATCCTACTCTCTGTGTTGTCCTTCCTGAGTTCTATTTCCTGAATCTTAATTCCTGTGTTCTACTTCCTGAGTTCTATTTCCTGAATCCTACTTCCTTTTTCTACCTCCATAATTCTATTTCCCACATCCTACCTCCTGTGTTCTATTTCCAGAATTCTATTCCCTGAATCCTACATCCTGTGATCTATTTCCTAAGTTCTATTTCCTGAATCCAACTTACTGCGCTCTCCTTCATGAGGTCTATTTCCTGAATCTTGCTTCCTGTCTTTTACATCCTGAGTTCTATTTCCTGAATCCTACTTCCTGTGTTCTACTTCCTGAGTTCTATTTCCTGAATCCAACTTCCGTTTTTCTCCTTTTGAGTCCTATTTCCTAACTCTTACATCCTGTGTTCCACTTCCACAGTTATATATCCTCAAACCTACTTCCTGTGTTGTGCTTCCTGTGTTCTGTTTCCTGAATCCTACTTCCTGTGTTCTACTTATGGAATTCTACATTCTGAATCCTACTTCCTGTGTTCTACTTCCGGAATACTATTTCCTGAACCCTACTTCCTGTGTTCTCCTTCCTGAATTCTATTTCCTGAATCTTAATTCCTGTGTTCTCCTTCCTGAGTTGTATTTCGTGAATCCGACTTCCTGTGTTCTACTTCCGGTATTCTATTTGCTGAATACTATTTCCTGTGTTCTCCTTCATGAGGCCTATTTCCTGAGTACTACCTCCTGTGTTATACTGCCGGGATTCTATTTCCTGAATCCTACTTCCTGTGTTGAACTTTGGGAATTGTACTTTCAGATTCCTACTCCCTGTGTTCTCCTTCCTGAGTTCTATTTCCTGAATATTAATTCCTGTCCTCTACTTCCTGAGTTGTTTCCTGAATCCAACTTCCTGTGCTCTCTTTCATGGGGCCTATTTCCCAGATCCTATATCTTGTGTTCTACTTCCTGAGTTCTATTTCCTGAATCTTAATTCGTGTTCCCCTTCCTGAGTTCTTTCTTGAACTTTACTTCCTGTGTCGTTCTTCTGGAATACTGTTTCCTGAATTCTACTTCCTCTGTCCTACTTCTGGAATTCTATTTCCTGAATCCTACTTCCTCTGTTCTCCTTCCTAAGTTCTATTTCCTGAATGCTACTTCCTGTGTTCTACTTCCTGAGTTCTATTTCCTGAATCCAACTTCCTGTGCTTTCTTTCATGAGGCCTATTTCCAGAATCCTAGCTCCTGTGTTTTACATCCTGAGTTCTACTTCCTGTCTGCTACTTCTGGAATTCTATTCCTTGAATCCTACTTCCTGTGTTCTCTATATGAGGCCGATTTCCTGAGTAGTAATTCCTGTGTTCTACTTCTGGAATTCTATTTCCTGAATCCTGCTTCCTGTGTTCGACATCTGGAATTCTATTTCCTGAATCCTACTCCCTGTGTTCTCCTTCCTGAGTTCTATTTCCTGAATCTTAATCTTTTGTTCTACAACCTGAGTTCCATTTCCTGACTCCTAATTCCTGTGTTCACTTCCGGAATTCTATTTCGTGAAAGCTACTCCCTGTGTACTGCTTCCTGAGTTCTATTTCTGAATCTGAATTCCTGTTTTCTGCTTCCTATGTTCTATTCCTGAATCCTACTTCCTGTGTTCTACTTCCTGAGTTCTATTTCCTGAATCCAACTTCCTGTGCTTTCTTTCATGAGGCCTATTTGCAGAATACTACATCCTGCATTGTACTTCCTGAGTTCTATTTCCTGAATCCTACTTCCTGTGTTCTACTTCCAGAATTCTATTTGCTGAACTCTATTACCTGTGTTCTCCTTCATGAGGCCTATTTACTGAATACTACTTCCTGTGTTATACTTCTGGAATTCTATTTCCTGAATCCTATTTCCTGTGTTCCACTTCGGGAATTCTACTTCCAGAATCCTACTCCGTGTGTTCTACTACCTTAGTTCTACTTCCTGAATCTTAATTCCTGTGCTCTATTGCCTGAGTTCTATTTCCTGAATCCTACCTCATGTGTTCCCCTTCTGGAATTCTATTTTTTAAAATCCTACATCCTGTGTTATACGGCCAGGACTCTATTTCCTGAATCCAACTCCCTGTGTTCTTTTTCCTGCATTCTTTTTCCTGAATCCAACTTCCTGTGCTCTCCTTCATGAGGCCTACACCTTTAATCCTACTTCGTGTGTTCTACTTCCTGAGTTCTATTTCCTGAATCCAATTTCCTGTGTTCTCTTTCTTCAGTTCTATTTCCTGAATTCTACTTCCTGTGTTCTACCTCAGTATTTCTATTTCCTGAATCCAACGTCCTGTGTTCTCCTTCATGGGTCCTATTTCCTGTATCCTATTTCATGTGTTCTAATTCCTGAGTTCTATTTCCTGAATCCTACATCCTGTGTTATGCTTCCTCAGTTTTATTTCCTGAATCCTATATCCTGTGTTATACTTATGGAATTCTATTTCCTGCATCCTGCTTCCTGTTTTCTTCTTCCTGAGTTCCTTTTCCTGAATCTTACATCCTTTGTTCTCCTTCCTAGTATCAATTTCCTGAATCTTATGTCCTATGATCTATTTCTGAGTTCTAATTCCTGAATACTACTTCCTGTGTTGTACTTGAGGAATTCTATTCCCTGAATCCTACTTCATGTGTTCTCCTTCCTGAGTTCTATTTCCTGAATCTTAATTCCTGTGTTATACTTCCTGATTTCTATTTACTTAATCTTACTTCCTGTATTCTACTTCTGGAATTCTATTTCCTAAGTCCTACTTCCTGTATTCTACTTCCAGAATTCTATTTCCTGAATGCTACTTAATGTGTTCCACTTCCTGAGTTCTATTTAATGAATCCTATGTCCAGTGTTCTCCTTTATGAGGCCTATTTTGTGAATCCTACTTCCTGTGTACTCTTCCCGTATCCTATTTCCAGAAACGTACTTCCTGTGTTTTCCATCATGAGGCCTATTTCTTGAATCCTGCTTCCTGTGTTCTACCTCCAGTATTCTATTACGTGAGTCCTAATTCCTGTGTTGTACTTCCATAATTCTTCTTCCTTAATCCTACTCTCTGTGTTGTCCTTCCTGAGTTCTATTTCCTGAATCTTAATTCCTGTGTTCTACTTCCTGAGTTCTATTTCCTGAATCCTACTTCCTTTTTCTACCTCCGTAATTCTATTTCCCACATCCTACCTCCTGTGTTCTATTTCCAGAATTCTATTTCCTGAATCCTACATCCTGTGATCTATTTCCTAAGTTCTATTTCCTGAATCCAACTTGCTGCGCTCTCCTTCATGAGGTCTATTTCCTGAATCTTGCTTCCTGTCTTTTACATCCTGAGTTCTATTTCCTGAATCCTACTTCCTGTGTTCTACTTCCTGAGTTCTATTTCCTGAATCCAACTTCCGTTTTTCTCCTTTTGAGTCCTATTTCCTAACTCTTACATCCTGTGTTCCACTTCCACAGTTATATATCCTCAAACCTACTTCCTGTGTTGTGCTTCCTGTGTTCTGTTTCCTGAATCCTACTTCCTGTGTTCTACTTATGGAATTCTACATTCTGAATCCTACTTCCTGTGTTCTACTTCCGGAATACTATTTCCTGAACCCTACTTCCTGTGTTCTCCTTCCTGAATTCTATTTCCTGAATCTTAATTCCTGTGTTCTCCTTCCTGAGTTGTATTTCGTGAATCCGACTTCCTGTGTTCTACTTCCGGTATTCTATTCGCTGAATACTATTTCCTGTGTTCTCCTTCATGAGGCCTATTTCCTGAGTACTACCTCCTGTGTTATACTGCCGGGATTCTATTTCCTGAATCCTACTTCCTGTGTTGAACTTTGGGAATTGTACTTTCAGATTCCTACTCCCTGTGTTCTCCTTCCTGAGTTCTATTTCCTGAATATTAATTCCTGTCCTCTACTTCCTGAGTTGTTTCCTGAATCCAACTTCCTGTGCTCTCTTTCATGGGGCCTATTTCCCAGATCCTATATCTTGTGTTCTACTTCCTGAGTTCTATTTCCTGAATCTTAATTCGTGTTCCCCTTCCTGAGTTCTTTCTTGAACTTTACTTCCTGTGTCGTTCTTCCGGAATACTGTTTCCTGAATTCTACTTCCTCTGTCCTACTTCTGGAATTCTATTTCCTGAATCCTACTTCCTCTGTTCTCCTTCCTAAGTTCTATTTCCTGAATGCTACTTCCTGTGTTCTACTTCCTGAGTTCTATTTCCTGAATCCAACTTCCTGTGCTTTCTTTCATGAGGCCTATTTCCAGAATCCTAGCTCCTGTGTTTTACATCCTGAGTTCTACTTCCTGTCTGCTACTTCTGGAATTCTATTCCTTGAATCCTACTTCCTGTGTTCTCTATATGAGGCCGATTTCCTGAGTAGTAATTCCTGTGTTCTACTTCTGGAATTCTATTTCCTGAATCCTGCTTCCTGTGTTCGACATCTGGAATTCTATTTCCTGAATCCTACTCCCTGTGTTCTCCTTCCTGAGTTCTATTTCCTGAATCTTAATCTTTTGTTCTACAACCTGAGTTCCATTTCCTGACTCCTAATTCCTGTGTTCACTTCCGGAATTCTATTTCGTGAAAGCTACTCCCTGTGTACTGCTTCCTGAGTTCTATTTCTGAATCTGAATTCCTGTTTTCTGCTTCCTATGTTCTATTCCTGAATCCTACTTCCTGTGTTCTACTTCCTGAGTTCTATTTCCTGAATCCAACTTCCTGTGCTTTCTTTCATGAGGCCTATTTGCAGAATACTACATCCTGCATTGTACTTCCTGAGTTCTATTTCCTGAATCCTACTTCCAGTGTTCTCCTTCCTCAGTTCTATTTCCTGAATCCTACTTCCTGTGTTCTACTGCTGGAATTCTATTTCCTGAATCCTACTTCCTTTGTTCTACTTGAGGAATTCTATATCCTGAATCCTAGCTCCTGTATTCTGCTTCATGAGGCCTATTTCCTGAATATTGCTTCCTGTGTTCTACTTCCGCAATACTATACCCTTAATCCTACTTCCTGTGTTCCCCTTCTTGAGGCCTATTTCCTGAATGCATTTTCATGTGTTCTACTTCCTGAGTTCGATTTCCTGAATCCAACTTCCTGTGCTCTCTTTCATGGGGCCTATTTCATGAATCTGACATCCTGTGTTCTACTTCCTGAGTTCTATTTCTTGAATCCTACTTCCTGTATCCTCTATAATGAGGCCTATTTCGTGAATCCTACTTCCTGTGTTCTACTTCCGGAATTCTATTTCCTGAAACCTACCTCCATCATGAGGCCTATTTCATGTATACTGCTTGCTGTGTTCTACCAGCTGGATTCTATTTCCTAAATCTGCTTTACTGTGTTCTACATCATGAGGTCTATTTCCTGAATATCACTTCTTGTATTCTCCTTCCTGTGTTCTATATCCTGAATCCTACTTCCTGTGTTCTTCTTCCAGTATTCTATTTCCTGAATCCTCATTCGTGTGCTACTTCCTGAGAACTATTTCCTGAATCCTACGTCCTGTGTTCTCCTTCATGAGGCCTATTTCCTGATTCCTACTTCCTGTGTTCTACTTCCGGAATTTCACTTCCTGAATCTTACTTCCTGCGTTTTACTTCCCGAGTTCTATTTCCCAAATTCTACTTCCTGTGTTCTATTTAGTGAATCTTAATTCCTTGGTTTTCCTTCCTGAATACTATTTTGTGAATCCTGCTTCCTGTGTTCTACTTCCGGTATTCTATTTCCTGAATCTTACTTCATGTGTCCTACGTCTGGATTCCTATATCCTGAATTCTACTTTCTGTGTTCTACTTACGGAATTCTATTTCCTGAATCCTAATTCCTGTTTTCTCCTTCCTGAGTTGTATTTCCTAAATCTTACATCATGTGTTGTACTTCCAGAATTCTATTTCCTGAATCCTACTTCCTGTGTTCTACTTCCAGAATTCTATTTGCTGAACTCTATTACCTGTGTTCTCCTTCATGAGGCCTATTTACTGAATACTACTTCCTGTGTTATACTTCTGGAATTCTATTTCCTGAATCCTATTTCCTGTGTTCCACTTCGGGAATTCTACTTCCAGAATCCTACTCCGTGTGTTCTACTACCTTAGTTCTACTTCCTGAATCTTAATTCCTGTGCTCTATTGCCTGAGTTCTATTTCCTGAATCCTACCTCATGTGTTCCCCTTCTGGAATTCTATTTTTTAAAATCCTACATCCTGTGTTATACGGCCAGCACTCTATTTCCTGAATCCAAATCCCTGTGTTCTTTTTCCTGCATTCTTTTTCCTGAATCCAACTTCCTGTGCTCTCCTTCATGAGGCCTACACCTTTAATCCTACTTCGTGTGTTCTACTTCCTGAGTTCTATTTCCTGAATCCAATTTCCTGTGTTCTCTTTCTTCAGTTCTATTTCCTGAATTCTACTTCCTGTGTTCTACCTCAGTATTTCTATTTCCTGAATCCAACGTCCTGTGTTCTCCTTCATGGGTCCTATTTCCTGTATCCTATTTCATGTGTTCTAATTCCTGAGTTCTATTTCCTGAATCCTACATCCTGTGTTATGCTTCCTCAGTTTTATTTCCTGAATCCTATATCCTGTGTTATACTTATGGAATTCTATTTCCTGCATCCTGCTACCTGTTTTCTTCTTCCTGAGTTCCTTTTCCTGAATCTTACATCCTTTGTTCTCCTTCCTAGTATCAATTTCCTGAATCTTATGTCCGATGATCTATTTCTGAGTTCTAATTCCTGAATACTACTTCCTGTGTTGTACTTGAGGAATTCTATTCCCTGAATCCTACTTCATGTGTTCTCCTTCCTGAGTTCTATTTCCTGAATCTTAATTCCTGTGTTATACTTCCTGATTTCTATTTACTTAATCTTACTTCCTGTATTCTACTTCTGGAATTCTATTTCCTAAGTCCTACTTCCTGTATTCTACTTCCAGAATTCTATTTCCTGAATGCTACTTAATGTGTTCCACTTCCTGAGTTCTATTTAATGAATCCTATGTCCAGTGTTCTCCTTTATGAGGCCTATTTTGTGAATCCTACTTCCTGTGTACTCTTCCCGTATCCTATTTCCAGAAACGTACTTCCTGTGTTTTCCATCATGAGGCCTATTTCTTGAATCCTGCTTCCTGTGTTCTACCTCCAGTATTCTATTTCGTGAGTCCTAATTCCTGTGTTGTACTTCCATAATTCTACTTCCTTAATCCTACTCTCTGTGTTGGCCTTCCTGAGTTCTATTTCCTGAATCTTAATTCCTGTGTTCTACTTCCTGAGTTCTATTTCCTGAATCCTACTTCCTTTTTCTACCTCCGTAATTCTATTTCCCACATCCTACCTCCTGTGTTCTATTTCCAGAATTCTATTTCCTGAATCCTACATCCTGTGATCTATTTCCTAAGTTCTATTTCCTGAATCCAACTTGCTGCGCTCTCCTTCATGAGGTCTATTTCCTGAATCTTGCTTCCTGTCTTTTACATCCTGAGTTCTATTTCCTGAATCCTACTTCCTGTGTTCTACTTCCTGAGTTCTATTTCCTGAATCCAACTTCCGTTTTTCTCCTTTTGAGTCCTATTTCCTAACTCTTACATCCTGTGTTCCACTTCCAGAGTTATATATCCTCAAACCTACTTCCTGTGTTGTGCTTCCTGTGTTCTGTTTCCTGAATCCTACTTCCTGTGTTCTACTTATGGAATTCTACATTCTGAATCCTACTTCCTGTGTTCTACTTCCGGAATACTATTTCCTGAACCCTACTTCCTGTGTTCTCCTTCCTGAATTCTATTTCCTGAATCTTAATTCCTGTGTTCTCCTTCCTGAGTTGTATTTCGTGAATCCGACTTCCTGTGTTCTACTTCCGGTATTCTATTCGCTGAATACTATTTCCTGTGTTCTCCTTCATGAGGCCTATTTCCTGAGTACTACCTCCTGTGTTATACTGCCGGGATTCTATTTCCTGAATCCTACTTCCTGTGTTGAACTTTGGGAATTGTACTTTCAGATTCCTACTCCCTGTGTTCTCCTTCCTGAGTTCTATTTCCTGAATATTAATTCCTGTCCTCTACTTCCTGAGTTGTTTCCTGAATCCAACTTCCTGTGCTCTCTTTCATGGGGCCTATTTCCCAGATCCTATATCTTGTGTTCTACTTCCTGAGTTCTATTTCCTGAATCTTAATTCGTGTTCCCCTTCCTGAGTTCTTTCTTGAACTTTACTTCCTGTGTCGTTCTTCTGGAATACTGTTTCCTGAATTCTACTTCCTCTGTCCTACTTCTGGAATTCTATTTCCTGAATCCTACTTCCTCTGTTCTCCTTCCTAAGTTCTATTTCCTGAATGCTACTTCCTGTGTTCTACTTCCTGAGTTCTATTTCCTGAATCCAACTTCCTGTGCTTTCTTTCATGAGGCCTATTTCCAGAATCCTAGCTCCTGTGTTTTACATCCTGAGTTCTACTTCCTGTCTGCTACTTCTGGAATTCTATTCCTTGAATCCTACTTCCTGTGTTCTCTATATGAGGCCGATTTCCTGAGTAGTAATTCCTGTGTTCTACTTCTGGAATTCTATTTCCTGAATCCTGCTTCCTGTGTTCGACATCTGGAATTCTATTTCCTGAATCCTACTCCCTGTGTTCTCCTTCCTGAGTTCTATTTCCTGAATCTTAATCTTTTGTTCTACAACCTGAGTTCCATTTCCTGACTCCTAATTCCTGTGTTCACTTCCGGAATTCTATTTCGGGAAAGCTACTCCCTGTGTACTGCTTCCTGAGTTCTATTTCTGAATCTGAATTCCTGTTTTCTGCTTCCTATGTTCTATTCCTGAATCCTACTTCCTGTGTTCTACTTCCTGAGTTCAATTTCCTGAATCCAACTTCCTGTGCTTTCTTTCATGAGGCCTATTTGCAGAATACTACATCCTGCATTGTACTTCCTGAGCTCTATTTCCTGAATCCTACTTCCAGTGTTCTCCTTCCTCAGTTCTATTTCTTGAATCCTACTTCCTGTGTTCTACTGCTGGAATTCTATTTCCTGAATCCTACTTCCTTTGTTCTACTTGAGGATTTCTATATCCTGAATCCTAGCTCCTGTATTCTGCTTCATGAGTCCTATTTCCTGAATATTGCTTCCTATGTTCTACTTCTGCAATACTATACCCTTAATCCTACTTCCTGTGTTCCCCTTCTTGAGGCCTATTTCCTGAATTCATTTTCATGTGTTCTACTTCCTGAGTTTGATTTCCTGAATCCAACTTCCTGTGCTCTCTTTCATGGGGCCTATTTCATGAATCTGACATCCTGTGTTCTACTTCCTGAGTTCTATTTCTTGAATCCTACTTCCTGTATCCTCTATAATGAGGCCTATTTCGTGAATCCTACTTCCTGTGTTCTACTTCCGGAATTCTATTTCCTGAAACCTACCTCCATCATGAGGCCTATTTCATGAATACTGCTTGCTGTGTTCTACCAGCTGGATTCTATTTCCTAAATCTGCTTTACTGTGTTCTACATCATGAGGTCTATTTCCTGAATATCACTTCTTGTATTCTCCTTCCTGTGTTCTATATCCTGAATCCTACTTCCTGTGTTCTTCTTCCAGTATTCTATTTCCTGAATCCTCATTCGTGTGCTACTTCCTGAGAACTATTTCCTGAATCCTACGTCCTGTGTTCTCCTTCATGAGGCCTATTTCCTGATTCCTACTTCCTGTGTTCTACTTCCGGAATTTCACTTCCTGAATCTTACTTCCTGCGTTTTACTTCCCGAGTTCTATTTCCCAAATTCTACTTCCTGTGTTCTATTTAGTGAATCTTAATTCCTTGGTTTTCCTTCCTGAATTCTATTTTGTGAATCCTGCTTCCTGTGTTCTACTTCCGGTATTCTATTTCCTGAATCTTACTTCATGTGTCCTACGTCTGGATTCCTATATCCTGAATTCTACTTTCTGTGTTCTACTTACGGAATTCTATTTCCTGAATCCTAATTCCTGTTTTCTCCTTCCTGAGTTGTATTTCCTAAATCTTACATCATGTGTTGTACTTCCAGAATTCTATTTCCTGAATCCTACTTCCTGTGTTCTACTTCCAGAATTCTATTTGCTGAACTCTATTACCTGTGTTCTCCTTCATGAGGCCTATTTACTGAATACTACTTCCTGTGTTATACTTCTGGAATTCTATTTCCTGAATCCTATTTCCTGTGTTCCACTTCGGGAATTCTACTTCCAGAATCCTACTCCGTGTGTTCTACTACCTTAGTTCTACTTCCTGAATCTTAATTCCTGTGCTCTATTGCCTGAGTTCTATTTCCTGAATCCTACCTCATGTGTTCCCCTTCTGGAATTCTATTTTTTAAAATCCTACATCCTGTGTTATACGGCCAGGACTCTATTTCCTGAATCCAACTCCCTGTGTTCTTTTTCCTGCATTCTTTTTCCTGAATCCAACTTCCTGTGCTCTCCTTCATGAGGCCTACACCTTTAATCCTATTTCGTGTGTTCTACTTCCTGAGTTCTATTTCCTGAATCCAATTTCCTGTGTTCTCTTTCTTCAGTTCTATTTCCTGAATTCTACTTCCTGTGTTCTACCTCAGTATTTCTATTTCCTGAATCCAACGTCCTGTGTTCTCCTTCATGGGTCCTATTTCCTGTATCCTATTTCATGTGTTCTAATTCCTGAGTTCTATTTCCTGAATCCTACATCCTGTGTTATGCTTCCTCAGTTTTATTTCCTGAATCCTATATCCTGTGTTATACTTATGGAATTCTATTTCCTGCATCCTGCTTCCTGTTTTCTTCTTCCTGAGTTCCTTTTCCTGAATCTTACATCCTTTGTTCTCCTTCCTAGTATCAATTTCCTGAATCTTATGTCCTATGATCTATTTCTGAGTTCTAATTCCTGAATACTACTTCCTGTGTTGTACTTGAGGAATTCTATTCCCTGAATCCTACTTCATGTGTTCTCCTTCCTGAGTTCTATTTCCTGAATCTTAATTCCTGTGTTATACTTCCTGATTTCTATTTACTTAATCTTACTTCCTGTATTCTACTTCTGGAATTCTATTTCCTAAGTCCTACTTCCTGTATTCTACTTCCAGAATTCTATTTCCTGAATGCTACTTAATGTGTTCCACTTCCTGAGTTCTATTTAATGAATCCTATGTCCAGTGTTCTCCTTTATGAGGCCTATTTTGTGAATCCTACTTCCTGTGTACTCTTCCCGTATCCTATTTCCAGAAACGTACTTCCTGTGTTTTCCATCATGAGGCCTATTTCTTGAATCCTGCTTCCTGTGTTCTACCTCCAGTATTCTATTACGTGAGTCCTAATTCCTGTGTTGTACTTCCATAATTCTTCTTCCTTAATCCTACTCTCTGTGTTGTCCTTCCTGAGTTCTATTTCCTGAATCTTAATTCCTGTGTTCTACTTCCTGAGTTCTATTTCCTGAATCCTACTTCCTTTTTCTACCTCCGTAATTCTATTTCCCACATCCTACCTCCTGTGTTCTATTTCCAGAATTCTATTTCCTGAATCCTACATCCTGTGATCTATTTCCTAAGTTCTATTTCCTGAATCCAACTTGCTGCGCTCTCCTTCATGAGGTCTATTTCCTGAATCTTGCTTCCTGTCTTTTACATCCTGAGTTCTATTTCCTGAATCCTACTTCCTGTGTTCTACTTCCTGAGTTCTATTTCCTGAATCCAACTTCCGTTTTTCTCCTTTTGAGTCCTATTTCCTAACTCTTACATCCTGTGTTCCACTTCCAGAGTTATATATCCTCAAACCTACTTCCTGTGTTGTGCTTCCTGTGTTCTGTTTCCTGAATCCTACTTCCTGTGTTCTACTTATGGAATTCTATATTCTGAATCCTACTTCCTGTGTTCTACTTCCGGAATACTATTTCCTGAACCCTACTTCCTGTGTTCTCCTTCCTGAATTCTATTTCCTGAATCTTAATTCCTGTGTTCTCCTTCCTGAGTTGTATTTCGTGAATCCTACTTCCTGTGTTCTACTTCCAGTATTCTATTCGCTGAATACTATTTCCTGTGTTCTCCTTCATGAGGCCTATTTCCTAAGTACTACCTCTTGTGTTATACTGCCGGAATTCTATTTCCTGAATCCTGCTTCCTGTGTTGAACTTTGGGAATTGTACTTTCAGATTCCTACTCCCTGTGTTCTCCTTCCTGAGTTCTATTTCCTGAATATTAATTCCTGTCCTCTACTTCCTGAGTTGTTTCCTGAATCCAACTTCCTGTGCTCTCTTTCATGGGGCCTATTTCCCAGATCCTATATCTTGTGTTCTAATTCCTGAGTTCTATTTCCTGAATCTTAATTCGTGTTCCCCTTCCTGAGTTCTTTCTTGAACTTAATTCCTGTGTCGTTCTTCCGGAATACTGTTTCCTGAATTCTACTTCCTCTGTCCTACTTCTGGAATTCTATTTCCTGAATCCTACTTCCTCTGTTCTACTTCCTAAGTTCTATTTCCTGAATGCTACTTCCTGTGTTCTACTTCCTGAGTTCTATTTCCTGAATCCAACTTCCTGTGCTTTCTTTCATGAGGCCTATTTCCAGAATCCTAGCTCCTGTGTTTTACATCCTGAGTTCTACTTCCTGTATGCTACTTCCGGAATTCTATTCCTTGAATCCTACTTCCTGTGTTCTCTATATGAGGCCGATTTCCTGAGTAGTAATTCCTGTGTTCTACTTCTGGAATTCTATTTCCTGAATCCTGCTTCCTGTGTTCGACATCTGGAAATCTATTTCCTGAATCCTACTCCCTGTGTTCTCCTTCCTGAGTTCTATTTCCTGAATCTTAATCCTTTGTTCTACATCCTGAGTTCCATTTCCTGACTCCTAATTCCTGTGTTCACTTCCGGAATTCTATTTCGTGAAAGCTACTCCCTGTGTACTGCTTCCTGAGTTCTATTTCTGAATCTGAATTCCTGTTTTCTGCTTCCTATATTCTATTCCTGAATCCTACTTCCTGTGTTCTACTTCCTGAGTTCTATTTCCTGAATCCAACTTCCTGTGCTTTCTTTCATGAGGCCTATTTGCAGAATACTACATCCTGCATTGTACTTCCTGAGTTCTATTTCCTGAATCCTACTTCCAGTGTTCTCCTTCCTCAGTTCTATTTCTTGAATCCTACTTCCTGTGTTCTACTGCTGGAATTCTATTTCCTGAATCCTACTTCCTTTGTTCTACTTGAGGAATTCTATATCCTGAATCCTAGCTCCTGTATTCTGCTTCATGAGGCCTATTTCCTGAATATTGCTTCCTGTGTTCTACTTCCGCAATACTATACCCTTAATCCTACTTCCTGTGTTCCCCTTCTTGAGGCCTATTTCCTGAATGCATTTTCATGTGTTCTACTTCCTGAGTTCGATTTCCTGAATCCAACTTCCTGTGCTCTCTTTCATGGGGCCTATTTCATGAATCTGACATCCTGTGTTCTACTTCCTGAGTTCTATTTCTTGAATCCTACTTCCTGTATTCTCTATAATGAGGCCTATTTCGTGAATCCTACTTCCTGTGTTCTACTTCCGGAATTCTATTTCCTGAAACCTACCTCCATCATGAGGCCTATTTCATGAATACTGCTTGCTGTGTTCTACCAGCTGGATTCTATTTCCTAAATCTGCTTTACTGTGTTCTACATCATGAGGTCTATTTCCTGAATATCACTTCTTGTATTCTCCTTCCTGTGTTCTATATCCTGAATCCTACTTCCTGTGTTCTTCTTCCAGTATTCTATTTCCTGAATCCTCATTCGTGTGCTACTTCCTGAGAACTATTTCCTGAATCCTACGTCCTGTGTTCTCCTTCATGAGGCCTATTTCCTGATTCCTACTTCCTGTGTTCTACTTCCGGAATTTCACTTCCTGAACCTTACTTCCTGCGTTTTACTTCCCGAGTTCTATTTCCCAAATTCTACTTCCTGTGTTCTATTTAGTGAATCTTAATTCCTTGGTTTTCCTTCCTGAATTCTATTTTGTGAATCCTGCTTCCTGTGTTCTACTTCCGGTATTCTATTTCCTGAATCTTACTTCATGTGTCCTACGTCTGGATTCCTATATCCTGAATTCTACTTTCTGTGTTCTACTTACGGAATTCTATTTCCTGAATCCTAATTCCTGTTTTCTCCTTCCTGAGTTGTATTTCCTAAATCTTACATCATGTGTTGTACTTCCAGAATTCTATTTCCTGAATCCTACTTCCTGTGTTCTACTTCCAGAATTCTATTTGCTGAACTCTATTACCTGTGTTCTCCTTCATGAGGCCTATTTACTGAATACTACTTCCTGTGTTATACTTCTGGAATTCTATTTCCTGAATCCTATTTCCTGTGTTCCACTTCGGGAATTCTACTTCCAGAATCCTACTCCGTGTGTTCTACTACCTTAGTTCTACTTCCTGAATCTTAATTCCTGTGCTCTATTGCCTGAGTTCTATTTCCTGAATCCTACCTCATGTGTTCCCCTTCTGGAATTCTATTTTTTAAAATCCTACATCCTGTGTTATACGGCCAGGACTCTATTTCCTGAATCCAACTCCCTGTGTTCTTTTTCCTGCATTCTTTTTCCTGAATCCAACTTCCTGTGCTCTCCTTCATGAGGCCTACACCTTTAATCCTACTTCGTGTGTTCTACTTCCTGAGTTCTATTTCCTGAATCCAATTTCCTGTGTTCTCTTTCTTCAGTTCTATTTCCTGAATTCTACTTCCTGTGTTCTACCTCAGTATTTCTATTTCCTGAATCCAACGTCCTGTGTTCTCCTTCATGGGTCCTATTTCCTGTATCCTATTTCATGTGTTCTAATTCCTGAGTTCTATTTCCTGAATCCTACATCCTGTGTTATGCTTCCTCAGTTTTATTTCCTGAATCCTATATCCTGTGTTATACTTATGGAATTCTATTTGCTGCATCCTGCTTCCTGTTTTCTTCTTCCTGAGTTCCTTTTCCTGAATCTTACATCCTTTGTTCTCCTTCCTAGTATCAATTTCCTGAATCTTATGTCCTATGATCTATTTCTGAGTTCTAATTCCTGAATACTACTTCCTGTGTTGTACTTGAGGAATTCTATTCCCTGAATCCTACTTCATGTGTTCTCCTTCCTGAGTTCTATTTCCTGAATCTTAATTCCTGTGTTATACTTCCTGATTTCTATTTAGTTAATCTTACTTCCTGTATTCTACTTCTGGAATTCTATTTCCTAAGTCCTACTTCCTGTATTCTACTTCCAGAATTCTATTTCCTGAATGCTACTTAATGTGTTCCACTTCCTGAGTTCTATTTAATGAATCCTATGTCCAGTGTTCTCCTTTATGAGGCCTATTTTGTGAATCCTACTTCCTGTGTACTCTTCCCGTATCCTATTTCCAGAAACGTACTTCCTGTGTTTTCCATCATGAGGCCTATTTCTTGAATCCTGCTTCCTGTGTTCTACCTCCAGTATTCTATTACGTGAGTCCTAATTCCTGTGTTGTACTTCCATAATTCTTCTTCCTTAATCCTACTCTCTGTGTTGTCCTTCCTGAGTTCTATTTCCTGAATCTTAATTCCTGTGTTCTACTTCCTGAGTTCTATTTCCTGAATCCTACTTCCTTTTTCTACCTCCGTAATTCTATTTCCCACATCCTACCTCCTGTGTTCTATTTCCAGAATTCTATTTCCTGAATCCTACATCCTGTGATCTATTTCCTAAGTTCTATTTCCTGAATCCAACTTGCTGCGCTCTCCTTCATGAGGTCTATTTCCTGAATCTTGCTTCCTGTCTTTTACATCCTGAGTTCTATTTCCTGAATCCTACTTCGTGTGTTCTACTTCCTGAGTTCTATTTCCTGAATCCAACTTCCGTTTTTCTCCTTTTGAGTCCTATTTCCTAACTCTTACATCCTGTGTTCCACTTCCAGAGTTATATATCCTCAAACCTACTTCCTGTGTTGTGCTTCCTGTGTTCTGTTTCCTGAATCCTACTTCCTGTGTTCTACTTATGGAATTCTACATTCTGAATCCTACTTCCTGTGTTCTACTTCCGGAATACTATTTCCTGAACCCTACTTCCTGTGTTCTCCTTCCTGAATTCTATTTCCTGAATCTTAATTCCTGTGTTCTCCTTCCTGAGTTGTATTTCGTGAATCCGACTTCCTGTGTTCTACTTCCGGTATTCTATTCGCTGAATACTATTTCCTGTGTTCTCCTTCATGAGGCCTATTTCCTGAGTACTACCTCCTGTGTTATACTGCCGGGATTCTATTTCCTGAATCCTACTTCCTGTGTTGAACTTTGGGAATTGTACTTTCAGATTCCTACTCCCTGTGTTCTCCTTCCTGAGTTCTATTTCCTGAATATTAATTCCTGTCCTCTACTTCCTGAGTTGTTTCCTGAATCCAACTTCCTGTGCTCTCTTTCATGGGGCCTATTTCCCAGATCCTATATCTTGTGTTCTACTTCCTGAGTTCTATTTCCTGAATCTTAATTCGTGTTCCCCTTCCTGAGTTCTTTCTTGAACTTTACTTCCTGTGTCGTTCTTCCGGAATACTGTTTCCTGAATTCTACTTCCTCTGTCCTACTTCTGGAATTCTATTTCCTGAATCCTACTTCCTCTGTTCTCCTTCCTAAGTTCTATTTCCTGAATGCTACTTCCTGTGTTCTACTTCCTGAGTTCTATTTCCTGAATCCAACTTCCTGTGCTTTCTTTCATGAGGCCTATTTCCAGAATCCTAGCTCCTGTGTTTTACATCCTGAGTTCTACTTCCTGTCTGCTACTTCTGGAATTCTATTCCTTGAATCCTACTTCCTGTGTTCTCTATATGAGGCCGATTTCCTGAGTAGTAATTCCTGTGTTCTACTTCTGGAATTCTATTTCCTGAATCCTGCTTCCTGTGTTCGACATCTGGAAATCTATTTCCTGAATCCTACTCCCTGTGTTCTCCTTCCTGAGTTCTATTTCCTGAATCTTAATCCTTTGTTCTACATCCTGAGTTCCATTTCCTGACTCCTAATTCCTGTGTTCACTTCCGGAATTCTATTTCGTGAAAGCTACTCACTGTGTACTGCTTCCTGAGTTCTATTTCTGAATCTGAATTCCTGTTTTCTGCTTCCTATATTCTATTCCTGAATCCTACTTCCTGTGTTCTACTTCCTGAGTTCTATTTCCTGAATCCAACTTCCTGTGCTTTCTTTCATGAGGCCTATTTGCAGAATACTACATCCTGCATTGTACTTCCTGAGTTCTATTTCCTGAATCCTACTTCCAGTGTTCTCCTTCCTCAGTTCTATTTCTTGAATCCTACTTCCTGTGTTCTACTGCTGGAATTCTATTTCCTGAATCCTACTTCCTTTGTTCTACTTGAGGAATTCTATATCCTGAATCCTAGCTCCTGTATTCTGCTTCATGAGGCCTATTTCCTGAATATTGCTTCCTGTGTTCTACTTCCGCAATACTATACCCTTAATCCTACTTCCTGTGTTCCCCTTCTTGAGGCCTATTTCCTGAATGCATTTTCATGTGTTCTACTTCCTGAGTTCGATTTCCTGAATCCAACTTCCTGTGCTCTCTTTCATGGGGCCTATTTCATGAATCTGACATCCTGTGTTCTACTTCCTGAGTTCTATTTCTTGAATCCTACTTCCTGTATCCTCTATAATGAGGCCTATTTCGTGAATCCTACTTCCTGTGTTCTACTTCCGGAATTCTATTTCCTGAAACCTACCTCCATCATGAGGCCTATTTCATGAATACTGCTTGCTGTGTTCTACCAGCTGGATTCTATTTCCTAAATCTGCTTTACTGTGTTCTACATCATGAGGTCTATTTCCTGAATATCACTTCTTGTATTCTCCTTCCTGTGTTCTATATCCTGAATCCTACTTCCTGTGTTCTTCTTCCAGTATTCTATTTCCTGAATCCTCATTCATGTGCTACTTCCTGAGAACTATTTCCTGAATCCTACGTCCTGTGTTCTCCTTCATGAGGCCTATATCCTGATTCCTACTTCCTGTGTTCTACTTCCGGAATTTCACTTCCTGAACCTTACTTCCTGCGTTTTACTTCCCGAGTTCTATTTCCCAAATTCTACTTCCTGTGTTCTATTTAGTGAATCTTAATTCCTTGGTTTTCCTTCCTGAATTCTATTTTGTGAATCCTGCTTCCTGTGTTCTACTTCCGGTATTCTATTTCCTGAATCTTACTTCATGTGTCCTACGTCTGGATTCCTATATCCTGAATTCTACTTTCTGTGTTCTACTTACGGAATTCTATTTCCTGAATCCTAATTCCTGTTTTCTCCTTCCTGAGTTGTATTTCCTAAATCTTACATCATGTGTTGTACTTCCAGAATTCTATTTCCTGAATCCTACTTCCTGTGTTCTACTTCCAGAATTCTATTTGCTGAACTCTATTACCTGTGTTCTCCTTCATGAGGCCTATTTACTGAATACTACTTCCTGTGTTATACTTCTGGAATTCTATTTCCTGAATCCTATTTCCTGTGTTCCACTTCGGGAATTCTACTTCCAGAATCCTACTCCGTGTGTTCTACTACCTTACTTCTACTTCCTGAATCTTAATTCCTGTGCTCTATTGCCTGAGTTCTATTTCCTGAATCCTACCTCATGTGTTCCCCTTCTGGAATTCTATTTTTTAAAATCCTACATCCTGTGTTATACGGCCAGGACTCTATTTCCTGAATCCAACTCCCTGTGTTCTTTTTCCTGCATTCTTTTTCCTGAATCCAACTTCCTGTGCTCTCCTTCATGAGGCCTACACCTTTAATCCTACTTCGTGTGTTCTACTTCCTGAGTTCTATTTCCTGAATCCAATTTCCTGTGTTCTCTTTCTTCAGTTCTATTTCCTGAATTCTACTTCCTGTGTTCTACCTCAGTATTTCTATTTCCTGAATCCAACGTCCTGTGTTCTCCTTCATGGGTCCTATTTCCTGTATCCTATTTCATGTGTTCTAATTCCTGAGTTCTATTTCCTGAATCCTACATCCTGTGTTATGCTTCCTCAGTTTTATTTCCTGAATCCTATATCCTGTGTTATACTTATGGAATTCTATTTCCTGCATCCTGCTTCCTGTTTTCTTCTTCCTGAGTTCCTTTTCCTGAATCTTACATCCTTTGTTCTCCTTCCTAGTATCAATTTCCTGAATCTTATGTCCTATGATCTATTTCTGAGTTCTAATTCCTGAATACTACTTCCTGTGTTGTACTTGAGGAATTCTATTCCCTGAATCCTACTTCATGTGTTCTCCTTCCTGAGTTCTATTTCCTGAATCTTAATTCCTGTGTTATACTTCCTGATTTCTATTTACTTAATCTTACTTCCTGTATTCTACTTCTGGAATTCTATTTCCTAAGTCCTACTTCCTGTATTCTACTTCCAGAATTCTATTTCCTGAATGCTACTTAATGTGTTCCACTTCCTGAGTTCTATATAATGAATCCTATGTCCAGTGTTCTCCTTTATGAGGCCTATTTTGTGAATCCTACTTCCTGTGTACTCTTCCCGTATCCTATTTCCAGAAACGTACTTCCTGTGTTTTCCATCATGAGGCCTATTTCTTGAATCCTGCTTCCTGTGTTCTACCTCCAGTATTCTATTACGTGAGTCCTAATTCCTGTGTTGCACTTCCATAATTGTACTTCCTTAATCCTACTCTCTGTGTTGTCCTTCCTGAGTTCTATTTCCTGAATCTTAATTCCTGTGTTCTACTTCCTGAGTTCTATTTCCTGAATCCTACTTCCTTTTTCTACCTCCGTAATTCTATTTCCCACATCCTACCTCCTGTGTTCTATTTCCAGAATTCTATTTCCTGAATCCTACATCCTGTGATCTATTTCCTAAGTTCTATTTCCTGAATCCAACTTGCTGCGCTCTCCTTCATGAGGTCTATTTCCTGAATCTTGCTTCCTGTCTTTTACATCCTGAGTTCTATTTCCTGAATCCTACTTCCTGTGTTCTACTTCCTGAGTTCTATTTCCTGAATCCAACTTCCGTTTTTCTCCTTTTGAGTCCTATTTCCTAACTCTTACATCCTGTGTTCCACTTCCACAGTTATATATCCTCAAACCTACTTCCTGTGTTGTGCTTCCTGTGTTCTCTTTCCTGAATCCTACTTCCTGTGTTCTACTTATGGAATTCTACATTCTGAATCCTACTTCCTGTGTTCTACTTCCGGAATACTATTTCCTGAACCCTACTTCCTGTGTTCTCCTTCCTGAATTCTATTTCCTGAATCTTAATTCCTGTGTTCTCCTTCCTGAGTTGTATTTCGTGAATCCGACTTCCTGTGTTCTACTTCCGGTATTCTATTCGCTGAATACTATTTCCTGTGTTCTCCTTCATGAGGCCTATTTCCTGAGTACTACCTCCTGTGTTATACTGCCGGGATTCTATTTCCTGAATCCTACTTCCTGTGTTGAACTTTGGGAATTGTACTTTCAGATTCCTACTCCCTGTGTTCTCCTTCCTGAGTTCTATTTCCTGAATATTAATTCCTGTCCTCTACTTCCTGAGTTGTTTCCTGAATCCAACTTCCTGTGCTCTCTTTCATGGGGCCTATTTCCCAGATCCTATATCTTGTGTTCTACTTCCTGAGTTCTATTTCCTGAATCTTAATTCGTGTTCCCCTTCCTGAGTTCTTTCTTGAACTTTACTTCCTGTGGCGTTCTTCCGGAATACTGTTTCCTGAATTCTACTTCCTCTGTCCTACTTCTGGAATTCTATTTCCTGAATCCTACTTCCTCTGTTCTACTTCCTAAGTTCTATTTCCTGAATGCTACTTCCTGTGTTCTACTTCCTGAGTTCTATTTCCTGAATCCAACTTCCTGTGCTTTCTTTTATGAGGCCTATTTCCAGAATCCTAGCTCCTGTGTTTTACATCCTGAGTTCTACTTCCTGTCTGCTACTTCTGGAATTCTATTCCTTGAATCCTACTTCCTGTGTTCTCTATATGAGGCCGATTTCCTGAGTAGTAATTCCTGTGTTCTACTTCTGGAATTCTATTTCCTGAATCCTGCTTCCTGTGTTCGACATCTGGAATTCTATTTCCTGAATCCTACTCCCTGTTTTCTCCTTCCTGAGTTCTATTTCCTGAATCTTAATCTTTTGTTCTACAACCTGAGTTCCATTTCCTGACTCCTAATTCCTGTGTTCACTTCCGGAATTCTATTTCGTGAAAGCTACTCCCTGTGTACTGCTTCCTGAGTTCTATTTCTGAATCTGAATTCCTGTTTTCTGCTTCCTATGTTCTATTCCTGAATCCTACTTCCTGTGTTCTACTTCCTGAGTTCTATTTCCTGAATCCAACTTCCTGTGCTTTCTTTCATGAGGCCTATTTGCAGAATACTACATCCTGCATTGTACTTCCTGAGTTCTATTTCCTGAATCCTACTTCCAGTGTTCTCCTTCCTCAGTTCTATTTCCTGAATCCTACTTCCTGTGTTCTACTGCTGGAATTCTATTTCCTGAATCCTACTTCCTTTGTTCTACTTGAGGAATTCTATATCCTGAATCCTAGCTCCTGTATTCTGCTTCATGAGGCCTATTTCCTGAATATTGCTTCCTGTGTTCTACTTCCGCAATACTATACCCTTAATCCTACTTCCTGTGTTCCCCTTCTTGAGGCCTATTTCCTGAATGCATTTTCATGTGTTCTACTTCCTGAGTTCGATTTCCTGAATCCAACTTCCTGTGCTCTCTTTCATGGGGCCTATTTCATGAATCTGACATCCTGTGTTCTACTTCCTGAGTTCTATTTCTTGAATCCTACTTCCTGTATCCTCTATAATGAGGCCTATTTCGTGAATCCTACTTCCTGTGTTCTACTTCCGGAATTCTATTTCCTGAAACCTACCTCCATCATGAGGCCTATTTCATGAATACTGCTTGCTGTGTTCTACCAGCTGGATTCTATTTCCTAAATCTGCTTTACTGTGTTCTACATCATGAGGTCTATTTCCTGAATATCACTTCTTGTATTCTCCTTCCTGTGTTCTATATCCTGAATCCTACTTCCTGTGTTCTTCTTCCAGTATTCTATTTCCTGAATCCTCATTCGTGTGCTACTTCCTGAGAACTATTTCCTGAATCCTACGTCCTGTGTTCTACTTCCGGAATTTCACTTCCTGAATCTTACTTCCTGCGTTTTACTTCCCGAGTTCTATTTCCCAAATTCTACTTCCTGTGTTCTATTTAGTGAATCTTAATTCCTTGGTTTTCCTTCCTGAATTCTATTTTGTGAATCCTGCTTCCTGTGTTCTACTTCCGGTATTCTATTTCCTGAATCTTACTTCATGTGTCCTACGTCTGGATTCCTATATCCTGAATTCTACTTTCTGTGTTCTACTTACGGAATTCTATTTCCTGAATCCTAATTCCTGTTTTCTCCTTCCTGAGTTGTATTTCCTAAATCTTACATCATGTGTTGTACTTCCAGAATTCTATTTCCTGAATCCTACTTCCTGTGTTCTACTTCCAGAATTCTATTTGCTGAACTCTATTACCTGTGTTCTCCTTCATGAGGCCTATTTACTGAATACTACTTCCTGTGTTATACTTCTGGAATTCTATTTCCTGAATCCTATTTCCTGTGTTCCACTTCGGGAATTCTACTTCCAGAATCCTACTCCGTGTGTTCTACTACCTTAGTTCTACTTCCTGAATCTTAATTCCTGTGCTCTATTGCCTGAGTTCTATTTCCTGAATCCTACCTCATGTGTTCCCCTTCTGGAATTCTATTTTTTAAAATCCTACATCCTGTGTTATACGGCCAGGACTCTATTTCCTGAATCCAACTCCCTGTGTTCTTTTTCCTGCATTCTTTTTCCTGAATCCAACTTCCTGTGCTCTCCTTCATGAGGCCTACACCTTTAATCCTACTTCGTGTGTTCTACTTCCTGAGTTCTATTTCCTGAATCCAATTTCCTGTGTTCTCTTTCTTCAGTTCTATTTCCTGAATTCTACTTCCTGTGTTCTACCTCAGTATTTCTATTTCCTGAATCCAACGTCCTGTGTTCTCCTTCATGGGTCCTATTTCCTGTATCCTATTTCATGTGTTCTAATTCCTGAGTTCTATTTCCTGAATCCTACATCCTGTGTTATGCTTCCTCAGTTTTATTTCCTGAATCCTATATCCTGTGTTATACTTATGGAATTCTATTTCCTGCATCCTGCTTCCTGTTTTCTTCTTCCTGAGTTCCTTTTCCTGAATCTTACATCCTTTGTTCTCCTTCCTAGTATCAATTTCCTGAATCTTATGTCCTATGATCTATTTCTGAGTTCTAATTCCTGAATACTACTTCCTGTGTTGTACTTGAGGAATTCTATTCCCTGAATCCTACTTCATGTGTTCTCCTTCCTGAGTTCTATTTCCTGAATCTTAATTCCTGTGTTATACTTCCTGATTTCTATTTACTTAATCTTACTTCCTGTATTCTACTTCTGGAATTCTATTTCCTAAGTCCTACTTCCTGTATTCTACTTCCAGAATTCTATTTCCTGAATGCTACTTAATGTGTTCCACTTCCTGAGTTCTATTTAATGAATCCTATGTCCAGTGTTCTCCTTTATGAGGCCTATTTTGTGAATCCTACTTCCTGTGTACTCTTCCCGTATCCTATTTCCAGAAACGTACTTCCTGTGTTTTCCATCATGAGGCCTATTTCTTGAATCCTGCTTCCTGTGTTCTACCTCCAGTATTCTATTACGTGAGTCCTAATTCCTGTGTTGTACTTCCATAATTCTTCTTCCTTAATCCTACTCTCTGTGTTGTCCTTCCTGAGTTCTATTTCCTGAATCTTAATTCCTGTGTTCTACTTCCTGAGTTCTATTTCCTGAATCCTACTTCCTTTTTCTACCTCCGTAATTCTATTTCCCACATCCTACCTCCTGTGTTCTATTTCCAGAATTCTATTCCCTGAATCCTACATCCTGTGATCTATTTCCTAAGTTCTATTTCCTGAATCCAACTTACTGCGCTCTCCTTCATGAGGTCTATTTCCTGAATCTTGCTTCCTGTCTTTTACATCCTGAGTTCTATTTCCTGAATCCTACTTCCTGTGTTCTACTTCCTGAGTTCTATTTCCTGAATCCAACTTCCGTTTTTCTCCTTTTGAGTCCTATTTCCTAACTCTTACATCCTGTGTTCCACTTCCACAGTTATATATCCTCAAACCTACTTCCTGTGTTGTGCTTCCTGTGTTCTGTTTCCTGAATCCTACTTCCTGTGTTCTACTTATGGAATTCTACATTCTGAATCCTACTTCCTGTGTTCTACTTCCGGAATACTATTTCCTGAACCCTACTTCCTGTGTTCTCCTTCCTGAATTCTATTTCCTGAATCTTAATTCCTGTGTTCTCCTTCCTGAGTTGTATTTCGTGAATCCGACTTCCTGTGTTCTACTTCCGGTATTCTATTCGCTGAATACTATTTCCTGTGTTCTCCTTCATGAGGCCTATTTCCTGAGTACTACCTCCTGTGTTATACTGCCGGGATTCTATTTCCTGAATCCTACTTCCTGTGTTGAACTTTGGGAATTGTACTTTCAGATTCCTACTCCCTGTGTTCTCCTTCCTGAGTTCTATTTCCTGAATATTAATTCCTGTCCTCTACTTCCTGAGTTGTTTCCTGAATCCAACTTCCTGTGCTCTCTTTCATGGGGCCTATTTCCCAGATCCTATATCTTGTGTTCTACTTCCTGAGTTCTATTTCCTGAATCTTAATTCGTGTTCCCCTTCCTGAGTTCTTTCTTGAACTTTACTTCCTGTGGCGTTCTTCCGGAATACTGTTTCCTGAATTCTACTTCCTCTGTCCTACTTCTGGAATTCTATTTCCTGAATCCTACTTCCTCTGTTCTACTTCCTAAGTTCTATTTCCTGAATGCTACTTCCTGTGTTCTACTTCCTGAGTTCTATTTCCTGAATCCAACTTCCTGTGCTTTCTTTTATGAGGCCTATTTCCAGAATCCTAGCTCCTGTGTTTTACATCCTGAGTTCTACTTCCTGTCTGCTACTTCTGGAATTCTATTCCTTGAATCCTACTTCCTGTGTTCTCTATATGAGGCCGATTTCCTGAGTAGTAATTCCTGTGTTCTACTTCTGGAATTCTATTTCCTGAATCCTGCTTCCTGTGTTCGACATCTGGAATTCTATTTCCTGAATCCTACTCCCTGTTTTCTCCTTCCTGAGTTCTATTTCCTGAATCTTAATCTTTTGTTCTACAACCTGAGTTCCATTTCCTGACTCCTAATTCCTGTGTTCACTTCCGGAATTCTATTTCGTGAAAGCTACTCCCTGTGTACTGCTTCCTGAGTTCTATTTCTGAATCTGAATTCCTGTTTTCTGCTTCCTATGTTCTATTCCTGAATCCTACTTCCTGTGTTCTACTTCCTGAGTTCTATTTCCTGAATCCAACTTCCTGTGCTTTCTTTCATGAGGCCTATTTGCAGAATACTACATCCTGCATTGTACTTCCTGAGTTCTATTTCCTGAATCCTACTTCCAGTGTTCTCCTTCCTCAGTTCTATTTCCTGAATCCTACTTCCTGTGTTCTACTGCTGGAATTCTATTTCCTGAATCCTACTTCCTTTGTTCTACTTGAGGAATTCTATATCCTGAATCCTAGCTCCTGTATTCTGCTTCATGAGGCCTATTTCCTGAATATTGCTTCCTGTGTTCTACTTCCGCAATACTATACCCTTAATCCTACTTCCTGTGTTCCCCTTCTTGAGGCCTATTTCCTGAATGCATTTTCATGTGTTCTACTTCCTGAGTTCGATTTCCTGAATCCAACTTCCTGTGCTCTCTTTCATGGGGCCTATTTCATGAATCTGACATCCTGTGTTCTACTTCCTGAGTTCTATTTCTTGAATCCTACTTCCTGTATCCTCTATAATGAGGCCTATTTCGTGAATCCTACTTCCTGTGTTCTACTTCTGGAATTCTATTTCCTGAAACCTACCTCCATCATGAGGCCTATTTCATGAATACTGCTTGCTGTGTTCTACCAGCTGGATTCTATTTCCTAAATCTGCTTTACTGTGTTCTACATCATGAGGTCTATTTCCTGAATATCACTTCTTGTATTCTCCTTCCTGTGTTCTATATCCTGAATCCTACTTCCTGTGTTCTTCTTCCAGTATTCTATTTCCTGAATCCTCATTCGTGTGCTACTTCCTGAGAACTATTTCCTGAATCCTACGTCCTGTGTTCTACTTCCGGAATTTCACTTCCTGAATCTTACTTCCTGCGTTTTACTTCCCGAGTTCTATTTCCCAAATTCTACTTCCTGTGTTCTATTTAGTGAATCTTAATTCCTTGGTTTTCCTTCCTGAATTCTATTTTGTGAATCCTGCTTCCTGTGTTCTACTTCCGGTATTCTATTTCCTGAATCTTACTTCATGTGTCCTACGTCTGGATTCCTATATCCTGAATTCTACTTTCTGTGTTCTACTTACGGAATTCTATTTCCTGAATCCTAATTCCTGTTTTCTCCTTCCTGAGTTGTATTTCCTAAATCTTACATCATGTGTTGTACTTCCAGAATTCTATTTCCTGAATCCTACTTCCTGTGTTCTACTTCCAGAATTCTATTTGCTGAACTCTATTACCTGTGTTCTCCTTCATGAGGCCTATTTACTGAATACTACTTCCTGTGTTATACTTCTGGAATTCTATTTCCTGAATCCTATTTCCTGTGTTCCACTTCGGGAATTCTACTTCCAGAATCCTACTCCGTGTGTTCTACTACCTTAGTTCTACTTCCTGAATCTTAATTCCTGTGCTCTATTGCCTGAGTTCTATTTCCTGAATCCTACCTCATGTGTTCCCCTTCTGGAATTCTATTTTTTAAAATCCTACATCCTGTGTTATACGGCCAGGACTCTATTTCCTGAATCCAACTCCCTGTGTTCTTTTTCCTGCATTCTTTTTCCTGAATCCAACTTCCTGTGCTCTCCTTCATGAGGCCTACACCTTTAATCCTACTTCGTGTGTTCTACTTCCTGAGTTCTATTTCCTGAATCCAATTTCCTGTGTTCTCTTTCTTCAGTTCTATTTCCTGAATTCTACTTCCTGTGTTCTACCTCAGTATTTCTATTTCCTGAATCCAACGTCCTGTGTTCTCCTTCATGGGTCCTATTTCCTGTATCCTATTTCATGTGTTCTAATTCCTGAGTTCTATTTCCTGAATCCTACATCCTGTGTTATGCTTCCTCAGTTTTATTTCCTGAATCCTATATCCTGTGTTATACTTATGGAATTCTATTTGCTGCATCCTGCTTCCTGTTTTCTTCTTCCTGAGTTCCTTTTCCTGAATCTTACATCCTTTGTTCTCCTTCCTAGTATCAATTTCCTGAATCTTATGTCCTATGATCTATTTCTGAGTTCTAATTCCTGAATACTACTTCCTGTGTTGTACTTGAGGAATTCTATTCCCTGAATCCTACTTCATGTGTTCTCCTTCCTGAGTTCTATTTCCTGAATCTTAATTCCTGTGTTATACTTCCTGATTTCTATTTACTTAATCTTACTTCCTGTATTCTACTTCTGGAATTCTATTTCCTAAGTCCTACTTCCTGTATTCTACTTCCAGAATTGTATTTCCTGAATGCTACTTAATGTGTTCCACTTCCTGAGTTCTATTTAATGAATCCTATGTCCAGTGTTCTCCTTTATGAGGCCTATTTTGTGAATCCTACTTCCTGTGTACTCTTCCCGTATCCTATTTCCAGAAACGTACTTCCTGTGTTTTCCATCATGAGGCCTATTTCTTGAATCCTGCTTCCTGTGTTCTACCTCCAGTATTCTATTACGTGAGTCCTAATTCCTGTGTTGTACTTCCATAATTCTACTTCCTTAATCCTACTCTCTGTGTTGTCCTTCCTGAGTTCTATTTCCTGAATCTTAATTCCTGTGTTCTACTTCCTGAGTTCTATTTCCTGAATCCTACTTCCTTTTTCTACCTCCGTAATTCTATTTCCCACATCCTACCTCCTGTGTTCTATTTCCAGAATTCTATTTCCTGAATCCTACATCCTGTGATCTATTTCCTAAGTTCTATTTCCTGAATCCAACTTGCTGCGCTCTCCTTCATGAGGTCTATTTCCTGAATCTTGCTTCCTGTCTTTTACATCCTGAGTTCTATTTCCTGAATCCTACTTCCTGTGTTCTATTTCCTGAATCCAACTTCCGTTTTTCTCCTTTTGAGTCCTATTTCCTAACTCTTACATCCTGTGTTCCACTTCCAGAGTTATATATCCTCAAACCTACTTCCTGTGTTGTGCTTCCTGTGTTCTGTTTCCTGAATCCTACTTCCTGTGTTCTACTTATGGAATTCTATATTCTGAATCCTACTTCCTGTGTTCTACTTCCGGAATACTATTTCCTGAACCCTACTTCCTGTGTTCTCCTTCCTGAATTCTATTTCCTGAATCTTAATTCCTGTGTTCTCCTTCCTGAGTTGTATTTCGTGAATCCTACTTCCTGTGTTCTACTTCCAGTATTCTATTCGCTGAATACTATTTCCTGTGTTCTCCTTCAAGAGGCCTATTTCCTGAGTACTACCTCCTGTGTTATACTGCCGGAATTCTGTTTCCTGAATCCTACTTCCTGTGTTGAACTTTGGGAATTGTACTTTCAGATTCCTACTCCCTGTGTTCTCCTTCCTGAGTGCTATTTCCTGAATATTAATTCCTGTCCTCTACTTCCTGAGTGGTTTCCTGAATCCAACTTCCTGTGCTCTCTTTCATGGGGCCTATTTCCCAGATCCTATATCTTGTGTTCTAATTCCTGAGTTCTATTTCCTGAATCTTAATTCGTGTTCCCCTTCCTGAGTTCTTTCTTGAACTTAATTCCTGTGTCGTTCTTCCGGAATACTGTTTCCTGAATTCTACTTCCTCTGTCCTACTTCTGGAATTCTATTTCCTGAATCCTACTTCCTCTGTTCTACTTCCTAAGTTCTATTTCCTGAATGCTACTTCCTGTGTTCTACTTCCTGAGTTCTATTTCCTGAATCCAACTTCCTGTGCTTTCTTTCATGAGGCCTATTTCCAGAATCCTAGCTCCTGTGTTTTACATCCTGAGTTCTACTTCCTGTCTGCTACTTCCGGAATTCTATTCCTTGAATCCTACTTCCTGTGTTCTCTATATGAGGCCGATTTCCTGAGTAGTAATTCCTGTGTTCTACTTCTGGAATTCTATTTCCTGAATCCTGCTTCCTGTGTTCGACATCTGGAAATCTATTTCCTGAATCCTACTCCCTGTGTTCTCCTTCCTGAGTTCTATTTCCTGAATCTTAATCTTTTGTTCTACATCCTGAGTTCTATTTCCTGACTCCTAATTCCTGTGTTCACTTCCGGAATTCTATTTCGTGAAAGCTACTCCCTGTGTTCTGCTTCCTGAGTTCTATTTCTGAATCTGAATTCCTGTTTTCTGCTTTCTATGTTCTATTCCTGAATCCTACTTCCTGTGTTCTACTTCCTGAGTTCTATTTCCTGAATCCAACTTCCTGTGCTTTCTTTCATGAGGCCTATTTGCAGAATACTACATCCTGCATTGTACTTCCTGAGTTCTATTTCCTGAATCCAATTTCCTGTGTTCTCTTTCTTCAGTTCTATTTCCTGAATTCTACTTCCTGTGTTCTACCTCAGTATTTCTATTTCCTGAATCCAACGTCCTGTGTTCTCCTTCATGGGTCCTATTTCCTGTATCCTATTTCATGTGTTCTAATTCCTGAGTTCTATTTCCTGAATCCTACATCCTGTGTTATGCTTCCTCAGTTTTATTTCCTGAATCCTATATCCTGTGTTATACTTATGGAATTCTATTTCCTGCATCCTGCTTCCTGTTTTCTTCTTCCTGAGTTCCTTTTCCTGAATCTTACATCCTTTGTTCTCCTTCCTAGTATCAATTTCCTGAATCTTATGTCCTATGATCTATTTCTGAGTTCTAATTCCTGAATACTACTTCCTGTGTTGTACTTGAGGAATTCTATTCCCTGAATCCTACTTCATGTGTTCTCCTTCCTGAGTTCTATTTCCTGAATCTTAATTCCTGTGTTATACTTCCTGATTACTATTTACTTAATCTTACTTCCTGTATTCTACTTCTGGAATTCTATTTCCTAAGTCCTACTTCCTGTATTCTACTTCCAGAATTCTATTTCCTGAATGCTACTTAATGTGTTCCACTTCCTGAGTTCTATTTAATGAATCCTATGTCCAGTGTTCTCCTTTATGAGGCCTATTTTGTGAATCCTACTTCCTGTGTACTCTTCCCGTATCCTATTTCCAGAAACGTACTTCCTGTGTTTTCCATCATGAGGCCTATTTCTTGAATCCTGCTTCCTGTGTTCTACCTCCAGTATTCTATTACGTGAGTCCTAATTCCTGTGTTGTACTTCCATAATTCTACTTCCTTAATCCTACTCTCTGTGTTGTCCTTCCTGAGTTCTATTTCCTGAATCTTAATTCCTGTGTTCTACTTCCTGAGTTCTATTTCCTGAATCCTACTTCCTTTTTCTACCTCCGTAATTCTATTTCCCACATCCTACCTCCTGTGTTCTATTTCCAGAATTCTATTTCCTGAATCCTACATCCTGTGATCTATTTCCTAAGTTCTATTTCCTGAATCCAACTTGCTGCGCTCTCCTTCATGAGGTCTATTTCCTGAATCTTGCTTCCTGTCTTTTACATCCTGAGTTCTATTTCCTGAATCCTACTTCCTGTGTTCTATTTCCTGAATCCAACTTCCGTTTTTCTCCTTTTGAGTCCTATTTCCTAACTCTTACATCCTGTGTTCCACTTCCAGAGTTATATATCCTCAAACCTACTTCCTGTGTTGTGCTTCCTGTGTTCTGTTTCCTGAATCCTACTTCCTGTGTTCTACTTATGGAATTCTATATTCTGAATCCTACTTCCTGTGTTCTACTTCCGGAATACTATTTCCTGAACCCTACTTCCTGTGTTCTCCTTCCTGAATTCTATTTCCTGAATCTTAATTCCTGTGTTCTACTTCCTGAGTTGTATTTCGTGAATCCTACTTCCTGTGTTCTACTTCCAGTATTCTATTCGCTGAATACTATTTCCTGTGTTCTCCTTCAAGAGGCCTATTTCCTGAGTACTACCTCCTGTGTTATACTGCCGGAATTCTGTTTCCTGAATCCTACTTCCTGTGTTGAACTTTGGGAATTGTACTTTCAGATTCCTACTCCCTGTGTTCTCCTCCCTGAGTGCTATTTCCTGAATATTAATTCCTGTCCTCTACTTCCTGAGTGGTTTCCTGAATCCAACTTCCTGTGCTCTCTTTCATGGGGCCTATTTCCCAGATCCTATATCTTGTGTTCTAATTCCTGAGTTCTATTTCCTGAATCTTAATTCGTGTTCCCCTTCCTGAGTTCTTTCTTGAACTTAATTCCTGTGTCGTTCTTCCGGAATACTGTTTCCTGAATTCTACTTCCTCTGTCCTACTTCTGGAATTCTATTTCCTGAATCCTACTTCCTCTGTTCTCCTTCCTAAGTTCTATTTCCTGAATGCTACTTCCTGTGTTCTACTTCCTGAGTTCTATTTCCTGAATCCAACTTCCTGTGCTTTCTTTCATGAGGCCTATTTCCAGAATCCTAGCTCCTGTGTTTTACATCCTGAGTTCTACTTCCTGTCTGCTACTTCCGGAATTCTATTCCTTGAATCCTACTTCCTGTGTTCTCTATATGAGGCCGATTTCCTGAGTAGTAATTCCTGTGTTCTACTTCTGGAATTCTATTTCCTGAATCCTGCTTCCTGTGTGCGACATCTGGAAATCTATTTCCTGAATCCTACTCCCTGTGTTCTCCTTCCTGAGTTCTATTTCCTGAATCTTAATCCTTTGTTCTACATCCTGAGTTCCATTTCCTGACTCCTAATTCCTGTGTTCACTTCCGGAATTCTATTTCGTGAAAGCTACTCCCTGTGTACTGCTTCCTGAGTTCTATTTCTGAATCTGAATTCCTGTTTTCTGCTTTCTATGTTCTATTCCTGAATCCTACTTCCTGTGTTCTACTTCCTGAGTTCTATTTCCTGAATCCAACTTCCTGTGCTTTCTTTCATGAGGCCTATTTGCAGAATACTACATCCTGCATTGTACTTCCTGAGTTCTATTTACTGAATCCTACTTCCAGTGTTCTCCTTCCTCAGTTCTATTTCCTGAATCCTACTTCCTGTGTTCTACTGCTGGAATTCTATTTCCTGAATCCTACTTCCTGTGTTCTACTTCCGGAATTCTATTTCCTGAAACCTACCTCCATCATGAGGCCTATTTCATGAATACTGCTTGCTGTGTTCTACCAGCTGGATTCTATTTCCTAAATCTGCTTTACTGTGTTCTACATCATGAGGTCTATTTCCTGAATATCACTTCTTGTATTCTCCTTCCTGTGTTCTATATCCTGAATCCTACTTCCTGTGTTCTTCTTCCAGTATTCTATTTCCTGAATCCTCATTCGTGTGCTACTTCCTGAGAACTATTTCCTGAATCCTACGTCCTGTGTTCTCCTTCATGAGACCTATTTCCTGATTCCTACTTCCTGTGTTCTACTTCCGGAATTTCACTTCCTGAATCTTACTTCCTTCGTTTTACTTCCCGAGTTCTATTTCCCAAATTCTACTTCCTGTGTTCTATTTAGTGAATCTTAATTCCTTGGTTTTCCTTCCCGAATTCTATTTTGTGAATCCTGCTTCCTGTGTTCTACTTCCGGTATTCTATTTCCTGAATCTTACTTCATGTGTCCTACGTCTGGATTCCTATATCCTGAATTCTACTTTCTGTGTTCTACTTACGGAATTCTATTTCCTGAATCCTAATTCCTGTTTTCTCCTTCCTGAGTTGTATTTCCTAAATCTTACATCATGTGTTGTACTTCCAGAATTCTATTTCCTGAATCCTACTTCCTGTGTTCTACTTCCAGAATTCTATTTGCTGAACTCTATTACCTGTGTTCTCCTTCATGAGGCCTATTTACTGAATACTACTTCCTGTGTTATACTTCTGGAATTCTATTTCCTGAATCCTATTTCCTGTGTTCCACTTCGGGAATTCTACTTCCAGAATCCTACTCCGTGTGTTCTACTACCTTAGTTCTACTTCCTGAATCTTAATTCCTGTGCTCTATTGCCTGAGTTCTATTTCCTGAATCCTACCTCATGTGTTCCCCTTCTGGAATTCTATTTTTTAAAATCCTACATCCTGTGTTATACGGCCAGGACTCTATTTCCTGAATCCAACTTCCTGTGTTCTTTTTCCTGCATTCTTTTTCCTGAATCCAACTTCCTGTGCTCTCCTTCATGAGGCCTACACTTTTAATCCTACTTCGTGTGTTCTACTTCCTGAGTTCTATTTCCTGAATCCAATTTCCTGTGTTCTCTTTCTTCAGTTCTATTTCCTGAATTCTACTTCCTGTGTTCTACCTCAGTATTTCTATTTCCTGAATCCAACGTCCTGTGTTCTCCTTCATGGGTCCTATTTCCTGTATCCTATTTCATGTGTTCTAATTCCTGAGTTCTATTTCCTGAATCCTACATCCTGTGTTATGCTTCCTCAGTTTTATTTCCTGAATCCTATATCCTGTGTTATACTTATGGAATTCTATTTCCTGCATCCTGCTTCCTGTTTTCTTCTTCCTGAGTTCCTTTTCCTGAATCTTACATCCTTTGTTCTCCTTCCTAGTATCAATTTCCTGAATCTTATGTCCTATGATCTATTTCTGAGTTCTAATTCCTGAATACTACTTCCTGTGTTGTACTTGAGGAATTCTATTCCCTGAATCCTACTTCATGTGTTCTCCTTCCTGAGTTCTATTTCCTGAATCTTAATTCCTGTGTTATACTTCCTGATTTCTATTTACTAAATCTTACTTCCTGTATTCTACTTCTGGAATTCTATTTCCTAAGTCCTACTTCCTGTATTCTACTTCCAGAATTCTATTTCCTGAATGCTACTTAATGTGTTCCACTTCCTGAGTTCTATTTAATGAATCCTATGTCCAGTGTTCTCCTTTATGAGGCCTATTTTGTGAATCCTTCTTCCTGTGTACTCTTCCCGTATCCTATTTCCAGAAACGTACTTCCTGTGTTTTCCATCATGAGGCCTATTTCTTGAATCCTGCTTCCTGTGTTCTACCTCCAGTATTCTATTACGTGAGTCCTAATTCCTGTGTTGTACTTCCATAATTCTACTTCCTTAATCCTACTCTCTGTGTTGTCCTTCCTGAGTTCTATTTCCTGAATCTTAATTCCTGTGTTCTACTTCCTGAGTTCTATTTCCTGAATCCTACTTCCTTTTTCTACCTCCGTAATTCTATTTCCCACATCCTACCTCCTGTGTTCTATTTCCAGAATTCTATTTCCTGAATCCTACATCCTGTGATCTATTTCCTAAGTTCTATTTCCTGAATCCAACTTGCTGCGCTCTCCTTCATGAGGTCTATTTCCTGAATCTTGCTTCCTGTCTTTTACATCCTGAGTTCTATTTCCTGAATCCTACTTCCTGTGTTCTACTTCCTGAGTTCTATTTCCTGAATCCAACTTCCGTTTTTCTCCTTTTGAGTCCTATTTCCTAACTCTTACATCCTGTGTTCCACTTCCAGAGTTATATATCCTCAAACCTACTTCCTGTGTTGTGCTTCCTGTGTTCTGTTTCCTGAATCCTACTTCCTGTGTTCTACTTATGGAATTCTATATTCTGAATCCTACTTCCTGTGTTCTACTTCCGGAATACTATTTCCTGAACCCTACTTCCTGTGTTCTCCTTCCTGAATTCTATTTCCTGAATCTTAATTCCTGTGTTCTCCTTCCTGAGTTGTATTTCGTGAATCCTACTTCCTGTGTTCTACTTCCAGTATTCTATTCGCTGAACACTATTTCCTGTGTTCTCCTTCATGAGGCCTATTTCCTGAGTACTACCTCCTGTGTTATACTGCCGGAATTCTATTTCCTGAATCCTGCTTCCTGTGTTGAACTTTGGGAATTGTACTTTCAGATTCCTACTCCCTGTGTTCTCCTTCCTGAGTGCTATTTCCTGAATATTAATTCCTGTCCTCTACTTCCTGAGTTGTTTCCTGAATCCAACTTCCTGTGCTCTCTTTCATGGGGCCTATTTTCCAGATCCTATATCTTGTGTTCTAATTCCTGAGTTCTATTTCCTGAATCTTAATTCGTGTTCCCCTTCCTGAGTTCTTTCTTGAACTTTACTTCCTGTGTCGTTCTTCCGGAATACTGTTTCCTGAATTCTACTTCCTCTGTCCTACTTCTGGAATTGTATTTCCTGAACCCTACTTCCTCTGTTCTACTTCCTAAGTTCTATTTCCTGAATGCTACTTCCTGTGTTCTACTTCCTGAGTTCTATTTCCTGAATCCAACTTCCTGTGCTTTCTTTCATGAGGACTATTTCCAGAATCCTAGCTCCTGTGTTTTACATCCTGAGTTCTACTTCCTGTCTGCTACTTCTGGAATTCTATTCCTTGAATCCTACTTCCTGTGTTCTCTATATGAGGCCGATTTCCTGAGTAGTAATTCCTGTGTTCTACTTCTGGAATTCTATTTCCTGAATCCTGCTTCCTGTGTTCGACATCTGGAAATCTATTTCCTGAATCCTACTCCCTGTGTTCTCCTTCCTGAGTTCTATTTCCTGAATCTTAATCTTTTGTTCTACATCCTGAGTTCCATTTCCTGACTCCTAATTCCTGTGTTCACTTCCGGAATTCTATTTCGTGAAAGCTACTCCCTGTGTACTGCTTCCTGAGTTCTATTTCTGAATCTGAATTCCTGTTTTCTGCTTCCTATGTTCTATTCCTGAATCCTACTTCCTGTGTTCTACTGCTGGAATTCTATTTCCTGAATCCTACTTCCTTTGTTCTACTTGAGGAATTCTATATCCTGAATCCTAGCTCCTGTATTCTGCTTCATGAGGCCTATTTCCTGAATATTGCTTCCTGTGTTCTACTTCCGCAATACTATACCCTTAATCCTACTTCCTGTGTTCCCCTTCTTGAGGCCTATTTACTGAATGCATTTTCATGTGTTCTACTTCCTGAGTTCGATTTCCTGAATCCAACTTCCTGTGCTCTCTTTCATGGGGCCTATTTCATGAATCTGACATCCTGTGTTCTACTTCCTGAGTTCTATTTCTTGAATCCTACTTCCTGTATCCTCTATAATGAGGCCTATTTCGTGAATCCTACTTCCTGTGTTCTACTTCCGGAATTCTATTTCCTGAAACCTACCTCCATCATGAGGCCTATTTCATGAATACTGCTTGCTGTGTTCTACCAGCTGGATTCTATTTCCTAAATCTGCTTTACTGTGTTCTACATCATGAGGTCTATTTCCTGAATATCACTTCTTGTATTCTCCTTCCTGTGTTCTATATCCTGAATCCTACTTCCTGTGTTCTTCTTCCAGTATTCTATTTCCTGAATCCTCATTCGTGTGCTACTTCCTGAGAACTATTTCCTGAATCCTACGTCCTGTGTTCTCCTTCATGAGACCTATTTCCTGATTCCTACTTCCTGTGTTCTACTTCCGGAATTTCACTTCCTGAATCTTACTTCCTGCGTTTTACTTCCCGAGTTCTATTTCCCAAATTCTACTTCCTGTGTTCTATTTAGTGAATCTTAATTCCTTGGTTTTCCTTCCCGAATTCTATTTTGTGAATCCTGCTTCCTGTGTTCTACTTCCGGTATTCTATTTCCTGAATCTTACTTCATGTGTCCTACGTCTGGATTCCTATATCCTGAATTCTACTTTCTGTGTTCTACTTACGGAATTCTATTTCCTGAATCCTAATTCCTGTTTTCTCCTTCCTGAGTTGTATTTCCTAAATCTTACATCATGTGTTGTACTTCCAGAATTCTATTTCCTGAATCCTACTTCCTGTGTTCTACTTCCAGAATTCTATTTGCTGAACTCTATTACCTGTGTTCTCCTTCATGAGGCCTATTTACTGAATACTACTTCCTGTGTTATACTTCTGGAATTCTATTTCCTGAATCCTATTTCCTGTGTTCCACTTCGGGAATTCTACTTCCAGAATCCTACTCCGTGTGTTCTACTACCTTAGTTCTACTTCCTGAATCTTAATTCCTGTGCTCTATTGCCTGAGTTCTATTTCCTGAATCCTACCTCATGTGTTCCCCTTCTGGAATTCTATTTTTTAAAATCCTACATCCTGTGTTATACGGCCAGGACTCTATTTCCTGAATCCAACTTCCTGTGTTCTTTTTCCTGCATTCTTTTTCCTGAATCCAACTTCCTGTGCTCTCCTTCATGAGGCCTACACTTTTAATCCTACTTCGTGTGTTCTACTTCCTGAGTTCTATTTCCTGAATCCAATTTCCTGTGTTCTCTTTCTTCAGTTCTATTTCCTGAATTCTACTTCCTGTGTTCTACCTCAGTATTTCTATTTCCTGAATCCAACGTCCTGTGTTCTCCTTCATGGGTCCTATTTCCTGTATCCTATTTCATGTGTTCTAATTCCTGAGTTCTATTTCCTGAATCCTACATCCTGTGTTATGCTTCCTCAGTTTTATTTCCTGAATCCTATATCCTGTGTTATACTTATGGAATTCTATTTCCTGCATCCTGCTTCCTGTTTTCTTCTTCCTGAGTTCCTTTTCCTGAATCTTACATCCTTTGTTCTCCTTCCTAGTATCAATTTCCTGAATCTTATGTCCTATGATCTATTTCTGAGTTCTAATTCCTGAATACTACTTCCTGTGTTGTACTTGAGGAATTCTATTCCCTGAATCCTACTTCATGTGTTCTCCTTCCTGAGTTCTATTTCCTGAATCTTAATTCCTGTGTTATACTTCCTGATTTCTATTTACTAAATCTTACTTCCTGTATTCTACTTCTGGAATTCTATTTCCTAAATCCTACTTCCTGTATTCTACTTCCAGAATTCTATTTCCTGAATGCTACTTAATGTGTTCCACTTCCTGAGTTCTATTTAATGAATCCTATGTCCAGTGCTCTCCTTTATGAGGCCTATTTTGTGAATCCTTCTTCCTGTGTACTCTTCCCGTATCCTATTTCCAGAAACGTACTTCCTGTGTTTTCCATCATGAGGCCTATTTCTTGAATCCTGCTTCCTGTGTTCTACCTCCAGTATTCTATTACGTGAGTCCTAATTCCTGTGTTGTACTTCCATAATTCTACTTCCTTAATCCTACTCTCTGTGTTGTCCTTCCTGAGTTCTATTTCCTGAATCTTAATTCCTGTGTTCTACTTCCTGAGTTCTATTTCCTGAATCCTACTTCCTTTTTCTACCTCCGTAATTCTATTTCCCACATCCTACCTCCTGTGTTCTATTTCCAGAATTCTATTTCCTGAATCCTACATCCTGTGATCTATTTCCTAAGTTCTATTTCCTGAATCCAACTTGCTGCGCTCTCCTTCATGAGGTCTATTTCCTGAATCTTGCTTCCTGTCTTTTACATCCTGAGTTCTATTTCCTGAATCCTACTTCCTGTGTTCTACTTCCTGAGTTCTATTTCCTGAATCCAACTTCCGTTTTTCTCCTTTTGAGTCCTATTTCCTAACTCTTACATCCTGTGTTCCACTTCCAGAGTTATATATCCTCAAACCTACTTCCTGTGTTGTGCTTCCTGTGTTCTGTTTCCTGAATCCTACTTCCTGTGTTCTACTTATGGAATTCTATATTCTGAATCCTACTTCCTGTGTTCTACTTCCGGAATACTATTTCCTGAACCCTACTTCCTGTGTTCTCCTTCCTGAATTCTATTTCCTGAATCTTAATTCCTGTGTTCTCCTTCCTGAGTTGTATTTCGTGAATCCTACTTCCTGTGTTCTACTTCCAGTATTCTATTCGCTGAATACTATTTCCTGTGTTCTCCTTCATGAGGCCTATTTCCTGAGTACTACCTCCTGTGTTATACTGCCGGAATTCTATTTCCTGAATCCTGCTTCCTGTGTTGAACTTTGGGAATTGTACTTTCAGATTCCTACTCCCTGTGTTCTCCTTCCTGAGTTCTATTTCCTGAATATTAATTCCTGTCCTCTACTTCCTGAGTTGTTTCCTGAATCCAACTTCCTGTGCTCTCTTTCATGGGGCCTATTTCCGAGATCCTATATCTTGTGTTCTAATTCCTGAGTTCTATTTCCTGAATCTTAATTCGTGTTCCCCTTCCTGAGTTCTTTCTTGAACTTAATTCCTGTGTCGTTCTTCCGGAATACTGTTTCCTGAATTCTACTTCCTCTGTCCTACTTCTGGAATTCTATTTCCTGAATCCTACTTCCTCTGTTCTCCTTCCTAAGTTCTATTTCCTGAATGCTACTTCCTGTGTTCTACTTCCTGAGTTCTATTTCCTGAATCCAACTTCCTGTGCTTTCTTTCATGAGGCCTATTTCCAGAATCCTAGCTCCTGTGTTTTACATCCTGAGTTCTACTTCCTGTCTGCTACTTCCGGAATTCTATTCCTTGAATCCTACTTCCTGTGTTCTCTATATGAGGCCGATTTCCTGAGTAGTAATTCCTGTGTTCTACTTCTGGAATTCTATTTCCTGAATCCTGCTTCCTGTGTTCGACATCTGGAAATCTATTTCCTGAATCCTACTCCCTGTGTTCTCCTTCCTGAGTTCTATTTCCTGAATCTTAATCCTTTGTTCTACATCCTGAGTTCCATTTCCTGACTCCTAATTCCTGTGTTCACTTCCGGAATTCTATTTCGTGAAAGCTACTCCCTGGGTACTGCTTCCTGAGTTCTATTTCTGAATCTGAATTCCTGTTTTCTGCTTTCTATGTTCTATTCCTGAATCCTACTTCCTGTGTTCTACTTCCTGAGTTCTATTTCCTGAATCCAACTTCCTGTGCTTTCTTTCATGAGGCCTATTTGCAGAATACTACATCCTGCATTGTACTTCCTGAGTTCTATTTCCTGAATCCTACTTCCAGTGTTCTCCTTCCTCAGTTCTATTTCCTGAATCCTACTTCCTGTGTTCTACTGCTGGAATTCTATTTCCTAAATCCTACTTCCTGTGTTCTACTGCTGGAATTCTATTTCCTGAATCCTACTTCCTTTGTTCTACTTGAGGAATTCTATATCCTGAATCCTAGCTCCTGTATTCTGCTTCATGAGGCCTATTTCCTGAATATTGCTTCCTGTGTTCTACTTATGCAATACTATACCCTTAATCCTACTTCCTGTGTTCCCCTTCTTCAGGCCTATTTCCTGAATGCATTTTCATGTGTTCTACTTCCTGAGTTCGATTTCCTGAATCCAACTTCCTGTGCTCTCTTTCATGGGGCCTATTTCATGAATCTGACATCCTGTGTTCTACTTCCTGAGTTCTATTTCTTGAATCCTACTTCCTGTATCCTCTATAATGAGGCCTATTTCGTGAATCCTACTTCCTGTGTTCTACTTCCGGTATTCTATTTTCTGAAACCTACATCCATCATGAGGCCTACTTCCTGAATACTGCTTGCTGTGTTCTACCCCCTGGATTCTATTTCCTAAATCTGCTTTACTGTGTTCTACATCATGAGGTCTATTTCCGGAATATTACTTCTTGTATTCTCCTTCCTGTGTTCTATATCCTGAATCCTACTTCCTGTGTTCTTCTTCCAGTATTCTGTTTCCTGAATCCTCATTCGTGTGCTACTTCCTGAGAACTATTTCCTGAATCCTACGTCCTGTGTTCTCCTTCATGAGGCCTATTTCCTGATTCCTACTTCCTGTGTTCTACTTCCGGAATTTCACTTCTTGAATCTTACTTCCTGCGTTTTACTTCCCGAGTTCTATTTCCCAAATTCTACTTCCTGTGTTCTATTTAGTGAATCTTAATTCCTTGGTTTTCCTTCCTGAATTCTATTTGGTGAATCCTGCTTCCTGTGTTCTACTTCCGGTATTCTATTTCCTGAATCTTACTTCATGTGTCCTACTTCTGGTTTCCCATATCCTGAATTCTACTTTCTCTGTTCTACTTACGGAATTCTATTTCCTGAATCCTAATTCCTGTGTTCTACTTCCAGAATTCTATTTGCTGAACTCTATTACCTGTGTTCTCCGACATGAGGCCTATTTACTGAATACTACTTCCTGTGTTATACTTCTGGAATTCTATTTCCTGAATCCTATTTCCTGTGTTCCACTTCGGGAATTCTACTTCCAGAATCCTACTCCGTGTGTTCTACTACCTTAGTTCTACTTCCTGAATCTTAATTCCTGTGCTCTATTGCCTGAGTTCTATTTCCTGAATCCTACCTCATGTGTTCCCCTTCTGGAATTCTATTTTTTAAAATCCTACATTCTGTGTTATACGGCCAGGACTCTATTTCCTGAATCCAACTTCCTGTGTTCTTTTTCCTGCATTCTTTTTCCTGAATCCAACTTCCTGTGCTCTCCTTCATGAGGCCTACACCTTTAATCCTACTTCGTGTGTTCTACTTCCTGAGTTCTATTTCCTGAATCCAATTTCCTGTGTTCTCTTTCTTCAGTTCTATTTCCTGAATTCTACTTCCTGTGTTCTACCTCAGTATTTCTATTTCCTGAATCCAACGTCCTGTGTTCTCCTTCATGGGTCCTATTTCCTGTATCCTATTTCATGTGTTCTAATTCCTGAGTTCTATTTCCTGAATCCTACATCCTGTGTTATGCTTCCTCAGTTTTATTTCCTGAATCCTATATCCTGTGTTATACTTATGGATTTCTATTTCCTGCATCCTGCTTCCTGTTTTCTTCTTCCTGAGTTCCTTTTCCTGAATCTTACATCCTTTGTTCTCCTTCCTAGTATCAATTTCCTGAATCTTATGTCCTATGATCTATTTCTGAGTTCTAATTCCTGAATACTACTTCCTGTGTTGTACTTGAGGAATTCTATTCCCTGAATCCTACTTCATGTGTTCTCCTTCCTGAGTTCTATTTCCTGAATCTTAATTCCTGTGTTATACTTCCTGATTTCTATTTACTTAATCTTACTTCCTGTATTCTACTTCTGGAATTCTATTTCCTAAGTCCTACTTCCTGTATTCTACTTCCAGAATTGTATTTCCTGAATGCTACTTAATGTGTTCCACTTCCTGAGTTCTATTTAATGAATCCTATGTCCAGTGTTCTCCTTTATGAGGCCTATTTTGTGAATCCTACTTCCTGTGTACTCTTCCCGTATCCTATTTCCAGAAACGTACTTCCTGTGTTTTCCCTCATGAGGCCTATTTCTTGAATCCTGCTTCCTGTGTTCTACCTCCAGTATTCTATTACGTGAGTCCTAATTCCTGTGTTGTACTTCCATAATTCTACTTCCTTAATCCTACTCTCTGTGTTGTCCTTCCTGAGTTCTATTTCCTGAATCTTAATTCCTGTGTTCTACTTCCTGAGTTCTATTTCCTGAATCCTACTTCCTTTTTCTACCTCCGTAATTCTATTTCCCACATCCTACCTCCTGTGTTCTATTTCCAGAATTCTATTTCCTGAATCCTACATCCTGTGATCTATTTCCTAAGTTCTATTTCCTGAATCCAACTTGCTGCGCTCTCCTTCATGAGGTCTATTTCCTGAATCTTGCTTCCTGTCTTTTACATCCTGAGTTCTATTTCCTGAATCCTACTTCCTGTGTTCTACTTCCTGAGTTCTATTTCCTGAATCCAACTTCCGTTTTTCTCCTTTTGAGTCCTATTTCCTAACTCTTACATCCTGTGTTCCACTTCCAGAGTTATATATCCTCAAACCTACTTCCTGTGTTGTGCTTCCTTTGTTCTGTTTCCTGAATCCTACTTCCTGTGTTCTACTTATGGAATTCTATATTCTGAATCCTACTTCCTGTGTTCTACTTCCGGAATACTATTTCCTGAACCCTACTTCCTGTGTTCTCCTTCCTGAATTCTATTTCCTGAATCTTAATTCCTGTGTTCTCCTTCCTGAGTTGTATTTCGTGAATCCTACTTCCTGTGTTCTACTTCCAGTATTCTATTCGCTGAATACTATTTCCTGTGTTCTCCTTCATGAGGCCTATTTCCTGAGTACTACCTCCTGTGTTATACTGCCGGAATTCTATTTCCTGAATCCTACTTCCTGTGTTGAACTTTGGGAATTGTACTTTCAGATTCCTACTCCCTGTGTTCTCCTTCCTGAGTTCTATTTCCTGAATATTAATTCCTGTCCTCCACTTCCTGAGTTGTTTCCTGAATCCAACTTCCTGTGCTCTCTTTCATGGGGCCTATTTCCCAGATCCTATATCTTGTGTTCTAATTCCTGAGTTCAATTTCCTGAATCTTAATTCGTGTTCCCCTTCCTGAGTACTTTCTTGAACTTTACTTCTTGTGTCGTTCTTCCGGAATACTGTTTCCTGAATTCTACTTCCTCTGTCCTACTTCTGGAATTCTATTTCCTGAATCCTATTTTCTCTGTTCTACTTCCTAAGTTCTATTTCCTGAATGCTACTTCCTGTGTTCTACTTCCTGAATTCTATTTCCTGAATCCAACTTCCTGTGCTTTCTTTCATGAGGACTATTTCCAGAATCCTAGCTCCTGTGTTTTACATCCTGAGTTCTACTTCCTGTCTGCTACTTCTGGAATTCTATTCCTTGAATCCTACTTCCTGTGTTCTCTATATGAGGCCGATTTCCTGAGTAGTAATTCCTGTGTTCTACTTCTGGAATTCTATTTCCTGAATCCTGCTTCCTGTGTTCGACATCTGGAATTCTATTTCCTGAATCCTACTCCCTGTGTTCTCCTTCCTGAGTTCTATTTCCTGAATCTTAATCTTTTGTTCTACATCCTGAGTTCCATTTCCTGACTCCTAATTCCTGTGTTCACTTCCGGAATTCTATTTCGTGAAAGCTACTCCCTGGGTACTGCTTCCTGAGTTCTATTTCTGAATCTGAATTCCTGTTTTCTGCTTCCTATGTTCTATTCCTGAATCCTACTTCCTGTGTTCTACTTCCTGAGTTCTATTTCCTGAATGCAACTTCCTGTGCTTTCTTTCATGAGGCCTATTTGCAGAATACTACATCCTGCATTGTACTTCCTGAGTTCTATTTCCTGAATCCTACTTCCAGTGTTCTCCTTCCTCAGTTCTATTTCCTGAATCCTACTTCCTGTGTTCTACTGCTGGAATTCTATTTCCTGAATCCTACTTCCTTTGTTCTACTTGAGGAATTCTATATCCTGAATCCTAGCTCCTGTATTCTGCTTCATGAGGCCTATTTCCTGAATATTGCTTCCTGTGTTCTACTTCCGCAATACTATACCCTTAATCCTACTTCCTGTGTTCCCCTTCTTGAGGCCTATTTCCTGAATGCATTTTCATGTGTTCTACTTCCTGAGTTCGATTTCCTGAATCCAACTTCCTGTGCTCTCTTTCATGGGGCCTATTTCATGAATCTGACATCCTGTGTTCTACTTCCTGAGTTCTATTTCTTCAATCCTACTTCCTGTATCCTCTATAATGAGGCCTATTTCGTGAATCCTACTTCCTGTGTTCTACTTCCGGAATTCTATTTCCTGAAACCTACCTCCATCATGAGGCCTATTTCATGAATACTGCTTGCTGTGTTCTACCAGCTGGATTCTATTTCCTAAATCTGCTTTACTGTGTTCTACATCATGAGGTCTATTTCCTGAATATTACTTCTTGTATTCTCCTTCCTGTGTTCTATATCCTGAATCCTACTTCCTGGGTTCTTCTTCCAGAATTCTATTTCCTGAATCCTCATTCGTGTGCTACTTCCTGAGAACTATTTCCTGAATCCTACGTCCTGTGTTCTCCTTCATGAGGCCTATTTCCTGATTCCTACTTCCTGTGTTCTACTTCCGGAATTTCACTTCCTGAATCTTACTTCCTGCGTTTTACTTCCCGAGTTCTATTTCCCAAATTCTACTTCCTGTGTTCTATTTAGTGAATCTTAATTCCTTGGTTTTCCTTCCTGAATTCTATTTTGTGAATCCTGCTTCCTGTGTTCTACTTCCGGTATTCTATTTCCTGAATCTTACTTCATGTGTCCTACGTCTGGATTCCAATATCCTGAGTTCTACTTTCTGTGTTCTGCTTATGGAATTCTATTTCCTGAATCCTAATTCCTGTTTTCTCCTTCCTGAGTTGTATTTCCTAAATCTTACATCATGTGTTGTACTTCCAGAATTCTATTTCCTGAATCCTACTTCCTGTGTTCTACTTCCAGAATTCTATTTGCTGAACTCTATTACCTGTGTTCTCCTTCATGAGGCCTATTTACTGAATACTACTTCCTGTGTTATACTTCTGGAATTCTATTTCCTGAATCCTATTTCCTGTGTTCCACTTCGGGAATTCTACTTCCAGAATCCTACTCCGTGTGTTCTACTACCTTAGTTCTACTTCCTGAATCTTAATTCCTGTGCTCTATTGCCTGAGTTCTATTTCCTGAATCCTACCTCATGTGTTCCCCTTCTGGAATTCTATTTTTTAAAATCCTACATCCTGTGTTATACGGCCAGGACTCTATTTCCTGAATCCAACTTCCTGTGTTCTTTTTCCTGAATCCAACTTCCTGTGCTCTCCTTCATGAGGCCTACACCTTTAATCCTACTTCGTGTGTTCTACTTCCTGAGTTCTATTTCCTGAATCCAACTTCCTGTGCTTTCTTTCATGAGGCCTATTTCCAGAATCCTAGCTCCTGTGTTTTACATCCTGAGTTCTACTTCCTGTCTGCTACTTCCGGAATTCTATTCCTTGAATCCTACTTCCTGTGTTCTCTATATGAGGCCGATTTCCTGAGTAGTAATTCCTGTGTTCTACTTCTGGAATTCTATTTCCTGAATCCTGCTTCCTGTGTTCGACATCTGGAAATCTATTTCCTGAATCCTACTCCCTGTGTTCTCCTTCCTGAGTTCTATTTCCTGAATCTTAATCCTTTGTTCTACATCCTGAGTTCCATTTCCTGACTCCTAATTCCTGTGTTCACTTCCGGAATTCTATTTCGTGAAAGCTACTCCCTGGGTACTGCTTCCTGAGTTCTATTTCTGAATCTGAATTCCTGTTTTCTGCTTTCTATGTTCTATTCCTGAATCCTACTTCCTGTGTTCTACTTCCTGAGTTCTATTTCCTGAATCCAACTTCCTGTGCTTTCTTTCATGAGGCCTATTTGCAGAATACTACATCCTGCATTGTACTTCCTGAGTTCTATTTCCTGAATCCTACTTCCAGTGTTCTCCTTCCTCAGTTCTATTTCCTGAATCCTACTTCCTGTGTTCTACTGCTGGAATTCTATTTCCTAAATCCTACTTCCTGTGTTCTACTGCTGGAATTCTATTTCCTGAATCCTACTTCCTTTGTTCTACTTGAGGAATTCTATATCCTGAATCCTAGCTCCTGTATTCTGCTTCATGAGGCCTATTTCCTGAATATTGCTTCCTGTGTTCTACTTATGCAATACTATACCCTTAATCCTACTTCCTGTGTTCCCCTTCTTCAGGCCTATTTCCTGAATGCATTTTCATGTGTTCTACTTCCTGAGTTCGATTTCCTGAATCCAACTTCCTGTGCTCTCTTTCATGGGGCCTATTTCATGAATCTGACATCCTGTGTTCTACTTCCTGAGTTCTATTTCTTGAATCCTACTTCCTGTATCCTCTATAATGAGGCCTATTTCGTGAATCCTACTTCCTGTGTTCTACTTCCGGTATTCTATTTTCTGAAACCTACATCCATCATGAGGCCTACTTCCTGAATACTGCTTGCTGTGTTCTACCCCCTGGATTCTATTTCCTAAATCTGCTTTACTGTGTTCTACATCATGAGGTCTATTTCCGGAATATTACTTCTTGTATTCTCCTTCCTGTGTTCTATATCCTGAATCCTACTTCCTGTGTTCTTCTTCCAGTATTCTGTTTCCTGAATCCTCATTCATGTGCTACTTCCTGAGAACTATTTCCTGAATCCTACGTCCTGTGTTCTCCTTCATGAGGCCTATTTCCTGATTCCTACTTCCTGTGTTCTACTTCCGGAATTTCACTTCTTGAATCTTACTTCCTGCGTTTTACTTCCCGAGTTCTATTTCCCAAATTCTACTTCCTGTGTTCTATTTAGTGAATCTTAATTCCTTGGTTTTCCTTCCTGAATTCTATTTGGTGAATCCTGCTTCCTGTGTTCTACTTCCGGTATTCTATTTCCTGAATCTTACTTCATGTGTCCTACTTCTGGTTTCCCATATCCTGAATTCTACTTTCTCTGTTCTACTTACGGAATTCTATTTCCTGAATCCTAATTCCTGTTTTCTCCTTCCTGAGTTATATTTCCTAAATCTTACATCATGTGTTGTACTTCCAGAATTCTATTTCCTGAATCCTACTTCCTGTGTTCTACTTCCAGAATTCTATTTGCTGAACTCTATTACCTGTGTTCTCCGACATGAGGCCTATTTACTGAATACTACTTCCTGTGTTATACTTCTGGAATTCTATTTCCTGAATCCTATTTCCTGTGTTCCACTTCGGGAATTCTACTTCCAGAATCCTACTCCGTGTGTTCTACTACCTTAGTTCTACTTCCTGAATCTTAATTCCTGTGCTCTATTGCCTGAGTTCTATTTCCTGAATCCTACCTCATGTGTTCCCCTTCTGGAATTCTATTTTTTAAAATCCTACATTCTGTGTTATACGGCCAGGACTCTATTTCCTGAATCCAACTTCCTGTGTTCTTTTTCCTGCATTCTTTTTCCTGAATCCAACTTCCTGTGCTCTCCTTCATGAGGCCTACACCTTTAATCCTACTTCGTGTGTTCTACTTCCTGAGTTCTATTTCCTGAATCCAATTTCCTGTGTTCTCTTTCTTCAGTTCTATTTCCTGAATTCTACTTCCTGTGTTCTACCTCAGTATTTCTATTTCCTGAATCCAACGTCCTGTGTTCTCCTTCATGGGTCCTATTTCCTGTATCCTATTTCATGTGTTCTAATTCCTGAGTTCTATTTCCTGAATCCTACATCCTGTGTTATGCTTCCTCAGTTTTATTTCCTGAATCCTATATCCTGTGTTATACTTATGGATTTCTATTTCCTGCATCCTGCTTCCTGTTTTCTTCTTCCTGAGTTCCTTTTCCTGAATCTTACATCCTTTGTTCTCCTTCCTAGTATCAATTTCCTGAATCTTATGTCCTATGATCTATTTCTGAGTTCTAATTCCTGAATACTACTTCCTGTGTTGTACTTGAGGAATTCTATTCCCTGAATCCTACTTCATGTGTTCTCCTTCCTGAGTTCTATTTCCTGAATCTTAATTCCTGTGTTATACTTCCTGATTTCTATTTACTTAATCTTACTTCCTGTATTCTACTTCTGGAATTCTATTTCCTAAGTCCTACTTCCTGTATTCTACTTCCAGAATTCTATTTCCTGAATGCTACTTAATGTGTTCCACTTCCTGAGTTCTATTTAATGAATCCTATGTCCAGTGTTCTCCTTTATGAGGCCTATTTTGTGAATCCTACTTCCTGTGTACTCTTCCCGTATCCTATTTCCAGAAACGTACTTCCTGTGTTTTCCCTCATGAGGCCTATTTCTTGAATCCTGCTTCCTGTGTTCTACCTCCAGTATTCTATTACGTGAGTCCTAATTCCTGTGTTGTACTTCCATAATTCTACTTCCTTAATCCTACTCTCTGTGTTGTCCTTCCTGAGTTCTATTTCCTGAATCTTAATTCCTGTGTTCTACTTCCTGAGTTCTATTTCCTGAATCCTACTTCCTTTTTCTACCTCCGTAATTCTATTTCCCACATCCTACCTCCTGTGTTCTATTTCCAGAATTCTATTTCCTGAATCCTACATCCTGTGATCTATTTCCTAAGTTCTATTTCCTGAATCCAACTTGCTGCGCTCTCCTTCATGAGGTCTATTTCCTGAATCTTGCTTCCTGTCTTTTACATCCTGAGTTCTATTTCCTGAATCCTACTTCCTGTGTTCTACTTCCTGAGTTCTATTTCCTGAATCCAACTTCCGTTTTTCTCCTTTTGAGTCCTATTTCCTAACTCTTACATCCTGTGTTCCACTTCCAGAGTTATATATCCTCAAACCTACTTCCTGTGTTGTGCTTCCTGTGTTCTGTTTCCTGAATCCTACTTCCTGTGTTCTACTTATGGAATTCTATATTCTGAATCCTACTTCCTGTGTTCTACTTCCGGAATACTATTTCCTGAACCCTACTTCCTGTGTTCTCCTTCCTGAATTCTATTTCCTGAATCTTAATTCCTGTGTTCTCCTTCCTGAGTTGTATTTCGTGAATCCTACTTCCTGTGTTCTACTTCCAGTATTCTATTCGCTGAATACTATTTCCTGTGTTCTCCTTCATGAGGCCTATTTCCTGAGTACTACCTCCTGTGTTATACTGCCGGAATTCTATTTCCTGAATCCTACTTCCTGTGTTGAACTTTGGGAATTGTACTTTCAGATTCCTACTCCCTGTGTTCTCCTTCCTGAGTTCTATTTCCTGAATATTAATTCCTGTCCTCCACTTCCTGAGTTGTTTCCTGAATCCAACTTCCTGTGCTCTCTTTCATGGGGCCTATTTCCCAGATCCTATATCTTGTGTTCTAATTCCTGAGTTCAATTTCCTGAATCTTAATTCGTGTTCCCCTTCCTGAGTACTTTCTTGAACTTTACTTCTTGTGTCGTTCTTCCGGAATACTGTTTCCTGAATTCTACTTCCTCTGTCCTACTTCTGGAATTCTATTTCCTGAATCCTATTTTCTCTGTTCTACTTCCTAAGTTCTATTTCCTGAATGCTACTTCCTGTGTTCTACTTCCTGAATTCTATTTCCTGAATCCAACTTCCTGTGCTTTCTTTCATGAGGACTATTTCCAGAATCCTAGCTCCTGTGTTTTACATCCTGAGTTCTACTTCCTGTCTGCTACTTCTGGAATTCTATTCCTTGAATCCTACTTCCTGTGTTCTCTATATGAGGCCGATTTCCTGAGTAGTAATTCCTGTGTTCTACTTCTGGAATTCTATTTCCTGAATCCTGCTTCCTGTGTTCGACATCTGGAATTCTATTTCCTGAATCCTACTCCCTGTGTTCTCCTTCCTGAGTTCTATTTCCTGAATCTTAATCTTTTGTTCTACATCCTGAGTTCCATTTCCTGACTCCTAATTCCTGTGTTCACTTCCGGAATTCTATTTCGTGAAAGCTACTCCCTGGGTACTGCTTCCTGAGTTCTATTTCTGAATCTGAATTCCTGTTTTCTGCTTCCTATGTTCTATTCCTGAATCCTACTTCCTGTGTTCTACTTCCTGAGTTCTATTTCCTGAATGCAACTTCCTGTGCTTTCTTTCATGAGGCCTATTTGCAGAATACTACATCCTGCATTGTACTTCCTGAGTTCTATTTCCTGAATCCTACTTCCAGTGTTCTCCTTCCTCAGTTCTATTTCCTGAATCCTACTTCCTGTGTTCTACTGCTGGAATTCTATTTCCTGAATCCTACTTCCTTTGTTCTACTTGAGGAATTCTATATCCTGAATCCTAGCTCCTGTATTCTGCTTCATGAGGCCTATTTCCTGAATATTGCTTCCTGTGTTCTACTTCCGCAATACTATACCCTTAATCCTACTTCCTGTGTTCCCCTTCTTGAGGCCTATTTCCTGAATGCATTTTCATGTGTTCTACTTCCTGAGTTCGATTTCCTGAATCCAACTTCCTGTGCTCTCTTTCATGGGGCCTATTTCATGAATCTGACATCCTGTGTTCTACTTCCTGAGTTCTATTTCTTCAATCCTACTTCCTGTATCCTCTATAATGAGGCCTATTTCGTGAATCCTACTTCCTGTGTTCTACTTCCGGAATTCTATTTCCTGAAACCTACCTCCATCATGAGGCCTATTTCATGAATACTGCTTGCTGTGTTCTACCAGCTGGATTCTATTTCCTAAATCTGCTTTACTGTGTTCTACATCATGAGGTCTATTTCCTGAATATTACTTCTTGTATTCTCCTTCCTGTGTTCTATATCCTGAATCCTACTTCCTGGGTTCTTCTTCCAGAATTCTATTTCCTGAATCCTCATTCGTGTGCTACTTCCTGAGAACTATTTCCTGAATCCTACGTCCTGTGTTCTCCTTCATGAGGCCTATTTCCTGATTCCTACTTCCTGTGTTCTACTTCCGGAATTTCACTTCCTGAATCTTACTTCCTGCGTTTTACTTCCCGAGTTCTATTTCCCAAATTCTACTTCCTGTGTTCTATTTAGTGAATCTTAATTCCTTGGTTTTCCTTCCTGAATTCTATTTTGTGAATCCTGCTTCCTGTGTTCTACTTCCGGTATTCTATTTCCTGAATCTTACTTCATGTGTCCTACGTCTGGATTCCAATATCCTGAGTTCTACTTTCTGTGTTCTGCTTATGGAATTCTATTTCCTGAATCCTAATTCCTGTTTTCTCCTTCCTGAGTTGTATTTCCTAAATCTTACATCATGTGTTGTACTTCCAGAATTCTATTTCCTGAATCCTACTTCCTGTGTTCTACTTCCAGAATTCTATTTGCTGAACTCTATTACCTGTGTTCTCCTTCATGAGGCCTATTTACTGAATACTACTTCCTGTGTTATACTTCTGGAATTCTATTTCCTGAATCCTATTTCCTGTGTTCCACTTCGGGAATTCTACTTCCAGAATCCTACTCCGTGTGTTCTACTACCTTAGTTCTACTTCCTGAATCTTAATTCCTGTGCTCTATTGCCTGAGTTCTATTTCCTGAATCCTACCTCATGTGTTCCCCTTCTGGAATTCTATTTTTTAAAATCCTACATCCTGTGTTATACGGCCAGGACTCTATTTCCTGAATCCAACTTCCTGTGTTCTTTTTCCTGAATCCAACTTCCTGTGCTCTCCTTCATGAGGCCTACACCTTTAATCCTACTTCGTGTGTTCTACTTCCTGAGTTCTATTTCCTGAATCCAATTTCCTGTGTTCTCTTTCTTCAGTTCTATTTCCTGAATTCTACTTCCTGTGTTCTACCTCAGTATTTCTATTTCCTGAATCCAACGTCCTGTGTTCTCCTTCATGGGTCCTATTTCCTGTATCCTATTTCATGTGTTCTAATTCCTGAGTTCTATTTCCTGAATCCTACATCCTGTGTTATGCTTCCTCAGTTTTATTTCCTGAATCCTATATCCTGTGTTATACTTATGGAATTCAATTTCCTGCATCCTGCTTCCTGTTTTCTTCTTCCTGAGTTCCTTTTCCTGAATCTTACATACTTTGTTCTCCTTCCTAGTATCAATTTCCTGAATCTTATGTCCTATGATCTATTTCTGAGTTCTAATTCCTGAATACTACTTCCTGTGTTGTACTTGAGGAATTCTATTCCCTGAATCCTACTTCATGTGTTCTCCTTCCTGAGTTCTATTTCCTGAATCTTAATTCCTGTGTTATACTTCCTGAATTCTATTTACTTAATCTTACTTCCTGTATTCTACTTCTGGAATTCTATTTCCTAAGTCCTACTTCCTGTATTCTACTTCCAGAATTCTATTTCCTGAATGCTACTTAATGTGTTCCACTTCCTGAGTTCTATTTAATGAATCCTATGTCCAGTGTTCTCCTTTATGAGGCCTATTTTGTGAATCCTACTTCCTGTGTACTCTTCCCGTATCCTATTTCCAGAAACGTACTTCCTGTGTTTTCCCTCATGAGGCCTATTTCTTGAATCCTGCTTCCTGTGTTCTACCTCCAGTATTCTATTACGTGAGTCCTAATTCCTGTGTTGTACTTCCATAATTCTACTTCCTTAATCCTACTCTCTGTGTTGTCCTTCCTGAGTTCTATTTCCTGAATCTTAATTCGTGTGTTCTACTTCCTGAGTTCTATTTCCTGAATCCTACTTCCTTTTTCTACCTCCGTAATTCTATTTCCCACATCCTACCTCCTGTGTTCTATTTCCAGAATTCTATTTCCTGAATCCTACATCCTGTGATCTATTTCCTAAGTTCTATTTCCTGAATCCAACTTGCTGCGCTCTCCTTCATGAGGTCTATTTCATGAATCTTGCTTCCTGTCTTTTACATCCTGAGTTCTATTTCCTGAATCCTACTTCCTGTGTTCTACTTCCTGAGTTCTATTTCCTGAATCCAACTTCCGTTTTTCTCCTTTTGAGTCCTATTTCCTAACTCTTACATCCTGTGTTCCACTTCCAGAGTTATATATCCTCAAACCTACTTCCTGTGTTGTGCTTCCTGGGTTCTGTTTCCTGAATCCTACTTCCTGTGTTCTACTTATGGAATTCTATATTCTGAATCCTACTTCCTGTGTTCTACTTCCGGAATACTATTTCCTGAACCCTACTTCCTGTGTTCTCCTTCCTGAATTCTATTTCCTGAATCTTAATTCCTGTGTTCTCCTTCCTGAGTTGTATTTCGTGAATCCTACTTCCTGTGTTCTACTTCCAGTATTCTATTCGCTGAATACTATTTCCTGTGTTCTCCTTCATGAGGCCTATTTCCTGAGTACTACCTCCTGTGTTATACTGCCGGAATTCTATTTCCTGAATCCTACTTCCTGTGTTGAACTTTGGGAATTGTACTTTCAGATTCCTACTCCCTGTGTTCTCCTTCCTGAGTTCTATTTCCTGAATATTAATTCCTGTCCTCCACTTCCTGAGTTGTTTCCTGAATCCAACTTCCTGTGCTCTCTTTCATGGGGCCTATTTCCCAGATCCTATATCTTGTGTTCTACTTCCTGAGTTCAATTTCCTGAATCTTAATTCGTGTTCCCCTTCCTGAGTACTTTCTTGAACTTTACTTCTTGTGTCGTTCTTCCGGAATACTGTTTCCTGAATTCTACTTCCTCTGTCCTACTTCTGGAATTCTATTTCCTGAATCCTACTTCCTCTGTTCTACTTCCTAAGTTCTATTTCCTGAATGCTACTTACTGTGTTCTACTTCCTGAGTTCTATTTCCTGAATCCAACTTCCTGTGCTTTCTTTCATGAGGCCTATTTCCAGAATCCTAGCTTCTGTGTTTTACATCCTGAGTTCTACTTCCTGTCTGCTACTTCTGGAATTCTATTCCTTGAATCCTACTTCCTGTGTTCTCTATATGAGGCCGATTTCCTGAGTAGTAATTCCTGTGTTCTACTTCTGGAATTCTATTTCCTGAATCCTGCTTCCTGTGTTCGACATCTGGAATTCTATTTCCTGAATCCTACTCCCTGTGTTCTCCTTCCTGAGTTCTATTTCCTGAATCTTAATCTTTTGTTCTACATCCTGAGTTCCATTTCCTGACTCCTAATTCCTGTGTTCACTTCCGGAATTCTATTTCGTGAAAGCTACTCCCTGTGTACTGCTTCCTGAGTTCTATTTCTGAATCTGAATTCCTGTTTTCTGCTTCCTATGTTCTATTCCTGAATCCTACTTCCTGTGTTCTACTTCCTGAGTTCTATTTCCTGAATCCAACTTCCTGTGCTTTCTTTCATGAGGCCTATTTGCAGAATACTACATCCTGCATTGTACTTCCTGAGTTCTATTTCCTGAATCCTACTTCCAGTGTTCTCCTTCCTCAGTTCTATTTCCTGAATCCTACTTCCGGTGTTCTACTGCTGGAATTCTATTTCCTGAATCCTACTTCCTTTGTTCTACTTGAGGAATTCTATATCCTGAATCCTAGCTCCTGTATTCTGCTTCATGAGGCCTATTTCCTGAATATTGCTTCCTGTGTTCTACTTCCGCAATACTATACCCTTAATCCTACTTCCTGTGTTCCCCTTCTTGAGGCCTATTTCCTGAATGCATTTTCATGTGTTCTACTTCCTGAGTTCGATTTCCTGAATCCAACTTCCTGTGCTCTCTTTCATGGGGCCTATTTCATGAATCTGACATCCTGTGTTCTACTTCCTGAGTTCTATTTCTTGAATCCTACTTCCTGTATCCTCTATAATGAGGCCTATTTCGTGAATCCTACTTCCTGTGTTCTACTTCCGGAATTCTATTTCCTGAAACCTACCTCCATCATGAGGCCTATTTCATGAATACTGCTTGCTGTGTTCTACCAGCTGGATTCTATTTCCTAAATCTGCTTTACTGTGTTCTACATCATGAGGTCTATTTCCTGAATATTACTTCTTGTATTCTCCTTCCTGTGTTCTATATCCTGAATCCTACTTCCTGGGTTCTTCTTCCAGAATTCTATTTCCTGAATCCTCATTCGTGTGCTACTTCCTGAGAACTATTTCCTGAATCCTACGTCCTGTGTTCTCCTTCATGAGGCCTATTTCCTGATTCCTACTTCCTGTGTTCTACTTCCGGAATTTCACTTCCTGAATCTTACTTCCTGCGTTTTACTTCCCGAGTTCTATTTCCCAAATTCTACTTCCTGTGTTCTATTTAGTGAATCTTAATTCCTTGGTTTTCCTTCCTGAATTCTATTTTGTGAATCCTGCTTCCTGTGTTCTACTTCCGGTATTCTATTTCCTGAATCTTACTTCATGTGTCCTACGTCTGGATTCCAATATCCTGAATTCTACTTTCTGTGTTCTGCTTATGGAATCCTATTTCCTGAATCCTAATTCCTGTTTTCTCCTTCCTGAGTTGTATTTCCTAAATCTTACATCATGTGTTGTACTTCCAGAATTCTATTTCCTGAATCCTACTTCCTGTGTTCTACTTCCAGAATTCTATTTGCTGAACTCTATTACCTGTGTTCTCCTTCATGAGGCCTATTTACTGAATACTACTTCCTGTGTTATACTTCTGGAATTCTATTTCCTGAATCCTATTTCCTGTGTTCCACTTCGGGAATTCTACTTCCAGAATCCTACTCCCTGTGTTCTACTACCTTAGTTCTACTTCCTGAATCTTAATTCCTGTGCTCTATTGCCTGAGTTCTATTTCCTGAATCCTACCTCATGTGTTCCCCTTCTGGAATTCTATTTTTTAAAATCCTACATCCTGTGTTATACGGCCAGGACTCTATTTCCTGAATCCAACTTCCTGTGTTCTTTTTCCTGAATCCAACTTCCTGTGCTCTCCTTCATGAGGCCTACACCTTTAATCCTACTTCGTGTGTTCTACTTCCTGAGTTCTATTTTCTGAATCCAATTTCCTGTGTTCTCTTTCTTCAGTTCTATTTCCTGAATTCTACTTCCTGTGTTCTACCTCAGTATTTCTATTTCCTGAATCCAACGTCCTGTGTTCTCCTTCATGGGTCCTATTTCCTGTATCCTATTTCATGTGTTCTAATTCCTGAGTTCTATTTCCTGAATCCTACATCCTGTGTTATGCTTACTCAGTTTTATTTCCTGAATCCTATATCCTGTGTTATACTTATGGAATTCAATTTCCTGCATCCTGCTTCCTGTTTTCTTCTTCCTGAGTTCCTTTTCCTGAATCTTACATACTTTGTTCTCCTTCCTAGTATCAATTTCCTGAATCTTATGTCCTATGATCTATTTCTGAGTTCTAATTCCTGAATACTACTTCCTGTGTTGTACTTGAGGAATTCTATTCCCTGAATCCTACTTCATGTGTTCTCCTTCCTGAGTTCTATTTCCTGAATCTTAATTCCTGTGTTATACTTCCTGATTTCTATTTACTTAAACTTACTTCCTGTATTCTACTTCTGGAATTCTATTTCCTAAGTCCTACTTCCTGTATTCTACTTCCAGAATTCTATTTCCTGAATGCTACTTAATGTGTTCCACTTCCTGAGTTCTATTTAATGAATCCTATGTCCAGTGTTCTCCTTTATGAGGCCTATTTTGTGAATCCTACTTCCTGTGTACTCTTCCCGTATCCTATTTCCAGAAACGTACTTCCTGTGTTTTCCCTCATGAGGCCTATTTCTTGAATCCTGCTTCCTGTGTTCTACCTCCAGTATTCTATTACGTGAGTTCTAATTCCTGTGTTGTACTTCCATAATTCTACTTCCTTAATCCTACTCTCTGTGTTGTCCTTCCTGAGTTCTATTTCCTGAATCTTAATTCCTGTGTTCTACTTCCTGAGTTCTATTTCCCGAATCCTACTTCCTTTTTCTACCTCCGTAATTCTATTTCCCACATCCTACCTCCTGTGTTCTATTTCCAGAATTCTATTTCCTGAATCCTACATCCTGTGATCTATTTCCTAAGTTCTATTTCCTGAATCCAACTTGCTGCGCTCTCCTTCATGAGGTCTATTTCCTGAATCTTGCTTCCTGTCTTTTACATACTGAGCTCTATTTCCTGAATCCTACTTCCTGTGTTCTACTTCCTGAGTTCTATTTCCTGAATCCAACTCCCGTTTTTCTCCTTTTGAGTCCTATTTCCTAACTCTTACATCCTGTGTTCCACTTCCAGAGTTATATATCCTCAAACCTACTTCCTGTGTTGTGCTTCCTGTGTTCTGTTTCCTGAATCCTACTTCCTGTGTTCTACTTATGGAATTCTATATTCTGAATCCTACTTCCTGTGTTCTACTTCTGGAATACTATTTCCTGAACCCTACTTCCTGTGTTCTCCTTCCTGAATTCTATTTCCTGAATCTTAATTCCTGTGTTCTCCTTCCTGAGTTGTATTTCGTGAATCCTACTTCCTGTGTTCTACTTCCAGTATTCTATTCGCTGAATACTATTTCCTGTGTTCTCCTTCATGAGGCCTATTTCCTGAGTACTACCTCCTGTGTTATACTGCCGGAATTCTATTTTCTGAATCCTACTTCCTGTGTTGAACTTTGGGAATTGTACTTTCAGATTCCTACTCCCTGTGTTCTCCTTCCTGAGTTCTATTTCCTGAATATTAATTCCTGTCCTCTACTTCCTGAGTTGTTTCCTGAATCCAACTTCCTGTGCTCTCTTTCATGCGACCTATTTTCCAGATCCTATATCTTGTGTTCTAATTCCTGAGTTCTATTTCCTGAATCTTAATTCGTGTTCCCCTTCCTGAGTTCTTTCTTGAACTTTACTTCCTGTGTCGTTCTTCCGGAATACTGTTTCCTGAATTCTACTTCCTCTGTCCTACTTCTGGAATTCTATTTCCTGAACCCTACTTCCTCTGTTCTACTTCCTAAGTTCTATTTCCTGAATGCTACTTCCTGTGTTCTACTTCCTGAGTTCTATTTCCTGAATCCAACTTCCTGTGCTTTCTTTCATGAGGACTATTTCCAGAATCCTAGCTCCTGTGTTTTACATCCTGAGTTCTACTTCCTGTCTGCTACTTCTGGAATTCTATTCCTTGAATCCTACTTCCTGTGTTCTCTATATGAGGCCGATTTCCTGAGTAGTAATTCCTGTGTTCTACTTCTGGAATTCTATTTCCTGAATCCTGCTTCCTGTGTTCGACATCTGGAATTCTATTTCCTGAATCCTACTCCCTGTGTTCTCCTTCCTGAGTTCTATTTCCTGAATCTTAATCTTTTGTTCTACATCCTGAGTTCCATTTCCTGACTCCTAATTCCTGTGTTCACTTCCGGAATTCTATTTCGTGAAAGCTACTCCCTGTGTACTGCTTCCTGAGTTCTATTTCTGAATCTGAATTCCTGTTTTCTGCTTCCTATGTTCTATTCCTGAATCCTACTTCCTGTGTTCTACTTCCTGAGTTCTATTTCCTGAATGCAACTTCCTGTGCTTTCTTTCATGAGGCCTATTTGCAGAATACTACATCCTGCATTGTACTTCCTGAGTTCTATTTCCTGAATCCTACTTCCAGTGTTCTCCTTCCTCAGTTCTATTTCCTGAATCCTACTTCCGGTGTTCTACTGCTGGAATTCTATTTCCTGAATCCTACTTCCTTTGTTCTACTTGAGGAATTCTATATCCTGAATCCTAGCTCCTGTATTCTGCTTCATGAGGCCTATTTCCTGAATATTGCTTCCTGTGTTCTACTTCCGCAATACTATACCCTTAATCCTACTTCCTGTGTTCCCCTTCTTGAGGCCTATTTCCTGAATGCATTTTCATGTGTTCTACTTCCTGAGTTCGATTTCCTGAATCCAACTTCCTGTGCTCTCTTTCATGGGGCCTATTTCATGAATCTGACATCCTGTGTTCTACTTCCTGAGTTCTATTTCTTGAATCCTACTTCCTGTATCCTCTATAATGAGGCCTATTTCGTGAATCCTACTTCCTGTGTTCTACTTCCAGAATTCTATTTCCTGAAACCTACCTCCATCATGAGGCCTATTTCATGAATACTGCTTGCTGTGTTCTACCAGCTGGATTCTATTTCCTAAATCTGCTTTACTGTGTTCTACATCATGAGGTCTATTTCCTGAATATTACTTCTTGTATTCTCCTTCCTGTGTTCTATATCCTGAATCCTACTTCCTGGGTTCTTCTTCCAGAATTCTATTTCCTGAATCCTCATTCGTGTGCTACTTCCTGAGAACTATTTCCTGAATCCTACGTCCTGTGTTCTCCTTCATGAGGCCTATTTCCTGATTCCTACTTCCTGTGTTCTACTTCCGGAATTTCACTTCCTGAATCTTACTTCCTGCGTTTTACTTCCCGAGTTCTATTTCCCAAATTATACTTCCTGTGTTCTATTTAGTGAATCTTAATTCCTTGGTTTTCCTTCCTGAATTCTATTTTGTGAATCCTGCTTCCTGTGTTCTACTTCCGGTATTCTATTTCCTGAATCTTACTTCATGTGTCCTACGTCTGGATTCCAATATCCTGAATTCTACTTTCTGTGTTCTGCTTATGGAATTCTATTTCCTGAATCCTAATTCCTGTTTTCTCCTTCCTGAGTTGTATTTCCTAAATCTTACATCATGTGTTGTACCTCCAGAATTCTATTTCCTGAATCCTACTTCCTGTGTTCTACTTCCAGAATTCTATTTGCTGAACTCTATTACCTGTGTTCTCCTTCATGAGGCCTATTTACTGAATACTACTTCCTGTGTTATACTTCTGGAATTCTATTTCCTGAATCCTATTTCCTGTGTTCCACTTCGGGAATTCTACTTCCAGAATCCTACTCCCTGTGTTCTACTACCTTAGTTCTACTTCCTGAATCTTAATTCCTGTGCTCTATTGCCTGTGTTCTATTTCCTGAATCCTACCTCATGTGTTCCCCTTCTGGAATTCTATTTTTTAAAATCCTACATCCTGTGTTATACGGCCAGGACTCTATTTCCTGAATCCAACTTCCTGTGTTCTTTTTCCTGAATCCAACTTCCTGTGCTCTCCTTCATGAGGCCTACACCTTTAATCCTACTTCGTGTGTTCTACTTCCTGAGTTCTATTTCCTGAATCCAATTTCCTGTGTTCTCTTTCTTCAGTTCTATTTCCTGAATTCTACTTCCTGTGTTCTACCTCAGTATTTCTATTTCCTGAACCCAACGTCCTGTGTTCTCCTTCATGGGTCCTATTTCCTGTATCCTATTTCATGTGTTCTAATTCCTGAGTTCTATTTCCTGAATCCTACATCCTGTGTTATGCTTACTCAGTTTTATTTCCTGAATCCTATATCCTGTGTTATACTTATGGAATTCAATTTCCTGCATCCTGCTTCCTGTTTTCTTCTTCCTGAGTTCCTTTTCCTGAATCTTACATACTTTGTTCTCCTTCCTAGTATCAATTTCCTGAATCTTATGTCCTATGATCTATTTCTGAGTTCTAATTCCTGAATACTACTTCCTGTGTTGTACTTGAGGAATTCTATTCCCTGAATCCTACATCATGTGTTCTCCTTCCTGAGTTCTATTTCCTGAATCTTAATTCCTGTGTTATACTTCCTGATTTCTATTTACTTAATCTTACTTCCTGTATTCTACTTCTGGAATTCTATTTCCTAAGTCCTACTTCCTGTATTCTACTTCCAGAATTCTATTTCCTGAATGCTACTTAATGTGTTCCACTTCCTGAGTTCTATTTAATGAATCCTATGTCCAGTGTTCTCCTTTATGAGGCCTATTTTGTGAATCCTACTTCCTGTGTACTCTTCCCGTATCCTATTTCCAGAAACGTACTTCCTGTGTTTTCCATCATGAGGCCTATTTCTTGAATCCTGCTTCCTGTGTTCTACCTCCAGTATTCTATTACGTGAGTCCTAATTCCTGTGTTGTACTTCCATAATTCTACTTCCTTAATCCTACTCTCTGTGTTGTCCTTCCTGAGTTCTATTTCCTGAATCTTAATTCCTGTGTTCTACTTCCTGAGTTCTATTTCCTGAATCCTACTTCCTTTTTCTACCTCCGTAATTCTATTTCCCACATCCTACCTCCTGTGTTCTATTTCCAGAATTCTATTTCCTGAATCCTACATCCTGTGATCTATTTCCTAAGTTCTATTTCCTGAATCCAACTTGCTGCGCTCTCCTTCATGAGGTCTATTTCCTGAATCTTGCTTCCTGTCTTTTACATTCTGAGTTCTATTTCCTGAATCCTACTTCCTGTGTTCTACTTCCTGAGTTCTATTTCCTGAATCCAACTTCCGTTTTTCTCCTTTTGAGTCCTATTTCCTAACTCTTACATCCTGTGTTCCACTTCCAGAGTTATATATCCTCAAACCTACTTCCTGTGTTGTGCTTCCTGTGTTCTGTTTCCTGAATCCTACTTCCTGTGTTCTACTTATGGAATTCTATATTCTGAATCCTACTTCCTGTGTTCTACTTCCGGAATACTATTTCCTGAACCCTACTTCCTGTGTTCTCCTTCCTGAATTCTATTTCCTGAATCTTAATTCCTGTGTTCTCCTTCCTGAGTTGTATTTCATGAATCCTACTTCCTGTGTTCTACTTCCAGTATTCTATTCGCTGAATACTATTTCCTGTGTTCTCCTTCATGAGGCCTATTTCCTGGGTACTACCTCCTGTGTTATACTGCTGGAATTCTGTTTCCTGAATCCTACTTCCTGTGTTGAACTTTGGGAATTGTACTTTCAGATTCCTACTCCCTGTGTTCTCCTTCCTGAGTTCTATTTCCTGAATATTAATTCCTGTCCTCTACTTCCTGAGTTGTTTCCTGAATCCAACTTCCTGTGCTCTCTTTCATGGGGCCTATTTCCCAGATCCTATATCTTGTGTTCTACTTCCTGAGTTCTATTTCCTGAATCTTAATTCGTGTTCCCCTTCCTGAGTTCTTTCTTGAACTTTACTTCCTGTGTCGTTCTTCCGGAATACTGTTTCCTGAATTCTACTTCCTCTGTCCTACTTCTGGAATTCTATTTCCTGAATCCTACTTCCTCTGTTCTACTTCCTAAGTTCTATTTCCTGAATGCTACTTCCTGTGTTCTACTTCCTGAGTTCTATTTCCTGAATCCAACTTCCTGTGCTTTCTTTCATGAAGCCTATTTCCAGAATTCTAGCTCCTGTGTTTTACATCCTGAGTTCTACTTCCAGTCTGCTACTTCTGGAATTCTATTCCTTGAATCCTACTTCCTGTGTTCTCTATATGAGGCCGATTTCCTGAGTAGTAATTCCTGTGTTCTACTTCTGCAATTCTATTTCCTGAATCCTGTTTCCTGTGTTCGACATCTGGAATTCTATTTCCTGAATCCGTGTTCTCCTTCCTGAGTTCTATTTCCTGAATCTTAATCTTTTGTTCTACATCCTGAGTTCCATTTCCTGACTCCTAATTCCTGTGTTCACTTCCGGAATTCTATTTCGTGAAAGCTACTCCCTGTGTACTGCTTCCTGAGTTCTATTTCTGAATCTGAATTCCTGTTTTCTGCTTCCTATGATCTATTCCTGAATCCTACTTCCAGTGTTCTCCTTCCTCAGTTCTATTTCCTGAATCCTACTTCCTGTGTTCTACTGCTGGAATTCTATTTCCTGAATCCTACTTCCTTTGTTCTACTTGAGGAATTCTATATCCTGAATCCTAGCTCCTGTATTCTGCTTCATGAGGCCTATTTCCTGAATATTGCTTCCTGTGTTCTACTTCCGCAATACTATACCCTTAATCCTACTTCCTGTGTTCCCCTTCTTGAGGCCTATTTCCTGAATGCATTTTCATGTGTTCTACTTCCTGAGTTCGATTTCCTGAATCCAACTTCCTGTGCTCTCTTTCATGGGGCCTATTTCATGAATCTGACATCCTGTGTTCTACTTCCTGAGTTCTATTTCTTGAATCCTACTTCCTGTATCCTCTATAATGAGGCCTATTTCGTGAATCCTACTTCCTGTGTTCTACTTCCGGAATTCTATTTTCTGAAACCTACATCCATCATGAGGCCTACTTCCTGAATACTGCTTGCTGTGTTCTACCCCCTGGATTCTATTTCCTAAATCTGCTTTACTGTGTTCTACATCATGAGGTCTATTTCCTGAATATTACTTCTTGTATTCTCCCTCCTGTGTTCTATATCCTGAATCCTACTTCCTGTGTTCTTCTTCCAGAATTCTATTTCCTGAATCCTCATTCGTGTGCTACTTCCTGAGAACTATTTCCTGAATCCTACGTCCTGTGTTCTCCTTCATGAGGCCTATTTCCTGATTCCTACTTCCTGTGTTCTACTTCCGGAATTTCACTTCCTGAATCTTACTTCCTGCGTTTTACTTCCCGAGTTCTATTTCCCAAATTCTACTTCCTGTGTTCTATTTAGTGAATCTTAATTCCTTGGTGTCGGTGTCACTCCCGGCCGGCAGGAAGGACACACAACAAAGTCTGGCTGTGGACAACCTTTTCTTTTATTTTCCTTCTCCGTACAGCCTGCCCCGGGAATCCTCCCGGCCGAAGCCTCTGTTGGTCCGCTCCCCGCGGCTCCTTGCGTGCTTCTTCTCTACAGTCTGTCCCGAAGCTTCTACCGGTCCGCTCTCCGCGGCTCCTTGCGTGCTTCTCCCTACAGTCTGTCCCGAAGCCTCTACCGGTCCGCTCTCCACGGCTCCTTGCGTGCTTCTTCTTTCGTCGCGGGAGAGGCACTCACTTTTATAGGGTTACAGTGGCCAATCAGTTCAAAGCGCGCGATGCGGGCTGATTGGCTAACATCAGTTGTTGCTAGGCAGACTATCTTACAGGGCGGGTTGTTTACCAAGCAGGAAGCAGGAGATCTTACAGGGCGGGTTGTTTACCAAGCAGGAGATAAGCGCCGTCTTAGCACACTCGATGGGAGGGGTAATCTAGCTCAGGCTTTGCTCTTTCCTACAGGCCTCACGTCCGCCAAGTAAGGCGACCGGGCTCGGCTGCGGCTCCCAACACCTTGGTTTTCCTTCCTGAATTCTATTTTGTGAATCCTGCTTCCTGTGTTCTACTTCCGGTATTCTATTTCCTGAATCTTACTTCATGTGTCCTACTTCTGGATTCCTATATCCTGAATTCTACATTCTGTGTTCTACTTACGGAATTCTATTTCCTGAATCCTAATTCCTGTTTTCTCCTTCCTGAGTTGTATTTCCTAAATCTTACATCATGTGTTGTACTTCCAGAATTCTATTTCCTGAATCCTACTTCCTGTGTTCTACTTCCAGAATTCTATTTGCTGAACTCTATTACCTGTGTTCTCCGACATGAGGCCTATTTACTGAATACTACTTCCTGTGTTATACTTCTGGAATTCTATTTCCTGAATCCTATTTCCTGTGTTCCACTTCGGGAATTCTACTTCCAGAATCCTACACCGTGTGTTCTACTACCTTAGTTCTACTTCCTGAATCTTAATTCCTGTGCTCTATTGCCTGAGTTCTATTTCCTGAATCCTACCTCATGTGTTCCTCTTCTGGAATTCTATTGTTTAAAATCCTACATCCTGTGTTATACGGCCAGGACTCTATTTCCTGAATCCAACTTCCTGTGTTCTTTTTCCTGCATTCTTTTTCCTGAATCCAACTTCCTGTGCTCTCCTTCATGAGGCCTACACCTTTAATCCTACTTCGTGTGTTCTACTTCCTGAGTTCTATTTCCTGAATCCAATTTCCTGTGTTCTCTTTCTTCAGTTCTATTTCCTGAATTCTACTTCCTGTGTTCTACCTCAGTATTTCTATTTCCTGAATCCAACGTCCTGTGTTCTCCTTCATGGGTCCTATTTCCTGTATCCTATTTCATGTGTTCTAATTCCTGAGTTCTATTTCCTGAATCCTACATCCTGTGTTATGCTTCCTCAGTTTTATTTCCTGAATCCTATATCCTGTGTTATACTTATGGAATTCTATTTCCTGCATCCTGCTTCCTGTTTTCTTCTTCCTGAGTTCCTTTTCCTGAATCTTACATCCTTTGTTCTCCTTCCTAGTATCAATTTCCTGAATCTTATGTCCTTTGATCTATTTCTGAGTTCTAATTCCTGAATACTACTTCCTGTGTTGTACTTGAGGAATTCTATTCCCTGAATCCTACTTCATGTGTTCTCCTTCCTGAGTTCTATTTCCTGAATCTTAATTCCTGCGTTATACTTCCTGATTTCTATTTACTTAATCTTACTTCCTGTATTCTACTTCTGGAATTCTATTTCCTAAGTCCTACTTCCTGTATTCTACTTCCAGAATTCTATTTCCTGAATGCTACTTAATGTGTTCCACTTCCTGAGTTCTATTTAATGAATCCTATGTCCAGTGTTCTCCTTTATGAGGCCTATTTTGTGAATCCTACTTCCTGTGTATTCTTCCCGTATCCTATTTCCAGAAACGTACTTCCTGTGTTTTCTATCATGAGGCCTATTTCTTGAATCCTGCTTCCTGTGTTCTACCTCCAGTATTCTATTACATGAGTCCTAATTCCTGTGTTGTACTTCCATAATTCTACTTCCTTAATCCTACTCTCTGTGTTGTCATTCCTGAGTTCTATTTCCTGAGTCTTAATTCCTGTGTTCTACTTCCTGAGTTCTATTTCCTGAATCCTACTTCCTTTTTCTACCTCCGTAATTCTATTTCCCAAATCCTACATCCTGTGTTCTATTTCCAGAATTCTATTTCCTGAATCCTACATCCTGTGATATATTTCCTAAGTTCTATTTCCTGAATCCAACTTGCTGTGTTCTTTTTCCTGAATCCAACTTCCTGTGCTCTCCTTCATGAGGCCTACACCTTTAATCCTACTTCGTGTGTTCTACTTCCTGAGTTCTATTTCCTGAATCCAATTTCCTGTGTTCTATTTCTTCAGTTCTATTTCCTAAATTCTACTTCCTGTGTTCTACCTCAGTATTTCTATTTCCTGAATCCAACGTCCTGTGTTCTCCTTCATGGGTCCTATTTCCTGTATCCTATTTCATGTGTTCTAATTCCTGAGTTCTATTTCCTGAATCCTACATCCTGTGTTATGCTTCCTCAGTTTTATTTCCTGAATCCTATATCCTGTGTTATACTTATGGAATTCAATTTCCTGCATCCTGCTTCCTGTTTTCTTCTTCCTGAGTTCCTTTTCCTGAATCTTACATCCTTTGTTGTCCTTCCTAGTATCAATTTCCTGAATCTTATGTCCTATGATCTATTTCTGAGTTCTAATTCCTGAATACTACTTCCTGTGCTGTACTTCAGGAATTCTATTCCCTGAATCCTACTTCATGTGTTCTCCTTCCTGAGTTCTATTTCCTGAATCTTAATTCCTGTGTTATACTTCCTGATTTCTATTTACTTAATCTTACTTCCTGTATTCTACTTCTGGAATTCTATTTCCTAAGTCCTACTTCCTGTATTCTACTTCCAGAATTCTATTTCCTGAATGCTACTTAATGTGTTCCACTTCCTGAGTTCTATTTAATGAATCCTATGTCCAGTGTTCTCCTTTATGAGGCCTATTTTGTGAATCCTACTTCCTGTGTACTCTTCCCGTATCCTATTTCCAGAAACGTACTTCCTGTGTTTTCCCTCAGGAGGCCTATTTCTTGAATCCTGCTTCCTGTGTTCTACCTCCAGTATTCTATTACGTGAGTTCTAATTCCTGTGTTGTACTTCCATAATTCTACTTCCTTAATCCTACTCTCTGTGTTGTCCTTCCTGAGTTCTATTTCCTGAATCTTAATTCCTGTGTTCTACTTCCTGAGTTCTATTTCCTGAATCCTACTTCCTTTTTCTACCTCCGTAATTCTATTTCCCACATCCTACCTCCTGTGTTCTATTTCCAGAATTCTATTTCCTGAATCCTACATCCTGTGATCTATTTCCTAAGTTCTATTTCCTGAATCCAACTTGCTGCGCTCTCCTTCATGAGGTCTATTTCCTGAATCTTGCTTCCTGTCTTTTACATACTGAGTTCTATTTCCTGAATCCTACTTCCTGTGTTCTACTTCCTGAGTTCTATTTCCTGAATCCAACTCCCGTTTTTCTCCTTTTGAGTCCTATTTCCTAACTCTTACATCCTGTGTTCCACTTCCAGAGTTATATATCCTCAAACCTACTTCCTGTGTTGTGCTTCCTGTGTTCTGTTTCCTGAATCCTACTTCCTGTGTTCTACTTATGGAATTCTATATTCTGAATCCTACTTCCTGTGTTCTACTTCTGGAATACTATTTCCTGAACCCTACTTCCTGTGTTCTCCTTCCTGAATTCTATTTCCTGAATCTTAATTCCTGTGTTCTCCTTCCTGAGTTGTATTTCGTGAATCCTACTTCCTGTGTTCTAATTCCAGTATTCTATTCGCTGAATACTATTTCCTGTGTTCTCCTTCATGAGGCCTATTTCCTGAGTACTACCTCCTGTGTTATACTGCCGGAATTCTATTTTCTGAATCCTACTTCCTGTGTTGAACTTTGGGAATTGTACTTTCAGATTCCTACTCCCTGTGTTCTCCTTCCTGAGTTCTATTTCCTGAATATTAATTCCTGTCCTCTACTTCCTGAGTTGTTTCCTGAATCCAACTTTCTGTGCTCTCTTTCATGGGGCCTATTTTCCAGATCCTATATCTTGTGTTCTAATTCCTGAGTTCTATTTCCTGAATCTTAATTCGTGTTCCCCTTCCTGAGTTCTTTCTTGAACTTTACTTCCTGTGTCGTTCTTCCGGAATACTGTTTCCTGAATTCTACTTCCTCTGTCCTACTTCTGGAATTCTATTTCCTGAATCCTACTTCCTCTGTTCTACTTCCTAAGTTCTATTTCCTGAATGCTACTTCCTGTGTTCTACTTCCTGAGTTCTATTTCCTGAATCCAACTTCCTGTGCTTTCTTTCATGAGGACTATTTCCAGAATCCTAGCTCCTGTGTTTTACATCCTGAGTTCTACTTCCTGTCTGCTACTTCTGGAATTCTATTCCTTGAATCCTACTTCCTGTGTTCTCTATATGAGGCCGATTTCCTGAGTAGTAATTCCTGTGTTCTACTTCTGGAATTCTATTTCCTGAATCCTGCTTCCTGTGTTCGACATCTGGAATTCTATTTCCTGAATCCTACTCCCTGTGTTCTCCTTCCTGAGTTCTATTTCCTGAATCTTAATCTTTTGTTCTACATTCTGAGTTCCATTTCCTGACTCCTAATTCCTGTGTTCACTTCCGGAATTCTATTTCGTGAAAGCTACTCCCTGTGTACTGCTTCCTGAGTTCTATTTCTGAATCTGAATTCCTGTTTTCTGCTTCCTATATTCTATTCCTGAATCCTACTTCCTGTGTTCTACTTCCTGAGTTCTATTTCCTGAATGCAACTTCCTGTGCTTTCTTTCATGAGGCCTATTTGCAGAATACTACATCCTGCATTGTACTTCCTGAGTTCTATTCCCTGAATCCTACTTCCAGTGTTCTCCTTCCTCAGTTCTATTTCCTGAATCCTACTTCCTGTGTTCTACTGCTGGAATTCTATTTCCTGAATCCTACTTCCTTTGTTCTACTTGAGGAATTCTATATCCTGAATCCTAGCTCCTGTATTCTGCTTCATGAGGCCTATTTCCTGAATATTGCTTCCTGTGTTCTACTTCCGCAATACTATACCCTTAATCCTACTTCCTGTGTTCCCCTTCTTGAGGCCTATTTCCTGAATGCATTTTCATGTGTTCTACTTCCTGAGTTCGATTTCCTGAATCCAACTTCCTGTGCTCTCTTTCATGGGGCCTATTTCATGAATCTGACATCCTGTGTTCTACTTCCTGAGTTCTATTTCTTCAATCCTACTTCCTGTATCCTCTATAATGAGGCCTATTTCGTGAATCCTACTTCCTGTGTTCTACTTCCGGAATTCTATTTCCTGAAACCTACCTCCATCATGAGGCCTATTTCATGAATACTGCTTGCTGTGTTCTACCAGCTGGATTCTATTTCCTAAATCTGCTTTACTGTGTTCTACATCATGAGGTCTATTTCCTGAATATTACTTCTTGTATTCTCCTTCCTGTGTTCTATATCCTGAATCCTACATCCTGGGTTCTTCTTCCAGAATTCTATTTCCTGAATCCTCATTCGTGTGCTACTTCCTGAGAACTATTTCCTGAATCCTACGTCCTGTGTTCTCCTTCATGAGGCCTATTTCCTGATTCCTACTTCCTGTGTTCTACTTCCGGAATTTCACTTCCTGAATCTTACTTCCTGCGTTTTACTTCCCGAGTTCTATTTCCCAAATTCTACTTCCTGTGTTCTATTTAGTGAATCTTAATTCCTTGGTTTTCCTTCCTGAATTCTATTTTGTGAATCCTGCTTCCTGTGTTCTACTTCCGGTATTCTATTTCCTGAATCTTACTTCATGTGTCCTACATCTAGATTCCTATATCCTGAATTCTACTTTCTGTGTTCTGCTTACGGAATTCTATTTCCTGAATCCTAATTCCTGTTTTCTCCTTCCTGAGTTGTATTTCCTAAATCTTACATCATGTGTTGTACTTCCAGAATTCTATTTCCTGAATCCTACTTCCTGTGTTCTACTTCCAGAATTCTATTTGCTGAACTCTATTACCTGTGTTCTCCTTCATGAGGCCTATTTACTGAATACTACTTCCTGTGTTATACTTCTGGAATTCTATTTCCTGAATCCTATTTCCTGTGTTCCACTTCGGGAATTCTACTTCCAGAATCCTACTCCCTGTGTTCTACTACCTTAGTTCTACTTCCTGAATCTTAATTCCTGTGCTCTATTGCCTGAGTTCTATTTCCTGAATCCTACCTCATGTGTTCCCCTTCTGGAATTCTATTGTTTAAAATCCTACATCCTGTGTTATACGGCCAGAACTCTATTTCCTGAATCCAACTTCCTGTGTTCTTTTTCCTGAATCCAACTTCCTGTGCTCTCCTTCATGAGGCCTACACCTTTAATCCTACTTCGTGTGTTCTACTTCCTGAGTTCTATTTCCTGAATCCAATTTCCTGTGTTCTCTTTCTTCAGTTCTATTTCCTGAATTCTACTTCCTGTGTTCTACCTCAGTATTTCTATTTCCTGAACCCAACGTCCTGTGTTCTCCTTCATGGGTCCTATTTCCTGTATCCTATTTCATGTGTTCTAATTCCTGAGTTCTATTTCCTGAATCCTACATCCTGTGTTATGCTTCCTCAGTTTTATTTCCTGAATCCTATATCCTGTGTTATACTTATGGAATTCAATTTCCTGCATCCTGCTTCCTGTTTTCTTCTTCCTGAGTTCCTTTTCCTGAATCTTACATCCTTTGTTCTCCTTCCTAGTATCAATTTCCTGAATCTTATGTCCTATGATCTATTTCTGAGTTCTAATTCCTGAATACTACTTCCTGTGTTGTACTTGAGGAATTCTATTCCCTGAATCCTACTTCATGTGTTCTCCTTCCTGAGTTCTATTTCCTGAATCTTAATTCCTGTGTTATACTTCCTGATTTCTATTTACTTAATCTTACTTCCTGTATTCTACTTCTGGAATTCTATTTCCTAAGTCCTACTTCCTGTATTCTACTTCCAGAATTCTATTTCCTGAATGCTACTTAATGTGTTCCACTTCCTGAGTTCTATTTAATGAATCCTATGTCCAGTGTTCTCCTTTATGAGGCCTATTTTGTGAATCCTACTTCCTGTGTACTCTTCCCATATCCTATTTCCAGAAACGTACTTCCTGTGTTTTCCATCATGAGGCCTATTTCTTGAATCCTGCTTCCTGTGTTCTACCTCCAGTATTCTATTACGTGAGTCCTAATTCCTGTGTTGTACTTCCATAATTCTACTTCCTTAATCCTACTCTCTGTGTTGTCCTTCCTGAGTTCTATTTCCTGAATCTTAATTCCTGTGTTCTACTTCCTGAGTTCTATTTCCTGAATCCTACTTCCTTTTTCTACCTCCGTAATTCTATTTCCCACATCCTACCTCCTGTGTTCTATTTCCAGAATTCTATTTCCTGAATCCTACATCCTGTGATCTATTTCCTAAGTTCTATTTCCTGAATCCAACTTGCTGCGCTCTCCTTCATGAGGTCTATTTCCTGAATCTTGCTTCCTGTCTTTTACATCCTGAGTTCTATTTCCTGAATCCTACTTCCTGTGTTCTACTTCCTGAGTTCTATTTCCTGAATCCAACTTCCGTTTTTCTCCTTTTGAGTCCTATTTCCTAACTCTTACATCCTGTGTTCCACTTCCAGAGTTATATATCCTCAAACCTACTTCCTGTGTTGTGCTTCCTGTGTTCTGTTTCCTGAATCCTACTTCCTGTGTTCTACTTATGGAATTCTATATTCTGAATCCTACTTCCTGTGTTCTACTTCCGGAATACTATTTCCTGAACCCTACTTCCTGTGTTCTCCTTCCTGAATTCTATTTCCTGAATCTTAATTCCTGTGTTCTCCTTCCTGAGTTGTATTTCATGAATCCTACTTCCTGTGTTCTACTTCCAGTATTCTATTCGCTGAATACTATTTCCTGTGTTCTCCTTCATGAGGCCTATTTCCTGGGTACTACCTCCTGTGTTATACTGCTGGAATTCTGTTTCCTGAATCCTACTTCCTGTGTTGAACTTTGGGAATTGTACTTTCAGATTCCTACTCCCTGTGTTCTCCTTCCTGAGTTCTATTTCCTGAATATTAATTCCTGTCCTCTACTTCCTGAGTTGTTTCCTGAATCCAACTTCCTGTGCTCTCTTTCATGGGGCCTATTTCCCAGATCCTATATCTTGTGTTCTACTTCCTGAGTTCTATTTCCTGAATCTTAATTCGTGTTCCCCTTCCTGAGTTCTTTCTTGAACTTTACTTCCTGTGTCATTCTTCCGGAATACTGTTTCCTGAATTCTACTTCCTCTGTCCTACTTCTGGAATTCTATTTCCTGAATCCTACTTCCTCTGTTCTACTTCCTAAGTTCTATTTCCTGAATGCTACTTCCTGTGTTCTACTTCCTGAGTTCTATTTCCTGAATCCAACTTCCTGTGCTTTCTTTCATGAGGCCTATTTCCAGAATTCTAGCTCCTGTGTTTTACATCCTGAGTTCTACTTCCTGTCTGCTACTTCTGGAATTCTATTCCTTGAATCCTACTTCCTGTGTTCTCTATATGAGGCCGATTTCCTGAGTAGTAATTCCTGTGTTCTACTTCTGGAATTCTATTTCCTGAATCCTGTTTCCTGTGTTCGACATCTGGAATTCTATTTCCTGAATCCGTGTTCTCCTTCCTGAGTTCTATTTCCTGAATCTTAATCTTTTGTTCTACATCCTGAGTTCCATTTCCTGACTCCTAATTCCTGTGTTCACTTCCGGAATTCTATTTCGTGAAAGCTACTCCCTGTGTACTGCTTCCTGAGTTCTATTTCTGAATCTGAATTCCTGTTTTCTGCTTCCTATGATCTATTCCTGAATCCTACTTCCAGTGTTCTCCTTCCTCAGTTCTATTTCCTGAATCCTACTTCCTGTGTTCTACTGCTGGAATTCTATTTCCTGAATCCTACTTCCTTTGTTCTACTTGAGGAATTCTATATCCTGAATCCTAGCTCCTGTATTCTGCTTCATGAGGCCTATTTCCTGAATATTGCTTCCTGTGTTCTACTTCCGCAATACTATACCCTTAATCCTACTTCCTGTGTTCCCCTTCTTGAGGCCTATTTCCTGAATGCATTTTCATGTGTTCTACTTCCTGAGTTCGATTTCCTGAATCCAACTTCCTGTGCTCTCTTTCATGGGGCCTATTTCATGAATCTGACATCCTGTGTTCTACTTCCTGAGTTCTATTTCTTCAATCCTACTTCCTGTATCCTCTATAATGAGGCCTATTTCGTGAATCCTACTTCCTGTGTTCTACTTCCGGAATTCTATTTTCTGAAACCTACATCCATCATGAGGCCTACTTCCTGAATACTGCTTGCTGTGTTCTACCCCCTGGATTCTATTTCCTAAATCTGCTTTACTGTGTTCTACATCATGAGGTCTATTTCCTGAATATTACTTCTTGTATTCTCCCTCCTGTGTTCTATATCCTGAATCCTACTTCCTGTGTTCTTCTTCCAGAATTCTATTTCCTGAATCCTCATTCATGTGCTACTTCCTGAGAACTATTTCCTGAATCCTACGTCCTGTGTTCTCCTTCATGAGGCCTATTTCCTGATTCCTACTTCCTGTGTTCTACTTCCGGAATTTCACTTCCTGAATCTTACTTCCTGCGTTTTACTTCCCGAGTTCTATTTCCCAAATTCTACTTCCTGTGTTCTATTTAGTGAATCTTAATTCCTTGGTGTCGGTGTCACTCCCGGCCGGCAGGAAGGACACACAACAAAGTCTGGCTGTGGACAACCTTTTCTTTTATTTTCCTTCTCCGTACAGCCTGCCCCGGGAATCCTCCCGGCCGAAGCCTCTGTTGGTCCGCTCCCCGCGGCTCCTTGCATGCTTCTTCTCTACAGTCTGTCCCGAAGCCTCTACCGGTCCGCTCTCCGCGGCTCCTTGCGTGCTTCTCCCTACAGTCTGTCCCGAAGCCTCTACCGGTCCGCTCTCCGCGGCTCCTTGCGTGCTTCTTCTTTCGTCGCGGGAGAGGCACTCACTTTTATAGGGTTACAGTGGCCAATCAGTTCAAAGCGCGCGATGCGGGCTGATTGGCTAACATCAGTTGTTGCTAGGCAGACTATCTTACAGGGCGGGTTGTTTACCAAGCAAGAAGCAGGAGATCTTACAGGGCGGGTTGTTTACCAAGCAGGAGATAAGCGCCGTCTTAACACACTTGATGGGAGTGGTAATCTAGCTCAGGCTTTGCTCTTTCCTACAGGCCTCACGTCCGCCAAGTAAGGCGACCGGGCTCGGCTGCGGCTCCCAACACCTTGGTTTTCCTTCCTGAATTCTATTTTGTGAATCCTGCTTCCTGTGTTCTACTTCCGGTATTCTATTTCCTGAATCTTACTTCATGTGTCCTACTTCTGGATTCCTATATCCTGAATTCTACATTCTGTGTTCTACTTACGGAATTCTATTTCCTGAATCCTAATTCCTGTTTTCTCCTTCCTGAGTTGTATTTCCTAAATCTTACATCATGTGTTGTACTTCCAGAATTCTATTTCCTGAATCCTACTTCCTGTGTTCTACTTCCAGAATTCTATTTGCTGAACTCTATTACCTGTGTTCTCCGACATGAGGCCTATTTACTGAATACTACTTCCTGTGTTATACTTCTGGAATTCTATTTCCTGAATCCTATTTCCTGTGTTCCACTTCGGGAATTCTACTTCCAGAATCCTACTCCCTGTGTTCTACTACCTTAGTTCTACTTCCTGAATCTTAATTCCTGTGCTCTATTGCCTGAGTTCTATTTCCTGAATCCTACCTCATGTGTTCCCCTTCTGGAATTCTATTGTTTAAAATCCTACATCCTGTGTTATACGGCCAGGACTCTATTTCCTGAATCCAACTTCCTGTGTTCTTTTTCCTGCATTCTTTTTCCTGAATCCAACTTCCTGTGCTCTCCTTCATGAGGCCTACACCTTTAATCCTACTTCGTGTGTTCTACTTCCTGAGTTCTATTTCCTGAATCCAATTTCCTGTGTTCTCTTTCTTCAGTTCTATTTCCTGAATTCTACTTCCTGTGTTCTACCTCAGTATTTCTATTTCCTGAATCCAACGTCCTGTGTTCTCCTTCATGGGTCCTATTTCCTGTATCCTATTTCATGTGTTCTAATTCCTGAGTTCTATTTCCTGAATCCTACATCCTGTGTTATGCTTCCTCAGTTTTATTTCCTGAATCCTATATCCTGTGTTATACTTATGGAATTCTATTTCCTGCATCCTGCTTCCTGTTTTCTTCTTCCTGAGTTCCTTTTCCTGAATCTTACATCCTTTGTTCTCCTTCCTAGTATCAATTTCCTGAATCTTATGTCCTTTGATCTATTTCTGAGTTCTAATTCCTGAATACTACTTCCTGTGTTGTACTTGAGGAATTCTATTCCCTGAATCCTACTTCATGTGTTCTCCTTCCTGAGTTCTATTTCCTGAATCTTAATTCCTGGGTTATACTTCCTGATTTCTATTTACTTAATCTTACTTCCTGTATTCTACTTCTGGAATTCTATTTCCTAAGTCCTACTTCCTGTATTCTACTTCCAGAATTCTATTTCCTGAATGCTACTTAATGTGTTCCACTTCCTGAGTTCTATTTAATGAATCCTATGTCCAGTGTTCTCCTTTATGAGGCCTATTTTGTGAATCCTACTTCCTGTGTATTCTTCCCGTATCCTATTTCCAGAAACGTACTTCCTGTGTTTTCTATCATGAGGCCTATTTCTTGAATCCTGCTTCCTGTGTTCTACCTCCAGTATTCTATTACATGAGTCCTAATTCCTGTGTTGTACTTCCATAATTCTACTTCCTTAATCCTACTCTCTGTGTTGTCATTCCTGAGTTCTATTTCCTGAGTCTTAATTCCTGTGTTCTACTTCCTGAGTTCTATTTCCTGAATCCTACTTCCTTTTTCTACCTCCGTAATTCTATTTCCCACATCCTACATCCTGTGTTCTATTTCCAGAATTCTATTTCCTGAATCCTACATCCTGTGATATATTTCCTAAGTTCTATTTCCTGAATCCAACTTGCTGTGATCTTTTTCCTGAATCCAACTTCCTGTGCTCTCCTTCATGAGTCCTACACCTTTAATCCTACTTCGTGTGTTCTACTTCCTGAGTTCTATTTCCTGAATCCAATTTCCTGTGTTCTATTTCTTCAGTTCTATTTCCTAAATTCTACTTCCTGTGTTCTACCTCAGTATTTCTATTTCCTGAATCCAACGTCCTGTGTTCTCCTTCATGGGTCCTATTTCCTGTATCCTATTTCATGTGTTCTAATTCCTGAGTTCTATTTCCTGAATCCTACATCCTGTGTTATGCTTCCTCAGTTTTATTTCCTGAATCCTATATCCTGTGTTATACTTATGGAATTCAATTTCCTGCATCCTGCTTCCTGTTTTCTTCTTCCTGAGTTCCTTTTCCTGAATCTTACATCCTTTGTTGTCCTTCCTAGTATCAATTTCCTGAATCTTATGTCCTATGATCTATTTCTGAGTTCTAATTCCTGAATACTACTTCCTGTGCTGTACTTCAGGAATTCTATTCCCTGAATCCTACTTCATGTGTTCTCCTTCCTGAGTTCTATTTCCTGAATCTTAATTCCTGTGTTATACTTCCTGATTTCTATTTACTTAATCTTACTTCCTGTATTCTACTTCTGGAATTCTATTTCCTAAGTCCTACTTCCTGTATTCTACTTCCAGAATTCTATTTCCTGAATGCTACTTAATGTGTTCCACTTCCTGAGTTCTATTTAATGAATCCTATGTCCAGTGTTCTCCTTTATGAGGCCTATTTTGTGAATCCTACTTCCTGTGTACTCTTCCCGTATCCTATTTCCAGAAACGTACTTCCTGTGTTTTCCCTCATGAGGCCTATTTCTTGAATCCTGCTTCCTGTGTTCTACCTCCAGTATTCTATTACGTGAGTTCTAATTCCTGTGTTGTACTTCCATAATTCTACTTCCTTAATCCTACTCTCTGTGTTGTCCTTCCTGAGTTCTATTTCCTGAATCTTAATTCCTGTGTTCTACTTCCTGAGTTCTATTTCCTGAATCCTACTTCCTTTTTCTACCTCCGTAATTCTATTTCCCACATCCTACCTCCTGTGTTCTATTTCCAGAATTCTATTTCCTGAATCCTACATCCTGTGATCTATTTCCTAAGTTCTATTTCCTGAATCCAACTTGCTGCGCTCTCCTTCATGAGGTCTATTTCCTGAATCTTGCTTCCTGTCTTTTACATACTGAGTTCTATTTCCTGAATCCTACTTCCTGTGTTCTACTTCCTGAGTTCTATTTCCTGAATCCAACTCCCGTTTTTCTCCTTTTGAGTCCTATTTCCTAACTCTTACATCCTGTGTTCCACTTCCAGAGTTATATATCCTCAAACCTACTTCCTGTGTTGTGCTTCCTGTGTTCTGTTTCCTGAATCCTACTTCCTGTGTTCTACTTATGGAATTCTATATTCTGAATCCTACTTCCTGTGTTCTACTTCTGGAATACTATTTCCTGAACCCTAATTCCTGTGTTCTCCTTCCTGAATTCTATTTCCTGAATCTTAATTCCTGTGTTCTCCTTCCTGAGTTGTATTTCGTGAATCCTACTTCCTGTGTTCTACTTCCAGTATTCTATTCGCTGAATACTATTTCCTGTGTTCTCCTTCATGAGGCCTATTTCCTGAGTACTACCTCCTGTGTTATACTGCCGGAATTCTATTTTCTGAATCCTACTTCCTGTGTTGAACTTTGGGAATTGTACTTTCAGATTCCTACTCCCTGTGTTCTCCTTCCTGAGTTCTATTTCCTGAATATTAATTCCTGTCCTCTACTTCCTGAGTTGTTTCCTGAATCCAACTTTCTGTGCTCTCTTTCATGGGGCCTATTTTCCAGATCCTATATCTTGTGTTCTAATTCCTGAGTTCTATTTCCTGAATCTTAATTCGTGTTCCCCTTCCTGAGTTCTTTCTTGAACTTTACTTCCTGTGTCGTTCTTCCGGAATACTGTTTCCTGAATTCTACTTCCTCTGTCCTACTTCTGGAATTCTATTTCCTGAACCCTACTTCCTCTGTTCTACTTCCTAAGTTCTATTTCCTGAATGCTACTTCCTGTGTTCTACTTCCTGAGTTCTATTTCCTGAATCCAACTTCCTGTGCTTTCTTTCATGAGGACTATTTCCAGAATCCTAGCTCCTGTGTTTTACATCCTGAGTTCTACTTCCTGTCTGCTACTTCTGGAATTCTATTCCTTGAATCCTACTTCCTGTGTTCTCTATATGAGGCCGATTTCCTGAGTAGTAATTCCTGTGTTCTACTTCTGGAATTCTATTTCCTGAATTCTGCTTCCTGTGTTCGACATCTGGAATTCTATTTCCTGAATCCTACTCCCTGTGTTCTCCTTCCTGAGTTCTATTTCCTGAATCTTAATCTTTTGTTCTACATTCTGAGTTCCATTTCCTGACTCCTAATTCCTGTGTTCACTTCCGGAATTCTATTTCGTGAAAGCTACTCCCTGTGTACTGCTTCCTGAGTTCTATTTCTGAATCTGAATTCCTGTTTTCTGCTTCCTATATTCTATTCCTGAATCCTACTTCCTGTGTTCTACTTCCTGAGTTCTATTTCCTGAATCCAACTTCCTGTGCTTTCTTTCATGAGGCCTATTTGCAGAATACTACATCCTGCATTGTACTTCCTGAGTTCTATTTCCTGAATCCTACTTCCAGTGTTCTCCTTCCTCAGTTCTATTTCCTGAATCCTACTTCCTGTGTTCTACTGCTGGAATTCTATTTCCTGAATCCTACTTCCTTTGTTCTACTTGAGGAATTCTATATCCTGAATCCTAGCTCCTGTATTCTGCTTCATGAGGCCTATTTCCTGAATATTGCTTCCTGTGTTCTACTTCCGCAATACTATACCCTTAATCCTACTTCCTGTGTTCCCCTTCTTGAGGCCTATTTCCTGAATGCATTTTCATGTGTTCTACTTCCTGAGTTCGATTTCCTGAATCCAACTTCCTGTGCTCTCTTTCATGGGGCCTATTTCATGAATCTGACATCCTGTGTTCTACTTCCTGAGTTCTATTTCTTGAATCCTACTTCCTGTATCCTCTATAATGAGGCCTATTTCGTGAATCCTACTTCCTGTGTTCTACTTCCGGAATTCTATTTCCTGAAACCTACCTCCATCATGAGGCCTATTTCATGAATACTGCTTGCTGTGTTCTACCAGCTGGATTCTATTTCCTAAATCTGCTTTACTGTGTTCTACATCATGAGGTCTATTTCCTGAATATTACTTCTTGTATTCTCCTTCCTGTGTTCTATATCCTGAATCCTACTTCCTGGGTTCTTCTTCCAGAATTCTATTTCCTGAATCCTCATTCGTGTGCTACTTCCTGAGAACTATTTCCTGAATCCTACGTCCTGTGTTCTCCTTCATGAGGCCTATTTCCTGATTCCTACTTCCTGTGTTCTACTTCCGGAATTTCACTTCCTGAATCTTACTTCCTGCGTTTTACTTCCCGAGTTCTATTTCCCAAATTATACTTCCTGTGTTCTATTTAGTGAATCTTAATTCCTTGGTTTTCCTTCCTGAATTCTATTTTGTGAATCCTGCTTCCTGTGTTCTACTTCCGGTATTCTATTTCCTGAATCTTACTTCATGTGTCCTACATCTAGATTCCTATATCCTGAATTCTACTTTCTGTGTTCTGCTTACGGAATTCTATTTCCTGAATCCTAATTCCTGTTTTCTCCTTCCTGAGTTGTATTTCCTAAATCTTACATCATGTGTTGTACTTCCAGAATTCTATTTCCTGAATCCTACTTCCTGTGTTCTACTTCCAGAATTCTATTTGCTGAACTCTATTACCTGTGTTCTCCTTCATGAGGCCTATTTACTGAATACTACTTCCTGTGTTATACTTCTGGAATTCTATTTCCTGAATCCTATTTCCTGTGTTCCACTTCGGGAATTCTACTTCCAGAATCCTACTCCCTGTGTTCTACTACCTTAGTTCTACTTCCTGAATCTTAATTCCTGTGCTCTATTGCCTGAGTTCTATTTCCTGAATCCTACCTCATGTGTTCCCCTTCTGGAATTCTATTGTTTAAAATCCTACATCCTGTGTTATACGGCCAGAACTCTATTTCCTGAATCCAACTTCCTGTGTTCTTTTTCCTGAATCCAACTTCCTGTGCTCTCCTTCATGAGGCCTACACCTTTAATCCTACTTCGTGTGTTCTACTTCCTGAGTTCTATTTCCTGAATCCAATTTCCTGTGTTCTCTTTCTTCAGTTCTATTTCCTGAATTCTACTTCCTGTGTTCTACCTCAGTATTTCTATTTCCTGAACCCAACGTCCTGTGTTCTCCTTCATGGGTCCTATTTCCTGTATCCTATTTCATGTGTTCTAATTCCTGAGTTCTATTTCCTGAATCCTACATCCTGTGTTATGCTTCCTCAGTTTTATTTCCTGAATCCTATATCCTGTGTTATACTTATGGAATTCAATTTCCTGCATCCTGCTTCCTGTTTTCTTCTTCCTGAGTTCCTTTTCCTGAATCTTACATCCTTTGTTCTCCTTCCTAGTATCAATTTCCTGAATCTTATGTCCTATGATCTATTTCTGAGTTCTAATTCCTGAATACTACTTCCTGTGTTGTACTTGAGGAATTCTATTCCCTGAATCCTACTTCATGTGTTCTCCTTCCTGAGTTCTATTTCCTGAATCTTAATTCCTGTGTTATACTTCCTGATTTCTATTTACTTAATCTTACTTCCTGTATTCTACTTCTGGAATTCTATTTCCTAAGTCCTACTTCCTGTATTCTACTTCCAGAATTCTATTTCCTGAATGCTACTTAATGTGTTCCACTTCCTGAGTTCTATTTAATGAATCCTATGTCCAGTGTTCTCCTTTATGAGGCCTATTTTGTGAATCCTACTTCCTGTGTACTCTTCCCATATCCTATTTCCAGAAACGTACTTCCTGTGTTTTCCATCATGAGGCCTATTTCTTGAATCCTGCTTCCTGTGTTCTACCTCCAGTATTCTATTACGTGAGTCCTAATTCCTGTGTTGTACTTCCATAATTCTACTTCCTTAATCCTACTCTCTGTGTTGTCCTTCCTGAGTTCTATTTCCTGAATCTTAATTCCTGTGTTCTACTTCCTGAGTTCTATTTCCTGAATCCTACTTCCTTTTTCTACCTCCGTAATTCTATTTCCCACATCCTACCTCCTGTGTTCTATTTCCAGAATTCTATTTCCTGAATCCTACATCCTGTGATCTATTTCCTAAGTTCTATTTCCTGAATCCAACTTGCTGCGCTCTCCTTCATGAGGTCTATTTCCTGAATCTTGCTTCCTGTCTTTTACATCCTGAGTTCTATTTCCTGAATCCTACTTCCTGTGTTCTACTTCCTGAGTTCTATTTCCTGAATCCAACTTCCGTTTTTCTCCTTTTGAGTCCTATTTCCTAACTCTTACATCCTGTGTTCCACTTCCAGAGTTATATATCCTCAAACCTACTTCCTGTGTTGTGCTTCCTGTGTTCTGTTTCCTGAATCCTACTTCCTGTGTTCTACTTATGGAATTCTATATTCTGAATCCTACTTCCTGTGTTCTACTTCCGGAATACTATTTCCTGAACCCTACTTCCTGTGTTCTCCTTCCTGAATTCTATTTCCTGAATCTTAATTCCTGTGTTCTCCTTCCTGAGTTGTATTTCATGAATCCTACTTCCTGTGTTCTACTTCCAGTATTCTATTCGCTGAATACTATTTCCTGTGTTCTCCTTCATGAGGCCTATTTCCTGGGTACTACCTCCTGTGTTATACTGCTGGAATTCTGTTTCCTGAATCCTACTTCCTGTGTTGAACTTTGGGAATTGTACTTTCAGATTCCTACTCCCTGTGTTCTCCTTCCTGAGTTCTATTTCCTGAATATTAATTCCTGTCCTCTACTTCCTGAGTTGTTTCCTGAATCCAACTTCCTGTGCTGTCTTTCATGGGGCCTATTTCCCAGATCCTATATCTTGTGTTCTACTTCCTGAGTTCTATTTCCTGAATCTTAATTCGTGTTCCCCTTCCTGAGTTCTTTCTTGAACTTTACTTCCTGTGTCGTTCTTCCGGAATACTGTTTCCTGAATTCTACTTCCTCTGTCCTACTTCTGGAATTCTATTTCCTGAATCCTACTTCCTCTGTTCTACTTCCTAAGTTCTATTTCCTGAATGCTACTTCCTGTGTTCTACTTCCTGAGTTCTATTTCCTGAATCCAACTTCCTGTGCTTTCTTTCATGAGGCCTATTTCCAGAATTCTAGCTCCTGTGTTTTACATCCTGAGTTCTACTTCCAGTCTGCTACTTCTGGAATTCTATTCCTTGAATCCTACTTCCTGTGTTCTCTATATGAGGCCGATTTCCTGAGTAGTAATTCCTGTGTTCTACTTCTGGAATTCTATTTCCTGAATCCTGTTTCCTGTGTTCGACATCTGGAATTCTATTTCCTGAATCCGTGTTCTCCTTCCTGAGTTCTATTTCCTGAATCTTAATCTTTTGTTCTACATCCTGAGTTCCATTTCCTGACTCCTAATTCCTGTGTTCACTTCCGGAATTCTATTTCGTGAAAGCTACTCCCTGTGTACTGCTTCCTGAGTTCTATTTCTGAATCTGAATTCCTGTTTTCTGCTTCCTATGATCTATTCCTGAATCCTACTTCCAGTGTTCTCCTTCCTCAGTTCTATTTCCTGAATCCTACTTCCTGTGTTCTACTGCTGGAATTCTATTTCCTGAATCCTACTTCCTTTGTTCTACTTGAGGAATTCTATATCCTGAATCCTAGCTCCTGTATTCTGCTTCATGAGGCCTATTTCCTGAATATTGCTTCCTGTGTTCTACTTCCGCAATACTATACCCTTAATCCTACTTCCTGTGTTCCCCTTCTTGAGGCCTATTTCCTGAATGCATTTTCATGTGTTCTACTTCCTGAGTTCGATTTCCTGAATCCAACTTCCTGTGCTCTCTTTCATGGGGCCTATTTCATGAATCTGACATCCTGTGTTCTACTTCCTGAGTTCTATTTCTTGAATCCTACTTCCTGTATCCTCTATAATGAGGCCTATTTCGTGAATCCTACTTCCTGTGTTCTACTTCCGGAATTCTATTTTCTGAAACCTACATCCATCATGAGGCCTACTTCCTGAATACTGCTTGCTGTGTTCTACCCCCTGGATTCTATTTCCTAAATCTGCTTTACTGTGTTCTACATCATGAGGTCTATTTCCTGAATATTACTTCTTGTATTCTCCCTCCTGTGTTCTATATCCTGAATCCTACTTCCTGTGTTCTTCTTCCAGAATTCTATTTCCTGAATCCTCATTCGTGTGCTACTTCCTGAGAACTATTTCCTGAATCCTACGTCCTGTGTTCTCCTTCATGAGGCCTATTTCCTGATTCCTACTTCCTGTGTTCTACTTCCGGAATTTCACTTCCTGAATCTTACTTCCTGCGTTTTACTTCCCGAGTTCTATTTCCCAAATTCTACTTCCTGTGTTCTATTTAGTGAATCTTAATTCCTTGGTGTCGGTGTCACTCCCGGCCGGCAGGAAGGACACACAACAAAGTCTGGCTGTGGACAACCTTTTCTTTTATTTTCCTTCTCCGTACAGCCTGCCCCGGGAATCCTCCCGGCCGAAGCCTCTGTTGGTCCGCTCCCCGCGGCTCCTTGCGTGCTTCTTCTCTACAGTCTGTCCCGAAGCTTCTACCGGTCCGCTCTCCGCGGCTCCTTGCGTGCTTCTCCCTACAGTCTGTCCCGAAGCCTCTACCGGTCCGCTCTCCGCGGCTCCTTGCGTGCTTCTTCTTTCGTCGTGGGAGAGGCACTCACTTTTATAGGGTTACAGTGGCCAATCAGTTCAAAGCGCGCGATGCGGGCTGATTGGCTAACATCAGTTGTTGCTAGGCAGACTATCTTACAGGGCGGGTTGTTTACCAAGCAGGAAGCAGGAGATCTTACAGGGCGGGTTGTTTACCAAGCAGGAGATAAGCGCCGTCTTAGCACACTCGATGGGAGGGGTAATCTAGCTCAGGCTTTGCTCTTTCCTACAGGCCTCACGTCCGCCAAGTAAGGCGACCGGGCTCGGCTGCGGCTCCCAACACCTTGGTTTTCCTTCCTGAATTCTATTTTGTGAATCCTGCTTCCTGTGTTCTACTTCCGGTATTCTATTTCCTGAATCTTACTTCATGTGTCCTACTTCTGGATTCCTATATCCTGAATTCTACATTCTGTGTTCTACTTACGGAATTCTATTTCCTGAATCCTAATTCCTGTTTTCTCCTTCCTGAGTTGTATTTCCTAAATCTTACATCATGTGTTGTACTTCCAGAATTCTATTTCCTGAATCCTACTTCCTGTGTTCTACTTCCAGAATTCTATTTGCTGAACTCTATTACCTGTGTTCTCCGACATGAGGCCTATTTACTGAATACTACTTCCTGTGTTATACTTCTGGAATTCTATTTCCTGAATCCTATTTCCTGTGTTCCACTTCGGGAATTCTACTTCCAGAATCCTACTCCGTGTGTTCTACTACCTTAGTTCTACTTCCTGAATCTTAATTCCTGTGCTCTATTGCCTGAGTTCTATTTCCTGAATCCTACCTCATGTGTTCCCCTTCTGGAATTCTATTGTTTAAAATCCTACATCCTGTGTTATACGGCCAGGACTCTATTTCCTGAATCCAACTTCCTGTGTTCTTTTTCCTGCATTCTTTTTCCTGAATCCAACTTCCTGTGCTCTCCTTCATGAGGCCTACACCTTTAATCCTACTTCGTGTGTTCTACTTCCTGAGTTCTATTTCCTGAATCCAATTTCCTGTGTTCTATTTCTTCAGTTCTATTTCCTGAATTCTACTTCCTGTGTTCTACCTCAGTATTTCTATTTCCTGAATCCAACGTCCTGTGTTCTCCTTCATGGGTCCTATTTCCTGTATCCTATTTCATGTGTTCTAATTCCTGAGTTCTATTTCCTGAATCCTACATCCTGTGTTATGCTTCCTCAGTTTTATTTCCTGAATCCTATATCCTGTGTTATACTTATGGAATTCAATTTCCTGCATCCTGCTTCCTGTTTTCTTCTTCCTGAGTTCCTTTTCCTGAATCTTACATCCTTTGTTGTCCTTCCTAGTATCAATTTCCTGAATCTTATGTCCTATGATCTATTTCTGAGTTCTAATTCCTGAATACTACTTCCTGTGTTGTACTTGAGGAATTCTATTCCCTGAATCCTACTTCATGTGTTCTCCTTCCTGAGTTCTATTTCCTGAATCTTAATTCCTGTGTTATACTTCCTGATTTCTATTTACTTAATCTTACTTCCTGTATTCTACTTCTGGAATTCTATTTCCTAAGTCCTACTTCCTGTATTCTACTTCCAGAATTCTATTTCCTGAATGCTACTTAATGTGTTCCACTTCCTGAGTTCTATTTAATGAATCCTATGTCCAGTGTTCTCCTTTATGAGGCCTATTTTGTGAATCCTACTTCCTGTGTACTCTTCCCGTATCCTATTTCCAGAAACGTACTTCCTGTGTTTTCCATCATGAGGCCTATTTCTTGAATCCTGCTTCCTGTGTTCTACCTCCAGTATTCTATTACGTGAGTCCTAATTCCTGTGTTGTACTTCCATAATTCTACTTCCTTAATCCTACTCTCTGTGTTGTCCTTCCTGAGTTCTATTTCCTGAATCTTAATTCCTGTGTTCTACTTCCTGAGTTCTATTTCCTGAATCCTACTTCCTTTTTCTACCTCCGTAATTCTATTTCCCACATCCTACCTCCTGGTTCTATTTCCAGAATTCTATTTCCTGAATCCTACATCCTGTGATCTATTTCCTAAGTTCTATTTCCTGAATCCAACTTGCTGCGCTCTCCTTCATGAGGTCTATTTCCTGAATCTTGCTTCCTGTCTTTTTCATCCTGAGTTCTATTTCCTGAATCCTACTTCCTGTGTTCTACTTCCTGAGTTCTATTTCCTGAATCCAACTTCCGTTTTTCTCCTTTTGAGTCCTATTTCCTAACTCTTACATCCTGTGTTCCACTTCCAGAGTTATATATCCTCAAACCTACTTCCTGTGTTGTGCTTCCTGTGTTCTGTTTCCTGAATCCTATTTCCTGTGTTCTACTTATGGAATTCTATATTCTGAATCCTACTTCCTGTGTTCTACTTCCGGAATACTATTTCCTGAACCCTACTTCCTGTGTTCTCCTTCCTGAATTCTATTTCCTGAATCTTAATTCCTGTGTTCTACTTCCTGAGTTCTATTTCCTGAATCCAACTTCCGTTTTTCTCCTTTTGAGTCCTATTTCCTAACTCTTACATCCTGTGTTCCACTTCCAGAGTTATATATCCTCAAACCTACTTCCTGTGTTGTGCTTCCTGTGTTCTGTTTCCTGAATCCTATTTCCTGTGTTCTACTTATGGAATTCTATATTCTGAATCCTACTTCCTGTGTTCTACTTCCGGAATACTATTTCCTGAACCCTACTTCCTGTGTTCTCCTTCCTGAATTCTATTTCCTGAATCTTAATTCGTGTTCCCCTTCCTGAGTTCTTTCTTGAACTTTACTTCCTGTGTCGTTCTTCCGGAATACTGTTTCCTGAATTCTACTTCCTCTGTCCTACTTCTGGAATTCTATTTCCTGAATCCTACTTCCTCTGTTCTACTTCCTAAGTTCTATTTCCTGAATGCTTCTTCCTGTGTTCTACTTCCTGAGTTTTATTTCCTGAATCCAACTTCCTGTGCTTTCTTTCATGAGGCCTATTTCCAGAATCCTAGCTTCTGTGTTTTAAATCCTGAGTTCTACTTCCTGTCTGCTACTTCTGGAATTCTATTCCTTGAATCCTACTTCCTGTGTTCTCTATATGAGGCCGATTTCCTGAGTAGTAATTCCTGTGTTCTACTTCTGGAATTCTATTTCCTGAATTCTGCTTCCTGTGTTCGACATCTGGAATTCTATTTCCTGAATCCTACTCCCTGTGTTCTCCTTCCTGAGTTCTATTTCCTGAATCTTAATCTTTTGTTCTACATCCTGAGTTCCATTTCCTGACTCCTAATTCCTGTGTTCACTTCCGGAATTCTATTTCGTGAAAGCTACTCCCTGTGTACTGCTTCCTGAGTTCTATTTCTGAATCTGAATTCCTGTTTTCTGCTTCCTATGTTCTATTCCTGAATCCTACTTCCTGTGTTCTACTTCCTGAGTTCTATTTCCTCAATCCAACTTCCTGTGCTTTCTTTCATGAGGCCTATTTGCAGAATACTACATCCTGCATTGTACTTCCTGAGTTCTATTTCCTGAATCCTACTTCCAGTGTTCTCCTTCCTCAGTTCTATTTCCTGAATCCTACTTCCTGTGTTCTACTGCTGGAATTCTATTTCCTGAATCCTACTTCCTTTGTTCTACTTGAGGAATTCTATATCCTGTATCCTAGCTCCTGTATTCTGCTTCATGAGGCCTATTTCCTGAATATTGCTTCCTGTGTTCTACTTCCGCAATACTATACCCTTAAGCCTACTTCCTGTGTTCCCCTTCTTGAGGCCTATTTCCTGAATGCATTTTCATGTGTTCTACTTCCTGAGTTCGATTTCCTGAATCCAACTTCCTGTGCTCTCTTTCATGGGGCCTATTTCATGAATCTGACATCCTGTGTTCTACTTCCTGAGTTCTATTTCTTGAATCCTACTTCCTGTATCCTCTATAATGAGGCCTATTTCGTGAATCCTACTTCCTGTGTTCTACTTCCGGAATTCTATTTCCTGAAACCTTCCTCCATCATGAGGCCTATTTCATGAATACGGCTTGCTGTGTTCTACCAGCTGGATTCTATTTCCTAAATCTGCTTTACTGTGTTCTACATCATGAGGTCTATTTCCTGAATATTACTTCTTGTATTCTCCTTCCTGTGTTCTATAACCTGAATCCTACTTCCTGTGTTCTTCTTCCAGTATTCTATTTCCTGAATCCTCATTCGTGTGCTACTTCCTGAGAACTATTTCCTGAATCCTACGTCCTGTGTTCTCCTTCATGAGGCCTATTTCCTGATTCCGACTTCCTGTGTTCTACTTCCGGAATTTCACTTCCTGAATCTTACTTCCTGCGTTTTACTTCCCGAGTTCTATTTCCCAAATTCTACTTCCTGTGTTCTATTTAGTGAATCTTAATTCCTTGGTTTTCCTTCCTGAATTCTATTTTGTGAATCCTGCTTCCTGTGTTCTACTTCCGGTATTGTATTTCCTGAATCTTACTTCATGTGTCCTACGTCTGGATTCCAATATCCTGAATTCTACTTTCTGTGTTCTGCTTATGGAATTCTATTTCCTGAATCCTAATTCCTGTTTTCTCCTTCCTGAATTGTATTTCCTAAATCTTACATCATGTGTTATACTTCCATAATTCTATTTCCTGAATCCTACTTCCTGTGTTCTACTTCCAGAATTCTATTTGCTGAACTCTATTACCTGTGTTCTCCGACATGAGGCCTATTTACTGAATACTACTTCCTGTGTTATACTTCTGGAATTCTATTTCCTGAATCCTATTTCCTGTGTTCCACTTCGGGAATTCTACTTCCAGAATCCTACTCCCTGTGTTCTACTACCTTAGTTCTACTTCCTGAATCTTAATTCCTGTGCTCTATTGCCTGAGTTCTATTTCCTGAATCCTACCTCATGTGTTCCCCTTCTGGAATTCTATTGTTTAATATCCTACATCCTGTGTTATACGGCCAGGACTCTATTTCCTGAATCCAACTTCCTGTGTTCTTTTTCCTGCATTCTTTTTCCTGAATCCAACTTCCTGTGCTCTCCTTCATGAGGCCTACACCTTTAATCCTACTTCGTGTGTTCTACTTCCTGAGTTCTATTTCCTGAATCCAATTTCCTGTGTTCTATTTCTTCAGTTCTATTTCCTAAATTCTACTTCCTGTGTTCTACCTCAGTATTTCTATTTCCTGAATCCAACGTCCTGTGTTCTCCTTCATGGGTCCTATTTCCTGTATCCTATTTCATGTGTTCTAATTCCTGAGTTCTATTTCCTGAATCCTACATCCTGTGTTATGCTTCCTCAGTTTTATTTCCTGAATCCTATATCCTGTGTTATACTTATGGAATTCAATTTCCTGCATCCTGCTTCCTGTTTTCTTCTTCCTGAGTTCCTTTTCCTGAATCTTACATCCTTTGTTGTCCTTCCTAGTATCAATTTCCTGAATCTTATGTCCTATGATCTATTTCTGAGTTCTAATTCCTGAATATTACTTCCTGTGCTGTACTTCAGGAATTCTATTCCCTGAATCCTACTTCATGTGTTCTCCTTCCTGAGTTCTATTTCCTGAATCTTAATTCCTGTGTTATACTTCCTGATTTCTATTTACTTAATCTTACTTCCTGTATTCTACTTCTGGAATTCTATTTCCTAAGTCCTACTTCCTGTATTCTACTTCCAGAATTCTATTTCCTGAATGCTACTTAATGTGTTCCACTTCCTGAGTTCTATTTAATGAATCCTATGTCCAGTGTTCTCCTTTATGAGGCCTATTTTGTGAATCCTACTTCCTGTGTACTCTTCCCGTATCCTATTTCCAGAAACGTACTTCCTGTGTTTTCCCTCATGAGGCCTATTTCTTGAATCCTGCTTCCTGTGTTCTACCTCCAGTATTCTATTACGTGAGTTCTAATTCCTGTGTTGTACTTCCATAATTCTACTTCCTTAATCCTACTCTCTGTGTTGTCCTTCCTGAGTTCTATTTCCTGAATCTTAATTCCTGTGTTCTACTTCCTGAGTTCTATTTCCTGAATCCTACTTCCTTTTTCTACCTCCGTAATTCTATTTCCCACATCCTACCTCCTGTGTTCTATTTCCAGAATTCTATTTCCTGAATCCTACATCCTGTGATCTATTTCCTAAGTTCTATTTCCTGAATCCAACTTGCTGCGCTCTCCTTCATGAGGTCTATTTCCTGAATCTTGCTTCCTGTCTTTTACATACTGAGTTCTATTTCCTGAATCCTACTTCCTGTGTTCTACTTCCTGAGTTCTATTTCCTGAATCCAACTCCCGTTTTTCTCCTTTTGAGTCCTATTTCCTAACTCTTACATCCTGTGTTCCACTTCCAGAGTTATATATCCTCAAACCTACTTCCTGTGTTGTGCTTCCTGTGTTCTGTTTCCTGAATCCTACTTCCTGTGTTCTACTTATGGAATTCTATATTCTGAATCCTACTTCCTGTGTTCTACTTCTGGAATACTATTTCCTGAACCCTACTTCCTGTGTTCTCCTTCCTGAATTCTATTTCCTGAATCTTAATTCCTGTGTTCTCCTTCCTGAGTTGTATTTCGTGAATCCTACTTCCTGTGTTCTACTTCCAGTATTCTATTCGCTGAATACTATTTCCTGTGTTCTCCTTCATGAGGCCTATTTCCTGAGTACTACCTCCTGTGTTATACTGCCGGAATTCTATTTTCTGAATCCTACTTCCTGTGTTGAACTTTGGGAATTGTACTTTCAGATTCCTACTCCCTGTGTTCTCCTTCCTGAGTTCTATTTCCTGAATATTAATTCCTGTCCTCTACTTCCTGAGTTGTTTCCTGAATCCAACTTTCTGTGCTCTCTTTCATGGGGCCTATTTTCCAGATCCTATATCTTGTGTTCTAATTCCTGAGTTCTATTTCCTGAATCTTAATTCGTGTTCCCCTTCCTGAGTTCTTTCTTGAACTTTACTTCCTGTGTCGTTCTTCCGGAATACTGTTTCCTGAATTCTACTTCCTCTGTCCTACTTCTGGAATTCTATTTCCTGAACCCTACTTCCTCTGTTCTACTTCCTAAGTTCTATTTCCTGAATGCTACTTCCTGTGTTCTACTTCCTGAGTTCTATTTCCTGAATCCAACTTCCTGTGCTTTCTTTCATGAGGACTATTTCCAGAATCCTAGCTCCTGTGTTTTACATCCTGAGTTCTACTTCCTGTCTGCTACTTCTGGAATTCTATTCCTTGAATCCTACTTCCTGTGTTCTCTATATGAGGCCGATTTCCTGAGTAGTAATTCCTGTGTTCTACTTCTGGAATTCTATTTCCTGAATCCTGCTTCCTGTGTTCGACATCTGGAATTCTATTTCCTGAATCCTACTCCCTGTGTTCTCCTTCCTGAGTTCTATTTCCTGAATCTTAATCTTTTGTTCTACATTCTGAGTTCCATTTCCTGACTCCTAATTCCTGTGTTCACTTCCGGAATTCTATTTCGTGAAAGCTACTCCCTGTGTACTGCTTCCTGAGTTCTATTTCTGAATCTGAATTCCTGTTTTCTGCTTCCTATATTCTATTCCTGAATCCTACTTCCTGTGTTCTACTTCCTGAGTTCTATTTCCTGAATCCAACTTCCTGTGCTTTCTTTCATGAGGCCTATTTGCAGAATACTACATCCTGCATTGTACTTCCTGAGTTCTATTTCCTGAATCCTACTTCCAGTGTTCTCCTTCCTCAGTTCTATTTCCTGAATCCTACTTCCTGTGTTCTACTGCTGGAATTCTATTTCCTGAATCCTACTTCCTTTGTTCTACTTGAGGAATTCTATATCCTGAATCCTAGCTCCTGTATTCTGCTTCATGAGGCCTATTTCCTGAATATTGCTTCCTGTGTTCTACTTATGCAATACTATACCCTTAATCCTACTTCCTGTGTTCCCCTTCTTGAGGCCTATTTCCTGAATGCATTTTCATGTGTTCTACTTCCTGAGTTCGATTTCCTGAATCCAACTTCCTGTGCTCTCTTTCATGGGGCCTATTTCATGAATCTGACATCCTGTGTTCTACTTCCTGAGTTCTATTTCTTCAATCCTACTTCCTGTATCCTCTATAATGAGGCCTATTTCGTGAATCCTACTTCCTGTGTTCTACTTCCGGAATTCTATTTCCTGAAACCTACCTCCATCATGAGGCCTATTTCATGAATACTGCTTGCTGTGTTCTACCAGCTGGATTCTATTTCCTAAATCTGCTTTACTGTGTTCTACATCATGAGGTCTATTTCCTGAATATTACTTCTTGTATTCTCCTTCCTGTGTTCTATATCCTGAATCCTACTTCCTGGGTTCTTCTTCCAGAATTCTATTTCCTGAATCCTCATTCGTGTGCTACTTCCTGAGAACTATTTCCTGAATCCTACGTCCTGTGTTCTCCTTCATGAGGCCTATTTCCTGATTCCTACTTCCTGTGTTCTACTTCCGGAATTTCACTTCCTGAATCTTACTTCCTGCGTTTTACTTCCCGAGTTCTATTTCCCAAATTCTACTTCCTGTGTTCTATTTAGTGAATCTTAATTCCTTGGTTTTCCTTCCTGAATTCTATTTTGTGAATCCTGCTTCCTGTGTTCTACTTCCGGTATTCTATTTCCTGAATCTTACTTCATGTGTCCTACATCTAGATTCCTATATCCTGAATTCTACTTTCTGTGTTCTGCTTACGGAATTCTATTTCCTGAATCCTAATTCCTGTTTTCTCCTTCCTGAGTTGTATTTCCTAAATCTTACATCATGTGTTGTACTTCCAGAATTCTATTTCCTGAATCCTACTTCCTGTGTTCTACTTCCAGAATTCTATTTGCTGAACTCTATTACCTGTGTTCTCCTTCATGAGGCCTATTTACTGAATACTACTTCCTGTGTTATACTTCTGGAATTCTATTTCCTGAATCCTATTTCCTGTGTTCCACTTCGGGAATTCTACTTCCAGAATCCTACTCCCTGTGTTCTACTACCTTAGTTCTACTTCCTGAATCTTAATTCCTGTGCTCTATTGCCTGAGTTCTATTTCCTGAATCCTACCTCATGTGTTCCCCTTCTGGAATTCTATTGTTTAAAATCCTACATCCTGTGTTATACGGCCAGAACTCTATTTCCTGAATCCAACTTCCTGTGTTCTTTTTCCTGAATCCAACTTCCTGTGCTCTCCTTCATGAGGCCTACACCTTTAATCCTACTTCGTGTGTTCTACTTCCTGAGTTCTATTTCCTGAATCCAATTTCCTGTGTTCTCTTTCTTCAGTTCTATTTCCTGAATTCTACTTCCTGTGTTCTACCTCAGTATTTCTATTTCCTGAACCCAACGTCCTGTGTTCTCCTTCATGGGTCCTATTTCCTGTATCCTATTTCATGTGTTCTAATTCCTGAGTTCTATTTCCTGAATCCTACATCCTGTGTTATGCTTCCTCAGTTTTATTTCCTGAATCCTATATCCTGTGTTATACTTATGGAATTCAATTTCCTGCTTCCTGCTTCCTGTTTTCTTCTTCCTGAGTTCCTTTTCCTGAATCTTACATCCTTTGTTCTCCTTCCTAGTATCAATTTCCTGAATCTTATGTCCTATGATCTATTTCTGAGTTCTAATTCCTGAATACTACTTCCTGTGTTGTACTTGAGGAATTCTATTCCCTGAATCCTACTTCATGTGTTCTCCTTCCTGAGTTCTATTTCCTGAATCTTAATTCCTGTGTTATACTTCCTGATTTCTATTTACTTAATCTTACTTCCTGTATTCTACTTCTGGAATTCTATTTCCTAAGTCCTACTTCCTGTATTCTACTTCCAGAATTCTATTTCCTGAATGCTACTTAATGTGTTCCACTTCCTGAGTTCTATTTAATGAATCCTATGTCCAGTGTTCTCCTTTATGAGGCCTATTTTGTGAATCCTACTTCCTGTGTACTCTTCCCGTATCCTATTTCCAGAAACGTACTTCCTGTGTTTTCCATCATGAGGCCTATTTCTTGAATCCTGCTTCCTGTGTTCTACCTCCAGTATTCTATTACGTGAGTCCTAATTCCTGTGTTGTACTTCCATAATTCTACTTCCTTAATCCTACTCTCTGTGTTGTCCTTCCTGAGTTCTATTTCCTGAATCTTAATTCCTGTGTTCTACTTCCTGAGTTCTATTTCCTGAATCCTACTTCCTTTTTCTACCTCCGTAATTCTATTTCCCACATCCTACCTCCTGTGTTCTATTTCCAGAATTCTATTTCCTGAATCCTACATCCTGTGATCTATTTCCTAAGTTCTATTTCCTGAATCCAACTTGCTGCGCTCTCCTTCATGAGGTCTATTTCCTGAATCTTGCTTCCTGTCTTTTACATCCTGAGTTCTATTTCCTGAATCCTACTTCCTGTGTTCTACTTCCTGAGTTCTATTTCCTGAATCCAACTTCCGTTTTTCTCCTTTTGAGTCCTATTTCCTAACTCTTACATCCTGTGTTCCACTTCCAGAGTTATATATCCTCAAACCTACTTCCTGTGTTGTGCTTCCTGTGTTCTGTTTCCTGAATCCTACTTCCTGTGTTCTACTTATGGAATTCTATATTCTGAATCCTACTTCCTGTGTTCTACTTCCGGAATACTATTTCCTGAACCCTACTTCCTGTGTTCTCCTTCCTGAATTCTATTTCCTGAATCTTAATTCCTGTGTTCTCCTTCCTGAGTTGTATTTCGTGAATCCTACTTCCTGTGTTCTACTTCCAGTATTCTATTCGCTGAATACTATTTCCTGTGTTCTCCTTCATGAGGCCTATTTCCTGAGTACTACCTCCTGTGTTATACTGCCGGAATTCTGTTTCCTGAATCCTACTTCCTGTGTTGAACTTTGGGAATTGTACTTTCAGATTCCTACTCCCTGTGTTCTCCTTCCTGAGTTCTATTTCCTGAATATTAATTCCTGTCCTCTACTTCCTGAGTTGTTTCCTGAATCCAACTTCCTGTGCTCTCTTTCATGGGGCCTATTTCCCAGATCCTATATCTTGTGTTCTACTTCCTGAGTTCTATTTCCTGAATCTTAATTCGTGTTCCCCTTCCTGAGTTCTTTCTTGAACTTTACTTCCTGTGTCGTTCTTCCGGAATACTGTTTCCTGAATTCTACTTCCTCTGTCCTACTTCTGGAATTCTATTTCCTGAATCCTACTTCCTCTGTTCTACTTCCTAAGTTCTATTTCCTGAATGCTACTTCCTGTGTTCTACTTCCTGAGTTCTATTTCCTGAATGCAACTTCTTGTGCTTTCTTTCATGAGGCCTATTTCCAGAATCCTAGCTCCTGTGTTTTACATCCTGAGTTCTACTTCCTGTCTGCTACTTCTGGAATTCTATTCCTTGAATCCTACTTCCTGTGTTCTCTATATGAGGCCGATTTCCTGAGTAGTAATTCCTGTGTTCTACTTCTGGAATTCTATTTCCTGAATCCTGCTTCCTGTGTTCGACATCTGGAATTCTATTTCCTGAATCCTACTCCCTGTGTTCTCCTTCCTGAGTTCTATTTCCTGAATCTTAATCTTTTGTTCTACATCCTGAGTTCCATTTCCTGACTCCTAATTCCTGTGTTCACTTCCGGAATTCTATTTCGTGAAAGCTACTCCCTGTGTACTGCTTCCTGAGTTCTATTTCTGAATCTGAATTCCTGTTTTCTGCTTCCTATGTTCTATTCCTGAATCCTACTTCCTGTGTTCTACTTCCTGAGTTCTATTTCCTGAATCCAACTTCCTGTGCTTTCTTTCATGAGGCCTATTTGCAGAATACTACATCCTGCATTGTACTTCCTGAGTTCTATTTCCTGAATCCTACTTCCAGTGTTCTCCTTCCTCAGTTCTATTTCCTGAATCCTACTTCCTGTGTTCTACTGCTGGAATTCTATTTCCTGAATCCTACTTCCTTTGTTCTACTTGAGGAATTCTATATCCTGAATCCTAGCTCCTGTATTCTGCTTCATGAGGCCTATTTCCTGAATATTGCTTCCTGTGTTCTACTTATGCAATACTATACCCTTAATCCTACTTCCTGTGTTCCCCTTCTTGAGGCCTATTTCCTGAATGCATTTTCATGTGTTCTACTTCCTGAGTTCGATTTCCTGAATCCAACTTCCTGTGCTCTCTTTCATGGGGCCTATTTCATGAATCTGACATCCTGTGTTCTACTTCCTGAGTTCTATTTCTTCAATCCTACTTCCTGTATCCTCTATAATGAGGCCTATTTCGTGAATCCTACTTCCTGTGTTCTACTTCCGGAATTCTATTTCCTGAAACCTACCTCCATCATGAGGCCTATTTCATGAATACTGCTTGCTGTGTTCTACCAGCTGGATTCTATTTCCTAAATCTGCTTTACTGTGTTCTACATCATGAGGTCTATTTCCTGAATATTACTTCTTGTATTCTCCTTCCTGTGTTCTATATCCTGAATCCTACTTCCTGGGTTCTTCTTCCAGAATTCTATTTCCTGAATCCTCATTCGTGTGCTACTTCCTGAGAACTATTTCCTGAATCCTACGTCCTGTGTTCTCCTTCATGAGGCCTATTTCCTGATTCCTACTTCCTGTGTTCTACTTCCGGAATTTCACTTCCTGAATCTTACTTCCTGCGTTTTACTTCCCGAGTTCTATTTCCCAAATTATACTTCCTGTGTTCTATTTAGTGAATCTTAATTCCTTGGTTTTCCTTCCTGAATTCTATTTTGTGAATCCTGCTTCCTGTGTTCTACTTCCGGTATTCTATTTCCTGAATCTTACTTCATGTGTCCTACATCTAGATTCCTATATCCTGAATTCTACTTTCTGTGTTCTGCTTACGGAATTCTATTTCCTGAATCCTAATTCCTGTTTTCTCCTTCCTGAGTTGTATTTCCTAAATCTTACATCATGTGTTGTACTTCCAGAATTCTATTTCCTGAATCCTACTTCCTGTGTTCTACTTCCAGAATTCTATTTGCTGAACTCTATTACCTGTGTTCTCCTTCATGAGGCCTATTTACTGAATACTACTTCCTGTGTTATACTTCTGGAATTCTATTTCCTGAATCCTATTTCCTGTGTTCCACTTCGGGAATTCTACTTCCAGAATCCTACTCCCTGTGTTCTACTACCTTAGTTCTACTTCCTGAATCTTAATTCCTGTGCTCTATTGCCTGAGTTCTATTTCCTGAATCCTACCTCATGTGTTCCCCTTCTGGAATTCTATTGTTTAAAATCCTACATCCTGTGTTATACGGCCAGAACTCTATTTCCTGAATCCAACTTCCTGTGTTCTTTTTCCTGAATCCAACTTCCTGTGCTCTCCTTCATGAGGCCTACACCTTTAATCCTACTTCGTGTGTTCTACTTCCTGAGTTCTATTTCCTGAATCCAATTTCCTGTGTTCTCTTTCTTCAGTTCTATTTCCTGAATTCTACTTCCTGTGTTCTACCTCAGTATTTCTATTTCCTGAACCCAACGTCCTGTGTTCTCCTTCATGGGTCCTATTTCCTGTATCCTATTTCATGTGTTCTAATTCCTGAGTTCTATTTCCTGAATCCTACATCCTGTGTTATGCTTCCTCAGTTTTATTTCCTGAATCCTATATCCTGTGTTATACTTATGGAATTCAATTTCCTGCTTCCTGCTTCCTGTTTTCTTCTTCCTGAGTTCCTTTTCCTGAATCTTACATCCTTTGTTCTCCTTCCTAGTATCAATTTCCTGAATCTTATGTCCTATGATCTATTTCTGAGTTCTAATTCCTGAATACTACTTCCTGTGTTGTACTTGAGGAATTCTATTCCCTGAATCCTACTTCATGTGTTCTCCTTCCTGAGTTCTATTTCCTGAATCTTAATTCCTGTGTTATACTTCCTGATTTCTATTTACTTAATCTTACTTCCTGTATTCTACTTCTGGAATTCTATTTCCTAAGTCCTACTTCCTGTATTCTACTTCCAGAATTCTATTTCCTGAATGCTACTTAATGTGTTCCACTTCCTGAGTTCTATTTAATGAATCCTATGTCCAGTGTTCTCCTTTATGAGGCCTATTTTGTGAATCCTACTTCCTGTGTACTCTTCCCGTATCCTATTTCCAGAAACGTACTTCCTGTGTTTTCCATCATGAGGCCTATTTCTTGAATCCTGCTTCCTGTGTTCTACCTCCAGTATTCTATTACGTGAGTCCTAATTCCTGTGTTGTACTTCCATAATTCTACTTCCTTAATCCTACTCTCTGTGTTGTCCTTCCTGAGTTCTATTTCCTGAATCTTAATTCCTGTGTTCTACTTCCTGAGTTCTATTTCCTGAATCCTACTTCCTTTTTCTACCTCCGTAATTCTATTTCCCACATCTTACCTCCTGTGTTCTATTTCCAGAATTCTATTTCCTGAATCCTACATCCTGTGATCTATTTCCTAAGTTCTATTTCCTGAATCCAACTTGCTGCGCTCTCCTTCATGAGGTCTATTTCCTGAATCTTGCTTCCTGTCTTTTACATCCTGAGTTCTATTTCCTGAATCCTACTTCCTGTGTTCTACTTCCTGAGTTCTATTTCCTGAATCCAACTTCCGTTTTTCTCCTTTTGAGTCCTATTTCCTAACTCTTACATCCTGTGTTCCACTTCCAGAGTTATATATCCTCAAACCTACTTCCTGTGTTGTGCTTCCTGTGTTCTGTTTCCTGAATCCTACTTCCTGTGTTCTACTTATGGAATTCTATATTCTGAATCCTACTTCCTGTGTTCTACTTCCGGAATACTATTTCCTGAACCCTACTTCCTGTGTTCTCCTTCCTGAATTCTATTTCCTGAATCTTAATTCCTGTGTTCTCCTTCCTGAGTTGTATTTCGTGAATCCTACTTCCTGTGTTCTACTTCCAGTATTCTATTCGCTGAATACTATTTCCTGTGTTCTCCTTCATGAGGCCTATTTCCTGAGTACTACCTCCTGTGTTATACTGCCGGAATTCTGTTTCCTGAATCCTACTTCCTGTGTTGAACTTTGGGAATTGTACTTTCAGATTCCTACTCCCTGTGTTCTCCTTCCTGAGTTCTATTTCCTGAATATTAATTCCTGTCCTCTACTTCCTGAGTTGTTTCCTGAATCCAACTTCCTGTGCTCTCTTTCATGGGGCCTATTTCCCAGATCCTATATCTTGTGTTCTACTTCCTGAGTTCTATTTCCTGAATCTTAATTCGTGTTCCCCTTCCTGAGTTCTTTCTTGAACTTTACTTCCTGTGTCGTTCTTCCGGAATACTGTTTCCTGAATTCTACTTCCTCTGTCCTACTTCTGGAATTCTATTTCCTGAATCCTACTTCCTCTGTTCTACTTCCTAAGTTCTATTTCCTGAATGCTACTTCCTGTGTTCTACTTCCTGAGTTCTATTTCCTGAATGCAACTTCTTGTGCTTTCTTTCATGAGGCCTATTTCCAGAATCCTAGCTCCTGTGTTTTACATCCTGAGTTCTACTTCCTGTCTGCTACTTCTGGAATTCTATTCCTTGAATCCTACTTCCTGTGTTCTCTATATGAGGCCGATTTCCTGAGTAGTAATTCCTGTGTTCTACTTCTGGAATTCTATTTCCTGAATCCTGCTTCCTGTGTTCGACATCTGGAATTCTATTTCCTGAATCCTACTCCCTGTGTTCTCCTTCCTGAGTTCTATTTCCTGAATCTTAATCTTTTGTTCTACATCCTGAGTTCCATTTCCTGACTCCTAATTCCTGTGTTCACTTCCGGAATTCTATTTCGTGAAAGCTACTCCCTGTGTACTGCTTCCTGAGTTCTATTTCTGAATCTGAATTCCTGTTTTCTGCTTCCTATGTTCTATTCCTGAATCCTACTTCCTGTGTTCTACTTCCTGAGTTCTATTTCCTGAATCCAACTTCCTGTGCTTTCTTTCATGAGGCCTATTTGCAGAATACTACATCCTGCATTGTACTTCCTGAGTTCTATTTCCTGAATCCTACTTCCAGTGTTCTCCTTCCTCAGTTCTATTTCCTGAATCCTACTTCCTGTGTTCTACTGCTGGAATTCTATTTCCTGAATCCTACTTCCTTTGTTCTACTTGAGGAATTCTATATCCTGAATCCTAGCTCCTGTATTCTGCTTCATGAGGCCTATTTCCTGAATATTGCTTCCTGTGTTCTACTTATGCAATACTATACCCTTAATCCTACTTCCTGTGTTCCCCTTCTTGAGGCCTATTTCCTGAATGCATTTTCATGTGTTCTACTTCCTGAGTTCGATTTCCTGAATCCAACTTCCTGTGCTCTCTTTCATGGGGCCTATTTCATGAATCTGACATCCTGTGTTCTACTTCCTGAGTTCTATTTCTTCAATCCTACTTCCTGTATCCTCTATAATGAGGCCTATTTCGTGAATCCTACTTCCTGTGTTCTACTTCCGGAATTCTATTTCCTGAAACCTACCTCCATCATGAGGCCTATTTCATGAATACTGCTTGCTGTGTTCTACCAGCTGGATTCTATTTCCTAAATCTGCTTTACTGTGTTCTACATCATGAGGTCTATTTCCTGAATATTACTTCTTGTATTCTCCTTCCTGTGTTCTATATCCTGAATCCTACTTCCTGGGTTCTTCTTCCAGAATTCTATTTCCTGAATCCTCATTCGTGTGCTACTTCCTGAGAACTATTTCCTGAATCCTACGTCCTGTGTTCTCCTTCATGAGGCCTATTTCCTGATTCCTACTTCCTGTGTTCTACTTCCGGAATTTCACTTCCTGAATCTTACTTCCTGCGTTTTACTTCCCGAGTTCTATTTCCCAAATTATACTTCCTGTGTTCTATTTAGTGAATCTTAATTCCTTGGTTTTCCTTCCTGAATTCTATTTTGTGAATCCTGCTTCCTGTGTTCTACTTCCGGTATTCTATTTCCTGAATCTTACTTCATGTGTCCTACATCTAGATTCCTATATCCTGAATTCTACTTTCTGTGTTCTGCTTACGGAATTCTATTTCCTGAATCCTAATTCCTGTTTTCTCCTTCCTGAGTTGTATTTCCTAAATCTTACATCATGTGTTGTACTTCCAGAATTCTATTTCCTGAATCCTACTTCCTGTGTTCTACTTCCAGAATTCTATTTGCTGAACTCTATTACCTGTGTTCTCCTTCATGAGGCCTATTTACTGAATACTACTTCCTGTGTTATACTTCTGGAATTCTATTTCCTGAATCCTATTTCCTGTGTTCCACTTCGGGAATTCTACTTCCAGAATCCTACTCCCTGTGTTCTACTACCTTAGTTCTACTTCCTGAATCTTAATTCCTGTGCTCTATTGCCTGAGTTCTATTTCCTGAATCCTACCTCATGTGTTCCCCTTCTGGAATTCTATTGTTTAAAATCCTACATCCTGTGTTATACGGCCAGAACTCTATTTCCTGAATCCAACTTCCTGTGTTCTTTTTCCTGAATCCAACTTCCTGTGCTCTCCTTCATGAGGCCTACACCTTTAATCCTACTTCGTGTGTTCTACTTCCTGAGTTCTATTTCCTGAATCCAATTTCCTGTGTTCTCTTTCTTCAGTTCTATTTCCTGAATTCTACTTCCTGTGTTCTACCTCAGTATTTCTATTTCCTGAACCCAACGTCCTGTGTTCTCCTTCATGGGTCCTATTTCCTGTATCCTATTTCATGTGTTCTAATTCCTGAGTTCTATTTCCTGAATCCTACATCCTGTGTTATGCTTCCTCAGTTTTATTTCCTGAATCCTATATCCTGTGTTATACTTATGGAATTCAATTTCCTGCTTCCTGCTTCCTGTTTTCTTCTTCCTGAGTTCCTTTTCCTGAATCTTACATCCTTTGTTCTCCTTCCTAGTATCAATTTCCTGAATCTTATGTCCTATGATCTATTTCTGAGTTCTAATTCCTGAATACTACTTCCTGTGTTGTACTTGAGGAATTCTATTCCCTGAATCCTACTTCATGTGTTCTCCTTCCTGAGTTCTATTTCCTGAATCTTAATTCCTGTGTTATACTTCCTGATTTCTATTTACTTAATCTTACTTCCTGTATTCTACTTCTGGAATTCTATTTCCTAAGTCCTACTTCCTGTATTCTACTTCCAGAATTCTATTTCCTGAATGCTACTTAATGTGTTCCACTTCCTGAGTTCTATTTAATGAATCCTATGTCCAGTGTTCTCCTTTATGAGGCCTATTTTGTGAATCCTACTTCCTGTGTACTCTTCCCGTATCCTATTTCCAGAAACGTACTTCCTGTGTTTTCCATCATGAGGCCTATTTCTTGAATCCTGCTTCCTGTGTTCTACCTCCAGTATTCTATTACGTGAGTCCTAATTCCTGTGTTGTACTTCCATAATTCTACTTCCTTAATCCTACTCTCTGTGTTGTCCTTCCTGAGTTCTATTTCCTGAATCTTAATTCCTGTGTTCTACTTCCTGAGTTCTATTTCCTGAATCCTACTTCCTTTTTCTACCTCCGTAATTCTATTTCCCACATCTTACCTCCTGTGTTCTATTTCCAGAATTCTATTTCCTGAATCCTACATCCTGTGATCTATTTCCTAAGTTCTATTTCCTGAATCCAACTTGCTGCGCTCTCCTTCATGAGGTCTATTTCCTGAATCTTGCTTCCTGTCTTTTACATCCTGAGTTCTATTTCCTGAATCCTACTTCCTGTGTTCTACTTCCTGAGTTCTATTTCCTGAATCCAACTTCCGTTTTTCTCCTTTTGAGTCCTATTTCCTAACTCTTACATCCTGTGTTCCACTTCCAGAGTTATATATCCTCAAACCTACTTCCTGTGTTGTGCTTCCTGTGTTCTGTTTCCTGAATCCTACTTCCTGTGTTCTACTTATGGAATTCTATATTCTGAATCCTACTTCCTGTGTTCTACTTCCGGAATACTATTTCCTGAACCCTACTTCCTGTGTTCTCCTTCCTGAATTCTATTTCCTGAATCTTAATTCCTGTGTTCTCCTTCCTGAGTTGTATTTCGTGAATCCTACTTCCTGTGTTCTACTTCCAGTATTCTATTCGCTGAATACTATTTCCTGTGTTCTCCTTCATGAGGCCTATTTCCTGAGTACTACCTCCTGTGTTATACTGCCGGAATTCTGTTTCCTGAATCCTACTTCCTGTGTTGAACTTTGGGAATTGTACTTTCAGATTCCTACTCCCTGTGTTCTCCTTCCTGAGTTCTATTTCCTGAATATTAATTCCTGTCCTCTACTTCCTGAGTTGTTTCCTGAATCCAACTTCCTGTGCTCTCTTTCATGGGGCCTATTTCCCAGATCCTATATCTTGTGTTCTACTTCCTGAGTTCTATTTCCTGAATCTTAATTCGTGTTCCCCTTCCTGAGTTCTTTCTTGAACTTTACTTCCTGTGTCGTTCTTCCGGAATACTGTTTCCTGAATTCTACTTCCTCTGTCCTACTTCTGGAATTCTATTTCCTGAATCCTACTTCCTCTGTTCTACTTCCTAAGTTCTATTTCCTGAATGCTACTTCCTGTGTTCTACTTCCTGAGTTCTATTTCCTGAATGCAACTTCTTGTGCTTTCTTTCATGAGGCCTATTTCCAGAATCCTAGCTCCTGTGTTTTACATCCTGAGTTCTACTTCCTGTCTGCTACTTCTGGAATTCTATTCCTTGAATCCTACTTCCTGTGTTCTCTATATGAGGCCGATTTCCTGAGTAGTAATTCCTGTGTTCTACTTCTGGAATTCTATTTCCTGAATCCTGCTTCCTGTGTTCGACATCTGGAATTCTATTTCCTGAATCCTACTCCCTGTGTTCTCCTTCCTGAGTTCTATTTCCTGAATCTTAATCTTTTGTTCTACATCCTGAGTTCCATTTCCTGACTCCTAATTCCTGTGTTCACTTCCGGAATTCTATTTCGTGAAAGCTACTCCCTGTGTACTGCTTCCTGAGTTCTATTTCTGAATCTGAATTCCTGTTTTCTGCTTCCTATGTTCTATTCCTGAATCCTACTTCCTGTGTTCTACTTCCTGAGTTCTATTTCCTGAATCCAACTTCCTGTGCTTTCTTTCATGAGGCCTATTTGCAGAATACTACATCCTGCATTGTACTTCCTGAGTTCTATTTCCTGAATCCTACTTCCAGTGTTCTCCTTCCTCAGTTCTATTTCCTGAATCCTACTTCCTGTGTTCTACTGCTGGAATTCTATTTCCTGAATCCTACTTCCTTTGTTCTACTTGAGGAATTCTATATCCTGAATCCTAGCTCCTGTATTCTGCTTCATGAGGCCTATTTCCTGAATATTGCTTCCTGTGTTCTACTTATGCAATACTATACCCTTAATCCTACTTCCTGTGTTCCCCTTCTTGAGGCCTATTTCCTGAATGCATTTTCATGTGTTCTACTTCCTGAGTTCGATTTCCTGAATCCAACTTCCTGTGCTCTCTTTCATGGGGCCTATTTCATGAATCTGACATCCTGTGTTCTACTTCCTGAGTTCTATTTCTTCAATCCTACTTCCTGTATCCTCTATAATGAGGCCTATTTCGTGAATCCTACTTCCTGTGTTCTACTTCCGGAATTCTATTTCCTGAAACCTACCTCCATCATGAGGCCTATTTCATGAATACTGCTTGCTGTGTTCTACCAGCTGGATTCTATTTCCTAAATCTGCTTTACTGTGTTCTACATCATGAGGTCTATTTCCTGAATATTACTTCTTGTATTCTCCTTCCTGTGTTCTATATCCTGAATCCTACTTCCTGGGTTCTTCTTCCAGAATTCTATTTCCTGAATCCTCATTCGTGTGCTACTTCCTGAGAACTATTTCCTGAATCCTACGTCCTGTGTTCTCCTTCATGAGGCCTATTTCCTGATTCCTACTTCCTGTGTTCTACTTCCGGAATTTCACTTCCTGAATCTTACTTCCTGCGTTTTACTTCCCGAGTTCTATTTCCCAAATTCTACTTCCTGTGTTCTATTTAGTGAATCTTAATTCCTTGGTTTTCCTTCCTGAATTCTATTTTGTGAATCCTGCTTCCTGTGTTCTACTTCCGGTATTCTATTTCCTGAATCTTACTTCATGTGTCCTACATCTAGATTCCTATATCCTGAATTCTACTTTCTGTGTTCTGCTTACGGAATTCTATTTCCTGAATCCTAATTCCTGTTTTCTCCTTCCTGAGTTGTATTTCCTAAATCTTACATCATGTGTTGTACTTCCAGAATTCTATTTCCTGAATCCTACTTCCTGTGTTCTACTTCCAGAATTCTATTTGCTGAACTCTATTACCTGTGTTCTCCTTCATGAGGCCTATTTACTGAATACTACTTCCTGTGTTATACTTCTGGAATTCTATTTCCTGAATCCTATTTCCTGTGTTCCACTTCGGGAATTCTACTTCCAGAATCCTACTCCCTGTGTTCTACTACCTTAGTTCTACTTCCTGAATCTTAATTCCTGTGCTCTATTGCCTGAGTTCTATTTCCTGAATCCTACCTCATGTGTTCCCCTTCTGGAATTCTATTGTTTAAAATCCTACATCCTGTGTTATACGGCCAGAACTCTATTTCCTGAATCCAACTTCCTGTGTTCTTTTTCCTGAATCCAACTTCCTGTGCTCTCCTTCATGAGGCCTACACCTTTAATCCTACTTCGTGTGTTCTACTTCCTGAGTTCTATTTCCTGAATCCAATTTCCTGTGTTCTCTTTCTTCAGTTCTATTTCCTGAATTCTACTTCCTGTGTTCTACCTCAGTATTTCTATTTCCTGAACCCAACGTCCTGTGTTCTCCTTCATGGGTCCTATTTCCTGTATCCTATTTCATGTGTTCTAATTCCTGAGTTCTATTTCCTGAATCCTACATCCTGTGTTATGCTTCCTCAGTTTTATTTCCTGAATCCTATATCCTGTGTTATACTTATGGAATTCAATTTCCTGCTTCCTGCTTCCTGTTTTCTTCTTCCTGAGTTCCTTTTCCTGAATCTTACATCCTTTGTTCTCCTTCCTAGTATCAATTTCCTGAATCTTATGTCCTATGATCTATTTCTGAGTTCTAATTCCTGAATACTACTTCCTGTGTTGTACTTGAGGAATTCTATTCCCTGAATCCTACTTCATGTGTTCTCCTTCCTGAGTTCTATTTCCTGAATCTTAATTCCTGTGTTATACTTCCTGATTTCTATTTACTTAATCTTACTTCCTGTATTCTACTTCTGGAATTCTATTTCCTAAGTCCTACTTCCTGTATTCTACTTCCAGAATTCTATTTCCTGAATGCTACTTAATGTGTTCCACTTCCTGAGTTCTATTTAATGAATCCTATGTCCAGTGTTCTCCTTTATGAGGCCTATTTTGTGAATCCTACTTCCTGTGTACTCTTCCCGTATCCTATTTCCAGAAACGTACTTCCTGTGTTTTCCATCATGAGGCCTATTTCTTGAATCCTGCTCCCTGTGTTCTACCTCCAGTATTCTATTACGTGAGTCCTAATTCCTGTGTTGTACTTCCATAATTCTACTTCCTTAATCCTACTCTCTGTGTTGTCCTTCCTGAGTTCTATTTCCTGAATCTTAATTCCTGTGTTCTACTTCCTGAGTTCTATTTCCTGAATCCTACTTCCTTTTTCTACCTCCGTAATTCTATTTCCCACATCCTACCTCCTTGTTCTATTTCCAGAATTCTATTTCCTGAATCCTACATCCTGTGATCTATTTCCTAAGTTCTATTTCCTGAATCCAACTTGCTGCGCTCTCCTTCATGAGGTCTATTTCCTGAATCTTGCTTCCTGTCTTTTTCATCCTGAGTTCTATTTCCTGAATCCTACTTCCTGTGTTCTACTTCCTGAGTTCTATTTCCTGAATCCAACTTCCGTTTTTCTCCTTTTGAGTCCTATTTCCTAACTCTTACATCCTGTGTTCCACTTCCAGAGTTATATATCCTCAAACCTACTTCCTGTGTTGTGCTTCCTGTGTTCTGTTTCCTGAATCCTATTTCCTGTGTTCTACTTATGGAATTCTATATTCTGAATCCTACTTCCTGTGTTCTACTTCCGGAATACTATTTCCTGAACCCTACTTCCTGTGTTCTCCTTCCTGAATTCTATTTCCTGAATCTTAATTCCTGTGTTCTACTTCCTGAGTTCTATTTCCTGAATCCAACTTCCGTTTTTCTCCTTTTGAGTCCTATTTCCTAACTCTTACATCCTGTGTTCCACTTCCAGAGTTATATATCCTCAAACCTACTTCCTGTGTTGTGCTTCCTGTGTTCTGTTTCCTGAATCCTATTTCCTGTGTTCTACTTATGGAATTCTATATTCTGAATCCTACTTCCTGTGTTCTACTTCCGGAATACTATTTCCTGAACCCTACTTCCTGTGTTCTCCTTCCTGAATTCTATTTCCTGAATCTTAATTCGTGTTCCCCTTCCTGAGTTCTTTCTTGAACTTTACTTCCTGTGTCGTTCTTCCGGAATACTGTTTCCTGAATTCTACTTCCTCTGTCCTACTTCTGGAATTCTATTTCCTGAATCCTACTTCCTCTGTTCTACTTCCTAAGTTCTATTTCCTGAATGCTACTTCCTGTGTTCTACTTCCTGAGTTCTATTTCCTGAATCCAACTTCCTGTGCTTTCTTTCATGAGGCCTATTTCCAGAATCCTAGCTCCTGTGTTTTACATCCTGAGTTCTACTTCCTGTCTGCTACTTCTGGAATTCTATTCCTTGAATCCTACTTCCTGTGTTCTCTATATGAGGCCGATTTCCTGAGTAGTAATTCCTGTGTTCTACTTCTGGAATTCTATTTCCTGAATCCTGCTTCCTGTGTTCGACATCTGGAATTCTATTTCCTGAATCCTACTCCCTGTGTTCTCCTTCCTGAGTTCTATTTCCTGAATCTTAATCTTTTGTTCTACATCCTGAGTTCCATTTCCTGACTCCTAATTCCTGTGTTCACTTCCGGAATTCTATTTCGTGAAAGCTACTCCCTGTGTACTGCTTCCTGAGTTCTATTTCTGAATCTGAATTCCTGTTTTCTGCTTCCTATGATCTATTCCTGAATCCTACTTCCAGTGTTCTCCTTCCTCAGTTCTATTTCCTGAATCCTACTTCCTGTGTTCTACTGCTGGAATTCTATTTCCTGAATCCTACTTCCTTTGTTCTACTTGAGGAATTCTATATCCTGAATCCTAGCTCCTGTATTCTGCTTCATGAGGCCTATTTCCTGAATATTGCTTCCTGTGTTCTACTTCCGCAATACTATACCCTTAATCCTACTTCCTGTGTTCCCCTTCTTGAGGCCTATTTCCTGAATGCATTTTCATGTGTTCTACTTCCTGAGTTCGATTTCCTGAATCCAACTTCCTGTGCTCTCTTTCATGGGGCCTATTTCATGAATCTGACATCCTGTGTTCTACTTCCTGAGTTCTATTTCTTCAATCCTACTTCCTGTATCCTCTATAATGAGGCCTATTTCGTGAATCCTACTTCCTGTGTTCTACTTCCGGAATTCTATTTTCTGAAACCTACATCCATCATGAGGCCTACTTCCTGAATACTGCTTGCTGTGTTCTACCCCCTGGATTCTATTTCCTAAATCTGCTTTACTGTGTTCTACATCATGAGGTCTATTTCCTGAATATTACTTCTTGTATTCTCCCTCCTGTGTTCTATATCCTGAATCCTACTTCCTGTGTTCTTCTTCCAGAATTCTATTTCCTGAATCCTCATTCGTGTGCTACTTCCTGAGAACTATTTCCTGAATCCTACGTCCTGTGTTCTCCTTCATGAGGCCTATTTCCTGATTCCTACTTCCTGTGTTCTACTTCCGGAATTTCACTTCCTGAATCTTACTTCCTGCGTTTTACTTCCCGAGTTCTATTTCCCAAATTCTACTTCCTGTGTTCTATTTAGTGAATCTTAATTCCTTGGTGTCGGTGTCACTCCCGGCCGGCAGGAAGGACACACAACAAAGTCTGGCTGTGGACAACCTTTTCTTTTATTTTCCTTCTCCGTACAGCCTGCCCCGGGAATCCTCCCGGCCGAAGCCTCTGTTGGTCCGCTCCCTGCGGCTCCTTGCGTGCTTCTTCTCTACAGTCTGTCCCGAAGCTTCTACCGGTCCGCTCTCCGCGGCTCCTTGCGTGCTTCTCCCTACAGTCTGTCCCGAAGCCTCTACCCGTCCGCTCTCCGCGGCTCCTTGCGTGCTTCTTCTTTCGTCGCGGGAGAGGCACTCACTTTTATAGGGTTACAGTGGCCAATCAGTTCAAAGCGCGCGATGCGGGCTGATTGGCTAACATCAGTTGTTGCTAGGCAGACTATCTTACAGGGCGGGTTGTTTACCAAGCAGGAAGCAGGAGATCTTACAGGGCGGGTTGTTTACCAAGCAGGAGATAAGCGCCGTCTTAGCACACTCGATGGGAGGGGTAATCTAGCTCAGGCTTTGCTCTTTCCTACAGGCCTCACGTCCGCCAAGTAAGGCGACCGGGCTCGGCTGCGGCTCCCAACACCTTGGTTTTCCTTCCTGAATTCTATTTTGTGAATCCTGCTTCCTGTGTTCTACTTCCGGTATTCTATTTCCTGAATCTTACTTCATGTGTCCTACTTCTGGATTCCTATATCCTGAATTCTACATTCTGTGTTCTACTTACGGAATTCTATTTCCTGAATCCTAATTCCTGTTTTCTCCTTCCTGAGTTGTATTTCCTAAATCTTACATCATGTGTTGTACTTCCAGAATTCTATTTCCTGAATCCTACTTCCTGTGTTCTACTTCCAGAATTCTATTTGCTGAACTCTATTACCTGTGTTCTCCGACATGAGGCCTATTTACTGAATACTACTTCCTGTGTTATACTTCTGGAATTCTATTTCCTGAATCCTATTTCCTGTGTTCCACTTCGGGAATTCTACTTCCAGAATCCTACTCCCTGTGTTCTACTACCTTAGTTCTACTTCCTGAATCTTAATTCCTGTGCTCTATTGCCTGAGTTCTATTTCCTGAATCCTACCTCATGTGTTCCCCTTCTGGAATTCTATTGTTTAAAATCCTACATCCTGTGTTATACGGCCAGGACTCTATTTCCTGAATCCAACTTCCTGTGTTCTTTTTCCTGCATTCTTTTTCCTGAATCCAACTTCCTGTGCTCTCCTTCATGAGGCCTACACCTTTAATCCTACTTCGTGTGTTCTACTTCCTGAGTTCTATTTCCTGAATCCAATTTCCTGTGTTCTATTTCTTCAGTTCTATTTCCTGAATTCTACTTCCTGTGTTCTACCTCAGTATTTCTATTTCCTGAATCCAACGTCCTGTGTTCTCCTTCATGGGTCCTATTTCCTGTATCCTATTTCATGTGTTCTAATTCCTGAGTTCTATTTCCTGAATCCTACATCCTGTGTTATGCTTCCTCAGTTTTATTTCCTGAATCCTATATCCTGTGTTATACTTATGGAATTCAATTTCCTGCATCCTGCTTCCTGTTTTCTTCTTCCTGAGTTCCTTTTCCTGAATCTTACATCCTTTGTTGTCCTTCCTAGTATCAATTTCCTGAATCTTATGTCCTATGATCTATTTCTGAGTTCTAATTCCTGAATACTACTTCCTGTGCTGTACTTCAGGAATTCTATTCCCTGAATCCTACTTCATGTGTTCTCCTTCCTGAGTTCTATTTCCTGAATCTTAATTCCTGTGTTATACTTCCTGATTTCTATTTACTTAATCTTACTTCCTGTATTCTACTTCTGGAATTCTATTTCCTAAGTCCTACTTCCTGTATTCTACTTCCAGAATTCTATTTCCTGAATGCTACTTAATGTGTTCCACTTCCTGAGTTCTATTTAATGAATCCTATGTCCAGTGTTCTCCTTTATGAGGCCTATTTTGTGAATCCTACTTCCTGTGTACTCTTCCCGTATCCTATTTCCAGAAACGTACTTCCTGTGTTTTCCATCATGAGGCCTATTTCTTGAATCCTGCTTCCTGTGTTCTACCTCCAGTATTCTATTACGTGAGTCCTAATTCCTGTGTTGTACTTCCATAATTCTACTTCCTTAATCCTACTCTCTGTGTTGTCCTTCCTGAGTTCTATTTCCTGAATCTTAATTCCTGTGTTCTACTTCCTGAGTTCTATTTCCTGAATCCTACTTCCTTTTTCTACCTCCGTAATTCTATTTCCCACATCCTACCTCCTTGTTCTATTTCCAGAATTCTATTTCCTGAATCCTACATCCTGTGATCTATTTCCTAAGTTCTATTTCCTGAATCCAACTTGCTGCGCTCTCCTTCATGAGGTCTATTTCCTGAATCTTGCTTCCTGTCTTTTTCATCCTGAGTTCTATTTCCTGAATCCTACTTCCTGTGTTCTACTTCCTGAGTTCTATTTCCTGAATCCAACTTCCGTTTTTCTCCTTTTGAGTCCTATTTCCTAACTCTTACATCCTGTGTTCCACTTCCAGAGTTATATATCCTCAAACCTACTTCCTGTGTTGTGCTTCCTGTGTTCTGTTTCCTGAATCCTATTTCCTGTGTTCTACTTATGGAATTCTATATTCTGAATCCTACTTCCTGTGTTCTACTTCCGGAATACTATTTCCTGAACCCTACTTCCTGTGTTCTCCTTCCTGAATTCTATTTCCTGAATCTTAATTCCTGTGTTCTACTTCCTGAGTTCTATTTCCTGAATCCAACTTCCGTTTTTCTCCTTTTGAGTCCTATTTCCTAACTCTTACATCCTGTGTTCCACTTCCAGAGTTATATATCCTCAAACCTACTTCCTGTGTTGTGCTTCCTGTGTTCTGTTTCCTGAATCCTATTTCCTGTGTTCTACTTATGGAATTCTATATTCTGAATCCTACTTCCTGTGTTCTACTTCCGGAATACTATTTCCTGAACCCTACTTCCTGTGTTCTCCTTCCTGAATTCTATTTCCTGAATCTTAATTCGTGTTCCCCTTCCTGAGTTCTTTCTTGAACTTTACTTCCTGTGTCGTTCTTCCGGAATACTGTTTCCTGAATTCTACTTCCTCTGTCCTACTTCTGGAATTCTATTTCCTGAATCCTACTTCCTCTGTTCTACTTCCTAAGTTCTATTTCCTGAATGCTACTTCCTGTGTTCTACTTCCTGAGTTCTATTTCCTGAATCCAACTTCCTGTGCTTTCTTTCATGAGGCCTATTTCCAGAATCCTAGCTCCTGTGTTTTACATCCTGAGTTCTACTTCCTGTCTGCTACTTCTGGAATTCTATTCCTTGAATCCTACTTCCTGTGTTCTCTATATGAGGCCGATTTCCTGAGTAGTAATTCCTGTGTTCTACTTCTGGAATTCTATTTCCTGAATCCTGCTTCCTGTCTTCGACATCTGGAATTCTATTTCCTGAATCCTACTCCCTGTGTTCTCCTTCCTGAGTTCTATTTCCTGAATCTTAATCTTTTGTTCTACATCCTGAGTTCCATTTCCTGACTCCTAATTCCTGTGTTCACTTCCGGAATTCTATTTCGTGAAAGCTACTCCCTGTGTACTGCTTCCTGAGTTCTATTTCTGAATCTGAATTCCTGTTTTCTGCTTCCTATGTTCTATTCCTGAATCCTACTTCCTGTGTTCTACTCCTGAGTTCTATTTCCTCAATCCAACTTCCTGTGCTTTCTTTCATGAGGCCTATTTGCAGAATACTACATCCTGCATTGTACTTCCTGAGTTCTATTTCCTGAATCCTACTTCCAGTGTTCTCCTTCCTCAGTTCTATTTCCTGAATCCTACTTCCTGTGTTCTACTGCTGGAATTCTATTTCCTGAATCCTACTTCCTTTGTTCTACTTGAGGAATTCTATATCCTGTATCCTAGCTCCTGTATTCTGCTTCATGAGGCCTATTTCCTGAATATTGCTTCCTGTGTTCTACTTCCGCAATACTATACCCTTAATCCTACTTCCTGTGTTCCCCTTCTTGAGGCCTATTTCCTGAATGCATTTTCATGTGTTCTACTTCCTGAGTTCGATTTCCTGAATCCAACTTCCTGTGCTCTCTTTCATGGGGCCTATTTCATGAATCTGACATCCTGTGTTCTACTTCCTGAGTTCTATTTCTTGAATCCTACTTCCTGTATCCTCTATAATGAGGCCTATTTCGTGAATCCTACTTCCTGTGTTCTACTTCCGGAATTCTATTTCCTGAAACCTTCCTCCATCATGAGGCCTATTTCATGAATACGGCTTGCTGTGTTCTACCAGCTGGATTCTATTTCCTAAATCTGCTTTACTGTGTTCTACATCATGAGGTCTATTTCCTGAATATTACTTCTTGTATTCTCCTTCCTGTGTTCTATAACCTGAATCCTACTTCCTGTGTTCTTCTTCCAGTATTCTATTTCCTGAATCCTCATTCGTGTGCTACTTCCTGAGAACTATTTCCTGAATCCTACGTCCTGTGTTCTCCTTCATGAGGCCTATTTCCTGATTCCGACTTCCTGTGTTCTACTTCCGGAATTTCACTTCCTGAATCTTACTTCCTGCGTTTTACTTCCCGAGTTCTATTTCCCAAATTCTACTTCCTGTGTTCTATTTAGTGAATCTTAATTCCTTGGTTTTCCTTCCTGAATTCTATTTTGTGAATCCTGCTTCCTGTGTTCTACTTCCGGTATTGTATTTCCTGAATCTTACTTCATGTGTCCTACGTCTGGATTCCAATATCCTGAATTCTACTTTCTGTGTTCTGCTTATGGAATTCTATTTCCTGAATCCTAATTCCTGTTTTCTCCTTCCTGAATTGTATTTCCTAAATCTTACATCATGTGTTATACTTCCATAATTCTATTTCCTGAATCCTACTTCCTGTGTTCTACTTCCAGAATTCTATTTGCTGAACTCTATTACCTGTGTTCTCCGACATGAGGCCTATTTACTGAATACTACTTCCTGTGTTATACTTCTGGAATTCTATTTCCTGAATCCTATTTCCTGTGTTCCACTTAGGGAATTCTACTTCCAGAATCCTACTCCCTGTGTTCTACTACCTTAGTTCTACTTCCTGAATCTTAATTCCTGTGCTCTATTGCCTGAGTTCTATTTCCTGAATCCTACCTCATGTGTTCCCCTTCTGGAATTCTATTGTTTAATATCCTACATCCTGTGTTATACGGCCAGGACTCTATTTCCTGAATCCAACTTCCTGTGTTCTTTTTCCTGCATTCTTTTTCCTGAATCCAACTTCCTGTGCTCTCCTTCATGAGGCCTACACCTTTAATCCTACTTCGTGTGTTCTACTTCCTGAGTTCTATTTCCTGAATCCAATTTCCTGTGTTCTCTTTCTTCAGTTCTATTTCCTGAATTCTACTTCCTGTGTTCTACCTCAGTATTTCTATTTCCTGAATCCAATGTCCTGTGTTCTCCTTCATGGGTCCTATTTCCTGTATCCTATTTCATGTGTTCTAATTCCTGAGTTCTATTTCCTGAATCCTACATCCTGTGTTATGCTTTCTCAGTTTTATTTCCTGAATCCTATATCCTGTGTTATACTTATGGAATTCAATTTCCTGCATCCTGCTTCCTGTTTTCTTCTTCCTGAGTTCCTTTTCCTGAATCTTACATCCTTTGTTCTCCTTCCTAGTATCAATTTCCTGAATCTTATGTCCTATGATCTATTTCTGAGTTCTAATTCCTGAATACTACTTCCTGTGTTGTACTTGAGGAATTCTATTCCCTGAATCCTACTTCATGTGTTCTCCTTCCTGAGTTCTATTTCCTGAATCTTAATTCCTGTATTATACTTCCTGATTTCTATTTACTTAATCTTACTTCCTGTATTCTACTTCTGGAATTCTATTTCCTAAGTCCTACTTCCTGTATTCTACTTCCAGAATTCTATTTCCTGAATGCTACTTAATGTGTTCCACTTCCTGAGTTCTATTTAATGAATCCTATGTCCAGTGTTCTCCTTTATGAGGCCTATTTTGTGAATCCTACTTCCTGTGTACTCTTCCCGTATCCTATTTCCAGAAACGTACTTCCTGTGTTTTCCATCATGAGGCCTATTTCTTGAATCCTGCTTCCTGTGTTCTACCTCCAGTATTCTATTTCGTGAGTCCTAATTCCTGTGTTGTACTTCCATAATTCTACTTCCTTAATCCTACTCTCTGTGTTGTCCTTCCTGAGTTCTATTTCCTGAATCTTAATTCCTGTGTTCTACTTCCTGAGTTCTATTTCCTGAATCCTACTTCCTTTTTCTACCTCCGTAATTCTATTTCCCACATCCTACCTCCTGTGTTCTATTTCCAGAATTCTATTTCCTGAATCCTACATCCTGTGATCTATTTCCTAATTTCTATTTCCTGAATCCAACTTGCTGCGCTCTCCTTCATGAGGTCTATTTCCTGAATCTTGCTTCCTGTCTTTTACATCCTGAGTTCTATTTCCTGAATCCTACTTCCTGTGTTCTACTTCCTGAGTTCTATTTCCTGAATCCAACTTCCGTTTTTCTCCTTTTGAGTCCTATTTCCTAACTCTTACATCCTGTGTTCCACTTCCAGAGTTATATATCCTCAAACCTACTTCCTGTGTTGTGCTTCCTGTGTTCTGTTTCCTGAATCCTACTTCCTGTGTTCTACTTATGGAATTCTATATTCTGAATCCTACTTCCTGTGTTCTACTTCCGGAATACTATTTCCTGAACCCTACTTCCTGTGTTCTCCTTCCTGAATTCTATTTCCTGAATCTTAATTCCTGTGTTCTCCTTCCTGAGTTGTATTTCATGAATCCTACTTCCTGTGTTCTACTTCCAGTATTCTATTCGCTGAATACTATTTCCTGTGTTCTCCTTCATGAGGCCTATTTCCTGGGTACTACCTCCTGTGTTATACTGCTGGAATTCTGTTTCCTGAATCCTACTTCCTGTGTTGAACTTTGGGAATTGTACTTTCAGATTCCTACTCCCTGTGTTCTCCTTCCTGAGTTCTATTTCCTGAATATTAATTCCTGTCCTCTACTTCCTGAGTTGTTTCCTGAATCCAACTTCCTGTGCTGTCTTTCATGGGGCCTATTTCCCAGATCCTATATCTTGTGTTCTACTTCCTGAGTTCTATTTCCTGAATCTTAATTCGTGTTCCCCTTCCTGAGTTCTTTCTTGAACTTTACTTCCTGTGTCGTTCTTCCGGAATACTGTTTCCTGAATTCTACTTCCTCTGTCCTACTTCTGGAATTCTATTTCCTGAATCCTACTTCCTCTGTTCTACTTCCTAAGTTCTATTTCCTGAATGCTACTTCCTGTGTTCTACTTCCTGAGTTCTATTTCCTGAATCCAACTTCCTGTGCTTTCTTTCATGAGGCCTATTTCCAGAATTCTAGCTCCTGTGTTTTACATCCTGAGTTCTACTTCCAGTCTGCTACTTCTGGAATTCTATTCCTTGAATCCTACTTCCTGTGTTCTCTATATGAGGCCGATTTCCTGAGTAGTAATTCCTGTGTTCTACTTCTGGAATTCTATTTCCTGAATCCTGTTTCCTGTGTTCGACATCTGGAATTCTATTTCCTGAATCCGTGTTCTCCTTCCTGAGTTCTATTTCCTGAATCTTAATCTTTTGTTCTACATCCTGAGTTCCATTTCCTGACTCCTAATTCCTGTGTTCACTTCCGGAATTCTATTTCGTGAAAGCTACTCCCTGTGTACTGCTTCCTGAGTTCTATTTCTGAATCTGAATTCCTGTTTTCTGCTTCCTATGATCTATTCCTGAATCCTACTTCCAGTGTTCTCCTTCCTCAGTTCTATTTCCTGAATCCTACTTCCTGTGTTCTACTGCTGGAATTCTATTTCCTGAATCCTACTTCCTTTGTTCTACTTGAGGAATTCTATATCCTGAATCCTAGCTCCTGTATTCTGCTTCATGAGGCCTATTTCCTGAATATTGCTTCCTGTGTTCTACTTCCGCAATACTATACCCTTAATCCTACTTCCTGTGTTCCCCTTCTTGAGGCCTATTTCCTGAATGCATTTTCATGTGTTCTACTTCCTGAGTTCGATTTCCTGAATCCAACTTCCTGTGCTCTCTTTCATGGGGCCTATTTCATGAATCTGACATCCTGTGTTCTACTTCCTGAGTTCTATTTCTTCAATCCTACTTCCTGTATCCTCTATAATGAGGCCTATTTCGTGAATCCTACTTCCTGTGTTCTACTTCCGGAATTCTATTTTCTGAAACCTACATCCATCATGAGGCCTACTTCCTGAATACTGCTTGCTGTGTTCTACCCCCTGGATTCTATTTCCTAAATCTGCTTTACTGTGTTCTACATCATGAGGTCTATTTCCTGAATATTACTTCTTGTATTCTCCCTCCTGTGTTCTATATCCTGAATCCTACTTCCTGTGTTCTTCTTCCAGAATTCTATTTCCTGAATCCTCATTCGTGTGCTACTTCCTGAGAACTATTTCCTGAATCCTACGTCCTGTGTTCTCCTTCATGAGGCCTATTTCCTGATTCCTACTTCCTGTGTTCTACTTCCGGAATTTCACTTCCTGAATCTTACTTCCTGCGTTTTACTTCCCGAGTTCTATTTCCCAAATTCTACTTCCTGTGTTCTATTTAGTGAATCTTAATTCCTTGGTGTCGGTGTCACTCCCGGCCGGCAGGAAGGACACACAACAAAGTCTGGCTGTGGACAACCTTTTCTTTTATTTTCCTTCTCCGTACAGCCTGCCCCGGGAATCCTCCCGGCCGAAGCCTCTGTTGGTCCGCTCCCCGCGGCTCCTTGCGTGCTTCTTCTCTACAGTCTGTCCCGAAGCTTCTACCGGTCTGCTCTCCGCGGCTCCTTACGTGCTTCTCCCTACAGTCTGTCCCGAAGCCTCTACCCGTCCGCTCTCCGCGGCTCCTTGCGTGCTTCTTCTTTCGTCGCGGGAGAGGCACTCACTTTTATAGGGTTACAGTGGCCAATCAGTTCAAAGCGCGCGATGCGGGCTGATTGGCTAACATCAGTTGTTGCTAGGCAGACTATCTTACAGGGCGGGTTGTTTACCAAGCAGGAAGCAGGAGATCTTACAGGGCGGGTTGTTTACCAAGCAGGAGATAAGCGCCGTCTTAGCACACTCGATGGGAGGGGTAATCTAGCTCAGGCTTTGCTCTTTCCTACAGGCCTCACGTCCGCCAAGTAAGGCGACCGGGCTCGGCTGCGGCTCCCAACACCTTGGTTTTCCTTCCTGAATTCTATTTTGTGAATCCTGCTTCCTGTGTTCTACTTCCGGTATTCTATTTCCTGAATCTTACTTCATGTGTCCTACTTCTGGATTCCTATATCCTGAATTCTACATTCTGTGTTCTACTTACGGAATTCTATTTCCTGAATCCTAATTCCTGTTTTCTCCTTCCTGAGTTGTATTTCCTAAATCTTACATCATGTGTTGTACTTCCAGAATTCTATTTCCTGAATCCTACTTCCTGTGTTCTACTTCCAGAATTCTATTTGCTGAACTCTATTACCTGTGTTCTCCGACATGAGGCCTATTTACTGAATACTACTTCCTGTGTTATACTTCTGGAATTCTATTTCCTGAATCCTATTTCCTGTGTTCCACTTCGGGAATTCTACTTCCAGAATCCTACTCCCTGTGTTCTACTACCTTAGTTCTACTTCCTGAATCTTAATTCCTGTGCTCTATTGCCTGAGTTCTATTTCCTGAATCCTACCTCATGTGTTCCCCTTCTGGAATTCTATTGTTTAAAATCCTACATCCTGTGTTATACGGCCAGGACTCTATTTCCTGAATCCAACTTCCTGTGTTCTTTTTCCTGCATTCTTTTTCCTGAATCCAACTTCCTGTGCTCTCCTTCATGAGGCCTACACCTTTAATCCTACTTCGTGTGTTCTACTTCCTGAGTTCTATTTCCTGAATCCAATTTCCTGTGTTCTCTTTCTTCAGTTCTATTTCCTGAATTCTACTTCCTGTGTTCTACCTCAGTATTTCTATTTCCTGAATCCAACGTCCTGTGTTCTCCTTCATGGGTCCTATTTCCTGTATCCTATTTCATGTGTTCTAATTCCTGAGTTCTATTTCCTGAATCCTACATCCTGTGTTATGCTTCCTCAGTTTTATTTCCTGAATCCTATATCCTGTGTTATACTTATGGAATTCAATTTCCTGCATCCTGCTTCCTGTTTTCTTCTTCCTGAGTTCCTTTTCCTGAATCTTACATCCTTTGTTGTCCTTCCTAGTATCAATTTCCTGAATCTTATGTCCTATGATCTATTTCTGAGTTCTAATTCCTGAATACTACTTCCTGTGCTGTACTTCAGGAATTCTATTCCCTGAATCCTACTTCATGTGTTCTCCTTCCTGAGTTCTATTTCCTGAATCTTAATTCCTGTGTTATACTTCCTGATTTCTATTTACTTAATCTTACTTCCTGTATTCTACTTCTGGAATTCTATTTCCTAAGTCCTACTTCCTGTATTCTACTTCCAGAATTCTATTTCCTGAATGCTACTTAATGTGTTCCACTTCCTGAGTTCTATTTAATGAATCCTATGTCCAGTGTTCTCCTTTATGAGGCCTATTTTGTGAATCCTACTTCCTGTGTACTCTTCCCGTATCCTATTTCCAGAAACGTACTTCCTGTGTTTTCCATCATGAGGCCTATTTCTTGAATCCTGCTTCCTGTGTTCTACCTCCAGTATTCTATTACGTGAGTCCTAATTCCTGTGTTGTACTTCCATAATTCTACTTCCTTAATCCTACTCTCTGTGTTGTCCTTCCTGAGTTCTATTTCCTGAATCTTAATTCCTGTGTTCTACTTCCTGAGTTCTATTTCCTGAATCCTACTTCCTTTTTCTACCTCCGTAATTCTATTTCCCACATCCTACCTCCTGGTTCTATTTCCAGAATTCTATTTCCTGAATCCTACATCCTGTGATCTATTTCCTAAGTTCTATTTCCTGAATCCAACTTGCTGCGCTCTCCTTCATGAGGTCTATTTCCTGAATCTTGCTTCCTGTCTTTTTCATCCTGAGTTCTATTTCCTGAATCCTACTTCCTGTGTTCTACTTCCTGAGTTCTATTTCCTGAATCCAACTTCCGTTTTTCTCCTTTTGAGTCCTATTTCCTAACTCTTACATCCTGTGTTCCACTTCCAGAGTTATATATCCTCAAACCTACTTCCTGTGTTGTGCTTCCTGTGTTCTGTTTCCTGAATCCTATTTCCTGTGTTCTACTTATGGAATTCTATATTCTGAATCCTACTTCCTGTGTTCTACTTCCGGAATACTATTTCCTGAACCCTACTTCCTGTGTTCTCCTTCCTGAATTCTATTTCCTGAATCTTAATTCCTGTGTTCTACTTCCTGAGTTCTATTTCCTGAATCCAACTTCCGTTTTTCTCCTTTTGAGTCCTATTTCCTAACTCTTACATCCTGTGTTCCACTTCCAGAGTTATATATCCTCAAACCTACTTCCTGTGTTGTGCTTCCTGTGTTCTGTTTCCTGAATCCTATTTCCTGTGTTCTACTTATGGAATTCTATATTCTGAATCCTACTTCCTGTGTTCTACTTCCGGAATACTATTTCCTGAACCCTACTTCCTGTGTTCTCCTTCCTGAATTCTATTTCCTGAATCTTAATTCGTGTTCCCCTTCCTGAGTTCTTTCTTGAACTTTACTTCCTGTGTCGTTCTTCCGGAATACTGTTTCCTGAATTCTACTTCCTCTGTCCTACTTCTGGAATTCTATTTCCTGAATCCTACTTCCTCTGTTCTACTTCCTAAGTTCTATTTCCTGAATGCTACTTCCTGTGTTCTACTTCCTGAGTTCTATTTCCTGAATCCAACTTCCTGTGCTTTCTTTCATGAGGCCTATTTCCAGAATCCTAGCTCCTGTGTTTTACATCCTGAGTTCTACTTCCTGTCTGCTACTTCTGGAATTCTATTCCTTGAATCCTACTTCCTGTGTTCTCTATATGAGGCCGATTTCCTGAGTAGTAATTCCTGTGTTCTACTTCTGGAATTCTATTTCCTGAATCCTGCTTCCTGTGTTCGACATCTGGAATTCTATTTCCTGAATCCTACTCCCTGTGTTCTCCTTCCTGAGTTCTATTTCCTGAATCTTAATCTTTTGTTCTACATCCTGAGTTCCATTTCCTGACTCCTAATTCCTGTGTTCACTTCCGGAATTCTATTTCGTGAAAGCTACTCCCTGTGTACTGCTTCCTGAGTTCTATTTCTGAATCTGAATTCCTGTTTTCTGCTTCCTATGTTCTATTCCTGAATCCTACTTCCTGTGTTCTACTTCCTGAGTTCTATTTCCTCAATCCAACTTCCTGTGCTTTCTTTCATGAGGCCTATTTGCAGAATACTACATCCTGCATTGTACTTCCTGAGTTCTATTTCCTGAATCCTACTTCCAGTGTTCTCCTTCCTCAGTTCTATTTCCTGAATCCTACTTCCTGTGTTCTACTGCTGGAATTCTATTTCCTGAATCCTACTTCCTTTGTTCTACTTGAGGAATTCTATATCCTGTATCCTAGCTCCTGTATTCTGCTTCATGAGGCCTATTTCCTGAATATTGCTTCCTGTGTTCTACTTCCGCAATACTATACCCTTAATCCTACTTCCTGTGTTCCCCTTCTTGAGGCCTATTTCCTGAATGCATTTTCATGTGTTCTACTTCCTGAGTTCGATTTCCTGAATCCAACTTCCTGTGCTCTCTTTCATGGGGCCTATTTCATGAATCTGACATCCTGTGTTCTACTTCCTGAGTTCTATTTCTTCAATCCTACTTCCTGTATCCTCTATAATGAGGCCTATTTCGTGAATCCTACTTCCTGTGTTCTACTTCCGGAATTCTATTTCCTGAAACCTTCCTCCATCATGAGGCCTATTTCATGAATACGGCTTGCTGTGTTCTACCAGCTGGATTCTATTTCCTAAATCTGCTTTACTGTGTTCTACATCATGAGGTCTATTTCCTGAATATTACTTCTTGTATTCTCCTTCCTGTGTTCTATAACCTGAATCCTACTTCCTGTGTTCTTCTTCCAGTATTCTATTTCCTGAATCCTCATTCGTGTGCTACTTCCTGAGAACTATTTCCTGAATCCTACGTCCTGTGTTCTCCTTCATGAGGCCTATTTCCTGATTCCGACTTCCTGTGTTCTACTTCCGGAATTTCACTTCCTGAATCTTACTTCCTGCGTTTTACTTCCCGAGTTCTATTTCCCAAATTCTACTTCCTGTGTTCTATTTAGTGAATCTTAATTCCTTGGTTTTCCTTCCTGAATTCTATTTTGTGAATCCTGCTTCCTGTGTTCTACTTCCGGTATTCTATTTCCTGAATTTTACTTCATGTGTCCTACGTCTGGATTCCAATATCCTGAATTCTACTTTCTGTGTTCTGCTTATGGAATTCTATTTCCTGAATCCTAATACCTGTTTTCTCCTTCCTGAGTTGTATTTCCTAAATCTTACATCATGTGTTGTACTTCCAGAATTCTATTTCCTGAATCCTACTTCCTGTGTTCTACTTCCAGAATTCTATTTGCTGAACTCTATTACCTGTGTTCTCCTTCATGAGGCCTATTTACTGAATACTACTTCCTGTGTTATACTTCTGGAATTCTATTTCCTGAATCCTATTTCCTGTGTTCCACTTCGGGAATTCTACTTCCAGAATCCTACTCCCTGTGTTCTACTACCTTAGTTCTACTTCCTGAATCTTAATTCCTGTGCTCTATTGCCTGAGTTCTATTTCCTGAATCCTACCTCATGTGTTCCCCTTCTGGAATTCTATTGTTTAATATCCTACATCCTGTGTTATACGGCCAGGACTCTATTTCCTGAATCCAACTTCCTGTGTTCTTTTTCCTGCATTCTTTTTCCTGAATCCAACTTCCTGTGCTCTCCTTCATGAGGCCTACACCTTTAATCCTACTTCGTGTGTTCTACTTCCTGAGTTCTATTTCCTGAATCCAATTTCCTGTGTTCTCTTTCTTCAGTTCTATTTCCTGAATTCTACTTCCTGTGTTCTACCTCAGTATTTCTATTTCCTGAATCCAATGTCCTGTGTTCTCCTTCATGGGTCCTATTTCCTGTATCCTATTTCATGTGTTCTAATTCCTGAGTTCTATTTCCTGAATCCTACATCCTGTGTTATGCTTACTCAGTTTTATTTCCTGAATCCTATATCCTGTGTTATACTTATGGAATTCTATTTTCTGAATCCTGCTTCCTGTTTTCTTCTTCCTGAGTTCCTTTTCCTGAATCTTACATCCTTTGTTCTCCTTCCTAGTATCAATTTCCTGAATCTTATGTCCTATGATCTATTTCTGAGTTCTAATTCCTGAATACTACTTCCTGTGTTGTACTTGAGGAATTCTATTCCCTGAATCCTACTTCATGTGTTCTCCTTCCTGAGTTCTATTTCCTGAATCTTAATTCCTGTGTTATACTTCCTGATTTCTATTTACTTAATCTTACTTCCTGTATTCTACTTCTGGAATTCTATTTCCTAAGTCCTACTTCCTGTATTCTACTTCCAGAATTCTATTTCCTGAATGCTACTTAATGTGTTCCACTTCCTGAGTTCTATTTAATGAATCCTATGTCCAGTGTTCTCCTTTATGAGGCCTATTTTGTGAATCCTACTTCCTGCGTACTCTTCCCGTATCCTATTTCCAGAAACGTACTTCCTGTGTTTTCCATCATGAGGCCTATTTCTTGAATCCTGCTTCCTGTGTTCTACCTCCAGTATTCTATTACGTGAGTCCTAATTCCTGTGTTGTACTTCCATAATTCTACTTCCTTAATCCTACTCTCTGTGTTGTCCTTCCTGAGTTCTATTTCCTGAATCTTAATTCCTGTGTTCTACTTCCTGAGTTCTATTTCCTGAATCCTACTTCCTTTTTCTACCTCCGTAATTCTATTTCCCACATCCTACCTCCTGTGTTCTATTTCCAGAATTCTATTTCCTGAATCCTACATCCTGTGATCTATTTCCTAAGTTCTATTTCCTGAATCCAACTTGCTGCGCTCTCCTTCATGAGGTCTATTTCCTGAATCTTGCTTCCTGTCTTTTACATCCTGAGTTCTATTTCCTGAATCCTACTTCCTGTATTCTACTTCCTGAGTTCTATTTCCTGAATCCAACTTCCGTTTTTCTCCTTTTGAGTCCTATTTCCTAACTCTTACATCCTGTGTTCCACTTCCAGAGTTATATATCCTCAAACCTACTTCCTGTGTTGTGCTTCCTGTGTTCTGTTTCCTGAATCCTACTTCCTGTGTTCTACTTATGGAATTCTATATTCTGAATCCTACTTCCTGTGTTCTACTTCCGGAATACTATTTCCTGAACCCTACTTCCTGTGTTCTCCTTCCTGAATTCTATTTCCTGAATCTTAATTCCTGTGTTCTCCTTCCTGAGTTGTATTTCATGAATCCTACTTCCTGTGTTCTACTTCCAGTATTCTATTCGCTGAATACTATTTCCTGTGTTCTCCTTCATGAGGCCTATTTCCTGAGTACTACCTCCTGGGTTATACTGCCGGAATTCTGTTTCCTGAATCCTACTTCCTGTGTTGAACTTTGGGAATTGTACTTTCAGATTCCTACTCCCTGTGTTCTCCTTCCTGAGTTCTATTTCCTGAATATTAATTCCTGTCCTCTACTTCCTGAGTTGTTTCCTGAATCCAACTTCCTGTGCTCTCTTTCATGGGGCCTATTTCCCAGATCCTATATCTTGTGTTCTACTTCCTGAGTTCTATTTCCTGAATCTTAATTCGTGTTCCCCTTCCTGAGTTCTTTCTTGAACTTTACTTCCTGTGTCGTTCTTCCGGAATACTGTTTCCTGAATTCTACTTCCTCTGTCCTACTTCTGGAATTCTATTTCCTGAATCCTACTTCCTCTGTTCTACTTCCTAAGTTCTATTTCCTGAATGCTACTTCCTGTGTTCTACTTCCTGAGTTCTATTTCCTGAATCCAACTTCCTGTGCTTTCTTTCATGAGGCCTATTTCCAGAATTCTAGCTCCTGTGTTTTACATCCTGAGTTCTACTTCCAGTCTGCTACTTCTGGAATTCTATTCCTTGAATCCTACTTCCTGTGTTCTCTATATGAGGCCGATTTCCTGAGTAGTAATTCCTGTGTTCTACTTCTGGAATTCTATTTCCTGAATCCTGCTTCCTGTGTTCGACATCTGGAATTCTATTTCCTGAATCCTACTCCCTGTGTTCTCCTTCCTGAGTTCTATTTCCTGAATCTTAATCTTTTGTTCTACATCCTGAGTTCCATTTCCTGACTCCTAATTCCTGTGTTCACTTCCGGAATTCTATTTCGTGAAAGCTACTCCCTGTGTACTGCTTCCTGAGTTCTATTTCTGAATCTGAATTCCTGTTTTCTGCTTCCTATGATCTATTCCTGAATCCTACTTCCAGTGTTCTCCTTCCTCAGTTCTATTTCCTGAATCCTACTTCCTGTGTTCTACTGCTGGAATTCTATTTCCTGAATCCTACTTCCTTTGTTCTACTTGAGGAATTCTATATCCTGAATCCTAGCTCCTGTATTCTGCTTCATGAGGCCTATTTCCTGAATATTGCTTCCTGTGTTCTACTTCCGCAATACTATACCCTTAATCCTACTTCCTGTGTTCCCCTTCTTGAGGCCTATTTCCTGAATGCATTTTCATGTGTTCTACTTCCTGAGTTCGATTTCCTGAATCCAACTTCCTGTGCTCTCTTTCATGGGGCCTATTTCATGAATCTGACATCCTGTGTTCTACTTCCTGAGTTCTATTTCTTCAATCCTACTTCCTGTATCCTCTATAATGAGGCCTATTTCGTGAATCCTACTTCCTGTGTTCTACTTCCGGAATTCTATTTTCTGAAACCTACATCCATCATGAGGCCTACTTCCTGAATACTGCTTGCTGTGTTCTACCCCCTGGATTCTATTTCCTAAATCTGCTTTACTGTGTTCTACATCATGAGGTCTATTTCCTGAATATTACTTCTTGTATTCTCCCTCCTGTGTTCTATATCCTGAATCCTACTTCCTGTGTTCTTCTTCCAGAATTCTATTTCCTGAATCCTCATTCATGTGCTACTTCCTGAGAACTATTTCCTGAATCCTACGTCCTGTGTTCTCCTTCATGAGGCCTATTTCCTGATTCCTACTTCCTGTGTTCTACTTCCGGAATTTCACTTCCTGAATCTTACTTCCTGCGTTTTACTTCCCGAGTTCTATTTCCCAAATTCTACTTCCTGTGTTCTATTTAGTGAATCTTAATTCCTTGGTGTCGGTGTCACTCCCGGCCGGCAGGAAGGACACACAACAAAGTCTGGCTGTGGACAACCTTTTCTTTTATTTTCCTTCTCCGTACAGCCTGCCCCGGGAATCCTCCCGGCCGAAGCCTCTGTTGGTCCGCTCCCCGCGGCTCCTTGCATGCTTCTTCTCTACAGTCTGTCCCGAAGCCTCTACCGGTCCGCTCTCCGCGGCTCCTTGCGTGCTTCTCCCTACAGTCTGTCCCGAAGCCTCTACCGGTCCGCTCTCCGCGGCTCCTTGCGTGCTTCTTCTTTCGTCGCGGGAGAGGCACTCACTTTTATAGGGTTACAGTGGCCAATCAGTTCAAAGCGCGCGATGCGGGCTGATTGGCTAACATCAGTTGTTGCTAGGCAGACTATCTTACAGGGCGGGTTGTTTACCAAGCAAGAAGCAGGAGATCTTACAGGGCGGGTTGTTTACCAAGCAGGAGATAAGCGCCGTCTTAACACACTTGATGGGAGGGGTAATCTAGCTCAGGCTTTGCTCTTTCCTACAGGCCTCACGTCCGCCAAGTAAGGCGACCGGGCTCGGCTGCGGCTCCCAACACCTTGGTTTTCCTTCCTGAATTCTATTTTGTGAATCCTGCTTCCTGTGTTCTACTTCCGGTATTCTATTTCCTGAATCTTACTTCATGTGTCCTACTTCTGGATTCCTATATCCTGAATTCTACATTCTGTGTTCTACTTACGGAATTCTACTTCCTGAATCCTAATTCCTGTTTTCTCCTTCCTGAGTTGTATTTCCTAAATCTTACATCATGTGTTGTACTTCCAGAATTCTATTTCCTGAATCCTACTTCCTGTGTTCTACTTCCAGAATTCTATTTGCTGAACTCTATTACCTGTGTTCTCCGACATGAGGCCTATTTACTGAATACTACTTCCTGTGTTATACTTCTGGAATTCTATTTCCTGAATCCTATTTCCTGTGTTCCACTTCGGGAATTCTACTTCCAGAATCCTACTCCCTGTGTTCTACTACCTTAGTTCTACTTCCTGAATCTTAATTCCTGTGCTCTATTGCCTGAGTTCTATTTCCTGAATCCTACCTCATGTGTTCCCCTTCTGGAATTCTATTGTTTAAAATCCTACATCCTGTGTTATACGGCCAGGACTCTATTTCCTGAATCCAACTTCCTGTGTTCTTTTTCCTGCATTCTTTTTCCTGAATCCAACTTCCTGTGCTCTCCTTCATGAGGCCTACACCTTTAATCCTACTTCGTGTGTTCTACTTCCTGAGTTCTATTTCCTGAATCCAATTTCCTGTGTTCTCTTTCTTCAGTTCTATTTCCTGAATTCTACTTCCTGTGTTCTACCTCAGTATTTCTATTTCCTGAATCCAACGTCCTGTGTTCTCCTTCATGGGTCCTATTTCCTGTATCCTATTTCATGTGTTCTAATTCCTGAGTTCTATTTCCTGAATCCTACATCCTGTGTTATGCTTCCTCAGTTTTATTTCCTGAATCCTATATCCTGTGTTATACTTATGGAATTCTATTTCCTGCATCCTGCTTCCTGTTTTCTTCTTCCTGAGTTCCTTTTCCTGAATCTTACATCCTTTGTTCTCCTTCCTAGTATCAATTTCCTGAATCTTATGTCCTTTGATCTATTTCTGAGTTCTAATTCCTGAATACTACTTCCTGTGTTGTACTTGAGGAATTCTATTCCCTGAATCCTACTTCATGTGTTCTCCTTCCTGAGTTCTATTTCCTGAATCTTAATTCCTGTGTTATACTTCCTGATTTCTATTTACTTAATCTTACTTCCTGTATTCTACTTCTGGAATTCTATTTCCTAAGTCCTACTTCCTGTATTCTACTTCCAGAATTCTATTTCCTGAATGCTACTTAATGTGTTCCACTTCCTGAGTTCTATTTAATGAATCCTATGTCCAGTGTTCTCCTTTATGAGGCCTATTTTGTGAATCCTAATTCCTGTGTATTCTTCCCGTATCCTATTTCCAGAAACGTACTTCCTGTGTTTTCTATCATGAGGCCTATTTCTTGAATCCTGCTTCCTGTGTTCTACCTCCAGTATTCTATTACATGAGTCCTAATTCCTGTGTTGTACTTCCATAATTCTACTTCCTCAATCCTACTCTCTGTGTTGTCATTCCTGAGTTCTATTTCCTGAGTCTTAATTCCTGTGTTCTACTTCCTGAGTTCTATTTCCTGAATCCTACTTCCTTTTTCTACCTCCGTAATTCTATTTCCCACATCCTACATCCTGTGTTCTATTTCCAGAATTCTATTTCCTGAATCCTACATCCTGTGATATATTTCCTAAGTTCTATTTCCTGAATCCAACTTGCTGTGTTCTTTTTCCTGAATCCAACTTCCTGTGCTCTCCTTCATGAGGCCTACACCTTTAATCCTACTTCGTGTGTTCTACTTCCTGAGTTCTATTTCCTGAATCCAATTTCCTGTGTTCTATTTCTTCAGTTCTATTTCCTGAATTCTACTTCCTGTGTTCTACCTCAGTATTTCTATTTCCTGAATCCAACGTCCTGTGTTCTCCTTCATGGGTCCTATTTCCTGTATCCTATTTCATGTGTTCTAATTCCTGAGTTCTATTTCCTGAATCCTACATCCTGTGTTATGCTTCCTCAGTTTTATTTCCTGAATCCTATATCCTGTGTTATACTTATGGAATTCAATTTCCTGCATCCTGCTTCCTGTTTTCTTCTTCCTGAGTTCCTTTTCCTGAATCTTACATCCTTTGTTCTCCTTCCTAGTATGAATTTCCTGAATCTTATGTCCTATGATCTATTTCTGAGTTCTAATTCCTGAATACTACTTCCTGTGCTGTACTTCAGGAATTCTATTCCCTGAATCCTACTTCATGTGTTCTCCTTCCTGAGTTCTATTTCCTGAATCGTAATTCCTGTGTTATACTTCCTGATTTCTATTTACTTAATCTTACTTCCTGTATTCTACTTCTGGAATTCTATTTCCTAAGTCCTACTTCCTGTATTCTACTTCCAGAATTCTATTTCCTGAATGCTACTTAATGTGTTCCACTTCCTGAGTTCTATTTAATGAATCCTATGTCCAGTGTTCTCCTTTATGAGGCCTATTTTGTGAATCCTACTTCCTGTGTACTCTTCCCGTATCCTATTTCCAGAAACGTACTTCCTGTGTTTTCCATCATGAGGCCTATTTCTTGAATCCTGCTTCCTGTGTTCTACCTCCAGTATTCTATTACGTGAGTCCTAATTCCTGTGTTGTACTTCCATAATTCTACTTCCTTAATCCTACTCTCTGTGTTGTCCTTCCTGAGTTCTATTTCCTGAATCTTAATTCCTGTGGTCTACTTCCTGAGTTCTATTTCCTGAATCCTACTTCCTTTTTCTACCTCCGTAATTCTATTTCCCACATCCTACCTCCTGTGTTCTATTTCCAGAATTCTATTTCCTGAATCCTACATCCTGTGATCTATTTCCTAAGTTCTATTTCCTGAATCCAACTTGCTGCGCTCTCCTTCATGAGGTCTATTTCCTGAATCTTGCTTCCTGTCTTTTACATCCTGAGTTCTATTTCCTGAATCCTACTTCCTGTGTTCTACTTCCTGAGTTCTATTTCCTGAATCCAACTTCCGTTTTTCTCCTTTTGAGTCCTATTTCCTAACTCTTACATCCTGTGTTCCACTTCCAGAGTTATATATCCTCAAACCTACTTCCTGTGTTGTGCTTCCTGTGTTCTGTTTCCTGAATCCTACTTCCTGTGTTCTACTTATGGAATTCTATATTCTGAATCCTACTTCCTGTGTTCTACTTCCGGAATACTATTTCCTGAACCCTACTTCCTGTGTTCTCCTTCCTGAATTCTATTTCCTGAATCTTAATTCCTGTGTTCTCCTTCCTGAGTTGTATTTCGTGAATCCTACTTCCTGTGTTCTACTTCCAGTATTCTATTCGCTGAATACTATTTCCTGTGTTCTCCTTCATGAGGCCTATTTCCTGAGTACTACCTCCTGTGTTATACTGCCGGAATTCTGTTTCCTGAATCCTACTTCCTGTGTTGAACTTTGGGAATTGTACTTTCAGATTCCTACTCCCTGTGTTCTCCTTCCTGAGTTCTATTTCCTGAATATTAATTCCTGTCCTCTACTTCCTGAGTTGTTTCCTGAATCCAACTTCCTGTGCTCTCTTTCATGGGGCCTATTTCCCAGATCCTACATCTTGTGTTCTACTTCCTGAGTTCTATTTCCTGAATCTTAATTCGTGTTCCCCTTCCTGAGTTCTTTCTTGAACTTTACTTCCTGTGTCGTTCTTCCGGAATACTGTTTCCTGAATTCTACTTCCTCTGTCCTACTTCTGGAATTCTATTTCCTGAATCCTACTTCCTCTGTTCTACTTCCTAAGTTCTATTTCCTGAATGCTACTTCCTGTGTTCTACTTCCTGAGTTCTATTTCCTGAATCCAACTTCCTGTGCTTTCTTTCATGAGGCCTATTTCCAGAATCCTAGCTCCTGTGTTTTACATCCTGAGTTCTACTTCCTGTCTGCTACTTCTGGAATTCTATTCCTTGAATCCTACTTCCTGTGTTCTCTATATGAGGCCGATTTCCTGAGTAGTAATTCCTGTGTTCTACTTCTGGAATTCTATTTCCTGAATCCTGCTTCCTGTGTTCGACATCCGGAATTCTATTTCCTGAATCCTACTCCCTGTGTTCTCCTTCCTGAGTTCTATTTCCTGAATCTTAATCTTTTGTTCTACATCCTGAGTTCCATTTCCTGACTCCTAATTCCTGTGTTCACTTCCGGAATTCTATTTCGTGAAAGCTACTCCCTGTGTACTGCTTCCTGAGTTCTATTTCTGAATCTGAATTCCTGTTTTCTGCTTCCTATGTTCTATTCCTGAATCCTACTTCCTGTGTTCTACTTCCTGAGTTCTATTTCCTGAATCCAACTTCCTGTGCTTTCTTTCATGAGGCCTATTTGCAGAATACTACATCCTGCATTGTACTTCCTGAGTTCTATTTCCTGAATCCTACTTCCAGTGTTCTCCTTCCTCAGTTCTATTTCCTGAATCCTACTTCCTGTGTTCTACTGCTGGAATTCTATTTCCTGAATCCTACTTCCTTTGTTCTACTTGAGGAATTCTATATCCTGAATCCTAGCTCCTGTATTCTGCTTCATGAGGCCTATTTCCTGAATATTGCTTCCTGTGTTCTACTTCCGCAATACTATAGCCTTAATCCTACTTCCTGTGTTCCCCTTCTTGAGGCCTATTTCCGGAATGCATTTTCATGTGTTCTACTTCCTGAGTTCGATTTCCTGAATCCAACTTCCTGTGCTCTCTTTCATGGGGCCTATTTCATGAATCTGACATCCTGTGTTCTACTTCCTGAGTTCTATTTCTTCAATCCTACTTCCTGTATCCTCTATAATGAGGCCTATTACGTGAATCCTACTTCCTGTGTTCTACTTCCGGAATTCTATTTCCTGAAACCTACCTCCATCATGAGGCCTATTTCATGAATACTGCTTGCTGTGTTCTACCAGCTGGATTCTATTTCCTAAATCTGCTTTACTGTGTTCTACATCATGAGGTCTATTTCCTGAATATTACTTCTTGTATTCTCCTTCCTGTGTTCTATATCCTGAATCCTACTTCCTGTGTTCTTCTTCCAGTATTCTATTTCCTGAATCCTCATTCGTGTGCTACTTCCTGAGAACTATTTCCTGAATCCTACATCCTGTGTTCTCCTTCATGAGGCCTATTTCCTGATTCCTACTTCCTGTGTTCTACTTCCGGAATTTCACTTCCTGAATCTTACTTCTTGCGTTTTACTTCCCGAGTTCTATTTCCCAAATTCTACTTCCTGTGTTCTATTTAGTGAATCTTAATTCCTTGGTTTTCCTTCCTGAATTCTATTTTGTGAATCCTGCTTCCTGTGTTCTACTTCCGGTATTCTATTTCCTGAATCTTACTTCATGTGTCCTACGTCTGGATTCCTATATCCTGAATTCTACTTTCTGTGTTCTGCTTACGGAATTCTATTTCCTGAATCCTAATTCCTGTTTTCTCCTTCCTGAGTTGTATTTCCTAAATCTTACATCATGTGTTGTACTTCCAGAATTCTATTTCCTGAATCCTACTTCCTGTGTTCTACTTCCAGAATTCTATTTGCTGAACTCTATTACCTGTGTTCTCCTTCATGAGGCCTATTTACTGAATACTACTTCCTGTGTTATACTTCTGGAATTCTATTTCCTGAATCCTATTTCCTGTGTTCCACTTCGGGAATTCTACTTCCAGAATCCTACTCCGTGTGTTCTACTACCTTAGTTCTACTTCCTGAATCTTAATTCCTGTGCTCTATTGCCTGAGTTCTATTTCCTGAATCCTACCTCATGTGTTCCCCTTCTGGAATTCTATTTTTTAAAATCCTACATCCTGTGTTATACGGCCAGGACTCTATTTCCTGAATCCAACTTCCTGTGTTCTTTTTCCTGCATTCTTTTTCCTGAATCCAACTTCCTGTGCTCTCCTTCATGAGGCCTACACCTTTAATCCTACTTCGTGTGTTCTACTTCCTGAGTTCTATTTCCTGAATCCAATTTCCTGTGTTCTCTTTCTTCAGTTCTATTTCCTGAATTCTACTTCCTGTGTTCTACCTCAGTATTTCTATTTCCTGAATCCAACGTCCTGTGTTCTCCTTCATGGGTCCTATTTCCTGTATCCTATTTCATGTGTTCTAATTCCTGAGTTCTATTTCCTGAATCCTACATCCTGTGTTATGCTTCCTCAGTTTTATTTCCTGAATCCTATATCCTGTGTTATACTTATGGAATTCTATTTCCTGAATCCTGCTTCCTGTTTTCTTCTTCCTGAGTTCCTTTTCCTGAATCTTACATCCTTTGTTCTCCTTCCTAGTATCAATTTCCTGAATCTTATGTCCTATGATCTATTTCTGAGTTCTAATTCCTGAATACTACTTCCTGTGTTGTACTTGAGAAATTCTATTCCCTGAATCCTACTTCATGTGTTCTCCTTCCTGAGTTCTATTTCCTGAATCTTAATTCCTGTGTTATACTTCCTGATTTCTATTTACTTAATCTTACTTCCTGTATTCTACTTCTGGAATTCTATTTCCTACGTCCTACTTCCTGTATTCTACTTCCAGAATTCTATTTCCTGAATGCTACTTAATGTGTTCCACTTCCTGAGTTCTATTTAATGAATCCTATGTCCAGTGTTCTCCTTTATGAGGCCTATTTTGTGAATCCTACTTCCTGTGTACTCTTCCCGTATCCTATTTCCAGAAACGTACTTCCTGTGTTTTCCATCATGAGGCCTATTTCTTGAATCCTGCTTCCTGTGTTCTACCTCCAGTATTATATTACGTGAGTTCTAATTCCTGTGTTGTACTTCCATAATTCTACTTCCTTAATACTACTCTCTGTGTTGTTCTTCCTGAGTTCTATTTCCTGAATCTTAATTCCTGTGTTCTACTTCCTGAGTTCTATTTCCTGAATCCTACTTCCTTTTTCTACCTCCATAATTCTATTTCATACATCCTACCTCCTGTGTTCTATTTCCAGAATTCTATTTCCTGAATCCTACATCCTGTGATCTATTTCCTAAGTTCTATTTCCTGAATCCAACTTGCTGCGCTCTCCTTCATGAGGTCTATTTCCTGAATCTTGCTTCCTGTCTTTTACATCCTGAGTTCTATTTCCTGAATCCTACTTCCTGTGTTCTACTTCCTGAGTTCTATTTCCTGAATCCAACTTCCGTTTTTCTCCTTTTGAGTCCTATTTCCTAACTCTTACATCCTGTGTTCCACTTCCAGAGTTATATATCCTCAAACCTACTTCCTGTGTTGTGCGTCCTGTGTTATGTTTCCTGAATCCTACTTCCTGTGTTCTACTTATGGAATTCTATATTCTGAATCCTACTTCCTGTGTTCTACTTCCGGAATACTATTTCCTGAACCCTACTTCCTGTGTTCTCCTTCCTGAATTCTATTTCCTGAATCTTAATTCCTGTGTTCTCCTTCCTGAGTTGTATTTCGTGAATCCTACTTCCTGTGTTCTACTTCCAGTATTCTATTCGCTGAATACTATTTCCTGTGTTCTCCTTCATGAGGCCTATTTCCTGAGTACTACCTCCTGTGTTATACTGCCGGAATTCTGTTTCCTGAATCCTACTTCCTGTGCTGAACTTTGGGAATTGTACTTTCAGATTCCTACTCCCTGTGTTCTCCTTCCTGAGTTCTATTTCCTGAATATTACTTCCTGTCCTCTACTTCCTGAGTTGTTTCCTGAATCCAACTTCCTGTGCTCTCTTTCATGGGGCCTATTTCCCAGATCCTATATCTTGTGTTCTACTTCCTGAGTTCTATTTCCTGAATCTTAATTCGTGTTCCCCTTCCTGAGTTCTTTCTTGAACTTTACTTCCTGTGTCGTTCTTCCGGAATACTGTTTCCTGAATTCTACTTCCTCTGTCCTACTTCTGGAATTCTATTTCCTGAATCCTACTTCCTCTGTTCTACTTCCTAAGTTCTATTTCCTGAATGCTACTTCCTGTGTTCTACTTCCTGAGTTCTATTTCCTGAATCCAACTTCCTGTGCTTTCTTTCATGAGGCCTATTTCCAGAATCCTAGCTCCTGTGTTTTACATCCTGAGTTCTACTTCCTGTCTGCTACTTCTGGAATTCTATTCCTTGAATCCTACTTCCTGTGTTCTCTATATGAGGCCGATTTCCTGAGTAGTAATTCCTGTGTTCTACTTCTGGAATTCTATTTCCTGAATCCTGCTTCCTGTGTTCGACATCCGGAATTCTATTTCCTGAATCCTACTCCCTGTGTTCTCCTTCCTGAGTTCTATTTCCTGAATCTTAATCTTTTGTTCTACATCCTGAGTTCCATTTCCTGACTCCTAATTCCTGTGTTCACTTCCGGAATTCTATTTCGTAAAAGCTACTCCCTGTGTACTGCTTCCTGAGTTCTATTTCTGAATCTGAATTCCTGTTTTCTGCTTCCTATGTTCTATTCCTGAATCCTACTTCCTGTGTTCTACTTCCGGAATTCTATTTCCTGAAACCTAACTCCATCATGAGGCCTATTTCATGAATACTGCTTGCTGTGTTCTACCAGCTGGATTCTATTTCCTAAATCTGCTTTACTGTGTTCTACATCATGAGGTCTAATTCCTGAATATTACTTCTTGTATTCTCCTTCCTGTGTTCTATATCCTGAATCCTACTTCCTGTGTTCTTCTTCCAGTATTCTATTTCCTGAATCCTCATTCGTGTGCTACTTCCTGAGAACTATTTCCTGAATCCTACATCCTGTGTTCTCCTTCATGAGGCCTATTTCCTGATTCCTACTTCCTGTGTTCTACTTCCGGAATTTCACTTCCTGAATCTTACTTCCTGCGTTTTACTTCCCGAGTTCTATTTCCCAAATTCTACTTCCTGTGTTCTATTTAGTGAATCTTAATTCCTTGGTTTTCCTTCCTGAATTCTATTTTGTGAATCCTGCTTCCTGTGTTCTACTTCCGGTATTCTATTTCCTGAATCTTACTTCATGTGTCCTACGTCTGGATTCCTATATCCTGAATTCTACTTTCTGTGTTCTGCTTACGGAATTCTATTTCCTGAATCCTAATTCCTGTTTTCTCCTTCCTGAGTTGTATTTCCTAAATCTTACATCATGTGTTGTACTTCCAGAATTCTATTTCCTGAATCCTACTTCCTGTGTTCTACTTCCAGAATTCTATTTGCTGAACTCTATTACCTGTGTTCTCCTTCATGAGGCCTATTTACTGAATACTACTTCCTGTGTTATACTTCTGGAATTCTATTTCCTGAATCCTATTTCCTGTGTTCCACTTCGGGAATTCTACTTCCAGAATCCTACTCCGTGTGTTCTACTACCTTAGTTCTACTTCCTGAATCTTAATTCCTGTGCTCTATTGCCTGAGTTCTATTTCCTGAATCCTACCTCATGTGTTCCCCTTCTGGAATTCTATTGTTTAATATCCTACATCCTGTGTTATACGGCCAGGACTCTATTTCCTGAATCCAACTTCCTGTGTTCTTTTTCCTGCATTCTTTTTCCTGAATCCAACTTCCTGTGCTCTCCTTCATGAGGCCTACACCTTTAATCCTACTTCGTGTGTTCTACTTCCTGAGTTCTATTTCCTGAATCCAATTTCCTGTGTTCTCTTTCTTCAGTTCTATTTCCTGAATTCTACTTCCTGTGTTCTACCTCAGTATTTCTATTTCCTGAATCCAATGTCCTGTGTTCTCCTTCATGGGTCCTATTTCCTGTATCCTATTTCATGTGTTCTAATTCCTGAGTTCTATTTCCTGAATCCTACATCCTGTGTTATGCTTCCTCAGTTTTATTTCCTGAATCCTATATCCTGTGTTATACTTATGGAATTCTATTTTCTGAATCCTGCTTCCTGTTTTCTTCTTCCTGAGTTCCTTTTCCTGAATCTTACATCCTTTGTTCTCCTTCCTAGTATCAATTTCCTGAATCTTATGTCCTATGATCTATTTCTGAGTTCTAATTCCTGAATACTACTTCCTGTGTTGTACTTGAGGAATTCTATTCCCTGAATCCTACTTCATGTGTTCTCCTTCCTGAGTTCTATTTCCTGAATCTTAATTCCTGTGTTATACTTCCTGATTTCTATTTACTTAATCTTACTTCCTGTATTCTACTTCTGGAATTCTATTTCCTAAGTCCTACTTCCTGTATTCTACTTCCAGAATTCTATTTCCTGAATGCTACTTAATGTGTTCCACTTCCTGAGTTCTATTTAATGAATCCTATGTCCAGTGTTCTCCTTTATGAGGCCTATTTTGTGAATCCTACTTCCTGCGTACTCTTCCCGTATCCTATTTCCAGAAACGTACTTCCTGTGTTTTCCATCATGAGGCCTATTTCTTGAATCCTGCTTCCTGTGTTCTACCTCCAGTATTCTATTACGTGAGTCCTAATTCCTGTGTTGTACTTCCATAATTCTACTTCCTTAATCCTACTCTCTGTGTTGTCCTTCCTGAGTTCTATTTCCTGAATCTTAATTCCTGTGTTCTACTTCCTGAGTTCTATTTCCTGAATCCTACTTCCTTTTTCTACCTCCGTAATTCTATTTCCCACATCCTACCTCCTGTGTTCTATTTCCAGAATTCTATTTCCTGAATCCTACATCCTGTGATCTATTTCCTAAGTTCTATTTCCTGAATCCAACTTGCTGCGCTCTCCTTCATGAGGTCTATTTCCTGAATCTTGCTTCCTGTCTTTTACATCCTGAGTTCTATTTCCTGAATCCTACTTCCTGTATTCTACTTCCTGAGTTCTATTTCCTGAATCCAACTTCCGTTTTTCTCCTTTTGAGTCCTATTTCCTAACTCTTACATCCTGTGTTCCACTTCCAGAGTTATATATCCTCAAACCTACTTCCTGTGTTGTGCTTCCTGTGTTCTGTTTCCTGAATCCTACTTCCTGTGTTCTACTTATGGAATTCTATATTCTGAATCCTACTTCCTGTGTTCTACTTCCGGAATACTATTTCCTGAACCCTACTTCCTGTGTTCTCCTTCCTGAATTCTATTTCCTGAATCTTAATTCCTGTGTTCTCCTTCCTGAGTTGTATTTCATGAATCCTACTTCCTGTGTTCTACTTCCAGTATTCTATTCGCTGAATACTATTTCCTGTGTTCTCCTTCATGAGGCCTATTTCCTGAGTACTACCTCCTGGGTTATACTGCCGGAATTCTGTTTCCTGAATCCTACTTCCTGTGTTGAACTTTGGGAATTGTACTTTCAGATTCCTACTCCCTGTGTTCTCCTTCCTGAGTTCTATTTCCTGAATATTAATTCCTGTCCTCTACTTCCTGAGTTGTTTCCTGAATCCAACTTCCTGTGCTCTCTTTCATGGGGCCTATTTCCCAGATCCTATATCTTGTGTTCTACTTCCTGAGTTCTATTTCCTGAATCTTAATTCGTGTTCCCCTTCCTGAGTTCTTTCTTGAACTTTACTTCCTGTGTCGTTCTTCCGGAATACTGTTTCCTGAATTCTACTTCCTCTGTCCTACTTCTGGAATTCTATTTCCTGAATCCTACTTCCTCTGTTCTACTTCCTAAGTTCTATTTCCTGAATGCTACTTCCTGTGTTCTACTTCCTGAGTTCTATTTCCTGAATCCAACTTCCTGTGCTTTCTTTCATGAGGCCTATTTCCAGAATTCTAGCTCCTGTGTTTTACATCCTGAGTTCTACTTCCAGTCTGCTACTTCTGGAATTCTATTCCTTGAATCCTACTTCCTGTGTTCTCTATATGAGGCCGATTTCCTGAGTAGTAATTCCTGTGTTCTACTTCTGGAATTCTATTTCCTGAATCCTGCTTCCTGTGTTCGACATCTGGAATTCTATTTCCTGAATCCTACTCCCTGTGTTCTCCTTCCTGAGTTCTATTTCCTGAATCTTAATCTTTTGTTCTACATCCTGAGTTCCATTTCCTGACTCCTAATTCCTGTGTTCACTTCCGGAATTCTATTTCGTGAAAGCTACTCCCTGTGTACTGCTTCCTGAGTTCTATTTCTGAATCTGAATTCCTGTTTTCTGCTTCCTATGATCTATTCCTGAATCCTACTTCCAGTGTTCTCCTTCCTCAGTTCTATTTCCTGAATCCTACTTCCTGTGTTCTACTGCTGGAATTCTATTTCCTGAATCCTACTTCCTTTGTTCTACTTGAGGAATTCTATATCCTGAATCCTAGCTCCTGTATTCTGCTTCATGAGGCCTATTTCCTGAATATTGCTTCCTGTGTTCTACTTCCGCAATACTATACCCTTAATCCTACTTCCTGTGTTCCCCTTCTTGAGGCCTATTTCCTGAATGCATTTTCATGTGTTCTACTTCCTGAGTTCGATTTCCTGAATCCAACTTCCTGTGCTCTCTTTCATGGGGCCTATTTCATGAATCTGACATCCTGTGTTCTACTTCCTGAGTTCTATTTCTTGAATCCTACTTCCTGTATCCTCTATAATGAGGCCTATTTCGTGAATCCTACTTCCTGTGTTCTACTTCCGGAATTCTATTTTCTGAAACCTACATCCATCATGAGGCCTACTTCCTGAATACTGCTTGCTGTGTTCTACCCCCTGGATTCTATTTCCTAAATCTGCTTTACTGTGTTCTACATCATGAGGTCTATTTCCTGAATATTACTTCTTGTATTCTCCCTCCTGTGTTCTATATCCTGAATCCTACTTCCTGTGTTCTTCTTCCAGAATTCTATTTCCTGAATCCTCATTCATGTGCTACTTCCTGAGAACTATTTCCTGAATCCTACGTCCTGTGTTCTCCTTCATGAGGCCTATTTCCTGATTCCTACTTCCTGTGTTCTACTTCCGGAATTTCACTTCCTGAATCTTACTTCCTGCGTTTTACTTCCCGAGTTCTATTTCCCAAATTCTACTTCCTGTGTTCTATTTAGTGAATCTTAATTCCTTGGTGTCGGTGTCACTCCCGGCCGGCAGGAAGGACACACAACAAAGTCTGGCTGTGGACAACCTTTTCTTTTATTTTCCTTCTCCGTACAGCCTGCCCCGGGAATCCTCCCGGCCGAAGCCTCTGTTGGTCCGCTCCCCGCGGCTCCTTGCATGCTTCTTCTCTACAGTCTGTCCCGAAGCCTCTACCGGTCCGCTCTCCGCGGCTCCTTGCGTGCTTCTCCCTACAGTCTGTCCCGAAGCCTCTACCGGTCCGCTCTCCGCGGCTCCTTGCGTGCTTCTTCTTTCGTCGCGGGAGAGGCACTCACTTTTATAGGGTTACAGTGGCCAATCAGTTCAAAGCGCGCGATGCGGGCTGATTGGCTAACATCAGTTGTTGCTAGGCAGACTATCTTACAGGGCGGGTTGTTTACCAAGCAAGAAGCAGGAGATCTTACAGGGCGGGTTGTTTACCAAGCAGGAGATAAGCGCCGTCTTAACACACTTGATGGGAGGGGTAATCTAGCTCAGGCTTTGCTCTTTCCTACAGGCCTCACGTCCGCCAAGTAAGGCGACCGGGCTCGGCTGCGGCTCCCAACACCTTGGTTTTCCTTCCTGAATTCTATTTTGTGAATCCTGCTTCCTGTGTTCTACTTCCGGTATTCTATTTCCTGAATCTTACTTCATGTGTCCTACTTCTGGATTCCTATATCCTGAATTCTACATTCTGTGTTCTACTTACGGAATTCTATTTCCTGAATCCTAATTCCTGTTTTCTCCTTCCTGAGTTGTATTTCCTAAATCTTACATCATGTGTTGTACTTCCAGAATTCTATTTCCTGAATCCTACTTCCTGTGTTCTACTTCCAGAATTCTATTTGCTGAACTCTATTACCTGTGTTCTCCGACATGAGGCCTATTTACTGAATACTACTTCCTGTGTTATACTTCTGGAATTCTATTTCCTGAATCCTATTTCCTGTGTTCCACTTCGGGAATTCTACTTCCAGAATCCTACTCCCTGTGTTCTACTACCTTAGTTCTACTTCCTGAATCTTAATTCCTGTGCTCTATTGCCTGAGTTCTATTTCCTGAATCCTACCTCATGTGTTCCCCTTCTGGAATTCTATTGTTTAAAATCCTACATCCTGTGTTATACGGCCAGGACTCTATTTCCTGAATCCAACTTCCTGTGTTCTTTTTCCTGCATTCTTTTTCCTGAATCCAACTTCCTGTGCTCTCCTTCATGAGGCCTACACCTTTAATCCTACTTCGTGTGTTCTACTTCCTGAGTTCTATTTCCTGAATCCAATTTCCTGTGTTCTCTTTCTTCAGTTCTATTTCCTGAATTCTACTTCCTGTGTTCTACCTCAGTATTTCTATTTCCTGAATCCAACGTCCTGTGTTCTCCTTCATGGGTCCTATTTCCTGTATCCTATTTCATGTGTTCTAATTCCTGAGTTCTATTTCCTGAATCCTACATCCTGTGTTATGCTTCCTCAGTTTTATTTCCTGAATCCTATATCCTGTGTTATACTTATGGAATTCTATTTCCTGCATCCTGCTTCCTGTTTTCTTCTTCCTGAGTTCCTTTTCCTGAATCTTACATCCTTTGTTCTCCTTCCTAGTATCAATTTCCTGAATCTTATGTCCTTTGATCTATTTCTGAGTTCTAATTCCTGAATACTACTTCCTGTGTTGTACTTGAGGAATTCTATTCCCTGAATCCTACTTCATGTGTTCTCCTTCCTGAGTTCTATTTCCTGAATCTTAATTCCTGTGTTATACTTCCTGATTTCTATTTACTTAATCTTACTTCCTGTATTCTACTTCTGGAATTCTATTTCCTAAGTCCTACTTCCTGTATTCTACTTCCAGAATTCTATTTCCTGAATGCTACTTAATGTGTTCCACTTCCTGAGTTCTATTTAATGAATCCTATGTCCAGTGTTCTCCTTTATGAGGCCTATTTTGTGAATCCTACTTCCTGTGTATTCTTCCCGTATCCTATTTCCAGAAACGTACTTCCTGTGTTTTCTATCATGAGGCCTATTTCTTGAATCCTGCTTCCTGTGTTCTACCTCCAGTATTCTATTACATGAGTCCTAATTCCTGTGTTGTACTTCCATAATTCTACTTCCTCAATCCTACTCTCTGTGTTGTCATTCCTGAGTTCTATTTCCTGAGTCTTAATTCCTGTGTTCTACTTCCTGAGTTCTATTTCCTGAATCCTACTTCCTTTTTCTACCTCCGTAATTCTATTTCCCACATCCTACATCCTGTGTTCTATTTCCAGAATTCTATTTCCTGAATCCTACATCCTGTGATATATTTCCTAAGTTCTATTTCCTGAATCCAACTTGCTGTGTTCTTTTTCCTGAATCCAACTTCCTGTGCTCTCCTTCATGAGGCCTACACCTTTAATCCTACTTCGTGTGTTCTACTTCCTGAGTTCTATTTCCTGAATCCAATTTCCTGTGTTCTATTTCTTCAGTTCTATTTCCTGAATTCTACTTCCTGTGTTCTACCTCAGTATTTCTATTTCCTGAATCCAACGTCCTGTGTTCTCCTTCATGGGTCCTATTTCCTGTATCCTATTTCATGTGTTCTAATTCCTGAGTTCTATTTCCTGAATCCTACATCCTGTGTTATGCTTCCTCAGTTTTATTTCCTGAATCCTATATCCTGTGTTATACTTATGGAATTCAATTTCATGCATCCTGCTTCCTGTTTTCTTCTTCCTGAGTTCCTTTTCCTGAATCTTACATCCTTTGTTCTCCTTCCTAGTATGAATTTCCTGAATCTTATGTCCTATGATCTATTTCTGAGTTCTAATTCCTGAATACTACTTCCTGTGCTGTACTTCAGGAATTCTATTCCCTGAATCCTACTTCATGTGTTCTCCTTCCTGAGTTCTATTTCCTGAATCGTAATTCCTGTGTTATACTTCCTGATTTCTATTTACTTAATCTTACTTCCTGTATTCTACTTCTGGAATTCTATTTCCTAAGTCCTACTTCCTGTATTCTACTTCCATAATTCTATTTCCTGAATGCTACTTAATGTGTTCCACTTCCTGAGTTCTATTTAATGAATCCTATGTCCAGTGTTCTCCTTTATGAGGCCTATTTTGTGAATCCTACTTCCTGTGTACTCTTCCCGTATCCTATTTCCAGAAACGTACTTCCTGTGTTTTCCATCATGAGGCCTATTTCTTGAATCCTGCTTCCTGTGTTCTACCTCCAGTATTCTATTACGTGAGTCCTAATTCCTGTGTTGTACTTCCATAATTCTACTTCCTTAATCCTACTCTCTGTGTTGTCCTTCCTGAGTTCTATTTCCTGAATCTTAATTCCTGTGGTCTACTTCCTGAGTTCTATTTCCTGAATCCTACTTCCTTTTTCTACCTCCGTAATTCTATTTCCCACATCCTACCTCCTGTGTTCTATTTCCAGAATTCTATTTCCTGAATCCTACATCCTGTGATCTATTTCCTAAGTTCTATTTCCTGAATCCAACTTGCTGCGCTCTCCTTCATGAGGTCTATTTCCTGAATCTTGCTTCCTGTCTTTTACATCCTGAGTTCTATTTCCTGAATCCTACTTCCTGTGTTCTACTTCCTGAGTTCTATTTCCTGAATCCAACTTCCGTTTTTCTCCTTTTGAGTCCTATTTCCTAACTCTTACATCCTGTGTTCCACTTCCAGAGTTATATATCCTCAAACCTACTTCCTGTGTTGTGCTTCCTGTGTTCTGTTTCCTGAATCCTACTTCCTGTGTTCTACTTATGGAATTCTATATTCTGAATCCTACTTCCTGTGTTCTACTTCCGGAATACTATTTCCTGAACCCTACTTCCTGTGTTCTCCTTCCTGAATTCTATTTCCTGAATCTTAATTCCTGTGTTCTCCTTCCTGAGTTGTATTTCGTGAATCCTACTTCCTGTGTTCTACTTCCAGTATTCTATTCGCTGAATACTATTTCCTGTGTTCTCCTTCATGAGGCCTATTTCCTGAGTACTACCTCCTGTGTTATACTGCCGGAATTCTGTTTCCTGAATCCTACTTCCTGTGTTGAACTTTGGGAATTGTACTTTCAGATTCCTACTCCCTGTGTTCTCCTTCCTGAGTTCTATTTCCTGAATATTAATTCCTGTCCTCTACTTCCTGAGTTGTTTCCTGAATCCAACTTCCTGTGCTCTCTTTCATGGGGCCTATTTCCCAGATCCTACATCTTGTGTTCTACTTCCTGAGTTCTATTTCCTGAATCTTAATTCGTGTTCCCCTTCCTGAGTTCTTTCTTGAACTTTACTTCCTGTGTCGTTCTTCCGGAATACTGTTTCCTGAATTCTACTTCCTCTGTCCTACTTCTGGAATTCTATTTCCTGAATCCTACTTCCTCTGTTCTACTTCCTAAGTTCTATTTCCTGAATGCTACTTCCTGTGTTCTACTTCCTGAGTTCTATTTCCTGAATCCAACTTCCTGTGCTTTCTTTCATGAGGCCTATTTCCAGAATCCTAGCTCCTGTGTTTTACATCCTGAGTTCTACTTCCTGTCTGCTACTTCTGGAATTCTATTCCTTGAATCCTACTTCCTGTGTTCTCTATATGAGGCCGATTTCCTGAGTAGTAATTCCTGTGTTCTACTTCTGGAATTCTATTTCCTGAATCCTGCTTCCTGTGTTCGACATCCGGAATTCTATTTCCTGAATCCTACTCCCTGTGTTCTCCTTCCTGAGTTCTATTTCCTGAATCTTAATCTTTTGTTCTACATCCTGAGTTCCATTTCCTGACTCCTAATTCCTGTGTTCACTTCCGGAATTCTATTTCGTGAAAGCTACTCCCTGTGTACTGCTTCCTGAGTTCTATTTCTGAATCTGAATTCCTGTTTTCTGCTTCCTATGTTCTATTCCTGAATCCTACTTCCTGTGTTCTACTTCCTGAGTTCTATTTCCTGAATCCAACTTCCTGTGCTTTCTTTCATGAGGCCTATTTGCAGAATACTACATCCTGCATTGTACTTCCTGAGTTCTATTTCCTGAATCCTACTTCCAGTGTTCTCCTTCCTCAGTTCTATTTCCTGAATCCTACTTCCTGTGTTCTACTGCTGGAATTCTATTTCCTGAATCCTACTTCCTTTGTTCTACTTGAGGAATTCTATATCCTGAATCCTAGCTCCTGTATTCTGCTTCATGAGGCCTATTTCCTGAATATTGCTTCCTGTGTTCTACTTCCGCAATACTATACCCTTAATCCTACTTCCTGTGTTCCCCTTCTTGAGGCCTATTTCCGGAATGCATTTTCATGTGTTCTACTTCCTGAGTTCGATTTCCTGAATCCAATTTCCTGTGCTCTCTTTCATGGGGCCTATTTCATGAATCTGACATCCTGTGTTCTACTTCCTGAGTTCTATTTCTTCAATCCTACTTCCTGTATCCTCTATAATGAGGCCTATTACGTGAATCCTACTTCCTGTGTTCTACTTCCGGAATTCTATTTCCTGAAACCTACCTCCATCATGAGGCCTATTTCATGAATACTGCTTGCTGTGTTCTACCAGCTGGATTCTATTTCCTAAATCTGCTTTACTGTGTTCTACATCATGAGGTCTATTTCCTGAATATTACTTCTTGTATTCTCCTTCCTGTGTTCTATATCCTGAATCCTACTTCCTGTGTTCTTCTTCCAGTATTCTATTTCCTGAATCCTCATTCGTGTGCTACTTCCTGAGAACTATTTCCTGAATCCTACATCCTGTGTTCTCCTTCATGAGGCCTATTTCCTGATTCCTACTTCCTGTGTTCTACTTCCGGAATTTCACTTCCTGAATCTTACTTCTTGCGTTTTACTTCCCGAGTTCTATTTCCCAAATTCTACTTCCTGTGTTCTATTTAGTGAATCTTAATTCCTTGGTTTTCCTTCCTGAATTCTATTTTGTGAATCCTGCTTCCTGTGTTCTACTTCCGGTATTCTATTTCCTGAATCTTACTTCATGTGTCCTACGTCTGGATTCCTATATCCTGAATTCTACTTTCTGTGTTCTGCTTACGGAATTCTATTTCCTGAATCCTAATTCCTGTTTTCTCCTTCCTGAGTTGTATTTCCTAAATCTTACATCATGTGTTGTACTTCCAGAATTCTATTTCCTGAATCCTACTTCCTGTGTTCTACTTCCAGAATTCTATTTGCTGAACTCTATTACCTGTGTTCTCCTTCATGAGGCCTATTTACTGAATACTACTTCCTGTGTTATACTTCTGGAATTCTATTTCCTGAATCCTATTTCCTGTGTTCCACTTCGGGAATTCTACTTCCAGAATCCTACTCCGTGTGTTCTACTACCTTAGTTCTACTTCCTGAATCTTAATTCCTGTGCTCTATTGCCTGAGTTCTATTTCCTGAATCCTACCTCATGTGTTCCCCTTCTGGAATTCTATTTTTTAAAATCCTACATCCTGTGTTATACGGCCAGGACTCTATTTCCTGAATCCAACTTCCTGTGTTCTTTTTCCTGCATTCTTTTTCCTGAATCCAACTTCCTGTGCTCTCCTTCATGAGGCCTACACCTTTAATCCTACTTCGTGTGTTCTACTTCCTGAGTTCTATTTCCTGAATCCAATTTCCTGTGTTCTCTTTCTTCAGTTCTATTTCCTGAATTCTACTTCCTGTGTTCTACCTCAGTATTTCTATTTCCTGAATCCAACGTCCTGTGTTCTCCTTCATGGGTCCTATTTCCTGTATCCTATTTCATGTGTTCTAATTCCTGAGTTCTATTTCCTGAATCCTACATCCTGTGTTATGCTTCCTCAGTTTTATTTCCTGAATCCTATATCCTGTGTTATACTTATGGAATTCTATTTCCTGAATCCTGCTTCCTGTTTTCTTCTTCCTGAGTTCCTTTTCCTGAATCTTACATCCTTTGTTCTCCTTCCTAGTATCAATTTCCTGAATCTTATGTCCTATGATCTATTTCTGAGTTCTAATTCCTGAATACTACTTCCTGTGTTGTACTTGAGAAATTCTATTCCCTGAATCCTACTTCATGTGTTCTCCTTCCTGAGTTCTATTTCCTGAATCTTAATTCCTGTGTTATACTTCCTGATTTCTATTTACTTAATCTTACTTCCTGTATTCTACTTCTGGAATTCTATTTCCTACGTCCTACTTCCTGTATTCTACTTCCATAATTCTATTTCCTGAATGCTACTTAATGTGTTCCACTTCCTGAGTTCTATTTAATGAATCCTATGTCCAGTGTTCTCCTTTATGAGGCCTATTTTGTGAATCCTACTTCCTGTGTACTCTTCCCGTATCCTATTTCCAGAAACGTACTTCCTGTGTTTTCCATCATGAGGCCTATTTCTTGAATCCTGCTTCCTGTGTTCTACCTCCAGTATTATATTACGTGAGTTCTAATTCCTGTGTTGTACTTCCATAATTCTACTTCCTTAATACTACTCTCTGTGTTGTTCTTCCTGAGTTCTATTTCCTGAATCTTAATTCCTGTGTTCTACTTCCTGAGTTCTATTTCCTGAATCCTACTTCCTTTTTCTACCTCCATAATTCTATTTCATACATCCTACCTCCTGTGTTCTATTTCCAGAATTCTATTTCCTGAATCCTACATCCTGTGATCTATTTCCTAAGTTCTATTTCCTGAATCCAACTTGCTGCGCTCTCCTTCATGAGGTCTATTTCCTGAATCTTGCTTCCTGTCTTTTACATCCTGAGTTCTATTTCCTGAATCCTACTTCCTGTGTTCTACTTCCTGAGTTCTATTTCCTGAATCCAACTTCCGTTTTTCTCCTTTTGAGTCCTATTTCCTAACTCTTACATCCTGTGTTCCACTTCCAGAGTTATATATCCTCAAACCTACTTCCTGTGTTGTGCGTCCTGTGTTATGTTTCCTGAATCCTACTTCCTGTGTTCTACTTATGGAATTCTATATTCTGAATCCTACTTCCTGTGTTCTACTTCCGGAATACTATTTCCTGAACCCTACTTCCTGTGTTCTCCTTCCTGAATTCTATTTCCTGAATCTTAATTCCTGTGTTCTCCTTCCTGAGTTGTATTTCGTGAATCCTACTTCCTGTGTTCTACTTCCAGTATTCTATTCGCTGAATACTATTTCCTGTGTTCTCCTTCATGAGGCCTATTTCCTGAGTACTACCTCCTGTGTTATACTGCCGGAATTCTGTTTCCTGAATCCTACTTCCTATGCTGAACTTTGGGAATTGTACTTTCAGATTCCTACTCCCTGTGTTCTCCTTCCTGAGTTCTATTTCCTGAATATTACTTCCTGTCCTCTACTTCCTGAGTTGTTTCCTGAATCCAACTTCCTGTGCTCTCTTTCATGGGGCCTATTTCCCAGATCCTATATCTTGTGTTCTACTTCCTGAGTTCTATTTCCTGAATCTTAATTCGTGTTCCCCTTCCTGAGTTCTTTCTTGAACTTTACTTCCTGTGTCGTTCTTCCGGAATACTGTTTCCTGAATTCTACTTCCTCTGTCCTACTTCTGGAATTCTATTTCCTGAATCCTACTTCCTCTGTTCTACTTCCTAAGTTCTATTTCCTGAATGCTACTTCCTGTGTTCTACTTCCTGAGTTCTATTTCCTGAATCCAACTTCCTGTGCTTTCTTTCATGAGGCCTATTTCCAGAATCCTAGCTCCTGTGTTTTACATCCTGAGTTCTATTTCCTGTCTGCTACTTCTGGAATTCTATTCCTTGAATCCTACTTCCTGTGTTCTCTATATGAGGCCGATTTCCTGAGTAGTAATTCCTGTGTTCTACTTCTGGAATTCTATTTCCTGAATCCTGCTTCCTGTGTTCGACATCCGGAATTCTATTTCCTGAATCCTACTCCCTGTGTTCTCCTTCCTGAGTTCTATTTCCTGAATCTTAATCTTTTGTTCTACATCCTGAGTTCCATTTCCTGACTCCTAATTCCTGTGTTCACTTCCGGAATTCTATTTCGTAAAAGCTACTCCCTGTGTACTGCTTCCTGAGTTCTATTTCTGAATCTGAATTCCTGTTTTCTGCTTCCTATGTTCTATTCCTGAATCCTACTTCCTGTGTTCTACTTCCGGAATTCTATTTCCTGAAACCTACCTCCATCATGAGGCCTATTTCATGAATACTGCTTGCTGTGTTCTACCAGCTGGATTCTATTTCCTAAATCTGCTTTACTGTGTTCTACATCATGAGGTCTAATTCCTGAATATTACTTCTTGTATTCTCCTTCCTGTGTTCTATATCCTGAATCCTACTTCCTGTGTTCTTCTTCCAGTATTCAATTTCCTGAATCCTCATTCGTGTGCTACTTCCTGAGAACTATTTCCTGAATCCTACATCCTGTGTTCTCCTTCATGAGGCCTATTTCCTGATTCCGACTTCCTGTGTTCTACTTCCGGAATTTCACTTCCTGAATCTTACTTCCTGCGTTTTACTTCCCGAGTTCTATTTCCCAAATTCTACTTCCTGTGTTCTATTTAGTGAATCTTAATTCCTTGGTTTTCCTTCCTGAATTCTATTTTGTGAATCCTGCTTCCTGTGTTCTACTTCCGGTATTCTATTTCCTGAATCTTACTTCATGTGTCCTACGTCTGGATTCCTATATCCTGAATTCTACTTTCTGTGTTCTGCTTACGGAATTCTATTTCCTGAATCCTAATTCCTGTTTTCTCCTTCCTGAGTTGTATTTCCTAAATCTTACATCATGTGTTGTACTTCCAGAATTCTATTTCCTGAATCCTACTTCCTGTGTTCTACTTCCAGAATTCTATTTGCTGAACTCTATTACCTGTGTTCTCCTTCATGAGGCCTATTTACTGAATACTACTTCCTGTGTTATACTTCTGGAATTCTATTTCCTGAATCCTATTTCCTGTGTTCCACTTCGGGAATTCTACTTCCAGAATCCTACTCCGTGTGTTCTACTACCTTAGTTCTACTTCCTGAATCTTAATTCCTGTGCTCTATTGCCTGAGTTCTATTTCCTGAATCCTACCTCATGTGTTCCCCTTCTGGAATTCTATTTTTTAAAATCCTACATCCTGTGTTATACGGCCAGGACTCTATTTCCTGAATCCAACTTCCTGTGTTCTTTTTCCTGCATTCTTTTTCCTGAATCCAACTTCCTGTGCTCTCCTTCATGAGGCCTACACCTTTAATCCTACTTCGTGTGTTCTACTTCCTGAGTTCTATTTCCTGAATCCAATTTCCTGTGTTCTCTTTCTTCAGTTCTATTTCCTGAATTCTACTTCCTGTGTTCTACCTCAGTATTTCTATTTCCTGAATCCAACGTCCTGTGTTCTCCTTCATGGGTCCTATTTCCTGTATCCTATTTCATGTGTTCTAATTCCTGAGTTCTATTTCCTGAATCCTACATCCTGTGTTATGCTTCCTCAGTTTTATTTCCTGAATCCTATATCCTGTGTTATACTTATGGAATTCTATTTCCTGAATCCTGCTTCCTGTTTTCTTCTTCCTGAGTTCCTTTTCCTGAATCTTACATCCTTTGTTCTCCTTCCTAGTATCAATTTCCTGAATCTTATGTCCTATGATCTATTTCTGAGTTCTAATTCCTGAATACTACTTCCTGTGCTGTACTTCAGGAATTCTATTCCCTGAATCCTACTTCATGTGTTCTCCTTCCTGAGTTCTATTTCCTGAATCTTAATTCCTCTGTTATACTTCCTGATTTCTATTTACTTAATCTTACTTCCTGTATTCTACTTCTGGAATTCTATTTCCTACGTCCTACTTCCTGTATTCTACTTTCAGAATTCTATTTCCTGAATGCTACTTAATGTGTTCCACTTCCTGAGTTCTATTTAATGAATCCTATGTCCAGTGTTCTCCTTTATGAGGCCTATTTTGTGAATCCTACTTCCTGTGTACTCTTCCCGTATCCTATTTCCAGAAACGTACTTCCTGTGTTTTCCATCATGAGGCCTATTTCTTGAATCCTGCTTCCTGTGTTCTACCTCCAGTATTCTATTACGTGAGTCCTAATTCCTGTGTTGTACTTTCATAATTCTACTTCCTTAATCCTACTCTCTGTGTTGTCCTTCCTGAGTTCTATTTCCTGAATCTTAATTCCTGTGGTCTACTTCCTGAGTTCTATTTCCTGAATCCTACTTCCTTTTTCTACCTCCATAATTCTATTTCCCACATCCTACCTCCTGTGTTCTATTTCCAGAATTCTATTTCCTGAATCCTACATCCTGTGATCTATTTCCTAAGTTCTATTTCCTGAATCCAACTTGCTGCGCTCTCCTTCATGAGGTCTATTTCCTGAATCTTGCTTCCTGTCTTTTACATCCTGAGTTCTATTTCCTGAATCCTACTTCCTGTGTTCTACTTCCTGAGTTCTATTTCCTGAATCCAACTTCCGTTTTTCTCCTTTTGAGTCCTATTTCCTAACTCTTACATCCTGTGTTCCACTTCCAGAGTTATATATCCTCAAACCTACTTCCTGTGTTGTGCTTCCTGTGTTCTGTTTCCTGAATCCTACTTCCTGTGTTCTACTTATGGAATTCTATATTCTGAATCCTACTTCCTGTGTTCTACTTCCGGAATACTATTTCCTGAACCCTACTTCCTGTGTTCTCCTTCCTGAATTCTATTTCCTGAATCTTAATTCCTGTGTTCTCCTTCCTGAGTTGTATTTCGTGAATCCTACTTCCTGTGTTCTACTTCCAGTATTCTATTCGCTGAATACTATTTCCTGTGTTCTCCTTCATGAGGCCTATTTCCTGAGTACTACCTCCTGTGTTATACTGCCGGAATTCTGTTTCCTGAATCCTACTTCCTGTGTTGAACTTTGGGAATTGTACTTTCAGATTCCTACTCCCTGTGTTCTCCTTCCTGAGTTCTATTTCCTGAATATTAATTCCTGTCCTCTACTTCCTGAGTTGTTTCCTGAATCCAACTTCCTGTGCTCTCTTTCATGGGGCCTATTTCCCAGATCCTACATCTTGTGTTCTACTTCCTGAGTTCTATTTCCTGAATCTTAATTCGTGTTCCCCTTCCTGAGTTCTTTCTTGAACTTTACTTCCTGTGTCGTTCTTCCGGAATACTGTTTCCTGAATTCTACTTCCTCTGTCCTACTTCTGGAATTCTATTTCCTGAATCCTACTTCCTCTGTTCTACTTCCTAAGTTCTATTTCCTGAATGCTACTTCCTGTGTTCTACTTCCTGAGTTCTATTTCCTGAATCCAACTTCCTGTGCTTTCTTTCATGAGGCCTATTTCCAGAATCCTAGCTCCTGTGATTTACATCCTGAGTTCTACTTCCTGTCTGCTACTTCTGGAATTCTATTCCTTGAATCCTACTTCCTGTGTTCTCTATATGAGGCCGATTTCCTGAGTAGTAATTCCTGTGTTCTACTTCTGGAATTCTATTTCCTGAATCCTGCTTCCTGTGTTCGACATCCGGAATTCTATTTCCTGAATCCTACTCCCTGTGTTCTCCTTCCTGAGTTCTATTTCCTGAATCTTAATCTTTTGTTCTACATCCTGAGTTCCATTTCCTGACTCCTAATTCCTGTGTTCACTTCCGGAATTCTATTTCGTGAAAGCTACTCCCTGTGTACTGCTTCCTGAGTTCTATTTCTGAATCTGAATTCCTGTTTTCTGCTTCCTATGTTCTATTCCTGAATCCTACTTCCTGTGTTCTACTTCCTGAGTTCTATTTCCTGAATCCAACTTCCTGTGCTTTCTTTCATGAGGCCTATTTGCAGAATACTACATCCTGCATTGTACTTCCTGAGTTCTATTTCCTGAATCCTACTTCCAGTGTTCTCCTTCCTCAGTTCTATTTCCTGAATCCTACTTCCTGTGTTCTACTGCTGGAATTCTATTTCCTGAATCCTACTTCCTTTGTTCTACTTGAGGAATTCTATATCCTGAATCCTAGCTCCTGTATTCTGCTTCATGAGGCCTATTTCCTGAATATTGCTTCCTGTGTTCTACTTCCGCAATACTATACCCTTAATCCTACTTCCTGTGTTCCCCTTCTTGAGGCCTATTTCCGGAATGCATTTTCATGTGTTCTACTTCCTGAGTTCTATTTCCTGAATCCAACTTCCTGTGCTCTCTTTCATGGGGCCTATTTCATGAATCTGACATCCTGTGTTCTACTTCCTGAGTTCTATTTCTTGAATCCTACTTCCTGTATCCTCTATAATGAGGCCTATTTCGTGAATCCTACTTCCTGTGTTCTACTTCCGGAATTCTATTTCCTGAAACCTACCTCCATCATGAGGCCTATTTCATGAATACTGCTTGCTGTGTTCTACCAGCTGGATTCTATTTCCTAAATCTGCTTTACTGTGTTCTACATCATGAGGTCTATTTCCTGAATATTACTTCTTGTATTCTCCTTCCTGTGTTCTATATCCTGAATCCTACTTCCTGTGTTCTTCTTCCAGTATTCTATTTCCTGAATCCTCATTCGTGTGCTACTTCCTGAGAACTATTTCCTGAATCCTACGTCCTGCGTTCTACTTCATGAGGCCTATTTCCTGATTCCTACTTCCTGTGTTCTACTTCCGGAATTTCACTTCCTGAATCTTACTTCCTGCGTTTTACTTCCCGAGTTCTATTTCCCAAATTCTACTTCCTGTGTTCTATTTAGTGAATCTTAATTCCTTGGTTTTCCTTCCTGAATTCTATTTTGTGAATCCTGCTTCCTGTGTTCTACTTCTGGTATTCTATTTCCTGAATCTTACTTCATGTGTCCTACGTCTGGATTCCTATATCCTGAATTGTACTTTCTGTGTTCTGCTTACGGAATTCTATTTCCTGAATCCTAATTCCTGTTTTCTCCTTCCTGAGTTGTATTTCCTAAATCTTACATCATGTGTTGTACTTCCAGAATTCTATTTCCTGAATCCTACTTCCTGTGTTCTACTTCCAGAATTCTATTTGCTGAACTCTATTACCTGTGTTCTCCTTCATGAGGCCTATTTACTGAATACTACTTCCTGTGTTATACTTCTGGAATTCTATTTCTTGAATCCTATTTCCTGTGTTCCACTTCGGGAATTCTACTTCCAGAATCCTACTCCGTGTGTTCTACTACCTTAGTTCTACTTCCTGAATCTTAATTCCTGTGCTCTATTGCCTGAGTTCAATTTCCTGAATCCTACCTCATGTGTTCCCCTTCTGGAATTCTATTTTTAAAAATCCTACATCCTGTGTTATACGGCCAGGACTGTATTTCCTGAATCCAACTTCCTGTGTTCTTTTTCCTGCATTCTTTTTCCTGAATCCAACTTCCTGTGCTCTCCTTCATGAGGCCTACACCTTTAATCCTACTTCGTGTGTTCTACTTCCTGAGTTCTATTTCCTGAATCCAATTTCCTGTGTTCTCTTTCTTCAGTTCTATTTCCTGAATTCTACTTCCTGTGTTCTACCTCAGTATTTCTATTTCCTGAATCCAACGTCCTGTGTTCTCCTTCATGGGTCCTATTTCCTGTATCCTATTTCATGTGTTCTAATTCCTGAGTTCTATTTCCTGAATCCTACATCCTGTGTTATGCTTCCTCAGTTTTATTTCCTGAATCCTATATCCTGTGTTATACTTATGGAATTCTATTTCCTGAATCCTGCTTCCTGTTTTCTTCTTCCTGAGTTCCTTTTCCTGAATCTTACATCCTTTGTTCTCCTTCCTAGTATCAATTTCCTGAATCTTATGTCCTATGATCTATTTCTGAGTTCTAATTCCTGAATACTACTTCCTGTGTTGTACTTCAGGAATTCTATTCCCTGAATCCTACTTCATGTGTTCTCCTTCCTGAGTTCTATTTCCTGAATCTTAATTCCTGTGTTATACTTCCTGATTTCTATTTACTTAATCTTACTTCCTGTATTCTACTTCTGGAATTCTATTTCCTAAGTCCTACTTCCTGTATTCTACTTCCAGAATTCTATTTCCTGAATGCTACTTAATGTGTTCCACTTCCTGAGTTCTATTTAATGAATCCTATGTCCAGTGTTCTCCTTTATGAGGCCTATTTTGTGAATCCTACTTCCTGTGTACTCTTCCCGTATCCTATTTCCAGAAACGTACTTCCTGTGTTTTCCATCATGAGGCCTATTTCTTGAATCCTGCTTCCTGTGTTCTACCTCCAGTATTATATTACGTGAATTCTAATTCCTGTGTTGTACTTCCATAATTCTACTTCCTTAATCCTACTCTCTGTGTTGTCCTTCCTGAGTTCTATTTCCTGAATCTTAATTCGTGTGTTCTACTTCCTGAGTTCTATTTCCTGAATCCTACTTCCTTTTTCTACCTCCGTAATTCTATTTCCCACATCCTACCTCCTGTGTTCTATTTCCAGAATTCTATTTCCTGAATCCTACATCCTGTGATCTATTTCCTAAGTTCTATTTCCTGAATCCAACTTGCTGCGCTCTCCTTCATGAGGTCTATTTCCTGAATCTTGCTTCCTGTCTTTTACATCCTGAGTTCTATTTCCTGAATCCTACTTCCTGTGTTCTACTTCCTGAGTTCTATTTCCTGAATCCAACTTCCGTTTTTCTCCTTTTGAGTCCTATTTCCTAACTCTTACATCCTGTGTTCCACTTCCAGAGTTATATATCCTCAAACCTACTTCCTGTGTTGTGCCTCCTGTGTTCTGTTTCCTGAATCCTACTTCCTGTGTTCTACTTATGGAATTCTGTATTCTGAATCCTACTTCCTGTGTTCTACTTCCGGAATACTATTTCCTGAACCCTACTTCCTGTGTTCTCCTTCCTGAATTCTATTTCCTGAATCTTAATTCCTGTGTTCTCCTTCCTGAGTTGTATTTCGTGTATCCTACTTCCTGTGTTCTACTTCCAGTATTCTATTCGCTGAATACTATTTCCTGTGTTCTCCTTCATGAGGCCTATTTCCTGAGTACTACCTCCTGTGTTATACTGCCGCAATTCTGTTTCCTGAATCCTACTTCCTGTGTTGAACTTTGGGAATTTTACTTTCAGATTCCTACTCCCTGTGTTCTCCTTCCTGAGTTCTATTTCCTGAATATTAATTCCTGTCCTCTACTTCCTGAGTTGTTTCCTGAATCCAACTTCCTGTGCTCTCTTTCATGGGGCCTTTTTCCCAGATCCTATATCTTGTGTTCTACTTCCTGAGTTCTATTTGCTGAATCTTAATTCGTGTTCCCCTTCCTGAGTTCTTTCTTGAACTTTACTTCCTGTGTCGTTCTTCCGGAATACTGTTTCCTGAATTCTACTTCCTCTGTCCTACTTCTGGAATTCTATTTCCTGAATCCTACTTCCTCTGTTCTACTTCCTAAGTTCTATTTCCGGAATGCTACTTCCTGTGTTCTACTTCCTGAGTTCTATTTCCTGAATCCAACTTCCTGTGCTTTCTTTCATGAGGCCTATTTCCAGAATCCTAGCTCCTGTGTTTTACATCCTGAGTTCTACTTCCTGTCTGCTACTTCTGGAATTCTATTCCTTGAATCCTACTTCCTGTGTTCTCTATATGAGGCCGATTTCCTGAGTAGTAATTCCTGTGTTCTACTTCTGGAATTCTATTTCCTGAATCCTGATTCCTGTGTTCGACATCCGGAATTCTATTTCCTGAATCCTACTCCCTGTGTTCTCCTTCCTGAGTTCTATTTCCTGAATCTTAATCTTTTGTTCTACATCCTGAGTTCCATTTCCTGACTCCTAATTCCTGTGTTCACTTCCGGAATTCTATTTCGTGAAAGCTACTCCCTGTGTACTGCTTCCTGAGTTCTATTTCTGAATCTGAATTCCTGTTTTCTGCTTCCTATGTTCTATTCCTGAATCCTACTTCCTGTGTTCTACTTCCTGAGTTCTATTTCCTGAATCCAACTTCCTGTGCTTTCTTTCATGAGGCCTATTTGCAGAATACTACATCCTGCATTGTACTTCCTGAGTTCTATTTCCTGAATCCTACTTCCAGTGTTCTCCTTCCTCAGTTCTATTTCCTGAATCCTACTTCCTGTGTTCTACTGCTGGAATTCTATTTCCTGAATCCTACTTCCTTTGTTCTACTTGAGGAATTCTATATCCTGAATCCTAGCTCCTGTATTCTGCTTCATGAGGCCTATTTCCTGAATATTGCTTCCTGTGTTCTACTTCCGCAATACTATACCCTTAATCCTACTTCCTGTGTTCCCCTTCTTGAGGCCTATTTCCGGAATGCATTTTCATGTGTTCTACTTCCTGAGTTCGATTTCCTGAATCCAACTTCCTGTGCTCTCTTTCATGGGGCCTATTTCATGAATCTGACATCCTGTGTTCTACTTCCTGAGTTCTATTTCTTCAATCCTACTTCCTGTATCCTCTATAATGAGGCCTATTTCGTGAATCCTACTTCCTGTGTTCTACTTCCGGAATTCTATTTCCTGAAACCTACCTCCATCATGAGGCCTATTTCATGAATACTGCTTGCTGTGTTCTACCAGCTGGATTCTATTTCCTAAATCTGCTTTACTGTGTTCTACATCATGAGGTCTATTTCCTGAATATTACTTCTTGTATTCTCCTTCCTGTGTTCTATATCCTGAATCCTACTTCCTGTGTTCTTCTTCCAGTATTCTATTTCCTGAATCCTCATTCGTGTCCTACTTCCTGAGAACTATTTCCTGAATCCTACATCCTGTGTTCTCCTTCATGAGGCCTATTTCCTGATTCCTACTTCCTGTGTTCTACTTCCGGAATTTCACTTCCTGAATCTTACTTCCTGCGTTTTACTTCCCGAGTTCTATTTCCCAAATTCTACTTCCTGTGTTCTATTTAGTGAATCTTAATTCCTTGGTTTTCCTTCCTGAATTCTATTTTGTGAATCCTGCTTCCTGTGTTCTACTTCCGGTATTCTATTTCCTGAATCTTACTTCATGTGTCCTACGTCTGGATTCCTATATCCTGAATTCTACTTTCTGTGTTCTGCTTACGGAATTCTATTTCCTGAATCCTAATTCCTGTTTTCTCCTTCCTGAGTTGTATTTCCTAAATCTTACATCATGTGTTGTACTTCCAGAATTCTATTTCCTGAATCCTACTTCCTGTGTTCTACTTCCAGAATTCTATTTGCTGAACTCTATTACCTGTGTTCTCCTTCATGAGGCCTATTTACTGAATACTACTTCCTGTGTTATACTTCTGGAATTCTATTTCCTGAATCCTATTTCCTGTGTTCCACTTCGGGAATTCTACTTCCAGAATCCTACTCCGTGTGTTCTACTACCTTAGTTCTACTTCCTGAATCTTAATTCCTGTGCTCTATTGCCTGAGTTCTATTTCCTGAATCCTACCTCATGTGTTCCCCTTCTGGAATTCTATTTTTTAAAATCCTACATCCTGTGTTATACGGCCAGGACTCTATTTCCTGAATCCAACTTCCTGTGTTCTTTTTCCTGCATTCTTTTTCCTGAATCCAACTTCCTGTGCTCTCCTTCATGAGGCCTACACCTTTAATCCTACTTCGTGTGTTCTACTTCCTGAGTTCTATTTCCTGAATCCAATTTCCTGTGTTCTCTTTCTTCAGTTCTATTTCCTGAATTCTACTTCCTGTGTTCTACCTCAGTATTTCTATTTCCTGAATCCAACGTCCTGTGTTCTCCTTCATGGGTCCTATTTCCTGTATCCTATTTCATGTGTTCTAATTCCTGAGTTCTATTTCCTGAATCCTACATCCTGTGTTATGCTTCCTCAGTTTTATTTCCTGAATCCTATACCCTGTGTTATACTTATGGAATTCTATTTCCTGAATCCTGCTTCCTGTTTTCTTCTTCCTGAGTTCCTTTTCCTGAATCTTACATCCTTTGTTCTCCTTCCTAGTATCAATTTCCAGAATCTTATGTCCTATGATCTATTTCTGAGTTCTAATTCCTGAATACTACTTCCTGTGTTGTACTTCAGGAATTCTATTCCCTGAATCCTACTTCATGTGTTCTCCTTCCTGAGTTCTATTTCCTGAATCTTAATTCCTCTGTTATACTTCCTGATTTCTATTTACTTAATCTTACTTCCTGTATTCTACTTCTGGAATTCTATTTCCTACGTCCTACTTCCTGTATTCTACTTTCAGAATTCTATTTCCTGAATGCTACTTAATGTGTTCCACTTCCTGAGTTCTATTTAATGAATCCTATGTCCAGTGTTCTCCTTTATGAGGCCTATTTTGTGAATCCTACTTCCTGTGTACTCTTCCCGTATCCTATTTCCAGAAACGTACTTCCTGTGTTTTCCATCATGAGGCCTATTTCTTGAATCCTGCTTCCTGTGTTCTACCTCCAGTATTATATTACGTGAGTTCTAATTCCTGTGTTGTACTTCCATAATTCTACTTCCTTAATACTACTCTCTGTGTTGTTCTTCCTGAGTTCTTTCTTGAACTTTACTTCCTGTGTCGTTCTTCCGGAATACTGTTTCCTGAATTCTACTTCCTCTGTCCTACTTCTGGAATTCTATTTCCTGAATCCTGCTTCCTGTGTTCGACATCCGGAATTCTATTCCCTGAATCCTACTTCCTGTGTTCTCCTTCCTGAGTTCTATTTCCTGAATCTTAATTCCTGTGTTATACTTTCTGATTTCTATTTCCTTAATCTTACTTCCTGTATTCTACTTCTGGAATTCTATTTCCTAAGTCCTACTTCCTGTATTCTACTTCCAGAATTCTATTTCCTGAATGCTACTTAATGTGTTCCACTTCCTGAGTTCTATTTCCTGAATCTTAATTCCTGTGTTCTCCTTCCTCAGTTGTATTTCGTGAATCCTTCTTCCTGTGTTCTACTTATGGAATTCTATATTCTGAATCCTACTTCCTGTGTTCTACTTCCGGAATACTATTTCCTGAACCCTACTTCCTGTGTTCTCCTTCCTGAATTCTATTTCCTGAATCTTAATTCCTGTGTTCTCCTTCCTGAGTTGTATTTCGTGAATCCTTCTTCCTGTGTTCTACTTCCAGTATTCTATTCGCTGAATACTATTTCCTGTGTTCTCCTTCATGAGGCCTATTTCCTGAGTACTACCTCCTGTGTTATACTGCCGGGATTCTATTTCCTGAATCCTACTTCCTGTGTTGAACTTTGGGAATTGTACTTTCAGATTCCTACTCCCTGTGTTCTCCTTCCTGAGTTCTATTTCCTGAATATTAATTCCTGTCCTCTACTTCCTGAGTTGTTTCCTGAATCCAACTTCCTGTGCTCTCTTTCATGGGGCCTATTTCCCAGATCCTACATCTTGTGTTCTACTTCCTGAGTTCTATTTCCTGAATCTTAATTCGTGTTCCCCTTCCTGAGTTCTTTCTTGAACTTTACTTCCTGTGTCGTTCCTCCGTAATACTGTTTCCTTAATTCTACTTCCTGTGTCCTACTTCTGGAATTCTATTTCCTGAATCCTACGTCCTCTGTTCTACTTCCTATGTTCTATTTCCTGAATGCTACTTCCTGTGTTCTACTTTCTGATTTCTATTTCCTGAATCCAACTTCCTGTGCTTTCCTTCATGAGGCCTATTTCATGAATCTGACATCCTGTTTTCTACTTCCTGAGTTCTATTTCTTGAATCCTACTTCCTGTATCCTCTATAATGAGGCCTATTTCGTGAATCCTACTTCCTGTGTTCTACTTCCGGAATTCTATTTCCTGAAACCTACCTCCATCATGAGGCCTATTTCATGAATACTGCTTGCTGTGTTCTACCAGCTGGATTCTATTTCCTAAATTTGCTTTACTGTGTTCTACATCATGAGGTCTATTTCCTGAATATTACTTCTTGTATTCTCCTTCCTGTGTTCTATGTCCTGAATCCTACTTCCTGTGTTATTCTTCCAGTATTCTATTTCCTGAATCCTCATTCGTGTGCTACTTCCTGAGAACTATTTCCTGAATCCTACATCCTGTGTTCTCCTTCATGAGGCCTATTTCCTGATTCCGACTTCCTGTGTTCTACTTCCGGAATTTCACTTCCTGAATCTTACTTCCTGCGTTTTACTTCCCGAGTTCTATTTCCCAAATTCTACTTCCTGTGTTCTATTTAGTGAATCTTAATTCCTTGGTTTTCCTTCCTGAATTCTATTTTGTGAATCCTGCTTCCTGCGTTCTACTTCTGGTATTCTATTTCCTGATTCTTACTTCATGTGTCCTACGTCTGGATTCCTATATCCTGAATTCTACTTTCTGTGTTCTACTTACGGAATTCTATTTCCTGAATCCTAATTCCTGTTTTCTCCTTCCTGAGTTGTATTTCCTAAATCTTACATCATGTGTTGTACTTCCAGAATTCTATTTCCTGAATCCTACTTCCTGTGTTCTACTTCCAGAATTCTATTTGCTGCACTCTATTACCTGTGTTCTCCTTCATGAGGCCTATTTACTGAATACTACTTCCTGTGTTATACTTCTGGAATTCTATTTCCTGAATCCTATTTCCTGTGTTCCACTTCGGGAATTCTACTTCCAGAATCCTACTCCGTGTGTTCTACTACCTTAGTTCTACTTCCTGAATCTTAATTCCTGTGCTCTATTGCCTGAGTTCTATTTCCTGAATCCTACCTCATGTGTTCCCCTTCTGGAATTCTATTGTTTAAAATCCTACATCCTGTGTTATACGGCCAGGACTCTATTTCCTGAATCCAAATTCCTGTGTTCTTTTTCCTGCATTCTTTTTCCTGAATCCAACTTCCTGTGCTCTCCTTCATGAGGCCTACACCTTTAATCCTACTTCGTGTGTTCTAATTCCTGAGTTCTATTTCCTGAATCCAATTTCCTGTGTTCTCTTTCTTCAGTTCTATTTCCTGAATTCTACTTCCTGTGTTCTACCTCAGTATTTCTATTTCCTGAATCCAACGTCCTGTGTTCTCCATCATGGGTCCTATTTCCTGTATCCTATTTCATGTGTTCTAATTCCTGAGTTCTATTTCCTGAATCCTACATCCTGTGTTATGCTTCCTCAGTTTTATTTCCTGAATCCTATATCCTGTGTTATACTTATGGAACTCTATTTCCTGAATCCTGCTTCCTGTTTTCTTCTTCCTGAGTTCCTTTTCCTGAATCTTACATCCTTTGTTCCCCTTCCTAGTATCAACTTCCTGAATCTTATGTCCTATGATCTATTTCTGAGTTCTAATTCCTGAATACTACTTCCTGTGTTGTACTTCAGGAATTCTATTCCCTGAATCCTACTTCATGTGTTCTCCTTCCTGAGTTCTATTTCCTGAATCTTAATTCCTGTGTTATACTTCCTGATTTCTATTTCCTTAATCTTACTTCCTGTATTCTACTTCCAGAATTCTATTTCCTGAATGCTACTTAATGTGTTCCACTTCCTGAGTTCTATTTAATGAATCCTACGTCCAGTGTTCTCCTTTATGAGGCCTATTTTGTGAATCCTACTTCCTGTGTACTCTTCCCGTATCCTATTTCCAGAAACGTAATTCCTGTGTTTTCCATCATGAGGCCTATTTCTTGAATCCTGCTTCCTGTGTTCTACTTCCAGTATTCTATTACGTGAGTCCTAATTGCTGTGTTGTACTTCCATAATTCTACTTCCTTAATCCTACTCTCTGTGTTGTCTTTCCTGAGTTCTATTTCCTGAATCTTAATTCGTGTGTTCTACTTCCTGAGTTCTGTTTCCTGAATCCTACTTCCTTTTTCTACCTCCGTAATTCTATTTCCCACATCCTACCTCCTGTGTTCTATTTCCAGAATTCTATTTCCTGAAGCTTACATCCTGTGATCTTTTTCCTAAGTTCTATTTCCTGAATCCAACTTGCTGCGCTCTCCTTCATGAGGTCTATTTCCTGAATCTTACTTCCTGTCTTTTACATCCTGAGTTCTATTTCCTGAATCTACATCCTTTGTTCTCCTTCCGTATTTCTATTTCCTGAATCCAACTTCCGTTTTTCTCCTTTTGAGTCCTATTTCCTAACTCTTACATCCTGTGTTCCACTTCCAGAGTTATATATCCTCAAACCTACTTCCTGTGTTGTGCTTCCTGTGTTCTCTTTCCTGAATCCTACTTCCTGTGTTCTACTTATGGAATTCTATATTCTGAATCCTACTTCCTGTGTTCTACTTCCGGAATACTATTTCCTCAACCCTACTTCCTGTGTTCTACTTACGGAATTCTATTTCCTGAATCTTAATTCCTGTGTTCTCCTTCCTGAGTTGTATTTCGTGAATCCGACTTCCTGTGTTCTACTTCCGGTATTCTATTCGCTGAATACTATTTCCTGTGTTCTCCTTCATGAGGCCTATTTCCTGAGTACTACCTCCTGTGTTATACTGCCGGGATTCTGTTTCCTGAATCCTACTTCCTGTGTTGAACTTTGGGAATTGTACTTTCAGATTCCTACTCCCTGTGTTCTCCTTCCTGAGTTCTATTTCCTGAATATTAATTCCTGTCCTCTACTTCCTGAGTTGTTTCCTGAATCCAACTTCCTGTGCTCTCTTTCATGGGGCCTATTTCCCAGATCCTACATCTTGTGTTCTACTTCCTGAGTTCTATTTCCTGAATCTTAATTCGTGTTCCCCTTCCTGAGTTCTTTCTTGAACTTTACTTCCTGTGTCGTTCCTCCGTAATACTGTTTCCTGAATTCTACTTCCTGTGTCCTACTTCTGGAATTCTATTTCCTGAATCCTACTTCCTCTGTTCTACTTCCTATGTTCTATTTCCTGAATGTTACTTCCTGTGTTCTACTTCCTGAGTTCTGTTTCCTGAATCCAACTTCCTGTGCTTTCTTTCATGAGGCCTATTTCTAGAATCCTACCTCCTGTGTTTTACATCCTGAGTTCTATCTCCTGTCTGCTACTTCCGGAATTCTATTCCTTGAATCCTACTACTGTGTTCTCTATATGAGGCCGATTTCCTGAGTAGTAATTCCTGTGTTCTACTTCTGGAAATCTATTTCCTGAATCCTGCTTCTTGTGTTCGACTTCTGGAATTCTATTTCCTGAATTCTACTCCCTGTGTTCTCCTTCCTGAGTTCTATTTACTGAATCTTAATCTTTTGTTGTGCATCCTGAGTTCCATTTCCTGACCCCTAATTCTTGTGTTCCACTTCCGGAATTCTATTTCGTGAAAGCTACTCCCTGTGTACTGCTTCCTGAGTTCTATTTCTGAATCTGAATTCCTGTTTTCTGCTTCCTATGTTCTATTCCTGAATCCTACTTCCTGTTTTCTACTTCCTGAGTTCTATTTCCTGAATCCAACTTCCTGTGCTTTCTTTCATGAGGCCTATTTGCAAAATATAACATCCTGCATTGTACTTCCTGAGTTCTATTTCCTGAATCCTACTTCCAGTGTTCTCCTTCCTCAGTTCTATTTCCTGAATCCTACTTCCTGTGTTCTACTGCTGGAATTCTATTTCCTTCCTACTTCCTTTGTTCTACTTGAGGAATTCTATATCCTGAATCCTAGCTCCTGTATTCTTCTTCATGAGGCCTATTTCCTGAATATTGCTTCCTGTGTTCCACTTTCGTAATTATATTCCCTGAATCCTACCTCCTGTGTTCTCCTTCTTGAGGCCTATTTCCTGAATGCTTTTTCATGTGTTTTACTTCCTGAGCTCGATTTCCTGAATCCAACTTCCTGTGCTCTCTTTCATGGGGCCTATTTCATGAATCTGACATCCTGTGTTCTACTTCCTGAGTTGTATTTCCTGAATCCTATTTCCTGTGTTCTATTTCCTGAATTCTATTCCTTGAATCTTACTTCCTGTGTTCTCCTTTATGAGGCTGATTTCCTGAATCCTACTTCATGTGTTCTACCTCCGGAATTCTGTTTTCTGAATCTTGCTTCCTGTGTTCCACTTCTGGAATTCTATTTCCTGTATCCTACACCCTGTGTTCTGCTTCCTGAGTTCTCTTTCTGAATCTGAATCCTGTGTTCTACTTCCTAAGTTCTACTTCCTGAATCCTACTTCCTGTGTCCTACTCCCTGAGTTATCCTTCCTGAATTTTATTCTTGTGTTCTACTTCCTCAGATCTATTTGCTGAATCCTACTTCCTGTGTTCTACTTCCGGAATTCTATTTCCTAAATTCTACCTCCTGTGTTCTCTTTCAGAATTCTATTTCCTGAATCCTACTTCCGGTGTTCTATTTCCTGAGTTGTGTTTCCTGCATCCAACTTGCTGTGCTCTCCTTCATGAGGACTATTTCGTGAATCCTACTTCCTGTGTTCTGCTTCCTGAGTTCTATTTCCTGAATCCTTCTTCCTGTGTTGTCCTTCCTGAGTTCTATTTAATGAAACTTACTTCTCGCATTCTACTTCTGTATTTCTCTTTCCCGAATCCAGCTTCCTGTCTTTTCTATCATTAGTCCTATTTCCTGAATCCTACTTCCTGTGTTCTGCTTCCGGAGTTTTATTTCCTGACTCCTACTTCCTGTGTTGTGTTTCTTGAATTCTATTTCCTGAATCGTAATTCATGTGTTCTACTTCAGCAATTCTATTTCCTGAATTCTACTTCCTGTGTTCCACTCCATAAGATCTATTTCCTAAAACCCATTTCCTGTGTTCTACTTTCGGAATTCTATTCCCTGAACCCTACTTCCCGTGTTGTCCTTCATGAGATCTATTTCCTATATACTACTTCCTGTGTTCTACTTCTGGAATTCTATTTCCTGAATCTTGCTACCTGTGTTATACTTCCGGAATTGTATTTCCTGAATCCTTCTCCCTGTGTTCTCTTCCTGAGTTCTATTTCTTAATCTCCAGTCCTGTATTCTACTTCCTAAGATCTATTTCCTGAATTCTAATTCCTGTGTTCTACTTCCAGAATCCTTTTTCCTAAATCCTACTTCCTGTGTTCTAATTCCGGAATTGTTTTTCTTGAATCCTACTTCCTTTGTTGTACTTCCTGAGGTCTATTTCCTCAATCCAACTTCTTGCGCATTCTTTCATGAGGCCTATTTCCAGTATCCTACATCCTGTGTTCTACTTCCTGAGATCTATTTACAGAAGCCTACTTCCTGTGTTCTACTTCTGGAATTGTATTCCCTGCATCTTACTTCCTGTGTTCTAGTGCCTGAGTTCTATTTCCTCAATCCTAATTCCTGTGTTCTCCTTCCTGAGTTTCGTTTCTTGAATCTTACTTCCTGTGTTCTCCTTTGGGAGTTCTATTTCCTAAATTTTATTTCCTGTGTTGTAATCCAGGAATTCTATTTCCTGAATCCTATTTCCTGTGTTCTACTTCCTGAGTTCTATTTCCTGAATTCTACTTCCTGTGTTCTTCTTCCGGGATTCTGATTCCTGAATGCTACTTCCTGTGTTCTTCTTCCTGAGTTCTATTTCCTGAATATTAATTCCAGTGTTCTCCTTCCTGAGTTCTATTTTGTGAATCCGAATTCCAGTGTTGTACTTCCGGAATTCTCTTTCGTGAATGCTACTTGCGGAGATCTACTTCCGGGATCCTATTTCCTGAATTTTACTTCCTATGTTGTCCTTCTGGAATTCTATTTCCTGAATCCATGTTCCTGTGCTCTCATACCGGAATTCCATTTCCTGAATCATACTTCCTCTGTTCTCCTTCCTGAGTGCTATTTCCTGAATCTTACTTCGGGTGTCATACTTCTGGAATTCTATTTCCTGAATCCTACTTCTTGTGTTTACTTCTGGAATTCTATTCCATGAATCCTAATTCCTGTGTTGTCCTTCATGAATACTTTCTGAATACTACTTCCTGTTTCCTGCTTCCGGAATTCTATTTCCTGAATCCTACTTCTTATATTCTCCTTCATGAGGATTATTTTCTGAATACTACTTCCTGTGTTCTACTTCCGGAATTCTGTTCCCTGAATGCTACTTCCCTTGTTCTACCTCCACAATTCTTTTCTGCGAATCCCACTTCCTGTGTTCTCCTTCATGAGGCCTATTTCCTAAATACTACTTCCTGTGTTCTACTTAGGCAATTCTATTTCCTGAATCCTAATTCCTGTGTTGAACTTCCGGAATTCTACTTCCTGAATCCTACTACCTGTGTTCTCCTTTCTGAGTTCTATTTCCTGAATTCAACTTCCTGAGCTCTCCTTCATGAGACCTATTTCCTGAATCTTACTTCCTGTGTTCTACTTCCTGAGTGCTATTTCCTGAATTCTACTTCCTGTGTTCTATTTTCTCAGTTCTATTTCCTGAATACAACTTCCTGATTTCTCCTTAATGAGTCCTATTTCCTGAATCCTACTTCCTGTGTTCTACATATGGAATTCTATTTCCTGAATCCTACTTCCTGTGTTCTACTTCCTGAGTTCTATTTCCTGAATCCTACTTCCTGTATTCTATTTCCAGAATAGTATTCCATGAATCTGAATCCTCCTTCCTGTGTTCTACTCTCTGAGGCCTATTTACTGAATCCTACTTCCTGTGTTCTCCTTCATCAGGCGCATTTCCTGAATCCTACATCCTATGTTCTATTATCGGAATACTATTTCCTGAATCCTTTTTCCTGTGTTCTACTTCTTGGGTTCTATTTCCTGAATTCTACTTCCTGTGTTCTCCTTCATGCGGTCTATTTCTTGAATCCCACTTCCTGTGTTCTAGTTCCTGAGTCCTATTTACTGAATCCTACATCCTGTGTTCTCCTCCATGAGGCCCATTTCCTGAATCCTACATCCTGTGTTCTATTACCAGAATAGTATTTCCTGAATCGTACTTCCTGTGTTATACTTCCTGAGTTCTATTTCTTGTATCCTCTATAATGAGGCCTATTTCGTGAATCCTACTTCCTGTGTTCTACTTCCGGAATTCTATTTCCTGAAACCTACCTCCATCATGAGGCTTATGTCCTGAATACTGCTTGCTGTGTTCTACCCCCTGGATTCTATTTCCTAAATCTGCTTTACTGTGTTCTACATCATGAGGTCTATTTCCTGAATATTACTTCTTGTATTCTCCTTCCTGTGTTCTATATCATGTATCCTACTTCCTGTGTTCTTCTTCCAGAATTCTATTTCCTGAATCCTCATTCGTGTGCTACTTCCTGAGAACTATTTCCTGAATCCTACTTCCTGTGTTCTCCTTCATGAGGCCTATTTTCTGATTCCTACTTCCTGTGTTCTAATTCCGGAATTTCACTTCCTGAATCTTACTTCCTGCGTTTTACTTCCCGAGTTCTATTTCCCAAATTCTACTTCCTGTGTTCTATTTAGTGAATCTTAATTCCTTGGTTTTCCTTCCTGAATTCTATTTTGTGAATCCTGCTTCCTGTGTTCTACTTCCGGTATTCTATTTCCTGAATCTTACTTCATGTGTTCTACTTCTGGATTCCTATATCCTGAATTCTACTTTCTGTGTTCTACTTACGGAATTCTATTTCCTGAATCCTAATTCCTGTTTTCTCCTTCCTGAGTTGTATTTCCTAAATCTTACATCATGTGTTGTACTTCGAGAATTCTATTTCCTGAATCCTACTTCCTGTGTTCTACTTCCAGAATTCTATTTGCTGAACTCTATTACCTGTGTTCTCCTTCATGAGGCCTATTTACTGAATACTACTTCCTGTGTTATACTTCTGGAATTCTATTTCCTGAATCCTATTTCCTGTGTTCCACTTCGGGAATTCTACTTCCAGAATCCTACTCCGTGTGTTCTACTACCTTAGTTCTACTTCCTGAATCTTAATTCCTGTGCTCTATTGCCTGAGTTCTATTTCCTGAATCCTACCTCATGTGTTCCCCTTCTGGAATTCTATTTTTTAAAATCCTACATCCTGTGTTATACGGCCAGGACTCTATTTCCTGAATCCAACTTCCTGTGTTCTTTTTCCTGCATTCTTTTTCCTGAATCCAACTTCCTGTGCTCTCCTTCATGAGGCCTACACCTTTAATCCTACTTCGTGTGTTCTAATTCCTGAGTTCTATTTCCTGAATCCAATTTCCTGTGTTCTCTTTCTTCAGTTCTATTTCCTGAATTCTACTTCCTGTGCTCTACCTCAGTATTTCTATTTCCTGAATCCAACGTCCTGTGTTCTCCTTCATGGGTCCTATTTCCTGTATCCTATTTCATGTGTTCTAATTCCTGAGTTCTATTTCCTGAATCCTACATCCTGTGTTATGCTTCCTCAGTTTTATTTCCTCAATCCTATATCCTGTGTTATACTTATGGAATTCTATTTCCTGAATCCTGCTTCCTGTTTTCTTCTTCCTGAGTTCCTTTTCCTGAATCTAACATCCTTTGTTCTCCTTCCTAATATCAATTTCCTGAATCTTATGTCCTATGATCTATTTCTGAGTTCTAATTCCTAAATACTACTTCCTGTGTTGTACTTCAGGAATTCTATTCCCTGAATCCTACTTCATGTGTTCTCCTTCCTGAGTTCTATTTCCTGAATCTTAATTCCTGTGTTATACTTCCTGATTTCTATTTCCTTAATCTTACTTCCTGTATTCTACTTCTGGAATTCTATTTCCTAAGTCCTACTTCCTGTATTCTACTTCCAGAATTCTATTTCCTGAATGCTACTTAATGTGTTCCACTTCCTGAGTTCTATTTAATGAATCCTACGTCCAGTGTTCTCCTTTATGAGGCCTATTTTGTGAATCCTACTTCCTGTGTACTCTTCCCGTATCCTATTTCCAGAAACGTAATTCCTGTGTTTTCCATCATGAGGCCTATTTCTTGAATCCTGCTTCCTGTGTTCTACTTCCAGTATTCTATTACGTGAGTCCTAATTCCTGTGTTGTACTTCCATAATTCTACTTCCTTAATCCTACTCTCTGTGTTGTCCTTCCTGAGTTCTATTTCCTGAATCTTAATTCGTGTGTTCTACTTCCTGAGTTCTATTTCCTGAATCCTACTTCCTTTTTCTACCTCCGTAATTCTATTTCCCACATCCTACCTCCTGTGTTTCCAGAATTCTATTTCCTGAAGCTTACATCCTGTGATCTATTTCCTAAGTTCTATTTCCTGAATCCAACTTGCTGCGCTCTCCTTCATGAGGTCTATTTCCTGAATCTTACTTCCTGTCTTTTACATCCTGAGTTCTATTTCCTGAATCTACATCCTTTGTTCTCCTTCCGTATTTCTATTTCCTGAATCCAACTTCCGTTTTTCTCCTTTTGAGTCCTATTTCCTAACTCTTACATCCTGTGTTCCACTTCCAGAGTTATATATCCTCAAACCTACTTCCTGTGTTGTGCTTCCTGAGTTCTGTTTCCTGAATCCTACTTCCTGTGTTCTACTTATGGTATTCTATATTCTGAATCCTACTTCCTGTGTTCTACTTCCGGTATTCTATTTCCTGAATCTTACTTCATGTGTTCTACTTCTGGATTCCTATATCCTGAATTCTACTTCTGTGTTCTACTTACGGAATTCTATTTCCTGAATCCTAATTCCTGTTTTCTCCTTCCTGAGTTGTATTTCCTAAATCTTACATCATGTGTTGTACTTCCAGAATTCTATTTCCTGAATCCTACTTCCTGTGTTCTACTTCCAGAATTCTATTTCCTGAATCCTCATTCGTGTGCTACTTCCTGAGAACTATTTCCTGAATCCTACTTCCTGTGTTCTCCTTCATTAGGCCTATTTTCTGATTCCTACTTCCTGTGTTCTAATTCCGGAATTTCGCTTCCTGAATCTTACTTCCTGCGTTTTACTTCCCGAGTTCTATTTCCCAAATTCTACTTCCTGTGTTCTATTTAGTGAATCTTAATTCCTTGGTTTTCCTTCCTGAATTCTATTTTGTGAATCCTGCTTCCTGTGTTCTACTTCCGGTATTCTATTTCCTGAATCTTACTTCATGTGTTCTACTTCTGGATTCCTATATCCTGAATTCTACTTTCTGTGTTCTACTTACGGAATTCTATTTCCTGAATCCTAATTCCTGTTTTCTCCTTCCTGAGTTGTATTTCCTAAATCTTACATCATGTGTTGTACTTCGAGAATTCTATTTCCTGAATCCTACTTCCTGTGTTCTACTTCCAGAATTCTATTTGCTGAACTCTATTACCTGTGTTCTCCTTCATGAGGCCTATTTACTGAATACTACTTCCTGTGTTATACTTCTGGAATTCTATTTCCTGAATCCTATTTCCTGTGTTCCACTTCGGGAATTCTACTTCCAGAATCCTACTCCGTGTGTTCTACTACCTTAGTTCTACTTCCTGAATCTTAATTCCTGTGCTCTATTGCCTGAGTTCTATTTCCTGAATCCTACCTCATGTGTTCCCCTTCTGGAATTCTATTTTTTAAAATCCTACATCCTGTGTTATACGGCCAGGACTCTATTTCCTGAATCCAACTTCCTGTGTTCTTTTTCCTGCATTCTTTTTCCTGAATCCAACTTCCTGTGCTCTCCTTCATGAGGCCTACACCTTTAATCCTACTTCGTGTGTTCTAATTCCTGAGTTCTATTTCCTGAATCCAATTTCCTGTGTTCTCTTTCTTCAGTTCTATTTCCTGAATTCTACTTCCTGTGCTCTACCTCAGTATTTCTATTTCCTGAATCCAACGTCCTGTGTTCTCCTTCATGGGTCCTATTTCCTGTATCCTATTTCATGTGTTCTAATTCCTGAGTTCTATTTCCTGAATCCTACATCCTGTGTTATGCTTCCTCAGTTTTATTTCCTCAATCCTATATCCTGTGTTATACTTATGGAATTCTATTTCCTGAATCCTGCTTCCTGTTTTCTTCTTCCTGAGTTCCTTTTCCTGAATCTAACATCCTTTGTTCTCCTTCCTAGTATCAATTTCCTGAATCTTATGTCCTATGATCTATTTCTGAGTTCTAATTCCTAAATACTACTTCCTGTGTTGTACTTCAGGAATTCTATTCCCTGAATCCTACTTCATGTGTTCTCCTTCCTGAGTTCTATTTCCTGAATCTTAATTCCTGTGTTATACTTCCTGATTTCTATTTCCTTAATCTTACTTCCTGTATTCTACTTCTGGAATTCTATTTCCTAAGTCCTACTTCCTGTATTCTACTTCCAGAATTCTATTTCCTGAATGCTACTTAATGTGTTCCACTTCCTGAGTTCTATTTAATGAATCCTACGTCCAGTGTTCTCCTTTATGAGGCCTATTTTGTGAATCCTACTTCCTGTGTACTCTTCCCGTATCCTATTTCCAGAAACGTAATTCCTGTGTTTTCCATCATGAGGCCTATTTCTTGAATCCTGCTTCCTGTGTTCTACTTCCAGTATTCTATTACGTGAGTCCTAATTCCTGTGTTGTACTTCCATAATTCTACTTCCTTAATCCTACTCTCTGTGTTGTCCTTCCTGAGTTCTATTTCCTGAATCTTAATTCGTGTGTTCTACTTCCTGAGTTCTATTTCCTGAATCCTACTTCCTTTTTCTACCTCCGTAATTCTATTTCCCACATCCTACCTCCTGTGTTTCCAGAATTCTATTTCCTGAAGCTTACATCCTGTGATCTATTTCCTAAGTTCTATTTCCTGAATCCAACTTGCTGCGCTCTCCTTCATGAGGTCTATTTCCTGAATCTTACTTCCTGTCTTTTACATCCTGAGTTCTATTTCCTGAATCTACATCCTTTGTTCTCCTTCCGTATTTCTATTTCCTGAATCCAACTTCCGTTTTTCTCCTTTTGAGTCCTATTTCCTAACTCTTACATCCTGTGTTCCACTTCCAGAGTTATATATCCTCAAACCTACTTCCTGTGTTGTGCTTCCTGAGTTCTGTTTCCTGAATCCTACTTCCTGTGTTCTACTTATGGTATTCTATATTCTGAATCCTACTTCCTGTGTTCTACTTCCGGAATACTATTTCCTGAACCCTACTTCCTGTGTTCTACTTACGGAATTCTATTTCCTGAATCTTAATTCCTGTGTTCTCCTTCCTGAGTTGTATTTCGTGAATCCTTCTTCCTGTGTTCTACTTCCAGTATTCTATTCGCTGAATACTATTTCCTGTGTTCTCCTTCATGAGGCCTATTTCCTGAGTACTACCTCCTGTGTTATACTGCCGGGATTCTATTTCCTGAATCCTACTTCCTGTGTTGAACTTTGGGAATTGTACTTTCAGATTCCTACTCCCTGTGTTCTCCTTCCTGAGTTCTATTTCCTGAATATTAATTCCTGTCCTCTACTTCTTGAGTTGTTTCCTGAATCCAACTTCCTGTGCTCTCTTTCATGGGGCCTATTTCCCAGATCCTACATCTTGTGTTCTACTCCCTGAGTTCTATTTCCTGAATCTTAATTTGTGTTCCCCTTCCTGAGTTCTTTCTTGAACTTTACTTCCTGTGTCATTCTTCCGGAATACTGTTTCCTGAATTCTACTTCCTGTGTCCTACTTCTGGAATTCTATTTCCTGAATCCTACTTCCTCTGTTCTACTTCCTAAGTTCTATTTCCTGAATGCTACTTCCTGTGTTCTACTTCCTGAGTTCTGTTTCCTGAATCCAACTTCCTGTGCTTTCTTTCATGAGGCCTATTTCTAGAATCCTACCTCCTGTGTTTTACATCCTGAGTTCTATCTCCTGTCTGCTACTTCCGGAATTCTATTCCTTGAATCCTACTACTGTGTTCTCTATATGAGGCCGATTTCCTGAGTAGTAATTCCTGTGTTCTACTTCTGGAATTCTATTTCCTGAATCCTGCTTCTTGTGTTCGACTTCTGGAATTCTATTTCCTGAATCCTACTCCCTGTGTTCTCCTTCCTGAGTTCTATTTACTGAATCTTAATCTTTTGTTGTACATCCTGAGTTCCATTTCCTGACTCCTAATTCTTGTGTTCCACTTCCGGAATTCTATTTCGTGAAAGCTACTCCCTGTGTACTGCTTCCTGAGTTCTATTTCTGAATCTGAATTCCTGTTTTCTGCTTCCTATGTTCTATTCCTGAATCCTACTTCCTGTGTTCTACTTCCTGAATTCTATTTCCTGAATCCAACTTCCTGTGCTTTCTTTCATGAGGCCTATTTGCAGAATACTACATCCTGCATTGTACTTCCTGAGTTCTATTTCCTGAATCCTACTTCCAGTGTTCTCCTTCCTCAGTTCTATTTCCTGAATCCTACTTCCTGTGTTCTACTGCTGGAATTCTATTTCCTTCCTACTTCCTTTGTTCTACTTGAGGAATTCTATATCCTGAATCCTAGCTCCTGTATTCTTCTTCATGAGGCCTATTTCCTGAATATTGCTTCCTGTGTTCCACTTTCGTAATTATATTCCCTGAATCCTACCTCCTGTGTTCTCCTTCTTGAGGCCTATTTCCTGAATGTTTTTTCATGTGTTTTACTTCCTGAGTTCGATTTCCTGAATCCAACTTCCTGTGCTCTCTTTCATGGGGCCTATTTCATGAATCTGACATCCTGTGTTCTACTTCCTGAGTTCTATTTCCTGAATCCTATTTCCTGTGTTCTATTTCCTGAATTCTATTCCTTGAATCCTACTTCCTGTGTTCTCCTTTATGAGGCTGATTTCCTGAATCCTACTTCATGTGTTCTACCTCCGGAATTCTGTTTTCTGAATCTTGCTTCCTGTGTTCCACTTCTGGAATTCTATTTCCTGTATCCTACTCCCTGTGTTCTGCTTCCTGAGTTCTCTTTCTGAATCTGAATCCTGTGTTCTACTTCCTAAATTCTACTTCCTGAATCCTACTTCCTGTGTCCTACTCCCTGAGTTATCCTTCCTGAATTTTAATCTTGTGTTCTACTTCCTCAGATCTATTTGCTGAATCCTACTTCCTGTGTTCTACTTCCGGAATTCTATTTCCTAAATTCTACCTCCTGTGTTCTCCTTTCAGAATTCTATTTCGTGAATCCTATTTCCGGTGTTCTATATTCTGAGTTGTGTTTCCTGCATCCAACTTGCTGTGCTCTCCTTCATGAGGACTATTTCGTGAATCCTACTTCCTGTGTTCTGCTTCCTGAGTTCTATTCCCTGAATCCTTCTTCCTGTGTTGTCCTTCCTGAGTTCTATTTAATGAAACTTACTTCTCGCGTTCTACTTCTGTATTTCTCTTTCCCGAATCCAGCTTCCTGTCTTTTCTATCATTAGTCCTATTTCCTGAATCCTACTTCCTGTGTTCTGCTTCCGGAGTTTTATTTACTGACTCCTACTTCCTGTGTTGTGTTTCCTGAATTCTATTTCCTGAATCGTAATTCATGTGTTCTACTTCAGGAATTCTATTTCCTGAATTCTACTTCCTGTGTTCTACTCCATAATATTTATTTCCTAAAACCTATTTGCTGTATTCTACTTTCGGAATTCTATTCCCTGAACCCTACTTCCCGTGTTGTCCTTCATGAGACCTATTTCCTATATACTACTTCCTGTGTTCTACTTCTGGAATTCTATTTCCTGAATCTTGCTACCTGTGTTATACTTCCGGAATTGTATTTCCTCTATCCTTCTCCCTGTGTTCTCTTCCTGAGTTCTATTTCTTAATCTCAAGTCCTGTATTCTACTTCCTAAGATCTATTTCCTGAATTCTAATTCCTGTGTTCTACTTCCAGAATCCTTTTTCCTAAATCCTACTTCCTGTGTTCTAATTCCGGAATTGTTTTTCTTGAATCCTACTTCCTTTGTTGTACTTCCTGAGGTCTATTTCCTCAATCCAACTTCTTGCGCATTCTTTCATGAGGCCTATTTCCAGTATCCTACATCCTGTGTTCTACTTCCTGAGATCTATTTACAGAATCCTACTTCCTGTGTTCTACTTCTGGAATTGTATTCCCTGCATCCTACTTCCTGTGTTCTAGTTCCTGAGTTCTATTTCCTCAATCCTAATTCCTGTGTTCTCCTTCCTGAGTTTCGTTTCTTGAATCTTACTTCCTGTGTTCTCCTTTGGGAGTTCTATTTCCTAAATCCTATTTCCTGTGTTCTACTTCCTGAGTTCTATTTCCTGAATTCTACTTCCTGTGTTCTTCTTCCGGGATTCTGATTCCTGAATGCTACTTCCTGTGTTCTTCTTCCTGAGTTCTATTTCCTGAATGTTAATTCCTGTGTTCTCCTTCCTGAGTTCTATTTTGTGAATCCGAATTCCAGTGTTGTACTTCCGGGATTCTCTTTCGTGAATGCTACTTGCTGAGATCTACTTCCGGGATCCTATTTCCTGAATTTTACTTCCTATGTTGTCCTTCCGGAATTCTATTTCCTGAATCCTTGTTCCTGTGCTCTCATACCGGAATTCCATTTCCTGAATCATACTTCCTCTGTTCTCCTTCCTGAGTGCTATTTCCTGAATCTTACTTCGGGTGTCATACTTCTGGAATTCTATTTCCTGAATCCTACTTCTTGTGTTTACTTCTGGAATTCTATTCCATGAATCCTACTTCCTGTGTTGTCCTTCATGAATACTTTCTGAATACTACTTCCTGTTTCCTGCTTCCGGAATTCTATTTCCTGAATCCTACTTCTTATATTCTCCATCATGAGGATTATTTCCTGAATACTACTTCCTGTGTTCTACTTCCGGAATTCTGTTCCCTGAATGCTACTTCCCTTGTTCTACCTCCACAATTCTTTTCTGCGAATCCCACTTCCTGTGTTCTCCTTCATGAGGCCTATTTCCTAAATTCTACTTCCTGTGTTCTTCTTAGGCAATTCTATTTCCTGAATCCTAATTCCTGTGTTGTACTTCCGGAATTCTACTTCCTGAATCCTACTACCTGTGTTCTCCTTTCTGAGTTCTATTTCCTGAATTCAACTTCCTGTGCTCTCCTTCATGAGACCTATTTCCTGAATCTTAATTCCTGTGTTCTACTTCCTGAGTTCTATTTCCTGAATTCTACTTCCTGTGTTGTATTTTCTCAGTTCTATTTCCTGAATACAACTTCCTGATTTCTCCTTAATGAGTCCTATTTCCTGAATCCTACTTCCTGTGTTCTACATATGGAATTCTATTTCCTGAATCCTACTTCCTGTGTTCTACTTCCTGAGTTCTATTTCCTGAATCCTACTTCCTGTATTCTATTTCCAGAATAGTATTCCGTGAATCTGAATCCTCCTTCCTGTGTTCTACTCTCTGAGGCCTATTTACTGAATCCTACTTCCTGTGTTCTCCTTCATCAGGCTCATTTCCTGAATCCTACATCCTATGTTCTATTATCGGAATACTATTTCCTGAATCCTTTTTCCTGTGTTCTACTTCTTGGGTTCTATTTCCTGAATTCTACTTCCTGTGTTCTCCTTCATGCGGTCTATTTCTTGAATCCCACTTCCTGTGTTCTAGTTCCTGAGTCCTATTTACTGAATCCTACATCCTGTGTTCTCCTCCATGAGGCCCATTTCCTGAATCCTACATCCTGTGTTCTATTACCAGAATAGTATTTCCTGAATCGTACTTCCTGTGTTATACTTCCTGAGTTCTATTTCTTGTATCCTCTATAATGAGGCCTATTTCGTGAATCCTACTTCCTGTGTTCTACTTCTGGAATTCTATTTCCTGAAACCTACCTCCATCATGAGGCCTATTTCCTGAATACTGCTTGCTGAGTTCTACCCCCTGGATTCTATTTCCTAAATCTGCTTTACTGTGTTCTACATCATGAGGTCTATTTCCTGAATATTACTTCTTGTATTCTCCTTCCTGTGTTCTATATCCTGAATCCTACTTCCTGTGTTCTTCTTCCAGAATTCTATTTCCTGAATCCTCATTCGTGTGCTACTTCCTGAGAACTATTTCCTGAATCCTACTTCCTGTGTTCTCCTTCATGAGGCCTATTTTCTGATTCCTACTTCCTGTGTTCTAATTCCGGAATTTCACTTCCTGAGTCTTTCTTCCTGCGTTTTACTTCCCGAGTTCTATTTCCCAAATTCTACTTCCTGTGTTCTATTTAGTGAATCTTAATTCCTTGGTTTTCCTTCCTGAATTCTATTTTGTGAATCCTGCTTCCTGTGTTCTACTTCCGGTATTCTATTTCCTGAATCTTACTTCATGTGTTCTACTTCTGGATTCCTATATCCTGAATTCTACTTTCTGTGTTCTACTTACGGAATTCTATTTCCTGAATCCTAATTCCTGTTTTCTCCTTCCTGAGTTGTATTTCCTAAATCTTACATCATGTGTTGTACTTCCAGAATTCTATTTCCTGAATCCTACTTCCTGTGTTCTACTTCCAGAATTCTATTTGCTGAACTCTATTACCTGTGTTCTCCTTCATGAGGCCTATTTACTGAATACTACTTCCTGTGTTATACTTCTGGAATTCTATTTTCTGAATCCTATTTCCTGTGTTCCACTTCGGGAATTCTACTTCCAGAATCCTACTCCGTGTGTTCTACTACCTTAGTTCTACTTCCTGAATCTTAATTCCTGTGCTCTATTGCCTGAGTTCTATTTCCTGAATCCTACCTCATGTGTTCCCCTTCTGGAATTCTATTGTTTAAAATCCTACATCCTGTGTTATACGGCCAGGACTCTATTTCCTGAATCCAACTTCCTGTGTTCTTTTTCCTGCATTCTTTTTCCTGAATCCAACTTCCTGTGCTCTCCTTCATGAGGCCTACACCTTTAATCCTACTTCGTGTGGTCTAATTCCTGAGTTCTATTTCCTGAATCCAATTTCCTGTGTTCTCTTTCTTCAGTTCTATTTCCTGAATTCTACTTCCTGTGCTCTACCTCAGTATTTCTATTTCCTGAATCCAACGTCCTGTGTTCTCCTTCATGGGTCCTATTTCCTGTATCCTATTTCATGTGTTCTAATTCCTGAGTTCTATTTCCTGAATCCTACATCCTGTGTTATGCTTCCTCAGTTTTATTTCCTGAATCCTATATCCTGTGTTATACTTATGGAATTCTATTTCCTGAATCCTGCTTCCTGTTTTCTTCTTCCTGAGTTCCTTTTCCTGAATCTTACATCCTTTGTTCTCCTTCCTAGTATCAATTTCCTGAATCTTATGTTCTATGATCTATTTCTGAGTTCTAATTCCTGAATACTACTTCCTGTGTTGTACTTCAGGAATTCTATTCCCTGAATCCTACTTCATGTGTTCTCCTTCCTGAGTTCTATTTCCTGAATCTTAATTCCTGTGTTATACTTCCTGATTTCTATTTCCTTAATCTTACTTCCTGTATTCTCCTTCTGGAATTCTATTTCCTAAGTCCTACTTCCTGTATTCTACTTCCAGAATTCTATTTCCTGAATGCTACTTAATGTGTTCCACTTCCTGAGTTCTATTTAATGAATCCTACGTCCAGTGTTCTCCTTTATGAGGCCTATTTTGTGAATCCTACTTCCTGTGTACTCTTCCCGTATCCTATTTCCAGAAACGTAATTCCTGTGTTTTCCATCATGAGGCCTATTTCTTGAATCCTGCTTCCTGTGTTCTACTTCCAGTATTCTATTACGTGAGTCCTAATTCCTGTGTTGTACTTCCATAATTCTACTTCCTTAATCCTACTCTCTGTGTTGTCCTTCCTGAGTTCTATTTCCTGAATCTTAATTCGTGTGTTCTACTTCCTGAGTTCTATTTCCTGAATCCTACTTCCTTTTTCTACCTCCGTAATTCTATTTCCCACATCCTACCTCCTGTGTTCTATTTCCAGAATTCTATTTCCTGAAGCTTACATCCTGTGATCTATTTCCTAAGTTCTATTTCCTGAATCCAACTTGCTGCGCTCTCCTTCATGAGGTCTATTTCCTGAATCTTACTTCCTGTCTTTTACATCCTGAGTTCTATTTCCTGAATCTACATCCTTTGTTCTCCTTCCGTATTTCTATTTCCTGAATCCAACTTCCGTTTTTCTCCTTTTGAGTCCTATTTCCTAACTCTTACATCCTGTGTTCCACTTCCAGAGTTATATATCCTCAAACCTACTTCCTGTGTTGTGCTTCCTGAGTTCTGTTTCCTGAATCCTACTTCCTGTGTTCTACTTATGGTATTCTATATTCTGAATCCTACTTCCTGTGTTCTACTTCCGGAATACTATTTCCTGAACCCTACTTCCTGTGTTCTACTTACGGAATTCTATTTCCTGAATCTTAATTCCTGTGTTCTCCTTCCTGAGTTGTATTTCGTGAATCCTTCTTCCTGTGTTCTACTTCCAGTATTCTATTCGCTGAATACTATTTCCTGTGTTCTCCTTCATGAGGCCTATTTCCTGAGTACTACCTCCTGTGTTATACTGCCGGGATTCTATTTCCTGAATCCTACTTCCTGTGTTGAACTTTGGGAATTGTACTTTCAGATTCCTACTCCCTGTGTTCTCCTTCCTGAGTTCTATTTCCTGAATATTAATTCCTGTCCTCTACTTCTTGAGTTGTTTCCTGAATCCAACTTCCTGTGCTCTCTTTCATGGGGCCTATTTCCCAGATCCTACATCTTGTGTTCTACTCCCTGAGTTCTATTTCCTGAATCTTAATTTGTGTTCCCCTTCCTGAGTTCTTTCTTGAACTTTACTTCCTGTGTCATTCTTCCGGAATACTGTTTCCTGAATTCTACTTCCTGTGTCCTACTTCTGGAATTCTATTTCCTGAATCCTACTTCCTCTGTTCTACTTCCTAAGTTCTATTTCCTGAATGCTACTTCCTGTGTTCTACTTCCTGAGTTCTGTTTCCTGAATCCAACTTCCTGTGCTTTCTTTCATGAGGCCTATTTCTAGAATCCTACCTCCTGTGTTTTACATCCTGAGTTCTATCTCCTGTCTGCTACTTCCGGAATTCTATTCCTTGAATCCTACTACTGTGTTCTCTATATGAGGCCGATTTCCTGAGTAGTAATTCCTGTGTTCTACTTCTGGAATTCTATTTCCTGAATCCTGCTTCTTGTGTTCGACTTCTGGAATTCTATTTCCTGAATCCTACTCCCTGTGTTCTCCTTCCTGAGTTCTATTTACTGAATCTTAATCTTTTGTTGTACATCCTGAGTTCCATTTCCTGACTCCTAATTCTTGTGTTCCACTTCCGGAATTCTATTTCGTGAAAGCTACTCCCTGTGTACTGCTTCCTGAGTTCTATTTCTGAATCTGAATTCCTGTTTTCTGCTTCCTATGTTCTATTCCTGAATCCTACTTCCTGTGTTCTACTTCCTGAATTCTATTTCCTGAATCCAACTCCCTGTGCTTTCTTTCATGAGGCCTATTTGCAGAATACTACATCCTGCATTGTACTTCCTGAGTTCTATTTCCTGAATCCTACTTCCAGTGTTCTCCTTCCTCAGTTCTATTTCCTGAATCCTACTTCCTGTGTTCTACTGCTGGAATTCTATTTCCTTCCTACTTCCTTTGTTCTACTTGAGGAATTCTATATCCTGAATCCTAGCTCCTGTATTCTTCTTCATGAGGCCTATTTCCTGAATATTGCTTCCTGTGTTCCACTTTCGTAATTATATTCCCTGAATCCTACCTCCTGTGTTCTCCTTCTTGAGGCCTATTTCCTGAATGCTTTTTCCTGTGTTTTACTTCCTGAGTTCGATTTCCTGAATCCAACTTCCTGTGCTCTCTTTCATGGGGCCTATTTCATGAATCTGACATCCTGTGTTCTACTTCCTGAGTTCTATTTCCTGAATCCTATTTCCTGTGTTCTATTTCCTGAATTCTATTCCTTGAATCCTACTTCCTGTGTTCTCCTTTATGAGGCTGATTTCCTGAATCCTACTTCATGTGTTCTACCTCCGGAATTCTGTTTTCTGAATCTTGCTTCCTGTGTTCCACTTCTGGAATTCTATTTCCTGTATCCTACTCCCTGTGTTCTGCTTCCTGAGTTCTCTTTCTGAATCTGAATCCTGTGTTCTACTTCCTAAGTTCTACTTCCTGAATCCTACTTCCTGTGTCCTACTCCCTGAGTTATCCTTCCTGAATTTTATTCTTGTGTTCTACTTCCTCAGATCTATTTGCTGAATCCTACTTCCTGTGTTCTACTTCCGGAATTCTATTTCCTAAATTCTACCTCCTGTGTTCTCCTTTCAGAATTCTATTTCCTGAATCCTACTTCCGGTGTTCTATTTCCTGAGTTGTGTTTCCTGCATCCAACTTGCTGTGCTCTCCTTCATGAGGACTATTTCGTGAATCCTACTTCCTGTGTTCTGCTTCCTGAGTTCTATTCCCTGAATCCTTCTTCCTGTGTTGTCCTTCCTGAGTTCTATTTAATGAAACTTACTTCTCGCGTTCTACTTCTGTATTTCTCTTTCCCGAATCCAGCTTCCTGTCTTTTCTATCATTAGTCCTATTTCCTGAATCCTACTTCCTGTGTTCTGCTTCCGGAGTTTTATTTCCTGACTCCTACTTCCTGTGTTGTGTTTCCTGAATTCTATTTCCTGAATCGTAATTCATGTGTTCTACTTCAGGAATTCTATTTCCTGAATTCTACTTCCTGTGTTCTACTCCATAATATTTATTTCCTAAAACCTATTTGCTGTATTCTACTTTCGGAATTCTATTCCCTGAACCCTACTTCCCGTGTTGTCCTTCATGAGACCTATTTCCTATATACTACTTCCTGTGTTCTACTTCTGGAATTCTATTTCCTGAATCTTGCTACCTGTGTTATACTTCCGGAATTGTATTTCCTCTATCCTTCTCCCTGTGTTCTCTTCCTGAGTTCTATTTCTTAATCTCAAGTCCTGTATTCTACTTCCTAAGATCTATTTCCTGAATTCTAATTCCTGTGTTCTACTTCCAGAATCCTTTTTCCTAAATCCTACTTCCTGTGTTCTAATTCCGGAATTGTTTTTCTTGAATCCTACTTCCTTTGTTGTACTTCCTGAGGTCTATTTCCTCAATCCAACTTCTTGCGCATTCTTTCATGAGGCCTATTTCCAGTATCCTACATCCTGTGTTCTACTTCCTGAGATCTATTTACAGAATCCTACTTCCTGTGTTCTACTTCTGGAATTGTATTCCCTGCATCCTACTTCCTGTGTTCTAGTTCCTGAGTTCTATTTCCTCAATCCTAATTCCTGTGTTCTCCTTCCTGAGTTTCATTTCTTGAATCTTACTTCCTGTGTTCTCCTTTGGGAGTTCTATTTCCTAAATCCTATTTCCTGTGTTCTACTTCCTGAGTTCTATTTCCTGAATTCTACTTCCTGTGTTCTTCTTCCGGGATTCTGATTCCTGAATGCTACTTCCTGTGTTCTTCTTCCTGAGTTCTATTTCCTGAATGTTAATTCCTGTGTTCTCCTTCCTGAGTTCTATTTTGTGAATCCGAATTCCAGTGTTGTACTTCCGGGATTCTCTTTCGTGAATGCTACTTGTTGAGATCTACTTCCGGGATCCTATTTCCTGAATTTTACTTCCTATGTTGTCCTTCCGGAATTCTATTTCCTGAATCCTTGTTCCTGTGCTCTCATACCGGAATTCCATTTCCTGAATCATACTTCCTCTGTTCTCCTTCCTGAGTGCTATTTCCTGAATCTTACTTCGGGTGTCATACTTCTGGAATTCTATTTCCTGAATCCTACTTCTTGTGTTTACTTCTGGAATTCTATTCCATGAATCCTACTTCCTGTGTTGTCCTTCATGAATACTTTCTGAATACTACTTCCTGTTTCCTGCTTCCGGAATTCTATTTCCTGAATCCTACTTCTTATATTCTCCATCATGAGGATTATTTCCTGAATACTACTTCCTGTGTTCTACTTCCGGAATTCTGTTCCCTGAATGCTACTTCCCTTGTTCTACCTCCACAATTCTTTTCTGCGAATCCCACTTCCTGTGTTCTCCTTCATGAGGCCTATTTCCTAAATTCTACTTCCTGTGTTCTTCTTAGGCAATTCTATTTCCTGAATCCTAATTCCTGTGTTGTACTTCCGGAATTCTACTTCCTGAATCCTACTACCTGTGTTCTCCTTTCTGAGTTCTATTTCCTGAATTCAACTTCCTGTGCTCTCCTTCATGAGACCTATTTCCTGAATCTTACTTCCTGTGTTCTACTTCCTGAGTTCTATTTCCTGAATTCTACTTCCTGTGTTCTATTTTCTCAGTTCTATTTCCTGAATACAACTTCCTGATTTCTCCTTAATGAGTCCTATTTCCTGAATCCTACTTCCTGTGTTCTACATATGGAATTCTATTTCCTGAATCCTACTTCCTGTGTTCTACTTCCTGAGTTCTATTTCCTGAATCCTACTTCCTGTATTCTATTTCCAGAATAGTATTCCGTGAATCTGAATCCTCCTTCCTGTGTTCTACTCTCTGAGGCCTATTTACTGAATCCTACTTCCTGTGTTCTCCTTCATTACGCTCATTTCCTGAATCCTACATCCTATGTTCTATTATCGGAATACTATTTCCTGAATCCTTTTTCCTGTGTTCTACTTCTTGGGTTCTATTTCCTGAATTCTACTTCCTGTGTTCTCCTTCATGTGGTCTATTTCTTGAATCCCACTTCCTGTGTTCTAGTTCCTGAGTCCTATTTACTGAATCCTATATCCTGTGTTCTCCTCCATGAGGCCCATTTCCTGAATCCTACATCCTGTGTTCTATTACCAGAATAGTATTTCCTGAATCGTACTTCCTGTGTTATACTTCCTGAGTTCTATTTCTTGTATCCTCTATAATGAGGCCTATTTCGTGAATCCTACTTCCTGTGTTCTACTTCTGGAATTCTATTTCCTGAAACCTACCTCCATCATGAGGCTTATTTCCTGAATACTGCTTGCTGTGTTCTACCCCCTGGATTCTATTTCCTAAATCTGCTTTACTGTGTTCTACATCATGAGGTCTATTTCCTGAATATTACTTCTTGTATTCTCCTTCCTGTGTTCTATATCCTGAATCCTACTTCCTGTGTTCTTCTTCCAGAATTCTATTTCCTGAATGCTCATTCGTGTGCTACTTCCTGAGAACTATTTCCTGAATCCTACTTCCTGTGTTCTCCTTCATGAGGCCTATTTTCTGATTCCTACTTCCTGTGTTCTAATTCCGGAATTTCACTTCCTGAATCTTACTTCCTGCGTTTTACTTCCCGAGTTCTATTTCCCAAATTCTACTTCCTGTGTTCTACTTAGTGAATCTTAATTCCTTGGTTTTCCTTCCTGAATTCTATTTTGTGAATCCTGCTTCCTGTGTTCTACTTCCGGTATTCTATCTCCTGAATCTTACTTCATGTGTTCTACTTCTGGATTCCTATATCCTGAATTCTACTTTCTGTGTTCTACTTACGGAATTCTATTTCCTGAATCCTAATTCCTGTTTTCTCCTTCCTGAGTTGTATTTCCTAAATCTTACATCATGTGTTGTACTTCCAGAATTCTATTTCCTGAATCCTACTTCCTGTGTTCTACTTCCAGAATTCTATTTGCTGAACTCTATTACCTGTGTTCTCCTTCATGAGGCCTATTTACTGAATACTACTTCCTGTGTTATACTTCTGGAATTCTATTTCCTGAATCCTATTTCCTGTGTTCCACTTCGGGAATTCTACTTCCAGAATCCTACTCCGTGTGTTCTACTACCTTAGTTCTACTTCCTGAATCTTAATTCCTGTGCTCTATTGCCTGAGTTCTATTTCCTGAATCCTACCTCATGTGTTCCCCTTCTGGAATTCTATTGTTTAAAATCCTACATCCTGTGTTATACGGCCAGGACTCTATTTCCTGAATCCAACTTCCTGTGTTCTTTTTCCTGCATTCTTTTTCCTGAATCCAACTTCCTGTGCTCTCCTTCATAAGGCCTACACCTTTAATCCTACTTCGTGTGTTCTAATTCCTGAGTTCTATTTCCTGAATCCAATTTCCTGTGTTCTCTTTCTTCAGTTCTATTTCCTGAATTCTACTTCCTGTGCTCTACCTCAGTATTTCTATTTCCTGAATCCAACGTCCTGTGTTCTCCATCATGGGTCCTATTTCCTGTATCCTATTTCATGTGTTCTAATTCCTGAGTTCTATTTCCTGAATCCTACATCCTGTGTTATGCTTCCTCAGTTTTATTTCCTGAATCCTATATCCTGTGTTATACTTATGGAATTCTATTTCCTGAATCCTGCTTCCTGTTTTCTTCTTCCTGAGTTCCTTTTCCTGAATCTTACATCCTTTGTTCTCCTTCCTAGTATCAATTTCCTGAATCTTATGTTCTATGATCTATTTCTGAGTTCTAATTCCTGAATACTACTTCCTGTGTTGTACTTCAGGAATTCTATTCCCTGAATCCTACTTCATGTGTTCTCCTTCCTGAGTTCTATTTCCTGAATCTTAATTCCTGTGTTATACTTCCTGATTTCTATTTCCTTAATCTTACTTCCTGTATTCTCCTTCTGGAATTCTATTTCCTAAGTCCTACTTCCTGTATTCTACTTCCAGAATTCTATTTCCTGAATGCTACTTAATGTGTTCCACTTCCTGAGTTCTATTTAATGAATCCTACGTCCAGTGTTCTCCTTTATGAGGCCTATTTTGTGAATCCTACTTCCTGTGTACTCTTCCCGTATCCTATTTCCAGAAACGTAATTCCTGTGTTTTCCATCATGAGGCCTATTTCTTGAATCCTGCTTCCTGTGTTCTACTTCCAGTATTCTATTACGTGAGTCCTAATTCCTGTGTTGTACTTCCATAATTCTACTTCCTTAATCCTACTCTCTGTGTTGTCCTTCCTGAGTTCTATTTCCTGAATCTTAATTCGTGTGTTCTACTTCCTGAGTTCTATTTCCTGAATCCTACTTCCTTTTTCTACCTCCGTAATTCTATTTCCCACATCCTACCTCCTGTGTTCTATTTCCAGAATTCTATTTCCTGAAGCTTACATCCTGTGATCTATTTCCTAAGTTCTATTTCCTGAATCCAACTTGCTGCGCTCTCCTTCATGAGGTCTATTTCCTGAATCTTACTTCCTGTCTTTTACATCCTGAGTTCTATTTCCTGAATCTACATCCTTTGTTCTCCTTCCGTATTTCTATTTCCTGAATCCAACTTCCGTTTTTCTCCTTTTGAGTCCTATTTCCTAACTCTTACATCCTGTGTTCCACTTCCAGAGTTATATATCCTCAAACCTACTTCCTGTGTTGTGCTTCCTGAGTTCTGTTTCCTGAATCCTACTTCCTGTGTTCTACTTATGGTATTCTATATTCTGAATCCTACTTCCTGTGTTCTACTTCCGGTATTCTATTTCCTGAATCTTACTTCATGTGTTCTACTTCTGGATTCCTATATCCTGAATTCTACTTTCTGTGTTCTACATACGGAATTCTATTTCCTGAATCCTAATTCCTGTTTTCTCCTTCCTGAGTTGTATTTCCTAAATCTTACATCATGTGTTGTACTTCCAGAATTCTATTTCCTGAATCCTACTTCCTGTGTTCTACTTCCAGAATTCTATTTGCTGAACTCTATTACCTGTGTTCTCCTTCATGAGGCCTATTTACTGAATACTACTTCCTGTGTTATACTTTTGGAATTCTATTTTCTGAATCCTATTTCCTGTGTTCCACTTCAGGAATTCTACTTCCAGAATCCTACTCCGTGTGTTCTACTACCTTAGTTCTACTTCCTGAATCTTAATTCCTGTGCTCTATTGCCTGAGTTCTATTTCCTGAATCCTACCTCATGTGTTCCCCTTCTGGAATTCTATTTTTTAAAATCCTACATCCTGTGTTATACGGCCAGGACTCTATTTCCTGAATCCAACTTCCTGTGTTCTTTTTCCTGCATTCTTTTTCCTGAATCCAACTTCCTGTGCTCTCCTTCATGAGGCCTACACCTTTAATCCTACTTCGTGTGTTCTAATTCCTGAGTTCTATTTCCTGAATCCAATTTCCTGTGTTCTCTTTCTTCAGTTCTATTTCCTGAATTCTACTTCCTGTGTTCTACCTCAGTATTTCTATTTCCTGAATCCAACGTCCTGTGTTCTCCTTCATGGGTCCTATTTCCTGTATCCTATTTCATGTGTTCTAATTCCTGAGGTCTATTTCCTGAATCCTACATCCTGTGTTATGCTTCCTCAGTTTTATTTCCTGAATCCTATATCCTGTGTTATACTTATGGAATTCTATTTCCTGAATCCTGCTTCCTGTTTTCTTCTTCCTGAGTTCCTTTTCCTGAATCTTACATCCTTTGTTCTCCTTCCTAGTATCAGTTTCCTGAATCTTATGTTCTATGATCTATTTCTGAGTTCTAATTCCTGAATACTACTTCCTGTGTTGTACTTCAGGTATTCTATTCCCTGAATCCTACTTCATGTGTTCTCCTTCCTGAGTTCTATTTCCTGAATCTTAATTCCTGTGTTATACTTCCTGATTTCTATTTCCTTAATCTTACTTCCTGTATTCTCCTTCTGGAATTCTATTTCCTAAGTCCTACTTCCTGTATTCTACTTCCAGAATTCTATTTCCTGAATGCTACTTAATGTGTTCCACTTCCTGAGTTCTATTTAATGAATCCTACGTCCAGTGTTCTCCTTTATGAGGCCTATTTTGTGAATCCTACTTCCTGTGTACTCTTCCCGTATCCTATTTCCAGAAACGTAATTCCTGTGTTTTCCATCATGAGGCCTATTTCTTGAATCCTGCTTCCTGTGTTCTACTTCCAGTATTCTATTACGTGAGTCCTAATTCCTGTGTTGTACTTCCATAATTCTACTTCCTTAATCCTACTCTCTGTGTTGTCCTTCCTGAGTTCTATTTCCTGAATCTTAATTCGTGTGTTCTACTTCCTGAGTTCTATTTCCTGAATCCTACTTCCTTTTTCTACCTCCGTAATTCTATTTCCCACATCCTACCTCCTGTGTTCTATTTCCAGAATTCTATTTCCTGAAGCTTACATCCTGTGATCTATTTCCTAAGTTCTATTTCCTGAATCCAACTTGCTGCGCTCTCCTTCATGAGGTCTATTTCCTGAATCTTACTTCCTGTCTTTTACATCCTGAGTTCTATTTCCTGAATCTACATCCTTTGTTCTCCTTCCGTATTTCTATTTCCTGAATCCAACTTCCGTTTTTCTCCTTTTGAGTCCTATTTCCTAACTCTTACATCCTGTGTTCCACTTCCAGAGTTATATATCCTCAAACCTACTTCCTGTGTTGTGCTTCCTGAGTTCTGTTTCCTGAATCCTACTTCCTGTGTTCTACTTATGGTATTCTATATTCTGAATCCTACTTCCTGTGTTCTACTTCCGGTATTCTATTTCCTGAATCTTACTTCATGTGTTCTACTTCTGGATTCCTATATCCTGAATTCTACTTTCTGTGTTCTACATACGGAATTCTATTTCCTGAATCCTAATTCCTGTTTTCTCCTTCCTGAGTTGTATTTCCTAAATCTTACATCATGTGTTGTACTTCCAGAATTCTATTTCCTGAATCCTACTTCCTGTGTTCTACTTCCAGAATTCTATTTGCTGAACTCTATTACCTGTGTTCTCCTTCATGAGGCCTATTTACTGAATACTACTTCCTGTGTTATACTTCTGGAATTCTATTTTCTGAATCCTATTTCCTGTGTTCCACTTCGGGAATTCTACTTCCAGAATCCTACTCCGTGTGTTCTACTACCTTAGTTCTACTTCCTGAATCTTAATTCCTGTGCTCTATTGCCTGAGTTCTATTTCCTGAATCCTACCTCATGTGTTCCCCTTCTGGAATTCTATTTTTTAAAATCCTGCATCCTGTGTTATACGGCCAGGACTCTATTTCCTGAATCCAACTTCCTGTGTTCTTTTTCCTGCATTCTTTTTCCTGAATCCAACTTCCTGTGCTCTCCTTCATGAGGCCTACACCTTTAATCCTACTTCGTGTGTTCTAATTCCTGAGTTCTATTTCCTGAATCCAATTTCCTGTGTTCTCTTTCTTCAGTTCTATTTCCTGAATTCTACTTCCTGTGTTCTACCTCAGTATTTCTATTTCCTGAATCCAACGTCCTGTGTTCTCCTTCATGGGTCCTATTTCCTGTATCCTATTTCATGTGTTCTAATTCCTGAGTTCTATTTCCTGAATCCTACATCCTGTGTTATGCTTCCTCAGTTTTATTTCCTGAATCCTATATCCTGTGTTATACTTATGGAATTCTATTTCCTGAATCCTGCTTCCTGTTTTCTTCTTCCTGAGTTCCTTTTCCTGAATCTTACATCCTTTGTTCTCCTTCCTAGTATCAGTTTCCTGAATCTTATGTTCTATGATCTATTTCTGAGTTCTAATTCCTGAATACTACTTCCTGTGTTGTACTTCAGGAATTCTATTCCCTGAATCCTACTTCCTGTGTTCTCCTTCCTGAGTTCTATTTCCTGAATCTTAATTCCTGTGTTATACTTCCTGATTTCTATTTCCTTAATCTTACTTCCTGTATTCTACTTCTGGAATTCTATTTCCTAAGTCCTACTTCCTGTATTCTACTTCCAGAATTCTATTTCCTGAATGCTACTTAATGTGTTCCACTTCCTGAGTTCTATTTAATGAATCCTACGTCCAGTGTTCTCCTTTATGAGGCCTATTTTGTGAATCCTACTTCCTGTGTACTCTTCCCGTATCCTATTTCCAGAAACGTAATTCCTGTGTTTTCCATCATGAGGCCTATTTCTTGAATCCTGCTTCCTGTGTTCTACTTCCAGTATTCTATTACGTGAGTCCTAATTCCTGTGTTGTACTTCCATAATTCTACTTCCTTAATCCTACTCTCTGTGTTGTCCTTCCTGAGTTCTATTTCCTGAATCTTAATTCGTGTGTTCTACTTCCTGAGTTCTATTTCCTGAATCCTACTTCTTTTTTCTACCTCCGTAATTCTATTTCCCACATCCTACCTCCTGTGTTCTATTTCCAGAATTCTATTTCCTGAAGCTTACATCCTGTGATCTATTTCCTAAGTTCTATTTCCTGAATCCAACTTGCTGCGCTCTCCTTCATGAGGTCTATTTCCTGAATCTTACTTCCTGTCTTTTACATCCTGAGTTCTATTTCCTGAATCTACATCCTTTGTTCTCCTTCTGTATTTCTATTTCCTGAATCCAACTTCCGTTTTTCTCCTTTTGAGTCCTATTTCCTAACTCTTACAACCTGTGTTCCACTTCCAGAGTTATATATCCTCAAACCTACTTCCTGTGTTGTGCTTCCTGAGTTCTGTTTCCTGAATCCTACTTCCTGTGTTCTACTTATGGTATTCTATATTCTGAATCCTACTTCCTGTGTTCTACTTCCGGTATTCTATTTCCTGAATCTTACTTCATGTGTTCTACTTCTGGATTCCTATATCCTGAATTCTACTTCTGTGTTCTACTTACGGAATTCTATTTCCTGAATCCTAATTCCTGTTTTCTCCTTCCTGAGTTGTATTTCCTAAATCTTACATCATGTGTTGTACTTCCAGAATTCTATTTCCTGAATCCTACTTCCTGTGTTCTACTTCCAGAATTCTATTTGCTGAACTCTATTACCTGTGTTCTCCTTCATGAGGCCTATTTACTGAATACTACTTCCTGTGTTATACTTCTGGAATTCTATTTTCTGAATCCTATTTCCTGTGTTCCACTTCAGGAATTCTACTTCCAGAATCCTACTCCGTGTGTTCTACTACCTTAGTTCTACTTCCTGAATCTTAATTCCTGTGCTCTATTGCCTGAGTTCTATTTCCTGAATCCTACCTCATGTGTTCCCCTTCTGGAATTCTATTTTTTAAAATCCTACATCCTGTGTTATACGGCCAGGACTCTATTTCCTGAATCCAACTTCCTGTGTTCTTTTTCCTGCATTCTTTTTCCTGAATCCAACTTCCTGTGCTCTCCTTCATGAGGCCTACACCTTTAATCCTACTTCGTGTGTTCTAATTCCTGAGTTCTATTTCCTGAATCCAATTTCCTGTGTTCTCTTTCTTCAGTTCTATTTCCTGAATTCTACTTCCTGTGTTCTACCTCAGTATTTCTATTTCCTGAATCCAACGTCCTGTGTTCTCCTTCATGGGTCCTATTTCCTGTATCCTATTTCATGTGTTCTAATTCCTGAGGTCTATTTCCTGAATCCTACATCTTGTGTTATGCTTCCTCAGTTTTATTTCCTGAATCCTATATCCTGTGTTATACTTATGGAATTCTATTTCCTGAATCCTGCTTCCTGTTTTCTTCTTCCTGAGTTCCTTTTCCTGAATCTTACATCCTTTGTTCTCCTTCCTAGTATCAATTTCCTGAATCTTATGTTCTATGATCTATTTCTGAGTTCTAATTCCTGAATACTACTTCCTGTGTTGTACTTCAGGAATTCTATTCCCTGAATCCTACTTCATGTGTTCTCCTTCCTGAGTTCTATTTCCTGAATCTTAATTCCTGTGTTATACTTCCTGATTTCTATTTCCTTAATGTTACTTCCTGTATTCTCCTTCTGGAATTCTATTTCCTAAGTCCTACTTCCTGTATTCTACTTCCAGAATTCTATTTCCTGAATGCTACTTAATGTGTTCCACTTCCTGAGTTCTATTTAATGAATCCTACGTCCAGTGTTCTCCTTTATGAGGCCTATTTTGTGAATCCTACTTCCTGTGTACTCTTCCCGTATCCTATTTCCAGAAACGTAATTCCTGTGTTTTCCATCATGAGGCCTATTTCTTGAATCCTGCTTCCTGTGTTCTACTTCCAGTATTCTATTACGTGAGTCCTAATTCCTGTGTTGTACTTCCATAATTCTACTTCCTTAATCCTACTCTCTGTGTTGTCCTTCCTGAGTTCTATTTCCTGAATCTTAATTCGTGTGTTCTACTTCCTGAGTTCTATTTCCTGAATCCTACTTCCTTTTTCTACCTCCGTAATTCTATTTCCCACATCCTACCTCCTGTGTTCTATTTCCAGAATTCTATTTCCTGAAGCTTACATCCTGTGATCTATTTCCTAAGTTCTATTTCCTGAATCCAACTTGCTGCGCTCTCCTTCATGAGGTCTATTTCCTGAATCTTACTTCCTGTCTTTTACATCCTGAGTTCTATTTCCTGAATCTACATCCTTTGTTCTCCTTCCGTATTTCTATTTCCTGAATCCAACTTCCGTTTTTCTCTTTTTGAGTCCTATTTCCTAACTCTTACATCCTGTGTTCCACTTCCAGAGTTATATATCCTCAAACCTACTTCCTGTGTTGTGCTTCCTGAGTTCTGTTTCCTGAATCCTACTTCCTGTGTTCTACTTATGGTATTCTATATTCTGAATCCTACTTCCTGTGTTCTACTTCCGGTATTCTATTTCCTGAATCTTACTTCATGTGTTCTACTTCTGGATTCCTATATCCTGAATTCTACTTTCTGTGTTCTACATACGGAATTCTATTTCCTGAATCCTAATTCCTGTTTTCTCCTTCCTGAGTTGTATTTCCTAAATCTTACATCATGTGTTGTACTTCCAGAATTCTATTTCCTGAATCCTACTTCCTGTGTTCTACTTCCAGAATTCTATTTGCTGAACTCTATTACCTGTGTTCTCCTTCATGAGGCCTATTTACTGAATACTACTTCCTGTGTTATACTTCTGGAATTCTATTTTCTGAATCCTATTTCCTGTGTTCCACTTCGGGAATTCTACTTCCAGAATCCTACTCCGTGTGTTCTACTACCTTAGTTCTACTTCCTGAATCTTAATTCCTGTGCTCTATTGCCTGAGTTCTATTTCCTGAATCCTACCTCATGTGTTCCCCTTCTGGAATTCTATTTTTTAAAATCCTACATCCTGTGTTATACGGCCAGGACTCTATTTCCTGAATCCAACTTCCTGTGTTCTTTTTCCTGCATTCTTTTTCCTGAATCCAACTTCCTGTGCTCTCCTTCATGAGGCCTACACCTTTAATCCTACTTCGTGTGTTCTAATTCCTGAGTTCTATTTCCTGAATCCAATTTCCTGTGTTCTCTTTCTTCAGTTCTTTTTCCTGAATTCTACTTCCTGTGTTCTACCTCAGTATTTCTATTTCCTGAATCCAACGTCCTGTGTTCTCCTTCATGGGTCCTATTTCCTGTATCCTATTTCATGTGTTCTAATTCCTGAGTTCTATTTCCTGAATCCTACATCCTGTGTTATGCTTCCTCAGTTTTATTTCCTGAATCCTATATCCTGTGTTATACTTATGGAATTCTATTTCCTGAATCCTGCTTCCTGTTTTCTTCTTCCTGAGTTCCTTTTCCTGAATCTTACATCCTTTGTTCTCCTTCCTAGTATCAGTTTCCTGAATCTTATGTTCTATGATCTATTTCTGAGTTCTAATTCCTGAATACTACTTCCTGTGTTGTACTTCAGGATTTCTATTCCCTGAATCCTACTTCATGTGTTCTCCTTCCTGAGTTCTATTTCCTGAATCTTAATTCCTGTGTTATACTTCCTGATTTCTATTTCCTTAATCTTACTTCCTGTATTCTCCTTCTGGAATTCTATTTCCTAAGTCCTACTTCCTGTATTCTACTTCCAGAATTCTATTTCCTGAATGCTACTTAATGTGTTCCACTTCCTGAGTTCTATTTAATGAATCCTACGTCCAGTGTTCTCCTTTATGAGGCCTATTTTGTGAATCCTACTTCCTGTGTACTCTTCCCGTATCCTATTTCCAGAAACGTAATTCCTGTGTTTTCCATCATGAGGCCTATTTCTTGAATCCTGCTTCCTGTGTTCTACTTCCAGTATTCTATTACGTGAGTCCTAATTCCTGTGTTGTACTTCCATAATTCTACTTCCTTAATCCTACTCTCTGTGTTGTCCTTCCTGAGTTCTATTTCCTGAATCTTAATTCGTGTGTTCTACTTCCTGAGTTCTATTTCCTGAATCCTACTTCCTTTTTCTACCTCCGTAATTCTATTTCCCACATCCTACCTCCTGTGTTCTATTTCCAGAATTCTATTTCCTGAAGCTTACATCCTGTGATCTATTTCCTAAGTTCTATTTCCTGAATCCAACTTGCTGCGCTCTCCTTCATGAGGTCTATTTCCTGAATCTTACTTCCTGTCTTTTACATCCTGAGTTCTATTTCCTGAATCTACATCCTTTGTTCTCCTTCCGTATTTCTATTTCCTGAATCCAACTTCCGTTTTTCTCCTTTTGAGTCCTATTTCCTAACTCTTACATCCTGTGTTCCACTTCCAGAGTTATATATCCTCAAACCTACTTCCTGTGTTGTGCTTCCTGAGTTCTGTTTCCTGAATCCTACTTCCTGTGTTCTACTTATGGTATTCTATATTCTGAATCCTACTTCCTGTGTTCTACTTCCGGTATTCTATTTCCTGAATCTTACTTCATGTGTTCTACTTCTGGATTCCTATATCCTGAATTCTACTTTCTGTGTTCTACATACGGAATTCTATTTCCTGAATCCTAATTCCTGTTTTCTCCTTCCTGAGTTGTATTTCCTAAATCTTACATCATGTGTTGTACTTCCAGAATTCTATTTCCTGAATCCTACTTCCTGTGTTCTACTTCCAGAATTCTATTTGCTGAACTCTATTACCTGTGTTCTCCTTCATGAGGCCTATTTACTGAATACTACTTCCTGTGTTATACTTCTGGAATTCTATTTTCTGAATCCTATTTCCTGTGTTCCACTTCGGGAATTCTACTTCCAGAATCCTACTCCGTGTGTTCTACTACCTTAGTTCTACTTCCTGAATCTTAATTCCTGTGCTCTATTGCCTGAGTTCTATTTCCTGAATCCTACCTCATGTGTTCCCCTTCTGGAATTCTATTTTTTAAAATCCTACATCCTGTGTTATACAGCCAGGACTCTATTTCCTGAATCCAACTTCCTGTGTTCTTTTTCCTGCAATCTTTTTCCTGAATCCAACTTCCTGTCCTCTCCTTCATGAGGCCTACACCTTTAATCCTACTTCGTGTGTTCTAATTCCTGAGTTCTATTTCCTGAATCCAATTTCCTGTGTTCTCTTTCTTCAGTTCTTTTTCCTGAATTCTACTTCCTGTGTTCTACCTCAGTATTTCTATTTCCTGAATCCAACGTCCTGTGTTCTCCTTCATGGGTCCTATTTCCTGTATCCTATTTCATGTGTTCTAATTCCTGAGTTCTATTTCCTGAATCCTACATCCTGTGTTATGCTTCCTCAGTCTTATTTCCTGAATCCTATATCCTGTGTTATACTTATGGAATTCTATTTCCTGAATCCTGCTTCCTGTTTTCTTCTTCCTGAGTTCCTTTTCCTGAATCTTACATCCTTTGTTCTCCTTCCTAGTATCAGTTTCCTGAATCTTATGTTCTATGATCTATTTCTGAGTTCTAATTCCTGAATACTACTTCCTGTGTTGTACTTCAGGAATTCTATTCCCTGAATCCTACTTCATGTGTTCTCCTTCCTGAGTTCTATTTCCTGAATCTTAATTCCTGTGTTATACTTCCTGATTTCTATTTCCTTAATCTTACTTCCTGTATTCTACTTCTGGAATTCTATTTCCTAAGTCCTACTTCCTGTATTCTACTTCCAGAATTCTATTTCCTGAATGCTACTTAATGTGTTCCACTTCCTGAGTTCTATTTAATGAATCCTACGTCCAGTGTTCTCCTTTATGAGGCCTATTTTGTGAATCCTACTTCCTGTGTACTCTTCCCGTATCCTATTTCCAGAAACGTAATTCCTGTGTTTTCCATCATGAGGCCTATTTCTTGAATCCTGCTTCCTGTATTCTACTTCCAGTATTCTATTACGTGAGTCCTAATTCCTGTGTTGTACTTCCATAATTCTACTTCCTTAATCCTACTCTCTGTGTTGTCCTTCCTGAGTTCTATTTCCTGAATCTTAATTCGTGTGTTCTACTTCCTGAGTTCTATTTCCTGAATCCTACTTCTTTTTTCTACCTCCGTAATTCTATTTCCCACATCCTACCTCCTGTGTTCTATTTCCAGAATTCTATTTCCTGAAGCTTACATCCTGTGATCTATTTCCTAAGTTCTATTTCCTGAATCCAACTTGCTGCGCTCTCCTTCATGAGCTCTATTTCCTGAATCTTACTTCCTGTCTTTTACATCCTGAGTTCTATTTCCTGAATCTACATCCTTTGTTCTCCTTCCGTATTTCTATTTCCTGAATCCAACTTCCGTTTTTCTCCTTTTGAGTCCTATTTCCTAACTCTTACAACCTGTGTTCCACTTCCAGAGTTATATATCCTCAAACCTACTTCCTGTGTTTTGCTTCCTGAGTTCTGTTTCCTGAATCCTACTTCCTGTGTTCTACTTATGGTATTCTATATTCTGAATCCTACTTCCTGTGTTCTACTTCCGGTATTCTATTTCCTGAATCTTACTTCATGTGTTCTACTTCTGGATTCCTATATCCTGAATTCTACTTCTGTGTTCTACTTACGGAATTCTATTTCCTGAATCCTAATTCCTGTTTTCTCCTTCCTGAGTTGTATTTCCTAAATCTTACATCATGTGTTGTACTTCCAGAATTCTATTTCCTGAATCCTACTTCCTGTGTTCTACTTCCAGAATTCTATTTGCTGAACTCTATTACCTGTGTTCTCCTTCATGAGGCCTATTTACTGAATACTACTTCCTGTGTTATACTTCTGGAATTCTATTTTCTGAATCCTATTTCCTGTGTTCCACTTCAGGAATTCTACTTCCAGAATCCTACTCCGTGTGTTCTACTACCTTAGTTCTACTTCCTGAATCTTAATTCCTGTGCTCTATTGCCTGAGTTCTATTTCCTGAATCCTACCTCATGTGTTCCCCTTCTGGAATTCTATTTTTTAAAATCCTACATCCTGTGTTATACGGCCAGGACTCTATTTCCTGAATCCAATTTCCTGTGTTCTATTTCCTGCATTCTTTTTCCTGAATCCAACTTCCTGTGCTCTCCTTCATGAGGCCTACACCTTTAATCCTACTTCGTGTGTTCTAATTCCTGAGTTCTATTTCCTGAATCCAATTTCCTGTGTTCTCTTTCTTCAGTTCTATTTCCTGAATTCTACTTCCTGTGTTCTACCTCAGTATTTCTATTTCCTGAATCCAACGTCCTGTGTTCTCCTTCATGGGTCCTATTTCCTGTATCCTATTTCATGTGTTCTAATTCCTGAGGTCTATTTCCTGAATCCTACATCCTGTGTTATGCTTCCTCAGTTTTATTTCCTGAATCCTATATCCTGTGTTATACTTATGGAATTCTATTTCCTGAATCCTGCTTCCTGTTTTCTTCTTCCTGAGTTCCTTTTCCTGAATCTTACATCCTTTCTTCTCCTTCCTAGTATCAATTTCCTGAATCTTATGTTCTATGATCTATTTCTGAGTTCTAATTCCTGAATACTACTTCCTGTGTTGTACTTCAGGAATTCTATTCCCTGAATCCTACTTCATGTGTTCTCCTTCCTGAGTTCTATTTCCTGAATCTTAATTCCTGTGTTATACTTCCTGATTTCTATTTCCTTAATCTTACTTCCTGTATTCTCCTTCTGGAATTCTATTTCCTAAGTCCTACTTCCTGTATTCTACTTCCAGAATTCTATTTCCTGAATGCTACTTAATGTGTTCCACTTCCTGAGTTCTATTTAATGAATCCTACGTCCAGTGTTCTCCTTTATGAGGCCTATTTTGTGAATCCTACTTCCTGTGTACTCTTCCCGTATCCTATTTCCAGAAACGTAATTCCTGTGTTTTCCATCATGAGGCCTATTTCTTGAATCCTGCTTCCTGTGTTCTACTTCCAGTATTCTATTACGTGAGTCCTAATTCCTGTGTTGTACTTCCATAATTCTACTTCCTTAATCCTACTCTCTGTGTTGTCCTTCCTGAGTTCTATTTCCTGAATCTTAATTCGTGTGTTCTACTTCCTGAGTTCTATTTCCTGAATCCTACTTCCTTTTTCTACCTCCGTAATTCTATTTCCCACATCCTACCTCCTGTGTTCTATTTCCAGAATTCTATTTCCTGAAGCTTACATCCTGTGATCTATTTCCTAAGTTCTATTTCCTGAATCCAACTTGCTGCGCTCTCCTTCATGAGGTCTATTTCCTGAATCTTACTTCCTGTCTTTTACATCCTGAGTTCTATTTCCTGAATCTACATCCTTTGTTCTCCTTCCGTATTTCTATTTCCTGAATCCAACTTCCGTTTTTCTCCTTTTGAGTCCTATTTCCTAACTCTTACATCCTGTGTTCCACTTCCAGAGTTATATATCCTCAAACCTACTTCCTGTGTTGTGCTTCCTGAGTTCTGTTTCCTGAATCCTACTTCCTGTGTTCTACTTATGGTATTCTATATTCTGAATCCTACTTCCTGTGTTCTACTTCCGGTATTCTATTTCCTGAATCTTACTTCATGTGTTCTACTTCTGGATTCCTATATCCTGAATTCTACTTTCTGTGTTCTACATACGGAATTCTATTTCCTGAATCCTAATTCCTGTTTTCTCCTTCCTGAGTTGTATTTCCTAAATCTTACATCATGTGTTGTACTTCCAGAATTCTATTTCCTGAATCCTACTTCCTGTGTTCTACTTCCAGAATTCTATTTGCTGAACTCTATTACCTGTGTTCTCCTTCATGAGGCCTATTTACTGAATACTACTTCCTGTGTTATACTTCTGGAATTCTATTTTCTGAATCCTATTTCCTGTGTTCCACTTCGGGAATTCTACTTCCAGAATCCTACTCCGTGTGTTCTACTACCTTAGTTCTACTTCCTGAATCTTAATTCCTGTGCTCTATTGCCTGAGTTCTATTTCCTGAATCCTACCTCATGTGTTCCCCTTCTGGAATTCTATTTTTTAAAATCCTACATCCTGTGTTATACGGCCAGGACTCTATTTCCTGAATCCAACTTCCTGTGTTCTTTTTCCTGCATTCTTTTTCCTGAATCCAACTTCCTGTGCTCTCCTTCATGAGGCCTACACCTTTAATCCTACTTCGTGTGTTCTAATTCCTGAGTTCTATTTCCTGAATCCAATTTCCTGTGTTCTCTTTCTTCAGTTCTTTTTCCTGAATTCTACTTCCTGTGTTCTACCTCAGTATTTCTATTTCCTGAATCCAACGTCCTGTGTTCTCCTTCATGGGTCCTATTTCCTGTATCCTATTTCATGTGTTCTAATTCCTGAGTTCTATTTCCTGAATCCTACATCCTGTGTTATGCTTCCTCAGTTTTATTTCCTGAATCCTATATCCTGTGTTATACTTATGGAATTCTATTTCCTGAATCCTGCTTCCTGTTTTCTTCTTCCTGAGTTCCTTTTCCTGAATCTTACATCCTTTGTTCTCCTTCCTAGTATCAGTTTCCTGAATCTTATGTTCTATGATCTATTTCTGAGTTCTAATTCCTGAATACTACTTCCTGTGTTGTACTTCAGGAATTCTATTCCCTGAATCCTACTTCATGTGTTCTCCTTCCTGAGTTCTATTTCCTGAATCTTAATTCCTGTGTTATACTTCCTGATTTCTATTTCCTTAATCTTACTTCCTGTATTCTCCTTCTGGAATTCTATTTCCTAAGTCCTACTTCCTGTATTCTACTTCCAGAATTCTATTTCCTGAATGCTACTTAATGTGTTCCACTTCCTGAGTTCTATTTAATGAATCCTACGTCCAGTGTTCTCCTTTATGAGGCCTATTTTGTGAATCCTACTTCCTGTGTACTCTTCCCGTATCCTATTTCCAGAAACGTAATTCCTGTGTTTTCCATCATGAGGCCTATTTCTTGAATCCTGCTTCCTGTGTTCTACTTCCAGTATTCTATTACGTGAGTCCTAATTCCTGTGTTGTACTTCCATAATTCTACTTCCTTAATCCTACTCTCTGTGTTGTCCTTCCTGAGTTCTATTTCCTGAATCTTAATTCGTGTGTTCTACTTCCTGAGTTCTATTTCCTGAATCCTACTTCTTTTTTCTACCTCCGTAATTCTATTTCCCACATCCTACCTCCTGTGTTCTATTTCCAGAATTCTATTTCCTGAAGCTTACATCCTGTGATCTATTTCCTAAGTTCTATTTCCTGAATCCAACTTGCTGCGCTCTCCTTCATGAGGTCTATTTCCTGAATCTTACTTCCTGTCTTTTACATCCTGAGTTCTATTTCCTGAATCTACATCCTTTGTTCTCCTTCCGTATTTCTATTTCCTGAATCCAACTTCCGTTTTTCTCCTTTTGAGTCCTATTTCCTAACTCTTAAAACCTGTGTTCCACTTCCAGAGTTATATATCCTCAAACCTACTTCCTGTGTTGTGCTTCCTGAGTTCTGTTTCCTGAATCCTACTTCCTGTGTTCTACTTATGGTATTCTATATTCTGAATCCTACTTCCTGTGTTCTACTTCCGGTATTCTATTTCCTGAATCTTACTTCATGTGTTCTACTTCTGGATTCCTATATCCTGAATTCTACTTCTGTGTTCTACTTACGGAATTCTATTTCCTGAATCCTAATTCCTGTTTTCTCCTTCCTGAGTTGTATTTCCTAAATCTTACATCATGTGTTGTACTTCCAGAATTCTATTTCCTGAATCCTACTTCCTGTGTTCTACTTCCAGAATTCTATTTGCTGAACTCTATTACCTGTGTTCTCCTTCATGAGGCCTATTTACTGAATACTACTTCCTGTGTTATACTTCTGGAATTCTATTTTCTGAATCCTATTTCCTGTGTTCCACTTCGGGAATTCTACTTCCAGAATCCTACTCCGTGTGTTCTACTACCTTAGTTCTACTTCCTGAATCTTAATTCCTGTGCTCTATTGCCTGAGTTCTATTTCCTGAATCCTACCTCATGTGTTCCCCTTCTGGAATTCTATTTTTTAAAATCCTACATCCTGTGTTATACGGCCAGGACTCTATTTCCTGAATCCAACTTCCTGTGTTCTTTTTCCTGCATTCTTTTTCCTGAATCCAACTTCCTGTGCTCTCCTTCATGAGGCCTACACCTTTAATCCTACTTCGTGTGTTCTAATTCCTGAGTTCTATTTCCTGAATCCAATTTCCTGTGTTCTCTTTCTTCAGTTCTATTTCCTGAATTCTACTTCCTGTGCTCTACCTCAGTATTTCTATTTCCTGAATCCAACGTCCTGTGTTCTCCTTCATGGGTCCTATTTCCTGTATCCTATTTCATGTGTTCTAATTCCTGAGGTCTATTTCCTGAATCCTACATCCTGTGTTATGCTTCCTCAGTTTTATTTCCTGAATCCTATATCCTGTGTTATACTTATGGAATTCTATTTCCTGAATCCTGCTTCCTGTTTTCTTCTTCCTGAGTTCCTTTTCCTGAATCTTACATCCTTTGTTCTCCTTCCTAGTATCAATTTCCTGAATCTTATGTTCTATGATCTATTTCTGAGTTCTAATTCCTGAATACTACTTCCTGTGTTGTACTTCAGGAATTCTATTCCCTGAATCCTACTTCATGTGTTCTCCTTCGTGAGTTCTATTTCCTGAATCTTAATTCCTGTGTTATACTTCCTGATTTCTATTTCCTTAATCTTACTTCCTGTATTCTACTTCTGGAATTCTATTTCCTAAGTCCTACTTCCTGTATTCTACTTCCAGAATTCTGTTTCCTGAATGCTACTTAATGTGTTCCACTTCCTGAGTTCTATTTAATGAATCCTACGTCCAGTGTTCTCCTTTATGAGGCCTATTTTGTGAATCCTACTTCCTGTGTACTCTTCCCGTATCCTATTTCCAGAAACGTAATTCCTGTGTTTTCCATCATGAGGCCTATTTCTTGAATCCTGCTTCCTGTGTTCTACTTCCAGTATTCTATTACGTGAGTCCTAATTCCTGTGTTGTACTTCCATAATTCTACTTCCTTAATCCTACTCTCTGTGTTGTCCTTCCTGAGTTCTATTTCCTGAATCTTAATTCGTGTGTTCTACTTCCTGAGTTCTATTTCCTGAATCCTACTTCCTTTTTCTACCTCCGTAATTCTATTTCCCACATCCTACCTCCTGTGTTCTATTTCCAGAATTCTATTTCCTGAAGCTTACATCCTGTGATCTATTTCCTAAGTTCTATTTCCTGAATCCAACTTGCTGCGCTCTCCTTCATGAGGTCTATTTCCTGAATCTTACTTCCTGTCTTTTACATCCTGAGTTCTATTTCCTGAATCTACATCCTTTGTTCTCCTTCTGTATTTCTATTTCCTGAATCCAACTTCCGTTTTTCTCCTTTTGAGTCCTATTTCCTAACTCTTACATCCTGTGTTCCACTTCCAGAGTTATATATCCTCAAACCTACTTCCTGTGTTGTGCTTCCTGAGTTTTGTTTCCTGAATCGTACTTCCTGTGTTCTACTTATGGTATTCTATATTCTGAATCCTACTTCCTGTGTTCTACTTCCGGTATTCTATTTCCTGAATCTTACTTCATGTGTTCTACTTCTGGATTCCTATATCCTGAATTCTACTTCTGTGTTCTACTTACGGAATTCTATTTCCTGAATCCTAATTCCTGTTTTCTCCTTCCTGAGTTGTATTTCCTAAATCTTACATCATGTGTTGTACTTCCAGAATTCTATTTCCTGAATCCTACTTCCTGTGTTCTACTTCCAGAATTCTATTTGCTGAACTCTATTACCTGTGTTCTCCTTCATGAGGCCTATTTACTGAATACTACTTCCTGTGTTATACTTCTGGAATTCTATTTTCTGAATCCTATTTCCTGTGTTCCACTTCGGGAATTCTACTTCCAGAATCCTACTCCGTGTGTTCTACTACCTTAGTTCTACTTCCTGAATCTTAATTCCTGTGCTCTATTGCCTGAGTTCTATTTCCTGAATCCTACCTCATGTGTTCCCCTTCTGGAATTCTATTTTTTAAAATCCTACATCCTGTGTTATACGGCCAGGACTCTATTTCCTGAATCCAACTTCCTGTGTTCTTTTTCCTGCATTCTTTTTCCTGAATCCAACTTCCTGTGCTCTCCTTCATGAGGCCTACACCTTTAATCCTACTTCGTGTGTTCTAATTCCTGAGTTCTATTTCCTGAATCCAATTTCCTGTGTTCTCTTTCTTCAGTTCTTTTTCCTGAATTCTACTTCCTGTGTTCTACCTCAGTATTTCTATTTCCTGAATCCAACGTCCTGTGTTCTCCTTCATGGGTCCTATTTCCTGTATCCTATTTCATGTGTTCTAATTCCTGAGGTCTATTTCCTGAATCCTACATCCTGTGTTATGCTTCCTCAGTTTTATTTCCTGAATCCTATATCCTGTGTTATACTTATGGAATTCTATTTCCTGAATCCTGCTTCCTGTTTTCTTCTTCCTGAGTTCCTTTTCCTGAATCTTACATCCTTTGTTCTCCTTCCTAGTATCAATTTCCTGAATCTTATGTTCTATGATCTATTTCTGAGTTCTAATTCCTGAATATTACTTCCTGTGTTGTACTTCAGGAATTCTATTCCCTGAATCCTACTTCATGTGTTCTCCTTCCTGAGTTCTATTTCCTGAATCTTAATTCCTGTGTTATACTTCCTGATTTCTATTTCCTTAATCTTACTTCCTGTATTCTACTTCTGGAATTCTATTTCCTAAGTCCTACTTCCTGTATTCTACTTCCAGAATTCTATTTCCTGAATGCTACTTAATGTGTTCCACTTCCTGAGTTCTATTTAATGAATCCTACGTCCAGTGTTCTCCTTTATGAGGCCTATTTTGTGAATCCTACTTCCTGTGTACTCTTCCCGTATCCTATTTCCAGAAATGTAATTCCTGTGTTTTCCATCATGAGGCCTATTTCTTGAATCCTGCTTCCTGTGTTCTACTTCCAGTATTCTATTACGTGAGACCTAATTCCTGTGTTGTACTTCCATAATTCTACTTCCTTAATCCTACTCTATGTGTTGTCCTTCCTTAGTTCTATTTCCTGAATCTTAATTCGTGTGTTCTACTTCCTGAGTTCTATTTCCTGAATCCTACTTCCTTTTTCTACCTCCGTAATTCTATTTCCCACATCCTACCTCCTGTGTTCTATTTCCAGAATTCTATTTCCTGAAGCTTACATCCTGTGATCTATTTCCTAAGTTCTATTTCCTGAATCCAACTTGCTGCGCTCTCCTTCATGAGGTGTATTTCCTGAATCTTACTTCCTGTCTTTTACATCCTGAGTTCTATTTCCTCAATCTACATCCTTTGTTCTCCTTCCGTATTTCTATTTCCTGAATCCAACTTCCGTTTTTCTCCTTTTGAGTCCTATTTCCTAACTCTTACATCCTGTGTTCCACTTCCAGAGTTATATATGCTCAAACCTACTTCCTGTGTTGTGCTTCCTGAGTTCTGTTTCCTGAATCCTACTTCCTGTGTTCTACTTATGGTATTCTATATTCTGAATCCTACTTCCTGTGTTCTACTTCCGGTATTCTATTTCCTGAATCTTACTTCATGTGTTCTACTTCTGGATTCCTATATCCTGAATTCTACTTCTGTGTTCTACTTACGGAATTCTATTTCCTGAATCCTAATTCCTGTTTTCTCCTTCCTGAGTTGTATTTCCTAAATCTTACATCATGTGTTGTACTTCCAGAATTCTATTTCCTGAATCCTACTTCCTGTGTTCTACTTCCAGAATTCTATTTGCTGAACTCTATTACCTGTGTTCTCCTTCATGAGGCCTATTTACTGAATACTACTTCCTGTGTTATACTTCTGGAATTCTATTTTCTGAATCCTATTTCCTGTGTTCCACTTCAGGAATTCTACTTCCAGAATCCTACTCCGTGTGTTCTACTACCTTAGTTCTACTTCCTGAATCTTAATTCCTGTGCTCTATTGCCTGAGTTCTATTTCCTGAATCCTACCTCATGTGTTCCCCTTCTGGAATTCTATTTTTTAAAATCCTACATCCTGTGTTATACGGCCAGGACTCTATTTCCTGAATCCAACTTCCTGTGTGCTTTTTCCTGCATTCTTTTTCCTGAATCCAACTTCCTGTGCTCTCCTTCATGAGGCCTACACCTTTAATCCTACTTCGTGTGTTCTAATTCCTGAGTTCTATTTCCTGAATCCAATTTCCTGTGTTCTCTTTCTTCAGTTCTATTTCCTGAATTCTACTTCCTGTGTTCTACCTCAGTATTTCTATTTCCTGAATCCAACGTCCTGTGTTCTCCTTCATGGGTCCTATTTCCTGTATCCTATTTCATGTGTTCTAATTCCTGAGGTCTATTTCCTGAATCCTACATCCTGTGTTATGCTTCCTCAGTTTTATTTCCTGAATCCTATATCCTGTGTTATACTTATGGAATTCTATTTCCTGAATCCTGCTTCCTGTTTTCTTCTTCCTGAGTTCCTTTTCCTGAATCTTACATCCTTTGTTCTCCTTCCTAGTATCAATTTCCTGAATCTTATGTTCTATGATCTATTTCTGAGTTCTAATTCCTGAATACTACTTCCTGTGTTGTACTTCAGGAATTCTATTCCCTGAATCCTACTTCATGTGTTCTCCTTCCTGAGTTCTATTTCCTGAATCTTAATTCCTGTGTTATACTTCCTGATTTCTATTTCCTTAATCTTACTTCCTGTATTCTACTTCTGGAATTCTATTTCCTAAGTCCTACTTCCTGTATTCTACTTTCAGAATTCTATTTCCTGAATGCTACTTAATGTGTTCCACTTCCTGAGTTCTATTTAATGAATCCTACGTCCAGTGTTCTCCTTTATGAGGCCTATTTTGTGAATCCTACTTCCTGTGTACTCTTCCCATATCCTATTTCCAGAAACGTAATTCCTGTGTTTTCCATCATGAGGCCTATTTCTTGAATCCTGCTTCCTGTGTTCTACTTCCAGTATTCTATTACGTGAGTCCTAATTCCTGTGTTGTACTTCCATAATTCTACTTCCTTAATCCTACTCTCTGTGTTGTCCTTCCTGAGTTCTATTTCCTGAATCTTAATTCGTGTGTTCTACTTCCTGAGTTCTATTTCCTGAATCCTACTTCCTTTCTCTACCTCCGTAATTCTATTTCCCACATCCTACCTCCTGTGTTCTATTTCCAGAATTCTATTTCCTGAAGCTTACATCCTGTGATCTATTTCCTAAGTTCTATTTCCTGAATCCAACTTGCTGCGCTCTCCTTCATGAGGTCTATTTCCTGAATCTTACTTCCTGTCTTTTACATCCTGAGTTCTATTTCCTCAATCTACATCCTTTGTTCTCCTTCCGTATTTCTATTTCCTGAATCCAACTTCCGTTTTTCTCCTTTTGAGTCCTATTTCCTAACTCTTACATCCTGTGTTCCACTTCCAGAGTTATATATCCTCAAACCTACTTCCTGTGTTGTGCTTCCTGAGTTCTGTTTCCTGAATCCTACTTCCTATGTTCTACTTATGGTATTCTATATTCTGAATCCTACTTCCTGTGTTCTACTTCCGGTATTCTATTTCCTGAATCTTACTTCATGTGTTCTACTTCTGGATTCCTATATCCTGAATTCTACTTCTGTGTTCTACTTACGGAATTCTATTTCCTGAATCCAATTCCTGTTTTCTCCTTCCTGAGTTGTATTTCCTAAATCTTACATCATGTGTTGTACTTCCAGAATTCTATTTCCTGAATCCTACTTCCTGTGTTCTACTTCCAGAATTCTATTTGCTGAACTCTATTACCTGTGTTCTCCTTCATGAGGCCTATTTACTGAATACTACTTCCTGTGTTATACTTCTGGAATTCTATTTTCTGAATCCTATTTCCTGTGTTCCACTTCAGGAATTCTACTTCCAGAATCCTACTCCGTGTGTTCTACTACCTTAGTTCTACTTCCTGAATCTTAATTCCTGTGCTCTATTGCCTGAGTTCTATTTCCTGAATCTGACCTCATGTGTTCCCCTTCTGGAATTATATTTTTAAAAATCCTACATCCTGTGTTATACGGCCAGGACTCTATTTCCTGAATCCAACTTCCTGTGTTCTTTTTCCTGCATTCTTTTTCCTGAATCCAACTTCCTGTGCTCTCCTTCATGAGGCCTACACCTTTAATCCTACTTCGTGTGTTCTAATTCCTGAGTTCTATTTCCTGAATCCAATTTCCTGTGTTCTCTTTCTTCAGTTCTATTTCCTGAATTCTACTTCCTGTGTTCTACCTCAGTATTTCTATTTCCTGAATCCAACGTCCTGTGTTCTCCTTCATGGGTCCTATTTCCTGTATCCTATTTCATGTGTTCTAATTCCTGAGGTCTATTTCCTGAATCCTACATCCTGTGTTATGCTTCCTCAGTTTTATTTCCTGAATCCTATATCCTGTGTTATACTTATGGAATTCTATTTCCTGAATCCTGCTTCCTGTTTTCTTCTTCCTGAGTTCCTTTTCCTGAATCTTACATCCTTTGTTCTCCTTCCTAGTATCAATTTCCTGAATCTTATGTTCTATGATCTATTTCTGAGTTCTAATTCCTGAATACTACTTCCTGTGTTGTACTTCAGGAATTCTATTCCCTGAATCCTACTTCATGTGTTCTCCTTCCTGAGTTCTATTTCCTGAATCTTAATTCCTGTGTTATACTTCCTGATTTCTATTTCCTTAATCTTACTTCCTGTATTCTACTTCTGGAATTCTATTTCCTAAGTCCTACTTCCTGTATTCTACTTTCAGAATTCTATTTCCTGAATGCTACTTAATGTTCCACTTCCTGAGTTCTATTTAATGAATCCTACGTCCAGTGTTCTCCTTTATGAGGCCTATTTTGTGAATCCTACTTCCTGTGTACTCTTCCCGTATCCTATTTCCAGAAACGTAATTCCTGTGTTTTCCATCATGAGGCCTATTTCTTGAATCCTGCTTCCTGTGTTCTACTTCCAGTATTCTATTACGTGAGTAATAATTCTACTTCCTTAATCCTACTCTCTGTGTTGTCCTTCCTGAGTTCTATTTCCTGAATCTTAATTCGTGTGTTCTACTTCCTGAGTTCTATTTCCTGAATCCTACTTCCTTTTTCTACCTCCGTAATTCTATTTCCCACATCCTACCTCCTGTGTTCTATTTCCAGAATTCTATTTCCTGAAGCTTACATCCTGTGATCTATTTCCTAAGTTCTATTTCCTGAATCCAACTTGCTGCGCTCTCCTTCATGAGGTCTATTTCCTGAATCTTACTTCCTGTCTTTTACATCCTGAGTTCTATTTCCTGAATCTACATCCTTTGTTCTCCTTCCGTATTTCTATTTCCTGAATCCAACTTCCGTTTTTCTCCTTTTGAGTCCTATTTCCTAACTCTTACATCCTGTGTTCCACTTCCAGAGTTATATATCCTCAAACCTACTTCCTGTGTTGTGCTTCCTGAGTTCTGTTTCCTGAATCCTACTTCCTGTGTTCTACTTATGGTATTCTATATTCTGAATCCTACTTCCTGTGTTCTACTTCCGGAATACTATTTCCTGAACCCTACTTCCTGTGTTCTCCTTCCTGAATTCTATTTCCTGAATCTTAATTCCTGTGTTCTCCTTCCTGAGTTGTATTTCGTGAATCCTACTTCCTGTGTTCTACTTCCAGTATTCTATTCGCTGAATACTATTTCCTGTGTTCTCCTTCATGAGGCCTATTTCCTGAGTACTACCTCCTGTGTTATACTGCCAGGATTCTATTTCCTGAATCCTACTTCCTGTGTTGAACTTTGGGAATTGTACTTTCAAATTCCTACTCCCTGTGTTCTCCTTCCTGAGTTCTATTTCCTGAATATTAATTCCTGTCCTCTACTTCTTGAGTTGTTTCCTGAGTCCAACTTCCTGTGCTCTCTTTCATGGGGCCTATTTCCCAGATCCTACATCTTGTGTTCTACTCCCTGAGTTCTATTTCCTGAATCTTAATTTGTGTTCCCCTTCCTGAGTTCTTTCTTGAACTTTACTTCCTGTGTCATTCTTCCGGAATACTGTTTCCTGTATTCTACTTCCTGTGTCCTACTTCTGGAATTCTATTTCCTGAATCCTACTTCCTCTGTTCTACTTCCTAAGTTCTATTTCCTGAATGCTACTTCCTGTGTTCTACTTCCTGAGTTCTGTTTCCTGAATCCAACTTCCTGTGCTTTCTTTCATGAGGCCTATTTCTAGAATCCTACCTCCTGTGTTTTACATCCTGAGTTCTATCTCCTGTCTGCTACTTCCGGAATTCTGTTCCTTGAATCCTACTATTGTGTTCTCTATATGAGGCCGATTTCCTGAGTAGTAATTCCTGTGTTCTACTTCTGGAATTCTATTTCCTGAATCCTGCTTCTTGTGTTCGACTTCTGGAATTCTATTTCCTGAATCCTACTCCCTGTGTTCTCCTTCCTGAGTTCTATTTACTGAATCTTAATCTTTTGTTGTGCATCCTGAGTTCCATTTCCTGACTCCTAATTCTTGTGTTCCACTTGCGGAATTCTATTTCGTGAAAGCTACTCCCTGTGTACTGCTTCCTGAGTTCTATTTCTGAATCTGAATTCCTGTTTTCTGCTTCCTATGTTCTATTCCTGAATCCTACTTCCTGTGTTCTACTTCCTGAATTCTATTTCCTGAATCCAACTTCCTGTGCTTTCTTTCATGAGGCCTATTTGCAGAATACTACATCCTGCACTGTACTTCCTGAGTTCTATTTCCTGAATCCTACTTCCAGTGTTCTCCTTCCTCAGTTCTATTTCCTGAATCCTACTTCCTGTGTTCTACTGCTGGAATTCTATTTCCTTCCTACTTCCTTTGTTCTACTTGAGGAATTCTATATCCTGAATCCTAGCTCGTGTATTCTTCTTCATGAGGCCTATTTCCTGAATATTGCTTCCTGTGTTCCACTTTCGTAATTATATTCCCTGAATCCTACCTCCTGTGTTCTCCTTCTTGAGGCCTATTTCCTGAATGTTTTTTCATGTGTTTTACTTCCTGAGTTCGATTTCCTGAATCCAACTTCCTGTGCTCTCTTTCATGGGGCCTATTTCATGAATCTGACATCCTGTGTTCTACTTCCTGAGTTCTATTTCCTGAATCCTATTTCCTGTGTTCTATTTCTTGAATTCTATTCCTTGAATCCTACTTCCTGTGTTCTCCTTTATGAGGCTGATTTCCTGAATCCTACTTCATGTGTTCTACCTCCGGAATTCTGTTTTCTGAATCTTGCTTCCTGTGTTCCACTTCTGGAATTCTATTTCCTGTATCCTACTCCCTGTGTTCTGCTTCCTGAGTTCTCTTTCTGAATCTGAATCCTGTGTTCTACTTCCTAAGTTCTACTTCCTGAATCCTACTTCCTGTGTCCTACTCCCTGAGTTATCCTTCCTGAATTTTAATCTTGTGTTCTACTTCCTCAGATCTATTTGCTGAATCCTACTTCCTGTGTTCTACTTCTGGAATTCTATTTCCTAAATTCTACCTCCTGTGTTCTCCTTTCAGAATTCTATTTCCTGAATCCTACTTCCGGTGTTCTATATCCTGAGTTGTGTTTCCTGCATCCAACTTGCTGTGCTCTCCTTCATGAGGACTATTTCGTGAATCCTACTTCCTGTGTTCTGCTTCCTGAGTTCTATTCCCTGAATCCTTCTTCCTGTGTTGTCCTTCCTGAGTTCTATTTAATGAAACTTACTTCTCGCGTTCTACTTCTGTATTTCTCTTTCCCGAATCCAGCTTCCTGTCTTTTCTATCATTAGTCCTATTTCCTGAATCCTACTTCCTGTGTTCTGCTTCCGGAGTTTTATTTCCTGACTCCTACTTCCTGTGTTGTGTTTCCTGAATTCTATTTCCTGAATCGTAATTCATGTGTTCTACTTCAGGAATTCTATTTCCTGAATTCTACTTCCTGTGTTCTACTCCATAATATTTATTTCCTAAAACCTATTTGCTGTATTCTACTTTCGGAATTCTATTCCCTGAACCCTACTTCCCGTGTTGTCCTTCATGAGACCTATTTCCTATATACTACTTTCTGTGTTCTACTTCTGGAATTCTATTTCCTGAATCTTGCTACCTGTGTTATACTTCCGGAATTGTATTTCCTGAATCCTTCTCCCTGTGTTCTCTTCCTGAGTTCTATTTCCTGAATTCTACTTCCTGTGTTCTTCTTCCGGGATTCTGATTCCTGAATCCTACTTCCTGTGTTCTTCTTCCTGATTTCTATTTCCTGAATGTTAATTCCTGTGTTCTCCTTCCTGAGTTCTATTTTGTGAATCCGAATTCCAGTGTTGTACTTCCGGGATTCTCTTTCGTGAATGCTACTTGCTGAGATCTACTTCCGGGATCCTATTTCCTGAATTTTACTTCCTATGTTGTCCTTCCGGAATTCTATTTCCTGAATCCTTGTTCCTGTGCTCTCATACCGGAATTCCATTTCCTGAATCATACTTCCTCTGTTCTCCTTCCTGAGTGCTATTTCCTGAATCTTACTTCGGGTGTCATACTTCTGGAATTCTATTTCCTGAATCCTACTTCCTGTGTTTACTTCTGGAATTCTATTCCATGAATCCTACTTCCTGTGTTGTCCTTCATGAATACTTTCTGAATACTACTTCCTGTTTCCTGCTTCCGGAATTCTATTTCCTGAATCCTACTTCTTATATTCTCCATCATGAGGATTATTTCCTGAATACTACTTCCTGTGTTCTACTTCCGGAATTCTGTTCCCTGAATGCTACTTCCCTTGTTCTACCTCCACAATTCTTTTCTGCGAATCCCACTTCCTGTGTTCTCCTTCATGAGGCCTATTTCCTAAATTCTACTTCCTGTGTTCTTCTTAGGCAATTCTATTTCCTGAATCCTAATTCCTGTGTTGTACTTAAGGAATTCTACTTCCTGAATCCTACTACTTGTGTTCTCCTTTCTGAGTTCTATTTCCTGAATTCAACTTCCTGTGCTCTCCTTCATGAGACCTATTTCCTGAATCTTACTTCCTGTGTTCTACTTCTTGAGTTCTATTTCCTGAATTCTACTTCCTGTGTTCTATTTTCTCAGTTCTATTTCCTGAATACAACTTCCTGATTTCTCCTTAATGAGTCCTATTTCATGAATCCTACTTCCTGTGTTCTACATATGGAATTCTATTTCCTGAATCCTACTTCCTGTGTTCTACTTCCTGAGTTCTATTTCCTGAATCCTACTTCCTGTATTCTATTTCCAGAATAGTATTCCGTGAATCTGAATCCTCCTTCCTGTGTTCGACTCTCTGAGGCCTATTTACTGAATCCTACTTCCTGTGTTCTCCTTCATCAGGCTCATTTCCTGAATCCTACATCCTATGTTCTATTATCGGAATACTATTTCCTGAATCCTTTTTCCTGTGTTCTACTTCTTGGGTTCTATTTCCTGAATTCTACTTCCTGTGTTTTCCTTCATGCGGTCTATTTCTTGAATCCCACTTCCTGTGTTCTAGTTCCTGAGTCCTATTTACTGAATCCTACATCCTGTGTTCTCCTCCATGAGGCCCATTTCCTGAATCCTACATCCTGTGTTCTATTACCAGAATAGTATTTCCTGAATCGTACTTCCTGTGTTATACTTCCTGAGTTCTATTTCTTGTATCCTCTATATTGAGGCCTATTTCGTGAATCCTACTTCCTGTGTTCTACTTCCGGAATTCTATTTCCTGAAACCTACCTCCATCATGAGGCTTATTTCCTGAATACTGCTTGCTGTGTTCTATCCCCTGGATTCTATTTCCTAAATCTGCTTTACTGTGTTCTACATCATGAGGTCTATTTCCTGAATATTACTTCTTGTATTCTCCTTCCTGTGTTCTATATCATGAATCCTACTTCCTGTGTTCTTCTTCCAGAATTCTATTTCCTGAATCCTCATTCGTGTGCTACTTCCTGAGAACTATTTCCTGAATCCTACTTCCTGTGTTCTCCTTCATGAGGCCTATTTTCTGATTCCTACTTCCTGTGTTCTAATTCCGGAATTTCACTTCCTGAATCTTACTTCCTGCGTTTTACTTCCCGAGTTCTATTTCCCAAATTCTACTTCCTGTGTTCTATTTAGTGAATCTTAATTCCTTGGTTTTCCTTCCTGAATTCTATTTTGTGAATCCTGCTTCCTGTGTTGTACTTCCGGTATTCTATTTCCTGAATCTTACTTCATGTGTTCTACTTCTGGATTCCTATATCCTGAATTCTACTTTCGGTGTTGTACTTACGGAATTCTATTTCCTGAATCCTAATTCCTGTTTTCTCCTTCCTGAGTTGTATTTCCTAAATCTTACATCATGTGTTGTACTTCCAGAATTCTATTTCCTGAATCCTACTTCCTGTGTTCTACTTCCAGAATTCTATTTGCTGAACTCTATTACCTGTGTTCTCCTTCATGAGGCCTATTTACTGAATACTACTTCCTGTGTTATACTTCTGGAATTCTATTTCCTGAATCCTATTTCCTGTGTTCCACTTCGGGAATTCTACTTCCAGAATCCTACTCCGTGTGTTCTACTACCTTAGTTCTACTTCCTGAATCTTAATTCCTGTGCTCTATTGCCTGAGTTCTATTTCCTGAATCCTACCTCATGTGTTCCCCTTCTGGAATTCTATTTTTTAAAATCCTACATCCTGTGTTATATGGCCAGGACTCTATTTCCTGAATCCAACTTCCTGTGTTCTTTTTCCTGCATTCTTTTTCCTGAATCCAACTTCCTGTGCTCTCCTTCATGAGGCCTACACCTTTAATCCTAATTCGTGTGTTCTAATTCCTGAGTTCTATTTCCTGAATCCAATTTCCTGTGTTCTCTTTCTTCAGTTCTATTTCCTGAATTCTACTTCCTGTGCTCTACCTCAGTATTTCTATTTCCTGAATCCAACGTCCTGTGTTCTCCTTCATGGGTCCTATTTCCTGTATCCTATTTCATGTGTTCTAATTCCTGAGTTCTATTTCCTGAATCCTACATCCTGTGTTATGCTTCCTCAGTTTTATTTCCTCAATCCTATATCCTGTGTTATACTTATGGAATTCTATTTCCTGAATCCTGCTTCCTGTTTTCTTCTTCCTGAGTTCCTTTTCCTGAATCTAACATTCTTTGTTCTCCTTCCTAGTATCAATTTCCTGAATCTTATGTCCTATGATCTATTTCTGAGTTCTAATTCCTGAATACTACTTCCTGTGTTGTACTTCAGAAATTCTATTCCCTGAATCCTACTTCATGTGTTCTCCTTCCTGAGTTCTATTTCCTGAATCTTAATTCCTGTGTTATACTTCCTGATTTCTATTTCCTTAATCTTACTTCCTGTATTCTACTTCTGGAATTCTATTTCCTAAGTCCTACTTCCTGTATTCTACTTCCAGAATTCTATTTCCTGAATGCTACTTAATGTGTTCCACTTCCTGAGTTCTATTTAATGAATCCTACGTCCAGTGTTCTCCTTTATGAGGCCTATTTTGTGAATCCTACTTCCTGTGTACTCTTCCCGTATCCTATTTCCAGAAATGTAATTCCTGTGTTTTCCATCATGAGGCCTATTTCTTGAATCCTGCTTCCTGTGTTCTACTTCCAGTATTCTATTACGTGAGTCCTAATTCCTGTGTTGTACTTCCATAATTCTACTTCCTTAATCCTACTCTCTGTGTTGTCCTTCCTGAGTTCTATTTCCTGAATCTTAATTCGTGTGTTCTACTTCCTGAGTTCTATTTCCTGAATCCTACTTCCTTTTTCTACCTCCGTAATTCTATTTCCCACATCCTACCTCCTGTGTTCTATTTCCAGAATTCTATTTCCTGAAGCTTACATCCTGTGATCTATTTCCTAAGTTCTATTTCCTGAATCCAACTTGCTGCGCTCTCCTTCATGAGGTCTATTTCCTGAATCTTACTTCCTGTCTTTTACATCCTGAGTTCTATTTCCTCAATCTACATCCTTTGTTCTCCTTCCGTATTTCTATTTCCTGAATCCAACTTCCGTTTTTCTCCTTTTGAGTCCTATTTCCTAACTCTTACATCCTGTGTTCCACTTCCAGAGTTATATATCCTTAAACCTACTTCCTGTGTTGTGCTTCCTGATTTCTGTTTCCTGAATCCTACTTCCTGTGTTCTACTTATGGTATTCTATATTCTGAATCCTACTTCCTGTGTTCTACTTCCGGAATACTATTTCCTGAACCCTACTTCCTGTGTTCTCCTACCTGAATTCTATTTCCTGAATCCTAATTCATGTGTTCTCCTTCCTGAGTTGTATTTCGTGAATCCTACTTCCTGTGTTCTACTTCCAGTATTCTATTCGCTGAATACTATTTCCTGTGTTCTCCTTCATGAGGCCTATTTCCTGAGTACTACCTCCTGTGTTATACTGCCGGGATTCTATTTCCTGAATCCTACTTCCTGTGTTGAACTTTGGGAATTGTACTTTCAGATTCCTACTCCCTGTGTTCTCCTTCCTGAGTTCTATTTCCTGAATATTAATTCCTGTCCTCTACTTCTTGAGTTGTTTCCTGAATCCAACTTCCTGTGCTCTCTTTCATGGGGCCTATTTCCCAGATCCTACATCTTGTGTTCTACTTCCTGAGTTCTATTTCCTGAATCTTAATTTGTGTTCCCCTTCCTGAGTTCTTTCTTGAACTTTACTTCCTGTGTCATTCTTCCGGAATACTGTTTCCTGAATTCTATTTCCTGTGTCCTACTTCTGGAATTCTATTTCCTGAATCCTACTTCCTCTGTTCTACTTCCTAAGTTCTATTTCCTGAATGCTACTTCCTGTGTTCTACTTCCTGAGTTCTGTTGCCTGAATCCAACTTCCTGTGCTTTCTTTCATGAGGCCTATTTCTAGAATCCTACCTCCTGTGTTTTACATCCTGAGTTCTATCTCCTGTCTGCTACTTCCGGAATTCTATTCCTTGAATCCTACTACTGTGTTCTCTATATGAGGCCGATTTCCTGAGTAGTAATTCCTGTGTTCTACTTCTGGAATTCTGTTTCCTGAATCCTGCTTCTTGTGTTCGACTTCTGGAATTCTATTTCCTGAATCCTACTCCCTGTGTTCTCCTTCCTGAGTTCTATTTACTGAATCTTAATCTTTTGTTGTGCATCCTGAGTTCCATTTCCTGACTCCTAATTCTTGTGTTCCACTTCCGGAATTCTATTTCGTGAAAGCTACTCCCTGTGTACTGCTTCCTGAGTTCTATTTCTGAATCTGAATTCCTGTTTTCTGCTTCCTATGTTCTATTCCTGAATCCTACTTCCTGTGTTCTACTTCCTGAATTCTATTTCCTGAATCCAACTTCCTGTGCTTTCTTTCATGAGGCCTATTTGCAGAATACTACATCCTGCATTGTACTTCCTGAGTTCTATTTCCTGAATCCTACTTCCAGTGTTCTCCTTCCTCAGTTCTATTTCCTGAATCCTACTTCCTGTGTTCTACTGCTGGAATTCTATTTCCTTCCTACTTCCTTTGTTCTACTTGAGGAATTCTATATCCTGAATCCTAGCTCCTGTATTCTGCTTCATGAGGCCTATTTCCTGAATATTGCTTCCTGTGTTCCACTTTCGTAATTATATTCCCTGAATCCTACCTCCTGTGTTCTCCTTCTTGAGGCCTATTTCCTGAATGCTTTTTCATGTGTTTTACTTGCTGAGTTCGATTTCCTGAATCCACCTTCCTGTGCTCTCTTTCATGGGGACTATTCCATGAATCTGACATCCTGTGTTCTACTTCCTGAGTTCTATTTCCTGAATCCTATTTCCTGAATTCTATTCCTTGAATCCTACTTCCTGTGTTCTCCTTTATGAGGCTGATTTCCTGAATCCTACTTCATGTGTTCTACCTCCGGAATTCTGTTTTCTGAATCTTGCTTCCTGTGTTCCACTTCTGGAATTCTATTTCCTGTATCCTACTCCCTGTGTTCTGCTTCCTGAGTTCTCTTTCTGAATCTGAATCCTGTGTTCTACTTCCTAAGTTCTACTTCCTGAATCCTACTTCCTGTGTCCTACTCCCTGAGTTATCCTTCCTGAATTTTATTCTTGTGTTCTACTTCCTCAGATCTATTTGCTGAATCCTACTTCCTGTGTTCTACTTCTGGAATTCTATTTCCTAAATTCTACCTCCTGTGTTCTCCTTTCAGAATTCTATTTTCTGAATCCTACTTCCGGTGTTCTATTTCCTGAGTTGTGTTTCCTGCATCCAACTTGCTGTGCTCTCCTTCATAAGGACTATTTCGTGAATCCTACTTCCTGTGTTCTGCTTCCTGAGTTCTATTCCCTGAATCCTTCTTCCTGTGTTGTCCTTCCTGAGTTCTATTTAATGAAACTTACTTCTCGCGTTCTACTTCTGTATTTCTCTTTCCCGAATCCAGCTTCCTGTCTTTTCTATCATTAGTCCTATTTCCTGAATCCTACTTCATGTGTTCTGCTTCCGGAGTTTTATTTCCTGACTCCTACTTCATGTGTTGTGTTTCCTGAATTCTATTTCCTGAATCATAATTCATGTGTTCTACTTCAGGAATTCTATTTCCTGAATTCTACTTCCTGTGTTCTACTCCATAAGATCTATTTCCTAAAACCTATTTCCTGTGTTCTACTTTCGGAATTCTATTCCCTGAACCCTACTTCCCGTGTTGTCCTTCATGAGACCTATTTCCTATATACTACTTCCTGTGTTCTACTTCTGGAATTCTATTTCCTGAATCTTGCTACCTGTGTTATACTTCCGGAATTGTATTTCCTGAATCCTTCTCCCTGTGTTCTCTTCCTGAGTTCTATTTCTTAATCTCAAGTCCTGTATTCTACTTCCTAAGATCTATTTCCTGAATTCTAATTCCTGTGTTCTACTTCCAGAATCCTTTTTCCTAAATCCTACTTCCTGTGTTCTAATTCCGGAATTGTTTTTCTTGAATCCTACTTCCTTTGTTGTACTTCTTGAGGTCTATTTCCTCAATCCAACTTCTTGCGCATTCTTTCATGAGGCCTATTTCCAGTATCCTACATCCTGTGTTCTACTTCCTGAGATCTATTTACGGAATCCTACTTCCTGTGTTCTACTTCTGGAATTGTATTCCCTGAATCCTACTTCCTGTGTTCTAGTTCCTGAGTTCTATTTCCTCAATCCTAATTCCTGTGTTCTCCTTCCTGAGTTTCGTTTCTTGAATCTTACTTCCTGTGTTCTCCTTTGGGAGTTCTATTTCCTAAATTTTATTTCCTGTGTTGTAATCCAGGAATTCTATTTCCTGAATCCTATTTCCTGTGTTCTACTTCCTGAGTTCTATTTCCTGAATTCTACTTCCTGTGTTCTTCTTCCGGGATTCTGATTCCTGAATCCTACTTCCTGTGTTCTTCTTCCTGAGTTCTATTTCCTGAATGTTAATTCCTGTGTTCTCCTTCCTGAGTTCTATTTTGTGAATCCGAATTCCAGTGTTGTACTTCCGGGATTCTCTTTCGTGAATGCTACTTGCTGAGATCTACTTCCGGGATCCTATTTCCTGAATTTTACTTCCTATGTTGTCCTTCCGGAATTCTATTTCCTGAATCCTTGTTCCTGTGCTCTCATACCGGAATTCCATTTCCTGAATCATACTTCCTCTGTTCTCCTTCCTGAGTGCTATTTCCTGAATCTTACTTCGGGTGTCATACTTCTGGAATTCTATTTCCTGAATCCTACTTCTTGTGTTTACTTCTGGAATTCTATTCCATGAATCCTACTTCCTGTGTTGTCCTTCATGAATACTTTCTGAATACTACTTCCTGTTTCCTGCTTCCGGAATTCTATTTCCTGAATCCTACTTCTTATATTCTCCATCATGAGGATTATTTCCTGAATACTACTTCCTGTGTTCTACTTCCGGAATTCTGCTCCCTGAATGCTACTTCCCTTGTTCTACCAACACAATTCTTTTCTGCGAATCCCACTTCCTGTGTTCTCCTTCATGAGGCCTATTTCCTAAATAGTACTTCCTGTGTTCTACTTAGGCAATTCTATTTCCTGAATCCTAATTCCTGTGTTGTACTTAAGGAATTCTACTTCCTGAATCCTACTACCTGTGTTCTCCTTTCTGAGTTCTATTTCCTGAATTCAACTTCCTGTGCTCTGCTTCATGAGACCTATTTCCTGAATCTTACTGCCTGTGTTCTACTTCCGTATTTCTATTTCCTGAAACCAACGTCCTTTGTCCTCCTTTTGAGTCCTATTTCCTGGCTCTTACATCCTGTGTTCCCCTTCCTGAGTTACATATCCTGAAACCTACTTCCTGTGTTGTGCTTCCTGAGTTCTGTTTCCTGAATCCTACTTCCTGTGTTCTACTTATGGAATTCTATATCGTGAATCCTACTTCCTGTGTTCTACTTCCGGAATACTATTTCCTGAACCCTACTTCCTGTGTTCTCCTTCCTGAATTCTATTTCCTGAATCTTAATTCCTGTGTTCTCCTTCCTGAGTTGTATTTCGTGAATCCTACTTCCTGTGTTCTACTTCCAGTATTCTATTCGCTGAATACTATTTCCTGTGTTCTCCTTCATGAGGCCTATTTCCTGAGTACTACCTCCTGTGTTATACTGCCGGGATTCTATTTCCTGCATCCTACTTCCTGTGTTGAACTTTGGGAATTGTACTTTCAGATTCCTACTCCCTGTGTTCTCCTTCCTGAGTTCTATTTCCTGAATATTAATTCCTGTCCTCTACTTCCTGAGTTGTTTCCTGAATCCAACTTCCTGTGCTCTCTTTCATGGGGCCTATTTCCCAGATCCTACATCTTGTGTTCTACTTCCTGAGTTCTATTTCCTGAATCTTAATTCGTGTTCCCCTTCCTGAGTTCTTTCTTGAACTTTACTTCCTGTGTCGTTCTTCCGGAATACTGTTTCCTGAATTCTACTTCCTGTGTCCTACTTCTGGAATTCTATTTCCTGAATCCTACTTCCTCTGTTCTCCTTCCTAAGTTCTATTTCCTGAATGCTATTTCCTGTGTTCTACTTCCTGAGTTCTATTTCCTGAATCCAACTTCCTGTGCTTTCTTTCATGAGGCCTATTTCCAGAAACCTAGCTCCTGTGTTTTACATCCTGAGTTCTATTTCCTGTCTGCTACTTCTGGAATTCTATTCCTTGAATCCTACTACTGTGTTCTCTATATGAGGCCGATTTCCTGAGTAGTAATTCCTGTGTTCTACTTCTGGAATTCTATTTCCTGAACCTTGCTTCCTGTGTTCGACTTCTGGAATTCTATTTCCTGAATCCTACTCCCTGTGTTCTCCTTCCTGAGTTCTATTTCCTGAATCTTAATCTTTTGTTCTACATCCGAGTTCCATTTCCTGACTCCTAATTCCTGTGTTCCACTTCCGGAATTCTATTTTGTGAAAGCTACTCCCTGTGTACTGCTTCCTGAGTTCTATTTCTGAATCTGAATTCCTGTTTTCTGCTTCCTATGTTCTATTCCTGAGTCCTACTTCCTGTGTTCTACTTCCTGAGTTCTATTCCCTGAATCCAACTTCCTGTGCTTTCTTTCATGAGGCCTATTTGCAGAATACTACATCCTGCATTGTACTTCCTGAGTTCTATTTCCTGAATCCTACTTCCAGTGTTCTCCTTCCTCAGTTCTATTTCCTGAATCCTACTTCCTGTGTTCTACTGCTGGAATTCTATTTCCTGAATCCTACTTCCTTTGTTCTACTTGAGGAATTCTATATCCTGAATCCTAGCTCCTGTATTCTGCTTCATGAGGCCTATTTCCTGAATATTGCTTCCTGTGTTCTACTTCCGCATTACTTTACCCTTAATCCTACTTCCTGTGTTCCCCTTCTTGAGGCCTATTTCCTGAATGCATTTTCATGTGTTCTACTTCCTGAGTTCGATTTCCTGAATCCAACTTCCTGTGCTCTCTTTCATGGGGCCTATTTCCCAGATCCTACATCTTGTGTTCTACTTCCTGAGTTCTATTTCCTGAATCTAAATTCGTGTTCCCCTTCCTGAGTTCTTTCTTGAACTTTACTTCCTGTGTCGTTCTTCCAGAATACTTTTTCCTGAATTCTACTTACTGTGTCCTACTTCTGGAATTCTATTTCCTGAATCCTGCTTCCTGTGTTCGACTTCTGGAATTCTATTTCCTGAATCCTACTCCCTGTGTTCTCCTTCCTGAGTTCTATTTCCTAAATCTTAGTCTTTTGTTCTACATCCTGATTTCCATTTCCTGACTCCTAATTCCTGTGTTCACTTCCGGAATTCTATTTCGTGAAAGCTACTCCCTGTGTACTGCTTCCTGAGTTCTATTTCTGAATCTGAATTCCTGTTTTCTGCTTCCTATGTTCTATTCCTGAATCCTACTTCCTGTGTTCTACTTCCTGAGTTCTATTTCCTGAATCCAACTTCCTGTGCTTTCTTTCATGAGGCCTATTTGCAGAATACTACATCCTGCATTGTACTTCCTGAGTTCTATTTCCTGAATCCTACTTCCAGTGTTCTCCTTCCTCAGTTCTATTTCCTGAATCCTACTTCCTGTGTTCTACTGCTGGAATTCTATTTCCTTCCTACTTCCTTTGTTCTACTTGAGGAATTCTATATCCTGAATCCTAGCTCCTGTATTCTTCTTCATGAGGCCTATTTCCTGAATATTGCTTCCTGTGTTCCACTTTCGTAATTATATTCCTTGAATCCTACTTCCTGTGTTCTCCTACTTGAGGCCTATTTCCTGAATGCTTTTTCATGTGTTCTATTTCCTGAGTTCGATTTCCTGAATCCAACATCCTGTGCTCTCTTTCAAGGGGCCTATTTCATGAATCTGACATCCTGTGTTCTACTTCCTGAGTTCTATTTCCTGAATCCTATTTCCTGTGTTCTATTTCTTGAATTCTATTCCTTGAATCCTACTTCCTGTGTTCTCCTTTATGAGGCCGATTTCCTGAATACTACTTCATGTGTTCTACCTCCAGAATTCTGTTTTCTGAATCTTGCTTCCTGTGTTCCACTTCTGGAACTCTATTTCCTGTATCCTACTCCCCGTGTTCTGCATCCTGAGTTCTCTTTCTTAATCTGAATCCTGTGTTCTACTTCCTAATTTCTACTTCCTGAATCCTACTTCCTGTGTCCTACTCCCTGAATTATCCATCCTGAATTTTATTCTTGTGTTCTACTTCCTCAGATCTATTTGCTGAATCCTACTTCCTGTGTTCTCCTTTCAGAATTCTATTTCCTAAATTCTACTTCCTGTGTTCGTCTTCCTGGATTCTGTTTCCTGAATCCTACTTCCTGTGTTCTATTTCCTGAGTTGTGTTTCCTGCATCCAACTTGCTGTGCTCTCCTTCATGAGGACTATTTTGTGAATCCTACTTCCTGTGTTCTGCTTCCTGAGTTCTATTTCCTGAATCCTTCCTCCTGTGTTGTCCTTCCTGAGTTCTATTTAATGAAACTTACTTCTCACGTTCTATTTCTGTATTTCTCTTTCCCGAATCCAACTTCCTGTCTTTTCTATCATTAGTCCTATTTCCTGAATCCTACTTCCTGTGTTCTGCTTCCAGAGTTTTATTTCCTGACTCCTACTTCATGTGTTGTGTTTCCTGAATTCTATTTCCTGAATCGTAATTCCTGTGTTCTACTTCAGGAATTCTATTTCCTGAATTCTACTTCCTGTGTTCTACTCCATAAGATCTATTTCCTAAAACCTATTTCCTGTGTTCTACTTTCGGAATTCTATTCCCTGAACCCTACTTCCCGTGTTGTCCTTCATGAGACCTATTTCCTAAATACTACTTCCTGTGTTCTACTTCTGGAATTCTATTTCCTGAATCTTGCTACCTGTGTTATACTTCCAGAATTCTATTTCCTGAATCCTTCTCCCTGTGTTCTCTTCCTGAGTTCTATTTCTTAATCTCAATTCCTATATTCTACTTCCTAAGATCTATTTACTGAATTCTAATTCCTGTGTTCTACTTCCAGAATCCTTTTTCCTAAATCCTACTTCCTGTGTTCTAATTCCGGAATTGTTTTTCTTGAATCCTACTTCCTTTGTTGTACTTCCTGTGGTCTATTTCCTCAATCCAACTTCTTTCACCCTCGTTCATGAGGCCTATTTCCAGTATCCTACATCCTGTGTTCTACTTCCTGAGATCTATTTACAGAATCCAACTTCATGTGTTCTACTTCTGGAATTGTATTCCCTGAATCCTACTTCCTGTGTTCTAGTTCCTGAGTTCTCTTTCCTCAATCCTAATTCCTGTGTTCTCCTTCCTGAGTTTCGTTTCTTGAATCTTACTTCCTGTGTTCTCCTTTGGGAGTTCTATTTCCTAAATTTTATTTAATGTGTTGTAATCCAGGAATTCTATTTCCTGAATCCTATTTCCTGTGTTCTACTTCCTGAGTTCTATTTCCTGAATTCTACTTCCTGTGTTCTTCTTCCGGGATTCTGTTTCCTGAATGCTACTTCCTGTGTTCTTCTTCCTGAGTTCTATTTCCTGAATGTTAATTCCTGTGTTCTCCTTCCTGAGTTCTATTTTGTAAATCCGAATTTCAGTGTTGTACTTCCGGAATTGTCTTTCGTGAATGCTACTTGCTGAGATCTACTTCCGGGATCCTATTTAATGAATTTTACTTCCTATGTTGTCCTTCCGGAATTCTATTTCCTGAATCCTTGTTCCTGTGCTCTCATACCGGAATTCCATTTCCTGAATCATACTTCCTCTGTTCTCCTTCCTGAGTGCTATTTCCTGAATCTTACTTCGGGTGTCATACTTCTGGAATTCTATTTCCTGAATCCTACTTCTTGTGTTTACTTCTGGAATTCTATTCCATGATTCCTACTTCCTGTGTTGTCCTTCATGAATTCTTTCGTGAGTCCTACTTCCTGTGTTCTACTTCCGGAATTCTATTTCCTGAAACCTACCTCCATCATGAGGCCTATTTCCTGAATACTACTTCCTGTGTTATACTTCTGGAATTCTATTTTCTGAATCCTATTTCCTGTGTTCCACTTCGGGAATTCTACTTCCAGAATCCTACTCCGTGTGTTCTACTACCTTAGTTCTACTTCCTGAATCTTAATTCCTGTGCTCTATTGCCTGAGTTCTATTTCCTGAATCCTACCTCATGTGTTCCCCTTCTGGAATTCTATTTTTTAAAATCCTACATCCTGTGTTATACGGCAAGGACTCTATTTCCTGAATCCAACTTCCTGTGTTCTTTTTCCTGCATTCTTTTTCCTGAATCCAACTTCCTGTGCTCTCCTTCATGAGGCCTACACCTTTAATCCTATTTCGTGTGTTCTAATTCCTGAGTTCTATTTCCTGAATCCAATTTCCTGTGTTCTCTTTCTTCAGTTCTATTTCCTGGATTCTACTTCCTGTGTTCTACCTCAGTATTTCTATTTCCTGAATCCAACGTCCTGTGTTCTCCTTCATGGGTCCTATTTCCTGTATCCTATTTCATGTGTTCTACTTCCTGAGTTCTATTTCCTGAATCCTACATCCTGTGTTATGCTTCCTCAGTTTTATTTCCTGAACCCTATATCCTGTGTTATAGTTATGAATTCTATTTCCTGAATCCTGCTTCCTGTTTTCTTCTTCCTGAGTTCCTTTTCCTGAATCTTACATCCTTTGTTCTCCTTCCTAGTATCAATTTCCAGAATCTTATGTCCTATGATCTATTTCTGAGTTCTATTTCCTGAATCCTACTTCCTGTGTTGTACTTCTGGAATTCTATTCTCTGAATCCTACTTCCTGTGTTCTCCTTCCTGAGTTCTATTTCCTGAATCTTAATTCCTGTGTTATACTTCCTGATTTCTATTTCCTTAATCTTACTTCCTGTATTCTACTTCTGGAATTCTATTTCCTAAATCCTACTTCCTGTATTCTACTTCCAGAATTCTATTTCCTGAATGCTACTTAATGTCTTCGACTTCCTGAGTTCTATTTAATGAATCCTACGTCCAGTGTTCTCCTTTATGAGGCCTATTTTGTGAATCCTACTTGCTGTGTACTATTCTTGTATCCTATTTCCAGAAACGTACTTCCTGTGTTTTCCATCATGAGGCCTATTTCTTGAATCCTGCTTCCTGTGTTCTACCTCCAGTATTCTATTTCGTGAGTCCTAATTCCTGTGTTGTACTTCCATAATTCTACTTCCTTAATCCTACTCTCTGTGTTGTCCTTCCTGAGTTCCATTTCCTGAATCTTAATTCCTGTGTTCTACTTCCTGAGTTCTATTTCCTGAATCCTACTTCCTTTTTCTACCTCCGTAATTCTATTTCCCACATCTTACTTCCTTTGTTCTAGTTCCAGAATTCTATTTCCTGAGTCCTACATCCTGTGATCTATTTCCTAAGTTCTATTTCCTGAATCCAACTTGCTGCGCTCTCCTTTATGAGGTCTATTTCCTGAATCTTACTTCGTGTTCTACTTCCTGAGTTCTACTTCCTGAATCCTACTTCCTGTCTTTTCCTTCCTGAGTTCTATTTCCTGAATCTACTTCCTTTGTTCTTCTTCCGTATTTCTATTTCCTGAATCCAACGTCCTTTGTCCTCCTTTTGAGTCCTATTTCCTGGCTCTTACATCCTGTGTTCCCCTTCCTGAGTTACATATCCTGAAACCTACTTCCTGTGTTGTGCTTCCTGAGTTCTGTTTCCTGAATCCTACTTCCTGTGTTCTACTTATGGAATTCTATATCGTGAATCCTACTTCCTGTGTTCTACTTCCGGAATACTATTTCCTGAACCCTACTTCCTGTGTTCTCCTTCCTGAATTCTATTTCCTGAATCTTAATTCCTGTGTTCTCCTTCCTGAGTTGTATTTCGTGAATCCTTCTTCCTGTGTTCTACTTCCAGTATTCTATTCGCTGAATACTATTTCCTGTGTTCTCCTTCATGAGGCCTATTTCCTGAGTACTACCTCCTGTGTTATACTGCTGGGATTCTATTTCCTGAATCCTACTTCCTGTGTTGAACTTTGGGAATTGTACTTTCAGATTCCTACTCCCTGTGTTCTGCTTCCTGAGTTCTATTTCCTGAATATTAATTCCTGTCCTCTACTTCCTGAATTGTTTCCTGAATCCAACTTCCTGTGCTCCCTTTCATGGGGCCTATTTCCCAGATACTACATCTTGTGTTCTACTTCCTGAGTTCTATTTCCTGAATCTTAATTCGTGTTCCCCTTCCTGAGTTCTTTCTTGAACTTTACTTCCTGTGTCGTTCTTCCAGAATACTGTTTCCTGAATTCTACTTCCTGTGTCCTACTTCTGGAATTCTATTTCCTGAATCCTACTTCCTCTGTTCTACTTCCTAAGCTCTATTTCCTGAATGCTACTTCCTGTGTTCTTCTTCCTGAGTTCTATTTCCTGAATCCAACTTCCTGTGCTTTCTTTCATGAGGCCTATTTCCAGAATCCTAGCTCCTGTGTTTTACATCCTGAGTTCTATTTCCTGTCTGCTACTTCCGGAATTCTATTCCTTGAATCCTACTTCCTGTGTTCTCTATATGAGGCCGATTTCCTGAGTAGTAATTCCTGTGTTCTACTTCTGGAATTCTATTTCCTGAATCGTGCTTCCTGTGTTCGACTTCTGGAATTCTATTTCCTGAATCCTACTCCCTGTGTTCTCCTTCCTGAGTTCTATTTCCTAAATCTTAATCTTTTGTTCTACATCCTGAGTTCCATTTCCTGACTCCTAATTCCTGTGTTCCACTTCCGGAATTCTATTTCGTGAAAGCTACTCCCTGTGTACTGCTTCCTGAGTTATATTTCTGAATCTGAATTCCTGTTTTCTGCTTCCTATGTTCTATTCCTCAATCCTACTTCCTGTGTTCTACTTCCTGAGTTCTATTTCCTGAATCCAGCTTCCTGTGCTTTCTTTCATGAGGCGTATTTGCAGAATACTACATCCTGCATTGTACTTCCTGAGTTCTATTTCCTGAATCCTACTTCCAGTGTTCTCCTTCCTCAGTTCTATTTCCTGAATCCTACTTCCTGTGTTCTACTGCTGGAATTCTATTTCCTGAATCCTACTTCCTTTGTTCTACTTGAGGAATTCTATATCCTGAATCCTAGCTCCTGTATTCTGCTTCATGAGGCCTATTTCCTGAATATTGCTTCCTGTGTTCTACTTCCGCAATTCTATTCCCTGAATCCTACTTCCTGTGTTCCCCTTCTTGAGGCCTATTTCCTGAATGCTTTTTCATGTGTTCTACTTCCTGAGTTCGATTTCCTGAATCCAACTTCCTGTTATCTCTTTCATGGGGCCTATTTCATGAATCTGACATCCTGTGTTCTACTTCCTGAGTTCTATTTCCTGAATCCTACCTATTTCCTGTTTTCTATTTCCTGAATTCCAAGCCTTGAATCCTACTTCCTGTGTTCTCCTTTATGAGGCTGATTTCCTGAATACTACTTCATGTGTTCTACCTCCGGAATTCTGTTTTCTGAATCTTGCTTCCTGTATTTCACTTCTGGTATTCTATTTCCTGTATCCTACTCCCTGTGTTCTGCTTCCTGAGTTCTCTTTCTGAATCTGAATCCTGTGTTCTACTTCCTAAGTTCTACTTCCTGAATCCTACTTCCTGTGTCCTACTCCCTGAGTTATCCTTCCTGAATTTTATTCTTGTGTTCTACTTCCTCAGATCTATTTGCTGAATCCTACTTCCTGTGTTCTACTTCCGGAATTCTATTTCCTAAATTCTACTTCCTGTGTTCTTCTTCCTGGATTCTGTTTCCTGAATCCTACTTCCTGTGTTCTATTTCCTGAGTTGTGTTTCCTGCATCCAACTTGCTGTGCTCTCCTTCATGAGGACTATTTTGTGAATCCTACTTCCTGTGTTCTGCTTCCTGATTTCTATTTCCTGAATCCTTCTTCCTGTGTTGTCCTTCCTGAGTTCTATTTAATGAAACTTACTTCTCGCGTTCCACTTCTGTATTTCTCTTTCCCAAATCCAACTTCCTGTCTTTTCTATCATTAGTCCTATTTCCTGAATCCCACTTCCTGTGTTCTGCTTCCGGAGTTTTATTTCCTGACTCCTACTTCCTGTGTTGTGCTTCCTGAATTCTATTTCCTGAATCGTAATTCCTGTGTTCTTCTTCAGGAATTCTATTTCCTGAATTCTACTTCCTGTGTTCTACTCCATAAGATCTATTTCCTAAAACCTATTTCCTGTGTTCTACTTTCGGAATTCTATTCCGTGAACCCTACTTCCCGTGTTGTCCTTCATGAGACCTATTTCCTAAATACTACTTCCTGTGTTCTACTTCTGGAATTCTATTTCCTGAATCTTGCTACCTGTGTTATACTTCTGGAATTCTATTTCCTGAATCCTTCTCCCTGTGTTCTCTTCCTGAGTTCTATTTCTTAATCTCAATTCCTGTATTCTACTTCCTAATATCTATTTGCTGAATTCTAATTCCTGGGTTCTATTTCTGGAATCCTATTTCCTAAATCCTACTTCCTGTGTTCTAATTCCATAATCGTTTTATTGAATCCTACTTCCTTTGTTGTACTTCCTGTGGTCTATTTCCTCAATCCAACTTCCTGTGCCCTCTTTCATGAGGCCTGTTTCCAGTATCCTACATCCTGTGTTCTACTTCCTGAGATCTATTTATAAAATCCTACTTCCTGTGTTCCACTTCTGGAATTGTATTCCCTGAATCCTACTTCCTGTGTTCTAGTTCCTGAGTTGTATTTCTTCAATCCTAATTCCTGTGTTCTCCTTCCTGAGTTTCGTTTCTTGAATCTTACTTCCTGCGTTCTCCTTAGGGAGTTCTATTTCCTAAATTTTATTTCCTGTGTTGTAATCCAGGAATTGTATTTCCTGAATCCTATTTCCTGTGTTCTACTTCCTGAGTTCTATTTCCTGAATTCTACTTCCTGTGTTCTTCTTCCGGGATTCTGTTTCCTGAATCCTACTTCATGTGTTCTTCTTCCTGAGTTCTATTTCCTGAATCTTAATTCCTGTGTTCTCCTTCCTGAGTTTTATTTCGTGAATCCTACTTCCTGTGTTCTACTTCCAGTATTCTATTCGCTGAATACTATTTCCTGTGTTCTCCTTCATGAGGCCTATTTCCTGAGTACTACCTCCTGTGTTATACTCCCGGGATTCTATTTCCTGAATCCTACTTCCTGAGTTGAACTTTGGGAATTGTACTTTCAGATTCCTACTCCCTGTGTTCTCCTTCCTGAGTTCTATTTCCTGAATATTAATTCCTGTCCTCTACTTCCTGAGTTGTTTCCTGAATCCAACTTCCTGTGCTCTCTTTCATGGGGCCTATTTTCCAGATCCTACATCTTGTGTTCTACTTCCTGAGTTCTATTTCCTGAATCTTCCTTCGTGTTCCCCTTCCTTTGTTCTATTACTTGAATTTTACTTCCTGTGTCTTACTTCCAGAATTCTATTTCCTGAATCCTACTTCCTGTTTTCTACTTCTGGAATTCTATTTCCTGAATCCTACTTCCTCTGTTCTACTTCCTAAGTTCTATTTCCTGAATGCTACTTCCTGTGTTTTACTTCCGGAATTCTATTCCCTGAATCCTACTTTCTCTGTTCTCTTTCCTGAGTTCTATTTCCCAAATCTTACTTCCTGTGTTCAACTTCCAGAATTCTATTTCTATATCCTACATCTTGTGTTTTACTTCCAGAATTCTATTTCCTGAATCCTACATCGTGTGTTCTACTTCCTGAGTACTATTTCATGAATCCTACTTCCTGTGTTCTCTTTCATGAGGCCTATTTGGTGAATCCTACTTCCTGTGTTCTACTTCCGGAATTCTATTTCTTGAAAGCTACTTCCTGTGTTCTCTATCATGAGGCCTATTTGCTGAATCCTGCTTCCTGTGTTCCATCTCTGGAATTCTTTTTCCTGAATCCTAATTCCTGTGTTCTACTTCTGAAAATCTACTTCCTGAATCCTACTTCCTGTGTTCTGCTTCCTGAGTTGTATTTCCTGAATCTTCATTCCTGTGTTCTACTTCCTCAGTTCTATTTCCTGAATCCTAATTCCTTTGTTCTACTTCCAAAATTCTATTTCCTAAATCCTACTTCTTGTGTTCTACTTCCAGAATTCTATTTCCTGAATCCTATTTCATGTGTTCTGTTTCCTGAGTTCTTTTTGCTGCATCCACATTCCTGTGCTCTCCTTCATGAGGCCGATTTCCTGAATCCTACTTCCTTTGTTCTACTTCCTGAGTTCTATTTCCTGAATTCTACATCCTCTGTTTTCATTCCTGAGTTCTATTTTCTGAATCTTATTTCTTGTGTTCTACTTCTGTATTTCTATTTCCCGAATCCAACTTTCTGTCTTCTCCTTCATGAGTCCTATTTCCTGAATCCTTTTTCCAGTGTTCCACTTCCTTAGTTCTATTTCCTTAATGCAACTTGCTGTGCTCTTTTTCATGGGGCTTATTTCCTGAATCTTACATGCTGTCTTCTTCTTCCTGAGTTCTAGTTCCTGAACCCTACCTCATGTGTTCTACTTCTGGAATTCTATTTCCTGAAGCCTACTTCCTCTGTTCACCAACCTGAGTTCTATTTCCTGAATCTTACCCCCTTTGTCCTCCTTCCTGAGTTCTATATTGTGGATCCTACTTCTTGTGTTCTACTTCTGGAATTCTATTTCCTGAATCCTAATTCCTGTGTTCTTCTTCCGGAATTCTATTTCCTGAATGCTACCTCCTGTGTTCTCCTTCCTGAGTTCTATTTCCTGAATCTTACTTTCTTTATTCTCCTCCTGAGTTCTATTTCGTGTACCTACTTCTTGTGTTCTACTTCTGGAATTCTATTTCCTGAATCCTAATTCATGTGTTCTACTTCAGGAATTGTATTTCCTGAATCCTACCTCTTGCGTTCCCCTTCCTGAGTTCCATTTCCTGAATGGGCTTCCTTAGTTCTCATCCTTTGTTCTATTTCCTGAATCATACTTCCTGTGATGTACTTCTGGAATTCTGTTTCCTAAATAATACTTCTTCTGCTCTACTTCTGGAATTCCATTTCCTCAATCCTATTTCGTCTGTTCTCCTACCTGAATTCTATTTCCTGAATCTTCCTTCCTTTGTTTTCCATTTTGAGTTGTATTTCGTGGATCCTACTTCTTTTGTTCTACTTTCAGAATTCTATTTCCTGAATCCTACTTCCTGTGTTCTGCTTCCTGAGTTCAATTTCCTAAATCTTACTTCCTGTGTTCTCCTCCTGAGTTCTATTTCCTGAATCCTACTTCCTGTGTTATACTTCCAGAATTCTATTTCCTAATTCCTCCTTCCTGTGTTTTACTGACTAAGACCTTTTTCCTGAATATTACTTCCTGTGTTCTACCTCTGGAATTCTATTACCTGAATCCTGCTTCCTCTGTTCTCCTTCCTGAGGGCTATGTCCTGAATACTACTTCCTGTGTTCTACTTCCAGAACTCTATTTCCTGCATCCTACTTCCTGTGTTCTACTGCATGAGTCCTATTTCCTGAATCCTACATCCTGTGTTCTACTTCTGGAATTCTATTTCCTCAAACCCACTTCCTGTGTTCTCCATCATGAGGCCTATTTCCTGAACCCTGCTTCCTGTCTTGTACCTCTGGAATTCTATTTCCTGAATCGTACTTGCCATGTTCTACTTCCGGAAGTTTATTTCCTGAATCCTACTTGCTGTGTTTTCCTTGCTGAGTTCTATTTCCTGAATCTTACTTCTTGTGATGTCCTTCCAGAATTCTATTTCCTGAATCCTACTTCCAGTGTTCTACTTCCAGAATTCTGTTCCCTGAATCCTACTTCCTGTTTTCTCATTCATGAGGCCTATTTCCTGAACACTACTTCCTGTATTATAATTCCGGATTTCTATTTTCTGAATCCTCCTTCCTGTGTTTTACTTTGGAAATTCTCCTTCATGTATCCTACTCCCTGTATTCTCCTTCCTGAGTTGTATTTCCTGAATATTAATTCCTGTGCTCTACTTCCTGAATTCTATTTTCTGAGTCCTACATCCTGTGTTCCACTTCCAGAATTCTATTTTTTAAATTCTGCATCCTGTGTTCTACTTCAAGGACTCTATTTCCTGAATCCTACTTCCTGTGTTCTACTTCCTCAGTCCTATTTCCTGAATCCTTCATCCTGTGTTCGACTTTCAGCATTCTATTTCCTACATCCTAATTCCTTTGTTCGACTTCTGGAATTCTATTTCCAGAATCCTACTTCCTGTGTTCTACCTCTGGAATTCTATTCCCTGAATCCTAATTCCTGTGTTCTCCTTCCTGTGTTCTATTTCCTCAATTGCACTTCCTGTGTTCTACTTCCTGAGACCAATTTTCTGAATCCTACTTCCTGTGGCCTATTACCTGAATGCTACTTCCTGTGTTCTACTACCCAAATACTATTTCCAGAATCCTACATCCTGTGGTCTACTTGGTGAGTTCTATTTCCTGAATCCTACCTTCCGTGTTCTACTTCATGATCCCTATTTCCTTAATCCTACTTCCTGTGTTCTACTTCCTGAGTTGTATTTCCTCAATCCTATTTCTTGTGTTCTCTTTCATGAGGCCTATTTTGTGAATCCTATTTACTGTGTTCTCCTTCTGAATTCTAAATGCTGAAACCTACTTCCTGTGTTCTCCATAATAAGGCCTATTTCCTGAATCCTGTTTCCTGTCTTCTACCTCTGGAAAACTATTTCCTGAATCCTACTTCCTGTGTTCTACTTCCTGGGTTCTATTTCCTGAATCCTACTTCCTTTTTCTACCTCTGTAATTCTATTTCCTACATCCTACTTCCTGTGTTCTAGTTCCAGAATTCTATTTCCTGAATCCTACATCCTGTGTTCTATTTCCTAAGTTCTATTTCCTGAATCCTACTTCCTGTGTTCTCCTTCTGGAATTCTATTCCCTGAATCCTACTTCCTGTGTTCTTCTCAATGAGGCCTATTTCCTGAATACTACATCCAGAATTCTATTTGATGAATCCTACCTCCTGTCTTCTACTTCCGGAATACTTTTTTCTGAATCCTACTTCCTGTGTTCTCTTTCTTGAGTTCAATTTCCTGAATGCTACTCCCTGTGTTGTAGTTCTGGAATTCTATTCACTGAATCCTACTTCCTGTGTACTCCTTCCTGAGTTCTATTTCCTGAATCTTAATTCCTGAGTTATACTTTCTGGGTCCTATTTCCTTAATCTTACTTCCTGTGTTTTACTTCCAGAATTCTATTTGCTAAATCCTACTTCCTGTGTTCTACTTCCACAATTCTATTTCCTGAATCCTACTTCCTGTGTTCGAATTACTGTGTTCTATTTCATGAATCCTACTTCCTGTGTTCTGCTTCATGAGGCCTATTTCGGGAATCTTATTTCCTGTGTTCTCCTTTTGGAATTCTATTTCTGGAAACCTACTTCCTGTGTTTTCCATCATGAGGCCTATTTCCTGAATCCTGCTCCCTGTGTTCTACCTCTAGAAATCTATTTCCTGAATGCTACTTCCAATGTTCTTTTTCTGGAATTCTATTTCCTTAATCCTACTTCCTGTGTTCTCCTACTTGAGTTCTATTTCCTGAATCTTACTTCCTGTGCTGTACTTCCAGAATTCGATTTCCTGAATCCTACTTCCTGTGTTCTACTTCCACAATTCTATTCTGTGAATCCTACTTCCTATGTTCTCCCTCATGAAGCCTATTTTCTGAATTCTATTTCCTGTGTTATCCTTGTGGAATTTCCTGATTCCTAATTTCTGTGTTCTACTTCTGGAATTCTACTTCCTGAATCCTACTCCCTGTGTTCTCCTTCCTGAGTTCTATTTTCTGAATCTTAATTCCTGTGTTCTAATTCCTGAGTTCTATTTCCTGAATCCAGCTTTCTGTGTTCCACTTCCAGAATTCCATTTCCTAAATCCTACTTCCTGTGTCCTACTTCCAGAATTCTATTCCCTGAATCCTACTTCCTGTTTTCTATTTCCTGAGATCTAATATCTGAATCCAACTTCTGTGCTCTCCTTCATGAGGCCTATTTCTTGAATCCTAGTTCCTGTGTTCTACTTCCTGAGTTCTTTTTCCAGAATCCAACTTCCTGTGTTCTCCTTCATGAGTCCTATTTCCTGAATCCTACTTCCTGTGTTCTACTTTCTGAGTTATATTTCCTCAAACTTATTACCTGTGTTGTGCTTCCTTAGTTCTATTTCCTAAATCCTACTTCCTCTGTTCTACCTTCAGAATTCTATTTCCTGAATCCTACTTCCTGTGGTCTAATTCCTGAGTTATATTTACAAAATCCTACATCCTGTGTTCTACTTTTGGAATTCTATTCCCTGAATCCTAATTTCTGCGTTCTCCTTCCTGTGTTCTATTTCCTGAATCTTAATTCATGTGTTATACCTCCTGAGTTCTATTTCCTGAATCCTACTTCCTGTGTTCTACTTCTGGAATTCTTTTTCCAAAATCCTACTTCCTGTGTTCTACTTCCTGAATTCTATTTCCTGAATCCCACTGCCTGTGTTCTATCTCCTGAATTCAATTTCATGAATCCTACTTCCTGTGTTCTACTTTGGGAATTCTATTTCCTGAATCCTACTTCCTGTTTTCTCCTTCCTGAGTTCTATTTCATGAATCTTACTTCCTGTGTTGTGCTTCCAGAATTTTATTTCCTGAATCCTACTTCCTGTGTTCTATTTCTGGAATTCTATTCTGTGACTCCTACTTCATTTGTTCAATTTCCTGAGTTCTATTTCCTGAATCCAACTTCCTGTGCTCTCTTTCATGAGGCGTATTTCCTGAATCCTATTTCCTATGTTCTACTTACTATGTTCTGTTTCATGATTCCTACTTCCTGTGATCCACTTCCTGAGTTCAGTTTCCTGAATCCTACTTCCTGTGTTCTACTTCGGGAATTCTATTTCCTGAATCCTACATCCTATGCTCTAATTCCTGAGTTCTATTTCCTGAATCCAACTTCCTGTGTTCTACTTCCATAATTCTATTTTAGAAATCCTATTTCCTGTGTTTTCCGTCCTGAGCCCTATTTCCTGAATCTTTCTTCAGTGTTCTCCTTCTCGAGTTCTATTTCTTGACTTTTACTTCCTGTGTTGTCCTTCCTGAATTCTATTTCTTGAACCCTACTTCCTGTGTTCTACTTCTAGAATTCTATTTCTTGAATCCTACTTCCTGTGTTCTACTTCCTGAGTTCTAATTCCTGAATCCTACTTCCTGCGTTCTACTTCAGGAATTCTATCCCCAGAATCCTACTTCCTATGTTCTCCATGATGAATTCTATGTTCTGAATCTTAATTCCTGTGTTATACTTTCTTAGTTCTATTTCCTGAATTGTACTTCCTGTGTTCTTCTTCCAGAATTCTACTTCCTGAATCCTACTTCCTGTGTTCTACTTCCTGAGTTCTATTTCATGAATCCTACTTCCTGTGTTCTCCTTCATGAGGCCTATTTCATAAATCCTATTCCCTGTTTTCTCCTTGCGGAATTCTATTTCCTGAAACCTACATCCTGTGTTATCCATAATGAGACGTATTTCCCGAATCCTGCTTCCTGTGTTCCACTGGCAAAACTCTGTTTACTGAATCCATGTCACATGTCCTGTGTCACATGTCACATGTCACATGTGTGACATGTGACGTGTGTGACACACGTCACATTTGACATGCCACAAATGTCACATTTCATGTTTCACATGTGTGACATGTGACACGTGCCATGTGTGACACATGTCACATGTCACACGTGTGACACGGTACATGTGTCACACATAGCACATGTGACATTTCACATGTTTGACACATGTTTGACACACGTGTGACATGTAACATGTGTAACACATGTCACGTCACATGTGTCATGTAACATGTCACACATGTGAGATAACATATTTCACATGTGTGGCATGTGACATGTGTGTATGTGACATGTGACATGTGTCACATGTTACATGTCACACGTGTGAAACATGACATGTGTCACACAAGTCACATGTCATATGTGTCACATTTGACATGTGTCACATATTGGACATGTCACATGTCACATGTGTGACACCTACAACATGTCACATGTAACACATTTGACATGTGACCTGTGTGACACAGTCTACATGTGACATGTGATATGTGAGATATGCAACACATGTGTCACCCATGTGACATGTGTCATACGTGTTACATGTCACATGTCACACATGGGTGACACATGTCACATGTCACAAATTTATGTGACACACGTCACAAGCGACACGTGTGACACATATCACATGTCACAAATCACATTTATGTCACATGTCACAAGTCACTCATGTGCCATGTGACATATTTCACACATGTCACATGTCACATGTGTCACACATTTCACATGTCTGATATCACCCGTGTGACATGTGACATGTGTGACACATGTCAAATGTAACACATGTGACATGTGACATGTGTGACACATGTCACATGTCACATTATGTGACGTGTCACATATGTTACATGTCACATATCACATGTGTAATGTGTGATCCAGTGTGCACGACATTTTCCTGATTTGGTGGAGAGCTTCCCTATGCGCACCATCCCATGAGGTTTATCACAATCCTACATTTTACTGCCTGGTGAAGAACCTCCCGATGCGAACCACCCCTTGGTGTTTTCACACTCTTACATTTCCCCTGCCTCATTTAGACCCTCTATATTAGGAGCACACCATAGGATTTTTCTCTGCTAGAATTCCCTTGCCTGATTCAGACCCTCCCTCTGTGCACCACCTGTGACACGTCACACGTGTCACATGTGACTTACGTGTGACATGTAACATGTGTGGCATGTGTGACACATGCCACATTTCACATGTGACATGCAACATGTGACATGTTTCACACATGTCTCATGTAACACATGACATGTGATATATGTCACTCATGTCACATGTGATATTTGACATGTGACACATGTGTGACATGTGACAGATGACATCCCAATGCGCACCAACAAGTGATCTTTTTTTCACTCCTACATTTTCCCGATCTGTTTCAGACTTCCCTCTGCGCACCACCCTGTGGTGTTTTTCTCAACCCTATATTTTTGCAGCCTGGTTCAGACCCACCCAATGTTCACCACCCCATGGTTTTCTTATCACATGTGGATTTTAAAACCTGGTACACAATATCCCAATGCCCACGACCCAGTGGTCTTTTTCTCACTCCTACATTTCCCGATCTGGTTCAGTCTTCCCTATTCTCACCACCCTGTGATGTTTTTCACAATCCTACATTTCTACTGCCTGGTTCCGACCCCCCTGAGGCACTACAACCGTGATGTTTTTCTCACTTGTACATTTCCACTGCCAGGTTCAGACCTTCCTGATGAGCACCACCCTGTGGTGTTTTTCTCAGTCTTACATTTTTCCGGCCTGGTTCAGACCCTTCTGATGCGCACCATCCCGTGCTGTTTTTCTCATTCCTACATTTACCAGGACTGGTTCTGAAGATCCCTATGTACACCACCCCTGGGTGATTTTCTCATTCCAACATTTTCCCAGCCTGGTTTAGACATTCCTGATGAGCACCACACTGTGGTGTTTTTCTGAGTGCTACATTTTCCTCGCCTGGTTCAGACCCTCCCGAAGTGCACAACACGGTGGTGTTTTTCTCACTCCTACATATTCCGTGCCTGCTTCAGAGCCAACCGATGCGCACAAATACGTTGGGTTTTTTTCACTCCTACATTTTCCCGGCCTGGTTCAGATCCTCCCGATAAGCACCACACTGTGGTGCTTTTCACACTCACACCACCGATGGTGTTTTTCTCCAACATTTTACCTGCCTACATCAGACCCTCCGATGCGCACCACCCCGTGGTGTTATTCTCACTGGTACATATTCCAGCCTTGTTCAAACCCACATGATGTGCAACACCCCATGGGGTTTTCTCACTCATACATTTTTCCGGCCTGGATCAGACACACCTGGTGCACCCCAGCCTGTGGTACTTTTCTCACTTGTATATTTTCCCTGCCTGATTAACAACATACTGATGTGCACCATCCAGTGGTCTTTTTTTCACTCCTACATTTTCTTGATCTGGTTCAGACTTCCCTATGCACACCACCCCATGATGTTATTCACAACCCTACATTTCCACTCCCTGGTTCGGAACTTCCCGATGCGAACTACCCCATGGTGTTTTTCTAAATCCTACATTTCCCCTGCCTGTTTCAGACCCTAACGATGCGCACCACCCCGTGATGTTTTTCTCACTCCTACATTTCCACTGTGTGGTTCAGACCATCCCGATGTGCTCACCCCATGGTGTTTTTCTCACTACTACATTTCGACTGCCTGGTCAGGACTATCCAGATGTGCTCCAACCCTTGGTGTTTTTCTCACTCCTATGTTTTTCCTTCCTGGATCTGACCCACCCGATGTGCACCACCCCATTGTGTTTTTCTCGCTTATACATTTTCCCAGCCTGATTCACAACATCTGGATGAGCACCACCCAGTAGTCTTTTTCTCATTCTTACATTTTCCTGATCTGGTTGGAACTTTCTCTATGCCCATCACCCCATAATGTTTTTCACAATCCTACATTTCCACTGCCTGGTTCTGAACCTCCCAATGCGAACATCACCATCATGTTTTTCTCACTCCTACATTTCCCCTGCATGGTTTAGATGCTACCTATTCCCAGCATAACATAGGGTTTTTCTCACTCCTACATTCCCATTGCCTGGTTCAGACCATTTTGATGTGCTCCCCCCGGGGTTTTTTTCTAACTACTACATTTCGACTGCCTGGTTCAGATCATCCCGATGGGCTTCACCCCGTGCTGAATTTCTCACACCTACAATGTTCCAGCCTGGATCAGACACACCTGATGCGAACCACCTGTGGTGTTTTTCTCACTCGTACATTTTCCTGGCCTGGTTCACAACATCACAATGTGCACCACCCAGTGGTCTTTTTTTTCACTTTTACATTTTCCCGATCTGGTTCAGACTTCCCTATGCGCACCACCCCTTGATGTGTTTCACAGTGCTACATTTCCACTGCCTTGTTCAAAACCTCCTGATGCGCTACACCCTGTGGGGTTTATCTCACTTCTACATTTCCACTGCCAGGTTCAGACCCTCTCGATGTGCTCCTCCCCATGGTGTTTTTCTCACTACTGCATTTCCACTGCCTGGTTCAGACCCTCCTGATGTGCACCACCCCTGGTGTTTTTCTCATTCCAACATTTTACCAGCCTGTTTTAGACATTCCTGATGAGGACCACACTGTGGTATTTTTCTGACTCATACATTTTCCCAGCCTAGTTCAGACCTTTCTGAAGAGCACCACCCTGTTGGTTTTTTCTCACGCCTATATTTTCCCGGCTTCGTTCAGATCCTCCTGATATGCACCACCCCCTGGTGTTTTTCTCAGTCCTACATTTTCCTGGCCTGCTTCAAACCGTCCTGAAGTGCACAACCTGGTGCTGTTTTTCTCACTCCTACATATTCCCTGCCTGCTTCAGTCACTCCCGATGTGCACAAATACGTTGGGTTTTTCTCCCTTCTACATTTTCTGGCCTGGGTCAGATCCTTCATATAAGCACCACACCGTGGTGCTTTTCACACTCACAACACCCATGGTGTTTTTCTCACTCCTACATTTTTCCTGCCTGCATCAGACCCTCTGATGCGCACCACCCTGTGGTGTTATTCTCACCAGTACATTTTCCCTGCCTTGTTCATACCCACCTGATGCGCAACACCCTGTGGGGTTTTCTCACTCATACATTTTCCTGCCTGGATCAGACCCACCCAATGCGGACCACCCCATGATGTTTTACTCACTCGTATATTTTTCCTGCCTGGTTCACAACATCCCAATGTGCACCACCAAGTGGTCTTTATTTCACTCCTACATTTTCCAGATCTGGTTCAGACTTCCCTATGTGCACCACCCCATGATGTTTTTCACAATCCTACATTTCTACTGCCTGGTTCGGAACCTCCCATTGCGAACCACACCATAGTGATTTTCTTACTCCTACATAGCCCCTGCCTGGTTTAGACCCTGCCTATTCCCAGCGCACCATAGAGTTTCTCTCACTCCTACAATTAACCTGCCTTATTCAGAACCTCCCCCTGCGCACCACTCCATGGTGTTTTGCTCACTCCTACATTCTAACGGTCTGGTTCAGACCCTCCTGCTGCGCACTACCTCATGATGTTTTTCTCACTCCTATATTTTACCAGTCTGGTTCAAACCCTCACGATGTGCACAACCCCTGGTACTTTTCTCACTCCTACATTCCCACTACCTGGTTCAGACCATCCCAATGCGCTTCCTCCGTGGTGTTTTTCTCACTACTACACTTCGAATGTCTGGTTCAAACCCTCCTGATGTGCTCCACCCCATGGTGTTTTTCTCACTTCTATATTTTTCAGCCTGGATCAGACCCATCCTGTGCGCACCACCCTGTGGTATTTTTCTCACTCATACATTTTCCCTGCCTGGTTCACAACATCCTGATGCACACCACCCAGTGCTCTTTATCTCACTCCTACATTTTCCTGATCTGGTTCAGTCTTCCCTATGCTCACCACCCCGTGATGTTTTTCACAATGCTACATTTTCTAGAGGAGGGGCTGGGCTGATCTGGGGCACCTGCATTGGCCTCCCCGTGTGTCTGGAGGACTGTGGATGTGTAGGCTGGCGGTGGAGCATTGTGGGTTCCAGAGGCCCTGAAGCCTGTGGTGAGTGCTCAGCACACTCTGCCCACATCTCAGACTGTTCCAGACCCTCCAGGCTTCCGGGTGCAGTGAAGTGGGGAAGTGGGTTGGAGGCCTCTACATCCACCTCCCCATCCCGGCTGCACTTGGAGAACTTCCGACGGGTGGGCAGGCCCATACTGTCCCCAGAGCCCAGGATGTTTCGGACAGTCGCGCCTAGCCATCAGTGTGCAGAGGAGGGGCTGGGGGGATCTGGGGTGCCTGCATCGGCCTCCCCATATGTCTGGAGGACTGTGGAAGTCTCGGCGGGCAGTGGAGCATCACGGGTTCTGGAGGCCCTGCAGCCTGAGGTGAGTGCTCAGCACACTCTGCCCGGAGCCCAGACTGTTTGGGTCCCTCCAGGCTTCCGGGTGCAGTGAAGTGGAGAGGTGGGGTTGAGGCATCTACATCTGCCTCCACATCCTGGCTGCGATTGGAGAGCTGTGGAGCTTCCAAGGGGCAAGTGGACACACAGTGTACCTGAGGCCCAGCTTGTCTGGAACTGCAGAGTTCTGAGCAGGCAGAGGAGGGCCAATGGCTCTGCAGGCCCAGTGGCTTGGGGTAGCGTGGTGCCAGAGTCTCAGTAGCTGCAAATATAGAAGGGGATTTCCAACAGATCCTGAGGAACCTTTCAAATAACACTTGAAATACAGAAATATAGGAAAATGACAAAACGAAAGACCAAATGACAACCTCAAACTTCCAGCCCATCTCAAGAAACCCTAGGAGTGATGTATACAGAAGAAAATATATGCCATTCACGTCAAATATCGGACACAATAGCTACTGAAATTGGCAAGCAACTCCAGGAAGCTTTAAAGAAATTCAAACTCGAAATAATCTTCCAGGTAAAAGAAGAAATGATAAAAGAAATGAAAGAGATTCTGAATATATCTAAAGAAAACACAGATAAAAAATTGGAGGAACTAAACAAAAAGATAGAATCTCTAGATGAGCAATATAAGAAACAAACAGAATATATAATGCAAATGCACAGAGATATACAGGAAATAAAAAACTCCACTGAAAGTTGTAAAAACTGCCTTAATGAAAGTGAAGATAGAATTTCAGACCTTGAAGACAGGATTGCAGCTAGTGAACAGTAAAGGAAAGATCTTTTAAAAATAACAAGGAATCAGGAAACAACAATTCAACAAGTGCAAGATGAGGCAAAGAAGAATAACATAAGAATGATAGGGATTAATGAAAAAGAAGGAGACAACATAAAGGATGTCAAGAGGATATTTAGAGATGTAATAGCTGAAAATTTCCCAAGCATGAGATCAGAAAATGACATCAGGATCAGTGAAGCATATAGAACTCCAAATAGTCATAACCAAAATAAAACTACACCCAGACATATAATAATCACCATCCCAGAAATCCAACACAAGAATAGATTATTAAAAGCTGTCAGAGAGAAAAGACAGACCACTTATAAAGGAAAACCTATGAGAATCACAGCAGACTTCTCAGCACAAACAATAAAGTCAAGAAGAGCATGGAGTGAAGTATTCCAGATCCTAAAGCAAAATGATTTCCAACCTAGATTGATATATCCTGCAAAACTATCATTCAAAATTGATGGTGAAATATGATACTTCCATGACAAAAAACAGCTGAAGAAATTCATGAACACCAAACCAACCCTGCAAAAAATATTGAAAGACAGTTTAGATACACAAAGGAAAAAACCACCAAGCAAAGCAAATAATTAAACAGAACAGAAAGATAAAGATGCAACAGCAGAGAGATAACATTCCAACAATAAACCGGCATTTAACAGTAATAACCATTAATGTAAATGGTCTCAATGCACCAATCAAAAGAAACAGACTAGCAGAATGGATCAAGAAACAAAATCCAACCATATGCTGTTTACAGAAAACCCATCTAACCCAGAAGGATACTCACAGACTGAATGTCAAAGGATGGACAACAATACTTCACGCAGCAGGGATCCAAAAAAAGGCAGGAGTAGACATTGTGTTTGCAGACAATGTGAACTTTAAACCAACAATGACCATAAAGGACAAAGAAGGTCACTACATACTTATTAGGGGAAAACTCCAAGAGGAAGAGATAACTATCTTAAATATATACGCACCAAACTCCAGAGCACCCAGTTATATAAAACAACTATTAACAGAAATGAAAACTCAAATTATCAGTAACACAACTGTAACAGGAGACCTTAATACGCCATTGACACCAAGGGACAGATCAATCAGACAGAAAATGAGCAAAGAAATAACAGAACTGAATCATACCTGTGAACAAATGGGTTTGATAGACATATACAGAATGTTCCACCCAATAACATCAGAATACACATTCTTCTCAGCAGTACATGGATCATTCTCTAAAATAGACCATATATTCGCTCACAGAACATATTTAAACAAATGCAAAGAGTTGAAATCATCCCTTGCATGTTATTGGATCATAGTGCTCTGAAACTAGAAATTAATGATAAAAGATACTGCAAAAATCCCGCAAACACATGGGAACTGAATAACACACTCTTGAGTAATCAATGGGTCACAGAAGAAATTAAAGAAGAAATTAAACAATACCTAAAAGAAAATGAAAATGCAAATACAACTTACTGGAATCTGTGGGATGCAATGAAAGCCATCCTGAGAGGAAAATTTATTGCACTGAGTTCCCACATCAGGAAAACAGAATGAATACAAATAAATAACTTGATGCTACACCTCAAACATCTAGAAAAAGAAGAGCAAGTCAAGCCCAAAGCCAAAAGAAGAGAGGAAATTATAAAAATCAGAGAAGAAATTAATGCAATAGAGACTAAGAAAACAATCCAAAGAATCAACAAATCAAAGAGTTGGTTCTTTGAAAGAATAAATAAAATCGATAAGCCCCTAGCCAACCTTATTTAAAAAGGGAAGAAAAAGCTCAAATTCATGCAACAAGATATGAAAAAGGTGAAATCACTACAGACCGAATAGAAATACAGAAGATCATCAACACTTACTTTGAGAACCTCTACTCTCAAAAGTTTGATAACACAGAAGAAATACAGATTCTTGGAAACATATGAAGTACCAAAGCTAGATCAAGAGGATGTAAAACTGTTGAATAACCCAATGTCTGTTAATGAAATTGAAAATGTAATTAAGTCCTTACCCACCAAGAAGAGCCCAGGCCCAGATGGATTCACTGCAGAATTCTACAAGAAATACAAAGAAGACCTAATGCCGACACTCCTCAAACTATTCAATGAAATTGAAAGGGAAGCAATCCTTCCTAAGTCATTCCTAGAAGCAAATATTACTCTAGTACCAAAACCTGAGAAATACCCAACTAAAATAGAGAACTATAGACCTATCTCCCTAATGAACACAGATGCAAAAATCCTCAATAAAATATTGGCAAATAGGATGCAGCAAATCCTCAAGAAGATTATACACCATGACCAAGTAGGATTCATCCCAGGAATGCAAGGATGGTTCAACATATGCAAATCAATAAATGTAACCCACCATATCAATAAAGCCAAAAATAAGAATCACATGATCATTTCTATGGATGCAGAAAAAGCCTTCGATAAGGTCCAACATTTATTCATGATAAGAACTTTACAGAAAATTGGAATAGATGGTCTTTACCTCAATATAATAAAGGCTATTTATGACAAATCAACAGCCAGCATCATACTAAATGGCCAAAAAATGAAAGCCTTTACTTTAAAATCAGGCACAAGACAAGGATGTCCTTTATCACCACTCCTATTTAATATAGTACTGGAAGTACTAGCCAGAGCAATCAGGCAGGAGAGAGAAATAAAAGGGGTAAAGATAGGAAAAGAAGAAGTTAAATTATCATTGTTTGCAGATGACATGATACTCTACATAGAAGACCCCCTAAACTCCATTGAAAGACTCTTAGATACAATAAATAAATTCAGTAATGTGGCTGGATACAAAATCAATACTCAGAAATCAATAACATTCCTATACACGAACAACAAAATCACAGAGAGGGAAATAAGAGAAACTACACTCTTCACATTAGCAAGCAAAAACAATGAAATATTTAGGAATTACTCTTATGAAAGAAGTGAAAGGTTTATACAGTGAAAATTATAATACACTGAAAAAGGAAATTGAGGACGATCTCAGAAAATGGAAAGACATCCCTTGCTCATGGATAGGAAGAACAAACATTGTGAAGACGGCCCTTCTCCCAAAACTGTTGTACAGATTCAATGCAATCCCAATAGAAATACCATCAACATACCTTATAGATCTAGAGAAATCACTCCTAAATTTCATCTGGAATCAGAAGAGACCTAGAATAGCAAAGGCAATTCTAAGCAGGAAAGACAAAGCAGGAGGCATCACAATCCCTGACTTGAAGTTATACTACAAAGCAACAGTGGTAAAATCAACATGGTATTGGAAACAAAACAGAGCCGAAGATCAATGGAATAGATTAGAAGATACAACCACAACTACAACCACACTCAACCACCTTATCTTTGATAAAGGAGCCAAGCAGGTTAACTGGAAGAATGACAGTCTCTTTAATAAATGGTGCTGGAAAAACTGGCTCTCCATTTGCCTAAAACTAAAGCTAGACTGATATCTATCACCATGTACTAAATTAAAATCTAAATGGGTCAAACATCTGAATATGAAAAGGGAAACACTAAATCTATTGGAAGACAAATTGGGTAGAAACCTTGAAGACATAGGAGTAGGTAGAGAATTCACGAACAAGACTCAAACCACACAGGAAATACTTCCCAGAATCAATAACTGGGACCACTTCTTATTAAAAAATTTCTGCATGTCAAAAGAAATCTCCAGCATAGTGAAAAGAAAACCCACAAACTGGGAAAAGATTTTAGTGAACTCTCTCTCAGACAAGGGACTTTTGTCTAAAACATATAAAGCATTAAAAAACTCAGACCCCCAAAATTCAAAGATCCAATCCAAAATGGGCATCTGAGGTGAATACGCACTTCTCAGATGAAGAAATGCAAATGGCAAATAAATATATGAAAAAATGTTCATCATCATTGGTCATTAGAGAAATGCAAATTAAAACCACACTGAGATACCATCTCACTCCTGAAAGAATGGCCAGGATCAAGAAAACTAACAACAATAAATGCTAGAGAGGCTGTGGGGAAAAAGGAACTCTCCTGCACTGTTGGTGGGAGTGTAGACTGGTACAGCCTTTGTGGAGGTCTGTCTGGAGATTTCTCAAAAAGTTGGGATTGGAAATCCCATTTATTCCAGCTATTCCACTTCTAGGCATATTCCCAGAAGAATTGAAGGCATCATACCACAGTGATATATGTGCACCTATGTTTATAGCAGCACAATTTGTAATTGCCAGATCTTGGAAACAACCCAGGTGTCCATCAACTGAGGAATGGATAAAAAAGTGGTATTTCTATACAATGGAGTATTATTCAGCTATAAAGAAGGATCACATTGAGATATTTATCAATAAATGGGCGCAGCTTGAGACCATACTCATAAGTGAAATAAATCAACCTCGCATGTGTGAATACCAAATAGTTTCCCTAATGTAATTAATGATTCAAATATATAAAAATATGTGGTAATCATGATTCCCCATTATGTGGCCTTGAAGCCTTATAAAGTTTTCACTTATTAATTGTAAAGTCTTTATTCTGGGCTTCTTGATATGGAAATATTTGAAGCTAGAGTGTATGAAGTTTTATTCAAATATTTCAAGGAAAAAGACAGACACTATGGTAACTACTATTAAGTCGGGTTATATGGTGGTGTAGCACTAGGTTGCTGAAACAGTCATGCTTTGACCTGTATTGTTATATTGTTATGTCCTGTTTCATCTCAATCTCTCCCTTATTCTTTAAAAAATTATTTAGTTATTTCTTATGTTTGTTTTAATTCAGGGGAAAAATTTAAAAAAATTAGCAGGATATATAATATTAACTTTTTTTGATTTCCTATTAACTTGTTTTGAAGTCCTGTAATACTCCCACGATCTTGTTTTGACTGATTAGATCTGTTCCATTCTGTATGATAGTATCAAGTTTGAGGGTATAGACCACTACTTTGAAGGCAATAAGACTCACTTGGATGCCAATTCTGGTTTGACTATTGCCTCCTTTGGAAGTCCTGTAATGTTTACAATGCCTAAGTTTTATTGGTCTTGTTCTCTACTGTTTTGTTCAACTTTATAATATCTAATGAGATAGAAAATTCTTTTAAAGGAAATGAGAGACATCGTTGATAACCATTGTTGATAACCTTGTACTCGGTTTTACATCATGTGCTATGTCTATCCTTGGTTTTCACTGACAGCTTTGTTTTGCCATATTTGACTTTATTCTCTCCCCCGACAAAAAGTAATAAGAACTAAGGAGTAATAAAACCCAAAATGTGTAAATTTTGTTGTAAAAAAGAGAGAGAGAGAAAAAGAACTCTAAAGGATAGAACAGCAAGTGTGTTTTGGGTGTTAAATAGCTGACCATATTTATGTTTTTGGTTGGATCATTGAACACAACTGTTTGCAGTCTCACTGTTTGAATGTCCACTTTGTATTCTTTGATACTGTGATTTGAGCAACTATTTCTAAGATGATAATATGTAATCTGTTAACTGGTGATCTCTTACTTTTTTTTTTGTACTTCTGTATTACTTGTACCCTTACACCACTTTGTTTTGTTTTGTGCTTTTCTCTTTTTCTTTTTAAATAAAATTAAAACTAAACATACAAAAAAAAACTACGCTACATTATCACTGCCTGCTTCAAACACTCCCGGTGCATGTTACACATGTGTGGCACGTGTCACATGTGACATGTTAGAGGTGTCATGGTTCATGTGTCTCACATGTCACATGTCACATATCACAAGAATGACATTTCACATGCATCACGTGTCAAATGTCACATGTCACAGTGTAACATGTGACATGTGCATACCTGACGCATGTGACATGTTACATGTGTCACACATGTCACATCATATGTCACACGTATGACATGTGTCATGTGTCACCCATGTCACATGTCAAACGTCACAAGTGTGACCCATGACCTGTGCCAAACATGTCACATGTAACATGTCACATGTATGACATTTCACATGCATCACGTGTCACATGTCACACATGTAACATGTGTCATCCTGTCACACGTCATATGATACATGTGTCACACATCATATGTCACAAGTGTGACGTGTCATGTGTCACCCATGTCACATGTCAAATGTCACACATCTGACCGGTGACATGTGTCAAACATGTCACATGTCACATGTCTCACATGTCACATGTGACATGTATCACACATGTCACACGTATTAAATGTGACAAGTGTCATACATGTCACATGTCAAATATCAGACATGTGACATGTGACTTGTGTCACACATGTCACATGTCACTTTAAACACGTGTGACAAGTGACGTGTTACACAAGTCACATATCACATGTTAAGAACCTCCAAATGCAAACCATCCCGTGGTTTTTTCTCTTTCCTACATTTCCCCTGCCTGGTTTATACCTTCTAAATTGTGCGCACACTGTAAGATTTTTCTCATTGCTAGAATTCCCCTGCCTGATTCAGACCCTCCTGACATGAACCATGCTGTAGTGATTTTCTCACACCTGCATATCCCATGCCTGGTTTATACCCTGGCTATACCCAGCACACCATAGGGTTTCTCTCATTCCTACAATTCCCCTGCCTCATTCAGAAACTCCTGCTGCGCTCCACCCAGTGGTGTTTTTCTGACATCTACGTTTTTTGGCCTGGATCAGGCCTATCCTGTGGGCACCAACCCGTGGTGTTTTTCTCCTACATTTTCCCGGCTTGGTTCACAACATCCAGATACGCACCACCCAGTGGTCTTTTTCTCACTCCTACTCTCCTCACTCCTCTCAATCCTCACTCCTCCTGATCTGGATCAGAGTTCCCCAGGCACACCACTCCATGATGTTTTTTAGAAACCTACATTTCCATTGCCTGTTTTGGAACCTCCTGATGCAAACCACCCCATGGTCCTTTTCTGAATCCTAAATTTCCACTGCCTATTTCAGACCCTCCCGATGTGAACCAACCCGTGATGTTTCTCTCACTCCTACATGTTCATGGCCTGTTTGAGACCCTCCCCATGTGCACCACCCCCTGGTGTTTTTCTCACTCCTACATTTTAACAGCCTGTTTCTGACCCTCACAGTTCGCACCACCCTGTGGTGTTTTTCTCAATCCTACATTTCCAGTGCCTGGTTCAGATTCTCCCGATGCACTCCCACATGTGGTTGTTTTTCTCACTACTATATTTTGACTGCCTGGTTCGGACCCTCCTGATGCATTCCACCCCGTGGTGTTTTTGTGAGTTCTACATTTTTGGGCCTGGATCAGACCTATCCTATGGGCACCACCCCTTGGTGTTTTTCTCACTCGTACATTTTCCTGGGCTGGTTCACAACAACCAGATGGGCACCACCCAGTGGTCTTTTTCTCACTCCTACACTCCTCACTCCTCTCACTCCTCACTCCTCCCGATCTGGTTCAGTCTTCCCTATGTACACCACATCGTGATGTTTTTTAGAAACCTACATTTCCAATGCCTGTTTCAGAATCACCCAATACGAACCACCCCGTGGAGCTTTTCTCAATCCTACATTTCCACTGCCTATTTCAGAACCTCCAGATGTGCACCATCTTGATGTTTCTCACTCCTACAGGTTAATGGCCTGTTTGAGACCCTCCCTATTCGCAACACACCCCGTGATATTTTTCACAATCCTACATTCCCACTGCCTGCTTCAAACCCCTCCAATACGTGTCACACATGTGTGACATGTGACATGACATTTGTGACACATGTCACACATCACACGTGTGACATTTGACATGTTACATGTGTGACACATGTAAAATGAAACATGTGTGATATGTGACACGTGTCACACATGTAACATGCCACATGTGAAATGTGACATGTGTCACACGTGTGACATGTCACATGTGTGTCACACATGTGTTACCAGTCAGATGTCACATGTGTGACACATCACATGTGTCACACGTGAGATATGACATGTGTGACACATGTCACGTCACATGTGATATGTGTGTCATGTGACATGTGTGACACATGTCACATGTCACACGTGTGAAATGTGACACGTATCACGCATGTCACATGTCACACACCACACATGTGATATGTGACATGTGTGACACATGAGAGTCACATGTGTGACTCGTCACATGTGAGAGGTGACAAGTGTCACAAATGTCACATGTCACACATGTGACATTTGATATGTCTCATACATGTCACATGTCAAATGTTAAACCTATGACCCATGACATGTCACATGTGTGATGCATGTCATACGTGTGACATGTGACATGTTTCATATCTGTCACATTTCACATGTCACACGTGTGAAATGTGATATGTGTGACAAAAGTCACATGTCACACCCATGACATTTGACACGTCTCATACAGGTCACATGTCAAATATCATGCCTGTAACACATGACATGTGACATGTTTGACGCATGTCATATGTGTGATATGTGGCATGTGTCACACTTGTCACATGTCACATGTCTCATGTCACTCGTGTAACATGTGACATGTGTGACACATGTCACATGTCATATGTCACATTGTGGCATGTGACATGTGTTAAGCATGTCACATGTCAAATATCAGATGTGTGACATGAGACAAGTGTCACACATGTCACATATGACGTGTTGCATCAACCCGTGGGGTTTTTCTCACTGGTACATTTTCCAGGCCTGTTTCAGACCCTTCTGATGTGCAACACCATGTGGTGTTTTTGTCACTCGTATATTGTTCCTGTCTGATTCACAACATCTCAATGCACACCATCAAGTGGTCTTTTTCTCACTCCTAGATTTTCCAGATCTGGTTCAGACTTCCCTATGTGCACCACCCTGTGATGTTTTTTAGAAACCTACATTTCCACTGTCTGTTTTGGAACCCCCCCAATGCGAACCACCCCATGGTGCTTTTCTCAATCCTACATTTCCACTGCCTATTTCAGACCTTCCCAATGTGCACCACCTGTGAAGTTTCTCTCACTCCTACATGTTAATGACCTGACTGAGACCCTCCCAATACGCACCACTTCGTGGTGTTTTTTTTTCTCACTCATACATTTTAACGGCCTGTTTCTGATGCTCATGGTGCACACCACCCGTGCTGTTTTTCTCAATCCTACATTACCACTTCTTGGTTCAGATTCTCCCGATGTGCTCCCCTATGTGACGTTTTTCTCACTACTACATTTCGAGTGCCTGGTTCGGACCCGCCGGATCCGCTCCACCCTATGGTGTTTATCTGACTTTTACATTTTTCGGCCTGGATCGGAACCATGCTGTACGCACCACCCCGTGGTGTTTTTCTCACTCCTACACTCCTCACTCCTCTCACTCCTCACTCCTCCGATCTAGTTCAGACTTCCCTATGCGCACCACCCTGTGATGTACTTTAGAAGCCTACATTTCCACTGTCTGTTTCAGAACCTCCCAATGCAAACCACCCTGTGGTGCTTTTCTCAGTCTTACATTTCCACTGCCTATTTAAGACCCTCCTGATGTGCACCAACCAGTGGTGTTTCTCTCATTCCTACATGTTAACGTCCTGTTTGAGACCCTCCCTATGCGCACCAACCCGTCATGTTTTTCACAATCCTACATTTTCACTGTCTGCTTTAGACCTTTCTGATGTGTGTCACACGTGTCATATGTGACATGTGTGACCCATGTCACACGTCACACATGTGACATTTGTCATGTGACATGTGACACATGTAAAATGAAACACGTGTGATATGTGACCTGTGTCAAACATCAGAAGTCAAATATCAGACGTGTGACTTATGACAAGTGTCACACATGTGTCAAGTGTCACATGTTGCACCAACCCATGGGGTTTTTCTCACTGGTACATTTTCCCAGCCTTTTTCTGACCCTTCTGATGCACAACACCTTGTGGTGTTTTTCACACTCATATATTTTTCCTGCCTGACTCACAACATCCCAATGCGCACCATAAGGGGTCTTTTTTTCACTTCTAGATTTTCCCGATCTTTTTCAGACTTCCCTATGCGCACCACCCTTGATGATTTTTAGAAACCTATATTTCCACTTCCTGCTTTGGGACCTTCCGATGCAAACCACCCCGTGATGCTTTTTTCTATCCTATATTACCAAAGTCTATTTCAGACCCTCTCGATGTGCACCACCCCATGATGTTTCTCTCACTACTACACGTTAGCATCCTGTTTGAGACACTCCCGATTTGCACCACGCCATGGTGTTTTTCTCACTTGTACAATTTAACGGCCTGTTTCTGATGATGCGTGTCACACATGTGTGACATGTGACATGTGACAAGTGTAACATTTGACATGTGACCTGTGTGACACATGTAAAATGAAACACGTTTGACATGTGACAGGTGTCACACATGTAACATGCCACGTGATATTTGACATGTATCACAGCTGTCACATGTTACACGTGTGTCACATGTGTGTCACATGTTGCATGTCACACGTGTGACATATGACATGTGAGACACATGTCACATGTCCTAGGTCACATGTGACATTTGTGACACGTCACATGTCACATGTGTGAAATGTGTCATAAATGTCACATGTCACACATGTGTCATGTGACATGTGTGACAAATGTCACATGTCAAATGTGTGACATGTGACATGTATCATGTATGTCACATATCAAATTTCACACCTGTGACCCATGACATGTGACATGTGTGATGCATGTCACATGTGTGACATTTGACATGTGTCACACCTGTCACATGTAACATGTCACATATCACTCATGTGTGGAACATGTCATATATCACACCTCTGACTTTGACATGTGTGACATATGTCACATGTCACACATCACAAACATGTCAAACATGTCACATGTCAAATATCAGACATGTGATGTGTGACATGTATCACACATGTCACATGTCACGTGTTACACCAACCAGTGGGGTTTTTCTCACTGGTACATTTTCCGGCCTGTTTCTGACCCTTCTGAGGCACAACTTCAAGTGGTGTTTTTCTCACTTGTATATTTTTCCTGCCTGATTCACAACATCCCAATGCGCACCACCAAGTGGTCTTTTATTCACTCCTAGATTTTCCTGATGTGTTTCACACTTCGCTATGTGCACCAGCCTGTTATGTTTTTAGTATCCTACATTTCCACTGGCTGTTTTGGAACCTCCTGATGTGAACCACCCCGTGATGTTTCTCTCACTCCTACATGTTAAGGGCCTATTTGAGACCACCCTGATGCGCACCAACCCATGGTGTTTTTCTCACTCCTACATTTTAACGGTCCTTTTCTGACCATTCTGATGCATGTCACATGAGTGTGAGAAGTGACATGTGACAGGTCACCTGTATCACACATGTGACATGTGTGACACATGTCACATGTCCCATGTCTCATGCGACATACGTCACACATCACATGTCATACGTGTGACATGTGTCATAAATGTCACACGTCACATGCCACATGTCCAACGTATGTTACGTCACATGTCACATGTGTGAAATGTGACATGTGACATGTGTGACACACATCACAAGTCTCATGTCACATGTGATATCTGTGACACATGTCACATATCACATGTCACACGTGTGACATGTGTCATAAATGTCACCTGTCATGTGTCACATGTATGTCACATGTCACACGCCACACATCTGACATGTGACATGTATCACACATGTTACAGGTCACATGTCACACCTGTAACATGTGACATGTTTGACACAGGCCGGGAGATGTGACCAGGGAATGGCAGGGCTTCCTCCTTCCTGCAGGTCAGCAGCAACCAGACAACAGACAGTTGCCAAGGCTGGAACAAGCAGTCCCCACCATGGGCCACACTGGCCTCACCCCACTCATTGCCACCCTAAAAACACCGTCTGGAGCTCCCGGTCTGCACAACCCTTCCAAGACCTCTCCAAGACCTCTCTCAGACCTTTGGGCTCCACAACTAGTCAGCTAGTCCCATCCCCGGAGATGGCCTCCAGCTCCTCATCCTCAGCCAGTAGTAGGACACCCCAGATGGCCTCTCTTCCAAAGAAGCCCTGGCAACACCACCCTGACCCTCTGGATTGCATTCATCACTGAGTCACCTCCACTGAGAGGTTCCCAGCAGAGCAGCACCCGTGGGCAGCCCTGGGCAGTGGAGGACTCTGCTCTGGGGAGACCACCAGCCCTGCCTGCCACTCCTCTCTCAGGAAGGGGCCCCTGCACCCTTCCCCTCCAGCAGAGCTGATCCAGACTCAGACTCCAGGGCACAGGTTGGGGGGCTGGCCAGGCATGGGGGTCAGAGAGAGCCCAAAGCCCTGATCCCTGAGAGTGAGGCAGGGCTGCCAGGAGGACCTATCATGCAGGGTGCAGGGCAGAGGGCTGGGAGGGAGGGGATCTGAGAGGAGAGGAGAGGACAGGAGAGGACAGGGGAGAAGAGGGAGGGGAGGGAAGGGGGAAGGGAGGAGGGGGAGGGGAAGGGAGCAGGGGCCTGGCCTCTGCACACCTGATGGCCCTGCTGCAAGCCTAGCTGACAGAGACTAAAGGAGGAGGCGGCCCAGCACCAGCCAGGATTCCCTGCTGTTGCCCTGGCCAAGCTCCACTTGTTTCCTGGTCAAACAGTGCCCACCTCCAGTCCAGTGGGCAGCAGAGAAACCGGCTGCTCCCGCCCTTAAGGAGAATAGAGGCTGAGACCTGGATCTGAGGCACAATGGCACGATGGACAGCCAAGGAACACACTGGGCTGCAAAAGGAGAGGCTGCACAGGGCTGGCTTGGCCACTGCTGAGCGCCCCAGGCACCAAAGACTGGGGGCCCACAGCACGGTGAGGGCCATGCCTCACGGGTCTCATGTGCAGACACACCCACCCACAAACACTCGAGAAACAAAGCCGGCAGAGCCCCAGCCGGCACCTGCTGGGGGAAGGAGCAGTGTGTTCCAGGTGATGTGCACAGTCTCCCCAGCTCACCTCTTGCTTGCTGCCTCCTAGGCTGGCTGCCAAGGCCAGGCCCTAGCCGCTGGGCACACCTAGAGCTCTGCCAGCCCAAGGCTATGCAGTCGCTCACCTTCCTGCTTGGCCTGGAACGGGTTTGTTGGCCTCGATGACCTTGATGGGGTAGATGATCTTCTCACTCTGCAGGATGTCATCCTTGAGACTCTGGTCGGACAAGGCCAGCTGGAACACCCTGTTATCCTTGGCTGCTTTCTCCTCAAAGATGGCACCTGGAGGATTACGAGGGTCAAGGCTGGGCCTGGAGAGGACCCCACCTCTCCCACTCCAGTGAGTCAGGCCACCAGTAAGAGGAGGTCTGGGCTGGAATCGCCTTAAAGGCTATCCCCCAAAACCTGCAAAAATGGCTCTAGCCCTGCACACACGTGCACACCATTGATGTGAGTCAGGCGTGCACATCCCACGGGCACCCACCAGGTCACACGCATGGCTCACACCCCAAGCACCACATGGGTGCACCATGCCCAATTCGAGGGACTGTGCCAAGCCAGGGCGGCCTCAATCCACACCCACACGCCCTTAACTTGGTTTCCTGAGACCCATCCCAGGAACCAGAAAGTTCCTAGGGAGGGCCTTGTTCCCCAGCCTGATCCCAGGTGTAAGATGCTTCCTTTGTGGGATGTACCCGGCTGAGGGAGGTGCACTCAGTGACCACAGCGGATGCCTGGCACAGGAGGCTTCCGTGGGCACAGGGCCTGGCACCCTGGATTCCTGCCCTCCTGCCTCCTCTACCTGTTGGGGTGGTGGAGGAAGTGGGGGCGGGGACAGTCCCACAGCTCCCTGCACTCTCAGGGCCAGCTCAGGCAGCTGAGCATCTGGAAGTGGCGGCTGGGGAGAGGAGCCTCTGGGGCGCCCTCTGGCCAGCACCGGGCACTGCTTCTGCCATCTCTGTGCCCACAGTGAGGACAGGTGCACCTCCCTGGAGCCAACCCTGCACCAGAACAGCTGAGGAGTCCCCACGTCACCCGCTGCAGGCTCACAGAGCTCCATGGCTTGGCTGGACTTGCCTTGAACTGATTGGTGGGCAGGAGGAGAGAGACCCAGTTCCTCAGGTCCTCCAGACCCCAGAGTGGCACTGTCCACCATGCGACCCACGCTGTCCCGCACTGCCATGCTGTCACCCCTGCCTCCTCCTCGAGCCTCCCAACTCCCCAGTTTCTTCTAGCCTGCCTGTCTTTCCCAACTTCCAATAGGGCCACTGAGCAAGGGTTCCCCACAGTGGCCCCATCACCCTCGAACTTGTTCTGGCTTTCTTGATTCCACACTGCTGAGCCTTATGCCTCCTTGCACTCAGTGCCCCTTTCCTCCACCTCGCCTCTTCCCTCGACCTCCCACCCCTGGCTGGCAATCTGGCTCCAAGGATTGGAACTCGCCCAGCTCCAGGGCTGTCCAGGACAGGGCTTCAGCTTCCACCCCTGTGTACACACACAACCGCGTGGACATGCTGGGCACAGGCAGACGCCTGGCTGCTCTAACAGGCTGGTGGCATTGTGTGTGGGACACATGTTTACCTGGCCCAGCACTCCCCAATGCCCTCTCTCAGTGACAATGAAATGGAGACAGGTGCACATGCACTGACACAAGCTGACAACACCTGTGGGTGGCCTTGCTCAGCTCCGGGCCAGCCTCTTCATTGTGGCTGGGCCAACTTGGAGAGCTCCCGGCCCAGTGTGCCCCCTCCTCTGGGCCGTGGCCCAGGCCCGTCCGAGCTGTTCCCATTGACGCCTAGCCTGGCGCGGGTCTCCACGCACCCCACCACGGCGTCCCCCGCACTGTGGCCCCGAGTGTGGGCAGAGGCCGCAGGGCCTTGCGCGGACATGGGCGCCCCTGGGAGCACGGTGCCGTCACTGCATGACTCTTCTGTGGGGCAGCAGGACATGGCCCTTCTGGAGCACTGCCTGCACAGCCCGGGGAGCAGTCCAAGCCTGGTCGCCCACCGCACTCACCGTTGTGGATTAATGGAGTCAGCCCACATCGTAAAGCACTGGCAGATCCAGGCGAGAGGCCACAGAATCAGCACTTCCATGTCCCCTGGGCGCGCGGTTCATTGGCCAGGGCCTGGGGCGAGGTGGAGGACAGCGCAGAGCGGCCAGGAGCCTGTTGGGTTGCAGCCCTGGACAGGTCCAGGAGAACTGAGCCAGCCTTGCCTCTCCCCTGTGCACCCTGCGCCCGCCCCAGTGCAGCGCAGCGCAGTGCAGCCCAGTCCAGCGCAGCGTGCTTGATCCCGCACCGGCTCCAGGGGGGGCCCCGCGGCCCAAGCACGCGCTGTCGAGGCGGGGGCGGCTGGCGGTGCGTCTGAGCCTGGCACGGAGCGAACTGAGGCGGACGCCCCCTCCCCTGCTCCGCGCCCGCCTCAGCACGTGACTGCGGAGCTCAGCCCCCGCGTGTGCATCCCACTACTTGGCTTGCAGGGGCTTGGCACCGCTGAGCCCGCCCTGGGGTCGCTGTGGGGAGGCGTGCTGCCGGGGCGCAGCAGGCGGTGGGGCCTGTGGCAGGCGGGAAGGGCAGAGGGGCAGATGGGCGGCCTGTGCGCACCCTCGGGGTGTCGGGGCGCCCTGAATGTTCTGGGCCAGACTGGCCCAGGCGGACCAGAGGGCGAACTGGTCGCGGCGCCATTCGGGGGCTGGAACCAGGGCGGCTAACGCAGGGACCAGAGCCCATCCCCCGCCCGCGGGTGGCGCTTTCCGCCAAGCAGGGCGGGAGGCATGGCCTCTGGAGCCCAATTCATGGCCAGGGGCCATCGCGGCCCTGATCAGGGACCTGACGTGAGGAGCCTCCCAAGCGGCCGGCCTTGACGCAGAAGCCAGCCCTGTGGGCCCCACCCAGCCCGGAGTGCGCTGCGGTGCCACCGCCAGGCTCTCTATCACTCGGATTGGGGCACACAGTGCGCTGAGCCAGGGGTTGCTGGACTGGGCTCCCCTGGCACACCCACGGCTTTGGGAAGACCGCATGGCCTGGCTGTGGAGTGTGGGGGTGGGGGTCATGAGGGCCCCAGAAAGGCAAGGCCGGCCTGGCCTGGAGTGCCCAGCTCAGGACCCTGAGTGTTCTGGGCCCCTGGCCAGGCCCTGTCTGCAGGAAGTGCAGGGCGACTCCTGGAGGCTAGGATGGTTCCAAAGTCTGGGTGTGGTTCCCGAGGGAGGAGGGCACAAGCCCAGGGCTCTGGGCTTGATCAGAGGCTGGAGGAGAAGGGGGAGAGGGTGTGCTCACCTTGTATAGGAGGAATCGGGGAGGCTGGGGAGAGCACCTTGCTGCCTGCCCACCCCACAGAAGCGGCCAAGGAGAAGCCTGGTTGCAGAGCTGAGGGGACATTGAGGCCAGAAAGGTATCACAGGGGGATGAGCTCGGCCCAGAGAGGTCCTGCCCTGCGGCAGGGCCTCAACAAACTGACCTCACCCCGCAGCCTGAGAGGCTGAGGCAGGAGGATCTCAAGTTGGAGCCCAACCTGTGCAACTTGGCAACTTGGTGACATTTGGTTTCAAAATAGAAAATAAAGACTTCAGCTCCAGCAAACGTCTTGAGTTCAATCCCAGATCTGGGGGAAAACAGGGAGTTGGCCTTTGTCTGAGGTTCCAGTGGTGGGACAGGCCCAGTCTACTGCTCCGCCCCACCTGGGTTCCCAGGCAGGAGGCAGAGTGGCAGAGGGTCCCCCAGCTGGGGAGAAGAGACAGATAATTAGTGGGGGCCAAGCCTCAAGGCCCCTTCCAAGTAGAAAGCTGATGCACCCCATCTGGGCATGGCTCCTGGCCTGTCTGGAGTAGATGACAAGGTCGGGAGTTCCCTGGGCTCTCCTCCCCTGCAGCCTGCAGGACTTGAATGTATGTACCTGAAAGTGCTGACCCTAGGACCCTCTTACCTGGCCGCCTGAGGATTCTACGTATGCCTCCTGCCCAAAGCTCCCGGGCAGGGCCGAGGTGACTCTCTGAGCCAGCTCACTGAACCCCTAGGCCAGGACCCTCTGGGGAGCCTGCCCCTGCCTTGGGCTGGGGACAGGCATTCAGGGTGCTCAGAACGAAGCAGTCCTGGCCCAGGTGGGGGAACCTGGCTGACACCTCAGCCCTGTGGGAGGCCAAGGCAGAAGGACTGCAGCTCAAGCCCAGCTTGGTGACCAAGTGAGACCCTGGCTCCAAATAAAACAAAGCCTAGGAAAGGCTGCAGCCCGTGTGAAGGCCCTGGTCAGTCCCAGTGATGCCAAGAGTAAGTAAACCAGCACACATGCCCAGACCCAGCACTGGTGGTGAGACAGACTGCCCTGCCCAAAGCAGCCTCAGCTACCAAGATTGGGGCCCAGGGCCGTCCACCAGAGCCACAGGGACAGTCACATGGCATCAAGAATCCCCCTGCTCCCCCAACCAGCAAGACCTGGCCCTTCCTCTGAGGCCTCTGAAGGTTCTGGGGCAAGTGAAGGACACCAGGCCTGAGGCCAGCTGGGCACCTCCTAGCCTGGGCACATGGGTCAAGCTCCCCTCTGCCTCCCGGTGCTTGAAGCCACATCTGGCCATAACTGCACAGCCTCCAGGGGCTGCCTACTCCCTGCCACCAGGCCCATGGGCTTCTCCGCTGTCCCCTCCCTGCACTCCAGGGACCTGTGCAGGATGAGGGGCCCAGCCAACTGTGCCTGGAGCCCCAGAGCCAGGCCCGGGAGGGGCAGAGAGCCTGGATGGGGATGCCATGTCACCTAGCTCCCAGATGCAGCTCTGTGGGAGGGACCCCAGGGCCCTGGGGAAGCCAAGGACCATCGAGACAGTGGGAAGAGTCTGGGCTGGCCCTTAACCTCACCCAGAACCCTATGCCTCACCCATGGATGCTCCTGAGCACCTGCTCTCAAGGCTGCAGAACAGGGTTTGTGGTGACCAGGAAAGGAAATGGTATGTCCTTGCCCTGTGGGCCATCGGAAGATGGCACAGCCTGGGACATGGGGCCTGACATCCTGGAAGCCACCCAGGAGCATTGTGGGACATAGGCCACCCTGTATGTGACCCCACAAGGCCTCAGAGCTCTTATCCCCACTCTGCCTTTGTGACCCGTGGGGCTTGGGCCAGCCTGGCCACCCAAGAACACATAGTGGTGACACGGCCCCGGGTCACCACTGCAGTTGCCTGAGTTTGGCCTCATTCAGGGAAGCCCTCAGCAGCTCAAGAATGTGCAGACAGGACATAGCCCGGGGGTCCAGCTGGGCTCAAATGCCAGGATGAGCATGAGGAGTCAGGTGTGGTGGCACACACCTGTGACCCCAGCATTTGGAGAGGCTGAAGCAAGAGGGCGGTGAGTTCAACCCCAGCATGGACAACTGAGGCTCTCAAGGCCTCAATGGTTTACAAACTGCTTTTGGCTATGCAGTGAGTTCAGGGCCAGCCTGTGCTGCAGGGTGTCTAAAACCAAACAGAAAGCTGCGAGGAGGCTTTAAATAGCCTGCCCTGAACTGTGCCAGCCTCCTGGAGCCCCCAAGGAGGGCCAGGCTGTGGTGCATGTGCAGGAGTGTCTGGGGAACCACAACCATCCTTGCCTGTTCCCAGCACACAGAGTCTCAGCACGAATGAGGCCAAGAGCGGGAAGACAGGGTCAGAGGCTCAGGACTAGAAGGACTCTCCTCTCCCTCACCCTTCTCCCCAAGCCTGAGACACGGTCCTCTGGGACCTTGAGAAGCCACACCAGTGACACTGCAAGCAGCGTCCCACCAGACTCACACGAGGCTGGTTTTGCACTCACGTTGTAGTTCAGACTGGCCTTGAATGCAGGGGAATCTGCCTGCCTCAACCTCCTGAATGCTGGGATACAACCGAGTGTCACATTTCCAGGGAAAATTTACCTATTTTTCGCATCTTTGTTGCCCCCAGTAGAAGGTAGCAAGCTGGGTAAGGAGAGGAACAACATTTATCTTAAGATGGATTTTATTTTCAGTACCTAAAACAAATGCTCTATCAGTCAGTCAGTCAGTGAGCAATTGAATGGATTTGCTTCCTGAGAATGGGGCATGAGAGCTAGAATCTCCCCCATGACCCTGTCACACTGGCCCTCAGCAGTCACCTGCCTTTGAACTCACTTTCCTGCTGTTCTCTACCTTGAACCACACTACTCTGCAGATTTCTTCAGGATGCACACATCCACAGCCCTCTGCCTCCTCGGGGTCAGGTCCCAGAGTGGGGTGGTGGGTTGAGTCGATGAGAGCTGATTTTTGGGCCCCCCAGGGAACCCCAGGGACCCTGGAGTCTGGGTGGAGACTGCAGGTTCCTCATGTGTTCGCTTCACGTTAGGACAGAGTGAGCCTCGGGTAGCCATGGCACAATGCTATGCCCTGCCTGCTGCTGAGGGAAGCTGGGGCTAAAAACCAGTCAAGGGTTAGTTAGGTCTGGGAGCACCTGGGCTCCATGAATTGTGTGTATCACTAACTCGGTTAACTCTGGATCTGTTCTTCTTAAAGGAGGCCCTGAAGTGGGCCTCCCAGCACCCCGGGAGGCTCATGCAGGAGGAGTGAAAGATGGAACCCGCCCTGGCTACCTTAGTGACTTAGCAAGGCCCTATCTCAGAACACAGTGAAAAGGGTCAGGGGTGGCCCTGTTGGCCACTGGGATGCCAGAGATATCCAGGAACCTTGAAGTCCAGGATCCTGGTAGATCTCAGAGTCCATGAAATGAACCAGGCGACCACTTCCCGGGCTGCCTCAGGCCCAGAGCAGGAAGAGCCCATGTAGCAGTGCCCACCCGATGGCCCCAGCCGGCCTGGCATCCCCCAGCTTGGTGACCACTTGTTCCAGGCCCACCCTTGACCACGTCACAGGGTAGTGGTGACCACTTGCTTAACAACCCCAGCTCAGCAGTGACGCCTAGCTCAGCAATCCCCTGTCAGTAGTGATCCCCAGATCAGCACCCCCAGCTCATCATCCCCAATCCCAGCAACCCCAGCTCAGCAGTGACCAAAGAAATGAAACAAAGCCAGGGTTCAAAGAACTGATCCCGGTGCACAGGTGCACACACCTGGTACCCTGCACTCTGGGGGCTGAGGCAGGAGGAGTTAAAGTTTGAGTCCAGCCTGGGTAACACAGGGATTTAGGGAGACCAGGACTCAGAATACATATAAAAACTTGGGATGCAGCTCAGAGCTAAGGGCCCAGGCACAGACACCGTCCTGGGGAAAGGGCAGAGGTGCACAAACACGTGAAAAGATTCCAGTGAAAACCAGGAGGGGAGGCAGCCCTGTGGCCCCCACTTGGCTGCTGTGAGTCCTGGGCAGCTGCAGCAGCAGAAAGCAGAAAGGCTTTCCTCAAAGCCTTGGCAACTAGCAGAGCTCCCACCCGCCCAGGCCAGCAAGCTCACTGCTGGGTGCACAGGGATGGGGGCATGGCCTGGTGTCCACCAGGTCCCCAGCCCCAAAACAACTTAGGAGCAACAAAAAGCTTGTGCAGATCAGCAAAATGTGGTCACCACATGCATCGGAGTGAATGCAGTGGGACGTGGCAGGGCACATCTGTAGTTTCAACACTCGAGAGACTGAGGCACGAAGATTGCCCTGAGTTTGAGGCTAGCTTAGGCTGTACAGTGAGCTCTAGGCCACTCTGAAAAGTGAGACCCTAATTCATAGGTGCAAAATAAAATACTCCAAATTGAAAGCAACACTTTACAGATCCTCTGCCTGCAGGACACAGGTCCGAATGCTGGGCTTCTGGTCCATGGGAGGGTCTGCAGGGCCGGGCCCCAGCAAGGCCACCTCCCCCAGGGCCACAGCATGGGGAAGCTCAGGCTGCAACGGGAGCCTCCCACACTCTGTGCTCGGTTCCACCCATACATGGCCACAAGGCCCTGGCTTTGGGTCCATGTCCCATCCTCATGGGTGCCCCAGCCCCAGGAGCTGTGGGGAACAGAAAAGCAGGGAAAGCCCCATCCCCAGGCTCCCTCTCCAGCAAACAAACACAGTAAGTGAGGTGACTCACACACAGTGCCAGTATCGCAAACCCAAAGGGTAAATAAAGAGCAAAATAATCGTGAAGTGACAGGAAACAGAGATAGATCTTAGCAACAGGGAAGGCAATCAAGATGTGGAAGGAGGGGGGGTGAAAATGATGTGTGGTGCCCCGCACCCCGCACCCCAGGCAGGGGATCACCAGGCACTGCAAATATTTACAGGACAATAAAAGTGAAGTAAAAGACTGTGACTTAGTTACTTTTCTCTCATCACTGAGACAGAATCCCCAGCCCCCACAGTAAACACAGGAAAGGTTTATTCGGCTCACAGTTCACAGAGGTTCAGTCCATAATCACCGGCTCCAAAGCAGGGAGGCTTGCCAAGGGTGATACGGAGGAGAAACAGTTCGTGGCAGGCAAGCAGGCAGCAAGCAAGGGCCTTCACAGAGTCCTCCTGTCCCTTATGTCTTATCCCAGCCACTCAGGGCAGGCAGTGACGCTGGTGCCTGGATCCTAGCGCTGTGCCATGAATCAGCTCTAGCACCCCGCACTCCAGACCCAGTGGGCTGGGAAATAGGCCACCTAGCTTTGGGGACCATCTGGACACCAGACTTAACAATGCCTAAAACAGACCTGTGAGAGCGACTGAGCTGCACATAAACAGTTCACTGGTGCTGGATGCTGGATGCTGGATGCAGCCAAGCTGTTTACCACCTAGGGCCAAGCTTACCCGGCCTACCCCTGGGAGCACCCTCCTCTGGGTGCCCTGTGGAAGGGATCCCAGTTTCAAGATGAATCCCAGGCTGGCAGCTGCATCCCTTGGAGCCGTGACCAGAGCGGCCAGCAGGCGGCGCCTATGTCTACACCCAGGCCCCCACCCTGGTCATGTGGGCAGGTGGTGTTGGTGCCTACTACCTAGCCCAGCACCCAGCAGGCAGCTGGTGCTCAGCGGTTGCTAAATGGATATCCAGACCTGAGGTCCACACCATCGCACTTTCTCATGGGGAGCAACACAGGGTCCCCCCCACCAACCCGGCACCCCTGCTCTTATCCCACCTTCCAGCCTCCCCAGGCCCTGAGCCTGGCTCTGCTCAAGTGACTCACACCAGACACAGAGGCTCTGGCTATGGAGCAGAAGGGCGAGGACCCTCCAGGAACCAGGATGACAAGGACTCTTTTCAGGTAAAGAGAAACTTGGGGAGGCATCTGGAGGAACTGGTCTCAGATGGCAGAGCCTGTGACAATGTTGCACAGTGAGTTTAAGAAGACAGAAGTGAAATCCAAGGCCCCGCACATCTGTCTAGGCACAGGCGCGGCCCAGGCTGTGAGGAGGGAGGTCGGGAACTGCAGGTTTAACTTCAGAGAATTAAAGAAAGAGGCGCAAGACAGTGTGGCTCCCAGAGGACAAGATGAGACAAGATGGCCTAATTCAGCCAGGAAAATGAGGCACAAGACAGGTGGCAAACTGCATAAAGTCAGTTATTATTTTAAAAACACAAACACTTTAATAACAAGTGTGTTAAATATGAGAGGCACACATGCTTTAAATGACAAGTTGACCATCTATAGGATTTGGTTTAAATCCAACTCTACGCTGTATACAAACTCAAATCAAGAAATAGATTGAAAGTACAAGGAATAAGATCACAAGGCCATGTGAACTGTAACCTAGAAAGGACTCAATTCATTTCTAACCCCAGCTCTCTGGGAGGCTGAGGCAGGAGAATGACAAATTCTAGCTCAGGCTGGATTTTGTTGCTGGAGACAGGGAAAGCCTATCACAAAATAAAAACGAAATGAATAAATAAATGAAAATTAAAATCCCAGCATTCAGGAGGCTGAGGTAGGAGGATTGCTGCAAGTTCTAGGCCAACCTAGGCTATATAGTCTGGTCCTGTCTCAAAAAACAAACAAACAAGCAAAAAAAAAAAAAAAAAGGCTCAGCTGTAGCTCATTGTGGAAACCTTGTTTCCCATTACCACAAATAACAAAAACAATAAGAGGAATCTAATATAGCTAGATTAGGCATAACAGTGGGGACAGGGCATCTACCTCAGTGGTGCAGTGTTTGCTAGCACTTAAGGCTGGGCTCAATCTCCAGCACTAAAAAATAAATTAAATGTACAGCAAAGGGCCAGGGCACCATGGCCCATGCCTGTGATCCCCACACTCTGGGAGGCAGAGACAGGAGCCTCAGTTTGAGCCCAGCCTTGGCAATTTAGTGGCTTTGTTGTTGTTTTCCTTTGATTTTGGATTTTATGCAATGGTGTCTGGCTATGTAGTCCGGGCTGACCTTGAATTCACAGTGACCCTCCTGCCTAGGCCTCTGGAGTGCTGGGATCACAGGCGAGCTTGGTCTCGCCCAGCAACCCAGTGTCAGTCGCGCGATGTCCAGAGTGCTCACATCTCAGCCTTATCCCCCGGCCACTTCCAGGGCACACAGCAGCCCCTCACAGGACCTGCTGCTACCGCCTTGGGAGCGCCCCCCTCTGGCTGCTCCTGCTTGGTCCCTTCCTTTCCTGCCTGGAGGGTCCCCTCGCATTCAATGCCAGTCACAGTGGGAACTACATAGCGAGACCCCAGGCAAAAAATAAGTGCTGGGATCAAGTTTTAAAGATTTTAAACTCCCTTGGCCTAATATGGGAAGAGGAGAGGGCCAATGTTGGTTAAAGGAACAGAGGGGACCTGAAAACACGCTCAGCCCTGGTGTTGGACTAGAAAACCTGCAAAGACATGGGGCCTGGCATGGTAGCTCAGGCCTGTAATTCCAGCACTCAGCGGGCTGAGGCAGCAGGATCCTTGTGAGTTGGAGACCAACCTGGGCCACGAAGTAAGCTCAAGATCAGCCTGAGCTGCAGAGCTAGACGCTGTCTCAAAAAGACCAAAACAAAAATTTTAAAGAAAACAAGCAAGGCCAGGGATGGAGCTCAGCAGCACCAGGGCCTGCCTGGCAAGCTCAAGTCATGTGTTTGACCCCCAATACCAAAACTAAAAGAAAAAAAACAGGTTACAGGAAGGATGGGAGGGGTGGTGACAGAAGGGCAGAGTCTGGGCCTCTGTGGGCGTGTCCTCGGGCTTGATGGGCGGACCGTGTCAGAGTGGGGGGTATCGCGTGTGATAGGCGGGCCCTCTGAGCTTTATGGGTGGGGCCTCGGAGGCTCCTGGGGGCGCGATGGTGGGCAGGGTCTCGTGCGTGTGGGCGGGATCTGATTGGTGGCGAGGGCTGCAGGGGTGGGGCGACACACAGCAGGCAAGTCCCATGGTTACAGGAGGGCAACAATAGCATGTGGACTGGACTGGGAGGCTGCATCCCAGGCCGGGCCTGCTCCTGAGGTGGAGGGACCAGCTGAGGCCTTGAACATGCGACCCAGGAATCTGCGACCAGAGACTTCTGACTGAACCCAGCCCGGGGCCCCTGAGATTGAGGACTGGCCCCCGTGCCCTTCTCAGGTCCCTGGGCGCTGGGCCAGGCCGGGTCCAGGTGCCTCGGCTTTTCCCGGCCGGAGCTCAAGGCCTCCATGGCCGCATGTGAAGAACCAGGACAAAGGGCAGCTGCCCTGTGATTGCGGAGGCCTCGTGGTCCGTCCAGGAAAACCCAAGCGCTTGGGGGCCATCGGGCCGCTGCCTGGCCTGATGCAGGCTCAGAGTCTTAGCAGACCCTCCAGGGTTTCCATCCCACAGCCCCTCGACAGTCCCAGGCTTCATGGCAGGGAGTGGGGGGGCAATACTGGACACTGAGCCAAGGCCTTCGTTCAGCTGTGTCCCTCTGTGTTTTCTGATTTTAAGACAAAGCCTGGCTGAGTTGCTAGATCCTCCAGGCTGGCCTAAAACTTGGGGTGCAGGGAGCAGCTTCACAGTGTACCATAAGGGTAAACTGATTCACCTCACTCCTCTCAGTTCTCCCTGGCCCTGCTCACTGCATAGGGGACCCAGAGCTCTACATTTTTTTAAACATGCATAGAACAAAAAGGTAAAAAAAAAAAATATGTGTCCCCTTGTGTGGAAATAACCCAGGCCATCTTTTTCTGTGGTTCTGACTCTTTTTCATAGAAACAAATCACGACATTGCATGTGAACCCAGCTCTCTGCAGGCTGAAGCAGGAGGATCCCTGCAAGCTCAAGGCCAGACTGGGAAACATAGTGAGATGTTGTCTCAAAAATCAAACTCCCCCAAAATCAAATCAAATTAAGTGTCCCTGCTCTTAGCGAGGATGAGTTTCATCCTGACATCACATTTGCTGTTTTGCGAACTGCTGTCCTGTTCATGTTTTAATCTAGAGGACTAGATTTTTTATTATTATTATTTTTAGTACTTTGTTGTAAACCCTATACTAATCATCAGTTGTGTGTTTTGGAAATGCTTTCTCTTACCCAGCTTCTCCCCATTGCTGTTTAATTTATTCTTGGCCTTTCTAATAAAGAATTTATCCTTGTAAGATCACATGGTGTCTCTTTTATGAGAAACCTCAAATATAAATAATTTAAAGGGCAAAATAAAAGGCAGGTGGTAGAAACAAGGAGTAAGTTTGTGGGGATGAGAAGAGGCTCTGGGAAGAGGGAGACAAGAGAAAGTGGAAGGAAGGCGAGTGAAAATATCAACATGTGGAGGGTGTGGTGGCACACATCTGTTATCCCAACTCTCCCGAGGATGAGGCAGGAGGACTGCCACAAGTTTAAGGCCAGCCTCGGTTTCACAGTCAATTCAAGACCAGCCTGAATCACAGAGCAAGACCTGTCTCAAAAACAAAAAAAAAAAAAAAAAAGGAAAGAAAAGCCTGGGTGTGTTGGCATACAACTGTAAGCCCAGCACTCAGGAGGCTGAAGCAGGAGGATCTCTGCAAACTTGAGGCCATCCTAGGCTACAAAGTGATTTCGAGGGCAGCCTGAACTTCCTAGTTAAACCTTAACTCAAAAAAGAGTTGGGAATGGTGGTGCAAGCCTAAAAACCCAACACTTGAGAGATGGAGGCAGGAGGATCCCTGTGAGTCTGGGGCCAACCTGGGACACATTAAGACCATGTTTCAAAAAAAAAAGTACAAAGAAAAATCAGATGTCATATGTATATGTCCGGATTTCCTGAGACAAAAGAGAATGTATTTACCCTTCTTTACCATTTTCCTCTTTATGCCTAGAGGATACATCTCCAATACTTTTTAATTTTTTAGATTTTGAGACAGAGTCTTTCTAATTCCCCCAGCAACACTCAGCTTGCAATCCTCCTGCCTCAATCTCCTAGTGCTACAGGTACTCCCCATCCTGCCCAGCCATATTTTTTCTTGTTAATATTTTACAACTTTGATTTTCTTTGAAGCCACTGCTTTAGCTGCAGGCCACAAGTTCAAATTTGCAGTTTTCACTGTAGTTTGGTTTTAAGTGTTTTCTAATATCTATCATAATTTCTTTCTTGGCCTCTATGTTATTTAAAAATGTTTATAATTTGCACATGAATGTGAAATTTTGCTACTTTTTGCTTTGAGTTCTTATTAGTGATTATGTAAGTTTCATGATATCAGCTCTGCGGGATTTGTTGACTCTTGGTTGCTAAGGCCGTGAGGAGTTTTTGTGGTTCCTCTGGGGCGTATATTGCATTTTCTCTCTGTGCTCGTTCCTAACTTTTTTTAATATGTCCACTTTGAAAAACCTAAAATTAACAAATATTCCTTATTCTTTTATAGTACAAGAGCTTTTTCTTCTCTTGGTTTTTTTTTTTTTTTTTTTTTTTTGGTCCTAGAGATGTAACTATGACCTCTCATTTGCCAGGCAGGTACCTGTGCCACTGAGCTAAATGCCCAGCCCCTCAGTACCAGGATTTATCAAAGGTCTACCCTCAGCCACCCCTCACTCAGCTCATTGGTCACCTCTACTTTTATTCCTTCTAAATGAGTTTTACGGCTCACCTCATTGTGGTGACACAGTCTGGACTGTTTGCAGTAGCCACAGGTGTTCTGGGACCTTCCCCTCTGAGTTTCCCTCGGACCCAATCCTCCCATTTCCATTCCCCTTACTTCTGCTCTGAATTTCTCCTTTGTGCTGCCAGGGACAATCTCTGTCTTAGTCTCTCCTCCCCTAAACCTGTCCTTGTTGGCCCTGACTTCTAACCGAGGGTTTAGAATGACACAAACAGACCCCCAAGACATCCCTCCGTTGTCCTGCTCCCCCCACACTGCTGCTGCAGAGAAGTGTGCTGCTGGACCTCTCTGGTGCCCTTGTGTGTGGTACACCCATTCCTGCCTGTGGTGATTAAGGTTTCATTTGGATCCTCTCCTGTTTAGTATCCTAAATGTTCATTGCCATATGCTGTGGTTTGAGTGTGGTGTTGAGGAGATACAACCTTTAAGAGGTTATCTGGGTCACTTTTCTCATGCCTGCCTGAGACAAAATACCCGATATCCAAAGTTAAAGGAAGAAACGTTGATTTTCACTCACAGTTTGTGGAGTTTTCTGTCCATAATCGGCTGCTCCAAGGCAGGGTGGCTGGGTGAGGGACCTTGCAGAGGAAAAACAGCCCATGGCAGGGCAGAGAGGAGGTGGCAGCAAACAACAAGCAGCCACAGGAGTCTGCCTGTTTTTTTAACCCCTTTACATTCTACCCAGGCTGAAAGTCCATCGATTGGCATCATCCATGAAAGAATGTGGCTCCGTTACCCACACTGTTAACCCAGTATCTTCACACTCCCTAATCCAGCTGCCCACCTGTGAAATTCCCCACTTACGATGCTTGCTATCCTCCATCATTTTCCCAGACTAAAATCCTGAGGCAGGAGATTAGGGCACAGTAGGCTGGCTGGGGCTTTTGTGCTAAACTACATACCCAGCTCCCTTTTTATGATTTTATCTTGAGATGGTGTCTCACAAAGTATCTAAGTTGAGCTGGGTGTGGTAGGGAAGACCTGTTACCCAACACTTGGGAAGCTGAGGCAGGAGAATTGCCATGAGTTTGAGGCCAGCCTAGGCTACATAGAATGTTCAAGGCCAGCCTCAACTACAAAAGCAAAATGAAAAAGGAGGAAGAAGAAAAAGTACCATAATAAGATTGTGCACTATTACTTTGCATTAGAGTGTGATTGATTCCCTGTGCCCTTATGAACTATCCTTTATTAATGACTGAAAATATCCCACTCTGTGGGAGCAGCATATATTTATTAATTGTTGTTTATTTTTATTTTTATTTTTTTTCTGTACCAGGGATTGAACTCATGACCTAACATTTGCCAGGCAGGTGCTTATGCCACTGAACTAAATCCCCGGTTTAATTGTTCCTTTAATATTATCAACTCTATCATAAATTTATTTTTAAATGAATAGTGTAAAACATCCATAATTATTTCCATAGAGCAGCCTTCTAGTATCAGAAATCCTGTAACAAAAGACTATGTGTAATTTTATTTATTTATTTATTTTTTGTACCGAGACTCAAACTCAGAGCCTTGTGCTTGCCAGGCAGGCTCTGTACCACTGAGCTACATCCCTGGCCTGATCATGTGTTATTTTGTTTCATGTGTTATTTTTAGGCCCATAGAATTATTAGAAAAACCTTCAGCTGGATGTGGTGGTGTGCACCTGTGACCCCAGCACTCAGGAGGCTGAGGCAGGAGGACTGAGTTGGAGGCCAGCCCAGGCTACACAGTGAGAGTCATGTCAAAAAAGAAGGAGAAGGAGAAAGAGGGGGAGAGAGAGGGGGATACAGCTCAGTGGCACAGCACGTGCCTGACAAGCATGAGGTTGTGAGTTCAATTCCTCATGCCAAAAAAAGTGAGGGAAAGAGTAGGAGGAGGAGAAATGGGCAGACTAACCCACAGTGTTTTGGTTGTTGCTGTTTACTTCTGAAACAGGGTCTTGCTATGTAGTTTTGTTGTTGGTGTTGGTCTTGGTTTTCCAAGACTGAGTCTCGCTGTACAGTTCAGGCTCTCCCTGAACTCACTCTGTAGCCCAGGCTGGCCTCCACCTCAGTCTTCCTGTCAAGAGTAACATCAGGATTCACTGTACACTGCTTTCTGTGGACACTGAGTATTTGAATATGTGAGTTTCTTCAGCACTCTCTGTCCTGATGGGTTGACCCCTGACTCCCTTAGAGCCGAGGCCTCCAAGGCTGCTGGGCCACAGAGGAGTCAACCAGGGAGGCCACCCAGCTGCCTGAGCAGTGGGAAGTACTGAGTTTGAATCCTGATTCTGCGCACGTGTGACTTCGTGAGCAATCGCGGTGTGTCAGCCCCTCAGTGAGGGCACAGCGGGTCCACAGCACCAGGAGCTGGCAGTGACAAGAGGGTTAATACCTGCTGCAGGCAGGGGCACCTTCCAGAACATACCCAGAGGGCTCAGGCATATTCATGCTGGAGGCAGGCACGTTCCTCAGAGGAGGACTGGACATGTCCAGGGGCATGATTAGTATTCAAATGAGATTCTAATGAGCAAAATTTGCTCTAGGTTACTTAGAAGAGGGACAGGGTGACTTTGCTTTAAACTGGTTCTTTTCCCCACAGAGAGTGCAACCCTTAAGTACTACAAAGGTGGACTAAAAAGAATTAAAACAGTAATAAACTGGCTCTTTATGGTTTTCTCCCAAGGGCCTCATCTGACACCAAGAAACAACATGAAAGGTGTAGCAGTCATCTAAAAGGCAGCGCTTTCTTCCTGCGGAGCCGCAGGTGACACATTAATTTCTCCCCGTCCTCCCTAAGAGTTGTAGATGTCATATCAGAAGACTGACACACCTGTCAGCACACACCCATCATCCCAGGCTGCTAAGGCAGGAGCATTGCCACGAGGGCAGCCTGTGCTGCATCCAGAGATGCTCTGAAAACACAAACCAAGGACAGGCACCTCTTGGCTCCTGGAAGGATTCCTGTCCCCCACTCCAGCTGTTTAAACAGAGGTGACACACACACAAAGCCTAAGGGGTCACACATCTCAGGATTTGTGCCTTGTTAGGTTGTTTTGGAACAGGGTCTCACCAAACAAGGCTTGGGGACAAGCATCCTGTCATACAGGTGACATCACAACTGTCCTGCTTGACTTCCTGCCCCCTGTAAAGGATCAGGAACCGGGTGTGTGGAATCCAGGGCAAACCTCAGTCTCCCTCTGGGTCTCACCTAATAATATCGAAAGTATCACCCATCTCCATCCAGTTTGCTGATTGGATTTAATTTAAGTTGCTTGGCGAGTAAAAGCAGCAGGAATTTGGTGCTGGGAGGGGAGAGGGGAGAAGAGCTATAATGGAGCAAAGATGCGAATGAGCAGGGGCAGGAGTAGTCCTCTTGAGAGGGCGGAGGGCAGTTCCCTGTCTGGGAAGTGAGTAAGAATTACCTGGAGCTCCTCTGAATCCGTCTCTGCAAAATGGAAAGAACATTGGCTGAGGGGCACAGCAGCCAGGGTTGAGCCCCAGCTGAGCCCTGCCCTGGATTGAGCCCTTTTGATTGGCTGAGCCCACTTGCAAATAAAGGATTGAAGGAGCATATTCCAATTGGCTACATCCATATGCAAATGAAGGATTGACTGAGCATCTTCTGATTGGTCATGTGAGCAGTACCAGATTCAGGGATGAAAACAGAACATTATTGATTGGTCCAAAAGAGCACTTTTCGGATTGGCTCTGTGTACAGTGCCCATGGTGTCCCTGAGTTTGAAGGGTCAAAAGGGCAGGAGTCTCATGCTACAGAGTGAAACCTGGTCTCAAAAAGCCAAACACTGAAAAAACACAAAACCCCAGGAGCTCAGAACACTGACTACTGTGGATTCACAGCATCCATCCGTCTGCTGAGGATGGTGCCAGTGTGTGCCCGTCTCACTTGGGGCCCAGGCCGTGCAGAGGCCCAGGCAGGACTGCAGGAGCCAGGACTTAGAGGCCTCCTGGGCAGCGAGGTCTCACATTCTTTCAAAAAGAGAGGAAGGTTTCAGCGCTGTGCGCCCCTGCCATCCTTGGTATGTTCTGTCCTCTCGTTCTCACATGTGTATGGTTGTGTATGACTGTGGTTTGAGGTTTTATATTTTGAGATACAGCATGAATTATCCAAGGTGCCTTTGATTCCTCCTGGCTCAGCCTCCCAGTAACCTGGGTCTTCAGTGTCTTGCCATGCGTGTGTGTGTGCCCATGCTACACTGAACCCAGAGCTTTTGTGGGAAGCCATGGTTTACGTTTTTTATTCTGTTTTTCAGACAGGTGTTTCTGCAGGCTGAAGGGGAACTTGCAATCCTCCTGTCTCAGCCTCCCAGAGTGCTGTGGTTATAGAACTGTGTCACCAGACTAAGCTTTGGGTGCATTTTTAAGACAAAAAAACCCTTTTCTTCAGGAGCTGGAAAGTCGTTGGTTGGATTCTCAGCATCATGAAAATTAATTTATTCCAATGTTTCAAGTGTTTTAACAAGACAGCACATCTAAATTCTTTCCTTGTTCATTTAGTCATGTTGCTAACTTTTTATTTCTGACAAATTGTGTAAGAACTTACTTGGAGCTTTTGCTATATTTTTCTAGGAATTATTCACTTGAAGTTATCGATTTTTATATATGCAGTAAATAACTTTTTAAATATCAATTGTAAAAAAATAATATCAAATGTTGCTATGCTTATACATTAACATTCAAACTTGATTTTGTAATTTCTCATTTACTTCTTTCTTGGTTATTATCTCTAAAATGCACTTAGATCTTTTAAAAGTCAACTTTGGAACAAATTTTTTAAAGATGTTTTATTATTGTCTGCTTATTAATGGCTGATTCAATTGCTCTTAGTCTGTCTTTAAAATGGGAACAGATAAGGTGGCTCATGTGTGTGGTTTCAGCACTCAGGAACCTGAGTCAGGAAGATCACTGTTAGTTTGAGGCTGGCCTGGTCTACATAGTAAGGCCAAGGCCAGTCTGAGCTAAACAGCAGAGACCCATTTGTCCTGTGGGCTTTCCCCTCATCCTGATTTGCTTTTGTTTTTTTCGGGGCATGGAGTTCCAAGGAGTCACCCCAGGGCCTGATGCATGCTAGGCAGGAATTCCCTGACCAGCCATATCCCTGGCCTTCTGCTTTCAAATGCAACCATTGTTCCCTGATCATCATTTTTTTTCTGGGGGTTTTGTTTGTTTGTTTATTTACTCTAGGGTTTGGGGAAGTAGCTGAGCACTGGAGCCTTTGCCACTCTGCCCCAGAACCAAAAACCTCTTTTCTCAGGAGTTACCAAGATGTGTGTTACATGACTACAATTTAGATTTTGTAATGAGTGCATTTATATTATCCTTTAAATAAATACTTGTGAATCCTTATAATAGTTTTGCCTGTTCCATAAGCTTGTATAAATTAATTCCTGGGGTGTTTTTGCTTTTGTTTCCCACAATTTGTTTATCCACTAACAGAAATATGCTTTGTTTCAAGTTTTTGGCAACTGTTAATAAAACGATTATGGACATTTTCATGAGTTTTTCTGTTGAGTGTCTTCCTTGGTCCCAAAGTGGAGACTCTGGGTTTAATGACAGGTAGCTATTTAACCTCATAAAGAGCTGCCAAAGATTTCTCTAAAGGGTTTAGGAATTGCAAAATCCTACAGAGCTGCTCATTTGTGCTAAATTTTAAAGGGGTGGCTGCGGCACACATCGTAGTGTGGCCTCACACAAATTCCCCTCCGAGGTGACCCTGCAGGCATCTTCTCATTCTTGTTAGTGGTTGTTTGTGAAGCAGTCAAGATTTCTCCCCACTGGAAGGTTGAGTCTTAAACACTGATTTGCAGTTATCCGCGGGATGGTTCAGAAACGCCTCTCAGTGGCGGCCCTTAACCATGTTTTGAGAAACAAAACAATGCAAAACAAACAAAAAAAAAAGATTTTTTTTTCTTGAGACAGTGTCTGGCTATGTAGTTCAGGCTGTTCTGGAGCTCACTTCGTGGCCAAGGCTGGCCTGGCACACAAACTTACAGGGTGTGGACCACTGTGTCCAGCTTTTTAAAAGTCATCCATTTCTGTATCCTATCTAAAGTCTTGGACAATCACCACATACCAATTCATGCAGTTATCTTTCTGTTTTCCTCTTTGAGCTCCATATTACCTTTTCTGTTTACCTTGATTATCCATCTGGAGTTACTTACTGTTTGGGGTAATGTAGACACAGGCTTCATGTGGGCACCCAGTTGTTTCAGAACTATTTGTTTCAAATACTGTTTAACATGCTGGGCTTGGAGGCACAATCCAGTAATCCCTCAGGAGGCTGAGGCAGGAAGATCGTCTTGAGTTCTAGGTTAGCCTGGGCTACACAGAATTCATGACCATCCTGAATTATAGAACCTCAAGAGACAACAGTTGAGCTATGTTTTATTTCCTGTGCTGAAAATACAGTGACCATATATAAGGGTAGGTCTCTTTCCAGGGTTGACACATGGAGTGGTTCACCTTTGGTTACAATAGTGGGACATACTGGTTGTTCTGGGATTTTTTGTTGTTGTTTTTGTCTTTTTGAGACAGGGTCTCGCTGTGCAGTTCAGGCTGGCCTTGAGCTCACTTTGTAGCCTAGATTGGTCCCGAACTCGAAAGGACCCTCTTGCCTCAGCCTCCTGAGTGCTGGGATTATAGGCGTGAGCCACCATGTCTAGCTAGTTGTTCTGTTTTTGAAACAGGATGTCCCTAAGCAGCCCAAGCTGGCCACAGACCCCTGAATTGCTGTCTCAGCCTCCCCAGTGCTGGGATTATGGCAGGCATCTTCACCAAAGCTACCACTACACTGGTCTTTGTGTGTTAGGCCATTCTTATTCTCCTCTAATAAAGCATGGCATAATGTACCATTATTTGTTGCATACCAATTTCCTAACACTTTGACTTTGCATCTGTATTTATAAATACTGGTCCGAGGCCCGCCTTGGGACACTTTTGCCTTCTGCAGTGGAGACATACACAGCCTCGTCTTGACTGGAAAAGCTCCTCTCTCTCCTTCGAAGTTTCTGGAAATTAGTATTAACTTGTCCCAGAATGTTTTATACAACACACCAGGGACAGGACTTTGCTTTGGACTTTTTTTTTTACAGATACAGGGCTAACATAGGCTTCGTATTTCTTGTAATTTCAAGGAATTTGTTCCCTGAGATTGTAGAAAGTTAATCTGCTTTAGTCACATCGCTGTCTGCAGGGCCTCACTGCAGCCGCACTGCAACCTTCATTTTTGACATTAGCAATTTGGTTTTCTTCATGCAAATAACCAACATGTGGCTTGGGTAAAATCCCATGGTGCACGCTGCCTGCTCAGCCTCCTGCCCTAGCATGGTACTCCAGCTTCTCCAGGCACTAATTAATTAACACGATGCCATGCCTTCAATGGAGCTGCAGCCCGAGAACCCCCTCTCAGCCTCCGCCAGGCTCCCTCCACGGCCTGCACTCTGCGCATTGTGGGCTTCTGATTGACAGGCAGAACCTGGAGGTGACCACAGTCATGCTCACGGTCCCCGTGCATGGGTCAGCATGGCCTACACAGGGCCTCTTCCCACACTCTGCCTCCATGGGATGTTTAATGTGAATTTAGCACTGCTTGGTGCCCTGAATCTGGGTACTTAGCACATGCACCCCCTCACCCAGTGAGGTCTCTGGTCCATCCCTGCAGGGGCAGTTTTTGTTCATATTCGCCCTTGCCACCTGTGCCCCCCCCAGTTAGGTAGACATTTTCAGGGCTCCACTTGGAGCACCCTGAGCTTGGGCTGTCTCTGCCTTACTTCCTCTGGCTACCGCAGGCGGTGTGGCCACCTCTGGCATGCCCTTTCACAAGGACCCAGTACTGTACCACTTTACCCTGAAGTGAGGAGTATTTCAGGGGGACGAGTCCATTTTCCACCCATGCATCACCCTACCCTGGAGGGCACCGAGGGCCTTGGGGTCGCACTGCTAACCAGAAGCTGCTCAGTAGCAGACACAGTTCTGTCCCCTAGGCCAGGACAGCAGTCTGAGGCCTGAGCACTCACACAGTGAGCAGGACCTTCTGCAGGCAGCTGCACATCCACACTTTCCACTCTGGCAGGGCAGGCAGCCAAGCAAGCAGGGCCCTCCATGTCAGGGCATCAGGCGGGCACCAGCAAGACAGTGGAGAGGCCCAGGCCTGCTGTTTCCCCATGCTCAGCAGTCACCACCAAACAGGAGGGGCCCAGCTCTGGAAGCAGCCTTTCTGGATGCCTGGTGTCAATGTTACCCAAATGCCCTGGACCTGGTGATGGGAGACACATGGCGTGTCCCCAGGCTGTCAAGGCATCCTGCTCCAGGCCTCTTTAAGGCACCTGGGCTCCCCCGCAGGGCGAGAGGGACAAGAGGACTGAAGCAGCCTTACTAAGCCTGCTGGGTCCCCAGGGTGCCTGAGCTCCAGCATGCTGGGCACCCTTCAGAGCCCACAAGCCCACCAAGGAGAGGTGGGAACCCACGTCACCCTGCAGGAGGCCAAGCCAGGGGAAGTAACCCGAGCAGCTGGAAAGTGAAGCAGCTGCTTTCAGTGAATCTTCTCAGCAGGGCACAGCACTCTGTGCACAGACCTGGGTACATGTGTATGGCTTTAAAGACACTCACTCAACTGACAGGGCTGAGGTTTCCTCCCAAACAAGCCCAAAGACTTAAGTTACAGACAACATGTGTATTGAAATTAGCAAATTTATTTGAGTTAAAATTATTTACAAAAACCCAAACACATAGTTCATGAAACTGGTATAAACATTTGTCTTGCTGTTGGCTATTGCTCCAAAGATCACAGCTGAGAAATACCATATAAAATAAAAATAGGATTGGATTCAGAAAAGTACTCTACTGTTCTAATTTCCAACTGGTAGTATTTACAGAAATATTTACAATGGCAAAAGCTTACTTAGAAACTTGGGTTAATTTGCAAGTCAGCCTCAAGTATCCTACAATGCAGAGTTCTCTGAGAGTTAAACACAGGGATGCACTGTAATTAGTGGTGGTGGGGGGTCTCCCTCACCCCCAGCCACATCCCCAAATCTGCATCTCTATTAGTGTTTGACAATTAGTTACTACTTAAACTTAAACTGTTAAAACACTGAGGGAAATCAGTTTTCAAATGATTACCAGTGTAACAGAAAACTGTAGTTCGCCCTGGTTGATCGCATCCAAATGTTCTGTAACATTCCTCACTGCCTGCCACCAGTCAGCCTGACCAAAATCTGTTCTGCCCCCTACATCCAAAGACTAATAAATACCAACGTGCTGAAAAATAATTAAACCAAATATATCTAACTAATGCAGCCTATAGATGCCAGCTCCCAGTATGCTGAGAAGCTAGGTCAGTTTTTCTGCTCAGGGCAAACCCACTTTATCTTCCACGCTACACTGTGCACTGTGTCCCTAAAGGTGCCAGGAGTGTTCAGAGGGCAGAGGAGGAAGAAAATGATTAGCCTGCGATCAGCTATTTCCTTGGAGAGTTCCCAACAATCTGCATTATCAAAAATAGGAAGACAATAGAAGGCAGCCACTGCATTAAAAACAGTGCAGCTGGCACTGGTACAAGAGCCCCAGTTTGTCACTATACACGGAAATAGAACCAAGTCTAAGTGGGCAAAAACTAGACTTTGAGCTATTTTCCCCAGTACACACCAAACTAATATTTTATGGCTTCAAGTTTTACAAATCCAAAAGGTCATCAGAAGGATGAATGAAGGATGAATGATGGGCTTTGGAAAGCCCATCCTCCAGCTTGATTGGTTAAAAGAAAAAGGAAACCAGTGGTCGGAACAACACAAGAAAACTCTCAATGCTGTGAAATCAAGTTCACTGGATGTGTTCTGTGTGCTCCACAACTGTTTTCCAAACAAGTGTTGTATGAATAAAAAAAGGTCTTCTCTAACTCAGCAATTTTAAGGTTTTTCATTTATGCAATTGATCCTGTCACTGCAGAAGAACATGCACATCACCTGGAAACGTGAGTCCCACATTGGTGTTTAGCTTCCTTATGGTTACTGAACTGAGCATCATAAAATACCTCTAGAGATGCCCCTCTAAACCTCACACCGTCCCAAGAGCCTCCCTAGCATCTCGCAGAAACTATCCCGGGCTCCTCTGTTTGCGAAGCCTTTCATCAATGGGGCACATGGGCTTCCTGGACATCCGTCTCACTGCTGCCTGTTTCCTGCACCTACAGCTACGATACGCTGCAGTATGGCATTGAATCCATATTCAATGGATTCATGGTCTCAAGAGAGAAAAATAGTTCAATACCCAAACCTAATCAAGAATAAAAAAATACACTATCAATCCCTTGTGTCTTTGGATTCCATCTAATTTTAAATATAGACAGCAGTCCAGGGAACACAACCAAAAAATTCACAAAATTATTAAATGCTTTATTTACGATTGGAATCATTCAAAAAAAAGCAAAAGCCAATGAGCCTGAAGAAGGAACTAAGCTGCTGCCTGGTGCTCAGAACCCCGGGCCCTGCTGGTGCTGCTGCCCTGCTGTGGTGCCATCGGCTCCACACAGCAGTCGCACTAGCAGAAGCACAGCATGAGCTCCCCTTGAACCTGCTGGAGTGAAGGAAGTCACGGTGGCACTGTGCAGACCAAGCTGCCAGAGCCTCTGCCAGCTGCAGGCTGACATGGAAACTGTCACTGAGCAGACACGGAGTATGGGAAGAAATCAGGCGGCCATTCGGTCCTGCCAGTGCTCCTGATGGCTCTTCAAGGACACCTGGTGACGTTCCTCTGCCTAATGGTAGCTCCTGCATCCCCAAGCACCTGAAGCAAAGGTAAAGCAGCTAGCAGTGTTCCAAATACTCGATCACTAGAGATAGACTTCTGGCCTGTCGTCCCGACAGCACACCGAGGGGGAGGGGAGGAAGCACAGTTAATAGTTAATGTTCAATCAGAGCGTCCAGGCCACCTGCACAGAAACTGCTACATTGACCCTGTGACCCCCAGCCCTCGGGAGGTGGATCATGCCTTTTGCAACAGGGCACCTGGCCTTCAATCCTGATGACCCTAAAGAAAGTGCAGCATTCCGAGACTCCCTTGTCCTCCTGTCCCTACAGCATGGGAGCAGCTCTCCTGTTGGAGCACTGACTACACCGCATACCCACCTGCCAAGAGGAGCTACTTATAGTAAGATTCATGAAGCTCAGGAACTTCTTCAGGATCTTTGTCATTATGGAGAAGTCTCCTTCCGGTAGGTACTCCCGCACTGTAGTGACATTTATCTGCAGAGTGCACCAAAGAGCTCGATCAGTTGCCAGGGCCCATGAGACGGTGCCCTGCCCGGAGCTGGCCTTGGCACCCCCTGTCCCCCGTGCCCACTGAACCAAGCCACTGCTCGCAGGTACACAGATGGCCCAGGGAGTTGGGCTGTCCAGATGAAGTGACTGAAAGGACACTCATCAAGTGGGAGCGCCTTTGTGGGCCCTGGGACACTGACTTGGGTTGCACCCGGGGAAGCCCCTACCTGTCGCCTACTGCCTCCCTTTTCATGGAACCCTGTGCCCTGCAGTACACCTGCTCTCATATTTAAAGGGCCCTCAGCAGCTCTGCTTGCTGTGCCCCCAGCAGCCTGACCCTGAGAGGTGCATCAGTTCTAACACAGCCACAGCGGTCACCTGTGCACGTCACAGTTACGTGGGAAACTTGGATCCGAAAGTAAGTCACGGTGTCCAAGGTGTTGACAGTAAGAGAACCTGGCAATCTAAAGAAAACTGCTGGGCCCAGCATATAGCTCTGAGGCTCAGTGCCCATCTGGGCATGCAAGGTTCTGAGTCTGATTCCTCATACCAAAAATAAAAAAGGAGACACCCTAAGCGTTAAACATTTTCCTACTGTTTTTTCTTCCATAGGGAAGGGATACAAGAGTATCAACAGCCCCATCATCAAAAGCTGGGCCACAACACCATGGGCACAGGAGGAGAAACTACAGACTGGATGTGTGAGGGAGTGGAGAGGCACACAGGGCCTGTGGACCGTACTTATGGGGCTTTCCTGGCAGGGGCAGCTGAGGAGCAGTGACATGTAGGAGGCCACCATGCAGTCCTCCACGTGCTTGCCAGCGTGCTGCAGAGCTGCAGGCTGAGCATGTGGTCAGGAGCGGAAACCAGGCACAGCAGGGCAGGTCGTGCATGCGCGGGGTCAGCGGACAGAGAGAGAGAGAGAGAGAGAGAGAGAGAGAGAGAGAGAGAGACAATCACTTCAACAGGTGACACACCGGAGCACGGGGGCCTGCCTGGCCCTGCTCACCAGGCGTGCAAGCCAAACGGAGTCACGCACTACACTCCCATCCACCAAGATGACTCAAAGCATTTTACAAAACAGTGATTTGGAGGACTCAGAGAAGGCGGACCCCACCTGAGTGGGACTGGAAAACGCAGCAGCCGGGCATCCCGTGGCCATTCTCCTTTCTACACATGCAGGAGATATGGGATCAGTGTCTCCAGAGGAGGTCATGTACATGGTGCCACCTCGCTCCCCCAGGACGGGAGCACAGCAAGTGTTCTGGCACACAAGGAAGGGTGCATGCGGACAGGAAGAGTCTTGACGCATGGGCATATGGTGCAAGGGAACCGTGTCTCACACACACACACACACACACACACACACACACACACACACACATACACACACGGAGCACGGCCCTGACCACAGGACTGAGCCTGGCCAGCACCGGGCCACACTCCATGTGCCCAGGAAGGGAGAGAACATGAGGCTTGGCTACTAAGCACTAAGTGGCATCTTAGGGCTGATGATAGGTATCTGGCTTTAGGTGACATTGATGGGTGTAGGATTCTGTCACCATAAAATTGTAACTAAAAACTTCTGCATTATTGGCTTTAATAAGGAAATTTTATACTACATGAATTATAACTCAATTCTTAATTTTTTAAAGACTGCTAAACAACCACAAATATGACCGTAAAAAAGGAACATGAACACTGCAGCTGTGTTTCTTAGGCACAGAAATTGCTCCCAACACCATAGCTAAATGGCATCTGCTCTGAGCAGCCAGTGGCCTCGAAGCTGGAGGAGCTGGCCACACTTCCTAGACCCCACAGCGCAGGGACCGCGCCATCCTGCAGACTCCCCACAAATGGGATCACAAGCACCAATGCCAGAGCAGAGTGCCCTCCCCAGGAGCCCCTGCCTAGGACTCTGTGGTGCTGGCCTCCGGGCACTCACGCTGAAGACTGCCATTGTGACTTCCAGCATCTTTGAGCACATGTTAAAAAAACCTCAGTAAATAAACCAAAGTTGCAAACCTGTGCTCATGCTGTCCAGCAGGATTCCTTACAGCAGGAAGGCAGGGCAGATGGGACCAGAGGGGCTAACTCAGCTCTTTCCTCACTTTCCCCTGGGAGCAGCTGCCAGTCCCATAGCACAGGCTTCCCTGGACTGAGCTGCGGCCCCAGCTCTACCCTGACCCAGACTGAATGTACAAACAAGAAACCCTAACCCAGTGCACCCTGACCCAGCATAGCCCCAAGATGCACACACCCTTGTTGAGGTCCAGCTCCTGGCCGTCCTCCTCCTTCTTGTGCTTCTCCTCCTTGCCAACGGCGTTTTCCATCAACACCCACTGTATCTCCCCGCTGGTCTCCTGCCACTCTCCGACCTTATCGTGCTCAGGGGTGGGTGCGTCTTTGATCAACTTACCTGTTTTGCTTTCTTCCAACTGGGCTGCTCGCTCTTGCTCAAGGAATAGCTGACAAAATTAATTTTGAAAAGCACGGAAAAGCCATTACCAACACACATACACCTAGTATTTCGCTTTACATAAGAGGCTGGGCACCATGGAGATCAGTGTGGAAATTCCTCAAAAACGCAGCTACTCCCCTTCTGGGTGTCTTCCCAAAAGAATTAAAAACATCACAGCACAGACATCCATGTGTACTCCTGTACACAGCAGCACAGTTAGTAATAGCTAGACCCTGGAAACAACCCCAGTGCCCATCAATGAGAGAAATGAATAGAAATGGTATTTTTATACAATGGAGTACCACCCAACCATAAGCATAGGCTGGAGACTTTCAAAGCTAAATGGATGCACCTTGAGAGCATACTCATTAGGGAAATAAGACAGACACACAAGTAAATATAAGATTTTCCTAGTGTGAGAAGCTGAAAGAACAAAAAGCATATGTATATGTACATAAAAATCACTAAGCCAGTTAAGCTACGGAGTTCTCTGTGCTCGCTGACGAGGAAGAGCTGGCTAGTACTGTTCAGACACTGCACACAGGTGTCTTGTACTGTGCTGTGCCATGTGTGTGCCACTGCTGCCCCAGTTGATGTGTTCTGAAATTTTGTTGTGGTATTTTTTTCTTCTTTTTATCCTTGAAATAAAATAGGTTTGGGGCAGCAGAGCACCTGCCTAGCATATCCAAAGGCCAGGCTCCACGTCCAGCAATGACCCCACGCTGTCCCCAGCTCAGGCTACTTGGGCAGAAAGATGTGCTCAAGATGTGCCCCATCCTCACCAAACCCAGATGACATAGGTGCTGTGTCAAGAAAGGCATCTCCGTAATTTTCCTTCCTTAATGAGATTCAATTAAAAATAATCATAAAACCCAATGAAACAGCAATTTAAGAAAACCAACCAACACACCAACTTAGGCATGCTGGAAAGAAGAACTCAGAATAAAACTAAACAGATTGGGAAATGCACGGTTGCTTCTTTAGAGGGAATTTAAAGATAAACAATCAGTGAAGAACAGAGTGAAAAGCAGAAGGTCCAACACAGGGCACAAAGGGGAACCAGGATTCCGGTGTGTTCCGTTCCCTTCCTGTCCTGTCCCACCGCAGCATCTACACCCTCACTGACTGAGCTGGGAAAGAGCAGAGGCTGCTAAGGGGAACAGCATGAAAACCCCCCACCCAGCAATCCACAAAGATGTGCTCTGTGCAGAGAAGAGGGCTGTAGGCATTTCACAGGTGGCTCGCATAAGATGATTCCCTAGAGAAAATGAGACAGCAGCTCTCAAAATGGGTCCAAGAATCTCGGGGGTTGGGGGGACCCTGGGTTCCCAACAGGTAGTAGAGGGGGTTGGTAACATTCATTCTCTGCCACACCACGGGGCCAGCTACTGTCCAGTCTTCATGTGCACAGAGGAGTTCTGCAGAATCTTAGATGAGGTATAATTAAACTCACTGCTCTAATAGCTAGTGTGATTTCCCTAGTTTTCCTATGCAATAAATATTCAGGGACATGTATGCACAGTTATCAAGAGAAACTCTCTGGGTTTCCTAGTAAGAATCTAAGAAGTGCTAAGATCAAAATGTATGATCAGAGAATGATGGACTCCTAACTCAAGAAAGAATCAGTTTGTGGGTAGCTTTCTTAAATGTAAGCATTATTAGCTTTAAACCGGTCAACAAATGAACCAGGGTGGTGGCAAATGTCCATAATCCTCGCAACTGGGAGGCTGAGGTATGAGGATTTCTCTCAGTTCAAGGTCAGAATGGCCTACATGGTGAGACCTTGTCTCAAAAAAAATAAAGTCTACTATTTTTCGGGACCTTTTCAAAATGCTATTAAATGCCATACGCAAAAGGTATCTAGGTGAAACTTCTGAAATGATAGTTACTTTAAAAATTGTAACACTGGGCCAGGTGTGATATTGCATGGCTGTAATCCTAGCACTGAGGAGGGTGAGGTAGGAGGATCGCTGACTTTGAGGCCAGCCTGGCTGACAAAGTGAGTTCAAACCAGCCTAAACTGTGTAGTGAGACACTGTCTCAATAAAAGGAAAAGAATGGGGCTGAGGGTGTAGCTCAGGGGCACAGGTGCCTGACTGGCGAGTGTGAGGTCCTGAGTTCCATCCCCAGTACCAAGAAAAAAGGGGGAAAGGCACTGCTGAATGTTAAGCAGCTGAGGAAATAAGGACTTGGTTTGGGCATATTTCTAGGGGAGAAGTATAAGCTTCCCTAAAAGAAGAGGAAACATGGAATTTGGTGAAGGGCCGAGTACCAATTTTCAGTGTACATACTCAGAACATGTCAACTCCTAAATCAGGAAACTACCACTCCCTCTCCCTACTTTGGAAAAATACAGTCTAAGACTTAAGAGTGTTTATCCTGTAATTTCTGTAGTAAAATAAAAAAGAACCACATAAAATAAAACGTTTATCAGTAGAGGACAAGTTAATAAAACTACTAAGTGGCCCTGCAGTGATTACGAAGCCTGAGATAACCCTGTGCTGCCAGAAACCGCTCAGGAGATGGAAGAGGAGAAGTGACCAGAACAAGCTCACTCAGTGTTTCCGCAACACAGACAGGCATGAGACAGGAACTCGGTCTGCCATTATGCCAGGAAAAGCTGCTCTCTGCCCTTTACAAACTGATGTCACACCTCATCAACAAGTTGAAGAGCAGCACCGTGAGTCTCTGTATAGTCCCACTCACACAGAACCATTTACGTTTGTGCTGCCATATGACCCAGGGACACTAATTTCTCAGGACGCAGAACTACTACAAGTGATAACTTTAGAAAATGGAGTCAGGCATTTTAAACCTTCCTCAATGTGATTTTTAAAACATGGGGGTGAATTATTTCTGATTTTTAGATCGATTAATTAATTACTTTTAAAAAGCAGTGAAGAGAATTTTAGGTTACAGTCAGAACTACTTAATTTTAAAATAACCGGAACAAGATCAGTGTTGGCAGTGTGAAAGACATCGATTTCAGCACTAACACTTCCCATCGCTTTGCACGTTTGAATTAGGAGCGTTTCTTGATACTGGAGTATAAGGTAGTAATTTTCTAAAAGCGCAGCAGCAAAACTCATCACCTGAAAGGCACTAAAATCTAAAATCAAAAGCTTTACACAGGCTGATTCCAAAACAACACACCCTAACAGGTGGCATAAAGCCAGTCATGACAGAGGACGGCAGCCTGAGACAAGTGGCTCCCACAGTGCAGGGTGCCTTGTGGATGAGGAACCCTGGGCTGGAAACGCCCACACCAGGGGAAGTGCCTACCAGCTGGCGTGGGAGCAGCATCTGCAAACTGGCCCTTCCCATGGGGTACGCTGAGGTGGCGGCCACTTCCTCACAAAGGGCTGGGCACTCGGGGGCTTTGTCTACCTCACTTCCACTTGAACAAGACTGGGAGGCGCCAGAATGCTGCCATCATACAAGGGAATTCTACTCAGCACTAAACAAGAGTGTCTCCATCCAGGAGTCCCTAAGCTCGGTCACTCTGATGCTCTGCCACTTTCTGGAACTCGCCAAGAAACAGGTAATGCAGGGCTCCCAGCTCTTCTGTGGGCCACAGGGCCTAACAGCATTTTATACACAGATTGGACCTGTGGGAAAATGCCAGTGCCAATGACAGGACAGGATGGGGCCAGATGCCCAATCTTATCACTGGTCTAATCCTGCTTTGCCAAGGAGTGAACACAGTTGAAAAAGCCCAAAGAACAAAGGAAAGGTGCCCTTCAATCAGTGTACTTCTTACTGACTGAAAGAGAAAATGTAATCCAATTTTTAATTGGTTAAGACTATGCTTAAAATTAGTTTCATACTAGGAACTATCAATATTTAAGATTTGGTCAGCTCTAAAAGACACTCCTCCCACTCATATCTAGAGAACACTCCTTAGGAGTTCTAACAACAAAAAAGGGAAACACAGCAGGTGGGTGTGACAGGTGGGGAGGAAGACAGGCTCAGCAACGAGCCTGTCCTGACTGCTGCTCACCTGCAGGAGGGCTTGCACAGCATGAACCTGCCAGGGAGCCCTTAGGTCTCTGTCCCCCTCTCCGAGGTAGAAGGAAGAATCAAAGGAACAGGACATCTTCATGTTGACCAGGCAGTGCCAGTTCCAAGCACTGTACTCCACCAGATTTATCAGCAGGCCCAAGCCCTACAAGGCAGTTGGAAGAGCATTATCACAGATGAGCACTTCAAAATCAAAAATGTATGGAATTAGTGAAAGTTAAAAATCTGAAAAGTACTTTTCCATCAGCAAAATGGTCACATCATCAGTACAGTATGGAAGATAATGGTTTTCTAAAACACTAATTCTCATGGGTTTTAATCACCATTTTGAATTTTTATACTTTTTCTTTTTTAAAGAGGTAAGAAAAGGAAAAAAAACAAGCAGTGTGTTCATAAGGAAATTTTTAAAACAATTCAAAATACATTGAAGTCTGGTTCTTCACCCCAAACTGAAATGACACGTTTACCATCTGACCAGATCAAACACTTCCCCAGCTGCCCGCCCGGCTCACCAGCACCCGAATGTCAACTCTCTGCTCCTGAGGTAGGTACATCGGGACCTGCAAACACAGCTCTGTGCCAATGAGGCCGACCTGTTCCCCTGTCTTGGTGCTGCCCCATTCTGCAATGAGAAAGGACGGGTGGAAGAGTGTTGGTTTTCCCGGTGACAACACCAGACTCATCAACACAGTCAGGAACTTGCAGCTGCACACCCACTGCTTTACTGAAATACACCGGTGACACAGCCAGGCCACCCATTAGACTGGGTCTAAAAGGATGGAATCCTACAAGCGGCATGGGCCTACAGGAGGAAGACAATACCTTACGGAAATCTTAAAAAGCATGCCACTGAGAGGAGACACGCGGGGGTCCATCTCCATGGGAACATGGATGCACCTTTGACTTTGGTGAGGTTGACCAGCACCCCAAAAATGGCCCGCATGCGGTCCTCCACCGCCTTGCCCACATGGCTGCTCATGGTCTGGGGAGGCAAAGGCCTGCTGTCGGCCACCCAGACGCTGCTCTCATTGCGATTGTACTGCTGGGTGAGCTCTTCACAGTGCTGCAGCACTCTAGGGGACACAGACATGCTCTGCTGAAGTCCTACAACACACTCTGCTTCCTGGGCTCGTGAGCCGTCAGACTCTAGTCAGACTCTATGCTTCTATTCTGAAAGTTGTTTTAACTGTTAAATAACTCACCAAATATGTCTCTGTTCCACACTAGAAGTTAAATGTTACTTTACTTTGGAAAAAGTTGGTAAATGAACAAAACTTCTCCAAGGAAAGTCAAAATGAAAAACTTACCACATGTGGGAGGAGTACAACAAGAAGCCAACTTGCCCTTCCTGTAAGCCATGCAGGCCATGCAGGGCTCAGGAAGAGATAAGCCAGTCTGCCACTCCCGTGAGCCCAGCAGTGTGGGAGATGAGAATCAAGAACCACCCCACTCCCACCCCCTACCCGGTGAGCCACCAGCTGGCTCAGGGACAGGCTGAGTTACTAGCAACTGAGATACAAAAACAACTAAACGTTTGTACCATTTGACTGATGCTGCAGGCCTAAGGCCAGCAGTCGGAGCGCATGGTATTATGAGGGTAACAGTATGCAGTAGACCAACTATGGGGCATTTCCTTCTTATTTTTGAAATCCAATACTGTCCTCACTGTTTAATTTTGTTCCGATTCACTGTTTTGTTTCATGTTCTGTTTTGTTTGATTTTCCTATGTCTGTTGGTACAGACAGCGACTATAAAGGTAACAAGTGATATTATGGGAGCAATTGTTGCCCTCCTATTATCCTGTTTTAAAGTTCTGTAGGTACCACTTTGTTCTGTACTGATTAGCTTTATTCTGTTTTGTTAGGTTTTATTCTCTTTAAAATATAAAACTTTTAAAAAAAATCACATGCTGACCATGGTGGCAAGCCTGGTTCCAACTTGAGGAGGGCTGAAGCAGAAGACCCCTTCATCAGGGCATCAAGGCCAGACTGGGCAACATACTGAGACCCTGCTTCAAAATCCAAAAGCCCTCGCAGCAGGTATACTTGGTGGCACACATCTGTCATCTTAGCACTCTGCAGGACTGAGGGAGCAAGGTCCCCAGTCTGAGCCCAGCCTGGGCAACCTAAACTTAGTGTGAGACTCTGCCTCAAAATGTAAACCAAAAAAAGCTGGGTGTGTCACTCAGTGCTGAGGCCCAGGTTCAGTCACAGTAACAGAACAAATACTGCTGGCAGAAATTTGTATCTGTACTGCCTATGTCACTTTTCCCACGTCTTCCAGAGCTCTCCAAGCCATGAGAAAAATCTGATATGCATTAGAGTGAATCATTATTTTTAAACCTGAGGGTAAAGTGACATGTCTCTTGGCAGCTGTACAAGGGTTATGACCTACATCCAAAATTTCTTCAGAGTTTACCAAAAAGCAACAAAGAAGACAGAATCCTAAGTTACTTCTGAAGGCTTTGTGCTTTTTAAAGCAGTACTGGGGACAGAACCCAGGGGGGCTGTATACCGGACTCCACCTCCAGCCCCTTCCTCTTTCACTGAGACAAGGTTTTACTAAGGTGCCCACACTGGCCTACTTGTGATCGTCCTGCCCCCTCTTCTTAAAGTGGGGGAATTACAGGGGTGTGCCATGCGTCCAGCTGAGAAGGCTCTCTTTAACTATCAAGGCTGCTCATTATTACTACTACTGTTTGCACTGGGGCCTGAACCCAGGCTCATGCCTGAGTAATGTTTCTTCTAGTGCAATGGGGCAAACCCATGGCACCCATACCACAGTGGGCAGTTTGTATCACTGAAATCTTCGCCATCACTGCTCTAGTAACCAGAGGTCGAGCAGGCTGAGCCGGGCAGTTCACTCTTCATGCATCACACACCACATAAACCTCTAAAAGTAAACCTATGAGGACTGATCCTCTCCCATTTGGCTATATTCTAAAACACGCTTCAGAAATCTGATATGGTGTTCCTGAATAACTTACAACTCTGGTCAGGAAGGTGCTTCTCATGATGTCTAACTTAAACAATTCATTCTCCTGATGTTTGGGGTGTTAACAGATTTATCCTGTTACTACCAAGAACTTGACTGTCTTGAGGGAGCAGCAGTAACACTCACCAACCTCATGAAGTCCACGGCTGCACCTGTCATGGTTCCACTGAAAACCGCACCATGCCCCACGAATGCTCTTCCACATGTTAATTCTGACCCCTTCTGCCACTTCTAAGACATTTGGTATAAGTGTCCTAACCACAGTGAAAACTGACCTGTCACACTTAACACTCCTGTTCTCAAGGAACTTGTCAGAAGTTAGGACGTGTGTGAAAGAGGTCCTCTTGTTTTGTTTTGTTTTGTTTTGAGACAGGGCCTCACCATGTAGTCCAGGTTGGCTCTGAACTCACTACATAGCCCAGACTAGTCTTGAACACATTGCAATCCTTTGACCTCAGCCTCCTGAGTGCTGAAATTATAGGCATGTACCACTATGCCTGGCCAAAAGAGGCCTTTTAAAATAAAATACAATATATACAGTTTTATATATTAATAAAAAATAAACAATTTACAGACACAGGATCAGCAACAGATTTACCATCAGAATAGTCCTTGGTAAGGGAGTCTAACACCTGGTAAGAAACAAAGGAAACGCATGTGCAAGGGTACTCAGTGTGCTACAAATCTACAAAAGCAAGACTAAAAAGGAGATGGAGGTGTTGTGACATTTGGACTTATTTAAGTGACTGTAGGAGGGAAAAAGTATAAGGTCACAGATAAAAACAAGTCGGGCCATGACTGGCAATAATTCAAGCTAAGCAATGCATACAGAAGGTTTATTACACTACTCTGCCTACTTCTGCTAAGTTTGAAATTCTCCAAAATGTAAGGTAAAAAGACAGGTAAACTCAAGTCTGATGGCATTAGGCCCTCCCTTGAGAAAGAAAGAGGACCTATCCAAAGACAACAAGGAATCACAGAGGCTGGGTTTCAGATTCTTTTTTCCAAAGGGGTGACCTGGAGAAAGTTAACTCCCTGTGGTACCATGTTGGCTAAGCAAAAGGGCAGAGAACTGCTAGGACAAAGAAAAAAACCAGGCCAGCGCTATCAGGACGCTGAAGTTGAGAGGAGAGAGAGCGGGATGGGAGATGCCCACACACCCAGGTGACAGCATTAGCCTGATTGTGATAAGCCCAGGGCAGGGAAGGCTCAAACCAGAAGTTACTTGGAGCTAGGAAAACAGGCAGAAATAGAGTACAGAGGAAGAGCACCAACCACCACAACGAAAAGGAGTAATGGTTTACTACATGCTGTGTGCATACCCTTCCGGGCCTAACAGGTTAACTTTTCAATACACATAACATGCAGAAAATACTTTAAACCCTTCAAAATCTGCTCTATATATGCAAGTATTATTCACACATGTATCCCAAAATGTATCTGTCTGTAAACTACATGTTAACGGATCTATAAACTCATTTCGTTGTAAGCACTGCCCAAGGCGGGCAGAATCAATCATTACCCACCTTGTAATAAACTTGCAGCAAATAAGTGGCTTGTCTATGATGCTAGAGAACCCATACCCAGGGGTTCTGACTCTAGAATTTATATGCCCAACTTCTTCTGCTCTATGATATACAAAGCATTTACAGATCTTAACAGAGACTTTATTTCTTTTATGAAGTAAGATTTTGAAGACTTACTTAGCAGATGAAATAATGAGTTGTGAATCTTTATACGCTATCAAGTAGCTCTGATTCTCTGGATTATGCACCGTTACCTAAATAAGAGGAACACAAAATGATTATGGCAATTCAAACCTCTTATTTATTCACGTTAGCATCATACTCTACCTAAGTTCCTTGTCATATAAGAAACAGTTCCTGACTCAAAGGTTCTAAATTGAAAAGAACAGAGCCACCAATTAATCATAAATTTAAGAAGTCACTGCCATAATTACTCATTCATGATATATTCTTTACTACACATTTACTGTAATGAACTGCTAAGCACTCTGAATGTTAGAAATCCCCATCTTATAAACAGATGAATACTTTAAAATTTGTAGGTGGATTCAATACCTGTGATCTAATATATCCAAAGTATCCTATAAGACAGAAGACACAATTTCATCTATATTAGGAGCTCGTGCCAATTTTTCTAAAGCACCAAGTTAATCCAACCTAATCAACAATTACCATCCTGAAACTTACTGGTGGTGAAACCTGAACCCATACCCAAATAGGTAAAGTTATGCCTAAAAGCCAAAAAACAAAATATACTAATGACAATATATTGTGACTATAATATTACTTAAAGAAAAGCTAAATAAATACTTATTAAAAATAACCACTTTCTTTGGGAATTTAGCTCAGTGGCATAAGTGCCTGCCTGGCAAGTGCGAGATCAAGAGTTCAATTCCCAGTTCCAAGAACAAAAACAAAATCAAAAACAACAACAACAAAAAAAACCCAGTTTCTGGTAGGGATGGTGGTGCATGTCTGTAATTCCAGCCTGCAGGAGGCTTGAGATAGGAGGATTGCTGCAAGTTCAAGACCACCTTGAACTACAAAGTGAGACACTGTCTCAAAAAATGAAAGAAAGACAGAAACAAACAACCTTCTAATTTTGAAGCTTTGGGTTCCATCAATCCCCAACACACACAGACACAAACCCCATCTCTGATTTTGGTGAACTACTGTTTCACGCAAAAAAATTAATGCAGATAAGTAGCATTCTACATTATGTAGAGTAATAAAGTGGCACACAAGCTTTATCAAGAAACTTGCATGTAACATATCATTTGGAGCAATACATATTATTAAAATAATAAACGTTTATTTATTTTAAAAAATTTTTGAGATAGAGTCATGCTATGTAATGCATGCTGGCCTCAAACTCACAGGGGTCCTCTGGCCTCAGCCACCCAGGGGTGGGATTACAGTGGGTATCACCACGCCTGGCTATTTTTTATTTTTTGAGGCAGGGTCTCACTACATAGTTCAGGCTGACCTTGAACTCACTAGGTAGCCAGGCAGGCCTCAAATGCATGGGGATCTTTCTGCCTCTTCTTCCCAAGTGCTGGAACTACAGGTGCATGCCACTATACCCAGCTAAAATGTTCATTTAAAGCACTCCTAGGAACAAAGCATGGGGTGTCAGTTGCCCTGTGTGTTCAACATCCAAGATAACCACTTTACACCGCTAAACTGCTCAAGAAATGCATAAAACTTTACTGCGGGTGAAAAAAAGCAGAGTTCCAACAAGCCAAATATAAAATATGTGGTGACTACATGCAACAATCACAAAACTGCATGACTCAGGGGCTGGGAGAAATCCATTTCGGTGGTAGAGGCCTTGCTGGTGCACACACGGCACTGAGTCCAAACCAGCACCAGGATAAAGGGTGGGGGGGATCAAATAACTGTCCCCAAATAGTTATCTATACTTCCACCTTCCAGAACTCATAAACATCTCTCTGCTCCCCATAACGGGGCTACCAGTTTTTCTTTATCCTCATCTCTACTTAAATGATCCACACACTCTTTGACTAGGTGAAAAGAAACAGATGTCAGTTACAGCTTCAAGCTCAGGACTCAACCCTTAGAGACCCTTCAAAGTCACTGGTCAGCATGCTAGGCGTGTGCTGGAATCTCCACAAATGTAATTTGTTCTATGTTTAATACTGGGTCATTGTGAAATGTATGGTACTGTGTTCCCATAAACTCCCAAGGTCACAGTATCGATAGCTTCTACTTCAAAAGTCAAGAGATTTGTAGGATGCTACTAAAAGGGGACCTTTTCAAACTGAAAAAATTCTTTTGCACAGAGTATTTTCTCTGTGCTGTAAGTATGTAAACACAACACATACCCATACGTGTGCACCCATTTCCATACCTTTATCTATGTTGTGATCCAGACCACCCAAAATCTGCAGTTCTTCTTTAAACCAGTTTCATGCTAGTTTAGAAGAAAGGGACAACAGTGTCTCCATCGCCAAAAGCCCAGTCAAGAAATCAGAGGCACACATGCCATTTGTGAATGCTGACTCTTAGTGATAATTCTGAAGCAACAATTTTAGAGGCTGTTGTTCTTTACAAACATCTATTTCATATTACTAACGGGTTTTTTTTTGTTTTTGGGTACTAAGGATTGAACTCACAACCTGATGCTTGTCAGGCAGGTGCTTCCGCCACTGAGCTAAAGCCCCAGCCCCAGTTTTGTTTTGTTTTGTATTGTTTTAATAGAACCGTGAGCACTCGTAAGTGAAAATGAGCTAACGTTTATCAATATAGTCAATGTGGACAAAATGCTTTTAAGGTTTAAGTGTGGGGCTGTGTTTACTGTAGTGAGTTGATTCACCAGGAAAAATGGAACAAATTAACACTCCTAGGAACAAAGCATGGGGTCCCAGTTGCCCTGAGTGTTCAAGATCCAAGATTACCGCTTTACACCGCTAAATAGTACATAATAGTCACCCAGTGGTTGGTGGTCCTGCATGTTTCTCTGAGTGTCCTGTTCCTTATTTGCTGGTCAGGTTCCTGTTTTCCATCTACTCTAAAATACAAATCCTTTGCTTGATTAGGTGGTATAGAATGACTAGTCTTAAAATTTGGGCTGCAGGGTGAGCAGTGTGGACATTCTTTAAATGGCTATTATGACAAAAGTCATACTATTTTTAACTACATTACGTACTAATACTCCAGGGTCCCTGCTAGAGGGAGCACAAAAGGGGAAAGCAATTTTAAAACCAGGTTAACTTTATGTTCTCTCTTAGTTCATTTCCTACTGCATACAGACACTTCCAACAAACAGTAATCGGTTCTTGATGTAATAAAGGAACTTTTGCATAACAGAAGAAATGCTTTAATTAGCAAAGCCTGAAGAGACCTGGTTTTCTATCCAAAGCTTCTGCCCTTCAAAAGATGCAAATTTACATGCTGGCCTATATTATATTTGGAACAGAATGTAAATTAATATATTTAGAAACATCAACAACAGATCTTACTAGTATCACAATTTTAAAACAGGGATCCAGAATATTGTGCAATATTGTATTTTAAATTGTTGTTCAAGGTGACCAGTAGAAAATTAGACTACAATACTACAAATACAAATTCACTGTGTCCATGTCTCATTCTAAGCCCCGTGGAGAGGAATTTAATGAAAAATTTAACTTGGCCCTGGTGTATGAGCCAGGCCACCACAGTGCTGCAGATGCCCACAAAGGCACCACAGTTAGGAAGAAGGGACATAATAATTCAGTATAAATACAGCGAAAATGCCTTTGTGTTTTTATGTTAAAAAGAAACTTTAATGTCTATTTCTATTGGCACAAAAAGACATTTTATGTAATCTTCAGTATTTATGATTAGCTGCTTTAAAATATAGCCTATAAGCACTTTATTTGAAATATATCATTGCTCAGAATACTATTATGTGCTGGGTGTGGTGGTGCATGCCTGTAATCCCAGCACTCGGGAAAGGGTGAGGCAAGAAGATTGCTGAGTTCCAGGCCAGCTTGGGCTACATACATAGTGAATTCAAGGCTTCCCTGAACTGCATAGTGAGATCCTGCCTAAAAAAATGGGGGGCAGGATGGCCAGGGGTTTAGCTCAGCGGCGTAAGTGCCTGCCTGGGAAGTGCAAGGTTGTGAGTTCGATCAATGGTACAAGAAGGGAAAAAAAGCCAGCCAAACAGACAGACAGACAGACAGACAGACACCATTAGAAATGGTAAAAAGATTATTTGTGGCCAAGGGTTTAGCTCAGTGGCTAAGTACCTGCCTGGCAAGCACAAGGTCATGAGTTCAATCCCCAATACCAAAAAAAAAAAAAAAAAAAAAAAAAAAAAAAAAAAAAAACATTAAAAACAAAACAAAACAAAAAAACCAGACTACTATGCAATTGTGTTCGCTCTCAGTTATTTAAGTATATGATAATACTATATTATACCTAAGAATTACCTTGCCTTAGCACATTTAACAATACTAATACATTTCAAGGGAGAAATTCATATAAGAACAAAATTCATACTTAGTTTTCCTTGAATGAAACAATTTATGATGTATGTGTTGCACAATTTAAAACAAACTGAGGAAGGACAAAAAACACTCTTAAACTGGCTGTTGTGCTGTCTGGTTTGAACCAGGTCAGAGATTTCAGGAAGGGAACGGAACAAGGCCTAAACAGAACTCCCTGGAAGATGAGCAAGCAGCTCCACTTCGACTAGACCTGGCCCAGTCTCCATACACTGATAGGTGCAGAGCCAACCAGGCCAATCCTTTATCCCATCAGTCGGCTTTAAGCAATGTAAGCCAGGCTGGCTGAGGAAGTGTAATCTCTGAAGCTAGGTGACAGTGCCTGGTGCCTCCCAAAAAACATGGCTCAGCCAGATGGAATGAAGAGCCACCACCTCACAGCTATCAACTGGGATGGAGATCAGACCTACCCCAAAACATTAGGCACTTCCCTCAGTTGTGTTATGCAGATTATTCTCTCCCAGTGCTGCAGAGGTGATCTCAGGCTTCCTACCTAGCCCAGTTCACAGGGTTCCTGAATTTCTCACCACTCTGTCACTCACCTACCAGCCTCTCCCCTTGAGAGTTAATAAAACCTGGGTTGGGCTCAGGGTCATGGCCTTTGTTCCAAAGAATCTTCAACCAAGCTGGACTTAGAACCCTTTGGCTCCCCAAAATTGTAATTATGGCTTAGTGTCTTTGTTCTTGCTAGAATAAAGTTGCACTACAAGTGGTATACTGGAAATAATTTATTCAAATTCCAATAACTTTTCCACAGGATTACAAATATAAACTTCCTGGACTGAGATGAGGACTAGGAAGAACTCTGTGTACCTCAGAAAAACCTGCCAAGCTGTAAACCAAGGCTAGGAGGCTAAAGGATTTCTCCCAAGCTACACAGCCACGGTGACAGTCACCAGTGGAAGGCAGGCTAGAACTCACCGTTATGTTTTCTAGATCAAGATGCTTATTGTGTACAGTTTCACATAGTCTCCAGATTTTCTCCTTGATTTTGTTCATATCCTTCTCATTCAGCAGCTTAGCTGATGAAGCATGCTGTTCTAGCTTCAGGAGTTGGATCATGAGATCTTGGCTAGCTCTGTCAAGATCCATGTTGAAGCGATCTCGACTCAGTATGTACATGAGGGCAGCTGAACAGAGGGACAGGTTCTTAGAGGGCCAGGAAGAGAAAAAAGGGTTTGTGTAAGTAAGTTCTGACAGTCAGGAAACAAGACCAGCACTGACGAAGCTGGCATGTGCTTACAAGTTAAAACATGTAAAACTCAGGTTGCTGGTCATATAATGTTTGATTTACATGCTTGATTCAGTAAATGCTTGATTCAGTGGCCTCTCTAAATATTCTAGGGAAACACGACTACTAAAAAAATAAAGCACCATTTCTTAGAAATTTTCCTTTCATCCACCTTCCTTATGTGAATGTTCAAAACTGAAAGAATAGAAGCCAAATTACATATTCCTTTGACAATTTGGAGCTATAGTTAGAACATTAATTGTCAGATAGCTATTTATGACATAGAAACCATTTTTCAGTTCAAAGTCAGTAACGTAAATGCTTCAAAATCTGCAACAAACAATTAGCACAAATTTCCCCCAAGAGAATACACATACACATATCTGACAGTTATATAAACCTAAGATAATGAAATAAATGTATTTGGGGTAATTTCTTTAAAATAACCAAATCTGGTTACTCAGTATTTTCCCATCAACTGTTAATGAAATATGCTCTCAAAATTCACCGAGTTCAGTAACTAGCATACTGTTCATAACAGGTTCTGCAACCTACAAAAGCTAAAGGTGATCTAGTTTAGATCAATGTCAAAACAACCTCCAATATCCATGGATTCAGGTGCCAGCAGAAGAAAGAAAATGCACCCATAGGAGCGTGCACAGACCTTGCCCATTGCTATCGCTGGGTCACCACCCCTCAACAGCCCAGGGAAGGAGCACTCCCCCATGAGCACATGGCATAAACACCACATCTAGAGACTCTCTGCAGCTCCCAAGGACCAGCCAGACACTTGCCACTCCCATGCCCTTTCATGGAACTGAGCAAAATGCCATGGACTCTGCTACCCTGCAAGTCCCCAACACGCTCCCAATGGGTAATGTCCAACAAGCAAGACTGAAGATATTCTGTATGGATTTTAATGTACAAAACAAAATAATCCAACGACTTAAACTCTGAAGCTCTCACAGGAGAAAAAGTTTGGAAATTTAATCAAGTGACTGGTTAAATGATTATATTGCAAACTATTTTCAGAAGTGAGGGTCCCACAGTCAAGGCTACAGGGAACCCTGAGCCAAGGAAGCACAGTAATGTCTGTTTGCTCTCACTGCATAACAAAGCCAACTGACTATACCTGTATGTCCTTCTCCTTGTGGCCATCTTGCCGCACCCTGGTAAAAAGTTATGCTCTCAAACTCAAACTTGGGAGAACTGCTCTTTTCAACAGACTTGGTATGAGACTAATTCTCTACCATCCACTCTGCATTTGGAACCTAGTTTCCTTGAATAAACATACTTAAAGCCACCTCAAAATACCACTGTGATAATGGCTAATGCAAGTAACACTACTTTTTCTAGCTTCTGACAGTGATAAAGCTAATTATTAACAGAAAGTGTCAAAGGCAATATAAATGCAGAATTTATTTTATTCTCAATGTGATCAATATGATTATCTTCCAGTTTCAATATTGGCCAAAAAGTTTAAGGAGTTCAAATCATTAATATCAAACAAGATTGTTTTATATAGAAGACACCATGCTTACAGAATTAAAGATCCAGCATGGTACATTAGCTATGATAAAAGAATGAAAATTTAATAGCACAAATGGACAAACTAAGAGGCTTTTAAAAAACTTCGTAAGAAAATACTCAAATGTCATTAAGTGAAACCTACAGCTTTCAGAATTAATGTAGAGATAAGATATTTCATGATACAGAACACCAAACCAACCCTACAGAGAGTGCTGAAGGACATTCTAGAGGAAGATAAAGATGACCATGGTTCCAGGGACAGTAGCAGAGGGGAGTCACCAAGCAGGGCAGGCAACTGAGCAGAGGAGAAACATGGGGGACCAAGGGCAGAAGCAGAGCATGTTGGAGATGAGTCAGTATGTGTCGGCCATAACACTAATATAGACGGCCTCAACTTACCAATACAAAGAAACATGAGCAGAGTGGATTGGGAGACAGGATTCGTCAATATGCTGTCTACAAGAAACACATCTGACTACAAAGAAAATTCATGGACTGAAGGTCAGAGGAGACAAGACAATGCTCCATGGGACAGAGACCCAGCAAAATGCAGGAGCAGCTAACCCCTCAACCACTGAGCAGATAAGAAAGACATGCTATTTTTATACAATGTAAACTACCAAGCTATAGTTTCAGCTATAAAGAACGATAACCTCGAGGTTCCTGTAGGTAAACAAATGCAACCGGAGATCGTGCTCATGAGTGAACCAGTTTGGACTCACAATCGTGAACATATGTTATCGCCCTAGTATGGAAAACTGAACGAGTCAGTGGGATCCAAAATATACCGACAGGTATTGTGAAGGTGAAAGGGGAGGAGATGTCTAAAAAAGGAAGGTGGCAGCCACTGTTAATTTCCTATTACCTTGTGTTGCAGTCCTGTATTGTTTTCATTGTTTGGTTTGGTTTGGGTTTATTTTATTTTGTTTTGTTAGATTCAATCATGTCTGATGATATGGGCAGCTATTTTGAAGATGACAAGGTATTGAGCAAATAAAATGAACTCAACCTATAATTTGGATACATTCACATAAGTATTCAGTGAGGGTATTTTCTGGTGGCCAAGTAGACTTAAGATTTTTCACTAAAGATTCTCAAACTCAAAAACATAAAATACCTGGTGGTGCTGGGAATCATCCAAGGTTTTGAAGACCATTGCAACCATTCCATGTGCTTGTAGGTGCATTCGGAAACTAGGCATGGCACACTTGGTACCCAGGATACTAACACTAGGGGAAGAACACGACTGTTCAGGAAAGCTGAGGTGACTAGTACATTGGTTTTAAGTTTGAGCAATACCAAAACGAGCAATGATAAGGAGGTGCGGATCACAACATAAAAACCGTGAGCAGGGCTGGCAGGGTGACGCACACGGATAATCCGACACTCTGGGAGGAAGAAGGCCACCAAGTTCAAGCCCAGTCTGGGAAACTTAGTGAGACTCTGCTTCAAAATACAAACTTAGAAAGGGCTGTGGATGTAGCTCAATGGGAAAGCCCTCCTTCAAGTCCCAATATTACCAAACCAAAAGCCACAAAATTCCAAGAAGCGTAGCATCATCCCTGGCACTACTCCAAAGGCTGCAGCAGTAGGATGGCAAGCTGAAGGTCAGCCTGGGTAGACTGTTGCAAAACAGCAGACCTTTTGGCTGCCATGCAAGAGGCTCTGAGTTCAATCCCTGGTCTCCCCTCCCCAAAGTCCTAAACATTATGAGAAATCCAAATATAAAAAAACATTAATGCCTATTATGTGACTGGTTACTCCTTTTTGACAAATAAATGACTGTCTTCAGCACATTCCTTACATTAGCACTGCCATTAACCGTCTCATCTGACCTTCCCAATGCTTCTGATGCATGAAACCTATGATGATATTAGACTGAACACTTTCAACTGACTTGTAATTCAACTGAACAAAGATGTTTAACTCACTGCAATATGCAAAAGACGATCTGTATTTTGACATATTGAATTAACAACACAGTTAATCTGATTTATCACTTGATATATGAAATTCTGAGATGAAAAAACATTCTTTGCTATTATATTTTTTGTTTTAGGCCACTGAAAATTGAAGCCTATACTATGCCCCCCCCCAAAAAAAATAAAAAAAAGACTAGATCACTTTGCTTTCCCTTGATTGCATGGAATCCAGTCCTTTACATTTTAGTATCACTGCTATATGCTACAAAATCAAAAAATTTGCTTTTTGCACATTCTATGTCTAGGTGAAAAAAAGTCAATGACCCAGAATGTACATAGCTATAAAACATAAATGTAAGCGCTTACCTAAGACAACATGTGTTCAGAGGCTGAGTGCTCCTTAAGCCACTTAACAAGTTCTCAATGTCATCAGTGAACTCTTGGTTCTCACCAAATTCCACAACGTCATTTTAAGTGCTTCACGTGCTGAACAACAGTATACAGCTGCCAAGAAAAGAGTAGGGCTACCCCTTGGTAACTTGGATCTAGCATATATGAATGTCAGGTTCACTGCCTTTTATGTGAAAGTACTGTACATACAATGCTTCACTAGATGGCAACTAAAACACTGTTAAAACATTGGCTGTGGTAGGACAAGATAAAATTGTGGCTCACAGCTCTGGCTACCAGTGCACTGGCATTTCTGCACATTACAGGGCTATATGTTACATACAAAGGGCTATCCACAGGCAATAAACTGGTCATGGCTGCTTACTTCTTTGTCTTCTTTTCTGCACTTAAGTGCAGTAACTATATCTTGGTAGGTGTGAGTAGTATTGTCACAGGTTTTATCACTTTGAGTGGTGGTGCAGGAGCCTTAAAAACTCCATCATCTTTTTGATTTGGTTCCTTTGAAGACAGCATCACCTATTAATAAAGGTATTAAATTAGTTGTTCTAAATAAATATTTTGAAATAGTAACATCTTGTCTAATTGTAAGCTCAGCTTTAAAAAAGTAAACAAAGTTTAAAAGGGGTGAGGAGTACAGCAGAGGCCTCTGAAAGGTCCTAAGCGATAGTTTAATTCAAAAGGTCCTAAGAGATACTTTAATTCCATGCACAAGCAGGTATACATGTTTTACATGAAGAAGGACCACTCAGGAACTCCTTGTCATTTTAAACCTTATATTTATATGACTTGTCTCTACCCAGGACAAAGAATGAATAAAAAAACCACAAGGGCATGCATAAATAGCACTGATATGCTGCTTTGGAGTGGGACAGTAAAACAACAGACAAATGAATGCAGGCTGAGTCACAGATCAGCAGCATAGCACCTGCCTAGCAAGCACAAGATCAGGAGTTCGATTCCTAGTAAGAAAAAATAAAATAAAAGAAAGAAAAAGAATCTGAAAGCACAGAAAGCCACAGTAGTTCATTTAGATACTTTTAGCAAGAGCTGGGCAATGTGGTGAATGACTGTCACACCAGCATTTCATTTGAGGGGCTGAGCATGAAGACTGCTGTGAGATTGAGGCCAACCTGGACTACATAGTGAGATCCTGTCTCAAAAAACAAAAACAAAACTAAAGTAATAGTTATAACAAGAATAGGGCACACATCAGCGTGTTGTATGATTCCCAAGTACAAATAAAAATGCTTCACGCTGGGCCAGGGATTCATTTAGTTCAGCAGCATAAGCATCTGCCTAACAGGCATGAAGTCATGAGTCCGATCCCTGGTACCAAAAAAAAAAAAAGTTTCATTCTTCCAATAAGAGTTTATGGTGGTGCACACTTCTAACGCTAGCACTCCAGGAGGCAGAGTCAAGAGGATCTTAAGAATGAGCCCAGTAGCTGGGTGTGGTGGTTCACTCCTATGAACTCAGTACTCAGAAACTTGAGGCAGGAGGACCGTTGCAAGTTTGAGATCAGCCTGGGCTACACAGTGAGCCAAAGACCATCCTAAACTGCATAGTAAGAATGAGCCCAGTGTGGGTGATCCAGGGAATTAAGAGAGACTCTTTCTCAAGATAAAAGAAGTAAACAATTCTGGGGATGTGGCTCAGAATGAAGGCCTTGGTTCAATCCCAGGCAAGGCAAGGGGGGTGGTGGCTGAAGAAAATCTACTGGAGAGAAAACGCTATACTGTGTTTTACACATCTGTTTCTAGGCCTGGGGTGTGTGGCTCGACTGTAGAGTACTTGCCCAGCATGCAAAGGGCTCAGAGTTCAAAACCCAGCAGCACATGGGGAGCAGGGGGGCACAAGCATCAGGTGTGATGGCACCTAGAGGCTGAGGCAGGAGGCCTGAGAGTTAAGAGACCACCCTGGGCTACAGAGTTCAAGGTCAGTCTGAGTTATGCAAGGAAGTCTCAAAAGCGGGAGGGGGTGACCTCTAATCCCTATTTTTTAGGTTGCTGTTATAAAGAACTCATTCCTCTGACAGCTCTAGTCTGTACCGCTAACCTAGTAGTTCTCATGTATGACACTATGGAGCTTCTAAAAAAAAAATCCAACTTTTTATTTTTTTGGTACCAGGGATTGAACTCACAATCTCGTGCTCATCACACAGGAGATTATACTGCTGAGCTAAATCCCTGGCAAAAAACAATTCAGTAAGAGTGCTTCAAAAATGTGTTCTGGATTAAAAAGTCAGTACTGCAATGTAAGAAAAATTCTCCTTTGAAAAGCAACTTAAGCAATGAAAAGCACTTTGAGATCTGTGCAGAATTAATTTATAATGTAGTCCTTAATGGTCAATATACACTTCAAATAAATAAAGTCACTCCTTAAACATTACACTGCAAGTTCTACAAGGTCTTCTGTTTTTAAGAATATTTTAATTATATTACTTTTTAAAGGCTCTCATTTATACCCTAGTAGCTACAAGAAGTTCTGATGTTCATCCCACAGTCCTCACTTTTCCAGTGAATTCAATGAAAGCTACCAAGTCTCAGTGAGCAAGGCAAAAACCTGCTGTTAATCAGAAAAGTTACAGACTCACAAATTATTCACAGGGACAGTCACTGCTTAACTAGTGTACCTTACTAAAAAGCACAGAGTAAAGACGGCCAGCTTACTTACTGTGACATTCTGAGGTTTGACTACTGGTGGTCCAGGTAGTTCTTCTCATTCTGGATGGTTCCAATGTCTGGCGTTATATACAGCTTTTGTAGGTGACTGGAGAAACAAAACAGCACAAGTAAGAACTGAAATGCACCATCCGGGACTACTCCCATCATGCTCCACGCCTCTGGCAGACACAGCCACTGTGGGATGTGACCACCCAGTCAGCCCTTGGTGCCATGCGCAACCATCACCGACAAGGGGAGAGGCAGTTGAGAGCCAGCCTCCTGCCAGATGTGTACAGATTCAGCACTGATGCCCCACACTTAGCATGTTCTCAGGCACACTGTGCTGTTCTACTGACTCACACTCCAGTCTCCCATCAGTCAGGGACTTTGCAATTGGTAAGGGTGAACATGGTGCACATACCTTACCAGACACACAGGACCTAGAGGAGTATCCCATAATATTCAAATTCTAAGACACAGACACATTCACACGTGATGGGATAAAGAGTGAATTACCACACATTAATTTAGGCTATCCTGCTGCCTAAATGTATGAAAAAATCAGTTTTACAACTGAATTTCATACCTGACAAAAAATAATTGTGAACCTATGAAATTAAGCCCACAGCATGAAATCTGTACAGCGGTACAGGAATGAAACTCTTTCAAAAGAGACTGTGTAAACAAAGAGGGACAACACAGATAAATTAACCCTTCCTCTGCTCCATGCTCTACACAGGGATGCTTAAAGGATGTTTTTCAAAGTGACGGCCAACCTCACCTCATAATCCTCCTGCCTCTGCCTCCAGCACTTGGGATTACAGGTGTGTGTCACCACACCCAGCCGTGTTCTTTAAACTTCAAGACACTCTCTGATCTAATTAGAGTTTATCGATGAAACTATAATTTTCATATATTTACAACTACACACAAAAATGAGAACAAGTAGGAAAACATAACAAAACTATGGCCCAAACCCTCCATTTCCATGATCCGCATCAGAGCTGCGCAGTGCGGCTTCATTAGTAACCTGAGCAATGCGGGACTCGCACAACTGACCAGGCTTCCTGAGAAGCTGCACCAAGAGGGTGCCACACAGGTAAAGACTGTGATGCCTGCTTCCTACTGGCTACCTACTGGTTACCAGAGCCTTGGTGTGAGCACCTCTAACATGTCCAGCACCAGGGAAGCTGAGGCCATGATGACAGGCTTTTGGGAGGGCAGGTGTCTCAAACTAGTAAAGTAGCTTAGTGAAGATTTCTTGTTTGCCTGGCATGTGCAAGGCCCAGACCCAACTGCGTGCCCACACACACACACACACACACACACACACACACACAAACACACACACAACACACACATGAGTTTTAATGCTCTACCGTTGTATTTTTTTAAAAGTACTAGCTCCAGGACCAGGGGTTTAGCTCAGCATTCTAAGTGCCTTCCTGGCAAACACAAGGTCATGAGTTCAATCCTCGGTACCAAAACAAAGTATTGAAAAAGTACTGGCTCCTAATAACAAATTATCTTTTGGTTAGTAACAAAAAGGTTGCCTAGTTCCTCATGTAAAAAACAGGAGGGCAGCTCAAGATAACAAATTGAAACACTAGAGAGTGTCCAAAGTAATTACCATGCCCAGTGTTACATATCAGTGACACCTGGTATCAGAAACTAAGTTCATATACAATGATACAGGTAGAACAAACCTAAAAGATTAGGAAAATATTTCACATCAAAATTAATCAATGAAAGCTGGAGTAGTTATATTAGTATCAGACAACCTGGGTTTCAGAGGAAAGAAAATTACCATGGATAAAGAGGGTCATAACATAATAATAAAAGATTCACTTTTATTATTACCCTGAGAAAAGATAAAAACTCCAAATGTGTATTAACCTAAAAACAGAAAGACAAACATTTGAAGCAAAAACTGTAGAAGCTGAAATGAGAAACTAATGTATAATGTATAAATACTAATGTATAATTCCAATATGATTTTCATATTGACTGAAATAGACAAAAGACAGTATAGGAAACTTCTATTAACCTACTATATTGGACAGACCTTTATAGAAACATTACTCAGAAACAGCAGAATACACTATTTTTTTGTATTGGGGACTGAACTCATGACTGCGTACTTGCAAGGCAGGGGCTTATGCCATTGAGCTAAATCCCCAGCCCCAAGAATACACTTTTTTATCAAGCTTACATGGAACACTCTCCAAAAATACTATGCACTATGTCATAAAATGAAAATGAACTACTAAAAATAGCTGAATCTTAGATTTTTCTGTCCATAACAGAATTAAAATAGATTACAGTAATTAAAAGATAACAAGAAATTTACTCACAAAGATTTGAAAGCATAAGTAATAACTACCTATAGGTCAAAAGGAAAGTCTAAAGGAAAACTAGAAATATTTTAAACCACACATGAAAGAAAACATAACATTTTACTACTTGTCAGATACAGGTGAAGCAAAGCCTAGAGGGAAATCTGTGATGCTCAAATGCTAATGTTAAAAAGAAGAACCATCTCACATAAAAGCAAAGATATGAATTTAAAGGGATTGAAAAAGAAGGGTATATTATGAAGTCCAAAGCAAGCAGAAAAGGAGAAATGAATAAAAAATAAGATCTGATCGGACATCATATAAACTGGAAACACTAAAGAACTATAATTGGTAGAACCAAAATCATTTATGAAAACATCATCAAAATGGGACAGACTTCTAACAAAGGTAACAGATTGGAAAGAAAGAAAATGCAAGGGGCAGTGTCAGGACAGTAAAAAGAGACATCCCAATAGACTCATCAGGAAGCCTCAGCCATCTAAGAGGGAAGGGATAAGCAGTGGGGGAAAAGGCCATGGGATCCGGTAGGGCACCGGAAACATGAGAGCAGGGAGAAGGGTCACCTTCACCAAGGCAAGGAGAGCACTTCCCTAGCACCTCCTAGGGCTGAACCAGCATCCAGAGGCTGGGAGATGACAAGGACCCAGCTTGGGACCAGGGAGGAACTCCAACCAGGAGTAGGCAACAGTGGCCTGCATCCATGGGTCCAGAGAAAGATGGAGATGGCCCCACAGGACCCCACCTGATGGCAGTGGCAGGAGTTCTGAGAGCACAGAGAGGGCCAATGTGCACTTCCGTGGGACTGGGGTGACTGGAGATGGGGAGTACTGGTCATCGTTTCCCAGGCTGTGCAGGGAGGCCGGCAGCAGTGTCTAGTGTGGGACTGTGTACAGCAACATATGCTGCAGGGCACTTGTGGCATATGCAGCTCTGATCAACAATGTAGGACCTTGGCCCTCAGAGGAGAAAATCAATGGAAGGCACCCAGGCAATGGGACCACAGCCAGGGACCCCTACACACACATAAAGGAAGCACAGGGACATGGGGTACCAAGAGACAGAGAGTTCAGGCGGGGGGATTGTGACCAGGGAAAGGCAGGGCCTCCTCCTCCCTGCATGTCAGCAGACAGCAGACAACAGACAGCTACCAAGGCTGGAAGAAGCAATCCCCACCACAGGTGACACTGGCCTCAACCCACTCATCGCCACCCTGAAAACACCATCTGGAACTCCCAGTCTGCACAACCCTCCCCAAGCCTTCCCAGACATTTGGGCTCAGAAGTAGGCAGTCCCCACCCCTGCAGATGGCCTCCAGCTCCTCCTTATCCTCAGCCAGGAGTAGGACACGCCAGATGGCCTAACTTCTAAGGAAGACCTGGCAGCACCACACTAACCTTCTGGACCTCATCCATAGCTGAGTCACCTCCTCTGAGAGGGTCCCAGGAGAGCAGCACAGAGGGCAGCACTGGGCAGCGGAGGACTCTGCTTGGGGGAGCCCTCCACCCCTGCCTGCCACTCCTCTCAGGAGGGGCCCCTGCACCCTGCTCCTCCAGGGTGGAGATGGGGAGTACTGGTCATCGTTTCCCAGGGGAGATGACCCTTCTAAGGTGTGGGACTGTCCCCACCCCCACTTCCTCTACCACCCTATCAGGGAGAGGAGGACCAGGGCAGGAATCCAGGGTAGGCAGCTATGCACCCACTGTGGTCACCAAGTGTACCTCTCTCAGCCGGGCACATGCCGCAAAGGAGGCATCTTGCACCTGGGGCTCAGGCTGGAGGACAAGACCCTCCCTGGGAAGTTTCTGTTTCCTGGAATGGGTCTCAGGAAACCAAGTTAGGGGCCTGTGGGTGTCACTGGAGGCCGCCCTGGCTTGGCACACTCCCTCGCAGAGCAGTGTGCTCTGTCCCACTCCAAATGTGTATTAACAGAGCAGATCCAGCCTCTGACTCCAGGGCACAGGTTGGGGGCTGGCCAGGTGTGGGGGTCAAAGACAGCCCAAAGCCCTGATCCCTGAAAGTAAGACAGGCCTGCCAGGAGGACCTGGCATGCAGGGCAGAGAGCCAGGAGAGAGGGGAACCCAGAGGAGAGGAGAGGAAAGGAGAGGGGAAGGGAGCGAAGAGGAGGGGAGGGCAGGGGAAGGAAGGAAAGGGGACAGGAGGGGAGGGGATGTGAGAGGAGAAGAGAGGAGAGGAGAGGAGAGGAGAGGAGAGGAGAGGAGAGGAGAGGAGAGGAGAGGAGAGGAGAGGAGAGGAAAGGAGAGGGAGTGGCCATTGCACACCTGTTGGCCCTGCTGCAAGCCTAGCTGACAGAGACTAAAGGAGGAGGCAGCCTAGCACTAGCCAGGATTCCTTGAAACTGCCCTGGCCAACCTCTACTGTTTCCTGGGCAAATAGTGCCAACCCTAGCCCCAGTCAGCAGCACACAAACTGGCTGCTCCCACCGCTAAGAGAAAGGCAGCTGAGACCTGCATCTGAGGCACAACAGTGCGAGGGTGAGCCAAGGAACTCACTGGGCTGCAAAACAAGAGGCTGCAGAGATGGCTTGGCCACTGGGCGCCCCAGGCAACAAAGATGCGGGGCCCCTGAGCTTGGGAAGGGCCATGCCTCACAGGTCTGCACACTCAGAAACGCCCACCCACAAACATGCAAGAAACAAAGCCAGGGGAACCACCAGCCGGCGTCTGCCAGGGGAAGGAGCAGCTTGTGCCAAGCAATGCACGCAGCCTCCCTAACACCCCACTTGCTCACTGCCTCCTGGGCTCACTGCCAAGGAGAGGCCCTAGGCTGTGGTCCACACGGAGAGCTCTTCTGGCCCAAGGCTGCACAGTCACCTTCCTGCATGACCTGGAACAGGTTGGTTGGCCTGGATGACCTTGATGAAGTAGGTGATCTCACTCTGCAGGATGTCATCGTTCACACTAAAGTGGGAAAAGGCCAGCTGGAACACCCTGTCATCCTTGGCTACATTCATCTCAAAGATAGGACCTGGAGGAGTAGAGGGATCAAGGCTGGACCTGGAGAGGACCCCGCCTCCTCCTCTCCGGTGGCTCAGGCCACCAGGAAGAGGAAGTTTGCACTGGGATCGCCTTTACGCCTATCCCCCAAAACCTGCACCAATGCCCCCAGCCCTGCACACATGTGCACACCATTGACATGAATCAGGAGTGCACATCCCACAGGCAGCCACCAGGTCACAGGCACGGCTCACACCCAAAGCACCACATGTGCCAACCATGCCCAATGCGAGGGAGTGTGCCAAGCCAGGGCGGCCTCCAGTGACACCCACAGGCCCCTAACTTGGTTTCCTGAGACCCATTCCAGGAAACAGAAACTTCCCAGGGAGGGTCTTGTCCTCCAGCCTGAGCCGCAGGTGCAAAATGCCTCCTTTGCGGCATGTGCCCGGCTGAGAGAGGTACACTTGGTGACCACAGTGGGTGCATAGCTGCCTACCCTGGATTCCTGCCCTGGTCCTCCTCTCCCTGATGGGGTGGTAGAGGAAGTGGGGGTGGGGACAGTCCCACAGCCCCCTGCACTCTCAGCTCCAGCCAGGTGGCTGAGCATCTGGAAGTGGAGGATGGTGCCAGGAGCCTCTGGGGTGCCATCCAGCCAGCACTGGGCCCTGTTTCTGTCACCTCTGTCCTGCACTGGGGACAGGTGGGTCTCCCTGGAGCCAACACTGCACCAGGACAGCTGAGGAGTCCCCACCTCACCCACTGCAGGGTCGCACGGTTTCCAAGGCTTGGCTTCATGTCCCTGGCACTGATTGCTGAGCAGGAGGAAAGAGGCCCAGCTCCTCATCTCCTTGGGACACCAGAGCCACACTGCCCACCATGGGAACCACGCCACCTTGCCTTCACACCCATTGGGGGCAGCCCTGGACACCAGTAGTCTCTTGCTAGGGGGAGCCCTCCACATCTCCCTGTCACTCTGCTTTGGATAGGTCCCTGCCCTCAGCCCCTCACACAGAGCAGATTCAGCCTCAGACTCCAGGGCACAGGATGCCGGGCAGGCCAGGGATGGGGGCCAGAGAGAGCCCAAAGCCCTGATCCCTGAGAATGAGGCAGGCCTGCCAGGAGGACCTGACATGAAGGTCAGAGATCCAGGAGGGAGGAAAAGCAATAGGAGGCAGGAGAGAAGGTAAGGGGACTGGAGCGGAGAGGATGGGAGGAGAATGGAGGGGAGGGGAGGGGAGGGGAGAGGAGAGGTGGTCTCTGCAAACCTGTTGGTCCTGCTTCAAGCCTAGCTGACAGAGACTAAAGGAGGAAGCAGCCCAGTACCAGCCAGGATTTCCTGCGGCTGCCCTGGCCAAGCTCCACTTTTTTCTTGGGCAAACAGAGCGCCCCTCCGGCCCAGTAGGTGGCAGAGAAATCCGCAGCTCCCACCCCTAAGGAGAATGGCAGCTGAGACCTAGATCTGAGGCATAATGGCTCTATGGAGAGCAAAGGAACTCACTGGGCTGCAAATCCAGAGGCTGCACAGAGCCAGCTTATCCTCTGGGCGCCCCAGGCACAAAAGACTTGGGAACCCAGGGACAGGCAGGGGCAAGCCTCACAAGTCTACGGGCGGGCACAGACACTCCCACCCACAAACCCGAGAGAAACAAAGAGGCAGAGCTTCCAGCTACACCTAACAGGGGAAGGAGCAGCATGTTCCAGGCAATGCATGCAGCCTTGCAGGCCACCCGTTTGCTGGCTGCCTCCTGAGCCCACTGCCAATGAGAGGCCCAAAGGACCCAGGGCACAACGAGAGCTCAGCTGGCCCCAGGCTGCCCAGTTGCTCACCTTCCTGCATGGCCTGGAATGGGTTGTTGGCCTCTATGACCTTGATGCTGTAGGCCAACTTGTCACACTGCAGGATGCCATCCTTGAGACTCAGGTGGTTGTCCCACCTGAGTGGGAACACCCTGTCATCCTTGGCTACTTTCTCCTCAAAGCTGGCACCTGGAGAAGTAGAGGGGGACCAGCTGGAACACCCTGTCATCCTTGGGTACTTTCTCCTCAAAGCTGGCACCTGGAGAAGTAGAGGGGTCAAGGCTGGGCCTGGACAGGACCCCGCATCCTCCCCTCCGGTAGGTCAGGCCACCAGGTAGAGGAGGTCTGGGCTGGGATCGCCTTCAAAGCTATCACCCCAAAACCCGCACAAACATCCCCAGCCCCGCACACATGTGCACACCATTGAATGAATCAGGCAGGCACATCCCACAGGCAGCAATCAGGTCACAAGCACGGCTCACACCCAAAGCACCACATGTGCCTGACATGCCAAATACGAAGGACTGTGCCAAGCCAGGGTGGGGGCCAGCGACTCCCATATGCCCTGTAACTTGTTTTCCTAAGACCCATCCCAGGAACCAGAAATTTCCCGGGGAGGGCCTTGTCCACCAGCCTGAGTCCCAAGTGCAAGATGCTTCCTTTGCTGTGTGTGTCTGCCTGAGGTAGGTGCACACGGTGACCTTGGGCACCTAGCACAGGAGGCCTCCGCAGGTAAGGGGCCTGGCACCCTGGATTCTAGCTATCCAGCCTGCTCTTCCTGCTGGGGTGGTAGAGGAAATGGGGGCAGCACCATCCCACAGTCCCCTGTAATCTCAGCTCTAGCTCAGATGGCTGAGCATCTGGAAGTGGCAGCTGATACGAGGAGCTTCTGTGGCACCCTCCAGCCAGCAACAGGTGCTGCTTCTGCATCTGGGTGCCCGAAGTGGTGACAAGAGCACCTCACTGGGTCCGAACCTGAACCCTGACAGCTGAGGACTCCCCACCTCACACACCTCAGGATCACAGAGGTGCCACGGCTTGGCTAGACTTCACTGGAAATCATTGCTGGGCAGGAGGAATCAGGCCCAACTTCTCAGCTCCTCATCACACCAGAGCCACACTGCCCACCATGGGACCCATGCCACCCCGCTCTGCAGTGCCGTCACACCTCTGCTGGGGGCTGCACTGGGCAACAGTGGACTCTGATAGGGGGAGCCCTGGCATCTCCCTGCCACTCCTCTCTGGAGGGGCCCCTGAACTTTGCTCCTCCTGCAGAGGAGTTCCAGCCTCAGACACCAGGGCACAGGATGGGAGGCTGGCTAGGGGTGGGGGCCAGAGGGAGCCCAATGCCCTGATCCCTGAGAGTGAGGCGGGACTGCCAGGAGGAACTGGCATGAAGGGCAGAGATGCAGGAGGGAGGGAAAGCAAGAGGAGAGGGGAGGGAATGGGAGGGGAGGTAAGGGGACAGGAGAGGAGAGCAGAGGAGAAGAGAGGAAGTGGCCTCCAAACACCTGCTGGCGCTTCTGCAAGCCTAGCTGACAGAGATTAAGGAGGAGGTGGCCCAGCACCAGCCAGGATTACCTGCAGCTCGCCTGGGCAAGCCCCAGTTTTTTCCTGGTCAAAAAGAGCCCTCCTCCTACACAGTAGGTGGCAGAGAAACCCGATGCTGCCACCCGTTAAGGGAGAATTGCAGCTGAGACCAGGGTCTGAGGCACAATGTCCAGATGGATAGCTAAGGAACTCAGTGGGCTGCAGGAGAGGCTGCACAGGGCTGGCTTGGTCACAGAGCTCCCCAGGCAAGAAAGTCTCAGTGCCCCAGAGGGCGGGGAGGGGCACACCTATCATAAGTCTCTGGGCGCAGACAAGCCCACCTACAAACCCCAGAGAAACAAAGCAGGCAGAGTTGCCAGCAGCCCTTCTGGGGAAAGACCAGCTCTTTTCATGCCATGCATGCAGCCTCCCAGGCGACCCCCTTGTTGAATGCCTCCTGGGCTCCCTCCCCATGTGAGGCCCTAGGCCTTGGGGCATACTTACAGCTCTGCTGGCCCCAGGCTGTGCAGTGGCTCACCTTCCTGCATGGCCTGGAACGGGTTGTTGGCCTCGTTGACCTTGACCTTGACATCATCTTCTCAGGCTGCAGGATGTCACTCTTGAGACTCAGGAAGGACAAGGCCAGCTGGAACACCCGGTCCTCCTTGGATGTTTTCTCCTCACAGCTGGCAGCTGGAGGAGTAGAGGGGTCAAGGCTGGGCCGGGAGAGGACCCCATCTCCTGCTCTCCAGTAGTTCAGGCCAACATGTAGAGGAGGTCTGGGATGAGATCACCTTTAAGGCTATCCCCACAAAACCCACACAAATGCCCCAGCCCTGCACACACATGCACACCACTGACATGAATCAGGTGGGCATATTCCATGGGCAGCCACAGGGTCAAACGCACAAGGTCAAAGCACCACATGTGCCCGACATGCCCAAATCGAGGGACCGTGCCAAGCCAGGGTTTCTGCCAGGGAAACACACAGGCCCCTAACTAGGTTTCCTAAGACCCATGCCAGGAACTAAAAAGTTCCTGGGGAGGACCTTGTCCGCCATCCTGAAACCCAAGTGCAAGATGCTTCCTTTGCTGCGTGTACCCAGCTGAGAGAGGTGAACGCAGTGACAATGGGCGCCTAGCACAGGAGCCTTCCAGGGGCATGGGGCCTGGCACCCTGGAGTCCTGCCCTCCAGCCTGCTCTTCCTGCAAGGGTGGAGGAGGAAGTGGGGGCGGGTACCGTCCCACAGTGCCCTGCACTCTCAGCTCCAGCTCCGATGGCTGAGCATCTGGAAGTGACACCTGGTGGGAGAAACTGCATAGGTGCGCTCCAGCCAGCACCAGGTGCTACTTCTGCCATCTCTGTTCCCGCATTGGGGACAGGAGCTCCTCACTGGGGCCGACCCTGAACCTGGACAGCTGAGGAGTCCCCACCTCACCCACTGCAGGGTCTCAGATCTCCCAGGGCTTGGCTCCACTTCCCTGGAGCTGATTGCTGGGCAGTAGCAAAGAGGCCCAGCTTCTCAGCTCCTAGCCACACCATAGCCACACTGCCCACCATGGCAGCCACACCAGTCCATGCCACCATGCCATCATACCCTGCTGGGGACAGGCCTGGGCAGCAGCGCACTCTGCCAGGGGGAGCTCTGGAATCTCCCTGCCACTCCTCTCTGGAGGGGCCCCTGTATTCTGCTCCTCCAGCAGAGGAGATCCAGCCTCAGACACCAGGGCACAGTGTGCGAGGCTGGCTAGGGATGGGGGACAGAGGGAGCCCAAAGCCCTGATCCCTGAGAGTGAGGCACACCTGCCAGGAGGACCTGGCATGAAGGGCAGAGAGCCAGGAGGGAGGGAAAGCAATAGGAGAGGGAACGGGAGGGGAGGTAAGGGGATAGGAGAGGAGAACAGAGGAGAGGAGAACATGTGGCCTCCACAAACCTGTTGGCCCTGCTGCAAGCCTAGCTGACAGGGACTAAAGGAGGAGGTGGCCCAGCAACAGCCAGGATTCCCTGCAGCTATCCTGGCCAAGCTCCACTCTTTTTTTTTTTTTTTTAATTTTATTTAAGAATAGAAAAAAAAAAAGCAGAGAAAGGGTACAAGTTATACAGATTTACAGAAAAAAAATAAACAGTAGGAAATCACTAGTTAATGGATTACATATTGTCATCTTAGAAATAATTGTTCAAGTCACAAAATTAAAGCTTGTAAAGTGGACATTCCAACAATGATACTGCAAACAGTTCTGTTCAATGATCCAATAAAACTCTGTGATATCATTTCCTATCTTATACACTTAAATATACATGCAGTTATATAGTTTAGAGCACTTTCTTTTCCTCTCTTTTGTACAATGACTATTACACATTTTGGGTTTCATTGCTCCCACGGTTCTTATTACTTTTTTGGAAGAGAGTAAAACCAAATGTGACATAACAGAACAGAATCGGTCAAGTCAAAAGGGTGGACATAATAGATAATGTAAAAACATAATACAAGGTGATCAACAATGGTTACCATAATGCCTCCCGCTATCTCTAATAGAATTGCCTATATCATTAGTTATAATATGATTGAACAAAACAGTAAAGAATAAAACTGACAAAACCAAAGCATTGGAGACATTGTAGGTCTTCAAAGTAGATAAAAGTCAACGAGAATGGGCGTTATAATGAATCTCATTATCTTCACAGCTGATGCCTAAACTTTCGAACCTGATACTATCCAGCAAAACAGAATAGGGGAACATCAGTCAAAAACAAGATGGTGAGAGTAATACAGGGCTTTAAATTGAGATAATGGAAAGTCAAAGTGGGTTACTATAATATATCCTGCTATTTTTTTCCTTTAATTAAAAGGATAAAAATAAAAAAGTAAATAATGGAGTGGAGATTGAGATAAAAGAGGGCATAACAGCGAAACAGTGCTGATCAAAACATAACCATTTAAGCAGAATAGTGTTTCACCCCAAGCTTCACTCTTGTCCTGTGCAAACACAGCCCACCTCCAGCCCAGCAGGTGGCAGAGAAACCTGCCTCTGCTACACCTAAGGAGAATGGTGGCTGAGACCTTGATCTGAGGCACAATGGCTCCATGGAGAGCCAAGGAATTCACTGGGCTGCAAAAGGAGAGGCTGCACAGGGCCGGATGAGCCACCAGGCTCCCCAGGCACTAAAGACTCGGGGACCCAGGGGGTACGGAGGGTCAGGCCTTACAAGTCTCTGGGCACAAGCACACCCACCCACAAAGCCCAGAAAAACAAGCAGGCAGAGCCACCAGCCAGCCCAGCCTGTTGGGGGGGCGGAGCAGTTTGTTCCAGGCCATGCAAGCAGCCTCCCAGGTGACCTGCTTGCTGGCTGCCTCTTGGGCTTGCTGCCAACCTGAGGCTGAGGGGCACACCAAGATCTCACTGACCCAAGGATGCACAGTCGCTCACTTTCCTGCATGGCCTGGAACTGCTTGTTGGCCTCGATGACCTTGATGCTGTCGGTCATCTTCTCAGGCTGAAGGATGTCATCCTTGAGACTCAGGTGGGACAAGGCCAGCTGGAACACCCTGGCATTCTTGGATGCGATCTCCTCAAAGCTGGCACATGGAGGAGTAGGGGGGTCAAGGCTGGGCCTGGAGAGGACTCTGCCTTCTCCTCTCCAGTAGTTCAGGCCACCAGGTAGAGGAGGTCTGGGCTGGGATCGCCTTTAAGGCTATCCCCCAAAACTCACACAAATGCCGCCTGCCCCCACACACGTGCACACCATGGACATGAATCAGGCGGGCACATCCCCTGGGAAGCCATGAGGTCACACGCACCGCTGAAACCCAAAGCACCACATGCGCCTGCCATGCTTAATCCGAGGGACTGTGCCAAGCCAGGGCAGCCGGCAGGGAACCCACAGGCCCCAAACTTGATTTCCTAAGACAACATTCCAGGAATCAGAAAGTTCCTGGGAAGGGCCTTGTTCTCCAGCCTGAGCCCCAGGTGCAAGATGCTTCCTTTGCTGCGTGTGTCCGGCTGAGGGAGGTGCACACGGTGACCACGGGTGCCTAGCACAGGGGCTTCTGTGGGTACGGGGCCTGGCACACTGGATTCCTGTCCTCCAGTCTGCTCTTCCTGCAGGGGTGGTGGAGCAAGTGGGAGCGCACACTGTCCCACATGCAGCTGCACTCTGAGGTCCAGCTCAGAGGGCTGAGCATCTGGAAGTGGCAGCTGGTGCGATTAGCCTCTGGGGCACCCTCCAGCCCGCACTGGGCTCTGCTTCTGCCATCTCTTTGCCCTCAGTGGGGACAGGAGCATCTCACTGGACTGACCCTCGACTCGGACAGCTGAGGAGTGCACACCTCACTCACCACAGGGTTGAAGATTTCCCACGGCTAACCTCGCCAACCCTGGATCTGATTGCTGGGCAGGAGGAAAGAGGCCCAGCTTCTCAGCTACTTGGGACACCAGAGCCACACTGCCCACCATGGGATTCGCGCTTCCATGCCATCATACCCCTGCTGGGGGCAGCCCCGGGCAGCAGTGTACTCTACTGTAGAGGAACCCTTTGCATATCCCCGCCACTCCTCTGCGGAGGGGTCCCTGTACTCTGCTCCTCCAGCAGAGCGGATCCAGCCTCCGAATCCAGGGCACAGGATGTGGGGCTGACCAGGGGTGGGGGCCACAGACAGCTCAAAGCCCTGATCCCTGAGAGTGAGGCAGGCCTGCCAGAAGGACTTGGCATGAAGGACAGAGAGCCAGGAGGGATGGAAAGCAGTAGGAGAGAAGAGGGGAGGGGAGGCGAGAAGAGGGGAGGGAAAGGAAGGGGAGGGGAGGGGACAGAAAGGAGAGCAGAGGAGAGGAGAGGAGGTGGCCTCCCCACACCTGTTAGCCCTGCTGCAAGCCTAGGTGATAGAGACTAAAGGAGGAGGTGGACCAGCACCAGCCAGGATTCCCTGCAGCTTGACCTGGCCAAGCTCCACTTTTTCGCTGAGCAAACAGAGCCCACCTCCAGCCCAGTAGGTGGCAGAGAAACCCAATCCTCCCACCCCATCTCAAAGGAGAATGGCTGCTGAGACCTGGATCTGAGGCACAATGGTGCGATGGAGAGCCAAGGAACTCACTGGGCTGCAAGAGGAGAAGCTGCACAGGGCCCGCTTGGCCAAAGGGCACCCCAGGCATGAAAGACTAGGGGCCCAAAAGGGGGACGAGGGGCAAGCCTCACAGGTCCCTAGGCGAAGACACGCCCACCCACTAACCCCAGAGAAACAAAGCAGGCAGAGCTGCCAACCCCGCCTGCAGGGGAAAGGAGCAGCTTCTTCCAGGCCATGCACACAGCCTCCCGGGCAACCCACTTGCTGGCTGCCTCCTGGGCTCGTTGCCAAGCTGAGGCCCTAGGCCGAGAGGCACACCGAGAGCTCTGCTGGCCCCAGGCTGCGCAATGGATAACCTTCCTGCATGGCCTGGAACGGGTTGCTGGCCTCATTGACCTTGATGCTGTAGGTCATCTCAGGCTGCAGGATGTTATCCTTGAGATTCAGGTGGGGCAAGGCCAGCTGGAACACCCTGTCATCCTTGGCTGCGTTCTCCTCAAAGCTGTTAACTGCAGGAGTAGATGGGTCAATGCTGGGCCTGGAGAGGACTCCACCTCCTCTTCTCCAGTAATTCAGGCCACCAGGGAGAGGAGGTCTGGGCTGGGATCGCCTTTAAGGCTATCCCCTCAAAACCCACACAAATGCCCCCAGCCCCACACACAGGTGCACACCATTGACATGCATCAGGCAGGCACAACACATGGGCTGCCACCATGTCACATGCAAGTCTCACACCCAAAGCACCACATGTGCTCACCATCCCCAGTGGGAGGCACTGTGCCAAGCCAGGGTGGCCACCAGGGACACCCACAGGTCCCTAACTTGCTTTCCTAAGACTCATCCCAGGAACCAAAAAGTTCCCGACAAGGGCCTTGTCTGCCAGCCTGAGGCCCAGATGCAAGATCCTTCATTTGCTGCGTGTGTCCGCAACTGGGTGCACACGTTGACCACGGGCACCTAGCACAGGAAGCTTCCATGGGCACGGGGCCTGGAACCCTGGCTTTCTTCCCTCCACCCTGCTCTTCCTGCGGGGTGGTGGAAGAAGTGGGGGCCAGGACTGTCCCACAGTCCCCTGAACTCTCAGGTCCAGCTCAAAGGGGTGAGCATCTGGAAGTGGCAGCTGGTGCGAGGAGCCTCTAGGGGACCCCCAAGCCAGCACCGAGCAGTGCTTCTGCCATCTCTTTGGCCGCAGTGGGGACAGGAGCGCAACACTGTGACCGACCCTGACAGCTGAGGAGCCCCCCCCCTTACCCATCGCAGGGTTGCAGAGTTCCCACGGCTTGGCTCGACTTCCCTGGAGCTGATTGCTGGGCAGGAGGAAAGAGACCCAGCTTCTCAGCTCCTCAGGACACCAGCGCCACACTGCCCACCATGGGACACATGCTGCCCAGCGCCCACATGCCGTCAACCCCGCCCCCTGCTAGGGCCAGTTTTGTCTGGCCTGCAGATCTTTCCCAATTTCCAGAAAAGCCACTCAGGTTCCTAGCTAGCCGGCCACGCTCACCCGTGTGGATGATGGAGTCGGTCCAGCCATAAAGCACTGGCAGATCCACGGAGAAGCCACAGCGTCAGCACCTCCATGTCCCCAAGGCATTCTGTTGATCAGCCAGGGGCCCGGGGCGTGACCAAGGGCAGCGCGGAGCCGGCAGGTGCAGCCCCGGGCCGCTCCGGTAGAAAGGAGGCTGCTGTGCATCTCCCCCGCGCGCCGAGCGTCTCCCCCGCACGCCGTGCGTCTCCCTCCCCCCCCCCCCGTGCGCCGTGCGTCTCCCCCGTGCGCCCTGCGCCCGCCTCGACACAGCGCAGCCAAGCGCACCCCCATACGCTTGGCTCCTGCGCAGGCACAGGTGGCGCCCGAGGCCTGAGCGCGGGCTGGTGCGGAGAGGGCGGCTCTGGTGCAAAGGCGGCAGCGGCCGGGCTCGCGGGGCTCTAAGCCTATCAATGTACAAAATAACACAGATGAACATAACAGGTATGCTAAATAATGACATCATGTTAAGAAAAGAAATTCTGAAAATAATCTATTGATTTATTTATATAAATACAAGTTAATCTCAAAGTGTGAGAAATCAGTTCATTGATTTTCTTGGTATGTGAGTTAGCTCCGACTAGAAAGATAATTCTAAATGCCACATGATACATTTCATCAGAATTGGTTCACTATCTTTATTGCTATAAAAGTTATTGCATAAACACATAAGTCAAAACACCTCAGAATATTTACTTTCACAACTAGTAAGTTATTCCATTTTTATTACAACTTTAAAAACCTTGTAAAATTATGTAATTTAATTTTCAATCATGATGTATTAAATTAATATGATTGAGAAAAATCTGTCTGAAATGTGTTACATTCTGTAAGCCAATACGCAAGTAAACTCAATGGCAAAATGAAATATTTTGACCAAAGGATGATTTAGAATATGAAATAAATCAGATTCATTCTAAAAATGTGTAAAGTACACTGACAAAGAGACATGGTGTACCGAGCAGAAATGAATAGAATCAAGACACTATGACAGATATTTATTCCTATCTAATGGCACCACAAATTGACTGAGGTTGAGTCCAGATAGTAACATTAAATCACTTTCATAAATAGAACACTGCTAATTTAAGAATATCTGCAAATCAGGCTTGTTCTGGTAACTTGTTGCTCAGTGTATGCATTGAATTATTAGATATTTTGAATATAACTATCCTTTACATTTAAAATACAGTTATTGAATGTCATGTTATAGGACCAAAATCTGACAAAATTGTTAAAAAATACACTCCAATCCATCATGAGATAGTGGTTAAAATTTTTAAGAAAATAAAATTTTGAAAATGAAATGTATTTTTTGAAAGGAAATTACATATTAAAATCATAAAAGTGAAAAATTTAAGATGTGAAATTTTATAAGAATAACATTAAAATATACAGGTAGAATAATCCTAGTGTTAAATACACTCAACATTGTCAGATTTATTGATTTAATAAACATTTGAAAAGATTTAACATATTTTAGCATATTTACTAGGTCAGTTGAAGTTCTCTTGAAATCTAAAAATGTTTTTTTAATAAATTTGAATCTTTCATTAGAATCACATTGTAAATTTCCCAATTTCATTGTTTTCTGTAAGACTTTTTCAAAATTTAACCGTATATACACTTCTTTCCTTTTTTTGTGTTTTTATGATATAAATAACTAGTTTAAGTATTTAATAATTGGATGCTGGAATATATAAATGTGATTGATTTTTATTTATTTTCTGACTTGGCAAATTTTTCTTCATAGTATTATATTTGAAAGTTTTTTCTTTCCCTACATATAGGGTCATAATTTTCTAAGACATCTCCCTTTATTTTCCATTTCATATACTTGTCACTTGCTTTTTTACTTCACTTGCTGCATGTTCCTGTAAAGATGGTAGCACAGACCAGGTGAGGTTGAGTGTAATTTCTTACTTTCCATTATTGAGCAAAGAGTACGTAATTGATCAACATACGGATTTTCTTCATGTGAGAGGTTGATATCTTCTGACTACTGAGATTACCTAATATTAGTAACTATTATTTAACAACTATTATATTACACTCCCAATAACAAAGAAACTCCATTCAATAATTTCTAGTGATGCTGATTATAATATATATATATATATATATATATATATATATAAAATCTAAAAAAGAATACTAAAAATTAAAACTATCTTCAAACTTAGGAGAATTCAAATGTGATATGTATTATATTAACCTCCTATTTTCTTTAATCATCAGAAACTTTGTACTTTTCATCTGTTCATAAGATTAGATGTAGTTGTCATCTGTGGACACCGAGTATGGAAGGCTCTTGGAATTATGCTTTATGCAATTTAATCTCAATTCTGAATTAGTAGACAAGTGGTGAAGATTCAATAGGGTCTCTATAGGTATATGTGGATTGTGTCCGTGCAATATGTCTATGATCCATGGGCTTCCTTAACTCCCTATGACCTCACTCTGCCAAATTCAACTGGATAGTTTCTTAATAAGCCACTATAATTTGAAATTGGGAACAGTGTCAGTTTCTGGTGTCCACTGCCCAGAAAACATCCATTTTCATTTATTAGCCAGTAAGGATATAGTTTTTTTTTTTCTAATTTTTTTATTGGTACATTTCAGTATACAGTGATAACATTCATCACTGGAAATTTGAGTCTATATGTGATATATTTTGCTTCTTTTCTTCCTGTTCCCCTCCCCTCCCTGCGGTCCCTCTTCTCTTCTTGATTTACAAGTTACATTGCTATTTTTTCCTTCTATTCCTTTCTCTCTTGCCACTCCCCACCCCAGCGCCTTGTCCTCCTTCTCATTTGACCACTGTTTTCCCATTTCTCAAAATATGTTATACATTTTGATCCTCATTTAAACTTTTGGCTTCTCACACACAGAAATCATGAATTATTTACAGTACAGAAAGGATACAGCATTACAAATCAACACTGGCTTGGGGTTAGAAAGCAACTGACTTTTTCTGATATCTTACTTTTAATCTGTAACTATGGAATCTCAACATGTTACATATTTATTAAAAATGTTAAGAGCTGATAACACTAGAAAAGTATATTTTAACATTTAAATTTTAATTAATTGAAGCTACAATCATTAATATCAAGAAATTATTAACATATTTAATATCAATGAATTAATACAGTAAAAATTTCCAATTGCTTCTTGAATACTTGTAATACTACATTTTGTACAATAATATTAAACTACTAGTCCATGAAAGTATTTTCTTAGAAGCATCAGATAATTGGAAATTTGCATAATGTTTCTTTTAATTTTAAATTCTATGTATCAATTTTTCTTTAAAACTTGATTTTCTGGAGAATTAGTAAACAAGAATATAAATGAGTAGAATAGTATTTATGACATACATAGATGCAAAATGACGGATAAAAATAATTCTCAAACTCATAAGTGCACAATTAAAAATAATCAGAGTACGTGAAGTAACTGTTTTGCTGTTTGCTTATTTATTTTTTATTCTAAATCAATTTAATTGCTGTATTTTAGATATACATAATGTTCACATTCATCACGGGGGAATTTGTACCTGTAAATGATATTTGGTTTTCTTTGTACTGAGAATCAAACTCACAGTCTCACACTTGCCAGGCAGGAACCGTTAGACATGACACATCTCAACTCTTCTTTATGTTTGTATTTTTCTCTCTTCCCTTTCACTCCTTTTCCCCTGCTTATTTACAGAAGCTTTGTTTCCATTTTTCCTCCTTTTCTCTTTTTGTCCTTTCCCCCTCCTCCATTTCCCCATCCCCCTTCCTAATTTTCACTTCAATTTGAACATTTTATTCCTATTTCACACTATCTATTATACATTTTGGTCCTTATTTATACATTCTGTTTCTCACAGCAGAGGAAAAAATGTGATACTTACACATGTGAGTCCAATTTATTTAATTAAAGACTATCATCTCAAGATGCATTAATGGATGTAGAAATGTTTCAAATTTATACTTTGTGGCAGAGTCATATCCATTGTATACAAAAACTACATCTATTTATTTATAGGTTGATGGGAAGTTGGGCTGTTTCCAAGAATTAGCTTTATGAACTATGCTATCATAAACATGGATATGCATATATTGCTGTGGTATGATGCTTTTAATTCTTTTGGTAAACTACCAACAAAGGGCCTACTTTTAGTTTTTTGAAGAATCTCCTTGCTGATTTCCATAATTGTTGCACCAGTCTACACTTTCAACAGCAGCAGAGATAGTTTCCTTTGCTCCATAGCCCCACCAGAATTTGCTGTTTGTTGATTTCTGATTAGCAGCCATTTTTTCTAGAGTAAGATGGAATCTCAGTGTTATTTTAATTTGCATCTCTTGAATGATCGGAATGATAACTTTTTTGGTATTTTTTTTGCAGTTTCTAATTCTTCATCTGAGCAGTATGTATTCATTCCAAATGTCCATTTCTGGAATGCATCTTTAAATTTGCCAGGTCTGAACTTTTTGAATTCTTTATGTATTCTAGCTAGATAACAGTGCTTTTTCTACTCTCTGGTTTGTCTTTTCACTCTGTTGTTAATTCTTTTTGTTGTGCAAAGGTTTTTTTTATAAGATTTGATCCCTTTTGTCAGTTCTTCGTGATACTTTCTCTGCAACATTCATAATGTCTTTTCCGACACTTACATCATCAAGTTCTCTCTATTTGATGTTCTATTCAGTCTTCTAGCAGATTTCACATTTCTGTTTTAATATGTAGGTCTTTGACCATTTCAATTTTATTGTAGTGTACTGTGAAAAATATGGGTCTAGTTTTAATCTTTGGCAAGTGGAAAGCTAGTTTTTACAGTATAATTTATTAAAGTAATTGCATTTTTTTCAAATGAAGATGTTTGGCTCCTTTGTCAAAGATAAGGTGGCTGACTATGTTTGGAGTTCTTTCTGCATATTCTAGTGTATTCTAATACTATTCATATATTATAATATATTATAATATTCTTATAGTACTGTATTGATATGGTAGTGAAAAAAGAAATTTTTGAACATAAAACATAAAATAGCATGATGTAGTCAGAAATTTGTAAGCATTTTAATTGAATGAGCACTAATAGTATTTGCAATGGAAGATCAAGTGATCTATCTTTGTAGCAGATTCATCTTGAGTTTTTAAGTATAAGAAAAGTAGAAAAAGATAGGCAGAGTTGATACAAATACAGTACTATTGACAAATTTTAAAAATTTACACTGCATATATTTATATCTGAGAGCTTTTAAGGGTGCCTGTTTGCCAAATATGAACATGCCAATTAGAATTGATTTGTTAAGAACATTTTTAAAAATTGTACTAAAAAATAGGTCTGCTTATAATTGAAAAAATAGTTACAACACTGAAATTAACTGAATAAACTGATGTCAAATTAAGAAAACTGCTGATTTTAAAACTAGGCATACTGCAGGCATAGTGCTGTAAATAAATATAGTTTATTATTTACTTTACAGAGTGCTTTTCATGCATTTAAAGTGTATTTAATTTGAAAACTGACTTGATTAGATGATATATTACTGCATTATGTTTATTAATTAACAGAAACTATGTTTACTATAAACTATTGATTTCATTTCTGGGAATCAAATTGTTTTTTAAGTTGCTTCTGTTGTTGCTATTTGTTATATCTGAAGCTATGTAATAAATTCTTCATACATTATTTTTAATATTTTAGCCAATATATTATGGAAGAAATTGAGCATTTTTCTACAAATCTTAAATTATTTAAATGAATTATATATACATTTAAGCTGCTCATGCACTGCATATACAAATCTATTTTACATACATAATAAAATATTCCATTTAAAATAATTTTCTGATTAAGCCTAATATTATAGAAAGTGAGTCAAAAACAATGAAAAATTACAATATAATATTAAGTGAGAGATATAAAAATTCTGATGAAGAGATAGAGAAAAATGAATTTTTATAAAAATTTTTGATGATTTTACTTAGTATATGTACTAAGGAAAATAATAGAGTGTTACCTAAGGAAAAAAAATTAAGAATGGAACTACCCTAGGATCCACCATACTCATTCATGGGTATACATCCAAAGGAAATGAAATTATTAGGTACCTAAACATTCATATCAGTTTAGATACCTCAACTAATTCAATTGTTTATATACCTAAACAATTATTATAGTATTATTGATTAATCGAAACATACAGCCAAACAGGCTACCTACAAAAAGAAGAAGAGATAAAGAAGTTGTGGTTAATATTGAAAGCAAATTTTTCAACTACAAAAAGAATGCAATGCAGTCATTTACAGCAACATGACCACTGGAGAAAATTAATTACCCTAAGTGAAATGTCAGTCAGAGGAAGACAATATCTCATGTTCTCATTCATTTGTATAGGATAAAAATTCAGTGAGGTATAAAATAAAGTGATTGACATAAGGGACTAAGATGGATAAGGGATGAGAACTACAGATAGATTAGATAATGCATACCAAAATACAATGAAATCTGAACAGTTAGTTCTGGTGTAGGATAACACATGGGATAACTTTAGGAGATAATTTATGATTTACTTTAAAAAACTGACTATGAAGAGTCCAAAGTTTCATAATACATAGAAAATATAAATGTGTTAGGAAATGACAATCCTGAATGCCGTGAGTTTTATCATTACATATTTTATGCATCAAATTATTTTATACATCAAAATATTTATGCATCAAAGTATTTCATTTATATGTATCAGCAGTATGTGCCAATACAATGAAAATGAAAAAATTGAAAATTCAAAAAAATGAGGTATAAAATTAATGCACAAGAAATAGGACTGCAAAAACAAGTAATAAAAATAAACTCACTCCATGATTTAATGCCTGTAAACCAAGTGGTTGAGCAGGCTAAGATAGGGACATCATAGGCAACTTAAGTGAGATTTTATCTCAAAATAAAAATGAATACACAAGGCTAGGGTAGGGTTATAGATAAGTGCAAATTCCATCTGACACACACAAACATGTGCCTTTGCACACACAAACACAAACACCCTCAAAGCATCAAGAAAAAAAGATACAAGACATAAAGAAACTTAAAGGAAACAATAGCACTAGGTTGCTCATGCAAAGCAGTGCAAATGAGGAAACAGAGAAGTATCTTTGTGTATTGAGAAATAGACAGTAAACTTTCCATTGTATTCCACAAAGCAGTGTTTTGTAAAAAAACAAAGTTTTTTTTTCTGAAATAAAAAGTGGAAAAATTAATTATTAATGAAATGCATTTAAATGAAAGATCTGCTGCTCATTTTGAAACAGGAGAAAAATAAAATCACTTATAATATACCTGGAATATAAAAGGAATCATAAAGCAATAATAAGTATAATCAAGTACCAGAGACTAAAAATAGAACAGAGAAGAAGAAATACTTGAAGTAATAATATAAACAATTATTTTCAAAATCAAAATAAGAAACCATATGTCTAATTAATTCACAGTTGCAAATAAAATACATAGCAAAACATGTAATCAGATCAATTCTAACTTCATGGAGACACACTTGCACACATAGACTCATGCACATCTCAAAAGAAACTGCAGTAGATAAACACAATTTCTGATAAGAAATAAAGAAAATACATCAAAAATTTCTATATCCAAGTAAGCTAAACAATATATCAAAATTAGTAGTGCTGAAATAAAAAGGTACACCAAAACAACACTTAATATCCATCAAAGTTATCTTTCATGAGTAAAAGAGAATGATATCAGTAGCAGATTTGACTTCTAAATATATCAAATTTTTTTATGAAGAAGAATGCAGGTCAGAATAAAGATTTGTTGAATGAATGCAATATATGAATTTATTTTTAACTTTTATTTGATCTAAAATATCTAACAATTAATAAATATAATAACTTAAAATAATAAGGGCAAAATGTATTTTGTGATTTTAATATGACTAAGTGAAATCAACATATTGTAAAGAATGAAAAACTACTACGTCTTCACTGGCAATATTGCATGTAGTACAAATTAGAAAATGACTTAAGACTTTGGTCATAGATTTCTTGTTAATGTGTATTGTCTACACTAGGGCAAATATTAAACACAACATTTTAATAAAAAAGGGTAATTCTTGTACCAATATGTTTGTCATACTAAAAACTCCACTAAAATAATAGTATCTAAAAGTAGAGAAAATAAAAAGGAAAAAAAAACATTGTACCCCAAAATTGAGCCCCGAGATGTTGTCCAAAAGAAAAAAGAAAAAGAGCACTTTTACTTAAGCTGGTACCAGTGACACAGTGCAGATGGATTTTGCAAATCTGTGTAACTGGGTTAGAATTTTGACAGACTTTTATAGCCAATTAACTGCAAAGAACACAGTGAGCAGGAATGAGGCAGACCTTTGTTCCCCTTTGCTTGAGGTCAGAGAGGTTTCACAGTTGGTGGTTAGTTCTTTTTTTTTCCTCATAGGAATTTATGGTCCTTGGTCTGCTAACTCTAAGAACATTTGTCTCTCATAAAGGGAACAAAGGTTGAAGCAGCAACATTTGTCTCTCACAGAAGAAACAAAGTTTGAAACAGCAAACAGGATACTAGGGTGAAAGAGCATACAGAAAGGTGTAGCAGGGCTTCAGTTAATTTATAACAATGTGGTCGGTGCTCCAGGGTGGCTGACTGCAGAAAACAGCTGTGTTTGTGAAGGGAGTTACATGGGTACCAGGGTGATAAGCATAGCACAGGATGACACAGCTCTTTTTGCTAATGCAGGACAAAAACTTTCAGTAACAGAAAACAGTCTTGATAGCTTTTTGTCTGCCTGTCCGCTTAAACAGTGTCACACTAAGTCGTTCAGTTGCTCAGGCTGTGCTCTAGGTTGTAATCTCCTTGCCTTAGCTTTCCAGTGTGTTGGTATTACAGGCAAACACCACCACAGTCAGGTAGATATGACAGATTTTAATCAGTTAGGACCTTTGTTTGTAATCACTTTAAACATAATATTTAAAATATACAAATCAAAAACAGATTTTTAGATTGGAGGAACATACCATCTAAAAGACAGCTTAGATATCCAGATTCATGTAGATTAAAAATAAAGAGATAGTGATAATTGTTTCACTCAAACACTAAAGCAATCTACACTGGCTGCACTAATTTCACCTAAAGTAAACTTCACAATGAGAATAATTTTTAGTTATAAAAGGAGTCAAAACATAATGATAAAAACTAGCAGTCTTTCAACAAGATAAAGCAATCATGAGGTTATGTGCATCTCACAGAAATGTGCCCAAGTACGCAGACAAAGCGTAATGACTGCCGGGAGAAATAAACAGATCTGAAGTTACAACTGGAAATTTCAACAGCTCTCATGCCATAATTGATAGATCCAGCAGGCAGAAAATCAGTAAGAGTACAGTTGAAGTGAATCTCACCATTAATCTACTGCATCTAATTCACACTTATAGACTGGCTTATCCAACCGCAGCAGATGATACATTCACCTCAAGTTCCCATGGAACATTCACTAAGGAAAAAAAAAAAACCTTCTGGACCATAAAATACACCTAAACTAATTTAAAAGAACAGAAATCTTATGAAGTGTCTTCTTGGAACACAATGATCTAAAACTAGAGATCAATAAAAAAAGATTACTGGAAAAAACTTAAAATATTTGGAAGTTAATCAGCTAACTTAAGTAAACCAAGAGTCAATGAAGTCTCCAGAGGTAAAATCAGAGAACAAATTGAGTTCATGGCAAATGTCTATTTTTATTAGCTTTATAATTATTCAGTAAATTCAAAATTATTTGTAAAATGAAGATATTAATTGATGATGATATTGCTTGGTGGTCGATTTATTGCTTTACATGCATCAGTTCAATCACAAGAACTACCAAAAATAAAAAAAAAATAAAATTTTTAAAAGTAAATCTAGTCAATACAATAAAACTGTAATAAAATAATAAAGAATGCTAAAAAAGGAAGGGGCTGGGGATTTAGCTCAGCGGCATAAGCGCCTGCCTTGCAAGCAGGCAGTCGTGAGTTCGATCCCTGGTACCGATAAAAAAAAAAAAAAAGAATGCTAAAAAAGGAATAGAGGGAAAATAAAATAAAAATGACAAAATATTAAAATGTACAATATTAATAGATAAATGAAAACAGCCTGAAAATTATCGATATGAGCAAGTATTTTTTAGAGTTACATAGAAAGAGTAGGATTTAACTGTTTTTCCTGTCTTTCTTTATTCTATGTATGTAATTAAAATTAAGTTAAACCATAAACACATCTAAATAACAACAGTGGAGAAACAAAACTAATACTAATCAATATCTAATAACACTGGTATATGAACATACAGCAACACAGATTTGGCAGAAATAATACTACTACAGATAAAGAAGGTTATATCATAATTAAAAAGTTTTAATTAGCAGATGGTACATATAAACACAAAATAATTTTACATCTGCTAACAGAGGTTCAAAACCAACAACTACATATGACAGTAATATAAGTAGGAAACATGGTGCCAGTCATGCAATTCTTTCAACTGATAATAGAACAAATATACAATAATTTAGCTAGGAAGTAAAAGATTTAAATAATATTATCAGTTAATTTGACTAATAACATAAGTATAATCAAAGAAAATATCTTATGTTTACTCAAAAAGTTTGCAAAGGTAGATTATATTTAGGATTGTGACACAACCCCCAATAAGTTATAAAAAAAATGGGAAACTTGTAGATTGTCCTCTGATTAAAATCAAATGATAGGAGAAATGAATATCAATCTGAGAACACAGGCTGAGGATTTAGTTCATTGTAGTATTCTTCAAATAGTGCCTTTAGCCATGGACTCAATCCCCAGCATGGCCTATAGAAAAAAAGAAAGTAAAATACCCACATACATGGAAAGCAGTTAACAAAATTTACAATAACAATGATAAAAGCAGTGAGAAAAGTCAAAAGATTGCAATTAAAAATTAGTTACGGGGCTGGGGATTTAGCTCAGCAGCATAAGCGCCTGCCTTGCAAACAGGCAGTCGTGAGTTCCATCCCTGGTACCGATAAAAATGAAAAAGACAAAAAAAATTAGCTACAACTGAGTGAAATGAAAATAAAGTAACCTACAGAATTTTTGTAATGCATTTGAGACAAGAGTGAGAGAAAACTGAATAGCAGGTAATGTTCTTTTAGAATATCTCTTATCATTGACCTAAAACTAATGCAAAAGATACTTGAAACAGAAAATCTAAATATATATACACAGTAAAAAAATACTAGAAAGTAGTACATTAAGAAGAAAAAAAAATCAAAAGCTATTTCCTTGCATTGTAGTATGTAGTTGTTGGACCTCTATGCAGATTACTTTTCATCAAATGATAAAAAATAAATACAAGTAATACAAAGACAGTGTTATAGATTGCATAAAGATAGATCTAAATGAGAATTGTACTGTCAAATTCACAGGAATATAATGAGTCCAAGTTACTTTACAGGTTGGACAAGAGAACCACTTGAGCTCAGTGCTGGAATCCATGCAAGCTTATGTTAATTAATTTGGTAACTAGAATAACAAAACTAAATTTATTCAAGGAAATAATAATATCACTACCTATGTGAAAGACTTTGAACTTCCATTTTAAAGCTTTCCCACAAATTAAACTCCTTACCTGTGTACTTCCTTGAAAATTTAGGAAATATTTAAGGAAAAAGTAATACAAATTATCAACAGTCTCAGAAAATTTAAGAGAAGTCACTTCCTACATCACCTGATGAGGTCTATAACTACTGAAAAGAAATTAAAACCATACCAAACAAACCAAACAAATATCTACATATCAAGTCTCACAAAAAGTATGTTTTCAAAAGTAATATCAAATTGTTAACAATATATAAAATTATAATGCATCATGATTATGTTTCATACAAGATATGTGAGGCTGATTTAGTATGAATAAGCAATCTATGTAATTCACTTTGTAAACAGAATAACCACTACAAAATACAAAGTTCATCTCAACAGAGTTTGAAAAGCCATTTGATAATACTTAACAGTAATATCTGAAAAACTTTCTCAGAAAAAGTAATGACTGGAAGGAAATATCCATCCATATAAACATGATTCACAAAAATATCTAGAAACTCATACATCACACTAAATGGTGAATAACCATGGAATCCCTCTTTGCTGAAAATATTTGGTGACTTTTAAATGTGGTATATATAGGAATACAGTAACAGTTCAGTAACATGTAGAAGACTCATGTGGTGGAGAGCAAAATCATTGCTGATGAAAACAAAATAAGAGCCAAATTAATGGTGGTATATACTGTACATATGCTTTAGAATACTCTTATCTTTGAGAAGTCTTTGAGAAGAAATGATTATTGATTTAAATAAATTGCAATTGATATACTACAGGTTATTGGTAAGAATGAACAATGTTGTTCTAAAAATTAAATTATTAAAGGTGTAACATAAAAAACCTAGCATAATCATAGGAACATTGAATATGGAAGAATAAAATGTTCAGAGGGAGTTGTTAATTTTAAATATGAGGAATTTATATGCATCAATTTTATTATAGTAAGCTGAAAATCATGGCAACAAAGAAATTGTTCACTGTGCTAGTGTAAATTGTTATATTCTTCATGAAGATATAGGAAATTTATAAAAGGTTTTAATAACATTCAGTCTATTTGGCTATTTCAACATCTAGAAATATAATAGAAATAATTAATAAATATTCAAAAATAACCCGGAGACTACTGCTTCCTGTCTTGGTCAGAGGGCATCATCTGATGCCCACCTGAGATTACTGTCAGCAGATGCCTCAATCTGACTGAGGAAAACTTGGACTGTCAGCCCTGATAAATGAGTTTCCATGGCCTTTCCTATAGGTCACCCACCTGGAAGCATCAAATCAGTCAAGTACTTCTCAAAGACATTGTAGAGAGGAGACCAAATCAAAAGTCCCGTGTGTCCTTAAAAGGTTACCATCACTTGGGGCAACTGGGACTTTTGCCTCTCAAGAGTGCCCACCTGTTCTCTGCTTGAAATCATGGTATCCAAAGAAAAAAATAAAACATAAAATACACCTTTCCTGACCATAAAGTCAGTTCATGAGCTCCACGTTCCCAGGTCACCACAGTTGCTGTCCACATACATTGCTTCAGTCCTCGGCCACTCACAGCCTCCTGGTACATCTGCCTCGACCTAAAGAACGCCTTCTTCTGACTTCAAGTGGATGCTGCCAGCCATCCTCGCCTCATCTTTAAAAAGACCCCTGTTCTGAATTCAAAGGTTAACTGATAGGAACTCAACCTCACAGAAGTTCAAAAACTTGTTTGTCCTCTTTTGGAGAATCTCTCACAAAATATTGTAACACTTCTGATTAATGATACCGATGCTGCCTGAGGAAAACACACAAAAGCTCTGCTGCATATATGACAGAAATTCTCTGTAAGTATCTTGAGAAAAGACACAAATCTACAAATGATATTTGGCTTTAAAGATGATTACTCAGACTTTCAGCCCTTGGAGGCACCCAGTGGCCCACCTGTACAACCGTTCAGACCCGTCACTAGCAGTTGCCTCACCATCTTTGCATCCGTGCTCTAGGAGCCACTGATCTTCTGATGAAATGACTGACAAGCTCCTCTTAGGCCCAGACCAAAGTGTCCTATTGTCAAATGCTGTAATGGACCTACTCTTATGTGAAAATCCTCACCCGACTCTTGAAGTCCAGTTCTGTCACATATGTGCACACAAGGCTGGGCCCACCAGATTATGGCTGACTAGCACTGAGTGATGACTGATGAGCTGACAGGACTTAAAAATGAAGGCCCCAACAGATGCTGAATACACCCTGTTTACAGGTAGAAGTAGGTGTTGTTGGAATGCAGTTTGACAAGATAGATATGCTGTAGTCGCCTTGGTTACTCCCTGCTCCCCTGCTACTGGGGTTTTGCCTTAGCTCAAAGATTTGTTGAGAGTCCAAGACACACTGTGTACTCTCTTAGATCAGAATAACTCCTTCATCCCCTTGCCAGAGACAACTTAGTGAGAGATGTACAGTAAGGGAAACAAACCACAAACCCTGGAGGGAAAACATTTGAATCATTGGGACCTTGGTTAGGCCCATTCTAGGACCACTGACAGCCCTAACGTTACTTCTTCTAGTTGGGCCTTGTTTCAAAAGATCACATGTAACATGCCCAGCAATGATTTTCTGGGAAACTAAAAGAGTAGGGGAATGTAGCAGAAAGTGCCCTCCTGAGCAGCAGGACGCTTCAGTTTGTTAGTTGCCCAAGTGCAAGTTCCTGTTATGAGGGCCTGTTACTTCTATCTTCTAGAAACAGCTGGTCACTGTGATGCATAGCTGGTGACCATGATGCATATTATAAGAACCAATGAATAAGGACCAGGGATTTAACTCAGTGACTCAAGGGCTTGCCTGGTAAGTGCAAGGTCCTGAGTTCAATCCCGGGTACAAAACAACCCAACCAACCAACCAAACAAACAAACAAAAAACCAAACAACAAAACCAATGAATAACCAATTACTCTGCTTTGGTGCTTATAACATATATGCCTCAAATTGCCAAGAATCAGGGCCTGATACTTTGTAAATGATCCCAATCACTGCCAGTTGATGTAAAAAAATCTGTCTCAGAATCTTGGGTGTCATTTCAGTGTTTCTGTTTGTCTTTGCCCCTTAACTAACTATGCCCGTTATTTGAGATTCTTCTCAAAATCATTTACTCAACAAATGAGGAACATTTCATGATGAAAGGACAATGTTATTAATTATAATGAGAGTATATTTTTTATTTTCCAACCAACAATAGGTAAGTTTTCTAATGTCATGGAGAAGATTTTTTTTCCTTAAAATCAAGTAATTTATATCTTTTAGGCAAATTTTCTATCATATCTTATCTCAAAAATGCTATAGATAGTATTTAATTTTTTTTACCCCTTGCATAAATGTAAACTTAAGTACACAATGAAACCTTCACATGTATTTTTACATAACTGAACCACGTGAAGTATGATTTACATTCTATAATTTATTTCTATTTTATTCAAACAAAATAAATGAATAGTTAAATTATCAAATAAACTGTTCTTCAGAATGATTAATGGTGCACTAAGAAGTCACAAAATAGACATTTGAGTACATTTCCCAATTTCCCATCCCTCGGGGCATCTTCAAATTATATTTTAGAATTAGCCATCCAAACAACTTGGCACAAATGACAAAAATGAGTAATATTGTTTCTTTATGTGCATCTTCTATTTTTCATCTATATCTACTCTTTTAAGATGGTTATAATAAGCAATTCTGAACTATGCTCTTCTGCTTTTGCATAATCTCAGATTTGTTTTTCAGTAGTTCCCATCATGAAGTTGATAAATGGATCTATGTTTTTAAAGAAGTACAGTCATTGCTGTTGTGCTGAGCACCAAACTTAAGGATTTTTGTTTCTCAAACTTGATGTCAGAAAATACAAAAGAAACCTTAATTCCATACTATTAAATTGTAAGAGTCTGCAGAAAAGCAATAGAAGTGATACATCATACTCCAAAGTGAATAATGAATATATCATGTTAAGATAAGGAAATTAAATATAATAGAACCATCCTTCCAAAATAATAATGGTCAAGCTGTGTTTGTCATGGCTCTGAATATAATTTTGCACTGTAAGAAAAGCTGAGAAAAAATGAAAATAGAGGAATAAATATACATATGCATATATTTGTGTCTATGTATACCTAGAGGAGGGGAACAGAAATACACTCATGTGTATCTTGCCTTCAAATTTAGAGAACCATCTCCTAGTGGAAACTGGTGATGATGATGGTGATAATGGCAATTGTACCCTTTGAGTATCCTATGATCTGTGATCTGTCATCACTGACTTTTATTTTTGTGTCTTAATAGTATGCTATATATTTTCTATCCTATGGAATATAATATAAGATCTTATGGAATATAGACTTTGGGCATCTAAAATTGAATCTCATGCTTTCTATGTGGTATCAGTGTAATCTGGAAATTGAAACAACAAAAAGAACTTACAAGTACTGCTATTATATTGACTTTGTAAGAAAATTTCTCAAAAAATACAAAGTCTGGTGTAATAAACACAAAAAGAGACTAATTGTTCAATATTATTTTCCCCAAGATTTTCTTTTATATAAACAATATATTACATTGAATCACTCTTGATGGCAACATTTATATCTACAATATTAAACATTTTTCTATTAGCACTGAAATTCTGGCATACTCAACTCAAACTTGTTTTATAATTAAAAATCTATCTCACTATCAGAAATTACAATCCTTAATTTTGATATGCATATTTTAGAAAATAAAGAATTATAAAAAAGACTTTTCCATCCATCATACTGGATTGATAATGTTTGCACATAAATGGGCATACTGGAATACTTACTGTGGTTAAGAAAAGGTAGAGTTACATTTCAAAAATGATTTTGTGTTCTTTAATTGGAAAGTGGAATAATAGCCAGACAGAAAGAATATTTAGTTACAATTGCAGTACTGGTTTTTGACCGGAATTACCTAGTATGAAAACTTTTCTTGTCTACAGGCTAAAACAGGTTACAACTCCATTTTAATAATAAGTGTGTAATATTGGATTTTAAATACATTTGGGATGGAAATTATAGTGAATTATGAATCACATTTGCTTTTGTTTTCAAGACTGGAAAACCAAGTAGTTGTTAAGATGCATTACTTCATAAGGGCTTTCCTTCAGTTTTATTTTCTTGCTTTTCATTCTTTTAAACACTTTCATCCTCCATCCAGCTAGAATGAAGTCTCTTTTCATGTATTGTTGTATTATTTCAGATTTTAGTTATAGGAAAGAAATTATTTTGCCCTTTCATTTTCTGTCTGATGTTTAGAATTGAAAAGGTTGGGGGAAGGGGACAGGGAGGGTGCAATGTGTTTCCCATGGATGCATTTACTGGTAATATTATTATTTTTTGATTCTCAAAAAAAAAAAATCCTGGTTTTTAGTGTTACCTGATTTCTGTGGCAAAAGTGCTCTTCACTAGCTAATTTCAAGCTATCTACATCATTCTGAATTCAATTAGAAGGAGCCAAACAGGGAAAAACAGATCAAAACAAGACTACAAAATAAGTTCCTAGAAAAACATGAAATGAAAAAGTTATATATGACCACAATGTTAGGTGATCTACAGTAGTTACTATGCTTTCTCTTGTTATTTTCAATAGAATTGTCTACATCATCAGGCATAATATAATTGAACATAACTTTACCTAGCTATTTTTATAAAACACAACTTTGAAGGCATTGTAGGTCTTGAAAGCAGTTAATAATCCAAACCAGAATGGATATCTTTTACATCTTGTCATATTCAGATTAATTGCCTCTACTCCTGATACTATCAAGCATAACAAATTTGAATAAAATCAGTTGAGGCCAGACAGCAGTCTAACAAACCAGCTTCAAATAAGATCAGTCAACTTATCGATTGGTGATTTTTTACTGTTTATTTTTCTGAAGTTCTGTACTATTTATACCCTTTTTTCCTGTTTTTTTCTTTCTCTATAAATAAAAAAGGAGCAAAACAAAGTTAGCCTTGTAAGTCATTGCAACCAAGTTCCAGTACAAGATGTGTGTGTGTGTGTGTGTGTGTGTGTGTGTGTGTGTGTGTGTGTGTGTGGTTTTGTTTCAAATACTGAGGACAGAACAGAGGGAAATGTAAAATGTAAAATGATTACCATTGTTGTGTGTAGGCTGGGAAAGACATAAACACTAAAATTACTAAGTAAATAAGAGAGTCTAAATCTTCCAGAGAATGAAACTTGTTTAGAGACAATAATATCATGATGTAACAGAGACTGGTTTGGGGGCTCTGATGGGGGGAAAATTCTTTGGCTATTTTATCAGTAAAGTCTATTTTGTGAAAGTGCTATTTGGTCTTAAACTTATGTGATATCAGGAATATGCCAAATAAAATATTCGGCTCAGCAGTATTAAAATAGCCTTGAGGTGACTGAGAGATGGTGGAGAAAAGAAGCAAAGAGGGATGCAAAACATGAGTTGAGAAATAGGACAGATTTCATGCAGCCCACTTAAATTATGATCATCAGTAAAATTTGAGGCCACAGGTCCACACTCTAGTAAGTGTTTACATGTACTTCTAGTGTGACAGTTTTAGGGAAATACTTTCAGAAAATTATGAGGATGTCTGCATTTGGCATTGAGGGAAAATGTAAGTTAACATAGAGGGTTTTGTTCCCCCAAACTTTTAACATTATAAAATTATATTAGGGCATTTTTTGTTAGCTTTCTTTCAGCACCAAATGACAACTTTCTGCCTGGCCCTCAGAGGAACACGGAGCATTCAAGGATAAAAAGGGAACACATTAGAGCCAGACAAAGAGATGATGATGCCACGGAAGAGATCTATGATGTACTTTTCAAACAATAAGTATCACAGTTATATTTTACAAGAAACTTATAATTTAAAATGTTCTGAAGAAATCAGATTATGAGGTAAACATTAAAGCAAATTAATGAATTCAGTGAGGTGACTGCATTTTTCTTCCCTGGACACTGAAAGGAAAATGCCTTTCTGAAGACTCCAATCTAGGCTAAACACCAAAGAAAATAAGAATTTGTTTACAAATATTGAAAAACTATATAATCTTCTAAAATAAAATATGGCTATTGAGAAATTGGTAAATTAGCTCAGGCTGTCTGCAGCAAAAGACAATGAAGTTGCCACTGAAGTACATGTTCCTGGTCTACTCCTCGTGCTCCATATAAAAAGGTAGACCATGTACTTATTAACAAGCAGATATGCTTTCTGAATCTCCTGCCCAAAACTAAGACTTGAGAACTTCTGAAATAAGAGTAAAACTTCTGACATAAATGTCAAACATTTTCACTATTCCTTTTTTTCATCTTGAAAATAATTGTATAAGGCAGTATGAAAGATTAGACTCTCTGAAAAATGGAACTTTACTCAGCAATCAAGACATGCAATTATGAGGGAGAGATCAAAATTAAACCACATAAAGGAAGTATCTAGAAATGCTGTCTAACAAGTGCTTGATGAGTTGGCTCTGTATGAACTGTGCAGAATAGCAGCACATGATGAAAGTCAGTCTGGTTGCATTTTGCAAATTGGATTGTAGTGTTGACAGTAGAAAAAGAAAATGGGAAGAATTAGGAGGAGTGGTCAGAGTGTGCTGGAAAACTTCCCAAAGAAAATGGGATAAAGAAAATACTTCATCAGCAAGGTTCAAGTACAAGGAGACAGGCAGGAAATGAGGAGGGGAAAAGCCTCTGAAAGTAAGGAAATTAACAACGAGGAATAGAAAAATTCACCAAGAAAGTGTCCAAAAACACCCAAGAATAAAAGGGCAACACAAATCATCCTTCACCAAATTGCCATTGATTTAAGAAGAGGAGAGAATTTTAAAATAATTCACTCTTATGCTGAGTGTGAAATGTTGTAAAAGTTCTATTACTGAAAAATTATCATAGCAAGTAAGGCCATGGAAAATGTGGCCTACATGTCAGAAATGTAGTAAATGATATAATGATGTTTTGTGTCAGCAACTAACAAAATGCACATCACACAGATCAGTCTTTTTGTACAAGTGGAGATTATGGTGAGGGCTTCCTGTCCAGAAGGATGACTTATGAGATATATGAGTAGCTGGCAGTAAATTACTGTGATAGGGAAATGCCTTGGCATTTAGGGGGCAAGCAGTTAATTCTCTACAAGTGAGGAGGTTGTGTTTAAAGAGCAGTGAGTAGGGCAATGACAGAGTTCTCAGAACTAAGCTCAGGAATATGAATGCTTTGCTACCTAGCTCCTGTTTTTCTCCATCCATAAAAATTTGAAAATATTTTTCCTTTCTTCCTAAAATACAGATCATGAAACTATCTGTGCAGGACAGGATGGCAAAAGCCTGACTATGGTCTGGTAGAAGAAATAGAGATTTACAGATTTAAACATTTATCTATCTTTTTGCATGTTGACAGTCATTATGTAGTTTATAGTAGAAACAATTTAGGAAGAAAAAGTATAGTATAGCAAACCAGTAGTATCACAATTCAAATTATACTTAAGACCAGTCACCAAACTAATTTATAGAAATTGACACAATGTATATAAGATTAAATTTGATTTATTAGGAACAACTATTAACGCATAGAAAGGATCAATTCTGTTGTCTTTCTCCCCTTACTGGGCAAGAAGTTGTCTGAAGCTGGTGTGTGCAAGCAATCATAATTCTAAGTAACTTTATATATCAAAAATGTATGGGTTAATTGCACTGCAAGCACATTATATTTGATATTTAAAGATTAATTAACTCATTTATTAAAGACATTCAAATTTTAAAAGAGGAATTCTAAGAATTGCAATTTTAGGAAAGTCAGCTTATGATAATTTAACTTTCTTGAAAGAGTCATATTATAAACATAATGAAGAATTTATGCAATCTTACAAATATTCCCTGTCACTGGCATCTATATCTTTATAGGAATAGAAAATTATCTTGATATATAATCCTCCATATAGTTAAGTAGATGTTTATATAAAAGATATATATGAATATATACATATCCTAAGTTCTATGTATCTATCTACATATCTATCTAAACCCATAGACAATTTCAGACACAATCAAGAGGAATTTGCTATGAGAATCTTTTCGCATTTGCTGTTATGTTTTAATTATACCAATTTGTTCCCAAAAATGTTATATATATTCTAAAGTCATTATCTGAGTGGGAATCTAAAGAAGTTACTATACATATTCTTTAAAATAATATTCACTTCAAAAAAATGAAGTCATTCTTATTGATGTGAAAATTTTTCTTTTTAAAATCAAGTAATGCAACAATTATTTAATCTGCTTTCTTGGACCAAGAACAGTTTAAGAACAAATGTTTCCTTCACCTATTACATTTCCTTCAGCAATTCACCATGTGTTATGAAAAATACCTATAAAACACATCCTGATTTATACTTCTACTATTTAAACAAAGACTGTGTTTTGTGTTCATTACTGAGTATAGAACAATAATTCTTTGACAAATCACAGGAACAACAACAACAAAACACACACACACACACAAATAAAGCTTTAAGTCATACTTTTTATTGTACTAAAGCATATCCACAGAATAGTAAATAATATTTTCTTTTATTACAGAGTCACAAACTTTCTAACCTAAATGGTAAAATCAAATACTTTTACTGTAGAAGCAAAATATTATTAACATAATAAGTTTAAATCAGCTTCTCATCTTTTATGAATGAGCAACATATTAGAAAATAAAGTCCTGAAGTGAGTTTTAAACCATAATTTTAAATGTGATGGAAAAATAAATGTCAAAAGTGGTGAATAGGTTACTATCATTGCCAAAATGTTTGCAAGTTTATTTCCACAGATATTAAATTTATATATTTTTTCAACTCTAACAGAAAATGTTTTGGCAAAATGTGTTTTATGGTATGATTTGCAGGATAACAACTTCTATATAACACAAATTAAGATAGTGACCTTTTAGACAAAATAAGGAAGACCAGAAAGCCCAGTCAGTGTTACAGTAGTCCCCCCCTTCCGTGCTACCAGTGATGTCCTGTTGGTCTAGGATAAAAAATTTTTTTCAGTCATATAAAATTCTTTTATAACTTCACACTTGTCTAAATCTGTAGAGCTACAGATTCTTATATTTAGTGTCCACAGTATTTACACCAACACTAATTTTAAGCCTTATGGTATAAAATCCCTATTTCCATTGCCCACTTAAAGTATCCTTTGAACTTTTAGAGTATTCATCAAGTCGAATTTTGGGGGAAATTTTGCTGTCGATCACAGTCCGATTTTTCTATTTGTTTTAATAAAGTTCTGTTTGATGATCATATTATTTTCTGATTATAAGCCTTCTAAAAACTCATAAAAATAAGAATAATTTAGTGTATATCATATTTCATATGCCTATACAAAGAACAGACAAGCACACAAGTGTAATTTTATATTTACAAAGCATCTAACCTATCCTTCATAATACCCATATATGTTTATTATCACTGAAATTTTACAAGGGAAATACATAATATTACATTAATGTTTAGAATTTTTTATATTTTCATTTAACAATTTCAATTTTTTCTTTTTATTTATATACTTTTATTTTATATATTGCTAAATTAATATAATTTCATGATATTCTAGTATCTTACTTTTCTCTTTATTTTGATCATGATATATTAGAAAATACGTTTTGAAAGGCAATATTAAGGAGGTAACTTTTTTTTTGGTCTTTTTCCTTTTTATTGGTACCAGAGTTCGAACTCATGACTGCCTGCTTGCAAGGCAGGCGCTTATGCCGCTGAGCTAAATCCCCAGCCCGGATAACTCTTTTTTTAAATTTTTGTAATGATATGCTTCTTGAAAACTCATGGTATATCTTAGGTAATGCAAAACCATCGTTATAGTTAGAGGTAGTAAATCAAGCTTCAGCCACTTATTTCTCTGTGGTTTATGACAGATAAGCTCCTTGTCCAGGAGCTCTATGTGAGCAGAGTTGATTCACCCACAGATGATTTATTTTGGGTGATCTACCAATCCAATGAAGATTCACTGCAGAGTGACTGAACATATGCCGTCGGCATGTCCAGAAGTCAATAAGCAAAACCAAGACAAATGGGCATATATTATCTCCCTGAGAACACTGAACCCAAGCATGAAGCAGAAATAATGAGCTATCTCTTGTGAAATCATAGGAGGCCTCTTTTAATGATACACAGCTTTACACTATTTCAATACTCTATAAAAATGAGATAAAATTAGGAATGCTGTTGTCAATTTCAGTGGATCAAATACTGTTTTGAATTACTGAATATGAGCTGTGCCAATGTGCGTTGCTTAGAAGTTTTAAATGAGCTATGTATTGTCAGATTAGGAGTCATGTCAGTCACATCTCTTTAGTATATGAAGTAATGGAAGGTTTTCTTTTGTTTTGTTTTTAGTTTTTGGTTTTTTTTTTTTTTTTGGTCTTTTTGAGACAAGGTCTTACTATACAGTTTGGGCTGGCCATGAGGTCACTTTGTAGCCCAGGGTGGTCTTGAGTTCACAAGGATCTTCCTTCCTCAGTCTCAGAAGTGCTGGGTTTACAGCTGTGAGCCACCACACTCGGCTAATGAAAGGCTTTTGATGGACACACTTAAACTGATAAAAGTATTAAATTATTGCTGTTAATTTTTCTAGTAATTATGTAATTTTTTCTTATTACTTATCAAACATTTATAGAAATTAAGTAATCTTTTTCAAAGAAATTCACACGTATTTATATTTTCATTTTTTTCATCACTATCTATCATTTTTCATTTCTTACAGTAGAATTTTATCCAAATTGGTTACTATCATGTGTATTTCCTGGTCAGGTAACGTGATGCCTCTGATTTTTTTCTTTTTTCCTAAATTTTTATTTGGCATTTTAAGATCCTTTGGGTAGTCCTTTATATTTTAAGGGTTTTCTTTAATTCTATGAAAAATAGTATTTATGATTTGATGAGATTTTATTCAATCCATAAACTACTTGAGTACAATAAATACTTTAATAATAGTAATTCTCCCAGTGTTCGAGCACAGAATAATTTTCCATTTATTTCTGTCTATGTTAGTTTCAGCAGCAGTATTTATCAATGGTTTATAGTTTTCCGGGTAGACATCTCTTACCTCTTTGATTAAATTTATTGTCAAGTACTTTATCTTAATTTGGTACTTATTTTAAGTCATATTATTTCTTGATATAGTTTCTAGATAATTCACTGTTAGTATATGAAATACTTAATATGTGAATTTGTATGGTATCATTTTGCTGAGTTTATTAGCTACAACAGGTTCTTATCAGAGTCTTTAGGGTTTTCTATAAATAAAATGTTATCTTCAAACAGAGAAAACAAAAATTTCCTTTCCAATTTAGATATATTTTATTTATTTATCTTGCCTAATTATTTGACCATGTATTTACAGTAGTAATCAACAAATAGAAATGATGGCTTGAATTATAATTCTTTTGGCTGTGTATTTCATTAATTTTAACAAACATACAATAATATCTATTTACAGAGGTAGTAGTTCCTATTTTTCAAATGCTTATTTATGTCCTAATTATTTACTGTCAGCCTAAATGAAAAGAAAGGGGTAATCTAAAAGTAATAGTTTTGTTTGACAATTGACACAGTAATGGATATACACATGCTGTAATGCACTGTTCATATGTTAAGGAATTCAGGCAAAGGGCAAATTCTCAAAGGTAAAATATGGAATAGTAGAAAAGTTATTTTTAAACAAAAAGATTACACAAAATCAGCAGCAAATGTGGCAGCCATTGAAGGGCGATGTGCCACCGAAATGTCTTCTGTGTAAGCATGCAGTGGCCTTTGTGTAAGGTTTGGTTCTGCAGAGAATTTTGTTATTGTTACCAAGTTTAAGTGCAGGACATTCCTTCTTTCATAACCTTCAGGATGGCTCCCTTCCCTTCCCTTCCCTGCCCTTCCCTTCCCTTCCCTTCCCTTCCCTTCCCTTCCCTTCCCTTCCCTTCCGTCCCCTCCCCTCCCCTCCCCGCCCTTCCCCCCTCCCCCTCCCCTCCCCTTCTCTTCTCTTCCCTTCCCCTTGCTGTTTCTTTTAGCGAAGATATGACACAAGTGATTTCACCTTGACCCAGAGAGTGTTGTTGTACTTATTTGGTACAAGGTCTTTTGCATATATTGCCAATTTTTAGTGAAGTTTACTTTTTTGTTAGATTTTGCTTGTTCTTTGTATATATCAGATAACAGTCCTTTATTAAAATATGTGCTCTTGAAATATTTTCTCCTTTTCTTCAGTTTACCCTTTCACTTTGATCAATGTCTGTCACACAGTAGAAATTTTGAATTATATTTGATTTCACAACATAAATTTTTTAATTTATAAATTATAAATTTAATATTTATAAATTTATATTTTTTTAATTTATAAATTTAATATTTATAAATTATAAATTTATAAATTTTTTAATTTATAAATTATAAATTTATAAATTTAATATTTATAAATTATAAATTTATAAATTTTTTAATTTATAAATTATAAATTTAATATTTATAAATTATAAATTATAAATTTAATTTATAAATTATAAATTATAAATTTAATTTATAAATTATAAATTTAATTTATAAATTATAAATTATAAATTTAATTTATAAATTATAAATTATAAATTTAATTTATAAATTTATAATTTATAATTTTAATTTATAAATTACTGTATATAAAATCAGTAAACAATAGCTTATAGCTTTCTCTTATGTAATCATCTAAGAATTTTAGATTTTTGTATTTTATGTGTTTGCATGAAATGCACAAACATTTGTGGTTTTTTTCCCATCTTTTTGAGACAGAGTGTTGCTTTATGCAGTTCAGGCTGGCCTTGAGCTCACTTTGTAGCCCAGACTGGTCTCAAACTTGCAAAAATTCTCCTGCCGCAGCCTCTCAAGAGCTGGGATTACAGGCATGGGCCATCATGCCCTGCCAAGTATGCTCCTTTTTAAAATTATTAACGTAGATGTCCAATTGTCCCAGACAGTGTGTGAAGACAATCTTCCTCAGATAAGTTTACTATACCTTTATGACTGTTTTTATGAGTTTTCTGAGCTTTTTGTATCATTGATCTATTTGCCAATTTTATCCTCCCAACCCCCAAAATTCACACTTTTTGATTATCATAGCTTTATAGCATAACTTCGCTGTTCTTCAAAATAGTGTTAGATATTCTGATTTTTGTGTTTCTTTGTAATTTTGTTTTTGTTTTGTTTTGTTTTGCAATGCCAGGGGTAGATTCCAGGGTCTTCTCCATACAAGGCAAGAACTCTATGCCTGAGCCATATCTCCAACTCTCTTCATAATTCTGAATCTCTTTGTTAATATCTAAATATTCAGCATATAAATATAATCTGTCTGAGTTATAATAAATATATTAAATCAAAAAGAATGGATATCATGATGCATTCCAGTATTTTTGTTTATACTCATAAGACACATTGGCACGTGGTTAACCTTGGATCTGGAATCTTTTAGTTTTAGTTTGCATTAAGCAAAATTTTAAGTACTGTATTTCTCTGTGTTTACTCTTATAGAGTCAACTGTCAAAATTTAACTTTTATCAATTTAAATTTGGAGTTATATATATTTTGATATAGATAGATAGATATACAGATATATAGATATATGGTGAAGCACCATAATTCAGACAAGAACAATTTTCCACACTCAGAATATTCATTTTTTCTTATGTGAAATTGAGCATCTTGAAATCTAATAGACTCAGGAATTACTGATTTACTCTTTTACAAAGTAGTTTTGCCTTTTCTGTAATGGCATACATGTTGACATTTATAACACATCATGTTGGTTTAGTTTCATTCATATCGCAAAGTTTTTGCAATTCTTACCAGACAATGTATGAAAATATACATATGGCTATACAATTGAATAGTTACTGATTTGGGGGAAATTTTAACTCAATAACATCATTTATGACTAAAAATATTTCTTCCTTCTAGTAATTTCACATTTAGATTCTATTTTATATCATCTTGCATTACCTATAAGGATTTGCATTTTGATATTGAAAAAGAAAAGTCAGAGTATTTTGCTTTCATTTTGAACTTAGTGATGTTTGATATTTATTTATGCTGAATGTACTTTTTCGTTTGTTTACTTTTGGTACGATGAATAAGCCAGTTTGGATGATTGAGCTCATGATTTTTAAGTAATATCTACGTTCATAGTGTTTAGTTAAGGTAAGTACCTATTGAAGGAATTGCTGAATCATTTCATTAGTGTATTTTTATGTTTATAAGAAATTATCACAATAATTTCTAGAATGATTGTATAACTATTCAAATTATCCACCATATTTGATGGTTCTAATTCAGCGGAAACACTAGGAATTACTAGCCTCTTTCATTGTGGCAATTGCTGATTATACATAGTGCTACTGCACTGTGGATTTAATTTTAATCTTATTAGTAACTGGTAATATTGGGCTTTTTAATTTTTATTCATTTTTACATCACTTTGGTCAATGTATCTTTTTAAGTGCTTTGCTCATTTTTTTAAAAAAATTTGAGCTGTTTACCTCCTTGTCACTTATTTTTAGTATATTTTTACCATCAATAAAATTCATTCATTGTTAAATGCTATATATATATTTTTCTGTCCATTTAATTTCCTTGGATAGTTAAATTTTGTACTCTTGCACTATATCTTCAAATCTGCTTTCATGTGATGGATTAGTTGCATTAGTTGTGATGGATTAAACTTGCATCCTTTCCTTCATCCTAAACACAACTTGAAAACAAGAGCTCCGTTTTGTAAATTTTTCTATTATTTATGAAAATATACTAATTTCCACAGCAACAGATTATTCACAAATAAAATTTTTGTCAAATTGAGAGTTGTAATTGCTTTAAAATCAGGAAGAACTATGTAATGAATGGTTTTAGGATAGTTGGCAACCACTTGAAAAAAGTCGTTTTCTCCTTCCTTATACAGTTAAATCATTTATTGTTATTGACATATTGTAGTTCAATGAGTTGTAAATAAAAAATTTCAAAACATGAGAAATAAATACATGGTTTTGTGAAACAATTTTCCAACATAATTCAAATAGCCAATAAGCAACAAGAAAAAAATAAATGAATACATGAAAATTTATTTAAGATATTTAATTACTTAAACCTCTTCTGAATAAAATTGCATGCAATTTAGAGTCACAATAGGAAATTTATTTGAATTTATTTATTAATTTTTTCGACCACTATTTTAAAACAGATTTGAAAAACCTGTTGCTAATTAGGAAAGTAAATGATTTCTCTCTCTCTCTCTCTCTGTATATATATATATATATATATATATATATATATATATATATATATATTTACCTATAGATAGTTAATAGATATGCCAGCTTACATATCATATATTAAAATTATTATCCCAAATTGATAAAAAGATAAGATATAAAGTTATTCCTCAAAAATGAAAAAGAATAAAATTACCAGTTGACATATACTCCATAATTCTTTTGTATTATCATTCAAAAAACACTGAAAATTTGGGCTCACCTCTTTGCATTAGGTGTTATGCTGGTCATATGTATAACTACAGCCTGATAAAACTATCCACTTGGTTTAGAACATTCCTTTTAATTGCCTTGTTAATGTGGCATAATTATAACTAGCCTTTCTTTCATTGCCAATAAGGCACAACCTTAAACAATGCATCTAGTAGTCATCAATATACAAATAGGTATGTGTTACATGTGACGTAGTTTGGGTCTAGAATGCTTCACAAAACTTTATGTCCTAAAGACTTGGTTCCACAATAAATTATTGTTGAGAGGTGATGGAAGCTGTAGAATTTGAGAACTGATGGAAATAGGTCACTGAGGATATAATGGACCCTGATACATCCCACAGCTCCCAGTCCACCCATAAGGTTAGTGGCCTTGCTCCTTTATACATGCCCTTCCATGATGCTCTGCCTCCCCATACATCCAGAAAAATATTAGCTAAATGACTATGGATTAAAACTTCCAAAACCGTAAGATGAAATATTTATTTCTTTAAGTTATCGCTCTCAGATATTTTGTCACAGTGACAGAAAGTTGCAAAATAGTATGAAAGTCTATAGAAAATTTGTAGGTTTTTATTGAATTCAATAACAGCCTTTCTTTCTTTGAATCTATTCTCTAGAAATTCTTATATAAGTCACAGAAGAAGTACAAAATGATATTTTTGTAAACAATATTTGTATCATTTGGCAAACAGATTCAGAGAAAATAAAATTTATGGCAGATACATCCAGTTGATGTCCAATAGCCATTCATTCATCTCCTTCCTGGGAGCAACAATTTTACTTTCCCCCAGGTATTGTGTTTCATAAGCTCCTTCTGAGCCATGGAAGAGGAACAGAGTAGGTGACATAAATGTGCAGTCCACTCTTTAAGTGTGGGAAAGTAATGCCACTGTAGCTAACTTGACCTGGTGAAATTTATTGAAAGAGTTATAGGAAAATAATATTTGATATAAGTGCTCATTATGTATGACTGTCCTTTTTCTACTAATGAATGTGAAAGCACGTGACTCATTGTCAGGTACTCACAATGCCATCCTGAAGGTGGTTATAAACATATTGTGAAAATAACTTAAAGTATTTGAATATTTTATATTGCTGTGGTTTGTACTTTCCCGAAAATATACACCCTGTACATATCATATCATGTGAGTTAATATTCATTTTATTGTTTGTGTTAGCTACATCAAAGAGAATAAAACTGTAAATCTGTGGAAAAAATCCAAAGAGTTGTTTACCACTATGAAACATTTTGCTACTCTTAAAATACTGAGTATTGCACCAAAGAATATTATTTTGATATGGGAAGATAAATCTAGGGATGATGATAAATATGCACACATATGCACAGCATATGTAACAATTGTCTATGCTTATTAATGTGTATACACTTAAGAAGTGCACTTTATATACATGCACACACATATATTGAGAGCACAAACTTTTCCATACAGAAGCACTAAATGAACAACCATGATAAGGTTTAGAAAGGGTCACAAGGACTAGGCTGTAGATTTCCTCAGTTTTCTATATAAAAATATGTAACTTAAAATATTTACTGTATATACTGAATATGTGCCATATGACATGCATTTCATTACTAAACATTAATTTATAAATTTAATCAAAACAAATATACAATTCATTATCAAATTAATAAAGCTAATTATATAAGTGTACAATAATGCTGTACAATATATAAAATATATAAAACTGAATATATTGTTTAACTGATAAAATGTGAGCACTTAGCTAGATTATTACTTCTATTAGATTGTAGTAGATTGCACACTATCAAATGCTAAAGATAAAGAATAGGATAAGAAGAGAAACTGCATCATAGGCCACGTGGAAGAGGTTTCTAATCTCATCCATATGGTTTTTACACGTTTCAGGTCTGAATTATCAGGAAAGAGCAGGTTCGCTTGCCTCCCAAGGACCCATCAAACACTGTCAGTCATTAGTCTCTTACCTTTCGCATTCCAACTTTAAATGCCCCGGGCTATCCTTATCTTTAGTAGTTGAAAAGTTCGGGGTGAGCATAAGAAGGGAGTGAGTACTATAATGATTTAGGTACCCTTTAATGAACTAAAGCGGTAATTTACCAAATGGTACCCTAGAGTTTCAATACATTTTCTGGGAGTGCCTAAATTAGTCCCATAGTATCGCAATAAACTGCAAAATACTATTTTTGTTTCCATAAATTGTGGAGAGTGTGAAATTTTGTTAACAATTTCAGTAAAATAACCTATATTTTATCATTGATTTACATTTTTAAACACTGTTAATGTTTTCATAGGGCTTTGTTGGTTCATTTTTCAAGCTATGAAGTTAATATTACTAAATCATGGAAGAAAATGAATCATTACTAGCCTCGTGTTCATGATATTACTTTATAGCTAAATTGAATCCTGACAGTTCAAATAAAAAGTCTATTTTAACATGACCTAATAGAATATGAATTATGGCATAATTTGTTTCTGAAAATTGCAAATGGATTGATTACAATATGTATGTTACAAATGATGTGACTTGTGTTAGGCTAAATCATAAATTTTAGTTAGGGTAAAAAATATAAACAATATGAAGTTGTAACAAAAGTGGTGGGTATAATTATAAATATGTAGTGTTAATGATTAAAGTAGTAGATTACAGATTTAAATTAATACAATCATAATATTGCATGCATTAATAATATAATTGACAGTATGAAGGTGCTATTTTACTTTAATAAAATTTTAGATTTTAGAAATTTCTGTGCATCAGAATTGCTCCAATTGTTCTTTTCAAAAAGTGAATTATGGACACTAAAGTGTCAGAACCTTGCAATGTTAACTTAGAAAGTAGTTTCAAATTTTATGGGTGATTTTGGTAAACTTCTTACTAAATTTAAGTTTTTTCTCTTAATATACTCACCATCATAGTTAACATTGACTTTGTACCAATCTGTATAATTCTGAAATTGTGAGGCCTTGACAATTCCCAAGTTTTTAAAATTAGTTCTTTTTTTTTTTTTTTTGTCTTTTTCGTTTTTATCGGTACCAGGGATCAAACTCATGACTGCCTGCTTTCAAGGCAGGCGCTTATGCCGCTGAGCTAAATCCCCAGACCCTAAAATTAGTTCTTTGACACTCTCTCACTTTTATGTATATTGTGCCATGTATGTATATGGATATGTATTTTATTTCTAATATCTCTACCTCTGTATTTTTTCTTTACGTTTACTTTCTGGAGTTCTTGTTTTGACATGCATATTTAAAGGAATCCTAACATTTGACTCAAAATCTTTGATGACTTGCAGAATATTTCATTGCTTGTTGATGTTTCCATTTATTTCATTAGTCATCATTTATACATACAAAACATATAATTGAGGAACTTCAGTTTGCTACAAAGTGAGCAGAACTCAATACATGGAAAAGTTAGCCAGTCATTTGCAATCTGATTACAAGACCAAAGAAACAGACTCTTGCTTGGAGTAAACTAGTACAATATGATAAACAATAGGAATGTGTTTGTGCTCAATATTTCTTTTTCTTTATTTGTAATCTAGAGATTGTGCTCAGGGCCTCTGAATTCAGCTACAACCCTAGGTGACTGTAAGTATTTATTTATTTGTGTGTGTGTGTGTGTGTGTGTGTGTGCGTGCGTGCATGTGTGTCTAGTGTACTTTATTAGACATGGTGTCCTTAAGTAGTTAAGCTGCCCAGGCTGGGATCATACTTGAGATCCTCCTGCCTACTCTCTGGAAGTTTGCAATTACAGGTCTGTATTGCACTCTAATGAACATTTAAGAGGTATACAGTGTGAATTAGAATGCATTATAATTGTGAAATGTGCAGTAGATTTCAAGTGCTTCTGATACAAAAAATTAAAATGTGTAAAATTAACACTTTCTGAGTAATGTCCACTCTCAAATTTAAATTACATATGTGATGCATGATTTCTATTCCACATCTCTGTTCTGTGTTATCCACACTTCTGTTCTCAGACTTAATATTTACTTCATTATATTCCAATCTATTTAATAATGGTTCATGTGTATTTTTTACAATATATTTATTTTGCAACATTATCAATTGTGCTTGGCAGTTAGTAGATTCTAAAGAAATGTTAATCAAATTCATTTTTAAATAAATTGCTTATTTCACATGCAAGTGATATAGGGATCTTTATTAAATGGTATAGATAATTTATTTTTCGAGTTTAGGAGATATTTTTGCAATCTGTGTCTCTGCCATTTCTAGATATGTCTGTGTTTTCATTTTATGTAGACACTAGTCACAATGTTTTCTCTAATACTGGAGAAATTCTCATACCAAAGAAATTTCAATTCCATACATTGTGTCTACTGCTGTATGTCAGCTTCTATTTTAAGTGGTAAAAATTGGAAGGCAAATGAAGAAAACAATCCTTTTTCCAAGGATTAAATTTGAGATTTAGTATACAGAAAAAAGGAGGAAAAAATAAACTCAGAAATGCATCAACAACAATAAATTAAAAATTAGCTTCAGGTTATATGATGAAGGAAGATATCTGAGATAAACAGAAATTTAGACTGAGAAATCTGATGAAAAGGAATGGCCGTACATTGATATGATAAAAGTTTCAAGCTGCAAGATGAAGGTGTAGGGGACCTGAATCATTAATAGGGCTGGCATGAACGAGGAATACCATAGAAACTAGTACAACTGGAGTAGCATTAGTCAGTATGAGTAGAATAGTGGACAAGACCAGATAAATGGGCCACCACAGTCATGAACAGGCCTATGCTCTAGGTGAGCATTTGAATACACTTTGTAAGGCCAATTTAATACAGCTCCAGTTTTTGACACATTTGAATACATAGCATTTAAAATGTATTATTCTGTTGCTTAAAGAATGAATTTTAGCAGGTGTGGTTTATTAAAATCAAGGAGATCATTTAGAAGATTCTTTTAGTAAAACAAGGGGGAATTGATGGTTGAAAAAACATTTTCAGTGGAGATGAAATTCAGAGATTGTAAATTTTTACATATTCAAAACCTTTTCCCTATATTTTGTATCTGCTATATATTGATCAAAGATATCTGTTGCATTGAATATATATATATATATATATATATATATATATACTGTTCCAAGGTAGACTTATATTAAATTATATTTTTCTATGTATTTTTAGTAACTTTAGACAAGCAGCATAAATATTAGACAAGTATGAAGAAGGAAATACTAAGATTGATAAATTATTTTCTTACCATCAAATTGTTAATTTATTGGGATAGATTCCTCATTTTGAAACTATAGCACCACTCTTAATACATAATATTACTTCTCATTTACTAAAGAACCTATCAGATGAATAAATTTAAATTTAATTATAATTTGTGCATAAATGCCTTCCCAGTCCTCATGCAGTCACTGGAGGGACTTTTTCAGAGGTGACTGGGTCTAGAGTGTGTGATGCTGGAATTGATTCATGGCGCATTGCTAGGGCACTAGAATTAAGGGTGTGAGTGCCACTCATCCTGTTTTGCCTGGATGAGTTATAAGGGATAGAGCTATAGGTGTCCCTTCTCACTTTGCGACCTGCACCCTTCCATGAGCTGTTTTTCCTCTCCAATGCCTGTTTGCCTTGGCACCTCCCTTGGAGCCAGCCAATTACAGACTGAAATCTCTATAAACTGTGGACTAAAGGTACCTTTCCTCCTTTATTTGGCTGTTGAGTATTTTGTCTCAACAACAAGAACAGTAACTAAGACACTAATGAACAGGTTTAAAATTAATAATGATTGATAGATGCAGAAATGCACATTAACACTTATTGCCAGAAATTTGAAAGTTAAGAAGAAATGGTGAAATATAGTTTGAGGTCAAATCTTTAAAATGAAGGCTTTTCAGAGATCTGCTATTGATATTGTACTGTAATTCCTCTCCATTCTCAATCTATGAATAAATTTCAAATTTTAAAGTTATTAAGTTTAATTAAGCAATTGATTTGGGTAGTCTCATGCTTCACTAGTTTTATGACATATAAGTTTTACAGTTCACTGCCGTCTATCCATAAACCGTTTCAGCCAGTCAGTTCTAAAATAAACTAATGATGGAATATTTTCTTGCTAAATTCTCTTGTCAAATTTGAAAAGTCAGTTCAAAGAGTTATAGCTGGCAAACTGGAGCATGAAATGTGGAAATTTTAATGTATAAACACCCTAGCTAACATCATATGACTTTGTGCTGCCATGAAATTATTATCAGGATATATTTTTCTTTACATTTTTCTAATTTGTAGTCTTTGAACAAGTATTGCGTGTACATTTTATTCACTAGCTTAGGAAAAAAGTTCATCAGAGCAATAGTGAAAATTTGGACACTAAAAAGAAGAATATAACAATTAACGTTGGAAACAGTGAAAGAAAAATTAAATACCATATAGAGGGCTTGATCCACTGCACTATAAACCAAATCTCTTGAGATGTTAAAAAAAGATCAAAAATTATCCATTTTTCACCTACTAACAAGATCTAGCAGTTCTTTAATTTTCCACATGTGCACATTTATGTCTATAAGCAAACAAATGCCAAATTATCTTTGTGATTATATATTTTTTAAATTAGAGATGAGATAAATATTATATTGAAGTTTGTTAATTTATACTGTCAGTAGAGTCACTAATTTGAAGAAAACAGTCAATTTGTACCCAGCAATTATGTTTTGTAGCTTAAGCCACAAACTTCAATTTACAGATAAGCCTGAAAATATTTTAAATTTCTCTCTAAAACATAAAATGTTGAATAAAATAAAGAAACAAACATAAAATAATACCAATAATTTTAGGGTGGTTGAACTTGGAAAAACACCTAATGAAGACATTCACTAAAAACTTTAAAAGTTGCTTCAGAAAGTGACAAGAATGGTGGAAGAAATATGTGTGAAGGAAAGGATAGAGTTTGGGGGGAGATTAATGTTAATGTGTCTTTTACAATAATAGGCTTTACAAATTTAAATGTATATCTTACTTTTTGATTATATGTTATATATATATATATATATATATATATACACACACACACTCAAACTAGTAAACAATTTGAGGCATCAACAGGTAACAATAAAATAAATTGTTTTTCAATTATTTTCTTTGAATATTTATATTCAATTATATTCCTAGAAAGAGATGTTAAATGCAGAACCACAAACCAATTTTCAAAATTGTTGATTTTATGAATAAGACAAGTTATCTTCACTGAACAAAAATATCAAAATCTGAATAATTCAAAACAAAGCAAATGCTTCCAAATAGTTTTGAGTAATAAATCCAAAAAGTATCAAATGATAGTTTTAATAATTAATAAATCTATTTAATAATTAATAAATATTAATTTTTTGGAAAGTGAAGCTTATCTTTGATCTTTGTCAGTAAATGTTACCATATATTTTACATAACTACTGAATATTTCATTATACTTAAACATCGTTCTAGACAGCATGTTTTACTGATTAGTATAAAACTCATTTTAGATTGAGAAAACTCCACATTGTTTTCAATGACCTTATAGCTTATAACCTTTTGATATTTTTGATTACTAGCCTATTATGCAGTTTTGTAAACTTTAGTAAAATGTTGAGCAATGTGTAGTCTTTCTTTGATGGTGAAGATACTTACATGATTTACTATACTACTTTGATTGCCTTTAATTTAAAATTCAAAATTATAACAAGATTCTTATAAGGAAATTTCTCTCTCATTTATGCTTTCTTTTCACTGCAGCCAGCAGTGCAACACAGAAAAACACACACAAGCAACACATTTGCCAAGTATGCCCTACTATTTTATTTGTCTTCAGATTGTTAGCATTTGTGTGTTTGTGTGTGTGTGTGTGTGTGTGTGTGTGTGTGTGTGTGTGTATGTGTATTTTATCAGTGGTTACCAGAGCAATTATATGGAGAATGTATAATTTGCTTCCATTCACTTTTCTTCATCTGTTCTATTAATGGAAAAGTTCATTTCTATAACTGTATAGTAATTTACACAATAGATTTACTAAACTTCAGGAAAATACTGTCAATCCTTTGGCCTATAAGCAATGCATTTACTATCATCCCCATCTTAAAGATTACTTTTCTGTTTCTCTTTATCCCTTAGTTTCCAGTAGAACACCAGCAATTTCTAATGTAGGGAAAACAGTCTAACATAAAGCAATTTATTTGGGATTACTAGTTATTGATCTTGGGCTACTTGAACTGCCTCTGTAATGTTATATCTCATATGCTCTAGCCAATTTCACAGATTTGTTTCTTTTTTCTTTCTACAGAAACAAGACATTTGGGTAGGAAAACATTAATTTTTAGAATATAATAATGTGTGATTACAAAAATCTTCACTGCTATCTACTAATTTTGATTTTATACTTGGGGATACTGTAATTTTGTTTTGAACTGATAATTTGGTTGATTTTGACTTTAGAGTCTTTGATTATAGTGAGGAATAAAATATCAAAATATCATACTTAAATAAATTTAGAATATTTAAACTGATCAAAACCCTCTTTGAGAAGACAGTTGAAAGGATTTCAAGTGTGCAGTAGTTTGTATTTACCTGAATTTTTACCCTTATAAATAATTTACTGACTTGCAGTAACTAAAAAGAGTAAATATTTTTCTAGATATGAAATACCATTAGAACATGCAGAAATAAATATTATATCGCTGTTAAAATATATTTCTGAATCTCTTTGAGCTTAAAGTATAACTTAAAATGTCACTGGAAAATTTATGTACCTTTTTACTTTGTATATAGTGTGTATTCTTCAAAAGAAATAGCAGATTATTGCCCAGTTACATAAATTTTGGAACCAATACATACGTGTTAATAAAAGCATAAAATAACTATTCAACAAAGTCAATTTTGTTCTTTGCAGTGGGAAAACCAAAAACCAGGTAATAATAAATATCACAATGAAACAAAATCAGTAGAAAAATCTTAGAAAGTTTTAAAATTCTATATATTTAAATATATTCTAATTATAAAATTTCAATGATAATAAATTTCTTGACAAAAATGAATCCAGATTAACCAAGTGGATAAGTGGAATCTTCCATGGTATGTAGATTATAATGTTCCTTTGATTAAATAATGTTATAGCACCAAGTGTAGTGTTTGTTATTGCACTTACTTTCAGAGTGCTGCCAGTTGTTACAATATCACTAGGTTTTTTCCATTCTCCAAACTGAACACTGATGAATGATTGCAATGTTAGCTCATTTTCTTTTATGATATTCACGATCTTAAGTCATTTGATCCTCCCTTGGGTAGCTTGGAATTAGTAGAAAACTTTCAACAAAGAATCCCACCCAAGGTCCTTAGAATGAACTAGATCTTATACTTGTCCCTTTCTTTTCTTCACTGTTCACTTCTTTCCTTACCATATTTTTAGAGTTAGAAGAAATTCATGGAGAGTTAGCTAAAAATATTTATTTTAATACTCTAAAATTTAAATGGACTTCCAGTCACTTCCAGAAGATAATTTTCCAAATGCATTACAGGAAAATTTGAAATAAAAAAGAATCTATGAAACAAAAGATTGATGAGGGAGAGAAGCAGAGAAATCAATAGTAAAAAAATAGTTAAGGTTTGTGTTTTACATGTATCATCATGTATCCTATGATGAATGTATTCATTTTGTAAAGATTTTGTGCATACATATGCACATTTTTAACTATACAAATACATTAAGTTGTTTATATTTATCTTTTTTTATTTAAAGAAAAGGAAATGAAAAAAATACATGGAGATAAAAGAAGGGTAGAAATAATACAAAATTACAGACAAACAAAAGGTAAGAAATTGCCGGTTGATAAGTTACACATTGTCATCTTCAAAATAGCTGTTCAGGTTATAGAATTAAAGTATTTAGAATGACATTCAAAAAGTGACCCTACAAACCATTCTGCTCTATGATCGAACAAAAGCTCAGTAATATGATTATCAGTCCTACATATTTGTTTTACATCTCAAAGAGGGTAAGATTAAACATATCAAAACAGAATAGAACATTAAAAAAATAAAATAAAAACAATTTAAAGAAATACAGATTTCAAAGCAAGTCCACTGGAGATCTTCATTATCTAACTGTCTCTAGCTTCTTACAAATAGTTGTTCCCTATCTTCACCCACTTTATATACTTATTGCATATTATAGAACTAATCAAATAATTACAGGATGATGAAGTCTTTTTAGGTCCTCAAGTTCCAAATTAGGGAAGACAATAGCAACTACCATCGCATCTCTCATTCTGTTTGTGATAGCCGTCCCTATCTCTGCATATGCTGAAGTTGAACTTAAGAAACCAGTCCAATGTCATTCTAATCAGCAAACAATAGATTGCTAGAATTTATATTATAATGCTACAAAATAAGCCTCGGGTTTCTCAGCATCTCTTCCTCAGAGTATTTGTTCCTTACATCTTGCATTATATAATCTGTTCCCGTAAATTAAGAAAAAAAAAAAACACATGTGTGAATTTCTACCTATATATCTATCCTCTCTGTATTATAGGGAAAACCAAGTCATAGCAAGACAGCAAAACAATTTCCTAGAAAAACATGCAATGGATAAGACATATAAAACTACAATATAAATGATCTTCCATAGCTACTATGTTTTCTCTTGTTATTTTCAATAGATTTGTCCACAACACTGGCTTATTATAGTTAAACATACTATCACCTATTTTTATAAAAACTTAACTTTGACTGCATTGTAGGATTTGAGAGCTGTTACTGATTCATACCAGTATGGATATCCTTTACATCTTGTCATGCTCAGAGTAGTTGCCTCTACTTTTAGGGTTGATTCTAACAAGCATACCAATTTCAAATAGAATCAGTCAAGGCCAACCAATAGTCTTATGATTCAGATACAATTAAGATCAGTCATAGTAAGACAATGTAAGTAATACAGGATTTCAGTCTAAGTCAATAGGAAAGTAAGGATAGTTACCATGGTATAACCTGCCATTTTTGGTTCTAGAGGTCTGTGCCCTCAAATCTGATATGAGTGGACAGACCAGAACAAATTAAATTCAATCTAAATATGGCACTAGGACTACTGTGTCTTTTAAATCGTTATACACCATTAGCAATGACCTCTGCTTTTTTTAAAATATAGTTTCAGAGCTGTCTATACTAAAGACTAGCTTACCATCTCTGCCTCATGTCTGCTACTCCACTTTTCTGCTATAATTTGTCCACCTTATTCCCTCATTCCATTGTCTGCCCCGTTCACTGAGGCCTCTCTGCCACTGTTGCTGGAATCCTGGTATCTCTTCCTCTCTTTCTCTGTAATGTCCTTCAGCGCTCTCTGTAGGGTTGGATTGGTGGCCACAAACTCCCACAGTTCCTCCTTGTCTTGAAAGTATCTTATTTCTTCATTAATTTTTAGAGAGAGTTTTGATGGGTATATGAACTTTGGTTGCATTTTTTTTTCTTTCTGGACTTGGAATATTTCTCCCCACTCCCTTCTTGACTTAAGAGTTTGTGTTGATAAGTCTGCTGTTATTTTGATAGTTTTCCCGTTATAGGTAACCTGCATCTTTTCTCTGGCTGCTTTTAATATTCTGTTCTTTTGGTGGATTTCTGGTACCTTGATTATTATATGTCTAGGCGTAGATCTGTTTTGGTTGTAGGTAGCTGGTGTTCTGTATGCTTCTTTTATCTGGATATCATTTCTTTTTGCTATACATGGGAAATTTTGCTTTAATATATCTATGAATATTTTTTGTATTTCATTTTTGGATGTTCCTGCTTCCTCACTCACATTCTTTATTCTTAGGTTATATATCTTTTTGTCATCTTCCAGTTTTAGAATTGCTTCTTTCTGGTTCCTTGTTATTTTTAAGAGGCTTTTTCTTTCACGTTCATATGCCCTAAATCTCTCTTCAAGTTTCAGAAGGCTGTCTTTAGTTTCTGTCAAGGCATTTTGCCAGTGTTCAATGGAGGTTTTAGTTTCCTGATATTCTCTTTGGATCTGTTTCATGTATTCTAAGTTATGTTTAAATTCTTCTTCAGATGCTTCTCTTTCTTTTCTGATTTCCTCAGTTCTTCCATCTGTATTTTCTTGGGCAGGTCTTGTCATTTCTTTAATTAATCTCTTTATATCTTGCCTCACTTGGATCAGGAGTACAGCTTTAAATTCCTCTATGAGATCATGTAGGTACTTTTTAATTTCGGCTGATGCTGTGTCGAGTAGTGGATGGTTACTGTGCTTGTTCTCTTTAGTGTTTAGTTCTCCTGGGCTTATTTTCTCCTGTTGGGCAGCTGGAGATTTTTTTTTATTTTTATCTCTTGTCATGTTTCTGGTTTCTTTCAGACTGTCCTGGAGTTCTCTGGCCCTCTCTGAATTGCTTAGGGCCTTTCAGAAGCGTGCTGGCTTGAGTTTTTGCTGTCCTCCCCAATTTACTGTTATCTGGGGTAGGCTGGAATGCAGGGGCGGTACAGGCTAGTCTCTAGCCTCTGTGCCAGTTAATTCATAAATTAGGCTGTACTTTCTGGTTGTCACTGAGTTGTGCCTATTTTGTATTCGCTTATTTGGCCCCAAGCAGAGGCTTGGTTTAGCCCCAGTAGCTCCTGCCAGTTCTCTTTGTACCAGAAGCAGCTGAGTAATGTCACTATGGCACAGGGTTCTGCCCAAATCCCAGCTGTTCTCTTCCAAAACTCTCTGTGACAGGAGCACCAGAATAGCAAATCCGCCCAAAACCAAGATGTCTCCCACTAAGTTCTCTGTGTGGAGCTGAAGCCAGCACGTAATCAGGATCTGCCAGAATTCAAGATGTCTTCCACCAGCCCTCCCTACAGGGGGACCTGGTGATGTCACCACGCTGTAGTTTCTGCCGCCAGACTTAAATGTCTGGTACCAGACTCTGTGTTATTGATTTCCCCGTGGTGGCGGGCCAGCTGTTCTCTGACCAACCCCAGCAGGGGCGGAGTTCCCAGTACTCACCAGAGTCCAGCGCAGGTCCTCATTCCGGGACCACCGCACACCAAGCTGCCCACCTTTCCCGCACTCCCGGCACAGTGTGGAACGGTGCACAGCATGCGCTCCCTGCACAGCGCTGAACAGTCAGATATCTGTGCACCGTTTAGATTTGAAATGCCAGAGCTTTGTACATCCCCTCTGGTGCAGCGGTGCAGTCCTGGCTGCTACTCGGTGTCTCGGCCCGGGTCTCAGTTTCCCGCAGTCCCCAAAAGCAACTCAGCTTTTCCTGCTGGGTCCACGGGTCAGTTTGTTGATTTAAAGGCGCGGGATTTGCAGCCTCCCATTATCAGCGTTCACGGTCTCAGCACGACTTTAAATCCTCCAGCTGTACTGTCTTGGTTAATAAGAATCGCTATCGATTTGTCTGGCCCTCTCCATGTTGTCATTTTTTAGCTTCTAGTATGAATTCTCCGGAGAGACTCTTCGCTCGATCCCCTAGCTAGCCGCCATTTTTTCCACTTCCTGTTTATATTTATCTTAAGTAACAAGTTTTTTTGTAGTCATTTTAATAAACTATTTCTTAGAAAATCACAGAAAAATTAAAGTTACAAATGTTTGAAAACTTTTCTCATCATATTTAGGCAGTCTTTTCACTATTAATATGCCTCCCCAGAGTGGTATATCTGTAGATACTGATGAAACCATGTGTATAAACCATTATCATACTTTTGAATTCATTCTAGGTGGTGTATACCCTAAAAATTTAGACAATATATGACCATATACATATCATCATAACTCAGTATTTTATCACCCTAAATATCCTTTGCTTTCTGGCTAAGGATCTTTCTCCACCATCCTCTAGTCACTTCTGAAACCATTAATCATTTTATTGTCCTTGCAGAATTCACTTTTCCAGAAGGTTATAGAGTTGGAATTAGTATGCTTCCATATTTTTTTGAATTGTATTGGGGAACAGTAAAAATAGAAAATATGAATACTTGTGTGTTTTAGTTAGGGATTGCACCCAGAGAAAAATCAGGATCCAGACATGGAGTTTATAATATTATTTTTATAATGATCACTGAGAGTTAACGCAGGAAAATGCAGAAAAGCTATTCACAATACCAAAGACATAGATTATTTAGTCAAGAGCCTAAATCCCATAGCAATGTCCTACTTGAGTCCAGATAAAAACCCAGAGCTCAGGACAATGCCTCCCACGAGTCCAACTGGAGGTCCAGAGCCCACAAGAAGGACTTACCCAAGTCTCTTTATGGATCCGTGCTGGGAAGACCCAGTGGTCAGCAGTGGAAGCCAGAAAATCTATGCCAGCAGGATTAAGGAGCTGTGCTAGTGGGATGAGGCTCCCATACTGGACCTGAGAAGTCACACTCACAACAAAATCCAGGGCTATCCTGAAAGGAACCACAGTCAACCTCAGCGACACGGAGGCCGAGAGCTCCTCCTCGGACCACAAGCACAGTTGGGTACATGCCAGGAATCAGCGTGACAAGTTCGTCCTGGAACCAAGCAGCCCACGACTTCCCCTTCGGAGCCAGGAAGCAATGTTCCATGTGAGCACCAAAGCTTCTCCAGGAGAACCAACAGCTCAGACAGCAACTCTTAGAATCCACAATGCCTCCTTAATGCCTCAACCCTCAATAACTCCCTTCGTCTCCACCTATTTATTCTGGCAACTTTCCTCAGGTGGAGCATCTTCGCTCAATGCCATGCTGATGTAATCCAGCTGGCGTTAAGTTGACCACCAGTTCTTAATCCATAACATTATGCAAGGTGATTTTTCAGGTAAGCTTACAGGATGAGAGGCAAGAGAGTCCAGAGTCATTATCTGTGTGAAAGAGAACTGGAAGATACAAGAGCTGTTTAATCCAAAATAATGGACAAGAAGGATCAAGGGAACAGCACAAGATCAGTAGGAGCCCAGAAACATAAACAAGTCCAAGATCAAAAGTCTGGAAACTGACTATTGGGACATTTGTGTAAGTTTGCACCGGAAAACTGAAGAAAGTGGAGACCAACATCCAAGGGTGATGGGAATCTTAGAGCTTTTCCAAACATGTGACTATAAGCATTTTTAAATGCATGTGATCATTTATGATCTTGTTTGTTGAGATTTTTGCTCAAATCTTTTGCTTATTTTTCCAATCAGTATGTTTTTACTGTTAATATAAAGGATTGTTTGCACATTTTGGAATATTGCTTTCCACTAGATGTTTACTGAAGAAATATTTTCTCTCAGTCTATGGGGTTGTTGCTTCATTTTCTTGACACTGTCTTTTGCATGGCTGGAGTTTTCAGTTTTAATAAAGTCAATGTTTTCAACTATTTTTTAATATCTTTGATATTAGAGCCATAATCAAAAAATAACCTAGGCTTTCTTTTAGGTTATCATCCATGAGTTTTGTAGTTTTGAGGTCTATGTTTCAAACCATAGTCCATCTTGCATTACTTTTTGTGAAGATTCCAGTGTCTATATCTAGATTAATTTGTTTTGCAACCAGACGTCCAGTGTTTTCATGGTCACTTATTAAAATCTATCTACTTTGTATGTGTTTTACCAATACTTAGTTGATATTTCCGTGTTTATGTTTCTGGGCTCCTACTGCATTCATTTATCTCTTTACTTTTTCTTTCACCATCATCACATTATTCTGAATACTTTTTCTTGATAGTTACAACACTTAGTTATTAACATCTTTTTAAAAATTTATTTCAAAATTTTAAGTAAGCAGATTAAATCTCAAATTGCTTGACCAACCCTTGAAAGTATCTAAAATTATCTGGGGCTCCTATTAAAATGCATATAATTTTGAGAAGACTCTTTGTAGATTTAGTACTGGGCACTGTAAATGAGCAGAGGGTGATGGTAGTGCTGATGGTTCTTAGATCATATTTTTAAAAATAAACTACCAAAATACTTTGAAGCTGTTTAATCAGTGATTCTAGATAATGTTCTTTTCTGTTTTGCACATATATATTTTAATAAAAAGGATAGTCTGCAAACTTTTAATAAACACATCATCTCAAATGATCATATATCTGTATTTCTATTTCATGTATACCATTTACAATATACTTCTTAATAGATGAACAAAGGTACTTTAATCATAGATTTTATTTTGGAAGTCATTGTGGTCAAATAGCATGTTCTTTGATTTAAACAGTATTAAGCTTATTAAAATTTTATGTATATAAAATTACTATCATTATTGACATAAACACTAGGATACTCTGATAATATATTTTGTCTACTTGATAGTATTTATAATAATTTTTAGTATAATACAATTTCTATCAACCTCCTGTGTTTCATAGTTCTAGGAAATCGTTTTCAGGAATATATAAAGTTTATTAAAGCAGACACTGCAAGTAAACAGTCACAATACAAAACTAGAAAAGAAGAAAGGAAATCTAGAAAATGGATTAGGAGGGTAAAGGTCTAGTTTTTAATTTTAACTGGAAAATCATAGAAAATTAGATTTATAAAACTGCATAGAAATTTTACAAACTTATTTCTTGCATCTGATTGCATTACATTGTGATTTCAAGAAAAATCACTTTCAATTTGACCTCCATTAAAGCTCAAATTATCCACTTGTTTTCAGTGACTTCATAGTTTTTCATGCCCTTTACTTTTTGTAAGTGTTCCACTGTTTACACTATGATGAATTGGAACAGATCGATTTCACTGCACATGAGCTATTATTTGACTAAAAAGGTTATATGTAATTAGGATGCTTTATTATAGCTATTATCAAATGGTTGGTAGATATATTTCCCTCCACCAGAATGATTAAACTTACTACTTAGAAAAAATGCGGAAATGAGCTGTTTGTATCAAAACAGTGTCAGAGATTCTATAATGTTCTCACTATGATTATATGCAAGGTAAATGTCACTGTTTCAATATGTGTATCAGCCCAGACAACAGGGAAAATACTATTTTTATGACCCATGGCAAAAGGACAAACTGGAGATTCCACTGTTGTACCCCAAAACTTACCATCTTCAGCATCCTCAGGATACATTATCCATCTGGCCACTAAATGTGTTTCTTTCACACAATGGCAAAGTCATTATCTTGGGAATTCATGGTCTCAGAATTTCCCAAAAAGAGAAGAGGGAGTAAAACCTCCCAATTTAGTGGTTTCTCTTATCTTATTCTCATTTTCTCATTTATAAGGACGTGGCTTACAGTGCAGAAGGCTCGCCCTCTGTTTTTCTATTGTGACTTTCTACCCTAACCCTGGAATTCTCTAGTCTGGAAGAAACTTCTCCTTTTTCTTCTCTATACTCATTTGGTATACCTGACTTCTGTACAGCGTATAAAATGGAACTAAAATGGTCTACCTCAAAATCTGGTACAGAAATCAAGGGAAATCAAGAGATAAAGGGTGAAAAAAGACAGCATAGTTTCTTTAACATGTGAAAATATCATTTCTTTTTGTACAAAAAATACAACTACAGATACAACATTTCCTTATGAATATATAAACTTCCCAGGAAACTGACAATAAAACTTAAGTGCTTTGATATAATTGCATACTGTATTTTAAGTAAGTTATTTTGCTCTCATAATTTTAACAGAAAAGAAAACAGAATATAATTCTTGCATACTTTGTTTGACTGGAGAATTTCAATTTTTTCATTTATCACTGTAAAGCCAAGGACAATTTTGTGACTTTTCTGTATGTGGCAGTTACAATCAGCTACATACATAGCTATAAATTACTCTTTAAAAAAGATTCCTCAACAATTTTCCCTTTAAGTCATGTCTTGTTTCTTCATAAAACTTCTTGTTTAAAATGAAATAATATAATATAATAAAAACTTGTTTATTTAGCAACATTCTTGTTTTAGAAAAGTGCTTTTCATATTGTATTAGCAAATTTCAGTATTTAAAATTTTGTTTTTAATGTCAAATTTTATTATTTAAAATGTGTGCCAAAGGCCACCATATATATTTTTTATAAACACTACAAGCTTATTTGAATTATTTTAAATATATTAGCTGATGTTTTAGGAGGCCAAAACAATTAAATAAATTAGTATATTATGTAAAACTAAATTATTTCTTTTATATAGACAACATTTATCAGCACAGAAATCAGTAATGATAAAATTTTTGAATTATACCACAAAATCCTTTTTAATATTAGACACATAAATTAAATACAGAAACACACTTAAATATTTATGTATGTAAAATGCAGAACTTATTCAGATTTGGTGAGGTCAATAGTTAAGGAAATTAATGTTATAGAACAAATAGTATTCAAAACAAGAAGGAGCACTGTATTTTCTGGAGAACTGCAAAAGAAAGTGCCAGGCTCAGGAAAGTAACAGAACAAGTGATGACGAAAGCATGGATAAGAACATTTATTGTGACTTTTGTGAGAAAGTAAAGATAAGAAAAGGCAGGGAAACTGGATAAAGAATTGTTCAATTTCAAAAAAGCCCAAGGATTTTTTGTATAGAAGCTATCGGAAATTCTCTAATTGCTGGCCCTGAATTGTAAGAAAGCAGGAAGATATTGTTTCAAGCTGTGGGACTAAATAAAGAACGTAGTTCACCATACCGGATTTGGGTTTTTTTGTTTGCATATATTTTTATGAGAGTCATTTAGTATTGTAGGAAGTATATCTGCAAGGAGCAGTATTTTGAAGATTATTATATGTGTGATTACTGGGAAAGCATAGGTAATCATAAAGTTATCTAACTCCTTATGTGACGTATGATAATCAAGTAATGCATATAAGTTACATAATACATATATTATAATGCTTAATGGATTTAGTAATATATAATGCTTCATTACATATGCACAGGACATATAATTATTCATTTTAAGACCAGTGGTCTCCTTACATTTGTATTGTATTCAAATACACTGTTTGCCAGTTTCCATCATTGTGACAAAATATTTAAGTTAAAAATCTAATTAAAAATTAGAGTCTTACATCAGCTCATAGCATCAGAGATTTCAGTGCACAATCCTTTGGTTCTGTTGATTTGGGGCAGTGTTTTTGCAATAAACCTTGGAGAAAACATGTGGTAAAGGGGAATGTGCAGTTCATGGAAGCTAGAAAGCAAAGTTAGAAAGTGGAGGGATTAGAATTACATAACCCCTTTAAGGCACTTCTGCAAATATCTAACTTCTGAGGCCACTGTTTAAAGTTGCAGGGCCTCCCATAATGACATGAGTCCAAGTCTCAGCCTTTAATGCATGAGCCACTGAGGGACATTTAAGATATAAAATAAGGCATACACTTAAATTTTAAATTTAAAATACTTTAAATTTAAAAACATTTTAAAATTGTTTCTTATGTTGATATATATATATATATATATTCTCCATATGTTTTATTTTATTTTATTTTATTTCATTTAAGAGGAAAAAGAGAAAAACACAAAACAAAACAAAGCGGTGTAAGGGTACACACAACACAGAACTACAAAAAAAAACATAACAGTAAGAAATCACCTGTTAATAGATTACATATTATCATCTTGAAAATAGTTGCTCAAATCACAGTATCAAAGAATACAAAGTGGACATTCAAACAGGGAGACTGCAAACAGCTGTGTTCAATGATCCAAAAACGTTGATATAGTCAGCTATTTAACACCCCTAAACACACTTGCTGTTATATCCGTTAGAGCTCTTTTTTTCCCCTCTCTTTTTTACAACAAAATTTACCCATTTTGGATTTTATTACTCCTTAGTTCTTATTACTTTTTTGGGGGGGAGAGAATACAGTCAAATATGGCAAAACAAAGCTGTCAGTCAAAACCAAGGATAGACATAGCACATGGTGTAGAACAGAGTACAAGGTTATCAACAATGGTTATCAACGTTGTCTCTTGTTTCCTTAAAAAGAATTGTCTATCTCATTAGATATTATAAAGTTGGACAAAAGAGTAGAGAACAAGACCAATAAAACTTAGGCATTGTAAACATTACAGGACTTCCAAAGAAGACAATAGTCAAACCAGAATGGGCATCTTAGTGAATCTTATTGCCTTCAAAGTAGTTGCCTATATCTTCAAACTTGATACTATCATACAGAATGGAACACAGTCTAATCAGTCAAAACAAGATCGTGGGAGTATTACAGGACTTCAAAACAAGTTAATAGCAAATCAAAAAGAGTTACTATTATATATCCTAATTTTTAAAATTTTTTCCCTTAATTAAGACAAACATAAGAAATAACTAAATAATTTTTTTAAAGAATAAGGGGGAGATTGAGATAAAACAGGACATAACAATATAACAATAGAGGTCAAAGCATGACTGTTTCAGCAACCTAGTACTTCACCACCATATAACCCGACTTAATAGTAGTTACACTGTGTCTGTCTTTTTCCTTGAAATATTTGGATAAAACTTCATATACTCTAGCTTCAAATATTTCCATATCAAGAAGCCCAGAATAAAGCCTTTCTAATTAATGAGTGAAAACTTTATAAGGCTTCAAGGCCACATAATGGGGAATCATGATTACCACATATTTTTATATATTTGAATCATTACTTACATTAGGGAAACTATTCGGTATTCACACATACGAGATTGATTTATTTCACTTATGAGTATGGTCTCAAGCTGCGCCCATTTATTGATAAGTATCTCAATGTGATCCTTCTTTATAGCTGAATAATACTCCATTGTATAGAAATACCCCAACTTTTTTATCCATTCCTCAGTTGATGGACACTTGGGTTGTTTCCAAGATCTGGCGATTACAAATTGTGCTGCTATAAACATAGGAGCACATATATCACTGTGATATGATGCTTTCAGTTCTTCTGGGAATATGCCTATAAGTGGAATAGCTGGAATAAATGGGATTTCCAATCCCAACTTTTTGAGAAATCTCCAGACAGACCTCCACAAAGGCTGTACCAGTCTACACTCCCACCAACAGTGCAGGAGAGTTCCTTTTTCCCCACAGCCTCTCCAGCATTTATTGTTGTTGGTTTTCTTGATCCTGGCCATTCTTTCAGGAGTGAGATGGGGTGGGTTGTTTCCAAGATCTGGCAATTACAAATTGTGCTGCTATAAACATAGGTGCACATATATCACTGTGGTATGATGCTTTCAGTTCTTCTGGGAATATGCCTATAAGTGGAATAGCTGGAATAAATGGGATTTCCAATCCCAACTTTTTGAGAAATCTCCAGACAGACCTCCACAATGGCTGTACCAGTCTACACTCCCACCAACAGTGCAGGAGAGTTCCTTTTTCCCCACAGCCTCTCCAGCATTTGTTGTTGTTGGTTTTCTTGATCCTGGCCATTCTTTCAGGAGTGAGATGTTATCTCAGTGTGGTTTTAATTTGCATTTCTCTAATGACCAATGATGATGAGCATTTTTTCATGTATTTATTTGCCATTTGCATTTCTTCATCTGAGAAATTGTGTATTCATCTCAGATGCCCATTTTTGGATTGGATCTTTGAATTTTGGAGGTCTGAGTTTTTTTTTTTAATTCTTTATATGTTTTAGACAAGAGTCCCTTGTCTGAGAGAGAGTTCACTAAAATCTTTTTCCAGTTCGTGGGTTTTCTTTTTACTATGCTGGAGATTTCTTTTGACATGCAGAAACTTTTTAATAAGAAGTGGTCCCAGTTATTGATTCTGGCAAGTATTTCCCGTGCGGTTTGAGTCCTGTTCATAAATTCTCTACCTACTCCTATGTCTCCAAGGTTTCTACCCAATTTGTCTTCCAACAGATTTAGTGTTTCTGTTTTATTATTCAGATCTTTGACCCATTTAGATTTTAATTTAGTACATGGTGATAGACATGGGTCTAGCTTTAGTTTTCAGCAAATGGAGAGCCAGTTTTTCCAGCACCATTTATTAAAGAGACTGTCGTTCTTCCAATGAACCTGCTTGGCTCCTTTATCAAAGATAATTTGGTTGAGTGTGTTTGTAGTTGTGGTTGTATTTTCTAATCTATTCCATTGATCTTCAGCTCTGTTTTGATTCCAAAACCATGTTGATTTTACTATTGTTGCTTTGTAGTATATCTTCAAGTCAGGGATTGTGATGCCTCCTGCTTTGTCTTTCCTGCTTAGAATTGCCTTTGCGATTCTAGGTCTCTTCTGGTTCCAGATGAAATTTAGGAGTGATTTCTCTAGATCTATAAGGTATGTTGATTGTATTTTTATTGGGATTGCATTGAATCTGTATAACAGTTTTGGGAGAATGGCCATCTTCACAATGTTTGTTCTTCCTATCCATGAGCAAGGGATGTCTTTCCATCTTCTGAGATCATCTTCAATTTCCTTTTTCAGTGTATTATAATTTTCACTGTATAAGTCTTTCACTTCTTTCATAAGAGTAATTCCTATATATTTCATTTTTTTGCTTCCTAATGTGAATAGTCCAGTTTCTCTTATTTCCCTCTCTGTGATTTTGTTGTTCGTGTATAGGAATGCTATTGATTTCTGAGTATTGATTTTGCATCCAGCCACATTACTGAATTTATTTATTGTACCTAAGAGTCTTTCAATGGAGTTTAGGGGGTCTTCTATGTAGAGTATCATGTCATCTGCAAACAATGATAATTTAACTTCTTCTTTTCCTATCTTTACCCCTTTTATTTCTCTCTCTTGCCTGATTGCTCTGGCTAGTACTTCCAGTACTGTATTAAATCGGAGTGGTGATAAAGGACATCCTTGTCTTGTGCCCGATTTTAAAGTAAAGGCTTTCAATTTTTGGTCATTTAGTATGATGCTGGTTGTTGGTTTGTTATAAATGGCCTTTATTATATTGAGGTAAAGACCATTTATTCCAATTTTCTGTAAAGTTCTTATCATGAATAAGTGTTGGACCTTATCGAAGGCTTTTTCTGCATCTATAGAAATGATCATGGGATTCTTATTTTTGGCTTTATTGATATGGTGGATTACATTTATTGATTTGCGTATGTTGAACCATCCTTGCATTCCTGGGATGAATCCCGCTTGGTCATGGTGTATAATCTTGATGATTTGCTGGCTCCTATTTGCCAATATTTTATTGAGGATTTTTGCATCTGTGTTCATTAGGGAGATCAGTCTATAGTTCTCTTTTATAGTTGGGTCTTTCTCAGGTTTTGGTACTAGAGTAATATTTGCTTCCAGGAATGACTTAGGAAGGATTGCTTCCCTTTCAATTTCATTGAATAGTTTGAGGAGTGTCGGCATTAGGTCTTGTTTGTATTTCTTGTAGAATTCTGCAGTGAATCCATCTGGGCCTGGGCTCTTCTTGGTGGGTAAGGACTTAATTACATTTTCAATTTCATTAGCAGAGATTGGGTTATTCAACAGTTTTACATCCTCTTGATCTAGCTTTGGTACTTCATATGCTTCTAAGAATCTGTCTATTTCTTCTGTGTTATCAAACTTTTGAGAGTAGAGGTTTTTGAAATAGGTGTTGATGATCTTCTGTATTTCTATTGGGTCTGTAGTGATTTCTCCTTTTTCATTTCTTATTGCATGAATTTGAGCTTTTTCTTCCCTTTTTAAACTAAGGTTGGCTAGGGGCTTATCAATTTTATTTATTCTTTCAAAGAACCAACTCTTTGATTTGTTGATTCTTTGGATTGTTTTCTTAATCTCTATTGCATTGATTTCTGCTCTGATTTTTATAATTTCCTCTCTTCTTTTGGCTTTGGGCTTGACTTGCTCTTCTTTTTCTAGCTGTTTGAGGTGTAGCATCAAGTTATTTATTTGTATTCGTTCTGTTTTCCTGATGTGGGAACTCAGTGCAATAAATTTTCCTCTCAGGACGGCTTTCATTGCATCGCACAGATTCCGGTAAGTTGTATCTGCATTTTCATTTTCTTTTAGGTATTGTTTAATTGCTTCTTTAATTTCTTCTGTGACCCACTGATTACTCAAGAGTGTGTTATTCAGTTTCCCCGTGTTTGCAGGATTTGCATATCTATTATCATTAATTTCTAATTTCAGAGCGCTATGATCTGATAACATGCAAGGGATGATTTCAACTCTTTTGCATTTGCTTAAATATGTTCTGTGAGCTAATATATGGTCTATTTTAGAAAATGATCCATGTACTGCTGAGAAGAATGTGTATTCTGATGTTGTTGGATGGAACATTCTGTATATGTCTATCAAAACCATTTGTTCACAGGTATGATTCAGTTCTGTTATTTCTTTGCTCATTTTCTGTCTGTTTGATCTGTCCCTTGGTGTCAATGGTGTATTAAGGTCTCCTGTTACAATTGTATTACTGATAATTTGAGTTTTCATTTCTGTTAATAATTGTTTTATATAACTGGGTGCTCTGGAGTTTGGTGCGTATATATTTAAGATAGTTATCTCTTCCTCTTGGAGTTTTACCCTTACGAGTATGTAGTGACCTTCTTTGTCCTTTATGGTCATTGTTGGTTTAAAGTTCACGTTGTTTGCAAACAGAATGGCTACTCCTGCCTTTTTTTGCATTTTGTTGCATGAAGAATTGTTTTCCATCCTTTGACTTTCAGTCTGTTAGTATCCTTCTGGGTTAGATGGGTTTTCTGTAAACACCATATGGTTGGATTTTGTTTCTTGATCCATTCTGCTAGTCTGTTTCTTTTGATTGGTGCATTGAGACCATTTACATTAATGGTTATTACTGTTAAATGCCAGTTAATTGTAGGAATGTTATCTCTCTGCTGTTGCATCTTTATCTTTCTATTCTGTTTAATTATTTGCTTTGCTTAGTGGATTTTTCCTTTGTGTATCTAAACTGTCTTTCAATATTTTGGGTTGGTTTGGTGTTCATGAAGTTCTTCAGCTGTTCTTTGTCATGGAATTATCGTATTTCACCATCTATTTTGAATGATAGTTTTGCAGGATATATCAGTCTTGGTTGGAAATCATTTTGCTTTAGGATCTGGAATACTTCACTCCATGCTCTTCTTGACTTTATCGTTTGTGCTGAGAAGTCTGCTGTGATTCTGATAAGTTTTCCTTTATAAGTGATCTGTCTTTTCTCTCTGACAGCTTTTAATAATCTATTCTTGTGTTGGATTTCTGGGATGGTGATTATTATATGTCTGGGTGTAGTTTTATTTTGGTTATGACTATTTGGAGTTCTATATGCTTCACTGATCCTGATGTCAGTTTCTGATCTCATGCTTGGGAAATTTTCAGCTATTACTTCTCTAAATATCCTCCTGACATCCTTCATGTTGTCTCCCTCTCTTTCATTAATCCCTATCATTCTTATGTTCTTCTTCTTTGCATCATCTTGCAGTTTTTGAATTGTTGTTTCCTGATTCCTTGTTATTTTCAAAAGATCTTTCCTTTCCTGTTCACTAGCTGCAATCCTGTATTCAAGGTCTGTAATTCTATCTTCACTTTCATTAAGGCGGTTTTTACAACTTTCAGTGGAGTTTTTTATTTCCTGTATGTCTCTTTTCATCTGCATTATGTATTCTGTTTGTTTCTTATATTGCTCGTCTAGGGATTCTATCTTTTTGTTTAGTTCCTCCAATTTTTTTATCTGTGTTTACTTTAGATATATTTAGAATCTCTTTCATTTCTTTTATCATTTCTTCTTTTATCTGGGAGATTATTTCGAGTTTGAATTTCTTTAAAGCTTCCTGGAGTTGCTTGTCAATTTCAGTAGCTATTGTGTCCGATATATGAGGTGGATGGAATATATTTTCTTCTGTATACATCACTCCTAGGGTTTCTTGAGATGGGCTGGAAGTTTGAGGTTGAAATATGGTCTTTCGTTTTGTCATTTTACTATATTTCTGTGTTTCAAGTGTTATTTGAAAGCTTCCTCAGGATCTGTTGAAAATCCCCTTTTATGTTTGCAGCTACTGAGACTCTGGCACCACGCTACCCCAAGCCATTGGGCCTGCAGAATCAGTGGCCCTCCTCTGCCTGCTCAGAACTCCACAGTTCCAGACAAGCTGGGCCTCAGGGACACTGTGCGCCCACCTGCCCCTTGGAAGCTCCACAGTTCTTCAATCGCAGCCGGGTTAGGGTACTCACCACAGGCCGTGGTGCCTCAGGAACCTGTGATCCCTCCCTGCTTGCAGAGATATCCACAGTTCTCCAGACACACGGAGAGGCCAATGCAGCCACCCCAGATCCGCCCAGCTCCTCCTTTGTACACTGATGGCTAGGCGTGGCCGCAAAACAGGCTGGGCTCAGCTGATAGTGTGGGCCGGCCCACCCTTCGGGAGCTCAGCAGTTCTCCAAGTTCTACTGGGATGGGGAGGCAGATATAGAGGCCTCAAACCCACCTCTCCCCTTCGCTGCACCTGGAAGCCTGGAGGGACTCCACCAGTCTGGGTGGAGATATCCACAGTCCTCCAGACATGCAGAGAGGCCGATGAAGGCACCCCAGATCCGCCCAGCTCCTCCTCTGCACACCGATGGCCAGGCGTGGCAGCAAAACAGGCTGGGCTTGGCTGATAGTGTGGGCCGGCCCACCCGTCGGGAGCTCAGCAGTTCTCCAAGTGCAACCGGGATGGGGAGGCTGATGTAGAAGCCTCAAACCCACCTCTCCCCTTCACTGCACCTGGAAGCCTGGGGGGACTCCCAACAGTCTGGGCAGAGTCATCCACAGTCCTCCAGACACACAGAGAGGCCAACGAGGGCACCCCAGATCTCTCTCCATATGTTTTGAAGTTTACATACATTGTGAAATAACATCTAGCTAATTAGCCTACATAAGAGCTCACTTTATTATTTTTGTGGTGAGAACATGATCAATTGAATTGTATCAGTTTTATATGTAATTGATATTAGAGAAAATTAACCGAGAAACAAAGTGAGTTGTCACTACAAAAATGTACTTTTCTGAGTGAGAAGAAATATAAAATGATGGTTGCATATGAACACACCATGTATAACTGTTTGCTATTTAAATAGGTAGTATTTAACCTTTTGCTCACTAGCAAGCATTTAGGAGTCCTTACAAAGTTCTGAATTAGATGAACTTGCAGACACAGTACTATTGATATTTCAAAAACTCAGGAAACCATTTTGATATTAAACTTCAATTAGAGTTTTGATTATAAGACACTTTTTTATTGTGCACTTTATTTCTTTTTGTTTCTATCATTAAATCAGAAAGAAAAAATAAACTTGTTCATTAATGCAAGTTGAAATAATGTAGTTCTACCTGAGGGCTCAGATATATTTCTATGTGTAGTCATATAATTAAAATGCTGTGGTATTCTGCTTTCTAAAACAGAAGATTCCAAGTTCTAATTAGGATAACAGTAATTCAATAATTGATTAAAATCTTTGTATATGCATGCCTTAATTCCCAACTTTTTAAACTTGAACTTTAAATAAGTCAATCTAAAATGTTTATGAAAAGTTTCATTTTACTAATTTTATTGCAATGTAAATACAGGAAAAAAGTTAAGACATTATTACAATAACTATCAAAAGGTTAACTCATTAATTAAAAATATAACTATCCTTACTCTTGCTTCAATTGATTTTCAAACATTTCTTCCACAAAAATTACTTCTCATGATGCACTGTGATATAGTCAATCATTTGTGTATAAACATTGAAAGAAATGAGTTCTAAAGGTTGAGTATGAAAATAACATTAAAAAGTCACACACATTAATTAAAAATAATAAAGTGAATTTTGAAGCACACATATAAAACTGTATTACCACTCTGAGATTCCAAACATTTTTCATATTAATTTTTATAAATTTAACATGTGAAGTAGGAGTGCTGCTATCTCATATTTAAAGTTTGTTATTTCTCCTCTACAATAGAAATAATAGATATTAAATCACATGCTAAGTCTAATCTATTAATATCACTTGGCAAATAAGCTGAATCAGTATTACTACCCTTTTGTGATCCACAATGAAGTGATCTGCAACTGATAACTCCCTGACTTTTGTGGCTCAGAATGATGCAATGCTCCATGAATTTCTATTCATTCACACTAAAAATACAACACAATATGTCTTATATTTCACTACTAAATGAGAAACTTGGATTCACCATTCTATCCTAAGAATCAGACAAAAAAAGAAGGAAGTATACAAGCTCTATCTGTTACTAGATTGATAATTGTAAAAGAAGTGAAAAAACAGGGCAACAAATGTGCCTTCAGCAAATTTAGAGAGCCAGGTGAATACAGACAATATCAGTGAGTTAATTAATCCTACAAATATGGCCCAATTTCAGGGTAAGAAACTGTGAATTGAAATTGAAAAATTTTGGAAGTTTAGTGTAATTCTGAGAATTAAAATATGCAATGAGACCTAGCCACAATACTTTTGTGTTTTACCTGAAGAAGTCTCACATGATTCCTGCAGTAAATACAAGAGAGAAATTCTGTTGTAGATTTAAAGACATAAAAGAAAAATAATTATTTTGACCAGCGTTTTCTGTTCCAAAGTTTTCCCTCAGTTTAAATTATTCTACAAAAGACTGAACTGCTTGAGATTTTTCAAAGCTTAACTGATATGACATAAATAGAATATACTCTATCTTCCTCCAACCTTCCATATGACAAAAGGAAAACACTGACCCTTGGCTTTGTATTTATGCTAGCCATTTTATTCCACCTCATGGATCTGTGGTGGTGGTGAAGGACTTAAGTAATGTAACAGTTACATGCACAGCTTCACCAAAAGATCAAGAGAGATATAAGACCATAAAATGTTTTCTTCTCTGCCCCTGCCTATATGTCATTCAGAGTGCAGATGGGGAAAGCCAAGATGGAAGCAAAGGCCCTGCCTGTGAGCCAGCTGGTGCACGGGATGGGGTGAGGAGTACAGCTTCCCCTAGGAGCCACAAGTGGACTTGGAGGCACTGCATCGTTTGCTTGACTTAGTAAGCCTAAAGCCGAGCGACTATTTAGAGGACAACAGTATGTAATATAGTAACTGTGGTACATTTCCTACTGTCTTATCACTGTTTAGATTCATTTTATTGCTGTTTATTCCCTTTAAAATTAAGGATAGGGATAAAACTAAAGGAGTTAGTGGGATTCAAAATGTGCAATAGATATTGTGAAGGTGAAAGAGGAGGAAATGTCTAAAAAGGGAAGGTGGTAGCCATTGCTAATTTCCTATTGCCTTGTTTTGAAGTCCTGTGTCATTTTCATTGTTTTGTTTGTTTGGGTTTTATTCTGTTTTGTCTTGTTAGATTCTATTGCGTCAGATTGTATGGGAAATTATTTCTAAGATAAAAAGATATATTATGGTAGCCGTTGTTGATCTTCTATTCTCGTCTTGAAGTCTGTATCACTTTATTGTTTTGCTTTAATTGTTTTTTTCTGTTTTATTTTGCTTGGTTTCATTGTCTTATTGTATGTACAACTAATATAATATGAGACATTATGGAGCCATTGTTGATTTTCTATTATCTTGTTTTGAAAAATTCTGTATTGCTTTCATTGTTTTGTTTAGATTGGTTTTATTCTATTTCACTTTGTTTTGCTTTGTTCTATTTAAAGTAAAATTTTTAAAAAATTTTCATTCATTCATTCATCAACACCTTATTACTACATTGTCAAGGGCTTATTTTCAGTAGTTCACATATTAAAAGGTGAAATCATAGGAAGACAGAGTCAGACTCAGAAATAAGAGAGACATTTGTGTGAATAGAAAAGCAATGTAAGTCGCTTATGTTTAATGTGCAATAGGCTTTACTGGATAAAGAAAACAATGTACAGGATTAGGTGATCAGTGAAAAATGCAGTGAGCATGCTAAAGCACAGCAAACAAGATAAGGCACTGAAAAACACTGTGATAGAAGCAATGTTCATTTGGTCTTAATTGATAAATGGGATATTGATGAGAAGAAAAAATTTTAAGCTTCAGGACATTTCAATATTAACTTCCCCAATTAAAAGCAAACAGAAAAGAGACTAGAAAGCATAACTTGAAATAAAGTAACAAAGTTATTCAGTTAAATAATCACTAAAGTTATAACTGTGCATAATATAAAAAATGAGAAAGAAACCTAAGAAATATAATAAAAGACAAAGACTGAAAATTCTCCCCAGTTAACATTTATATCAGATCAGAGATTCAGGAAGCCCAAAGAACTCTAATAAGGATAAGTGCCAAAGAGAACTATACCCAGAAATATTACTTTTGAACTACAGAAAATCAAAAAAATAAATATTTTGAAAGAAGTCAGAATAAAAATGTAGAGGAACAAACAGAAACGCCATAACAAACTACTTAAAAAATAGTCAAAAAGCAGGAACTAAAATTTTCAGATGTTTCTAGCATAAAAAGATCTGAAGATCTGTATCATGAAAAATTATTCTTCAAAAATAATGGAAAAATACTTTCTCAGACAAAAAGAAACAAATTCTTTAGAGAGAAGAAAATGATACATGTCTGAAATTAACAAAGTAACAGCATTGAAGAATATAGTGAATGTAAAACATATATATGTATATTATTAGTTGATCTAACAGAGAATTTATTAGACATATCACCAATAATTTGCTTAATTATACATGTTAAGTGTGTGTATGTTACTTTAAGCATTATTGAAAGGGTAGTTTGTGTTAATTTTAAATGTGTATTGCTAACACTAACATAGCAACTAAAATGGTACAGAAATGCAACTGTTATACTAAGAGATAAAGTGGAAAAGTAAGAATTTCAACACAGACACTAAAAGACACTCTAAGAATGGAAGACAAAAATAGGAAAAAAAATATGCAATGTATAAAAGATAGAAAGACCATGGTAGATATTGCTATTATATCAACAATAATTTGAATGGCAAAGTCTAAAAGAACCACTGGAAGATAAAGATCATCAGAGGGGATTGTTAACACTCATTAAAAAAGAAAATAACACTCATTTATATTTCCTTGGAACTCTAAATATAAACACACACAGATTGATTCTAAGTGAATTAAAAATATATCTGTTATGTTATCCCTAATCAAAAGAGGACATAGCTGTGTTACTTTCAGACAATTTGATTTCAGAACAAGAAAATCATCAAGGACAAACAGGACTACCACATAGTGATAAGGGTTCAAATCTCAAACTATGTGTGATAATCTTTAATATCTGACCCCCAAAAAAATCTAAGGCAAAAGTGGACAGAATTAACAGGAGAAACTGACTTACTGTATTTAGATTTACACTATCCTATAACAAAAGACAGATACAACAATCAAGAAAAAACAACAAAAACTCTATGAATCAAAGAGCTTTTCCCTTGAAAGAATAAATAAAATAGATAATGTATAGTCAGATTTTAAAAGTAAAATAGAGAAAATCTAGAATTTAGAAATGAAAAGGTGATAACACAATAGACAATGTCAAAATCCAGATGATACTAACTACTTAGAAAAATTATATTACAACAAGTTAGCAAATTTTGAAAAAAATAGTATTACTTATAGATATCCAGACACATGCAAACTATGAAAACTGACCCAAGAATACATAATTATGTTTAATAACCCAATAACAAGCAATGAAATAGACACCATAATAAATAATCTATAAACAGAAAAAAATCCAGGTGAATTCATGGTTGAAATACTAAAAAATCTTTAAGCATGTTGTGTCACTAATACTCTTCAAAATCTTCAAAGATATGGAAAGACATTAAATGCTACCAAATTCACTTATGAAAATTAATTATCTCACTTTACTCAAAGGTGCACAAAGCCCAAACAGAAAAACAAAACTGTAGGCCAATGTCCTTAATGAATATAGGTGCAGTAATACTCAGTAAGATATTAACAAGTAGGATGCAGCACATCATCAAAAAGATTGTAGATCATGACCAAGTAGATTTTGTCTGAGATGCAAGGATAGTTCACCATGCGTAACTTAGTAAATGTTAATACATCACATAAACAGAAACAAAGTGAAAAGCCATATGATCATATCAATTGATGCAGATGAGGTTTTCACAAAAGTACAACATGCCTTCATGATGAAAAAAAAGCTTGAAGAAATAGATACATGGCAACCATTCTTGAACATGATCAAAGCTATTTATGGCACACTAACAGCCAGCATCCTGTTAAATGGGGAAAATCAAAACTATTCCTCCAAAAATCAGGAAGAAGACAATTGTGTCTATTACCGTCACTTATATTGAACACAGCACTTGAAATTTTTTTCAGGCATGAGAAACAAATAAAGGGAATACATACAGGAAAAGAAAACCTCAAATTAGTATTATTTGCAGATGACATGATACTCTCATAGAAGTATTTATGATATTCTACATACAAAACCCAAAGACTCCACCAAAAAGCTTTTAGAATTAGTAATCAACTTCAGCAAGGTAGCAGGATGCTGACCAACACCAAAGAATCATCAGCATTTATATACATCAATAAAGAATTTGATGAGAAGAAAGTTATGAAAGAATTCCATTCACGTTAGCTTCAAGAAAAATGATATACCTAAGAATTAATGTAACCATGGAGTGAAAGAACACTACAAAAAAAACCATTCAGGACTCTGAAAAAGGAGATAGAACAGGACACCAGGAGTGAAAGATGCCCGCTGCACTTGGATAGGCAGCACCAGTATTGTCAAAATGGCCATACTTTCCAAACCGTTATACAGATTTAGTGCTAACAGCATAATTTACAGATCTACAGATAAGAGTCTGAAATTCATATGGAACCATGTTGGGAATATAGTTCAGTGGCACAGACCCTGCCTGGCAAGTGTGAGGCTATGAGTTTGATTCCTGATACAATACATAAATAAATAAATGAATAAATAAATAAATAAGGAACCAGATGATACCCAGAGTAGCAAAAACAATTTTTGGAAACAAGAGCAAGCAAGAGGCCTTTTGATGCCTGATTTAGGGCAATACCACAAAGCAGTAGTGGAAAAGGTTGCACAGTAGGGGAAAAAGAGCAGTTTCACAGATCAATAGAATAGAAAACAGGAAACATAAACACCCCCATGAAGACATGGCTATATATAAAAATAATTTTCTGAACAGCCTCAGTTGCATATGAAATAAAAGCAAGAATCAAGAAGTGTGATTATATCACACTAAAAAGCTTCTGTGCAGCAAAAGAATCAATAAAGTGAAGAGACAACCTCCAGAATCGATGACAGAATAGATTACCAGCTATCGCCAGACAGAGAACTATATAATGAATTTTTAAAAATTAAGCCACCTAAAATTAAAAATCCAGTCAAGAAATGGGCAAGAGAAATGAACAGACATGTCACTGAGAAACAAACACAAATACTCAACAAATATATGAAAAAATCTTCAACATTTCTATCGATTACAGAAAAGCATTTTAAAACAATGCTGATTCCATCTTATCTTGAAAGAAGAGCAATCATTAAGAAATCTAACAATACCAAACTCTGGCGAGGCTGTGGTGAAAGTAAACCTTGCTTCATGGTTGATAGACACGCAAACTAGTATAATCATTAGGGAAATCACTTTAGAGACTTCCTAATAAACTGAAACTAGAAGTTCCATATAACCCAGCTATAGGCCTGGTATATATATTTATCTGTATATATTGGTATTATTGGTCATTGGGTCATATATACCAATATTGGTCATATGTTGGCCTTTGCATCATATATACCAATATTTATAGCAGGGCAATTTTTAATGGCTAAATAATGGATGCAATCTGTATACCCATCAACAGATGATTGGATAATGAAAACGTGGTATCTGTATATACTGAAATACTACTTGGTTACAAATATTAACAAATTCATGACATTTGTAGGAAAAGATGGATATAGCTGGAAACACAATGTTGAATGAAATACATGAGACACACAAATTTAAATACCATATTGTATGTTATGGGGAAATGAAAATTATAACACGTGCAGGGCTGGGGCATGGCCTGAGCATGACTGCCCCATGAACAAAAGCACTGGAGCAAGCCACGTAAAGAAGCTGCTTCAGCCCAAAATAGCACCATGCATCTAGACAATTCAAGCAATGGGTTGCTACTCAAAGAGGCACCATGTGGCACTGTGTTGCTGAATGCATAAATAAATGCCCTGCAGTGAGGAATAAGTTCCTTTTCTCCCATCAGGAAAGGAGGTCTCTACCTGACCCCAACTCTCATCTCTTCTTTTGTTTTTTTCTCATCCTTGTCTGGTCCTTCACCCTGGGAACCTTAGGAAACATGTGGGTCATGCTGGTATCTGTCATTTGGGTAAGGTGAAGTATAAAAAGAAAATAATTAAGGATGAATAGAGGAGGACAAGAGGAAGAATCTGTTACAATATGGAAGTGGTCCAAAGGAACAGGGGTGAGGGGTGAAAAGGAACAGAAGAGGAAATAAAGAAGATATGTTGTATATAGGAACCTAATAACCTCAATGAATATAACATTAGATGCTATAACATGATCTCAGATTAATAATCTCAACAAGAATGAAAAGTGAGATAGGGGAATTGCCAGAGAAGGAGGGAAAGGGGTGAGCGGATTGAAATGAAACAGAAACAAGCTCTAGTATGCACATTTACCCGCTCCCCAAGATGATCATAAGCTGCATATACTGCATGCATATGCTGATAATATTTTTTAAAGTTTAAATAATTAAAAGCTCATAAAAAGGAAATAAAACTTTAGATGAACTTCACACCACCAATTGACTGGATATAATTGGCATATTTAGACTACCTCATCCAACAGCAGTAAAATATGAAACTATCGATCTATATATTTGTATCTACATATCTGTATATTGACAAGTTTTTAAACACATGAAATTTTACAAAGATAACTGCATTTTTGGTGATATGACATACATTAATAAGCTTTGAAGGGTACACTCACACATGCTCTGCTATCACAAAACAATGGAATTAATATCCATAAAATGAATAGTTTAAACTTACAGAATTTGTTGTGTACAGTTCATCAAAGGATGCTTTCTTTCCACCCATGAATAGAATCTTAGACTTGTAGATGTTATATAAATCATGTCATGGGGTAGGAGTTATGGAATATATTTTCACGTATTCAGTAGTAAACGTAGCTCAGAAAGCTACTTTACTCCAAAGAGCAGATAGAAAAGAACAGAGGTTTACATAAAAGAAATTGAGGAACAGGAAACCTCAGAGAGATCAGCCCAATGGATGTTCACAACACAGATAATACCTCAACTGTCTGAAAATATAACTTTACTTACTCAACAATCTACTTGTTCAGCTAAAATACTGAAAATGGAAAATCTATAATTTTCACCATTCTATAAAAGAGAATTATTGCATACAGCTACATATATTTTCTAGAGGTTTGTGAACAAGTGATACATATTTGTACTTTTAATATATTTATCATACAAATGGACAACTAAATCAAAATATAGATTAAAATCAAATCAAATCTATCTAACCAAAGGGCACCTGTTATTTTTGAGCAAGGGACAGGAAATGATAGCAAATCTATAGACATTGTATATAATAAATACAATTGAGCATATACACTTCAAATAAGCAAAAAGCTACATTTCTAGAAAATAAATTTAAAATACTATTTTTTACCTTTATATTACCATTGCTACTTTAGTTTTTTCGATGTTAGCTCATTATTGTATTCTCTAGACAAAATAGATTATTGTATCTCTAGGCAAAATATCAGATAATTATTTATTTTTTATCTGTGAAGAAACAGAACTTCAGTGAGGTTAGAAGAATACATGGTACTTGATAATATCATCAAATGCAGCATTTAAATTCGCCTTTTTAAACTCAATCCCTTTTGGTTGTTCCAATAGAAGACAGCACTTGCCCATTTTCTTCCATTATAGGTTAGCAGTAAATCACTGGAACATTTGCACAATGTAGCATGATTCCTTATCAAATAAATTCAGCCAAAAGATACTAAAAATAACTTGAATAAGCATTAGAAATTAGTTGCATTTGTCCTGTGAGATTTAAATTTTTGCTATTTGTATAAAATTCCATGTGATATTTTTAAAATTAAAAGTATTGATAGTTTGAGTTATTATGACAGGTTACAAATTATATAGGTACAGACATGATCCAGAGATACAGTTTAATTAGATATGCACTAATGATGTAACAAAAGCCATCATCAGTATTTAGTAAGAAGAAAGATATCAAATTTCCTTGTTTTCACCAAGAAACAATCAAGGATTTAAAAATCATTATATTATTGTTCTACTTAATGATTATATTCGTGCTGCTTGAATTGGTGTATACTTGTATTGCATCTTAATCATTTGTCTTCCCCTTCTGTTCCTCACCTTCTGTCTCCCCTCATTCCCTGAACCCCTTGTATGGAGTCTGTGTTAGCTAACTACTGTATGGCACAGATCATGATGCATGAACTTCTCTGGTTAAAAGTTCTTGCTCATTGTTTCTGGACCTTAGTTTAGAGTAGGCCTGGCATTTTTGGCCATTTGTTAGAGAAGGTGAAGATGGTGAGAATCTGAGATTTTGTATTACTTTCACTTTGAGGTCTTTGGTTTATTCTTCTATGTTTTCTTAATAGTTGCTGAAATTTTCTCACCTTTATTTTCTCACCTATTATATATATATATATATATATATATATATATATAAAACTGTAATTCAATGTGAATAAGTTATATACATATATAATATATATGTATATGTATATGTATAATATAATATATATGTATATGTATATAATGCCTTAAAATCATCGTACAGTGAGCAATGAATATGGAAGATGACAACATCTAATATATAAAAGCTGTAGAAAGCACAGATATAGTTTTTGTTACATAACTATCTAAAACAATTTCGGCAGTGTAAATTGATTATAAAGTACATATGCTTCAACAGTTCATATTTAAAATAATTTCCATCAGTAGCTCTTTAAACATTTCTCTGTTTATAGATTTATTTTGTCTGAAATGAATTTCTTACTTGGGAAACAACTTGGATATACAAATTTTTAAATGCAGTTATTTTAGTTTATATTTCTAAGATACTTGTTTACATATAGCTCAGTTTATGCATAGATATTTTCATACAATCTTATTTAAGGCAAAGGTAATCATAACTTATTTTTCATTATTATATTAAGTGTATTTTAAGTAATGCCAGCAGTTAGTCCTATACTCTTGTGATACAATCATGATAACACAGATTGCTAGCATATATCCAATTATGACTTCATAAGTAAAAAATGAATTATATTGTTCTGCTTCATCAAATCCTATGGCATATTTGCTATTTGTATAAAATTCCATGTGAATTTTAAACATTTAAAAAGAAGCAATGTGATTTCTTTCAGCAATTTGGATGGATTGACCTTTATGAATATTAAGGCTTTACAACACTTATTCATGAACTTTCTATGCAGATATTTTTTGCTTGAGAAAAATATAATGTTTGAAGGACTGCTTCAACCCTTACCTCATCAATGAACTGAAACTAAGAATAAATATTAATTGATGTTAGTTAAAAAGGGGCTTAAATTTGCCAAAAGCATTAAACTACTAGTAGTTAATTATGAGAGTGAAGAAGTTTAACCTCTACAAATGTGACTGCAACTGTAACTCTGATTATATAAATTTATGCATTTGAAACATCAGCCTAAAGAATGCTACATTTTAGTAAACAAATGGTACAGTATAATTATTATTTGACATGAATATGTTTGTGTTTGGAAGCAAGCTTTCTTTCTATCACCTGTCAGTTTTTAGATTCCTATACTTTATTTGACATTTTAGTACAAGTACTATTACTTGAACTGGTACAAAAATGGTTTATGAAATTAAAATTTCCCAAAACTAACATCCTGACAAAATTATGAAATTACAATATTTTACGCTTAAGTAAATTGCCACCTATCTTTAAAGATACGTCTATTTTGCTTTTTTTACTGGATTCAATTGCCATTTTTACAGACTTATTTGGAATGATTTCAAAAAAACTGTGAATAATTTTTAGATGAACTTCACAAAGATTTTCCAAGCATTAATATTCTGCATTTGACTTCTTTCCACTCTTCTTGCCCCAGTGTACTTCCACTTCTCCTGTGCATGGAGACAGAGAGGGAGCGAGAAGCCAAATGCATAAATATGTAATGTACTTAAATCATTATATTGCTTTCTAAATACTTGGGTGTAAACTCACTTCCTTATTCTCTTAAATAATCTACATTATTAGTCAGGCATGGTGGCACATGCCTATAATTCCAGCACTGAGGGATCTGAGGCAGGAGGACTTCTGCAAGTTTAAGTACAGCCCAGCGTACACATAGTGAGTTCAAGGTCACTCTAAACTAAAAGGCAAGACCCTGTCTATAAATAATACTTTTAAATTTACACTGAATTCACTAAAAGTAAGAAGAATCTCTTAAGTAACGATATTTTACTAGAGAAAATCAGAAAATTTTCATCAATTCAATACTGTTAATATTCAAGGAATATTAAAATGCCAACAAATATTCTAATATTATGCATTCTTACTTTTAAAAAAATTGCCACTATGCAATCCATTATACCGTACTGAATTTTTCTTTCATTTATCTTTAGTTTTATTTAATCTGGACTATTTTGCCCACCTGTTCAGTGTTTAAGAAAGTGTACAGCTATTAAACTTACTGGCCATTTGTTTCACAGAATTACAGGCCAGGTATTTTGTGAAATGTCTCTCAATTTGGCTTGGTCTGATGTACTCTCATGATCAGATTCAGTGTGTGCATTTGTGCCAAAAATATCACAAATGTGATGTTCTGCTTTTTTCATTGCACAGGGACAGGAGATGCTAAGTTGGCCTTTGTAAATGGGCTGATTTCAAGATTATTTTACTTTTCCTATTAGTCTTGTTACAATATCCTCTTTTTTAACACACATAGTATGTTTGTAGGCAACATTTGTTTTTTATTGAGTGGTCAGGATTGTATTCTTGGTTTTGACATTTGTATCTTTTATTGCTCCAAATGTACACTTCATATAAATTACTTTCAGATTTTTTATCAGTCTTTGAATTTGACTGGACAAATGTCTTTAGTTCTGTCTTTAATCACTTGAATATTAGAACTACAATGAAAACTTTTTAAAAATAAGAAGAAATGAAAACTCCACATGATTACCACTCAACTTCAATTTCTTCCTTCCCTTTCTCTGTCTTTTAAATAGGTTTTCTCTTCATGAAGTATAATAAAATAATTTCCTTACTTAGAAGAGCAACACTTGAGAAAAAATTTAGTATTCAAGAAAGTTATGGACTCTCAGCATAATGCTCAGATTATTTAAAGCCTCAGGGCTGGGGATTTAGTACAGGGCATAAAGGCCTGCCTTGCAAATGTGTGGTTGTGAATTCAATCCCCGGTACAAAAATAACAAAACAAAACAAACAAAACAAAACAAAACAACAACAAAAAAAACAAAGCCTCAACTAATGTGATATATACTAAATCTAAATGTGATATATCCTAAATCTAGCCCTAAAATTACATTTTCTCTTGAATATTGAAGTGGTAAAGTATTCTATGTCATTGATTAATTTTACATGGGCATGGAACACCAGAAAAGCATAATTGAAGTCTGTATAGATACTTAGCTTTTTGCTTTTTTCTACTGTCAGTGTCCAAGTAGAAGTACAAGATCTGCTTTTTGATCAGAGATCCCTCATGGAGGGGGTTTGGCCTCAATTGTGGAAGACAATTTGAGTGACTCCTCTTGAATGTAGAACAATTTCTGCAACTTTGATTGTATTGAAACGTTTTTATACTGATATGTACAGAACTGAGTATGGTGTTTTATTCTTTAATTGGCTCTAAGCATTGTAAATAAGGCTAGCTAGGGTACTGGTATATAACCCCTGCAGTCAGCAGACTGTCTCTTGCTTCCTTGCATAGTTCTCTCTGTAAAATATATAAGCACAGTGAGCTGGTAGAGCCAATCAGCTCTATAAATGTGAACTAGATATGCACCTCAAGATAAAAAGGCTATGAGTTACCAGGACGCAAATGTTTTTATATCAAAAACTGAAACAACAGCTACTAAAAACAATTTAGTTGTCGCCCATAATATAGATTATGCAGATTTATAATATTATCTTTACATTTTGGAAAGATGCTTTTTCCTACTTACCTAGCCAGCTTAACTTACTCACATAGTTTCCTGCGTCTTCGTTGTCATTCATCCTCTAGTCACCTCTTTCTTGGCTTAGTGTTAAGATTAGTTTTAATTTTATTGTTAAAGTTAGGATTAAGTTAATGTTATAGTTCCATAAGGATTAGGTTGAGAGTTATGATAGTTGTTACTGTTATGGCTAGAGTTCTGGGCATCGTTAGGTTTAGGGTTCTATCAGTGTCAAGGAAAGATTTATGTAGAAGGTTATGATTAGAGTTAGCATAAGGTTTAGTGTTAGTGTAATTACTAGGGTTAGGTGTAGGTTTGGTGATGAAGGTGAGGGCTAGAACTAGAGTTATTTTTAAGGTTAGAATGAGGCTTAGTGCTTGCTTTTGTGTGACAGTTAGGATTAAGTTTAGGTGTAGAATTCCCCTACGGTTCAAATTAAGGTAGGGATATCTTTCTTGTTAGGGTTAGTATTTAGATCCATGTTATGTTTCAGAAGTTTAGGATCATGATAAAATTTAAAATTATTTCACCAGGATATTGATAAGGTTTTGGTATTTAGTTTGGTTTTGGTTTCAATTTCCATTTTTGTTTAGAGCTATGGTTAAGTTTTGTGTTTGTTCTAGGGTTAGGCTAGTGCTAGGAATAGTTTTGAGTTCTATTTTTATGATTTCAGCTAGTTTTAGTTTTAAGGCTAGGTTTATGTTTAGCTTTAAGGTTAGGGTTCTACCAGAATTTTGTGTCTCAGTCATGTTTAGTTTGTGTTGGACTATTGCTGGAGATTAGATTAGGGTTTATTCAGATTTAGGCATAGGTATAGGATCAGATATTTAGTTCCATGAGGATTACCTTATGATTATTCTTAGGCATAGGGCTCGCCCTATAGATAGGGTTTGCACTAGAAATAGTTCTACAGCTAGAGGTCTACAAAGTAATCATTATGATTATGGTTATGGTTGAAGTATAATTAGATTTCCACTAGGAGGCGAGTGGTGGCAAACCTATGACTTGTGCATTGATTTTTCTTTTAAGGTAAAAAATATTAATGTATAATTTTTTTTTCTAAACTGAAACCTCAATATTCATGATTAATTGCTTTCTTTGTGATAAATAGCTGAGTTTTAAATTGCAGTTTGGTTACTTGTCTCTAAAAGATTTGCTATTGCTGCTCTTGGTTTAAATTTAAGCTCATATTTAGTGTTAAGGTTATTGTAAGAGTTAATTTATTTAGGGTTTGTACAATGCTAAAGCTAAAGCTATGTAGGTCTAGCCATAGAACTAGTGTTCCACCAAGGTTAGTGTAAAGGCAGTGTTAGTGCTATGGTATAATTAGTCTCCCACTAAGGTTAAGATTAGGATTTGTTCAATGTTAACATTAGGGTTACTGTTCGAGCAATGATTCCACTAAGGCTATACTTAGGGTTAGTGTTAGGCTGAGGCTAGTAATAGGAGAATAGGTTTCCATGTGGTTAGGTCAAGATTAGGTGCAAGGTTGGTTTTAGTGGTAGAATTAGGTTTAGAGATAGGACTAGGGCTAAGGTTTGAATTGGTGTTAGGTTTTATATTAGATTTAGGATTACGGTTAGCATTAGAGTTCCCCCAAGGTACCGATAGAATAGACAATTTATTGGCATGGTTAGAATTAAGATCAGGGTTAAATTTAGGTTTCAACTAGAATTTGGATTAGTTTTAGGTTTAAGGATAGGGTAGGGTAAGAATCTCAACAGATTTAGGACTAGTGTTAGGCCTAAAACTAGGGCTAGTGCTAGGAATATCACCTGAGTTAGGAATTGGCCTAGAGTTTCATCAGGTTGAGGTTTGCGATTAGTGTTACAGCTACTTTTAAAATTGGGCTAGATTTCCAAGAGCATTAGAGTTAGAGTTTGGGTTAGGGGTAGCATTAGTTTTCCACCATTATTTGAGTAGGATTTGATTTAAAGACAGGGTAGTTAGTTTAAGTCAGGATTAGAGTTAGATTAAAATTGGGTTTATGTTTATGTTTCCATGATGTTTATTATTAGTTTTAGAGCTTAGTGTTCAGTGGAAAGACAGTGCTAGGTTTTGAATATGGTTAGGGTTAGGGTTAAGGTTGAGGTTAGAGGTGTGTCAAGGTTTGCTGTAGAGCTTTGCAATGGTACCATTAGCATTTCTTCTGGGCTTGCATAATAGTGACGGTAGGCAATGTTTAGAGTTAGCTTTAGTGTTTTACCAGGGTTTTGTTAGTATCAGAGTTAGTGTTTTTTCATGTCTGCAGCTATGCCTAGGCCTTATTTCCAGTGATAGGGCTCTTTGCAGTGATAGTATTAGCTTTAATGATTCATGTTAGAATAAGTTTACAGTAGGAGTACCTTTAGACTTAGGTTCAGTTTTAGGATTAGGTTTAGGTTTAGGTTTAGGGCTATGTCTAGTTCTAACATTAGTCTTATATCAGCATTTGGGTTAAGGTTAGGGCTACAGTTAGATTTTCATTAAAGTCATATTTAAGGTATATTTAGGTTTATATTTAGTTCTAGTGCTAGTACTAGGGGTCGGGCAATCACTTGATGTAGGTTCTGAGTAGTGATTCACCTACATTAATGTTTTGTTTATGGTAAGTTTAATGTTAAGAGTACTATGTCTTAGGATAGATTTAGGGCTGATTATTAGGTGTTGGACTATGCTAGGGCTTGGTTTTCACTGTCAGTAGTGTTAGGTTAGTTTAGGTTTGGATTTAGATTAGTGAAATGACTAAATCTAGAACTAATGCTAGAGATGGGCCTTTGGTTCAGGTTCCACTAGTGTTAGGATTATCTTCCAGGTTAGGCTTAGGGTTAAGTTTAGGGATAGGGCAAATTATATGAATAGGGTGAAGGTTAAGACTATGTCTGTTCGAACTATGGTTCAGATTACATTTATGGTTAAAGTTAGAGTTATTTTGAGTTTTGTGTTAGGGTTATTTTTAAAGTTAGGTTGAGGGCCCCAGCCAGGACTGGCCCACTTGAGCACCCCTAACCCAGCCACTGCTGCTGCCATGGGACCATTCTAACCCAGGCATGGAGGATCCTGAGTTACACAGAGAGGCATGTGTGTCTTGCCTCTGGCCACCACCACCAACAGAAGTAGAGTGTGCATGTACCCATCCATGGAATGCCAGCCCAGACCAACTGACCTTATCATACCAACCCAGCCAATATTTCTGGGACCTACTCTCCTGGAATCTCCTCATAACAGAATAACAAAAATGACAATCAAGATATCCACCTGACTGAAGAAGAGACCAACACCCAGGAAGGCAGTTTTGCTTCAGTACTTAAGGGCTTACTCTGCCACAGAAACCAGGTGAGAGAAAGCTTTGGAAGACAGACTTGGAAAAAGGGACTGTTAAAATAGAGATCTCCTGCAGTTCCTTGAGAGACTGTGAATCAGACTATAGATATCATTGGCCATGTAGTCCATTAAGAGTGGCCAGGTTTGGAGAATAAAATCATCATTGGGAATAAACCAAAAGGGCAATACAGCTAGTCTGGTGCCGTGGTGCAACAAACATAAGGCATGCTTTCCACTGAAGTCATGCAGAGCCCACACTTTTGGCATACAAAGCCACCCCAGTATTACATCAGCAGCACACATAACTGCAAAGAGAGTTGGTATTGTCCCTTTGCCATACATAAGTGGGATTCAGATTGTAGTTTGGACACTTGGTCTCTCTAAAAGGTTCAGCATCACTGTTCTGGTCATAATTTTGAGATCTGACAGTGCTGTCTACTTCTAGCAAAAACGAGTTGACATTTTATAAGCCAATATATAGTGGTCTAATAATCTTCCCTAAAATCATAGGGTTTGTCAATATCTAGTTGACATTTGATGCCATTGTTGCCACTGAATGTACTAGTATAGTTAAGGTAACATTGTATTGGATAACAACTGATTTTCTTACTATGATAATATCTAGATTTCCTGAGCACCATAAAAAATGGATATACATACACCATAACATGGGAAGGAAAGATAACAGAACACTCTGAAAGTCTTCCAAGTCTCCTAATGCATATCTAATGGACATAATTGGAAAAGAAATCAAATACCAGTTAGCAGAATTCTATAAAAAGTTTATGGGAAAGATGAAGAAAACAGATGACCTCCATGAGGAAATGAAGCAAAAGTGCACTGATATATTACTTAAGCTATCTAAATTGGATACAGGGGAAATAAGTAAATATTGGAAGAGCAGACCAAATCTGTTGAAATCATGAATGGCAAATTTACCAAAGCTTTAATGTGTTCAGAATGATATCAGATAGAAATACCAGATACAAACCTATACACATTTAATAAATTTCAGAATTGACTAATGTGACAACAGGATGTTTGAAATTTAGAAAAATGATCAGTTATGAATTACTAAGAGAAGCACAGAAAATGATGCTTCTCTTAGTACTTTTCTGAATTTCAAACATCCTGTTGTCACATTAGTCAATTCTGAAATTTAGAAAAGACCCTGTAACAGCTGCTCAGTACCAAGAAAAGACCAATACAAGAAAAAAGCAAGAAGATAACACAGATGAAATTATAGTATATCCACGGAAATCATAGCAGTAAACTTCCCAAATATGAGAAAAGTGTTCAATATAAACACAAGGTAGGGTCACAGAACACTGAACAATTATAATGAAAAAAAATGTTACCAGACATATCCTGGTAAAAATGTTTCATCCCAATGATGCAAGGATGGCTCAACATTATGAGTCAATAATTACAGGTTAACATTACAAGTCAATAATTGTAATACATTCCATAAACATTCAATAGGCCCAAAACCATATGATCAAATCAATAGACACAGAAAAGGCATATGATAAAATCAACATCATTTCATGATAAAAACCCTGAAGACAGCAGATATACAGTGACCACACCTAAATATCATACTTAGTATGTATTTCAAACCAATGCCCATATCATAGTAAATGAGTAAAAGTAAATGCATTACCCTTAAAATCAGAAGCAAGACAAGGATGTGCACTATCTCCTGTGCTTTTTGAAAAATAGCCAGGACAATTAGGCAAGAACAATAAAGAAAAGGATACATATGAGAAAGAAAGACCTGAAATTTTCTTTCCCATGACATGGTACTCCAGTAGAAGAGCCAACAGTATTCCACCAAATCTCTTAGAATTATAAGCATCATCAGCAAAGTAGGAGGATACAGGATCAACACGTAAAAACTGTTAACATTTTTTATACCAACAATGAATGGAATAAGAAGGAAATTATGAGCATAATACTATTCACAGTAGCTTCAAGAAAAAGGAAAAAATAAGATATTATTTTTTGGAGACAAGGTCTCACTATATTGTTTATCCTGATGTACTCAGAGACACGTTTTTATTAAATTAATAGATATTCAACATAAAAACAATTTTAAAAGCAGCCAAAGTACAACATAAAATCATATATAACTCTAAATCCATTTGAATCATAGCAGACTTCTCAAGACAAACTTAAAAGTCCAGAAGGATCAGAGTGAAGTAATTCATGCCCTAAGAGCAAAGAACTTCCAGCCCAGGTCAATGTACTTCACAAAGCTTTCCTTCAAATAAATCAGAAATGTCACAAGAAAGAACAACTCAAGAGCGTGTTTATGGAACTAGCATTCTAGAAAATATTCAAGAATTACCTAGACAAAAATGATGAAATCCATAAATTTAAAAATCCATCTGAAATGAAAACATCAAGCAAGATCAATAGATAAACAACAGCAAAAGGAAAACAAGTGTCAGCAAGAGAGAAATAATACAATGATCATAAGTAATCAGCATATCTCAATATAATCTATCAAAATTAATTTCTTCAATTCTCCAGTTAAAAGACATACATTAGAAAATTGGATTAAATCTAGAATCCAAAGCAGCTATGGTGATGCACACTTGTAATCTCCAGACTTGGTTCACATTTTTTGTTTTGTTTTATTATTTTTATTTTTTTTCCTTTGGTATCAGATGGAACTCACAAACTTTCACTTACCAGGCAGGTGCTTACACTAGTGAGCTAAATCCTTGGCCCTTAATCTCAGCACTTGGGAGGCTAAGACAAGAGGATTATTTTGAGTTTGAGAACAACCTGGGCTACAAAGCGAGCTTAACACCATCCTGAACTGCATACCAAGACCCTGTCTCAAAGAGACAAAAATTGGATCCAACAGTGTTGTAGTCAAGATTGTCATTAATTCACAAATCTATTCACAGATAAAAATCAATGCATAGAAAACAGCACAACAAGTAGGATTGCAATTTCAATTTCAGACATAATAAACATCAAGATGAGACTAGAAGAGACAAAGAATGTTTCTATGTACAAGTTAAAGGAACAATCCAAGAAGAAGTGGCTATGGTTATTAATACACGTGCACTAAATACTGAAGCACATTTTTTCATAAAACAAATACTGCTGAACATAAAATATCAACTAGCTCACACAGAAAAACCCAGGAAAATGGCGAGAAAAAAAGCAGAAAGACAATCTCAGTTCTTCAGTGCACACCACCAAGTCTAGAAGACAAACAAATAAAAGAAGTTGGAGGCTAGGGATTTAGTTCAGTGCGTACTAAGTGCCTACCATCTAAGAGCGTGGTTTTGAGTTTGATACCTGGTACAAAAAACAAGAAGAAGGAGAAGGAGAAGGATGGAGAGAAGGAGGAGGAGAAGTTGGAAGTCAAACACCTGAAATTTCTGAAAGGATAGCAACCGAAGTAAAGAAACAAATTCATGAGAATGTAAACGTAATCAGATCAAAACTTATATCAGATAGAAGAAACAATGGCAAACATAATGAAAGAAATGCTGAGCATTTCTTAAGATGATTTTAAAAAAAGAGGAGCATTAGAAAATGATGGAAATCTTGAATGAACAATACAGGATAAAACTACAATGAATGAAACAGATTCAGAGATATATCCATGAAATTGAAAATTCCACTGAAAGCTGGGCAGAAATTTTCAGACCTTGAAGACAAGATTGCAGCTAGCAAACATGAAAGGAAAGATCTCTTAAAAATAACAAGGAACCAAGAAATAACAATCCAATGGTTGCAAGATGACACCAAGAAAAATAATTTAAGACTAGTGTCAGTGAAAAATCAGAAGTCAATACAAATGACTTAAAAAAGACTATTTGCAGAAATAATAGCAGAAAACTTCCAAGTATGGGAAAGGAACTTGACATACAGATAAGCCATAACTAAATTCAATCTACACCCAGAGATATAATAATCAAGATCCCAGAAATTCAGCACAAGAACAATATTAAAAGCTGTTAGAGAAAAGAAGCAGATCACCTACAAAGGAAAACCCATCAGAAATCTCTAACCATCACGTCACAGAGAGCTTGGAGTGAGGTGTTTCATGTTCTGAAAGACAACTTCCAATCCAGATTGACGTACCCTGCCAACCTAACTTTCAAAATTAATAGAGAAGTAAGATGCTTTCATGATAAAGAACAGCTGAAGGAATTCATGACCACAAACTTAAACTTACAGAGAATGCTGAAGGATTTCTAGAGAGAGATTAAGATTAGTATGGTTCAAGGAACAGTAATGGGGTCACCAATGGGGGAAAAGTTGGGGGAGACAAATGACAGGATAGCATGGTCGAGAAGAGCCTTCATTCATTTTATGTTAGAAAACTAGGTTTCAGACAACAAAAACAGGTTTCCCGCCAAAAGAAAAAGGCTTCAGACCTACCTCACAAAAAGAAGAAAAGAGTTTGAAAAGGCTTTCCTATGACAATAAGACTGTGGACAGCCAGATTACCACACTGGTTGGCATACCAAATTTTAGGAGAAATGAAAAACAGAAGTGGCTGAAATGAGTGATAATAAAGATGATGAAATAGTCTTCAAAGAGACTATGTCCAGCATAAAACAGATACAAGACTCTCCAAAACCTCTTTGTTAAGGAAAAATAGAGACAAAGGTGAAGAAAAAGCAAATAGTGATTCTGAATATATTGTGTGCAGCACATTGTACCAAAAAGTGTGATTTATTATAAGCACTGACTATTGTGCTACGCTGGATACAACCATATCTGCCAATAACAAGACCTCTAGAGGAAAAAGATACTGGTTGTTCAAGGTCAGTAACAAAAGCAGTCAAAAATTTTGGCTTATCTCTTCTTGTTGAGATGTATAGATACACTGAATCCTACAGTGATTTGGCTCATAGTTTCTTTGTCCTGGTCTCTTACTTTTCTGTTCATATTCTTTTTAACTGCCTTTGATTTACACTGTCTAAATGTCTCTATTAATGGCAGGTTTAACTGATCAAGTGTGTGGCCTGTTGCCACCAACAAACAAAGGTCAACAATCTTGCAAAAAAAAAAAAGAGAGATAACAAAGAGTCTAGCTCCATGAACTCCAAAACAAGAAATCCACCAGAAAAATACAAGCAATTAAACAAAGGGGAAAAATTGGAGCCAAGAGCAGGAAAATAATATGACACACATAAATCAATACAAATCAGTTATTACCATCAATGTTAATGAACTCAGTTCAATCAAAAGAAACAAACTGGCAGAATGGATCAAGAAGCTAGATCTAACAATATGCTGCATAGAAGAAACACATGTATTTCAAAAACAGTGAACTCAGATCCACAAACTAATGTTGATTCTTAAGCTTCCAGAAATAAAAGAGCAAGTCAGGCCCAAAGCTCATGAATAGGAGGAAACAATAAAGATCAAAGCAGAAATTAATGAATGCCCTGGAGACTAAGAAAATATCACAATGAATCCAAGAATTGGTTCTTGACAGATTAAATAAAATTGACAAACCCTTAGATCACCTTATCCAAAAAAAGGGAAAGAACCGGCCCAAGTCCATGCAATTAGAATCGAAAAGGGTGAAATCATAATAGATCTAGCAGAAATCCAGAAGATCAGCAATACCTATTTCAAGGTCCCATATTCTAACAATATGGAAAACACAGAATAAATGGATAGATTTCTAGATACATGTTTCAGAAAGAAATTCATAGACAAATCAAAGGATGTTATACAATATTTAATGTGATAGGAACTTTGCCAAAAGCAGGGACAGCTATTCTACTTGCAGAGAAAGTAGACTTTAAGCAAAAATGGATTGAGACAAAGAACAGAATAATTCAGGAGGAAGAAATCACAATTGTAGATATATATGAGCAAATATCAATGCACATAATTACTTAACACAAATAATAATTGACACAAAAAATCAAATAAGCACTAATACAGTTCGAATGGAATACCATAATACTCCATTGTCACAGATAGACAGAACAATGAGATAAAAGAAAACCAATGAAATACTAGAATTGAACCAAACTTTTGAAGAAATGGACTTAGTAGATGTCTACAGAGTATTCCACCCAACAAATCAGGATACACATTCTCCTCAACTGTGAGTGGGATGTTCTTCAAAATAGGCCACATATTAGCTCTTAGAACATGCTTAAGTAAATTCAAAGGAACAAAAGTTATTCTATACATACTATCAGACGAATGCACTGAAATTGGAAACCATGAGAACTTCATAAACACATGGAAATTAAATAGTACCCTCTTGATCAGCCAAGGACACACAGATGAAATTTATGAAAAAAAAAAATACAAAGTATCTAAAATCACATGATAATGCAAATACACCATACTGGAACTTATGGGATGCAATGAAAGTAGCCCTACCAGGGAAAATTATAGCAGTGAATTCTCATATCACAAAAACAGAGCAAGCTAAATCAACAACCTAATGTTGAACTTCAAGCTTCCAGAAAAACAAGGCAAGTCAAGTCCAACGCTCATAGAAGAGAGGAAAGTATAACAATCAGAACAGAACATAATGCAATGGAGAATAATAAAACAATACAAAGAGTCAATGAATTCTATAGTTATGTGTTTGAAACAGGAAATAAAATTGACCAACACTTAGAAAACCTTATCAAAAAAGGAAAGAACAAACACAAATCCATGCAACTATCTTTGAACAGTGTGAAAACACAACAAATTGTGCAGAAATCCAGAAGATCATCAATGCTTACTTCAAGAACCTGTACTCAAACAACATGGAATACACAGAAGAATTGGATAGATTCCTACATACATAGGAATTACCAAAACTGAATCAAGAAGATATAAAATCCTAAATAACCCAATGTCTATGAAACTGAGATGTAGTAGAAAACCTACCAACAAAGAAAAGCCCAAGCTCTAACAGATTCATTCCTGAATTCTGCAAGAAATTTAGAGAACATTTAATGCCCCTGTACTCCAAATTCCTAATGAAACTGAAAGAGAAGCAGTCCTCCCAAATTCATTCAGGAAGGAAAGTATTACCCTGACACAAAAGCAAAGAAGGATCCACCACCCAAAAAAGAGGGGAAACAACAAGCCAATCTCCCTAAAAATATAGATGCAAAAGACAGCAAAAAGATTCTGCTAAAAAGAATGCAACAGATCATCAAGAAGATTACACACCATGACTGTGCAGGATCCCTCCCAGGGATGCAGCAATGGTTTAATATACATCAATCAATAAATGTAATACACCATATTCACAGAGCCAAGGACAAAAACAATATGACCATCTCAATAGAGTCAGAAAAAGCATTTGACAAAGTCCAACACCCACTCGTGATAAAAAATACATAAAATTATAATATATGGTCTTATTCTCAATCTGATAAAAGTCATCTATGAGAAACCAAGCACCCACATCATGCTAAATGGACAAAAACTGAAAGCTTTCACTCTCAATGAGGAACAAGACAAAGATGTCCACTGTCACCGTTCTCATTCAATATAGTTCTGGAAACATTAGCAGAGCAATTAGATAAGACAAATAAGGTAATAAATGGGAAAAGAAGAGGTTAAATCATCATTATATGTGAGAAACATGATATTGTACACAGTTGACCACAAAATTTCAACCAAATGTTTATATTGAATAATCAAAATAAGTAGCATAACTGGATATAAATGCAACACTCCAAAATCAATAGCCTAAATGTAAACTCAAACAAACTCACTGAGACACAAATTAAAGAAAAATACCTTTCACAATAGCATCCAGAAAATTGAAATGCATAGGAATGAATCTAATGAGGAAGGTAAAAGACCTCTACATTGAAAACTATAGTACTCTGAAAAATGAGACTGAAGAAGATATCAAAGACTGGAAATCATGACACGTTGTTGAGTACAAAGAACTAATATAGTGAAAATGAGAATACTTCCAAAATTGATACACAGGTTTAATGCAATCCTGATCAAAATTTCAACAGCATATCTCATGGAATTAGAGAAAATAATCCTAAAATTCATTTGGAACCAGAAGAGACATAGAATATAAAAAACAATTCGAGACAACAAAGACAAAGCAAAGGACATCTCAATCCTTACTTGAAATTGTACTAAAAAGCTACTGTGATGAAAATAGCATGGTACTGTCCAAAAGCAGAAAAAAAAGAAAAAATAAAATAAATAAACAAACAAGTAACCCAGACCTGAAGATTAATGGAACAGATTAGAAGAGAATAACAACTTCAGAAATACTCAGTCATCTTACGCTTGAAAAAAGAGCCAAGCACCTTCATTTGACAAAAGATAGCCTTTTAAAAATGGTGATGGCTTTCCACAAAACAAAAATTAAAATATGACACATATCTTTCATGCACTAAGTTAAAATCAGCATAGATCAAAATTATAAACAGAAACACTAAGTCTGCTGCAATAGACAATAAATAAACATCACGAAGACATTGGTGTAAAGGCTTTAAACACAAAACTCGAGTCACAATGGAACTATCACAAAAAATCAACAACTAGGATCTTATCTTATTAAAAAAAGACTTATACACAACAAATGAAACCTCTAAGAGATTGAGGAAACAACCCACAGAGCAGGAAAATTTCTTTGCCTAGTATTCTTCAGACAAAAGTCTAATATCTAGAATATGTAAAGAACTCCAAAGAGTCAGACCCCACCTCTCAAAATTTTAAGATCAAATCTAAAAGCGGCCATGTGGAGTGAATAGTCACTTCTCAGATGGAGTAGAAATGACAAGTTAATATGTGAAAGCATGTTCAACATCATTACTCATGCAAGAGATGCACATAAAACAATGCTGAGATTCCATCAAAATATTTCTGGAAGTTAATGACAATACCACAACTCCCCAGACCTGTGGGGACACTATGAAAGTGGACCTCAGAGGGAAGTTAATTGTAATTAATCATTACATTAAACACAGAATGGACTCAAAGACATCATAAGAAATTTTAATATACTCAAGAAATAACACCAACCTGGGCCCAAACCAAAACTCAGAAGGGAAATCATAATTTTTAGACTGGAAATCGACAAAATTGAAACTAAAAACAGTACAAAGAATAAACAAATAGAAAGGCTGTTTCTTCAGAAGAATAAACAAAACAAACTCTTAGCCAGACTTACCAGAAAACCAGAGAAAGGGCTCACATTGTGTAATTAGATGTGAAATCACGGTCCACACTATGGAAATTCAGAAGATACAATTATGAAAAATAGTACTCCAACAAAATGGAAACATTTGAAGAAATAGACACATTCCCAGTTCAAATTGCTGAAAATAATCCAATAAGGTACAAAAATGCTAAACCTCATAACAAGCATAAAAATTGAGAAAGCAATAGAGTCTACCAACTACAAATTTCCCAGCCCATGATGGATTCACTGCTGAATTCTACGCAACGTTAAGGATGTTACATGACCTATACTACCAAAGCCTTCAGAAAGGTAAATCATACAGGGTTGCACTCCCTCACTTAGACTGAGTCTCCCGCTTATTGCACCATGGTCAGAAACAAACCGTCAGTGCTCTATCAGTGCCCCTCACAGCCCCTCTCCTCACAGACCATGCCCCACCCTCCATGGCTTTGGTGGCCCTGATGGTCACTTCTGGGGCCCACACTTGGGGCTCCATCCCACCTTCCTGCTACCCCAACCAGACCTCCCAGAACCCCATATCCAAGGACCTCAGTCCCTGCTGTTGCTGGGGTGGAGAAGAACCTAGAGCACAACAGATTCTAGGGACAGGAAGGGAGGAGTAGAATGTGGTCAGTCCCAAAATCCTGGTCACTGTCATCAGCCTTCCATTGATCTTCACACCTGGCCCCTTAAAGGGTCTTTCCCCCTTCTCAGGTCCTCTAGTGGAGGCACAAATTTCCACTTGAAGGGGGTTTGGGTCTATGGGAATGAGTGCAGTGATGAATTAGGTTGCTCACTTCTTAGACACTGACAAGATGACATCTTCACCAGGGAGATGAACATTGCAGTGTCTCTGAATGACCATAGGAGAGCAGGTCTGTGCTGGTTTTCTCCCTGGTTTGTACTCCTGAGATTTTAAAATTTTTTGCTAAGTTCTCTACTTCACATTCTTTTGTGTGTGCCTGTGTGTGTGTGTGTGTGTGTGTGTGTGTGTGTGTGTGTGTGCAACTTTTAATGGAGCTAAAGGCCTTCACTTGCAGTGTAGGCACTCCTATCACTGAGCTACACCCCAACTCATAAATGCCACTTAGAGGGGTGGGTAATACTACTAGGGATTGAGTCCAGGGAGCACAGCGCTATATGCCAAGCTTCATTTACTTAATTTGGCATTTCTATTTTGAGATTGTTTTGTTTTTTCCTATCAGGCTGTCTTTGCAATTATGATTCTCCTGTCCCAATCCCTACAGTGTCTGGGATTACAGGCATACATCACTGTAAGCTAGCCTTTGTTTTTTATTTTTTTTCCATACTAAAAGGTCATTTCCTCAGCCAATAACTGATTATTACAACACTTTGCAGGGTTGTGGGTGGAACTGCAGCCAATGACATGCATACCAGCATCTTTCAAAAACTATGCAAGACAATGTAAACATGGGGATTTATCATTTTCATGAGCATGACTGATTTTCCTTTCCATGGTTGAGAGAGTTTCCAGTAAATAAACAGAGTTGATGATCTTGTAGTATTTCAGAATAAGGAAAAGATTTAAAATAGCAGTCATTGGGGCTGGGGATTTAGCTCAGCGGCATAAGTGCCTGCCTTACAAGCAGGCAGTCATGAGTTTGATCCCTGGTACCAATAAAAATGAAAAAGACCAAAAAAAAAAAAATAGCAGTCATCCTGGGACAGCCACTGCTGGTGATTGTCACACACAAGAGGAAGTGAGTTCTGGGGGACCAGGCTGCTGGGAGGTCAAATGGCAGTACAGAGTGATGGAGGACGATGATTCAGGTGAGGAAAGTGTGAGGAGCTGGTTTAGAATTGTGCATTTGGTAATTATAGGTGTTGCATCTCAGAGGTTGAGTGCTTGCCAAGGTTGTGGCAATCCTTGGGTTTGATCCCAAGCACTCCAAAAAAAAAAAAAAAAATAGGGAAAGCGAGAGAAGGAGAGAAGAGATGAAGGAAAAGGAAGGAACAGTTTATGTACACTTGCATCATTCAAATGAAATGCTTTTTTGTGAATTCAGTAGGGCCTACTGGAAAACTTAAGCAAATGGCAGTTCTTATTTGATTCTCCTCAGACAGGGAAGTCAGACTGGTGAGAACAGCTACTCATTTTCAGGCTCTCTGAAAGCCCACCAGTGTGTGAAAGACAACCCTGGGTAAGGAGAAAAATCTTTGAATTCTCTGTGCCGTTAGCTTACTGGATGACATCAGAAAAATCACTTCCTGGGACTCAGTGTCATTCCAACTTGATTTTTAGCTGTACCCATGGAGTCCCAGTGATCCCTTGGGGGACTCTAATTTTAAAATGAAGATGAGAACAGGGTCAGTGTGGCATGGAGTGTCACTGAGGGAAAACAGTGCCTATCTTCCTGCTGCCTACTGTGGCTGCCTCAGTTTGCAGCCTTGACAGTCATTTGCTGAGCTTCAGACAGCTCAGCAAGGTCATTGGGAACCTTGGGCCCAGAAAGGAGGTTCTCAGTCCTTGATTTGAGCTTTGGACATCTGCAATGTTAGCCTGTGGCCTAGAGCCTGGACAAGCCACATCCTCACTCCTAGTGGCTCCCAGCATTTGTGACTGTCTCTTGCCTGCAGCAGCCCTGTCCTATCTGCTCTGCCCCTATGTTACTACAGTGCTTAGGCATCTTCTGTCCCTCTTGTCCCCCTTAAATCTGCTTTCTTCTGTGACAGGCTTGAAGACACCCTGTTCCTGTAGTAACTTCTGCTGTTGACACTGTGTCACGTGGTGGTGTCCCTTCCCCAGGAGCTGCTCTCAGTGGCATCACCTCAGGTTTGTGTCTTTCTCCTTTTGCCTGCTGTCTTCCTAAGTGCTCACCACATCCTCTTTCCCAAAGAACTGTGCCATCTACAGAGTCTCATTTCCTCTCTCTGGGTAACTTGGTCTCTAGAACCAAGTGTTCTCCCTGGGACTGGGATGGGGAGGTCACGTTGAGGCTTTTCCTTGAGGTGTGAGGAGGTGGAAGTTTGAGACTCAGCTTGGCTCCCTTTGCCCTGGGTGGTTCTTATGGAAGTTGACTCCCTACCTCATGTTTCTTTTTAAACAGCACTTTGATTCTGCCAGTGGCCCCACTTTTATGGCTGAAAGCAAATGAATGTCTCCTACTGTAGCAGCAGTCTCTAGGCAGAGGGGTCTGGGCAGGACACTACCCATGATACTCTTACCCATACAGCCCCCTGCACCTTTCTCTCAGTTACTTTTATTCAAGCTAAAAGAGAAGTTTATATCAGCTTGTAGACATCTGTAGAGATTTCAGAGTCAGCTGGCTCCAAGGTAGAGTGTGATGCCAGAGGGGTATCACAGAGGAAAATAAGTCCATGGCATGACAGGCAGGAAGGCAGCAAGCAGCAGCTGCAAACCCACTTTTGTCTATTATCTTATCCAAGCAACAAACCTTTTGTCTGGTGCCACTCACACCAAGATTGGTTCTTCACACTATCACATCCAGAATTCTGACATACCATTTGGACTAATCCAGTATCACACACTTCATCCCAGTAACCTGAACCCTAGATCGGGGCTGATAAACCTTTTAGGGACAAGTGCCTAAAGTGCAACCCAAAACCTATTTACTTATTGCAATGTGCCCACACTACATTTATGCATGAGTACTGAGGTTTTAGTTTAGAAAAATCAACTAATACACTCACTTCTTTTGTCATAAAAGCAAAGCAACACACAGCCCATTATCACTGTCTTAGATCCAGCCATCTCTGAGAAGCCCCCTTCAACGATGCATAAGGCTTTCTTCAGACATCTAGATAACAACCGCTGACCTGTGACTCTATACTTAGGTGTATGTTTTGAGCTATATGTAGTGTACAGTGATGTTTAGAGTTAAGGCTAGGATGAGGTTGAGGGTTCATAGTGTTAGTAATTGGTCTAGGGATAGGTATAGGCTTTATCACATGCTAGATTTTGGATAATACTTGGGTTTCACAAGGGTTACAGCTAGAGTTAATTTTATGGTAATTTCAGGACCACATTTAGGCATAGGGCTAGGAATATGGGTAGAGTGAGGGTGAAGGAGAGGGCCAGTACAAGACTGGGGTTCCAAACATGCATGGTTAACATTAAAGCTAAGCCTAGTGTTTAGATTCCATTTAGTTATTATTTTTATTTTGGGGGACAAAATATATGCATCCCAATGTAAAGGTTGAAAAACTTATTTTAGCTCACAATTTGTAGGGGTTTCAGTATATAGACAGCTGGCTCCTGGGCTAGAAAACATGGTAGAGGTCCAATGGAAGAGGACAGTTCATGGGAAGGCAGACAGGCAGCTACAGCAGTAAGCCTCCGTTTGCCTGTATATTCCATCTGAGCTATAAACCTATTGGTTGGTGCCACTGATACCCATGGCAAGTTTTCTGTCTTCAGCTATTCCATGAAGCCACGCCCAGAACTATATCCTATCAAGCAGTTGCTTAATCCACTACCATACAGCAATGATCCAGCCACAGCTGAAAATCCACACTTATGTGTGCATGAGCTGTTGGGGTCATCTAGATACAAGCCATGCCATTCACCACGCTTAGGTGATGATAAACCTTTAGAGACAAGTTTAAGAGGAAGTTAGGTGTAGACTCAGTATTAGTGATAGAGTTAGGGTGTCTTGGTTACTTTTCTCTCTTTGTTGGGACAAAATATTGACACCCAAAATGAAGGAAGTAAAGGTTTATTTATACTACTGTTTGTGGAGGTTTCTGTCCATAAACAGTTGGCTCCCCATCAGTGTGGCATGGCACCTAGGAAACACTTCAATTCAGCCCCCAAGTAAAGCAGCCAGAGCAAAACGGGGAGGCGGGGGGCAGCAAGCCTCTTTTCCTCCCTTATATTGGACACAGGCTACCCTCCTCCAGAGTGCTTGAAGAACTGACAAAATCCTTGCCCCCTTGGAAAAGTAAGAACCTTGTCTGCTTGCTGAGTCTTTTAGTTAAACTTCTAAACTGCTCAAATTGACGCAATGTATCAAGTGTAACCTAGTGTTAGTGATAGGAGTGGGGTTAGGGCTAAATCAGGCTAGGGAAAGATTTTGGTTCCATTAGGTTAAGCTGAGGTTTCCACCAAGGGTAGCATAAGTTTCATACTTACATTTAAGTTAGGAATAGGTTTAGGTGTGGGTATAGGTTTAGGCTTTGTTTTAAGTTTAGCATTTGCATTAGGATTCTATCAGCATTACGAATAAGTGAGGTTTAAGGTTAGTTTTATGATTATGGCTTGGGCTGATTTTATATCTAGGGCTTTTCATATTAACGATTTGTTGAAGTTTAGAGTTAGGGATATGTCTAGCACTTGGGTAATCCCTGTGCTAGGTTTAAGGCTAAAGGTAGGTCTGAGCTTAGTGAAAGATCTATATCTAGACCTGGAGTTCCACCAGGATTAGTGTCTGCATTAGCATTGGTGCTAATGCTAACATAGGAGTTGAAATAGGCATAGGGATTTCTTTCTATCAGAGTTAGGGTTTAGGGTTAGAATTAGAGTTAGGATTAATATTAAGTGTTTGGGTTAAGGTCAGAGGATTGAGTAGGCCTATAGATAGGTTAGGGTAAGAGTACAGACAGCTTTATGAATAAATTTAGGATTATGCTAGGGCTGGACATTGTGCCATGGGCAGATTAAGGGTCAGGTTTAAGATTAGTATTAAGGATAGCTTTTGTGATGGGTATGGAAAGGGCTAAAGTACCATTTATAGTTAGAAGAAGGGTGATGTGAGGGTTATGTTTTAAGGTTATGTTTATAATTAGGGTTAGAGCCAGGTTATGATAGGGTTAAGGCTTTATTTAGCCTTAGGGATAGCTTTAGGATTTGTGTTGGGTTAAACTGTATGGCTACTTCTGCTGTTAGAGCCTTAATGTTAGCTTTATGGTTAGTGTTAACTCTAGTTTTTGTGAAGTATTGTATAAGGATTATAGCTGGAGGAAGATCTAAGGGCAGGGCTAGAGACAGAATTCATGCTAAGACCAGCATTTTAATTAAGGTTATGGTGTTGTGAATGGTTAATGTTAGGATTGAGTCAGATTGAGGGTAAACCAGCAAAGCAAGAGTTAGCTTCAGGTTATGTTCACATTAAGGTCAGATTAGGCTTAGGGCTGTGGCTAGTGTTCTGTAGGCTAAGTTTATGCTTAGGTTTAGTGTTAAGATTGGGACCACAGTTGGGGCTAGGCCCCTGACTATGGTTGGAGCTAGTGTTAGAGATGCATCAGACAATGTTAGGATTAGAACTAGGTATGGCTAGGGTAGGACTAGCCTTCAACCAATGTCATGATTAGGATTTTTTGGGATTAGTTTTTGGGGTTATGATCAGAGTTATCCTTATTGTTTCAAAAAGGTCGTGTTGTAGCTATAGCTACTTTTAGTTTTAGTGCTATGGATCCACCAGGCTTAGGTTTAGAGTTAAGATCAGCATTAGTGTTAGGGCCAAGGCTAATCTTACACTAGATTTAGGGCTATGGAGTTAGGCCCAGGGTTAGGGTTTGTGATAGGGCTATGGTTATGGATCAGGCTAGTTTTACCAGGGTTAAAACAAAATAAAGCTTTTAGTTAGAATTATAATTATAGTTAGGGCAAGGCTAGATCTAGCCTACAGGCTATGGTTTTACCTAAGTTTGTTTAGGTTTAGGTTGACCTTCATAATTAGGTTACTACCAGGAATATGATAGTTTTAGTGTCACTGCTTGGTTTGGCTGGGACTAAGCTAGGATTGTACTAGCTAGGTTAGATTTAAGTTTAGTTTTGTTCAAGTTTAAGTTAGACAGTGCAGGTACTAGAGATCACACTGAGGCTGGTGCTTTTAGGTATTATGGTGAGTTTTAGCATTCAAGACAATTATGTTTCTCCAGAGTTAATGTTAAAGAAGCCTTAGGTCTAGGGTTAGATTTAGAGTTAGAAATTTGGCTAGAACTAGGGCTTGGGCTAGGAGTAGAGTTATAACAGTGTTACATTAGGGTAAGTTTTATGGTTAGTGTTTCTCCAGGTTTTGGGTTAGGCTGGGAAAAGTTAGGTTTTTACCAAGATTAGAGTTGAGCTTAGTGTTAAATTTAAGGTTATATTTCAGTTAGGTTTAGCATTCCTCCAGGGTTATGTTAGCATTAGGGAGCAGGATATGGTTTGGCCTAGGTCTAGTTCTAGATTTCTACCTGAGTATGGGCTATAATTAGATTTATGGATAGTGTTAGAATTCTAGTTATGGTTCTGTTTCTTGCTTTTGGGATGCTGGAGTCTTCTTCTGGAGGTAGTCCTAGGTTCTCTCTGTCCTGAGCTAAATACTGGTCCTGACAAGCATAAGTGGTAATAATGTTTTACAGGTATTAAACGTAGAAGAAAAACTCCATCTCTATGGAATGAGTTTGGCCCAGGTAAACGTAGAAAAAAGGAATAAGTACACTCTGTAGGGCCCACATGTGCTACCTGAAAGGGACATGAGAGCACAATTGCACATGTTCTTCCTCTTTTAATATTTCCCACTGCCATCATGGTTAGATCACCCTATTGAAACCTGCTTGCATTCTCACAAGACATCCACATGCAGGGCTTTGGAAAGTGCCCTAACATGTGGCCTGGGACTTTATAATTAGCATGTCATCAGATTGTTCCCAGCTAGTCTTTCATGCCCTCCTGCGATTTTTCACTTAGGGGCCATGCCTACTTTCCTAGCCTGCCTTTGCCACACCCTAACCTCCTGCCTCGTTTCTCCTTGAGGGAGACATTTTCCCCTTCACTCCGTATGGGGTTTCAAGGGTGGGGAGGGCTTCATCTTTATTATAGGTACTTTATGTATATAGTTGTAGTTTCTACTTATATGGTCTTCAGAGCAGATGTTAGCTATTCCTCTGGGCAAGTTCTTCCTCTGGCAGCACTTGGTTCCCGTACAGTTGGATAACTTTTGATCTTTGGCCTAAATGAAGAAGGTATTATAAGAATTTGGGGTGTCTGAGTGTACTATCATATCAGAATATAGAAAAGGCCTCCTGTATAACATTTCAAACAGACTCATATTAGCCCCACTTTAGGAGTTTGGAACCCTCATGAGCGCTATTGGCAAACATTAGAGGCAAAACACAGAAGCTTCTTGGCAGAGTTTTGCCAGAACTCACTTTAGGATCTGGTTGACCTTTAGAAAATCCTGAGACTCTATGTCGAATGGAGACGATGGTTTATTCCAAAAGCCTGAACCATCCCGAGTTATTTGAGAGGTAATAGAAGGCTGATTGCCATTCTGAATGGGCTGGGTAGTTGAAACTGGGGAATGATTACTTTGAGCAGCACCTTGACTACCTTCAGAGTCTTGCTGAATGGATAGAAAAGGCCTCAGCCCAGCCTTTAATGCGTCTATTAGGACCAATATTTCCCAAATCCATCATGGACAAGGCAGCACATGGACAAAGTCTGTCAGTCCTCCCCTAGTTATATCTATCTTCTCTGCACTGGTTCTAACAAAGGAGATGCTATGAGTTTTCCAGAGTTCTTGTAGGCACAGATTTGCAGTCCTGTCAGGTGGCTGCTGCTGGTCCTAGTCCTGTGAAAATTTGAGTGCCCATCTCCACTGTAGCTTCTTTCCCTATGAGGAGTCATCAAGAATTTTTGTAATCTTCCACCATGTCCCTTGATAAAACACAGTTTGATTTCTGCCAGAGTTCCTTTTTTAATTCCTCCTTGTCCTAACATCACTTTGTTTTGCTGGGGATTATAGATTGGTTTTAATGGGTCCTCCACATCTGGGAATAAAGCTAAGGTTTTGAGGGTGTGTAAAGTTTTCTTTTTGCCTCACTGTCAGCTTTTTGATTACTCAAGGGGACTTCAGATATGTCTCTTTAGTGTCCCCTCAGTGTATGACAGTGACCTGCAGAGGAAGTTAGACTGCCTCTAGGAGTCATAGCATTTCCTTTTTGTTATTATCAGGTGATTGGTTATTAGACAGGAAGTCTCTTTCTTTCCAGATGGCTGCAAGAGCATGTAAACCAGGAAAGTGTATTTGGAGACCATATGGATATTTAGATTTTTGCCATTTTCTAATATCAATGCCCAATAAATAGCCACAGGTCTGCCTTTTGATCAGCGATTCTGCAGGGAAGGTGTCTGCCCTGCTAAAAACATCCAGTTTTGTCCCGAAGTTAGTTTCCAGCTTCTTTTGCTCTCACAGTTTTAGCTTCTACTGTCCTCAGATAGAATAGCCAGGCATCCTTTAATTACTCAATCTTTTTTGAAATGTATGCTCGTAGTAGACTTCATGTCAAGACCCACAGAGAAATTCCTCTAATCTTGATACATACAGGAAGAGTGTTTTCTAAAGTCAGGTATTCCCAGTGCTGTAGCCTAAGGGCATATTTTATTAATCTAAGAACATTGTCAGTCACTTCTAGGGCACACAGACTCAGTACCTTTGATAGCTTCATATAAAAACTTTGCTATTTGTCCAAAATTAGGTGTCCATATCTGGCTGAAGCCAGACATTCCTAGAAAAGAGCAAAGGTGTTATTTGGTGGCAGAAGGTCCAAAATTACAGATAAGCTGAATCCTGCTAGTGGACAACTGTTGTACCTCAAATATAAGACTGTACTCCAAGTACTGAAGTTTTACAGGGATATCTGAGCCTTTTTGTTTGAGAATTTATATCTCCTCTCAGCTTGAAAATTGAAATTTTGTCTAGTGTTATGGTGGGTAACTTCCAAATTGAGCTGCAGGTTAGCATACTGTGTACATGCTGTAGATGGTTCCCTGTTTAAACTCTAGTTTTTTTTCAGTCTTTTTATAATCTCTGAGCAAAAAGAAGAGGGCCATCTCTAAACACTTTGGGGAGAAGTGCTCAAATATGCTGATACACTTTTCTTTGAAACTGGATTTTTCCACTGAGAGGCAAACAGATGCTGGGAATCCGGGTGGAGGGAAATATAAAAGCATCTTTTAGGACTTAAGGCTGAGAACAAATTTGTGCCTTCAGGAATTTGGGAGGGAATTGTACGTGTATGTGCCACCAGAGGACGCATTGTGATTATAGTCCTGTTTATGAGGCAAAGGGTTTTTTTGTTTGTTTGTTTGTTTGTTTCCATCCTATATTTCCCTGAGGATTTCACTAAAGCGACAATGAGAAGGTCACCAAGGGCGATGCTTGTGAAACCTTATTATGAGAGACTGGAGACATTTATATGACTCTTCTTTAAGAATTTTTTTCCCACTTTTTGAGATAGGGTCTCTCGCTATGCAGTCCAGGCTGGTCTAAAACTCACAATGATCCACCTGCCTCAGCCTCCCAAGTGCTGGGTCGAGACATGAGTCATCACACTGGACCCAAAGTATATTGCAGTAATAGATAAGTTGTGCTTTTTTAAAATTGGTCAAAATTTTTCTGCTAATCATGGCAATGGCCTAGTGGTAAAGTTGGTGGAACTGTGCGGTGCAGTTTATGGTGATTCCCATGACTTATCTGGGGAACTATAGAGAGAAAGATCTGGGTCTCAGTTCTTTCAGATATCATTCGATGCAGAGGAAATAAACTCAGTTGAAGCCACGGAGCATCCTTTCTGAGACTTGGAGTATTTAGCGGGCAGACATCTTTGTTGGAAGCTCTGATAGCATCAGCATCATTCATAGATGATGGAGAAAGCAGGAGACCATTCCTGTTCTCATGAGAAAAGCCTGGGTGGGGGGCAGGAAAAAAACTCAGTTATAGATGAGAGAGAGACAGGGAGAGGGAGAGAGAGGCAGAAGAAAACCTTGCCTCTGCTCCTGATTTGCTGTGCCAAATATGTTACTGGGTTTTGTGGCACTGAAGTCTCCTTTTAGAGGTGTTTTCTAGGTTCTTTCTACCCTGGTCAAGAAATTGTTAGAAGAAGCACAAATGATAATAATGCTTTACATTTATTAAAGGTAGGGAAAGAAAGGCTCTGCAGAGTGAGTTTGGGTCCAGGAATAGTAGGGAAAAAATAAGTGTACTCTATAGGGCAAGGGTAGGACAGGGTAGCACAAAGGACACAATGCCAGATGTTCTTTTATAAAAATATTTCCCACACTGGTGTCAGATCTGGGTCATCCTATTGAAAACCAGTTTTCATTCTCATGAGAAGTTCATGTGCAAGGCTTTGAGAACTGTTGGGCACATGTGTCTTAGAATTTTGTAATTAACAGTTTACCCGTACTTCCCCGGCTAGTCTGCCATGGCCTCCTTGGAGTTTCTTATTACCAGGTCATGCCTAAATTGCTAAGCAGCCTTCACATATCATGGTCTCCTCGTCATTTCTTGTATGATTACAGTTAGGGCTAAGGCTTGGGCTAGGCCTAGGGTTAGCACCTGGCTTCAACCAGAGTTGTGGGTAGTGTTAGGTGTAGGGTTAGATTTAGGGTTTTGATCCAAAAGAGTTATGGTTAGATTCGGGTTCGGGTTATGTTTACAGCAAGGTAACTGAGGTTAGGTTTAGGGCTTGTGCTGGACAAGTCTAGATTTAGGGCAAGGGCAAAGGCTATATCAGAGTTAGGGTTTTTTTAAACAATTGTTATGTTTTATTCAAGTGCCTTCTTTTTCAGAGTTAGGTGACTGTTCATATGAAAGTTGGTGTTAGTGTTAGGCTCAGTGTTAGCGTTAGTGTTAGTGTTCCTGGCAGGGTGTTTCAGTCATGAATAGAGCATAGGCTAGGGATCCACTTATAATAGGGTAAGAATGTGGCAGAAGCTTGTGTATAGATCTAAAGCTATGCTAGGGTCAGAAGTGTTTGCAGCACAAAATAAGGCCTAGTATAAGATAGGTCAGGAATTGTGTGCAGGTACTTGTAGGGATAGGTCAGGAGGGCTAGTGTTATGTCTGTGGCTTGCATTAGGCTAGGATAAAGCTTATACTGAAGTTGAGGTTTTGGGCTGCGCTCATGATTAGGGTTTGGGAAAGGCTATGGTAGGGGTGAGTGGGAAGGGTCTGTTGAGTTAAGGCTTAGGATCATGGTTACATCCCATTGAGGAGTAAGGTTAGTTTTAGGATATGGTTAAAGCTAGAGTCAGGGTTAGATTTAAGGTTTTTCTGGTTTTTGTAGTGCTCATGTTTCTATTATGCTATAGCTCTGAATAAGGCTTGGCTTAGGTCTAGGGTCATGTGATGTTTAATTTCAGTGGTATACTAAGCCCAGCAGTAGTGCATATAGGAGGGCTAGAATTCTCTGAACTTAGGCTTATGATGGATGTTGCTATTTGTTCTCCCTGTAAATGTATGCTTAGGTTTTGATTCAGTTTTGCTTGCTTTTGTGTTCTGGTGTTATGTTCTAAGGCAGGATGTGGTAAGTTTCCTCACAGCAAGTAGGTAGACTTAACAGCATGGTGAGATTTGACCTTGCATCCTGTTAGAATGAGGGCTAGGAACAGGATTGGGCAGCAACTATAGCAGGTTTATGGCTAGGATGAACTTTACTTTCAAGTTTAGAGTCAAGTCTCAGGTCAGGTTTAGAGATGGGTCCAAAACCCATTGTTCAAACAAGAGTACTGGCAGCATAGGGCTAAGTTTTAGAGTTCCAGTGTGGTCAGGATAAGATTTAGAATAAGGGTAGATGGTGATAAATTATAGGACAAGACTTGTGACTAGAGCTACGTGGTCTTAGACTTAGTTTTAGTGTTAAGGTTTAGGGTTTATGGTTGCCATTATGGTTAGGATGAGGTTCAGGGTTAGGAGTTGACTATGCCTAGGATTAGGACTATCTTCAGTGGTTGTTTTAGGGTATGCTTAAGGGTAGGCTAGGACTGGTGCTAAGATTCCCTTATCTTATTGCTTTCTGTGATTTCTCTCACAACTTACCCAGCATTCCAGTTGAAATGAGGAAAGGGTTATTTTAGTGTAGAGTTCTTAGAGGTATGCTATAGAGTCAGTCACAGCCAAGGCAAGGCAACATGACAGAGCACTATGGCCAAAGACAAGCAACTCCTAGCAGGGAAGATAGGGAGCCCCAGTAGTGAACTTCCCTTTGCCTGTTTATTGCATCTTAGCTACAATCCTATTACTTGTTGCCACCAATATCTCCAGGTAGTGTTCTGCCTCTAGTAAACACATCCAGTCACTGGCAGGACTCTGCTAAATGAATTAGTTACCTATGCCAGTACCACATACCTATGCTCCAGCCATCTCTAAAATGGCCAGCTGTGTGCACAAGAGGCTGACATGGAGAACATCTAGATACATGCCATAGTATATTGAGCATGCTTGGTTTCACTTTAGGTTTAGATTTAGGATTGGTGCTCTGGTGCAGGACTAGTAATAGGGATACGACTGGGCTACACAAGGCCTGGCTTGGACTTGGTTTTAGGTTTGTGGTGGGTTGGTAGTTGAAAGAGGTTTTCACCAGGAATAGAGTACGTTTCAGAGTTCTGTGTATCTTAGTGATACTTTTAAGTTTAGCCTCAACTGTAGATGTAGATGTATGTTTAGGCTTAGGTTTGTGATTACACTTCTACCAGTGTTAGGCTAATTGTAAAATGAAGAGTCAGGCTGCCTTTTGAGGCCAGGATAGGTTTTGGTTTAGGACTAAGTTTCCTATTTGGGATAACATTCAGATTAATTTTAGGGCTGGGCATTGGATCTGAGTAAGTGCTGTAGCTAGGTTTATGGCTACTGATGGATCTTTGCATAAGGAAGATCTATATCTAGGCCTTAGATTCCTCCAGGATTAGCATTAGGGTTAGGGATGCTGTGAGGGCTAGAAAAGGTCTAGAAATAGGTATAAGGTTTTAGATGGCACCTGCAGAATGTTCGCTTTAAGATTAAACTGATGATTTCTATGAACATTAGTGTTAGTATTAGTGTTAATGTTAACATTTTTAGTGTTATAGTTTGGGTCACTGTTCATGTTAGTATGAGTGGCAATGCGTTAGTGTTTGAGTCACGAATAGGGCATAGGTAGGATCCCCTTAGCTTTAGGCAGGAATGAAAGTGAGGTTTATATATGGATTTAGGGCTATGGTATGGGCAGTGATGTTTGCAGCATGGGTTAAAGTCTAGGTATAATGTTAAGGTCAGGAATTGGGTGCAGGTACTGGTAGGGTTAGGTCAGGAGGGTTAGTGCTATGTCTGTGGCTTGTATTAGGGTCAGGATAAAGCTTATGTTAAAGTTGAGGCTTAGGGCTAGCTTCACAATTGGGGTTTGGGCCAAGCTAGGGTGGGGTTAGAACTTTGTTTGGAGTTAGGAGTAGAATTTGGATTAGGGTTATGTTTATTGTTAGAGCTAGAGCTGACCTGGTATTCGTTATGAAGTGTAGTAGTTTGTAGAAGTAGAGTGTAGGTCTTACAGTGAGGCAAGATCTCTGACTAGGGCCACAGACAAGGTTCATGCAAAGGCAAAATCTTATGTTGAGATTTTGGTTTTGTTTATGCATGTTGCTAGAATTGTGTTAGGGTGAGGGTAAGGGGCCTTTGTGAGTTAGATTTAGGTCCATGGTTACATCATGTTGAGGAGTATAGTTAGTATTAAGGTAGGGCTAAGGCTAGGGCTAAGTCTAGGGCTGGTATGAGATTTAAGGTTCTTCCATTGTTTGTTTATTGGTAGTCTTACTTTTGGGCTAAGGATCAGAGTAGGACTTGATTTAGGTCTAGGTTGAACTTATGTTTAGATTCTGTGCTAAAGCTACAGTTAGTGCCAGTACATGCAGCAGGCTAGAAATCTGTGGACTTAGAGTTATATTGGGTGTTGCTGCTAGGCCTAAGTGTAAAGCCATGCTTATGTTTTGAGTTAGGGTCAGGGTTGGTTTTATGTTCTTTTGTAGTGTTCTAAGGCAGGTAAGATTAAATTTATTTGTGAGAAATTCATAGAGTTAAGTGTATGGTGATGTATTGACCCAGCATCATGTTAGGATTAGGCCTAGGAATGGGATTGGGCTGGAATTGTAGCAGGGATTTGGTTAGAATAAGTTTTGCCTTTAATTTTAGGAATAGGTCTCAGGTTAGGTTTAAAGATGGGTCCATGACCAATAGAGGTGACAGTGGTACTGGCAGCATAGTTCTAAGCTTTAGGCTTCCACTAAGGTCAGGGCAAGGTTTAGGAGACAAGCAAATAGGTTTGAGGGATAGTAGAAACCTTATGACCAGAATTTACTGGGCCTAGGTTTAGGTTTAGGGCTAGGCTATAATGTTTATGGTTGGCATTAGGGTTAGGATGATGTTCAGGGTTAAAGGAGGACTATGACTAGCTTCAGTGTTGGGTTTACGGATATGCTCAATGCCAGGCCAGGCCTCGTGCTCAGGTTCCCTTACCTTGTTTTTACTGTGATTGCTGAAACAACTTCCCCAGCATGCCCACTGAAAACAGAATGTGTTCTTTTTGTCTCACAGTTTCTAAGAGTTATCCTATAGAGTCAGCAACTTCCAAGGTGTAGTATCCAAATGGAGAGCCATACCTGAGAATAAATAGCTCCTCGCAGGGCAAACAGAAAGCCCCAGAAGTAAGGCTCCCTTTGTCTGTTTATTGCATCTGAGATAAAAGCCTATTGCTTGTTGCCACCAATACCCCAAGATACTATTCTGCCTCCAGTAAACCTATCCAGTCACTTGGAGGACTCTATTAAATTAATTACCTATGGAAGTACCACATTCTCCAAGACACCTGTAAAAAGGCCACTGCCTGCATGTTCAGCTGGCATGGGAGACATCTACTTACATGCCATAGCATACTGAGCATGCTTGAATTTCATTTTCAGTTTAGATTTAGCAGTAGTTTTAGGGTTAGGGTTACTCACAGGGCTAGACTGGGGCTCCACAAAGGTCCTCCTTGGGCCTGGCTGAAAGTTTGGGGTAGGTTGGCTATAGGGAGAGCTTTTCACCAGGGGTAGGGTATGTTTCAGAGTTCTGTGCAACTTAGGGATACTTTCAGGTTTAGCCTTAGCTATAGCTACAGTAACAGGTTTAGATTTAGGTTTAGGTTTGTGGCTAGGGTTCTACCAGTGTTAGAATTAGTGTGAGAATTAGAGTCAGGTTGACTCTTAGGGCCATGACTAGCTTTTGGCCTACAGCCATTAACCTATTTTGGATAGAGCTCAGATCCTGGTGATGGCTAGGCATTGTATCTAGGGAAGGGCTGGAGCTAGGTTTATGGGTATGGATAGGTCTTTGCTTAAGGCAAGATCTATGTCTAGGCCTGAGTTTCCACCAGAATTAATGTTGGGGTTAGGGATAGTTAAGGGATAATAAGGACTAGAAATAGCCTAGAATTTATATGGTACCAGGATGAGTGTCTGGTTTAAGATTAGGGTGATGATGCTAAGGTGAGGGCTTTTCTTGAGGTTTTGATTTTGTTTAAGGATGTTGCTAGGGTTGTCTTTAAGGTGAGGCTGAAAGTGTCCCTGAGAGGTAGGCTCAGGTTCATGGTTACGTAAGATTGAGGAGTAGGCTTACTGTTAGGGTAGGGCTACAACTTGGGCTAGGATTAGATTTAAGGTTTGTCCATTTTTTTTTATTGCTAGTGTTACTACTGGGCTAAGGCTCAGGGTAGGGCTTGGGCTGTATCCATTGTTTAGGTTTAGCATTAAAGCTCCATTTAGGCCAAGTTAGGTTTATGTTGGGCATTGTTCCTAGGACTATGTGTAAATCTATGCTTAGATTTTGAGTGAGGGTCATGGTTAGTTTTATGTTCTGTTGTAGTGTTGTAAGTTAAGGAGGATTAAGTTTATTTGTGGGAAGTTGGTAGATTTAAGAGAATGGTGAGATTTTGACCTGGCTTTGTGTTTGGATTAGGGCTAGGAATTGGATTGGGCTGAAGTTGTAGCAGGGTTAGGGCTTGGATATGTTTTACCTTTAAATTTAAGGATAGGTCTCAGATCAGGTTCAGCGATTTGTCCATGATGAGTTATGGTTATAAGGGTACTGGCAGTGTAGGGCTGTTTTAGAATTCCAGTATGGTTAGGGTAAGTTTTAGGTTAAGGGTAAATAGATAGGGATAAGGGATAGTAGAATACTTATAACCAAGAGGTAGGTGGTCTTAGGTTTAGGTTAGGGTTAGGGTTTAATGTTTGTGGTTGGCATTAGTGTTAGAATAAAGTTCAGGTTTAGGGGTTCACCATGAGTATTAGGCATAGCTTCAGCATTAGGTTTAGGGGTATGCTTAAGATTGGGCTAAGACTAGTGCTGACATCCCTTGCCTTTTTGGTATCTGTGATTGCTCAGCATGGAAGTTTAAATGAGTAAAGGTTTACTTTACTGCACAATTCTCAGAGGTATCCTGTAGAGTCGGACACCTCCTAACACAGCAACCTGACACAGTGCCATTGCTGAAGCCTAACCGCTCTGGGCAGGGCAGACAGGAAAACCCACCAGTGAACCACCTTTTGCCTGTGTATTGTGTCCGAGTTACAAGTCTATTTGTTGTTGCCTCTGAAGGGGAAGGTTCTGCCTCCAGTAAACCAATCCAATCACTGGCAGAGCTCTGTAAATGAATTAGTTACTTGGGCCAGAACCACATACCCACGGTCCAGCCACCTGTAACAAAGATGCCTGTGTGCAGAATAGGCTGGTGTGGAGGACTTCTAGATACCTGCCATAGCATATGTAGCATGCTTGGATTTCACATTCAGTTTAGATTTAGGATTAGTGCTAGGGTAAAGGGGGAGTGACAGGGCTAGTACTGTGGCTATGCAAGGCTTGATTTTGACTTTGATGAAGGTTCATGGTGGGGTTCCAGTAGGGAGACCTTTTCACAAGTGGTAGGGTACATTTCAGAGCTCTGTGTATCTCAGTGATACTTTTAGGTTTATCCTTAGCTGTAAGTGTAATTGTAGGTTTAAGTTTAGGTTTGTAGTTAGGGTTCTACCAGTGTTAGGCTTAGTGTGAGATATAGAGTCAGGTTGCCTCTCAGTGCTATGGCTAGGTTTTGGTCTAGGGCCAAGTTTCCTATTTGGGGTAGGGTTCAGATCAGCACTTGGGCTAGACATTGCATCTGGTTAAGGACTGGAGATAGGTTTATGCTACCTATAAGTCTTTGCTTAAGTGAAATTCTATGTCTAGGTCTAAGGTTACCCCAGATTTAGTGCTAGGGTTAGAGATAGTTTGAGGCCTAGAAAAGGGTTAGAAATAGTCTAGTGTTTACATGGTACCAGGCTGAGTGTTTGGTTTAAGTTTAGGATGATAGTTTGTATGAACATTAGTGTTACTGTTGGTGCAGCATTTCTACTGTCAGTGTTTTAGGATCAATGTCATGTTAGTGTGAGTGGCAGTGTGTTAGTGTTTGTGTCACAAATAGGGAATAGACTAAGTATCCACTTAGGTTAGGGCAAAATGAAGGAGAGCTTTATGTATAGATTTAGGGCTGTGATTGAGTCAGAGGATTTTCCAGTGTAGAGTAAGGCCTAGCTATCATTTTAGGGTCAGGAATAGGTTGCAGGAACTGGTAAGGATATGTTAGAATGATTAGGGATCTGTCTGTAGCTAGGGCTAGTGCTAGGACAAAGCTTATGTTATAGTTAAAGTGCTAGGATCATGATTTGGGTTTGGGCCAGGCTATGGTAGGATTAGAGCTATGTTTAGAGTTAGGAGTAGAGTTTCTATTAGGGTTAGGTTTACAGATAGAACTAAAGCTGATCTAGTGTTACTTTTCTGGTTAGTATGAAGTGTAGTAGTTGTACAGTTAGGCTGTGGGCCATGTAGTGAGAGAAGATCTTGAACTAAAGTTAGCCATGTCTTGAACTAAAGACATGGCTCATGCGCAGGCTAGGGCTTTTGTGAGAATGTGGATTTGTTTATGGATGTTGGTAGCCTTGTCGTAGGTTTGGGATGAAGCGGCCTTTCTTAGGTTCATGGTTACACCAGATGGAGGACTAGTGTTAGTGTTAGGATAGGTTGAGGGCTATAGCCTGTGTTTGACTCAAGGTTCTTCAATTTTTTGTTTAGTACTAGTGTTACTATTGGCGTAAGGCTCAGAGTAGGGCTTGGGTAGGTCTAGGGTGAGGTTATGTTTAGGTTTGGCTCTAAATCTAAGGCCATGACCAGTGTATGCAGTATGGCTACAATTCCCCAGAGTTAGTATTATGAAGGGTCTTGCTGTTAGATCTAGGTGTAAAGCCATTCTTAGGTTTTAAGTTAGGGTCTGGTTTAGGTTTACATTCTGGTGTAGTATTCTAAGTCATGGAGGATTAAGTTCATTTGTGGGGAGTTGGTAGAGTTAAGAATATTGTGAAGTTTTTACTTGGCTTTTTGTTAGGATTATGGCTAGGAAATCTATTGGGCTGGAGTGGTAGTGGGTATAGGGCTAAAATAAGTTTTTCTTTTAAGTTTAGGGATATGTCTTATGTGTGGTTTACAGGTGGGTCCCTGGACCAATTGTGTAGACAAAGGTACTGGCCTAGAAATGGGTTAAGTTTTAAGCTGCCAGTATGGTTTAGGATGATGGTAAACAGATAGGAATAAGGAATAGTAGAAGACCTATGACCATAGCTAGGTGGGTCAGGATTAGGTTTAGGGTTAGAGTTTTAATATTTATGATTGTCACTAGCCTTAGTGTGAAGTTTGGGTTTAGGGCTCATCCATGCTGAGGATTAGTAACTAGCTTCAGTGTTGGGTTTATGGGTATACTCAGTACCAGACCAGGACCAGGGCTGAGGTTCCCTTGCCTTTTTGCTGTCTGTGATTGCTGAGAGAACTTATCCAGCATGCCAATTGAAAGGAGAAAATTTTTATTTTAGCCCAAAGTTCTAGGAAGTATCCTACATAGTTAATCACCTTTAAGGCACAGCAGCCTGATAGAGTGCCATGGCCTAGGACAAAAAGCTCATAGCAGGACAGATAGGGAGGCCCAGCAGTGAGGTTCCCTTTGCCTTTTGTTGTATCTGAGCTACAAGATTATTTTTGTTGTCATCAACACCCCCGGGGAGTGTTCTGCCTCCAGTTAACCCATCCCATCACTGGCAGGACTCTGCTAAATGAAATGGTTACCAGTGCCATTACCACATAACAATAATCCAGATACCTGGAAAAAAGCTGGCTGTGTGCATGAGAGTCTGACCTGGAAGACATCTAGATACAAGCCATAGCATATTGAACATGCCTGAATTTCACTTTAAGTTTAAATTTAAGATTAGTTCTAGGGTAAAGTGTTAGTGATAGGGCTAGTACTGGGGCTACACAAGGCCTGTCTTGGGCCTGGCTGTAGCTTTGGGGTTGATTAGAAGTAGCGAGAGGTTTTCATGAGGGACAGGGTAATGTCTCAGTGATCTGTGCCTCTTAAGGATACTTTTAGTTTTAACCTTAGCTGTAGGTGCTGTTGAAACTTTAGGTTAAGTTTGTGGTTAGGGTTCTACCAGTGTTAGGCTTAGGGTAAGATTTAGAGTCAGGTTGCCTCTCCTGGACATGGCAAGATTTTTGTCCAGGACCAAGTTTCCTATTTGAGATAAGGTTAAGATTTGCATCAGGGCTAGGCATTGCACCTGTGTAAAGGCTGGAGCTAGGTTTTTGGCTACTGATAGGTCTTTGCTTAAGGGAAGGCCTATGTCTAGGCCTAGCGATCCACAAGGATTTGCATTAGTTTAAGGGATAGTTTGAGGCCTCTCAAAAGCTCAGAAATAGGCATAGAGTTCAGATGGTACCAGGCAGAAGGTTTGGTTTAAGGTTAGAATGGTAATTTGTATGAACATTAGTGTTAGTGTTAGTGTTAGTGTCAGTGTTCTTGTTAGTGTAACTGGCAGTGTTTCAGTTGTTTGAGTTATGAATAGGGCACTGGCTAGGGATACACTTAAGTTAGGGAAAGAATGAAGGAGGGGTTTATATATAGATTTAAGGCTATAGTAGGGTCAGTGGTATTTGCTGTATAGAGTAAGGCCTATATTTTGTTGAAGTTTTGGTTTCATTTTTGAATCTTGCAAGGGTTGTCTTAGGGTGATGGTGAAGGGGCCATTGAGAGTTAGGCTTAGGTTTGTGATTACACCTGATTGAGGAGTATGGTTGGTGTTAAGGTCAGGCTGGGAATAGGGACGGGGATAGATTTGAAGTTCTTCCTAGTTTGTTCTGTGCTAGTGTTTCTTTTGGTCTGAGGCTCAAAGTATGGCTTGAGCTAGGTCTACGGTATGTTAGGAATACTTTTAGGTTTAGCCTTAGCTGTAGGGGTAGTTGTTAGTGTAGATTTTAGGTTTATCTTTAGGGTTCTATCTGTGTTAGTTTTAGTGTAAGATTTAGAGTCAGCTTGCTTTTTAGGACCATGGCTAGGTTTTGTTCTTTGACTAAGTTTCCTGTTTGGAAAAGGGTTCAGTTTAGGGTTAGGGCTAGACATTGGACCTGATTATGGGCTGAAGTTAGGTTTATGGCAACTGATATGTCATTGCTTAAGAGAAGTTCTATGACTAGGCTTGGGTTCCAGGTGGATTAGCATTAGGGTTTAGGCAACAGCTAGGTAAGGCTATAAATAAGCCTAGTGATTACATGTCACCAGGTTCAGGGTTTGGTTTAAGTTTAGGGTGATGGTTCCTATGAACATTACTGTTACTGCTAGTGTTAGTGTTGTTATAGTCAGTGTTAATGTTAGTGGCAGTTTGTTAGTGTTTGAATGCTGAATAAGTCATAGGCTAGGGATACACTTAGTTTAGGGCAAGAATGAGGGAGAGATTTATGTATAGATTCAGGGCTATGCTAGGATCAGAGATGTTTGCAGCATAGAGTAAGGGTTAGATAAAGTTTAGGGTCAGGATTAGGGTGTTGGTACTGGTTGATATAGGTTCAGGAGGGTTAAGGTTCTGTCTATGGATAGGATTTGGGCTAGAACAAAGCTTGTGTTTAAATTGAGGTTTATGGCTAGACTCATGATTGCGTTTGGGCCAGGCTAGCATAGTGTTAGTGCCTTGATTAGAGTTAGAGCAGAGTTTAGATTAGGGCTTGATTTATAGTTAGAGGTACGGCTGAGCTAGTGTAAGTTTTCTTGTTAGTGTGAAGTATAATAGTTTGTAGGTGTAGTGTGAGGATTGCAGGTAGAGAAGCTCTTGTTCTAGGGACAGAGATAGGGCTTGTGCTAATGCTATGGCATTTGTTGAAATTTTTGATTCATTAATGTTATGTTGCTAGGGTTGTCTTAGGGTGAGGGTGAAGGGGTCATTGAGATTTAGGCTTAGGCTCATGGTTCCATCTGATTGAGGAGTAGGGTTAGGGTAGGGCTAGGAGTGGGGACAGGGTTAGATTTGAGTTTTTTTTTTTCTCATTTGTTTAGCGCTAATGTTACTTTCGGTTAAGGCTCAGCAATGGGCTTGGCCTAGACGTAGGGTCAGATTATGTTTAGTTTCTGTGCTGATGCTATGGGAAGGGCTAGCACATGCAGTGGGTATAGAATTTCCTGGACTTAATGTTATGTTTGGTGTTTCTGTTAGATCTATGTGTAAAGATATGGTTACATTTTGAGTTCGGTTCAGTGTTAGTTTTATGATTCCGTGTAGTTTTCCAAAGCAGGTGAGATCAAATTTATGTGAAGTTATTTGGTAGAGTTAGCATTATGGTTAATTTTTTAACTGACATCATGTTAGGGTAAAGGTAATGAATAGGATTAGGCTGAGGTTGTTACAATATTATGGCTAGGATAAATTTTATCTTTAATTTAGTTTTAGGTTTAGGTTTGTGGATATGTTTCTGTAAGTGTTAGGCATAGTTTGAGATTTAGCATCAGGTTGCCTCTTAAGATCATATCTAGGATAGGGTGAAGTTTCCTTTGTTGAATATAGTTCAGATTAGGGTTAGGGCTAGGCATTGGACCTGGGAAAGTGATAGAACTCTGTTTATATCTCATTATAGGTCTTTGTTTAATGTAGCTTTAGTGTTAGGCTAGGGCTAGGGCTAAGGCTGGGGTTAGGTTTAAGGTTCTTCCATTGTTTGTGTAGTGCTAGTGTTACTACTGTAATAAGGCTCAGAGTAGGTCTTGGGCTAGGTCTTGGCTCTGGTTATGCTTAGATTCAGCACTAAACCTATGATCACCACTAACACATGCAGTAGGTTTAGAATTCCCCAGACTTGGGGTTATGTTTGGTCTAGCTGTTTAGTCTAGATGTAAAGTTATGCTTAGGTTTTCAGTTAGGCTTAGAATTAGTTTTATGTTCTTATGTAGTGTTACAATGCTGATAGGATTAAGTTTATGTGCAGCTGGTGGATCAGGTTAAGAGTATTGTTAGGTTTCCACCTGGTATTGTGTTAGGAGTTAGGCTAATAATAGGAATCAGCTGGGGTGTCTCAGGATTAGGACTAGGATAAATTCTACCTTTAATTTAGGGATCTATCCAAGGTAAGGTTTAGAGATGGATCTCTGACCAATTGTACAGATATGTGTACTGGCTGCATCTGACTACGTTTTATTTTTCCAATATGGTTAGGGTAAGTTTTAGGATATTGGTAAATAGGGATAAGGGATAGTAGAAGTCTTACGACTAGAGTTAGGAGGGCTTAGGCTTAGGTTTAGGTTTAAGGTTTAATGTTTATGGTTGTCATTACGATTAGCATGAGTTTCAGGGTTAGGTATCTACCATGCTTAGGATTAGGTCTAGCTTCAATTTTGGATTTAGGGTTATTCTTAAGGTTAGACTAGGACCAGTGCTAAGCGTCCAGTCTCTTACTGGTTTCTGTGATTGCTGAGACAACTTACTCAGCATGGCAATTTAAACGAGTTACTTTTGAGCACAGTTCTTGAGTTACCTATATTATATAGTCAGCTCCCTCCTATGCATGGCAACATGACAGAGCACCATGGCCGAGGGCAAACAGCACATTTCAGGGCAGATGAGTAGCCCCTCCAGTGAGCCTCTCTGTGCTTATTTATTGCATCCAAATTTCAAGCCTCTTGGTTGTTGCCTCAGAGAACTCCCCAGAGTGCTCTGCCTCCAGTAATCTCATCCGGTCACTGGTAGGTTTCTGCCAAGTGAATGAATTACCTATGCAAATGCCACATCCCCTGATCTAGCCACCTCTACAAAGATGGGATGTGTGCATGATAGGCTGGTGTGGAGGACAGTTAGATACATGCCATTGCATAATGAGTGTGCTTGGACTTCACTTTTAGTTTACAAATAGGATTAGTGCTAAGGTAAAGAATTAGTGATATGGCTAGGGCTGGGGATATAAAATGCCTGACTTGGGCCAGCCTGAAGGTTTGGGATGGGTTGGCAGTACTTCATCAGGGGTAGGGTACATTCCAGAGCTATGTCTATACTAGAGATGCATTTACATTTGGTGTTAGCTGTAGGTGTAGTTGCTGGTTTAGGTTTTGGTTTGTGCTTAGGGTCTTACCACTGTTAGCCTTACTTTGAGAGTTGGAGTCAGATTGCATCTTAGGACAGAGGCTAGGTTTTGGTGTTAGTCTTTTTCCCTTTTGGGTTAGGGTTCAGATTCGTTTTTGCCCGGGTATCAGACCTAGGTAAGAGCTAGAGCTAAGTTATGGCTAATGATAGACGTTTGCTTATAAGAAGCTCTATGTGTAGCCATAGGGTTCCACCAGGTTTAGTGTTAGGGCTAGGGCTAGGGTGAGGGCTAGTAAAAGTTTAGATATAGATTGTAACAGGCTCAGGGTTTATTTTAAGATTAGAGTGATGATTTCTATTAACATTACTGTTACTATTCATGTTAATTTCAGTGTTATGGTTAGTGTAAGTGTTAGTTGCAGTGTGTTAGTATTTGAGTCATAAATAGAGGATAGGCTAGTGATCCACTTAGGTTAGGGTAGGAATGAGGGAGATCTTTATGGATAGATTTAAGGCTATGCTAGGATCAGAGATGTTTGCAGCATAGAGTAAGGACTTGGTATAAGGTTAAGGTTAAGAATAGTGTGCAGGTACTTGTAGGGATAGTGTCAGAATGGTTAGGGTTTTGTCTATCCGTAGAATTAGGGCTAGGATAAATCTCATGTTTAGGTTCACGTTTAGAGCTAGGCTCACAATTAGAATTTTGGCCAGTGTTAGGTAGGAGTAGAAGTTTGTTTGATGTTAGGAGTACAGTTTGAATTAGGATTAGGTATATAGTTAAGGCTATGGCTGAGTTCTTAATAGTTTTCTAGTTAGTGTGAAGTGTAATAGTTTTTAGGTCTAGGGTGAGAGTTATAGTTAGAGAAAATCTCAGGCTAGAGCCAAAGACAGTGCTCATGCTAAGGCTACAGCTGTTGTTGAGATCTTGGTTTCATTTATGGTCGTGGCCTGGCTTGCCTTAGGGTGAAGTTGAAAAGTCATGGAGAATTAGTTTTTGATTCTTGGTTATATAAGATTGAGGGTTAGTGTTAGTGTCAGAGTAGGTCTAGGCCTAGGAACTGACTTAGGTTTAAGGTTCTTCTATTGTTTTATTAGTGCTAGTATTAGTACTGGACTAAGGCTCAGAGTAGGTTTTGGGCTAGATCTAGGTTTAGGTCACATTTAAGTTTAGTGCTAAAACATGCCCTGAAATAGCCCATTGACTAGGGCTAGAATTCCCCAGACTTAGCATTGTGTTGACTGTTGCTGTTACAAACAGATATGAAGGTACAGTTGTATTTTGAGTTAACTTCTGGCTTAGATGTATTTTCTCATGTAATGTTCCAAGCGAATTGAGATTCTATATTTTATCAGAAGTATACAAAATTTAGATTTGAATTCACTTATTTTTGTTTGCAATAGCCTATATTTGGTGTTAATATTATGATTATAATTACAGTGTGGTTAGTGTTAGATATCCTGTAGCACTACTCTTAGATTTAGGTTAAATGGTGTAATTTTTTTCTGTGTTTAGGCTTGCAATTCCACCAGAAATTATGCTAAGATTTGGTTTATTGATAGGATTAGATTTTGGGTTACAGTTCTGTTCCTTGGTTTTCATATGGTGGTGTCTGTTTCTCAAGGTAGTTTCAGGTTCTTTATATTTTGAGCCAAAATTTGTCAAGAGAAGCCAAATGGTAATAATATATAGCAGGTATTAATGGTGGAAAATAAAATAATCTCTACAGAATTCATTAGTTCCATGAAAAAGTGAGAGTAATAAGTAATAGGCCCAAGTTGGGTCTTTCCATGAAGGGATATAGCATTTTGAATGTAATTGTTGATGTTCTTCTTCTTTTTATTTTCCTTATTTTGTTTAATATTTCCCACACTGCCATCAGGCTTAGGTCTCCCTATTGAAAACCTGTTGAGTTCTCCCAAAATGTCAAGGTACAGAGCATTGGGAATTTTTCTGAGCACTTGCCATTAGATTTTGTGATTAACTTGTCATAAGAACATCCCCCAGATAGAGTTTCATGTCCTCCTTGGAGTTTTCAGTTATCAGAACATGCTTATTTCTGACCAGCCTTTGTCATAGCCTGTATTCCTGCCTCATTTCTCCCCGAGAGACACATGTTCCAATAATTCTTATGAGCTGTCAAGGGAGAAGAGGTCTTTATCTTCATATAAGTACTTACAGACCTAAAGGTGGCTTACAGGTGCTGGAAATGGCTGTAAGTTGTACTTATTGGGGATCATGTGTGTGGAACTATGTTTGGATGTTGTAGCTCACTGTCTGTATTGATGAAGAAAGACAGTGAAAAAAGAGTTAGTTATTGTTGAGCTGCCTTGTTCAGTGGGAAAAAGTAAGTAACTTTACTGCTTGGTTGAGGTTGTAAAGCCCAAAAAGGAATTCTAAGTATGGTTCCATGCTTCTTTTGGAGGAGAAAGTATAGCTAAGAAAGGTGTCTGGTAAATTATTTTTTTAATTTTATTTAAGAGGAAAAAGAGAAAAACACAAAACAAAACAAAGCGGTGTAAGGTTACACGTAATACAGAACTACAAAAAAAAAAAACATAACAGTAAGAAATCACCTGTTAATAGATTACATATTATCATCTTGGAAATAGTTGCTCAAATCACAGTATCAAAGAATACAAAGTGGACATTCAAACAGAGAGACTGCAAACAGCTGTGTTAATGATCCAAAAACATTAATATAGTCAGCTATTTAACACCCCTAAACACACTTGCTGTTATATCCGTTAGAGCTCTTTTTTTTCCTCCCTTTATTTTTACAACAAAATTTACACATTTTGGATTTTAGTACTCCTTAGTTCTTATTACTTTTGGGGGGGGGAGAGAATAAAGTCAAATATGGCAAAACAAAGCTGTCAGTCAAAACCAAGGATAGACATAGCACATGATGTAGAACAGAGTACAAGGTTATCAACAATGGTTATCAACGTTGTCTCTTGTTTCCTTAAAAAGAATTGTCTATCTCATTAGATATTATAAAGTTGGGCAAAACAGTAGAGAACAAGACCAATAAAACTTAGACATTGTAAACATTACAGGACTTACAAAGGAGACAATAGTCAAACCAGAATGGGCAACTTAGTGAATCTTATTGCCTTCAAAGTAGTTGCCTATACCCTCAAACTTGATACTATAGCACAGAATGGAACAGAGTCTAATCAGTCAGAACAAGATTGTGGTAGTATTACAGAACTTCAAAACAAGTTAATAGGAAATCAAAAAGAGTTACTATTATATATACTAATTTTTAAAAATTTTCCCCTTAATTAAAACAAACATAAGAAATAACTAAATAATTTTTTAAAGAATAAGGGAGAGATTGAGTTGAAACAGGACATAACAATATAACAATAGAGGTCAAAGCATGACTGTTTCAGCAACCTCGTGCTTCCCCACCAAATAACCTGATTTAATAGTAGTTACCATAGTGTGTCTGTTTCCTTGAAATATTTGGATAAAACTTCATATACTATAATTTCAAATATTTCCATATCAAGAAGCCCAGAATAAAGCCTTTCTAATTAATAAGTGAAAATTTTATAAGGCTTCAAGGCCACATAATGGGGAATCATGATTACCACATATTTTTATATATTTGAATCATTATTTACATTAGGGAAACTATTCGGTGTTCATACATGCGAGATTGATTTATTTCACTTATGAGTATGGTCTCAAGCTGTGCCCATTTCTTGATAAATATCTCAATGTGATCCTTCTTTATAGCTGAATAATACTCCATTGTATAGAAATACCACAACTTTTTGATCCATTCCTCAGTTGATGGACACTTGGGTTTTTTCCAAGATCTGGCGATTACAAATTGTGCTGCTATAAACATAGGTGCACATATATCACTGTGGTATGATGCTTTCAGTTCTTCTGGGAATATGCCTAGAAGTGGGATAGCTGGAATAAATGGGATTTCCAATCCCAACTTTTTGAGAAATCTCCAGACAGACCTCCACAAAGGCTGTACCAGTCTACACTCCCACCAACAGTGCAGGAGAGTTCCTTTTTCCCCACAGCCTCTCCAGCATTTGTTGTTGGTTTTCTTGATCCTGGCAATTCTTTCAGGAGTGAGATGGTATCTCAGTGTGGTTTTAATTTGCATTTCTCTAATGACCAATGATGATGAGCATTTTTTTCATGTATTTATTAGCCATTTGCATTTCTTCATCTGAGAATTGCATATTCATCTCAGATGCCCATTTTTGGATTGGATCTTTGAATTTTGGAGGTCTGAGTTTTTTTTAATTCTTTATATGTTTTAGACAAGAGTCCCTTGTCTGAGAGAGAGTTCACTAAAATCTTTTCCCAGTTTGTGGGTTTTCTTTTCACTATGCTGGAGATTTCTTTTGACATGCAGAAACTTTTTAATAAGAAGTGGTCCCAGTTATTGATTCTGGCAAGTATTTCCCGTGTGGTTTGAGTCCTGTTCATGAATTCTCTACCTACTCCTATGTCTCCAAGGTTTCTACCCAATTTGTCTTCCAATAGATTTAGCGTTTCTGTTTTAATATTCAGATCTTTGACCCATTTAGATTTTAATTAAGTACATGGTGATAGACATGGGCCTACCTTTAGTTTTCAGCAAATGGAGAGCCAGTTTGTCCAGCACCATTTATTAAAGAGACTGTCATTCTTCCAGTGAACCTACTTGGCTCCTTTATCAAAGATAAGGTGGTTGAGTGTGTTTGTAGTTGTGGTTGTATCTTCTAATCTATTCCATTGATCTTCAGTTCTGTTTTGATTCCAATACCATGTTGATTTTACTACTGTTGCTTTGTAGTATAATTTCAAGTCAGGGATTGTGATGCCTCCTGCTTTGTCTTTGCTGCTTAGAATTGCCTGTGCGATTCTAGGTCTCTTCTGGTTCCAGATGAAATTTAGGAGTGATTTCTCTAGATCTATAAGGTATGTTGATGGTATTTCTATTGGGATTGCATTGAATCTGTATAAGAGTTTTGGGAGAATGGCCATCTTCACAATGTTTCTTCTTCCTATCCATGAGCAAGGTATGTCTTTCCAATTTTTGAGATCATCTTCAATTTCCTTTTTCAGTGTTTTATAGTTTTCACTGTATAAGTCTTTCACTTCTTTCGTAAGAGTAATTCCTAAATATTTCATTTTTTTGGTTGCTAATGTGAATAGTCCAGTTTCTCTTATTTCCCTCTCTGTGATTTTGTTGTTCGTGTATAGGAATGCTATTGATTTCTGAGTATTGATTTTGTATCCAGCCACATTACTGAATTTATTTATTGTATCTAAGAGTCTTTCAATGGAGTTTAGGGGGTCTTCTATGTAGAGTATCATGTCATCTGCAAACAATGATAACTTAACTTCTTCTTTTCCTATCTTTACCCCTTTTATTTCTCTTTCTTGCCTAATTGCTCTGGCTAGTACTTCCAATACTATATTAAATAGGAGTGGTGATAAAGGACATCCTTGTCTTGTGCCTGATTTTAAAGTAAAGGCTTTCAATTTTTGGTCAGTTAGTATGATGCTGGCTGTTGGTTTGTCATAAATGGCCTTTATTATATTGAGGTAAAGACCATCTATTCCAATTTTCTGTAAAGTTTTTATCATGAATAAATGTTGGACCTTATCAAAGGCTTTTTCTGCATCCATAGAAATGATCATGGGATTCTTATTTTTGGCTTTATTGATATGGTGGATTACATTTATTGATTTGCGTATGTTGAACCATCCTTGCATTCCTGGGATGAATCCCACTTGGTCATGGTGTATAATCTTCTTGATGATTTGCTGGATCCTATTTGCCAATATTTTATTGAGGATTTTTGCATCTGTGTTCATTAAGCAGATCGGTCTATAGTTCTCTTTTTTAGTTGGGTCTTTCTCAGGTTTTGGTACTAGAGTAATATTTGCTTCCAGGAATGACTTAGGAAGGATTGCTTCCCTTTCAATTTCATTGAATAGTTTGAGGAGTGTCAGCATTAGGTCTTCTTTGTATTTCTTGTAGAATTCTTCAGTGAATCCATCTGGGCCTGGGCTCTTCTTGGTGGGTAAGGACTTAATTACATTTTCAATTTCTTTAGCAGAGATTGGGTTATTCAACAGTTTTACATCCTCTTGATCTAGCTTTGGCACTTCATATGCTTCTAAGAATCTGTCTATTTCTTCTCTGTTATCAAACTTCTGAGAGAAGAGGTTTTTGAAATAGGTGTTGATGATCTTCTGTATTTCTATTGGGTCTGTAGTGATTTCTCCTTTTTCATTTCTTATTGTATGAATTTGAGCTTTTTCTTCCCTTTTTAAAATAAGGTTGGCTAGGGGCTTATCAATTTTATTTATTCTTTCAAAGAACCAACTCTTTGATTCGTTGATTCTTTGGATTGTTTTCTTAGTCTCTATTGCATTGATTTCTGCTCTGATTTTTATAATTTCCTCTCTTCTTTTGGCTTTGGCCTTGACTTGCTCTTCTTTTTCTAGCTGTTTGAGGTGTAGCATCATGTTATTTATTTGTATTCGTTCTGTTTTCCTGATGTGGGAATTCAGTGCAATAATTTTTCCTCTCAGGACGGCTTTCATTGCATCCCACAGATTCCGGTAAGTTGTATCTGCATTTTCATTTTCTTTTAGATATTGTTTAATTTCTTCTGTGACCCACTGATTACTCAAGAGTGTGTTATTCAGTTTCCATGTGTTTGTGGGATTTTTGCAGTATCTTTTATCATTAATTTCTAATTTCAGAGCGCTATGATCCGATAACATGCAAGGGATGATTTCAGCTCTTTTGCACTTGTTTAAATATGTTCTGTGAGCTAATATATGGTCTATTTTAGAAAATGATCCATGTACTGCTGAGAAGAATTTGTATTCTGATTTTGTTGGGTGGAACATTCTGTATATGTCTATCAAACCCATTTGTTCACAGGTATGATTCAGTTCTGTTATTTCTTTGCTCATTTTCTGTCTGGTTGATCTGTCCCTTGGTGTCAATGGTGTATTAAGGTCTCCTGTTACAATTGTGTTACTGATAATTTGAGTTTTCATTTCTGTTAATAGTTGTTTTATATAACTGGGTGCTCTGGAGTTTGGTGCGTATATATTTAAGATAGTTATCTCTTCCTCTTGGAGTTTTCCACTTACGAGTATGTAGTGACCTTCTTTATCCTTTATGGTCATTGTTGGTTTAAAATTCACGTTGTTTGCAAACAGAATTTCTACTCCTGCCTTTTTTTGGATTTTGCTGCATGAAGAATTGTTTTCCATCCTTTGACTTTCAGTCTGTGAGTATCTTTCTGGGTTAGATGGGTTTCCTGTAAACAGCATATGGTTGGATTTTGTTTCTTGATCCATTTTGCTAGTCTGTTTCTTTTGATTGGTGCATTGAGACCATTTACATTAGTGGTTATTACTGTTAAATGCTGGTTAACTGTAGGAATGTTATCTCTCTGCTGTTGCATCTTTATCTTTCTGTTCTGTTTAATTATTTGCTTTGCTTAGTGGTTTTTTCCTTTGTGTATCTAAACTGTCTTTCAATATTTTTTGCAGGGTTGGTTTGGTGTTCATGAAGTTCTTCAGCTGTTCTTTGTCATGGAATTATCATATTTCACCATCTATTTTGAATGATAGTTTTGCAGGATACATCAGTCTAGGTTGGAAATCATTTTGCTTTAGGATCTGGAATACTTCACTCCATGCTCTTCTTGACTTTATTGTTTGTGATGAGAAGTCTGATGTGATTTCCTTTATAAGTGATCTGTCTTTTCTCTCTGACAGCTTTTAATAATCTATTCTTGTGTTGGATTTCTGGGATGGTGATTATTATATGTCTGTGTGTAGTTTTATTTTGGTTATGACTATTTGGAGTTCTATATGCTTCACTGATCCTGATGTCAGTTTCTGATCTCATGCTTGGGAAATTTTCAGCTATTACTTCTCTAAATATCCTCTTGATATCCTTTATGTTGTCTCCTTCTTTTTCATTAATCCCTATCATTCTTATGTTATTCTTCTTTGCATCGACTTGCAGTTGTTGAATTGTTGTTTCCTGATTCCTTGTTATTTTTAAAATATCTTTCCTTTCCTGTTCACTAGCTGCAATCCTGTCTTCAAGGTCTGAAATTCTATCTTCACTTTCATTAAGGCGGTTTTTACAACTTTCAGTGGAGTTTTTTATTTCCTGTATATCTCTGTCCATCTGCATTATGTATTCTCTTTGTTTCTTATATTGCTCATCTAGGGATTCTATCTTTTTGTTTAGTTCCTCCAATTTTTTATCTGTGTTTTCTTTAGATATATTTAGAATCTCTTTCATTTCTTTTATCATTTCTTCTTTTATCTGGGAGATTATTTCGAGTTTGAATTTCTTTAAAGCTTCCTGGAGTTGCTTGTCAATTTCAGTAGCTATTGTGTCTGATATATGAGGTGGATGGGATATATTTTCTTCTAAATACAGTGCTCCTAGGGTTTCCTGAGATGGGCTGGAGGTTTGAGGTTGTAATTTGGTCTTTCGTTTTGTCATTTTCCTATATTTTTGTGTTTCAAGTGTTATTTGAAAGCTTCCTCAGGATCTGTTGAAAATCCTCTTCTATGTTTGCAGCTACTGAGACTCTGGCACCACGCTACCCCAAGCCATTGGGCCTGCAGAACCAATTGCCCTCCTCTGCTTGTTCAGAACTCTGCAGTTCCAGACAAGCTGGGCCTCAGGGACACTGTGCGCCCACCTGCCCCTTGGAAGCTCCACAGCTCTTCAATCACAGCCAGGTTAGGGTACTCACCACAGGCCACGGTGCCTCAGGAGCCTGTGATCCTTCCCTGCTTGCAGAGATATCCACAGTCCTCCAGACAAAGGAAGGCGTGGCAGCAAAACAGGCTGGGCTCGGGGGGATAGTGTGGGCCTGCCCACCCGTCAGAAGCTCAGCAGACCTCCAAGTGCAGCCAGGATGGGGAGGCGGATGTAGTGGTCTCTAACCTACTGCTCCACTTCACTGCACCCGGAAGCCTGGGGGGTCCAGAACAGTCTGGGATTTGGGCAAAGTATGCTGAGCACTTACCACAGGCCGAGGTGCCTCAGGAACCTGCGATCCCTCCCTGCTTGCAGAGATATTCAGTCCTCCAGACAAGGGAAGGGGCTTCTGCAGCTGTCTGGTAAATTATTGAGAACCCAAGAGCCACTGGCTTAGCAAGACCCCATTTACTTACATATAATCAGAGCAGAAGTGCAGTCTTGCTCTTAAAGAAATGTCTCCTTTTTTTCCAGTGAGTCTTCTGGGTTGTCTTTATCTTTAGACAATTCAAGTGAGTATCATTTTATTCTAGAAAGTTGAATACAGTTATCTGTCTCTGTCACTTTTACTGCAGTGGGTGTGGATATTGTGAATAAAAAACGACCCATTTTTGTTTTAATTTGTCTGCAGGATTCCCTTCTTTCCATATTTTAAGGAGGGACTGGTCTTAATGTGCTTAGGAATCCTTCTGGGTAAGGTTTTGGCCATCCATGCAGCTGAATGGTGTAGTGTACTTGACCTAAATGAGTAAGATATTGTAAGCATGTTGTCGTCTCTGAGTGTAGTATCACATCACATGATAGAAAAAGCTTCCCTTTAACATTTCAAACAGACTAGTATTTAGCCCCATTGTGGGGATTTAGAACCCTCATGAGGGCTATTGGCATTAATTGGAGCCAAGACTCAGATGTTTCTTGGCACAGTGTTGGCAGAGCTCACTTTACCATCTCATTGGCTCTTTTGACTTTTCCAAAACACTGAGGTCTACTTGTAGAATGGAGATGATAGTTTATTCCAAAATCCATAGCCACTTCCTAATTTACCAAAGAGGTAAAGGAAGGTTCATTACCAGTCAGAAGGGACTGGTGTATCCAAACTGGGAAATGATTTCTTTGAGCAACACTTTAACTACCTGTCTAGCCTCTTCTCAATGGTTAGGGAAAGCCTCAGTCTAAACCTGTAAGCTGATTATTGGGACCAATATTTGTACAGAACCCCCACGATGTGACATGTGGGTGAAGTCTAGTTTTCATTGCTCCCCAAGTTAGGTACTTCTCAGTACTGGTTCTGACAGAGGAAGTAATCTTGCCAGAATTTTTGTAGGCACACAATGGGCAAGTTTTGCTGGCCTGTTCAAGTAGTTGCTGCTCTTCTTTGTCCTGTGAAATTTGGTATGAGCATTTCTACTGTAATTATTTTCCTTATATGGAAAGAAAGATCAGTGTGTTTTATAATCTTCCACTGTTAAGGCTAGAGAGATAGCACAGTGGCACACGTGCCTGCCTGGCAAGTACAAGGTCCTGAGTTTAATTCCTGGTACAAAAAATATAAAAAATAGAAATAATAAAAGGCCCCAAGATATAGTTTTCCACTGTGTCCTTCAAGCAAATGCCACTTTATTTTCTATATGTCACCAAAGTCCCTTTTTAATTGCCTCCCTCTCCTAAGGGCCATATATGTTCCTGGGGATTTTAGAGTAATTTTAGTGGCTCTTTAGGAAATTAGAATAAGGCTAAGTTACTGAGCACCTGTAAGGCTGCCCTTTTTTTCTGCGTGTTAGCCTTTTGGTTACCCAAGAGAATTTAGACATATGTCCTCGGTATTCCTTACAGTGCATGACAGTGGCTTGTTTATGAAGATAGAACTGCCTCAAGTAGTTGTAGAATTTCCTTTTTGTGCTGTATTGGTGATTGCTTATTGGTTAGAAAGTCTTCTTTTTTCCAGATGACTGCATGGGTATGTAGCACCAGAAAAGCATATTTTCAGTCTGTATGGAAATTTAGGTTTTTGTTTTTTTCTAATGTAAGTGCCCAAGTACCAAGTACAGGAGGCAGGGAAGGGTTTGGCCTCAATTGTGGGAGACAAACTGAGTGACTCTTTTTGAATATAGAACAATTTCTGCAGCTTTGATTACACTGAGATTTATTTTTATATTGATATGTACAGAATTGAATATGGAATTTTTTTCTTTAATTGGCTCTAAGCATTATAAATAAGGCTAGCTGAGGTATTGATATATAATCATTAAAGCCATCAGTCTCCTGTTTCCTTGCATAGTGCTCTCAGTAAACTATATAAGCACAATAAGTTGGTATAGCCAGTCTGCTCTAAAAAAGTCAACTAGATATGCACCTCAAAATAAAGAGGCTATGAGCCCCCAGAACACAAATGTTCATGCATCAAAAACTAAAACAACAACCTCTAAAACAATTTAGTTGCTACCCTAATTAAATTATCCAAATTGATCCTTCTGTACAACATTATCTCTACATTTTGCAAAGATACTTTTTTTACTACTTAGCCAGCCAGCCCAAGTTACTCACATAGTTTCCATCATCTTCATTGTCACTCATCCTCGATTCTTCACAGGATAATAAATTCTAGAAGAGGTCTCTAGCATCAGGGTCTTTGTCTGCATATGTTCATGGAGATTTGACTTAGAGCACCTTTAATGTCCTTGAATTTGAATAGCTTTTGGTATCTTTACTCGCCCTGTGGTTTGCGTTGGAGGTAATAGATTAACTTGCTGAGATTCCAATTGCATTTCAATGGGATTATGAATATAACATTTTGGATTGTGAGGAAGACTAAAAAGGCATTAAAAAACTTGGATTACCATATTCAATATTTGGGATTACATTACTCAGTGACCTGTTGTGGACTGACAACTGCATAACTTGTCTTTTGATGTCCTCCTTGGACAAAGTTACTTCCATTAGTGAGCTACACATTTTCAGGGTCAGAAAGGTCCAGGAATGTCCTGCCTGCTTACATAGGTCAGGGAGATCATGTGTTCACAAGAATGGGTAACTTCTCATCTTGTGCTAAGGCTCAGGCTAAGACCAGTTTTTGGTTTAAGGCTCAGTTTAGACTTATTGTTAAGGCTAGGTTTATAGTTAGATTTAGGTTTAGAATTTTTCCAGTGTTCAGATTAGACTGAGTACAGGACAGTGTTATAGTTCGAGGTTTTTCATTGTTATATTTAGCATTCCAGCATGTGGAGTGTTAGGTTTAAGGTAAGGATAACAGTTTAGGTTACAGGGTCCTAACAAGTTTAGCGCTATCATTATAATTAGGGTGTACTTTGGTGATAGTTCTAGGGTTAGGTAAAAGACCTATGGTTAGGGGTAGGGCTAGGGATAGAGTTATGAATGTGGATGGGGTAGAGAATCATGAAAGATTCTTTTCAGAACTAGGATTAGAATTTGGATTAAGGTTAGTGTTACAGTAAGTTTTCAAATTAGAATTCCATAAAGATTAAGATTTACATCAGGGTTATGATTCTGCCATGGTTATATTTAAGGTTAGGCCTAGAGCTGGTAATAATGATAAGAGTAGGTTTAAGGTAGGATGTTTAGGGTAGGATTTGGCATAGGAGTAGTGTTTGTGCCCAGATTCAGTTGGTGATAGGGCTAGGGCCAGACCTTGCACTACTGTTAAGAGTGAAAGGCTATGGTTAGGCTTGGTGTTTATGTCACTGTTAATATTAGTTTTAATGTGATTGTTAAAGTTAGGATTAAGGTTGAGATTAGAGTTCCACTAGGGTTATATTGAGGGTTGTTATAGTTGTTAGGGTTAGGGCTAGAGTTCTGTTCATGGTTAGGTATAGTGTTCTAGCAGTGTTAAGGAAAGATTTATGTTGAAGATTATGGTAGGGTTAGCACAAGGTTTAGGGTTTGTGTTATTGCTAGGGTTAGGTGTAGGCTTGGTGATAAGGATAGAACTAGAACTAGAGTTATGGGTAAGGGTAGAATCATGCTTAGTGCTAGGCTTTGGGTTATTTAGGATTAGGTTTATTTTTTGAATTCCACTAAGGTTGAAACTCAGGTAGGGATATCTTTAGTGTTAGGATTAGAATTAAGATCAGTGTTAGTTTTATGGAGTTTAGGATTATAATAAGTTTATAATTAGGTTTCCAAGAAGGTTAGTGTTAGCTTTATGTTTAGTGGTGATTTTAGTATCAGCTTAGAGCACAGGCTATGTCTAGTCTTTTCATCACAGCTAGTATTAGTTCCAGGGCTATCACTATTGCTGTGGTTCTATCAGGAGTAGGTATAGGGTTAGGGTTAGGTTCAGGTTCAAGGTATTGGGTTAGCTGTACAGTGCCATGACAGTTATGATTAGTGTCAGAGTTAGGGTTGGTGTTAGGGTTAACATTACGTTTTGTGTTCCACAAGACTAAAAGTAAAGTTTAGATTTAAAGCTAGGGATAGGGTTAGTTCTAGGGTTAGTTGAAGGTTTAAGTTTAGGGTTAGTGCCAATTTTTGGTCCTAGGTCTATGGCTAGAAATACCTCTAGGGGTAAGCCAGATTAGGGTTCTACCATGTTTGTGGTTAGATTTAGTGTTGGTTAGGGCTCATTACTTATTTCACCAGGATTATGATTATGTTTTGATTTTGATTCCAGTTTCCATTTCGTTTTAGGGGTATGTTTTCTCTCCTAGAGCTAAGGTTTAGACCTTAGGGTTCACTTTGGTTTGAGATTTGTGTTAGGTCTTGGTTTATACTGGGGCTAGGAATAGTTTTGAGTTCCACTATGGTAAGTGTTAGGGTTACAGCTAGGTTTAGGCTTAGAATTAGGTTTAAGTTCAGCTTTAAGGTTAGGGTTTCACTAGAATTTTTTGTTGGGGTCATGTTCAGGTCAGTGCTGGACTATTGCTGGATATACGATTACCGTTTAACTAGATCTAGGCATAGGTTTAGTGTTGTGTATTTTGTTCCATGAATATTATTTTAGGATTATAATTAGACCTAAGGTTGGTGCTATAGATCAGCCTTGGAGTAGAAGTAGCTCTACAACTAGAGGTGTAAAAATTAATGGTTATGATTATTTTTATGATTCAGGTACAATCAGATATGCACTATGAGGCCATTGGTGGCAAAATTATGACTTATGTGTTTTCTTTTAAGCAAAAGATATTGATGCATAAGTTGTTTTTCTAAACTAAAACCTCAGTATTCATGATTAGTCACAGTGTTTGTACTTTGCAATAAATAGCTGGGTTTTAAGTTTTGTTTTGGTTACCTGCCTCTACAATGTTTGCCATCACTGCTCTTGGTTTAGCTTTAAGCTTACAGTTAGTGTTGGCTAAGGATACAGTTAGGGCTAAATTATTTAGTGTTTGGTACAGAGATAATGCTAAAGCTAGGTGTAGGTTGAGCCTTAGAACTAGTGTTCCACCATGGTTAGTGTAAAGATAGTGTTTTGGTATATGTAATCTACCACTAAGGTTAGATTTAAGGTTTATTTAGGGTTACAGTTAGAGCATGATTTCACTAAGGTTATACTTAGGGTTCATGTTAGGCTCAGACTAGTAACAGGAATAGAGGTAAATCTAAGTTTCCATGTGGTTAGGATAAGATTAGGTGTATGGCTAATGTTAGTGTTAGGATTATGTTTAGGAGTAGGGCTAAGGTTTAGATTAGTGTTAGATTTTTGTTTCATTTAGCATTATGGTTCGCATTAGAGTTCCCCCAACATATGGATAGGACAAGAATACATTTTAATGGCAGACTTAGAGCTAAGGTCAGAGTTAGGCTTATGGTTCTGCCAGGATTGGGATTAGTTTTAGGTTTAAGTCAAGGATTAGGGTTATAGTCCCAGCACGTTTAGGACTAATGTCATTTTAGTATTAGGCCTAGAGCCATGGCTAGGGCTAGGACTATCACCTGAGTTAGATATAGGCCTAGAGCTTAGAAACACTTAAGTTTACAATTAAAGTTAGAACTACTTTAAAAAATGGGCTAAGTTTTCAGCAGCAGTAGAGTTAAGTTTTGGGCTAGGGCTAGCACTAGTTTTCCACCATAATTAAAGCAGGACTTTTTTTCATGACAAAGCATTGTTAGTTTACATTTAGGATTGGTTAGGTTTAGTATTGGGTTTATGTTTATGTTTTCTTTAATTTTATTATTAGGTTTCATGCTGGGTTCAGTTGCAAGTCAGAGTTAGTCTTCTAACATGGTTAGGTTTAAGGTTAATGTTCAATTAGGGATGTGTTAAAGTTTGGACTAGAGTTTTGTAATATGATCATTAAGATTTCTTCGGAGACTGTGTAATAGTTAGGAGAGGGAATGGTAAGAGTTAGGTTTAGTGTTTTACCTGGATTTTTTTAGGCTCAGAGTTACTGTTAGTTTTCAATCTGGGATTATGTTTAGCCCTTATTTCCAGTGATAGTGCTCCAGACAGTGGTAGTGTTAGCTTTTGCGATCCATATTAAGATAACAGTAGGGGTACCTTTAGACTTAGCCTTAGTTTAGGATTAGTTTTAGGGCTATGTTTAGGTTTAGCATTGCTCTTATACCAGCATTTGTGTTAGGGCTAGTGTTAACATTAGAATTGTACCCAAGTCATGTCTAAGGTATGTTTAGGGTTATATTTATTTCTAGTGCTAGTACTAGATCTAGGGCAGTTACTTGGTGTATGTTTCAGAGTAGTAATTCATGTAAATTAGTGTTTTGATTGTGATAGGTTTAGTGTTAGAGTGGTCTAAGTCTAGGGCTAGCTTTAAGGCTGGTTGTAGGCATTGGGCTATGCTAGGCCTGGGTTTCCACCATCAGTAGGGTTAGGTTTATTTAAGCTTGGATTTAGGTTAGTGAAAAAACTAAACCTGGAATTAATGCTAGTGATAGGCCTTTGGATAGAGTTTCAGTAGTTAGGATTGTTTCTAGAGTTTGGATTAAAGGTAAGTTTATGAACAGAGCAAAGGATGTGAGTGGGGTCATGGCTAGGAATATGTTCCAGCTATGGTTAGAATTATGCTTATGGTTAAGGTTAGGGTTATTTTTAGGTTTGTGTTAGGGTTAGTTTTAAAGTGAGGTTGAGGCCAAGGACTGACCCTATCTGATCACCCCAACCTAGCCAGTGTAGCTGGGACCTACTCTCCTGGAGACTTCTCAGCACAGGATAACAGAAATGTCAATCAAAATATCCACCTAATTGAAGAATGACCAACATGCAGGAAGAGAATTTTTTTTCAGCTGAAGGGGTTACTCTGTCACAGAGACCAGGTGAGAGTAAACTTTGGAAGACAGGCTTGGGAAGACGCAATGTTAAAATAGAGATCTCCTAAAATTCCTTGAGAGGCTGTGAATCAGACTATAAATTTCAATGGCCTTTTAGGCCTTTAATGGAGGCCAGGTTTGAAGGATAAAATTATCAGTGGGAGTAACCCAAAAGAGGATTGCAGCTAGTGTAGTGCGGTGGTAACAAATCTAAGGCATGCATTCCACTGCAGTCATGCAGAGCCCTCTCTATTTGCACACAAGGTCACTGTATTGTCCCATCAGCAGCCCATATAATGGCACAAATAGAGTTGGTATTGTCACTTTGAAACAAATAAGTGGGTTTTGGATTGTAGTTTGCACACTTGGTCTCTCTGAATGGTCCAGCCTCACTGGTCTGGTGGTAGTTTTGAGCTGGCATTGCTGCCTACCTCCAGCAAAAATTAGTTGTCTTAACTTTTATAAGCTTATATATGGTGGTCTAATAACCTTCAGTAAATCATAGTGATACATAGAGTTTGTCAATACCCAGTTGACATGTGATGTCATTGTTTCCACTGAATGTATCACTATAGCTAAGATAACATTGTATTGGGTAAAAGCTGATTCGGTCTCTTGGATAATATCTAGATTTCCTGGCGACCACAAAAAATGGATATACGTACACAAGAACATGGGTAGACAAGACAACAGAAGACTCTGAAAGTCTTCCAGTCTCCTAATGCATCTCAAAGGGACATAATTGGAAAAGACATCAAATAACAGGTAGCAGAACTCTAAAAAGGTGTGAACAAGATGGAGAAGGTGAGGGAAACAGCTGAGCTGCAAAGGGAAATGAACCAATAGTTCACTGAAATTTTATTTAAGCTATCTAAAGTGGATACAGGGGAAGTAAGTAAAAAACTGGAAGACGTGATCAAATCAGTTCAAATCATGAATGACATATTCACAAAAGTTTTAATATCCACTGAATGATATCAGATAAACATATCTAAAATGAGGACAGGATGTTTGAAATTCAGAATAAAATGGTCAATGATAAAAAACCTAAGAGGCACAAAAAATGAGGGGACAAGAAAAGACCATGTAAGAGCTACTCAATGACATAGAAAAGACCAAAATAAGACTAAATGTAGTTAGAGACATGCAAGAAGATAATACAGAAGAAATTATAGTATGTCTAAAGAAATCATAGCGGTATACTCCCCAAATATGAGAAAAAAGTTCAACATACAAAGAAAGAAGGGTCCCAGAACACTGAACAAGTGTAATGAAAAAAAGAGGTCACCAAGACACATTGTGTAAAGTAGGTTTCATCCCAATAATGCAAGGATTGTCCAACACACACAAGCCAATAATTGTAACACATCCCGTAAACAAGAGCTATGTCAAAAGTCACGTGATCAAATCAATAGACACAGAAAAGGCTTTTGATAAAATCCAACATGCTTTCATGATTAAAAAAAAAAAACCTGAAGACAACAGATATAGAGTGACCACAACTAAATATCATACATGGTATTTATGACAAAGCAATAGGCAGATCATCCTAAATGTAAAACTAAATGCATTACCCTTAAAATCAGGAGCAAGAAAAGGATGTGTAATATCTCTTTTGCTATTCAACATATTACTGGAAACGTTAACCAGAGCAATTAGGTAAGATAAAGAAATAAAAAGATACATATAAGAAAGCAAGACCTGAAATTACTGTTAGCCCATGATATGATACTCTACTAGAAGAACCCAAAGAACTCCATCAAAAACTTAGAATTATAAGCAACATCAGCAAAGTAGCGGGATACAAGAACAGCACACAATAATTGTTAGCAGATATGTACACCAACAATGAATGGAATAAGAAGGAAATTATGAAAATAATACCATTCACGGTAGCTTCAAGAAAAATGAAAATGTAAGAAAGTATTCATTTTTTGGAGACAAGGTCTCTATATAGTTCGTATTGGAATACTCAGACACACACTTTTATTAAATTAATACATACCAAGCATGGAAACAATTTTTAAAGGAACCAGATTAAAACATAAAATCATATAAATCTAAAGCCATTTGAATTATATCAGATTTTGCAAAACAAACTTTAAAAGGCCAGAGGGTCAGAATGAAGTACTTCATGCTTAAAAGCAAATAAATTTCAGTTTAAATCAATCTATTTAACAAAGATTTCCTTCAAATAGATCAGAAATGTCACGAAAAAAATCAACTCAAGAGATATATATCTGTGGAACTAGAATTCCAGAAAATACTCAAGAATTGATTAGACAAAAATGATGAATTCCATAAAGCTAAAATCCAGATGAAATGAAAACATCAAGTAAGGTCAATAGATAAACAACAGGAAAAAATGAAAACAAAAGAGTCACCGAGAGATAGTACAATGATAATGAGTAATCAACACATGTCAGAAATATCTGTCAATATTAATTGCCTCAACTCTCCAACTCTCTAAGTTAAAAGACTTAGATTTAAAAAGTTAGAATCCACGTCAGCCATGGTAATGTACACCTGTAATCTCAGCACTTGGTTCACATTTTGTTTTTTGTTTTTTGTACCAGGAATGGAACTCACGACCTCACACTAGTCAGTGAGGTGCTTACACCATTGAGCTAAATCCTTGGCCCTTGATCTCAGCACTTGGGAGGCTGAGGCAGGTGGATCATTGTAAGTTTGAGACCATTCTGGGCTACAAGTTGAGCTCTACACCATGCTGACCTGCGTAGAAAAACCCTATTTCAAAAAGAAAAAAAAAAAGAGAATCCAACAGGATGTTGTAGTCAGGATACTCATCAATTCAAAAAGATATTCAGAGACTAAAAATCAAATCATAGAGAACCTTTCACACACCAAGACCCACAAAACAAGTAGAATAGCAATTTCAATTTCAGACATAAGACTGACTAAAAGAGACAAAGATCATCTCTATGTACTAGTTAAGGGAACTATACAACAAGAAGAGGTCATGGTTATTAATATATGTACACTAAATACTGAAGCACCTGTCTTCATAAAATGTACAGCTGAACTTAAAACACCAAGGAGCTCACAGAGAACAACTCAGGAAAATGGCAAGACAAAGAAGCAAAAGATAATCTCAGAATTCCACCCCAAACGACTGAGTCTATTAGACATAGAAATAAAAGAAGTTGGGTGCTGGGGATTTAGCTCAGCAGCCTAGGCTCCTGTGTTGTTAGCATGCAGTTGTGAGTTCAGTCCACAAGACCAGAAAAAGCAAATAAAAAATAAAATTAAAAAAAAGAAGCTGGAAGTTGAACACCTGAAATTGCTGAAAGGATAGCAACCAAAGAAAAGAAATAACTTCTTGAGGCTGTAAAAGTAAATACATCAAAAATTCTATTTCAGATAAAAGAACAGATGACAAACATAATGAAAGGAATGCTGAGCCTATCCGAAGAAGACATAAATAAACAAAAGAGGTGTTGGAAAATGATGGAAAACTTGAATGAACAATACAGGAAGGAGCTACAATGCATGAAACAGATTCAGAGAGATATCCAGAAATTAAAGCTCCACTGAAAGCTGGAAAAACAACTGTAAAGTAACTGAAGTTAGACTTTTAGACATAGAAGATAAGCTTGCAGTTAGTGCTCATGAAAGGAAAGATCTATTAAAAATAACAAAGAAACCAAGAAATAATGTTCCAATGGCTGCAAGATGACACAAGAAAAATAATTTAAGGTTGATAAGTGTCAGCGAAAAAGCATGGATCAGTACAAATGACTTAAGAAAGACTATTTACAGAGACAATAGCAGAAATCTTACAAATACGGGAAAAGAACTTGACATACAGATAAGCCATAATCAAACAAAATTTATATCCAGACACATAATACTCAATCTCTCAGAAATTTAGTACAAGAACAGGATATTAAAAGCTGTTAGAGAAAAGAAGCAGATCACCTATAAAGGAAAACCCAGTAGAATCACAGCAGACATCTCAACACAAATCATCAAGTCACGGAGAGCATGAGTGAGGTGTTTCAGGTCCTGAAAGACAACAACTTCCAATCCAGATTGATGTATCCTGAAAAATCATCTTTCAAAATTAATGGAGAAATAAGATAATTTCATGATGAAGAACAAATGAAAGAATTCATGAGCACCAAACCAACCCTACAGAGAGTGCTGAAGGATTTCTAGAGAGAGATAAAGATGACCATTGTTCCAGGAACAGTAGCAGAGGGAATCACCAAGCATGGTAGGCAACTGAACAGTGGGGGAAAGTGGAGGACCAATGGCAGGATAGCATGGTAGAGATGAGCCTTCATTAGTTTTATCTATTAAAAAAAATGGTTTCAGAGAAGAAACCAGGTTTCTACCAAAAGCAAAAGGACTACAGGCAGACCTAACATGAATAAAATAGTTTCAAAAGGCTTTCTCTGGTAATAAGACTGTGGACAGCCAGAGTACCACACTGGTTTGTACACCAATATATTTGGAGAAACAAAAATTGGAAGAGACTGAAATGAATGAAGATAAAGATGATGAAATAGTCTTCAAAAAGCCTGTGTCCAGCATAAAAAAGATACATGAGTCTCCAAAACTTCTTTGTTCGTGAAAAGAGACAAAGGTGAAGAAAAAGCACATAGTATGAATATACTATTGCAGCACATTGTACCAAAAAGTGTGATTTGTTGTAAGCATTTATTGCGTTACACTAGATACAGTCAAATCAGCCAAAAACAAGACTTCCTGACTAAAAAGGCACTGGTTGTTCAAGGTCAGTAACAAAAGCAGTAATTTTGGCTCATCTGCCCTTGCTGAGATGTCAGGACACACTGCAGCCTATACTGATTATGCTGACAGAGTTTTGTCACAAGCTACCAGAAAAACTAGAGCAAATCAAGTCCAAAGCTCATAGAAGAGAGGAAATTATAAGAGTGGTCTCCTACTTTTCTGTTCATATTCTTTATAACTCCCTTTGATTTACCCTGCGTAAACTTCACTATTAACTGCAGGTTTAACTACTCAAGTGTTGTGGCCTGTTGCCACCACAAAGGTAGGTCAGCAATCTTGCTTGAAAAAAAAAAGAGATAACAAAGATTCCAAGTCCATGAACACCAATAGAAAAAATCCACCAGAGAAGGCAAAGAATTAAACAAAGGAGAAAAAAATAGAGCTAACAATTCAAAAATATCGACACAGATAAATCAATACATATCACTTATTGCCAGCTATATCAATGGATGTCAATTCAATCAAAAGAAACCAACTGGCAGAATAGATCAAGAAGCTAGATCTAACAATATGCTGCATAGAAGAAACATGTATTTCAAAAAAGAATGAGCTCAGATCAACAAACTAATGTTGAACCTTAAACTTCCAGAAAAAAAAAAAAAGAGCAAGTCAAGTCAATGCTCATAGAAGGGAGGAAATTATAACAATCAGAGCAGAAGGCAATGCATTGGAGACTAACAAAACAACACAAAAAGTCAGTGAATCCAAGAATTGGTTCTTGACAGATTAAAGAAAATGGACAAACCCTTAGATAACCTTATCCAAAAAAAGAGAACAGACTCAAGTTCATGCAATGAGGGTTGAAAAGGATGAAATCACAACAGATTTTGCGTAAATCCAGAAGATCATCAAGACCCATTTATAGAACCCATATCCCAATAATATGGAAACACAGAAGAAATGGACAGATTCCTAGATACATATTTGAAAAAGAAATTCATAGACATATCAAAGGATGTTATACAATATTTAATGTGACAGGAACTTGGTCAAAAGCAGGGTAGCTATTTTACTTGCAGACAATGTAGACTTCAAGCCAAGATGGCTTGATACAAAGAACAGAATAATTCAAAAGGAAGAAATCACAATCATAGATATGTATGCACCATAGCCAATGCACCTAATTACATAAAACAAATATTGACACATACAATTAAAGAAGCACTAGTTCACCATTGTCACAGATAAATAGATCAACTAGATAAAAAAATGAAATACTAGAATTGAACCAAATTTTTGAACAAATGGACTTATTACATGTCTACAGTGATCCACTCAACAACACCAGAACACACAATCTTCTCAGCTGTGCATGGTATTTTCCCCCAAATAGGCCACATATTAACTCATAAAACATGCTTACATAAATTTAAAACAACTGAAGTTTTCCCACAGGTACTATCAGACTGTAGTACACTGAAATTGGAAATCAATGAAAAAGGAAACCATGAGAACTTCATAAACACATTGAAATTAAATAGTACCCTCTTGATCAGGTAAGGAGCTACAAATGAAATTTATGAAAAAAATAACTTTCTACAATTAAATAATGATGCCAGTACAACAAACTAGAAATTATGGGACACAATGAAAACAGCCCTTCCAGGGAAATTTATAGCTGTGACTTTTCTTTTTTTTTTTTAATTTAAGAGGATAAAGAGAAAAACACAAAACAAAACAAAGCAGTGTAAGGTTACACATAATACAGAACTACAAAAAAAAAAAACAGTGACTTTTCATATCAGAAAAACACATCAAGCTCAAATCAGCAACCTAATATTGAACCTCAAGTTTCCAGAAAAGCAAGAGCAAGTCAATTACAAAGCTACAGAAAAGAGGAAATTATAACATTCAGAACTGATGGTAACGCAATGGAGACTAAGAAAACAATACAAAGAGCCAATGAATTCCAGAGTTGGTTGTTTGAAACAGTCAATAAAATTGAACAACCCTTAGACATCCTTATCAAAAAAGGAGAGAAAATACACAAATCAGTGCAACTAGCAATGAAAAGTGTTAATCACAACAGATCCTGCAGAAACCTAGAAGTTCATTCAATGTCTACTTCAAGCACCTGTACTCAAACAAGATGGAAACACAGAAGAAATGGATAGATTCCTACATACATAGGAATTATCAAAACTGAATGAAGAAAAAATAAAATTTTAAATAACCCAATGTCAGTCAATGAAACTGAAGATGTAGAAAACCCACCAACAAAGAAAAGCCCAAGCTCCAACAGATTCACTGCTGAATTCTATAAGAAATCTAGAGAACATTTAATAACCCTATGCCCCAAAGTGTTACTGAAACTGAAAAGGAAGCATACTCACAAATTCTTTCAGGGAAGAAAATATTACCATAACTCCAAAGCCAGAGAGAGAGAGAGAGAGAGAGAGAGAGAGAGAGAGAGAGAAACAGAGAGAGAGAGAGAGAGACAGAGAGACAGAGAGACAGAGAGACAGAGAGAGACAGAGAGAGAGACAGAGAGAGAGACAGAGAGAGACAGAGAGAGAGAGACAGAGAGAGACAGAGAGAGAGAGACAGAGAGAGAGACAGAGAGACAGAGAGAGACAGAGAGACAGAGAGAGAGACAGAGAGACAGAGAGAGAGACAGAGAGACAGAGAGAGAGAGACAGAGAGAGACAGAGAGAGAGACAGAGAGAGACAGAGAGAGAGAGACAGAGAGAGAGACAGAGAGAGACAGAGAGAGAGACAGAGAGAGACAGAGAGAGAGTCCCAAGCCAATCTTCCTAAAAATATACATGAAAAGACATCAATAACATTCTGTTAGACAAAATGCAACAGGTCATCAAAAGATTACACACCGTGACCATGCAGGATTCCTCCCAGGGATGCAGCGATGATTCAACATATGTAAACCGATAAATGTAATCCACCATGTTCACAGAGCCAAGGACAGAAGCATATGATCATCTCAATAGAGTCAGAAAAGCATTTGATGAAGTTCAACACCCATTCATGATAAAGAAATACATAAAATGATAAAGAAATACATAAATACATAAAAATGGTATTTATCTCAATCTGATAAAAGTCATCTATGATCTTCAATGAAGTTTAAAGAAAAAAGTCTTCTACGTGAAATCCACATCATGCTAAATGGACAAAAACTGAAAGCTTTCACTCTAAAATCACGAATAAGACAAAGGTTTCCATGTCACCATTCTCATTCAATATAGTTCTGGAAACAGCAGAGCAATTAGACAAGACAAAGAAATAAAAGTAATAAATAGGAAAGGAAGACATTAAATTATCATTATATGTGAGTGACATGATATTCTACACAGATGATCACAAAATCTCAACCAAAAATGTTTGGATTTAATAATCAAAATCAGTAGCATAACTGGATATAAAGTCAACACTCCAAAATCAACAGCCTGCCTGTACACTCCTAACAAACTCACTGAGAGACAGGTTAAAGAAAAATACCTTTCTCAATAGCATTCAGAAAAATGAAATACATAGGAATCAATCTAATGAGACAGGTAAAAGACCTCTACATTGAAAACTATAGTACTCTGAAAAATAAGATTGAATAGGATATCAGAGAATGGAAAAATATGCCATATTCCTGGGTAGGAAGAACTAATATAGGGAAAATGGTCATACTTCCAAAATTGTTACAGAGATTTAATGAAATTCTGATCAAAATTTCAACAGCATTTCTCATGGAATCAGAGAAAATAATTCTAAAATTCCTTTGGAACCAGAAGAGACCTAGAATAGCAAAACCCATTTCAGGGCAATAAAGGCAAAGCAAGGGACATCATCATCTGTTACTTGAAACTCTGCTACAAAGCTACTGTGATGAAAACAGCATGGTACTGTCAAAAAACAAAAATAAAACCAATAACAACCACAACTATAAAAACCAGACCTGAAGATTGATGCAACAGATTTGGAGATGAAGAACAACTCCAGATATACTCACTCAGCTATGCTTGAAACAGGAGCAAGCACTTTCATTTGACAAAAGATAGCCTCTTTCAAAATGGTGCTGGCTATCTACAAAATGAAGATTCAAAGAGACACACATCTTTCATGTATTAACCTAAAATCAACATGGATCAACATATTAAAACAGAAACACTAAATCTGCAGGAAGAAACAATAAATAGAATACTGGAACACATTGATGTAAGTAAAGACTTTAAGATCAAAACTCCAATCAAATGAAATCACCACAAAAAATCAACAACTGGGATCGCATTTTATTAAAAAAAAAGACTTGCACAATAAATGAAACCACTAACAGATTAAAGAGAAAACCCACAGAACAGGAAACGTGTTTGCTTGGTGTTCCTCAGACAAAAGGCTAATATCTAAAATATGTAGAGAACTGAAAACAATCAGATACCAGCCCCCCCCATTTTAAGGCTAAATGTAAAAATGGTCATGTGTAATGAATAGACACTTCTCAGATGGAGTAGGAATGACAAATAAATGTATGAAAACATGTTCGATATCCTGATCAGTCAAGATATGCACATTAAAACAGTGCTGAGATTCCATCAAAATATTTCTGAAGTTAATGGCAATGCCACAACTCCCTGTGAACCTCTGGAGTGCTCTGAAAGTAGTCTTAAGAGGGAAGTTGATTGTAATTAATCATTACTTTAAGAAAACTACATGGACTCAAATAAAAGGCATCATTAGAAACCTTAAGATATTCAAGAAATAACACCAACCTGGGCCCAAACCAACACTAAGAAGGGAAATCACAAGGTTTAGACTGAAAATCAACAAAACTAAAACTAAAAACAATACAAAGAATCAACAAATAGAAGAGCTGTTTCTTCAGAAGAATAAACAAAATAAACTCTTAGCCAAACTTATCATGAGAAAGAGAGTAAAAACTCACATCAATGTAATTAGAGGGTAAATCTCAATCCACACTATGGAAATTAAGAATATAGTAGCTATTATGAAAAATTGCATTCCAATAAAGTGGAAAAATGGGAAGAAATAGATGCTTTCCTACTACAAGTTGCCAAAGATAACCCAAGAAGGTACAAAAATATTTATCCTCATAACGAGCAAACAATTGAGAAAGTAATAGTCTACCAACTACAAACTGCCCAGCCCCTGATGGATTGATTGACTGCTGAATTGTACACGACGTTAAGGATGTTACATCACCTATACTACCAAAGCCTTCAGAAAGGTAAGTCATATAAGGTTGCAGCCCCTGGACTCTGGCTGTGTTTCCTAATTGTTGCACCATGGTCAGTAACAAAAACTCAGTGTGTTGTCCGCACTCCTCACAGCCTTTCTCCCCATTGGCCACGTCCCACCCTCCATGAATTTGGTGACTCTGGTGGTCACTTTAGGGCCCCACTTGGGGCTCTGCCCTATCCTTCTCCTGCCACAAACCAGACCTTCAAAAACCCCATATCCAAGGACCTCAGTTGCTGCTGTTGCTGGGATGGAGAAGAGGCTAGGGCACACTAGATCTAGGAAAATGGAGAAAGGGGTACAGTGTGGTCAGTCCCAAACCCCTGGTCACTGCCATCACCTGTATACTGATCTTCAAACCTAGTCCCCTAAAGTGTGCTTTCCCCCTTCCTATTTTCTCTAGTGGAGGCACAAATTTACAATTGCAAGCAATTTGGGGCCATGCTAACCAGAACAGAGGTGAATTCAGCTGTCTCATTTCTTAACTTAGACAGTGACAACATGAAAATTTCACCAGGGAGCTGAACACTGGCAGTGTCTCTTAGTGACCATAGGAGAACAGGTCTGTATTGGTTTTCTCCCAAGTTTCTACTCTCCAGAGATTTTAAAGTTCCTTGCTAAGTTCTGTACTTCACATTCTCCTCTGTGTGTGTGTGTGTGTGTGTGTGTGTGTGTGTGTGTGTGTGTGTAACTTTTGATGGAGTTCAAGGCCTTCTTCACTTGTGAATGGGGTCTGTAGTACTAGAGATTGAGTACAGGGATCACAGAGCTACATGCTAAGCCTAATTTACTTAATTTTGTATTTCTATTTTGAGATTGTTTTGCTTTTTCTTTCAGGCTGTCTTCGCACTTATGGTTGTCCTGTGCCAATGTCTAAAGTATCTGGGATTCCAGGTATATATCACTGTAAGCTTGCCTTTGTTTTTTTCTTTTTTCTTTGCCATACTAACAAGTCATTGCCTCAGCCATTAACTGATTATTAGAACACCTTGCAGGATTGTTAGTGGCACTGCAGACAATGTCGTGCATACTAGCATCTTGCAAAAACTATACAAGAAGATGTGAATATGGGGATTTATCATTTTCATGAGCATTACTGATTTTCCATTCCAGAGTTGAGTGTTAGGGTTAGGATTAGTGTTAGGGTTAGTGTTAGGGTTAGAGTTAAGGTTAGGGTTAGGGTTAGGGTTAGTGTTACGTTTAGGGTTATGGTTAGGTTTAGAATCAGGTTTAGGGGTTAGTGGTTAGGGAATGTGTTAGGGTTAGGTTTCTGATTACGGTTAGGTTTAGGGTTACGATTAGGTTAGGGTTAGCGTAAGGGTTAGGTTTAGTATTAGTTTTAAGTTTATGGTTAGGGTTAATGTTAGGTTTAGGGTTAGGGATAGGTTTAGGATAGGGTTAGGGTTAGGTGTTAGGTGTTAGGGACAGGTTTAGGGTTAGGGTTAGGTTTAGCCTAGGTTTAGGTTTAGTGTTAGCGTTAGGTTTTGGGTTAGGGTTAGAGTTTGGGTTAAGGTTAGGATTAGGGCTTTGGCATTAGGGTTAGGTTTAGTTTTAGGTTGAGGTTTAAGGTTAGGGTTAATGTTAGGGTTAGGGTTAGGAGTTAGTTTTGTGTTAGGGTAAGTGTTGTGTTAGGCTTAGGGTTAGGGTTTAGGTTTTAGGGAGAGGATTAGGGTTAAGGTTAGGGTTAGTGTTAGGGTTAGGGTTATGGTTAGGGTGAGAAGGTTAGGGATGGGGATAGGGTTAGGCTTAGTGTTAGGATTAGGGTTAGGGTTAGGGTTAGAGGTTAGTGTTAAGTTAGGGTTAGGGTTAGTTTTAGAGTTAGTTTTAGGGTTAGTTTTATGGTTAGGGTTAGGTATAGGGTTAGTGGTTAGTGTTAGGGTTAGGGTTAAGATTAGGGTTAGGTGTATGGGTTAGGGATAGTGTTATTGTTACGGTTAGGGTTTAGAATTAGATTTAGTTTTAGGGTTATGGTTAGGTTTAGGGTTATTGTTAGTGTTAGGGTATGTGTTAGAAGATGGGTTTAGTGTTAGTGTTAGATTTAGGGTCAGGGTTAAGTTTAGGGTTAGAGCTTAGGGTTAGGGTTATGGTTAGAGTTAGGGTTAGGCTTAGAGGTTAGGGTTAAGGTTATTGTTAGGGTTAAACGTTATGGTTAGTGTTAGTGTTAGGGTTAAGGTTAGTTTTAGGGTTAGGGTTAGGTTTAGCATTAGGGTTAGGGTTAGTGTTAGGGTTAGGGTTAGAGTTAGGTTTAGTGTTATGTTTAGGGTTAGGGTTAGTGTTAGGGTTAGGATTACAGTTAGGTTTAGGTTTGTTGTATAGGATTAGGGTTAGGGTTAGTGTTAGCGTTAGGGTTAGGGTTAGGTTTAGGTTTGTTTAGGGTTAGTGTTATGGTTAGTTTTAGGGTTAGGGTTAGGGTTAGGTTTAGAGGTTAGGTGTTAGTGATAGGGTTAGGGTTAGGCTTCAGATTATGGTTAGGGTTAGGGTTACAATTAGGTTAGGGTTAGAGTAAGGGTTAGGGTTAGTTTTAGGATTAGTATTTCAGTTAGCATTAGGTTTAGTGTTAGAGTTAGTGTTAGTGTTAGGGTTAGGTGTTAGGTGTTAGGGATAGGGTTAGGGTGAGGGTTACTGTTAGGCTAGGGTTAGGGTTAGAATTAGGGTTAGGCTTAGGCTTAGGAATGTGTTTTGTCCTTAGGGTTACGGTTAGGGTTATGTTGAGGTTTCAGGTTAGGATTAGGTTTAGGTTTAGAAGTTAAGTTTAGTGTTAAGGTTAGGGTTAGGATTAGTGTTAGAGGTTAGGGTTAGTGTTAGGCTTAGGGTTATGGTTAGTGTTCAGGTTCGGATTAAGGTTAGGGTTAGAGTTTAGGCTTATGTTTAGGGATAAGTTTATGGTTAGAGTTAGGGTTAGAGTTTAGTGTTAGTGTTAGGATTAGTGTTAGGGTTAGGGATTATGTTTAGTGTTAGGGTTAGATTTAGGTTTAGGGTTGGGTTTAGGTTTAGCGTTATGGTTAGGGATAATGTTAGGGTTAGGGTTGTCGTTTAGAGTTAGTGTAAGGGTTACAGTTATGATTAGGTTTAGGTTTAGGTTCAGGTTTAGAGTTAGGGTTAGGGTTAGGGTTAGAAGTTAAGGTTAGAGTTAAGGTTAAGGTTAGGGTTAGTGTTAGAGGTTACTGTTTGGGTTAGGGTTAGGGTTACGGTTCGAGTTTAGCGTTAGATTTAGGGCTAGGGCTAGGATTAGTGTTAGTGTTAGAGTTAGGGTTAGAGTTAAGGTTAGGGTTAGGGTTAGGGTTAGGGTTAGTGTTACAGTTAGCATTAGGGTTATCTTTAGGGTCAGTTTTAGGGGTTAGGGGTTAGGGAAAGTTTTATGGTTAGTTTTAGGGTTATGATTAGGTTAGGGGTAGTGTAAGGGTTAGGTTTAGTGTTAGTTTTAAGTTTAGGGTTAGGGTTAATGTTAAGTTTAGGGTTTAGGGATAGGGTTAGGGGTTAGATGTTAGGGATAGATTTAGGGTTAGGGTTAGGTTTTTCGATAGGTTAGGGTTAGGGTTAGGTTTTGGGTTAGGTTTAGAGTTCAAGTTAGGGTTAGGATTAGGGATTTGGCATTAGGGTTAGGGTTAGTTTTAGGTTGAGGTTTAGTGTTAGGGTTAGGGTTAGAAGTTAGGTTTGTGTTAGAGTAAGTGTTAGTGTTAGGCTTAGGTTTAGGCTTAGGGTTAGGGATTAGGTGTTAGGGAGAGTATTAGGGTTAGGATTAGGGTTAGGGTTAGGGGTTAGGGTTAGTGTTAGGGATAGAGTTTATTGCTAGGGAAAGGATTAGGGTTAGGGCTAGGGTTCGAGTTCAGGGTTAGGGTTAGCGTTAGGGTTAGGGTTAGCCATAGGGCAAGGGTTAGGACTATGTTTGGAGGATAGGGTTAGTTTTATTGTTACAGTTATTTTTAGGATTATGTTTAGGGTTAGAGTTTAGTGTTAGGGTTAGGGTTAGGGTTAGTGTTAGTGTTAGGGTTAGGGTTAGAGTTAGAGTTAGGTTTAGGTTTAGGGTTAGGGTTAGTGTTACGGTTAGGGTTAGGGTTAGGGTTAGGATTAGACGTCAGGTTTTAGTGATAGGGTTAGGTTTAGGCTTCTGATTATGTTTATGGTTAGAGTTACGATTAGGTTAGGGTTAGTGTAAGGGTTAGGGTTAGGGTTAGGGTTAGGGTTAGTTTTAGGTTTAGGGTTTGAGTTAGCATTAGGTATAGGGTTAGGGTTAGGTTTAGGGTTAGGGGTTAGGTGTTAGGGAAAGGTTAATCGTTAGGGTTACGGTTTGGGGCTAGGTTAGGTTTACCGTTATGGGTAGGATTAGGGTTTGTCGTTAGGATTAGGGTTAGTGTTAGGTTGAGGTTTAGGGTTACGGTTAGTTTTAGGGTTGGAAGTTAAGTTTAGTGATAGGGTTAGGGTTAGGGTTAGAGGTTAGTGTTAGGGTTAGTGTTAGTGTTAGGGTTAGGGTTTGGGTTAAGTTTAGGGTTAGGTTTAGAATTTAGGTTAGGGTTTAGTGGTTATTGTTAGTGTTAGTGCTAGGGTTAGGGTTAGTGTTAGGGTTAGGTTAGGGTTAGGGTTAGACAGGGTTAGGTTTAGGATTAGGGTCAGGTTTGGGGCTGGGGTTAGAGTTAGAGATTATGGTTAGGTTAGGGTTAGGGTTAGGTTTAGTGTTAGTGTTCAGGTTAGTTTTATGGTTAGGGTTAGGTATAGGGTAGTGGTTAGTGTTAGGGTTAGGTTTAGGATTAGGATTAGGGTTAGGGTTAGGGTTAGGTTTAGAGGTTAGTGTTAGGGTTAGTGTTAGTGTTAGGGTTAGGGTTTGGTTAAGTTTAGGGTTAGGTTTAGAATTTAGGTTAGGGTTTAGAGGTTATTGTTAGTGTTAGGGTTAGTGTTAGGGTCATGGTTTTGGTTAAGTTTAGGGTTAGGTTCAGGTTTGGGGCTGAGGTTAGAGTTAGAGGTTATGGTTAGGTTAGGGTTAGGCTTAGGTTTAGAGTTATTTTTAGGGTTAATTTTAATGTTAGGGTTAGTTATATGGTTAGTGGTTAGTGTTAGGGTCAGGTTTATGTTTAGGATTTGGGTTAGGTTTAGGGTTAGGATTCGGTTTAGGGTTAGGTTTATGGGTTAAGGATAGTGTTAGTGTTATGTTTAGGGTTTAGGATTAGGGTTAGGTTTAGTGTTGGGGTTAGGTTTAGTGTTAGTGTTAGTGTTAGGGTATGTGTTAGAAGATGGGTTTAGGGTTAGTGTTAGATTTAGTGTCAGGGTTAGGTTTAGGGTTAGAGCTTGGGGTTAGTGTTAGGGTTAGGGTTAGTTTTAGGGTTAGGCTGGGAGGTTAGGGTTAGGGTTATGATTAGGATTAGACGTTATGGTTAGGGTTAGGATTATCTTTATGTTTAGAGTCAGGGTTAGGCTTAGGCTTAAGTTTATAGAGTTAGGTTTAGGGTTACAGTTTGGGTTAGGGTTAGAGTTTAGAGTTAGGGTTTGTGTTATGGTTAGGGTTAGTGCTTAGGGTTAGTGTTAGGTTTAGGTTTAGGGCTTAGGTTTAGGGTTAGCGTTAGGCTTAGGGTTAAGTTTAGGGTTAATGTTACGCTTAGTTTTAGTGTTAGGGTTTAGGGTTACAGTTAGCATTAGATTTAGTGTTAGCTTTAGGTTTAGGGTTAGGTTTAGGGTTAGGCTTAGGGTTAGCGATAGGGTAAGCATTAGGATTAGGGTTATAAGGTAGGTTTAGTGTTAGGGTTAGTTTAGTGTTAGCATATGGGTTAGGGTTAAAACTTAGTTTAGGGTTAGAGTTAGGGTTAGAGTTAGGGATAGGGTAAGGTTTAGTATTAGGGTTAGAGGGTTGGATAAGTGTTAGGGTTATTGTTAGGGTTAGGGTTATTGTTAAAGATTTAAGGTTAGGTTTAGGGTAAGGGTCAGGATTAGTTTTATGCTTATGTTTAAGCTTTGGGTTAGTCTTAGAAGTTAGGGTTAGTGTTAAAACTTAGATTTAGGGTTAGTGTTAGGGTTAGAAGTTCGGGTTAGAGTTAGTTTTAGGGTTAGTGTTATGATTAGTGTTTAGTGTTATGGTTAGGGTAGTGTTAGGTTTAGTTAAGGTTTAGGGTTAGGGTTAGAGTTAGGGTTCAGTTTAGGTTTAGATTTAGGTTTAGTGATAGGGTAAGGGTTAGCATTATGCTTAGAGGATAGGTTTAGGATTAGAGTTACGTTTATTGTTAGGTTTAGGGTTAGAGTTGGATTTTAGTGTTAGGGTTAGTGTTAGGGTTAGTGTTAGTGTTAGGATTATGGTTATATAGGGTTAGGCTTAGGGTTAGGGCTTGTGTTTCAGTTAGTGTTAAAGTAAGGATTAGGGTTAGTGTTAGGATTAGGGTTTGGTTTAGGGGTTAGGGTTAGGGTTACGGGTAGGGTTAGGGTTAGTTTTAGGATAAGGTTTACTGTTAGCTTAAGGTTTTGAGTAATGTTTAGGGTTAGGGTTTGGGTTAGGGGTTAGGTGTTAGGGATAGAATTAGGCTTAATGTTCGGGTTAGTGTTAGGTTTAGCTTTAGTGTTAGGGTTAGGGTTACGGGTTAGTGTTATGGTTAGGGTTAGGGTTAGTGTGAGTTTTAGGGTTAGTGTTACGGTTAGGGTTTGTGATAGTGTTAGGTTTAGGGTTATGTTAAGTGTTAGGATTAGGATTAGGTTTAGTATTCGGTTTAGGCTTAGGGTTAGGGTTAGGGATAAGGTAAGTGTTAGGATTAGGTTTAGAGGGTAGGTTTAGTGTTATTGATAGGGTTATTTTTAGAGTTAGGGTTAGGGTTAGAGTTTAGTGTTCGGGATAGAGTTAGTGTTAAGGTTAGTGTTGTTGTTAGGGTTAGGGTTAGAGTTATGCTTAGGGTTAGGGTTTTTGTTGCGGTTAGGGTTAGGGTTAGGGTAAGCTTAAGGTTTAGGTTTAGGGTTAGGGTTAGATGTTAACTTTGGCTAAGGTTGAGGTTTAGGGTTAGGATTAGCGTTAGGGTTAGGGTTAGAGTTAGAGTTATGTTTAGAGGTTAGCGTTAGATTTAGGGTTAGCATTTGAGTTAGTGTTAGGGTTAGGCTTAGAGTTTAGGGTTAGGGTTACAGTTACGGTTAGGATTGGTGTTAGGGTTCGGGTTACGGTTCGAGTTATGGTTATGGTTTGGGTTTGGGTTATTGTTAGGGTTAGGATTAGTGATAATGTTAGGGTTAGGGTTACAGTTCGAGTTTAGGGTTAGGGTTAACGTTAGGATTAGGGTTAGTGTTAGGGTTAGGGTTATGGTTAGAGGTTAGCGTTAGATTTAGTGTTAGCATTTGAGTTAGGGTTAGGGTTAGGCTTAGATGTTAGGATAAGTGTTATGGTTAGGGTTGAAGCTTAGGTTTAGGCTCAGTGTTAGGGTTAGAATTTAGCTTTAGGGTTATGGTTATGGTTAGGGTTAGATTGAGGTTTAGGGTTAGATTTAGGGTTAGGGTTAGTGTTATGATTAGGCTCAGGGCTTAGGGTTAGGTTTAGGGTTAGTGTTAGTGTTAGCTTTAGGGCTTAGGGCTTAGGGTTAGGGTTAGTTTTAGAGTTAGGGTTAGGGTTATATTTAGCGTTAGTGTTATGTTTAGGGTTAGTGATAGTGTTAGGTTTAAGGGTAGGGTTTAGGGTTACGGTTAGCGTTAGGTTTAGGTTTAGGTTTAGGGTTAGGGTTAGGTTTAGTTTTAGGCTTAGGGTTAGGGATAGTGTAAGGCTTAGGATTGGCTTAGGATTAGGGTCAGAAGGTAGGTTTAGTGTTAGGGTTAGTGTAAGTGTTAGTGTTAGTGTTAGGGTTAGGTTTAGGGTTAGGGTTAAATCTTAGGTTTAGTGTTAGGATTAGGGTTAGGGTTAGGTTTTGGGTTAGGGATAGGGTAAAGGTTCGTATTAGGGTTAGAGGGTTGGTTTAATGTTAGGGTTCTGGATATTGTTAGGGTGAGGGTTATGGTTAGATGTTAGGGTTAGGTTTAGGATAAGGGTTAAGATTAGGGTTAGGGTTAGGTTTAAGTTTAGTTTTAAGCTTAGAGGTTAGGCTTAGTGTTAGTGTTAGGGTTAAAGCTTCGATTTAGTGTTAGGGTCAGGGTTAGAAATTCGGTTTATGGTTAGTTTTAGGGTTAGTGTTAGGGTAGGGTTACGGTTAGTGTTTAGTATTACGGTTAGGTTTAGGTTTAGCGTTAGGGTTACGGTACGGTTTAGGGTTAGGGTTAGGGTTAGTTTTAGGGTTCGGTTTAGGTTTAGAATTAGGGTTAGGGATAAGGTAAGGGTTAGGATTAGGGTTACAGGATAGGGTTAGGGTTAGGGTTACGTTTATTGTTATGGTTAGGGTTAGGTTTAGGGTTAGTGTTAGGGTTAGGGTTAGGGTTAGGTTTTGGGTTAATTTTAGGGTTAGGCTTTGTTTTAGGGTTAGTGTTAGGGTTAGGTTTAGGGTTAGGGTTAGGGTTAGTTTTAGGATAAGGTTTAGTGTTAGTTTAAGGTTTAGTGTAAGGGTTAGGGTAGGCTTAGGGGTTAGGTGTTAGGGATAGGGTTAGAGTTACGGTTAGTGTTAGGTTTGGGGTTACGGTTGGGTTTAGGGTTAGGGTTATGTTTACGGGTTGTAGTTAGGGTTAGGGTTAGGGTTAGGATTAGGGTTAGGTTTAGGGTTAGTGCTACGGTTAGGGTTCGTGATAATGTTAGATATAGGGTTAGGGTTTAGGGTTATGGTAAGGGTTAGGGTTAGGATTAGGTTTATGTTTAGGGTTTGGGTCAGTGTTAAGTAGGGTAAGGATTAGGATTAGGATTAGAGGGTAGGTTTAGTGTTAGGTTTAGGGCTCTTGTTAGGGTTAGGGTTAGGTTTAGAGTTTAGTGTTAGGGTTAGGGTTAGTATTAAGGTTAGGGTGTGGTTGGAGTTAGGGTTAGAGTTAGGGTTATGGTTAGGTTTAGGGTAAGGGTTAGTCTTATGGTAAGGGTTAGTGTTAAGGTAAGGTTAAGCTTTAGGTTTAGGGTTAGTTTTAGATGTTAAGTTTAGGATTAGGGTTAGGTTTAGGTTTTGGATTAGAGGTTAGTGTTAGGGTTAGGGTTAAAGTTAGAATTTAGTTTTAGGGTTATGGTTATGGTTAGTGTTAGAATGAGGTTTACGGTTAGAGTTAGTGTTAGGGTTAGTGTTATGGTTAGGTTTAGGGCTTAGGGTTAGTGTTAGGGTTAAGTTTAGGGTTTAGTGTTAGTGTTAGGGTTAGGATTAGGGTTAGGTTTGGGGTTAGGTTTAGGGTGAGTGTTACGGTTAAGGTTAGTGAAAGTGTTAGGGTTAGGTTTAGGGTTTAGTGTTAAGGTTAGCGTTAGTTTTTGGGTTAGGTTTAGGTTTAGGGTTAGGTTTAGGGTTAGGCTTAGGTTTAGGAATAGAATAATGGTTAGGATTAGGCTTAGAAGGTAGGTTTAGTGTAAGTGTTAGGGTTAGTGTTAGGGTTAAGGTTAGAATTTAGTGTTAGGGTTAGGGTTAGGTTTAGAGGTTATGGTTATGGTTAGGGTTAGGGTAAAAGCTTAGGTTTAGGTTTATGATTAGGGTTAGGGTAAGGGATAGGTTAAGGGTTAGGGTTAGGGTTAGAGAGTAGGTTTAGTGTTAGGGTTAGGGTTATTGTTAAGGTTAGGGTTATGGGTGGATGTGAGCATTAGGTTTAGTGTTAAGTTTAGGATTAGGGTTCGGTTTAGGGTTAGGATTAGGCTTAGAGGTTAGGCTTAGGGTTAGGGTTAGGGTTAAAGCTTAGATTTAGGGTTAGGTTTAGGGTTAGAATTTTGGGTTAGTGTTAGGTTTAGGGTTAGGGTTATTGTTTGGTTTAGGTTTAGGTTTAGGGTTATTGTTACGAATAGGGTAAGGGTTAAGATTAGGCTTAGAGGAGAGGTTTATAGTTAGGGTTACGGTTATTGTTAGGGTTAGGGTTAGGGTTAGAGTTTAGTGTTAGGGTTAGTGTTATGGTTAGTGTTAGGGTTAGGGTTAGATTTACAGTTAGGGTTAGGTTTTGGGTTAGTGTTACGGTTAGTGTTAGGGTTAGAGTTACGGTTAGGGTTAGGGGTATGGTTAAGCTTCGGGTTATGGTTAGTGTTCGGGTTACGATTAGGTTAGGGTTAGTGTAAGGGTTAAGGTCAGGATTAGTTTTAGGATAATGTTTAGTGTTGGCATTAGGTTTAAGGTTAGGGTTAGGGTTAGGGTTAGGGTTAGGGTTACAGTTAGGACTGGGGTTTGGCATAGGGGTTAGGGTTACGGTTACGGTTAGGGTTAGGGTTAGGAATAGGGTTAGGATTAGGGTTAGGGTTAGTGTTAGAGTGTGGGTTTATGGTTCTGGTTAGGGATTTGGTTAGGGTTACGGTTAGAGTTTAGTGTTAGGGTTAGTGTTCTGGTTAGGGTTAGTGTTAGGGCTAGGGATATGGTTAGGTTTAGGTTTAGGGTCAGGGTTAGGGTTAGGGTTCTGGTTAGGTTCATGGTTAGGGTTAGGGTTATGGTTATGGTTAGGGTTAGGGTTATATTTAGGGGTAGGGTTAGGGTTAGAGATTAGTTTTAGGGTTAAGGTTAGTGTTAATGTTAGTTTTGGGGTTAGGGTTAGGGTTAGAGTTAGGGTTAGTGTTAGGTTTAGAGTTAGGGTTAGTGTTACGTTTTGGGTTAGGTTTAGGTTTAGGGTTAGGGTTCTGGTTAGGCTCATGGTTAGGGTTAGGGTTATGGTTATGGTTAGGGTTAGGGTTATATTTAGGGGTAGGGTTAGGGTTAGAGATTAGTGCTAGGGTTAGGGTTAGGGTTAAGCTTAGTTTTGGGGTTAGGGTTAGTATTAAGGTTAGGGTAAGGTTTTAGGGTAGGGTTATGTTAGGGTTCAGTTTAGATTTAGAGTTAGGGTTAGGGATATTGTAAGGATTAATATTAGGGTTAGAGAATAGGTTTAGAGTTGGGGTTACGTTTATTGTTATGGTTAGGGTTAGGGTTAGAGTTTAGTTTTAGAGTTAGTGTTAGGTTTAGAGTTAGGGTTAGATCTAGTGTTAGTGTTAGGGTTAGGGTTATGGTTATGGTTAGGGTTAGGTTTAGGGTTTAGGGTTAGGGTTAGTTTTAGGATAAGGTTTAGTGTTACCTTAAGGTTTAGAGTAATGTTTAGTGTTAGGGTTAGGGGTTAGGTGTTATTGATAGGGTTAGTGTTAGGTTTAATGTTAGGGTTATGGTTACGGGTTAGAGTTAGGGTTAGGGTTAGGTTTAGGGTTAGGTTTAGTGTTAGGGTTTAGGGTTACGGTAACAGTTAGGGTTAGGGTTAGGTTTAGGGTTAGGTTTAGGGTTAGGGTTAGGATTAGGGTTTAGGATTTCGGTTAGGGTTAGGGTTAGGGTTAGGGTTAGGGTTAGGGTTAGGGTTCGGTTTAGGATTAGGGTCAGGTTTAGGGATAGGTTATGGGTTATGATTAGGCTTAGAGGATAGGTTTAGGGTTAGGGTTAGGGTTATTGTTTGGGTTAGTTTTAGGATTAGAATTTAGTGTCTGGTTTAATTTTAGGGTTAGGTTTAGGGTTAAGGTTAGGGTTAGGTTTAGATTTAGGGTTAGGGTTATGTTTAGGGGTAGGTGTTCAGTATAGGGTTAATGTTAGGTTCAGGTTTTGGTTATATTTAGGGTTAGGATTAGGTTAGAGTTATGTTAAGGGATAGTGCTAGGGTTAGTTTTAGGATTAGGGTGAGCATTAGGTTTTGGGTTAGGGTAAGGGTTAGGGTTAGTGGTTAGGTGTTAGGGATAGCGTTAGGGTTAGGTTTACGTTTAGGTTTGGGTAAGCATTAGGGTTAGGTTTAGGATTAGGGTTTGGCGTTATGGTTAGGGTTAGGATTAGGTTGAGGGTTAGGATTAGGTTTACGATTAGTGTTAGTGTTAGGTTGAGGTTTAGTGTTAGGGTTATGGTTATGGTTATGGTTAGGGTTAGGGTTAGGGTTAGGGTTAGAGGTTAGGGATAGGGTTAGGTTTAGAGGTTAGGGTTAGGGTGGGGGATAATGTTAGGGATAGGATTAGGGTTTAGGGTTACGTTTAGGGTTACGGTTAATGTTAGTGTTAGGGTTAGGGTTAGACGTTAGGGTTAGGGTTAGGGTTAGACGTTATGGTTATGGTTAGGGTTAGGGTTAGACGTTATGGTTAGGGTTAGGGTTAGGCTTAAGATTATATGTTTAGGTTTAGTGTTAGGGTTAAGGTTAGTGTTAGAGTTTAGTGTTAGGGTTGGTGTTATGGTTAGGGATAGGGCTTAAGTTTAGGCTTAGGGTTAAGTTTAGAGCTTAGGGTTATGGTTAGGGTTAGGGTGAGTGTTAGGGTTAGGGTTAGGTTTAGGGTTAGTGTTATGGTTAGGGTTAGTGATAGTGTTAGTGTTAGGGTTAGGGTTACAGTTAGCATTAGGGTTAAGGTTAGGTTTAGGTTTAAGGTTAGGTTTAGGGTTAGGCTTAGGGTTAGTCATGGGATAAGTGTTAGGATTAGGGTTGGAGGGTACGTTTAGTGTTACGGTTAGGGTTATTGTTAGGGTTAGGGTTATGGTTAGACGTTAGCGTTATGTTTAGGGTTAGGGTTAGGGTTAGGTTTAAGGTTAGGGTTAGGCTTAGAGGTTCGGCTTAGGTTTAGGATTAGGGTTAAAGCTTAGATTTAGCGTGAGGGTTAGTGTTAGAAGTTCGGGTTAGGGTTAGTTTTAGGGTTAGGCTTAGGGTAAGGGTTACACTTAGAGTTTAGCTTTAGGGCTAGTGTTACGGTTAGGTTTAGTTTTAAGGTTAGGTTTAGCGATTGGGTAAATGTTAGGATTAGGGTTAGAGGATAGCTTTAGGGTTAGGCTTACGGTTATTGTTAGGGTTAGGGTTAGGGTTAGGGTTAGAGTTAGGGTTAGGGTTAGGGTTAGGGTTAGTGTTATTTTAGTGTTAGGGTTAGGGTTAGTGTTAACGTAGGGTTACCGTTAGAGTTAGGTTTAGGTTTAGGTTTAGGTTTGGGCTTAGGGTTAGGTTTAGTGGTTCGGTGTTAGGGACAGTGTTATGTTTAGCCTTCGTGTTACTGTTACTCCTAGGGTTACGATTAGTTTAGAGTTAGGATAAGGGTTAGTGTTAGGGTCAGTTTAAGGATGAGGTTTAGTGTTAGAGTTAGGTTTAGGGTTAGGGTTAGGGTTTAGGTGTTAGGGATAGGGTTCGGGTTAGGGTTATGGTTATGGTTATGTTTAGGGTTAGTGTTAGGTTTAGGGTTATGGTTAGGATTAGAGTTTGTCATTAGGGGTTAGGGTTTGGGTTGGAGTTTAGTGTTAGGTTTAGGGTTAGGGTTAGAGGTTATGGTTATGGTTAGGGTTAGGGTAAAATCTTTGGTTTAGGGTTAGGATTAGGGTTAGGGTTAGGGTTAGGGTTATAGATAGGTTAAAGTTTAGGATTAGGGTTAGAGGGTAGGTTTAGTGTTAGGTTTAGGATTATTGTTAAGGTTAGCATTATGCTTGGATGCGATCATTAGGTTTAGGGTTAAGGTTAGAATTAGGGTTAGGTTTAAGGTTATGATTAGGCTTAGAGGTTAGGCTTAGAGTTAGGGTTAGGGTTAAAGCTTAGATTTAGGGTTAAGGTTAGGGTTAGAAGTTAGGGTAGGGTTAGGTTTAGGGTTAGGGTTACGGTTAGGGTTATGTTAAAGTGTTAGGTTTAGTGTTCTAGTTAGGGTTAGGGTTAGGATTAGGGTTAGAGTTAAGGTTAGGGTTAGGGTTAGTGTTAGTGTTAGGGTTAGGGTTAAGCTTAGGGTTAGGTTTAAGTTAGGGTTAGGGTTAGGGTTAGGGCTGGGATTACAGTTAGGTCCAGGGTAGGGTTAGGGTTATGGTTATGGTTAGAGTTAGGGTTATTAATAGTGTTAGGATTAGGGTTAGAGATTAGTGTTAGGGTTAGGGTTAGAGTTAAGGTTAGTGTTGGAGTTAGGGTTAGGGTTAGAGTTAGGGTTAGGTTTAGAGTTAGGGTTAGTCTTACTTTTAGGGTTAGGTTTAGGGTTAAGTTAAGGGTTAGGTTTAGGGTTAGGGTTAGATGTTAAGTTTAGGGTTAGGTTTAAGGTGAGAGCTTACTGTTAGGTTTACGGTTCGAGTTTAGGGTTACAGTTAACCTTAGGGTTAGGGTTACAGTTATGGTTAGTGTTATGGTTAGAGGTTAGCGTTAGATTTAGAGTTAGCATTTGGGTTAGGCTTAGGGTTACGCTTAGAAGTTAAGGTAAGGGTTAGTGTTAGGGTTGAAGCTTAGTTTTAGGCTTAGTGTTATGGTTAGAAGTTAGCTTTATGGTTATGGTTTCGGTTAGGGTTAGCTTGAGGTTTAGGGTTAGAGTTAGGGTTAAGGTTAGAAGTTAGGTTTGTGTTAGGGTTAAAGTTATGGTTACGGTTAGGGTTAGGTTTAGGTTTAGGGTTAGGTTTAGGGTTAGGATGAGGGTTAGGTTTAGGGTTAGGATGAGAGTTAGGGATAGTGTTAGGGTTATGGTTAGGGTTTAGGGTTTTGGTTAGTGTTAGGGTTGGGGTTCAGTTTAGGTTTAGGCTTAGGGTTAGGGTTCGGTGTAGCGTTAGGGTTAGGGTTAGGGATAGGGTAAGGGTTAGGATTAGGGTTAGAGGATAGGTTTAGTCTTAGGATTAAGTTTATTGTTTGGGTTAGGGTTAGGGTTAGAATTTAGTGTTAGGTTTTGTGTTAGGGTTATGGTTAGTGTTAGCGTTAGGGTTGGGGTTTGGTTTAGGTTTAGGGATAGGGTTAGGGTTACGATTAGGGTTAGGGTTAGGGTTAGGGTTAAGGTTAGGGTTATGTTTAGCATTTAGGTCTTAGGGATAGGGTTAAGGTTAGGCTTCGTGTTACATTTATATTTAGGGTTACAATAAGGTTAGGTTTAGGATAAGGGATAGGGTTAGGGTTAGTTTTAGGATTAGGGTTAGCATTAGGTTTAGGTTTAGGGTTAGGGTTAGGGTTAGTGTTAGGGTTAGGGTTAGGGCTTAGGGTTAGTGTTAGGGTTAGGGTTAGGTTTAGGGCTTAGGGTTAGGGTTATGCTTAGGGTTAGTGTTAATGTTAGGGTTAGGTTTAGGCTTAGTATTTCAGTTAGGGTTATTGATAGTGTTAGGATAAGCGTTAGGGTTTAGGGTTATGGTTAGTGTTAGGGTTAGGTTGAGGTTTAGGGTTAGGTTTAGGGATAGGCTTAGGTTTAGGGAAAGGGTAAGCGTTAGGATTAGGGTTAGAGTGTAGGTTTAGCGTTAGGTTTAGGGTTATTGTTAGGGTTAGTGTTATGGTTAGATGTTAGCATTAGGTTTAGGGTTAGGGTTAGGATTAGGCGTAGGGTCAGGTTTAAGGTTAGGGTTAGGCTTAGAGGTTCGGCTTAGGTTTAGGATTAGGGTTAAAGCTTAGATTTAGCGTGAGGGTTATTGTTAGAAGTTCGGGTTAGGGTTAGTTTTAGGGTTAGGTTTAGGGTAAGGGTTACACTTAGAGTTTAGCTTTAGGGCTAGTGTTACGGTTAGGTTTAGTTTTAGGGTTAGGTTTAGCGATTGGGTAAATGTTAGGATTAGGGTTAGAGGATAGCTTTAGGGTTAGGCTTACGGTTATTGTTAGGGTTAGGGTTAGGGTTAGGGTTAGGGTTAGAGTTAGGGTTAGTGTTAGGGTTAGTGTTATTTTAGTGTTAGGGTTAGGGTTAGTGTTAACGTAGGGTTACCGTTAGAGTTAGGTTTAGGTTTAGGTTTAGGTTTGGGCTTAGGGTTAGGTTTAGTGGTTCGGTGTTAGGGACAGTGTTATGTTTAGCCTTCGTGTTACTGTTACTCCTAGGGTTACGATTAGTTTAGAGTTAGGATAAGGGTTAGTTTTAGGGTCAGTTTAAGGATGAGGTTTAGTGTTAGAGTTAGGTTTAGGGTTAGGGTTAGGGTTTAGGTGTTAGGGATAGGGTTCGGGTTAGGGTTATGGTTATGGTTATGTTTAGGGTTAGTGTTAGGTTTAGAGTTATGGTTAGGATTAGTGTTTGTCATTAGGGGTTAGGGTTTGGGTTAGAGTTTAGTGTTAGGTTTAGGGTTAGGGTTAGAGGTTATGGTTATGGTTAGGGTTAGGGTAAAATCTTTGGTTTAGGGTTAGGATTAGGGTTAGGGTTAGGGTTATAGATAGGTTAAAGTTTAGGATTAGGGTTAGAGGGTAGGTTTAGTGTTAGGTTTAGGATTATTGTTAAGGTTAGCATTATGCTTGGATGCGATCATTAGGTTTAGGGTTAAGGTTAGAATTAGGGTTAGGTTTAAGGTTATGATTAGGCTTAGAGGTTAGGCTTAGAGTTAGGGTTAGGGTTAAAGCTTAGATTTAGGGTTAAGGTTAGGGTTAGAAGTTAGGGTAGGGTTAGGTTTAGGGTTAGGGTTACGGTTAGGGTTATGTTAAAGTGTTAGGTTTAGTGTTCTAGTTAGGGTTAGGGTTAGGATTAGGGTTAGAGTTAAGGTTAGGGTTAGGGTTAGTGTTAGTGTTAGGGTTAGGGTTAAGCTTAGGGTTAGGTTTAAGTTAGGGTTAGGGTTAGGGTTAGGGCTGGGATTACAGTTAGGTCCAGGGTAGGGTTAGGGTTATGGTTATGGTTAGAGTTAGGGTTATTAATAGTGTTAGGATTAGGGTTAGAGATTAGTGTTAGGGTTAGGGTTAGAGTTAAGGTTAGTGTTGGAGTTAGAGTTAGGGTTAGGTTTAGAGTTAGGGTTAGTCTTACTTTTAGGGTTAGGTTTAGGGTTAAGTTAAGGGTTAGGTTTAGGGTTAGGGTTAGATGTTAAGTTTAGTGTTAGGTTTAAGGTGAGAGCTTACTGTTAGGTTTACGGTTCGAGTTTAGGGTTACAGTTAACCTTAGGGTTAGGGTTACAGTTATGGTTAGTGTTATGGTTAGAGGTTAGCGTTAGATTTAGAGTTAGCATTTGGGTTAGGCTTAGGGTTACGCTTAGAAGTTAAGGTAAGGGTTAGTGTTAGGGTTGAAGCTTAGTTTTAGGCTTAGTGTTATGGTTAGAAGTTAGCTTTATGGTTATGGTTTCGGTTAGGGTTAGCTTGAGGTTTAGGGTTAGAGTTAGGGTTAAGGTTAGAAGTTAGGTTTGTGTTAGGGTTAAAGTTATGGTTACGGTTAGGTTTAGGTTTAGGGTTAGGTTTAGGGTTAGGATGAGGGTTAGGTTTAGGGTTAGGATGAGAGTTAGGGATAGTGTTAGGGTTATGGTTAGGGTTTAGGGTTTTGGTTAGTGTTAGGGTTGGGGTTCAGTTTAGGTTTAGGCTTAGGGTTAGGGTTCGGTGTAGCGTTAGGGTTAGGGTTAGGGATAGGATAAGGGTTAGGATTAGGGTTAGAGGATAGGTTTAGTCTTAGGATTAAGTTTATTGTTTGGGTTAGGGTTAGGGTTAGACTTTAGTGTTAGGTTTAGTGTTAGGGTTATGGTTAGTGTTAGCGTTAGGGTTAGGGTTTGGTTTAGGTTTAGGGATAGGGTTAGGGTTACGATTAGGGTTAGGGTTAGGGTTAGGGTTAAGGTTAGGGTTATGTTTAGCATTTAGGTCTTAGGGATAGGGTTAAGGTTAGGCTTCGTGTTACATTTATATTTAGGGTTACAATAAGGTTAGGTTTAGGATAAGGGATAGGGTTAGGGTTAGTTTTAGGATTAGGGTTAGCATCAGGTTTAGGTTTAGGGTTAGGGTTAGTGTTAGGGTTAGGGTTAGGGCTTAGGGTTAGTGTTAGGGTTAGGGTTAGGTTTAGGGCTTAGGGTTAGGGTTATGCTTAGGGTTAGTGTTAATGTTAGGGTTAGGTTTAGGCTTAGTATTTCAGTTAGGGTTATTGATAGTGTTAGGATAAGCGTTAGGGTTTAGGGTTATGGTTAGTGTTAGGGTTAGGTTGAGGTTTAGGGTTAGGTTTAGGGATAGGCTTAGGTTTAGAGAAAGGGTAAGGGTTAGCATTAGGGTTGAAGCTTAGGTTTAGCCTTAGTGTTAGGGTTATAAGTTAGCTTTTGGTTATGGTTAGGGTTTGGGTTAATTGAAGTTCACGGTTAGAGTTAGTGTTAGGGTTAGAAGTTAGATTTGTGTTAGGGTTAAAGTTACGGTTACGGTTACTGTTAAGGTTAGTGTTAGGGTTAGGTTTAGGGTTAGGGCTGGGATGAGCGTTAGGGATAGTGTTAGGGTTATGGTTACTGTTTACGGTTTTGGTTAGGTTTAGGGTTGGGGTTCAGTTTAGGTTAGGTTTAGGGTTCGGATTAGCTTCCGGGTTTGGTTAGGGATAGGGTAAGTGTTAGTATTAGGGTTAGAGAATACGTTTAGGCTTAGGGTTAGGGTTGTTGTTAGGGTTAGGGTTAGGGTTAGAATTTAGTGTTAGTTTTAAAGTTAAGGTTAGTGTTAGTGTTAGGATTAGGGTTATGGTTAGAGTTAGGGTTAGCGTTTGGTTTAGGGTTAGGGTTAGGGTTAGAGTTATGTTTAGGGGTTAGGTGTTAGGGATAGACTTAAGGTTAGGCTTCATGTTACGGTTATATTTAGGTTTACGATTAGGTTTGGGTTAGGGTAAGGGATAGGGTTAGGGTTAGTTGTAGGTTTAGGTTTAGCATTAGGTTTAGGTTTAGGGTTATGGTTAGGGTTAGTGGTTAGGTTTTAAGGATAGGGATAGTGTTAGGGTTAGGTTTAAGTTAGAGTTAGGATTAGGGTTAGGGTTAGGTTTAGAGGTTAGGGTTAGGGTTAGGGTTAGAGGTTAGGGTTAGAGTTAGGGTTAAGGTTAGGGTAAGGCTTAGGGGTTAGGGTTAGTGTTAGGGTTAGTGTTAGGGTTAGGGTTAGATGTTATGGCTAGGGTTATGGTTAGTGTTATGGTTATGGTTAGGGTTACGGTTACACTTAGGATTATAGGGTTAGGTTTATGTTTATGATTAGGGTTAAGGTTAGGGTTAGGTTTAGGGCTTAGGGTTAGGGTTAATGTTATGTTAGGGTGAGGGTTAGTGTTATGGTTAGGTTTAGAGTTAGTGTTTCCTTTAGGGTTAGTGATAGTGTTAGGGTTAGGGTTTCGGGTTACTCTTAGCGTTAGGCTTAGGGTTAGGTTTAGGTTTAGGGTTAGGGTTAGGTTTAGGTTTATTGTTAGGGTTAGGTTTAGGTTTAGGTTTAGGTTTAGGATTAGGCTTAGGGTTAGGGACAGGGTAAGGGTTAGGATTAGGGTTTGGTTTAGGGTTAGGGTCAGGGATTGGGTTAGGGTTAGGATTTAGGTTAGAGGGTAGGTTTCGTGTTAGGGTTAGTGTTATTGTTACGGTTAGGGTTATGGTTAACATTAGGTTTAGGGTTAGGGTTAGGATTAGTTTTAGGTTTAAGGTTAGGATTAGGCTTAGAGGTTAGGGTTATGGTTAGGGTTAGGTTTAAAGCTTAGATTTAGGGTTAGGTTTAGGGTTAGAATTTCGGGTTAGGGTTAGTTTTACGGTTAGCGTTAGGGTTATGTTGACAGTTAGAGTTTAGTGTATAAGGTAGGGTTAGGGTTAGAGTTTAGTGTTAGGATTAGTGTTAGTGTTAAAGTTAGTGTTGTGGTTAGTGTTAGGTTTAGTTTTGGATTAGGGTTAGTGTTAGTGTTACTGTTAGGTTTAGGGTTAGGGCAAGGTTAAGGTTTAGGTTTACGGTTAGGGTTAGATGTTAAGTTTAGGGTTAGGGCTAGGTTTTGTGTTAGGGTTAAAAGTTAGTTTTAGGTTTAGGTTTAGAATTAGGGCTACAGATCGAGTTTAGGGTTAGGGTTAATGCTAGACAGAGTTAGGGTTCGGGTTAGGATTGGGATTAGGGTTAGGGTTAATGTTAGGGTAGGATTAGGGTCAGGATTAGGGTTTGCTGTTAGGGTTTAGGATTAGGGTTAGCGTTAGTGTTAGGTTTATGGTTAGGGTTAGTGTAAGATTGAGGTTTAGGTTTAGAGTTAGGGTTAGGGTTAGAAGTTAGGTTTGTGTTAGAGTTAAGATTATGGTTACAGTTACATTTAGTTTTAGGGTTAGGGTTAGGGTTAGGGTTAGGGTTAGGGTTAGGCTGAGGGTTAGGGATAGTGTTAGGGTTAGGGTTAGGCTTTATGGTTTCTGTTAGGGTTATGGTTAGGGTTCACTTTAGGTTTACGGTTAGGGTTCGGTTTAGGGTTAGGTTTAGGTTTAGGGATAGTGTAAGGGTTAGGATTAGGGTTAGAGTATAGGTTTAGGCTTAACTTTAGTGTTATTGTTTCGGTTAGGGTTAGGGTTAGAATTTGGTGTTAGGTTTAGTTTTAGGGTTAGTGTTAGTGTTATGGTTAGGGTTAGTGTTGGAGTTAGGGTTAGGGTTTGGTTTAGGGTTAGGGTTAGCATTACGGATAGGGTTAGCATTAGGAATAAGGTTATGGTTAGGGTTATGTTTAGGGGTTACATGTTAGGGAAGGGTTAAAGTTAGTCTTCGGGTTATGGTTATATTTAGGTTTAGGATTAGGTTAGGGTTATGTTAAGGGGTAGGGTTAGGGTTCATTTTAGGATTAGGGTTAGCATTAGGTTTAGGGTTAGGGTCAGGGTTAGTGGTTAGGTGTTAGGGATAGTGTTAGATTTAGCTTTATGGTTAGGTTAGGGTAAGGTATAGGGTTAGGGTTAGTTTTAGGATTAGGGTTATTGTTATGGTTAGGGTTAGGGTTAGTGTTAGGGTTAGGTTTATGGCTTATGGTTAGGGTTAGGGTTCAGGTTAGGTTTAGGTTTATGTTTAGGGTTAGTGTTTTGGTTAGGGTTAGTGATAGTGTTAGGGTTAGTGTTAGGGTTTAGGGTTATGGTTAGCGGTAGGGTTAGGGTTAGTGTTAGGTTTAGGTTTAGGTTTAGGCTTAGGGTTAGGGATAGGGTAAGGGTTAGGATTAGTGTTAGAGGGTAGGTTCAGTGTTAGAGTTAGGGTTATTGTTAGGGTTAGGTTTAGAGATCTGTGTTAGGGTTACGGTTAGTTTTAGTGTTAGGGTTAGGCTTAGAAATTATGGTTAGGGTTAAAGCTTAGGTTTAGGGTTAGGATTAGGGTTAGTGTAAGGGTTAGGGTTAGGGTTAGGGTTAGGGTTTAGGGATAGGGTAAGGGATTGGATTAGGACTAGAGGGTAGGGTTAGTTTTAGGGTTAGGTTTATTGTTAGGGTTAGGGTTAGGGTTATGGTTAGCTGTGAGCATTAGGTTTAAGGTTATGGGTTGGATCAGGGTTAGGGTTAGGTTTAAGGTTAGGGTTAGGCTTAGAAGTTAGGCTTAGGGTTAGGGTTAGGGTTAAAACTTAGATTCAGTTTTAGGGTTAGGGTTAGATGTTCAGGTTAGGGTTAGGTTTACGGTTAGGGTTAGGGTTAGGGTTATGGTTTAAATTTAGTGTTAAGGTTAGTGTTAGGGTTAGGGTTAGGGTTAGGGTTAGGTTTAGGTTAGGGTTAGGGTTAGGGTAGGGATAGGGTTAGAGTAGGAATAGGGTTAGGGTAGTGTTAGTGTTAGTTTTAGGGTTATGTTTATGGTTATGGTTATTTTTTAGCCTAGGATTATAGGGTTCGGTTTAGGATTTGGGTTAGGGTTAGGGTTAGTGTTAGAGTTTCGTGTTAGGGTTAGTGTTATTGTTAGGGTTAGGGTTAGATTTAGGGCTTAGGATTAGAGTTAGGGTGAGGGTTAGGGTTAGGGTTAGGTTTAATTTTAGTGTTACGGTTAGGGTTAGTGATAGCCTTAGGGTTAGTGTTAGGGTTTAGGTTTACATTTAGCGTTAGTATTAGTGCTAGAATTTTTATTAGGGTTAGGGTTGTGGATAGGGTTAGGTTTAGGGTTAGGGATAGGGAAAGGGTTAGGAATAGGGTTAGAGGGTAGGCTTAGTGTTTGGGTTAGGGTTATTGTTAGGGTTAGGGTTATGGTTAGATGTTAGCATTAGGTATAGGATTAGGGTTAGGATTAGCGTTAGGGTTAGGTTTAAGGGTAGCGTTAGGCTTAGAGGTTAGGCTAAGTGTTAGGGTTATGGTTAAAGCTTAAATTTAGGGTTAGGGTTAGAGTTATCAATTTTGGTTAGGGTTAGGTTTAGTTTTAGGGTTAGGGTTAGGGTTACGGTTAGAGTTTAGTTTTAGGGTTAGGCCTAATGTTTAGGGTTAGCGTAAGTTTTAGAGTTAGGGTTTGGTTTAGGGTTAGGTTTAGGGTTATGGTTATGGTTAGGTTTAGGCTTATGATTATAGGGTTCAGTTTAGGGTTAAGGTTAGTGTTAGGGTTAGTGTTAGAGGTTCGTGTTAAGGTTAGTGTTATTGTTAGGGTTACAGCTTAGGGTTAGGCTAGGGTTAGGGTTAGGGTTAAGTTTAGGGCTTAGGGTTAATGTTAGGTTTATGGTTTGTGTTACGCTTAGGGTTAGTAATAGTGTTAGGGTTAGGATTAGGATTTACAGTTACATTTAGCGTTAGGTTTAGGGTTAGGGTTTGGGTTAGTTTTAGGGTTAGGTTTATGGTTAGGATTAGGGTTTGGCGTTAGGGGTTATCATTAGGGTTAAGGTTAGCATTAGGTTTAGTGTTAGGGTTAAGGTTAGAGTGTTAGGTTTACGGTTTTGGTTAGGGTTAGGGTTAGGGTTAGGGTGAGGGTTAGAGTTTAGTGTTAGGGTTAGGGTTAGCGTTAGTGTTAGGGTTAGATTTAGGGTTAGTGTTATGGTAAGTGTTAGTGATAGTGTTAGGGTTAGGCTTAGGGTTTATGGTTACGGGAAGGGTTAGGTTTAGGTTTATGTTTAGGTTTAGGGTTAGGTTTAGGGCTAGGGTTAGGTTTAGAGATAGGGTAAGTTTTGGGATAAGGGTTAGAGGGTAACTTTAATGTTATGGTAAGGGTTATTGTTAGGGTTAGAGATTAGTGTTAGGGTTAGGGTTAATATTAAGGTTAGTGTTGTGGTTAGGCTTAGGGTTAGAGTTAGGGTTAGGTTTAGGTTTAGGTTTAGGGTTAGTGTAACATTTAGAGTTAGGGTTAGGTTTAGGTTAAGGGGTAGGTTTAGGGTTTGGGTTAGATGTTAAGTTTAGGGTTAGGGTTAGGTTTAGGGTTAGGGTTAGCGGTTAGTGTTAGGGTTAGGGTTAGGGCTTAGGGTTAGGGTTAGGGTTAGGTTTAGGTTTAGGGTTAGGGTTAGGGCTAGAGTTATTGTTAGTGTTAGGTTTAGGTTTAGGTTTGTTTTACGGTTAGGGTTAGCGATAGTGTTAAGGTGAGGGTTAGGGTTAAGGTTAGGGTTAGGGTAAGGTTTAGGATTAGTGTTAAAGGGTAGGTTTAGTGTAAGGGTTAGGGTTATTGTTAGGTTTAGCTTTACACTTTAGTGTTTTTGTAGGGGCTAGATTTAGTGTTAGGGTTAGGGTTACTGTGAGGCTTAGAGGTTAGGGTTAGAGTTAGGGTTAAAGCTTAGGTTTAGGCTTAGGATTAGGGTTAGGCTTAGGGTTAAGGTTATTGTTACGTTTAGATTTAGGTTTAGGGTTAGGTTTATTGTTAGTGTTACTGTTAGGGTTATTGAAAGTGTTAGGGTTAGTGTTAGGCTTTAGGGTCACGGTAAGGTTAGGTTTAGGTTTCGGGTAAGTATTAGGGATTGTGTTAGAAGTTTAGGGTTAGGGTTAGGGATAGGGTTAGTGTTAGAGTTAGGGTTAGTGTTAGGGTTAGTGGTTAGGGATAGAGTTTGGGTTAGTGTTAGGGTAAGGTTTTTGGTTAGGGTTAGGGTTAGGTTTAGGGTTAGGGTTAGGCTTTGAGGTTAGAATTAGGTTTAGGGTTAGAGTTAGGGTTAGGGTTAGTTGTTAGGGATAGAGTTGGGTTAGGGTTAGGTTTAGGTTTAGCGTTCTGTGTAGGGTTAGGTTTAGGGTTAGGGATAATTTTAAGGTTTAGCTGTAGGGTTAGGGTTAGGGTTATGGTTAGGTTTAGGTTTGTGGTTAGTGTTAGGGTTAGGCTTAGAAGATGGGTTTAGGGTTAGCGTTACGTCTAGGATTAGGGTTAGAAGTTAGTGTTAATGTTAATGTTAGGGTTAGGGTTATGGTTAAGGGTTAGGGTTAGGGTTAGTGTTAGGGTTAGGCTTTGAGGTTAGGGTTAGTGATAGGGTTAGACGTTATGGTTACTGTTAGTGTTAGGTTTATGATTATGGTTATGGTTAGGTTTAGGTCTAGGATTATAGGGTTTGGTTTAGGGTTAGGGTTAGTGTTAGTGTTAGAGATTCGTGTTAGGGCTAGTGTTATTGTTAGGGTTAGGGCTTAAGGTTAAGGTTAGGGTTAGGTATAGGGCTTAGGGTTAGTGTTAGGGTGAGTGTTAATGTTAGGGTTAGGTTTAGGGTTAGTGTTATGGTTAAGGTTAGTGATAGTGTTAGGGTTAGGGTTTATGGTTATATTTAGCATTAGTGTTAGTGTTAGGATTAATGTTAGGGTTAGGGTTAGGGATAGGATAAAGGTTAGGGTTAGGGTTAGGGTTAGGGTTAGGGCTAGGATTATTGTTAGGGTTAGGTTTAGTTTTAGGGTTAGTGTTATGGTTAGGATTAGGGTTAGGGTTAGGGTTAGGGTTGGGGTAAGGTTTAGGATTAGTGTTAGAGGGTAGGTTTAGTGTAAGGGTTAGGGTTATTGTTAGGTTTAGCTTTAGAGTTTAGTGTTAGGGTTGTGGCTAGATTTAGTGTTAGGGTTTGGGTTAGTGTGAGGTTTAGAGTTTAGGGTTAGTGTTAGGTTTAAATCTTAGGTTTAGGCTTAGGATTAAGGTTAGGGTTAATGTTAGGGTTAGGTTTAGAGTTAGGGTTAGGGTTAGGGTTAGGGTTAGGTTTAGGGTTAGTGTTACTGTTAGGGTTATTGATAGTGTTAGGGTTAGGGTTAGTGTTTAGGGTGATGGAAAGGTTAGTTTTAGGTTTAGGATAAACGTTAGGGATTGTGTTAGAGGGTTAGGGTTAGGGTTTGGTTTAGTGTTAGGGTTAGTGTTTAGTTGTTAGGGATAGAGTTAGGGTTAGTGTTAAGGTTAGGTTTAGGGTTAGGGTTAGGGTTAGGGATTGTGTTAGAGGGTTAGGGTTAGGGTTAGGGTTAGGGATAGTGTTAGAGTTAGTGTTAGGGTTAGGGTTAGTGTTAGGGTTAGTGGTTATTTGTTAGGGATAGAGTTAGGGTTAGTGTTAGGGTCTGGTTTAGTGTTAGGGTTGGGCTTAGGGTTAGGTTTAGTGTTAGGTTTAGGCTTTGAGGTTATTGTTAGGTTTACAGTTAGGTGTAGGGTTAGTTGTTAAAGATAGAGTTAGGGTTAGTGTTATTGTTAGGTTTTGGTTTAGGGTTCAGTTTAGGGTTATTTTTAGGTTTTAGTATAATGTCTGTTATGGTTAGGGTTTAGGTGTAGGGTTAGGGTTAGGGTTAGGGTTAAGGTTAGGTTTACATTTATGTTTAGTGTTAGGGTTAGGCTTAGAAGATGCATTTAGGGTTAGCGTTAGGTTTAGGATTAGGGTAAATGTTAGAGGTTTAGGTTAGTGTTAGGGTTAGGGTTATGGTTAGGGTTAGGGTTAGGGTTAGGATTAGGCTTTGAGGTTAGGATTAGGGTAAGGGTTAGGGTTAGGATTAGGGTTAGGGTTAGTGGTTAGTTGTTAGGGATAGAGTTAGGGTTATGTTTAGTGTTAGGGCTCAGTATATTGTTAGTTTTAGGGTTAGGGATTGTAAAGACAGAGTTGAGATTTTGATTCCTGAGGAGAAACAGAGAGATAAGAAAGATGGCCCTGGGGCATCCCAGGAAGCAAGTCCCCACCCTGTGCAGCCTCACAGCAAAGATGAAAAATTTTGCTCAGAGGAAAAATCTACAGAGTGCCATGCTCCAGAATGGCGACAGAGGCCACGTGAGGTTCCAGAATGGCGACACAGGCCATGTGAGGTTCCAGAATGGTGACAGAGGCCACATGAGTTTCCAGAAAGGCGGCAACATAGAGCAGCTTTTCATCACAATCAGGTAAATAGAGCCCTGTGATCCAAGCAACTGACCCCTACAGCCAAGAGAGAGAAAAGCCTGGCTACTCCTTCAGCTAGCAGCAAACCTTCGCAGCATCCACAAGGTGCTGATTTTAGGTGCAAAGAAAATGCACAAATTCTGAGGGTAAGAAGGCTTCCACCTCGATTGCAAAGGGCCTGGCTGGCCAAGCAGTGTGCCCCTGAGAGGGCAATTTGTGAAGATGTAAGTGTGAAGCTGAAGGTGCAGTGGAGACACCAGAAGTTTGGAAAAGGCAGGAACGTGGATGATCCAAGGAAAGCTGCAAAAAGCGAGCAGAGAGGATTTAAGAGAAAAGCTGTGGGAGTTGAAATCACTGGAAGTGCCCTGGGGGTGGCTTTTGGAACTTGCAACCAGATTGCTTCAGATGCTGAGTGTAGAACTCTAGGACTTAATGTTTGCCCTGCTGGATGTTGGAATAGCTTTGTTTCGAATGCTTTCTATTCTCCTGTTTTTAACTTTTGGAATAGTAATGTTTATCTTGTGCCTTTGCATTTCAGAAATGTTTAACCTTGTTTCTTTTGTACAGGGGCTTACAGTTAAGAGTTTGCCATAGATCTTGGAGGAGACTTGGGACATGGACATTTCAGCAATGTTGAAGCTGTTAGGATTTTGGCAACTCTTGGAGCTGGACTAAATGTCTTTTGTATAAAGGATGTACCTGAGTCCTGGGGTGCAGGGGTGGAATGTCATGGTTTATGTTTGTGTCCCCCAGGCCTCATGAGTTTGCATTGTTCACATGTGATGGTTCATTGTATAGTGCTTGCATTGATGGTGTCAGTGCTCCCCACATAGGGGTGGAGCCAGGATGTGATGTAATGGCAGGAAGAAGGTGTGTTTTTGTCTTTGCTGGTTCGAGTTTGCTGTTGGCCGCCACCATGAACTGCAGCCCAGCCATGCCTGCCTGTCTTGGAGCCAACTGAATGTGGACTGAAACCTCCAAAAACTGTAAGAAATATACTTTTCCTTTCCTAACTTGGGCATCAGGTATTTTGTCTCAGCGACGAGCATAAAGTAACTAAGACAAGATAGTGTTAGGATTATGGTTAGGGTTTAGGCTTAGGGTTAGGGTTAGGGTTAGCGTTAGTTTTAGGATTAGGGTTAGGTTTGGGGTTAAAGTTTAGGGTTAGGGTTAGGGTTAGGGTTATGGTTAGGGTTAGGGTTCGGCTTAGAGGTTAGGGTTGGGGTTAGGGTTAGGGTTAGACGTTATGGTTAGTGTTAGGGTTAGGGTTATGGTTATGGTTAGGCTTAGGCTTAGGACTATAGGGTTATGTTTAGGGTTTGGGTTATGGTTAGGGTTAGTGTTAGAGGTTAGTGTTAGGGTTAGTGTTATGGTTAGGGTTAGGGTTAGGGCTATGGTTAGGGTTAGGTTTAAGGCTTAGGGTTAGGGTTAGGTTTAGGGTTAGGATTAGGGTTAGGGTTAGGGTTAGGTTTAGGGTTAGGGTTAGGGTTAGGGTTAGGTTTAGTGTTATGGTTAGGGTTAGTGATAGTGTGAGGTTTATGCTTAGGGTATATGGTTACAGGAAGTGTTAGGGTTAGGTTTAGCTTTAGGTTTAGGGTTAGGGTTAGGGTTAGGTGATAGAGTAAGTGTTAGAATTAGGGTTAGGGGGTAGGTTTAGTGTTAAGGTTAGGGTTATTGTTAGGGTTAGGGTTAGGGTTGGAGATTAGTGTTAGGATTAGGGTTAGTGTTAAAGTTAGTGTTGTGGTTAGGGTTAGGGTTAGGGTTAGAGTTAGGATTAGGGTTAGGGTTAGGGATAGTGTAAGTGTTAGTATTAGGGTTAGATCGAAGGTTTAGTGTTAAGGTTAGGGTTATTGTTAGGTTTAGTGTTATGGTTAGATGTTAGCATTAGGTTTAGGTTTAGGGTTAGGGTTAGGGTTAGGGTTAGGGTTAGGATTAGGCTTTGAGGTTAGGATTAGGGTTAGGGTTAGGGTTAGGGTTAGGGTTAGTGGTTAGTTGTTAGGGATAGAGTTAGGGTTATGTTTAGTGTTAGGGCTCAGTATATTGTTAGTTTTAGGGTTAGGGATAATGTTAGTGTTATGGTTAGGGTTAGGGATAATATTAGGTTTAGGATTAGGGTTAAGGTTAGGTTTAGGTATTTGGTTAGTGTTAGGGTTAGGCTTAGATGATGGGTTTAGGCTTAGTGTTATGTTTAGGGTTAGGGTTAGGGTTAGAGGTTAGCGTTAGCGTTAGAGTTAGGGTTAGGGTTGGAGTTAGGTTAGGATTAGTGTTAGGGTTAGGCTTTGAGGTTAGGGTTAGGCTTAGGGTTAGTGTTAGACCTTATGGTTAGGCTTAGGTTAGGGTTATGGTTATGGTTATGGTTAGGTTTAGGCTTAGGATTATAGGGTTTGGTTTAGGGTTAAGGTTAGGGTTAGGGTTAGTGTTAGAGGTTCATTTTAGGGTTAGTGTTGTTGTTAGGGTTAGGGATTAGGGTTAGGCTTAGGGTTAGGGTTAGGGTTAGGTTTAGGGCTTAGGGTTAGTGTTAGAGTGACGATTAGGGTTAGGGTTAGTTTTAGGGTTAGTGTTACGGTTAAGGTTAGTAATAGTGTTAGGGTTACGGTTAGTGTTTACGATTACATTTAGCATTAGGTTTAGGGTTAGGATTAGTGTTAGTGTTAGGGTTAGGGTTAGTGTTAGGGTTAGGTTTATGATTAGGATTAGGGTTTGGATTTAGGGGTTATGATTAGGGTTAAGGTTAGCATTAAGTTTAGTGTTAGGGTTAGTGTTAGAGTGTTAGGTTTAGGGTTCGGGTTCGGGTTAGGGTTAGGGTTAGAGTTTAGTGTTAGGGTTAGGTTTAGCATTAGGGTTAGGGTTAGGTTTAGGGTTAGTGTTTTGCTTAGGGTTAGTGATAGTGTTAAGGTTAGGCTTAGGGTTTATGGTTATGGGAAGGGTTAGGGTTAGGTTTATGTTTAGGTTTAGGGTTAGGTTTAGGCTAGGGTTAGGGTTAGGGATTGGGCAAGGGTTAGAATAAGGGTTAAAGTGTAGGTTTAGTGTTATGGTTAGGGTTATTGTTAGGGTTAGAGATTAGTGTTAGTGTTAGCGTTAATGTTAAGGTTAGTGTTGTGGTTAGGGTTAGCGTTAGAGTTAGGGTTAAGGTTAGGTTTAGGTTAAGGTTAGTGTTACATTTAGAGTTAGCGTTATGTTATGTTAAGGAGTAGGTTTAGGGTTCGGGTTTGATGTTAAGTTTAGGGTTAGGGTTAAATTTAGTGTTAGGGTTAGGGTTAGGGTTAGGATTAGAGTTAGGTTTAGGGTTTAGGGTTAGGGTTATGGCTAGGGTTATTGTTAGGGTTAGTTTTAGGCTTAGGGTTAGTGTTACAGTTATTGTTAACAATAGTGTTAGGGTGAGGTTTAGGGTTAGGGTTAATGTTAGGGTAAGGTTTAGGATTAGTGTTTGAGGGTAGGTTTAGTGTAAGGGTTAGGGTTATTGTAGGTTTAGCTTTAGAATTTAGTGTTAAGGTTGGGGCTATATTTAGTGTTAGGGTTAGGGTTAGTGTGAGGCTTAGAGGTTAGGGTTAGCGTTAGGGTTAAAGCTTAGGTTTAGATTTAGGATTAGGGTTAGGGTTAAATTTAGGGTTAGGTTTAGGGTTAGGGTTAGGGTTAGGTTTAGGGATAGGTTTAGGGTTAGTGTTTGGTTAGGGTTACTGATAGTGTTGGGGTTAGGGTTAGGGTTTAGGGTTACGGTAAGGTTAGGTTTAGGGTTAGGGTTAGGGTGAGGGATTGTGTTAGAGGGTTAGGGTTAAGGATAGTGTTAGGGTTAGGTTTAGGGTTAGTGTTAGGGTTACTGGTTAGTTGTTAGGGATAGAGTTAGGGTTAGTGTTAGGTTAGGTTTAGGGTTAGGGTTAGGGTTATGGTTAGTGTTAGGTTTAGGCTTTGTGGTTAGGATTAGTTTTAGGGTTAGGGTTAGGGTTAGTTGTTAGGGATAGAGTTAGTGTTAGGGTAAGTGTTAGGTTTAGGTTTAGGGTTCAATTTAGGCTTAGGTTTCGGGTTAGGGTTAGGGTTAGGGTTAAGGTTAGGTTTAGGTTTATGGTTTGTGTTAGAGATAGGCTTAGAAGATGGGTTTAGGGTTAGCGTTAGGTTTAGGATTAGGGTTAGGTTTAGAGGTTAGGGTTAGTGTTAGGTTTAGGGTTATGGTTATGGTTAGGGTTAGTGTTAGGTTTAGGCTTTGAGGTTCGGGTTAGGGTTAGAGGTTATGGTTAGTGTTGGTGTTAGGGTTATGTTTATGGTTATGGTTAGGTTTAGGCCTAGGATTATTTGGTTCGGTTTAGGATTAGGGTTAATGTTACAGTTATGGTTAGAGTTTCATGTTACGGTTAGTGTTATTGTTAGGATTAGGGCTTAGGGTTAGGGTTAGGGTTGGGTTTAGGGCTTAGGGTTAGTGTTAGGGTGAGGGTTAGGATTAGCGTTAGGTTTAGGTTTAGTGTTATGGTTAGGGTTAGTGATAGTGTTAGGGTTAGGGTTAGGGTTTAGGGTTACATTTAGCGTTAGGGTTAGGGATAGGATTAGTGTTAGATTTAGGGTTAGGGTTAGGGTTAGGTTTAGGGTTATGGATAGGGTAAAGGTTAGGATTAGGGTTAGAGGATAGGCTTAGTTTTTGACTTAGTGTTATTGTTAGCGTTAAGGTTATGGTTAGATGTTAGTGTTAGTTTCAGGGTTAGGGTTAGGATTAGGGTTAGAGTTAGGTTTAAGGTTATGATTAGGCTTAGTGGTTAGGCTTAGGGTTAGGGTTATGGTTAAAGCTTAAATTTGGGGTTAGGGTTAGAGTTAGCAGTTTGGGTTAGGGTTAAGTTTAGGGTTAGGTTATGGTTAGGGTTATGGTTAGAGTTTACTTTTACAGTTAGTGTTAGGGTTAGGGTTAGGGTAAGTTTTAGAGTTAGGGTTAGGGTTAGGTTTAGGGTGAGTGTTAGGGTTGCGGTAAGGGTTAGTGATAGTGTTAGGGTTAGGGTTAGAGTTTATGGTTATGGTTAGTGTTAAGGTTAAGGTTAGGTTTAGATTTAGGGTTACTGTTATTTTTAGGGTTTGGCTTAGGGTTAGGGATAGGGTAAGGTTGAGGATTAGGGTTAGAGGGTAGGTTTAGTGTTGGGGTTAGGCTTATTTTTAGTGTTACAGTTAGAGTTTAGTTATACGGTGAGGGCTATTATTAGGGTTACGGTTAGGGCTAGGCTTAGAGTTTTCAGTTAGGGCTAGGGTTAAAGGTTAGTTTTATGGTTAGGATTAGGGTTATGGTTAGATTAGGTTTATGGTTAAGGTTAGGTTTAAGTTTAGGTTTAGGGTTAGGGTTAGAGTTTAGTGTTTGGGTTAGGGTTAGGGTTAGTGTTAGTGTTAGAGTTAGGGTTAGGGTTAGGGATAGGGTTTGGTTTATGGTTAGTGTTACGGTTAGGATTAGTGATAGTGTTAGGGTTATGGTTAGAGTTTACAGTTATGGTAATTTTAGGGTTAGGTTTAGGTTTAGGTTTAGTGTTATGTTTAGGTTTCAGGTTAGGGTTAGAGGGTTTGGGTTAGGGATAAGGTTAGACTCAGGGTTAGGATTAGGGTTAAAGTTAGGGTTAGGTTTAGGGTTAGGGTTAAGGTTATTGTTAGGCTTAGGGTTAGAGTTAGTGTTAGGGTTAGGATTAGGGTTAGGGTTAGGGTTAGGGTTAGGTTTTAGTTGTTAGGGATAGAGTTAGGGTTAGGGTTAGGGTTACGTCTAGGGTTAGGGTTTGGTTTAGTGTTAGGTTTTCTGTTAGGGATATGTCATGGTTTATGTTTGTGTTCCCCAGGCTTCATGAGTTTGCATTGTTCACATGTGATGGTTCATTGTATAGTGCTTGCATTGATGGTGTCAGTGCTCCCCCACATAGGAGTGGAGCCAGGATGTGATGTAATGGCAGGAAGAAGGTGTGGTTTTTCTTTGCTGGTTCGAGTTTGCTGTTGGCGACCACCATGAACTGCAGCCCAGCCATGCCTGCCTGTCTTGGAGCCAACTGAATGTGGGCTGAAACCTCCAAAAACTGTAAGAAATATACTTTTCCTTTCCCAACATGGGCATCAGGTATTTTGTCTCAGTGATGAGCATAAATTAACTAAGACAGAATTTAGTACCGGGATTGGGCCCGTTTGCTGTGACTATACCTGGCCATGTTGTTCAAGAGGCTTTGGAAATGGCTTGTGGTTGGAGTTTGGAAAGGTTTGGACATGTCCCCTGGATGCATAGAGCTGAAGCAGCTTAGGCTGTTCTGTAGAGGAGATTCTGGTCAGAGCTCAGGAGACCAGAAGGCTGATGATAAAAAGCCTCTTGGTAAAGACCAGGCTTGGGAGATTTCTGCTGGAAAGGATTGCATTGGTTGTTGGACTCCACATGATGTGTGTTATGGCTTGGCAGAAAGTTTGTCTGCATTTTGATCCTGCCCAGAGACTTTGCCTGAGACTGAGAAAAAGGGCAATGGACTGATTAATCTTGAAAAAGAAATTAAAAAACAATCAAACATTGAGGCTGTGGCATGGCTATTGTTGGGAACTTTTAGCCAGCTTTATGTTTCAAATCAGGAGCAAAGAGCCCAACAGGGTAATGTACAATGCTGTGAGTTTGGCCCAAAGGAAGATTCCAGGAAGGGTGTGGATTGTAAAGACAGAGTTGAGATTTTGATTCCTGAGGAGAAACAGAGAGATAAGAAAGATGGCCCTGGGGCATCCCAGGAAGCAAGTCCCCACCCTGTGCAGCCTCACAGCAAAGATGAAAAATTTTGCTCAGAGGAAAAATCTACAGAGTGCCATGCTCCAGAATGGCGACAGAGGCCACGTGAGGTTCCAGAATGGCGACAGAGGCCACATGAGTTTCCAGAAAGGCGGCAACATAGAGCAGCTTTTCATCACAATCAGGTAAATAGAGCCCTGTGATCCAAGCAACTGACCCCTACAGCCAAGAGAGAGAAAAGCCTGGCTACTCCTTCAGCTAGCAGCAAACCTTCGCAGCATCCACAAGGTGCTGATTTTAGGTGCAAAGAAAATGCACAAATTCTGAGGGTAAGAAGGCTTCCACCTCGATTGCAAAGGGCCTGGCTGGCCAAGCAGTGTGCCCCTGAGAGGGCAATTTGTGAAGATGTAAGTGTGAAGCTGAAGGTGCAGTGGAGACACCAGAAGTTTGGAAAAGGCAGGAACGTGGATGATCCAAGGAAAGCTGCAAAAAGCGAGCAGAGAGGATTTAAGAGAAAAGCTGTGGGAGTTGAAATCACTGGAAGTGCCCTGGGGGTGGCTTTTGGAACTTGCAACCAGATTGCTTCAGATGCTGAGTGTAGAACTCTAGGACTTAATGTTTGCCCTGCTGGATGTTGGAATAGCTTTGTTTCGAATGCTTTCTATTCTCCTGTTTTTAACTTTTGGAATAGTAATGTTTATCTTGTGCCTTTGCATTTCAGAAATGTTTAACCTTGTTTCTTTTGTACAGGGGCTTACAGTTAAGAGTTTGCCATAGATCTTGGAGGAGACTTGGGACTTGGACTTTTCAGCAATGTTGAAGCTGTTAGGATTTTGGCAACTCTTGGAGCTGGACTAAATGTCTTTTGTATAAAGGATGTACCTGAGTCCTGGGGGGCAGGGGTGGAATGTCATGGTTTATGTTTGTGTCCCCCAGGCCTCATGAGTTTGCATTGTTCACATGTGATGGTTCATTGTATAGTGCTTGCATTGATGGTGTCAGTGCTCCCCACATAGGGGTGGAGCCAGGATGTGATGTAATGGCAGGAAGAAGGTGTGTTTTTGTCTTTGCTGGTTCGAGTTTGCTGTTGGCCGCCACCATGAACTGCAGCCCAGCCATGCCTGCCTGTCTTGGAGCCAACTGAATGTGGACTGAAACCTCCAAAAACTGTAAGAAATATACTTTTCCTTTCCTAACTTGGGCATCAGGTATTTTGTCTCAGCGACGAGCATAAAGTAACTAAGACAAGATAGTGTTAGGATTATGGTTAGGGTTTAGGCTTAGGGTTAGGGTTAGGGTTAGCGTTAGTTTTAGGATTAGGGTTAGGTTTGGGGTTAAAGTTTAGGGTTAGGGTTAGGGTTAGGGTTATGGTTAGGGTTAGGGTTCGGCTTAGAGGTTAGGGTTGGGGTTAGGGTTAGGGTTAGACGTTATGGTTAGTGTTAGGGTTAGGGTTATGGTTATGGTTAGGCTTAGGCTTAGGACTATAGGGTTATGTTTAGGGTTTGGGTTATGGTTAGGGTTAGTGTTAGAGGTTAGTGTTAGGGTTAGTGTTATGGTTAGGGTTAGGGTTAGGGCTATGGTTAGGGTTAGGTTTAAGGCTTAGGGTTAGGGTTAGGTTTAGGGTTAGGATTAGGGTTAGGGTTAGGGTTAGGTTTAGGGTTAGGGTTAGGGTTAGGGTTAGGTTTAGTGTTATGGTTAGGGTTAGTGATAGTGTGAGGTTTATGCTTAGGGTATATGGTTACAGGAAGTGTTAGGGTTAGGTTTAGCTTTAGGTTTAGGGTTAGGGTTAGGGTTAGGTGATAGAGTAAGTGTTAGAATTAGGGTTAGGGGGTAGGTTTAGTGTTAAGGTTAGGGTTATTGTTAGGGTTAGGGTTAGGGTTGGAGATTAGTGTTAGGATTAGGGTTAGTGTTAAAGTTAGTGTTGTGGTTAGGGTTAGGGTTAGGGTTAGAGTTAGGATTAGGGTTAGGGTTAGGGATAGTGTAAGTGTTAGTATTAGGGTTAGATCGAAGGTTTAGTGTTAAGGTTAGGGTTATTGTTAGGTTTAGTGTTATGGTTAGATGTTAGCATTAGGTTTAGGTTTAGGGTTAGGGTTAGGGTTAGGGTTAGGGTTAGGATTAGGCTTTGAGGTTAGGATTAGGGTTAGGGTTAGGGTTAGGGTTAGGGTTAGTGGTTAGTTGTTAGGGATAGAGTTAGGGTTATGTTTAGTGTTAGGGCTCAGTATATTGTTAGTTTTAGGGTTAGGGATAATGTTAGTGTTATGGTTAGGGTTAGGGATAATATTAGGTTTAGGATTAGGGTTAAGGTTAGGTTTAGGTATTTGGTTAGTGTTAGGGTTAGGCTTAGATGATGGGTTTAGGCTTAGTGTTATGTTTAGGGTTAGGGTTAGGGTTAGAGGTTAGCGTTAGCGTTAGAGTTAGGGTTAGGGTTGGAGTTAGGTTAGGATTAGTGTTAGGGTTAGGCTTTGAGGTTAGGGTTAGGCTTAGGGTTAGTGTTAGACCTTATGGTTAGGCTTAGGTTAGGGTTATGGTTATGGTTATGGTTAGGTTTAGGCTTAGGATTATAGGGTTTGGTTTAGGGTTAAGGTTAGGGTTAGGGTTAGTGTTAGAGGTTCATTTTAGGGTTAGTGTTGTTGTTAGGGTTAGGGATTAGGGTTAGGCTTAGGGTTAGGGTTAGGGTTAGGTTTAGGGCTTAGGGTTAGTGTTAGAGTGACGATTAGGGTTAGGGTTAGTTTTAGGGTTAGTGTTACGGTTAAGGTTAGTAATAGTGTTAGGGTTACGGTTAGTGTTTACGATTACATTTAGCATTAGGTTTAGGGTTAGGATTAGTGTTAGTGTTAGGGTTAGGGTTAGTGTTAGGGTTAGGTTTATGATTAGGATTAGGGTTTGGATTTAGGGGTTATGATTAGGGTTAAGGTTAGCATTAAGTTTAGTGTTAGGGTTAGTGTTAGAGTGTTAGGTTTAGGGTTCGGGTTCGGGTTAGGGTTAGGGTTAGAGTTTAGTGTTAGGGTTAGGTTTAGCATTAGGGTTAGGGTTAGGTTTAGGGTTAGTGTTTTGCTTAGGGTTAGTGATAGTGTTAAGGTTAGGCTTAGGGTTTATGGTTATGGGAAGGGTTAGGGTTAGGTTTATGTTTAGGTTTAGGGTTAGGTTTAGGCTAGGGTTAGGGTTAGGGATTGGGCAAGGGTTAGAATAAGGGTTAAAGTGTAGGTTTAGTGTTATGGTTAGGGTTATTGTTAGGGTTAGAGATTAGTGTTAGTGTTAGCGTTAATGTTAAGGTTAGTGTTGTGGTTAGGGTTAGCGTTAGAGTTAGGGTTAAGGTTAGGTTTAGGTTAAGGTTAGTGTTACATTTAGAGTTAGCGTTATGTTATGTTAAGGAGTAGGTTTAGGGTTCGGGTTTGATGTTAAGTTTAGGGTTAGGGTTAAATTTAGTGTTAGGGTTAGGGTTAGGGTTAGGATTAGAGTTAGGTTTAGGGTTTAGGGTTAGGGTTATGGCTAGGGTTATTGTTAGGGTTAGTTTTAGGCTTAGGGTTAGTGTTACAGTTATTGTTAACAATAGTGTTAGGGTGAGGTTTAGGGTTAGGGTTAATGTTAGGGTAAGGTTTAGGATTAGTGTTTGAGGGTAGGTTTAGTGTAAGGGTTAGGGTTATTGTAGGTTTAGCTTTAGAATTTAGTGTTAAGGTTGGGGCTATATTTAGTGTTAGGGTTAGGGTTAGTGTGAGGCTTAGAGGTTAGGGTTAGCGTTAGGGTTAAAGCTTAGGTTTAGATTTAGGATTAGGGTTAGGGTTAAATTTAGGGTTAGGTTTAGGGTTAGGGTTAGGGTTAGGTTTAGGGATAGGTTTAGGGTTAGTGTTTGGTTAGGGTTACTGATAGTGTTGGGGTTAGGGTTAGGGTTTAGGGTTACGGTAAGGTTAGGTTTAGGGTTAGGGTTAGGGTGAGGGATTGTGTTAGAGGGTTAGGGTTAAGGATAGTGTTAGGGTTAGGTTTAGGGTTAGTGTTAGGGTTACTGGTTAGTTGTTAGGGATAGAGTTAGGGTTAGTGTTAGGTTAGGTTTAGGGTTAGGGTTAGGGTTATGGTTAGTGTTAGGTTTAGGCTTTGTGGTTAGGATTAGTTTTAGGGTTAGGGTTAGGGTTAGTTGTTAGGGATAGAGTTAGTGTTAGGGTAAGTGTTAGGTTTAGGTTTAGGGTTCAATTTAGGCTTAGGTTTCGGGTTAGGGTTAGGGTTAGGGTTAAGGTTAGGTTTAGGTTTATGGTTTGTGTTAGAGATAGGCTTAGAAGATGGGTTTAGGGTTAGCGTTAGGTTTAGGATTAGGGTTAGGTTTAGAGGTTAGGGTTAGTGTTAGGTTTAGGGTTATGGTTATGGTTAGGGTTAGTGTTAGGTTTAGGCTTTGAGGTTCGGGTTAGGGTTAGAGGTTATGGTTAGTGTTGGTGTTAGGGTTATGTTTATGGTTATGGTTAGGTTTAGGCCTAGGATTATTTGGTTCGGTTTAGGATTAGGGTTAATGTTACAGTTATGGTTAGAGTTTCATGTTACGGTTAGTGTTATTGTTAGGATTAGGGCTTAGGGTTAGGGTTAGGGTTGGGTTTAGGGCTTAGGGTTAGTGTTAGGGTGAGGGTTAGGATTAGCGTTAGGTTTAGGTTTAGTGTTATGGTTAGGGTTAGTGATAGTGTTAGGGTTAGGGTTAGGGTTTAGGGTTACATTTAGCGTTAGGGTTAGGGATAGGATTAGTGTTAGATTTAGGGTTAGGGTTAGGGTTAGGGTTAGGTTTAGGGTTATGGATAGGGTAAAGGTTAGGATTAGGGTTAGAGGATAGGCTTAGTTTTTGACTTAGTGTTATTGTTAGCGTTAAGGTTATGGTTAGATGTTAGTGTTAGTTTCAGGGTTAGGGTTAGGATTAGGGTTAGAGTTAGGTTTAAGGTTATGATTAGGCTTAGTGGTTAGGCTTAGGGTTAGGGTTATGGTTAAAGCTTAAATTTGGGGTTAGGGTTAGAGTTAGCAGTTTGGGTTAGGGTTAAGTTTAGGGTTAGGTTATGGTTAGGGTTATGGTTAGAGTTTACTTTTACAGTTAGTGTTAGGGTTAGGGTTAGGGTAAGTTTTAGAGTTAGGGTTAGGGTTAGGTTTAGGGTGAGTGTTAGGGTTGCGGTAAGGGTTAGTGATAGTGTTAGGGTTAGGGTTAGAGTTTATGGTTATGGTTAGTGTTAAGGTTAAGGTTAGGTTTAGATTTAGGGTTACTGTTATTTTTAGGGTTTGGCTTAGGGTTAGGGATAGGGTAAGGTTGAGGATTAGGGTTAGAGGGTAGGTTTAGTGTTGGGGTTAGGCTTATTTTTAGTGTTACAGTTAGAGTTTAGTTATACGGTGAGGGCTATTATTAGGGTTACGGTTAGGGCTAGGCTTAGAGTTTTCAGTTAGGGCTAGGGTTAAAGGTTAGTTTTATGGTTAGGATTAGGGTTATGGTTAGATTAGGTTTATGGTTAAGGTTAGGTTTAAGTTTAGGTTTAGGGTTAGGGTTAGAGTTTAGTGTTTGGGTTAGGGTTAGGGTTAGTGTTAGTGTTAGAGTTAGGGTTAGGGTTAGGGATAGGGTTTGGTTTATGGTTAGTGTTACGGTTAGGATTAGTGATAGTGTTAGGGTTATGGTTAGAGTTTACAGTTATGGTAATTTTAGGGTTAGGTTTAGGTTTAGGTTTAGTGTTATGTTTAGGTTTCAGGTTAGGGTTAGAGGGTTTGGGTTAGGGATAAGGTTAGACTCAGGGTTAGGATTAGGGTTAAAGTTAGGGTTAGGTTTAGGGTTAGGGTTAAGGTTATTGTTAGGCTTAGGGTTAGAGTTAGTGTTAGGGTTAGGATTAGGGTTAGGGTTAGGGTTAGGGTTAGGTTTTAGTTGTTAGGGATAGAGTTAGGGTTAGGGTTAGGGTTACGTCTAGGGTTAGGGTTTGGTTTAGTGTTAGGTTTTCTGTTAGGGATAGGTCATGGTTTATGTTTGTGTTCCCCAGGCTTCATGAGTTTGCATTGTTCACATGTGATGGTTCATTGTATAGTGCTTGCATTGATGGTGTCAGTGCTCCCCCACATAGGAGTGGAGCCAGGATGTGATGTAATGGCAGGAAGAAGGTGTGGTTTTTCTTTGCTGGTTCGAGTTTGCTGTTGGCGACCACCATGAACTGCAGCCCAGCCATGCCTGCCTGTCTTGGAGCCAACTGAATGTGGGCTGAAACCTCCAAAAACTGTAAGAAATATACTTTTCCTTTCCCAACATGGGCATCAGGTATTTTGTCTCAGTGACGAGCATAAATTAACTAAGACAGAATTTAGTACCGGGATTGGGCCCGTTTGCTGTGACTATACCTGGCCATGTTGTTCAAGAGGCTTTGGAAATGGCTTGTGGTTGGAGTTTGGAAAGGTTTGGACATGTCCCCTGGATGCATAGAGCTGAAGCAGCTTAGGCTGTTCTGTAGAGGAGATTCTGGTCAGAGCTCAGGAGACCAGAAGGCTGATGATAAAAAGCCTCTTGGTAAAGACCAGGCTTGGGAGATTTCTGCTGGAAAGGATTGCATTGGTTGTTGGACTCCACATGATGTGTGTTATGGCTTGGCAGAAAGTTTGTCTGCATTTTGATCCTGCCCAGAGACTTTGCCTGAGACTGAGAAAAAGGGCAATGGACTGATTAATCTTGAAAAAGAAATTAAAAAACAATCAAACATTGAGGCTGTGGCATGGCTATTGTTGGGAACTTTTAGCCAGCTTTATGTTTCAAATCAGGAGCAAAGAGCCCAACAGGATAATGTACAATGCTGTGAGTTTGGCCCAAAGGAAGATTCCAGGAAGGGTGTGGATTGTAAAGACAGAGTTGAGATTTTGATTCCTGAGGAGAAACAGAGAGATAAGAAAGATGGCCCTGGGGCATCCCAGGAAGCAAGTCCCCACCCTGTGCAGCCTCACAGCAAAGATGAAAAATTTTGCTCAGAGGAAAAATCTACAGAGTGCCATGCTCCAGAATGGCGACAGAGGCCACGTGAGGTTCCAGAATGGCGACAGAGGCCATGTGAGGTTCCAGAATGGTGACAGAGGCCACATGAGTTTCCAGAAAGGCGGCAACATAGAGCAGCTTTTCATCACAATCAGGTAAATAGAGCCCTGTGATCCAAGCAACTGACCCCTACAGCCAAGAGAGAGAAAAGCCTGGCTACTCCTTCAGCTAGCAGCAAACCTTCGCAGCATCCACAAGGTGCTGATTTTAGGTGCAAAGAAAATGCACAAATTCTGAGGGTAAGAAGGCTTCCACCTCGATTGCAAAGGGCCTGGCTGGCCAAGCAGTGTGCCCCTGAGAGGGCAATTTGTGAAGATGTAAGTGTGAAGCTGAAGGTGCAGTGGAGACACCAGAAGTTTGGAAAAGGCAGGAACGTGGATGATCCAAGGAAAGCTGCAAAAAGCGAGCAGAGAGGATTTAAGAGAAAAGCTGTGGGAGTTGAAATCACTGGAAGTGCCCTGGGGGTGGCTTTTGGAACTTGCAACCAGATTGCTTCAGATGCTGAGTGTAGAACTCTAGGACTTAATGTTTGCCCTGCTGGATGTTGGAATAGCTTTGTTTCGAATGCTTTCTATTCTCCTGTTTTTAACTTTTGGAATAGTAATGTTTATCTTGTGCCTTTGCATTTCAGAAATGTTTAACCTTGTTTCTTTTGTACAGGGGCTTACAGTTAAGAGTTTGCCATAGATCTTGGAGGAGACTTGGGACATGGACATTTCAGCAATGTTGAAGCTGTTAGGATTTTGGCAACTCTTGGAGCTGGACTAAATGTCTTTTGTATAAAGGATGTACCTGAGTCCTGGGGTGCAGGGGTGGAATGTCATGGTTTATGTTTGTGTCCCCCAGGCCTCATGAGTTTGCATTGTTCACATGTGATGGTTCATTGTATAGTGCTTGCATTGATGGTGTCAGTGCTCCCCACATAGGGGTGGAGCCAGGATGTGATGTAATGGCAGGAAGAAGGTGTGTTTTTGTCTTTGCTGGTTCGAGTTTGCTGTTGGCCGCCACCATGAACTGCAGCCCAGCCATGCCTGCCTGTCTTGGAGCCAACTGAATGTGGACTGAAACCTCCAAAAACTGTAAGAAATATACTTTTCCTTTCCTAACTTGGGCATCAGGTATTTTGTCTCAGCGACGAGCATAAAGTAACTAAGACAAGATAGTGTTAGGATTATGGTTAGGGTTTAGGCTTAGGGTTAGGGTTAGGGTTAGCGTTAGTTTTAGGATTAGGGTTAGGTTTGGGGTTAAAGTTTAGGGTTAGGGTTAGGGTTAGGGTTATGGTTAGGGTTAGGGTTCGGCTTAGAGGTTAGGGTTGGGGTTAGGGTTAGGGTTAGACGTTATGGTTAGTGTTAGGGTTAGGGTTATGGTTATGGTTAGGCTTAGGCTTAGGACTATAGGGTTATGTTTAGGGTTTGGGTTATGGTTAGGGTTAGTGTTAGAGGTTAGTGTTAGGGTTAGTGTTATGGTTAGGGTTAGGGTTAGGGCTATGGTTAGGGTTAGGTTTAAGGCTTAGGGTTAGGGTTAGGTTTAGGGTTAGGATTAGGGTTAGGGTTAGGGTTAGGTTTAGGGTTAGGGTTAGGGTTAGGGTTAGGTTTAGTGTTATGGTTAGGGTTAGTGATAGTGTGAGGTTTATGCTTAGGGTATATGGTTACAGGAAGTGTTAGGGTTAGGTTTAGCTTTAGGTTTAGGGTTAGGGTTAGGGTTAGGTGATAGAGTAAGTGTTAGAATTAGGGTTAGGGGGTAGGTTTAGTGTTAAGGTTAGGGTTATTGTTAGGGTTAGGGTTAGGGTTGGAGATTAGTGTTAGGATTAGGGTTAGTGTTAAAGTTAGTGTTGTGGTTAGGGTTAGGGTTAGGGTTAGAGTTAGGATTAGGGTTAGGGTTAGGGATAGGGTAAGTGTTAGTATTAGGGTTAGATCGAAGGTTTAGTGTTAAGGTTAGGGTTATTGTTAGGTTTAGTGTTATGGTTAGATGTTAGCATTAGGTTTAGGTTTAGGGTTAGGATTAGAATTATGGTTAGGGTTAGGTTTAAGGTTAGGATTAGGATTAGTTTTAGGATTAAAGCTTATGTTTAGCGTTAGGAGTAGGGGAAGGGTTCAGGTTAGGTTTAGCCTTAGTGTTAGGATTAGAGTTACGGTTAGGTTTAGGGTTAGGTTTAGGGTTAGTTTTACAGTTAGGGTTATTGATAGTGTTAGGGTCAGGGTGAGTGTTTACGGTTACGGTAAGAGTTAGGGTTAGGGTTAGGGTTAGAGGGTTAGGGTTAGGGATACGGTTAGGTTTAGAGTTAGGATTAGGATTAGGGTTAGGGTTAATGTTAGGGTAAGGTTTAGGGTTATGGTTAGAGTTAGTGTTAGGGTTAGTTTTAGGGTTAAGCTTACAGTTAGTTTTAGTGCTTAGTTGTTAGGGATAGAGTTAGGGTTAGGGTTAGCGCTCTGTTCAGTGTTAGGTTTAGGGTTAGGGACAGTGTTAGTGTTATGGTTAGGCTTTAGGGGTAGGGTTAGGGTTAGGGTTAGTGTTAAGTGTAGGTTTAGGGTTATGGTTAGTGTTAGGCTTAGGCTTAGAAGATGGGTTAAGGGTTAGCGATAGGTTTAGGCTTAGGGTTAGGGTTAGGGTTAGAGGTTAGGGTTAGGGTTAGTGTTAGGGTTAGGGTTAGTATTATGGTTAGGCTTTGAGGTTAGGGTTAGTGTTATGGTTATGGTTATGGTTATGGTTATGGTTATGGTTATGGTTAGGGTTAGGGTTAGGGTTAGTGTTATGTTTATGGTTAGGCTTAGGGTTAGGATTATAGGGTTATGTTTAGGGTTCGGGTTAGGGTTAGGGTTATTGTTAGAGGTTTGTGTTAGGGTTAGTGTTATGGTTAGAGTTAGGGATTAGAGTTAGGCTTAGGGTTAGGGTTAGGGTTAGGTGTAGAGTTTAGAATTAGGGTTAGGGTGAGGGTTAGGGTTAGGGTTAGGGTTAGTGTTACGGTTAGGGTTAGGGTTACTGATAGTGTTAGGGTTAGGGTTAGGGTTTAGGGTTACAGTTAGCGTTATGGTTAGGGTTAGAATCAGTGTTAGGTTTAGGTTTAGGTTTAGGTTTAGGGTTATGGATAGGGTAAGGGTTAGGATTAGGGTTAGAGGGTAGGTTTAGTGTTATGGCTAGGGTTATTGTTAGGTTTAGGGTTAGGGTTAGAGATTAGTGTTAGGGTTAGGGTTAGTGTTAAAGTTAGTGTTGTTCTTAGGGTTAGGGTTACTGTTAGAGGTTTGTGTTAGGGTTAGTGTTATTGTTATGGTTAGGGATTAGAATTAGGCTTAGGGTTAGGGTTAGGGTTAGGTTTAGAGTTTAGAGTTAGGGTTAGGGTGAGGGTTAGGGTTAAGGTTAGGGTTAGTGTTACGGTTAGGGTTAGGGTTACTGATAGTGTTAGGGTTAGGGTTAGGGTTTAGGGTTACAGTTAGCATTATGGTTAGGGTTAGAATTAGTGTTAGGTTTAGGTTTAGTGTTAGGGTTAGGGTTAGGGTAAGGGTTAGGATTAGGGTTAGAGGGTAGGTTTAGTGTTATTGCTAGGGTTATTGTTAGGTTTAGGGTTAGGGTTAGAGATTAGTGTTAGGGTTAGGGTTAGTGTTGTGGTTAGGGTTAGGGTTAGTGTTAGGGTTAGGGATAGGGTAAGGGTTAGGATTAGGTTTAGAGGGTGGGTTTAGTGTTAGTGTTAGGGTTATTGTTATGCTTAGGGTTAGGGTTAGATGTTAGCATTAGGTTTAGGTTTAGGGTTACGATTAGTTTAAGGTTTGGGTTAGAGTTAGGGTTAGGGTTAAAACTTAGGTTAAGGTTAACATTTGGGTTAGGGTTAGGTTTAGTGTTAGGGTTAGGGTTAGGTTTAGGGTTAGTGTTACGGTTAGGGTTATTGATAGTGTTAGGGTTAGCTTTAGTGTTTAGGGTTATGTTAAGAGTTAGTATTAGGTTTAGGTTTAGGGTTAGGGTTAAGGTTAAGGTTATGGTTCGGATTAGGGTTAGGTTTAGGGATAGGCATAGTGTTAGTGTTCTGGTTAGGGTTTAGGGGTAGGGTTAGGTTTAGGGTTAGGGTTAAAGATAGGTTTAAGGTTGTGGTTAGTGTTAGGTTTAGGCTTAGAAGATGGGTTAATGGTTAGCATTGGGTTTAGGGTTAGGGTTAGGGTTAGAGTTTAGGGTTAGGGTTAGTGTTATGGTTAGGAATAGGGTTAGTATTAGGGTTAGCATTTGAGGGCAGGGTTAGTGTTAGTGTTAGGGTTTGGGTTAGGGTTAGGGGTAGATGTTATGGTTATGGTTAGTGTTAGGGTTATATTTAGGGTTAGGGTTAGGATTACGTTTAGGGCTTAGGGTTAGGGTTAGTGTGAGGGTTAGTGATTCGGTTAGGGTTAGTGATAACGTTAGGGTTAGGGTTAGGGTTAGGGTGTAGGGTTACGGTTAGCATTAGGGTTAGGTTCAGGATTAGTCTTAGGGTTAGGGTTAGGAATAGGGTAAGGGTTAGGATTAGGGTTAGAGGGTAGGTTTAGTGTTAGGGTTAGGGTTATTGTTAGGGTTAGATGTTAGCGTTAGGTTTAGTGTTAGGTTTATGATTAGGGTTAGTGTTAGGTTTAAGGTTAGGGTTAGGCTTAGAGGTGAGTCTTAGGGTTAGAGTTATGGTTAAAGCTTAAAATTAGGGTTAGGGTTAGGGTTAGCAGTTCAGGTTAGGGTTATGTTTAGGGTTAGGGTTAGGGTTAGGGTTAGGGTTAGGGTTATGGTTAGAGTTTAGTTTTTGGGTTAGGGTTAGTGTTAGGTTTAGAGTTAGGGTTAGTGTTACAGTGAGGGTTAGTGATAGTGTTAGGTTTAGGGTTTAGGGTTACGGTTAGCGTTAGGGTTTGGCTTAGGTTTAGGTTTAGTGTTTGGGTTTGGGTTAGGTTTAGGGTTTGGCTTATGGTTAGGGATATGGTAAGTTTCAGGATAAGTGTTAGAGGGTAGGTTTAGTGTTAGGGTTAGGGTTATTGTTAGTGTTAGAGTTAGAGTTTAGTGTTACAGTTATGTCTACGGTTAGGGTTAGGGTTAGGGTTAGGCTCAGAGGTTATTCTTAGGATTAGGGTTAGGGTTAAAGCTTAGTTTTAGGGTTAGGATTAGGGTAAGGTTTAGGGTTACTCTTAGGGTTAGTATTAGGTTTAGGTTTAGGTTTAGGGTTAGGGTTAGGGTTAGAGATATGGTAAGGTTTAGGGTTAGGGTTACAGTTATTTTTAGGTTTACGGTTAGCATTAGGGATAGGTTTAGGTTACGGTTAGTATTAAGGTTAGGGTTAGGATTAGTGTTAGGTTTAGGTTTAGGGTTACGTTTAGTGTTAGGGATAGGGTAAGGGTTAGGATTGGGGTTAGAGTGTAGGTTTAGTGTAAGGATTATGGTTATTGTTAGGGTTAGGGTTATGGTTAGATGTTACCATTAGTTTTAGGGTTAGGGGTAGGATAAACGTTATGATTAGGTTTAAGGTTAGGTTTATGCTTAGAGGTTAGGCTTAAGGTTAGGGTTATGGTTAAAGCTTAGATTTAGGATTAGTGTTAGTGTTAGGTTTAGGGTTAGGTTTAGGGTTAGAGGGTTAGGGTTAGGGACAGGGTTAGGCTTAGGGGTAGGATTAGGGTTAGGATTAGGTTTAGGTTTAGGGTTAGGGTTAGTGTTATGGTTAGGGTTAGTTATAGTGTTAGGGTTAGGCTTAGGGTTTATGCTTACCGGAAGGGTTAAAGTTAGGTTTAGGTTTAGGTTTAGGGATAGGTTTAGGGTTAGGGTTAGGGTTAGGGTTACGGATAGATTAAGGTTTAGGACTAGGGTTAGAGGGTAGGTTTAGTGTTATGTTTAGGGTTATTGTTAGGGTTAGGGTAATGGTTAGAGATTAGTGTTAGGGTTAGGGTTAGTGTTAAAGTTAGTGTTGTGATTAGGGTTAGGGTTAGGGATTGGGTAAACGTTAGGATTAGGGTTATAGGGTAGGTTTAGTGTTAGGGTTAGGATTATTTTCAGGGTTAGGGTTAGGGTTAGATATTGCCATTAGGTTTAGGGTTAGGGTTAGAATTAGGGTTTGGGTTAGGTTTAAGTTTAGTGTTAGGGTTAAAGCTTAAGTTTAGGGGTAGGATTAGTGTTAGGGTTAGGATTATGGTTAGGTTAATGTTGGGGTTAGTTTTAGGGTTAGGGTTAGGTTTCGCTTTAGTGTTATGGTTAGAGTTATTGATAATGTTAGGGTTAGGGTTAGTGTTTCAGGTTATGGTAAGGGTTAGGGTTAGGTTTAGTGTTAGGGTTAGGGTTAGGGTTATTTTTAGAGGGTTAGGGTTAGGGATAGGGTTAGCCTTAGGGTTAGGATTAGGGTTAGGGTTAGGGCTAGTGTTAGAGTTATGGTTAGAGTTAGTGTTAGGGTTATTTTTAGGGTTAGGGTTGGCTTTGTGATTAGTTGTTAGGGATAGAGTTAGGGTTATGGTTAGGGTTAGGTTTAGGTTTAGGGTTAGGTTTCGGTTTAGGGTTTGGCTTAGGGTTAGGGATAGGATAAGATTTAGAATTAGGGGTAGATGATAGGTTTAGAGTTAGGGTTAGTGTTATTGTTAGTGTTAGGGTTAGAGTTTAGTGTTACAGTTATGGCTATCATTTGGGTTAGGGTTAGCCTTAAAGATTAGAGTTAGGGTTAAAGCTTAGTTTTAATGTTAGGATTAGGGTTAGGTTTAGTGTTATGGTTAGGGTTAAGATTCGGTTTAGGTTTAGGTTTAGGATTAGTGTTAGGAAAGGTAAGGTTTGGGGTTAGGGTTATGATTATTGTTAGCATTAGGGTTAGGTTTAGGGTGAGGGTTAGCATTAGTGTTACGGTTAGTGTTAGGTTTAGGGTTAGAGTTAAGGTTAGTGTTAGGGTTAGGTTTAGGGGTTAAGTGTTAGGGATAGTGTTACTGTTAGGCTTCGGGTTACGGTTATTGTTAGGGTTACGATTAGGTTAGGGTTAGAGTAAGGCTTAAGATTAGGGTTAGTTTTAGGATAATTTTAGTGTTAGCGTTAGGTTTTAGGGTTAGGGCTTGGGTTAGGTTTAAGGGTTAGGTGTTAGGGATAGGTTAGTGTTAGCCTTAGGGTTAGGTTTAGTGTTAGGTTTAGGTTTATGGTTAGGATTAGAGTTTGGCATTAGGGCTTATGATTAGTGTTAAGGTTAGGGTTAGGGTTAGTGTTAGGGTTAGGGTTAGAGTGTTAGGTTTAGGGTTCGGGTTAGGGTTAGGGTTTGGGTTAGGGTTAGAGTTTAGTGTTAGGGTTAGATTTAGGGTTAGCTTTAGGGTTAGTGTTATGGTTAGAGTTAGTGATTGTGTTAGGGTTAGGCTTAGGCTTTATGGTTATGGAAAGGGTTACGGTTAGGTTTATGTTTAGGTTTAGAATTAGGTTTAGGATTAGGGTTAGGGTTAGGCTTAGCGATTGGGTAAGAGTTAGGATTAGGGTTAGAGGGTAGGTTTAGTGTTATGGTTAGGGTTATTGTTAGGGTTAGGGTTAGAGATTAGTGTTTGCATTAGGGCTAGTGTTAAGGTTAATGTTGTGGTTAGGGATATGGTTAGAGTTAGGTTTAAGGTTAGATTTAGGTTTAGGGTTAGTGTTACATTTAGAGTTAGGGTTACGGTTAGGGTTCGGGTTAGATGTTAAGTTTAGGGTGAGGGTTAGGTTTAGGCTTTGGTTTAGAGGTTAGTGTTAGGGTTTGGGTTAGGGCTTAGGGTTAGGGTTAAGGTTAGGTTTAGGGCTTAGGGTTAGGGTTAGGGCTAGGGTTAGGGTTAGGTTTAGGTTTAGGATTAGTTTTATGGTTAGGGTTAGTGATACTGTTACGGTGAGAGTTAGGGTTAGGGTTAGGGTTACGGTAAGGTTCAGGATTAGGGTTAGAGAGTAGGATTGGTGCTAGGGCTAGGGTTATTTTTAGGGTTAGCATTAGAGTTTAGTGTTAGTGTTATGGCTAGATTTAGTGTTAGGGTTAGGCTTGCAGGTTTGGGTTAGGGTTAAAGCTTAGGTTTAGGGTTAGGATTAAGGTTAGGGTTAAGGTTAGGGTTAGGGTTAGGTTTAGGGTTAGGTTTAGGTTTAGGTTTAGGGTTAGGGTTAGGTTTAGGGTTATGCTTAGGGTTATTGATAGTTTTAGAGTGAGTGTTAGTGTTTAGGGTTACAGTAAGGGTGAGGATTAGGTTTAGGGTTAGGGTTAGGTTTAGTTTTAAAGCTTAGGTTTAGGGTTAGGATTAGAGTTAGGTTTAGGGTTAGGGTTAGGGTTAGTGTTAGGGTTAGGCTTAGGGTTATGATTAGTGTTACACTTAGGGTTATTGATTGTGTTAGGGTTAGGGTTAGTGTTTCAGGTTATGGTATGGGTTAGAGTTAGGTTTAGGTTTAGGGTTAGTGTTAGGGTTAGAGGGTTAGGGTTAGGGATAGGGTTAGGCTTAGGGTTACGATCATGTTAAGGGTTAGGGTTAGGGTTAGGCTTAGTTTTATTGTTATGGTTAGAGTTAGTGTCAGGGTTAATTTTCGGGTTAGGGTTATGTTTAGTGTGAGTGGTTAGTTGTTAGGCATAGAGTTAGGGTTAGGTTTAGGGTTAGGGTTAGGGTTAGAGGTTAGGTTTAGGTTTAGGGTTAGGGCTAAGGTTAGTGTTAGATTTAGGCTTTTTGGTTAGGGTTACGTTTAGGTTTAGGGTTAGGGTTAGACATTATGGTTAGGGTTAGGGATAGGGTTATGGTTAGGGTTAGGGTTACGGTTAGGGTTAGGCTTAGGCTTAGGATTATAGGGTTATGTTTTGGGTTAGGGTTAGTGTTAGAGGTTCATGTTAGGGTTACTGTTATGGTTAGCGTTAGGGCTTAGGGTTAGGGTTAGGTTTAAGGCTTAAGGTTAGGGTTAGGGTGAGGGTTAGGTTTAGGGTTAGTGTTACGGTTAGGGTTAGTGATAGGGTTAGCGTTAGGGTTTAGTGTTACGGTTAGCGTTAGGATTAGGGTTAGTATTAGTGTTAGGGTTAGGGATAGATTAAGGGTTAGGTTTAGGGTTAGAGTTAGGCTTAGTGTTAGGTTTACAGTTAGGGTTAGGGATAGATTAAGGTTTAGGATTAGAGTTAGATGGTAGGTTTAGTGTTATTTTTAGGGTTAGGGTTAGGGTTAGAGATTAGTGTTAGGGTTAGTGTTAGCATTAGGTTTAGGGTTAGGATTAGTGTTAGGGTTAGGTTTAGCATTAGGGCTAGTGTTAGGGTTAGGGTAAGTGTTAGGATTAGAGTTAGAGGGTAGGTTTAGTGTTAGGATTATTGTTATTGTTAGTGTTAGGGTTATGGTTAGATGTTAGCATTACGTTTAGGGTTTGGTTTAGGATAAGCGTTAGGGTTAGGTTTTAGGTTAGGTTTAGGCTTATAGGTTAGGCTTTGGGTTAGGGTCATGGTTAAAGCTTAGATTTAGGGTTAGGGTTAGGGTAAATGTTAAGGTTAGGGTTAGGGTTAGGGTTACAGGGTTAGGGTTAGGGATAGGGTTAGGCTTAGGTTTAGGATTATGGTTAGAATTAGTGTTAGGGTTAGGTTTATGTTTAGGTTTAGGGTTAGGGTTAGTGTTAGTGTTATGGTTAGAGTTAGTGATAGTGTTAGGTTAGGCTTAGGGTTTATGGTTACTGGAAGGGTTAAGCTTAGGTTTAGGTTCAGGATTAGAGTTAGGGCTAGGGTTAGGGATAGATTAAGGGTTAGAGGGTAGGTTTTGTGTTATGGTTAGAGTTACTGTTAGGGTTAGGGTTAGGTTTAAAGATTAGTGTTAGGGTTAGGGTTAGTGTTAAGGTTAGTGTTGTGGTTAGTGTTAGGGTTAGAGTTAGGGTTAGGTTTAGGGTTATGGTTAGGGTTAAGAGTAGCATAAGGGTTAGAATTAGGGTTAGAGGGTAGGTTTAGTGTTAAGATTAGGGTTATTGTTAGGGTTAGGGTTATGGTTAGATGTTAACGTTATGTTGAAGGTTAGGGTTAGGATTATGGTTTGGGTTGGGTTTAAGGTTAGGGTTAGGCTTAGAGGTTCGTCTTAGGGTTAGGGTTATGGTTAAAGCTTAGATTTAGGGTTAGGGTTAGGGTTAGGGTTTGGTTTAGGTTTAGGTTAGGGTTAGTGTTACGGTTAGAGTTTAGTTTTAGGGTAAGTGTTAGGGTTAGGGTGAATTTTACTGTTAGGTTTAGGGTTAGGGTTAGTGTTACTGTTATGGTTAGTGATAGTGTTAGAGTTAGAGTTAGGGTTTAGCATTACTCTTAGCATTATGGTTAGGGTTAGGTTTAGGTTTAGGTTTAGGGTTAGGTTTAGGGTTTGGCTTAGGATTAGGGATAGAGAAGGTTTAGGATTAGGGTTAGAGGGTAGGTTTAGTGTTAGGGTTAGGGTTACTGTTAGTGTTAGGGTTAGAGTTTAGTGTTACGTTTAGGGCTATGTTTAGGGTTAGGGTTAGGGTTAGGCTTATAGTTTAGAGTTAGGGTTAAAGCTTAGTTTTAGGGTTAGGATTAGGGTTAGGCTTAGGGTTATGGTTAGGGTTAGGATTAGGTGTAGGTTTATGTTTAGGGTTAGGGTTTTGGTTAGCGTTAGGTATAGTGTAAGGTTCAGGGTTAGGGTTACCATTATGGTTAGGGTTAGGGTTAAGGTTTAGTGTTACGGTTAGCATTAGTGTTAGGGTTAGGATTAGTGGTAGGGTTTGGTTAGGGTTAGGGTTAGGGTTAGGGATAGGGTAATGTTTAGGATTAGGGTTAGAGGTTAGGTTTAGTGTTAGGATTAGGGTTATTGTTAGGGTTAGTGTTATTGTTAGATGTTAGCCCTAGGTTTAGGGTTAGGGTTCAGATGAGCGTTAGTGTAAGGTTTCAGGTAAGTGTTAGGTTTAGGGTTATGGTTAGCATTAGGGTTAGGGTTAGGTTTAGGGTTAGGGATTGGGTTAGGTTTAGGTTTAGTGTTACCGTTAGGGTTATTGATAGTGTTAGGGTTAGGGTTCGTTTTTAGAGTTATGATAAGTGTTAGGATTAGGTTTAGGTTTGGGGTTAGGGTTAGGGTTTTGGTTAGAGAGTTAGGTTTAGGGATAGGGTTAGGCTTAGGGTTAGGATTAGGGTTAGGGTTAGGGATAGGGTTACGGTTACGTTAGGATTAGGGTTAGTGGTTAGTTGTTAGGGATCGAGTTAGTGTTGGTGTTAGCGTTAGGTTTAGGGTTAGGGTTCAATTTAGGGTTTGGTTTACGGTTAGGGATAATGTTAGTGTTATTCTTAGGTTTTAGGGTTAGGGTTAGGTTTAGGGTTAGGGTTAAGGTTAGGTTTAGGTTTATGGTTAGTATTAGAGTGAGGCTTAGAAGATGGGTTTAGGGTTAGCATTAAGTTTAATGTTTGGGTTAGGGTTAGGGTTAGAGGTTAGGGTTAGGGTTAGGATTAGGGTTAGTGTTAGGGGTAGTCTTTGAGGTTAGGGTTAGGGTTAGGGTTAGACATTATGGTTAGCATTTGGGTTAGGGTTATGGTTATGGTTATGGTTAGGGTTAGGCTTAGGATTATAGAGTTTGGTTTAGGGTTAGGGTTTGGGTTAGTGCTACAGGTTCGTGTTAGGGTTAGTGTAATGGTTAAGGTTAGGGCTTAGGGTTAGGCTTAGAGTTAGGGTAAGGTTTAGGGTTTAGAGTTAGTGTTAGGGTGAGGATTAAGGTTATAGTTAGGTTTAGGTTTAGTGGTACGGTTCGGGTTACTGTTAGTGTTAGGGTTAGAATTAGGATTTAGTGTTACATTTAGCGGTAGGGTTAGGGTTAGGATTAGTGTTGGGATAGGGTTAGGGTTAGGGTTAGTGTTAGGGATAGGGTTATGGTTAGATGTTAGCATTAGGTTTGAGTTAGGGTTAGTATTAGGGTTAGTGTTAGGTTTAAAGTTAGGGTTAGGCTTACGGTTAGGTTTATATTTAAAGCTTAGATTTAGGGTTAGGTTTAGGGTTAGGGTAAGTTTTAGGGTTATGTTTAAGGTTAGGGTTTAGGGTTACGGTTAGTGTTAGGGATAGGTTTATGTTTAGGGTTTTGGTTAGGTTTAGTGTTTGGCTTAGTGATAGGGATAGGGTAAGGTTTAGGATTAGGGTTAGAGGGTAGGTTTAGTGTTAGGGTTAGTGTTATTGTTAGTGTTAGGCTTAAAGGGTTAAAGTGATACTGGTAGGGTTATGGTTAGAGTTAGGTTTAGGGTTAGGCTTAGTGATTAGGGTTAGGGTTAGGGTTAGGGTTATGTTAAATCTTAGTTTTAGGGTTAGGATTAGGGTTAGGGTTAGATTAGCATTAGGGTAAAGTTTAGGTTTAGGTTTAGGGTTAGCGTTAGGGATAGGGTAAGGTTTAGGATTAGGGTTACAGTTATTGTTAGGTTTAGGGTTAGGGTTAGAGTTTAGAGTTAGGGTTAAGTTTTGGGTTAGTGTTAAGGTTAGGGTTAGAATTAGGGTTAGGGTTAGGGATAGGGTTAGGTTTAGGGTTAGTGTTACAGTTAGGTTTAGTGATAGTGTTAGGTTTAGGGTTAGAGTTTAGGGTTACGGTAAGGGTTAGGGTTAGGTTTCGGTTTAGGGTTAGTGTTAGGGTTAGGGTTAGTGTTAGGGTTAGGGTTAGGGTTAGATGGTTTGGGTTAGGAATAGGGTTAGACTTAGGGTTAGGATTAGGTTTAGTGCTAAGGTTAGGTTTAGGGTTAGGGTTAGGGTAGGGTTAGGGTTAGTGTTAGGGATAGGGTTAGGGTTAGAATTAATTTTAGGTTTAGGGTTAGGGTTAGTGTTACTGTTTAGTTAGGGATAGAGTTAGAGTTAGGGTTAGGGATAGGGTAATGGCTAGGATTAGGGTTAGTAGGTAGGTTTAGTGTTAGGGTTAGGGTTATTGTTAGTGTTAGGGTTATGGTTAGATGTTAGCGTTAGGTTTAGGGTTAGGGTTAGGATTAGGGTTAAGGTTAGGTTTAATGTTAGGGTTAGGCTTAGAGGTTAGGCTTAGGATTAGGATTATTGTTAAAGCTTAGATTTAGGGTTAGGGTTTGTGTTAGGGTTAGGTTTAGTTTTTGGTTTAGTGTTAGGGTAACGGTTAGAGTTTCATTTTACGGTTAGGGTTAGGTTTAGGGTTAGGGTTAGGTTTAGAGGTTAGGTTTAGGTTTAGAGTTAGGGTTAAGGTTAGTGTTAGATTTAGGCCTTGAGGTTAGGATTACATTTAGGTTTAGGGTTAGGGTTAGACATTATGGTTAGGGTTAGGGATAGGGTTATGGTTAGGGTTAGGGTTACGGTTAGGGTTAGGGTTAGGCTTAGGATTATAGGGTTATGTTTAGGGTTAGGGTTAGTGTTAGATGTTCTTGTTAGGGTTACCGTTATGGTTAGCGTTAGGGCTTAGGGTTAGGCTTAGTGTTAGGGTTTGGGTTAGGTTTAAGGCTTAAGGTTAGGGTTAGGGTGAGGGTTAGCGTGAGGGTTAGGTTTAGGGTTAATGTTACGGTTAGGGTCAGTGATAGTATTAGGCTTAGCGTTAGGGTTCAGTGTTATGGTTAGCGTTAGTGTTAGGGTTAGTATTAGTGTTAGGTTTAGGGTTAGGGTTAGGGATAGATTAAGGGTTAGGGTTAGGGTTAGAGTTAGCCTTAGTGTTAGGTTTAGGGTTAGGGTTAGGGATAGATTAAGGTTTAGGATTAGGGTTAGAGGGTAGGTTTAGCGTTAAGATTAGGGTTATTGTTAGGGTTAGGGTTATGGTTAGATGTTAGCATTATTTTTAGGGTTAGGGTTAGGATTATGGTTAGGGTTGGGTTTAAGGTTAGGGTTAGGCTTAGAGGTTAGTCTTAGGGTTAGAGTTATGGTTAAAGCTTAGATTTAGGGTTAGGGTTCGTGTTAGAAGTTCGGGTTAGGGTTAGGTTTAGGTTTAGGTTAGGGTTAGTGTTACGGTTAGAGTTTAGTTTTAGGGTAAGTGTTAGGGTTAGGGTGGATTTTACTGTTAGGTTTAGGGTTAGGGTTAGTGTTACTGTTATGGTTAGTGATACAGTTAGATTTAGAGTTAGGGTTTAGCGTTACTCTTAGCATTACGGTTAGGGTTAGGTTTAGGTTTAGGGTTAGGGTTAGGTTTAGGTTTAGGGTTAGGGTTAGGTTTAGGGTTTGGCTTAGAGTTAGGGATAGAGAAGTTTTAGGATTAGGGTTAGATGGTAGGTTTAGTGTTAGGGTTACAGTTACTGTTAGTGTTAGGGTTAGAGTTTAGTGTTATGGTTAGGGTTATGTTTAGGGTTAGGGTTAGGGTTAGGCTTATAGTTTAGAGTTAGTGTTAAAGCTTTGTTTTAGGGTTAGGATTAGGGTTAGGGTTAGCGTTAGGTATTGTGTAAGGTTCAGGTTTAGGGTTATCGTTATTGTTAGGGTTAGGGTTAAGGTTTAGTGTTACGGTTAGCATTAGTGTTAGTGTTAGGATTAGTGTTAGGGTTAGGTTTAGGGTTATGGTTAGGGTTAGGGATAGGGTAAGGTTTAGGATTAGGGTTAGAGGTTAGGTTTAGTGTTAGGATTAGAGTTATTGTTAGGGTAGTGTTATCGTTAGATGTTATCGCTAGGTTTAGGGTTAGGGTTAGGATGAGCATTAGGGTAAGGTTTAAGGTAAGGGTTAGGGTTAGGGTTATGGTTATGGTTAGGGTTAGGGTTAGGGTTAAGGTTAAAGCTTTAATATAGGTTTAGGGTTAGGGTTAGGGTTACAGGGTTAGGGTTAGGTATAGGGTTAGGCTTAGGGTTAGGATTAGTGTTAGGGTTAGAGTTAGGTTTAGGGTTAGGGTTAGGTTTAGGATTAGGATTAGGGTTTATCATTTGGGTTATGGTTTGGGTTAGCTTGATGTTTAGGTTAGGATTAGGGTTACGGTTTGGAGTTAAATTTAGTGTTAGGATTAGGTTTAGTGTTAGGTTTAGGGTTAGGGTTAAGGATAGATTAAGGGTTAGGATTAGGGTTGGAAGATAGGTTTAGTGTTATATTTAGGGTTAGTGTTAGGGTTAGCATTAGGGTTAGGGTTAGAGATTAGTGTTAGGGATAGGGTTAGTGTTAAAATTACTGTTGTGGTTAGGGTTAGGTTTAGAGTTAGGGTTAGGGTTAGGGTTAAGGTTAGGGTCAGGGTTAGGGTTAGGGTTAGGGTTAGGGTTAGGGATAGGGTAAGGCTTAAGATTAGGGTTAGAGTGCTGGTTTAGTGTTAGGGTTAGGGTTATTGTTAGGGTTAGGTTTATGGTTAGATTTTAGCATTTGTTTAGGGTTAGGGTTAGGGTTAGGTTTAAGGTTAGGGATCGGGTTAGGGTTAGGGTTAAAGCTTAGGTTTAGGGTTAGGGTTAGTGTTAGGGTTAGGTTTAGTGTTAGTCTTAAAGTTAGGGTTACGGTTAGGTTTAGGGTTAGGTTTAGGTTTAGTGTTATGGTTCAGGTTATTGATAGTGTTAGGGTTAGGTTTAGTTTTTCGGGTTATGGTAAGGGTTAGAGTTAGGTTTAGGGTTACGGTTAGGGTTAAGGTTAGGGTTAGGTTTAGAGGGTTAGGGTTAGTGATAGGTTTAGGCTTATGGTTAGTATTAGGGTTAGTGCTCAGGTTAGTGTTAGGGTTAGGGTTGTGGATAAAGTTAGGGTTAGGGTTAGGCCTAGGGTTAGGGTTAGGCCTAGGGTTAGAGGTTAGATTTTAGGAATAGTGTTAGAGTTAGGTTTAGCGTTAGGTTTAGGGTTAGGGTTCAGTTTAGGATTAGGTTTATGGTTAGGGGTAGTGCTAATGTTATTGTTAGTGTTTAGGGGTAGTGTTAGTGTTAGGGTTAAGGTTTGGGTTTAGTGTTATGATTAGTGTTAGGGTTAGGTTAGAAGATGGGTTTAGGCTTAGGGTTAGAGGTTAGGATTAGGGTTAGAGTTAGAGTTATGGTTAGGATTTGAGGTTAGTGTTAATGTTAGGGCTAGGGTTAGGGTTAGACGTTAGGTTTAGGGTTATGGTTAGGGTTATGGTTAGGGTTAGTGTAAGGCTTAGGCTTAGGATTATATGGTTTGGTTTAGCGTTAGGGTTAAGGCTAGGGTTAGTGTTAGAATTTCGTGTTAGGGTTACTGTTAAAGTTAGGGTTAGGGTTTATGGTTAGGCTTACGGTTAGGGTTAGGGTTAGTGTTAGGGTTAGGGTTAGGTTTAGGGCTTAGGGTTAGGGTTTTGGTGAGGGTTAGGGTTAGGGTTTGGTTTAGGGTTAGTGTTATGATAGGGTTAGTGATAGTGTTAGGGATTAGGGTTACGGTTAGCATTAGGGTTAGGGTTAGGGATAGGGTTAGGTTTAGTGATAGTGTTACGGTTAGGGTTAGTGATCGTGTTAGGGTTAGTTTTATGGTGTAGGTTTACGGTTATCATTAGGGTTAGGTTTAGGATTAGTGTTAAGGTTAGGGTTAGAGTTAGGATTAGTGTTAGGGTTGGGATTAGGGATAGGGTAAGGGTTAGGATTAGGGTTAGAGGGTACGTTTAGCGTTAGGGTTTGGTTATTGTTAGGGTTAGGGTTATGGTTAGATGTTAGCGTTAGGCTTAGGGTTATGGTTAGGAATAGGGTTAGGGTTTGGTTTAAGGTTAGGGTTAGGCTTAGAGATTAGGTTTAGGGTTAGAGTTATGATTAAAACTTAGAATTAGACTTAGAGTTAGGGTTAGCATTTTGGGTTATGGTTAGGTTTAGGGTTATAGTTAGGGTTAGGGTTATGTTTAGAGTTTAGTTTTAGGGTTTGTGTTAGGGTTAGGGTTAGGGTTAGGGTTAAGGTAAGGTTTAGGGTTAGGTTTAGCGTTAGGTTTAGGGTTCGTGTCATGGGTAGTGTTAGTGATAGTGTTAGGGTTAGGGTTAGCATTTAGGGTTACAGTTAGCATTTGTTTTAGCGTTACAGTTAGGGTTAGCGTTAGGTTTAGGTTTAGCGTTAGTGTTAGGTTTAGGGTTTGGCTTAAGGTTCGGGATAGGGTAAGGTTTAGGATTAGGGTTAGAGGGTAGGTTTAATGTTAGGGTTAGGCTTATTGTTAGTGTTAGTGTTATAGTTTAGTGTTACGGTTAGGGCTATGGTTAGGGTTAGGTTTAGGGTTATTGTTAGGGTTACGGTTAGGTTTAGAGTTTAGTGTTAGGGTTAGGTTTAGGGTTAGTCTTAGGGTTAGGGTTAGGGTTAGACTTAGGGTTAGGGTTAGGGACAGGGTTAGGTTTAAGGTTAGTCTTATGGTTAGGATAGTCATAGTGTTAGGGTGAGGGTTAGGGTTTGGGATTACGGTAAGGTTAGACTTACGTTTAGGTTTAGGGTTAGGGTTAGGGTTAGGGTAGTGTTAGGTTGAGGCTTGACATTAGGGTTAAGGTTAGGGTTATGGTTAGGGTTGGGGTTAGATGTTAGGTTTAGGTTTATGGTTAGGTTTATTGTTAGGGTTAGGCTTAGCCTTAGGATTACAAGCTTAGGTTTAGGGTTAGAGTTAGGGTTAGTGTTATGGTTAGGGTGAGGATTTAGGGTTAGGCTTAGGGTTAGAGTTAGGGTTAGGTTTAGGGCTTAGGGTTAGTGTTAATGTCAGGGTTAGGGTTAGGGTTAGGTTTAGGGTTATTGTTCCGGTTAGGGTTAGTGACAGTTTTAGGGTTAGGGTTTAATGTTACGGTTAGTGTTAGGGTTAGGGTTAGGATTAGTGTTAGGGTCAGGGTTAGTTATAGATTAAGGGTTAGGGTTAAGGTTAGGGTTAGGGTTAGTGTTAGGGTCCGTCTTAGGGTTAATGATAGATTAAGGGTTAAGATTAGGGTTAGAGGGTAGGTTTAGTGTTATGTTTAGAGTTATTGTTAGGGTTAGGGTTAGATATTAGTGTTAGGGTTAGTGTTAGCATTAGAGTTAAGTTAGGATTAGTGTTAGGGTTAGGTTTAGGTTTAGGTTTGGGGTTAGGGTTAGACTTAGGGTAAGGATTAGGATTAGGGTTAGAGGGTAGGTTTAGTGTTAGGATTAGGGTTATTGTTAGGGTTAGGGTTATGGTTAGATGTTAGCATTAGGTTTAGGGTTAGGTTTAGAATGAGCGTTAGGGTTAGGTTTAAGCTTAGAGGTTAGGCTTAGGGATAGGGTCATGGTTAAAGCTTAGATTTACGATTAGGGTTAGGGTTAGGGTAATGGTTAGGGTTAGGGTTAGGGTTAGAGGCTTAGGGTTAGGGATAGGGTTAGGCTTATGTTTAGGATTAGGGTTAGGGTTAATGTTAGGTCTAGGGTTAGGGTTAGGGTTAGGGTTAGGGTTAGGGTTATGGTTAGGTTTATATTTAGGTTTAGTGTTAGCGTTATTGATAGGGTAAGGGTTAGGGTTAGGCTTACGATTATTGTTAGGGTTAGGTTTAGAGTTTTGTGTTAGGGTTAGGTTTAGGGTTAGTGTTAGGGTTAGGGTTAGAGTTAGGGTTAGGTTTAGGTTTAGGGTTAGAGATAGGGTTAGGTTTAGTGATAGTGTTATGTTTAGGGTTAGTGATAGTGTTAGGGTTGGTTTTAGGGTTTAGGTTTACGATTAGCATTAGAGTTAGGGTTAGGATTAGTGTTAGTGTTATGGTAGGGTTAGAGTTAGGATTAGTGTTAGATTTAGGGTTAGGGATAGGGTAAGGGTTAGGTTTAGGGTTAGAGGTTACTTTTATTGTTAGGGTTATGGTTATTGTTATGTTTAGGGTTATGATTAGATGTTTGTGTTAGGCTTAGGGTTATGTTTAGGATTAGGGTTAGGGTTCAGTTTAAGGTTAGGGTTAGGCTTATAGATTAGGCTTAGGGTTAAGGTTTTGGTTAAAACTTAGATTTAGAGTAAGGGTTAGTGTTAACATTTCAGGTTAGGGTTAGGTTTAGGGTTACAGTTAGGGTTAGGGTTATGTTTAGAGTTTAGTTTAGGGTTTGTGTTAGTGTTAGGGGTAGGGTTAGGGTAAGGTTTAGGGTTAGGTTTAGGGTTAGGGTTAGTGTCAGTTTTATGGTTAGGGTTAGTGACAGTTTTAGGGTTAGGGTTAGCATTTAGGGTTACAGTTTACGTTAAAGTTTGTGTTAGGTTTAGGTTTAGGGTTAGGTTTAGGTTACGGTTTGGCTTAGGGTTAGAGATGAGGTAAGTTTTAGGATTAGGGTTAGAGGGTAGGTTTAGTGTTAGGGTTAGGTTTATTGTTAGTGTTAGTGTTAGAGTTTAGTGTTACTGTTAGTTCTATTGTTAGGGTTAAAGCTTAGTTTTAGGGTTAGGATTAGTGTTAGTGTTAGGATTAGGTTTAGGTTTAGGGTTAGGGTTAGGTTTATGTTTAGGTTTAGTGTTAGGGTTAGTGTTAGTGTTATGGTTAGGGTTAGTGATAGTGTTAGGTTAGGCTTAGGGTTTATGGTTATGGGAATGGTTAGGCTTAGGTTTAGGTTCAGGTTTAGAGTTAGGACTAGGGTTAGGGATAGATTAAGGGTTAGGATTAGGGTTAGAGGGTAGGTTTTGTGTTATGGTTAGAGTTATTGTTAGGGTTAGGGTTAGGGTTAAAGATTAGTGTTAGGGTTAGTGTTAGTGTTAGTGTTAAAGTTAGTGTTGTGGTTAGTGTTAGGGTTAGAGTTAGGGTTAGCTTTAGGGGTATGGTGAGGGTTAAGAATAGGGTATGGGTTAGAATTAGGGTTGGTGGGTAGGTTTAGTGTTAAGATTAGGGTTATTGTTAGGGTTAGGGTTATGGTTAGATGTTAGCATTATGTTTAGGGCTAGGGTTAGGATTATCGTTATGGTTGCGTTTAAGGTTATGGTTAGGCTTAGAGGTTAGTCTTAGGGTTAGGGTTATGGTTAAAGCTTAGATTTAGTGTTAGGGTTCGTGTCAGGGTTAGGTTTAGGTTTAGGTTAGGGTTAGTGTTATGGTTAGAGTTTAGTTTTAGGGTAAGTGTTAGGGTTAGGGTGAGTTTTACTGTTAGGTTTAGGGTTAGGTTTAGTGTTACTGTTATGGTTAGTGATAGTGTTAGAGTTAGAGTTAGGGTTTAGCATTACTCTTAGCATTACATTTAGGGTTAGGTTTAGGTTTAGGGTTACCATTAGGTTTAGGGTTTGGCTTAGGGTTAGGGATAGAGAAGGTTTAGGATTAGGGTTAGAGGGTAGGTTTAATGTTAGGGTTACTGTTAGTGTTAGGGTTAGAGTTTAGTGTTACGGTTAGGGCTATGGTTAGGGTTAGGTTTATGGTTAGGCTTAGAGTTCAGAGTTAGGGTTAAAACTTAGTTTTAGGGTTAGGATTAGGGTTAGGTTTAGGGTTAGGATTAGGGTTAGGATTAGGTTTAGGTTTATGTTTATGGTTAGGGTTAGGGTTAAGTTTACGGATAGATTAAGGGTTAGGGTTAAGGTTAGGGTTAGGGTTACGTTTAGGGTTAGGTTTAGGGATGGATAAGGGTTAGGGTTAGAGGGTAGGTTAGTGTTATGTTTAGGGTTATTGTTAGGGTTAGGGTTAGGGTTAGAAATTAGTGTTATTGTTAGGGTTAGCATTAGTGTTAGGGTTAGGATTAGTGTTAGGGTTAGGTTTAGGGTTGGGGTTAGGATTAGGGTTTGTGTAAGGTTTAGAATTAGGGTTAGAGGGTAGGTTTAGTGTTAGGATTAGGCTTATTGTTAGGGTTAGGCTTATGGTTAGATGTTAGCGTTAGGTTTAGGATTAGGTTTAGGATGAATGCTAGGTTTAGTTTTAAGGTTAGGGTTAAGTTAGACGTTAGGCTTAGGGTTAGAGTCATGGTTAAATCTTAGATTAAGATTAGGGTTAGGGTTAGGATAAGAGTTAGGGTTAGTCTTAGAATTAGGGTTAGAGAATTAGGGTTAGGGATAGGGTTATGCTTAACTTTAGGATGAGGGTTTGGGTTAAATTTAGGTTTAGGTTTAGGGTTAGGATTATTGTTATTGTTATGGTTAGAGTTACTGATAGTGTTAGGTTAGGCTTAGGGTTTATGGTTATGGGAAGGGTTAGGCTTAGGTTTAGGGTTAGGTTTAATGTGAGGTTTAGGGTTAGGGTTAGGGTTAGGGATAGATGAAGGGTTAGGATTAGGGTTAGATGGTAGGTTTAGTGTTATGTTTAGCGTTATTGTTAGGGTTAGGGTTAGGGTTAGGAATAATGTAAGGGTTAGGATTAGAGTTTGAGGGTAAATTTAGTGTGAAGATTAGGGTTAGGGTTATGGTTAGAGGTTAGCGTTAAGTTTAGGGTTAGGGTTAGGATTATGGTTAGGGTTAGGTTTATGGTTAGGTTTAGGTTTAGAGGTTAGGCTTAGGGTTAGTGTCATGGTTAAAGCTTAGATTTAGTGTTAGGGTTCGGGTTAGCAGTTTGGGTTAGGGTTCGGGTTAGGGTGTGGGTTAGGGTTACGGTTAGAGTTTAGTTTAAGGGTTAGGCTTAGTGAAAGGGTAAGTTTTAGTGTTAGGGTTAGGGTTACGGTTAGTGTTAGTGTTACGGTTAGGGTTAGTGATAGTGTTAGAGTTAGGGTTAGGGTTAAAGCTTATGGTTAGCATTACTGTTAGGGTTAGGTTTAGGTTTAGGGTTAGGGTTAAGTTTAGGCTTTGGTTTAGGGTTAGGGATAGAGAAGGCTTAGGTTTAGGGTTAGAGGGTAGGTTTAGTGTTAGGGTTAGGGTTATTGTTAGTGTTAGTGTTAGAGTTTAGTGTTACGGTTAGGGCTATGGTTAGGGTTAGGGTTAGGGTTAGGGTTAGGATTAGGTTTAGGTTTAGGGTTAGGGTTAGGGATAGCGTAAGATTTAGGGTTAGGGTTAACGTTATTGTTAGGGTTAAGGTTTAGCATTACGGTTAGCATTAGGCTTAGGTTTAGTATTAGTGTTAAGGTTAGGTTTAGGGTTAGGGTTAAGTTTTGGGATAGTGTAAGTTTTAGGATTAGGTTTAGACGGTAGGTTTAGTGTTAGGATTAGTGTTATTGTTAGTTTTAGTGTTATTGTTAGACGTTAGCGTTAGGTTTAGGGTTAGGGTTAGGATGAGCGCTAGGTTAAGGTTTAAGGTTAGGGTTAGGGTTAGGGTTAGGTTAGGGTTTATGGTTAAAGCTTAGATTTAGGATTAGGGTTAGATTAGGGTTAGGGTTAGGGTTAGGGTTACAGAGTAGGGTTAGGGATAGGGTTAGGCTTAGGGTTAGGTTTTGTGTAAGGGTTAGGTTTAGTTTTAGGGTTAGGGTTAGGTTTACGATTAGGATTAGGGTTTGTTGTTTGGGTTACTGTTATGGTTAGGTTGAGGTTTAGGTTAAGATTAGGGTTATGGTTAGAAGTAAGTTTAGTGTTAAGGTTAGGGTTAGGGTTAGGTTTATGGTTAAAGCTTAGATTAAGATTAGGGTTAGGGTAAGGGTTAGGGTTAGGGTTAGGGTTAGGATTAGGGTTAGGGTTAGATGGTTAGGGTTAGGGAAAAGGTTAGGCTTAGGGTCAATATTAGGTTTAGGGTTAGGTTTAGGTTTAGGTTTAGGGTTAGGGTTAGTGTTATTGTTGGGGTTATTGATAGAGTTAGGTTTAGGCTTAGGTTTTATGGTTACGGGAAGGGTTAAGATTAGGTTTTAAGTTTAGGTTTAGGGTTAGGTATAGGATTAGGCTTAGGGATGGATTAAGGGTTAGGATTAGTGTCACACGGTAGGTTTAGTGTTATTTTTCGGGTAATTTTTATGGTTAGGTTTATGGTTAGATATTAGCGTTAGGTTTAGGGTTAGGGTTAGGAGTAGGGTAAGGGTTAGGTTTAAGATTAGGGATAGGGTTAGGGTTAGGGTTAAAGCTTTGTTTTGGGGTTAGCATTAGTGTTAGGGTTAGGATTAGGGTTAGGGTTAGGCTTAGAGTTAGTGTTAGTGTTAGGGTTATGGTTAGGTTTAGGTTTAGGTTTAGGGTTACTGTTATGGTTAAGGTTAATGATAGTGTTAGGGTTAGGGTTAGGTTTAGGGTGAGGGTTAAAGTCAGGGTTAGTGTTAGAGGGTTAGGGTTAGGGATAGGTTTAGGCTTAGTGGTAGGATTAGGGTTAGTGTTTTTGTTAGGGTTAGGGTTAGGGTTATGGATAGAGTTAGTGTTAGGGTTAGTTTTAGGGTGAGGGTTAGGGTTAGGGTTAGTGGTTAGTTGTTAAGGATAGAGTTAGGGTTAGGTTTCGCGTTAGCTTTCAGGTTAGGGTTCGGTTTAGGGTATGGATAGTGTTAGTGTCATGGTTAGTATTTACGGGTAAGGTTAGCATTAGGGTTAGGATTAAGGTTAGCTTTAGGGTTATGGTTAGTGTTAGGGTTATGTTAGAAGATGGGTTTCGGGTTATCGTTAGGTTTAGGATTAAGCTTATGGTTAGTGGTTAGGGTTAGGGTTAGGGCTAGAGTTACTGTTAGGGTTAGGCTTAGAGGTTAGGGTTAGGGTTAGGTTTAGTGTTAGGGTTAGACGCTAGGTTTAGGGTTATGGTTATGGTTAGGGTTAGTGTTACGCTTAGGCTTAGGCTTAGAATTATATGGTTATGTTTAGGATTAGTGTTAAGGTTAGGGATAGTGTAAGAGTTTCGTGTTAGGTTTAGTGTTATAGTTACGGTTAGAGTTTAGGGTTAGGCTTACGGTTAGGTTAGGGTTAGGTTTAGGGCTTAGGGTTAGGTTTTGTGAGGGTTAGGGTTAGGGTTTGGTTTAGGGTTATATGGTACGGTTAGGGTTAGTGTTAGGGTTACGTTTAGGGTTAGGGTTTGGGTTAGGATTAGGGTTAGAGGGTAGGTTTAGTGTTAGGCTTAGGGTTATTGTTAGAGTTATGGTTAGATGTCAGCATTAGCTTTAGGGTTAGGGTTAGGATTAAGGTTAGAGTTAGGTTTAAGGTGAGGGTTAGGCTTAGAGGTTAGCATTAGGTTTAGGCTTATGGTTAAATCTTAGATTTAGGGTTAGGGTTAGTGTTAGCAGTTCGGGTCTGGGTTAGGTTTAGGGTTTGGTTTAGGGTTAGGGTTACGGTTAGACTTTAGTTTTAGTTTTAGGGTTAGGGTTAGTGTAAGTTTTAGGGTTAGGGTTAGGGTTAGGGTTAGGTTTAAGGTTAGTGTTACGGTTAGGGTTAGTGATAGTGTTAGGTTTATGCTTAGGGTTTAGGGTTACAGTTAGCATTAGGGTTAGGGTTAGGTTTAGGGTTAGGGTTAGGGTGAGTTTAGGGTTTGGTATTGGTTGGGGATAGGGTAAGGTTTGCAATTAGGTTTAGAGTTAGGGTTAGGGTTAGGGTTATTGTTAGTGTTATGGTTATGGTTAGATGTTAGCATTAGGTTTAGGGTTAGGATTAGGATTATGGTTAGGGTTCGGTTTAAGGTTAGGTTTAGGCTCAGAGATTAGGCTTAGTGTTATGGTTATGGTTAAAACTTAGATTTAGGGTTATGGTTAGGGTTAGGGTTATGGTTAGAGTTTTGTTTTAGGGTTAGTGTTAGCGTAAGGTTTAGGATTAGGGTGAGGGTTAGGGTTAAGGTTAGGGTTAGGGTTAGGGTTAGTGTTATGGTTAGGGTTAGTGATAGTGTTAGGGTTAGGGTTAGGGTTTAGGGTTATGTTTAGCGTTAGGTTTAGCGTTAGGTTCAGTTTTAGCGTTAGGGTTAGGTTTAGGGTTTGGCTTAGGGTTCGGGATAGGGTAAGGTTTAGGATTAGGATTAGAGAGTAGGTTTAGTGTTTGGTTAGGTTTATTGTTAGTGTTAGTGTTAGAGTTTAGTGTTACAGTTCGGGCTATGGTTAGGGTTAGTGTTAGGGTTAGGCTTAGAGGTTAGTGTTAGGGTTAAGATTAGGGTTAAAGGTTAGTTTTAGGGTTAGGATTAGGGTTAGTGTTAGGCTTAGGGTTTGGGTTAGGGTTAGGTTTATGTTTAGGTTTAGGGTTAGGTTTAGTGTTAGTTTAAGTTTTAGGGTTAGGTTTGGGGTTATTGTTAGGGTTATGGTTAGGGTTAGAGTTTAGTGTTAGGGTTAGGTTTAGGGTTAATCATAGTGTTAGGGTGAGGGTTAGGGTTTAGGATTACGGTAAGGTTAGGGTTACATTTAGGTTTAGGTTGAGTGTTAGGGTTAGGGTTAAGGTTAGGTTTAGTGTTAGGGTTAGGCTTTGAGGTTAGGTTTAAGTTTAGGGTTAGGGTTTGGTTAGACATTAAGTTTAGGGTTATGGTTAGGGTTATGGTTAGAGTTAGTGTTAGGCTTATGCTTAGGATTTTTTGGTTAGGTTTATGGTTATGGTTAGAGTTAGGGTTAGTGTTAGAAGTTCGTGTTAGTGTTAGTGTTATGGTTAGGGTTAGGGTTTGGGGTTAGGCTTAGGGTTAATGTAAGGGTTAGGGTTAGTGTTAGGGTTAGTGGTACGATTATGGTTAGTGATAGTGTTAGGTTTAGGGTTAGGGTTTAGGTTAACATTTAGCGTTAGGTTTCTGGTTACTTTTGGGTTTAGGGTTAGGGTTAGATTTAGGTTTTGACTTTTGGTTAGGGATAGGGTAAGGTTTAGGATTATGGTTAGAAGGTAGGTTTAGTGTTAGGATTAGGGTTATTTTTAGTGTTAGGGTTAGAGTTTAGTGTTACGGTTAGGGCTATGGTTAGCGTTAGGTTTAGGTTAGGATTAGAGCTTAGGTTAGTGTTAGGATTAAAGCTAAGTTTTAGGGTTAGTATTAGGTTTAGGGTTAGGGTTAGGGTTATGGTTACGGTTAGGTTTATGTTTAGTGTTAGGTTTAGGGATAGGGTAAGTTTAGGGTTAGTGTTACAGTTATTGTTAGGGTTAGGGTTAGGGTTAGAGTTTAGTGTTAGGATTAGGTTATGGTAGTGTTAGGGTTAGGTTTTGAGTTCGGGTTTTGGATATGGATAGGGTTAGGTTTAGTGTTAGTGTTACAGTTAGGGTTAGTGATAGTGTTAGGGTTAGGGTTAGGGTTTAGGTTTACGGTTAGCATTAGCATTAGGATTAGTGTTAGTATTAGGGACAGAGTGTTAGGATTAGGGTTAGAGTGTAGGTTTAGTGTTAGGGTTAGGGTTATTGTTAGGGTTATGGTTAGAGTTTAGTTTTAGGGTTAGTGTTAGGGTTAGGATTAGGTTTAGGGCTAGTTTTAGGGTTAGGGTTAGGGTTAGGTTTAGGTTTTGGCTATGGTTAGGGATAGAGTAAGATTTAAGATTACGGTTTGTGTGTAGGTTTAGTGTTAGGGATAGGGTTATTGTTAGTGTTAGAGTTAGACTTTTGTGTTACGGTTAGGGCTATGGTTAGAGTTAGATTTAGGGTTAGGCTTAGAGGTTAGGATTAGGGTTAGGGGTAGGGTTAAAGCTAAATTTTAGGATTAGGAGTAGGGTTAGGGTTATGGTTAGGTTCATGTTTAGGTTTAGTGTTAGGGTTAGGGATAGGGTAATGTTAGGTTTATGGTTAGGTTTAGGGTTTGGGTTAGGGTTAGAGTTTAGTTTTAGGGTTAGGTTTAGGTTTAGCCTTATGATTCGGGTTAGGGTTAGAATTAGGGTTAGGGTTAGGGATAGGGTTAGGGTTATGGTTAGTGTTATCGTTAGGGTTAGTCATAGTGTTAGGGTGAGGGTTAGGGTTTAGGATTATGGTAAGGTTAGTGTTACGTTTAGGTTTAGGGTTAGGATTAGTGTTAGGGTTAGTGTCAGAGGTTTGTGTTTGGGTTAGTGTTATGGATAGAATTAGGGTTTAGAGTTTGGCTTAGCGTTAGCGTTAGGGTTCGGTTTAGGGCTTATGGTTAGGGTTAGGGTGAGGGTTAGGGTTAGGTTTTGGTTTAGAGTTAGTGTTACGGTTAGGTTTAGTGAGAGTGTTAGTGTTAGTGTTTAGTGTTACGGTTAGCATTAGGGTTAGGGTTAGGGTTAGGGTTAGAATTAGTCTTAGGTTTAGGGTTAGGGTTAGGGATAGGGTAAGGTTTAGGATTAGGGTTAGAGGGTAGGTTTAGTGTGAGGGTTAGGTTTATTGTTAGTGTTAATGTTAGAGTTTAGTGTTACGGTTAGGTCTATGGTTAGAGTTAGTGTTAGGGTTAGGCTTAGAGATTAGTGTTAGGGTTAAAGCTTAGTTTTAGGGTTAGGATTAGGGTTAGTGTTAAGGTTAGCGTTAGGGTTATGGTTAGGTTTAGGTTTAGGGTTAGGGTTAGGGTTAGTTTTAGGTTTAGGTTTAGGGATAGGGTAATTTTAGGGTTAGGGTTACAGTTATTGTTAGGATTAGGGTTAGGGTTAGAGTTCAGTGTTAGAGTTAGGTTTAGGGTTAGTGTTAGGATTAGGGTTAGCATTAGAATTAGAGTTAAGGTTAGTGATATTGTTAGGTTTAGGGTTAGTGTTATGGTTAGGGTTAGTGATAGTGTTAGGTTGAGGGTTAGCTTTTAGGATTATGGTAAGTGTTAGGGTTACATTTAGTTTTAGGGTTAGGGTTAAGGTTAGGCTTAGAGATAGGGTAAGGGTTATGATTAGCTTTAGAGGGTAAGTTTAGTGTTAGGGTATATGTTATTGTTTTTTAAATTTTATTTAAAAGGAAAAAGATAAAAACACAAAACAAAACAAAGCAGTGTAAGGGTACAAGTAATACAGAACTACAAATAAATAGTAAGAAATCACCAGTTAATAGATTACATATTTTCATCTTAGAGATAGTTCCTCAAATCACAGTATGAAAGCATACAAAGTGGACATTCAAACAGTGAGGCTGCAAACATTTGTGTTCAATGATCCAAACAAAAACATTAACATGGTCAGCTATTTAACAACCCTAAACACACTTGCTGTTGTATTCTTTAGAGCTCTTTTTTAACCTCTCTTTTTTACAACAAAATTTACACATTTGGGACTTTATTACTCCTTAGTTCTTATTACTTTTTTGGGGGGAGAGAATACAGTCAAATATGGCAAAACAAAGCTGTCAGTCAAAACCAAGTATAGACATAGCACATGATGTAAAACAGAGTACAAGGTTATCAACAATGGTTATCAACAATATCTCTTGTTTCCTTAAAAAGTATTGTCTATCTCATTAGGTATTATAAAGTTGAACAAAACAGTAGAGAACAAGACCAATAAAACTTAAGCATTGTAAACATTAGAGGACTTCCAAAGGAGACAACAGTCCAATCAGAATGGGCATCTTAGTGAATCTTATTGCCTTCAAAGTAGTTGCCTATACCCTCAAACTTGATACTATCATACAGAATGTAACAGAGTCTAATCAGTCAAAACAAGATCATGGGAGTATTACAGGACTTCAAAACAAGTTAATAGGAAATCAAAAAATGTTACTATTATATATCCTGCTATTTTTTTAACTTTTCCCCTTAATTAAAACAAACATAAGAAATAACTAAATAATTTTTTTAAAGAATAAGGGAGAGACTGAGATAAAACAGCACATAACAGTATAACAATACAGGTCAAACCATGACTGTTTCAGCAACCTAGTACTTCAACACCAAATAACCCGACTTAATAGTAGTTACCATAGTGTCTGTCTTTTTCCTTGAAATATTTGAATAAAACATAATATACCATAGCTTCAAATATTTCCATATCAAGAAGCCCAGAAGAAAGCCTTTCCAATTAATAAGTGAAAACTTTATAAGGCTTCAAGGCCACATAATGGGGAATCATGATTACCACATATTTTTATATATTTGAATCGTTACTTACACTAGGGAAACTATTCAGTATTCACAAAGGCGAGATTGATTTATTTCACTTATGAGTATGGTCTCATGTTGCACCCATTTATTGATAAATATCTCAATGTGATCCTTCTTTATAGCTGAATAATACTCCATTGTATAGAAATACCACAACATTTTATCCATTCCACAGTTGATGGACACTTGGGTTGTTTCCAAGATCTGGCGATTACAAATTTTGCTGCTATAAACATAGGTGTGGATATATCACTGTGGTACGATGCTTTCAGTTCTTCTGGGAATATACCTAGAAGTGGAATAGCTGGAATAAATGGGACTTCCAATCCCAGCTTTTTGAGAAATCTCCAGACTGGCCTCCACAAAGGCTGCACCAGTCTACACTCCCACCAACAGTGTAGGAGAGTTCCTTTTTCCCCACAGCCACTCCAGCATTTGTTGTTGTTTGTTTTCTTGACCCTGGCCATTCTTTCAGGAGTGAGATGGGATCTCAGTGTGGTTTTAATTTGCATTTCTCTAATGACCAATGATGATGAACATTTTTTCATGTGTTTATTTGCCATTTGCATTTCTTCATCTGAGAAGTGCGTATTCATCTCAGATGCCCATTTTTGGACTGGATCTTTGAATTTTGGGGGTCTGAGTTTTTAAAATTCTTTATATGTTTTAGACAAGAGTACCTTGTCTGAGAGAGAGTTCACTAAAATCTTTTCCCAGTTTGTGGGTTTTCTTTTAACTATGCTGGAGATTTCTTTTGACATGCAGAAACTTTTTAATAAGAAGTGGTCCCAATTATTTATTCTGGGAAGTATTTCCTGTGTGGTTTGTATCCTGTTCATGAATTCTCTACCTACTCCTATGTCTTCAAGATTTCTACCCAATTTGTCTTCCAATAGATTTTGTGTTTCTGTTTTAATATTCAGATCTTTGACCCATTTAGATTTTAATTTAGTACATGGTGATAGACATGGGTCTAGCTTTAGTTTTTGGCAAATGGAGAGCCAGTTTTTCCAGCACCATTTATTAAAGAGACTGTCGTTCTTCCAGTGAACCTGCTAGGCTCCTTTATCAAAAATAAGGTGGTTGAGTGTGTTTGTAGTTGTGGTTGTATCTTCTAATCTATTCCATTGATCTTCGGCACTGTTTTGATTCCAATACCATGTTGATTTTACTACTGTTGCTTTGTAGTATAACTTCAAGTCAGGGATTGTGATGCCTCCTGCTTTGTCTTTGCTGCTTAGAATTGCCTTTGCGATTCTAGGTCTCTTCTTGTTCCAGATGAAATTTAGGAGTGATTTCTCTAGGTCTATAAGGTATGTTGACAGTATTTTTATTGGGATGTCATTGAATCTGTATAACAGTTTTGGGAGAATGGCCATTTTCACAATGTTTGTTCTTCCTATTCATGAGCAAGGGATGTTTTTCCGTTTTCTGAGATCATCTTCAATTTCTTTTTTCAGTGTATTATAATTTTCACTGTATAAGTCTTTCACTTCTTTCATAAGAGTAATTCCTAAATATTTCATTTTTTTGCTTGCTAATGTGAATAGTCCAGTTTTTCTTATTTCCCTCTCTGTGATTTTGTTATTCGTGTATAGGAATGCTATTGATTTCTGAGTATTGATTTTGTATTCAGCCACATTACTGAATTTATTTATTGTATCTAAGAGTCTTTCAATGGAGTTTAGGGGGTCTTCTATGTAGAGTATCATGTCATCTGAAAACAATGATAATTTAACTTCTTCTTTTCCTATCTTTACCCCTTTTATTTCTCTCTCTTGCCTAATCGCTCTGGCTAGTACTTCCAGTACTATGTTAAATAGGAGTGGTGATAAAGGACATCCTTGTCTTGTGCCTGATTTTAAAGTAAAGGCTTTCAATTTTTGGCCATTTAGTATGATTCTGACTGTTAGTTTGTCATAAACGTCCTTTATTATATTGAGGTAAAGACCATTTATTCCAATTTTCTGTAAAGTTCTTATGAATAAATGTTGGACCTTATCGAAGGCTTTTTCTGCAAATATAGAAATGATCACGTGATTCTTATTTTTGGCTTTATTGATATGGTGGATTACATTTATTGATTTACATATGAACCATCCTTGCATTCCTGGGATGAATCCCACTTGGTCATGGTGTATAATCTTGATGATTTGCTGCATCCTATTTGCCAATATTTTATTGAGGATTTTTGCATCTGTGTTCATTAGGGAGATCGGTCTATAGTTCTCTTTTTTAGTTGGGTCTTTCTCAGGTTTTGGTACTAGAGTAATATTTGCTTCCAGGAATGTATTAGGAAGGATTGCCTCCCTTTCAATTTCATTGAATAGTTTGAGGAGTGTCGGCATTAGGTCTTCTTTGTATTTCTTTTAGAATTCTGCAGTGAATCCATCTGGGCCTGGGCTCTTCTTTGTAGGTAAGGACTTAATTACATTTTCAATTTCATTAGCAGAGATTGGGTTATTCAACAGTTTTGCATCCTGTTGATCTAGCTTTGGTACTTCATATGTTTCTAAGAATCTGTCTATTTCTTCTGTGTTATCAAACTTTTGAGAGTAGAGGTTTTTGAAATAGGTGTTGATGATCTTCTGTATTTCTATTGGGTCTGTAGTGATTTCACTTTTTTCATTTCTTATTGTATGAATTTGAGCTTTTTCTTCCTTTTTTAAAATAAGGTTGGCTAGGGGCTTATTGGTTTTATTTATTTTTTCAAAGAACCAACTCTTTGATTCATTGATTCTTTGGATTGTTTTCTTAGTCTCTATTGCATTGATTTCTGCTCTGATTTTTATAATTTCCTCTCTTCTTTTGGCTTTGGGCTTGACTTGCTCTTCTTTTTCTAGCTGTTTGAGGTGTAGCATCAAGTTATTTATTTGTATTCGTTCTGTTTTCCTGATGTGGGAACTCAGTGCAATAAATTTTCCTCTCAGGACGGCTTTCATTGCATCCCACAGATTCCAGCAAGTTGTATCTGCATTTTCATTTTCTTTTAGGAATTGTTTAATTTCTTCTTTAATTTCTTCTGTGACCCACTGATTGCTCAATAGTGTGTTATTCAGTTTCCGTGTGTTTGCGGGATTTTTGCAGTATCTTTTATCATTAATTTCTAATTCCAGAGCGCTATGATCCGATAACATGCAAGGGATGATTTCAACTCTTTTGCATTTGTTTAAATATGTTCTGTGAGCTAATATATGGTCTATTTTAGAGAATGATCCAGGTCCTGCTGAGAAGAATGTGTATTCTGATGTTGTTGGGTGGAACATTCTGTATATGTCTATCGAATCCATTTGTTCGCAGGTGTGATTCAGTTCTGTTATTTCTTTGCTCATTTTCTGTCTGTTTGATCTGTCCCTTGGTGTCAATGGTGTATTAATATCTCCTGTTACAATTGTGTTACTGATAATTTGAGTTTTCACTTCTGTTAATAGTTGTTTTATATAACTGGGTGCTCTGGAGTTTGTTGCATATATATTTAAGATAGTTATCTCTTCCTCTTGGAGTTTTCCCCCTATGAGTATGTAGTGACCTTCTTTGTCCTTTATGGTCATTGTTGGTTTAATGTTCATGTTGTCTGCAAACAGAATTGCTACTCCTGCCTTTTTTTTGGATTCCTGCTGCATGAAGTATTGTTTTCCATCCTTTGACTTTCAGTCTGTGAGTATCCTTCTGGGTTAGATGGGTTTTCTGTAAACACCATATGGTTGGATTTTGTTTCTTGATCCATTCTGCTAGTCTGTTTCTTTTGATTGGTGCATTGAGACCATTTACTTTAATGGTTATTACTGTTAAATGCTGGTTTATTGTAGGAATGTTATCTCTCTGTTGTTGCATCTTTATCTTTCTGTTCTGTTTAATTATCTGCTTTGCTTAGTGGTTTTTTCTTTTGTGTATCTAAACTGCCTTTCAATATTTTTTGTAGGGTTGGTTTGGTGTTCATGATGTTCTTCAGCTGTTCTTTGTCATGGAAGTATCGTATTTCACCATCAGTTTTGAATGGTAGTTTTGCAGAATACATCAGTCTAGGTTGGAAATCATTTTGCTTTAGGATCTGGAATACTTCACTCCATGCTCTTCTTGACTTTATTGTTTGTGATGAGAAGTCTGCTGTGTGTCTGATAGGTTTTCCTTTGTAAGTGATCAGTCTTTTCTCTCTGAAAGCTTTTAATATTCTATTCTTGTGTTGGATTTCTGGGATGGTGATTATTATATGTCTGGATATAGTTTTATTTTGGTTATGACTATTTGGAGTTCTATATGTTTCACTGATCCTGATGTCGGTATCTGATCTCATCCTTGGGAAATTTTCAGCTATTACTTCTCTAAATATCCTCTTGACATCCTTTATGTTGTCTCCTTCTTTTTCATTAATCCCTATCATTCTTATGTTATTTTTCTTTGCTTCATCTTACAGTTGTTGAATTGTTGTTTCCTGATTCCTTGTTATTTTTTAAAAGATCTTTCCTTTCCTGTTCACTAGCTGCAATCCTGTCTTCAAGGTCTGAAATTCTATCTTCACTTTCATTAAGGCGGTTTTTACAACTTTCAGTGGATTTTTTTATTTCCTGTATATCTCTCTGGATCTGCATTATGTATTGTTTGTTTCTTATATTGCTTGTCTAGGGATTCTATCTTTTTTTTTTAGTTCCTCCAATTTTTTATCTGTGTTTTCTTCAGATATATTCAGAATCTCTTTCGTTTCTTTTATCATTTCTTCTTTTACCTGGGAGATTATTTGGAGTTTGAATTTCTTTAAAGCTTCCTTGATTTGCTTGTTAATTTCAGTAGCTATTGTGTCCGATATTTGAGGTGAATGGCATATATTTTCTTCTATATACATTGCTCCTAGGGTTTTTGAGATGGGCTGGAGGTTTGAGGTTGTAATTTGGTCTTTTGTTTTGTCATTTTCCTATATTTCTGTCTTTCAAGTGTTATTTGAAAGCCTCCTCAGGATGTGTTGGAAATCCCCTTCTATGTTTGCAGCTACTGAGACTCTGGCACCACGCTACCCCAAGCCACTTGGCCTGCAGAACCAATGGCCCTCCTCTGCCTGCTCAGAACTCTGCAGTTCCAGACAAGCTGGGCCTCAGGGACACTATGCGCCCACCTTCCCATTGGAAGCCCCAACAGCTCTCCAATCGCAGCCGGGATGTGGAGGCAGATGTAGACGCCTCAAACCCACCTCTCCACTTCACTGCACCTGGAAGCCTAGAGGGACCCAAACAGTCTGGGCTCTGGGCCGAGTGTGCTGAGCACTCACCACAGGTTGCAGGGCCTCCGGAACCTGTGATGCTCCACTGCCCGCCGAGACATCCACAGTCCTCCAGACACACAGGGAGGCTGATGCAGGTGCCCCAGATCCGCTCAGCCCCTCCTCTGCACACTGATGGCTCAGTGCAGGAGGCCCAAACAGGCTGGGCTCCAGGGATAGCGTGGGCCCGCCCACCTGTTGGAAGCTCAGCAGTTCTCCAAGTGCAGCCGGGATGGGGAGGCAGATGTAGAGGCCTCAAACCCACTTCTCCACTTCACTGCACCCGGAAGCCTGGAGAGTCCCAAACAGTCTGGAATTTGGGCAGAGTGCGCTGAGCACTCACCACAGGCCGCGGTGCCTCCAGAACCTGCAATCCCTCACTGCTTGCTGAGATATCCACAGTCCTCCAGACACACGGGGAGGCTGATGCATGCGCCCCAGATCCGCCCTGCCCCTCCTCTGCCTACCGATGGCTAGGCACAGCAGTCCCAAACAAGCTGGGCTCTGGGGATAGCATGGGCACGCCCACCTGTTGGAAGCTCAGCATTTCTCCCGGTAATGGTTATTGAGGGTCTGGTTTAGGGATCGGGTTAGGCTTAGGGTTAGGATTAGGGTTAGGGTTAGTGTTAGGTTTAGGGTTAGGGTTAGGGTTAGTGTTAGGTTTAGGTTTAGGGTTAGGGTTAGGGTTAGGGTTAGGGTAAGAGTTGGTGTTAGAGTTAGTGGCTAGTTGTTAGGGATAGAGTTAGGGTTAGGGTTAGGGTTACATTTAGGGTTAGGGTTCGGTTTAGCATTAGGTTTAGGGTTAGGGATAGTGTTAGGGTTATGGTTAGGGTTTAGGGTTAGGGTTACGGTTAGGGTTAGGTTTAGGTTTAGGGTTAGGGTTAGTGTTATGGTTAGGGTTAGAAGATGGGTTTAGGGTTAGCATTAGGTTTAGGGTTAGGGTTAGGGTTAGGGATAGTGTTAGAGTTATGGTTAGGGTTTAGGGTTAGGATTAGTGTTAGGGTTAGGTTTAGGTTTAAGGTTAGTGTTAGGGCTGATTTAGACGATGGGTTTAGGGTTAGCGTTAGGTTTAGGGTTTCGATTAGGTTTAGGGTTAAAGTTAGGGTTTGGGTCAGGGTTAGGGTTAGGGTTAGGCTTAGAGGTTAGGGTTTGGGATAGGATTAGGTTTAGGTTTAGGGTTAGACGTTATGGTTAGTGTTATGATTAGGGTTTTGGTTAGGGTTAGGCTTAGGCTTAGGATTATAGGGTTAGGTTTAGGGTTAGGGTTACTGTTAGAGGGTCGTGTTAGGGTTATTGTTATGGTTAGGGTTAGGGCTTAGGGTTAGGGTTAGGGCTAGGGTTAGTGTTAGGTTTAGGGCTTACGGTTATGTTTAGGTTTAGGGTTAGGGTTAGGGTTATGATTAGATGTTAGCATTAGTTTTAGGGTTAGTGTTAGGATTAGGGCTAGGGTTAGGATTAAGTTAAGGGTTCGGCTTAGAGGTTATGCTTAGTGTTAGGGTTATGGTTAAAGCTTAGATATAGGGTTAGCAGTTCGGGTTAGGGTTAGGTTTAGGGTTAGCATTAGGGTTAGGGTTACGGTTACTGTTTAGTTTTAGGGTTAGGGTCAGGGTAAGGTTTAGGATTAGGGTTAGGGTTAGTGTTATGGTTAGGGTTAGTGATAGTGTTAGTGTTAGGGTTAGAGTTTAGGGTTACTGTTAGCGTTAGGGTTAGGGGTAGGTTTAGGTTTAGGGTTAGGATTAGGTTTAGGGTTTGGCTTAGTTTTAGGGATAGGGTAAGGTTTAGGATTAGGTTAGAGGTTTGGTTTAATGTTAGTGTTAGGGTTATTGTTAGTGTTAGGGTTAGAGTTTAGTGTTACGGTTAGGGCTATATTTAGTGTTTTGGTTAGGGTTAGGCTTAGAGTTTAGGGTTAGGGTAAGGGTTAAAGCTTAATTTTAGGGTTAGGATTAGGGATAGGGTTAGGGTTAGGGTTAGGTTTAGGTTTTGGGTTAGGGTTAGGGATAGGGTAAGGTTTAGGGTGAAGGTTACGGTTATTTTTAGGGTTAGGGTTAGGGTTAGTGTTTAGTGTTAGGGTTAGAGTTAGGGTTAGTGTTAGGGTTAGGCTTAGGGTTAGAGTTAGATTTAGGGTTAGGGATAGGTTTAGGTTCAGGGTTAGTGTTACGGTTAAGGTTAGTGATAGTGTTAGGGTTAGGGTTAGGGTTTAGGGTTACAGTACACGTTAGGGTTAGGTTGAGGTTTAGGGTTAGGGTTAGGGTTAGTGTTACGGTTAGTGTTAGTGTTAGGGTTAGGTTAAGGGTAAGGTTTAGGGTTAGTGTTAGATGTTAAGTTTTAGGTTATGGTTAGGTTTAGGGTAGGGTTAGAGTTTACCATTAGGGCTAGGGTTAGGGTTAGGGTTAGAGTTAGGGTTAGGGTTGCGGTTTGACTTTAGGGTTAGGGTTAGGGTTAGGGTTAGAGGTTAGTGTTAGATTTAGGGTCAGCATTTGAGATAGGGTTAGGGTTAGAATTAGGAGTTAGGGTACGTGTTATGGTTTGGTTTGAAGCTTAGGTTTAGCCTTAGGGTTAGGGTTAGAATTCAGCTTTAGGGTTATGGTTAGGGTTAGGGTTAGATTGAGGTTTAGGGTTAGAGTTAGATTTATGGTTAGGGTTATGGTTAGGGTAAGGGCTTAGGGTTAGTTTTAGGGTTAGTGTTAGTGTTAGGTTTACAGCTTAAGTTTAGGGTTAGTGTTCGGGTTAGGGTTAGGATTACGTTTAGTGTTAGTGTTTGGTTTAGGGTTAATGAGAGTGTTAGGGGTAGGGTTAGGGTTAGGGTTTAGGGTTACAGTTAGCGGTAGGGTTAGGATTAGAGTTAGGTTTAGTTTTAGGGTTAGGTTTAGGGTTAGGCTTAAGTTTAGGGATAGGTAAGGGTTAGGATTAGGGTTAGAGGGTAGGTTCAGTGTTAGTGTTAGGGTTATTGTTAGGGTTAGAGTTAGAGTTTTGTGTTAGGCTTAGTGTTAGTGTTAGGGTTACGGTTAGGCTTAGAGGTTATGGTTATTGTTAGTGTTGGGGTTATAGCTTAGGTTTAGGGTTAGGATTAAGGTTAGGGTTAGGGTTAGGGATAGGGTAAGTGTTAGGATTAGGACAAGAGGGTAGGTTTAGTGTTAGGGTTCGGGTTATTGTGGGCTTAGGATTATGGTTAGATATGAGTGTTATATTTAGGGTTATGTTTAGGATTAGGGTTAGGGTTAGGTTTAAGTTTAGGGTTAGGCTTAGAGATTAGGCTTAGATATTAGGCTTAGAGTTAGGGTTAGCGTTAAAACTTACATTTAGGGTTAGGGTAAGTGTTAGAAGTTCGGCTTAGGGTTAGGTTTAGTGTTAGGGTTACAATTAGAGTTTAGTGTTAGGGTTAGGGTTAGCGTTAGGGTTAGGTTTAGGGTTAGGGTTAGAGTTAGGATTAGGTTTAGGGTTAGGATTAGGGATATGGTATGGGTTAGGATTAGGGCTAGAGGATAAGTTTTAGGTTAGCGTTATGGTTATTGCTAGGGTTAGGGTTAGGGTTAGAGTTTAGTGTTAGGGTTAGGGTTAGTGTTAGTGTTAGGGTTAGGATTAGGGTTAGAGTTAGGGTTAGGGTTAAGGTTATGATTAGGTTAGAGTTACAGTAAGAGTTAGGGTTATGGTTAGATTTAGGATATCTTTTAGTGTTAGCATTAGGTTTAGGGTTAGGGTTAGGGGTAAGGTGTTAAGGATAAGTTAGGGTTAGGGTTAGAGTTAGTGTTAGGGTTAGGGTTAGTGATAGTGCTAGTGTTAGAGTGTTAGGTTTAAGGTTCGGGTTAGGGTTTTGGTTAGAGTTTAGTTTTAGGGTTAGTGTTGGGGTTAGGGTTAGTGTTAGGGTTAGGTTTAGGGTTGGTGTTATTGTTAGGGTTAGTTATAGTGTTAGGGTTAGCCTGAGGGATAATGGTTATGGGAAGTTTTAGGGTTTGGTTAGGGTTCGGGTTAGGGTTAGAGATTAGTGTTAGGGTTATGGTTAGTGTTATGGTTAGTGTTATGGTTAGGGTTAGTGATAGTGTTAGGTTTAGGGTTAGGGTTAGTTTAGGGTTAGGGTAAGGATTAGGATTAGGGTTAGAGGGTAGGTTTAGTATTAGGTTTTGGGTTATTGTCAGGGTTAGGCTTAGAGTTTAGTGTTAGGGTTAAGGCTAGAGTTAGGGTTAGGGTTAGCATTGTGGTGAGGGTTAGGGTTAGATTTAGGGTTAGGGTTAGTGTTATGGTTAGGGTTAGTGATAGTGTTAGGTTTAGGGTTAGGGTTAGGGTTAGGGTAAGGATTAGGATTAGGTTTAGAGAGTAGGTTTAGTGTTAGGGTTAGGGTTATTTTTAGGGTTAGGGTTAGAGTTTAGTGTTAGAGTTAATGCTAGAGTTAGGGTTAGGGTTAGCGTTAGGGTTAGGCTTAGAGGTTAGGGTTATGGCTAGTGTTAGGGTTAAAGCTTAGGTTTAGGGATAGGATTAGAGTTAGGGTTAGCGTTAGGCTTAGGCTTAGGATTATAGGGTTATGTGTAGGGTTAGTGTTAGTGTTAGATGTTCGTGTTAGGGTTAGGGTTAGGGTTAGGCTTATGCTTAGGTTTAGTGTTAGGGTTAAGTTTAGGGTTTAGGGTTAGGGTTAGGGTCGGGGTTAGGGTTAGGGTTACTTTTAAGGTTAGTGTTACGGTCAAAGTTAGTGATAGAGTTAGGGTTGGGGTTTAGTGTTACGGTTAGCGTTAGGGTAGCATTAGGATTAGGGTTAGGGTTAGGTTAGGGCTAAGTTAGGGTTAGGGTTAGGGATATGGTAAGGTCGAGGATTAGGGTTAGAGGGTAGGTTTCGTTTGAGGGTTAGGTTTATGGTTAGATGTTAGCGTTTTGTTTGCGGTTAGGGTTAGGATTAGGGTAAGGGTTAGGTTTAAGTTTATGGTTAGGCTTAGAGGTTAGGGTTAGGGTTAAGGTTAAAGCTTAGTTTTAGGGGTGGGTTTACTGTTAGGGTTAGAGTTTAGTGTTAGGGTTAGGGTTCGTGTTAGTGTTAGGGTTAGGTTTAGGGTTAGAGTTAGGGTTAGGTTTAAGGATAGGGTTAGGTTTATGGTTAGTGTTATGGTTAGGGTTAGTGATAGTGTTAGCATTAGGATTAGAGTTTAGGCTTACGGTAATGGTTAGGGTTAGGTTTAGGGTTAGGTTTAGGGTTAGGTGTTAGTTGTTAAGGATAGAGTTAGGGTTAGGGATACGTTTAGGATTAGGGTTCATTTTAGGGTTAGGTAGAGGGTTAGGGATAGTGTAAGGGTTATGGTTAGGGCTTAGGGTTATCGTTATGGTTAGGGTTAGTGTTAGGTATAGGTTTAGGATTAGTGTTAGTGTTAGGGTTAGAAGAGGGATTTAGGTTTAGTTTTAGGTTTAGGGTTAGGATTACAGTTAGGGTTAAAGGTCAGGGTTAGGGTTAGCGTTAGGCTTAGAGGTTTAGTTTGGGGTTAGTGTTAGTTTTAGACATTATTGCTAGGGTTAGGGTTATGGTTAGTGTTAGGGTTTGGCTTAGGTTTAGGATTATATGGTTAGGTTTAGGGTAAGGGTTAGGGTTAGGTTGAGTGTTAGAGTTTAGTATTAGGGTTAGTGTTATGGTTAGGGTTAGGGCTTAGAGTTAGGGTTATTGCTGGTTTAGGGTTAGGTTTAGGGCTTTTGGTTAGTTTTAGGGTTAGGTTTAGGGTTGTGTTACTGTTAGGTTTAGTGTTAGTGTTAGTGTTAGGGTTAGGGTTTAAGGTTATGGTTTGCATTAGGGTTAGGTTTAGGATTCGTTTTAGGGTTAGGGCCAGGGCTAGGGTTAAGATAAGATTTAGGATTAGGGTTAGAGGGTAGGTTTAGTGTTAGGATAAGGGTTATTGTTAGGGTTTGGGTTATGGTTAGATGTTAGCGTTAGGTTTAGACTTAGGGTTAGGATGAGCATTAGGGTTAGATTTAAGGTTAGGCTCAGGCTTAGAGGTTAGGCTTAGGGTTAGCATTATGGTTAAAGCTTACATTTAAGGTTAGGCTTGGGGTTAGTATTAGGGTTAGGGTTAAGTTTAGGATTAGGGTTAGGGATATGGTTAGGCTTAGTGTTAGGATTAGGGTTAGTGTTAGGGTTAGGTTTAGTGTTAGGTTTAGGGTTAGAGTTAGTGTTAGGATTAGTTTTAGGGTTAGGGTTAGGATTAAGGTTAGTGGTTAGTTGTTAGCAATAGAGTTAGGGTTTGGTTTAGGGTTAGGGATAGTGTTATGGTTATGGTTAGGGTTTAGGGTTAGGGTTAGGGTTGGGGTTAGGTTGAGGTTTAGGGTTAATGTTATGGTTAAGGTTAGATATGGGTTTAGGGTTAGCGTGAATCAGGAGGGTCTGAATTAGGATAGGCAGTGCCAATGTAGGATGGAGAAAATCACAACAGAGTGGTGAGCATGGGGAGGTCCTGAAACATGCATTGGAAATGTAGGATATGTTTCTGAAAAACATCACGGGGTGGTGCGCATTGGGAGCATCTCTCACAGGCCATGCACATGTATGATAGGTGAGAGAAACATCACGGGGTGGTGTTAAAAAGGAAGTTCTGAATTAGGATATGCAGTGGCAATGTAGAAGGCAGAAAAGCACCACGGGGTGGTGAGCAAGGGGAGGTCCTGATACATGCAGTGGCTATGTAGGATAGGTTTCCAAAAAACGTCACAGGATGGGGTGCATTGGGAGGGTCTCTCACAGTGAATTCACATGTAGGATAAGTGAGAGAAACATCATGGGGTGGTGTGAATCGGGAGGTTGTGAATAAGGATATGCATTGGTAATGTAGGGTGGAGAAAAGCACCATGGGGTGATGAGCATGGGGAGGTCCTGAAACATGCAGTGGCAATGTAGGATAGGTTTCTACAAACATCACGGGGTGGTGTGCATTGGGGGGTCTGAATTAGGATAGGCAGTGGCAATGTAGGATTTAGAAAAGCACCACAGGGTGGTGAGAATGGGGAGGTTCCAAAACATGCAGTGGCAATGTAGGATAGGTTTCTAAAAAACATCATGGGTGGTGCGAATTGGGAGGGTCTCTCACAGGCTTTCACATGTAAGATAGGTGAGAGAAACATCATGGGGTGGAGTGAATCGTGAGGGTGTGAATTAGGATAGGCAGTGACAATGCAGGATGGAGAAAAGCACCATGGGGTGGTGAGCATGGGGAGGTGCCGAAACAAGCAGTGGCAATGTAGGATAGGTTTCTAAAAAACATCACGGAGTGATGCGCATTCAGAGGGTCTCTCACAGGCCATTCACATGTAGAATAGGTGATAGCAACATCACAGGGTGGTGTGAATCGTTTGGGTCTGAATTAGGATAGGCAGCTTAATGTAAGATGCAGAAAAGCACCATGGGGTGGTGAGCATGGGGAGGTCCTGAAACATGCAGTGGCAATGTAGGATAGGTTTCTAAAAATCATCTCGGGGTGGTGCGCATTGCGAGGGTTCTCAGTGGCCATTCTCATGTAGTATAGGTGAGAGAAACATCACGGGGTGGTGTAAATCAGGAGGGCTTTTCACATGCCATTCACATGTAGGTTAGCTGAGAGAAACATCACGGGGTGGGGTGAATTGGGAGGGTCTGAATTAGGATAGGCAGTGGCAACGTAGGATGGACAAAATCACCACGGGGTGGTTAGCAAGGGGTATTCCTGAAACATGCAGTGGCAATGTTGGATAGGTTTCTAAAAATCATCACGAGGTGTTGCGCAATGGGAAGATCTCTCACAGTCCATTCACCTGTCAGATAAGTTAGAGAAACAACACGGGGTGGTGAGAATTGGGATGGTCTCTCACAGGCCATTCACACGTAGGATAGGTGAGGGAAACATCACGGGGTGGTGTGAATTGGCAGGGTCTGAATTAGGATAGGCAGTGTCAATGTAGGGTGAAGAAAAGCACCATGGGGTGGTGAGCATAAGGAGGTCCTGAAACATGCAGTGGCAATGTAGAATAGGTTTCTAAAAAACATCATGGGTTTGGTAGGGTCTCTAACAGGCCATTCACATGTAGGACAGATGAGAGAAACCTTACACGGTTTGTGAACATGAGCGTATGAATTACAATAGGCAGTGGCAATGTAGGATGGAGAAAAGCACCACGGTGGGGTGAGCATGGGGAGGTCCCAAACATGCAGTGGCAATGTAGGATAGGTTTGTAAAAAACATCGTGGGGTGGTGCGCATTGTGAGGGTCTGTCACCGGGCATTGCCATGTAGGATAGGTGAGAGAACCTTCACACATTGTTGTTGTTCTGGAGAGTCTGAATTAGGACCGGTAGTGGCAATGTAGGATGCAGAAAAGCACTACAGGGTGGTGAACTTGGGGAGGTCCCGAAACATGCATTGGCAATGTTGGTTAGGTTTCCAAAAATCATCACGTGGTGGTTCACAATGGGAGGGTCTCTCACAGGCCCTTCACATGTAGGATAGGTGAGAGAAACATCACGGGGTGGTCTGAATTGGGCGGGTTTGAATTAAAATAGGCAGTGGAAATTTAGGATGGGGAAAAGCACCACAGGGAGATGAGCATGGGGAGGTCCCAAAACATGCAGTGGCAATGTAGGATAGGTTCCTAAAAATCATCACTGGGTGGTGCGCATTGGGAGGGTCTCTAACAGGCAGTTCCCATGTAGGATAGGTGAGAGAAACATCACGGGGTGGTGTGAATCGGGAGGGTCTGAATTAGGATAGCCAGTGGCTATGTATGATGGAAAAAAGCAGCATGGGGTGGTGAGCATCGGGAGGTCCTGAAACATGCAGTGGCAATGTAGGTTACGTTTCTAAAAAACATCATGGGATAGTGCGCATGGGGAGGGTCTCTAACAGCCATTCCCAAGTAGGACAGGTGAGAGAAACATCACGGGGTGGTGTCAATCGGGAGGGTCTGAATCAGGATAGGCAGTGGCAATGTAGGAAGGAGAAAAGCACCACGGGGTTGTGAGCATGGGGAGGTTGTGAAAAATGCAGTGGCAATGTGGGATAGGTTTCTAAAAAAAATCACAGCATGGTACGCATTGGGAGGGTCTCGAACAGGCCATTTACATGTAGGATAGGGCAGAGAAACATCAAGGGATGGTGTGAATCGGGAGGGTCTGAATTAGGATAGGCAGTGGCAATGTAGGATGGAGAAAAACACCAAGGGGTTGTGAGCATGGGGAGGTGACAAAACAGGAAATGGCAACGTAGGTTAGGGTTCTAAAATACATCACAGGGTGTTGCGCTTTGGGAGGGTCTCTTACAGGCCATGCACATGTATGATAGGTGAGCAAAACATCACGGGATGGTGTGAATCAGGTAGGTCTGAATTAGGATAGGCAGTGGCAATGTAAGATGGATAAAAGCACCAAGGGGTTCTGAGCATGGGGAAGTCCCAAAACATGCATTGGCAATGTAGGCTGGGTTTCTAAAAAACATCACTTTGTGGTGAGCGTTGGGAGGGTCACTCACAGGACATTCACATGTAGAATAGGTGAGAGAAACATCATGGGGTGGTGTGAATCTGAAGGGTCTGAATTAGCATAGGCATTGGCATTGTAGTATGGAGAAAAGCCCCACAGGGTGGTGAGCATGGGGAGGTTCTGAAACATGCAGTGGCAATATAGGATAGGTTTCTAAAAAATATCATGAGGTGGTGCGCATTGGGAAGGTCTCTCACAGTCCATTCACATGTAGGATAGGTGAGACAAACATCATGGGGTGGTGTGATTCGGGAAGGTCTGAATTAGGATAGGCAGTGGCAATGTAGGATGGAGTAAAACATCACAGGGTGGAGAGCATGGGGAGGTCCTGATACATGAAGTGGCAATGTAGGATAGGTTTCTAAAACATCACGGGGTGGTGTGCATTGGGAGGGTCTCTCACAGGCAATTCCCATGTAGGATAGGTGAGAGAAACATCATGGCATGTTGTGATTCGGGAAGTTCTGAATTAAGATAGGCAGTGGCAATGTAGCATGGAGAAAAGCACCACGGGGTTGTGAGCATGGAAAGGTCCCGAAACATGCAGTGGCAATGTAGGATAGGTTTCTAAAAACACCACAGGGTGGTGTGCATTGGGAGGGTCTGAATTAGGATAGGAGTGGCAATGTAAAATGGAGAAAAGCAGCACAGGGTGGGGAGCATTGGGAGGTCCCAAAACATGCAGTGGCAATGTTGGATAGGTTTCTAAAAAACATCACGGGGTGGTGCACATTCGGAGGGTCTCTCACAGGCCATTCACTTGTAGGATAGATGAGAGAAGCATCATGGGGTGGTGTGTATCGGGAGGGTCTGAATAAGGGTAATCATCTCTATAGATGCAGAAAAAGCCTTCGATAAGATCCAACATTTATTCATGATAAGAACTTTACAGAAAACTGGAATAAATGGTCTTTACCTCAATATAATAAAGGCCATTTATGACAAACCAACAGCCAGCATCATACTAAATGGCCAAAAATTGAAAGCCTTTACTTTAAAATCGGGCACAAGACAAGGATGTCCTTTATCACCACTCCTATTTAATATAGTACTGGAAGTACTAGCCAGAGCAATTAGGGGAGAAAGAGAAATAAAAGGGGGTAAAGATAGGAAAAGAAGAAGTTAAATTATCATTGTTTGCAGATGACATGATACTCTACATAGAAGACCCCCTAAACTCCATTGAAAGACTCTTAGATACAATAAATAAATTCAGTAATGTGGCTGGATACAAAATCAATACTCAGAAATCAATAGCATTCCTACACATGAACAACAAAATTACAGAGAGGGAAATAAGAGAAACTGGACTATTCACATTAGCAAGCAAAAAATGAAATATTTAGGAATTACTCTTACGAAAGAAGTGAAAGACATATACAGTGAAAATTATAATACACTGAAAAAAGAAATTGAAGATGATCTCAGAAAATGGAAAGACATCCCTTGCTCATGGATAGGAAGAACAAACTTTGTGAAAATGGCCATTCTCCCGAAACTGTTATACAGATTCAATGCAATCCCAATAGAAATACCATCAACATACCTTATAGATCTAGAGAAATCACTCCTAAATTTCATCTGGTACCAGAAGAGACCTAGAATCACAAAGGCAATTCTAAGCAGCAAAGACAAAGCAGGAGGCATCACAATCCCTGACTTGAAGTTATACTACAAAGCAACAGTAGTAAAATCATCATGGAATTGGAATCATAACAGTGCCAAAGATCAATGGAATAGATTAGAAGATACAACCACAACTACAAACACACTCAACCACCTTATTTTTGATAAAGGAGCCAACCAGGTTCACTGGAAGAACTACAGTCTCTTTAATAAATGGTGCTGGAAAAACTGGCTCTCCATTTGCCGAAAACTAAAGCTAGAACCATGTCTATCACCATGGACAAAATTAAAATATAAATGGGTCAAAGATCTGAATATTCAAACAGAAACACTAAATCTATTGGAAGACAAATTAGGATAGGTTTCTAAAAAACAGGGAGTGGTGGGCATTGGGAAGGTCTCTAATAGGCCACTCACAGGTAGAAGTGAGAGAAACAACATGGGTTGGTGTGAATCGGGAGGGTCTGAATTAGGATACGCAGTGAGTGGCAATGTAGGATGGAGAAAAGCAACAAGGGTTGTTGAGCATGGAGAGGTCCCAAAACAAGCAGTGGCAATGTAGGATAGGTTTCTCAAAAACATCACGGATTGGTGGGCATTGGGAGGATCTCTAACAGGCCATTCATATGTAGGAGTGAGAGAACATCACGGTATGGTGTGAATCAGGGGGTCTGAATTAAGATAGGCACTGAGTGGCAATGTAGGACGGAGAAAAGCACCAAGGGGTGGTGAGCATGGTGAGGTCCCGAAACATGAACTAGCAATGTAGGATAGGTTTCTAAAAATCATCACAGGGTGGTGCATATTTGGAATATCTCAAACAGGCCATTCACATGTAGTAGTGAGAGAAACATCACAGAGTGGTGTGAATCGGTGGGGTCATAATTAGGATAAGCAGTGACTGGCAATGTTGGATGGAGAAAAGCACCACGGGTTAGTGACATGTGGAGGTCCCGAAACATGCAGTGGCAATGTAGGATAGGTTTCTAAAAAAATTCAAAGGGTGGTGTGCTTTGGGAGGTTCTCTAACAGGCCATTCACATGTAGGAGTGAGAGAAACATCACGGGGTGGTGTGAATCGGGAGGGTCTGAATTAGGATAGGCAGTGAGTGGCAATGAAAGTTGGAGGAAAGCACCACGGGGCGGTGAGCATGCGGATGAACTGAAACACACGTGGCAATGTAGGGTACATTTCTGAAAAACATCACTGGGTGGTGCGCATTGGGAGAGTTTCTAACAGGCCATTCACATGTAGGAGTGAGAGAAACATCACGGGGTGTTGTAAATCGGGATGGTCTGAGTTACGATAGGCAGTGAATGGCAATGTAGGATGGTGAAAAGCACAACGGGGTGGCAAGCATGCGGAAGTCCCGAAACATGCAGTGGCAATGTATGATTGATTTCTGAAAAACATCACTGGGTGGTGCACATTGGAAGCATCTGTAACAGGCCATTCACATGTATGAGTGAGAGAAACATCATGGGGTGGTGTGAATTTGGAGGGTCTGAATTAGGATAGGCAATGAGTGGCAATGTATGATGGAGAAAAGTGCCACGGGGTGGTGAGAATGTGGAGGTGCCAAAACATGTAATGGCAATGTAGGATAGGTTTGTGAAAAACATCACGGGGTAGTGTGCATTGGGAGTGTCTCTAACAGGCCATTCACATGTAGGAGTGAGAGAAACATCACGGCTTGGAGTAAATCAGGAGGGTCTGAATTAGGATAGGCAGTGAGTGGCAATGTAGGATGGAGAAAGCACCACGGGGTGGTGAGCATGTGGAGGTCCGGAAACATGCAGTGGCAATGTAGGATAGGTTTCTGAAAAACATCACAGGGTGGTGCGCATTGGAAGGGTCTCTAAAAGGCCATTCAAATGTAGGAGTGAGAGAATAATCACGGGGTGGTGTGAATCGGGAGGGTCTGTATTAGGATAGGCAGTGAGTGGAATGTAGGATGCCTAAAAGCACCATGCGTGGTTAGCATTGGGAGGTCCCGAATCATGCAGTGGCAATGTAGGAAAGGTTTATAAAAAACATCACAGGGTGGTGCGCATTGGGAGGGTATCTCACAGGCCATTCACATGTAGGAGAGTTGAGAGAAACATCATGGGGTAGTGTGAATTGAGAGTGTCTGAATTAGGATAGAAAGTGGCAATGTAGGATGGAGAAAAGAACCACGGGGACCAGAGTTTGGGGAGGTCACAAAACATGCAGTGGCAATATGGGATAAGTTTCTAGGAAACATCATGGGGTGGTGCGCATTGAGAGGGTCACTCAGAGGCCATTCACATGTAAGATAGGTGAGAGAAACATGATGGGCTGGTGTGAATCAGGTGTGTCTGAATTAGGGTAGGCAGTGACAATGTAGGATGCTGAAGAGCACCACGGGGTGGTGAGCATGGGGAGGTCCCGAAATATGCAGTGGCAATGTAGGATAGGTTTGTATAAAACATCACACAGTGGTGTGCATTGGGAGTGTCTGTATTAGGATAGGATTGGCAATGTAAGATGGAGAAAAGCAACATGTAGTGGGGAGCATGGGGAAGTCCTGAACCATGCAGTGGCAATGTACTATAGGTTTCTAAAAAACATCACGTTGTGGTGAGCATTGGTAGGGTCTCTCACAGGCCATTCATATGTAGTATTGGTGAGAGTAACACCACGGGGTGGTGTGAATCCTGTGTATCTGAATTCGGATAGGCAGTAGCAATGTAAGATGGAGAAAAAGCACCATGGGGTGGTGAGCATGGGGACGTCCCAGTACAAGCAGGGGCAATGTAGGATAGGTTTCTAAAAAACATCATGGAGTGGTGCGCATTGGGAGGTTCTCCCACAGGCCATTCACATGTAGGATAGTTGAGAGAAACTTCATGGAGAGTGAATCGGGACGTTCAGAATTAGGATAGGCAGTGGTAATATATGATGGAGAAAAGCACCACGGGTTGGTGAGCAAGGGGAGTTCCCAAAACATGCAGTGGCAAAGTAGGATAGGTTTCTAAAAAACTTCAAGGGGTGGTGAGCATTGGGAGGGGCTCTAGCAGGCCTTTGACATGTACGAGTGAGTGAATCATCACGGGGTGGTGTAAATCGGGTGGGTCTGAATTAGGATGGGCAATGAATGGCAATGTAGGATGGAGAAAAGCACCACAGGGTGGTGAGCATGGGAAGGTCCCAAAACACACAATGGTAACGTAGGATAGGTTTCTAAAAAACATCCCGGGGAGGTGCGCAATGGGAGGGTCGCTAACAGGCCATTCACAAGTAGGAGTGAGAGAAACGTCATGGGGTTGTATGAATCACTGGGGTCTGAATTAGGATAGGCAGTGAGTGGGAATGTAGGATGGTGAAAAGCACCACATGGTGGTGAGCATGGGGAGGTCCCAAAACATGCAGTGGCAATGTAGAATAGGTTTCTAAAAATCATCCCAGTGTGGTGAGCATTAGGATTGTCTCTAACAGGCCATTCACATGTAGGAGTGAGAGAAACAACACGGGGTAGTGTGAATCAGGGCGTCTGATTTAGGATAGGCAATGAGTGGCAATGTATGTTGGAGAAAACACCACGGGGTGGTGAGCATGAGGAGGTCCTGAAACATGCAGTGGAAATGTAGAATAGGTTTGTAAACAACCTATTCTACAGAGGGTGGTGTGCTTTGAGAGGGTCTCTAACAGGCCATTAACATGTAGGAGTGAGAAAAACATCACGGGGTGGTGTGAATTGGGAGGGACTGAAATAGGATAGGCAGTGAGTGGCATTGTAGGATGGAGGAAAGCATGACAGGGTGGTGCGCACTTGGAGGTCGCAAAACATGCAGTGGCAATGTAGGTTAGGTTTCTAAAAAACATCATGGGGTGGTGCGCATTGGCAGGGTCTCTAGCAGGAAATTCATATGTAGGAGTGAGAAAAACATCATGGGGTGGTGCGAATCAGGGGGGGGGTGTTCTGAATTACGATAGGCAGACAATGTAGGATGGAAAAAAGCACCACGAGGTCGTGAGCATGGGGAGGTCCCTCAACGCGCAGTGGCAATGTAGGCTAGGATTCTAAAAATCATAACAGGGTGGTTCGCATATGCAGGCTCTCTAGCAGGCCATTCCCATGTATGAGTGAGAGAAACATCATGGGGTGGTGTGAATCATTGGGCTCTGAATTAGGATAGGCAGTGAGTGGCAATGTAGGATGGAGAAAAGCACCACGATGTGGTCACCATTTTGAGGTCAGGACACATGCAGTGGCAATGTAGGATAGGTTTCTAAAAAATATCAAGGGGTGATGCGCATTGGTAAGGTCTCTAACAGGCCTTTCAAATGTAGGATTGAGAGAAACATGATGGGGTGGTGTGAAGCGAGAGGGTATGAATTAGTATAGGCAGTGAGTGCAAATGTAGGATGGAGAAAAACACCACGGGGTGGTGAGCATGGGGAGGTTCCGAAACTTGCATTGGCAATGTAGGATAGGTTTCTAAATAACATCAAGGGGTGGTACACATTGTGAGGTCTCTAACAGTCCATTCACAAGTAGGAGGGAGCAAAGCATCACAGGGTTGTGTGAATTAGGGGGGGGGGTCTGAATTAGGACACGCAGTGAGTGGCAAAGTAGGATGGAGAAAAGCACCACGGGGTGGTGAGCATGGGGAGGTCCCAAAACATGCAATGGCAATGTAGGATAGGTTTGTAAAAACATCACAGGGTGGTGTGAATTGGGAGGGTCTCTAACAGGCCATTCACATATAGGAGTGAAAGAAACATCACGGTGTGGTGAGAACCGAGATGGTCTGAATTAGGATAGGCAGTGAGTGGCAATATAGGATGGAGAAAAGGACCAAGGAGAGGTCCCGAAACATGCATTGGCAATGTAGGATAGGTTTCTAAAAAAACACCACGGGGTGGTGCGCATTGGGAGGGTCTCTCAGAGGCCATTTACAGGTAGGAGTCAGAGAAACATCATGGGTTGGTGTGATTCGGGGGGTGTCTGAATTAGGATAGGCAGTGTGTGGCAATGTAGGATGGACAAAAGCACCACCGTGTGAGGAGTATGGGGAGATCCCGAAGCATGAGTGGCAATGTAGAATAATTTTCTAAAAAACATTCACGTGGTGGGGCGCATTTGGAGCGTCTCTAACAGGCCATTGATATGTAGGAGTGAAAGAAACATCACGGGGTCGTGTGAACCAGAGGTTCTGAATTAGCATAGGCAGTGAATTCCAATATAGGATGGAGAAAGGCCCCTCGGGGTGGTGAGAATTGGAAGGTCCCGAAACATGCAGTGGCAATGTAGGATAGGTTTCTGAAAAACATCACAGGTTGGTGCACATTGGGAGAGTCTCTAACAGGCCATTCAAATGTAAGAGTGAAAGAAAAATCACAGGGTGGTGTGAATCGGGAGGGTCTTAATTAGGATAGGCAGTGAGTGGCATGTAGGATGCAGAAAAGCACCATGGCGTGGTGAGCATGGCGAGGTCCCGAAACATGCAGTGGCAATGTAGGACAGTTTTATAACAAACATCACGGGGTGGTGCCCATTGGGAGGGTATCTCACAGGCCATTCACATGTAGGAGAGTTGAGAGAAACATCATGGGGTAGTGTGAATTGAGAGGGTCTGAATTAAGATAGGAAGTGACAATGTAGAATGGAGAAAAGAACCACGGGGACCTGAGTTTGGGGAGGTCCCAAAAAATGCAGTGGCAATGTGGGATAGATTTCTAAGAAACATCATGGGGTGGTGCGCATTGAGAGGGTCACTCAGAGGCCATTCACGAGTAGGATAGGTGAGAGAAACATGATGGGCTGTTGTGAATCAAGTGTGTCTGAATTAGGATAGGCAGTGACAATGTAGGATGCTGAAGAGCACCACGGGATGGTGAGCATGGGGAGGTCCTGAAACATGCAGTGGCAATGTAGGATAGGTTTCTATAAAACATCACATGGTGGTGTGCATTGGGAGTGTCTGCATTAGGATAGGATTGGCAATGTAAGATGGAGAAAAGCAACATGTGGTGGGGAGCATGGGGAGGAACTGAAACATGCAGTGGCAATGTATTATAGGTTTCTAAAAATCATCACGTTGTGGTGCGCATTGGTAGGGTCTCTCACAGGCCATCCATATGTAGTATTGGTGAGAGTAACACCACGGGGTGGTGCGAATCCGGTGTATCTGAATTAGGATAGGCAGTGGCAATGTAGGATGGAGAAAAGCACCATGGGGTGGTGAGCATGGGGAGGTACCAATACAAGCAGTGACAGTGTAGGATAGATTACTGAAAAACATCGCGGGGTGGTGCGCATTGTAAGGGTTTCTAACAGGCCATTCACTATTATGAGTGAGAAAATCATCATGGGGTGGTGTGAATCGGAGGGTCTGAATTAGCATAGGCAGTGAGTGGCAGTGTAGGATGGAGAAAAGCACCACGGGGTGGTGAGCATGCGGCGGTTGGAAAACATGCAGTGACAATGTCGAATAGGTTTCTGAAACACATCGTGGGGTCGTGTGCATTGTAAGGGATTCTAACAGGCCATTCACTAGTAGGAGTGAGAAAAACATCACGGGTTGGTGTGAATCAGAGTGTCTGAATTAGGATAGGCAGTGAGTGGCAATGGAGGATGGACAAAAGCACCAACGCGTGGTCATCATGGGGAGATCAGGAAACATGCAGTGGCAATGCAAGATAGGTTTCTGAAAATCATCATGGGGTGATGCGCACTGTAAGTGTTTCTAACAAGCCATTCACTAGTAGGAGTGAGAAAAACATCACGGGGTGGTGTGAATCGGAGGGTCTGAGCTCGGATAGGCCATAAGTGGCATTGTAGTTTGTAGAATAGCAACACGGGGTGGTCTGAATGGGGAGGTCAGAAAACATGCAGTGGCAATTTAGGATAGGGTTCTGAAAAACATAGTCTGGTGGTGCGTATTGTAAGGGTTTCTAAAGGGCCATTCACTAGTTGGAGTGTGAAAAACATCACGGGGTGGTGTGAATCGGAGTGTCTGAATAAGGATACGAAGTGAGTGGAAATTTGGATTGAGAAAAGCAATACGGGGTGGTCAGCATGGGGAGGTCAGGAAACATGCAGTGCCAATGTAGGACCACGATGTAGTCACCATGGGGAGGTCAGGACACATGAAGTGGCAATGTAGGATAGGTTTCTGAAAAACATCACGGGGTGGTGCGCATTGTAAGGGTTTCTAACAGGCCATTCACTAGTAGGAATGAGAAAAACATCACGGTGTGGTGTGAATTAGAGGGACTGTATTACGATAGGCAGTGAGTGGCAATGGAGGATGGAGAAAAGCATCACCGGGTGGTCATCATGGGGAGATCAGGAAACATGCAGTGGCAATGCAGTATAGGTTTCTGAAAATCTTCCTTGGTTGGTGCACATTGTAAGTGTTTCTAACAGGCAATTCACTAGTAGGAGTGAGAAAAACAATGTGTGGTGTGAATCAGAGGGTCTGAATTAGGATAGGCAGTGAGGGCAATGTAGGATGGAGAAAAGCAGTACGGGGTGGTCAGCGTGGGAGGGTCATGAAATATGCAGTGGCAATGTAGGATAGGTTTCTGAAAATCCTCGCGTGGTGGTGCGCATTGTAAGTGTTTCTAACAGGCCATTCACTAGTAGGAGTGAGAAAAACATCACTGGGAAGTGTGAATTGAGGGATTGAATTAGGATAGGCAGTGAGTGGCAATGTAGGATGGAGAAAAGCACCACGGGGTGGTTAGCATGGGGAGATCAGGAAACATGCAGTGGCAATGTAGGATAGGTTTCTGAAAAACATGGGGGGTGGTGCACATTGTTTGGGTTTGTAAAGGTCCATTGACTAGTAGGAGTGAGAAAAACATCAAAGGGTGATGTGAATCGGAGAGTCTGAATTAGGATAGGCAGTGAGTGGCAATGTAGGATAGAGAAAAGCAACACGATGTGGTCAGCATTTTGAGGTCAGGACACATGCTGTGGCAATGTAGGATAGGTTTCTGAAAAACATCGCAGGGTGGTGCGCATTGTAAGGGTTTCTAACAGGCCATTCACTGGTACTAGTGAGAAAAACATCAAGGGGTGGTGTGAATCGGAGTGTCTGAATTAGGATAGGCAGTGAGTGGCAATGTAGGATGGAGAAAAGCACCACGAGGTGGTCATCATGGTGAGGTCAGGAAACATGCAGTGGCAATGTAGGATAGGTTTCTGAAAAACATCGCGGGGTGGTGGGCATTGTAAGGGTTTCTAACAGGCCATTCACTAGTGGGACTGAGAAAAAATTCACGGGGTGGGGTGAATCGGAGGGTCTGAATTCGGATAGGCCGTCACTGGCAATGAAGGTTGGAGAAAAGCACCACGGGGTGGTCAGCAAGGGGAGGTAAGCAAACATGCAGTGGCCATGTAGGATAGGTTTCTGAAAAATATCGTGGGGTGGTGCGTATTGTAAGGGTTTCTAACAGGCCATTCACTAGTAGGAGTGAGAAAAACATCACGGGGTGGTGTGAATCGGAGGGTCTGAGTTAGGATAGGCAGTGAGAGGCAATGTAGGATGGAGAAAAGCACCACGATTTGGTCACCATGGGGAGGTCAGGACACATGTAGTGGCAATGTAGGATAGGTTTCTGAAAAAGATCGTGGAGTGGTGCTCATTGTAAGGGTTTCTAACCGGTCACTCACTAAAAGGAATGAGAAAAACATCACGGTATGGTGTGAATCGGAGGGTCTGAATTACGATAGGCAGTGAGTGGCTATGGAGGATGGAGAAAAGCACAACCGGGTGGTCATCATGGGGAGATCAAGAAACATGCAGTGGCAAAGCATGATAGGTTTCTGAAAATCATCGTGGGGTGGTGCGCATTGTAAGGGTTTCTAACCCGCCATTCACTAGAAGGAATGAGAAAAACATCACAGTATGGTGTGAATCGGAGGGTCTGAATTACGATAGGCAGTGAGTGGCAATGGAGGATGGAGAAAAGCACCACAGGGTGGTCATCATGGGGAGATCAGGAAACATGCAGTGGCAATGCATGATATGGTTCTGAAAAACATTGTCTGGTTGTGCGTATTGTAAGGGTTTCTAAAGGGCCATTCACTAGTCGGAGTGAGAAAAACACTACGGGGTGGTGTGAATTGGAGTGTCTGAATAAGGATAAGCAGTGAGTGCAAATTAAGGATGGAGAAAAGCACCACGGGTTGGTCAACATGGGGAGGTCAGGAAACATGCAGTGGCAATGTAGGATAGGTTTCTGAAAAACATTGCGGGGTGTTGCACATAGTATGGGTTTCTAAAGGGCCATTCACTAGTAGGAGTGAGAAAAACATCACAGGGTGGTGTGAATCGGAGGGTCTGAATTAGCATAGGGAGTGAGTTACAATGTAGGATGGAGAAAAGAACCAAGGGTGTTCAGCATGGGGAGGTAAGGAAAAATGCAGTGGCAATGTAGGATAGGGTTCTGAACATGATTGCGGGCTGGTCTGCATTGAAAGGGTTTCTAACAGGCCATTCACTAGTATGAGTGAGGAAAACACTGGACGGTGTGAATCAGAAGATCTGAATTAGGATAGGCAGTGAGGGCACTGTAGGATGGAGAAAAACACAATGTGGTGGTCAACATGGGGTTGTCTGGAAACATACAGTGGCAATGTAGGAGAGGTTTCTGAAAAACATCGTGGGGTGTTGCGTATTGTAAGGGTTTCTAACAGGCCATTCACTAGCAGGAGTGAGAAAAACACTGTGTGGTGTGAATCAGAGGGTCTGAATTAGGATAGGCATTGAGGGCAATTTAGGAAGGATAAAAGCAGTACGGGGTGGTCAGCATGGGGAAGTCAAGAAACATACAGTGGTAATGTAGGATAGGTTTCTGAAAAACATCCCGGGGTGGTGCGCATTGTAAGTGTTTCTAACAGGCAATTCACTAGTAGGAGTGAGAAAAACGTCACGGGGTGGTGTGAATCGGAGGGTCTGAATTTGGATATGCCGTAAGTGGAAATGTAGGTTGGAGAATAGCACCACGGTGCGGTCAGCATGGGGAGGTCAGGAAACCTCCCCATGCAGTGGCAATGTAGGATAGGTTTCTGAAAAATATCGCGGGGTGGTGCACATTGTTTGGGTTTGTAAAGGGCCATTCACTAGTAGGAGTGAGAAAAACATCAAGGGGTGGTGTGAATCGGAGAGGCTGAATTAGGATAGGCAGTGAGTGGCAATGTAGGATGGAGAAAAGCACCAAGATGTGGTCAGCATTTTGAGGTCAGGACACATGCTGTAGCAATGTAGGATAGGTTTCTGAAAAACATCGCAGGGTGGTGCGCATTGTAAGGGTTTCTAACAGGCCATTCACTGGTACTAGTGAGAAAAACATCAAGGGGTGGTGTGAATCGGAGTGTCTGAATTAGGATAGGCAGTGAGTGGCAATGTAGGATGGAGAAAAGCACCACGAGGTGGTCATCATGGTGAGGTCAGGAAACATGCAGTGGCAATGTAGGATAGGTTTCTGAAAAACATCGCGGGGTGGTGGGCATTGTAAGGGTTTCTAACAGGCCATTCACTAGTGGGACTGAGAAAAAATTCACGGGGTGGGGTGAATCGGAGGGTCTGAATTCGGATAGGCCGTCACTGGCAATGAAGGTTGGAGAAAAGCACCACGGGGTGGTCAGCAAGGGGAGGTAAGCAAACATGCAGTGGCCATGTAGGATAGGTTTCTGAAAAATATCGTGGGGTGGTGCGTATTGTAAGGGTTTCTAACAGGCCATTCACTAGTAGGAGTGAGAAAAACATCACGGGGTGGTGTGAATCGGAGGGTCTGAGTTAGGATAGGCAGTGAGAGGCAATGTAGGATGGAGAAAAGCACCACGATTTGGTCACCATGGGGAGGTCAGGACACATGTAGTGGCAATGTAGGATAGGTTTCTGAAAAAGATCGTGGAGTGGTGCTCATTGTAAGGGTTTCTAACCGGTCACTCACTAAAAGGAATGAGAAAAACATCACGGTATGGTGTGAATCGGAGGGTCTGAATTACGATAGGCAGTGAGTGGCTATGGAGGATGGAGAAAAGCACAACCGGGTGGTCATCATGGGGAGATCAAGAAACATGCAGTGGCAAAGCATGATAGGTTTCTGAAAATCATCGTGGGGTGGTGCGCATTGTAAGGGTTTCTAACCCGCCATTCACTAGAAGGAATGAGAAAAACATCACAGTATGGTGTGAATCGGAGGGTCTGAATTACGATAGGCAGTGAGTGGCAATGGAGGATGGAGAAAAGCACCACAGGGTGGTCATCATGGGGAGATCAGGAAACATGCAGTGGCAATGCATGATATGGTTCTGAAAAACATTGTCTGGTTGTGCGTATTGTAAGGGTTTCTAAAGGGCCATTCACTAGTCGGAGTGAGAAAAACACTACGGGCTGGTGTGAATTGGAGTGTCTGAATAAGGATAAGCAGTGAGTGCAAATTAAGGATGGAGAAAAGCACCACGGGTTGGTCAACATGGGGAGGTCAGGAAACATGCAGTGGCAATGTAGGATAGGTTTCTGAAAACATTGGGGGTGTTGCACATAGTATGGGTTTCTAAAGGGCCATTCACTTGTAGGAGTGAGAAAAACATCACGGGGTGGTGTGAATCGGAGGGTCTGAATTAGCATAGGGAGTGAGTTACAATGTAGGATGGAGAAAAGAACCAAGGGTGTTCAGCATGGGGAGGTAAGGAAAAATGCAGTGGCAATGTAGGATAGGGTTCTGAACATGATTGCGGGCTGGTCTGCATTGAAAGGGTTTCTAACAGGCCATTCACTAGTATGAGTGAGGAAAACACTGGACGGTGTGAATCAGAAGATCTGAATTAGGATAGGCAGTGAGGGCACTGTAGGATGGAGAAAAACACAATGTGGTGGTCAACATGGGGTTGTCTGGAAACATACAGTGGCAATGTAGGAGAGGTTTCTGAAAAACATCGTGGGGTGTTGCGTATTGTAAGGGTTTCTAACAGGCCATTCACTAGCAGGAGTGAGAAAAACACTGTGTGGTGTGAATCAGAGGGTCTGAATTAGGATAGGCATTGAGGGCAATTTAGGAAGGATAAAAGCAGTACGGGGTGGTCAGCATGGGGAAGTCAAGAAACATACAGTGCTAACGTAGGATAGGTTTCTGAAAAACATCCCGGGGTGGTGCGCATTGTAAGTGTTTCTAACAGGCAATTCACTAGTAGGAGTGAGAAAAACGTCACGGGGTGGTGTGAATCGGAGGGTCTGAATTTGGATATGCCGTAAGTGGAAATGTAGGTTGGAGAATAGCACCACGGTGCGGTCAGCATGGGGAGGTCAGGAAACCTCCCCATGCAGTGGCAATGTAGGATAGGTTTCTGAAAAATATCGCGGGGTGGTGCACATTGTTTGGGTTTGTAAAGGGCCATTCACTAGTAGGAGTGAGAAAAACATCAAGGGGTGGTGTGAATCGGAGAGGCTGAATTAGGATAGGCAGTGAGTGGCAATGTAGGATGGAGAAAAGCACCAAGATGTGGTCAGCATTTTGAGGTCAGGACACATGCAGTGGCAATGTAGGATAGGTTTCTGAAAAACATTGCGGGGTGGTATGCATTGTAAGGGTTTCTAACAGGCCATTCAATAGTACTAGTGAGAAAAACATCAAGGTGTGGTGTGAATTGGAGAGTCTGAATTAGGATAGGCAGTGAGTGGCAATGTAGGATGGAGAAAAGCACCACGAGGTGGTCATCATTGGGAGGTCGGGAAACATGCAGTGGCAATGTAGGATTTGTTTCTGAAAAACATCGCGGGGTGGTGGGCATTGTAAGGGTTTCTAACAGGCCATTCACTAGTGGGACTGTGAAAAACATCACGGGCTAGTGCAAATCTGAGCGTCTGAATTAGGATAGGCAATGAGTGGCAATGTAGGTTGGAGAAAAGCACCACGAGGTGGTCACCATTGGGAGGTTAGGACACATGCAGTGGCAATGTAGGATAGGTTTCTGAAAAACATCGCGGGGTGGTGCACATTGTATGGGTTTCTAAAGGGCCATTCACTAGTAGGAGTGAGAAAAACATCCAGGGGTGGTGTGAATCGGAGAGTCTGAATCAGGATAGTCAGTGAGTGTCAATGTAGGATGGAGAAAAGCACCACGATGTGGTCAGCATTATGAGGTCAGGAGACATGCAGTGGCAATGTAGGATATGTTTCTGAAAAACATAGCGGGGTGGTGGGCATTGTAAGGGTTTCTAACAGGCCATTCACTAGGAGGAGTGAGAAAAACAGAATCGGGTGGTGCAAATCGGAGGGTCTGAATTAGGATAGGCAGTGAGTGGCAATGTAGTTTTGAGAAAAGCACCACGAGGTGGTCAGCATGGGGAGGTCAGGACACATGCAGTGGCAACGTAGGATAGCTTTCTGAAAAACATCACGGGGTTTTGCGCAATGTAAGGGTTTCTAACAGGCCTTTCATTAGTACAAGTGAAAAAAACATCAAGGGGTGGTGTGAATCAGAGAGTCTGAATTAGTATAGGCAGTGATTGGCAATGTAGCATGGAGAAAAGCATCACGATGTGGTCAGCATGGTGAGGTCAGGACACATGCAGTGGCAATGTAGGATAGGTTTCTGAAAAACATCGAGGAGTGGTGCGCATTGTAAGGGTTTCTAACAGGCCATTCATTAGTTGGAGTGACAAAAAGACTGTGTGGTGTCAATCAGAGGGTCTGAATTAGGATACGACTTAAATTGCAATGTAGTTTGGAGAAAAGCACCATGAGGTTGTCAGCATGGGGAAGTCACGAATCATATAGTGAAAATGTAGGATAGGTTTCCGAAAAACATCGCGGGGTAGTGCGCATTGTTAGTGTTTCTAACATGCCATTCAATAGTAGGAGTGAGAAAAACATCACGGGGTGGTGTGAATCGGAGGGTCTGAATTAGGATAGGCAGTGAGTGGCAATGTAGGATGGAGAAATGAACCACGGGGTGTTCAGCATGTGTAGGTAAGGAAACATGCAGTGGCAATGTAGGATAGGTTTCTGAACATCATGGCGGGGTGGTCCGCATTGTAAGGGTTTCTAAGAGGCCATTCACTAGTATGAGTGAGAAAAACACTGGATGGTGTGAATCAGAAGGTCTGAATAAGGATAGGCAGTGAGGGCACTGTAGGATGGAGAAAAGCACCATGGGGTAGTCAGCATGGGGAAGTCTGGAAACATGCAGTGGCAATGTAGGAGAGGTTTCTGAAAAACATCGTGGGGTGGTGCGCATTGTAAGGGTTTCTAACCGGCCATTCACTAGAAGGAATGAGAAAAACATCACGGTATGGTGTGAATCGGAGGGTCTGAATTACGATAGGCAGTCAGTGGCAATTGAGGATGGAGAAAAGCACCACCGGGGGGTCATCATGTGGAGATCAGGAAACATGCAGTCACAATGCATGATAAGGTTCTGAAAAACATCGTCTGGTGGTGCGTATTGTTAGGGTTTCTAAAGGGCCATTCACTAGTCGGAGTGAGAAAAACATCACGGGGTGTTGTGAATCGGAGTGTCTGAATAAGTACAGGCAGTGAGTGGAAATTTAGGATGGAGAAAAGCAATACGGGGTGGTCAGCATGGGGAGGTCAGGAAACATGCAGTGCCAATGTAAGAGAGGTTTCTGAAAATCATGGTGGGGTAGTGCGTATTTTAAGGGTTTCTAACATGCCATTCACTAGTAGGAGTGAGAAAAACATCAAGGGTTGGTGTGAATCGGAGTGTCTGAATTCAAAAAGGCCGTATGTTGCAATGTAGGCTGGAGAATAGCACCACGGGGTGCTCTGAATGGGGAGTTCAGGAAACATTAAGTGGCAATTTAGGATAGGGTTCTGAAAAACATCATCTGGTGGTGGACATTGTATGGGTTTCTAAAGGGCCATTCACTAGTAGGATTGAGAAAAACATCACGGGGTGGTGTGAATCGGAGTGTCTGAATTAGGATAGGCAGTGAGTGGCAATGTAGGATGGAGAAAAGCACCGCGGGGTGGTCAGGATGGGGAGTTCAGGGAAAATGCAATGGCAATGTAGGATAGGTTTCTGAAAAACATCGCGGGGTGGTGCGCATTGTATGGGTGTGTGTTACAATACATTCACTAGTAGGAGTGAGAAAAACATCACGGGGTGGTGTGAATCGGAGGGTCTGAATTAGGATAGGCAGTGAGTGGCAATGTAGGATGGAGAAAAGCACCACGGGGTTGTCAGCATGGGGAGGTCAGGGAACATGCCTTGGCAATGTAGGATAGGTTTCTGAAAAACATCGCGGGGTGGTGGGCATTGTAAGGGTTTCTAACAGGCCATTCACTAGTGGGACTGAGAAAAAATTCACGGGGTGGGGTGAATCGGAGGGTCTGAATTCGGATAGGCCGTCACTGGCAATGAAGGTTGGAGAAAAGCACCACGGGGTGGTCAGCAAGGGGAGGTAAGCCAACATGCAGTGGCCATGTAGGATAGGTTTCTGAAATTATCGTGGGGTGGTGCGTATTGTAAGGGTTTCTAACAGGCCATTCACTAGTAGGAGTGAGAAAAACATCACGGGGTGGTGTGAATCGGAGGGTCTGAGTTAGGATAGGCAGTGAGAGGCAATGTAGGATGGAGAAAAGCACCACGATTTGGTCACCATGGGGAGGTCAGGACACATGTAGTGGCCATGTAGGATAGGTTTCTGAAATTATCGTGGGGTGGTGCGCATTGTAAGGGTTTCTAACCCACCATTCACTAGAAGGAATGAGAAAAACATCACAGTATGGTGTGAATCGGAGGGTCTGAATTACGATAGGCAGTGAGTGGCAATGGAGGATGGAGAAAAGCACCACAGGGTGGTCATCATGGGGAGATCAGGAAACATGCAGTGGCAATGCATGATATGGTTCTGAAAAACATTGTCTGGTTGTGCGTATTGTAAGGGTTTCTAAAGGGCCATTCACTAGTCGGAGTGAGAAAAACACTACGGGGTGGTGTGAATTGGAGTGTCTGAATAAGGATAAGCAGTGAGTGCAAATTAAGGATGGAGAAAAGCACCACGGGTTGGTCAACATGGGGAGGTCAGGAAACATGCAGTGGCAATGTAGGATAGGTTTCTGAAAAACATTGCGGGGTGTTGCACATAGTATGGGTTTCTAAAGGGCCATTCACTAGTAGGAGTGAGAAAAACATCACGGGGTGGTGTGAATCGGAGGGTCTGAATTAGCATAGGGAGTGAGTTACAATGTAGGATGGAGAAAAGAACCAAGGGTGTTCAGCATGGGGAGGTAAGGAAAAATGCAGTGGCAATGTAGGATAGGGTTCTGAACATGATTGCGGGCTGGTCTGCATTGAAAGGGTTTCTAACAGGCCATTCACTAGTATGAGTGAGGAAAACACTGGACGGTGTGAATCAGAAGATCTGAATTAGGATAGGCAGTGAGGGCACTGTAGGATGGAGAAAAACACAATGTGGTGGTCAACATGGGGTTGTCTGGAAACATACAGTGGCAATGTAGGAGAGGTTTCTGAAAAACATCGTGGGGTGTTGCGTATTGTAAGGGTTTCTAACAGGCCATTCACTAGTGGGACTGAGAAAAACATCACGGGCTGGTGCAAATCTGAGCGTCTGAATTAGGATAGGCAGTGAGTGGCAATGTAGGTTGGAGAAAAGCACCACGAGGTGGTCACCATTGGGAGGTTAGGACACATGCAGTGGCAATGTAGGATAGGTTTCTGAAAAACATCGCGGGGTGGTGCACATTGTATGGGTTTCTAAAGGGCCATTCACTAGTAGGAATGAGAAAAACATCACGGTGTGGTGTGAATTGGAGGGGCTGAATTAGGATAGGCAGTGAGTGGCAATGTAGGATGGAGAAAAGCACCACCGGGTGGTCATCATGGGGAGGTCAGGAAACATGCAGGGGCAATGTAGGATAGGTTTCTGAAAATCATCGCGGGGTTGTGCGCATTGTAAGGGTTTCTAACAGGCCATTCACTAGTAGGAGTGAGAAAAACAATGTGTGGTGTGAATCGGAGGTCTGAATTAGGATAGGCAGTGAGTGGCAATGTAAGATGGTGAAAAGCACCATGGGGTGGTCAGCATGGGGAGGTCAGAAAACATGCAGTGGCAATGTAGGATAGGTTTCTTAAAAACATCCGTGGTGGTGCACATTGTTTGGGTTTCTAAAGGGCCATTCACTAGTAGGAGTGAGAAAAACATCCAGGGGTGGTGTGAATCGGAGAGTCTGAATCAGGATAGTCAGTGAGTGTCAATGTAGGATGGAGAAAAGCACCACGATGTGGTCAGCATTATGAGGTCAGGAGACATGCAGTGGCAATGTAGGATATGTTTCTGAAAAACATAGCGGGGTGGTGGGCATTGTAAGGGTTTCTAACAGGCCATTCACTAGTAGGAGTGAGAAAAACAGAATCGGGTGGTGCAAATCGGAGTGTCTGAATTAGGATAGGCAGTGAGTGGCAATGTAGTTTTGAGAAAAGCACCACGAGGTGGTCAGCATGGGGAGGTCAGGACACATGCAGTGGCAACGTAGGATAGCTTTCTGAAAAACATCGCGGGGTTTTGCGCATTGTAAGGGTTTCTAACAGGCCTTTCATTAGTACAAGTGAAAAAAACATCAAGGGGTGGTGTGAATCAGAGAGTCTGAATTAGTATAGGCAGTGATTGGCAATGTAGCATGGAGAAAAGCACCACGATGTGGTCAGCATGGTGAGGTCAGGACACATGCAGTGTCAATGTAGGATAGGTTTCTGAAAAACATCGAGGAGTGGTGCGCATTGTAAGGGTTTCTAACAGGCCATTCATTAGTTGGAGTGACAAAAAGACTGTGTGGTGTCAATCAGAGGGTCTGAATTAGGATACGACTTAAATTGCAATGTAGTTTGGAGAAAAGCACCATGAGGTGGTCAGCATGGGGAAGTCACGAATCATATAGTGAAAATGTAGGATAGGTTTCCGAAAAACATCGCGGGGTAGTGCGCATTGTTAGTGTTTCTAACATGCCATTCAATAGTAGGAGTGAGAAAAACATCACGGGGTGGTGTGAATCGGAGGGTCTGAATTAGGATAGGCAGTGAGTGGCAATGTAGGATGGAGAAATGAACCACGGGGTGTTCAGCATGTGTAGGTAAGGAAACATGCAGTGGCAATGTAGGATAGGTTTCTGAACATCATGGCGGGGTGGTCCGCATTGTAAGGGTTTCTAAGAGGCCATTCACTAGTATGAGTGAGAAAAACACTGGATGGTGTGAATCAGAAGGTCTGAATTAGGATAGGCAGTGAGGGCACTGTAGGATGGAGAAAAGCACCATGGGGTAGTCAGCATGGGGAAGTCTGGAAACATGCAGTGGCAATGTAGGAGAGGTTTCTGAAAAACATCGTGGGGTGGTGCGCATTGTAAGGGTTTCTAACCGGCCATTCACTAGAAGGAATGAGAAAAACATCACGGTATGGTGTGAATCGGAGGGTCTGAATTACGATAGGCAGTCAGTGGCAATTGAGGATGGAGAAAAGCACCACCGGGTGGTCATCATGTGGAGATCAGGAAACATGCAGTCACAATGCATGATAAGGTTCTGAAAAACATCGTCTGGTGGTGCGTATTGTTAGGGTTTCTAAAGGGCCATTCACTAGTCGGAGTGAGAAAAACATCACGGGGTGTTGTGAATCGGAGTGTCTGAATAAGTACAGGCAGTGAGTGGAAATTTAGGATGGAGAAAAGCAATACGGGGTGGTCAGCATGGGGAGGTCAGGAAACATGCAGTGCCAATGTAAGAGAGGTTTCTGAAAATCATGGTGGGGTAGTGCGTATTTTAAGGGTTTCTAACATGCCATTCACTAGTAGGAGTGAGGAAAACATCAAGGGTTGGTGTGAATCAGAGTGTCTGAATTCAAAAAGGCCGTATGTTGCAATGTAGGCTGGAGAATAGCACCACGGGGTGCTCTGAATGGGGAGTTCAGGAAACATTAAGTGGCAATTTAGGATAGGGTTCTGAAAAACATCGTCTGGTGGTGGACATTGTATGGGTTTCTAAAGGGCCATTCACTAGTAGGATTGAGAAAAACATCACGGGGTGGTGTGAATCGGAGTGTCTGAATTAGGATAGGCAGTGAGCGGCAATGTAGGATGGAGAAAAGCACCACGATGGGGTCACCATGGGGAGGTCAGAACACATGAAGTGGCAATGTAGGATACGTTTCTGAAAAACATCGCGGGGTGGTGCGCATTGTAAAGATTTCTAACAGGCCATTCTCTAGTAGGAATGAGAAAAACATCACGGTGTGGTGGGAATCACAGGGTCTTAATTATGATAGGCATTGAGTGGCAATCGAGGATGGAGAAAAGCACCAACGGGTTATCATCATGGGGAGATCAGAAAACATGTAGTGGCAATGCATGATAGGTTTCTGAAAATCATCGTGGGGTGCTGCTCATTGTAATGGTTTCTAACAGGACATTCACTAGTAGGAGTGAGAAAAACAATGTGTGGTTTGAATTGAGGGTCTGAATTAGTATAGGCAGGGAATGGCAATGTAGGATGGAGAAAAGCACCATGATGTGGTCAGCAGGGGTGTGTCAGGAAACATGCAGTGGCAATGTAGCATTTGTTTCTGAAAAACATCGCGGGGTGGTGCGCATTGTAAGCGTTTCTAACATGCCTTCACTAGTAGGAGTGAGAAAAACATCACGGGGTGCTGCAAATCGGAGGGTCTGAATTAGGATAGGCAGTGAGTGGCAATGTAGGATGGAGAAAAGCACGACGATGTGGTCAGCATGGTGAGGTCAGGAAACATGCAGTGGCAATGTAGGATATGTTTCTGAAAATCATCGCGGGGTGGTGCGCATTGTAAGGGTTTCTAACTGGCCTTTCATTAGTACTAGTGAGAAAAACATCAAGGGGTGGTGTGAATCGGAGAGTCTGAATTAGGATAGACAGTGAGTGGCAATGTAAGATGGAGAAAAGCACCACTATGTGGTCAGCATGGTGAGGTCAGGACACATGCAGTGGCAATGCAGTATAGGTTTCTGAAAAACATTGCGGGGTGGTGCGCATTGTAAGGGCTTCTTACAGGCCATTCACTAGTAGGAGTGAGAAAAACACTGGGTGGTGTGAATCAGAGGGTCTGATTTCAGATATGCCGTGAGGGCAATGTAGGATGGAGAAAAGCAGTACGGGGTGGTCAGCATGGGGAAGTCAAGAAACATACAGTGGCAACGTACGATAGGTTTCTGAAAAACATCGTGGAGTGGTGTGCATTGTACGTGTTTCTAACAGGCACTTCACAAATAGGAGTGAGAAAAACGGCACAGGGTGGTGTGAATTGGAGGGTCTGAATTCAGATACCATAAATTGCAATATAGTATGGAGAAAAGAACCACGGGGATGGTCCGATGGTGAAGTCACGAAACATATAGTGGCAATATAGGATAGGTTTCTGAAAAACATCGCGGGGTGGTGCGCATTGTAAGGGTTTCTAACAGGCCATTCAATAGTAGGTGTGAGAAAAACATCACGGGGTGGTGTGAATCGGAGGGTCTGAATTAGTATAGGCAGTGAGTGGCAATGTAGGATGGAGAAAAGCACCACAGGGTGGTCAACATGGGGAGGTTAGGAAACATGCAGTGGCAATGTAGGATAGGTTTCTGAAAAACATTTGGGGGTGGTGCACATTGTATGGGTTTCTAAAGCGCCATCCACTAGTAGGAGTGAGAAAAACATCACTGGGTGGTGTGAATCGGAGGGTCTGAATTAGTATAGGCAGTGAGTGGCAATGTAGGATGGAGAAAATATCCACGGGGTGTTCAGCATGGGTAGGTAAGGAAACATGCAGTGGCAATGTAGGATAGGTTTCTGAATATCATCGTGGGGTGGTCGCATTGTAAGGGTTTCTAACACGCCATTCACTAGTATGAGTGAGAAAATCACTGGATGGTGTGAATCAGAAGTTCTGAATTAGGATAGGCAGTGAGGGGCAATGTACTTTGGAGAATAGCACCACGGGGTGGTCAGCATGGGGAAGTCAGGAAACATATAGTGGCAATGTAGGATAGGTTTCTGAAAAACATCCCGGGGTGATGCGCATTGTAAGTGTTTCTAACATGCCATTGAATTGTATGAGTGAGAAAAACATCACGGGGTGGTGTGAATTGGAGGGTCTGAATTAGGATAGGCAGTGAGTGGCAATGTAGGATGGAGAAAAGCACCACGGGGTGGTCAGCATGGGGAGGTTAGGAAACATGCAGTGGCAGTGTAGGATAGGTTTCTGAAAAACATTGGGGGGTGGTGCACATTGTATGGGTTTCTAAAGGGCCATTCACTAGTAGGAGTGAGAAAAATATCACGGGGTGGTGTGAATCGGAGGGTCCGAATTAGTAGAGGTAGTGAGTGGCAATGTAGGATGGAGAAAAGAACCACGGGGTGTTCAGCATTGGGAGGTAAGGAAACATGCAGAGGCAATGTATGATAATTTTCTGAACATGATCGCGGGGTGGTGCGCATTGTACGGGTTTCTAGGAGGCCATTCTCTAGTTTGAGAGAGAAAAACACTGGCTGGTGTGAATCAGAAGGTCTGAATTAGGATAGGAAGTGAGGGCAATGTAGGATGGAGAAAAGCCCCATGGGGTGGTCAGCATGGGGAGGTCTGGAAACCTGCAGTGGCAATGTAGGAGAGGTTTCTGAAAAACATCGTGGGGTGGTGTGTATTGTAAGGGTTTCTAACAGGCCATTCACTAGTAGGAGTGAGAAAAACATCACGGCGTGGTGTGAATCGGAGTGTCTGAATAAGAATAGGCAGTGAGTGGAAATTTAGGATGGAGAAAAGCAATACGGGGTTGTCAGCATGGGGAGGTCAGGAAACATGCAGTGCTAATGTAGGAGAGGTTTCTGAAAATCATGGTGGGGTAGTGCGTATTCTAAGGGTTTCTAACAGGCCATTCACTAGTAGCAGTGAGAAAAACTTCAAGGGGTGGTGTGAATAGGAGTGTCTGAATTAGGATAGGAAGTGAGTGGCAATTTAGGATGGAGAAAAGCACCACGATGTCGTCACCATGGGGAGGTCAAGACACATGAAGTGGCAGTGTAGTATAGGTTTCTGAAAAACAACGCTTGGTGGCGCGATTTGTAAGTGTTTCCAACAGGCAATTCACTAGTACGAGTGAGAAAAACATCACGGGGTGTTGTGAATTGGCGGGTCTGAATTCGAATAGGCCGTATTGGCAATGTAGGTTGGAAAATAGCACCACGGGGTGGTCAGCATGGGGAAGTCACGAAACATATAGTGGCAATGTAGGATAGGTTTCTAAAAAACATCCCGGGGTGGTGCGCATTGTAAGTGTTTCTAACAGGCCATTGACTAGTAGGAGTGAGAAAAACATCACGGGGTCGTGTGAATCGGAGTGTCAATTCGGATAGGCAGTAAGCAGCAATGTAGGCTGGAGAATAGCACCACGGGGTGGTCTGAATGGGCAGGTCCGGAAACATGCAGGGGCAATTTAGGATAGGGTTCTAAAAAACATCGTCTGGTGGTGCGTATTGCAAGGGTTTCTAAAGGGCCACTCACTAGTAGGAATGACAAAAACAATATGGGGTGATGTAAATTGGAGTGTCAGAATTAGGATAGGCAGTGAGTGGCCATGTAGGATGGAGAAAAGCACCACGGGGTGGTCTGCATGGGGAGGTCGGGAAACATGCATTGGCAATGTGGGATAGCGTTCTAAAAAACATCGCGGGGTGGTGCACATTGTAAGGATTCTAATAGGCCATTCACTAGTAGGAGTGAGAAAACCATCATGGGGTGTTGTGAATCGGAAGGTCTGAAGTAGGACAGGCAGTGAGTGGCAGGGTAGGATGGAGAAAAGCACCGTGGGTTGGTCAGCATGGGGAGGTTAGGAAACATGCAGTGGCAATGTAGGATAGGTATCTTAAAAATATTGGGGGGTGGTGCACATTGTATGGGTTTCTAAAGGGCCATTCACTAGTAGGAGTGAGAAAAACATCACGGGGTGGTGTGAATCGGAGTGTCTGAATTCGGAAAGGCCGTAAGTAGCAATGTAGGCTGGAGAATAGCACCACGGGATGGTCTGAATGGGGAGGTCAGGAAAAATGCAGTGGCATTTTAGGATAGGGTTCTGAAAAACATCGTCTGGTGGTGCACATTGTATGGGTTTCTAAAGGGCCATTCACTAGTAGGATTGAGAAAAACATCACGGGGTGGTGTGAATCGGAGGGTCTGAATTAGAATAGGCAGTGAGTGGCAATGTAGGATGGAGAAAAGCACCACTGGTTGTCATCATGGGGAGATCAGGAAACATGCAGTGGCAATGCAGGATAGGTTTCTGAAAATCATCGTGGGGTGGTGCTCATTGTAAGGTTTCTAACAGGCCTTTCATTAGTACTAGTGAGAAAAACATGAAGGGGTGGTGTGAATCGGAGAGTCTGAATTAGGAGAGGCAGTGAGTGGCAATGTAAGATGGAGAAAAGCACCACGAGGTGGTCAGCATGGTGAGGTCAGGACACATGCAGTGGCAATGCAGGATAGGTTTCTGAAAAACGTCGCCGGTGGTGCGTATTGTAAGTGTTTCTAACAGGCCATTCACTAGTAGGAGTGAGAAAAACACTGTTTGGTGTGAATCAGAGGGTCTGAATTAGGATAGGCCGTGAGGGCAATGTAGGATGGAGAAAAGCAGTACGGGGTGGTCAGTATGGGGAAGTCAAGAAACACACAGTGACAACGTAGGATAGGTTTCTGAAAAACATCGTGGAGTGGTGCGCATTGTAAGTGTTTCTAACAGGCAATTCACTAGTAGGAGTGAGAAAAATGTCACGGGGTGGTGTGAATTGGAGGGTCTGAATTCGGATACGCCGTAAATTGCAATATAGTTTGGAGAAAAGAACCACGGTGGTAGTCGGCATGGGGAAGTCACGAAACATATAGTGGCAATATAGGATAGGTTTCTGAAAAACATCGCGGGGTGGTGCGCATTGTAAGTGTTTCTAACATGCCTTTCAATAGTAGGAGTGAGAAAAACATCACAGGGTGGTGTGAATCGGAGGGTCTGAATTAGTATAGGCAGTGAGTGGCAATGTAGGATGGAGAAAAGCACCACGTGGTTGTCAACATGGGGAGATTAGGAAACATGCAGTGGCAATGTAGGATAGGTTTCTGAAAAACATTGGGGGGTGGTGGACATTGTATGGGTTTCTAAAGGGCCATTCACTAGTAGGAGTGAGAAAAACATCACAGGGTGGTGTGAATCGGAGGGTCTGAATTAGTATGGGCAGTGAGTGGCAATGTAGGATGGAGAAAAGAACCACGTGGTGTTCAGCATGGGGAGGTAAGGAAACATCCAGTGGCAATGTAGGATAGGGTTCTGAGCATCATTGCGGGGTGGTCCGCATTGTAATGTTTCTAACAGGCCATTCAATAGTATGAGTGAGAAAAACACTGGATGGTGTGAAACAGAATGTCTGAATTAGGATAGGCAGTGAGGGCAATGTAGGAAGGAGAAAAGCACCATGGGGTCGTCAGCATGGGGAGGTCTGGAAACATGCAGTGGCAATGTAGGATAGTTTTCTGAAAATCATCGCGGGGTGTTGCGCATTGTAAGGTTTTCTAACAGGCCATTCACTAGTAGGAGTGAGAGAAACACTCGGTGGTGTCAATCAGAGGGTCTGAATTAGAATAGGCAGTGAGGGCAATGTAGGATGGAGAAAAGCACCACGGGGTGGTCAGCACGGCGAGGTCGGGAAACATGCAGTGGCAATGTTGGATAGGTTTCTGAAAAACATCGCAGGGTGGTGTGCACTGTAAGGTTTTCTAAAGGGCCTATCTCGAGTTGGACTGAGAAAAACATCACGGGGTGGTGTGAATCGGAGGGTCTGAATTAGGATAGGCAGTGAGTGGCAATGCAGGTTAGAGAAAAGCACCACGGGGTGGTCAGCGTTGGGAGCTCAGGACACATGGAGTTGCAATGTAGGATAGGTTTCTGAAAAACATGGCGCGGTGGTGCACATTGTAAGGGTTTCTAACAGGCCATTCACTACTAGGAGTGTGAAAAGAATCACGCCGCGGTGTGAATCGGAGGGTCTGAATTTGTATAGGCCATAAGTGGCAATGGAGGATGTAGAAAAGCACCACGGGGTGGTCAGCATGGGGAGGTCAGGAAACATACAGTGGCAATGTAGGATAAGTTTCTGAAAAACATCGTGGGGTGGTGCCTATTGTAAGGGTTTCGAAGGGGCCATTCACTATTAGGAGAGAGGAAAACATCACGGGGTGGTGTGAATCAGATGGTCTGAATTAGGATAGGCAGTGAGTGGCAATGTAGGATGGAGTAATGTACCACGGTTTGCGCATCATGGGAGGTAAAGAAACATGCAGTGGCAATGTGTGATAGGTTTCTGAAAAACATCGTGGGGTGCTGCGCATTCTAAGGGTTTCTAACGGGCCATTCAAATGTAGGAGTGAGAAAAATTTCACGGGGTGATTTGAATCGTAGGGTCTGAATTAAGATAGGCATGAGTGGCATGTATGATGGAGAAAAGCACCAGGGGTTGTTCAGCATGGGGCGGTCAAGAAACATGCAGTGGCAATGTGGGATAGCTTTCCAAAAAACATCGCGGGGTGGTGAGCATTGTAAAGGTTTCTAACGGGCCATTCACTAGTAGGAGTGAGAAAAACATCACAGGGTCCTGTGAATCGTAGGGTCTGAATTAAATAGGCAGTGAGTGGCATTGTAGGATGGACAAAAGCACCACGGGGTTGGCAGCATGGGGAGGTCCGGAAACATGCAGTGGCAATGTAGGATAGGTTTTTGAAAAACATCGTGAGGTGGGGCACATTGTAAGGGTTTTAACAGGCCATTAACTAGTTTGAGTGTGAAAAACATCTCGGGGTGGTGTGAATCGGCATGTCTGAATTAGGATAGGCAGTGAGTGGCAATGTAGGATGGAGAAAAGCACCTCGCGGTGGTGAGGATTGGGAGGTAATCAAACATGCAGTGGCAATGTAGGATAGGTTTCTGAACAACATCGCGGGGTGAAGCGCATTGAAAGGGTTTCTAACAGGCCATTAACTAGTTAGAGTGTGAAAAACATCTCGGGGTGGTGTGAATCGGCGGGTCTGAATTAGGATAGGCACTGAGTGGCAATGTAGGATAGAGAAAAGCACCACGGGGTGGTCAGCATGGAGAGGTCGGGAAACATGCAATGGCAATGTGGGATAGCTTTCTACAAAACATCGCGGTGTGATGCGCATTGTAAGGGTTTCTAACGGGCCATTCACTAGTAGGAGTGAGAAAAACATCACACGGTCCTGTGAATCGGAGGGTATGAATTAGGATAGGCAGTGAGGGGCCATGTATGATGGAGAAAAGCACCACGGGGTGGTCAGCATCGGCAGGTTAGGAAACATGCAGTGGCAATGTAGGATAGGTTTCTGAAAAACATCGCGGGGTGGTGCGCATTGTAAGGGTTTCTAAAAGGCCTATCTCTAGTTGGAGTGAGAAAAACATCACGGGGTGGTGTGAATCGGAGGGTTTGAATTAGGATAGGCAGTGAGTGGCAATGTAGGGTGGAGACAGGCACAACGGTGTGGTCAGAGTTGGGAGGTTAGGACACATGCAGTTGCAATGTAGGATAGGTTTCTGAAAAACATCTTGGGGTGGTGCAGATTGTAAGGGTTTCTTACAGGCCCTTCACTAGTAGGAATGAGAATAACATCACGGTATGGTGTGAATCGGAGTGTCTGAATTAGGATAGGCTGTGAGTGGCAAGGTAGAATGGAGAAAAGCACCTCGCCATTGTGAGGATGGGGAGGTCATTAAACATGCAGTGGCAATGTAGGATAGGTTTCTGAACAACATTGCGGGGTGATGCGCATATTAGGGGTTTGTAACAGGCCATTAACTAGTTTGAGTGTCAAAAACATCTCGGGGTGGTGTGAATCGGAGGGTCTGAATTAGGATAGGCAGTTAGTGGCATTGTAGGATAGAGAAAAGCACCGCGGGGTGGTCAGCATGGGGAGGTCAGGAAACATGCAGTGGCAATGTAGAATAGGCTTCTGAAAAACATGGCAGTGTGGTGCGCATTGTATGGGTGTGTAACATTACATTCACTAGCAGGAGTGAGAAACACATCATGGGGTGGTGTGAATCGAAGTGTCTGAATTAGGAATGGCTGTGAGTGGCAATGTAGGATGGAGAAAAGCACCACGGGGTGGTCAGCATAGGTAGGTCAAGAAACCTGCAGTGGCAATGTAGGATAGGTTTTTGAAAACATTGCGGGGTGGTTCGCATTGTATGGGTGTGTAACAGTACATTCACTAGTAGGAGTGAGAAAAACATCACGGGGTGGTGTGAATCCGAGGGTCTGAATAAGGATAGGCAGTGTGTGGCAATGTAGGATGGAGAAAAGCACCACGGGGTGGTCAGCATGGGGAGTTCAGGAAACATGCAGTGGCAAATTAGGATAGGTTTCTGAAAAATATCGCGGGGTTTTGCCCATTGAAAACGTTTCTATTGGGCCATTCACTCGTATGAGTGAGGAAAACATCACGGGGTGTGGAGAATCAGATGGACTGAATTAGAATAGGCAGTGAGTGGCAATGTAGGATGGAGAAATGCAGCACTGGTTGGTCAGCATGGGGAGGTAAAGAAACATGTAGTGGCAATGTAGGATAGGTTTCTGAAAAACATCGCGGGGCGGTGCGCATTGTAAGGGTTTCTAACAGGCCATTTACTAGTTTGAGTGTGAAAAACATCTCGGGGTGGTGTGAATCGGCGGGTCTGAATTAGGATAGGCAGTGAGTGGCATTGTAGGATAGAGAAAAGCACCGCGGGGTGGTCAGCATGGGGAGGTCAGGAAACATGCAGTGGCAATGTAGGATAGGCTTCTGAAAAACATGGCAGGGTGGTGTGCATTGTATGGGTGTGTAACATTACATTCACTAGCAGGAGTGAGAAACACATCACGGGGTGGTGTGAATCAAAGTGTCTGAATTAGGAATGGCAGTGAGTGGCAATGTAGGATGGAGAAAAGCACCACGGGGTGGGCAGCATGGGTAGGTCAAGAAAACTGCAGTGGCAATGTAGGATAGGTTTCTGAAAAACATTGCGGGGTGGTGCACATTGTATGGGTGTGTAACATTACATTCACTAGTAGGAGTGAGAAAAACATCACGGGGTGGTGTGAATCACAGGGTCTGAATTTGGATAGGCCGTTAGTGCCAATGTAGGTTGGAGAAAAGCACCACGTGGTTTTCAGCCTGGTGAGTTCAGGAACCATACAGTGGCAAAGTAGGATAGGTTTCTGAAAAACATCGCGGGGTGGTGCACATTGTAAGGGTTTCTAAAAGGCCATTCACTGCTAGGAGTGTGAAAAGAATCATGGGGTGGTGTGAATCGGAGGGTCTGAATTTGAATAGGCTGTAAGTGGCAATGGAGGATGTACAAAAGCACCACGGGGTGGTCACCTTGGGGAAGTCAGGAAACATACAGTGGCAATGTAGGATAGGTTTCTGAAAAACATTTCGGGCTGCTGCACATTGTAAGTTTCTAACAGGCCACTCACTAGTAGGAATGAGGAAAACCTCACGGTGTGCTATGAATCGGAGGGTCTGAATTACGATAGGCAGTGAGGGCAATGTAGGATGGAGAAAAGCACCATGGGGTGGTCAGCATGGGGACGTCTGAAAACATGCAGTGGCAATGTAGGATAGGTTTCTGAAAAACATCGCGGGTTGTTTCGCGTTGTGCGTTTCTAACAGGCCATTCACTAGTAGGAGTGAGAAAAACATTACGGGGTGGTGTGAATCGGAGGGTCTGAATTCGGATAGCCCGTAAGTGGCAATGAAGGTTGGAGAAAAGCACCACTGGGTGGTCAGCATGGGGAGGTCAGGAAACATGCAGTGCCAATGTAGGAGAGGTTTCTGAAAAACATCCTGGGGTGGTGCATATTGTAAGGGTTTCTAACAGGCCATTCACTAGTAGGAGTGAGAAAAACGTCATTGGGTGGTGTGAATCGGAGGGTCTGAATTAGGATAGGCAGAGAGTGGCAATGTAGGATGGAGAAAAGCACCACGATCTGGTCCCCATGGGGAAGTCAGGACACATGAAGTGGCAATGTAGTATAGGTTTCTGAAAAACATCGCGGGGTGGTGCGCATTGTAAGTGTTTCCAACAGGCAATACACTAGTACGAGTTAGAAAAACATCACGGGGTGGTGTGAATAGGAGGGTTTGAATTCGGATAGGCTGTATTGCCAATGGAGGATGTAGAAAAGCACCACGGGTTGGTCACCATAGGGAAGTCAGGAAACATAGAGTGGCAATGTAGGATAGGTTTCTAAAAAACATTGTCGGGTGGTGCGTATTGTAAGGGTTTCTAAAGGGCCATTCACTAGTAGGAGTGAGGAAAACATCACGGGGTGGTGTGAATCGGATGGTCTAAATTAGGATAGGCAGTGAGTGGCAATGTAGGATGGAGAAATGCAGCACTGGTTGGTCAGCATGGGGAGGTAAAGAAACATGTAGTGGCAATGTAGGATAGGTTTCTGAAAAACATCGCGGGGTGGTGCGCATTGTAAGGGTTTCTAACAGGGCATTTACTAGTTTGAGTGTGAAAAACATCTCGGGGTGGTGTGAATCGGCTGGTCTGAATTAGGATAGGCAGTTAGTGGCATAGTAGGATAGAGAAAAGCACCGCGGGGTGGTCAGCATGGGGAGGTCAGGAAACATGCAGTGGCAATGTAGCATAGGCTTCTGAAAAACATGGCAGGGTGGTGTGCATTGTATGGGTGTGTAACATTACATTCACTAGCAGGAGTGAGAAACACATCACGGGGTGGTGTGAATCAAAGTGTCTGAATTAGGAATGGCAGTGAGTGGCAATGTAGGATGGAGAAAAGCACCACGGGGTGGTCAGCATGGGTGGGTCAAGAAACCTGCAGTGGCAATGTAGGATAGGTTTCTGAAAAACATTGCGGGGTGGTGCGCATTGTATGGGTGTGTAACATTACATTCACTAGTAGGAGTGAGAAAAACATCACGGGGTGGTGTGAATCGGAGAGTCTGAATTCGGATAGGCCATTAGTGCCAATGTAGGTTGGAGAAAAGCACCACGGGGTTTTCAGCGTGGGGAGTTCAGGAACCATACAGTGGCAAAGTAGGATAGGTTTCTGAAAAACATCGCGCGGTGGTGCACATTGTAAGGGTTTCTAAAAGGCCATTAACTACTAGGAGTGTGAAAAGAATCATGGGGTGGTGTGAATCGGAGGGTCTGAATTTGAACAGGCTGTAAGTGGCAATGGAGGATGTACAAAAGCACCACGGGGTGGTCACCATGTGGAGGTTAGGAAACATACATTGGCAATGTAGGATAGGTTTCTGAAAAACATTTCGGGCTGCTGCACAATGTAAGTTTCTAACAGGCCACTCACTAGTAGGAATGAGGAAAACCTCACGGTGTGCTATGAATCGGAGGGTCTGAATTATGATAGGCAGTGAGGGAAATGCAGGATGGAGAAAAGCACCATGGGGTGGTCAGCATGGGGACGTCTGAAAATATGCAGTGGCAATGTAGGATAGTTTTCTGAAAAACATCGCTGGTTGGTTTGCATTGTAAGTGTTTCTAACAGGCCATTCACTAGTAGGAGTGAGAAAAACATTACGGGGTGGTGTGAATCGGAGGGTCTGAATTCGGATAGCCCGTAAGTGTCAATGTAGTTTGGAGAAAAGCACCACTGGGTGGTCAGCATGGGGAGGTCAGGAAACATGCAGTGCCAATGTAGGAGAGGTTTCTGAAAAACATCCTGGGGTGGTGCGTATTGTAAGGGTTTCTAACAGGCCACTCACAAGTAGGAGTGAGAAAAACGTCAAGGGGTGGTGTGAATCGGAGGGTCTGAATTAGGATAGGCAGAGAGTGGCAATGTAGGATGGAGAAAAGCACCACGATCTGGTCCCCATGGGGAAGTCAGGACACATGAAGTGGCAATGTAGTATAGGTTTCTGAAAAACATCGCGGGGTGGTGCGAATTGTAAGTGTTTTCAACAGGCAATAAACTAGTACGAGTTAGAAAAACATCACGGGGTGGTGTGAATAGGAGGGTTTGAATTCGGATAGGCCGTATTGCCAATGGAGGATGTAGAAAAGCACCACGGGTTGGTCACCTTGGGGAAGTCAGGAAACATACAGTGGCAATGTAGGATAGGTTTCTGAAAACATTGTCGGGTGGTGCGTATTGTAAGGGTTTCTAAAGGGCCATTCACTAGTAGGAGTGAGGAAAACATCATGGGGTGGTGTGGATCGGATGGTCTGAATTAGGATAGGCAGTGATTGACAATGTAGAATGGAGAAATGCACCACGGGGTGGTCAGCATGGGGAGGTCTGGAAACATAAAGAGGCAATGTAGGATAGGTTTCTGAAAAACATCGTGCGGTGGTGTGCATTGTACGGGTTTCTAACGGGCCATTCACTTGTAGGAGTGAGAAAAACTTCACGGGGTGGTGTGAATCGGAGGGTCTGAACTAGGTTAGGCAGTGAGTGGCAATGTATGATGGAGAAAAGCACCATGGGTTGTTCAGAATAGGGAGGTCAAAAACATGCAGTGGCAATGTGGGATAGGTTTCTGAAAAACATCGCGGAGTGGTGCACATTGTACTGTTTCTAAAGGGCCATTCAAGTAGGAATGACAAAAAAATCACGGGGTGGTGTGAATCGGAGGGTCTGAATAAGGATAGACGGTGTGTGGCAATATAGGTTGGAGAAAAGCACCACGGGGTGGTCAGTATGGGGAGGTCAGGAAACATGCAGTGGCAATGTAGGATAGGTTTCTGTAAAACATTGCGGTGTGGTTCGCATTGTAAGTGTTTCTGTCAGGCTATTCACTTAGTAGGAGTGAGAAAAACATTACTGGGTGGTGTGAATCCGAGGGTCTGAATAAGGATAGGCAGTGTGTGGCAATGTAGGATGGAGAAAAGCACCACGGGGTGGTCAGCATGGGGAGTTCAGGAAACATGCAGTGGCAAATTAGGATAGGTTTCTCAAACTTATCCTGGGGTTTTGCCCATTGAAAGCGTTTCTATTGGGCCATTCACTAGTATGAGTGAGGAAAACATCACGGGGTGTGGAGAATCAGATGGACTGAATTAGAATAGGCAGTGAATGGCAATGTAGGATGGAGAAATGCAGCACTGGTTGGTCAGCATGGGGATGTAAAGAAACATGCAGTGGCAATGTAGGATAGGTTTCTGAAAAACATCGCGGGGTGGTGCGCATTTTAAGGGTTTCTAACAGTCCATTTACTAGTAGGAGTGAGAAAAACTTCACGGGGTTGGTGAATCGGAGGGTCTGAATTAGGATAGGCAGTGAGTGGCAATGTAGGATGGAGAAAAGTACCACTGGGTGTTCAACATGTGGAGGTCAACAAATATGCAGTGGCAATGTAGGATAGGTTTCTGAAAAACATCGCATGGTGGTGCGCATTGTAAGGGTGTCTAAAGGGAAATTCACTAGTAGGAGTGAGAAAAACTTCACGGGGTGGTGTGAGTCGGAGTTTCTGAATAAGGATAGGCAGTGAGTGGCAATGTAGGATGAAGAAAAGCACCATGGAGTGGTCAGCCTGGCGAGGTCAGCAATAAAGCAGTGGCAATGTAGGATAGGTTTCTGAAAAACATCGCGGGGTGGTGCGCATTTTAAGGGTTTCCAACAGGCCATCACTAGTAGGAGTGAGAAAAATATCAAGGGGTGGTGTGAATCAGAGGGTCTGAATTAGGATAGGCATTGAGTGGCAATGTAGGATGGAGAAAATCACCACGGGGTGGTCAGCATGGAGATGTGAGGAAACATGCAGTGGCCATGTAGGACAGGTTTCTGAAAAACATAGCGGGGTGGTGCGCATTGTGAGGGTTTCTGAGGGCCATTCACTACTAGGAGGGAGAAAAAAATCTAGGGGTGGTGTGAAACGGAGGGTCTGAATTGGGATAGGCAGTGAGTGGCAATGTGGAATGGAGAAAAGCACCAAGGGGTGGTCAGCATGGGGAGGACAAGCAACATGCAGTGGCAATGTTGGATAGGATTCTTAAAAACATCGCAGGGTGGTGCGCATTGTAAGCGTTTCTAACAGGCCATTCACTAGTAGGAGTGAGAAAAACACCACGGGATGGTGTGATTCGGATTGTCTGAATTAAGATAGGCAGGGAATGGCAATGTAGGATGGAGAAAAGCACCACGCATTGGTCAGCATGGGCAGGTCAGGAAACATACAGTAGCAATGTAGGATAGGTTTCTGAAAAACATCGCGGGGTGGTGCGAATTGTAAGTGTTTCTAACAGGCCATTCACTAGTAGGAGTGAGAAAAATATCACGGGGGGGTGTGAATTGGAAGGTCTGAATTAGGATAGGCAGTGAGTGTCAATGTAGAATGGAGAAAAGCCCCACGGGTTGGTCAGCATTGGGAGGTCAGAAAAAATTCAGTGGGATTGTAGGATATGTTTCTAAAAAACATCACGGGGCTGTGCGTATTGTAATGATTTATAAAGGGCCATTCACTAGTAGGCGAAGAACAACCTCGCGGGTTGGTCTGAATCGGATGGGCTGAATTAGGATAGGCAGTGAGTGGCAATGTAGGATGGAGAAAAGCACCACAGTGTGGTCAGCATGGGGAGGCCAAGAAACATGCAGTGGCAATGTACGATAGATTTCTGATAAACAACGCAGGGTGGTGCATATTGTAAGTGTTTATAACAGGCCATTCACTAGGAGGACTGAGAAAAACATCACGGGGTGGTGTGAATCGGAAGGTCTGAATGAGTATAGGCAGTGAGTGTCAATGTAGAATGGAGAAAAGCATAACGGGTTGGTCAGCATTGGGAGGTCAAGAAAGATGCAGTGGCAATGTAGCATAAGTTTCTAAAAAACAGCGCGGGGTGGTGCGCATTGTAACGGTTTCTAACGGGCCATTCATTAGTAGGAGTGACAAAAGCATCACGGGGTGGTGTGAATCGGAGGATCTGAATTAGGATAGGCAGTGAGTGGCTATGTACAATGGAGAAAAGCACCACGGGGTGGTCTGCATGGGGAGGTCAGGAAACATGCAGTGGCAATGTAGGATAGATTTCTGAAAAACATCGCGGGGTGGTGTGAATCAGAGGGTCTGAATTAGGATAGGCAGTGAGTGGCAATCTAGGATGGAGAAAATCACCACGGGTTTGTCAGCATGGGGAGTTCAGGATACATGCAGTGGCAATGTAAGATAGGTTTCTGAAAAACAACGCGAGGTGGTGCACATTTTAAGCGTTTTTAATAGGCCATTCACTAGTAGGAGTGAGGCAAACATCATGGGGTGGTGTGAATCGGATGTTCTGAATTAGGATAGGCAGTGAGTGGCAATCTAGGATGGAGAAAAGCACCACGGGTTGGTCAGCATGGCGAGGTCAAGAAACATACAGTAGCAATGTAGGATAGGTTTCTTAAAAAAATCGTGGGGTAGTGCGCATTGTAAGGGTTTCTAAAGGGCCATTCACTAGTAGAAGTGAGAAAAAATTCACGGGGTGGTGTGAATCGGAGGGTCTGAATTACGATAGGCAGTGAGTGGCAATGTACGATGGAGAAAAGCACCACGGGGTGGACAGCATGGGGAGGTCAAGAAACATGCAGTGGCAATGTAGGATAGGGTTCTGAAAATCATGGCGGGATGGTGCGCATTGTAAGGTTTTCTAACAGGGCATTCACTAGTAGTAGTGAAAAAACATAAGGGGCTGTTGTGAATAGGAGAGTCTGAATTAGGAAAGGCAGTGAGTGGCAATGTAGGATGGAGAAAAACACCACGGGGTGGTCAGCATTGGGAGGTCAGGAAACATGCAGGGGCAATGTAGGATTGGTTTCTGAAAAACATAGAGAGGTGGTGCGCATTGTGAAGTTTTTCTAAAGGGCCATTCACTACTAGGATGGAGAAAAAAATCTCTGGGTGGTGTAAAACAGAGGGTCTGAATTGGGATAGGCAGTGAGTGGCAATGTAGAAGGAGAAAAGCACCACGGGGTGGTTAGCATGTGGAGGACAAGAAACATGCATTGGCAATGTAGGATAGGGTTCTGAAAAACATGGCGGTGTGGTGTGCACTGTAAGGGTTTCTAACCGGGCATTCACTAGCAGTGGTGAAAAAACAGCACGAGGTGGTGTGAATCGGAGCGTCTGAATTAGGATAGGCAGTGAGTGGCAATGTAGGATGGAGAAAACCGCCACGGGGTGGTCAGCATGGGGTGGTCAGGAAACATGTCATGGCAATGTAGGAGAGGTTTCTGAAAAACATAGAGGTGTGGTGCGCATTGTGAGGGTTTCTAAAGGTACATTCACTACTAGGAGGGAGAAAAAACATCTCGGGGTGGTGTGAAACGGAGGGTCTAAATTGGGAAAGGCAGTGAGATGCAATGTAGAAGGAGAAAAGCACCAGGGGGTGGTCAGCAGGGGGAGGACAAGAAACATGCAGTGGCAATGTAGGATACGGTTCTGAAAAACATCGCAGGGTGGTTCGCATTGTAAGGGTTTCTAACGGGCCATTCACTACTAGGAGTGAGAAAAACATCACGGGGTGGTTTTAATCAGAGGGTCTGAATTAGGATAGGCAGTGAGTGGCAATGTAGGATGGAGAAAAGCACCACGGGGTGGTCAGCATGGGGAGTTAAGGAAACATGCAGTGGCAATGTAGGATAGGTTTCTGAAAAACATCGCTGGGTGGTGCCCATTGTATGGTTTCCTAACAGGCCATTCACTAGTAGGAGTGAGAAAATCATCACGGGGTGGTGTGAATCGGAGTGTCTTAATTAGGATAGCCAGTGAGTGGCAACGTAGAATGGAGAAAAGAAACACGGGGTGGTCAGCATGGGGAGGTCAAGAAACATGCAGTGGGAATGTAGGATAGGTTTCTGAAAAACATCGCGGGGTGGTGCACATTGTAAGCGTTTTTAACAGGCCATTCATTAATAGAAGTGAGGAAAACATCATGGGGTGGTGTGAATCAGAGGGTCTGAATTAGCATAGGCAGTGAGTGGCAATGTAGGATGGAGAAAGCACCACGGGTGGGTCAACATGGGGAGGGTAAGAAACACACAGTGGCAATGTAGGATAGGTTTCTGAAAAACATGGCGGGGTCGTGCGCATTGTAAAGGTTTCTAATAGGGCATTCACTAGTAAAAGTGAAAATACATCACGGGTTAGTGTGAAGCGGGGTGTCTGAATTAGGAAAGGCAGTGAGTGGAAATGTAGGATGAAGAAATGCACCACGGGGTGGTCAGCATGGGGAGGTCATGACACATGCAGTGGCAATATAGGATAGGGTTCTGAAAAACATCGCGGGTTGGTCCACATTGTGAGGCCTTCTAACACGCCATTCACTAGTACAAGTGAGAAAAACATCATGGGGAGGTGTGATTCGTAGGGTCTGAATGAGGATAGGCAGTGAGCGGCAATGTAGGATGGAGAAAAGCACCACGGGGTGGTCAGCATTGGGAGGACAGGAAACATGCAGTGGCAATGTAGGATAGGTTTCTGAAAAACATCGCTGGGTGGTGCACATTGTAAGTGTTTCAAACAGGCCGTTCACTTATAGGAGTGAGAAAAACATCACGGGGTGGTGTGAATTGGAGGGTCTGAATTAATATAGGCAGTGAGTGTCAATGTAGAATGGAGAAAACACCACGGGTTGGATAGCCTGGTGCGGTCAAGAAACATGCAGTGGCAATGTAAGACAGGTTTCTGAAAATCATGGCGGGGTGGTGTGCATTGTAAGGGTTTCTACCAGGGCATTCACTAGTAGGAGTGAAAAAGCATCACGGGGTGGTGTGAATCGGAGAGTCTGAATTAGGATAGGCAGTGAGTGGCAATGTAGGATGGATAAAAGCACCGCGGGGTAGTCAGTATGGGGATGTCAGGAAACATGCAGTGGCAATGTAGGATACGTTTCTGGAAAACATAGCGGGGTTGTGCACTTTGTGAGGGTCTCTAAAGGGCCATTCACCACTAGGAGGTAGAAAAACATCTCAGGGTGGTGTGAAAAGGAGGGTCTGAATTGGGATAAACAGTGAGTGGCAATGGAGAAGGAGAAAAGCACCACGGGGTGGTCAGCATGGGGAGGTCAGGAAACATGCTGTGGCAATGTAGGATAGGTTTCTGAAAAACATTGCGGGGTGGTGCGCATTTTAAGGGTTTCTAACAGGCCATTCACTAGTAGGAGTGAGAAAAACATTACGGGGTGGTGTGAATCAGAGGGTCTGAATAAGAATAGGCAGTGTGTGGCAATGTAGGATGGAGAAATGCACCACTGGTTGGTCAGCATGGGGAGGTAAAGAAACATGCAGTGGCAGTGTAGGATAAGTTTCTGAAAAACATCGCGGGGTGGTGTGCATTGTAAGGGTTTCTAACAGGCCATTCACTAGTAGGAGTGAGAAAAACTTCAAGGGGTTGGTGAATCGGAGGGTCTGAATTAGGATAGGAAGTGAGTGGCAATGTAGGATGGAGAAAAGTACCATGGGGTGTTCACCATGTGGAGGTCAACAAATATGCAATGGCAATGTAGGATAGGTTTCTGAAAAACATCGCGGGGTGGTGCGCATTGTAAGGGTTTCTAAAGGGCCATTCACTAGTAGGAGTGAGAAAAACTTCACGTGGTGGTATGAATTGGAGGGTCTGAATTAGGATAGCCAGTGAGTGGCAATGTAGGTTGTAGAAAAGCAACACAGTGTGGTCAGCGTGTGGAGGTCAGAAACAATACAGTAGCATTGTAGGATAGGTTTCTAAAAAACATCACGGGGTTCTGCGTATTGTAATGTTTTATAAAGGGCCATTCACTAGTAGGCGTGAGAACAACCTCACGGGTTGGTGTGAATCAGATGGGCTGAATTACAATAGGCAGTGAGTGGCAATGTAGGATGGAGAAAAGCACCACAGGGTGGTCAGCATGGGGAGGCCAAGAAACATGCAGTGGCAATGTAGGACAGGTTTCTGATAAACATCGCAGTGTGGTGCGTATTGTATGTGTTTATAACAGGCCATTCACTAGGAGGAGTGAGAAAAACATCACGGGGTGGTTTGAATTGGAAGGTCTGAATGAGTATAGGCAGTGAGTGGCAATGTAGGATGGGGAAAGGCACCATGGGGTGGTCAGTATAGGGAGGTCAAGAAACATGCAGTGGCAATGTAGGATAGGTTTATGAAAAGCATCGCTGTGTGGTGCGCATTGTAAGGGTTTCTAAAAAGCCATTGATAAGTAGGAGTGAGAAAAACATCACGGGTGTTGTGAATCAGAGCGTCTGAATTAGGATACTCAGTGAGTGGCAAGGTAGGATGGAGAAAACCCCCACGGGGTGGTCAGCATGGTGAGGTCAGGAAACATGCAGTGGCAAGATAGGATAGCTTTGTGAACAACATCGCGGCGTGGTGCGCATTGTAAGGGTTTCTAACAGGCCATTCACTAGTAGGAGTGAGAAAAACATCACGGGGTGGTGTGAATCGGAGGGTCTGAATTAGGATTGGCAGTGAGTGGCAATGTAGGATGGAGAAAAGCACCACGGGGTGTTCAGCTTGGGGAGGTCAGGTAACATGCAGTGGCAATGTAGGATAGGACTCTGAAAAACATCACGGGTGGTGCGCATTGTAAGGGTTTCTAAAGTGCCATTCACTAGTAGGAGTGAGAAAAACATCACGGCGTTGTGCGAATGGGAGGTTCTCATTTAGGATAGGCAGTGTGTGGCAATGTAGGATGGAGAAAAGCACAAAGGGGTGGTTAGTATTGGGAGGTCAGGAAACATGCAGTGGCAATGTAGGATAGGTTTCTGAAAAACATCATAGAGTGATGTGCATTGGAAGGTTTTCTAACAGGCCATTCACTAGTAGGAGTGAGAAAAACATCACGGGGTGATGTGAATCAGAGGGGCTGAATTAGGATAGGCAGTGAGGTGGCAACGTAGGATGAAGAAAAGCACCACGGTGTGGTCAGTCTGGGGAGGTCAGGAATCATGTAGTGGCAATGTAGGACAGGTTTATGAAAAACATCGCGGTGCAGTGCGCATTGTAAGGGTTTCTAACAGCCTGTCCACTAGTAGGAGTGACAAAAACATCATGGGGTGTTGTGAATTGGAGGATATGAATTCGGATAGGCACTGAGTGGCAATGTAGTATGGAGAAAAGCACCACGGGGTGGTCAGCATGGTAATGTCAGGAATCATGCAGTGGCAATGTAGGATACATTTCTGAAAAACATCGCGGGATGGTGCGCATTGTAAACGTTTCAAATGCGCCATTCACTAATAATAGTGACAAAAACATCACGGGGGGGGTTAGGGTTAGGATATGTATCTGAAAAACATTGAACAATGGTGGCCATTGTAAGGGTTTCTAAAGGGCCATTCGCTAGTAGGTGTAAGAAAAACATCCCGGGGTGGTGTGAATCAGAGGGTCTGAATTACGATAGGCAGTGAGTGGCAATGTAGTAGAAGAAAAGTACCACAGGGTGGTCAGCATGGGGAGGTCCGGAAACATGCAGTGGCATTGTAGGATAGGTTTATGAAAAACATCGCAGGGTGGTGTGCATTGTAAGGGTTTCTAAAGGGCCTTCCACTAGTAGGAGTGAGAAAAACATCTCGGGGTGTGTGAATCGGAAGGTCTGAGTTAGGATAGGCAGTGATTGGCAATGTAGGATGGAGAAAAGCACCACAGGGTGGTCATCATGGGGAAGTCAGGAAACATGCAGTGGCAATGTAGGACAGGTTTCTGAAAAACATCGCATTGTGGTGCCCATTGTCAGGGTTTATAACAGGCCATTCACTAGTAGGAGTGAGAAAATCATCACGGGGTGGTGTGAATCGGAGGGTGTGAATTATGATAGGCAGTGAGTGGCAAGGTAGGATGGAGAACAGCACCATGTGGTGTGCAGCATGGGGAGGACAAGAAACATGCAGTGGCAATGTAGGATAGGATTCTGAAAAACATCGCTGGGTGGTGCGCATTGTAAGTGTTTCTAATGGGCCATTCACTACTAGGAGTCAGAAACACATCACGGGATGGTGTGAACCGGAGGGTCTGAATTGGGATAGCCAATGAGTGGCAATGTAGGAGAAAAGAAGCACGGGGTGGTCAGCATGGGGAGGTCAGGAAACATGCAGTGGCAATGTAGGATATGTTTCTAAAAACATCGCATGGTGGTTCGCATTGTAATTGTTTCTAACGGGCCATTCACTAGTAGGAGTAAGAAAAGCATCATGGGGTGATGTGAATTGGAGGGTCTGAATTAGGATAAGCAGTGAGTGGCAATGTAGGATGGAGTAAAGCACCACGGGGTGGTCGGCATGGGGAGGTCAGGAAACATGCAGTGGCAATGTAGGATAGGTTTATGAAAATCATGGCGGGGTGGTGCACATTGCAAGGGTTTCTAAGAGGCCATTCAATAGTAGGAGTTAGAAAAACATCATGGGAGGGGTGAATCGGAGGGTGTGAATTATGATAGGCATTGAGTGGCAAGGTAGGATGGAGAAAAGCACCACAGGCTGGTTAGCATTGGGAGGTCAGGAAACATGCAGTGGCAATACAGGATAGGTTTCTGAAAAATATCGAAGGGTGGTGCGCATTGTAAGGGTTTCTAACAGGCCATTGTGTAGTAGGAGTGACAAAAATATCACGGGCTAGTGTGAATCGGAAGGTTTGAATTAGGATAGGCAGTGAGGGGCAATGTAGGATGGAGAAAAGCACCACGGGTCTGTCAGCATGTGAAAGTCAGCAAACATGCAATGGCAATGTAGGATAGGATTCTGAAAAGCATCTCGGGGTCATGGGCATTGTAAGGGTTTCTAACAGGCCATTCACTAGCAGCAGTGAGAAAAAAATCAAGGGGTGCTTTTAATCTGAGGGTTTGAAGTGGGATAGGCAGTGAGTGGCAATGTAGGATGGATTAAAGCACCACAGGGTGGTCGACCTGGGGAGGTCAGGAAACATGCAGTAGCAATGTAGGATAGGTTTCTGAAAAACATCGCGGGGTTGTGCGCATTCTAAGATTTTCAAACAGGCCATTCACTAGTAAGAGTGAGAAAAACATCACAGGTTGGTGTGAATCGGTTGGTCTGAATTAGGATAGGCAGTGAATGGCAATGAAGGATTGAGAAAAACACCACGGGGTGGTCAGCATGGCGACATCAGTAAACGTGCAGTGGCAATGTAGGATAGGATTCTGAAAAACATCGCGGTGTCGTGCGCATTGTAAGGTTTTTAAAGAGGCCATTCACTAGTAGGAGTGAGAAAAACATCACGGGTGTGGTGTGATTCGGAGTGTCTGTATTAGGATAGGCAGTGAGTGGCAATGTAGGATGGGGAAAAGCACCACGGGGTGGTCAGCATAGGGAGGTCAGGAAACATGCAGTGGCAATGTAGGATAGGTTTATGAAAAACAACCCGGGGTGGTGCGCATTGTAAGTATTTCTAACAAGCCATTCACTAGTAGGAGTGAGAAAAACATCATGGGGTGGTGTGAATCGCAGAGTCTGAATTAGGATAGAAAGTGAGTGGCAATGTAGGATGGAGAAAAGAACCACGGGGTGGTCAGCATTGGGAGGTCAGAAACATGCAGTGGCAATGTAGGATAGCTTTCTGAAAAACATCGCGGGGTGGTGTGAATTGTAAGGGTTTCTAACTGGCCATTGACTAAAAGGAGTGAGAAAAACATCACGGGGTGGTGTGAATCGAAATGTCGGAATTAGGATAGGCAGTGTGTGGCAATGTAGGATGGAGAAAAGCACCACGGGGTGGTCAGCATGCGGAGGTCAGGAAACATGGAGTGGGAATGTAGGATAGGTTTCTGAAAAATATCGCTGGGTGGTGCACAGTGTAAGTTTTTTCTAACAGGCCGTTCACTAGTAGGAGTGAGAAAAACATCACGGGATGGTGGGAATCAGAGGGGGTGAATTAGGATAGGATGTGTGTGGCAAATTAGGATGGAGAAAAGGACCACGGGGTGGTCAGCATGGGGAGGTATGGAAACATGCAGTGGCCATGCAGGATAGATTTCTGAAAAACATCGCGTGGTGGTGCGCGTTGTAAGGGTTTCTAAAGTGCCATTCACTAGTAAGAGTGAGAAAAACATCACGGCATGGTGTGAATCGGAGGTTCTGAATTAGGATACGCAGTGTGTGGCAATGTAGGATGGAGAAAAGCACCACGGGGTGGTTAGCATTGGGAGGTCAGGAAACATGCAGGGGAAATGTAGGATAGGTTTCCGAAAAATATCATAGAGTGATGTGCATTGGAAGGTTTTCTAACAGGCCATTCACTAGTCGGAGTGAGAAAAACATCACGGGGTGATGTGAATCGGATGGGCTGAATTAGGATAGGCAGTGAGGTGGCAATGTAGGATGAAGAAAAGCACCATGGTGTGGTCAGCCTGGGGAGGTCAGGAATCATGTAGTGGCAATGTAGGACAGGTTTCTGAAAACATCGCGGGGCGGTGCGCATTGTAAGGGTTTCTAACAGCCTGTCCACAAGTAGGAGTGAGAAAAACATCATGGGGTGTTGTGAATCAGAGGGTCTGAATTAGGATAGGCACTGAGTGGCAATGTAGTATGGAGAAAAGCACCATGGGGTGCTCAGCATGGTAATGTCAGGAATCATGCAGTGGCAATGTAGGATACGTTTCTGAAAAACATCGCAGGGTGGTGCGCATTGTAAACGTTTCAAAAGGGCCATTCACTAATAGTAGTGACAAAAACATCACGGGGTGGTGTGAATCGGAGTATCTGAATTAGAATACGCAGTGAATGGCAATGAAGGATTGATAAAAGCACCACAGGGTGGTCAGCATGGCGAGGTCAGTAAACATGCAGTGGCAATGTAGGACAGGATTCTGAAAAACATCGCAGGGTCTTGGGCATTGTAAGGGTTTCTAACAGGCCATTCATTAGTAGGAGTGGGGAAAACATCAATGGATGGTGTTAATCTGAGGGTCTGAAGTAGGTTAGGCAGTGAGTGGCAATGTAGGATGTATTAAAGCACCACTGGGTGCTCTACCTGGGGAGGTCATTTACCATGCAGTGGCAATGTAGGATAGATATCTGAAAAACATCGTGGAGTCATGCGCATTGTAAGGTTTTCTAACAGGCCATTCACTAGTAGGAGTGAGAAAAACATCACGGGGTGGTGTGAATCGGAGCATCTGAATTAGGATAGGCATTGAGTGGCAATGTAGTATGGAGAAAAGCACCACGGGGTGGTCAGCATGGGGAGGTCAGAAACATGCAGTGGCAATGTAGGATAGCTTTCTGAAAAACATCACGGGGTGGTGCGAATTGTAAGGGTTTCTAACAGGTCATTCACTAAAAGGTGTGAGAAAAACATCACGGGGTGGTGTGAATCGAAATGTCGGAATTAGGATAGGCAGTGTGTGAGAATGTAGGATGGAGAAAAGCACCACGGGATGGTCAGCATGCAGAAGTCAGGAAACATGGAGTGGGAATGTAGGATAGGTTTCTGAAAAATATCGCGGGGTGGTTCGTATTGTAAGTTTATTCTAACAGGCCGTTCACTAGTAGGAGTGAGAAAAACATCACGGGATGGTGGGAATCGGAGGGTGTGAATTAGGAGAGGTAGTGAGTGGCAATGTAGGATGGAGAAAAGGACCACGGGGTGGTCAGCATGGGGAGGTATGGAAACATGCAGTGGCCGTGCAGGATAGATTTCTGAAAAACATCGCGGGGTGGTGCGCGTTGTAAGTGTTTCTAAAGTGCCATTCACTAGTAGGAGTCAGAAAAACATCACTGTGTGGTGTGAATCAGAGGTTCTGAATTAAGATAGGCAGTGTGTGGCAATGTAGGATGGAGAAAAGCACCACGGGGTGGTCAGCATGGGGAGGTCAGGAAACATGCAGTGGCGATGAAGGATATGTTTTTGAAAAACATCGAGGGGTCATGCGCATTGTAAGTGTTTCTAAGAGGCCATTCACTAGTAGGAGTGAGAAAAACATCAAGGGGAGGGGTGAATCTGAGGGTTTGAATTATAATAGGCAGTGAGTCGCAATGTAGAATGGAGAAAAGCACCACAGGGTTGTTAGCTTTGGGAGGTCATGAAACATGCTGTGGCAATGTAGGATAGGTTTCTGAAAAACATCGCGGGGTGGTGCGCATTGTAAGTTTTTCTAACAGGCCGTTCAGTAGTAGGAGTGAGAAAAACATCACGGGATGGTGTGAATCGGAGGTTCTGAATTAGGATAGGCAGTGAGTGGCAATGTAGGATGGGGAAAAGCACCACGGGGTGTTCAGCATGGGGAGGTCAGGAAACGTGCAGTGGCAATGTAGGATAGGTTTATGAAAAACATCGCTGGGTGGTGCGCATTGTGATGGTTTCTATCGAGCCATTGATTAGTAGGAGTGAGTAAAACATCACGGGATGGTGTGAATCAGAGGGTCTGAATTAGAATAGGCAGTGAGTGGCAATATAGGATGGGGAAAAGCAACACGGGGTGGTCAGCATGTGGAGGGCAGGAAACATGCCGTGGCAATGTAGAATAGGTTTCTGAAAAACATCGCGGGGTGGTGCGCCTTGTAAGTTTTTTCTAGCAGTCCATTCACCAGTGGGAGTGAGAAAAACATCACGGGGTTGTGTGAATCGGAGGGTCTGAATTAGGATAGGCAGTGAATGTCAATGTAGGATGGAGAACAGCACCACGGGGTATTCAGCTTGGGGAGGTCAGGAAACATGCAGTGGCAATGTAGTATAGGACTCTGAAAAACATCAAGCGGTTGTGCGCATTGAAAGGGTTTCTAAAGTGCCATTCACTAGTAGGAGTGACAAAAGCATCACAGGATGGTATGAATCGGAGGGTCTGAATTAGGATAGGCAGTGAATGGCAATGTAGGATGGAGAACAGCACCACGGGGTGGTCAGCATGCGGAGGTCAGGAAACATGCAGTGGCAATGTAGGATAGGTTTCTGAAAATCATGGCGGGGTGCTGCCCATTGTAATGGGTTCTAAAATGCCATTCACTAGTAGGAGTGAGAAAAACATCATGGGGTGGTGTGAATCGGAATGTCTGAATTAGGATAGGCAGTGAGTGGCAATATAGGATGGTGAAAAGCACCACGGGGTGTTCAGCATGAGGAGATCAGGAAACATGCTGTGCCATGTGGGATAGGTTTATGAAAAACATGGCAGGGTGCTGCACATTGTAAGTGTTTCTAACAGGCCATTCATTAGTAGGAGTGAGAAATACTTCATGGGGTGCGGTGAATCGGAGCATCTGAATTAGAATAGGCCAGGGAGTGGCAATGTATCATGGAGAAAAGCACCACAGGTTGTTCAGCATGGGGAGGTCAGGAAACATGCAGTGGCAGTGTAGGATAGGTTTATTAAAAACATCGTGGGTTGGTGTGTGTGTCAGGGTCTGATTCAGGATAGGCAGTGAGTGACAATGTAGGATGGAGAAAAGCACCACGGGGTGTTCAGCATGGGGAGGTCAGGAAACGTGCATTGGCAATGTAGGATACGTTTATGAAAAACATCGCGGGTGGTGGGTGTGTCAGGGTCTGATTTAGGAATGGCAGTGAGTGGCAATGTAGGATGGAGAAAAGCACCACGGGATGGTCAGCATGGGGAGGTCAGGAAACATGCAGTGGCAATGTAGGATAGGTTTCTGAAAAATATCAAAGGGTGGTGCGCATTGTAAGGGATTCTAACAGGCCAATAACTAGTAGGAATGAGAAAAACATCACAGGATGGTGTGAATCAGACGGTGTGAATTAGTATAGGCAGTGAGTAGCAATGTAGGATGGAGAAAAGCACCATGGGGTGGTCCGCATGGGGAGGTCTGGAAAAGTGCAGTGGCCATGCAGGATAGATTTCTGAAAAACATCGCATGGTGGTGCGCGTTGTAAGGGTTTCTAAAGCGCCATTCACTGTTAGGAGTGAGAAAAACATCACAGGTTGGTGTGAATCGGTTAGTCTGAATTAGGATAGGCAGTGAATGGCAATGAAGGATTGAGAAAAACACCAAGGGGTGGTCAGCATGGCGACATCAGTAAACGTGCAGTGGCAATGTAGGATAGGATTCTGAAAAACATCGCAGTGTCGTGCGCATTGTAAGGTTTTCAAAGAGGCCATTCACTAGTAGGAGTGAGAAAAACATCACGGGTGTGGTGTGATTCGGAGTGTCTGAATTAGGATAGGCAGTGAGTGGCAATGTAGGATGGATTAAAGCACCACAGGGTGGTCGACCTGGGGAGGTCAGGAAACATGCAGTGGCAATGTAGGATAGGTTTATGAAAAACATCCCGGGGTGGTGCGCATTGTAAGTATTTCTAACAAGCCATTCACTAGTAGGAGTGAGAAAAACATCATGGGGTGGTGTGAATCGCAGTGTCTGAATTAGGATAGAAAGTGAGTGGCAATGTACGATGGAGAAAAGCACCACGGGGTGGTCAGCATGGGGAGGTCAGAAACATGCAGTGGCAATGTAGGATAGCTTTCTGAAAAACATCGCGGGGTGGTGTGAACTGTAAGGGTTTCTAACTGGCCATTGACTAAAAGGAGTGAGAAAAACATCACGGGGTGGTGTGAATCGAAATGTCGGAATTAGGATAGGCAGTGTGTGGCAATGTAGGATGGAGAAAAGCACCACGGGGTGGTCAGCATGCGGAGGTCAGGAAATATGGAGTGGGAATGTAGGATAGGTTTCTGAAAAACGTCGCGGGGTGGTGCGCATTGTATGGGTGTGTGTTACATTACATTCACTACTAGGAGTGAGAAAAACATCACGGGGTGGTGCGCATTGTATGGGTGTGTGTTACATTATATTCACTAATAGGAGTGAGAAATACATCACGGGGTGGTGCGCATTGTATGGGTGTGTGTTACATTACATTCACTAGTAGGAGTGAGAAAAACATCACGGGATGGTGCGCATTGTATGGGTGTGTGTTACATTACATTCACTAGTAGGAGTGAGAAAAACATCACGGGGTGGTGCGCATTGTATGGGTGTGTGTTACATTACATTCACTAGTAGGAGTGAGAAAAACATCACGGGGTGGTGCGCATTGTATGGGTGTGTGTTACATTACATTCACTAGTAGGAGTGAGAAAAATATCACGGGGTGGTGTGAATCTGAGCGTCTGAATTAGGATAGGCAGTGAGTGGCAATGTAGGATGGAGAAAAGCACCGCGGGGTGGTCAGCATGGGGAGGTCAGGGAACATGCAGTGGCAATGTAGGATAGGTTTCTGAAAAACATCGCGGGGTGGTGCGCATTGTATGGGTGTGTGTTACATTAGCTTCACAACTAGGAGTGAGAAAAACATCACGGGGTGGTGCGCATTGTATGGGTGTGTGTTACATTACATTCACTAGTTGGAGTGAGAAAAACATCACGGGGTGGTGCGCATTATATGGGTGTGTGTTACATTACATTCACTAGTAGGAGTGAGAAAAACATCAGGGGTGGTGCGCATTGTATGGGTGTGTGTTACATTACATTCATTAGTAGGAGTGAGAAAAACATCACGGGGTGGTGCGCATTGTATGGGTGTGTGTTACATTACATTCACTAGTAGGAGTGAGAAAAACATCATGGGGTGGTTTGAATCGGAGGGTCTGAATTAGGATAGGCAGTGAGTGGCAATGTAGGATGGAGAAAAGCACCGCGGGGTGGTCAGCATGGGGAGGTCAGGGAACATGCAGTGGCAATGTAGGATAGGTTTCTGAAAAACATCGCGGGGTGGTGCGCATTGTATGGGTTTGTGTTACATTAGATTCACTAGTAGGAGTAAGAAAAACATCACGGGGTGGTGTGCATTGTATGGGTGTGTGTTACATTACATTCACTAGTAGGAGTGAGAAAAACATCACGGGGTGGTGCGCATTGTATGGGTGTGTGTTACATTACATTCACTACTAGGAGGGAGAAAAATATCACGGGGTGGTGTGAATCGGAGGGTCTGAATTAGGATAGGCTGTGAGTGGCAATGTAGGATTGAGAAAAGCACCGCGGGGTGGTCAGCATGGGGAGGTCAGGGAACATGCAGTGGCAATGTAGGATAGGTTTCTGAAAAACATCGCGGGGTGGTGCGCATTGTATGGGTGTGTGTTACATTAGATTCACTAGTAGGAGTGAGAAAAACATCACGGGGTGGTGCGCTTTGTATGGGTGTGTGTTACATTACATTCACTAATAGGAGTGAGAAAAACATCACGGGGTGGTGCGCATTGTATGGGTGTGTGTTACATTACATTCACAAGTAGGAGTGAGAAAAACACCACGGGGTGGTCCGCATTGTATGGGTGTGTGTTACATTACATTCACTAGTAGGAGTGAGAAAAACATCACGGGGTGGTGCTCATTGTATGGGTGTGTGTTACATTACATTCACTAGTAGGAGTGAGAAAAACATCACGGGGTGGTGCGCATTGTATGGGTGTGTGTTACATTACATTCACTAGTAGGAGTGAGAAAAACATCACGGGGTGGTGCGCATTGTTTGGGTGTGTGTTACATTACATTCACTAGTAGGAGTGAGAAAAATATCACGGGGTGGTGTGAATCGGAGGGTCTGAATTAGGATTGGCAGTGAGTGGCAATGTAGGATGGAGAAAAGCACCACGGGGTGTTCAGCTTGGGGAGGTCAGGTAACATGCAGTGGCAATGTAGGATAGGACTCTGAAAAACATCACGGGTGGTGCGCATTGTAAGGGTTTCTAAAGTGCCATTCACTAGTAGGAGTGAGAAAAACATCACGGCGTTGTGCGAATGGGAGGTTCTCATTTAGGATAGGCAGTGTGTGGCAATGTAGGATGGAGAAAAGCACAAAGGGGTGGTTAGTATTGGGAGGTCAGGAAACATGCAGTGGCAATGTAGGATAGGTTTCTGAAAAACATCATAGAGTGATGTGCATTGGAAGGTTTTCTAACAGGCCATTCACTAGTAGGAGTGAGAAAAACATCACGGGGTGATGTGAATCGGAGGGGCTGAATTAGGATAGGCAGTGAGGTGGCAACGTAGGATGAAGAAAAGCACCACGGTGTGGTCAGTCTGGGGAGGTCAGGAATCATGTAGTGGCAATGTAGGACAGGTTTATGAAAAACATCGCGGTGCAGTGCGCATTGTAAGGGTTTCTAACAGCCTGTCCACTAGTAGGAGTGACAAAAACATCATGGGGTGTTGTGAATTGGAGGATATGAATTCGGATAGGCACTGAGTGGCAATGTAGTATGGAGAAAAGCACCACGGGGTGGTCAGCATGGTAATGTCAGGAATCATGCAGTGGCAATGTAGGATACATTTCTGAAAAACATCGCGGGATGGTGCGCATTGTAAACGTTTCAAATGCGCCATTCACTAATAATAGTGACAAAAACATCACGGGGGGGGTTAGGGTTAGGATATGTATCTGAAAAACATTGAACAATGGTGGCCATTGTAAGGGTTTCTAAAGGGCCATTCGCTAGTAGGTGTAAGAAAAACATCCCGGGGTGGTGTGAATCAGAGGGTCTGAATTACGATAGGCAGTGAGTGGCAATGTAGTAGAAGAAAAGTACCACAGGGTGGTCAGCATGGGGAGGTCCGGAAACATGCAGTGGCATTGTAGGATAGGTTTATGAAAAACATCGCAGGGTGGTGTGCATTGTAAGGGTTTCTAAAGGGCCTTCCACTAGTAGGAGTGAGAAAAACATCTCGGGGTGTGTGAATCGGAAGGTCTGAGTTAGGATAGGCAGTGATTGGCAATGTAGGATGGAGAAAAGCACCACAGGGTGGTCATCATGGGGAAGTCAGGAAACATGCAGTGGCAATGTAGGACAGGTTTCTGAAAAACATCGCATTGTGGTGCCCATTGTCAGGGTTTATAACAGGCCATTCACTAGTAGGAGTGAGAAAATCATCACGGGGTGGTGTGAATCGGAGGGTGTGAATTATGATAGGCAGTGAGTGGCAAGGTAGGATGGAGAACAGCACCATGTGGTGTGCAGCATGGGGAGGACAAGAAACATGCAGTGGCAATGTAGGATAGGATTCTGAAAAACATCGCTGGGTGGTGCGCATTGTAAGTGTTTCTAATGGGCCATTCACTACTAGGAGTCAGAAACACATCACGGGATGGTGTGAACCGGAGGGTCTGAATTGGGATAGCCAATGAGTGGCAATGTAGGAGAAAAGAAGCACGGGGTGGTCAGCATGGGGAGGTCAGGAAACATGCAGTGGCAATGTAGGATATGTTTCTAAAAACATCGCATGGTGGTTCGCATTGTAATTGTTTCTAACGGGCCATTCACTAGTAGGAGTAAGAAAAGCATCATGGGGTGATGTGAATTGGAGGGTCTGAATTAGGATAAGCAGTGAGTGGCAATGTAGGATGGAGTAAAGCACCACGGGGTGGTCGGCATGGGGAGGTCAGGAAACATGCAGTGGCAATGTAGGATAGGTTTATGAAAATCATGGCGGGGTGGTGCACATTGCAAGGGTTTCTAAGAGGCCATTCAATAGTAGGAGTTAGAAAAACATCATGGGAGGGGTGAATCGGAGGGTGTGAATTATGATAGGCATTGAGTGGCAAGGTAGGATGGAGAAAAGCACCACAGGCTGGTTAGCATTGGGAGGTCAGGAAACATGCAGTGGCAATACAGGATAGGTTTCTGAAAAATATCGAAGGGTGGTGCGCATTGTAAGGGTTTCTAACAGGCCATTGTGTAGTAGGAGTGACAAAAATATCACGGGCTAGTGTGAATCGGAAGGTTTGAATTAGGATAGGCAGTGAGGGGCAATGTAGGATGGAGAAAAGCACCACGGGTCTGTCAGCATGTGAAAGTCAGCAAACATGCAATGGCAATGTAGGATAGGATTCTGAAAAGCATCTCGGGGTCATGGGCATTGTAAGGGTTTCTAACAGGCCATTCACTAGCAGCAGTGAGAAAAAAATCAAGGGGTGCTTTTAATCTGAGGGTTTGAAGTGGGATAGGCAGTGAGTGGCAATGTAGGATGGATTAAAGCACCACAGGGTGGTCGACCTGGGGAGGTCAGGAAACATGCAGTAGCAATGTAGGATAGGTTTCTGAAAAACATCGCGGGGTTGTGCGCATTCTAAGATTTTCAAACAGGCCATTCACTAGTAAGAGTGAGAAAAACATCACAGGTTGGTGTGAATCGGTTGGTCTGAATTAGGATAGGCAGTGAATGGCAATGAAGGATTGAGAAAAACACCACGGGGTGGTCAGCATGGCGACATCAGTAAACGTGCAGTGGCAATGTAGGATAGGATTCTGAAAAACATCGCGGTGTCGTGCGCATTGTAAGGTTTTTAAAGAGGCCATTCACTAGTAGGAGTGAGAAAAACATCACGGGTGTGGTGTGATTCGGAGTGTCTGTATTAGGATAGGCAGTGAGTGGCAATGTAGGATGGGGAAAAGCACCACGGGGTGGTCAGCATAGGGAGGTCAGGAAACATGCAGTGGCAATGTAGGATAGGTTTATGAAAAACAACCCGGGGTGGTGCGCATTGTAAGTATTTCTAACAAGCCATTCACTAGTAGGAGTGAGAAAAACATCATGGGGTGGTGTGAATCGCAGAGTCTGAATTAGGATAGAAAGTGAGTGGCAATGTAGGATGGAGAAAAGAACCACGGGGTGGTCAGCATTGGGAGGTCAGAAACATGCAGTGGCAATGTAGGATAGCTTTCTGAAAAACATCGCGGGGTGGTGTGAATTGTAAGGGTTTCTAACTGGCCATTGACTAAAAGGAGTGAGAAAAACATCACGGGGTGGTGTGAATCGAAATGTCGGAATTAGGATAGGCAGTGTGTGGCAATGTAGGATGGAGAAAAGCACCACGGGGTGGTCAGCATGCGGAGGTCAGGAAACATGGAGTGGGAATGTAGGATAGGTTTCTGAAAAATATCGCTGGGTGGTGCACAGTGTAAGTTTTTTCTAACAGGCCGTTCACTAGTAGGAGTGAGAAAAACATCACGGGATGGTGGGAATCAGAGGGGGTGAATTAGGATAGGATGTGTGTGGCAAATTAGGATGGAGAAAAGGACCACGGGGTGGTCAGCATGGGGAGGTATGGAAACATGCAGTGGCCATGCAGGATAGATTTCTGAAAAACATCGCGTGGTGGTGCGCGTTGTAAGGGTTTCTAAAGTGCCATTCACTAGTAAGAGTGAGAAAAACATCACGGCATGGTGTGAATCGGAGGTTCTGAATTAGGATACGCAGTGTGTGGCAATGTAGGATGGAGAAAAGCACCACGGGGTGGTTAGCATTGGGAGGTCAGGAAACATGCAGGGGAAATGTAGGATAGGTTTCCGAAAAATATCATAGAGTGATGTGCATTGGAAGGTTTTCTAACAGGCCATTCACTAGTCGGAGTGAGAAAAACATCACGGGGTGATGTGAATCGGATGGGCTGAATTAGGATAGGCAGTGAGGTGGCAATGTAGGATGAAGAAAAGCACCATGGTGTGGTCAGCCTGGGGAGGTCAGGAATCATGTAGTGGCAATGTAGGACAGGTTTCTGAAAACATCGCGGGGCGGTGCGCATTGTAAGGGTTTCTAACAGCCTGTCCACAAGTAGGAGTGAGAAAAACATCATGGGGTGTTGTGAATCAGAGGGTCTGAATTAGGATAGGCACTGAGTGGCAATGTAGTATGGAGAAAAGCACCATGGGGTGCTCAGCATGGTAATGTCAGGAATCATGCAGTGGCAATGTAGGATACGTTTCTGAAAAACATCGCAGGGTGGTGCGCATTGTAAACGTTTCAAAAGGGCCATTCACTAATAGTAGTGACAAAAACATCACGGGGTGGTGTGAATCGGAGTATCTGAATTAGAATACGCAGTGAATGGCAATGAAGGATTGATAAAAGCACCACAGGGTGGTCAGCATGGCGAGGTCAGTAAACATGCAGTGGCAATGTAGGACAGGATTCTGAAAAACATCGCAGGGTCTTGGGCATTGTAAGGGTTTCTAACAGGCCATTCATTAGTAGGAGTGGGGAAAACATCAATGGATGGTGTTAATCTGAGGGTCTGAAGTAGGTTAGGCAGTGAGTGGCAATGTAGGATGTATTAAAGCACCACTGGGTGCTCTACCTGGGGAGGTCATTTACCATGCAGTGGCAATGTAGGATAGATATCTGAAAAACATCGTGGAGTCATGCGCATTGTAAGGTTTTCTAACAGGCCATTCACTAGTAGGAGTGAGAAAAACATCACGGGGTGGTGTGAATCGGAGCATCTGAATTAGGATAGGCATTGAGTGGCAATGTAGTATGGAGAAAAGCACCACGGGGTGGTCAGCATGGGGAGGTCAGAAACATGCAGTGGCAATGTAGGATAGCTTTCTGAAAAACATCACGGGGTGGTGCGAATTGTAAGGGTTTCTAACAGGTCATTCACTAAAAGGTGTGAGAAAAACATCACGGGGTGGTGTGAATCGAAATGTCGGAATTAGGATAGGCAGTGTGTGAGAATGTAGGATGGAGAAAAGCACCACGGGATGGTCAGCATGCAGAAGTCAGGAAACATGGAGTGGGAATGTAGGATAGGTTTCTGAAAAATATCGCGGGGTGGTTCGTATTGTAAGTTTATTCTAACAGGCCGTTCACTAGTAGGAGTGAGAAAAACATCACGGGATGGTGGGAATCGGAGGGTGTGAATTAGGAGAGGTAGTGAGTGGCAATGTAGGATGGAGAAAAGGACCACGGGGTGGTCAGCATGGGGAGGTATGGAAACATGCAGTGGCCGTGCAGGATAGATTTCTGAAAAACATCGCGGGGTGGTGCGCGTTGTAAGTGTTTCTAAAGTGCCATTCACTAGTAGGAGTCAGAAAAACATCACTGTGTGGTGTGAATCAGAGGTTCTGAATTAAGATAGGCAGTGTGTGGCAATGTAGGATGGAGAAAAGCACCACGGGGTGGTCAGCATGGGGAGGTCAGGAAACATGCAGTGGCGATGAAGGATATGTTTTTGAAAAACATCGAGGGGTCATGCGCATTGTAAGTGTTTCTAAGAGGCCATTCACTAGTAGGAGTGAGAAAAACATCAAGGGGAGGGGTGAATCTGAGGGTTTGAATTATAATAGGCAGTGAGTCGCAATGTAGAATGGAGAAAAGCACCACAGGGTTGTTAGCTTTGGGAGGTCATGAAACATGCTGTGGCAATGTAGGATAGGTTTCTGAAAAACATCGCGGGGTGGTGCGCATTGTAAGTTTTTCTAACAGGCCGTTCAGTAGTAGGAGTGAGAAAAACATCACGGGATGGTGTGAATCGGAGGTTCTGAATTAGGATAGGCAGTGAGTGGCAATGTAGGATGGGGAAAAGCACCACGGGGTGTTCAGCATGGGGAGGTCAGGAAACGTGCAGTGGCAATGTAGGATAGGTTTATGAAAAACATCGCTGGGTGGTGCGCATTGTGATGGTTTCTATCGAGCCATTGATTAGTAGGAGTGAGTAAAACATCACGGGATGGTGTGAATCAGAGGGTCTGAATTAGAATAGGCAGTGAGTGGCAATATAGGATGGGGAAAAGCAACACGGGGTGGTCAGCATGTGGAGGGCAGGAAACATGCCGTGGCAATGTAGAATAGGTTTCTGAAAAACATCGCGGGGTGGTGCGCCTTGTAAGTTTTTTCTAGCAGTCCATTCACCAGTGGGAGTGAGAAAAACATCACGGGGTTGTGTGAATCGGAGGGTCTGAATTAGGATAGGCAGTGAATGTCAATGTAGGATGGAGAACAGCACCACGGGGTATTCAGCTTGGGGAGGTCAGGAAACATGCAGTGGCAATGTAGTATAGGACTCTGAAAAACATCAAGCGGTTGTGCGCATTGAAAGGGTTTCTAAAGTGCCATTCACTAGTAGGAGTGACAAAAGCATCACAGGATGGTATGAATCGGAGGGTCTGAATTAGGATAGGCAGTGAATGGCAATGTAGGATGGAGAACAGCACCACGGGGTGGTCAGCATGCGGAGGTCAGGAAACATGCAGTGGCAATGTAGGATAGGTTTCTGAAAATCATGGCGGGGTGCTGCCCATTGTAATGGGTTCTAAAATGCCATTCACTAGTAGGAGTGAGAAAAACATCATGGGGTGGTGTGAATCGGAATGTCTGAATTAGGATAGGCAGTGAGTGGCAATATAGGATGGTGAAAAGCACCACGGGGTGTTCAGCATGAGGAGATCAGGAAACATGCTGTGCCATGTGGGATAGGTTTATGAAAAACATGGCAGGGTGCTGCACATTGTAAGTGTTTCTAACAGGCCATTCATTAGTAGGAGTGAGAAATACTTCATGGGGTGCGGTGAATCGGAGCATCTGAATTAGAATAGGCAGGGAGTGGCAATGTATCATGGAGAAAAGCACCACAGGTTGTTCAGCATGGGGAGGTCAGGAAACATGCAGTGGCAGTGTAGGATAGGTTTATTAAAAACATCGTGGGTTGGTGTGTGTGTCAGGGTCTGATTCAGGATAGGCAGTGAGTGACAATGTAGGATGGAGAAAAGCACCACGGGGTGTTCAGCATGGGGAGGTCAGGAAACGTGCATTGGCAATGTAGGATACGTTTATGAAAAACATCGCGGGGTGGTGGGTGTGTCAGGGTCTGATTTAGGAATGGCAGTGAGTGGCAATGTAGGATGGAGAAAAGCACCACGGGATGGTCAGCATGGGGAGGTCAGGAAACATGCAGTGGCAATGTAGGATAGGTTTCTGAAAAATATCAAAGGGTGGTGCGCATTGTAAGGGATTCTAACAGGCCAATAACTAGTAGGAATGAGAAAAACATCACAGGATGGTGTGAATCAGACGGTGTGAATTAGTATAGGCAGTGAGTAGCAATGTAGGATGGAGAAAAGCACCATGGGGTGGTCCGCATGGGGAGGTCTGGAAAAGTGCAGTGGCCATGCAGGATAGATTTCTGAAAAACATCGCATGGTGGTGCGCGTTGTAAGGGTTTCTAAAGCGCCATTCACTGTTAGGAGTGAGAAAAACATCACAGGTTGGTGTGAATCGGTTAGTCTGAATTAGGATAGGCAGTGAATGGCAATGAAGGATTGAGAAAAACACCAAGGGGTGGTCAGCATGGCGACATCAGTAAACGTGCAGTGGCAATGTAGGATAGGATTCTGAAAAACATCGCAGTGTCGTGCGCATTGTAAGGTTTTCAAAGAGGCCATTCACTAGTAGGAGTGAGAAAAACATCACGGGTGTGGTGTGATTCGGAGTGTCTGAATTAGGATAGGCAGTGAGTGGCAATGTAGGATGGATTAAAGCACCACAGGGTGGTCGACCTGGGGAGGTCAGGAAACATGCAGTGGCAATGTAGGATAGGTTTATGAAAAACATCCCGGGGTGGTGCGCATTGTAAGTATTTCTAACAAGCCATTCACTAGTAGGAGTGAGAAAAACATCATGGGGTGGTGTGAATCGCAGTGTCTGAATTAGGATAGAAAGTGAGTGGCAATGTACGATGGAGAAAAGCACCACGGGGTGGTCAGCATGGGGAGGTCAGAAACATGCAGTGGCAATGTAGGATAGCTTTCTGAAAAACATCGCGGGGTGGTGTGAACTGTAAGGGTTTCTAACTGGCCATTGACTAAAAGGAGTGAGAAAAACATCACGGGGTGGTGTGAATCGAAATGTCGGAATTAGGATAGGCAGTGTGTGGCAATGTAGGATGGAGAAAAGCACCACGGGGTGGTCAGCATGCGGAGGTCAGGAAATATGGAGTGGGAATGTAGGATAGGTTTCTGAAAAACATCGCGGGGTGGTGCGCATTGTATGGGTGTGTGTTACATTACATTCACTACTAGGAGTGAGAAAAACATCACGGGGTGGTGCGCATTGTATGGGTGTGTGTTACATTATATTCACTAATAGGAGTGAGAAATACATCACGGGGTGGTGCGCATTGTATGGGTGTGTGTTACATTACATTCACTAGTAGGAGTGAGAAAAACATCACGGGATGGTGCGCATTGTATGGGTGTGTGTTACATTACATTCACTAGTAGGAGTGAGAAAAACATCACGGGGTGGTGCGCATTGTATGGGTGTGTGTTACATTACATTCACTAGTAGGAGTGAGAAAAACATCACGGGGTGGTGCGCATTGTATGGGTGTGTGTTACATTACATTCACTAGTAGGAGTGAGAAAAATATCACGGGGTGGTGTGAATCTGAGCGTCTGAATTAGGATAGGCAGTGAGTGGCAATGTAGGATGGAGAAAAGCACCGCGGGGTGGTCAGCATGGGGAGGTCAGGGAACATGCAGTGGCAATGTAGGATAGGTTTCTGAAAAACATCGCGGGGTGGTGCGCATTGTATGGGTGTGTGTTACATTAGCTTCACAACTAGGAGTGAGAAAAACATCACGGGGTGGTGCGCATTGTATGGGTGTGTGTTACATTACATTCACTAGTTGGAGTGAGAAAAACATCACGGGGTGGTGCGCATTATATGGGTGTGTGTTACATTACATTCACTAGTAGGAGTGAGAAAAACATCAGGGGTGGTGCGCATTGTATGGGTGTGTGTTACATTACATTCATTAGTAGGAGTGAGAAAAACATCACGGGGTGGTGCGCATTGTATGGGTGTGTGTTACATTACATTCACTAGTAGGAGTGAGAAAAACATCATGGGGTGGTTTGAATCGGAGGGTCTGAATTAGGATAGGCAGTGAGTGGCAATGTAGGATGGAGAAAAGCACCGCGGGGTGGTCAGCATGGGGAGGTCAGGGAACATGCAGTGGCAATGTAGGATAGGTTTCTGAAAAACATCGCGGGGTGGTGCGCATTGTATGGGTTTGTGTTACATTAGATTCACTAGTAGGAGTAAGAAAAACATCACGGGGTGGTGTGCATTGTATGGGTGTGTGTTACATTACATTCACTAGTAGGAGTGAGAAAAACATCACGGGGTGGTGCGCATTGTATGGGTGTGTGTTACATTACATTCACTACTAGGAGGGAGAAAAATATCACGGGGTGGTGTGAATCGGAGGGTCTGAATTAGGATAGGCTGTGAGTGGCAATGTAGGATTGAGAAAAGCACCGCGGGGTGGTCAGCATGGGGAGGTCAGGGAACATGCAGTGGCAATGTAGGATAGGTTTCTGAAAAACATCGCGGGGTGGTGCGCATTGTATGGGTGTGTGTTACATTAGATTCACTAGTAGGAGTGAGAAAAACATCACGGGGTGGTGCGCATTGTATGGGTGTGTGTTACATTACATTCACAAGTAGGAGTGAGAAAAACACCACGGGGTGGTACGCATTGTATGGGTGTGTGTTACATTACATTCACTAGTAGGAGTGAGAAAAACATCACGGGGTGGTGCTCATTGTATGGGTGTGTGTTACATTACATTCACTAGTAGGAGTGAGAAAAACATCACGGGGTGGTGCGCATTGTATGGGTGTGTGTTACATTACATTCACTAGTAGGAGTGAGAAAAACATCACGGGGTGGTGCGCATTGTTTGGGTGTGTGTTACATTACATTCAGTAGTATGTGTGAGAAAAACATCACGGGGTGGTGCGCATTGTATGGGTGTGTGTTACATTACATTCACTAGTAGGAGTGAGAAAAACATCACGGGGTGGTGCACATTGTATGGGACTGTGTTACATTACATTCACTAGTAGGAGTGAGCAAAACATCACGGGGTGGTGGGCATTGTATGGGAGTGTGTTACATTACATTCACTGGTAGGAGTGAGAAAAACATCACGGGGTGGTGCGCATTGTATGGGTGTGTGTTACATTAGATTCACTAGTAGGAGTGAGAAAATCATCACGGGGTGGTGCGCACTGTATGGGTGTGTGTTACATTAGATTCACTAGTAGGAGTGAGAAAAACATCACGGGGTGGTGCGCATTGTATGGGTGTGTGTTACATTAGATTCACTAGTAGGAGTGAGAAAAACATCACGGGGTGGTGCGCATTGTATGGGTGTGTGTTACATTACATTCACTAGTAGCAGTGAGAAAAACATCACGGGGTGGTGCGCATTGTATGGGTGTGTGTTACATTACATTCACTAGTAGCAGTGAGAAAAACATCACGGGGTGGTGCGCATTGTATGGGTGTGTGTTACATTACATTCACTAGTAGCAGTGAGCAAAACATCATGGGGTGGTGCGCATTGTATGGGTGTGTGTTACATTACATTCCCTAGTAGCAGTGAGAAAAACATCACGGGGTGGTGCGCATTGTATGGGTGTGTGTTACATTACATTCCCTAGTAGCAGTGAGAAAAACATCACGGGGTGGTGCGCATTGTATGGGTGTGTGTTACATTAGATCCACTAGTAGCAGTGAGAAAAACATCACGGGGTGGTGCGCATTGTATGGGTGTGTGTTACATTAGATCCACTAGTAGCAGTGAGAAAAACATCACGGGGTGGTGCGCATTGTATGGGTGTGTGTTACATTAGATCCACTAATAGGAGTGAGAAAAACATCACGGGGTGGTGCCCATTGTATGGGTGTGTGTTACATTAGATTCACTAGTAGGAGTGAGAAAAACATCACGGGGTGGTCCGCATTGTATGGGTGTGTGTTACATTACATTCACTAGTAGGAGTGAGAAAAACATAACGGGGTGGTGCGCATTGTATGGGTGTGTGTTACATTAGATTCACTAGTAGCAGTGAGAAAAACATCACGGGGTGGTGCGCATTGTATGGGTGTGTGTTACATTACATTCACTAGTAGGAGTGAGAAAAACATCACGGGGTGGTGCGCATTGTATGGGTGTGTGTTACATTACATTCACTGGTAGGAGTGAGAAAAACATCACGGGGTGGTGCGCATTGTATGGGTGTGTGTTACATTACATTCACTGGTAGGATTGAGAAAAACATCACGGGGTGGTGCGCATTGTATGGGTGTGTGTTACATTACCTTCACTGGTAGGAGTGAGAAAAACATCACGGGGTGGTGCGCATTGTATGGGTGTGTGTTACATTACATTCACTAGTAGGAGTGAGCAAAACATCACGGGGTGGTGCGCATTGTATGGGAGTGTGTTACATTACATTCACTGGTAGGAGTGAGAAAAACATCACGGGGTGGTGCGCATTGTATGGGTGTGTGTTACATTAGATTCACTAGTAGAAGTGAGCAAAACATCACGGGGTGGTGCGCTTTGTATGGGTGTGTGTTACATTACATTCACTAGCAGGAGTGAGAAAAACATCACGGGGTGGTGCGCATTGTATGGGTGTGTGTTACATTACATTCACTATCAGGAGTGAGAAAAACATCACGGGGTGGTGCGCATTGTATGGGTGTGTGTTACATTACATTCACTAGCAGGAGTGAGAAAAACATCACGGGGTGGTGCGCATTGTATGGGTGTGTGTTACATTACATTCACTAGGAAGAGTGAGAAAAACATCACGGGGTGGTGCGCATTGTATGGGTGTGTGTTACATTACATTCACTAGCAGGAGTGAGAAAAACATCACGGGGTGGTGCGCATTGTATGGGTGTGTGTTACATTACATTCACTAGCAGGAGTGAGAAAAACATCACGGGGTGGTACGCATTGTATGGGTGTGTGTTACATTACATTCACTAGCAGGAGTGAGAAAAACATCACGGGGTGGTGCGCATTGTATGGGTGTGTGTTACATTAGATTCACTAGCAGGAGTGAGAAAAACATCACGGGGTGGTGCGCATTGTTTGGGTGTGTGTTACATTACATTCACTAGTAGCAGTGAGAAAAACATCACGGGGTGGTGCGCATTGTATGGGTGTGTGTTACATTAGATCCACTAGTAGCAGTGAGAAAAACATCACGGGGTGGTGCGCATTGTATGGGTGTGTGTTACATTAGATCCACTAGTAGCAGTGAGAAAAACATCACGGGGTGGTGCGCATTGTATGGGTGTGTGTTACATTAGATCCACTAGTAGCAGTGAGAAAAACATCACGGGGTGGTGCGCATTGTATGGGTGTGTGTTACATTACATTCACTAGTAGGAGTGAGAAAAACATCACGGGGTGGTGCGCATTGTATGGGTGTGTGTTACATTAGATTCACTAGTAGGAGTGAGAAAAACATCACGGGGTGGTGCGCATTGTATGGGTGTGTGTTACATTACATTCACTAGTAGGAGTGAGAAAAACATCACGGGGTGGTGCGCATTGTATGGGTGTGTGTTACATTAGATTCACTAGTAGCAGTGAGAAAAACATCACGGGGTGGTGTGCATTGTATGGGTGTGTGTTACATTACATTCACTAGTAGGAGTGAGAAAAACATCACGGGGTGGTGCGCATTGCATGGGTGTGTGTTACATTACATTCAGTAGTAGGAGTGAGAAAAACATCACGGGGTGGTGCGCATTGTATGGGTGTGTGTTACATTACATTCACTGGTAGGAGTGAGGAAAACATCACGGGGTGGTGCTCATTGTATGGGTGTGTGTTACATTACATTCACTGGTAGGAGAAAAACATCACGGGGTGGTGCGCATTGTATGGGTGTGTGTTACATTACATTCACTAGTAGGAGTGAGAAAAACATCACGGGGTGGTGCGCATTGTATGGGTGTGTGTTACATTACATTCACTAGTAGGAGTGAGAAAAACATCACGGGGTGGTGCGCATTGTATGGGTGTGTGTTATATTACATTCACTATCAGGAGTGAGAAAAACATCACGGGGTGGTGCGCATTGTATGGGTGTGTGTTACATTACATTCACTAGTAGGAGTGAGAAAAACATCACGGGGTGGTACGCATTGTATGGGTGTGTGTTACATTACATTCACTAGCAGGAGTGAGAAAAACATCACGGGGTGGTGCGCATTGTATGGGTGTGTGTTACATTAGATTCACTAGCAGGAGTGAGAAAAACATCACGGGGTGGTGCGCATTGTATGGGTGTGTGTTACATTACATTCACTAGTAGGAGTGAGAAAAACATCACGGGGTGGTGCGCATTGTATGGGTGTGTGTTACATTACATTCACTAGTAGGAGTGAGAAAAACATCACGGGGTGGTGCGCATTGTATGGGTGTGTGTTACATTACATTCACTGGTAGGAGTGAGGAAAACATCACGGGGTGGTGCGCATTGTATGGGTGTGTGTTACATTACATTCACTGGTAGGAGTGAGAAAAACATCACGGGGTGGTGCGCATTGTATGGGTGTGTGTTACATTACATTCACTAGTAGGAGTGAGAAAAACATCACGGGGTGGTTCGCATTGTATGGGTGTGTGTTACATTAGATTCACTAGTAGCAGTGAGAAAAACATCACGGGGTGGTGTGCATTGTATGGGTGTGTGTTACATTACATTCACTAGTAGGAGTGAGAAAAACATCACGGGGTGGTGCGCATTGTATGGGTGTGTGTTACATTACATTCAGTAGTAGGAGTGAGAAAAACATCACGGGGTGGTGCGCATTGTATGGGTGTGTGTTACATTACATTCACTGGTAGGAGTGAGGAAAACATCACGGGGTGGTGCGCATTGTATGGGTGTGTGTTACATTACATTCACTGGTAGGAGTGAGAAAAACATCACGGGGTGGTGCGCATTGTATGGGTGTGTGTTACATTACATTCACTAGTAGGAGTGAGAAAAACATCACGGGGTGGTGCGCCTTGTATGGGTGTGTGTTACATTACATTCACTAGTAGGAGTGAGCAAAACATCACTGGGTGGTGCGCATTGTATGGGACTGTGTTACATTACATTCACTGGTAGGAGTGAGAAAAACATCACGGGGTGGTGCGCATTGTATGGGTGTGTGTTACATTACATTCACTAGCAGGAGTGAGAAAAACATCACGGGGTGGTGCGCATTGTATGGGTGTGTGTTACATTACATTCACTATCAGGAGTGAGAAAAACATCACGGGGTGGTGCGCATTGTATGGGTGTGTGTTACATTACATTCACTAGTAGGAGTGAGAAAAACATCACGGGGTGGTACGCATTGTATGGGTGTGTGTTACATTACATTCAGTAGCAGGAGTGAGAAAAATATCACGGGGTGGTGCGCATTGTATGGGTGTGTGTTACATTAGATTCACTAGCAGTAGTGAGAAAAACATCACAGGGTGGTGCGAATTGTATGGGTGTGTGTTACATTACATTCACTAGTAGGAGTGAGAAAAACATCACGGGGTGGTGCGCATTGTATGGGTGTGTGTTACATTACATTCAGTAGTAGGAGTGAGAAAAACATCACGGGGTGGTGCGCATTGTATGGGTGTGTGTTACATTACATTCACTGGTAGGAGTGAGGAAAACATCACGGGGTGGTGCGCATTGTATGGGTGTGTGTTACATTACATTCACTGGTAGGAGTGAGAAAAACATCACGGGGTGGTGCGCATTGTATGGGTGTGTGTTACATTACATTCACTAGTAGGAGTGAGAAAAACATCACGGGGTGGTGCGCATTGTATGGGTGTGTGTTACATTACATTCACTAGTAGGAGTGAGCAAAACATCACGGGGTGGTGCGCATTGTATGGGACTGTGTTACATTACATTCACTGGCAGGAGTGAGAAAAACATCACGGGGTGGTGCGCATTGTATGGGTGTGTGTTACATAACATTCACTAGCAGGAGTGAGAAAAACATCACGGGGTGGTGCGCATTGTATGGGTGTGTGTTACATTACATTCACTATCAGGAGTGAGAAAAACATCACGGGGTGTTGCGCATTGTATGGGTGTGTGTTACATTACATTCACTAGCAGGAGTGAGAAAAACATCACGGGGTGGTGCGCATTGTAAGGGTGTGTGTTACATTACATTGACTAGTAGGAGTGGGAAAAACATCACGGGGTGGTACGCATTGTATGGGTGTGTGTTACATTACATTCACTAGCAGGAGTGAGAAAAACATCACGGGGTGGTGCGCATTGTATGGGTGTGTGTTACATTAGATTCACTAGCAGGAGTTAGAAAAACATCACGGGGTGGTGCGCATTTTATGGGTGTGTGTTACATTACATTCACTAGCAGGAGTGAGAAAAACATCACGGGGTGGTGCGCATTGTATGGGTGTGTGTTACATTACATTCACTAGGAAGAGTGAGAAAAACATTACGGGGTGGTGCGCATTGTATGGGTGTGTGTTACATTACATTCACTAGCAGGAGTGAGAAAAACATCACGGGGTGGTGCGCATTGTATGGGTGTGTGTTACATTACATTCACTAGCAGGAGTGAGAAAAACATCACGGGGTGGTACGCATTGTATGGGTGTGTGTTACATTACATTCACTAGCAGGAGTGAGAAAAACATCACGGGGTGGTGCGCATTGTATGGGTGTGTGTTACATTAGATTCACTAGCAGGAGTGAGAAAAACATCACGGGGTGGTGCGCATTGTTTGGGTGTGTGTTACATTACATTCACTAGTAGCAGTGAGAAAAACATCACGGGGTGGTGCGCATTGTATGGGTGTGTGTTACATTAGATCCACTAGTAGCAGTGAGAAAAACATCACGGGGTGGTGCGCATTGTATGGGTGTGTGTTACATTAGATCCACTAGTAGCAGTGAGAAAAACATCACGGGGTGGTGCGCATTGTATGGGTGTGTGTTACATTAGATCCACTAGTAGCAGTGAGAAAAACATCACGGGGTGGTGCGCATTGTATGGGTGTGTGTTACATTACATTCACTAGTAGGAGTGAGAAAAACATCACGGGGTGGTGCGCATTGTATGGGTGTGTGTTACATTAGATTCACTAGTAGGAGTGAGAAAAACATCACGGGGTGGTGCGCATTGTATGGGTGTGTGTTACATTACATTCACTAGTAGGAGTGAGAAAAACATCACGGGGTGGTGCGCATTGTATGGGTGTGTGTTACATTAGATTCACTAGTAGCAGTGAGAAAAACATCACGGGGTGGTGTGCATTGTATGGGTGTGTGTTACATTACATTCACTAGTAGGAGTGAGAAAAACATCACGGGGTGGTGCGCATTGCATGGGTGTGTGTTACATTACATTCAGTAGTAGGAGTGAGAAAAACATCACGGGGTGGTGCGCATTGTATGGGTGTGTGTTACATTACATTCACTGGTAGGAGTGAGGAAAACATCACGGGGTGGTGCTCATTGTATGGGTGTGTGTTACATTACATTCACTGGTAGGAGAAAAACATCACGGGGTGGTGCGCATTGTATGGGTGTGTGTTACATTACATTCACTAGTAGGAGTGAGAAAAACATCACGGGGTGGTGCGCATTGTATGGGTGTGTGTTACATTACATTCACTAGTAGGAGTGAGAAAAACATCACGGGGTGGTGCGCATTGTATGGGTGTGTGTTACATTACATTCACTAGTAGGAGTGAGAAAAACATCACGGGGTGGTGCGCATTGTATGGGTGTGTGTTATATTACATTCACTATCAGGAGTGAGAAAAACATCACGGGGTGGTGCGCATTGTATGGGTGTGTGTTACATTACATTCACTAGTAGGAGTGAGAAAAACATCACGGGGTGGTACGCATTGTATGGGTGTGTGTTACATTACATTCACTAGCAGGAGTGAGAAAAACATCACGGGGTGGTGCGCATTGTATGGGTGTGTGTTACATTAGATTCACTAGCAGGAGTGAGAAAAACATCACGGGGTGGTGCGCATTGTATGGGTGTGTGTTACATTACATTCACTAGTAGGAGTGAGAAAAACATCACGGGGTGGTGCGCATTGTATGGGTGTGTGTTACATTACATTCACTAGTAGGAGTGAGAAAAACATCACGGGGTGGTGCGCATTGTATGGGTGTGTGTTACATTACATTCACTGGTAGGAGTGAGGAAAACATCACGGGGTGGTGCGCATTGTATGGGTGTGTGTTACATTACATTCACTGGTAGGAGTGAGAAAAACATCACGGGGTGGTGCGCATTGTATGGGTGTGTGTTACATTACATTCACTAGTAGGAGTGAGAAAAACATCACGGGGTGGTTCGCATTGTATGGGTGTGTGTTACATTAGATTCACTAGTAGCAGTGAGAAAAACATCACGGGGTGGTGTGCATTGTATGGGTGTGTGTTACATTACATTCACTAGTAGGAGTGAGAAAAACATCACGGGGTGGTGCGCATTGTATGGGTGTGTGTTACATTACATTCAGTAGTAGGAGTGAGAAAAACATCACGGGGTGGTGCGCATTGTATGGGTGTGTGTTACATTACATTCACTGGTAGGAGTGAGGAAAACATCACGGGGTGGTGCGCATTGTATGGGTGTGTGTTACATTACATTCACTGGTAGGAGTGAGAAAAACATCACGGGGTGGTGCGCATTGTATGGGTGTGTGTTACATTACATTCACTAGTAGTAGTGAGAAAAACATCACGGGGTGGTGCGCCTTGTATGGGTGTGTGTTACATTACATTCACTAGTAGGAGTGAGCAAAACATCACTGGGTGGTGCGCATTGTATGGGACTGTGTTACATTACATTCACTGGTAGGAGTGAGAAAAACATCACGGGGTGGTGCGCATTGTATGGGTGTGTGTTACATTACATTCACTAGCAGGAGTGAGAAAAACATCACGGGGTGGTGCGCATTGTATGGGTGTGTGTTACATTACATTCACTATCAGGAGTGAGAAAAACATCACGGGGTGGTGCGCATTGTATGGGTGTGTGTTACATTACATTCACTAGTAGGAGTGAGAAAAACATCACGGGGTGGTACGCATTGTATGGGTGTGTGTTACATTACATTCAGTAGCAGGAGTGAGAAAAATATCACGGGGTGGTGCGCATTGTATGGGTGTGTGTTACATTAGATTCACTAGCAGTAGTGAGAAAAACATCACAGGGTGGTGCGAATTGTATGGGTGTGTCTTACATTACATTCACTAGTAGGAGTGAGAAAAACATCACGGGGTGGTGCGCATTGTATGGGTGTGTGTTACATTACATTCAGTAGTAGGAGTGAGAAAAACATCACGGGGTGGTGCGCATTGTATGGGTGTGTGTTACATTACATTCACTGGTAGGAGTGAGGAAAACATCACGGGGTGGTGCGCATTGTATGGGTGTGTGTTACATTACACTCACTGGTAGGAGTGAGAAAAACATCACGGGGTGGTGCGCATTGTATGGGTGTGTGTTACATTACATTCACTAGTAGGAGTGAGAAAAACATCACGGGGTGGTGCGCATTGTATGGGTGTGTGTTACATTACATTCACTAGTAGGAGTGAGCAAAACATCACGGGGTGGTGCGCATTGTATGGGACTGTGTTACATTACATTCACTGGCAGGAGTGAGAAAAACATCACGGGGTGGTGCGCATTGTATGGGTGTGTGTTACATAACATTCACTAGCAGGAGTGAGAAAAACATCACGGGGTGGTGCGCATTGTATGGGTGTGTGTTACATTACATTCACTATCAGGAGTGAGAAAAACATCACGGGGTGTTGCGCATTGTATGGGTGTGTGTTACATTACATTCACTAGCAGGAGTGAGAAAAACATCACGGGGTGGTGCGCATTGTAAGGGTGTGTGTTACATTACATTGACTAGTAGGAGTGGGAAAAACATCACGGGGTGGTACGCATTGTATGGGTGTGTGTTACATTACATTCACTAGCAGGAGTGAGAAAAACATCACGGGGTGGTGCGCATTGTATGGGTGTGTGTTACATTAGATTCACTAGCAGGAGTTAGAAAAACATCACGGGGTGGTGCGCATTTTATGGGTGTGTGTTACATTACATTCACTAGTAGGAGTGAGAAAAACATCACGGGGTGGTGCGCATTGTATGGGTGTGTGTTACATTACATTCACTAGTAGGAGTGAGAAAAACATCACGGGGTGGTGCGCATTGTATGGGTGTGTGTTACATTACATTCACTAGTAGGAGTGAGAAAAACATCACGGGGTGGTGCGCATTGTATGGGTGTGTGTTACATTACATTCACTAGTAGGAGTGACAAAAACATCACGGGGTGGTGCGCATTGTATGGGTGTGTGTTACATTACATTCACTAGTAGGAGTGAGCAAAACATCACGGGGTGGTGGGCATTGTATGGGAGTGTGTTACATTACATTCACTGGTAGGAGTGAGAAAAACATCACGGGGTGGTGCGCATTGTATGGGTGTGTGTTACATTAGATTCACTAGTAGGAGTGAGAAAAACATCACGGGGTGGTGCGCACTGTATGGGTGTGTGTTACATTAGATTCACTAGTAGGAGTGAGAAAAACATCACGGGGTGGTGCGCATTGTATGGGTGTGTGTTAGATTAGATTCACTAGTAGGAGTGAGAAAAACATCACGGGGTGGTGCGCATTGTATGGGTGTGTGTTACATTACATTCACTAGTAGCAGTGAGAAAAACATCACGGGGTGGGGCGCATTATATGGGTGTGTGTTACATTACATTCACTAGTAGCAGTGAGAAAAACATCACGGGGTGGTGCGCATTGTATGGGTGTGTGTTACATTACATTCACTAGTAGCAGTGAGAAAATCATCACGGGGTGGTGCGCATTGTATGGGTGTGTGTTACATTACATTCACTATCAGGAGTGAGAAAAACATCACGGGGTGGTGCGCATTGTATGGGTGTGTGTTACATTACATTCACTAGTAGGAGTGAGAAAAACATCACGGGGTGGTACGCATTGTATGGGTGTGTGTTACATTACATTCAGTAGCAGGAGTGAGAAAAATATCACGGGGTGGTGCGCATTGTATGGGTGTGTGTTACATTAGATTCACTAGCAGTAGTGAGAAAAACATCACAGGGTGGTGCGAATTGTATGGGTGTGTCTTACATTACATTCACTAGTAGGAGTGAGAAAAACATCACGGGGTGGTGCGCATTGTATGGGTGTGTGTTACATTACATTCAGTAGTAGGAGTGAGAAAAACATCACGGGGTGGTGCGCATTGTATGGGTGTGTGTTACATTACATTCACTGGTAGGAGTGAGGAAAACATCACGGGGTGGTGCGCATTGTATGGGTGTGTGTTACATTACATTCACTATCAGGAGTGAGAAAAACATCACGGGGTGGTGCGCATTGTATGGGTGTGTGTTACATTACATTCACTAGTAGGAGTGAGCAAAACATCACGGGGTGGTGGGCATTGTATGGGAGTGTGTTACATTACATTCACTGGTAGGAGTGAGAAAAACATCACGGGGTGGTGCGCATTGTATGGGTGTGTGTTACATTAGATTCACTAGTAGGAGTGAGAAAAACATCACGGGGTGGTGCGCACTGTATGGGTGTGTGTTACATTAGATTCACTAGTAGGAGTGAGAAAAACATCACGGGGTGGTGCGCATTGTATGGGTGTGTGTTAGATTAGATTCACTAGTAGGAGTGAGAAAAACATCACGGGGTGGTGCGCATTGTATGGGTGTGTGTTACATTACATTCACTAGTAGCAGTGAGAAAAACATCACGGGGTGGGGCGCATTATATGGGTGTGTGTTACATTACATTCACTAGTAGCAGTGAGAAAAACATCACGGGGTGGTGCGCATTGTATGGGTGTGTGTTACATTACATTCACTAGTAGCAGTGAGAAAATCATCACGGGGTGGTGCGCATTGTATGGGTGTGTGTTACATTACATTCCCTAGTAGCAGTGAGAAAAACATCACGGGGTGGTGCGCATTGTATGGGTGTGTGTTACATTACATTCCCTAGTAGCAGTGAGAAAAACATCACGGGGTGGTGCGCATTGTATGGGTGTGTGTTACATTAGATCCACTAGTAGCAGTGAGAAAAACATCACGGGGTGGTGCGCATTGTATGGGTGTGTGTTACATTAGATCCACTAATAGGAGTGAGAAAAACATCACGGGGTGGTGCCCATTGTATGGGTGTGTGTTACATTAGATTCACTAGTAGGAGTGAGAAAAACATCACGGGGTGGTGCACATTGTATGGGTGTGTGTTACATTACATTCACTAGTAGGAGTGAGAAAAACATCACGGGGTGGTGCGCATTGTATGGGTGTGTGTTACATTAGATTCACTAGTAGCAGTGAGAAAAACATCGCGGGGTGGTGCGCATTGTATGGGTGTGTGTTACATTACATTCACTAGTAGGAGTGAGAAAAACATCACGGGGTGGTGCGCATTGTATGGGTGTGTGTTACATTACATTCACTGGTAGGAGTGAGAAAAACATCACGGGGTGGTGCGCATTGTATGGGTGTGTGTTACATTACATTCACTGGTAGGAGTGAGAAAAACATCACGGGGTGGTGCGCATTGTATGGGTGTGTGTTACATTACCTTCACTGGTAGGAGTGAGAAAAACATCACGGGGTGGTGCGCATTGTATGGGTGTGTGTTACATTACATTCACTAGTAGGAGTGAGCAAAACAACACGGGGTGGTGCGCATTGTATGGGAGTGTGTTACATTACATTCACTGGTAGGAGTGAGAAAAACATCACGGGGTGGTGCGCATTGTATGGGTGTGTGTTACATTAGATTCACTAGTAGGAGTGAGAAAAACATCACGGGGTGGTGCGCTTTGTATGGGTGTGTGTTACATTACATTCACTAGCAGGAGTGAGAAAAACATCACGGGGTGGTGCGCATTGTATGGGTGTGTGTTACATTACATTCACTATCAGGAGTGAGAAAAACATCACGGGGTGGTGCGCATTGTATGGGTGTGTGTTACAATACATTCACTAGCAGGAGTGAGAAAAACATCACGGGGTGGTGCGCATTGTATGGGTGTGTGTTACATTACATTCACTAGCAGGAGTGAGAAAAACATCACGGGGTGGTGCGCATTGTATGGGTGTGTGTTACATTACATTCACTAGCAGGAGTGAGAAAAACATCACGGGGTGGTGCGCATTGTATGGGTGTGAGTTACATTACATTCACTAGCAGGAGTGAGAAAAACATCACGGGGTGGTACGCATTGTATGGGTGTGTGTTACATTACATTCACTAGCAGGAGTGAGAAAAACATCACGGGGTGGTGCGCATTGTATGGGAGTGTGTTACATTAGATTCACTAGCAGGAGTGAGAAAAACATCACGGGGTGGTGCGCATTGTTTGGGTGTGTGTTACATTACATTCACTAGTAGCAGTGAGAAAAACATCACGGGGTGGTGCGCATTGTATGGGTGTGTGTTACATTAGATCCACTAGTAGCAGTGAGAAAAATATCACCGGGTGGTGAGCATTGTATGGGTGTGTGTTACATTAGATCCACTAGTAGCAGTGAGAAAAACATCACAGGGTGGTGCGCATTGTATGGGTGTGTGTTACATTAGATCCACTAGTAGCAGTGAGAAAAACATCACGGGGTGGTGCGCATTGTATGGGTGTGTGTTACATTACATTCACTAGCAGGAGTGAGAAAAACATCACGGGGTGGTGCGCATTGTAAGGGTGTGTGTTACATTACATTCACTAGTAGGAGTGAGAAAAACATCACGGGGTGGTACGCATTGTATGGGTGTGTGTTACATTACATTCACTAGCAGGAGTGAGAAAAACATCACGGGGTGGTGCGCATTGTATGGGTGTGTGTTACATTAGATTCACTAGCAGGAGTGAGAAAAACATCACGGGGTGGTGCGCATTGTATGGGTGTGTGTTACATTACATTCACTAGTAGGAGTGAGAAAAACATCACGGGTTGGTGCGCATTGTATGGGTGTGTGTTACATTACATTCACTAGTAGGAGTGAGAAAAACATCACGGGGTGGTGCGCCTTGTATGGGTGTGTGTTACATTACATTCACTAGTAGGAGTGAGAAAAACATCACGGGGTGGTGCGCATTGTATGGGTGTGTGTTACATTACATTCACTAGTAGGAGTGAGAAAAACATCACGGCGTGGTGCGCATTGTATGGGTGTGTGTTACATTACATTCACTAGTAGGAGTGAGCAAAACATCACGGGTGGTGGGCATTGTATGGGAGTGTGTTACATTACATTCACTGGTAGGAGTGAGAAAAACATCACGGGGTGGTGCGCATTGTATGGGTGTGTGTTACATTAGATTCACTAGTAGGAGTGAGAAAAACATCACGGGGTGGTGCGCATTGTATGGGTGTGTGTTACATTACATTCACTAGCAGGAGTGAGAAAAACATCACGCGGTGGGGCGCATTGTATGGGTGTGTGTTACATTACATTTACTATCTGGAGTGAGAGAAACATCACGGGGTGGTGCCCATTGTATGGGTGTGTGTTACATTACATTCACTAGCAGGAGTGAGAAAAACATCACGGGGTGGTGCGCATTGTATGGGTGTGTGTTACATTACATTCACTAGCAGGAGTGAGAAAAACATCACGGGGTGGTACGCATTGTATGGGTGTGTGTTACATTACATTCACTAGCAGGAGTGAGAAAAACATCACGGGGTGGTGCGCATTGTATGGGTGTGTGTTACATTACATTCACTAGCAGGAGTGAGAAAAACATCACGGGGTGGTGCGCATTGTATGCATGTGTGTTACATTAGATTCACTATCAGGAGTGAGAAAAACATCACCGTGTGGTGCGCATTGTATGCGTGTGTGTTACATTAGATTCACTAGCAGGAGTGAGAAAAACATCACGGGGTGGTGCGCATTGTATGGGTGTGTGTTACATTAGATTCACTACTAGGAGTGAGAAAAACATCACGGGGTGGTGCGCATTGTATGGGTGTGTGTTACATTAGATTCACTAGCTGGAGTGAGAAAAACATCACGGGGTGGTGCGCATTGTATGGGTGTGTGTTACATTAGATTCACTAGTAGGAGTGAGAAAAACATCACGTGGTGGTGCGCATTGTATGGGTGTGTGTTACATTAGATTCACTAGCAGGAGTGAGAAAAACATCACGGGGTGGTGCGCATTGTATGGGTGTGTGTTACATTAGATTCACTAGCAGGAGTGAGAAAAACATCACGGGGTGGTGCGTATTGTATGGGTGTGTGTTACATTACATTCACTAGTAGGAGTGAGAAAAACATCACGGGGTGGTGCGCATTGTATGGGTGTGTGTTACATTAGATTCACTAGTAGGAGTGAGAAAAGCATCACGGGGTGGTGCGCATTGTATGGGTGTGTGTTACATTACATTCACTAGTAGGAGTGAGAAAAACATCACGGGGTGGTGCGCATTGTATGGGTGTGTGTTACATTAGATTCACTAGTAGGAGTGAGAAAAACATCACGGGGTGGTGCGCATTGTATGGGTGTGTGTTACATTACCTTCACTAGTAGGAGTGAGAAAAACATCACGGGGTGGTGCGCATTGTATGGGTGTGTGTTACATTACATTCACTGGTAGGAGTGAGGAAAACATCACGGGGTGGTGCGCATTGTATGGGTGTGTGTTACATTACATTCACTGGTAGGAGTGAGAAAAACATCACGGGGTGGTGCGCATTGTATGGGTGTGTGTTACATTACATTCACTAGTAGGAGTGAGAAAAACATCACGGGGTGGTGCGCATTGTATGGGTGTGTGTTACATTACATTCACTAGTAGGAGTGAGCAAAACATCACTGGGTGGTGCGCATTGTATGGGACTGTGTTACATTACATTCACTGCTAGGAGTGAGAAAAACATCACGGGGTGGTGCGCATTGTATGGGTGTGTGTTACATTACATTCACTAGTAGGAGTGAGAAAAACATCACGGGGTGGTGCGCATTGTATGGGTGTGTGTTACATTACATTCACTATCAGGAGTGAGAAAAACATCACGGGGTGGTGCGCATTGTATGGGTGTGTGTTACATTACATTCACTAGTAGGAGTGAGAAAAACATCACGGGGTGGTACGCATTGTATGGGTGTGTGTTACATTACATTCACTAGCAGGAGTGAGAAAAACGTCACGGGTTGGTGCGCATTGTATGGGTGTGTGTTACATTAGATTCACTAGCAGTAGTGAGAAAAACATCACGGGGTGGTGCGCATTGTATGGGTGTGTGTTACATTACATTCACTAGTAGGAGTGAGAAAAACATCACGGGGTGGTGCGCATTGTATGGGTGTGTGTTACATTACATTCAGTAGTAGGAGTGAGAAAAACATCACGGGGTGGTGCGCATTGTATGGGTGTGTGTTACATTACATTCACTGGTAGGAGTGAGGAAAACATCACGGGGTGGTGCGCATTGTATGGGTGTGTGTTACATTACATTCACTGGTAGGAGTGAGAAAAACATCACGGGGTGGTGCGCATTGTATGGGTGTGTGTTACATTACATTCACTAGTAGGAGTGAGAAAAACATCACGGGGTGGTGCGCATTGTATGGGTGTGTGTTACATTAGATTCACTAGTAGCAGTGAGAAAAACATCACGGGGTGGTGTGCATTGTATGGGTGTGTGTTACATTACATTCACTAGTAGGAGTGAGAAAAACATCACGGGGTGGTGCGCATTGTATGGGTGTGTGTTACATTACATTCAGTAGTAGGAGTGAGAAAAACATCACGGGGTGGTGCGCATTGTATGGGTGTGTGTTACATTACATTCACTGGTAGGAGTGAGAAAAACATCACGGGGTGGTGCGCATTGTATGGGTGTGTGTTACATTACATTCACTAGTAGGAGTGAGAAAAACATCACGGCGTGGTGCGCATTGTATGGGTGTGTGTTACATTACATTCACTAGTAGGAGTGAGCAAAACATCACGGGTGGTGGGCATTGTATGGGAGTGTGTTACATTACATTCACTGGTAGGAGTGAGAAAAACATCACGGGGTGGTGCGCATTTTATGGGTGTGTGTTACATTAGATTCACTAGTAGGAGTGAGAAAAACATCACGGGGTGGTGCGCATTGTATGGGTGTTTGTTACATTACATTCACTAGCAGGAGTGAGAAAAACATCACGCGGTGGGGCGCATTGTATGGGTGTGTGTTACATTACATTTACTATCTGGAGTGAGAGAAACATCACGGGGTGGTGCCCATTGTATGGGTGTGTGTTACATTACATTCACTAGCAGGAGTGAGAAAAACATCACGGGGTGGTGCGCATTGTATGGGTGTGTGTTACATTACATTCACTAGCAGGAGTGAGAAAAACATCACGGGGTGGTACGCATTGTATGGGTGTGTGTTACATTACATTCACTAGCAGGAGTGAGAAAAACATCACGGGGTGGTGCGCATTGTATGGGTGTGTGTTACATTACATTCACTAGCAGGAGTGAGAAAAACATCACGGGGTGGTGCGCATTGTATGCATGTGTGTTACATTAGATTCACTATCAGGAGTGAGAAAAACATCACCGTGTGGTGCGCATTGTATGCGTGTGTGTTACATTAGATTCACTAGCAGGAGTGAGAAAAACATCACGGGGTGGTGCGCATTGTATGGGTGTGTGTTACATTAGATTCACTACTAGGAGTGAGAAAAACATCACGGGGTGGTGCGCATTGTATGGGTGTGTGTTACATTAGATTCACTAGCTGGAGTGAGAAAAACATCACGGGGTGGTGCGCATTGTATGGGTGTGTGTTACATTAGATTCACTAGTAGGAGTGAGAAAAACATCACGTGGTGGTGCGCATTGTATGGGTGTGTGTTACATTAGATTCACTAGCAGGAGTGAGAAAAACATCACGGGGTGGTGCGCATTGTATGGGTGTGTGTTACATTAGATTCACTAGCAGGAGTGAGAAAAACATCACGGGGTGGTGCGCATTGTATGGGTGTGTGTTACATTACATTCACTAGTAGGAGTGAGAAAAACATCACGGGGTGGTGCGCATTGTATGGGTGTGTGTTACATTAGATTCACTAGTAGGAGTGAGAAAAGCATCACGGGGTGGTGCGCATTGTATGGGTGTGTGTTACATTACATTCACTAGTAGGAGTGAGAAAAACATCACGGGGTGGTGCGCATTGTATGGGTGTGTGTTACATTAGATTCACTAGTAGGAGTGAGAAAAACATCACGGGGTGGTGCGCATTGTATGGGTGTGTGTTACATTACCTTCACTAGTAGGAGTGAGAAAAACATCACGGGGTGGTGCGCATTGTATGGGTGTGTGTTACATTACATTCACTGGTAGGAGTGAGGAAAACATCACGGGGTGGTGCGCATTGTATGGGTGTGTGTTACATTACATTCACTGGTAGGAGTGAGAAAAACATCACGGGGTGGTGCGCATTGTATGGGTGTGTGTTACATTACATTCACTAGTAGGAGTGAGAAAAACATCACGGGGTGGTGCGCATTGTATGGGTGTGTGTTACATTACATTCACTAGTAGGAGTGAGCAAAACATCACTGGGTGGTGCGCATTGTATGGGACTGTGTTACATTACATTCACTGCTAGGAGTGAGAAAAACATCACGGGGTGGTGCGCATTGTATGGGTGTGTGTTACATTACATTCACTAGTAGGAGTGAGAAAAACATCACGGGGTGGTGCGCATTGTATGGGTGTGTGTTACATTACATTCACTATCAGGAGTGAGAAAAACATCACGGGGTGGTGCGCATTGTATGGGTGTGTGTTACATTACATTCACTAGTAGGAGTGAGAAAAACATCACGGGGTGGTACGCATTGTATGGGTGTGTGTTACATTACATTCACTAGCAGGAGTGAGAAAAACGTCACGGGTTGGTGCGCATTGTATGGGTGTGTGTTACATTAGATTCACTAGCAGTAGTGAGAAAAACATCACGGGGTGGTGCGCATTGTATGGGTGTGTGTTACATTACATTCACTAGTAGGAGTGAGAAAAACATCACGGGGTGGTGCGCATTGTATGGGTGTGTGTTACATTACATTCAGTAGTAGGAGTGAGAAAAACATCACGGGGTGGTGCGCATTGTATGGGTGTGTGTTACATTACATTCACTGGTAGGAGTGAGGAAAACATCACGGGGTGGTGCGCATTGTATGGGTGTGTGTTACATTACATTCACTGGTAGGAGTGAGAAAAACATCACGGGGTGGTGTGCATTGTATGGGTGTGTGTTACATTACATTCACTAGTAGGAGTGAGAAAAACATCACGGGGTGGTGCGCATTGTATGGGTGTGTGTTACATTAGATTCACTAGTAGCAGTGAGAAAAACATCACGGGGTGGTGTGCATTGTATGGGTGTGTGTTACATTACATTCACTAGTAGGAGTGAGAAAAACATCACGGGGTGGTGCGCATTGTATGGGTGTGTGTTACATTACATTCAGTAGTAGGAGTGAGAAAAACATCACGGGGTGGTGCGCATTGTATGGGTGTGTGTTACATTACATTCACTGGTAGGAGTGAGGAAAACATCACGGGGTGGTGCGCATTGTATGGGTGTGTGTTACATTACATTCACTGGTAGGAGTGAGAAAAACATCACGGGGTGGTGCGCATTGTATGGGTGTGTGTTACATTACATTCACTAGTAGGAGTGAGAAAAACATCACGGGGTGGTGCGCATTGTATGGGTGTGTGTTACATTACATTCACTAGTAGGAGTGAGCAAAACATCACTGGGTGGTGCGCATTGTATGGGACTGTGTTACATTACATTCACTGGTAGGAGTGAGAAAAACATCACGGGGTGGTGCGCATTGTATGGGTGTGTGTTACATTACATTCACTAGCAGGAGTGAGAAAAACATCACGGGGTGGTGCGCATTGTATGGGTGTGTGTTACATTACATTCACTATCAGGAGTGAGAAAAAGATCACGGGGTGGTGCGCATTGTATGGGTGTGTGTTACATTACATTCACTAGTAGGAGTGAGAAAAACATCACGGGGTGGTACGCATTGTATGGGTGTGTGTTACATTACATTCACTAGCAGGAGTGAGAAAAATATCACGGGGTGGTGCGCATTGTATGGGTGTGTGTTACATTAGATTCACTAGCAGTAGTGAGAAAAACATCACGGGGTGGTGCGCATTGTATGGGTGTGTGTTACATTACATTCACTAGTAGGAGTGAGAAAAACATCACGGGGTGGTGCGCATTGTATGGGTGTGTGTTACATTACATTCAGTAGTAGGAGTGAGAAAAACATCACGGGGTGGTGCGCATTGTATGGGTGTGTGTTACATTAGATTCACTACTAGGAGTGAGAAAAACATCACGGGGTGGTGCGCATTGTATGCATGTGTGTTACATTAGATTCACTATCAGGAGTGAGAAAAACATCACCGTGTGGTGCGCATTGTATGCGTGTGTGTTACATTAGATTCACTAGCAGGAGTGAGAAAAACATCACGGGGTGGTGCGCATTGTATGGGTGTGTGTTACATTAGATTCACTACTAGGAGTGAGAAAAACATCACGGGGTGGTGCGCATTGTATGGGTGTGTGTTACATTAGATTCACTAGCTGGAGTGAGAAAAACATCACGGGGTGGTGCGCATTGTATGGGTGTGTGTTACATTAGATTCACTAGTAGGAGTGAGAAAAACATCACGTGGTGGTGCGCATTGTATGGGTGTGTGTTACATTAGATTCACTAGCAGGAGTGAGAAAAACATCACGGGGTGGTGCGCATTGTATGGGTGTGTGTTACATTAGATTCACTAGCAGGAGTGAGAAAAACATCACGGGGTGGTGCGCATTGTATGGGTGTGTGTTACATTACATTCACTAGTAGGAGTGAGAAAAACATCACGGGGTGGTGCGCATTGTATGGGTGTGTGTTACATTAGATTCACTAGTAGGAGTGAGAAAAGCATCACGGGGTGGTGCGCATTGTATGGGTGTGTGTTACATTACATTCACTAGTAGGAGTGAGAAAAACATCACGGGGTGGTGCGCATTGTATGGGTGTGTGTTACATTAGATTCACTAGTAGGAGTGAGAAAAACATCACGGGGTGGTGCGCATTGTATGGGTGTGTGTTACATTACCTTCACTAGTAGGAGTGAGAAAAACATCACGGGGTGGTGCGCATTGTATGGGTGTGTGTTACATTACATTCACTGGTAGGAGTGAGGAAAACATCACGGGGTGGTGCGCATTGTATGGGTGTGTGTTACATTACATTCACTGGTAGGAGTGAGAAAAACATCACGGGGTGGTGCGCATTGTATGGGTGTGTGTTACATTACATTCACTAGTAGGAGTGAGAAAAACATCACGGGGTGGTGCGCATTGTATGGGTGTGTGTTACATTACATTCACTAGTAGGAGTGAGCAAAACATCACTGGGTGGTGCGCATTGTATGGGACTGTGTTACATTACATTCACTGCTAGGAGTGAGAAAAACATCACGGGGTGGTGCGCATTGTATGGGTGTGTGTTACATTACATTCACTAGTAGGAGTGAGAAAAACATCACGGGGTGGTGCGCATTGTATGGGTGTGTGTTACATTACATTCACTATCAGGAGTGAGAAAAACATCACGGGGTGGTGCGCATTGTATGGGTGTGTGTTACATTACATTCACTAGTAGGAGTGAGAAAAACATCACGGGGTGGTACGCATTGTATGGGTGTGTGTTACATTACATTCACTAGCAGGAGTGAGAAAAACGTCACGGGTTGGTGCGCATTGTATGGGTGTGTGTTACATTAGATTCACTAGCAGTAGTGAGAAAAACATCACGGGGTGGTGCGCATTGTATGGGTGTGTGTTACATTACATTCACTAGTAGGAGTGAGAAAAACATCACGGGGTGGTGCGCATTGTATGGGTGTGTGTTACATTACATTCAGTAGTAGGAGTGAGAAAAACATCACGGGGTGGTGCGCATTGTATGGGTGTGTGTTACATTACATTCACTGGTAGGAGTGAGGAAAACATCACGGGGTGGTGCGCATTGTATGGGTGTGTGTTACATTACATTCACTGGTAGGAGTGAGAAAAACATCACGGGGTGGTGCGCATTGTATGGGTGTGTGTTACATTACATTCACTAGTAGGAGTGAGAAAAACATCACGGGGTGGTGCGCATTGTATGGGTGTGTGTTACATTAGATTCACTAGTAGCAGTGAGAAAAACATCACGGGGTGGTGTGCATTGTATGGGTGTGTGTTACATTACATTCACTAGTAGGAGTGAGAAAAACATCACGGGGTGGTGCGCATTGTATGGGTGTGTGTTACATTACATTCAGTAGTAGGAGTGAGAAAAACATCACGGGGTGGTGCGCATTGTATGGGTGTGTGTTACATTACATTCACTGGTAGGAGTGAGAAAAACATCACGGGGTGGTGCGCATTGTATGGGTGTGTGTTACATTACATTCACTAGTAGGAGTGAGAAAAACATCACGGCGTGGTGCGCATTGTATGGGTGTGTGTTACATTACATTCACTAGTAGGAGTGAGCAAAACATCACGGGTGGTGGGCATTGTATGGGAGTGTGTTACATTACATTCACTGGTAGGAGTGAGAAAAACATCACGGGGTGGTGCGCATTTTATGGGTGTGTGTTACATTAGATTCACTAGTAGGAGTGAGAAAAACATCACGGGGTGGTGCGCATTGTATGGGTGTTTGTTACATTACATTCACTAGCAGGAGTGAGAAAAACATCACGCGGTGGGGCGCATTGTATGGGTGTGTGTTACATTACATTTACTATCTGGAGTGAGAGAAACATCACGGGGTGGTGCCCATTGTATGGGTGTGTGTTACATTACATTCACTAGCAGGAGTGAGAAAAACATCACGGGGTGGTGCGCATTGTATGGGTGTGTGTTACATTACATTCACTAGCAGGAGTGAGAAAAACATCACGGGGTGGTACGCATTGTATGGGTGTGTGTTACATTACATTCACTAGCAGGAGTGAGAAAAACATCACGGGGTGGTGCGCATTGTATGGGTGTGTGTTACATTACATTCACTAGCAGGAGTGAGAAAAACATCACGGGGTGGTGCGCATTGTATGCATGTGTGTTACATTAGATTCACTATCAGGAGTGAGAAAAACATCACCGTGTGGTGCGCATTGTATGCGTGTGTGTTACATTAGATTCACTAGCAGGAGTGAGAAAAACATCACGGGGTGGTGCGCATTGTATGGGTGTGTGTTACATTAGATTCACTACTAGGAGTGAGAAAAACATCACGGGGTGGTGCGCATTGTATGGGTGTGTGTTACATTAGATTCACTAGCTGGAGTGAGAAAAACATCACGGGGTGGTGCGCATTGTATGGGTGTGTGTTACATTAGATTCACTAGTAGGAGTGAGAAAAACATCACGTGGTGGTGCGCATTGTATGGGTGTGTGTTACATTAGATTCACTAGCAGGAGTGAGAAAAACATCACGGGGTGGTGCGCATTGTATGGGTGTGTGTTACATTAGATTCACTAGCAGGAGTGAGAAAAACATCACGGGGTGGTGCGCATTGTATGGGTGTGTGTTACATTACATTCACTAGTAGGAGTGAGAAAAACATCACGGGGTGGTGCGCATTGTATGGGTGTGTGTTACATTAGATTCACTAGTAGGAGTGAGAAAAGCATCACGGGGTGGTGCGCATTGTATGGGTGTGTGTTACATTACATTCACTAGTAGGAGTGAGAAAAACATCACGGGGTGGTGCGCATTGTATGGGTGTGTGTTACATTAGATTCACTAGTAGGAGTGAGAAAAACATCACGGGGTGGTGCGCATTGTATGGGTGTGTGTTACATTACCTTCACTAGTAGGAGTGAGAAAAACATCACGGGGTGGTGCGCATTGTATGGGTGTGTGTTACATTACATTCACTGGTAGGAGTGAGGAAAACATCACGGGGTGGTGCGCATTGTATGGGTGTGTGTTACATTACATTCACTGGTAGGAGTGAGAAAAACATCACGGGGTGGTGCGCATTGTATGGGTGTGTGTTACATTACATTCACTAGTAGGAGTGAGAAAAACATCACGGGGTGGTGCGCATTGTATGGGTGTGTGTTACATTACATTCACTAGTAGGAGTGAGCAAAACATCACTGGGTGGTGCGCATTGTATGGGACTGTGTTACATTACATTCACTGCTAGGAGTGAGAAAAACATCACGGGGTGGTGCGCATTGTATGGGTGTGTGTTACATTACATTCACTAGTAGGAGTGAGAAAAACATCACGGGGTGGTGCGCATTGTATGGGTGTGTGTTACATTACATTCACTATCAGGAGTGAGAAAAACATCACGGGGTGGTGCGCATTGTATGGGTGTGTGTTACATTACATTCACTAGTAGGAGTGAGAAAAACATCACGGGGTGGTACGCATTGTATGGGTGTGTGTTACATTACATTCACTAGCAGGAGTGAGAAAAACGTCACGGGTTGGTGCGCATTGTATGGGTGTGTGTTACATTAGATTCACTAGCAGTAGTGAGAAAAACATCACGGGGTGGTGCGCATTGTATGGGTGTGTGTTACATTACATTCACTAGTAGGAGTGAGAAAAACATCACGGGGTGGTGCGCATTGTATGGGTGTGTGTTACATTACATTCAGTAGTAGGAGTGAGAAAAACATCACGGGGTGGTGCGCATTGTATGGGTGTGTGTTACATTACATTCACTGGTAGGAGTGAGGAAAACATCACGGGGTGGTGCGCATTGTATGGGTGTGTGTTACATTACATTCACTGGTAGGAGTGAGAAAAACATCACGGGGTGGTGTGCATTGTATGGGTGTGTGTTACATTACATTCACTAGTAGGAGTGAGAAAAACATCACGGGGTGGTGCGCATTGTATGGGTGTGTGTTACATTAGATTCACTAGTAGCAGTGAGAAAAACATCACGGGGTGGTGTGCATTGTATGGGTGTGTGTTACATTACATTCACTAGTAGGAGTGAGAAAAACATCACGGGGTGGTGCGCATTGTATGGGTGTGTGTTACATTACATTCAGTAGTAGGAGTGAGAAAAACATCACGGGGTGGTGCGCATTGTATGGGTGTGTGTTACATTACATTCACTGGTAGGAGTGAGGAAAACATCACGGGGTGGTGCGCATTGTATGGGTGTGTGTTACATTACATTCACTGGTAGGAGTGAGAAAAACATCACGGGGTGGTGCGCATTGTATGGGTGTGTGTTACATTACATTCACTAGTAGGAGTGAGAAAAACATCACGGGGTGGTGCGCATTGTATGGGTGTGTGTTACATTACATTCACTAGTAGGAGTGAGCAAAACATCACTGGGTGGTGCGCATTGTATGGGACTGTGTTACATTACATTCACTGGTAGGAGTGAGAAAAACATCACGGGGTGGTGCGCATTGTATGGGTGTGTGTTACATTACATTCACTAGCAGGAGTGAGAAAAACATCACGGGGTGGTGCGCATTGTATGGGTGTGTGTTACATTACATTCACTATCAGGAGTGAGAAAAAGATCACGGGGTGGTGCGCATTGTATGGGTGTGTGTTACATTACATTCACTAGTAGGAGTGAGAAAAACATCACGGGGTGGTACGCATTGTATGGGTGTGTGTTACATTACATTCACTAGCAGGAGTGAGAAAAATATCACGGGGTGGTGCGCATTGTATGGGTGTGTGTTACATTAGATTCACTAGCAGTAGTGAGAAAAACATCACGGGGTGGTGCGCATTGTATGGGTGTGTGTTACATTACATTCACTAGTAGGAGTGAGAAAAACATCACGGGGTGGTGCGCATTGTATGGGTGTGTGTTACATTACATTCAGTAGTAGGAGTGAGAAAAACATCACGGGGTGGTGCGCATTGTATGGGTGTGTGTTACATTACATTCACTGGTAGGAGTGAGGAAAACATCACGGGGTGGTGCGCATTGTATGGGTGTGTGTTACATTACATTCACTGGTAGGAGTGAGAAAAACATCACGGGGTGGTGCGCATTGTATGGGTGTGTGTTACATTACATTCACTGGTAGGAGTGAGAAAAACATCACGGGGTGGTGCGCATTGTATGGGTGTGTGTTACATTACATTCACTAGTAGGAGTGAGCAAAACATCACGGGGTGGTGCGCATTGTATGGGACTGTGTTACATTACATTCACTGGCAGGAGTGAGAAAAACATCACGGGGTGGTGCGCATTGTATGGGTGTGTGTTACATTACATTCACTAGCAGGAGTGAGAAAAACATCACGGGGTGGTGCGCATTGTATGGGTGTGTGTTACATTACATTCACTATCAGGAGTGAGAAAAACATCACGGGGTGGTGCGCATTGTATGGGTGTGTGTTACATTACATTCACTAGCAGGAGTGAGAAAAACATCACGGGGTGGTGCGCATTGTAAGGGTGTGTGTTACATTACATTCACTAGTAGGAGTGAGAAAAACATCACGGGGTGGTACGCATTGTATGGGTGTGTGTTACATTACATTCACTAGCAGGAGTGAGAAAAACATCACGGGGTGGTGCGCATTGTATGGGTGTGTGTTACATTAGATTCACTAGCAGGAGTTAGAAAAACATCACGGGGTGGTGCGCATTGTATGGGTGTGTGTTACATTACATTCACTAGTAGGAGTGAGAAAAACATCACGGGGTGGTGCGCATTGTATGGGTGTGTGTTACATTACATTCACTAGTAGGAGTGAGAAAAACATCACGGGGTGGTGCCCATTGTATGGGTGTGTGTTACATTACATTCACTAGTAGGAGTGAGAAAAACATCACGGGGTGGTGCGCATTGTATGGGTGTGTGTTACATTACATTCACTAGTAGGTGTGACAAAAACATCACGGGGTGGTGCGCATTGTATGGGTGTGTGTTACATTACATTCACTAGTAGGAGTGAGCAAAACATCACGGGGTGGTGGGCATTGTATGGGAGTGTGTTACATTACATTCACTGGTAGGAGTGAGAAAAACATCACGGGGTGGTGCGCATTGTATGGGTGTGTGTTACATTAGATTCACTAGTAGGAGTGAGAAAAACATCACGGGGTGGTGCGCACTGTATGGGTGTGTGTTACATTAGATTCACTAGTAGGAGTGAGAAAAACATCACGGGGTGGTGCGCATTGTATGGGTGTGTGTTACATTAGATTCACTAGTAGGAGTGAGAAAAACATCACGGGGTGGTGCGCATTGTATGGGTGTGTGTTACATTACATTCACTAGTAGCAGTGAGAAAAACATCACGGGGTGGGGCGCATTGTATGGGTGTGTGTTACATTACATTCACTAGTAGCAGTGAGAAAAACATCACGGGGTGGTGCGCATTGTATGGGTGTGTGTTACATTACATTCACTAGTAGCAGTGAGAAAATCATCACGGGGTGGTGCGCATTGTATGGGTGTGTGTTACATTACATTCCCTAGTAGCAGTGAGAAAAACATCACGGGGTGGTGCGCATTGTATGGGTGTGTGTTACATTACATTCACTAGTAGGAGTGAGCAAAACATCACTGGGTGGTGCGCATTGTATGGGACTGTGTTACATTACATTCACTGGTAGGAGTGAGAAAAACATCACGGGGTGCTGCGCATTGTATGGGTGTGTGTTACATTACATTCACTAGCAGGAGTGAGAAAAACATCACGGGGTGGAGCGCATTGTATGGGTGTGTGTTACATTACATTCACTATCAGGAGTGAGAAAAACATCACGGGGTGGTGCGCATTGTATGGGTGTGTGTTACATTACATTCACTAGTAGGAGTGAGAAAAACATCACGGGGTGGTACGCATTGTATGGGTGTGTGTTACATTACATTCACTAGCAGGAGTGAGAAAAATATCACGGGGTGGTGCGCATTGTATGGGTGTGTGTTACATTAGATTCACTAGCAGTAGTGAGAAAAACATCACGGGGTGGTGCGCATTGTATGGGTGTGTGTTACATTACATTCAATAGTAGGAGAGAGAAAAACATCACGGGGTGGTGCGCATTGTATGGGTGTGTGTTACATTACATTCAGTAGTAGGAGTGAGAAAAACATCACGGGGTGGTGCGCATTGTATGGGTGTGTGTTACATTACATTCACTGGTAGGAGTGAGGAAAACATCACGGGGTGGTGCGCATTGTATGGGTGTGTGTTACATTACATTCACTGGTAGGAGTGAGAAAAACATCACGGGGTGGTGCGCATTGTATGGGTGTGTGTTACATTACATTCACTAGTAGGAGTGAGAAAAACATCACAGGGTGGTGCGCATTGTATGGGTGTGTGTTACATTACATTCACTAGTAGGAGTGAGCAAAACATCACGGGGTGGTGCGCATTGTATGGGACTGTGTTACATTACATTCACTGGCAGGAGTGAGAAAAACATCACGGGGTGGTGCGCATTGTATGGGTGGGTGTTACATTACATTCACTAGCAGGAGTGAGAAAAACATCACGGGGTGGTGCGCATTGTATGGGTGTGTGTTACATTACATTCACTATCAGGAGTGAGAAAAACATCACGGGGTGGTGCGCATTGTATGGGTGTGTGTTACATTACATTCACTAGCAGGAGTGAGAAAAACATCACGGGGTGGTGCGCATTGTATGGGTGTGTGTTACATTAGATTCACTAGCAGGAGTTAGAAAAACATCACGGGGTGGTGCGCATTGTATGGGTGTGTGTTACATTAGATTCACTAGTAGGAGTGAGAAAAACATCACGGGGTGGTGCGCATTGTATGGGTGTGTGTTACATTACATTCACTAGTAGCAGTGAGAAAAACATCACGGGGTGGGGCGCATTGTATGGGTGTGTGTTACATTACATTCACTAGTAGCAGTGAGAAAAACATCACGGGGTGGTGCGCATTGTATGGGTGTGTGTTACATTACATTCACTAGTAGCAGTGAGAAAATCATCACGGGGTGGTGCGCATTGTATGGGTGTGTGTTACATTACATTCCCTAGTAGCAGTGAGTAAAACATCACGGGGTGGTGCGCATTGTATGGGTGTGTGTTACATTACATTCCCTAGTAGCAGTGAGAAAAACATCACGGGTGGTGCGCATTGTATGGGTGTGTGTTACATTAGATCCACTAGTAGCAGTGAGAAAAACATCACGGGGTGGTGCGCATTGTATGGGTGTGTGTTACATTAGATCCACTAGTAGCAGTGAGAAAAACATCACAGGGTGGTGCGCATTGTATGGGTGTGTGTTACATTAGATCCACTAGTAGCAGTGAGAAAAACATCACGGGGTGGTGCGTATTGTATGGGTGTGTGTTACATTACATTCACTAGCAGGAGTGAGAAAAACATCACGGGGTGGTGCGCATTGTAAGGGTGTGTGTTACATTACATTCACTAGTAGGAGTGACAAAAACATCAAGGGGTGGTACGCATTGTATGGGTGTGTGTTACATTACATTCACTAGCAGGAGTGAGAAAAACATCACGGGGTGGTGCGCATTGTATGGGTGTGTGTTACATTAGATTCACTAGCAGGAGTGAGAAAAACATCACGGGGTGGTGCGCATTGTATGGGTGTGTGTTACATTACATTCACTAGTAGGAGTGAGAAAAACATCACGGGGTGGTGCGCATTGTATGGGTGTGTGTTACATTACATTCACTAGTAGGAGTGAGAAAAACATCACGGGGTGGTGCGCCTTGTATGGGTGTGTGTTACATTACATTCACTAGTAGGAGTGAGAAAAACATCACGGGGTGGTGCGCATTGTATGGGTGTGTGTTACATTACATTCACTAGTAGGAGTGAGAAAAACATCACGGGGTGGTGCGCATTGTATGGGTGTGTGTTACATTACATTCACTAGTAGGAGTGAGCAAAATATCACGGGTGGTGGGCATTGTATGGGAGTGTGTTACATTACATTCACTGGTAGGAGTGAGAAAAACATCACGGGGTGGTGCGCATTGTATGCGTGTGTGTTACATTAGATTCACTAGCAGGAGTGAGAAAAACATCACGGGGTGGTGCGCATTGTATGGGTGTGTGTTACATTAGATTCACTAGCAGGAGTGAGAAAAACATCACGGGGTGGTGCGCATTGTATGGGTGTGTGTTACATTAGATTCACTAGCAGGAGTGAGAAAAACATCACGGGGTGGTGCGCATTGTATGGGTGTGTGTTACATTAGATTCACTAGCAGGAGTGAGAAAAACATCACGGGGTGGTGCGCATTGTATGGGTGTGTGTTACATTACATTCACTAGTAGGAGTGAGAAAAACATCACGGGGTGGTGCGCATTGTATGGGTGTGTGTTACATTAGATTCACTAGTAGGAGTGAGAAAAGCATCACGGGGTGGTGCGCATTGTATGGGTGTGTGTTACATTACATTCACTAGTAGGAGTGAGAAAAACATCACGGGGTGGTGCGCATTGTATGGGTGTGCGTTACATTAGATTCACTAGTAGGAGTGAGAAAAACATCACGGGGTGGTGCGCATTGTATGGGTGTGTGTTACATTACCTTCACTAGTAGGAGTGAGAAAAACATCACGGGGTGGTGCGCATTGTATGGGTGTGTGTTACATTACATTCACTGGTAGGAGTGAGAAAAACATCACGGGGTGGTGCGCATTGTATGGGTGTGTGTTACATTACATTCACTAGTAGGAGTGAGAAAAACATCACGGGTTGGTGCGCATTGTATGGGTGTGTGTTACATTACATTCACTAGTAGGAGTGAGCAAAACATCACTGGGTGGTGCGCATTGTATGGGACTGTGTTACATTACATTCACTGGTAGGAGTGAGAAAAACATCACGGGGTGGTGCGCATTGTATGGGTGTGTGTTACATTACATTCATTATCAGGAGTGAGAAAAACATCACGGGGTGGTGCGCATTGTATGGGTGTGTGTTACATTACATTCACTAGTAGCAGCGAGAAAAACATCACGGCGTGGTGCGCATTGTATGGGTGTGTGTTACATTACATTCACTAGTAGCAGTGAGAAAAACATCACGTGGTGGTGCGCATTGTATGGGTGTGTGTTACATTACATTCACTAGTAGCAGTGAGAAAAACATCACGGGGTGGTGCGCATTGTATGGGTGTGTGTTACATTAGATTCACTAGTAGGAGTGAGAAAAACATCACGGGGTGGTGCGCATTGTATGGGTGTGTGTTACATTACATTCACTAATAGGAGTGAGAAAAACGTCACGGGGTGGTGCGCATTATATGGGTGTGTGTTACATTACATTCACTAGTAGCAGCGAGAAAAACATCACGCCGTGGTGCGCATTGTATGGGTGTGTGTTACATTAGATTCACTAGTAGGAGTGAGGAAAACATCACGGGGTGGTGCGCATTGTATGGGTGTGTGTTACATTACATTCACTAATAGGAGTGAGAAAAACGTCACGGGGTGGTGCGCATTGTATGGGTGTGTGTTACATTACATTCACTAGTAGGAGTGAGAAAAAAATCACGGGGTGGTGCGCATTGTATGGGTGTGTGTTACATTAGATTCACTAGGAGGAGTGAGAAAAACATCACGGGGTGGTGCGCATTGTATGGGTGTGTGTTACATTACATTCACTAGTAGGAGTGAGAAAAACATCACGGGGTGGTGCGCATTGTATGGGTGTGTGTTACATTACATTCACTAGTAGGAGTGAGAAAAACATCACGGGGTGGTGCGCATTGTATGGGTGTGTGTTACATTACATTCACTGGTAGGAGTGAGAAAAACATCACGGGGTGGTGCGCATTGTATGGGTGTGTGTTACATTACATTCACTAGTAGCAGCGAGAAAAACATCACGGCGTGGTGCGCATTGTATGGGTGTGTGTTACATTACATTCACTGGTAGGAGTGAGAAAAACATCACGGGGTGGTGCGCATTGTATGGGTGTGTGTTACATTACATTCACTAGTAGCAGTGAGAAAAACATCACGGGGTGGTGCGCATTGTATGGGTGTGTGTTACATTAGATTCACTAGTAGGAGTGAGAAAAACATCACGGGGTGGTGCGCATTGTATGGGTGTGTGTTACATTACATTCACTAATAGGAGTGAGAAAAACGTCACGGGGTGGTGCGCATTGTATGGGTGTGTGTTACATTACATTCACTAGTAGGAGTGAGAAACACATCACGGGGTGGTGCGCATTGTATGTGTGTGTGTTACATTAGATTCACTAGGAGGAGTGAGAAAAACATCACGGGGTGGTGCGCATTGTATGGGTGTGTGTTACATTACATTCACTAGTAGGAGTGAGAAAAACATCACGGGGTGGTGCGCATTGTATGGGTGTGTGTTACATTACATTCACTAGTAGGAGTGAGAAAAACATCACGGGGTGGTGCGCATTGTATGCGTGTGTGTTACATTACATTCAGTAGTAGGAGTGAGAAAAACATCACGGGGTGGTGCGCATTGTATGGGTGTGTGTTACATTACATTCACTGGTAGGAGTGAGAAAAACATCACGGGGTGGTGCGCATTGTATGGGTGTGTGTTACATTACATTCACTAGTAGCAGTGAGAAAAACATCACGGGGTGGTGCGCATTGTATGGGTGTGTGTTACATTAGATTCACTAGTCGGAGTGAGAAAAACATCACGGGGTGGTGCGCATTGTATGGGTGTGTGTTACATTACATTCACTAATAGGAGTGAGAAAAATGTCACGGGGTGGTGCGCATTGTATGGGTGTGTGTTACATTACATTCACTAGTAGGAGTGAGAAAAACATCACGGGGTGGTGCGCATTGTATGGGTGTGTGTTACATTAGATTCACTAGGAGGAGTGAGAAAAACATCACGGGGTGGTGCGCATTGTATGGGTGTGTGTTACATTACATTCACTAGTAGGAGTGAGAAAAACATCACGGGGTGGTGCGCATTGTATGGGTGTGTGTTACATTACATTCACTAGTAGGAGTGAGAAAAACATAACGGGGTGGTGCGCATTGTATGGGTGTGTGTTACATTAGATTCACTAGTAGGAGTGAGAAAAACATCACGTGGTGGTGCGCATTGTATGGGTGTGTGTTACATTAGATTCACTAGCAGGAGTGAGAAAAACATCACTGGGTGGTGCGCATTGTATGGGTGTGTGTTACATTAGATTCCCTAGCAGGAGTGAGAAAAACATCACGGGGTGGTGCGCATTGTATGGGTGTGTGTTACATTACATTCACTAGTAGGAGTGAGAAAAACATCACGGGGTGGTGCGCATTGTATGGGTGTGTGTTACATTAGATTCACTAGTAGGAGTGAGAAAAGCATCACGGGGTGGTGCGCATTGTATGGGTGTGTGTTACATTACATTCACTAGTAGGAGTGAGAAAAACATCACGGGGTGGTGCGCACTGTATGGGTGTGTGTTACATTAGATTCACTAGTAGGAGTGAGAAAAACATCACGGGGTGGTGCGCATTGTATGGGTGTGTGTTACATTAGATTCACTAGTAGGAGTGAGAAAAACATCACGGGGTGGTGCGCATTGTATGGGTGTGTGTTACATTACATTCACTAATAGGAGTGAGAAAAACGTCACGGGGTGGTGCGCATTGTATGGGTGTGTGTTACATTACATTCACTAGTAGGAGTGAGAAAAACATCACGGGGTGGTGCGCATTGTATGGGTGTGTGTTACATTAGATTCACTAGGAGGAGTGAGAAAAACATCACGGGGTGGTGCGCATTGTATGGGTGTGTGTTACATTACATTCACTAGTAGGAGTGAGAAAAACATCACGGGGTGGTGCGCATTGTATGGGTGTGTGTTACATTACATTCACTAGTAGGAGTGAGAAATACATCACGGGGTGGTGCGCATTGTATGCGTGTGTGTTACATTACATTCACTAATAGGAGTGAGAAAAACATCACGGGGTGATGCGCATTGTATGGGTGTGTGTTACATTACATTCACTGGTAGGAGTGAGAAAAACATGACGGGGTGGTGCGCATTGTATGGGTGTGTGTTACATTACATTCACTAGTAGCAGTGAGAAAAACATCACGGGGTGGTGCGCATTGTATGGGTGTGTGTTACATTAGATTCACTAGTAGGAGTGAGAAAAACATCACGTGGTGGTGCGCATTGTATGGGTGTGTGTTACATTACATTCACTAGTAGGAGTGAGAAAAACATCACGGGGTGGTGCGCATTGTATGGGTGTGTGTTACATTAGATTCACTAGTAGGAGTGAGAAAAACATCACGAGGTGGTGGGCATTGTATGGGTGTGTGTTACATTACATTCACTAGTAGGAGTGAGAAAAACATCACGGGGTGGTGCGCATTGTATGGGTGTGTGTTAAATTACATTCACTAATAGGAGTGAGAAAAACGTCATGGGGTGGTGTGATTCGGAAGGTCTGAATTAGGATAGGCAGTGAGTGGCAATGTAGGATGGAGAAAAGCACCACGGGGTGGTCAGCATGGGGAAGTCAAGGAACATGCAGTGGCAATGTAGGATAGGTTTCTGAAAAACATCGTGGGGTGGTGCGCATTGTATGGGTGTGTGTTACATTAGATTCACTAGTAGGAGTGAGAAAAACATCACGGGGTGGTGCGCATTGTATGGGTGTGTGTTACATTACATTCACTAATAGGAGTGAGAAAAACGTCACGGCGTGGTGCGCATTGTATGGGTGTGTGTTACATTACATTCACTAGTAGGTGTGAGAAAAACATCACGGGGTGGTGCGCATTGTATGGGTGTGTGTTACATTAGATTCACTAGGAGGAGTGAGAAAAACATCACGGGGTGGTGCGCATTGTATGGGTGTGTGTTACATTACATTCACTAGTAGGAGTGAGAAAAACATCACGGGGTGGTGCGCATTGTATGGGTGTGTGTTACATTACATTCACTAGTAGGAGTGAGAAAAACATCACGGGGTGGTGCGCATTGTATGCGTGTGTGTTACATTACATTCACTAGTAGGAGTGAGAAAAACATCACGGGGTGGTGCGCATTGTATGGGTGTGTGTTACATTACATTCACTAGTATGAGTGAGAAAAACATCTCGGGGTGGTGCGCATTGTATGGGTTTGTGTTACATTGCATTCACTAGTAGGAGTGAGAAAAACATCACGGGGTGGTGCGCATTGTATGGGTGTGTGTTACATTACATTGACTAGTAGGAGTGACAGAAACATCACGGGGTGGTGCGCATTGTATGGGTGTGTGTTACATTAGATTCACTAGTAGGAGTGAGAAAAGCATCACGGGGTGGTGCGCATTGTATGGGTGTGTGTTACATTACATTCACTAGTAGGAGTGAGAAAAACATCTCGGGGTGGTGCGCATTGTATGGGTGTGTGTTAAATTAGATTCACTAGTAGGAGTGAGAAAAACATCACGGGGTGGTGCGCATTGTATGGGTGTGTGTTACATTACCATCACTAGTAGGAGTGAGAAAAACATCACGGGGTGGTGCGCATTGTATGGGTGTGTGTTACATTACATTCACTAGTAGGAGTGAGAAAAACATCACGGGGTGGTGCGCATTGTATGGGTGTTTGTTACATTACATTCACTCGTAGGAGTGAGAAAAACATCACTGGGTGGTGCGCACTGTATGGGTGTGTGTTACATTACATTCACTAGTACGAGTGAGAAAAACATCACGGGGTGGTGCGCATTGTATGGGTGTGTGTAACATTACATTCACTAGTAGGAGTGAGAAAAACATCACGGGGTGGTGCGCATTGTATGGGTGTGTGTTACATTACATTCACTAGTAGGAGTGAGAAAAACATCACGGGGTGGTGCGCATTGTATGCGTGTGTGTTACATTAGATTCACTAGTAGGAGTGAGAAAAACATCACCGTGAGGTGCGCATTTTATGCGTGTGTGTTACATTAGATTCACTAGCAGGAGTGAGAAAAACATCACGTGGTGGTGCGCATTGTATGGGTGTGTGTTACATTAGATTAACTAGCAGGAGTGAGAAAAACATCACGGGGTGGTGCGCATTGTATGGGTGTGTGTTACATTAGATTCGCTAGCAGGAGTGAGAAAAACATCACGGGGTGGTGCGCATTGTATGGGTGTGTGTTACATTAGATTCACTAGCAGGAGTGAGAAAAACATCACGGGGTGGTGCGCATTGTATGGGTGTGTGTTACATTAGATTCACTACTAGGAGTGAGAAAAACATCACGGGGTGGTGCGCATTGTATGGGTGTGTGTTACATTAGATTCACTAGCCGGAGTGAGAAAAACATCACGGGGTGGTGCGCATTGTATGGGTGTGTGTTACATTAGATTCGCTAGCAGGAGTGAGAAAAACATCACGGGGTGGTGCGCATTGTATGGGTGTGTGTTACACTACATTCACTAGTAGGAGTGAGAAAAGTGCGCATTGTATGAGTATGTGTTACATTACATTCACTAGTAGGAGTGAGAAAAACATCACGGGGTGGTGCGCATTGTATGGGTGTGTGTTACATTACATTCACTAGTAGGAGTGAGAAAAACATCACGGGGTGGTGCGCTTTGTATGGGTGTGTGTTACATTACATTCACTAGTAGGAGTGAGAAAAACATCACGGGGTGGTGCGCATTGTATGGGTGTGTGTTACATTACATTCACTAGTAGGAGTGAGAAAAACATCACGGGATGGTGCGCATTGTATGGGTGTGTGTTACATTACATTCACTAGTAGGAGTTAGAAAAACATCACGGGGTGGTGCGCATTGTATGGGTGTGTGTTACATTAGATTCACTAGTAGGAGTGAGAAAAACATCACGGGGTGGTGCGCATTGTATGGTTGTGTGTTACATTACATTCACTAGTAGGAGTGAGAAAAAATTCACGGTGTGGTGCGCATTGTATGGGTGTGTGTTACATCAGATTCACTAGCAGGAGTGAGAAAAACATCACGAGGTGGTGCGCATTGTATGGGTGCGTGTTACATCAGATTCACTAGCAGGAGTGAGAAAAACATCACGGGGTGGTGCGCTTGTATGCGTGTGTGTTACATTACATTCACTAGCAGGAGTGAGAAAAACATCACGGGGTGGTGCGCATTGTATGGGTGTGTGTTACATTAGATTTACTAGCAGGAGTTAGAAAAACATCACGGGGTGGTGCGCATTGTATGGGTGTGTGTTACATTAGATTCACTAGCAGGAGTGAGAAAAACATCACGGGGTGGTGCGCATTGTATGGGTATGTGTTACATTAGATTCACTAGCAGGAGTGAGAAAAACATCACGGGGTGGTGCGCATTGTATGCGTGTGTGTTACATTAGATTCACTAGCAGGAGTGAGAAAAACATCATGGGGTGGTACGCATTGTATGCGTGTGTGTTACATTAGATTCACTACTAGGAGTGAGAAATACATCACGGGGTGGTGCGCATTGTATGGGTGTGTGTTACATTAGATTCACTAGCAGGAGTGAGTAAAACATCACGGGGTGGTGTGCATTGTATGGGTGTGTGTTACATAAGATTCACTAGCAGGAGTGAGAAAAACATCACGGGGTGGTGCGCATTGTATGGGTGTGTGTTACATTAGATTCACTAGCAGGAGTGAGAAAAACATCTCGGGGTGGTGCGCATTGTATGGGTGTGTGTTACATTACATTCACTAGCAGGAGTGAGAAAAACATCACGGGGTGGTGCGCATTGTATGGGTGTGTGTTACATTACATTCACTAATAGGAGTGAGAAAAACACCACGGGGTGGTGCGCATTGTATGGGTGTGTGGTACATTACATTCACTAATAGGAGTGAGAAAAACATCACGGGGTGGTACGCATTGTATGGGTGTATGTTACATTAGATTCACTCGTAGGAGTGAGTAAAACATCACGGGGTGGTGCGTATTGTATGGGTGTGTGTTACATTAGATTCACTAGTAGGAGTGAGAAAAACATCACGGGGTGGTGCGCATTGTATGGTTGTGTGTTACATTACATTCACTAGTAGGAGTGAGAAAAAATTCACGGTGTGGTGCGCATTGTATGGGTGTGTGTTACATCAGATTCACTTGCAGGAGTGAGAAAAACATCACGAGGTGGTGCGCATTGTATGGGTGCGAGTTACATCAGATTCACTAGCAGGAGTGAGAAAAACATCACGGGGTGGTGCGCTTGTATGCGTGTGTGTTACATTACATTCACTAGCAGGAGTGAGAAAAACATCACGGGGTGGTGCGCAATGTATGGGTGTGTGTTACATTAGATTTACTAGCAGGATTTAGAAAAACAACACGTGGTGGTGCGCATTGTATGGGTGTGTGTTACATTAGATTCACTAGCAGGAGTGAGAAAAACATCACGGGGTGGTGCGCATTGTATGGGTATGTGTTACATTAGATTCACTAGCAGGAGTGAGAAAAACATCACGGGGTGGTGCGCATTGTATGCGTGTGTGTTACATTAGATTCACTAGCAGGAGTGAGAAAAACATCACGGGGTGGTACGCATTGTATGCGTGTGTGTTACATTAGATTCACTACTAGGAGTGAGAAATACATCACGGGGTGGTGCGCATTGTATGGGTGTGTGTTACATTAGATTCACTAGCAGGAGTGAGTAAAACATCACGGGATGGTGTGCATTGTATGGGTGTGTGTTACATAAGATTCACTAGCAGGAGTGAGAAAAACATCACGGGGTGGTGCGCATTGTATGGGTGTGTGTTACATTAGATTCACTAGCAGGAGTGAGAAAAACATCACGGGGTGGTGCGCATTGTATGGGTGTGTGTTACATTACATTCACTAGCAGGAGTGAGAAAAACATCACGGGGTGGTGCGCATTGTATGGGTGTGTGTTACATTACATTCACTAATAGGAGTGAGAAAAACACCACGGGGTGGTGCGCATTGTATGGGTGTGTGGTACATTACATTCACTAGTAGGAGTGAGAAAAACATCACGGGGTGGTACGCATTGTATGGGTGTATGTTACATTAGATTCACTCGTAGGAGTTAGAAAAACATCACGGGGTGGTGCGCATTGTATGGGTGTGTGTTACATTAGATTCACTAGTAGGAGTGAGAAAAACATCACGGGGTGGTGCCCTTTGTATGGGTGTGTGTTACATTACATTCACTACTAGGAGTGAGAAAAACATCACGGGGTGGTGTGAATCGGAGGGTCTGAATTAGGATAGGCAGTGAGTGGCAATGTAGGATGGAGAAAAGCACCACGGGGTGGTCAGCATGGAGAGGTCAGGGAACATGCAGTGGCAATGTAGGATAGGTTTCTGAAAAACATCGCGGGGTGGTGCGCATTGTATGGGTGTGTGTTACATTAGATTCACTAGTAGGAGTGAGAAAAACATCACGGGGTGGTGCGCATTGTATGGGTGTGTGTTACATTACATTCACTAATAGGACTGAGAAAAACGTCACGGGGTGGTGCGCATTGTATGGGTGTGTGTTACATTACATTCACTATCAGGAGTGAGAAAAACATCACGGGTTGGTGCGCATTGTATGGGTGTGTGTTACATTACATTCACTAGTAGGAGTGAGAAAAACATCACGGGGTGGTGCGCATTGTATGGGTGTGTGTTACATTACATTCACTAGTAGGAGTGTGAAAAACATCACGGGTTGGTGCGCATTGTATGGGTGTGTGTTACATTGCATTCACTAGTAGGAGTGAGAAAAACATCACGGGGTGGTGCGCATTGTATGGGTGTGTGTTACATTACATTCACTAGAAGGAGTGAGAAAAACATCACGGGGTGGTGCGCATTGTATGGGTGTGTGTTACATTAGATTCACTAGTAGGAGTGAGAAAAGCATCACGGGGTGGTGCGCATTGTATGGGTGTATGTTACATTACATTCACTAGTAGGAGTGAAAAAAACATCACGGGGTGGTGCCCTTTGTATGGGTGTGTGTTACATTACATTCACTAGTAGGAGTGAGAAAAACATCACGGGGTGGTGCGCATTGTATGGGTGTGTGTTACATTAGATTCACTAGTAGGAGTGAGAAAACATCACGGGGTGATGCGCATTGTATGGGTGTGTGTTACATTACATTCACTAGTACGAGTGAGAAAAACATCACGGTGTGGTGCGCATTGTATGGGTGTGTGTTACATTACGTTCATTAGTAGGAGTGAGAAAAACATCATGGGGTGGTGCGCATTGTATGGGTGTGTGTTACATTACATTCACTAGTAGGAGTGAGAAAATCATCACGGGCTGGTGCGCATTGTATGGGTGTGTGTTACATTACATTCACTAGTAGGAGTGAGAAAAACATCACGGGGTGGTGCGCATTGTATGGGTGTGTGTTACATTAGATTCACTAGTAGGAGTGAGAAAAACATCACGAGGTGGTGGGCATTGTATGGGTGTGTGTTACATTACATTCACTAGTAGGAGTGAGAAAAACATCACGGGGTGGTGCGCATTGTATGGGTGTGTGTTACATTACATTCACTAATAGGAGTGAGAAAAACGTCATGGGGTGGTGTGAATCGGAGGGTCTGAATTAGGATAGGCAGTGAGTGGCAATGTAGGATGGAGAAAAGCACCACGGGGTGGTCAGCATGGGGAGGTCAGGGAACATGCAGTGGCAATGTAGGATAGGTTTCTGAAAAACATCGTGGGGTGGTGCGCATTGTATGGGTGTGTGTTACATTAGATTCACTAGTAGGAGTGAGAAAAACATCACGGGGTGGTGCGCATTGTATGGGTGTGTGTTTCATTACATTCACTAATAGGAGTGAGAAAAACGTCACGGCGTGGTGGGCATTGTATGGGTGTGTGTTACATTACATTCACTAGTAGGTGTGAGAAAAACGTCACGGGGTGGTGCGCATTGTATGGGTGTGTGTTACATTAGATTCACTAGGAGGAGTGAGAAAAACATCACGGGGTGGTGCGCATTGTATGGGTGTGTGTTACATTACATTCACTAGTAGGAGTGAGAAAAACATCACGGGGTGGTGCGCATTGTATGGGTGTGTGTTACATTACATTCACTAGTAGGAGTGAGAAAAACATCACGGGGTGGTGCGCATTGTATGCGTGTGTGTTACATTACATTCACTAGTAGGAGTGAGAAAAACATCACGGGGTGGTGCGCATTTTATGGGTGTGTGTTACATTAGATTCACTAGCAGGAGTGAGTAAAACATCACGGGGTGGTGTGCATTGTATGGGTGTGTGTTACATAAGATTCACTAGCAGGAGTGAGAAAAACATCACGGGGTGGTGCGCATTGTATGGGTGTGTGTTACATTAGATTCACTAGCAGGAGTGAGAAAAACATCACGGGGTGGTGCGCATTGTATGGGTGTGTGTTACATTACATTCACTAGCAGGAGTGAGAAAAACATCACGGGGTGGTGCGCATTGTATGGGTGTGTGTTACATTACATTCACTAATGGGAGTGAGAAAAACACCACGGGGTGGTTCGCATTGTATGGGTGTGTGGTACATTACATTCACTAGTAGGAGTGAGAAAAACATCACGGGGTGGTACGCATTGTATGGGTGTATGTTACATTAGATTCACTCGTAGGAGTTAGAAAAACATCACGGGGTGGTGCGCATTGTATGGGTGTGTGTTACATTAGATTCACTAGTAGGAGTGAGAAAAACATCACGGGGTGGTGCCCTTTGTATGGGTGTGTGTTACATTACATTCACTACTAGGAGTGAGAAAAACATCACGGGGTGGTGTGAATCGGAGGGTCTGAATTAGGATAGGCAGTGAGTGGCAATGTAGGATGGAGAAAAGCACCACGGGGTGGTCAGCATGGAGAGGTCAGGGAACATGCAGTGGCAATGTAGGATAGGTTTCTGAAAAACATCGCGGGGTGGTGCGCATTGTATGGGTGTGTGTTACATTAGATTCACTAGTAGGAGTGAGAAAAACATCACGGGGTGGTGCGCATTGTATGGGTGTGTGTTACATTACATTCACTAATAGGACTGAGAAAAACGTCACGGGGTGGTGCGCATTGTATGGGTGTGTGTTACATTACATTCACTAGTAGGAGTGAGAAAAACATCACGGGGTGGTGCGCATTGTATGGGTGTGTGGTACATTAGATTCACTAGGAGGAGTGAGAAAAACATCACGGGGTGGTGCGCATTGTATGGGTGTGTGTTACATTACATTCACTAGTAGGAGTGAGAAAAACATCACAGGGTGGTGCGCATTGTATGGGTGTGTGTTACATTACATTCTCTAGTAGGAGTGAGAAAAACATCACGGGTTGGTGCGCATTGTATGGGTGTGTGTTACATTACATTCACTAGTAGGAGTGAGAAAAACATCACGGGGTGGTGCGCATTGTATGGGTGTGTGTTACATTACATTCACTAGTAGGAGTGAGAAAAACATCACGGGTTGGTGCGCATTGTATGGGTGTGTGTTACATTGCATTCACTAGTAGGAGTGAGAAAAACATCACGGGGTGGTGCGCATTGTATGGGTGTGTGTTACATTACATTCACTAGAAGGAGTGAGAAAAACATCACGGGGTGGTGCGCATTGTATGGGTGTGTGTTACATTAGATTCACTAGTAGGAGTGAGAAAAGCATCACGGGGTGGTGCGCATTGTATGGGTGTATGTTACATTACATTCACTAGTAGGAGTGAAAAAAACATCACGGGGTGGTGCCCTTTGTATGGGTGTGTGTTACATTACATTCACTACTAGGAGTGAGAAAAACATCACGGGGTGGTGTGAATCGGAGGGTCTGAATTAGGATAGGCAGTGAGTGGCAATGTAGGATGGAGAAAAGCACCACGGGGTGGTCAGCATGGAGAGGTCAGGGAACATGCAGTGGCAATGTAGGATAGGTTTCTGAAAAACATCGCGGGGTGGTGCGCATTGTATGGGTGTGTGTTACATTAGATTCACTAGTAGGAGTGAGAAAAACATCACGGGGTGGTGCGCATTGTATGGGTGTGTGTTACATTACATTCACTAATAGGACTGAGAAAAACGTCACGGGGTGGTGCGCATTGTATGGGTGTGTGTTACATTACATTCACTAGTAGGAGTGAGAAAAACATCACGGGGTGGTGCGCATTGCATGGGTGTGTGTTACATTAGATTCACTAGGAGGAGTGAGAAAAACATCACGGGGTGGTGCGCATTGTATGGGTGTGTGTTACATTACATTCACTAGTAGGAGTGAGAAAAACATCACGGGGTGGTGCGCATTGTATGGGTGTGTGTTACATTACATTCTCTAGTAGGAGTGAGAAAAACATCACGGGGTGGTGCGCATTGTATGGGTGTGAGTTACATTACATTCACTAGTAGGAGTGAGAAAAACATCACGGGGTGGTGCGCATTGTATGGGTGTGTGTTACATTACATTCACTAGTAGGAGTGAGAAAAACATCACGGGGTGGTGCGCATTATATGGGTGTGTGTTACATTACATTCACTAGTTGGAGTGAGAAAAATATCACGGGGTGGTGCGCATTGTATGGGTGTGTGTTACATTACATTCACTAGTAGGAGTGAGAAAAACATCACAGGGTGGTGCGCACTGCATGGGTGTGTGTTACATTAGATTCACTAGTATGAGTGAGAAAAACATCACGGGGTGGTGCGCACTGTATGGGTGTGTGTTACATTAGATTCACTAGTAGGAGTGAGAAAAACATCACGGGGTGGTGCGCATTGTATGGGTCTGTGTTACATTACATTCACTAGTACGAGTGAGAAAAACATCACGGTGTGGTGCGCATTGTATGGGTGTGTGTTACATTACGTTCATTAGTAGGAGTGAGAAAAACATCATGGGGTGGTGCGCATTGTATGGGTGTGTGTTACATTACATTCACTAGTAGGAGTGAGAAAATCATCACGGGCTGGTGCGCATTGTATGGGTGTGTGTTACATTACATTCACTAGTATGAGTGAGAAAAACATCACGGGGTGGTGCGCATTGTATGGGTGTGTGTTACATTAGATTCACTAGTAGGAGTGAGAAAAACATCACGAGGTGGTGGGCATTGTATGGGTGTGTGTTACATTACATTCACTAGTAGGAGTGAGAAAAACATCACGGGGTGGTGCGCATTGTATGGGTGTGTGTTACATTACATTCACTAATAGGAGTGAGAAAAACGTCATGGGGTGGTGTGAATCGGAGGGTCTGAATTAGGATAGGCAGTGAGTGGCAATGTAGGATGGAGAAAAGCACCACGGGGTGGTCAGCATGGGGAGGTCAGGGAACATGCAGTGGCAATGTAGGATAGGTTTCTGAAAAACATCGTGGGGTGGTGCGCATTGTATGGGTGTGTGTTACATTAGATTCACTAGTAGGAGTGAGAAAAACATCACGGGGTGGTGCGCATTGTATGGGTGTGTGTTTCATTACATTCACTAATAGGAGTGAGAAAAACGTCACGGCGTGGTGGGCATTGTATGGGTGTGTGTTACATTACATTCACTAGTAGGTGTGAGAAAAACATCACGGGGTGGTGCGCATTGTATGGGTGTGTGTTACATTAGTTTCACTAGGAGGAGTGAGAAAAACATCACGGGGTGGTGCACATTGTATGGGTGTGTGTTACATTACATTCACTAGTAGGAGTGAGAAAAACATCACGGGGTGGTGCGCATTGTATGGGTGTGTGTTACATTACATTCACTAGTAGGAGTGAGAAAAACATCACGGGGTGGTGCGCATTGTATGCGTGTGTGTTACATTACATTCACTAGTAGGAGTGAGAAAAACATCACGGGGTGGTGCGCATTGTATGGGTGTGTGTTACATTACATTCACTAGTATGAGTGAGAAAAACATCTCGGGGTGGTGCGCATTGTATGGGTTTGTGTTACATTGCATTCACTAGTAGGAGTGAGAAAAACATCACGGGGTGGTGCGCATTGTATGGGTGTGTGTTACATTACATTCACTAGTAGGAGTGAGAAAAACATCACGGGGTGGTGCGCATTGTATGGGTGTGTGTTACATTAGATTCACTAGTAGGAGTGAGAAAAGCATCACGGGGTGGTGCGCATTGTATGGGTGTGTGTTACATTACATTCACTAGTAGGAGTGAGAAAAACATCTCGGGGTGGTGCGCATTGTATGGGTGTGTGTTACATTAGATTCACTAGTAGGAGTGAGAAAAACATCACGGGGTGGTGCGCATTGTATGGGTGTGTGTTACATTACCATCACTAGTAGGAGTGAGAAAAACATCCCGGGGTGGTGCGCATTGTATGGGTGTGTGTTACATTACATTCACTAGTAGGAGTGAGAAAAACATCACGGGGTGGTGCGCATTGTATGGGTGTTTGTTACATTACATTCACTCGTAGGAGTGAGAAAAACATCACGGGGTGGTGCGCATTGTATGTGTGTGTGTTACATTACATTCACTAGTAGCAGTGAGAAAAACATCACGGGATGGTGCGCATTGTATGGGTGTGTGTTACATTAGATCCACTAGTAGCAGTGAGAAAAACATCACGGGGTGGTGCGCATTGTATGGGTGTGTGTTACATTACATTCACTAGTAGGAGTGAGCAAAACATCACGGGGTGGTGCGCATTGTATGGGTGTGTGTTACATTAGATTCACTAGTAGGAGTGAGAAAAACATCACGGGGTGGTGCGCATTGTATGGGTGTGTGTTACATTACATTCACTAGTAGGAGTGAGAAAAACATCACGGGGTGGTGCGCATTGTATGGGTGTGTGTTACATTACATTCACTAGTACGAGTGAGAAAAACATCATGGGGTGGTGCGCATTGTATGGGTGTGTGTAACATTACATTCACTAGTAGGAGTGAGAAAAACATCACGGGGTGGTGCGCATTGTATGGGTGTGTGTTACATTACATTCACTAGTAGGAGTGAGAAAAACATCACGGGGTGGTGCCCATTGTATGCGTGTGTTTTACATTAGATTCACTAGCAGGAGTGAGAAAAACATCACCGTGAGGTGCACATTGTATGCGTGTGTGTTACATTAGATTCACTAGCAGGAGTGAGAAAAACATCACGTGGTGGTGCGCATTGTATGGGTGTGTGTTACATTAGATTCACTAGCAGGAGTGAGAAAAACGTCACGGGGTGGTGCGCATTGTATGGGTGTGTGTTACATTAGATTCGCTAGCAGGAGTGAGAAAAACATCACGGGGTGGTGCGCATTGTATGGGTGTGTGTTACATTAGATTCACTAGCAGGAGTGAGAAAAACATCACGGGGTGGTGCGCATTGTATGGGTGTGTGTTACATTAGATTCACTACTAGGAGTGAGAAAAACATCACGGGGTGGTGCGCATTGTATGGGTGTGTGTTACATTAGATTCACTAGCAGGAGTGAGAAAAACATCACGGGGTGGTGCGCATTGTATGGGTGTGTGTTACATTAGATTCACTAGCAGGAGTGAGAAAAACATCACGGGGTGGTGCGCATTGTATGGTTGTGTGTTACATTAGATTCACTAGCAGGAGTGAGAAAAACATCACGGGGTGGTGCGCATTGTATGGGTGTGTGTTACATTACATTCACTACTAGGAGTGAGAAAAACATCACGGGGTGGTGCGCATTGTATGGTTGTGTGTTACATTAGATTCACTACTAGGAGAGAGAAAAACATCACTGGGTGGTGCGCATTGTATGGGTGTGTGTTACACTACATTCACTAGTAGGAGTGAGAAAAGTGCGCATTGTATGAGTATGTGTTACATTACATTCACTAGTAGGAGTGAGAAAAACATCACGGGGTGGTGCGCATTGTATGGGTGTGTGTTACATTACATTCACTAGTAGGAGTGAGAAAAACATCACGGGGTGGTGCGCATTGTATGGGTGTGTGTTACATTACATTCACTAGTAGGAGTGAGAAAAACATCACGGGATGGTGCGCATTGTATGCGTGTGTGTTACATTACATTCACTAGTAGGAGTGAGAAAAACATCACGGGGTGGTGCGCATTGTATGGGTGTGTGTTACATTAGATTCACTAGTAGGAGTGAGAAAAACATCACGGGGTGGTGCGCATTGTATGGGTGTGTGTTACATTACATTCACTAGTAGGAGTGAGAAAAAATTCACGGTGTGGTGCGCATTGTATGGGTGTGTGTTACATCAGATTCACTAGCAGGAGTGAGAAAAACATCACGAGGTGGTGCGCATTGTATGGGTGCGTGTTACATCAGATTCACTAGCAGGAGTGAGAAAAACATCACGGGGTGGTGCGCTTGTATGCGTGTGTGTTACATTACATTCACTAGCAGGAGTGAGAAAAACATCACGGGGTGGTGCGCATTGTATGGTTGTGTGTTACATTAGATTTACTAGCAGGAGTTAGAAAAACATCACGGGGTGGTGCGCATTGTATGGGTGTGTGTTACATTAGATTCACTAGCAGGAGTGAGAAAAACATCACGGGGTGGTGCGCATTGTATGGGTATGTGTTACATTAGATTCACTAGCAGGAGTGAGAAAAACATCACGGGGTGGTGCGCATTGTATGCGTGTGTGTTACATTAGATTCACTAGCAGGAGTGAGAAAAACATCACGGGGTGGTACGCATTGTATGCGTGTGTGTTACATTAGATTCACTACTAGGAGTGAGAAATACATCACGGGGTGGTGCGCATTGTATGGGTGTGTGTTACATTAGATTCACTAGCAGGAGTGAGTAAAACATCACGGGGTGGTGTGCATTGTATGGGTGTGTGTTACATAAGATTCACTAGCAGGAGTGAGAAAAACATCACGGGGTGGTGCGCATTGTATGGGTGTGTGTTACATTAGATTCACTAGCAGGAGTGAGAAAAACATCACGGGGTGGTGCGCATTGTATGGGTGTGTGTTACAATACATTCACTAGCAGGAGTGAGAAAAACATCACGGGGTGGTGCGCATTGTAATGGTGTGTGTTACATTACATTCACTAATAGGAGTGAGAAAAACACCACGGGGTGGTGCGCATTGTATGGGTGTGTGGTACATTACATTCACTAGTAGGAGTGAGAAAAACATCACGGGGTGGTACGCATTGTGTGGGTGTATGTTACATTAGACTCACTCGTAGGAGTTAGAAAAACATCACGGGGTGGTGCGCATTGTATGGGCGTGTGTTACATTAGATTCACTAGTAGGAGTGAGAAAAACATCACGGGGTGGTGCCCTTTGTATGGGTGTGTGTTACATTACATTCACTACTAGGAGTGAGAAAAACATCACGGGGTGGTGTGAATCGGAGGGTCTGAATTAGGATAGGCAGTGAATGGCAATGTAGGATGGAAAAAGCACCACGGGGTGGTCAGCATGGAGAGGTCAGGGAACATGCAGTGGCAATGTAGGATAGGTTTCTGAAAAACATCGCGGGGTGGTGCGCATTGTATGGGAGTGTGTTACATTAGATTCACTAGTAGGAGTGAGAAAAACATCACGGGGTGGTGCGCATTGTATGGGTGTGTGTTACATTACATTCACTAATAGGACTGAGAAAAACGTCACGGGGTGGTGCGCATTGTATGGGTGTGTGTTACATTACATTCACTAGTAGGAGTGAGAAAAACATCACGGGGTTGTGCGCATTGTATGGTTGTGTGTTACATTAGATTCACTAGGAGGAGTGAGAAAAACATCACGGGGTGGTGCGCATTGTATGGGTGTGTGTTACATTACATTCACTAGTAGGAGTGAGAAAAACATCACGGGGTGGTGCGCATTGTATGGGTGTGTGTTACATTACATTCTCTAGTAGGAGTGAGAAAAACATCACGGGGTGGTGCGCATTGTATGGGTGTGTGTTACATTACATTCACTAGTAGGAGTGAAAAAACATCACGGGGTGGTGCGCATTGTATGGGTGTGTGTTACATTACATTCACTAGTAGGAGTGAGAAAAACATCACGGGTTGGTGCGCATTGTATGGGTGTGTGTTACATTGCATTCACTAGTAGGAGTGAGAAAAACATCACGGGGTGGTGCGCATTGTATGGGTGTGTGTTACATTACATTCACTAGTAGGAGTGAGAAAAACATCACGGGGTGGTGCGCATTGTATGGGTGTGTGTTACATTAGATTCACTAGTAGGAGTGAGAAAAGCATCACGGGGTGGTGCGCATTGTATGGGTGTGTTTACATTACATTCACTAGTAGGAGTGAGAAAAACATCTCTGGGTGGTGCGCATTGTATGGGTGTGTGTTACATTAGATTCACTAGTAGGAGTGAGAAAAACATCACGGGGTGGTGCGCATTGTATGGGTGTGTGTTACATTACATTCACTAGTAGGAGTGAGAAAAACATCACGGGGTGGTGCGCATTGTATGCGTGTGTGTTACATTACATTCACTAGTAGGAGTGAGAAAAACATCACGGGGTGGTGCGCATTGTATGGGTGTGTGTTACATTACATTCACTAGTAGGAGTGAGAAAAACATCACGGGGTGGTGCGCATTATATGGGTGTGTGTTACATTACATTCACTAGTAGGAGTGAGAAAAACATCACGGGGTGGTTCGCATTATATGGGTGTGTGTTACATTACATTCACTAGTTGGAGTGAGAAAAACATCACGGGGTGGTGCGCACTGTATGGGTGTGTGTTACATTAGATTCACTAGTAGGAGTGGGAAAAACATCACGGGGTGGTGCGCACTGTATTGGTGTGTGTTACATTAGATTCACTAGTAGGAGTGGGAAAAACATCACGGGGTGGTGCGCACTGCATGGGTGTGTGTTACATTAGATTCACTAGTAGGAGTGAGAAAAACATCACGGGGTGGTGCGCACTGCATGGGTGTGTGTTACATTAGATTCACTAGTATGAGTGAGAAAAACATCACGGGGTGCTGCGCACTGTATGGGTGTGTGTTACATTAGATTCACTAGTAGGAGTGAGAAAAACATCACGGGTTGGTGCGCACTGTATGGGTGTGTGTTACATTAGATTCACTAGTAGGAGTGAGAAAAACATCACGGGGTGGTGCGCATTGTATGGGTGTGTGTTACATTAGATTCACTAGTAGGAGTGAGAAAAACATCACGGGGTGGTGCGCATTGTATGGGAGTGTGTTACATTACATTCACTAGTAGCAGTGAGAAAAACATCACGGGGTGGTGCACATTGTATGGGTGTGTGTTACATTACATTCCCTAGTAGCAGTGAGAAAAACATCACGGGGTGGTGCGCATTGTATGGGTGTGTGTTACATTACATTCCCTAGTAGCAGTGAGAAAAACATCACGGGGTGGTGCGCATTGTATGGGTGTGTGTTACATTAGATCCACTAGTAGCAGTGAGAAAAACATCACGGGGTGGTGCGCATTGTATGGGTGTGTGTTACATTAGATCCACTAGTAGCAGTGAGAAAAACATCACGGGGTGGTGCGCATTGTATGGTGTGTGTTACATTAGATCCACTAGTAGCAGTGAGAAAAACATCACGGGGTGGTGCGCATTGTATGGGTGTGTGTTACATTAGATCCACTAGTAGGAGTGAGAAAAACATCACGGGGTGGTGCGCATTGTATGGGTGTGTGTTACATTACATTCACTAGTAGGAGTGAGAAAAACATCACGGGGTGGTGCGCATTGTATGGGTGTGTGTTACATTACATTCACTAGTAGGAGTGAGAAAAACATCACGGGGTGGTGCGCATTGTATGGGTGTGTGTCACATTAGATTCACTAGTAGCAGTGAGAAAAACATCACGGGGTGGTGCGCATTGTATGGGTGTGTGTTACATTACATTCACTAGTAGGAGTGAGAAAAACATCACGGGGTGGTGCGCATTGTATGGGTGTGTGTTACATTACATTCACTGGTAGGAGTGAGAAAAACATCACGGGGTGGTGCGCATAGTATGGGTGTGTGTTACATTACACTCACTGGTAGGAGTGAGAAAAACATCACGGGGTGGTGCGCATTGTATGGGTGTGTGTTACATTACCTTCACTGGTAGGAGTGAGAAAAACATCACGGGGTGGTGCGCATTGTATGGGTGTGTGTCATATTACATTCACTAGTAGGAGTGAGAAAAACATCACGGGGTGGTGCGCATTGTATTTGTGTGTGTTACATTACATTCACTGGTAGGAGTGAGCAAAACATCACGGGGTGGTGCGCATTGTATGGGAGTGTGTTACATTACATTCACTGGTAGGAGTGAGAAAAACATCACGGGTTGGTGCGCATTGTATGGGTGTGTGTTACATTGCATTCACTAGTAGGAGTGAGAAAAACATCACGGGGTGGTGCGCATTGTATGGGTGTGTGTTACATTACATTCACTAGTAGGAGTGAGAAAAACATCACGGGGTGGTGCGCATTGTATGGGTGTGTGTTACATCAGATTCACTAGTAGGAGTGAGAAAAGCATCACGGGGTGGTGCGCATTGTATGGGTGTGTGTTACATTACATTCACTAGTAGGAGTGAGAAAAACATCACGGGGTGGTGCGCATTGTATGGGTGTGTGTTACATTAGATTCACTAGTAGGAGTGAGAAAAACATCACGGGGTGGTGCGCATTGTATGGGTGTGTGTTACATTACATTCACTAGTAGGAGTGAGAAAAACATCACGGGGTGGTGCGCATTGTATGGGTGTGTGTTACATTACATTCACTAGTAGGAGTGAGAAAAACATCACGGGGTGGTGCACATTGTATGGGTGTGTGTTACATTACATTCACTAGCAGGAGTGAGAAAAACATCACGGGGTGGTGCGCATTATATGGGTGTGTGTTACATTACATTCACTAGTAGGAGTGAGAAAAACATCACGGGGTGGTGCGCATTATATGGGTGTGTGTTACATTACATTCACTAGTTGGAGTGAGAAAATCATCACGGGGTGGTGCGCACTGTATGGGTGTGTGTTACATTAGATTCACTAGTAGGAGTGAGAAAAACATCACGGGGTGGTGCGCATTGTATTGGTGTGTGTTACATTAGATTCACTAGTAGGAGTGGGAAAAACATCACGGGGTGGTGCGCACTGCATGGGTGTGTGTTACATTAGATTCACTAGTAGGAGTGAGAAAAACATCACGGGGTGGTGCGCACTGCATGGGTGTGTGTTACATTGCATTCACTAGTAGGAGTGAGAAAAACATCACGGGGTGGTGCGCATTGTATGGGTGTGTGTTACATTAGATTCACTAGTAGGAGTGAGAAAAACATCACGGGGTGGTGCGCATTGTATGGGTGTGTGTTACATTAGATTCACTAGTAGGAGTGAGAAAAGCATCACGGGGTGGTGCGCATTGTATGGGTGTGTTTACATTACATTCACTAGTAGGAGTGAGAAAAACATCTCTGGGTGGTGCGCATTGTATGGGTGTGTGTTACATTAGATTCACTAGTAGGAGTGAGAAAAACATCACGGGGTGGTGCGCATTGTATGGGTGTGTGTTACATTACATTCACTAGTAGGAGTGAGAAAAACATCACGGGGTGGTGCGCATTGTATGCGTGTGTGTTACATTACATTCACTAGTAGGAGTGAGAAAAACATCACGGGGTGGTGCGCATTGTATGGGTGTGTGTTACATTACATTCACTAGTAGGAGTGAGAAAAACATCACGGGGTGGTGCGCATTATATGGGTGTGTGTTACATTACATTCACTAGTAGGAGTGAGAAAAACATCACGGGGTGGTTCGCATTATATGGGTGTGTGTTACATTACATTCACTAGTTGGAGTGAGAAAAACATCACGGGGTGGTGCGCACTGTATGGGTGTGTGTTACATTAGATTCACTAGTAGGAGTGGGAAAAACATCACGGGGTGGTGCGCACTGTATTGGTGTGTGTTACATTAGATTCACTAGTAGGAGTGGGAAAAACATCACGGGGTGGTGCGCACTGCATGGGTGTGTGTTACATTAGATTCACTAGTAGGAGTGAGAAAAACATCACGGGGTGGTGCGCACTGCATGGGTGTGTGTTACATTAGATTCACTAGTATGAGTGAGAAAAACATCACGGGGTGCTGCGCACTGTATGGGTGTGTGTTACATTAGATTCACTAGTAGGAGTGAGAAAAACATCACGGGTTGGTGCGCACTGTATGGGTGTGTGTTACATTAGATTCACTAGTAGGAGTGAGAAAAACATCACGGGGTGGTGCGCATTGTATGGGTGTGTGTTACATTAGATTCACTAGTAGGAGTGAGAAAAACATCACGGGGTGGTGCGCATTGTATGGGAGTGTGTTACATTACATTCACTAGTAGCAGTGAGAAAAACATCACGGGGTGGTGCACATTGTATGGGTGTGTGTTACATTACATTCCCTAGTAGCAGTGAGAAAAACATCACGGGGTGGTGCGCATTGTATGGGTGTGTGTTACATTACATTCCCTAGTAGCAGTGAGAAAAACATCACGGGGTGGTGCGCATTGTATGGGTGTGTGTTACATTAGATCCACTAGTAGCAGTGAGAAAAACATCACGGGGTGGTGCGCATTGTATGGGTGTGTGTTACATTAGATCCACTAGTAGCAGTGAGAAAAACATCACGGGGTGGTGCGCATTGTATGGTGTGTGTTACATTAGATCCACTAGTAGCAGTGAGAAAAACATCACGGGGTGGTGCGCATTGTATGGGTGTGTGTTACATTAGATCCACTAGTAGGAGTGAGAAAAACATCACGGGGTGGTGCGCATTGTATGGGTGTGTGTTACATTACATTCACTAGTAGGAGTGAGAAAAACATCACGGGGTGGTGCGCATTGTATGGGTGTGTGTTACATTACATTCACTAGTAGGAGTGAGAAAAACATCACGGGGTGGTGCGCATTGTATGGGTGTGTGTCACATTAGATTCACTAGTAGCAGTGAGAAAAACATCACGGGGTGGTGCGCATTGTATGGGTGTGTGTTACATTACATTCACTAGTAGGAGTGAGAAAAACATCACGGGGTGGTGCGCATTGTATGGGTGTGTGTTACATTACATTCACTGGTAGGAGTGAGAAAAACATCACGGGGTGGTGCGCATAGTATGGGTGTGTGTTACATTACACTCACTGGTAGGAGTGAGAAAAACATCACGGGGTGGTGCGCATTGTATGGGTGTGTGTTACATTACCTTCACTGGTAGGAGTGAGAAAAACATCACGGGGTGGTGCGCATTGTATGGGTGTGTGTCATATTACATTCACTAGTAGGAGTGAGAAAAACATCACGGGGTGGTGCGCATTGTATTTGTGTGTGTTACATTACATTCACTGGTAGGAGTGAGCAAAACATCACGGGGTGGTGCGCATTGTATGGGAGTGTGTTACATTACATTCACTGGTAGGAGTGAGAAAAACATCACGGGTTGGTGCGCATTGTATGGGTGTGTGTTACATTGCATTCACTAGTAGGAGTGAGAAAAACATCACGGGGTGGTGCGCATTGTATGGGTGTGTGTTACATTACATTCACTAGTAGGAGTGAGAAAAACATCACGGGGTGGTGCGCATTGTATGGGTGTGTGTTACATCAGATTCACTAGTAGGAGTGAGAAAAGCATCACGGGGTGGTGCGCATTGTATGGGTGTGTGTTACATTACATTCACTAGTAGGAGTGAGAAAAACATCACGGGGTGGTGCGCATTGTATGGGTGTGTGTTACATTAGATTCACTAGTAGGAGTGAGAAAAACATCACGGGGTGGTGCGCATTGTATGGGTGTGTGTTACATTACATTCACTAGTAGGAGTGAGAAAAACATCACGGGGTGGTGCGCATTGTATGGGTGTGTGTTACATTACATTCACTAGTAGGAGTGAGAAAAACATCACGGGGTGGTGCACATTGTATGGGTGTGTGTTACATTACATTCACTAGCAGGAGTGAGAAAAACATCACGGGGTGGTGCGCATTATATGGGTGTGTGTTACATTACATTCACTAGTAGGAGTGAGAAAAACATCACGGGGTGGTGCGCATTATATGGGTGTGTGTTACATTACATTCACTAGTTGGAGTGAGAAAATCATCACGGGGTGGTGCGCACTGTATGGGTGTGTGTTACATTAGATTCACTAGGAGGAGTGGGAAAAACATCACGGGGTGGTGCGCACTGTATTGGTGTGTGTTACATTAGATTCACTAGTAGGAGTGGGAAAAACATCACGGGGTGGTGCGCACTGCATGGGTGTGTGTTACATTAGATTCACTAGTAGGAGTGAGAAAAACATCACGGGGTGGTGCGCACTGCATGGGTGTGTGTTACATTAGATTCACTAGTATGAGTGAGAAAAACATCACGGGGTGCTGCGCACTGTATGGGTGTGTGTTACATTAGATTCACTAGTAGGAGTGAGAAAAACATCACGGGGTGGTGCGCACTGTATGGGTGTGTGTTACATTAGATTCACTAGTAGGAGTGAGAAAAACATCACGGGGTGGTGCGCACTGTATGGGTGTGTGTTACATTAGATTCACTAGTAGGAGTGAGAAAAACATCACGGGGTGGTGCGCATTGTATGGGTGTGTGTTACATTACATTCACTAGTAGCAGTGAGAAAAACATCACGGGGTGGTGCGCATTGTATGGGTGTGTGTTACATTAGATTCACTAGTAGCAGTGAGAAAAACATCACGGGGTGGTGCGCATTGTATGGGTGTGTGTTACATTACATTCCCTAGTAGCAGTGAGAAAAACATCACGGGGTGGTGCGCATTGTATGGGTGTGTGTTACATTACATTCCCTAGTAGCAGTGAGAAAAACATCACGGGGTGGTGCGCATTGTATGGGTGTGTGTTACATTACATTCCCTAGTAGGAGTGAGAAAAACATCACGGGGTGGTGCGCATTGTATGGGTGTGTGTTACATTAGATCCACTAGTAGCAGTGAGAAAAACATCACGGGGTGGTGCGCATTGTATGGGTGTGTGTTACATTAGATCCACTAGTAACAGTGAGAAAAACATCACGGGGTGGTGCGCATTGTATGGGTGTGTGTTACATTAGATCCACTAGTAGCAGTGAGAAAAACATCACGGGGTGGTGCGCATTGTATGGGTGTGTGTTACATTAGATCCACTAATAGGAGTGAGAAAAACATCACGGGGTGGTGCCCATTGTATGGGTGTGTGTTACATTAGATTCACTAGTAGGAGCGAGAAAAACATCACGGGGTGGTGCGCATTGTATGGGTGTGTGTTACATTACATTCACTAGTAGGAGTGAGAAAAACATCACGGGGTGGTGCGCATTGTATGGGTGTGTGTTACATTAGATTCACTAGTAGCAGTGAGAAAAATATCACGGGGTGGTGCGCATTGTATGGGTGTGTGTTACATTACATTCACTAGTAGGAGTGAGAAAAACATCACGGGGTGGTGCGCATTGTATGGGTGTGTGTTACATTACATTCACTGGTAGGAGTGAGAAAAACATCACGGGGTGGTGCGCATTGTATGGGTGTGTGTTACATTACATTCACTGGTAGGAGTGAGAAAAACATCACGGGGTGGTGCGCATTGTATGGGTGTGTGTTACATTACCTTCACTGGTAGGAGTGAGAAAAACATCACGGGGTGGTGCGCATTGTATGGGTGTGTGTTACATTACATTCACTAGTAGGAGTGAGCAAAACATCACGGGGTGGTGCGCATTGTATGGGAGTGTGTTACATTACATTCACTGGTAGGAGTGAGAAAAACATCACGGGGTGGTGCGCATTGTATGGGTGTGTGTTACATTACATTCACTGGTAGGAGTGAGAAAAACATCACGGGGTGGTGCGCATTGTATGGGTGTGTGTTACATTACATTCACTGGTAGGAGTGAGAAAAACATCACGGGGTGGTGCGCATTGTATGGGTGTGTGTTACATTACCTTCACTGGTAGGAGTGAGAAAAACATCACGTGGTGGTGCGCATTGTATGGGTGTGTGTTACATTACATTCACTAGTAGGAGTGAGCAAAACATCACGGGGTGGTGCGCATTGTATGGGAGTGTGTTACATTACATTCACTGGTAGGAGTGAGAAAAACATCACGGGGTGGTGCGCATTGTATGGGTGTGTGTTACATTAGATTCACTAGTAGGAGTGAGAAAAACATCACGGGGTGGTGCGCTTTGTATCGGTGTGTGTTACATTACATTCACTAGCAGGAGTGAGAAAAACATCACGGGGTGGTGCGCATTGTATGGGTGTGTGTTACATTACATTCACTATCAGGAGTGAGAAAAACATCACGGGGTGGTGCGCATTGTATGGGTGTGTGTTACATTACATTCACTCGCAGGAGTGAGAAAAATATCACGGGGTGGTGCGCATTGTATGGGTGTGTGTTACATTAGATTCACTAGCAGGAGTGAGAAAAACATCACGGGGTGGTGCGCATTGTATGGGTGTGTGTTACATTACATTCACTAGCAGGAGTGAGAAAAACATCACGGTGTGGTGCGCATTGTATGGGTGTGTGTTACATTACATTCACTAGCAGGAGTGAGAAAAACATCACGGGGTGGTACGCATTGTATGGATGTGTGTTACATTACATTCACTAGCAGGAGTGAGAAAAACATCACGGGGTGGTGCGCATTGTATGGGTGTGTGTTACATTAGATTCACTAGCAGGAGTGAGAAAAACATCACGGGGTGGTGCGCATTGTTTGGGTGTGTGTTACATTACATTCACTAGTAGCAGTGAGAAAAACATCACGGGGTGGTGCGCATTGTATGGGTGTGTGTTACATTAGATCCACTAGTAGCAGTGAGAAAAACATCACGGGGTGGTGCGCATTGTATGGGTGTGTGTTATATTAGATCCACTAGTAGCAGTGAGAAAAACATCACGGGATGGTGCGCATTGTATGGGTGTGTGTTACATTAGATCCACTAGTAGCAGTGAGAAAAACATCACGGGGTGGTGCGCATTGTATGGGTGTGTGTTACATTACATTCACTAGTAGGAGTGAGAAAAACATCACGGGGTGGTGAGCATTGTATGGGTGTGTGTTACATTAGATTCACTAGGAGGAGTGAGAAAAACATCACGGGGTGGTGCGCATTGTATGGGTGTGTGTTACATTACATTCACTAGTAGGAGTGAGAAAAACATCACGGGGTGGTGCGCATTGTATGGGTGTGTGTTACATTACATTCTCTAGTAGGAGTGAGAAAAACATCACGTTTTGGTGCGCATTGTATGGGTGTGTGTTACATTACATTCACTAGTAGGAGTGAGAAAAACATCACGGGGTGGTGTGCATTGTATGGGTGTGTGTTACATTACATTCACTAGTAGGAGTGAGAAAAACATCACGCGTTGGTGCGCATTGTATGGGTGTGTGTTACATTGCATTCACTAGTAGGAGTGAGAAAAACATCACGGGGTGGTGCGCATTGTATGGGTGTGTGTTACATTAGATTCACTAGTAGGAGTGAGAAAAACATCACGGGGTGGTGCGCATTGTATGGGTGTGTGTTACATTACATTCACTAATAGGACTGAGAAAAACGTCACGGGGTGGTGCGCATTGTATGGGTGTGTGTTACATTACATTCACTAGTAGGAGTGAGAAAAACATCACGGGGTGGTGCGCATTGTATGGTTGTGTGTTACATTAGATTCACTAGGAGGAGTGAGAAAAACATCACGGGGTGGTGCGCATTGTATGGGTGTGTGTTACATTACATTCACTAGTAGGAGTGAGAAAAACATCACGGGGTGGTGCGCATTGTATGGGTGTGTGTTACATTACATTCTCTAGTAGGAGTGAGAAAAACATCACGGGGTGGTGCGCATTGTATGGGTGTGTGTTACATTACATTCACTAGTAGGAGTGAAAAAACATCACGGGGTGGTGCGCATTGTATGGGTGTGTGTTACATTACATTCACTAGTAGGAGTGAGAAAAACATCACGGGTTGGTGCGCATTGTATGGGTGTGTGTTACATTGCATTCACTAGTAGGAGTGAGAAAAACATCACGGGGTGGTGCGCATTGTATGGGTGTGTGTTACATTACATTCACTAGTAGGAGTGAGAAAAACATCACGGGGTGGTGCGCATTGTATGGGTGTGTGTTACATTAGATTCAATAGTAGGAGTGAGAAAAGCATCACGGGGTGGTGCGCATTGTATGGGTGTGTTTACATTACATTCACTAGTAGGAGTGAGAAAAACATCTCGGGGTGGTGCGCATTGTATGTGTGTGTGTTACATTAGATTCACTAGTAGGAGTGAGAAAAACATCACGGGGTGGTGCGCATTGTATGGGTGTGTGTTACATTACATTCACTAGTAGGAGTGAGAAAAACATCACGGGGTGGTGCGCATTGTATGGGTGTGTGTTACATTACATTCACTAGTAGGAGTGAGAAAAACATCACGGGGTGGTGCGCATTGTATGGGTGTGTGTTACATTACATTCACTAGTAGGAGTGAGAAAAACATCACGGGGTGGTGCGCATTATATGGGTGTGTGTTACATTACATTCACTAGTAGGAGTGAGAAAAACATCACGGGGTGGTGCGCATTATATGGGTGTGTGTTACATTGCATTCACTAGTTGGAGTGAGAAAATCATCACGGGGTGGTGCGCACTGTATGGGTGTGTGTTACATTAGATTCACTAGGAGGAGTGGGAAAAACATCACGGGGTGGTGCGCACTGTATTGGTGTGTGTTACATTAGATTCACTAGTAGGAGTGGGAAAAACATCACGGGGTGGTGCGCACTGCATGGGTGTGTGTTACATTAGATTCACTAGTAGGAGTGAGAAAAACATCACGGGGTGGTGCGCACTGCATGGGTGTGTGTTACATTAGATTCACTAGTATGAGTGAGAAAAACATCACGGGGTGCTGCGCACTGTATGGGTGTGTGTTACATTAGATTCACTAGTAGGAGTGAGAAAAACATCACGGGGTGGTGCGCACTGTATGGGTGTGTGTTACATTAGATTCACTAGTAGGAGTGAGAAAAACATCACGGGGTGGTGCGCACTGTATGGGTGTGTGTTACATTAGATTCACTAGTAGGAGTGAGAAAAACATCACGGGGTGGTGCGCATTGTATGGGTGTGTGTTACATTACATTCACTAGTAGCAGTGAGAAAAACATCACGGGGTGGTGCGCATTGTATGGGTGTGTGTTACATTAGATTCACTAGTAGCAGTGAGAAAAACATCACGGGGTGGTGCGCATTGTATGGGTGTGTGTTACATTACATTCCCTAGTAGCAGTGAGAAAAACATCACGGGGTGGTGCGCATTGTATGGGTGTGTGTTACATTACATTCCCTAGTAGCAGTGAGAAAAACATCACGGGGTGGTGCGCATTGTATGGGTGTGTGTTACATTACATTCCCTAGTAGCAGTGAGAAAAACATCACGGGGTGGTGCGCATTGTATGGGTGTGTGTTACATTAGATCCACTAGTAGCAGTGAGAAAAACATCACGGGGTGGTGCGCATTGTATGGGTGTGTGTTACATTAGATCCACTAGTAACAGTGAGAAAAACATCACGGGGTGGTGCGCATTGTATGGGTGTGTGTTACATTAGATCCACTAGTAGCAGTGAGAAAAACATCACGGGGTGGTGCGCATTGTATGGGTGTGTGTTACATTAGATCCACTAATAGGAGTGAGAAAAACATCACGGGGTGGTGCCCATTGTATGGGTGTGTGTTACATTAGATTCACTAGTAGGAGCGAGAAAAACATCACGGGGTGGTGCGCATTGTATGGGTGTGTGTTACATTACATTCACTAGTAGGAGTGAGAAAAACATCACGGGGTGGTGCGCATTGTATGGGTGTGTGTTACATTAGATTCACTAGTAGCAGTGAGAAAAATATCACGGGGTGGTGCGCATTGTATGGGTGTGTGTTACATTACATTCACTAGTAGGAGTGAGAAAAACATCACGGGGTGGTGCGCATTGTATGGGTGTGTGTTACATTACATTCACTGGTAGGAGTGAGAAAAACATCACGGGGTGGTGCGCATTGTATGGGTGTGTGTTACATTACATTCACTGGTAGGAGTGAGAAAAACATCACGGGGTGGTGCGCATTGTATGGGTGTGTGTTACATTACCTTCACTGGTAGGAGTGAGAAAAACATCACGGGGTGGTGCGCATTGTATGGGTGTGTGTTACATTACATTCACTAGTAGGAGTGAGCAAAACATCACGGGGTGGTGCGCATTGTATGGGAGTGTGTTACATTACATTCACTGGTAGGAGTGAGAAAAACATCACGGGGTGGTGCGCATTGTATGGGTGTGTGTTACATTACATTCACTGGTAGGAGTGAGAAAAACATCACGGGGTGGTGCGCATTGTATGGGTGTGTGTTACATTACATTCACTGGTAGGAGTGAGAAAAACATCACGGGGTGGTGCGCATTGTATGGGTGTGTGTTACATTACCTTCACTGGTAGGAGTGAGAAAAACATCACGTGGTGGTGCGCATTGTATGGGTGTGTGTTACATTACATTCACTAGTAGGAGTGAGCAAAACATCACGGGGTGGTGCGCATTGTATGGGAGTGTGTTACATTACATTCACTGGTAGGAGTGAGAAAAACATCACGGGGTGGTGCGCATTGTATGGGTGTGTGTTACATTAGATTCACTAGTAGGAGTGAGAAAAACATCACGGGGTGGTGCGCTTTGTATCGGTGTGTGTTACATTACATTCACTAGCAGGAGTGAGAAAAACATCACGGGGTGGTGCGCATTGTATGGGTGTGTGTTACATTACATTCACTATCAGGAGTGAGAAAAACATCACGGGGTGGTGCGCATTGTATGGGTGTGTGTTACATTAGATTCACTAGTAGGAGTGAGAAAAACATCACGGGGTGGTGCGCACTGTATGGGTGTGTGTTACATTAGATTCACTAGTAGGAGTGAGAAAAACATCACGGGGTGGTGCGCATTGTATGGGTGTGTGTTACATTACATTCACTAGTAGCAGTGAGAAAAACATCACGGGGTGGTGCGCATTGTATGGGTGTGTGTTACATTAGATTCACTAGTAGCAGTGAGAAAAACATCACGGGGTGGTGCGCATTGTATGGGTGTGTGTTACATTACATTCCCTAGTAGCAGTGAGAAAAACATCACGGGGTGGTGCGCATTGTATGGGTGTGTGTTACATTACATTCCCTAGTAGCAGTGAGAAAAACATCACGGGGTGGTGCGCATTGTATGGGTGTGTGTTACATTACATTCCCTAGTAGCAGTGAGAAAAACATCACGGGGTGGTGCGCATTGTATGGGTGTGTGTTACATTAGATCCACTAGTAGCAGTGAGAAAAACATCACGGGGTGGTGCGCATTGTATGGGTGTGTGTTACATTAGATCCACTAGTAACAGTGAGAAAAACATCACGGGGTGGTGCGCATTGTATGGGTGTGTGTTACATTAGATCCACTAGTAGCAGTGAGAAAAACATCACGGGGTGGTGCGCATTGTATGGGTGTGTGTTACATTAGATCCACTAATAGGAGTGAGAAAAACATCACGGGGTGGTGCCCATTGTATGGGTGTGTGTTACATTAGATTCACTAGTAGGAGCGAGAAAAACATCACGGGGTGGTGCGCATTGTATGGGTGTGTGTTACATTACATTCACTAGTAGGAGTGAGAAAAACATCACGGGGTGGTGCGCATTGTATGGGTGTGTGTTACATTAGATTCACTAGTAGCAGTGAGAAAAATATCACGGGGTGGTGCGCATTGTATGGGTGTGTGTTACATTACATTCACTAGTAGGAGTGAGAAAAACATCACGGGGTGGTGCGCATTGTATGGGTGTGTGTTACATTACATTCACTGGTAGGAGTGAGAAAAACATCACGGGGTGGTGCGCATTGTATGGGTGTGTGTTACATTACATTCACTGGTAGGAGTGAGAAAAACATCACGGGGTGGTGCGCATTGTATGGGTGTGTGTTACATTACCTTCACTGGTAGGAGTGAGAAAAACATCACGGGGTGGTGCGCATTGTATGGGTGTGTGTTACATTACATTCACTAGTAGGAGTGAGCAAAACATCACGGGGTGGTGCGCATTGTATGGGAGTGTGTTACATTACATTCACTGGTAGGAGTGAGAAAAACATCACGGGGTGGTGCGCATTGTATGGGTGTGTGTTACATTACATTCACTGGTAGGAGTGAGAAAAACATCACGGGGTGGTGCGCATTGTATGGGTGTGTGTTACATTACATTCACTGGTAGGAGTGAGAAAAACATCACGGGGTGGTGCGCATTGTATGGGTGTGTGTTACATTACCTTCACTGGTAGGAGTGAGAAAAACATCACGTGGTGGTGCGCATTGTATGGGTGTGTGTTACATTACATTCACTAGTAGGAGTGAGCAAAACATCACGGGGTGGTGCGCATTGTATGGGAGTGTGTTACATTACATTCACTGGTAGGAGTGAGAAAAACATCACGGGGTGGTGCGCATTGTATGGGTGTGTGTTACATTAGATTCACTAGTAGGAGTGAGAAAAACATCACGGGGTGGTGCGCTTTGTATCGGTGTGTGTTACATTACATTCACTAGCAGGAGTGAGAAAAACATCACGGGGTGGTGCGCATTGTATGGGTGTGTGTTACATTACATTCACTATCAGGAGTGAGAAAAACATCACGGGGTGGTGCGCATTGTATGGGTGTGTGTTACATTACATTCACTCGCAGGAGTGAGAAAAATATCACGGGGTGGTGCGCATTGTATGGGTGTGTGTTACATTAGATTCACTAGCAGGAGTGAGAAAAACATCACGGGGTGGTGCGCATTGTATGGGTGTGTGTTACATTACATTCACTAGCAGGAGTGAGAAAAACATCACGGTGTGGTGCGCATTGTATGGGTGTGTGTTACATTACATTCACTAGCAGGAGTGAGAAAAACATCACGGGGTGGTACGCATTGTATGGATGTGTGTTACATTACATTCACTAGCAGGAGTGAGAAAAACATCACGGGGTGGTGCGCATTGTATGGGTGTGTGTTACATTAGATTCACTAGCAGGAGTGAGAAAAACATCACGGGGTGGTGCGCATTGTTTGGGTGTGTGTTACATTACATTCACTAGTAGCAGTGAGAAAAACATCACGGGGTGGTGCGCATTGTATGGGTGTGTGTTACATTAGATCCACTAGTAGCAGTGAGAAAAACATCACGGGGTGGTGCGCATTGTATGGGTGTGTGTTATATTAGATCCACTAGTAGCAGTGAGAAAAACATCACGGGATGGTGCGCATTGTATGGGTGTGTGTTACATTAGATCCACTAGTAGCAGTGAGAAAAACATCACGGGGTGGTGCGCATTGTATGGGTGTGTGTTACATTACATTCACTAGTAGGAGTGAGAAAAACATCACGGGGTGGTGAGCATTGTATGGGTGTGTGTTACATTAGATTCACTAGGAGGAGTGAGAAAAACATCACGGGGTGGTGCGCATTGTATGGGTGTGTGTTACATTACATTCACTAGTAGGAGTGAGAAAAACATCACGGGGTGGTGCGCATTGTATGGGTGTGTGTTACATTACATTCTCTAGTAGGAGTGAGAAAAACATCACGTTTTGGTGCGCATTGTATGGGTGTGTGTTACATTACATTCACTAGTAGGAGTGAGAAAAACATCACGGGGTGGTGTGCATTGTATGGGTGTGTGTTACATTACATTCACTAGTAGGAGTGAGAAAAACATCACGCGTTGGTGCGCATTGTATGGGTGTGTGTTACATTGCATTCACTAGTAGGAGTGAGAAAAACATCACGGGGTGGTGCGCATTGTATGGGTGTGTGTTACATTAGATTCACTAGTAGGAGTGAGAAAAACATCACGGGGTGGTGCGCATTGTATGGGTGTGTGTTACATTACATTCACTAATAGGACTGAGAAAAACGTCACGGGGTGGTGCGCATTGTATGGGTGTGTGTTACATTACATTCACTAGTAGGAGTGAGAAAAACATCACGGGGTGGTGCGCATTGTATGGTTGTGTGTTACATTAGATTCACTAGGAGGAGTGAGAAAAACATCACGGGGTGGTGCGCATTGTATGGGTGTGTGTTACATTACATTCACTAGTAGGAGTGAGAAAAACATCACGGGGTGGTGCGCATTGTATGGGTGTGTGTTACATTACATTCTCTAGTAGGAGTGAGAAAAACATCACGGGGTGGTGCGCATTGTATGGGTGTGTGTTACATTACATTCACTAGTAGGAGTGAAAAAACATCACGGGGTGGTGCGCATTGTATGGGTGTGTGTTACATTACATTCACTAGTAGGAGTGAGAAAAACATCACGGGTTGGTGCGCATTGTATGGGTGTGTGTTACATTGCATTCACTAGTAGGAGTGAGAAAAACATCACGGGGTGGTGCGCATTGTATGGGTGTGTGTTACATTACATTCACTAGTAGGAGTGAGAAAAACATCACGGGGTGGTGCGCATTGTATGGGTGTGTGTTACATTAGATTCAATAGTAGGAGTGAGAAAAGCATCACGGGGTGGTGCGCATTGTATGGGTGTGTTTACATTACATTCACTAGTAGGAGTGAGAAAAACATCTCGGGGTGGTGCGCATTGTATGTGTGTGTGTTACATTAGATTCACTAGTAGGAGTGAGAAAAACATCACGGGGTGGTGCGCATTGTATGGGTGTGTGTTACATTACATTCACTAGTAGGAGTGAGAAAAACATCACGGGGTGGTGCGCATTGTATGGGTGTGTGTTACATTACATTCACTAGTAGGAGTGAGAAAAACATCACGGGGTGGTGCGCATTGTATGGGTGTGTGTTACATTACATTCACTAGTAGGAGTGAGAAAAACATCACGGGGTGGTGCGCATTATATGGGTGTGTGTTACATTACATTCACTAGTAGGAGTGAGAAAAACATCACGGGGTGGTGCGCATTATATGGGTGTGTGTTACATTGCATTCACTAGTTGGAGTGAGAAAATCATCACGGGGTGGTGCGCACTGTATGGGTGTGTGTTACATTAGATTCACTAGGAGGAGTGGGAAAAACATCACGGGGTGGTGCGCACTGTATTGGTGTGTGTTACATTAGATTCACTAGTAGGAGTGGGAAAAACATCACGGGGTGGTGCGCACTGCATGGGTGTGTGTTACATTAGATTCACTAGTAGGAGTGAGAAAAACATCACGGGGTGGTGCGCACTGCATGGGTGTGTGTTACATTAGATTCACTAGTATGAGTGAGAAAAACATCACGGGGTGCTGCGCACTGTATGGGTGTGTGTTACATTAGATTCACTAGTAGGAGTGAGAAAAACATCACGGGGTGGTGCGCACTGTATGGGTGTGTGTTACATTAGATTCACTAGTAGGAGTGAGAAAAACATCACGGGGTGGTGCGCACTGTATGGGTGTGTGTTACATTAGATTCACTAGTAGGAGTGAGAAAAACATCACGGGGTGGTGCGCATTGTATGGGTGTGTGTTACATTACATTCACTAGTAGCAGTGAGAAAAACATCACGGGGTGGTGCGCATTGTATGGGTGTGTGTTACATTAGATTCACTAGTAGCAGTGAGAAAAACATCACGGGGTGGTGCGCATTGTATGGGTGTGTGTTACATTACATTCCCTAGTAGCAGTGAGAAAAACATCACGGGGTGGTGCGCATTGTATGGGTGTGTGTTACATTACATTCCCTAGTAGCAGTGAGAAAAACATCACGGGGTGGTGCGCATTGTATGGGTGTGTGTTACATTACATTCCCTAGTAGCAGTGAGAAAAACATCACGGGGTGGTGCGCATTGTATGGGTGTGTGTTACATTAGATCCACTAGTAGCAGTGAGAAAAACATCACGGGGTGGTGCGCATTGTATGGGTGTGTGTTACATTAGATCCACTAGTAACAGTGAGAAAAACATCACGGGGTGGTGCGCATTGTATGGGTGTGTGTTACATTAGATCCACTAGTAGCAGTGAGAAAAACATCACGGGGTGGTGCGCATTGTATGGGTGTGTGTTACATTAGATCCACTAATAGGAGTGAGAAAAACATCACGGGGTGGTGCCCATTGTATGGGTGTGTGTTACATTAGATTCACTAGTAGGAGCGAGAAAAACATCACGGGGTGGTGCGCATTGTATGGGTGTGTGTTACATTACATTCACTAGTAGGAGTGAGAAAAACATCACGGGGTGGTGCGCATTGTATGGGTGTGTGTTACATTAGATTCACTAGTAGCAGTGAGAAAAATATCACGGGGTGGTGCGCATTGTATGGGTGTGTGTTACATTACATTCACTAGTAGGAGTGAGAAAAACATCACGGGGTGGTGCGCATTGTATGGGTGTGTGTTACATTACATTCACTGGTAGGAGTGAGAAAAACATCACGGGGTGGTGCGCATTGTATGGGTGTGTGTTACATTACATTCACTGGTAGGAGTGAGAAAAACATCACGGGGTGGTGCGCATTGTATGGGTGTGTGTTACATTACCTTCACTGGTAGGAGTGAGAAAAACATCACGGGGTGGTGCGCATTGTATGGGTGTGTGTTACATTACATTCACTAGTAGGAGTGAGCAAAACATCACGGGGTGGTGCGCATTGTATGGGAGTGTGTTACATTACATTCACTGGTAGGAGTGAGAAAAACATCACGGGGTGGTGCGCATTGTATGGGTGTGTGTTACATTACATTCACTGGTAGGAGTGAGAAAAACATCACGGGGTGGTGCGCATTGTATGGGTGTGTGTTACATTACATTCACTGGTAGGAGTGAGAAAAACATCACGGGGTGGTGCGCATTGTATGGGTGTGTGTTACATTACCTTCACTGGTAGGAGTGAGAAAAACATCACGTGGTGGTGCGCATTGTATGGGTGTGTGTTACATTACATTCACTAGTAGGAGTGAGCAAAACATCACGGGGTGGTGCGCATTGTATGGGAGTGTGTTACATTACATTCACTGGTAGGAGTGAGAAAAACATCACGGGGTGGTGCGCATTGTATGGGTGTGTGTTACATTAGATTCACTAGTAGGAGTGAGAAAAACATCACGGGGTGGTGCGCTTTGTATCGGTGTGTGTTACATTACATTCACTAGCAGGAGTGAGAAAAACATCACGGGGTGGTGCGCATTGTATGGGTGTGTGTTACATTACATTCACTATCAGGAGTGAGAAAAACATCACGGGGTGGTGCGCATTGTATGGGTGTGTGTTACATTACATTCACTCGCAGGAGTGAGAAAAATATCACGGGGTGGTGCGCATTGTATGGGTGTGTGTTACATTAGATTCACTAGCAGGAGTGAGAAAAACATCACGGGGTGGTGCGCATTGTATGGGTGTGTGTTACATTACATTCACTAGCAGGAGTGAGAAAAACATCACGGTGTGGTGCGTATTGTATGGGTGTGTGTTACATTACATTCACTAGCAGGAGTGAGAAAAACATCACGGGGTGGTACGCATTGTATGGATGTGTGTTACATTACATTCACTAGCAGGAGTGAGAAAAACATCACGGGGTGGTGCGCATTGTATGGGTGTGTGTTACATTAGATTCACTAGCAGGAGTGAGAAAAACATCACGGGGTGGTGCGCATTGTTTGGGTGTGTGTTACATTACATTCACTAGTAGCAGTGAGAAAAACATCACGGGGTGGTGCGCATTGTATGGGTGTGTGTTACATTAGATCCACTAGTAGCAGTGAGAAAAACATCACGGGGTGGTGCGCATTGTATGGGTGTGTGTTATATTAGATCCACTAGTAGCAGTGAGAAAAACATCACGGGATGGTGCGCATTGTATGGGTGTGTGTTACATTAGATCCACTAGTAGCAGTGAGAAAAACATCACGGGGTGGTGCGCATTGTATGGGTGTGTGTTACATTACATTCACTAGTAGGAGTGAGAAAAACATCACGGGGTGGTGAGCATTGTATGGGTGTGTGTTACATTAGATTCACTAGGAGGAGTGAGAAAAACATCACGGGGTGGTGCGCATTGTATGGGTGTGTGTTACATTACATTCACTAGTAGGAGTGAGAAAAACATCACGGGGTGGTGCGCATTGTATGGGTGTGTGTTACATTACATTCTCTAGTAGGAGTGAGAAAAACATCACGTTTTGGTGCGCATTGTATGGGTGTGTGTTACATTACATTCACTAGTAGGAGTGAGAAAAACATCACGGGGTGGTGTGCATTGTATGGGTGTGTGTTACATTACATTCACTAGTAGGAGTGAGAAAAACATCACGGGTTGGTGCGCATTGTATGGGTGTGTGTTACATTGCATTCACTAGTAGGAGTGAGAAAAACATCACGGGGTGGTGCGCATTGTATGGGTGTGTGTTACATTAGATTCACTAGTAGGAGTGAGAAAAACATCACGGGGTGGTGCGCATTGTATGGGTGTGTGTTACATTACATTCTCTAGTAGGAGTGAGAAAAACATCACGGGGTGGTGCGCATTGTATGGGTGTGTGTTACATTACATTCACTAGTAGGAGTGAGAAAAACATCACGGGGTGGTGCGCATTGTATGGTTGTGTGTTACATTAGATTCACTAGGAGGAGTGAGAAAAACATCACGGGGTGGTGCGCATTGTATGGGTGTGTGTTACATTACATTCACTAGTAGGAGTGAGAAAAACATCACGGGGTGGTGCGCATTGTATGGGTGTGTGTTACATTACATTCTCTAGTAGGAGTGAGAAAAACATCACGGGGTGGTGCGCATTGTATGGGTGTGTGTTACATTACATTCACTAGTAGGAGTGAAAAAACATCACGGGGTGGTGCGCATTGTATGGGTGTGTGTTACATTACATTCACTAGTAGGAGTGAGAAAAACATCACGGGTTGGTGCGCATTGTATGGGTGTGTGTTACATTGCATTCACTAGTAGGAGTGAGAAAAACATCACGGGGTGGTGCGCATTGTATGGGTGTGTGTTACATTACATTCACTAGTAGGAGTGAGAAAAACATCACGGGGTGGTGCGCATTGTATGGGTGTGTGTTACATTAGATTCACTAGTAGGAGTGAGAAAAGCATCACGGGGTGGTGCGCATTGTATGGGTGTGTTTACATTACATTCACTAGTAGGAGTGAGAAAAACATCTCGGGGTGGTGCGCATTGTATGTGTGTGTGTTACATTAGATTCACTAGTAGGAGTGAGAAAAACATCACGGGGTGGTGCGCATTGTATGGGTGTGTGTTACATTACATTCACTAGTAGGAGTGAGAAAAACATCACGGGGTGGTGCGCATTGTATGGGTGTGTGTTACATTACATTCACTAGTAGGAGTGAGAAAAACATCACGGGGTGGTGCGCATTGTATGGGTGTGTGTTACATTACATTCACTAGTAGGAGTGAGAAAAACATCACGGGGTGGTGCGCATTATATGGGTGTGTGTTACATTACATTCACTAGTAGGAGTGAGAAAAACATCACGGGGTGGTGCGCATTATATGGGTGTGTGTTACATTGCATTCACTAGTTGGAGTGAGAAAAACATCACGGGGTGGTGCGCACTGTATGGGTGTGTGTTACATTAGATTCACTAGTAGGAGTGGGAAAAACATCACGGGGTGGTGCGCACTGTATTGGTGTGTGTTACATTAGATTCACTAGTAGGAGTGGGAAAAACATCACGGGGTGGTGCGCACTGCATGGGTGTGTGTTACATTAGATTCACTAGTAGGAGTGAGAAAAACATCACGGGGTGGTGCGCACTGCATGGGTGTGTGTTACATTAGATTCACTAGTAGGAGTGAGAAAAACATCACGGGGTGGTGCGCACTGCATGGGTGTGTGTTACATTAGATTCACTAGTAGGAGTGAGAAAAACATCACGGGGTGGTGCGCATTGTATGGGTGTGTGTTACATTAGATTCACTAGTAGGAGTGAGAAAAACATCACGGGGTGGTGCGCATTGTATGGGAGTGTGTTACATTACATTCACTGGTAGCAGTGAGAAAAACATCACGGGGTGGTGCGCATTGTATGGGTGTGTGTTACATTACATTCCCTAGTAGCAGTGAGAAAAACATCACGGGGTGGTGCGCATTGTATGGGTGTGTGTTACATTACATTCCCTAGTAGCAGTGAGAAAAACATCACGGGGTGGTGCGCATTGTATGGGTGTGTGTTACATTAGATCCACTAGTAGCAGTGAGAAAAACATCACGGGGTGGTGCGCATTGTATGGGTGTGTGTTACATTAGATCCACTAGTAGCAGTGAGAAAAACATCACGGGGTGGTGCGCATTGTATGGTGTGTGTTACATTAGATCCACTAGTAGCAGTGAGAAAAACATCACGGGGTGGTGCGCATTGTATGGGTGTGTGTTACATTAGATCCACTAGTAGGAGTGAGAAAAACATCACGGGGTGGTGCGCATTGTATGGGTGTGTGTTACATTACATTCACTAGTAGGAGTGAGAAAAACATCACGGGGTGGTGCGCATTGTATGGGTGTGTGTTACATTACATTCACTTGTAGGAGTGAGCAAAACATCACGGGGTGGTGCGCATTGTATGGGAGTGTGTTACATTACATTCACTAGTAGGAGTGAGAAAAACATCACGGGGTGGTGCGCATTGTATGGGTGTGTGTTACATTACATTCTCTAGTAGGAGTGAGAAAAACATCACGGGGTGGTGCGCATTGTATGGGTGTGTGTTACATTAGATTCACTAGTAGCAGTGAGAAAAACATCACGGGGTGGTGCGCATTGTATGGGTGTGTGTTACATTACATTCAGTAGTAGGAGTGAGAAAAACATCACGGGGTGGTGCGCATTGTATGGGTGTGTGTTACATTACATTCACTAATAGGAGTGAGAAAAACATTACGGGGTGGTGCGCATTGTATGGGTGTGTGTTACATTAGATTCACTAGTAGGAGTGAGCAAAACATCACGGGGTGGTGGGCATTGTATGGGAGTGTGTTACATTACATTCACTGGTAGGAGTGAGAAAAACATCACGGGGTGGTGGGCATTGTATGGGAGTGTGTTACATTACATTCACTGGTAGGAGTGAGAAAAACATCACGGGGTGGTGCGCATTGTATGGGTGTGTGTTACATTACATTCACTAGTAGGAGTGAGAAAAACATCACGGGGCGGTGCGCATTGTATGGGTGTGTGTTACATTACATTCACTAGCAGGAGTGAGAAAAACATCACGCGGTGGGGCGCATTGTATGGGTGTGTGTTACATTACATTTAATATCTGGAGTGAGAGAAACATCACGGGGTGGTGCGCATTGTATGGGTCTGTGTTACATTACATTCACTAGCAGGAGTGAGAAAAACATCACGGGGTGGTGCGCATTGTATGGGTGTGTGTTACATTACATTCACTAGCAGGAGTGAGAAAAACATCACGGGGTGGTACGCATTGTATGGGTGTGTGTTACATTACATTCACTGGCAGGAGTGAGAAAAACATCACGGGGTGGTGCGCATTGTATGGGTGTGTGTTGCATTAGATTCACTAGCAGGAGTGAGAAAAACATCACGGGGTGGTGCGCATTGTATGCGTGTGTGTTACATTAGATTTACTATCAGGAGTGAGAAAAACATCACCGTGTGGTGCGCATTGTATGCGTGTGTGTTACATTAGATTCACTAGCAGGAGTGAGAAAAACATCACGGGGTGGTGCGCATTGTATGGGTGTGTGTTACATTAGATTCACTAGCAGGAGTGAGAAAAACATCACGGGGTGGTGCGCATTGTATGGGTGTGTGTTACATTAGATTCACTACTAGGAGTGAGAAAAACATCACGGGGTGGTGCGCATTGTATGGGTGTGTGTTACATTAGATTCACTAGCAGGAGTGAGAAAAACATCACGTGGTGGTGCGCATTGTATGGGTGTGTGTTACATTAGATTCACTAGCAGGAGTGAGAAAAACATCACGGGGTGGTGCGCATTGTATGGGTGTGTGTTACATTAGATTCACTAGCAGGAGTGAGAAAAACATCACGGGGTGGTGCGCATTGTATGGGTGTGTGTTACATTACATTCACTAGCAGGAGTGAGAAAAACATCACGGGGTGGTGCGCATTGTATGGGTGTGTGTTACATTAGATTCACTAGTAGGAGTGAGAAAAGCATCACGGGGTGGTGCGCATTGTATGGGTGTGTGTTACATTACATTCACTAGTAGGAGTGAGAAAAACATCACGGGGTGGTGCGCATTGTATGGGTGTGTGTTACATTAGATTCACTAGTAGGAGTGAGAAAAACATCACGGGGTGGTGCGCATTGTATGGGTGTGTGTTACATTACCTTCACTAGTAGGAGTGAGAAAAACATCACGGGGTGGTGCGCATTGTATGGGTGTGTGTTACATTACATTCACTGGTAGGAGTGAGAAAAACATCACGGGGTGGTGCGCATTGTATGGGTGTGTGTTACATTACATTCACTAGTAGGAGTGAGAAAAACATCACGGGTTGGTGCGCATTGTATGGGTGTGTGTTACATTACATTCACTAGTAGGAGTGAGCAAAACATCACTGGGTGGTGCGCATTGTATGGGACTGTGTTACATCACATTCACTGGTAGGAGTGAGAAAAACATCACGGAGTGGTGCGCATTGTATGGGTGTGTGTTACATTACATTCACTAGCAGGAGTGAGAAAAACATCACGGGGAGGTGCGCATTGTATGGGTGTGTGTTACATTACATTCACTATCAGGAGTGAGAAAAACATCACGGGGTGGTGCGCATTGTATGGGTGTGTGTTACATTACATTCACTAGCAGGAGTGAGAAAAACATCACGGGGTGGTGCGCATTGTAAGGGTGTGTGTTACATTACATTCACTAGTAGGAGTGAGAAAAACATCACGGGGTGGTACGCATTGTATGGGTGTGTGTTACATTACATTCACTAGCAGGAGTGAGAAAAACATCACGGGGTGGTGCGCATTGTATGGGTGTGTGTTACATTAGATTCACTAGCAGGAGTGAGAAAAACATCACGGGGTGGTGCGCATTGTATGGGTGTGTGTTACATTACATTCACTAGTAGGAGTGAGAAAAACATCACGGGGTGGTGCGCATTGTATGGGTGTGTGTTACATTACATTCACTAGTAGGAGTGAGAAAAACATCACGGGGTGGTGCGCATTGTATGGGTGTGTGTTACATTACATTCACTAGTAGGAGTGAGAAAAACATCACGGGGTGGTGCGCATTGTATGGGTGTGTGTTACATTACATTCACTAGTAGGAGTGAGAAAAACATCACGGGGTGGTGCGCATTGTATGGGTGTGTGTTACATTACATTCACTGGTAGGAGTGAGCAAAACATCACGGGGTGGTGGGCATTGTATGGGACTGTGTTACATTACATTCACTGGTAGGAGTGAGAAAAACATCACGGGGTGGTGCGCATTGTATGGGTGTGTGTTACATTAGATTCACTAGTAGGAGTGAGAAAAACATCACGGGGTGGTGCGCATTGTATGGGTGTGTGTTACATTACATTCACTAGCAGGAGTGAGAAAAACATCACGCGGTGGGGCGCATTGTATGGGTGTGTGTTACATTACATTCACTATCTGGAGTGAGAAAAACATCACGGGGTGGTGCGCATTGTATGGGTGTGTGTTACATTACATTCACTAGCAGGAGTGAGAAAAACATCACGGTGTGGTACGCATTGTATGGGTGTGTGTTACATTACATTCACTAGTAGGAGTGAGAAAAACATCACGGGGTGGTGCGCATTGTATGGGTGTGTGTTACATTAGATTCACTAGCAGGAGTGAGAAAAACATCACGGGGTGGTGCGCATTGTATGCGTGTGTGTTACATTAGATTCACTATCAGGAGTGAGAAAAACATCACCGTGTGGTGCGCATTGTATGCGTGTGTGTTACATTAGATTCCCTAGCAGGAGTGAGAAAAACATCACGGGGTGGTGCGCATTGTATGGGTGTGTGTTACATTAGATTCACTACTAGGAGTGAGAAAAACATCACGGGGTGGTGCGCATTGTATGGGTGTGTGTTACATTTGATTCACTAGCAGGAGTGAGAAAAACATCACGGGGTGGTGCGCATTGTATGGGTGTGTGTTACATTAGATTCACTAGCAGGAGTGAGAAAAACATCACGGGGTGGTGCGCATTGTATGGGTGTGTGTTACATTACATTCACTAGTAGGAGTGAGAAAAACATCACGGGGTGGTGCGCATTGTATGGGTGTGTGTTACATTAGATTCACTAGTAGGAGTGAGAAAAGCATCACCAGGTGGTGCGCATTGTATGGGTGTGTGTTACATTATATTCACTAGTAGGAGTGAGAAAAACATCACGGGGTGGTGCGCATTGTATGGGTGTGTGTTACATTAGATTCACTAGCAGGAGTGAGAAAAACATCACGGGGTGGTGCGCATTGTATGGGTGTGTGTTACATTACATTCACTAGTAGGAGTGAGAAAAACATCACGGGGTGGTGCGCATTGTATGGGTGTGTGTTACATTAGATTCACTAGTAGGAGTGAGAAAAGCATCACGGGGTGGTGCGCATTGTATGGGGGTGTGTTACATTACATTCACTAGTAGGAGTGAGAAAAACATCACGGGGTGGTGCGCATTGTATGGGTGTGTGTTACATTAGATTCACTAGTAGGAGTGAGAAAAACATCACGGGGTGGTGCGCATTGTATGGGTGTGTGTTACATTACCTTCACTAGTAGGAGTGAGAAAAACATCACGGGGTGGTGCGCATTGTATGGGACTGTGTTACATTACATTCACTAGTAGGAGTTAGAAAAACATCACGGGGTGGTGCGCATTGTATGGGTGTGTGTTACATTACATTCACTGGTAGGAGTGAGGAAAACATCACGGGGTGGTGCGCATTGTATTGGTGTGTGTTACATTACATTCACTGGTAGGAGTGAGAAAAACATCACGGGGTGGTGCGCATTGTATGGGTGTGTGTTACATTACATTCACTAGTAGGAGTGAGAAAAACATCACGGGTTGGTGCGCATTGTATGGGTGTGTGTTACATTACATTCACTAGTAGGAGTGAGCAAAACATCACTGGGTGGTGCGCATTGTATGGGACTGTGTTACATTACATTCACTGGTAGGAGTGAGAAAAACATCACGGGGTGGTGCGCATTGTATGGGTGTGTGTTACATTACATTCACTAGCAGGAGTGAGAAAAACATCACGGGGTGGTGCGCATTGTATGGGTGTGTGTTACATTACATTCACTATCAGGAGTGAGCAAAACATCACTGGGTGGTGCGCATTGTATGGGACTGTGTTACATTACATTCACTGGTAGGAGTGAGAAAAACATCACGGGGTGGTGCGCATTGTATGGGTGTGTGTTACATTACATTCACTAGCAGGAGTGAGAAAAACATCACGGGGTGGTGCGCATTGTATGGGTGTGTGTTACATTAGATCCACTAGTAGCAGTGAGAAAAACATCACGGGGTGGTGCGCATTGTTTGGGTGTGTGTTATATTAGATCCACTAGTAGCAGTGAGAAAAACATCACAGGGTGGTGCGCATTGTATGGGTGTGTGTTACATTAGATCCACTAGTAGCAGTGAGAAAAACATCACGGGGTGGTGCGCATTGTATGGGTGTGTGTTACATTACATTCACTAGTAGGAGTGAGAAAAACATCACGGGGTGGTGAGCATTGTATGGGTGTGTGTTACATTAGATTCACTAGGAGGAGTGAGAAAAACATCACGGGGTGGTGCGCATTGTATGGGTGTGTGTTACATTAGATTCACTAGCAGGAGTGAGAAAAACATCACGGGGTGGTGCGCATTGTATGGGTGTGTGTTACATTACATTCTCTAGTAGGAGTGAGAAAAACATCACGGTTTGGTGCGCATTGTATGGGTGTGTGTTACATTACATTCACTAGTAGGAGTGAGAAAAACATCACGGGGTGGTGTGCATTGTATGGGTGTGTGTTACATTACATTCACTAGTAGGAGTGAGAAAAACATCACGGGTTGGTGCGCATTGTATGGGTGTGTGTTACATTGCATTCACTAGTAGGAGTGCGAAAAACATCACGGGGTGGTGCGCATTGTATGGGTGTGTGTTACATTAGATTCACTAGTAGGAGTGAGAAAAACATCACGGGGTGGTGCGCATTGTATGGGTGTGTGTTACATTACATTCACTAATAGGACTGAGAAAAACGTCACGGGGTGGTGCGCATTGTTTGGGTGTGTGTTACATTACATTCACTAGTAGGAGTGAGAAAAACATCACGGGGTGGTGCGCATTGTATGGTTGTGTGTTACATTAGATTCACTAGGAGGAGTGAGAAAAACATCACGGGGTGGTGCGCATTGTATGGGTGTGTGTTACATTACATTCACTAGTAGGAGTGAGAAAAACATCACGGGGTGGTGCGCATTGTATGGGTGTGTGTTACATTACATTCTCTAGTAGGAGTGAGAAAAACATCACGGGGTGGTGCGCATTGTATGGGTGTGTGTTACATTACATTCACTAGTAGGAGTGAAAAAACATCACGGGGTGGTGCGCATTGTATGGGTGTGTGTTACATTACATTCACTAGTAGGAGTGAGAAAAACATCACGGGTTGGTGCGCATTGTATGGGTGTGTGTTACATTGCATTCACTAGTAGGAGTGAGAAAAACATCACGGGGTGGTGCGCATTGTATGGGTGTGTGTTACATTACATTCACTAGTAGGAGTGAGAAAAACATCACGGGGTGGTGCGCATTGTATGGGTGTGTGTTACATTAGATTCACTAGTAGGAGTGAGAAAAGCATCACGGGGTGGTGCGCATTGTATGGGTGTGTTTACATTACATTCACTAGTAGGAGTGAGAAAAACATCTCGGGGTGGTGCGCATTGTATGGGTGTGTGTTACATTAGATTCACTAATAGGAGTGAGAAAAACATCACGGGGTGGTGCGCATTGTATGGGTGTGTGTTACATTACATTCACTAGTAGGAGTGAGAAAAACATCACGGGGTGGTGCGCATTGTATGGGTGTGTGTTACATTACATTCACTAGTAGGAGTGAGAAAAACATCACGGGGTGGTGCACATTGTATGGGTGTGTGTTACATTACATTCACTAGTAGGAGTGAGAAAAACATCACGGGGTGGTGCGCATTGTATGGGTGTGTGTTACATTACATTCACTAGTAGGAGTGAGAAAAACATCACGGGGTGGTGCGCATTATATGGGTGTGTGTTACATTACATTCACTAGTTGGAGTGAGAAAAACATCACGGGGTGGTGCGCACTGTATGGGTGTGTGTTACATTAGATTCACTAGTAGGAGTGGGAAAAACATCACGGGGTGGTGCGCACTGTATTGGTGTGTGTTACATTAGATTCACTAGTAGGAGTGGGAAAAACATCACGGGGTGGTGCGCACTGCATGGGTGTGTGTTACATTAGATTCACTAGTAGGAGTGAGAAAAACATCACGGGGTGGTGCGCACTGCATGGGTGTGTGTTACATTAGATTCACTAGTATGAGTGAGAAAAACATCACGGGGTGCTGCGCACTGTATGGGTGTGTGTTACATTAGATTCACTAGTAGGAGTGCGAAAAACATCACGGGGTGGTGCGCACTGTATGGGTGTGTGTTACATTAGATTCACTAGTAGGAGTGAGAAAAACATCACGGGGTGGTGCGCATTGTATGGGTGTGTGTTACATTAGATTCACTAGTAGGAGTGAGAAAAACATCACGGGGTGGTGCGCATTGTATGGGAGTGTGTTACATTACATTCACTAGTAGCAGTGAGAAAAACATCACGGGGTGGTGCGCATTGTATGGGTGTGTGTTACATTACATTCCCTAGTAGCAGTGACAAAAACATCACGGGGTGGTGCGCATTGTATGGGTGTGTGTTACATTACATTCCCTAGTAGCAGTGAGAAAAACATCACGGGGTGGTGCGCATTGTATGGGTGTGTGTTACATTACATCCACTAGTAGCAGTGAGAAAAACATCACGGGGTGGTGCGCATTGTATGGGGGTGTGTTACATTAGATCCACTAGTAGCAGTGAGAAAAACATCACGGGGTGGTGCGCATTGTATGGTGTGTGTTACATTAGATCCACTAGTAGCAGTGAGAAAAACATCACGGGGTGGTGCGCATTGTATGGCTGTGTGTTACATTAGATCCACTAGTAGGAGTGAGAAAAACATCACGGGGTGGTGCGCATTGTATGGGTGTGTGTTACATTACATTCACTAGTAGGAGTGAGAAAAACATCACGGGGTGGTGCGCATTGTATGGGTGTGTGTTACATTACATTCACTAGTAGGAGTGAGCAAAACATCACGGGGTGGTGCGCATTGTATGGGAGTGTGTTACATTACATTCACTAGTAGGAGTGAGAAAAACATCACGGGGTGGTGCGCATTGTATGGGTGTGTGTTACATTACATTCTCTAGTAGGAGTGAGAAAAACATCACGGGGTGGTGCGCATTGTATGGGTGTGTGTTACATTAGATTCACTAGTAGCAGTGAGAAAAACATCACGGGGTGGTGGGCATTGTATGGGTGTGTGTTACATTACATTCAGTAGTAGGAGTGAGAAAAACATCACGGGGTGGTGCGCATTGTATGGGTGTGTGTTACATTACATTCACTCGTAGGAGTGAGAAAAACATTACGGGGTGGTGCGCATTGTATGGGTGTGTGTTACATTACATTCAGTAGTAGGAGTGAGAAAAACATCACGGGGTGGTGCGCATTGTATGGGTGTGTGTTACATTACATTCACTGGTAGGAGTGAGGAAAACAACACGGGGTGGTGCGCATTGTATGGGTGTGTGTTACATTACATTCACTAGTAGGAGTGAGAAAAACATCACTGGGTGGTGCGATTTGTATGGGACTGTGTTACATTACATTCACTGGTAGGAGTGAGAAAAACATCACGGGGTGGTGCGCATTGTATGGGTGTGTGTTACATTACATTCACTAGCAGGAGTGAGAAAAACATCACGGGGTGGTGCGCATTGTATGGGTGTGTGTTACATTACATTCACTATCAGGAGTGAGAAAAACATCACGGGGTGGTGCGCATTGTATGGGTGTGTGTTACATTACATTCACTAGCAGGAGTGAGAAAAACATCACGGGGTGGTGCGCATTGTAAGGGTGTGTGTTACATTACATTCACTAGTAGGAGTGAGAAAAACATCACGGGGTGGTACGCATTGTATGGGTGTGTGTTACATTACATTCACTAGCAGGAGTGAGATAAACATCACGGGGTGGTGCGCATTGTATGGGTGTGTGTTACATTACATTCACTATCAGGAGTGAGAAAAACATCACGGGGTGGTGCGCATTGTATGGGTGTGTGTTACATTACATTCACTAGCAGGAGTGAGAAAAACATCACGGGGTGGTGCGCATTGTAAGGGTGTGTGTTACATTACATTCACTAGTAGGAGTGAGAAAAACATCACGGGGTGGTACGCATTGTATGGGTGTGTGTTACATTACATTCACTAGCAGGAGTGAGAAAAACATCACGGGGTGGTGCGCATTGTATGGGTGTGTGTTACATTAGATTCACTAGCAGGAGTGAGAAAAACATCACGGGGTGGTGCGCATTGTATGGCTGTGTGTTACATTAGATCCACTAGTAGGAGTGAGAAAAACATCACGGGGTGGTGCGCATTGTATGGGTGTGTGTTACATTACATTCACTAGTAGGAGTGAGAAAAACATCACGGGGTGGTGCGCATTGTATGGGTGTGTGTTACATTACATTCACTAGTAGGAGTGAGCAAAACATCACGGGGTGGTGCGCATTGTATGGGAGTGTGTTACATTACATTCACTAGTAGGAGTGAGAAAAACATCACGGGGTGGTGCGCATTGTATGGGTGTGTGTTACATTACATTCTCTAGTAGGAGTGAGAAAAACATCACGGGGTGGTGCGCATTGTATGGGTGTGTGTTACATTAGATTCACTAGTAGCAGTGAGAAAAACATCACGGGGTGGTGCGCATTGTATGGGTGTGTGTTACATTACATTCAGTAGTAGGAGTGAGAAAAACATCACGGGGTGGTGCGCATTGTATGGGTGTGTGTTACATTACATTCACTAGTAGGAGTGAGAAAAACATTACGGGGTGGTGCGCATTGTATGGGTGTGTGTTACATTACATTCAGTATTAGGAGTGAGAAAAACATCACGGGGTGGTGCGCATTGTATGGGTGTGTGTTACATTACATTCACTGGTAGGAGTGAGGAAAACAACACGGGGTGGTGCGCATTGTATGGGTGTGTGTTACATTACATTCACTAGCAGGAGTGAGCAAAACATCACTGGGTGGTGCGATTTGTATGGGACTGTGTTACATTACATTCACTGGTAGGAGTGAGAAAAACATCACGGGGTGGTGCGCATTGTATGGGTGTGTGTTACATTACATTCACTAGCAGGAGTGAGAAAAACATCACGGGGTGGTGCGCATTGTATGGGTGTGTGTTACATTACATTCACTATCAGGAGTGAGAAAAACATCACGGGGTGGTGCGCATTGTATGGGTGTGTGTTACATTACATTCACTAGCAGGAGTGAGAAAAACATCACGGGGTGGTGCGCATTGTAAGGGTGTGTGTTACATTACATTCACTAGTAGGAGTGAGAAAAACATCACGGGGTGGTACGCATTGTATGGGTGTGTGTTACATTACATTCACTAGCAGGAGTGAGAAAAACATCACGGGGTGGTGCGCATTGTATGGGTGTGTGTTACATTAGATTCACTAGCAGGAGTGAGAAAAACATCACGGGGTGGTGCGCATTGTATGGGTGTGTGTTACATTACATTCACTAGTAGGAGTGAGAAAAACATCACGGGGTGGTGCGCATTGTATGGGTGTGTGTTACATTACATTCACTAGTAGGAGTGAGAAAAACATCACGGGGTGGTGCGCCTTGTATGGGTGTGTGTTACATTACATTCACTAGTAGGAGTGAGAAAAACATCACGGGGTGGTGCGCATTGTATGGGTGTGTGTTACATTACATTCACTAGTAGGAGTGAGAAAAACATCACGGTTTGGTGCGCATTGTATGGGTGTGTGTTTCATTACATTCAGTAGTAGGAGTGAGCAAAACATCACGGGGTGGTGGGCATTGTATGGGAGTGTGTTACATTACATTCACTGGTAGGAGTGAGAAAAACATCACGGGGTGGTGCGCATTGTATGGGTGTGTGTTACATTAGATTCACTAGTAGGAGTGAGAAAAACATCACGGGGTGGTGCGCATTGTATGGGTGTGTGTTACATTACATTCACTAGCAGGAGTGAGAAAAACATCACGCGGTGGGGCGCATTGTATGGGTGTGTGTTACATTACATTTAATATCTGGAGTGAGAGAAACATCACGGGGTGGTGCGCATTGTATGGGTGTGTGTTACATTACATTCACTAGCAGGAGTGAGAAAAACATCACGGGGTGGTGCGCATTGTATGGGTGTGTGTTACATTACATTCACTAGCAGGAGTGAGAAAAACATCACGGGGTGGTACGCATTGTATGGGTGTGTGTTACATTACATTCACTAGCAGGAGTGAGAAAAACATCACGGGGTGGTGCGCATTGTATGGGTGTGTGTTACATTAGATTCACTAGCAGGAGTGAGAAAAACATCACGTGGTGGTGCGCATTGTATGCGTGTGTGTTACATTAGATTCACTATCAGGAGTGAGAAAAACATCACCGTGTGGTGCGCATTGTATGCGTGTGTGTTACATTAGATTCACTAGCAGGAGTGAGAAAAACATCACGGGGTGGTGCTTATTGTATGGGTGTGTGTTACATTAGATTCACTAGCAGGAGTGAGAAAAACATCACGGGGTGGTGCGCATTGTATGGGTGTGTGTTACATTACATTCACTACTAGGAGTGAGAAAAACATCACGGGGTGGTGCGCATTGTATGGGTGTGTGTTACATTAGATTCACTAGTAGGAGTGAGAAAAATATCACGGGGTGGTGCGCATTGTATGGGTGTGTGTTACACTACATTCCCTAGTAGGAGTGAGAAAAGTGCGCATTGTATGAGTATGTGTTACATTACATTCACTAGTAGGAGTGAGAAAAACATCACGGGGTGGTGCGCATTGTATGGGTGTGTGTTACATTACATTCAGTAGTAGGAGTGAGAAAAACATCACGGGGTGGTGCGCATTGTATGGGTGTGTGTTACATTACATTCACTAGTAGGAGTGAGAAAAACATCACGGGGTGGTGCGCATTGTATGGGTGTGTGTTACATTACTTTCACTAGTAGGAGTGAGAAAAACATCACGGGATGGTGCGCATTGTATGGGTGTGTGTTACATTACATTCACTAGTAGGAGTGAGAAAAACATCACGGGGTGGTGCGCATTGTATGGGTGTGTGATACATTAGATTCACTAGTAGGAGTGAGAAAAACATCACGGGGTGGTGCGCATTGTATGGGTGTGTGTTACATTACATTCACTAGTAGGAGTGAGAAAAACATCACGGTGTGGTGCGCATTGTATGGGTGTGTGTTACATCGGATTCACTAGCAGGAGTGAGAAAAACATCACGAGGTGGTGCGCATTGTATGGGTGCGTGTTACATCAGATTCACTAGCAGGAGTGAGAAAAACATCACGGGGTGGTGCGCTTGTATGCGTGTGTGTTACATTACATTCACTAGCAGGAGTGAGAAAAACATCACGGGGTGGTGCGCATTGTATGGGTGTGTGTTACATTAGATTCACTAGCAGGAGTTAGAAAAACATCACGTGGTGGTGCGCATTGTATGGGTGTGTGTTACATTAGATTCACTAGCAGGAGTGAGAAAAACATCACGGGGTTGTGCGCATTGTATGGGTATGTGATACATTAGATTCACTAGCAGGAGTGAGAAAAACATCACGGGGTGGTGCGCTTGTATGCGTGTGTGTTACATTACATTCACTAGCAGGAGTGAGAAAAACATCACGGGATGGTGCGCATTGTATGGGTGTGTGTTACATTACATTCACTAGTAGGAGTGAGAAAAACATCACGGTGTGGTGCGCATTGTATGGGTGTGTGTTACATTAGATTCACTAGTAGGAGTGAGAAAAACATCACGGGGTGGTGCGCATTGTATGGGTGTGTGTTACATTAGATTCACTAGTAGGAGTGAGAAAAACATCAAGGGGTGGTGCGCATTGTATGGGTGCGTGTTACATCAGATTCACTAGCAGGAGTGAGAAAAACATCACGGTGTGGTGCGCTTGTATGCGTGTGTGTTACATTACATTCACTAGCAGGAGTGAGAAAAACATCACGGGGTGGTGCGCATTGTATGGGTGTGTGTTTCATTAGATTCACTAGTAGGAGTTAGAAAAACATCACGGGGTGGTGCGCATTGTATGGGTGTGTGTTACATTAGATTCACTAGCAGGAGTGAGAAAAACATCACGGGGTGGTGCGCATTGTATGGGTGTGTGTTACATTACATTCACTAGTAGGAGTGACAAAAACATCACGGGGTGGTGCGCATTGTATGGGTGTGTGTTACATCGGATTCACTAGCAGGAGTGAGAAAAACATCACGAGGTGGTGCGCATTGTATGGGTGCGTGTTACATCAGATTCACTAGCAGGAGTGAGAAAAACATCACGGGGTGGTGCGCATTGTATGGGTGTGTGTTACATTACATTCACTAGTAGGAGTGACAAAAACATCACGGGGTGGTGCGCATTGTATGGGTGTGTGTTACATTACATTCACTAGTAGGAGTGAGCAAAACATCACGGGGTGGTGCGCATTGTATGCGAGTGTGTTACATTACATTCACTGGTAGGAGTGAGAAAAACAGCACGGGGTGGTGCGCATTGTATGGGTGTGTGTTACATTACATTCACTAGTAGGAGTGAGAAAAACATCACGGGGTGGTGCGCATTGTATGGGTGTGTGTTACATTACATTCACTAGCAGGAGTGAGAAAAACATCACGGGGTGGTGCGCATTGTATGGGTGTGTGTTACATTACATTCACTATCAGGAGTGAGAAAAACATCATGGGGTGGTGCGCATTGTATGGGTGTGTGTTACATTACATTCACTAGCAGGAGTGAGAAAAACATCACGGGGTGGTGCGAATTGTATGGGTGTGTGTTACATTACATTCACTAGCAGGACTGAGAAAAACATCACGTGGTGGTGCGCATTGTATGGGTGTGTGTTACATTAGATTCACTAGCAGGAGTGAGAAAAACATCACGGTGTGGTGCGCATTGTATGCGTGTGTGTTACATTAGATTCACTAGCAGGAGTGAGAAAAACATCACCGTGAGGTGCGCATTGTATGCGTGTGTGTTACATTAGATTCACTAGCAGGAGTGAGAAAAACATCACGTGGTGGTGCGCATTGTATGGGTGTGTGTTACATTACATTCACTAGCAGGAGTGAGAAAAACATCACGGGGTGGTGCGCATTGTATGGGTGTGTGTTACATTAGATTCACTACTAGGATTGAGAAAAACATCACGGGGTGGTGCGCATTGTATGGGTGTGTGTTACATTAGATTCACTAGCAGGAGTGAGAAAAACATCACGGGGTGGTGCGCATTGTATGGGTGTGTGTTACATTAGATTCACTAGCAGGAGTGAGAAAAACATCACGGGGTGGTGCTTATTGTATGGGTGTGTGTTACATTAGATTCACTAGCAGGAGTGAGAAAAACATCACGGGGTGGTGCGCATTGTATGGGTGTGTGTTACACTACATTCACTAGTAGGAGTGAGAAAAGTGCGCATTGTATGAGTATGTGTTACATTACATTCTCTAGTAGGAGTGAGAAAAACATCACGGGGTGGTGCGCATTGTATGGGTGTGTGTTACATTACATTCACTAGCAGGAGTGAGAAAAACATCACGGGGTGGTGCGCATTGTATGGGTGTGTGTTACATTAGATTCACTACTAGGAGTGAGAAAAACATCACAGGGTGGTGCGCATTGTATGGGTGTGTGTTACATTAGATTCACTAGCAGGAGTGAGAAAAACATCACGGGGTGGTGCGCATTGTATGGGTGTGTGTTACATTAGATTCACTAGCAGGAGTGAGAAAAACATCACGGGGTGGTGCGCATTGTATGGGTGTGTGTTACATTAGATTCACTAGTAGGAGTGAGAAAAACATCACGGGGTGGTGCGCATTGTATGGGTGTGTGTTACACTACATTCACTAGTAGGAGTGAGAAAAGTGCGCATTGTATGAGTATGTGTTACATTACATTCACTAGTAGGAGTGAGAAAAACATCATGGGGTTGTGCGCATTGTATGGGTGTGTGTTACATTACATTCAGTAGTAGGAGTGAGAAAAACATCACGGGGTGGTGCGCATTGTATGGGTGTGTGTTACATTACATTCACTAGTAGGAGTGAGAAAAACATCACGGGGTGGTGCGCATTGTATGGGTGTGTGTTACATTACATTCACTAATAGGAGTGAGAAAAACATCACGGGATGGTGCGCATTGTATGGGTGTGTGTTACATTAGATTCACAAGTAGGAGTGAGAAAAACATCACGGGGTGGTGCGCATTGTATGGGTGTGTGTTACATTAGATTCAATAGTAGGAGTGAGAAAAACATCACGCTGTGGTGCACATTGTATGAGTGTGTGTTACATCGGATTCACTAGCAGGAGTGAGAAAAACATCACGAGGTGGTGCGCATTGTATGGGTGCGTGTTACATCAGATTCCCTAGCAGGAGTGAGAAAAACATCACGGTGTGGTGCGCTTGTATGCGTGTGTGTTACATTACATTCACTAGCAGGAGTGAGAAAAACATCACGGGGTGGTGCGCATTGTATGGGTGTGTGTTTCATTAGATTCACTAGTAGGAGTTAGAAAAACATCACGGGGTGGTGCGCATTGTATGGGTGTGTGTTACATTAGATTCACTAGCAGGAGTGAGAAAAACATCACGGGGTGGTGCGCATTGTATGGGTGTGTGTTACATTACATTCACTAGTAGGAGTGACAAAAACATCACGGGGTGGTGCGCATTGTATGGGTGTGTGTTACATCGGATTCACTAGCAGGAGTGAGAAAAACATCACGAGGTGGTGCGCATTGTATGGGTGCGTGTTACATCAGATTCACTAGCAAGAGTGAGAAAAACATCACGGGGTGGTGCGCTTGTATGCGTGTGTGTTACATTACATTCACTAGCAGGAGTGAGAAAAACATCACGGGGTGGTGCGCATTGTATGGGTGTGTGTTACATTAGATTCACTAGCAGGAGTTAGAAAAACATCACGGATGGTGCGCATTGTATGGGTGTGTGTTACATTAGATTCACTAGCAGGAGTTAGAAAAACATCACGGATGGTGCGCATTGTATGGGTGTGTGTTACATTAGATTTACTAGCAGGAGTGAGAAAAAAATCACGGGGTGGTGCGCATTGTATGGGTGTGTGTTACATTACATTCACTAGTAGGAGTGACAAAAACATCACGGGGTGGTGCGCATTGTATGGGTGTGTGTTACATTACATTCACTAGTAGGAGTGAGCAAAACATCACGGGGTGGTGCGCATTGTATGCGAGTGTGTTACATTACATTCACTGGTAGGAGTGAGAAAAACATCACGGGGTGGTGCGCGTTGTATGGGTGTGTGTTACATTACATTCACTAGTAGGAGTGAGAAAAACATCACGGGGTGGTGCGCATTGTATGGGTGTGTGTTACATTACATTCACTAGCAGGAGTGAGAAAAACATCACGGGGTGGTGCGCATTGTATGGGTGTGTGTTACATTACATTCACTATCAGGAGTGAGAAAAACATCATGGGGTGGTGCGCATTGTATGGGTGTGTGTTACATTACATTCACTAGCAGGAGTGAGAAAAATATCACGGGGTGGTGCGAATTGTATGGGTGTGTGTTACATTACATTCACTAGCAGGACTGAGAAAAACATCACGTGGTGGTGCGCATTGTATGGGTGTGTGTTACATTAGATTCACTAGCAGGAGTGAGAAAAACATCACGGTGTGGTGCGCATTGTATGCGTGTGTGTTACATTAGATTCACTAGCAGGAGTGAGAAAAACATCACCGTGAGGTGCGCATTGTATGCGTGTGTGTTACATTAGATTCACTAGCAGGAGTGAGAAAAACATCACGTGGTGGTGCGCATTGTATGGGTGTGTGTTACATTAGATTCACTAGCAGGAGTGAGAAAAACATCACGGGGTGGTGCCCATTGTATGGGTGTGTGTTACATTAGATTCTCTAGCAGGAGTGAGAAAAACATCACGGGGTGGTGCGCATTGTATGGGTGTGTGTTACACTACATTCCCTAGTAGGAGTGAGAAAAGTGCGCATTGTATGAGTATGTGTTACATTACATTCACTAGTAGGAGTGAGAAAAACATCACGGGGTGGTGCGCATTGTATGGGTGTGTGTTACATTACATTCAGTAGTAGGAGTGAGAAAAACATCACGGGGTGGTGCGCATTGTATGGGTGTGTGTTACATTACATTCACTAGTAGGAGTGAGAAAAACATCACGGGGTGGTGCGCATTGTATGGGTGTGTGTTACATTACTTTCACTAGTAGGAGTGAGAAAAACATCACGGGATGGTGCGCGTTGTATGGGTGTGTGTTACATTACATTCACTAGTAGGAGTGAGCAAAACATCACGGGGTGGTGCGCATTGTATGGGTGTGTGTTACATTAGATTCACTAGTAGGAGTGAGAAAAACATCACGGGGTGGTGCGCATTGTATGGGTGTGTGTTACATTACATTCACTAGTAGGAGTGAGAAAAACATCACGGAGTGGTGCGCATTGTATGGGTGTGTGTTACATCGGATTCACTAGCAGGAGTGAGAAAAACATCACGAGGTGGTGCGCATTGTATGGGTGCGTGTTACATCAGATTCACTAGCAGGAGTGAGAAAAACATCACGGGGTGGTGCGCTTGTATGCGTGTGTGTTACATTACATTCACTAGCAGGAGTGAGAAAAACATCACGGGGTGGTGCGCATTGTATGGGTGTGTGTTACATTAGATTCACTAGCAGGAGTTAGAAAAACATCACGTGGTGGTGCGCATTGTATGGGTGTGTGTTACATTAGATTCACTAGCAGGAGTGAGAAAAACATCACGGGGTTGTGCGCATTGTATGGGTATGTGTTACATAAGATTCACTAGCAGGAGTGAGAAAAACATCACGGGGTGGTGCGCATTGTATGCTTGTGTGTTACATTAGATTCACTAGCAGGAGTGAGAAAAACATCACGGGGTGGTACGCATTGTATGCGTGTGTGTTACATTAGATTCACTACTAGGAGTGAGAAATACATCACGGGGTGGTGCGCATTGTATGGGTGTGTGTTACATTAGATTCACTAGCAGGAGTGAGTAAAACATCACGGGGTGGTGTGCATTTTATGGGTGTGTGTTACATTAGATTCACTAGCAGGAGTGAGAAAAACATCACGGGGTGGTGCGCATTGTATGGGTGTGTGTTACATTAGATTCACTAGCAGGAGTGAGAAAAACATCACGGGGTGGTGCGTATTGTATGGGTGTGTGTTACATTACATTCACTAGCAGGAGTTAGAAAAACATCACGGGGTGGTGCGCATTGTATGGGGGTGTGTTACATTACATTCACTAGTAGGAGTGAGAAAAACACCACGGGGTGGTGCGCATTGTATGGGTGTGTGTTACATTACATTCACTAGTAGGAGTGAGAAAAACATCACGGGGTGGTACGCATTGTATGGGTGTATGTTACATTAGATTCACTCGTAGGAGTTAGAAAAACATCACGGGGTGGTGCGCATTGTATGGGTGTGTGTTACATTAGATTGACTAGTAGGAGTGAGAAAAACATCACGGGGTGGTGCCCTTTGTATGGGTGTGTGTTACATTACATTCACTACTAGGAGTGAGAAAAACATCACGGGGTGGTGTGAATCGGAGGGTCTGAATTAGGATAGGCAGTGAGTGGCAATGTAGGATGGAGAAAAGCACCACGGGGTGGTCAGCATGGGGAGGTCAGGGAACATGCAGTGGCAATGTAGGATAGGTTTCTGAAAAACATCGCGGGGTGGTGCGCATTGTATGGGTGTGTGTTACATTAGATTCACTAGTAGGAGTGAGAAAAACATCACGGGGTGGTGCGCATTGTATGGGGGTGTGTTACATTACATTCACTAATAGGACTGAGAAAAACGTCACGGCGTGGTGCGCATTGTATGGGTCTGTGTTACATTACATTCACTAGTAGGAGTGAGAAAAACATCACAGGGTGGTGCGCATTGTATGGGTGTGTGTTACATTAGATTCACTAGGAGGAGTGAGAAAAACATCACGGGGTGGTGCGCATTGTATGGGTGTGTGTTACATTACATTCACTATCAGGAGTGAGAAAAACATCATGGGGTGGTGCGCATTGTATGGGTGTGTGTTACATTACATTCACTAGCAGGAGTCAGAAAAACATCACGGGGTGGTGCGAATTGTATGGGTGTGTGTTACATTACATTCACTAGCAGGAGTGAGAAAAACATCACGTGGTGGTGCGCATTGTATGGGTGTGTGTTACATTAGATTCACTAGCAGGAGTGAGAAAAACATCACGGTGTGGTGCGCATTGTATGCGTGTGTGTTACATTAGATTCACTAGCAGGAGTGAGAAAAACATCACCGTGAGGTGCGCATTGTATGCGTGTGTGTTACATTAGATTCACTAGCAGGAGTGAGAAAAACATCACGTGGTGGTGCGCATTGTATGGGTGTGTGTTACATTAGATTCACTAGCAGGAGTGAGAAAAACATCACGGGGTGGTGCGCATTGTATGGGTGTGTGTTACATTAGATTCGCTAGCAGGATTGAGAAAAACATCACGGGGTGGTGCGCATTGTATGGGTGTGTGTTACATTAGATTCACTAGCAGGAGTGAGAAAAACATCACGGGGTGGTGCGCATTGTATGGGTGTGTGTTACATTAGATTCACTACTAGGAGTGAGAAAAACATCACAGGGTGGTGCGCATTGTATGGGTGTGTGTTACATTAGATTCACTAGCAGGAGTGAGAAAAACATCACGGGGTGGTGCGCATTGTATGGGTGTGTGTTACATTAGATTCACTAGCAGGAGTGAGAAAAACATCACGGGGTGGTGCGCATTGTATGGGTGTGTGTTACATTAGATTCACTAGCAGGAGTGAGAAAAACATCACGGGGTGGTGCGCATTGTATGGGTGTGTGTTACATTACATTCACTACTAGGAGTGAGAAAAACATCACGGGGTGGTGCGCATTGTATGGGTGTGTGTTACATTAGATTCACTAATAGGAGTGAGAAAAACATCACGGGGTGGTGCGCATTGTATGGGTGTGTGTTACACTACATTCACTAGTAGGAGTGAGAAAAGTGCGCATTGTATGAGTATGTGTTACATTACATTCACTAGTAGGAGTAAGAAATACATCATGGGGTGGTGCGCATTGTATGGGTGTGTGTTACATTACATTCAGTAGTAGGAGTGAGAAAAACATCACGGGGTGGTGCGCATTGTATGGGTGTGTGTTACATTACATTCACTAGTAGGAGTGAGAAAAACATCACGGGGTGGTGCGCATTGTATGGGTGTGTGTTACATTACATTCACTAATAGGAGTGAGAAAAACATCACGGGATGGTGCGCATTGTATGGGTGTGTGTTACATTACATTCACTAGTAGGAGTGAGCAAAACATCACGGGGTGGTGCGCATTGTATGGGTGTGTGTTACATTAGATTCACTAGTAGGAGTGAGAAAAACATCACGGGGTGGTGCGCATTGTATGGGTGTGTGTTACATTAGATTCACTAGTAGGAGTGAGAAAAACATCACGGTGTGGTGCGCATTGTATGGGTGTGTGTTACATCGGATTCACTAGCAGGAGTGAGAAAAACATCACGAGGTGGTGCGCATTGTATGGGTGCGTGTTACATCAGATTCACTAGCAGGAGTGAGAAAAACATCACGGTGTGGTGCGCTTGTATGCGTGTGTGTTACATTACATTCACTAGCAGGAGTGAGAAAAACATCACGGGGTGGTGCGCATTGTATGGGTGTGTGTTTCATTAGATTCACTAGTAGGAGTTAGAAAAACATCACGGGGTGGTGCGCATTGTATGGGTGTGTGTTACATTAGATTCACTAGCAGGAGTGAGAAAAACATCACGGGGTGGTGCGCATTGTATGGGTGTGTGTTACATTACATTCACTAGTAGGAGTGACAAAAACATCACGGGGTGGTGCGCATTGTATGGGTGTGTGTTACATCGGATTCACTAGCAGGAGTGAGAAAAACATCACGAGGTGGTGCGCATTGTATGGGTGCGTGTTACATCAGATTCACTAGCAGGAGTGAGAAAAACATCACGGGGTGGTGCGCATTGTATGGGTGTGTGTTACATTACATTCACTAGTAGGAGTGACAAAAACATCACGGGGTGGTGCGCATTGTATGGGTGTGTGTTACATTACATTCACTAGTAGGAGTGAGCAAAACATCACGGCGTGGTGCGCATTGTATGCGAGTGTGTTACATTACATTCACTGGTAGGAGTGAGAAAAACATCACGGGGTGGTGCGCATTGTATGGGTGTGTGTTACATTACATTCACTAGTAGGAGTGAGAAAAACATCACGGGGTGGTGCGCATTGTATGGGTGTGTGTTACATTACATTCACTAGCAGGAGAGAGAAAAACATCACGGGGTGGTGCGCATTGTATGGGTGTGTGTTACATTACATTCACTATCAGGAGTGAGAAAAACTTCATGGGGTGGTGCGCATTGTATGGGTGTGTGTTACATTACATTCACTAGCAGGAGTGAGAAAAACATCACGGGGTGGTGCGAATTGTATGGGTGTGTGTTACATTACATTCACTAGCAGGACTGAGAAAAACATCACGTGGTGGTGCGCATTGTATGGGTGTGTGTTACATTAGATTCACTAGCAGGAGTGAGAAAAACATCACGGTGTGGTGCGCATTGTATGCGTGTGTGTTACATTAGATTCACTAGCAGGAGTGAGAAAAACATCACCGTGAGGTGCGCATTGTATGCGTGTGTGTTACATTAGATTCACTAGCAGGAGTGAGAAAAACATCACGTGGTGGTGCGCATTGTATGGGTGTGTGTTACATTAGATTCACTAGCAGGAGTGAGAAAAACATCACGGGGTGTTGCGCATTGTATGGGTGTGTGTTACATTAGATTCTCTAGCAGGAGTGAGAAAAACATCACGGGGTGGTGCGCATTGTATGGGTGTGTTTTACATTAGATTCACTAGCAGGAGTGAGAAAAACATCACGGGGTGGTGCGCATTTTATGGGTGTGTGTTACATTAGATTCACTACTAGGAGTGAGAAAAACATCACGGGGTGGTGCGCATTGTATGGGTGTGTGTTACATTAGATTCACTAGCAGGAGTGAGAAAAACATCACGGGGTGGTGCGCATTGTATGGGTGTGTGTTACATTAGATTCACTAGCAGGAGTGAGAAAAACATCACGGGGTGGTGCTTATTGTATGGGTGTGTGTTACATTAGATTCACTAGCAGGAGTGAGAAAAACATCACGGGGTGGTGCGCATTGTATGGGTGTGTGTTACATTACATTCACTACTAGGAGTGAGAAAAACATCACGGGGTGGTGCGCATTGTATGGGTGTGTGTTACATTAGATTCACTAGTAGGAGTGAGAAAAACATCACGGGGTGGTGCGCATTGTATGGGTGTGTGTTACACTACATTCACTAGTAGGAGTGAGAAAAGTGCGCATTGTATGAGTATGTGTTACATTACATTCACTAGTAGGAGTGAGAAAAACATCACGGGGTGGTGCGCATTGTATGGGTGTGTGTTACATTACATTCACTAGCAGGAGTGAGAAAAACATCACGGGGTGGTGCGCATTGTATGGGTGTGTGTTACATTAGATTCACTACTAGGAGTGAGAAAAACATCACAGGGTGGTGCGCATTGTATGGGTGTGTGTTACATTAGATTCACTAGCAGGAGTGAGAAAAACATCACGGGGTGGTGCGCATTGTATGGGTGTGTGTTACATTAGATTCACTAGCAGGAGTGAGAAAAACATCACGGGGTGGTGCGCATTGTATGGGTGTGTGTTACATTAGATTCACTAGCAGGAGTGAGAAAAACATCACGGGGTGGTGCGCATTGTATGGGTGTGTGTTACATTACATTCACTACTAGGAGTGAGAAAAACATCACGGGGTGGTGCGCATTGTATGGGTGTGTGTTACATTAGATTCACTAGTAGGAGTGAGAAAAACATCACGGGGTGGTGCGCATTGTATGGGTGTGTGTTACACTACATTCACTAGTAGGAGTGAGAAAAGTGCGCATTGTATGAGTATGTGTTACATTACATTCACTAGTAGGAGTGAGAAAAACATCATGGGGTGGTGCGCATTGTATGGGTGTGTGTTACATTACATTCAGTAGTAGGAGTGAGAAAAACATCACGGGGTGGTGCGCATTGTATGGGTGTGTGTTACATTACATTCACTAGTAGGAGTGAGAAAAACATCACGGGGTGGTGCGCATTGTATGGGTGTGTGTTACATTACATTCACTAATAGGAGTGAGAAAAACATCACGGGATGGTGCGCATTGTATGGGTGTGTGTTACATTACATTCACTAGTAGGAGTGAGAAAAACATCACGGGGTGGTGCGCATTGTATGGGTGTGTGTTACATTACATTCACTAGCAGGACTGAGAAAAACATCACGTGGTGGTGCGCATTGTATGGGTGTGTGTTTCATTAGATTCACTAGTAGGAGTTAGAAAAACATCACGGGGTGGTGCGCATTGTATGGGTGTGTGTTACATTAGATTCACTAGCAGGAGTGAGAAAAACATCACGGGGTGGTGCGCATTGTATGGGTGTGTGTTACATTACATTCACTAGTAGGAGTGACAAAAACATCACGGGGATGTGCGCATTGTATGGGTGTGTGTTACATCGGATTCACTAGCAGGAGTGAGAAAAACATCACGAGGTGGTGCGCATTGTATGGGTGCGTGTTACATCAGATTCACTAGCAGGAGTGAGAAAAACATCACGGGGTGGTGCGCTTGTATGCGTGTGTGTTACATTACATTCACTAGCAGGAGTGAGAAAAACATCACGGGGTGGTGCGCATTGTATGGGTGTGTGTTACATTAGATTCACTAGCAGGAGTTAGAAAAACATCACGGATGGTGCGCATTGTATGGGTGTGTGTTACATTAGATTCACTAGCAGGAGTGAGAAAAACATCACGGGGTGGTGCGCATTGTATGTGTGTGTTACATTACATTCACTAGTAGGAGTGACAAAAACATCACGGGGTGGTGCGCATTTTATGGGTGTGTGTTACATTACATTCACTAGTAGGAGTGAGCAAAACATCACGGGGTGGTGCGCATTGTATGCGCGTGTGTTACATTACATTCACTGGTAGGAGTGAGAAAAACATCACGGGGTGGTGCGCGTTGTATGGGTGTGTGTTACATTACATTCACTAGTTGGAGTGAGAAAAACATCACTGGGTGGTGCGCATTGTATGGGTGTGTGTTACATTACATTCACTAGCAGGAGTGAGAAAAACATCACGGGGTGGTGCGCATTGTATGGGTGTGTGTTACATTACATTCACTATCAGGAGTGAGAAAAACATCATGGGGTGGTGCGCATTGTATGGGTGTGTGTTACATTACATTCACTATCAGGAGTGAGAAAAACATCACGGGGTGGTGCGAATTGTATGGGTGTGTGTTACATTACATTCACTAGCAGGACTGAGAAAAACATCACGTGGTGGTGCGCATTGTATGGGTGTGTGTTACATTAGATTCACTAGCAGGAGTGAGAAAAACATCACGGTGTGGTGCGCATTGTATGCGTGTGTGTTACATTAGATTCACTAGCAGGAGTGACAAAAACATCACCGTGAGGTGCGCATTGTATGCGTGTGTGTTACATTAGATTCACTAGCAGGAGTGAGAAAAACATCACGTGGTGGTGCGCATTGTATGGGTGTGTGTTACATTAGATTCACTAGCAGGAGTGAGAAAAACATCACGGGGTGGTGCGCATTGTATGGGTGTGTGTTACATTAGATTCTCTAGCAGGAGTGAGAAAAACATCACGGGGTGGTGCGCATTGTATGGGTGTGTTTTACATTAGATTCACTAGCAGGAGTGAGAAAAACATCACGGGGTGGTGCCCATTTTATGGGTGTGTGTTACATTAGATTCACTACTAGGAGTGAGAAAAACATCACGGGGTGGTGCGCATTGTATGGGTGTGTGTTACATTAGATTCACTAGCAGGAGTGAGAAAAACATCACGGGGTGGTGCGCATTGTATGGGTGTGTGTTACATTAGATTCACTAGCAGGAGTGAGAAAAACATCACGGGGTGGTGCTTATTGTATGGGTGTGTGTTACATTAGATTCACTAGCAGGAGTGAGAAAAACATCACGGGGTGGTGCGCATTGTATGGGTGTGTGTTACATTACATTCACTACTAGGAGTGAGAAAAACATCACGGGGTGGTGCGCATTGTATGGGTGTGTGTTACATTAGATTCACTAGTAGGAGTGAGAAAAACATCACGGGGTGGTGCGCATTGTATGGGTGTGTGTTACACTACATTCACTAGTAGGAGTGAGAAAAGTGCGCATTGTATGAGTATGTGTTACATTACATTCACTAGTAGGAGTGAGAAAAACATCACGGGGTGGTGCGCATTGTATGGGTGTGTGTTACATTACATTCAGTAGTAGGAGTGAGAAAAACATCACGGGGTGGTGCGCATTGTATGGGTGTGTGTTACATTACATTCACTAGTAGGAGTGAGAAAAACATCACGGGGTGGTGCGCATTGTATGGGTGTGTGTTACATTACTTTCACTAGTAGGAGTGAGAAAAACATCACGGGATGGTGCGCATTGTATGGGTGTGTGTTACATTACATTCACTAGTAGGAGTGAGAAAAACATCACGGGGTGGTGCGCATTGTATGGGTGTGTGTTACATTAGATTCACTAGTAGGAGTGAGAAAAACATCACGGGGTGGTGCGCATTGTATGGGTGTGTGTTACATTACATTCACTAGTAGGAGTGAGAAAAACATCACGGTGTGGTGCGCATTGTATGGGTGTGTGTTACATCGGATTCACTAGCAGGAGTGAGAAAAACATCACGAGGTGGTGCGCATTGTATGGGTGCGTGTTACATCAGATTCACTAGCAGGAGTGAGAAAAACATCACGGGGTGGTGCGCGTGTATGCGTGTGTGTTACATTACATTCACTAGCAGGAGTGAGAAAAACATCACGGGGTGGTGCGCATTGTATGGGTGTGTGTTACATTAGATTCACTAGCAGGAGTTAGAAAAACATCACGGGGTGGTGCGCATTGTATGGGTGTGTGTTACATTAGATTCACTAGCAGGAGTGAGAAAAACATCACGGGGTGGTGCGCATTGTATGGGTATGTGTTACATTAGATTCACTAGCAGGAGTGAGAAAAACATCACGGGGTGGTGCGCATTGTATGCTTGTGTGTTACATTAGATTCACTAGCAGGAGTGAGAAAAACATCACGGGGTGGTACGCATTGTATGCGTGTGTGTTACATTAGATTCACTACTAGGAGTGAGAAATACATCACGGGGTGGTGCGCATTGTATGGGTGTGTGTTACATTAGAATCACTAGCAGGAGTGAGAAAAACATCACGGGGTGGTGCGCATTGTATGGGTGTGTGTTACATTACATTCACTAGCAGGAGTGAGAAAAACATCACGGGGTGGTGCGCATTGTATGGGTGTGTGTTACATTACATTCACTAGTAGGAGTGAGAAAAACACCACGGGGTGGTGCGCATTGTATGGGTGTGTGTTACATTACATTCACTAGTAGGAGTGAGAAAAACATCATGGGGTGGTACGCATTGTATGGGTGTATGTTACATTAGATTCACTCGTAGGAGTTAGAAAAACATCACGGGGTGGTGCGCATTGTATGGGTGTGTGTTACATTAGATTCACTAGTAGGAGTGAGAAAAACATCACGGGGTGGTGCCCTTTGTATGGGTGTGTGTTACATTACATTCACTAATAGGAGTGAGAAAAACATCACGGGGTGGTGTGAATCGGAGGGTCTGAATTAGGATAGGCAGTGAGTGGCAATGTAGGATGGATAAAAGCACCACGGGGTGGTCAGCATGGGGAGGTCAGGGAAAATGCAGTGGCAATGTAGGATAGGTTTCTGAAAAACATCGCGGGGTGGTGCGCATTGTATGGGTGTGTGTTACATTAGATTCACTAGTAGGAGTGAGAAAAACATCACGGGGTGGTGCGCATTGTATGGAGGTGTGTTACATTACATTCACTAGTAGGACTGAGAAAAACGTCACGGGGTGGTGCGCATTGTATGGGTCTGTGTTACATTACATTCACTAGTAGGAGTGAGAAAAACATCACGGGGTGGTGCGCATTGTATGGGTGTGTGTTACATTAGATTCACTAGGAGGAGTGAGAAAAACATCACGGGGTGGTGCGCATTGTATGGGTGTGTGTTACATTACATTCACTAGTAGGAGTGAGAAAAACCTCAAGGGGTGGTGCGCATTGTATGGGTGTGTGTTACATTACATTCTCTAGTAGGAGTGAGAAAAACATCACGGGTTGGTGCGCATTGTATGGGTGTGTGTTACATTACATTCACTAGTAGGAGTGAGAAAAACATCACGGGGTGGTGCGCATTGTATGGGTGTGTGTTACATTACATTCACTAGTAGGAGTGAGAAAAACATCACGGGTTGGTGCGCATTGTATGGGTGTGTGTTCCATTGCATTCACTAGTAGGTTGAGAAAACCATCACGGGGTGGTGCGCATTGTATGGGTGTGTGTTACATTACATTCACTAGTAGGAGTGAGAAAAACATCACGGGGTGGTGCGCATTGTATGGGTGTGTGTTACATTAGATTCACTAGTAGGAATGAGAAAAGCATCACGGGGTGGTGCGCATTGTATGGGTGTGTGTTACATTACATTCACTAGTAGGAGTGAGAAAAACATCTCGGGGTGGTGTGCATTGTATGGGTGTGTGTTACATTAGATTCACTAGTAGGAGTGAGAAAAACATCACCGGGTGGTGCGCATTGTATGGGTGTGTGTTACATTACATTCACTAGTAGGAGTGAGAAAAACATCACGGGGTGGTGCGCATTGTATGGGTGTGTGTTACATTAGATTCACTAGTAGGAGTGAGAAAAACATCACGGGGTGGTGCGCATTGTATGGGTGTGTGTTACATTAGATTCACTAGTAGGAGTGAGAAAAACATCACGGGGTGGTGCGCATTGTATGGGTGTGTGTTACATTACATTCACTAGTAGCAGTGAGAAAAACATCACGGGGTGGTGCGCATTGTATGGGTGTGTGTTACATTACATTCACTAGTAGGAGTGAGAAAAACATCACGGGGTGGTGCGCATTGTATGGGTGTGTGTTACATTACATTCACTGGTAGGAGTGAGAAAAACATCACGGGGTGGTGCGCATTGTATGGGTGTGTGTTACATTACATTCACTAGTAGGAGTGAGAAAAACATCACGGGTTGGTGCGCATTGTATGGGTGTGTGTTACATTGCATTCACTAGTAGGAGTGAGAAAAACATCACGGGGTGGTGCGCATTGTATGGGTGTGTGTTACATTACATTCACTAGTAGGAGTGAGAAAAACATCACGGGGTGGTGCGCATTGTATGGGTGTGTGTTACATTAGATTCACTAGTAGGAGTGAGAAAAGCATCACGGGGTGGTGCGCATTGTATGGGTGTGTGTTACATTACATTCACTAGTAGGAGTGAGAAAAACATCACGGGGTGGTGCGCATTGTATGGGTGTGTGTTACATTAGATTCACTAGTAGGAGTGAGAAAAGCATCACGGGGTGGTGCGCATTGTATGGGTGTGTGTTACATTACATTCACTAGTAGGAGTGAGAAAAACATCACGGTGTGGTGCGCATTGTATGCGTGTGTGTTACATTAGATTCACTAGCAGGAGTGAGAAAAACATCACCGTGAGGTGCGCATTGTATGCGTGTGTGTTACATTAGATTCACTAGCAGGAGTGAGAAAAACATCACGTGGTGGTGCGCATTGTATGGGTGTGTGTTACATTAGATTCACTAGCAGGAGTGAGAAAATCATCACGGGGTGGTGCGCATTGTATGGGTGTGTGTTACATTAGATTCTCTAGCAGGAGTGAGAAAAACATCACGGGGTGGTGCGCATTGTATGGGTGTGTTTTACATTAGATTCACTAGCAGGAGTGAGAAAAACATCACGGGGTGGTGCCCATTTTATGGGTGTGTGTTACATTAGATTCACTACTAGGAGTGAGAAAAACATCACGGGGTGGTGCGCATTGTATGGGTGTGTGTTACATTAGATTCACTAGCAGGAGTGAGAAAAACATCACGGGGTGGTGCGCATTGTATGGGTGTGTGTTACATTAGATTCACTAGCAGGAGTGAGAAAAACATCACGGGGTGGTGCTTATTGTATGGGTGTGTGTTACATTAGATTCACTAGCAGGAGTGAGAAAAACATCACGGGGTGGTGCGCATTGTATGGGTGTGTGTTACATTACATTCACTACTAGGAGTGAGAAAAACATCACGGGGTGGTGCGCATTGTATGGGTGTGTGTTACATTAGATTCACTAGTAGGAGTGAGAAAAACATCACGGGGTGGTGCGCATTGTATGGGTGTGTGTTACACTACATTCACTAGTAGGAGTGAGAAAAGTGCGCATTGTATGAGTATGTGTTACATTACATTCACTAGTAGGAGTGAGAAAAACATCACGGGGTGGTGCGCATTGTATGGGTGTGTGTTACATTACATTCAGTAGTAGGAGTGAGAAAAACATCACGGGGTGGTGCGCATTGTATGGGTGTGTGTTACATTACATTCACTAGTAGGAGTGAGAAAAACATCACGGGGTGGTGCGCATTGTATGGGTGTGTGTTACATTACTTTCACTAGTAGGAGTGAGAAAAACATCACGGGATGGTGCGCATTGTATGGGTGTGTGTTACATTACATTCACTAGTAGGAGTGAGAAAAACATCACGGGGTGGTGCGCATTGTATGGGTGTGTGTTACATTAGATTCACTAGTAGGAGTGAGAAAAACATCACGGGGTGGTGCGCATTGTATGGGTGTGTATTACATTACATTCACTAGTAGGAGTGAGAAAAACATCACGGTGTGGTGCGCATTGTATGGGTGTGTGTTACATCGGATTCACTAGCAGGAGTGAGAAAAACATCACGAGGTGGTGCGCATTGTATGGGTGCGTGTTACATCAGATTCACTAGCAGGAGTGAGAAAAACATCACGGGGTGGTGCGCGTGTATGCGTGTGTGTTACATTACATTCACTAGCAGGAGTGAGAAAAACATCACGGGGTGGTGCGCATTGTATGGGTGTGTGTTACATTAGATTCACTAGCAGGAGTTAGAAAAACATCACGGGGTGGTGCGCATTGTATGGGTGTGTGTTACATTAGATTCACTAGCAGGAGTGAGAAAAACATCACGGGGTGGTGCGCATTGTATGGGTATGTGTTACATTAGATTCACTAGCAGGAGTGAGAAAAACATCACGGGGTGGTGCGCATTGTATGCTTGTGTGTTACATTAGATTCACTAGCAGGAGTGAGAAAAACATCACGGGGTGGTACGCATTGTATGCGTGTGTGTTACATTAGATTCACTACTAGGAGTGAGAAATACATCACGGGGTGGTGCGCATTGTATGGGTGTGTGTTACATTAGATTCACTAGCAGGAGTGAGTAAAACATCACGGGGTGGTGTGCATTGTATGGGTGTGTGTTACATTAGATTCACTAGCAGGAGTGAGAAAAACATCACGGGGTGGTGCGCATTGTATGGGTGTGTGTTACATTAGAATCACTAGCAGGAGTTTGAAAAACATCACGGGGTGGTGCGCATTGTATGGGTGTGTGTTACATTACATTCACTAGCAGGAGTGAGAAAAACATCACGGGGTGGTGCGCATTGTATGGGTGTGTGTTACATTACATTCACTAGTAGGAGTGAGAAAAACACCACGGGGTGGTGCGCATTGTATGGGTGTGTGTTACATTACATTCACTAGTAGGAGTGAGAAAAACATCATGGGGTGGTACGCATTGTATGGGTGTATGTTACATTAGATTCACTCGTAGGAGTTAGAAAAACATCACGGGGTGGTGCGCATTGTATGGGTGTGTGTTACATTAGATTCACTAGTAGGAGTGAGAAAAACATCACGGGGTGGTGCCCTTTGTATGGGTGTGTGTTACATTACATTCACTAATAGGAGTGAGAAAAACATCACGGGGTGGTGTGAATCGGAGGGTCTGAATTAGGATAGGCAGTGAGTGGCAATGTAGGATGGAGAAAAGCACCACGGGGTGGTCAGCATGGGGAGGTCAGGGAACATGCAGTGGCAATGTAGGATAGGTTTCTGAAAAACATCGCGGGGTGGTGCGCATTGTATGGGTGTGTGTTACATTAGATTCACTAGTAGGAGTGAGAAAAACATCACGGGGTGGTGCGCATTGTATGGAGGTGTGTTACATTACATTCACTAGTAGGACTGAGAAAAACGTCACGGGGTGGTGCGCATTGTATGGGTCTGTGTTACATTACATTCACTAGTAGGAGTGAGAAAAACATCACGGGGTGGTGCGCATTGTATGGGTGTGTGTTACATTAGATTCACTAGGAGGAGTGAGAAAAACATCACGGGGTGGTGCGCATTGTATGGGTGTGTGTTACATTACATTCACTAGTAGGAGTGAGAAAAACCTCAAGGGGTGGTGCGCATTGTATGGGTGTGTGTTACATTACATTCTCTAGTAGGAGTGAGAAAAACATCACGGGTTGGTGCGCATTGTATGGGTGTGTGTTACATTACATTCACTAGTAGGAGTGAGAAAAACATCACGGGGTGGTGCGCATTGTATGGGTGTGTGTTACATTACATTCACTAGTAGGAGTGAGAAAAACATCACGGGTTGGTGCGCATTGTATGGGTGTGTGTTCCATTGCATTCACTAGTAGGTTGAGAAAACCATCACGGGGTGGTGCGCATTGTATGGGTGTGTGTTACATTACATTCACTAGTAGGAGTGAGAAAAACATCACGGGGTGGTGCGCATTGTATGGGTGTGTGTTACATTAGATTCACTAGTAGGAGTGAGAAAAGCATCACGGGGTGGTGCGCATTGTATGGGTGTGTGTTACATTACATTCACTAGTAGGAGTGAGAAAAACATCTCGGGGTGGTGTGCATTGTATGGGTGTGTGTTACATTAGATTCACTAGTAGGAGTGAGAAAAACATCACCGGGTGGTGCGCATTGTATGGGTGTGTGTTACATTACATTCACTAGTAGGAGTGAGAAAAACATCACGGGGTGGTGCGCATTGTATGGGTGTGTGTTACATTAGATTCACTAGTAGGAGTGAGAAAAACATCACGGGGTGGTGCGCATTGTATGGGTGTGTGTTACATTAGATTCACTAGTAGGAGTGAGAAAAACATCACGGGGTGGTGCGCATTGTATGGGTGTGTGTTACATTACATTCACTAGTAGCAGTGAGAAAAACATCACGGGGTGGTGCGCATTGTATGGGTGTGTGTTACATTACATTCACTAGTAGGAGTGAGAAAAACATCACGGGGTGGTGCACATTGTATGGGTGTGTGTTACATTACATTCACTGGTAGGAGTGAGAAAAACATCACGGGGTGGTGCGCATTGTATGGGTGTGTGTTACATTACATTCACTAGTAGGAGTGAGAAAAACATCACGGGTTGGTGCGCATTGTATGGGTGTGTGTTACATTGCATTCACTAGTAGGAGTGAGAAAAACATCACGGGGTGGTGCGCATTGTATGGGTGTGTGTTACATTACATTCACTAGTAGGAGTGAGAAAAACATCACGGGGTGGTGCGCATTGTATGGGTGTGTGTTACATTAGATTCACTAGTAGGAGTGAGAAAAGCATCACGGGGTGGTGCGCATTGTATGGGTGTGTGTTACATTAGATTCACTAGTAGGAGTGAGAAAAGCATCACGGGTTGGTGCGCATTGTATGGGTGTGTGTTCCATTGCATTCACTAGTAGGTTGAGAAAACCATCACGGGGTGGTGCGCATTGTATGGGTGTGTGTTACATTACATTCACTAGTAGGAGTGAGAAAAACATCACGGGGTGGTGCGCATTGTATGGGTGTGTGTTACATTAGATTCACTAGTAGGAGTGAGAAAAGCATCACGGGGTGGTGCGCATTGTATGGGTGTGTGTTACATTACATTCACTAGTAGGAGTGAGAAAAACATCTCGGGGTGGTGTGCATTGTATGGGTGTGTGTTACATTAGATTCACTAGTAGGAGTGAGAAAAACATCACCGGGTGGTGCGCATTGTATGGGTGTGTGTTACATTACATTCACTAGTAGGAGTGAGAAAAACATCACGGGGTGGTGCGCATTGTATGGGTGTGTGTTACATTAGATTCACTAGTAGGAGTGAGAAAAACATCACGGGGTGGTGCGCATTGTATGGGTGTGTGTTACATTAGATTCACTAGTAGGAGTGAGAAAAACATCACGGGGTGGTGCGCATTGTATGGGTGTGTGTTACATTACATTCACTAGTAGCAGTGAGAAAAACATCACGGGGTGGTGCGCATTGTATGGGTGTGTGTTACATTACATTCACTAGTAGGAGTGAGAAAAACATCACGGGGTGGTGCGCATTGTATGGGTGTGTGTTACATTACATTCACTGGTAGGAGTGAGAAAAACATCACGGGGTGGTGCGCATTGTATGGGTGTGTGTTACATTACATTCACTAGTAGGAGTGAGAAAAACATCACGGGTTGGTGCTCATTGTATGGGTGTGTGTTACATTGCATTCACTAGTAGGAGTGAGAAAAACATCACGGGGTGGTGCGCATTGTATGGGTGTGTGTTACATTACATTCACTAGTAGGAGTGAGAAAAACATCACGGGGTGGTGCGCATTGTATGGGTGTGTGTTACATTAGATTCACTAGTAGGAGTGAGAAAAGCATCACGGGGTGGTGCGCATTGTATGGGTGTGTGTTACATTAGATTCACTAGTAGGAGTGAGAAAAACATCACGGGGTGGTGCGCATTGTATGGGTGTGTGTTACATTAGATTCACTAGTAGGAGTGAGAAAAACATCACTGGGTGGTGCGCATTGTATGGGTGTGTGTTACATTACATTCACTAGTAGAGTGAGAAAAACATCACGGGGTGGTGCGCATTGTATGGGTGTGTGTTACATTACATTCACTAGTAGGAGTGAGAAAAACATCACGGGGTGGTGCGCATTTTATGGGTGTGTGTTACATTACATTCACTAGTAGGAGTGAGAAAAACATCACGGGGTGGTGCGCAATATATGGGTGTGTGTTACATTACATTCACTAGTAGGAGTGAGAAAAACATCAAGGGGTGGTGCGCATTGTATGGGTGTGTGTTACATTACATTCACTAGTTGGAGTGAGAAAAACATCACGGGGTGGTGCGCACTGTATGGGTGTGTGTAACATTAGATTCACTAGTAGGAGTGGGAAAAACATCACGGGGTGGTGCGCACTGTATTGGTGTGTGTTACATTAGATTCACTAGTAGGAGTGGTAAAAACATCACGTGGTGGTGCGCACTGCATGGGTGTGTGTTACATTTGATTTACTAGTAGGAGTGAGAAAAACATCACGGGGTGGTGCGCACTGCATGGGTGTGTGTTACATTAGATTCACTAGTAGGAGTGAGAAAAACATCACGGGGTGGTGCGCACTGTATGGGTGTGTGTTACATTGGATTCACTAGTAGGAGTGAGAAAAACATCACGGGGTGCTGCGCACTGTATGGGTGTGTGTTACATTAGATTCACTAGTAGGAGTGAGAAAAACATCACGGGGTGGTGCGCATTGTATCGGTGTGTGTTACATTACATTCACTAGTAGCAGTGAGAAAAACATCACGGGGTGGTGCGCATTGTATGGGTGTGTGTTACATTACATTCACTAGTAGCAGTGAGAAAAACATCACGGGGTGGTGCGCATTGTATGGGTGTGTGTAACATTACATTCACTAGTAGCAGTGAGAAAAACATCACGGGGTGGTGCGCATTGTATGGGTGTGTGTTACATTACATTCACTAGTAGCAGTGAGAAAAACATCACGGGGAGGTGCGCATTGTATGGGTGTGTGTTACATTACATTCCCTAGTAGCAGTGAGAAAAACATCACGGGGTGGTGCGCATTGTATGGGTGTGTGTTACATTACATTCACTAGTAGCAGTGAGAAAAACATCACGGGGTGGTGCGCATTGTATGGGTGTGTGTTACATTAGATCCACTAGTAGCAGTGAGAAAAACATCACGGGGTGGTGCGCATTGTATGGGTGTGTGTTACATTAGATCCACTAGTAGCAGTGAGAAAAACATCACGGGGTGGTGCGCATTGTATGGGTGTGTGTTACATTAGATCCACTAGTAGCAGTGAGAAAAACATCACGGGGTGGTGCGCATTGTATGGGTGTGTGTTACATTAGATCCACTAGTAGGAGTGAGAAAAACATCACGGGGTGGTGCGCATTGTATGGGTGTGTGTTACATTAGATCCACTAGTAGGAGTGAGAAAAACATCACGGGGTGGTGCGCATTGTATGGGTGTGTGTTACATTACATTCACTAGTAGGAGTGAGAAAAACATCACGGGGTGGTGCGCATTGTATGGGTGTGTGTTACATTAGATTCACTAGTAGCAGTGAGAAAAACATCACGGGGTGGTGCGCATTGTATGGGTGTGTGTTACATTACATTCACTAGTACGAGTGAGAAAAACATCACGGGGTGGTGCGCATTGTATGTGTGTGTTACATTACATTCACTAGTAGGAGTGAGAAAAACATCACGGGGTGGTGCGCATTGTATGGGTGTGTGTTACATTACATTCACTGGTAGGAGTGAGAAAAACATCACGGGGTGGTGCGCATTGTATGGGTGTGTGTTACATTACCTTCACTGGTAGGAGTGAGAAAAACATCACGGGGTGGTGCGCATTGTATGGGTGTGTGTTACATTACATTCACTGGTAGGAGTGAGAAAAACATCACGGGGTGGTGCGCATTGTATGGGTGTGTGTTACATTACATTCACTGGTAGGAGTGAGCAAAACATCACGGGGTGGTGCGCATTGTATGGGAGTGTGTTACATTACATTCACTGGTAGGAGTGAGAAAAACATCACGGGTTGGTGCGCATTGTATGGGTGTGTGTTACATTGCATTCACTAGTAGGAGTGAGCAAAACATCACGGGGTGGTGCGCATTGTATGGGTGTGTGTTACATTACATTCACTAGCAGGAGTGAGAAACACATCTCGGGGTGGTGCGCATTGTATGGGTGTGTGTTACATTAGATTCACTAGTAGGAGTGAGAAAAACATCACGGGGTGGTGCGCATTGTATGGGTGTGTGTTACATTACATTCACTAGCAGGAGTGAGAAAAACATCACGGGGTGGTGCGCATTGTATGGGTGTGTGTTACATTACATTCACTAGTAGCAGTGAGAAAAACATCACGGGGTGGTGCGCATTGTATGGGTGTGTGTTACATTACATTCACTAGTAGCAGTGAGAAAAACATCACGGGGTGGTGCGCATTGTATGGGTGTGTGTTACATTACATTCACTAGTAGCAGTGAGAAAAACATCACGGGGTGGTGCGCATTGTGTGGGTGTGTGTTACATTACATTCCCTAGTAGCAGTGAGAAAAACATCACGGGGTGGTGCGCATTGTATGGGTGTGTGTTACATTACATTCCCTAGTAGGAGTGAGAAAAACATCACGGGGTGGTGCGCATTGTATGGGTGTGTGTTACATTAGATCCACTAGTAGCAGTGAGAAAAACATCACGGGGTGGTGCGCATTGTATGGGTGTGTGTTACATTAGATCCACTAGTAGCAGTGAGAAAAACATCACGGGGTGGTGCGCATTGTATGGGTGTGTGTTACATTAGATCCACTAGTAGCAGTGAGAAAAACATCACGGGGTGGTGCGCATTGTATGGGTGTGTGTTACATTAGATCCACTAGTAGGAGTGAGAAAAACATCACGGGGTGGTGCGCATTGTATGGGTGTGTGTTACATTAGATTCCCTAGTAGGAGTGAGAAAAACATCACGGGGTGGTGCGCATTGTATGGGTGTGTGTTACATTACATTCACTAGTAGGAGTGAGAAAAACATCACGGGGTGGTGCGCATTGTATGGGTGTGTGTTACATTACATTCACTAGTAGCAGTGAGAAAAACATCACGGGGTGGTGCGCATTGTATGGGTGTGTGTTACATTACATTCACTAGTAGGAGTGAGAAAAACATCACGGGGTGGTGCGCATTGTATGGCTGTGTGTTACATTACATTCACTAGTAGGAGTGAGAAAAACATCACAGGGTGGTGCGCATTGTATGGGTGTGTGTTACATTACATTCACTGGTAGGAGTGAGAAAAACATCACGGGGTGGTGCGCATTGTATGGGTGTGTGTTACATTACCTTCACTGGTAGGAGTGAGAAAAACATCATGGGGTGGTGCGCATTGTATGGGTGTGTGTTACATTACATTCACTAATAGGAGTGAGAAAAACATCACGGGGTGGTGCGCATTGTATGGGTGTGTGTTACATTACATTCACTAGTAGCAGTGAGAAAAACATCACGGCGTGGTGCGCATTGTATGGGTGTGTGTTACATTAGATTCACTAGTAGGAGTGAGAAAAACATCACGGGGTGGTGCGCATTGTATGGGTGTGTGTTACATTACATTCACTAGCAGGAGTGAGAAAAACATCACGGGGTGGTGCGCATTGTATGGGTGTGTGTTACATTACATTCACTATCAGTAGTGAGAAAAACATCACGGGGTGGTGCGCATTGTATGGGTGTGTGTTACATTACATTCACTAGCAGGAGTGAGAAAAACATCACGGGGTGGTGCGCATTGTATGGGTGTGTGTTACATTACATTCACTAGCAGGAGTGAGAAAAACATCACGGGGTGGTACGCATTGTATGGGTGTGTGTTACATTACATTCACTAGCAGGAGTGAGAAAAACATCACGGGGTGGTGCGCATTGTATGGGTGTGTGTTACATTAGATTCACTAGCAGGAGTGAGAAAAACATCACGGGGTGGTGCGCATTGTATGCGTCTGTGTTACATTAGATTCACTAGCAGGAGTGAGAAAAACATCACCGTGTGGTGCGCATTGTATGCGTGTGTGTTACATTAGATTCACTAGCAGGCGTGAGAAAAACATCACGGGGTGGTGCGCATTGTATGGGTGTGTGTTACATTAGATTCGCTAGCAGGAGTGAGAAAAACATCACGGGGTGGTGCGCATTGTATGGGTGTGTGTTACATTAGATTCGCTAGCAGGAGTGAGAAAAACATCACGGGGTGGTGCGCATTGTATGGGTGTGTGTTACATTAGATTCACTAGCAGGAGTGAGAAAAACATCACGGGGTGGTGCGCATTGTTTGGGTGTGTGTTACATTAGATTCACTACTAGGAGTGAGAAAAACATCACGGGGTTGTGCGCATTGTATGGGTGTGTGTTACATTAGATTCACTACTAGGAGTGAGAAAAATATCACGGGGTGGTGCGCATTGTATGGGTGTTTGTTACATTAGATTCGCTAGCAGGAGTGAGAAAAACATCACGGGGTGGTGCGCATTGTATGGGTGTGTGTTACATTAGATTCGCTAGCAGGAGTGAGAAAAATATCACGGGGTGGTGCGCATTGTATGGGTGTGTGTTACATTAGATTCACTAGCAGGAGTGAGAAAAACATCACGGGGTGGTGCGCATTGTATGGGTGTGTGTTACATTAGATTCACTAGTAGGAGTGAGAAAAACATCACGGGGTGGTGCGCATTGTATGGGTGTGTGTTACATTACATTCACTAGTAGCAGTGAGAAAAACATCACGGGGTGGTGCGCATTGTATGGGTGTGTGTTACATTACATTCACTAGTAGCAGTGAGAAAAACATCACGGGGTGGTGCGCATTGTATGGGTGTGTGTTACATTACATTCACTAGTAGCAGTGAGAAAAACATCACGGGGTGGTGCGCATTGTATGGGTGTGTGTTACATTACATTCACTGGTAGGAGTGAGAAAAACATCACGGGGTGGTGCGCATTGTATGGGTGTGTGTTACATTACCTTCACTGGTAGGAGTGAGAAAAACATCATGGGGTGGTGCGCATTGTATGGGTGTGTGTTACATTACATTCACTAATAGGAGTGAGAAAAACATCACGGGGTGGTGCGCATTGTATGGGTGTGTGTTACATTACATTCACTAGTAGCAGTGAGAAAAACATCACGGCGTGGTGCGCATTGTATGGGTGTGTGTTACATTAGATTCACTAGTAGGAGTGAGAAAAACATCACGGGGTGGTGCGCATTGTATGGGTGTGTGTTACATTACATTCACTAGCAGGAGTGAGAAAAACATCACGGGGTGGTGCGCATTGTATGGGTGTGTGTTACATTACATTCACTATCAGTAGTGAGAAAAACATCACGGGGTGGTGCGCATTGTATGGGTGTGTGTTACATTACATTCACTAGCAGGAGTGAGAAAAACATCACGGGGTGGTGCGCATTGTATGGGTGTGTGTTACATTACATTCACTAGCAGGAGTGAGAAAAACATCACGGGGTGGTACGCATTGTATGGGTGTGTGTTACATTACATTCACTAGCAGGAGTGAGAAAAACATCACGGGGTGGTGCGCATTGTATGGGTGTGTGTTACATTAGATTCACTAGCAGGAGTGAGAAAAACATCACGGGGTGGTGCGCATAGTATGCGTCTGTGTTACATTAGATTCACTAGCAGGAGTGAGAAAAACATCACCGTGTGGTGCGCATTGTATGCGTGTGTGTTACATTAGATTCACTAGCAGGCGTGAGAAAAACATCACGGGGTGGTGCGCATTGTATGGGTGTGTGTTACATTAGATTCGCTAGCAGGAGTGAGAAAAACATCACGGGGTGGTGCGCATTGTATGGGTGTGTGTTACATTAGATTCGCTAGCAGGAGTGAGAAAAACATCACGGGGTGGTGCGCATTGTATGGGTGTGTGTTACATTAGATTCACTAGCAGGAGTGAGAAAAACATCACGGGGTGGTGCGCATTGTTTGGGTGTGTGTTACATTAGATTCACTACTAGGAGTGAGAAAAACATCACGGGGTTGTGCGCATTGTATGGGTGTGTGTTACATTAGATTCACTACTAGGAGTGAGAAAAATATCACGGGGTGGTGCGCATTGTATGGGTGTTTGTTACATTAGATTCGCTAGCAGGAGTGAGAAAAACATCACGGGGTGGTGCGCATTGTATGGGTGTGTGTTACATTAGATTCGCTAGCAGGAGTGAGAAAAATATCACGGGGTGGTGCGCATTGTATGGGTGTGTGTTACATTAGATTCACTAGCAGGAGTGAGAAAAACATCACGGGGTGGTGCGCATTGTATGGGTGTGTGTTACATTAGATTCACTAGTAGGAGTGAGAAAAACATCACGGGGTGGTGCGCATTGTATGGGTGTGTGTTACATTACATTCACTAGTAGCAGTGAGAAAAACATCACGGGGTGGTGCGCATTGTATGGGTGTGTGTTACATTACATTCACTAGTAGCAGTGAGAAAAACATCACGGGGTGGTGCGCATTGTATGGGTGTGTGTTACATTACATTCACTAGTAGCAGTGAGAAAAACATCACGGGGTGGTGCGCATTGTGTGGGTGTGTGTTACATTACATTCCCTAGTAGCAGTGAGAAAAACATCACGGGGTGGTGCGCATTGTATGGGTGTGTGTTACATTACATTCCCTAGTAGCAGTGAGAAAAACATCACGGGGTGGTGCGCATTGTATGGGTGTGTGTTACATTAGATCCACTAGTAGCAGTGAGAAAAACATCACGGGGTGGTGCGCATTGTATGGGTGTGTGTTACATTAGATCCACTAGTAGCAGTGAGAAAAACATCACGGGGTGGTGCGCATTGTATGGGTGTGTGTTACATTAGATCCACTAGTAGCAGTGAGAAAAACATCACGGGGTGGTGCGCATTGTATGGGTGTGTGTTACATTAGATCCACTAGTAGGAGTGAGAAAAACATCACGGGGTGGTGCGCATTTTATGGGTGTGTGTTACATTAGATTCCCTAGTAGGAGTGAGAAAAACATCACGGGGTGGTGCGCATTGTATGGGTGTGTGTTACATTACATTCACTAGTAGGAGTGAGAAAAACATCACGGGGTGGTGCGCATTGTATGGGTGTGTGTTACATTACATTCACTAGTAGCAGTGAGAAAAACATCACGTGGTGGTGCGCATTGTATGGGTGTGTGTTACATTACATTCACTAGTAGGAGTGAGAAAAACATCAAGGGGTGGTGCGCATTGTATGGCTGTGTGTTACATTACATTCACTAGTAGGAGTGAGAAAAACATCACAGGGTGGTGCGCATTGTATGGGTGTGTGTTACATTACATTCACTGGTAGGAGTGAGAAAAACATCACGGGGTGGTGCGCATTGTATGGGTGTGTGTTACATTACCTTCACTGGTAGGAGTGAGAAAAACATCACGGGGTGGTGCGCATTGTATGGGTGTGTGTTACATTACATTCACTAATAGGAGTGAGAAAAACATCACGGGGTGGTGCGCATTGTATGGGTGTGTGTTACATTACATTCACTAGTAGGAGTGAGCAAAACATCACGGGGTGGTGCGCATTGTATGGGAGTGTGTTACATTACATTCACTGGTAGGAGTGAGAAAAACATCACGGGGTGGTGCGCATTGTATGGGTGTGTGTTACATTACATTACTAGTAGGAGTGAGAAAAACATCACGGGGTGGTGCGCTTTGTATGGGTGTGTGTTACATTACATTCACTAGCAGGAGTGAGAAAAACATCACGGGGTGGTGCGCATTGTATCGGTGTGTGTTACATTACATTCACTAGCAGGAGTGAGAAAAACATCACGGGGTGGTGCGCATTGTATGGGTGTGTGTTACATTACATTCACTAGCAGGAGTGAGAAAAACATCACGGGGTGGTGCGCATTGTATGGGTGTGTTTTACATTACATTCACTAGCAGGAGTGAGAAAAACATCACGGGGTGGTGCGCATTGTATGGGTGTGTGTTACATTACATTCACTAGCAGGAGTGAGAAAAACATCACGGGGTGGTGCGCATTGTATGGGTGTGTGTTACATTACATTCACTAGCAGGAGTGAGAAAAACATCACGGGGTGGTGCGCATTGTATGGGTGTGTGTTACATTAGATTCACTAGCAGGAGTGAGAAAAACATCACGGGGTGGTGCGCATTGTATGCGTGTGTTTTACATTACATTCACTAGTAGCAGTGAGAAAAACATCACGGGGTGGTGCGCATTGTATGGGTGTGTGTTACATTAGATCCACTAGTAGCAGTGAGAAAAACATCACGGGGTGGTGCGCATTGTATGGGTGTGTGTTACATTACATTCAGTAGTATGAGTGAGAAAAACATCACGGGGTGGTGCGCATTGTATGGGTGTGTGTTACATTACATTCACTGGTAGGAGTGAGAAAAACATCACGGGGTGGTGCGCATTGTATGGGTGTGTGTTACATTACATTCACTAGTAGGAGTGAGAAAAACATCACGGGGTGGTGCGCATTGTATGGGTGTGTGTTACATTAGATTCACTATCAGGAGTGAGAAAAACATCACGGGGTGGTGCGCATTGTATGGGTGTGTGTTACATTACATTCACTAGTAGGAGTGAGAAAAACATCACGGGGTGGTGCGCATTGTATGGGTGTGTGTTACATTACATTCAGTAGTAGGAGTGAGAAAAACATCACGGGGTGGTGCGCATTGTATGGGTGTGTGTTACATTACATTCACTAGTAGGAGTGAGAAAAACATCACGGGGTGGTGCGCATTGTATGGGTGTGTGTTACATTACATTCACTAGTAGGAGTGAGAAAAACATCACGGGGTGGTGCGCTTTGTATGGGTGTGTGTTACATTACATTCACTAGTAGGAGTGAGCAAAACATCACGGGGTGGTGCGCATTGTATGGGAGTGTGTTACATTACATTCACTGGTAGGAGTGAGAAAAACATCACGGGGTGGTGTGCATTGTATGGGTGTGTGTTACATTAGATTCACTAGTAGGAGTGAGAAAAACATCACGGGGTGGTGCGCATTGTATGGGTGTGTGTTACATTACATTCAGTAGCAGGAGTGAGAAAAACATCACGGGGTGGTGCGCATTGTATGGGTGTGTGTTACATTACATTCACTATCAGTAGTGAGAAAAACATCACGGGGTGGTGCGCATTGTATGGGTGTGTGTTACATTACATTCACTAGCAGGAGTGAGAAAAACATCACGGGGTGGTGCGCATTGTATGGGTGTGTGTTACATTACATTCACTAGCAGGAGTGAGAAAAACATCACGGGGTGGTGCGCATTGTATGGGTGTGTGTTACATTACATTCACTATCAGGAGTGAGAAAAACATCACGGGGTGGTTCGCATTGTATGGGTGTGTGTTACATTACATTCACTAGTAGGAGTGAGAAAAACATCACGGGGTGGTGCGCATTGTATGGGTGTGTGTTGCATTACATTCACTAGTAGGAGTGAGAAAACATCACGGGGTGGTACGCATTGTATGGGTGTGTGTTACATTACATTCACTAGCAGGAGTGAGAAAAACATCACGGGGTGGTGCGCATTGTATGGGTGTGTGTTACATTAGATTCACTAGCAGGAGTGAGAAAAACATCACGGGGTGGTGCGCATTGTATGGGTGTGTGTTACATTACATTCACTAGTAGGAGTGAGAAAAACATCACGGGGTGGTGCGCATTGTATGGGTGTGTGTTACATTACATTCACTAGTAGGAGTGAGAAAAACATCACGGGGTGGTGCGCATTTTATGGGTGTGTGTTACATTACATTCACTAGTAGGAGTGAGAAAAACATCACGGGGTGGTGCGCATTGTATGGGTGTGTGTTACATTACATTCAGTAGTAGGAGTGAGAAAAACATCACGGGGTGGTGCGCATTGTATGGGTGTGTGTTACATTACATTCACTAGTAGGAGTGAGAAAAACATCACAGGGTGGTGCGCATTGTATGGGTGTGTGTTACATTACATTCACTAGTAGGAGTGAGAAAAACATCACGGGGTGGTGCGCATTTTATGGGTGTGTGTTACATTACATTCACTAGTAGGAGTGAGCAAAACATCACGGGGTGGTGCGCATTGTATGGGAGTGTGTTATATTACATTCACTGGTAGGAGTGAGAAAAACATCACGGGGTGGTGCGAATTGTATGGGTGTGTGTTACATTAGATTCACTAGTAGGAGTGAGAAAAACATCACGGGGTGGTGCGCATTGTATGGGTGTGTGTTACATTACATTCACTAGCAGGAGTGAGAAAAACATCACGGGGTGGTGCGCATTGTATGGGTGTGTGTTACATTACATTCACTATCAGTAGTGAGAAAAACATCACGGGGTGGTGCGCATTGTATGGGTGTGTGTTACATTACATTCACTAGCAGGAGTGAGAAAAACATCACGGGGTGGTGCGCATTGTATGGGTGTGTGTTACATTACATTCACTAGCAGGAGTGAGAAAAACATCACGGGGTGGTACGCATTGTATGGGTGTGTGTTACATTACATTCACTAGCAGGAGTGAGAAAAACATCACGGGGTGGTGCGCATTGTATGGGTGTGTGTTACATTAGATTCACTAGCAGGAGTGAGAAAAACATCACGGGGTGGTGCGCATTGTATGCGTGTGTGTTACATTAGATTCACTAGCAGGAGTGAGAAAAACATCACCGTGTGGTGCGCATTGTATGCGTGTGTTTTACATTAGATTCACTAGCAGGAGTGAGAAAAACATCACGGGGTGGTGCGCATTGTATGGGTGTGTGTTACATTAGATTCGCTAGCAGGAGTGAGAAAAACATCACGGGGTGGTGCGCATTGTATGGGTGTGTGTTACATTAGATTCGCTAGCAGGAGTGAGAAAAACATCACGGGGTGGTGCGCATTGTATGGGTGTGTGTTACATTAGATTCACTAGCAGGAGTGAGAAAAACATCACGGGGTGGTGCGCATTGTATGGGTGTGTGTTACATTAGATTCACTACTAGGAGTGAGAAAAACATCACGGGGTGGTGCGCATTGTATGGGTGTGTGTTACATTAGATTCACTACTAGGAGTGAGAAAAACATCACGGGGTGGTGCGCATTGTATGGGTGTGTGTTACACTACATTCACTAGTAGGAGTGAGAAAAGTGCGCATTGTATGAGTATGTGTTACATTACATTCACTACTAGGAGTGAGAAAAACATCACGGTGTGGTGCGCATTGTATGGGTGTGTGTTACATTAAATTCACTAGTAGGAGTGAGAAAAACATCACGGGGTGGTGCACATTGTATGGGTGTGTTACATTACATTCACTAGTAGGAGTGAGAAAAACATCACGGGGTGGTGAGCATTGTATGGGTGTGTGTTACATTACATTCACTAGTAGCAGTGAGAAAAACATAACGGGATGGTGCGCATTGTATGGGTGTGTGTTACATTACATTCGCTAGTAGGAGTGAGAAAAACATCACGGGGTGGTGCGCATTGTATGGGTGTGTGTTACATTAGATTCATTAGTAGGAGTGAGAAAAACATCACGGGGTGGTGCGCATTTTATGGGTGTGTGTTACATTACATTCACTAGTAGGAGTGAGAAAAACATCATGGGGTGGTGCGCATTGTATGCGTGTGTGTTTCATCAGATTCACTAGCAGGAGTGAGAAAAACATCACGTGGTGGTGCGCATTGTATGGGTGTGTGTTACATCAGATTCACTAGCAGGAGTGAGAAAAACATCACGGGGTGGTGCGCTTGTATGCGTGTGTGTTACATTAGATTCACTAGTAGGAGTGAGAAAAACATCACGGGGTGGTGCGCATTGTATGGGTGTGTGTTACATTAGATTCACTAGCAGGAGTGAGAAAAATATCACGGGGTGGTGCGCATTGTATGGGTGTGTGTTACTTTAGATTCACTAGCAGGAGTGAGAAAAACATCACGGGGTGGTGCGCATTGTATGGGTATGTGTTACATTAGATTCACTAGCAGGAGTGAGAAAAACATCACGGGGTGGTGCACATTGTATGCGTGTGTGTTACATTAGATTCACTAGCAGGAGTGAGAAAAACATCACGGGGTGGTACGCATTGTATGCGTGTGTGTTACATTAGATTCACTAGCAGGAGTGAGAAATACATCACGGGGTGGTGCGCATTGTATGGGTGTGTGTTACATTAGATTCACTAGCAGGAGTGAGAAAAACATCACGGGGTGGTGTGCATTGTATGGGTGTGTGTTACATTAGATTCACTAGCAGGAGTGAGAAAAACATCACGGGGTGGTGCGCATTGTATGGGTGTGTGTTACATTAGATTCCCTAGCAGGAGTGAGAAAAACATCACGGGGTGGTGCGCATTGTATGGGTGTGTGTTACATTAGATTCCCTAGGAGGAGTGAGAAAAACATCTCGGGGTGGTGCGCATTGTATGCGTGTGTGTTACATTAGATTCCCTAGGAGGAGTGAGAAAAACATCACTGGGTGGTGCGCATTGTATGGGTGTGTGTTACATTAGATTCACTAGCAGGAGTGAGAAAAACATCACGGGGTGGTGCGCATTGTATGGGTGTGTGTTACATTAGATTCACTACTAGGAGTGAGAAAAACATCACGGGGTGGTGCGCATTGTATGGGTGTGTGTTACATTAGATACACTCGTAGGAGTGAGAAAAACATCACGGGGTGGTGCGCATTTTATGGGTGTGTGTTACATTACATTCACTAGTAGGAGTGAGAAAAACATCATGGGGTGGTGCGCATTGTATGCGTGTGTGTTTCATCAGATTCACTAGCAGGAGTGAGAAAAACATCACGTGGTGGTGCGCATTGTATGGGTGTGTGTTACATCAGATTCACTAGCAGGAGTGAGAAAAACATCACGGGGTGGTGCGCTTGTATGCTTGTGTGTTACATTAGATTCACTAGTAGGAGTGAGAAAAACATCACGGGGTGGTGCGCATTGTATGGGTGTGTGTTACATTAGATTCACTAGCAGGAGTGAGAAAAATATCACGGGGTGGTGCGCATTGTATGGGTGTGTGTTACATTAGATTCACTAGCAGGAGTGAGAAAAACATCACGGGGTGGTGCGCATTGTATGGGTATGTGTTACATTAGATTCACTAGCAGGAGTGAGAAAAACATCACGGGGTGGTGCACATTGTATGCGTGTGTGTTACATTAGATTCACTAGCAGGAGTGAGAAAAACATCACGGGGTGGTGCGCATTGTATGGGTGTGTGTTACATTAGATTCACTAGCAGGAGTGAGAAAAACATCACGGGGTGGTGCGCATTGTATGGGTGTGTGTTACATTAGATTCACTACTAGGAGTGAGAAAAACATCACGGGGTGGTGCGCATTGTATGGGTGTGTGTTACATTAGATACACTCGTAGGAGTGAGAAAAACATCACGGGATGGTGCGCATTGTATGGGTGTGTGTTACATTACATTCACTAGTAGGAGTGAGAAAAACATCTCGGGGATGTGCGCATTGTATGGGTGTGTGTTACATTAGATTCACTAGTAGGAGTGAGAAAAACATCACGGGGTGGTGCGCATTGTATGGGTGTGTGTTACATTACATTCACTAGTAGGAGTGAGAAAAACAACACAGGCTGGTGCGCATTGTATGGGTGTGTGTTGCATTAGATTCACTAGTAGGAGTGAGAAAAACATCACGGGGTGGTGCGCATTGTATGGGTGTGTGTTACATTAGATTCACTAGTAGGAGTGAGAAAAACATCACGGGGTGGTGCGCATTGTATGGGTGTGTGTAACATTACATTCACTAGTAGGAGTGAGAAAAACATCACGGGGTGAGTGCGCATTGTATGGGTGTGTGTTACATTAGATTCTCTCGTAGGAGTGAGAAAAACATCACGGGGTGGTGCGCATTGTATGGGTGTGTGTTACATTACATTCACTAGTAGGAGTGAGAAAAACATCACGGGGTGGTGCGCATTGTACGGGTGTGTGTTACATTACATTCACTAGTAGGAGTGAGAAAAACATCACGGGGTGTTGCGTATTTTATGGGTGTGTGTTACATTACATTCACTAGTAGGAGTGAGCAAAACATCACGGGGTGGTGCGCATTGTATGGGAGTGTGTTATATTACATTCACTGGTAGGAGTGAGAAAAACATCACGGGGTGGTGCGAATTGTATGGGTGTGTGTTACATTAGATTCACTAGTAGGAGTGAGAAAAACATCACGGGGTGGTGCGCATTGTATGGGTGTGTGTTACATTACATTCACTAGCAGGAGTGAGAAAAACATCACGGGGTGGTGCGCATTGTATGGGTGTGTGTTACATTACATTCACTATCAGTAGTGAGTAAAACATCACGGGGTGGTGCGCATTGTATGGGTGTGTGTTACATTACATTCACTAGCAGGAGTGAGAAAAACATCACGGGGTGGTGCGCATTGTATGGGTGTGTGTTACATTACATTCACTAGCAGGAGTGAGAAAAACATCACGGGGTGGTACGCATTGTATGGGTGTGTGTTACATTACATTCACTAGCAGGAGTGAGAAAAACATCACGGGGTGGTGCGCATTGTATGGGTGTGTGTTACATTAGATTCACTAGCAGGAGTGAGAAAAACATCACGGGGTGGTGCGCATTGTATGCGTGTGTGTTACATTAGATTCACTAGCAGGAGTGAGAAAAACATCACCGTGTGGTGCGCATTGTATGCGTGTGTGTTACATTAGATTCACTAGCAGGAGTGAGAAAAACATCACGGGGTGGTGCGCATTGTATGGGTGTGTGTTACATTAGATTCGCTAGCAGGAGTGAGAAAAACATCACGGGGTGGTGCGCATTGTATGGGTGTGTGTTACATTAGATTCGCTAGCAGGAGTGAGAAAAACATCACGGGGTGGTGCGCATTGTATGGGTGTGTGTTACATTAGATTCACTAGCAGGAGTGAGAAAAACATCACGGGGTGGTGCGCATTGTATGGGTGTGTGTTACATTAGATTCACTACTAGGAGTGAGAAAAACATCACGGGGTGGTGCGCATTGTATGGGTGTGTGTTACATTAGATTCACTACTAGGAGTGAGAAAAACATCACGGGGTGGTGCGCATTGTATGGGTGTGTGTTACACTACATTCACTAGTAGGAGTGAGAAAAGTGCGCATTGTATGAGTATGTGTTACATTACATTCACTACTAGGAGTGAGAAAAACATCACGGTGTGGTGCGCATTGTATGGGTGTGTGTTACATTAAATTCACTAGTAGGAGTGAGAAAAACATCACGGGGTGGTGCACATTGTATGGGTGTGTTACATTACATTCACTAGTAGGAGTGAGAAAAACATCACGGGGTGGTGAGCATTGTATGGGTGTGTGTTACATTACATTCACTAGTAGCAGTGAGAAAAACATAACGGGATGGTGCGCATTGTATGGGTGTGTGTTACATTACATTCGCTAGTAGGAGTGAGAAAAACATCACGGGGTGGTGCGCATTGTATGGGTGTGTGTTACATTAGATTCATTAGTAGGAGTGAGAAAAACATCACGGGGTGGTGCGCATTTTATGGGTGTGTGTTACATTACATTCACTAGTAGGAGTGAGAAAAACATCATGGGGTGGTGCGCATTGTATGCGTGTGTGTTTCATCAGATTCACTAGCAGGAGTGAGAAAAACATCACGTGGTGGTGCGCATTGTATGGGTGTGTGTTACATCAGATTCACTAGCAGGAGTGAGAAAAACATCACGGGGTGGTGCGCTTGTATGCGTGTGTGTTACATTAGATTCACTAGTAGGAGTGAGAAAAACATCACGGGGTGGTGCGCATTGTATGGGTGTGTGTTACATTAGATTCACTAGCAGGAGTGAGAAAAATATCACGGGGTGGTGCGCATTGTATGGGTGTGTGTTACTTTAGATTCACTAGCAGGAGTGAGAAAAACATCACGGGGTGGTGCGCATTGTATGGGTATGTGTTACATTAGATTCACTAGCAGGAGTGAGAAAAACATCACGGGGTGGTGCACATTGTATGCGTGTGTGTTACATTAGATTCACTAGCAGGAGTGAGAAAAACATCACGGGGTGGTACGCATTGTATGCGTGTGTGTTACATTAGATTCACTAGCAGGAGTGAGAAATACATCACGGGGTGGTGCGCATTGTATGGGTGTGTGTTACATTAGATTCACTAGCAGGAGTGAGAAAAACATCACGGGGTGGTGTGCATTGTATGGGTGTGTGTTACATTAGATTCACTAGCAGGAGTGAGAAAAACATCACGGGGTGGTGCGCATTGTATGGGTGTGTGTTACATTAGATTCCCTAGCAGGAGTGAGAAAAACATCACGGGGTGGTGCGCATTGTATGGGTGTGTGTTACATTAGATTCCCTAGGAGGAGTGAGAAAAACATCTCGTGGTGGTGCGCATTGTATGCGTGTGTGTTACATTAGATTCCCTAGGAGGAGTGAGAAAAACATCACTGGGTGGTGCGCATTGTATGGGTGTGTGTTACATTAGATTCACTAGCAGGAGTGAGAAAAACATCACGGGGTGGTGCGCATTGTATGGGTGTGTGTTACATTAGATTCACTACTAGGAGTGAGAAAAACATCACGGGGTGGTGCGCATTGTATGGGTGTGTGTTACATTAGATACACTCGTAGGAGTGAGAAAAACATCACGGGGTGGTGCGCATTTTATGGGTGTGTGTTACATTACATTCACTAGTAGGAGTGAGAAAAACATCATGGGGTGGTGCGCATTGTATGCGTGTGTGTTTCATCAGATTCACTAGCAGGAGTGAGAAAAACATCACGTGGTGGTGCGCATTGTATGGGTGTGTGTTACATCAGATTCACTAGCAGGAGTGAGAAAAACATCACGGGGTGGTGCGCTTGTATGCTTGTGTGTTACATTAGATTCACTAGTAGGAGTGAGAAAAACATCACGGGGTGGTGCGCATTGTATGGGTGTGTGTTACATTAGATTCACTAGCAGGAGTGAGAAAAATATCACGGGGTGGTGCGCATTGTATGGGTGTGTGTTACATTAGATTCACTAGCAGGAGTGAGAAAAACATCACGGGGTGGTGCGCATTGTATGGGTATGTGTTACATTAGATTCACTAGCAGGAGTGAGAAAAACATCACGGGGTGGTGCACATTGTATGCGTGTGTGTTACATTAGATTCACTAGCAGGAGTGAGAAAAACATCACGGGGTGGTGCGCATTGTATGGGTGTGTGTTACATTAGATTCACTAGCAGGAGTGAGAAAAACATCACGGGGTGGTGCGCATTGTATGGGTGTGTGTTACATTAGATTCACTACTAGGAGTGAGAAAAACATCACGGGGTGGTGCGCATTGTATGGGTGTGTGTTACATTAGATACACTCGTAGGAGTGAGAAAAACATCACGGGATGGTGCGCATTGTATGGGTGTGTGTTACATTACATTCACTAGTAGGAGTGAGAAAAACATCTCGGGGATGTGCGCATTGTATGGGTGTGTGTTACATTAGATTCACTAGTAGGAGTGAGAAAAACATCACGGGGTGGTGCGCATTGTATGGGTGTGTGTTACATTACATTCACTAGTAGGAGTGAGAAAAACAACACAGGCTGGTGCGCATTGTATGGGTGTGTGTTGCATTAGATTCACTAGTAGGAGTGAGAAAAACATCACGGGGTGGTGCGCATTGTATGGGTGTGTGTTACATTAGATTCACTAGTAGGAGTGAGAAAAACATCACGGGGTGGTGCGCATTGTATGGGTGTGTGTAACATTACATTCACTAGTAGGAGTGAGAAAAACATCACGGGGTGAGTGCGCATTGTATGGGTGTGTGTTACATTAGATTCTCTCGTAGGAGTGAGAAAAACATCACGGGGTGGTGCGCATTGTATGGGTGTGTGTTACATTACATTCACTAGTAGGAGTGAGAAAAACATCACGGGGTGGTGCGCATTGTACGGGTGTGTGTTACATTACATTCACTAGTAGGAGTGAGAAAAACATCACGGGGTGTTGCGTATTGTATGGGTGTGTGTTACATTACATTCACTAGTAGGAGTGAGAAAAACATCACGGGATGGTGCGCATTGTATGGGTGTGTGTTACATTACATTCACTAATAGGAGTGAGCAAAACATCACGGGGTGGTGAGCATTGTATGGGTGTGTGTTACATTACATTCACTAGTAGGAGTGAGCAAAACATCACGGGGTGGTGCGCATTGTATTGGTGTGTGTTACATTAGATTCACTAGTAGGAGTGAGAAAAACATCACGGGGTGGTGCACATTGTATGGGTGTGTGTTACATTACATTCACTAGTAGGAGTGAGAAAAACATCATGGGCTGGTGCGCATTGTATGGGTGTGTGTTACATTACATTCACTAGCAGGAGTGAGAAAAACATCACGCGGTGGGGCGCATTGTATGGGTGTGTGTTACATTACATTCACTAGCAGGAGTGAGAAAAACATCACGGGGTGGTGCGCATTGTATGGGTGTGTGTTACATTACATTCACTAGCAGGAGTGAGAAAAACATCACGGGGTGGTGCGCTTGTATGCGTGTGTGTTACATTAGATTCACTAGCAGGAGTGAGAAAAACATCACGGGGTGGTGCGCATTGTATGGGTGTGTGTTACATTAGATTCACTAGCAGGTGTGAGAAAAACATCACGGGGTGGTGCGCATTGTATGGGTGCGTGTTACATTAGATTCACTAGCAGGAGTGAGAAAAACATCACGTTGTGGTGCGCATTGTATGGGTATGTGTTACATTAGATTCACTAGCAGGAGTGAGAAAAACATCACGGGGTGGTGCGCATTGTATGCGTGTGTGTTACATTAGATTCACTCGCAGGAGTGAGAAAAACATCACGTTGTGGTGCGCATTGTATGGGTATGTGTTACATTAGATTCACTAGCAGGAGTGAGAAAAACATCACGGGGTGGTGCGCATTGTATGCATGTGTGTTACATTAGATTCACTAGCAGGAGTGAGAAAAACATCACTGGGTGGTGCGCATTGTATGTGTGTGTGTTACATTAGATTCACTAGTAGGAGTGAGAAAAACATCACGGGGTGGTGCGCATTGTATGGGTGTGTGTTACATTACATTCACTAGCAGGAGTGAGAAAAACATCACGGGGTGGTGCGCATTGTATGGGTGTGTGTTACATTACATTCACTATCAGGAGTGAGAAAAACATCACGGGGTGGTGCGCATTGTATGGGTGTGTGTTACATTACATTCACTAGCAGGAGTGAGAAAAACATCACGGGGTGGTGCGCATTGTATGGGTGTGTGTTACATTACATTCTCTAGTAGGAGTGAGAAAAACATCACGGAGTGGTACGCATTGTATGGGTGTGTGTTACATTACATTCACTAGCAGGAGTGAGAAAAACATCACGGGGTGGTGCGCATTGTATGGGTGTGTGTTACATTAGATTCACTACCAGTAGTGAGAAAAACATCACGGGGTGGTGCGCATTGTATGGGTGTGTGTTACATTACATTCACTAGTAGGAGTGAGAAAAACATCACGGGGTGGTGCGCATTGTATGGGTGTGTGTTACATTACATTCACTAGTAAGAGTGAGAAAAACATCACGGGGTGGTGCGCATTGTATGGGTGTGTGTTACATTACATTCACTAGTAGGAGTGAGAAAAACATCACGGGGTGGTGCGCATTGTATGGGTGTGTGTTACATTACATTCACTAGTAGGAGTGAGAAAAACATCACGGGGTGGTGCGCATTGTATGGGTGTGTGTTACATTACATTCACTAGTAGGAGTGAGAAAAACATCATGGGGTGGTGCGCATTGTATGGCTGTGTGTTACATTACATTCACTAGTAGGAGTGAGCAAAACATCACGGGGTGGTGGGCATTGTATGGGACTGTGTTACATTACATTCACTGGTAGGAGTGAGAAAAACATCACGGGGTGGTGCGCATTGTATGGGTGTGTGTTACATTACATTCACTAGTAGGAGTGAGAAAAACATCACGGGGTGGTGCGCATTGTATGGGTGTGTGTTACATTACATTCACTAGCAGGAGTGAGAAAAACATCACGCGGTGGGGCGCATTGTATGGGTGTGTCTTACATTACATTCACTATCAGGAGTGAGAAAAACATCACGGGGTTTTGTGCATTGTATGGGTGTGTGTTACATTACATTCACTATCAGGAGTGAGAAAAACATCACGGGGTGGTGCGCATTGTATGGGTGTGTGTTACATTACATTCACTAGCAGGAGTGAGAAAAACCTCACGGGGTGGTACGCATTGTATGGGTGTGTGTTACATTACATTCACTAGCAGGAGTGAGAAAAACATCACGGGGTGGTGCGCATTGTATGGGTGTGGGTTACATTAGATTCACTAGCAGGAGTGAGAAAAACATCACGGGGTGGTGCGCATTGTATGCGTGTGTGTTACATTAGATTCACTTGCAGGAGTGAGAAAAACATCACCGTGTGGTGCGCATTGTATGCGTGTGTGTTACATTAGATTCACTAGCAGGAGTGAGAAAAACATCACGGGGTGGTGCGCATTGTATGGGTGTGTGTTACATTAGATTCACTACTAGGAGTGAGAAAAACATCACGGGGTGGTGCGCATTGTATGGGTGTGTGTTACATTAGATTCACTAGCTGGAGTGAGAAAAACATCACAGGGTGGTGCGCATTGTATGGGTGTGTGTTACATTAGATTCACTAGTAGGAGTGAGCAAAACATCACGGGGTGGTGGGCATTGTATGGGACTGTGTTACATTACATTCACTGGTAGGAGTGAGAAAAACATCACGGGGTGGTGCGCATTGTATGGGTGTGTGTTACATTACATTCACTAGTAGGAGTGAGAAAAACATCACGGTGTGGTGCGCATTGTATGGGTGTGTGTTACATTACATTCACTAGCAGGAGTGAGAAAAACATCACGCGGTGGGGCGCATTGTATGGGTGTGTCTTACATTACATTCACTATCAGGAGTGAGAAAAACATCACGGGGTTTTGTGCATTGTATGGGTGTGTGTTACATTACATTCACTATCAGGAGTGAGAAAAACATCACGGGGTGGTGCGCATTGTATGGGTGTGTGTTACATTACATTCACTAGCAGGAGTGAGAAAAACCTCACGGGGTGGTACGCATTGTATGGGTGTGTGTTACATTACATTCACTAGCAGGAGTGAGAAAAACATCACGGGGTGGTGCGCATTGTATGGGTGTGGGTTACATTAGATTCACTAGCAGGAGTGAGAAAAACATCACGGGGTGGTGCGCATTGTATGCGTGTGTGTTACATTAGATTCACTAGCAGGAGTGAGAAAAACATCACCGTGTGGTGCGCATTGTATGCGTGTGTGTTACATTAGATTCACTAGCAGGAGTGAGAAAAACATCACGGGGTGGTGCGCATTGTATGGGTGTGTGTTACATTAGATTCACTACTAGGAGTGAGAAAAACATCACGGGGTGGTGCGCATTGTATGGGTGTGTGTTACATTAGATTCACTAGCTGGAGTGAGAAAAACATCACGGGGTGGTGCGCATTGTATGGGTGTGTGTTACATTAGATTCACTAGTAGGAGTGAGAAAAACATCACGTGGTGGTGCGCATTGTATGGGTGTGTGTTACATTAGATTCACTAGCAGGAGTGAGAAAAACATCACGGGGTGGTGCGCATTGTATGGGTGTGTGTTACATTAGATTCACTAGCAGGAGTGAGAAAAACATCACGGGGTGGTGCGCATTGTATGGGTGTGTGTTACATTAGATACACTAGTAGGAGTGAGAAAAGCATCACGTGGTGGTGCGCATTGTATGGGTGTGTGTTACATTACATTCACTAGTAGGAGTGAGAAAAACATCATGGGGTGGTGCGCATTGTATGGCTGTGTGTTACATTACATTCACTAGTAGGAGTGAGCAAAACATCACGGGGTGGTGGGCATTGTATGGGAGTGTGTTACATTACATTCACTGGTAGGAGTGAGAAAAACATCACGGGGTGGTGCGCATTGTATGGGTGTGTGTTACATTAGATTCACTAGTAGGAGTGAGAAAAACATCACGGGGTGGTGCGCATTGTATGGGTGTGTGTTTCATTACATTCACTAGCAGGAGTGAGAAAAACATCACGCGGTGGGGCGCATTGTATGGGTGTGTGTTACATTACATTCACTATCAGGAGTGAGAAAAACATCACGGGGTGGTGCGCATTGTATGGGTGTGTGTTACATTACATTCACTATCAGGAGTGAGAAAAACATCACGGGGTGGTGCGCATTGTATGGGTGTGTGTTACATTACATTCACTAGCAGGAGTGAGAAAAACATCATGTTGTGGTGCGCATTGTATGGGTGTGTGTTACATTACATTCACTAGCAGGAGTGAGAAAAACATCACGGGGTGGTGCGAATTGTATGGGTGTGTGTTACATTACATTCACTAGCAGGAGTGAGAAAAACATCACGGGGTGGTGCGAATTGTATGGGTGTGTGTTACATTACATTCACTAGCAGGAGTGAGAAAAACATCACGGGGTGGTACGCATTGTATGGGTGTGTGTTACATTACATTCACTAGCAGGAGTGAGAAAAACATCACGGGGTGGTGCGCATTGTATGGGTGTGTGTTACATTAGATTCACTAGTAGGAGTGAGAAAAACATCACGGGGTGGTGCGCATTGTATGGGTGTGTGTTACATTACCTTCACTAGCAGGAGTGAGAAAAATATCACGGGGTGGTGCGCATTGTATGGGTGTGTGTTACATTACATTCACTAGCAGGAGTGAGAAAAACATCACGGGGTGGTGCGCATTGTATGGGTGTGTGTTACATTACATTCACTAGCAGGAGTGAGAAAAACATCACGGGGTGGTGCGCATTGTATGGGTGTGTGTTACATTACATTCACTAGCAGGAGTGAGAAAAACATCACGGGGTGGTACGCATTGTATGGGTGTGTGTTACATTACATTCACTAGCAGGAGTGAGAAAAACATCACGGGGTGGTGCGCATTGTATGGGTGTGTGTTACATTAGATTCACTAGCAGGAGTGAGAAAAACATCACCGTGTGGTGCGCATTGTATGCGTGTGTGTTACATTAGATTCACTAGCAGGAGTGAGAAAAACATCACCGTGAGGTGCGCATTGTATGCGTGTGTGTTACATTAGATTCACTAGCAGGAGTGAGAAAAACATCACGGGGCGGTGCGCATTGTATGGGTGTGTGTTACATTAGATTCGCTAGCAGGAGTGAGAAAAACATCACGGGGTGGTGCGCATTGTATGGGTGTGTGTTACATTAGATTCACTAGCAGGAGTGAGAAAAACATCACGGGGTGGTGCCCATTGTATGGGTGTGTGTTACATTAGACTCACTACTAGGAGTGAGAAAAACATCACGGGGTGGTGCGCATTGTATGGGTGTGTGTTACATTAGATTCACTAGCAGGAGTGAGAAAAACATCACGGGGTGGTGCGCATTGTATGGGTGTGTGTTACATTAGACTCACTACTAGGAGTGAGAAAAACATCACGGGGTGGTGCGCATTGTATGGGTGTGTGTTACATTAGATTCACTAGCAGGAGTGAGAAAAACATCACGGGGTGGTGCGCATTGTATGGGTGTGTGTTACATTAGATTCACTACTAGGAGTGAGAAAAACATCACGGGGTGGTGCGCATTGTATGGGTGTGTGTTACATTAGATTCACTACTAGGAGTGAGAAAAACATCACGGGGTGGTGCGCATTGTATGGGTGTGTGTTACACTACATTCACTAGTAGGAGTGAGAAAAGTGCGCATTGTATGAGTATGTGTTACATTACATTCACTACTAGGAGTGAGAAAAACATCACGGTGTGGTGCGCATTGTATGGGTGTGTGTTACATTAAATTCACTAGTAGGAGTGAGAAAAACATCACGGGGTGGTGCACATTGTATGGGTGTGTTACATTACATTCACTAGTAGGAGTGAGAAAAACATCACGGGGTGGTGAGCATTGTATGGGTGTGTGTTACATTACATTCACTAGTAGCAGTGAGAAAAACATAACGGGATGGTGCGCATTGTATGGGTGTGTGTTACATTACATTCGCTAGTAGGAGTGAGAAAAACATCACGGGGTGGTGCGCATTGTATGGGTGTGTGTTACATTACATTCACTAGTAGCAGTGAGAAAAACATAACGGGATGGTGCGCATTGTATGGGTGTGTGTTACATTACATTCGCTAGTAGGAGTGAGAAAAACATCACGGGGTGGTGCGCATTGTATGGGTGTGTGTTACATTAGATTCATTAGTAGGAGTGAGAAAAACATCACGGGGTGGTGCGCATTTTATGGGTGTGTGTTACATTACATTCACTAGTAGGAGTGAGAAAAACATCATGGGGTGGTGCGCATTGTATGCGTGTGTGTTTCATCAGATTCACTAGCAGGAGTGAGAAAAACATCACGTGGTGGTGCGCATTGTATGGGTGTGTGTTACATCAGATTCACTAGCAGGAGTGAGAAAAACATCACGGGGTGGTGCGCTTGTATGCGTGTGTGTTACATTAGATTCACTAGTAGGAGTGAGAAAAACATCACGGGGTGGTGCGCATTGTATGGGTGTGTGTTACATTAGATTCACTAGCAGGAGTGAGAAAAATATCACGGGGTGGTGCGCATTGTATGGGTGTGTGTTACTTTAGATTCACTAGCAGGAGTGAGAAAAACATCACGGGGTGGTGCGCATTGTATGGGTATGTGTTACATTAGATTCACTAGCAGGAGTGAGAAAAACATCACGGGGTGGTGCACATTGTATGCGTGTGTGTTACATTAGATTCACTAGCAGGAGTGAGAAAAACATCACGGGGTGGTACGCATTGTATGCGTGTGTGTTACATTAGATTCACTAGCAGGAGTGAGAAATACATCACGGGGTGGTGCGCATTGTATGGGTGTGTGTTACATTAGATTCACTAGCAGGAGTGAGAAAAACATCACGGGGTGGTGTGCATTGTATGGGTGTGTGTTACATTAGATTCACTAGCAGGAGTGAGAAAAACATCACGGGGTGGTGCGCATTGTATGGGTGTGTGTTACATTAGATTCCCTAGCAGGAGTGAGAAAAACATCACGGGGTGGTGCGCATTGTATGGGTGTGTGTTACATTAGATTCCCTAGGAGGAGTGAGAAAAACATCTCGGGGTGGTGCGCATTGTATGCGTGTGTGTTACATTAGATTCCCTAGGAGGAGTGAGAAAAACATCACTGGGTGGTGCGCATTGTATGGGTGTGTGTTACATTAGATTCACTAGCAGGAGTGAGAAAAACATCACGGGGTGGTGCGCATTGTATGGGTGTGTGTTGCATTAGATTCACTAGTAGGAGTGAGAAAAACATCACGGGGTGGTGCGCATTGTATGGGTGTGTGTTACATTAGATTCACTAGTAGGAGTGAGAAAAACATCACGGGGTGGTGCGCATTGTATGGGTGTGTGTAACATTACATTCACTAGTAGGAGTGAGAAAAACATCACGGGGTGAGTGCGCATTGTATGGGTGTGTGTTACATTAGATTCTCTCGTAGGAGTGAGAAAAACATCACGGGGTGGTGCGCATTGTATGGGTGTGTGTTACATTACATTCACTAGTAGGAGTGAGAAAAACATCACGGGGTGGTGCGCATTGTACGGGTGTGTGTTACATTACATTCACTAGTAGGAGTGAGAAAAACATCACGGGGTGTTGCGTATTGTATGGGTGTGTGTTACATTACATTCACTAGTAGGAGTGAGAAAAACATCACGGGATGGTGCGCATTGTATGGGTGTGTGTTACATTACATTCACTAATAGGAGTGAGCAAAACATCACGGGGTGGTGAGCATTGTATGGGTGTGTGTTACATTACATTCACTAGTAGGAGTGAGCAAAACATCACGGGGTGGTGCGCATTGTATGGGTGTGTGTTACATTAGATTCACTAGTAGGAGTGAGAAAAACATCACGGGGTGGTGCACATTGTATGGGTGTGTGTTACATTACATTCACTAGTAGGAGTGAGAAAAACATCATGGGCTGGTGCGCATTGTATGGGTGTGTGTTACATTACATTCACTAGCAGGAGTGAGAAAAACATCACGCGGTGGGGCGCATTGTATGGGTGTGTGTTACATTAGATTCACTAGTAGGAGTGAGAAAAACATCACGGGGTGGTGCGCATTGTATGGGTGTGTGTTACATTAGATTCACTAGCAGGAGTGAGAAAAACATCACGTTGTGGTGCGCATTGTATGGGTATGTGTTACATTAGATTCACTAGCAGGAGTGAGAAAAACATCACGGGGTGGTGCGCATTGTATGCGTGTGTGTTACATTAGATTCACTCGCAGGAGTGAGAAAAACATCACGTTGTGGTGCGCATTGTATGGGTATGTGTTACATTAGATTCACTAGCAGGAGTGAGAAAAACATCACGGGGTGGTGCGCATTGTATGCATGTGTGTTACATTAGATTCACTAGCAGGAGTGAGAAAAACATCACTGGGTGGTGCGCATTGTATGTGTGTGTGTTACATTAGATTCACTAGTAGGAGTGAGAAAAACATCACGGGGTGGTGCGCATTGTATGGGTGTGTGTTACATTACATTCACTAGCAGGAGTGAGAAAAACATCACGGGGTGGTGCGCATTGTATGGGTGTGTGTTACATTACATTCACTATCAGGAGTGAGAAAAACATCACGGGGTGGTGCGCATTGTATGGGTGTGTGTTACATTACATTCACTAGCAGGAGTGAGAAAAACATCACGGGGTGGTGCGCATTGTATGGGTGTGTGTTACATTACATTCTCTAGTAGGAGTGAGAAAAACATCACGGAGTGGTACGCATTGTATGGGTGTGTGTTACATTACATTCACTAGCAGGAGTGAGAAAAACATCACGGGGTGGTGGGCATTGTATGGGTGTGTGTTACATTAGATTCACTACCAGTAGTGAGAAAAACATCACGGGGTGGTGCGCATTGTATGGGTGTGTGTTACATTAGATTCACTCGCAGGAGTGAGAAAAACATCACGTTGTGGTGCGCATTGTATGGGTATGTGTTACATTAGATTCACTAGCAGGAGTGAGAAAAACATCACGGGGTGGTGCGCATTGTATGCATGTGTGTTACATTAGATTCACTAGCAGGAGTGAGAAAAACATCACTGGGTGGTGCGCATTGTATGTGTGTGTGTTACATTAGATTCACTAGTAGGAGTGAGAAAAACATCACGGGGTGGTGCGCATTGTATGGGTGTGTGTTACATTACATTCACTAGCAGGAGTGAGAAAAACATCACGGGGTGGTGCGCATTGTATGGGTGTGTGTTACATTACATTCACTATCAGGAGTGAGAAAAACATCACGGGGTGGTGCGCATTGTATGGGTGTGTGTTACATTACATTCACTAGCAGGAGTGAGAAAAACATCACGGGGTGGTGCGCATTGTATGGGTGTGTGTTACATTACATTCTCTAGTAGGAGTGAGAAAAACATCACGGAGTGGTACGCATTGTATGGGTGTGTGTTACATTACATTCACTAGCAGGAGTGAGAAAAACATCACGGGGTGGTGGGCATTGTATGGGTGTGTGTTACATTAGATTCACTACCAGTAGTGAGAAAAACATCACGGGGTGGTGCGCATTGTATGGGTGTGTGTTACATTACATTCACTAGTAGGAGTGAGAAAAACATCACGGGGAGGTGCGCATTGTATGGGTGTGTGTTACATTACATTCACTAGTAGGAGTGAGAAAAACATCACGGGGTGGTGCGCATTGTATGGGTGTGTGTTACATTACATTCACTAGTAGGAGTGAGAAAAACATCACGGGGTGGTGCGCATTGTATGGGTGTGTGTTACATTACATTCACTAGTAGGAGTGAGAAAAACATCACGGGGTGGTGCGCATTGTATGGGTGTGTGTTACATTACATTCACTAGCAGGAGTGAGAAAAACATCACGCGGTGGGGCGCATTGTATGGGTGTGTCTTACATTACATTCACTATCAGGAGTGAGAAAAACATCACGGGGTTTTGTGCATTGTATGGGTGTGTGTTACATTACATTCACTATCAGGAGTGAGAAAAACATCACGGGGTGGTGCGCATTGTATGGGTGTGTGTTACATTACATTCACTAGCAGGAGTGAGAAAAACCTCACGGGGTGGTACGCATTGTATGGGTGTGTGTTACATTACATTCACTAGCAGGAGTGAGAAAAACATCACGGGGTGGTGCGCATTGTATGGGTGTGGGTTACATTAGATTCACTAGCAGGAGTGAGAAAAACATCACGGGGTGGTGCGCATTGTATGCGTGTGTGTTACATTAGATTCACTAGCAGGAGTGAGAAAAACATCACCGTGTGGTGCGCATTGTATGCGTGTGTGTTACATTAGATTCACTAGCAGGAGTGAGAAAAACATCACGGGGTGGTGCGCATTGTATGGGTGTGTGTTACATTAGATTCACTACTAGGAGTGAGAAAAACATCACGGGGTGGTGCGCATTGTATGGGTGTGTGTTACATTAGATTCACTAGCTGGAGTGAGAAAAACATCACGGGGTGGTGCGCATTGTATGGGTGTGTGTTACATTAGATTCACTAGTAGGAGTGAGAAAAACATCACGTGGTGGTGCGCATTGTATGGGTGTGTGTTACATTAGATTCACTAGCAGGAGTGAGAAAAACATCACGGGGTGGTGCGCATTGTATGGGTGTGTGTTACATTAGATTCACTAGCAGGAGTGAGAAAAACATCACGGGGTGGTGCGCATTGTATGGGTGTGTGTTACATTAGATACACTAGTAGGAGTGAGAAAAGCATCACGTGGTGGTGCGCATTGTATGGGTGTGTGTTACATTACATTCACTAGTAGGAGTGAGAAAAACATCATGGGGTGGTGCGCATTGTATGGCTGTGTGTTACATTACATTCACTAGTAGGAGTGAGCAAAACATCACGGGGTGGTGGGCATTGTATGGGAGTGTGTTACATTACATTCACTGGTAGGAGTGAGAAAAACATCACGGGGTGGTGCGCATTGTATGGGTGTGTGTTACATTAGATTCACTAGTAGGAGTGAAAAAAACATCACGGGGTGGTGCGCATTGTATGGGTGTGTGTTACATTACATTCACTAGCAGGAGTGAGAAAAACATCACGCGGTGGGGCGCATTGTATGGGTGTGTGTTACATTACATTCACTATCAGGAGTGAGAAAAACATCACGGGGTGGTGCGCATTGTATGGTGTGTGTTACATTACATTCACTATCAGGAGTGAGAAAAACATCACGGGGTGGTGCGCATTGTATGGGTGTGTGTTACATTACATTCACTAGCAGGAGTGAGAAAAACATCATGTTGTGGTGCGCATTGTATGGGTGTGTGTTACATTACATTCACTAGCAGGAGTGAGAAAAACATCACGGGGTGGTGCGAATTGTATGGGTGTGTGTTACATTACATTCACTAGCAGGAGTGAGAAAAACATCACGGGGTGGTGCGAATTGTATGGGTGTGTGTTACATTACATTCACTAGCAGGAGTGAGAAAAACATCACGGGGTGGTACGCATTGTATGGGTGTGTGTTACATTACATTCACTAGCAGGAGTGAGAAAAACATCACGGGGTGGTGCGCATTGTATGGGTGTGTGTTACATTAGATTCACTAGTAGGAGTGAGAAAAACATCACGGGGTGGTGCGCATTGTATGGGTGTGTGTTACATTACCTTCACTAGCAGGAGTGAGAAAAATATCACGGGGTGGTGCGCATTGTATGGGTGTGTGTTACATTACATTCACTAGCAGGAGTGAGAAAAACATCACGGGGTGGTGCGCATTGTATGGGTGTGTGTTACATTACATTCACTAGCAGGAGTGAGAAAAACATCACGGGGTGGTGCGCATTGTATGGGTGTGTGTTACATTACATTCACTAACAGGAGTGAGAAAAACATCACGGGGTGGTACGCATTGTATGGGTGTGTGTTACATTACATTCACTAGCAGGAGTGAGAAAAACATCACGGGGTGGTGCGCATTGTATGGGTGTGTGTTACATTAGATTCACTAGCAGGAGTGAGAAAAACATCACCGTGTGGTGCGCATTGTATGCGTGTGTGTTACATTAGATTCACTAGCAGGAGTGAGAAAAACATCACCGTGAGGTGCGCATTGTATGCGTGTGTGTTACATTAGATTCACTAGCAGGAGTGAGAAAAACATCACGTGGTGGTGCGCATTGTATGGGTGTGTGTTACATTAGATTCACTAGCAGGAGTGAGAAAAACATCACGGGGCGGTGCGCATTGTATGGGTGTGTGTTACATTAGATTCGCTAGCAGGAGTGAGAAAAACATCACGGGGTGGTGCGCATTGTATGGGTGTGTGTTACATTAGATTCACTAGCAGGAGTGAGAAAAACATCACGGGGTGGTGCGCATTGTATGGGTGTGTGTTACATTAGATTCACTAGCAGGAGTGAGAAATACATCACGGGGTGGTGCGCATTGTATGGGTGTGTGTTACATTACATTCACTACTAGGACTGAGGAAAACATCACGGGGTGGTGCGCATTGTATGGGTGTGTGTTACATTAGATTCACTACTAGGAGTGAGAAAAACATCACGGGGTGGTGCGCATTGTATGGGTGTGTGTTACACTACATTCACTAGTAGGAGTGAGAAAAGTGCGCATTGTATGAGTATGTGTTACATTACATTCACTAGTAGGAGTGAGAAAAACATCACGGGGTGGTTCGCATTGTATGGGTGTGTGTTACATTACATTCACTAGTAGGAGTGAGAAAAACATCACGGGGTGGTGCGCATTGTATGGGTGTGTGTTACATTAGATTCACTAGTAGGAGTGAGAAAAACATCACGGGGTGGTGCGCATTGTATGGGTGTGTGTTACATTACATTCACTAGTAGGAGTGAGAAAAACATCACGGGATGGTGCGCATTGTATGGGTGTGTGTTACATTACATTCACTAGTAGGAGTGAGAAAAACATCACGGGGTGGTGCGCATTGTATGGGTGTGTGTTACATTAGATTCACTAGTAGGAGTGAGAAAAACATCACGGGGTGGTGCGCATTGTATGGGTGTGTGTTACATTACATTCACTAGTAGGAGTGAGAAAAACATCACGGTGTGGTGCGCATTGTATGGGTGTGTGTTACATCGGATTCACTAGCAGGAGTGAGAAAAACATATCGAGGTGGTACGCATTGTATGGGTGCGTGTTACATCAGATTCACTAGCAGGAGTGAGAAAAACATCACGGGGTGGTGCGCTTGTATGCGTGTGTGTTACATTACATTCACTAGCAGGAGTGAGAAAAACATCACGGGGTGGTGCGCATTGTATGGGTGTCTGTTACATTAGATTCACTAGCAGGAGTTAGAAAAACATCACGGGGTGGTGCGCATTGTATGGGTGTGTGTTACATTAGATTCACTAGCAGGAGTGAGAAAAACATCACGGGGTGGTGCGCATTGTATGGGTATGTGTTACATTAGATTCACTAGCAGGAGTGAGAAAAACATCACGGGGTGGTGCGCATTGTATGCGTGTGTGTTACATTAGATTCACTAGCAGGAGTGAGAAAAACATCACGGGGTGGTACGCATTGTATGCGTGTGTGTTACATTAGATGCACTACTAGGAGTGAGAAATACATCACGGGGTGGTGCGCATTGTATGGGTGTGTGTTACATTAGATTCACTAGCAGGAGTGAGTAAAACATCACGGGGTGGTGTGCATTGTATGGGTGTGTGTTACATTAGATTCACTAGCAGGAGTGAGAAAAACATCACGGGGTGGTGTGCATTGTATGGGTGTGTGTTACATTAGATTCACTAGTAGGAGTGAGAAAAACATCACGGGGTGGTGCCCTTTGTATGGGTGTGTGTTACATTACATTCACTACTAGGAGTGAGAAAAACATCACGGGATGGTGTGAATCGGAGGGTCTGAATTAGGATAGGCAGTGAGTGGCAATGTAGGATGGAGAAAAGCACCACGGGGTGGTCAGCATGGGGAGGTCAGGGAACATGCAGTGGCAATGTAGGATAGGTTTCTGAAAAACATCGCGGGGTGGTGCGCATTGTATGGGTGTGTGTTACATTAGATTCACTAGTAGGAGTGAGAAAAACATCACGGGGTGGTGCGCATTGTATGGGTGTGTGTTACATTACATTCACTAATAGGACTGAGAAAAACGTCACGGGGTGGTGCGCATTGTATCGGTGTGTGTTACATTACATTCACTAGTAGGAGTGAGAAAAACATCACGGGGTGGTGCGCAGTGTATGGGTGTGTGTTACATTAGATTCACTAGGAGGAGTGAGAAAAATATCACGGGGTGGTGCGCATTGTATGGGTGTGTGTTACATTACATTCACTAGTAGGAGTGAGAAAAACATCACGGGGTGGTGCGCATTGTATGGGTGTGTGTCACATTACATTCTCTAGTAGGAGTGAGAAAAACATCACGGGTTGGTGCGCATTGTATGGGTGTGTGTTACATTACATTCACTACTAGGAGTGAGAAAAACATCACGGGGTGGTGCGCATTGTATGGGTGTGTGTTACATTACATTCACTAGTAGGAGTGAGAAAAACATCACGGGTTGGTGCGCATTGTATGGGTGTGTGTTACATTGCATTCACTAGTAGGAGTGAGAAAAACATCACGGGGTGGTGCGCATTGTATGGGTGTGTGTTACATTACATTCACTAGTAGGAGTGAGAAAAACATCACGGGGTGGTGCGCAATGTATGGGTGTGTGTTACATTAGATTCACTAGTAGGAGTGAGAAAAGCATCACGGGGTGGTGCGCCTTGTATGGGTGTGTGTTACATTACATTCACTAGTAGGAGTGAGAAAAACATCTCGGGGTGGTGCGCATTGTGTGGGTGTGTGTTACATTAGATTCCCTAGTAGGAGTGAGAAAAACATCACCGGGTGGTGCGCATTGTATGGGTGTGTGTTACATTACATTCACTAGTAGGAGTGAGAAAAACATCACGGGGTGGTGCGCATTGTATGGGTGTGTGTTACATTACATTCACTATTAGGAGTGAGAAAAACATCACGGGGTGGTGCGCATTGTATGGGTGTGTGTTACATTACATTCACTAGTAGGAGTGAGAAAAACATCACGGGGTGGTGCGCATTATATGGGTGTGTGTTACATTACATTCACTTGTAGGAGTGAGAAAAACATCACGGGGTGGTGCGCATTATATGGGTGTGTGTTACATGACATTCACTAGTTGGAGTGAGAAAAACATCACGGGGTGGTGCGCACTGTATGGGTGTGTGTTACATTAGATTCACTAGTAGGAGTGGGAAAAACATCACGGGGTGGGTCGCACTCTATTGGTGTGTGTTACATTAGATTCACTAGTAGGAGTGGGAAAAACATCACGGGGTGGTGCGCACTGCATGGGTGTGTGTTACATTAGATTCACTAGTAGGAGTGAGAAAAACATCACGGGGTGGTGCGCACTGTATGGGTCTGTGTTACATTAGATTCACTAGTAGGAGTGAGAAAAACATCACGGGGTGGTGCGCATTGTATGGGTGTGTGTTACATTAGATTCACTAGTAGGAGTGAGAAAAACATCACGGGGTGGTGCGCATTGTATGGGTGTGTGTTACATTACATTCACTAGTAGCAGTGAGAAAAACATCACGGGGTGGTGCCCATTGTATGGGTGTGTGTTACATTACATTCACTAGTAGCAGTGAGAAAAACATCACGGGGTGGTGAGCATTGTATGGGTGTGTGTTACATTACATTCACTAGTAGGAGTGAGAAAAACATCACGGTGTGGTGCGCATTGTATGGGTGTGTGTTACATCGGATTCACTAGCAGGAGTGAGAAAAACATCACGAGGTGGTACGCATTGTATGGGTGCGTGTTACATCAGATTCACTAGCAGGATTGAGAAAAACATCACGGGGTGGTGCGCTTGTATGCGTGTGTGTTACATTAGATTCACTACTAGGAGTGAGAAAAACATCACGGGGTGGTGCGCATTGTATGGGTGTGTGTTACATTACATTCACTAGTAGGAGTGAGAAAAACATCACAGGGTGGTGCGCATTGTATGGGTGTGTGTTACATTACATTCTCTAGTAGGAGTGAGAAAAACATCACGGGGTGGTGCGCATTGTATGGGTGTGTGTTACATTAGATTCACTACTAGGAGTGAGAAAAACATCACGGGGTGGTGCGCATTGTATGGGTGTGTGTTACATTAGATTCACTACTAGGAGTGAGAAAAACATCATGGGGTGGTGCGCATTGTATGGGTGTGTGTTACACTACATTCACTAGTAGGAGTGAGAAAAGTGCGCATTGTATGAGTATGTGTTACATTACATTCACTACTAGGAGTGAGAAAAACATCACGGTGTGGTGCGCATTGTATGGGTGTGTGTTACATTAAATTCACTAGTAGGAGTGAGAAAAACATCACGGGGTGGTGCACATTGTATGGGTGTGTGTTACATTACATTCACTAGTAGGAGTGAGAAAAACATCACGGGGTGGTGAGCATTGTATGGGTGTGTGTTACATTACATTCACTAGTAGGAGTGAGAAAAACATAACGGGATGGTGCGCATTGTATGGGTGTGTGTTACATTACATTCGCTAGTAGGAGTGAGAAAAACATCACGGGGTGGTGCGCATTGTATGGGTGTGTGTTACATTAGATTCATTAGTAGGAGTGAGAAAAACATCACGGGGTGGTGCGCATTTTATGGGTGTGTGTTACATTACATTCACTAGTAGGAGTGAGAAAAACATCATGGGGTGGTGCGCATTGTATGCATGTGTGTTTCATCAGATTCACTAGCAGGAGTGAGAAAAACATCACGTGGTGGTGCGCATTGTATGGGTGTGTGTTACATCAGATTCACTAGCAGGAGTGAGAAAAACATCACGGGGTGGTGCGCTTATATGCGTGTGTGTTACATTAGATTCACTAGCAGGAGTGAGAAAAACATCACGGGGTGGTGCGCATTGTATGGGTGTGTGTTACATTAGATTCACTAGCAGGAGTGAGAAAAATATCACGGGGTGGTGCGCATTGTATGGGTGTGTGTTACATTAGATTCACTAGCAGGAGTGAGAAAAACATCACGGGGTGGTGCGCATTGTATGGGTATGTGTTACATTAGATTCACTAGCAGGAGTGAGGAAAACATCACGGGGTGGTGCACATTGTATGCGTGTGTGTTACATTAGATTCACTAGCAGGAGTGAGAAAAACATCACGGGATGGTACGCATTGTATGCGTGTGTGTTACATTAGATTCACTAGCAGGAGTGAGAAATACATCACGGGGTGGTTCGCATTGTATGGGTGTGTGTTACATTAGATTCACTAGCAGGAGTGAGAAAAACATCACGGGGTGGTGCGCATTGTATGGGTGTGTGTTACATTAGATTCACTAGCAGGAGTGAGAAAAACATCACGGGGTGGTGCGCATTGTATGGGTGTGTGTTACATTAGATTCCCTAGCAGGAGTGAGAAAAACATCATGGGGTGGTGCGCATTGTATGGGTGTGTGTTACATTAGATTCCCTAGGAGGAGTGAGAAAAACATCACGGGGTGGTGCGCATTGTATGCGTGTGTGTTACATTAGATTCCCTAGGAGGAGTGAGAAAAACATCACTGGGTGGTGCGCATTGTATGGGTGTGTGTTACATTAGATTCACTAGCAGGAGTGAGAAAAACATCACGGGGTGGTGCGCATTGTATGGGTGTGTGTTACATTAGATTCACTAGCAGGAGTGAGAAAAACATCACGGGGTGGTGCGCATTGTATGGGTGTGTGTTACATTAGATTCACTACTAGGAGTGAGAAAAACATCACGGGGTGGTGCGCATTGTATGTGTGTGTGTTACATTAGATACACTCGTAGGAGTGAGAAAAACATCACGGGATGGTGCGCATTGTATGGGTGTGTGTTACATTACATTCACTAGTAGGAGTGAGAAAAACATCTCGGGGAGGTGCGCATTGTATGGGTGTGTGTTACATTAGATTCACTAGTAGGAGTGAGAAAAACATCACGGGGTGGTGCGCATTGTATGGGTGTGTGTTACATTACATTCACTAGTAGGAGTGAGAAAAACATCACAGGCTGGTGCGCATTGTATGGGTGTGTGTTGCATTAGATTCACTAGTAGGAGTGAGAAAAACATCACGGGGTGGTGCGCATTGTATGGGTGTGTTACATTAGATTCACTAGTAGGAGTGAGAAAAACATCACGGGGTGGTGCGCATTGTATGGGTGTGTGTAACATTACATTCACTAGTAGGAGTGAGAAAAACATCACGGGGTGAGTGCGCATTGTATGGGTGTGTGTTACATTAGATTCTCTCGTAGGAGTGAGAAAAACATCACGGGGTGGTTCGCATTGTATGGGTGTGTGTTACATTACATTCACTAGTAGGAGTGAGAAAAACATCACGGGGTGGTGCGCATTGTACGGGTGTGTGTTACATTACATTCACTAGTAGGAGTGAGAAAAACATCACGGGGTGGTGCACATTGTATGGGTGTGTGTTACATTACATTCACTAGCAGGAGTGAAAAAAACATCATGGGGTGGTGCGCATTGTATGGGTGTGTGTTACATTACATTCACTAGCAGGAGTGAGAAAAACATCACGCGGTGGGGCGCATTGTATGGGTGTGTGTTACATTACATTCACTAGCAGGAGTGAGAAAAACATCACGGGGTGGTGCGCATTGTATGGGTGTGTGTTACATTACATTCACTAGCAGGAGTGAGAAAAACATCACGGGGTGGTGCGCTTGTATGCGTGTGTGTTACATTAGATTCACTAGCAGGAGTGAGAAAAACATCACGGGGTGGTGCGCATTGTATGGGTGTGTGTTACATTAGATTCACTAGCAGGCGTGAGAAAAACATCACGGGGTGGTGCGCATTGTATGGGTGTGTGTTACATTAGATTCACTAGCAGGAGTGAGAATAACATCACGTTGTGGTGCGCATTGTATGGGTATGTGTTACATTAGATTCACTAGCAGGAGTGAGAAAAACATCACGGGGTGGTGCACATTGTATGCGTGTGTGTTACATTAGATTCACTCGCAGGAGTGAGAAAAACATCACGTTGTGGTGCGCATTGTATGGGTATGTGTTACATTAGATTCACTAGCAGGAGTGAGAAAAACATCACGGGGTGGTGCGCATTGTATGCATGTGTGTTACATTAGATTCACTAGCAGGAGTGAGAAAAACATCACCGGGTGGTGCGCATTGTATGGGTGTGTGTTACATTACATTCACTAGTAGGAGTGAGAAAAACATCACGGGGTGGTGCGCATTGTATGGGTGTGTGTTACATTACATTCACTATTAGGAGTGAGAAAAACATCACGGGGTGGTGCGCATTGTATGGGTGTGTGTTACATTACATTCACTAGTAGGAGTGAGAAAAACATCACGGGGTGGTGCGCATTATATGGGTGTGTGTTACATTACATTCACTAGTAGGAGTGAGAAAAACATCACGGGGTGGTGCGCATTATATGGGTGTGTGTTACATGACATTCACTAGTTGGAGTGAGAAAAACATCACGGGGTGGTGCGCACTGTATGGGTGTGTGTTACATTAGATTCACTAGTAGGAGTGGGAAAAACATCACGGGGTGGGTCGCACTCTATTGGTGTGTGTTACATTAGATTCACTAGTAGGAGTGGGAAAAACATCACGGGGTGGTGCGCACTGCATGGGTGTGTGTTACATTAGATTCACTAGTAGGAGTGAGAAAAACATCACGGGGTGGTGCGCACTGTATGGGTCTGTGTTACATTAGATTCACTAGTAGGAGTGAGAAAAACATCACGGGGTGGTGCGCATTGTATGGGTGTGTGTTACATTAGATTCACTAGTAGGAGTGAGAAAAACATCACGGGGTGGTGCGCATTGTATGGGTGTGTGTTACATTACATTCACTAGTAGCAGTGAGAAAAACATCACGGGGTGGTGCCCATTGTATGGGTGTGTGTTACATTACATTCACTAGTATCATTGAGAAAAACATCACGGGGTGGTGCGCATTGTATGGGTGTGTGTTACATTACATTCACTAGTAGGAGTGAGAAAAACATCACGGTGTGGTGCGCATTGTATGGGTGTGTGTTACATCGGATTCACTAGCAGGAGTGAGAAAAACATCACGAGGTGGTACGCATTGTATGGGTGCGTGTTACATCAGATTCACTAGCAGGAGTGAGAAAAACATCACGGGGTGGTGCGCTTGTATGCGTGTGTGTTACATTACATTCACTAGCAGGAGTGAGAAAAACATCACGGGGTGGTGCGCATTGTATGGGTGTGTGTTACATTACATTCACTAGTAGGAGTGAGAAAAACATCACAGGGTGGTGCGCATTGTATGGGTGTGTGTTACATTACATTCTCTAGTAGGAGTGAGAAAAACATCACGGGGTGGTGCGCATTGTATGGGTGTGTGTTACATTAGATTCACTACTAGGAGTGAGAAAAACATCACTGGGTGGTGCGCATTGTATGGGTGTGTGTTACATTAGATTCACTACTAGGAGTGAGAAAAACATCATGGGGTGGTGCGCATTGTATGGGTGTGTGTTACACTACATTCACTAGTAGGAGTGAGAAAAGTGCGCATTGTATGAGTATGTGTTACATTACATTCACTACTAGGAGTGAGAAAAACATCACGGTGTGGTGCGCATTGTATGGGTGTGTGTTACATTAAATTCACTAGTAGGAGTGAGAAAAACATCACGGGGTGGTGCACATTGTATGGGTGTGTGTTACATTACATTCACTAGTAGGAGTGAGAAAAACATCACGGGGTGGTGAGCATTGTATGGGTGTGTGTTACATTACATTCACTAGTAGGAGTGAGAAAAACATAACGGGATGGTGCGCATTGTATGGGTGTGTGTTACATTACATTCGCTAGTAGGAGTGAGAAAAACATCACGGGGTGGTGCGCATTGTATGGGTGTGTGTTACATTAGATTCATTAGTAGGAGTGAGAAAAACATCACGGGGTGGTGCGCATTTTATGGGTGTGTGTTACATTACATTCACTAGTAGGAGTGAGAAAAACATCATGGGGTGGTGCGCATTGTATGCATGTGTGTTTCATCAGATTCACTAGCAGGAGTGAGAAAAACATCACGTGGTGGTGCGCATTGTATGGGTGTGTGTTACATCAGATTCACTAGCAGGAGTGAGAAAAACATCACGGGGTGGTGCGCTTATATGCGTGTGTGTTACATTAGATTCACTAGCAGGAGTGAGAAAAACATCACGGGGTGGTGCGCATTGTATGGGTGTGTGTTACATTAGATTCACTAGCAGGAGTGAGAAAAATATCACGGGGTGGTGCGCATTGTATGGGTGTGTGTTACATTAGATTCACTAGCAGGAGTGAGAAAAACATCACGGGGTGGTGCGCATTGTATGGGTATGTGTTACATTAGATTCACTAGCAGGAGTGAGGAAAACATCACGGGGTGGTGCACATTGTATGCGTGTGTGTTACATTAGATTCACTAGCAGGAGTGAGAAAAACGTCACGGGGTGGTACGCATTGTATGCGTGTGTGTTACATTAGATTCACTAGCAGGAGTGAGAAATACATCACGGGGTGGTTCGCATTGTATGGGTGTGTGTTACATTAGATTCACTAGCAGGAGTGAGAAAAACATCACGGGGTGGTGCGCATTGTATGGGTGTGTGTTACTTTAGATTCACTAGCAGGAGTGAGAAAAACATCACGGGGTGGTGCGCATTGTATGGGTGTGTGTTACATTAGATTCCCTAGCAGGAGTGAGAAAAACATCACGGGGTGGTGCGCATTGTATGGGTGTGTGTTACATTAGATTCCCTAGGAGGAGTGAGAAAAACATCACGGGGTGGTGCGCATTGTATGCGTGTGTGTTACATTAGATTCCCTAGGAGGAGTGAGAAAAACATCACTGGGTGGTGCGCATTGTATGGGTGTGTGTTACATTAGATTCACTAGCAGGAGTGAGAAAAACATCACGGGGTGGTGCGCATTGTATGGGTGTGTGTTACATTAGATTCACTAGCAGGAGTGAGAAAAACATCACGGGGTGGTGCGCATTGTATGGGTGTGTGTTACATTAGATTCACTACTAGGAGTGAGAAAAACATCACGGGGTGGTGCGCATTGTATGTGTGTGTGTTACATTAGATACACTCGTAGGAGTGAGAAAAACATCACGGGATGCTGCGCATTGTATGGGTGTGTGTTACATTACATTCACTAGTAGGAGTGAGAAAAACATCTCGGGGAGGTGCGCATTGTATGGGTGTGTGTTACATTAGATTCACTAGTAGGAGTGAGAAAAACATCACGGGGTGGTGCGCATTGTATGGGTGTGTGTTACATTACATTCACTAGTAGGAGTGAGAAAAACATCACAGGCTGGTGCGCATTGTATGGGTGTGTGTTGCATTAGATTCACTAGTAGGAGTGAGAAAAACATCACGGGGTGGTGCGCATTGTATGGGTGTGTTACATTAGATTCACTAGTAGGAGTGAGAAAAACATCACGGGGTGGTGCGCATTGTATGGGTGTGTGTAACATTACATTCACTAGTAGGAGTGAGAAAAACATCACGGGGTGAGTGCGCATTGTATGGGTGTGTGTTACATTAGATTCTCTCGTAGGAGTGAGAAAAACATCACGGGGTGGTTCGCATTGTATGGGTGTGTGTTACATTACATTCACTAGTAGGAGTGAGAAAAACATCACGGGGTGGTGCGCATTGTACGGGTGTGTGTTACATTACATTCACTAGTAGGAGTGAGAAAAACATCACGGGGTGTTGCGTATTGTATGGGTGTGTGTTACATTACATTCACTAGTAGGAGTGAGAAAAACATCACGGGATGGTGCGCATTGTATGGGTGTGTGTTACATTACATTCACTAATAGGAGTGAGCAAAACATCACGGGGTGGTGAGCATTGTATGGGTGTGTGTTACATTACATTCACTAGTAGGAGTGAGCAAAACATCACGGGGTGGTGCGCATTGTATGGGTGTGTGTTACATTAGATTCACTAGTAGGAGTGAGAAAAACATCACGGGGTGGTGCACATTGTATGGGTGTGTGTTACATTACATTCACTAGCAGGAGTGAAAAAAACATCATGGGGTGGTGCGCATTGTATGGGTGTGTGTTACATTACATTCACTAGCAGGAGTGAGAAAAACATCACGCGGTGGGGCGCATTGTATGGGTGTGTGTTACATTACATTCACTAGCAGGAGTGAGAAAAACATCACGGGGTGGTGCGCATTGTATGGGTGTGTGTTACATTACATTCACTAGCAGGAGTGAGAAAAACATCACGGGGTGGTGCGCTTGTATGCGTGTGTGTTACATTAGATTCACTAGCAGGAGTGAGAAAAACATCACGGGGTGGTGCGCATTGTATGGGTGTGTGTTACATTAGATTCACTAGCAGGCGTGAGAAAAACATCACGGGGTGGTGCGCATTGTATGGGTGTGTGTTACATTAGATTCACTAGCAGGAGTGAGAATAACATCACGTTGTGGTGCGCATTGTATGGGTATGTGTTACATTAGATTCACTAGCAGGAGTGAGAAAAACATCACGGGGTGGTGCACATTGTATGCGTGTGTGTTACATTAGATTCACTCGCAGGAGTGAGAAAAACATCACGTTGTGGTGCGCATTGTATGGGTATGTGTTACATTAGATTCACTAGCAGGAGTGAGAAAAACATCACGGGGTGGTGCGCATTGTATGCATGTGTGTTACATTAGATTCACTAGCAGGAGTGAGAAAAACATCCCTGGGTGGTGCGCATTGTATGTGTGTGTTACATTAGATTCACTAGTAGGAGTGAGAAAAACATCACGGGGTGGTGCGCATTGTATGGGTGTGTGTTACATTAGATTCACTAGTAGGAGTGAGAAAAACATCACGGGGTTGTGCGCATTGTATGGGTGTGTGTTACATTACATTCACTAGTAGGAGTGAGAAAAACATCACGGGGTGGTGCGCATTGTATGGGTGTGTGTTACATTACATTCAGTAGTAGGAGTGAGAAAAACATCACGGGGTGGTGCGCATTGTATGGGTTTGTGTTACATTACATTCACTGGTAGCAGTGAGAAAAACATCACGGGGTGGTGCGCATTGTATGGGTGTGTGTTACATTACATTCACTAGTTGGAGTGAGCAAAACATCACGGTGTGGTGCGCATTGCATGCATGTGTGTTACATTAGATTCACTAGCAGGAGTGAGAAAAACATCACTGGGTGGTGCGCATTGTATGTGTGTGTTACATTAGATTCACTATTAGGAGTGAGAAAAACATCACGGGGTGGTGCGCATTGTATGGGTGTGTGTTACATTAGATTCACTAGTAGGAGTGAGCAAAACATCACGGGGTGGTGCGCATTGTATGGGTGTGTGTTACATTACATTCACTAGTAGGAGTGAGAAAAACATCAGGGGGTGGTGCGCATTGTATGGGTGTGTGTTACATTACATTCACTAGTTGGAGTGAGCAAAACATCACGGTGTGGTGCGCATTGTATGGGACTGTGTTACATTACATTCACTGGTAGGAGTGAGAAAACCATCACGGGGTGGTGCGCATTGTATGGGTGTGTGTTACATTAGATTCACTAGTAGGAGTGAGAAAAACATCACGGGGTGGTGCGCATTGTATGGGTGTGTGTTACATTACATTCACTAGCAGGAGTGAGAAAAACATCACGGGGTGGTGCGCATTGTATGGGTGTGTGTTACATTACATTCACTATCAGGAGTGAGAAAAACATCACGGGGTGGTGCGCATTGTATGGGTGTGTGTTACATTACTTTCACAAGCAGGAGTGAGAAAAACATCACGGGGTGGTGCGCATTGTATGGGTGTGTGTTACATTACATTCACTAGTAGGAGTGAGAAAAACATCACGGGGTGGTACGCATTGTATGGGTGTGTGTTACATTACATTCACTAGCAGGAGTGAGAAAAACATCACGGGGTGGTGCGCATTGTATGGGTGTGTGTTACATTAGATTCACTACTAGGAGTGAGAAAAACATCATGGGGTGGTGCGCATTGTATGGGTGTGTATTACACTACATTCACTAGTAGGAGTGAGAAAAGTGCGCATTGTATGAGTATGTGTTACATTACATTCACTACTAGGAGTGAGAAAAACATCACGGTGTGGTGCGCATTGTATGGGTGTGTGTTACATTAAATTCACTAGTAGGAGTGAGAAAAACATCACGGGGTGGTGCACATTGTATGGGTGTGTGTTACATTACATTCACTAGTAGGAGTGAGAAAAACATCACGGGGTGGTGAGCATTGTATGGGTGTGTGTTACATTACATTCACTAGTAGGAGTGAGAAAAACATAACGGGATGGTGCGCATTGTATGGGTGTGTGTTACATTACATTCGCTAGTAGGAGTGAGAAAAACATCACGGGGTGGTGCGCATTGTATGGGTGTGTGTTACATTAGATTCATTAGTAGGAGTGAGAAAAACATCACGGGGTGGTGCGCATTTTATGGGTGTGTGTTACATTACATTCACTAGTAAGAGTGAGAAAAACATCATGGGGTGGTGCGCATTGTATGCATGTGTGTTTCATCAGATTCACTAGCAGGAGTGAGAAAAACATCACGTGGTGGTGCGCATTGTATGGGTGTGTGTTACATCAGATTCACTAGCAGGAGTGAGAAAAACATCACGGGGTGGTGCGCTTATATGCGTGTGTGTTACATTAGATTCACTAGCAGGAGTGAGAAAAACATCACGGGGTGGTGCGCATTGTATGGGTGTGTGTTACATTAGATTCACTAGCAGGAGTGAGAAAAATATCACGGGGTGGTGCGCATTGTATGCGTGTGTGTTACATTAGATTCACTAGCAGGAGTGAGGAAAACATCACGGGGTGGTGCACATTGTATGCGTGTGTGTTACATTAGATTCACTAGCAGGAGTGAGAAAAACATCACGGGGTGGTACGCATTGTATGCGTGTGTGTTACATTAGATTCACTAGCAGGAGTGAGAAATACATCACGGGGTGGTTCGCATTGTATGGGTGTGTGTTACATTAGATTCACTAGCAGGAGTGAGAAAAACATCACGGGGTGGTGCGCATTGTATGGGTGTGTGTTACATTAGATTCACTAGCAGGAGTGAGAAAAACATCACGGGGTGGTGCGCATTGTATGGGTGTGTGTTACATTAGATTCCCTAGCAGGAGTGAGAAAAACATCACGGGGTGGTGCGCATTGTATGGGTGTGTGTTACATTAGATTCCCTAGGAGGAGTGAGAAAAACATCACGGGGTGGTGCGCATTGTATGCGTGTGTGTTACATTAGATTCCCTAGGAGGAGTGAGAAAAACATCACTGGGTGGTGCGCATTGTATGGGTGTGTGTTACATTAGATTCACTAGCAGGAGTGAGAAAAACATCACGGGGTGGTGCGCATTGTATGGGTGTGTGTTACATTAGATTCACTAGCAGGAGTGAGAAAAACATCACGGGGTGGTGCGCATTGTATGGGTGTGTGTTACATTAGATTCACTACTAGGAGTGAGAAAAACATCACGGGGTGGTGCGCATTGTATGTGTGTGTGTTACATTAGATACACTCGTAGGAGTGAGAAAAACATCACGGGATGCTGCGCATTGTATGGGTGTGTGTTACATTACATTCACTAGTAGGAGTGAGAAAAACATCTCGGGGAGGTGCGCATTGTATGGGTGTGTGTTACATTAGATTCACTAGTAGGAGTGAGAAAAACATCACGGGGTGGTGCGCATTGTATGGGTGTGTGTTACATTACATTCACTAGTAGGAGTGAGAAAAACATCACAGGCTGGTGCGCATTGTATGGGTGTGTGTTGCATTAGATTCACTAGTAGGAGTGAGAAAAACATCACGGGGTGGTGCGCATTGTATGGGTGTGTTACATTAGATTCACTAGTAGGAGTGAGAAAAACATCACGGGGTGGTGCGCATTGTATGGGTGTGTGTAACATTACATTCACTAGTAGGAGTGAGAAAAACATCACGGGGTGAGTGCGCATTGTATGGGTGTGTGTTACATTAGATTCTCTCGTAGGAGTGAGAAAAACATCACGGGGTGGTTCGCATTGTATGGGTGTGTGTTACATTACATTCACTAGTAGGAGTGAGAAAAACATCACGGGGTGGTGCGCATTGTACGGGTGTGTGTTACATTACATTCACTAGTAGGAGTGAGAAAAACATCACGGGGTGTTGCGTATTGTATGGGTGTGTGTTACATTACATTCACTAGTAGGAGTGAGAAAAACATCACGGGATGGTGCGCATTGTATGGGTGTGTGTTACATTACATTCACTAATAGGAGTGAGCAAAACATCACGGGGTGGTGAGCATTGTATGGGTGTGTGTTACATTACATTCACTAGTAGGAGTGAGCAAAACATCACGGGGTGGTGCGCATTGTATGGGTGTGTGTTACATTAGATTCACTAGTAGGAGTGAGAAAAACATCACGGGGTGGTGCACATTGTATGGGTGTGTGTTTCATTACATTCACTAGCAGGAGTGAAAAAAACATCATGGGGTGGTGCGCATTGTATGGGTGTGTGTTACATTACATTCACTAGCAGGAGTGAGAAAAACATCACGCGGTGGGGCGCATTGTATGGGTGTGTGTTACATTACATTCACTAGCAGGAGTGAGAAAAACATCACGGGGTGGTGCGCATTGTATGGGTGTGTGTTACATTACATTCACTAGCAGGAGTGAGAAAAACATCACGGGGTGGTGCGCTTGTATGCGTGTGTGTTACATTAGATTCACTAGCAGGAGTGAGAAAAACATCACGGGGTGGTGCGCATTGTATGGGTGTGTGTTACATTAGATTCACTAGCAGGCGTGAGAAAAACATCACGGGGTGGTGCGCATTGTATGGGTGTGTGTTACATTAGATTCACTAGCAGGAGTGAGAATAACATCACGTTGTGGTGCGCATTGTATGGGTATGTGTTACATTAGATTCACTAGCAGGAGTGAGAAAAACATCACGGGGTGGTGCACATTGTATGCGTGTGTGTTACATTAGATTCACTCGCAGGAGTGAGAAAAACATCACGTTGTGGTGCGCATTGTATGGGTATGTGTTACATTAGATTCACTAGCAGGAGTGAGAAAAACATCACGGGGTGGTGCGCATTGTATGCATGTGTGTTACATTAGATTCACTAGCAGGAGTGAGAAAAACATCACTGGGTGGTGCGCATTGTATGTGTGTGTTACATTAGATTCACTAGTAGGAGTGAGAAAAACATCACGGGGTGGTGCGCATTGTATGGGTGTGTGTTACATTAGATTCACTAGTAGGAGTGAGAAAAACATCACGGGGTGGTGCGCATTGTATGGGTGTGTGTTACATTACATTCACTAGTAGGAGTGAGAAAAACATCACGGGGTGGTGCGCATTGTATGGGTGTGTGTTACATTACATTCAGTAGTAGGAGTGAGAAAAACATCACGGGGTGGTGCGCATTGTATGGGTTTGTGTTACATTACATTCACTGGTAGCAGTGAGAAAAACATCACGGGGTGGTGCGCATTGTATGGGTGTGTGTTACATTACATTCACTAGTTGGAGTGAGCAAAACATCACGGTGTGGTGCGCATTGTATGCATGTGTGTTACATTAGATTCACTAGCAGGAGTGAGAAAAACATCACTGGGTGGTGCGCATTGTATGTGTGTGTTACATTAGATTCACTATTAGGAGTGAGAAAAACATAACGGGGTGGTGCGCATTGTATGGGTGTGTGTTACATTAGATTCACTAGTAGGAGTGAGCAAAACATCACGGGGTGGTGCGCATTGTATGGGTGTGTGTTACATTACATTCACTAGTAGGAGTGAGAAAAACATCAGGGGGTGGTGCGCATTGTATGGGTGTGTGTTACATTACATTCACTAGTTGGAGTGAGCAAAACATCACGGTGTGGTGCGCATTGTATGGGACTGTGTTACATTACATTCACTGGTAGGAGTGAGAAAACCATCACGGGGTGGTGCGCATTGTATGGGTGTGTGTTACATTAGATTCACTAGTAGGAGTGAGAAAAACATCACGGGGTGGTGCGCATTGTATGGGTGTGTGTTACATTACATTCACTAGCAGGAGTGAGAAAAACATCACGGGGTGGTGCGCATTGTATGGGTGTGTGTTACATTACATTCACTATCAGGAGTGAGAAAAACATCACGGGGTGGTGCGCATTGTATGGGTGTGTGTTACATTACTTTCACAAGCAGGAGTGAGAAAAACATCACGGGGTGGTGCGCATTGTATGGGTGTGTGTTACATTACATTCACTAGTAGGAGTGAGAAAAACATCACGGGGTGGTACGCATTGTATGGGTGTGTGTTACATTACATTCACTAGCAGGAGTGAGAAAAACATCACGGGGTGGTGTGCATTGTATGGGTGTGTGTTACATTAGATTCACTAGCAGGAGTGAGAAAAACATCACGGGGTGGTGCGCATTGTATGGGTGTGTGTTACATTACTTTCACAAGCAGGAGTGAGAAAAACATCACGGGGTGGTGCGCATTGTATGGGTGTGTGTTACATTACATTCACTAGTAGGAGTGAGAAAAACATCACGGGGTGGTGCGCATTGTATGGGTGTGTGTTACATTAGATTCACTAGCAGGAGTGAGTAAAACATCACGGGGTGGTGTGCATTGTATGGGTGTGTGTTACATTAGATTCACTAGCAGGAGTGAAAAAAACATCACGGGGTGGTGCGCATTGTATGGGTGTGTGTTACATTAGATTCACTAGCAGGAGTGAGAAAAACATCATGGGGTGGTGCGCATTGTATGGGTGTGTGTTACATTACATTCACTAGCAGGAGGGAGAAAAACATCACGGGGTGGTGCGCATTGTATGGGTGTGTGTTACATTACATTCACTAGTAGGAATGAGAAAAACACCACGGGGTGGTGCGCATTGTATGGGTGTGTGTTACATTACATTCACTAGTAGGAGTGAGAAAAACATCACGGGGTGGTACGCATTGTATGGGTGTATGTTACATTAGATTCACTCGTAGGAGTTAGAAAAACATCACGGGGTGGTGCGCATTGTATGGGTGTGTGTTACATTAGATTCACTAGTAGGAGTGAGAAAAACATCACGGGGTGGTGCCCTTTGTATGGGTGTGTGTTACATTACATTCACTACTAGGAGTGAGAAAAACATCACGGGATGGTGTGAATCGGAGGGTCTGAATTAGGATAGGCAGTGAGTGGCAATGTAGGATGGAGAAAAGCACCACGGGGTGGTCAGCATGGGGAGGTCAGGGAACATGCAGTGGCAATGTAGGATAGGTTTCTGAAAAACATCGCGGGGTGGTGCGCATTGTATGGGTGTGTGTTACATTAGATTCACTAGTAGGAGTGAGAAAAACATCACGGGGTGGTGCGCATTGTATGGGTGTGTGTTACATTACATTCACTAATAGGACTGAGAAAAACGTCACGGGGTGGTGCGCATTGTATCGGTGTGTGTTACATTACATTCACTAGTAGGAGTGAGAAAAACATCACGGGGTGGTGCGCATTGTATGGGTGTGTGTTACATTAGATTCACTAGGAGGAGTGAGAAAAACATCACGGGGTGGTGCGCATTGTATGGGTGTGTGTTACATTACATTCACTAGTAGGAGTGAGAAAAACATCACGGGGTGGTGCGCATTGTATGGGTGTGTGTCACATTACATTCTCTAGTAGGAGTGAGAAAAACATCACGGGTTGGTGCGCATTGTATGGGTGTGTGTTACATTACATTCACTACTAGGAGTGAGAAAAACATCACGGGGTGGTGCGCATTGTATGGGTGTGTGTTACATTACATTCACTAGTAGGAGTGAGAAAAACATCACGGGTTGGTGCGCATTGTATGGGTGTGTGTTACATTGCATTCACTAGTAGGAGTGAGAAAAACATCACGGGGTGGTGCGCATTGTATGGGTGTGTGTTACATTACATTCACTAGTAGGAGTGAGAAAAACATCACGGGGTGGTGCGCAATGTATGGGTGTGTGTTACATTAGATTCACTAGTAGGAGTGAGAAAAGCATCACGGGGTGGTGCGCCTTGTATGGGTGTGTGTTACATTACATTCACTAGTAGGAGTGAGAAAAACATCTCGGGGTGGTGCGCATTGTGTGGGTGTGTGTTACATTAGATTCCCTAGTAGGAGTGAGAAAAACATCACCGGGTGGTGAGCATTGTATGGGTGTGTGTTACATTACATTCACTAGTAGGAGTGAGAAAAACATCACGGGGTGGTGCGCATTGTATGGGTGTGTGTTACATTACATTCACTATTAGGAGTGAGAAAAACATCACGGGGTGGTGCGCATTGTATGGGTGTGTGTTACATTACATTCACTAGTAGGAGTGAGAAAAACATCACGGGGTGGTGCGCATTATATGGGTGTGTGTTACATTACATTCACTAGTAGGAGTGAGAAAAACATCACGGGGTGGTGCGCATTATATGGGTGTGTGTTACATGACATTCACTAGTTTGAGTGAGAAAAACATCACGGGGTGGTGCGCACTGTATGGGTGTGTGTTACATTAGATTCACTAGTAGGAGTGGGAAAAACATCACGGGGTGGGTCGCACTCTATTGGTGTGTGTTACATTAGATTCACTAGTAGGAGTGGGAAAAACATCACGGGGTGGTGCGCACTGCATGGGTGTGTGTTACATTAGATTCACTAGTAGGAGTGAGAAAAACATCACGGGGTGGTGCGCACTGTATGGGTCTGTGTTACATTAGATTCACTAGTAGGAGTGAGAAAAACATCACGGGGTGGTGCGCATTGTATGGGTGTGTGTTACATTAGATTCACTAGTAGGAGTGAGAAAAACATCACGGGGTGGTGCGCATTGTATGGGTGTGTGTTACATTACATTCACTAGTAGCAGTGAGAAAAACATCACGGGGTGGTGCCCATTGTATGGGTGTGTGTTACATTACATTCACTAGTAGCAGTGAGAAAAACATCACGGGGTGGTGCGCATTGTATGGGTGTGTGTTACATTACATTCACTAGTAGGAGTGAGAAAAACATCACGGTGTGGTGCGCATTGTATGGGTGTGTGTTACATCGGATTCACTAGCAGGAGTGAGAAAAACATCACGAGGTGGTACGCATTGTATGGGTGCGTGTTACATCAGATTCACTAGCAGGAGTGAGAAAAACATCACGGGGTGGTGCGCTTGTATGCGTGTGTGTTACATTACATTCACTAGCAGGAGTGAGAAAAACATCACGGGGTGGTGCGCATTGTATGGGTGTCTGTTACATTAGATTCACTAGCAGGAGTTAGAAAAACATCACGGGGTGGTGCGCATTGTATGGGTGTGTGTTACATTAGATTCACTAGCAGGAGTGAGAAAAACATCACGGGGTGGTGCGCATTGTATGGGTATGTGTTACATTAGATTCACTAGCAGGAGTGAGAAAAACATCACGGGGTGGTGCGCATTGTATGCGTGTGTGTTACATTAGATTCACTAGCAGGAGTGAGAAAAACATCACGGGGTGGTGCGCATTGTATGCGTGTGTGTTACATTAGATTCACTACTAGGAGTGAGAAATACATCATGGGGTGGTGCGCATTGTATGCGTGTGTGTTACATTAGATTCACTAGCAGGAGTGAGTAAAACATCACGGGGTGGTGTGCATTGTATGGGTGTGTGTTACATTAGATTCACTCGTAGGAGTTAGAAAAACATCACGGGGTGGTGCGCATTGTATGGGTGTGTGTTACATTAGATTCACTAGTAGGAGTGAGAAAAACATCACGGGGTGGTGCCCTTTGTATGGGTGTGTGTTACATTACATTCACTACTAGGAGTGAGAAAAACATCACGGGATGGTGTGAATCGGAGGGTCTGAATTAGGATAGGCAGTGAGTGGCAATGTAGGATGGAGAAAAGCACCACGGGGTGGTCAGCATGGGGAGGTCAGGGAACATGCAGTGGCAATGTAGGATAGGTTTCTGAAAAACATCGCGGGGTGGTGCGCATTGTATGGGTGTGTGTTACATTAGATTCACTAGTAGGAGTGAGAAAAACATCACGGGGTGGTGCGCATTGTATGGGTGTGTGTTACATTACATTCACTAATAGGACTGAGAAAAACGTCACGGGGTGGTGCGCATTGTATCGGTGTGTGTTACATTACATTCACTAGTAGGAGTGAGAAAAACATCACGGGGTGGTGCGCATTGTATGGGTGTGTGTTACATTAGATTCACTAGGAGGAGTGAGAAAAACATCACGGGGTGGTGCGCATTGTATGGGTGTGTGTTACATTACATTCACTAGTATGAGTGAGAAAAACATCACAGGGTGGTGCGCATTGTATGGGTGTGTGTTACATTACATTCTCTAGTAGGAGTGAGAAAAACATCATGGGTTGGCGCGCATTGTATGGGTGTGTGTTACATTACATTCACTACTAGGAGTGAGAAAAACATCACGGGGTGGTGCGCATTGTATGGGTGTGTGTTACATTACATTCACTAGTAGGAGTGAGAAAAACATCACGGGTTGGTGCGCATTGTATGGGTGTGTGTTACATTGCATTCACTAGTAGGAGTGAGAAAAACATCACGGGGTGGTGCGCATTGTATGGGTGTGTGTTACATTACATTCATTAGTAGGAGTGAGAAAAACATCACAGGGTGGTGCGCATTGTATGGGTGTGTGTTACATTACATTCTCTAGTAGGAGTGAGAAAAACATCACGGGGTGGTGCGCATTGTATGGGTGTGTGTTACATTAGATTCACTACTAGGAGTGAGAAAAACATCACGGGGTGGTGCGCATTGTATGGGTGTGTGTTACATTAGATTCACTACTAGGAGTGAGAAAAACATCATGGGGTGGTGCGCATTGTATGGGTGTGTGTTACACTACATTCACTAGTAGGAGTGAGAAAAGTGCGCATTGTATGAGTATGTGTTACATTATGTTCACTACTAGGAGTGAGAAAAACATCACGGTGTGGTGCGCATTGTATGGGTGTGTGTTACATTAAATTCACTAGTAGGAGTGAGAAAAACATCACGGGGTGGTGCACATTGTATGGGTGTGTGTTACATTACATTCACTAGTAGGAGTGAGAAAAACATCACGGGGTGGTGAGCATTGTATGGGTGTGTGTTACATTACATTCACTAGTAGGAGTGAGAAAAACATAACGGGATGGTGCGCATTGTATGGGTGTGTGTTACATTACATTCGCTAGTAGGAGTGAGAAAAACATCACGGGGTGGTGCGCATTGTATGGGTGTGTGTTACATTAGATTCATTAGTAGGAGTGAGAAAAACATCACGGGTGGTGCGCATTTTATGGGTGTGTGTTACATTACATTCACTAGTAGGAGTGAGAAAAACATCATGGGGTGGTGCGCATTGTATGCATGTGTGTTTCATCAGATTCACTAGCAGGAGTGAGAAAAACATCACGTGGTGGTGCGCATTGTATGGGTGTGTGTTACATCAGATTCACTAGCAGGAGTGAGAAAAACATCACGGGGTGGTGCGCTTATATGCGTGTGTGTTACATTAGATTCACTAGCAGGAGTGAGAAAAACATCACGGGGTGGTGCGCATTGTATGGGTGTGTGTTACATTAGATTCACTAGCAGGAGTGAGAAAAATATCACGGGGTGGTGCGCATTGTATGGGTGTGTGTTACATTAGATTCACTAGCAGGAGTGAGAAAAACCTCACGGGGTGGTGCGCATTGTATGGGTATGTGTTACATTAGATTCACTAGCAGGAGTGAGGAAAACATCACGGGGTGGTGCACATTGTATGCGTGTGTGTTACATTAGATTCACTAGCAGGAGTGAGAAAAACATCACGGGGTGGTACGCATTGTATGCGTGTGTGTTACATTAGATTCACTAGCAGGAGTGAGAAATACATCACGGGGTGGTGCGCATTGTATGGGTGTGTGTTACATTAGATTCACTAGCAGGAGTGAGAAAAACATCACGGGGTGGTGCGCATTGTATGGGTGTGTGTTACATTAGATTCACTAGCAGGAGTGAGAAAAACATCACGGGGTGGTGCGCATTGTATGGGTGTGTGTTACATTAGATTCCCTAGCAGGAGTGAGAAAAACATCACGGGGTGGTGCGCATTGTATGGGTGTGTGTTACATTAGATTCCCTAGGAGGAGTGAGAAAAACATCACGGGGTGGTGCGCATTGTATGCGTGTGTGTTACATTAGATTCCCTAGGAGGAGTGAGAAAAACATCACTGGGTGGTGCGCATTGTATGGGTGTGTGTTACATTAGATTCACTAGCAGGAGTGAGAAAAACATCACGGGGTGGTGCGCATTGTATGGGTGTGTGGTACATTAGATTCACTAGCAGGAGTGAGAAAAACATCACGGGGTGGTGCGCATGGTATGGGTGTGTGTTACATTAGATTCACTACTAGGAGTGAGAAAAACATCACGGGGTGGTGCGCATTGTATGTGTGTGTGTTACATTAGATACACTCGTAGGAGTGAGAAAAACATCACGGGATGGTGCGCATTGTATGGGTGTGTGTTACATTACATTCACTAGTAGGAGTGAGAAAAACATCTCGGGGAGGTGCGCATTGTATGGGTGTGTGTTACATTAGATTCACTAGTAGGAGTGAGAAAAACATCACGGGGTGGTGCGCATTGTATGGGTGTGTGTTACATTACATTCACTAGTAGGAGTGAGAAAAACATCACAGGCTGGTGCGCATTGTATGGGTGTGTGTTGCATTAGATTCACTAGTAGGAGTGAGAAAAACATCACGGGGTGGTGCGCATTGTATGGGTGTGTTACATTAGATTCACTAGTAGGAGTGAGAAAAACATCACGGGGTGGTTGGCATTGTATGGGTGTGTGTAACATTACATTCACTAGTAGGAGTGAGAAAAACATCACGGGGTGAGTGCGCATTGTATGGGTGTGTGTTACATTAGATTCTCTCGTAGGAGTGAGAAAAACATCACGGGGTGGTTCGCATTGTATGGGTGTGTGTTACATTACATTCACTAGTAGGAGTGAGAAAAACATCACGGGGTGGTGCGCATTGTACGGGTGCGTGTTACATTACATTCACTAGTAGGAGTGAGAAAAACATCACGGGGTGTTGCGTATTGTATGGGTGTGTGTTACATTACATTCACTAGTAGGAGTGAGAAAAACATCACGGGATGGTGCGCATTGTATGGGTGTGTGTTACATTACATTCACTAATAGGAGTGAGCAAAACATCACGGGGTGGTGAGCATTGTATGGGTGTGTGTTACATTACATTCACTAGTAGGAGTGAGCAAAACATCACGGGGTGGTGCGCATTGTATGGGTGTGTGTTACATTAGATTCACTAGTAGGAGTGAGAAAAACATCACGGGGTGGTGCACATTGTATGGGTGTGTGTTACATTACATTCACTAGCAGGAGTGAGAAAAACATCATGGGGTGGTGCGCATTGTATGGGTGTGTGTTACATTACATTCACTAGCAGGAGTGAGAAAAACATCACGCGGTGGGGCGCATTGTATGGGTGTGTGTTACATTACATTCACTAGCAGGAGTGAGAAAAACATCACGGGGTGGTGCGCATTGTATGGGTGTGTGTTACATTACATTCACTAGCAGGAGTGAGAAAAACATCACGGGGTGGTGCGCTTGTATGCGTGTGTGTTACATTAGATTCACTAGCAGGAGTGAGAAAAACATCACGGGGTGGTGCGCATTGTATGGGTGTGTGTTACATTAGATTCACTAGCAGGCGTGAGAAAAACATCACGGGGTGGTGCGCATTGTATGGGTGTGTGTTACATTAGATTCACTAGCAGGAGTGAGAAAAACATCACGTTGTGGTGCGCATTGTATGGGTATGTGTTACATTAGATTCACTAGCAGGAGTGAGAAAAACATCACGGGGTGGTGCGCATTGTATGCGTGTGTGTTACATTAGATTCACTCGCAGGAGTGAGAAAAACATCACGTTGTGGTGCGCATTGTATGGGTATGTGTTACATTAGATTCACTAGCAGGAGTGAGAAAAACATCACTGGGTGGTGCGCATTGTATGTGTGTGTGTTACATTAGATTCACTAGTAGGAGTGAGAAAAACATCACGGGGTGGTGCGCATTGTATGGGTGTGTGTTACATTAGATTCACTAGTAGGAGTGAGAAAAACATCACGGGGTGGTGCGCATTGTATGGGTGTGTGTTACATTACATTCACTAGTAGGAGTGAGAAAAACATCACGGGGTGGTGCGCATTGTACGGGTGTGTGTTACATTACATTCGGTAGTAGGAGTGAGAAAAACATCACGGGGTGGTGCGCATTGTATGGGTTTGTGTTACATTACATTCACTGGTAGCAGTGAGAAAAACATCAAGGGGTGGTGCGCATTGTATGGGTGTGTGTTACATTACATTCACTGGTAGGAGTGAGCAAAACATCACGGGGTGGTGCGCATTGTATGGGTGTGTGTTACATTACATTCACTAGTAGGAGTGAGAAAAACATCAGGGGGTGGTGCGCATTGTATGGGTGTGTGTTACATTACATTCACTAGTTGGAGTGAGGAAAACATCACGGTGTGGTGCGCATTGTATGGGACTGTGTTACATTACATTCACTGGTAGGAGTGAGAAAACCATCACGGGGTGGTGCGCATTGTATGGGTGTGTGTTACATTAGATTCACTAGTAGGAGTGAGAAAAACATCACGGGGTGGTGCGCATTGTATGGGTGTGTGTTACATTACATTCACTAGCAGGAGTGAGAAAAACATCACGGGGTGGTGCGCATTGTATGGGTGTGTGTTACATTACATTCACTATCAGGAGTGAGAAAAACATCACGGGGTGGTGCGCATTGTATGGGTGTGTGTTACATTACTTTCACAAGCAGGAGTGAGAAAAACATCACGGGGTGGTGCGCATTGTATGGGTGTGTGTTACATTACCTTCACTAGTAGGAGTGAGAAAAACATCACGGGGTGGTACGCATTGTATGGGTGTGTGTTACATTACATTCACTAGCAGGAGTGAGAAAAACATCACGGGGTGGTGCGCATTGTATGGGTGTGTGTTACATTAGATTCACTAGCAGGAGTGAGAAAAACATCACGGGGTGGTGCGCATTGTATGGGTGTGTGTTACATTACATTCACTAGCAGGAGTGAGAAAAACATCACGGGGTGGTGCGCATTGTATGGGTGTGTGTTACATTACATTCACTAGTAGGAGTGAGAAAAACATCACGGGGTGGTGCGCATTGTATGGGTGTGTGTTACATTACATTCACTAGTAGGAGTGAGAAAAACATCACGGGGTGGTGCGCATTGTATGGCTGTGTGTTACATTACATTCACTAGTAGGAGTGAGAAAAACATCACGGGGTGGTGCGCATTGTATGGGTGTGTGTTACATTACATTCACTAGTAGGAGTGAGAAAAACATCATGGGGTGGTGCGCATTGTATGGCTGTGTGTTACATTACATTCACTAGTAGGAGTGAGCAAAACATCACGGGGTGGTGGGCATTGTATGGGACTGTGTTACATTACATAAACTGGTAGGAGTGAGAAAAACATCACGGGGTGGTGCGCATTGTATGGGTGTGTGTTACATTAGATTCACTAGTAGGAGTGAGAAAAACATCACGGGGTGGTGCGCATTGTATGGGTGTGTGTTACATTACATTCACTAGCAGGAGTGAGAAAAACATCACGCGGTGGGGCGCATTGTATGGGTGTGTGTTACATTACATTCACTAGTAGGAGTGAGAAAAACATAACGGGATGGTGCGCATTGTATGGGTGTGTGTTACATTACATTCGCTAGTAGGAGTGAGAAAAACATCACGGGGTGGTGCGCATTGTATGGGTGTGTGTTACATTAGATTCATTAGTAGGAGTGAGAAAAACATCACGGGTGGTGCGCATTTTATGGGTGTGTGTTACATTACATTCACTAGTAGGAGTGAGAAAAACATCATGGGGTGGTGCGCATTGTATGCATGTGTGTTTCATCAGATTCACTAGCAGGAGTGAGAAAAACATCACGTGGTGGTGCGCATTGTATGGGTGTGTGTTACATCAGATTCACTAGCAGGAGTGAGAAAAACATCACGGGGTGGTGCGCTTATATGCGTGTGTGTTACATTAGATTCACTAGCAGGAGTGAGAAAAACATCACGGGGTGGTGCGCATTGTATGGGTGTGTGTTACATTAGATTCACTAGCAGGAGTGAGAAAAATATCACGGGGTGGTGCGCATTGTATGGGTGTGTGTTACATTAGATTCACTAGCAGGAGTGAGAAAAACATCACGGGGTGGTGCGCATTGTATGGGTATGTGTTACATTAGATTCACTAGCAGGAGTGAGGAAAACATCACGGGGTGGTGCACATTGTATGCGTGTGTGTTACATTAGATTCACTAGCAGGAGTGAGAAAAACATCACGGGGTGGTACGCATTGTATGCGTGTGTGTTACATTAGATTCACTAGCAGGAGTGAGAAATACATCACGGGGTGGTGCGCATTGTATGGGTGTGTGTTACATTAGATTCACTAGCAGGAGTGAGAAAAACATCACGGGGTGGTGCGCATTGTATGGGTGTGTGTTACATTAGATTCACTAGCAGGAGTGAGAAAAACATCACGGGGTGGTGCGCATTGTATGGGTGTGTGTTACATTAGATTCCCTAGCAGGAGTGAGAAAAACATCACGGGGTGGTGCGCATTGTATGGGTGTGTGTTACATTAGATTCCCTAGGAGGAGTGAGAAAAACATCACGGGGTGGTGCGCATTGTATGCGTGTGTGTTACATTAGATTCCCTAGGAGGAGTGAGAAAAACATCACTGGGTGGTGCGCATTGTATGGGTGTGTGTTACATTAGATTCACTAGCAGGAGTGAGAAAAACATCACGGGGTGGTGCGCATTGTATGGGTGTGTGGTACATTAGATTCACTAGCAGGAGTGAGAAAAACATCACGGGGTGGTGCGCATGGTATGGGTGTGTGTTACATTAGATTCACTACTAGGAGTGAGAAAAACATCACGGGGTGGTGCGCATTGTATGTGTGTGTGTTACATTAGATACACTCGTAGGAGTGAGAAAAACATCACGGGATGGTGCGCATTGTATGGGTGTGTGTTACATTACATTCACTAGTAGGAGTGAGAAAAACATCTCGGGGAGGTGCGCATTGTATGGGTGTGTGTTACATTAGATTCACTAGTAGGAGTGAGAAAAACATCACGGGGTGGTGCGCATTGTATGGGTGTGTGTTACATTACATTCACTAGTAGGAGTGAGAAAAACATCACAGGCTGGTGCGCATTGTATGGGTGTGTGTTGCATTAGATTCACTAGTAGGAGTGAGAAAAACATCACGGGGTGGTGCGCATTGTATGGGTGTGTTACATTAGATTCACTAGTAGGAGTGAGAAAAACATCACGGGGTGGTTGGCATTGTATGGGTGTGTGTAACATTACATTCACTAGTAGGAGTGAGAAAAACATCACGGGGTGAGTGCGCATTGTATGGGTGTGTGTTACATTAGATTCTCTCGTAGGAGTGAGAAAAACATCACGGGGTGGTTCGCATTGTATGGGTGTGTGTTACATTACATTCACTAGTAGGAGTGAGAAAAACATCACGGGGTGGTGCGCATTGTACGGGTGCGTGTTACATTACATTCACTAGTAGGAGTGAGAAAAACATCACGGGGTGTTGCGTATTGTATGGGTGTGTGTTACATTACATTCACTAGTAGGAGTGAGAAAAACATCACGGGATGGTGCGCATTGTATGGGTGTGTGTTACATTACATTCACTAATAGGAGTGAGCAAAACATCACGGGGTGGTGAGCATTGTATGGGTGTGTGTTACATTACATTCACTAGTAGGAGTGAGCAAAACATCACGGGGTGGTGCGCATTGTATGGGTGTGTGTTACATTAGATTCACTAGTAGGAGTGAGAAAAACATCACGGGGTGGTGCACATTGTATGGGTGTGTGTTACATTACATTCACTAGCAGGAGTGAGAAAAACATCATGGGGTGGTGCGCATTGTATGGGTGTGTGTTACATTACATTCACTAGCAGGAGTGAGAAAAACATCACGCGGTGGGGCGCATTGTATGGGTGTGTGTTACATTACATTCACTAGCAGGAGTGAGAAAAACATCACGGGGTGGTGCGCATTGTATGGGTGTGTGTTACATTACATTCACTAGCAGGAGTGAGAAAAACATCACGGGGTGGTGCGCTTGTATGCGTGTGTGTTACATTAGATTCACTAGCAGGAGTGAGAAAAACATCACGGGGTGGTGCGCATTGTATGGGTGTGTGTTACATTAGATTCACTAGCAGGCGTGAGAAAAACATCACGGGGTGGTGCGCATTGTATGGGTGTGTGTTACATTAGATTCACTAGCAGGAGTGAGAAAAACATCACGTTGTGGTGCGCATTGTATGGGTATGTGTTACATTAGATTCACTAGCAGGAGTGAGAAAAACATCACGGGGTGGTGCGCATTGTATGCGTGTGTGTTACATTAGATTCACTCGCAGGAGTGAGAAAAACATCACGTTGTGGTGCGCATTGTATGGGTATGTGTTACATTAGATTCACTAGCAGGAGTGAGAAAAACATCACTGGGTGGTGCGCATTGTATGTGTGTGTGTTACATTAGATTCACTAGTAGGAGTGAGAAAAACATCACGGGGTGGTGCGCATTGTATGGGTGTGTGTTACATTAGATTCACTAGTAGGAGTGAGAAAAACATCACGGGGTGGTGCGCATTGTATGGGTGTGTGTTACATTACATTCACTAGTAGGAGTGAGAAAAACATCACGGGGTGGTGCGCATTGTACGGGTGTGTGTTACATTACATTCGGTAGTAGGAGTGAGAAAAACATCACGGGGTGGTGCGCATTGTATGGGTTTGTGTTACATTACATTCACTGGTAGCAGTGAGAAAAACATCAAGGGGTGGTGCGCATTGTATGGGTGTGTGTTACATTACATTCACTGGTAGGAGTGAGCAAAACATCACGGGGTGGTGCGCATTGTATGGGTGTGTGTTACATTACATTCACTAGTAGGAGTGAGAAAAACATCAGGGGGTGGTGCGCATTGTATGGGTGTGTGTTACATTACATTCACTAGTTGGAGTGAGGAAAACATCACGGTGTGGTGCGCATTGTATGGGACTGTGTTACATTACATTCACTGGTAGGAGTGAGAAAACCATCACGGGGTGGTGCGCATTGTATGGGTGTGTGTTACATTAGATTCACTAGTAGGAGTGAGAAAAACATCACGGGGTGGTGCGCATTGTATGGGTGTGTGTTACATTACATTCACTAGCAGGAGTGAGAAAAACATCACGGGGTGGTGCGCATTGTATGGGTGTGTGTTACATTACATTCACTATCAGGAGTGAGAAAAACATCACGGGGTGGTGCGCATTGTATGGGTGTGTGTTACATTACTTTCACAAGCAGGAGTGAGAAAAACATCACGGGGTGGTGCGCATTGTATGGGTGTGTGTTACATTACCTTCACTAGTAGGAGTGAGAAAAACATCACGGGGTGGTACGCATTGTATGGGTGTGTGTTACATTACATTCACTAGCAGGAGTGAGAAAAACATCACGGGGTGGTGCGCATTGTATGGGTGTGTGTTACATTAGATTCACTAGCAGGAGTGAGAAAAACATCACGGGGTGGTGCGCATTGTATGGGTGTGTGTTACATTACATTCACTAGCAGGAGTGAGAAAAACATCACGGGGTGGTGCGCATTGTATGGGTGTGTGTTACATTACATTCACTAGTAGGAGTGAGAAAAACATCACGGGGTGGTGCGCATTGTATGGGTGTGTGTTACATTACATTCACTAGTAGGAGTGAGAAAAACATCACGGGGTGGTGCGCATTGTATGGCTGTGTGTTACATTACATTCACTAGTAGGAGTGAGAAAAACATCACGGGGTGGTGCGCATTGTATGGGTGTGTGTTACATTACATTCACTAGTAGGAGTGAGAAAAACATCATGGGGTGGTGCGCATTGTATGGCTGTGTGTTACATTACATTCACTAGTAGGAGTGAGCAAAACATCACGGGGTGGTGGGCATTGTATGGGACTGTGTTACATTACATAAACTGGTAGGAGTGAGAAAAACATCACGGGGTGGTGCGCATTGTATGGGTGTGTGTTACATTAGATTCACTAGTAGGAGTGAGAAAAACATCACGGGGTGGTGCGCATTGTATGGGTGTGTGTTACATTACATTCACTAGCAGGAGTGAGAAAAACATCACGCGGTGGGGCGCATTGTATGGGTGTGTGTTACATTACATTCACTATCAGGAGTGAGAAAAACATCACGGGGTGGTGCGCATTGTATGGGTGTGTGTTACATTACATTCACTATCAGGAGTGAGAAAAACATCACGGGGTGGTGCGCATTGTATGGGTGTGTGTTACATTACATTCACTAGCAGGAGTGAGAAAAACCTCACGGGGTGGTACGCATTGTATGGGTGTGTGTTACATTACATTCACTAGCAGGAGTGAGAAAAACATCACGGGGTGGTGCGCATTGTATGGGTGTGTGTTACATTAGATTCACTAGCAGGAGTGAGAAAAACATCACGGGGTGGTGCGCATTGTATGCGTGTGTGTTACATTAGATTCACTAGCAGGAGTGAGAAAAACATCACCGTGTGGTGCGCATTGTATGCGTGTGTGTTACATTAGATTCACTAGCAGGAGTGAGAAAAACATCACGGGGTGGTGCGCATTGTATGGGTGTGTGTTACATTAGATTCACTACTAGGAGTGAGAAAAACATCACGGGGTGGTGCGCATTGTATGGGTGTGTGTTACATTAGATTCACTAGCTGGAGTGAGAAAAACATCACGGGGTGGTGCGCATTGTATGGGTGTGTGTTACATTAGATTCACTAGTAGGAGTGAGAAAAACATCACGTGGTGGTGCGCATTGTATGGGTGTGTGTTACATTAGATTCACTAGCAGGAGTGAGAAAAACATCACGCCTGGTGCGCATTGCATGGGTGTGTGTTACATTAGATTCACTAGCAGGAGTGAGAAAAACATCACGGGGTGGTGCGCATTGTATGGGTGTGTGTTACATTAGATACTCTAGTAGGAGTGAGAAAAGCATCACGGGGTGGTGCGCATTGTATGGGTGTGTGTTACATTACATTCACTAGTAGGAGTGAGAAAAACAACTCGGGGTGGTGCGCATTGTATGGGTGTGTGTTACATTAGATTCACTAGTAGGAGTGAGAAAAACATCACGGGGTGGTGCGCATTGTATGGGTGTGTGTTACATTACCTTCACTAGTAGGAGTGAGAAAAACATCACGGGGTGGTGCGCATTGTATGGGTGTGTGTTACATTACATTCACTAGTAGGAGTTAGAAAAACATCACGGGGTGGTGCGCATTGTATGGGTGTTTGTTACATTACATTCACTCGTAGGAGTGAGAAAAACATCACGGGATGGTGCGCATTGTATGGGTGTGTGTTACATTACATTCACTAGGAGCAGTGAGAAAAACATCACGGGATGGTGCCCATTGTATGGGTGTGTGTTACATTAGATCCACTAGTAGCAGTGAGAAAAACATCACGGGGTGGTGCGCATTGTATGGGTGTGTGTTACATTACATTCACTAGTAGGAGTGAGCAAAACATCACGGTGTGGTGCGCATTGTATGGGTGTGTGTTACATTAGATTCACTAGTAGGAGTGAGAAAAACATCACGGGGTGGTGCGCATTGTATGGGTGTGTGTTACATTACATTCACTAGTAGGAGTGAGAAAAACATCACGGGGTCGTACGCATTGTATGGGTGTGTGTTACATTACATTCACTAGCAGGAGTGAGAAAAACATCACGGGGTGTTGCGCATTGTATGGGTGTGTGTTACATTAGATTCACTAGTAGGAGTGAGAAAAACATCACGGGGTGGTGCGCATTGTATGGGTGTGTGTTACATTACATTCACTAGCAGGAGTGAGAAAAACATCACGCGGTGGGGCGCATTGTATGGGTGTGTGTTACATTAGATTCACTACTAGGAGTGAGAAAAACACCACGGGGTGGTGCGCATTGTATGCGTGTGTGTTACATTAGATTCACTAGCTGGAGTGAGAAAAACATCACGGGGTGGTGCGCATTGTATGGGTGTGTGTTACATTAGATTCACTAGTAGGAGTGAGAAAAACATCACGTGGTGGTGTGCATTGTATGGGTGTGTGTTACATTAGATTCACTAGCAGGAGTGAGAAAAACATCACGGGGTGGTGCGCATTGCATGGGTGTGTGTTACATTAGATTCACTAGCAGGAGTGAGAAAAACATCACGTGGTGGTGCGCATTGTATGGGTGTGTGTTACATTAGATACTCTAGTAGGAGTGAGAAAAGCATCACGGGGTGGTGCGCATTGTATGGGTGTGTGTTACATTACATTCACTAGTAGGAGTGAGAAAAACAACTCGGGGTGGTGCGCATTGTATGGGTGTGTGTTACATTAGATTCACTAGTAGGAGTGAGAAAAACATCACGGGGTGGTGCGCATTGTATGGGTGTGTGTTACATTACCTTCACTAGTAGGAGTGAGAAAAACATCACGGGGTGGTGCGCATTGTATGGGTGTGTGTTACATTACATTCACTAGTAGGAGTTAGAAAAACATCACGGGGTGGTGCGCATTGTATGGGTGTTTGTTACATTACATTCACTCGTAGGAGTGAGAAAAACATCACGGGATGGTGCGCATTGTATGGGTGTGTGTTACATTACATTCACTAGGAGCAGTGAGAAAAACATCACGGGATGGTGCCCATTGTATGGGTGTGTGTTACATTAGATCCACTAGTAGCAGTGAGAAAAACATCACGGGGTGGTGCGCATTGTATGGGTGTGTGTTACATTACATTCACTAGTAGGAGTGAGCAAAACATCACGGGGTGGTGCGCATTGTATGGGTGTGTGTTACATTACATTCACTAGTAGGAGTGAGAAAAACATCACGGGGTGGTGCGCATTGTATGGGTGTGTGTTACATTACATTCACTAGTAGGAGTGAGAAAAACATCACGGGGTGGTACGCATTGTATGGGTGTGTGTTACATTACATTCACTAGCAGGAGTGAGAAAAACATCACGGGGTGTTGCGCATTGTATGGGTGTGTGTTACATTAGATTCACTAGTAGGAGTGAGAAAAACATCACGGGGTGGTGCGCATTGTATGGGTGTGTGTTACATTACATTCACTAGCAGGAGTGAGAAAAACATCACGCGGTGGGGCGCATTGTATGGGTGTGTGTTACATTACATTCACTAGTAGGAGTGAGAAAAGCATCACGGGGTGGTGCGCATTGTATGGGTGTGTGTTACATTACATTCACTAGTAGGAGTGAGAAAAACATCATGGGGTGGTGCGCATTGTATGGCTGTGTGTTACATTACATTCACTGGTAGGACTGAGCAAAACATCACGGGGTGGTGGGCATTGTATGGGAGTGTGTTACATTACATTCACTGGTAGGAGTGAGAAAAACATCACGGGGTGGTGCGCATTGTATGGGTGTGTGTTACATTAGATTCACTAGTAGGAGTGAGAAAAACATCACGGGGTGGTGCGCATTGTATGGGTGTGTGTTACATTACATTCACTAGCAGGAGTGAGAAAAACATCACGCGGTGGGGCGCATTGTATGGGTGTGTGTTACATTACATTCACTATCAGGAGTGAGAAAAACATCACGGGGTGGTGCGCATTGTATGGGTGTGTGTTACATTACATTCACTATCAGGAGTGAGAAAAACATCACGGGGTGGTGCGCATTGTATGGGTGTGTGTTACATTACATTCACTAGCAGGAGTGAGAAAAACATCACGGGGTGGTGCGCATTGTATGGGTGTGTGTTACATTACACTCACTAGCAGGAGTGAGAAAAACATCACGGGGTGGTGCGAATTGTATGGGTGTGTGTTACATTACATTCACTAGCAGGAGTGAGAAAAACATCACGGGGTGGTACGCATTGTATGGGTGTGTGTTACATTACATTCACTAGCAGGAGTGAGAAAAACATCACGGGGTGGTGCGCATTGTATGGGTGTGTGTTACATTAGATTCACTAGTAGGAGTGAGAAAAACATCACGGGGTGGTGCGCATTGTATGGGTGTGTGTTACATTACCTTCACTAGCAGGAGTGAGAAAAATATCACGGGGTGGTGCGCATTGTATGGGTGTGTGTTACATTACATTCACTAGCAGGAGTGAGAAAAACATCACGGGGTGGTGCGCATTGTATGGGTGTGTGTTACATTACATTCACTAGCAGGAGTGAGAAAAACATCACGGGGTGGTGCGCATTGTATGGGTGTGTGTTACATTACATTCACTAGCAGGAGTGAGAAAAACATCACGGGGTGGTACGCATTGTATGGGTGTGTGTTACATTACATTCACTAGCAGGAGTGAGAAAAACATCACGGGGTGGTGCGCATTGTATGGGTGTGTGTTACATTAGATTCACTAGCAGGAGTGAGAAAAACATCACGGTGTGGTGCGCATTGTATGCGTGTGTGTTACATTAGATTCACTAGCAGGAGTGAGAAAAACATCACCGTGAGGTGCACATTGTATGCGTGTGTGTTACATTACATTCACTACTAGGACTGAGAAAAACATCACGGGGTGGTGCGCATTGCATGGGTGTGTGTTACATTAGATTCACTACTAGGAGTGAGAAAAACATCACGGGGTGGTGCGCATTGTATGGGTGTGTGTTACACTACATTCACTAGTAGGAGTGAGAAAAGTGCGCATTGTATGAGTATGTGTTACATTACATTCACTAGTAGGAGTGAGAAAAACATCACGGGGTGGTGCGCATTGTATGGGTGTGTGTTACATTACATTCACTAGTAGGAGTGAGAAAAACATCACGGGGTGGTGCGCATTGTATGGGTGTGTGTTACATTACATTCACTAGTAGGAGTGAGAAAAACATCACGGGGTGGTGCGCATTGTATGGGTGTGTGTTACATTACATTCACTAGTAGGAGTGAGAAAAACATCACGGGATGGTGCGCATTGTATGGGTGTGTGTTACATTACATTCACTAGTAGGAGTGAGAAAAACATCACGGGGTGGTGCGCATTGTATGGGTGTGTGTTACATTAGATTCACTAGTAGGAGTGAGAAAAACATCACGGGGTGGTGCGCATTGTATGGGTGTGTGTTACATTACATTCACTAGTAGGAGTGAGAAAAACATCACGGTGTGGTGCGCATTGTATGGGTGTGTGTTACATCGGATTCACTAGCAGGAGTGAGAAAAACATCACGAGGTGGTACGCATTGTATGGGTGCGTGTTACATCAGATTCACTAGCAGGAGTGAGAACAACATCACAGGGTGGTGCGCTTGTATGGGTGTGTGTTACATTACATTCACTAGCAGGAGTGAGAAAAACATCACGGGGTGGTGCGCATTGTATGGGTGTGTGTTACATTACATTCACTTGTAGGAGTGAGAAAAACACCACGGGGTGGTGCGCATTGTATGGGTGTGTGTTACATTACATTCACTAGTAGGAGTGAGAAAAACATCACGGGGTGGTACGCATTGTATGGGTGTATGTTACATTAGATTCACTCGTAGGAGTTAGAAAAACATCACGGGGTGGTGCGCATTGTATGGGTGTGTGTTACATTAGATTCACTAGTAGGAGTGAGAAAAACATCACGGGGTGGTGCCCTTTGTATGGGTGTGTGTTACATTACATTCATTACTAGGAGTGAGAAAAACATCACGGGATGGTGTGAATCGGAGTGTCTGAATTAGGATAGGCAGTGAGTGGCAATGTAGGATGGAGAAAAGCACCACGGGGTGGTCAGCATGGGGAGGTCAGGGAACATGCAGTGGCAATGTAGGATAGGTTTCTGAAAAACATCGCGGGGTGGTGCGCATTGTATGGGTGTGTGTTACATTAGATTCACTAGTAGGAGTGAGAAAAACATCACGGGGTGGTGCGCATTGTATGGGTGTGTGTTACATTACATTCACTAATAGGACTGAGAAAAACGTCACGGGGTGGTGCGCATTGTATCGGTGTGTGTTACATTACATTCACTAGTAGGAGTGAGAAAAACATCACGGGGTGGTGCGCATTGTATGGGTGCGTGTTACATCAGATTCACTAGCAGGAGTGAGAACAACATCACAGGGTGGTGCGCTTGTATGCGTGTGTGTTACATTACATTCACTAGCAGGAGTGAGAAAAACATCACGGGGTGGTGCGCATTGTATGGGTGTCTGTTACATTAGATTCACTAGCAGGAGTTAGAAAAACATCACGGGGTGGTGCGCATTGTATGGGTGTGTGTTACATTAGATTCACTAGCAGGAGTGAGAAAAACATCACGGGGTGGTGCGCATTGTATGGGTATGTGTTACATTAGATTCACTAGCAGGAGTGAGAAAAACATCACGGGGTGGTGCGCATTGTATGCGTGTGTGTTACATTAGATTCACTAGCAGGAGTGAGAAAAACATCACGGGGTGGTACGCATTGTATGCGTGTGTGTTACATTAGATTCACTACTAGGAGTGAGAAATACATCACGGGGTGGTGCGCATTGTATGGGTGTGTGTTACATTAGATTCACTAGCAGGAGTGAGAAGAACATCACGGGGTGGTGCGCATTGTATGGGTGTGTGTTACATTAGATTCACTAGCAGGAGTGAGAAAAACATCATGGGGTGGTGCGCATTGTATGGGTGTGTGTTACATTACATTCACTAGCCGGAGTGAGAAAAACATCACGGGGTGGTGCGCATTGTATGGGTGTGTGTTACATTACATTCACTTGTAGGAGTGAGAAAAACACCACGGGGTGGTGCGCATTGTATGGGTGTGTGTTACATTACATTCACTAGTAGGAGTGAGAAAAACATCACGGGGTGGTACGCATTGTATGGGTGTATGTTACATTAGATTCACTCGTAGGAGTTAGAAAAACATCACGGGGTGGTGCGCATTGTATGGGTGTGTGTTACATTAGATTCACTAGTAGGAGTGAGAAAAACATCACGGGGTGGTGCCCTTTGTATGGGTGTGTGTTACATTACATTCACTACTAGGAGTGAGAAAAACATCACGGGATGGTGTGAATCGGAGTGTCTGAATTAGGATAGGCAGTGAGTGGCAATGTAGGATGGAGAAAAGCACCACGGGGTGGTCAGCATGGGGAGGTCAGGGAACATGCAGTGGCAATGTAGGATAGGTTTCTGAAAAACATCGCGGGGTGGTGCGCATTGTATGGGTGTGTGTTACATTAGATTCACTAGTAAGAGTGAGAAAAACATCACGGGGTGGTGCGCATTGTATGGGTGTGTGTTACATTACATTCACTAATAGGACTGAGAAAAACGTCACGGGGTGGTGCGCATTGTATCGGTGTGTGTTGCATTACATTCACTAGTAGGAGTGAGAAAAACATCACGGGGTGGTGCGCATTGTATGGGTGTGTGTTACATTAGATTCACTAGGAGGAGTGAGAAAAACATCACGGGGTGGTGCGCATTGTATGGGTGTGTGTTACATTACATTCACTAGTAGGAGTGAGAAAAACATCACGGGTTGGTGCGCATTGTATGGGTGTGTGTTACATTGTATTCACTAGTAGGAGTGAGAAAAACATCACGGGGTGGTGCGCATTGTATGGGTGTGTGTTACATTACATTCACTAGTAGGAGTGAGAAAAACATCACGGGGTGGTGCGCATTGTATGGGTGTGTGTTACATTAGATTCACTAGTAGGAGTGAGAAAAGCATCACGGGGTGGTGCGCCTTGTATGGGTGTGTGTTACATTACATTCACTAGTAGGAGTGAGAAAAACATCTCGGGGTGGTGCGCATTGTATGGGTGTGTGTTACATTAGATTCCCTAGTAGGAGTAAGAAAAACATCACCGGGTTGTGCGCATTGTATGGGTGTGTGTTACATTACATTCACTAGTAGGAGTGAGAAAAACATCCCGGGGTGGTGCGCATTGTATGGGTGTGTGTTACATTACATTCACTATTAGGAGTGAGAAAAACATCACGGGGTGGTGCGCATTGTATGGGTGTGTGTTACATTACATTCACTAGTAGGAGTGAGAAAAACATCACAGGGTGGTGCGCATTATATGGGTGTGTGTTTTATTACATTCACTAGTAGGAGTGAGAAAAATATCACGGGGTGGTGCGCATTATATAGGTGTGTGTTACATGACATTCACTAGTTGGAGTGAGAAAAACATCACGGGGTGGTGCGCACTGTATGGGTGTGTGTTACATTAGATTCACTAGTAGGAGTGGGAAAAACATCACGGGGTGGTGCGCACTCTATTGGTGTGTGTTACATTAGATTCACTAGTAGGAGTGAGAAAAACATCACGGGGTGGTGCGCATTGTATGGGTGTGTGTTACATTACATTCACTAGTAGCAGTGAGAAAAACATCACGGGGGTGGTGCGCATTGTATGGGTGTGTGTTACATTACATTCACTAGTAGCAGTGAGAAAAACATCACGGGGTGGTGCGCATTGTATGGGTGTGTGTTACATTACATTCACTAGTAGGAGTGAGAAAAACATCACGGTGTGGTGCGCATTGTATGGGTGTGTGTTACATCGGATTCACTAGCAGGAGTGAGAAAAACATCACGAGGTGGTACGCATTGTATGGGTGCGTGTTACATCAGATTCACTAGCAGGAGTGAGAAAAACATCAAGGGGTGGTGCGCTTGTATGCGTGTGTGTTAAATTACATTCACTAGCAGGAGTGAGAAAAACATCACGGGGTGGTGCGCATTGTATGGGTGTCTGTTACATTAGATTCACTACTAGGAGTGAGAAATACATCACGGGGTGGTGCGCATTGTATGGGTGTGTGTTACATTAGATTCACTAGCAGGAGTGAGTAAAACATCACGGGGTGGTGTGCATTGTATGGGTGTGTGTTACATTAGATTCACTAGCAGGAGTGAGAAAAACATCACGGGGTGGTGCGCATTGTATGGGTGTGTGTTACATTAGATTCACTAGCAGGAGTGAGAAAAACATCATGGGGTGGTGCGCATTGTATGGGTGTGTGTTACATTACATTCACTAGCAGGAGTGAGAAAAACATCACGGGGTGGTGCGCATTGTATGGGTGTGTGTTACATTACATTCACTAGTAGGAGTGAGAAAAACACCACGGGGTGGTGCGCATTGTATGGGTGTGTGTTACATTACATTCACTAGTAGGAGTGAGAAAAACATCACGGGGTGGTACGCATTGTATGGGTGTATGTTACATTAGATTCACTCGTAGGAGTTAGAAAAACATCATGGGGTGGTGCGCATGGTATGGGTGTGTGTTACATTAGATTCACTAGTAGGAGTGAGAAAAACATCACGGGGTGGTGCCCTTTGTATGGGTGTGTGTTACATTACATTCACTACTAGGAGTGAGAAAAACATCACGGGATGGTGTGAATCGGAGGGTCTGAATTAGGATAGGCAGTGAGTGGCAATGTAGGATGGAGAAAAGCACCACGGGGTGGTCAGCATGGGGAGGTCAGGGAACATGCAGTGGCAATGTAGGATAGGTTTCTGAAAAACATCGCGGGGTGGTGCGCATTGTTTGGGTGTGTGTTACATTAGATTCACTAGTAGGAGTGAGAAAAACATCACGGGGTGGTGCGCATTGTATGGGTGTGTGTTACATTACATTCACTAATAGGACTGAGAAAAACGTCACGGGGTGGTGCACATTGTATCGGTGTGTGTTACATTACATTCACTAGTAGGAGTGAGAAAAACATCACGGGGTGGTGCGCATTGTATGGGTGTGTGTTACATTAGATTCACTAGGAGGAGTGAGAAAAACATCACGGGGTGGTGCACATTGTATGGGTGTGTGTTACATTACATTCACTAGTAGGAGTGAGAAAAACATCACAGGGTGGTGCGCATTGTATGGGTGTGTGTTACATTACATTCTCTAGTAGGAGTGAGAAAAACATCACGGGTTGGTGCGCATTGTATGGGTGTGTGTTACATTACATTCACTAGTAGGAGTGAGAAAAACATCACGGGTTGGTGCGCATTGTATGGGTGTGTGTTACATTGCATTCACTAGTAGGAGTGAGAAAAACATCACGGGGTGGTGCGCATTGTATGGGTGTGTGTTACATTACATTCACTAGTAGGAGTGAGAAAAACATCACGGGGTGGTGCGCATTGTATGGGTGTGTGTTACATTAGATTCACTAGTAGGAGTGAGAAAAGCATCACGGGGTGGTGCGCCTTGTATGGGTGTGTGTTACATTACATTCACTAGTAGGAGTGAGAAAAACATCTCGGGGTGGTGCGCATTGTATGGGTGTGTGTTACATTAGATTCCCTAGTAGGAGTGAGAAAAACATCACCGGGTGGTGCGCATTGTATGGGTGTGTGTTACATTACATTCACTAGTAGGAGTGAGAAAAACATCACGGGGTGGTGCGCATTGTATGGGTGTGTGTTACATTACATTCACTATTAGGAGTGAGAAAAACATCACGGGGTGGTGCGCATTGTATGGGTGTGTGTTACATTACATTCACTAGTAGGAGTGAGAAAAACATCACGGGGTGGTGCGCATTATATGGGTGTGTGTTACATTACATTCACTAGTAGGAGTGAGAAAAACATCACGGGGTGGTGCGCATTATATGGGTGTGTGTTACATTACATTCACTAGTTGGAGTGAGAAAAACATCACGGGGTGGTGCGCACTGTATGGGTGTGTGTTACATTAGATTCACTAGTAGGAGTGGGAAAAACATCACGGGGTGGTGCGCACTCTATTGGTGTGTGTTACATTAGATTCACTTGTAGGAGTGGGAAAAACATCACGGGGTGGTGCGTACTGCATGGGTGTGTGTTACATTAGATTCACTAGTAGGAGTGAGAAAAACATCACGGGGTGGTGCGCACTGCATGGGTGTGTGTTACATTAGATACATTAGTATGAGTGAGAAAAACATCACGGGGTGGTGCGCACTCTATGGGTGTGTGTTACATTAGATTCACTAGTAGGAGTGAGAAAAACATCACGGGGTGGTGCGCACTGTATGGGTGTGTGTTACATTAGATTCACTAGTAGGAGTGAGAAAAACATCACGGGGTGGTGCGCATTGTATGGGTGTGTGTTACATTAGATTCACTAGTAGGAGTGAGAAAAACATCACGGGGTGGTGCGCATTGTATGGGTGTGTGTTACATTACATTCACTAGAAGCAGTGAGAAAAACATCACGTGGTGGTGCGCATTGTATGGGTGTGTGTTACATTACATTCACTAGTAGCAGTGAGAAAAACATCACGGGGTGGTGCGCATTGTATGGGTGTGTGTTACATTAGATTCACTAGCAGGAGTGAGAAAAACATCACGGGGTGGTGCGCATTGTATGGGTGTGTGTTACATTACATTCACTAGCAGGAGTGAGAAAAACATCACGGGGTGGTGCGCATTGTATGGGTGTGTGTTACATTACATTCACTAGCAGGAGTGAGAAAAACATCACGGGGTGGTGCGCATTGTATGGGTGTGTGTTACATTACATTCACTAGCAGGAGTGAGAAAAACATCACGGTGTCGTGCGCATTGTATGCGTGTTTGTTACATTAGATTCACTAGCAGGAGTGAGAAAAACATCACCGTGAGGTGCGCATTGTATGCGTGTGTGTTACATTAGATTCACTAGCAGGAGTGAGAAAAACATCACGTGGTGGTGCGCATTGTATGGGTGTGTGTTACATTAGATTCACTAGCAGGAGTGAGAAAAACATCACGGGGTGGTGCCCATTGTATGGGTGTGTGTTACATTAGATTCGCTAGCAGGAGTGAGAAAAACATCACGGGGTGGTGCGCATTGTATGGGTGTGTGTTACATTAGATTCACTAGCAGGAGTGAGAAAAACATCACGGGGTGGTGCCCATTGTATGGGTGTGTGTTACATTAGATTCACTACTAGGAGTGAGAAAAACATCACGGGGTGGTGCGCATTGTATGGGTGTGTGTTACATTACATTCACTAGTAGGAGTGAGAAAAACATCACGGGGTGGTGCGCATTGTATGGGTGTGTGTTACATTACATTCACTAGTAGGAGTGACAAAAACATCACGGGGTGGTGCGCATTATATGGGTGTGTGTTACATTACATTCACTAGTAGGAGTGAGAAAAACATCACGGGGTGGTGCGCATTATATGGGTGTGTGTTACATTACATTCACTAGTAGGAGTGAGAAAAACATCACGGGGTGGTGCGCACTGTATGGGTGTGTGTTACATTAGATTCACTAGTAGGAGTGGGAAAAACATCACGGGGTGGTGCGCACTCTATTGGTGTGTGTTACATTAGATTCACTAGTAGGAGTGGGAAAAACATCACGAGGTGGTGCGCACTGCATGGGTGTGTGTTACATTATATTCACTAGTAGGAGTGAGAAAAACATCACGGGGTGGTGCGCACTGCATGGGTGTGTGTTACATTAGATTCACTAGTATGAGTGAGAAAAACATCACGGGGTGGTGCGCACTCTATGGGTGTGTGTTACATTAGATTCACTAGTAGGAGTGAGAAAAACATCACGGGGTGGTGCGCACTGTATGGGTGTGTGTTACATTAGATTCACTAGTAGGAGTGGGAAAAACATCGCGGGGTGGTGCGCATTATATGGGTGTGTGTTACATTACATTCACTAGTTGGAGTGAGAAATACATCACGGGGTGGTGCGCACTGTATGGGTGTATGTTACATTAGATTCACTAGTAGGAGTGGGAAAAACATCACGGGGTGGTGCGCACTCTATTGGTGTGTGTTACATTAGATTCACTAGTAGGAGTGGGAAAAACATCACGGGGTGGTGCGCACTGCATGGGTGTGTGTTACATTAGATTCACTAGTAGGAGTGAGAAAAACATCACGGGGTGGTGCGCACTGCATGGGTGTGTGTTACATTAGATTCACTAGTATGAGTGAGAAACACATCACGGGGTGGTGCGCACTCTATGGGTGTGTGTTACATTAGATTCACTAGTAGGAGTGAGAAAAACATCACGGGGTGGTGCGCACTGTATGGGTGTGTGTTACATTAGATTCACTAGTAGGAGTGAGAAAAACATCACGGGGTGGTGCGCATTGTATGGGTGTGTGTTACATTAGATTCACTAGTAGGAGTGAGAAAAACATCACGGGGTGGTGCGCATTGTATGGGTGTGTGTTACATTACATTCACTAGTAGCAGTGAGAAAAACATCACGGGGTGGTGCGCATTGTATGGGTGTGTGTTACATTACATTCACTAGTAGCAGTGAGAAAAACATCACGGGGTGGTGCGCATTGTATGGGTGTGTGTTACATTACATTCACTAGCAGGAGTGAGAAAAACATCACAGGGTGGTGCGCATTATATGGGTGTGTGTTTTATTACATTCACTAGTAGGAGTGAGAAAAATATCACGGGGTGGTGCGCATTATATAGGTGTGTGTTACATGACATTCACTAGTTGGAGTGAGAAAAACATCACGGGGTGGTGCGCACTGTATGGGTGTGTGTTACATTAGATTCACTAGTAGGAGTGGGAAAAACATCACGGGGTGGTGCGCACTCTATTGGTGTGTGTTACATTAGATTCACTAGTAGGAGTGGGAAAAACATCACGGGGTGGTGCGCACTGCATGGGTGTGTGTTACATTAGATTCACTAGTAGGAGTGAGAAAAACATCACGGGGTGGTGCGCACTGCATGGGTGTGTGTTACATTAGATTCACTAGTATGAGTGAGAAAAACATCACGGGGTGGTGCGCACTCTATGGGTGTGTGTTACATTAGATTCACTAGTAGGAGTGAGAAAAACATCACGGGGTTGGTGCGCACTGTATGGGTCTGTGTTACATTAGATTCACTAGTAGGAGTGAGAAAAACATCACGGGGTGGTGCGCATTGTATGGGTGTGTGTTACATTAGATTCACTAGTAGGAGTGAGAAAAACATCACGGGGTGGTGCGCATTGTATGGGTGTGTGTTACATTACATTCACTAGTAGCAGTGAGAAAAACATCACGGGGGTGGTGCGCATTGTATGGGTGTGTGTTACATTACATTCACTAGTAGCAGTGAGAAAAACATCACGGGGTGGTGCGCATTGTATGGGTGTGTGTTACATTACATTCACTAGTAGGAGTGAGAAAAACATCACGTTGTGGTGCGCATTGTATGGGTGTGTGTTACATCGGATTCACTAGCAGGAGTGAGAAAAACATCACGAGGTGGTACGCATTGTATGGGTGCGTGTTACATCAGATTCACTAGCAGGAGTGAGAAAAACATCAAGGGGTGGTGCGCTTGTATGCGTGTGTGTTACATTACATTCACTAGCAGGAGTGAGAAAAACATCACGGGGTGGTGCGCATTGTATGGGTGTCTGTTACATTAGATTCACTACTAGGAGTGAGAAATACATCACGGGGTGGTGCGCATTGTATGGGTGTGTGTTACATTAGATTCACTAGCAGGAGTGAGTAAAACATCACGGGGTGGTGTGCATTGTATGGGTGTGTGTTACATTAGATTCACTAGCAGGAGTGAGAAAAACATCACGGGGTGGTGCGCATTGTATGGGTGTGTGTTACATTAGATTCACTAGCAGGAGTGAGAAAAACATCATGGGGTGGTGCGCATTGTATGGGTGTGTGTTACATTACATTCACTAGCAGGAGTGAGAAAAACATCACGGGGTGGTGCGCATTGTATGGGTGTGTGTTACATTACATTCACTAGTAGGAGTGAGAAAAACACCACGGGGTGGTGCGCATTGTATGGGTGTGTGTTACATTACATTCACTAGTAGGAGTGAGAAAAACATCACGGGGTGGTACGCATTGTATGGGTGTGTGTTACATTAGATTCACTAGTAGGAGTGAGAAAAACATCACGGGGTGGTGCCCTTTGTATGGGTGTGTGTTACATTACATTCACTACTAGGAGTGAGAAAAACATCACGGGATGGTGTGAATCGGAGTGTCTGAATTAGGATAGGCAGTGAGTGGCAATGTAGGATGGAGAAAAGCACCACGGGGTGGTCAGCATGGGGAGGTCAGGGAACATGCAGTGGCAATGTAGGATAGGTTTCTGAAAAACATCGCGGGGTGGTGCGCATTGTATGGGTGTGTGTTACATTAGATTCACTAGTAAGAGTGAGAAAAACATCACGGGGTGGTGCGCATTGTATGGGTGTGTGTTACATTACATTCACTAATAGGACTGAGAAAAACGTAACGGGGTGGTGCGCATTGTATCGGTGTGTGTTGCATTACATTCACTAGTAGGAGTGAGAAAAACATCACGGGGTGGTGCGCATTGTATGGGTGTGTGTTACATTAGATTCACTAGGAGGAGTGAGAAAAACATCACGGGGTGGTGCGCATTGTATGGGTGTGTGTTACATTACATTCACTAGTAGGAGTGAGAAAAACATCACGGGTTGGTGCGCATTGTATGGGTGTGTGTTACATTGTATTCACTAGTAGGAGTGAGAAAAACATCACGGGGTGGTGCGCATTGTATGGGTGTGTGTTACATTACATTCACTAGTAGGAGTGAGAAAAACATCACGGGGTGGTGCGCATTGTATGGGTGTGTGTTACATTAGATTCACTAGTAGGAGTGAGAAAAGCATCACGGGGTGGTGCGCCTTGTATGGGTGTGTTTTACATTACATTCACTAGTAGGAGTGAGAAAAACATCTCGGGGTGGTGCACATTGTATGGGTGTGTGTTACATTAGATTCCCTAGTAGGAGTAAGAAAAACATCACCGGGTTGTGCGCATTGTATGGGTGTGTGTTACATTACATTCACTAGTAGGAGTGAGAAAAACATCCCGGGGTGGTGCGCATTGTATGGGTGTGTGTTACATTACATTCACTATTAGGAGTGAGAAAAACATCACGGGGTGGTGCGCATTGTATGGGTGTGTGTTACATTACATTCACTAGTAGGAGTGAGAAAAACATCACAGGGTGGTGCGCATTATATGGGTGTGTGTTTTATTACATTCACTAGTAGGAGTGAGAAAAATATCACGGGGTGGTGCGCATTATATAGGTGTGTGTTACATGACATTCACTAGTTGGAGTGAGAAAAACATCACGGGGTGGTGCGCACTGTATGGGTGTGTGTTACATTAGATTCACTAGTAGGAGTGGGAAAAACATCACGGGGTGGTGCGCACTCTATTGGTGTGTGTTACATTAGATTCACTAGTAGGAGTGGGAAAAACATCACGGGGTGGTGCGCACTGCATGGGTGTGTGTTACATTAGATTCACTAGTAGGAGTGAGAAAAACATCACGGGGTGGTGCGCACTGCATGGGTGTGTGTTACATTAGATTCACTAGTATGAGTGAGAAAAACATCACGGGGTGGTGCGCACTCTATGGGTGTGTGTTACATTAGATTCACTAGTAGGAGTGAGAAAAACATCACGGGGTTGGTGCGCACTGTATGGGTCTGTGTTACATTAGATTCACTAGTAGGAGTGAGAAAAACATCACGGGGTGGTGCGCATTGTATGGGTGTGTGTTACATTAGATTCACTAGTAGGAGTGAGAAAAACATCACGGGGTGGTGCGCATTGTATGGGTGTGTGTTACATTACATTCACTAGTAGCAGTGAGAAAAACATCACGGGGGTGGTGCGCATTGTATGGGTGTGTGTTACATTACATTCACTAGTAGCAGTGAGAAAAACATCACGGGGTGGTGCGCATTGTATGGGTGTGTGTTACATTACATTCACTAGTAGGAGTGAGAAAAACATCACGGTGTGGTGCGCATTGTATGGGTGTGTGTTACATCGGATTCACTAGCAGGAGTGAGAAAAACATCACGAGGTGGTACGCATTGTATGGGTGCGTGTTACATCAGATTCACTAGCAGGAGTGAGAAAAACATCAAGGGGTGGTGCGCTTGTATGCGTGTGTGTTACATTACATTCACTAGCAGGAGTGAGAAAAACATCACGGGGTGGTGCGCATTGTATGGGTGTCTGTTACATTAGATTCACTACTAGGAGTGAGAAATACATCACGGGGTGGTGCGCATTGTATGGGTGTGTGTTACATTAGATTCACTAGCAGGAGTGAGTAAAACATCACGGGGTGGTGTGCATTGTATGGGTGTGTGTTACATTAGATTCACTAGCAGGAGTGAGAAAAACATCACGGGGTGGTGCGCATTGTATGGGTGTGTGTTACATTAGATTCACTAGCAGGAGTGAGAAAAACATCATGGGGTGGTGCGCATTGTATGGGTGTGTGTTACATTACATTCACTAGCAGGAGTGAGAAAAACATCACGGGGTGGTGCGCATTGTATGGGTGTGTGTTACATTACATTCACTAGTAGGAGTGAGAAAAACACCACGGGGTGGTGCGCATTGTATGGGTGTGTGTTACATTACATTCACTAGTAGGAGTGAGAAAAACATCACGGGGTGGTACGCATTGTATGGGTGTATGTTACATTAGATTCACTCGTAGGAGTTAGAAAAACATCATGGGGTGGTGCGCATGGTATGGGTGTGTGTTACATTAGATTCACTAGTAGGAGTGAGAAAAACATCACGGGGTGGTGCCCTTTGTATGGGTGTGTGTTACATTACATTCACTACTAGGAGTGAGAAAAACATCACGGGATGGTGTGAATCGGAGGGTCTGAATTAGGATAGGCAGTGAGTGGCAATGTAGGATGGAGAAAAGCACCACGGGGTGGTCAGCATGGGGAGGTCAGGGAACATGCAGTGGCAATGTAGGATAGGTTTCTGAAAAACATCGCGGGGTGGTGCGCATTGTTTGGGTGTGTGTTACATTAGATTCACTAGTAGGAGTGAGAAAAACATCACGGGGTGGTGCGCATTGTATGGGTGTGTGTTACATTACATTCACTAATAGGACTGAGAAAAACGTCACGGGGTGGTGCACATTGTATCGGTGTGTGTTACATTACATTCACTAGTAGGAGTGAGAAAAACATCACGGGGTGGTGCGCATTGTATGGGTGTGTGTTACATTAGATTCACTAGGAGGAGTGAGAAAAACATCACGGGGTGGTGCACATTGTATGGGTGTGTGTTACATTACATTCACTAGTAGGAGTGAGAAAAACATCACAGGGTGGTGCGCATTGTATGGGTGTGTGTTACATTACATTCTCTAGTAGGAGTGAGAAAAACATCACGGGTTGGTGCGCATTGTATGGGTGTGTGTTACATTACATTCACTAGTAGGAGTGAGAAAAACATCACGGGTTGGTGCGCATTGTATGGGTGTGTGTTACATTGCATTCACTAGTAGGAGTGAGAAAAACATCACGGGGTGGTGCGCATTGTATGGGTGTGTGTTACATTACATTCACTAGTAGGAGTGAGAAAAACATCACGGGGTGGTGCGCATTGTATGGGTGTGTGTTACATTAGATTCACTAGTAGGAGTGAGAAAAGCATCACGGGGTGGTGCGCCTTGTATGGGTGTGTGTTACATTACATTCACTAGTAGGAGTGAGAAAAACATCTCGGGGTGGTGCGCATTGTATGGGTGTGTGTTACATTAGATTCCCTAGTAGGAGTGAGAAAAACATCACCGGGTGGTGCGCATTGTATGGGTGTGTGTTACATTACATTCACTAGTAGGAGTGAGAAAAACATCACGGGGTGGTGCGCATTGTATGGGTGTGTGTTACATTACATTCACTATTAGGAGTGAGAAAAACATAACGGGGTGGTGCGCATTGTATGGGTGTGTGTTACATTACATTCACTAGTAGGAGTGAGAAAAACATCACGGGGTGGTGCGCATTATATGGGTGTGTGTTACATTACATTCACTAGTAGGAGTGAGAAAAACATCACGGGGTGGTGCGCATTATATGGGTGTGTGTTACATTACATTCACTAGTTGGAGTGAGAAAAACATCACGGGGTGGTGCGCACTGTATGGGTGTGTGTTACATTAGATTCACTAGTAGGAGTGGGAAAAACATCACGGGGTGGTGCGCACTCTATTGGTGTGTGTTACATTAGATTCACTTGTAGGAGTGGGAAAAACATCACGGGGTGGTGCGCACTGCATGGGTGTGTGTTACATTAGATTCACTAGTAGGAGTGAGAAAAACATCACGGGGTGGTGCGCACTGCATGGGTGTGTGTTACATTAGATTCATTAGTATGAGTGAGAAAAACATCACGGGGTGGTGCGCACTCTATGGGTGTGTGTTACATTAGATTCACTAGTAGGAGTGAGAAAAACATCACGGGGTGGTGCGCACTGTATGGGTGTGTGTTACATTAGATTCACTAGTAGGAGTGAGAAAAACATCACGGGGTGGTGCGCATTGTATGGGTGTGTGTTACATTAGATTCACTAGTAGGAGTGAGAAAAACATCACGGGGTGGTGCGCATTGTATGGGTGTGTGTTACATTACATTCACTAGAAGCAGTGAGAAAAACATCACGGGGTGGTGCGCATTGTATGGGTGTGTGTTACATTACATTCACTAGTAGCAGTGAGAAAAACATCACGGGGTGGTGCGCATTGTATGGGTGTGTGTTACATTAGATTCACTAGCAGGAGTGAGAAAAACATCACGGGGTGGTGCGCATTGTATGGGTGTGTGTTACATTACATTCACTAGCAGGAGTGAGAAAAACATCACGGGGTGGTGCGCATTGTATGGGTGTGTGTTACATTACATTCACTAGCAGGAGTGAGAAAAACATCACGGGGTGGTGCGCATTGTATGGGTGTGTGTTACATTACATTCACTAGCAGGAGTGAGAAAAACATCACGGTGTCGTGCGCATTGTATGCGTGTTTGTTACATTAGATTCACTAGCAGGAGTGAGAAAAACATCACCGTGAGGTGCGCATTGTATGCGTGTGTGTTACATTAGATTCACTAGCAGGAGTGAGAAAAACATCACGTGGTGGTGCGCATTGTATGGGTGTGTGTTACATTAGATTCACTAGCAGGAGTGAGAAAAACATCACGGGGTGGTGCCCATTGTATGGGTGTGTGTTACATTAGATTCGCTAGCAGGAGTGAGAAAAACATCACGGGGTGGTGCGCATTGTATGGGTGTGTGTTACATTAGATTCACTAGCAGGAGTGAGAAAAACATCACGGGGTGGTGCCCATTGTATGGGTGTGTGTTACATTAGATTCACTACTAGGAGTGAGAAAAACATCACGGGGTGGTGCGCATTGTATGGGTGTGTGTTACATTACATTCACTAGTAGGAGTGAGAAAAACATCACGGGGTGGTGCGCATTGTATGGGTGTGTGTTACATTACATTCACTAGTAGGAGTGACAAAAACATCACGGGGTGGTGCGCATTATATGGGTGTGTGTTACATTACATTCACTAGTAGGAGTGAGAAAAACATCACGGGGTGGTGCGCATTATATGGGTGTGTGTTACATTACATTCACTAGTTGGAGTGAGAAAAACATCACGGGGTGGTGCGCACTGTATGGGTGTGTGTTACATTAGATTCACTAGTAGGAGTGGGAAAAACATCACGGGGTGGTGCGCACTCTATTGGTGTGTGTTACATTAGATTCACTAGTAGGAGTGGGAAAAACATCACGAGGTGGTGCGCACTGCATGGGTGTGTGTTACATTATATTCACTAGTAGGAGTGAGAAAAACATCACGGGGTGGTGCGCACTGCATGGGTGTGTGTTACATTAGATTCACTAGTATGAGTGAGAAAAACATCACGGGGTGGTGCGCACTCTATGGGTGTGTGTTACATTAGATTCACTAGTAGGAGTGAGAAAAACATCACGGGGTGGTGCGCACTGTATGGGTGTGTGTTACATTAGATTCACTAGTAGGAGTGGGAAAAACATCGCGGGGTGGTGCGCATTATATGGGTGTGTGTTACATTACATTCACTAGTTGGAGTGAGAAATACATCACGGGGTGGTGCGCACTGTATGGGTGTATGTTACATTAGATTCACTAGTAGGAGTGGGAAAAACATCACGGGGTGGTGCGCACTCTATTGGTGTGTGTTACATTAGATTCACTAGTAGGAGTGGGAAAAACATCACGGGGTGGTGCGCACTGCATGGGTGTGTGTTACATTAGATTCACTAGTAGGAGTGAGAAAAACATCACGGGGTGGTGCGCACTGCATGGGTGTGTGTTACATTAGATTCACTAGTATGAGTGAGAAAAACATCACGGGGTGGTGCGCACTCTATGGGTGTGTGTTACATTAGATTCACTAGTAGGAGTGAGAAAAACATCACGGGGTGGTGCGCACTGTATGGGTGTGTGTTACATTAGATTCACTAGTAGGAGTGAGAAAAACATCACGGGGTGGTGCGCATTGTATGGGTGTGTGTTACATTAGATTCACTAGTAGGAGTGAGAAAAACATCACGGGGTGGTGCGCATTGTATGGGTGTGTGTTACATTACATTCACTAGTAGCAGTGAGAAAAACATCACGGGGTGGTGCGCATTGTATGGGTGTGTGTTACATTACATTCACTAGTAGCAGTGAGAAAAACATCACGGGGTGGTGCGCATTGTATGGGTGTGTGTTACATTACATTCACTAGCAGGAGTGAGAAAAACATCACAGGGTGGTGCGCATTATATGGGTGTGTGTTTTATTACATTCACTAGTAGGAGTGAGAAAAATATCACGGGGTGGTGCGCATTATATAGGTGTGTGTTACATGACATTCACTAGTTGGAGTGAGAAAAACATCACGGGGTGGTGCGCACTGTATGGGTGTGTGTTCCATTAGATTCACTAGTAGGAGTGGGAAAAACATCACGGGGTGGTGCGCACTCTATTGGTGTGTGTTACATTAGATTCACTAGTAGGAGTGGGAAAAACATCACGGGGTGGTGCGCACTGCATGGGTGTGTGTTACATTAGATTCACTAGTAGGAGTGAGAAAAACATCACGGGGTGGTGCGCACTGCATGGGTGTGTGTTACATTAGATTCACTAGTATGAGTGAGAAAAACATCACGGGGTGGTGCGCACTCTATGGGTGTGTGTTACATTAGATTCACTAGTAGGAGTGAGAAAAACATCACGGGGTTGGTGCGCACTGTATGGGTCTGTGTTACATTAGATTCACTAGTAGGAGTGAGAAAAACATCACGGGGTGGTGCGCATTGTATGGGTGTGTGTTACATTAGATTCACTAGTAGGAGTGAGAAAAACATCACGGGGTGGTGCGCATTGTATGGGTGTGTGTTACATTACATTCACTAGTAGCAGTGAGAAAAACATCACGGGGGTGGTGCGCATTGTATGGGTGTGTGTTACATTACATTCACTAGTAGCAGTGAGAAAAACATCACGGGGTGGTGCGCATTGTATGGGTGTGTGTTACATTACATTCACTAGTAGGAGTGAGAAAAACATCACGGTGTGGTGCGCATTGTATGGGTGTGTGTTACATCGGATTCACTAGCAGGAGTGAGAAAAACATCACGAGGTGGTACGCATTGTATGGGTGCGTGTTACATCAGATTCACTAGCAGGAGTGAGAAAAACATCAAGGGGTGGCGCGCTTGTATGCGTGTGTGTTACATTACATTCACTAGCAGGAGTGAGAAAAACATCACGGGGTGGTGCGCATTGTATGGGTGTCTGTTACATTAGATTCACTACTAGGAGTGAGAAATACATCACGGGGTGGTGCGCATTGTATGGGTGTGTGTTACATTAGATTCACTAGCAGGAGTGAGTAAAACATCACGGGGTGGTGTGCATTGTATGGGTGTGTGTTACATTAGATTCACTAGCAGGAGTGAGAAAAACATCACGGGGTGGTGCGCATTGTATGGGTGTGTGTTACATTAGATTCACTAGCAGGAGTGAGAAAAACATCATGGGGTGGTGCGCATTGTATGGGTGTGTGTTACATTACATTCACTAGCAGGAGTGAGAAAAACATCACGGGGTGGTGCGCATTGTATGGGTGTGTGTTACATTACATTCACTAGTAGGAGTGAGAAAAACACCACGGGGTGGTGCGCATTGTATGGGTGTGTGTTACATTACATTCACTAGTAGGAGTGAGAAAAACATCACGGGGTGGTACGCATTGTATGGGTGTATGTTACATTAGATTCACTCGTAGGAGTTAGAAAAACATCATGGGGTGGTGCGCATTGTATGGGTGTGTGTTACATTAGATTCACTAGTAGGAGTGAGAAAAACATCACGGGGTGGTGCCCTTTGTATGGGTGTGTGTTACATTACATTCACTACTAGGAGTGAGAAAAACATCACGGGATGGTGTGAATCGGAGGGTCTGAATTAGGATAGGCAGTGAGTGGCAATGTAGGATGGAGAAAAGCACCACGGGGTGGTCAGCATGGGGAGGTCAGGGAACATGCAGTGGCAATGTAGGATAGGTTTCTGAAAAACATCGCGGGGTGGTGCGCATTGTTTGGGTGTGTGTTACATTAGATTCACTAGTAGGAGTGAGAAAAACATCACGGGGTGGTGCGCATTGTATGGGTGTGTGTTACATTACATGCACTAATAGGACTGAGAAAAACGTCACGGGGTGGTGCACATTGTATCGGTGTGTGTTACATTACATTCACTAGTAGGAGTGAGAAAAACATCACGGGGTGGTGCGCATTGTATGGGTGTGTGTTACATTAGATTCACTAGGAGGAGTGAGAAAAACATCACGGGGTGGTGCACATTGTATGGGTGTGTGTTACATTACATTCACTAGTAGGAGTGAGAAAAACATCACAGGGTGGTGCGCATTGTATGGGTGTGTGTTACATTACATTCTCTAGTAGGAGTGAGAAAAACATCACGGGTTGGTGCGCATTGTATGGGTGTGTGTTACATTACATTCACTAGTAGGAGTGAGAAAAACATCACGGGTTGGTGCGCATTGTATGGGTGTGTGTTACATTGCATTCACTAGTAGGAGTGAGAAAAACATCACGGGGTGGTGCGCATTGTATGGGTGTGTGTTACATTACATTCACTAGTAGGAGTGAGAAAAACATCACGGGGTGGTGCGCATTGTATGGGTGTGTGTTACATTAGATTCACTAGTAGGAGTGAGAAAAGCATCACGGGGTGGTGCGCCTTGTATGGGTGTGTGTTACATTACATTCACTAGTAGGAGTGAGAAAAACATCTCGGGGTGGTGCGCATTGTATGGGTGTGTGTTACATTAGATTCCCTAGTAGGAGTGAGAAAAACATCACCGGGTGGTGCGCAATGTATGGGTGTGTGTTACATTACATTCACTAGTAGGAGTGAGAAAAACATCACGGGGTGGTGCGCATTGTATGGGTGTGTGTTACATTACATTCACTATTAGGAGTGAGAAAAACATCACGGGGTGGTGCGCATTGTATGGGTGTGTGTTACATTACATTCACTAGTAGGAGTGAGAAAAACATCACGGGGTGGTGCGCATTATATGGGTGTGTGTTACATTACATTCACTAGTAGGAGTGAGAAAAACATCACGGGGTGGTGCGCATTATATGGGTGTGTGTTACATTACATTCACTAGTTGGAGTGAGAAAAACATCACGGGGTGGTGCGCACTGTATGGGTGTGTGTTACATTAGATTCACTAGTAGGAGTGGGAAAAACATCACGGGGTGGTGCGCACTCTATTGGTGTGTGTTACATTAGATTCACTTGTAGGAGTGGGAAAAACATCACGGGGTGGTGCGCACTGCATGGGTGTGTGTTACATTAGATTCACTAGTAGGAGTGAGAAAAACATCACGGGGTGGTGCGCACTGCATGGGTGTGTGTTACATTAGATTCATTAGTATGAGTGAGAAAAACATCACGGGGTGGTGCGCACTCTATGGGTGTGTGTTACATTAGATTCACTAGTAGGAGTGAGAAAAACATCACGGGGTTGTGCGCACTGTATGGGTGTGTGTTACATTAGATTCACTAGTAGGAGTGAGAAAAACATCACGGGGTGGTGCGCATTGTATGGGTGTGTGTTACATTAGATTCACTAGTAGGAGTGAGAAAAACATCAAGGGGTGGTGCGCATTGTATGGGTGTGTGTTACATTACATTCACTAGAAGCAGTGAGAAAAACATCACGGGGTGGTGCGCATTGTATGGGTGTGTGTTACATTACATTCACTAGTAGCAGTGAGAAAAACATCACGGGGTGGTGCGCATTGTATGGGTGTGTGTTACATTAGATTCACTAGCAGGAGTGAGAAAAACATCACGGGGTGGTGCGCATTGTATGGGTGTGTGTTACATTACATTCACTAGCAGGAGTGAGAAAAACATCACGGGGTGGTGCGCATTGTATGGGTGTGTGTTACATTACATTCACTAGCAGGAGTGAGAAAAACATCACGGGGTGGTGCGCATTGTATGGGTGTGTGTTACATTACATTCACTAGCAGGAGTGAGAAAAACATCACGGTGTCGTGCGCATTGTATGCGTGTTTGTTACATTAGATTCACTAGCAGGAGTGAGAAAAACATCACCGTGAGGTGCGCATTGTATGCGTGTGTGTTACATTAGATTCACTAGCAGGAGTGAGAAAAACATCACGTGGTGGTGCGCATTGTATGGGTGTGTGTTACATTAGATTCACTAGCAGGAGTGAGAAAAACATCACGGGGTGGTCCCCATTGTATGGGTGTGTGTTACATTAGATTCGCTAGCAGGAGTGAGAAAAACATCACCGGGTGGTGCGCATTGTATGGGTGTGTGTTACATTAGATTCACTAGCAGGAGTGAGAAAAACATCACGGGGTGGTGCCCATTGTATGGGTGTGTGTTACATTAGATTCACTACTAGGAGTGAGAAAAACATCCCGGGGTGGTGCGCATTGTATGGGTGTGTGTTACATTACATTCACTAGTAGGAGTGAGAAAAACATCACGGGGTGGTGCGCATTGTATGGGTGTGTGTTACATTACATTCACTAGTAGGAGTGACAAAAACATCACGGGGTGGTGCGCATTATATGGGTGTGTGTTACATTACATTCACTAGTAGGAGTGAGAAAAACATCACGGGGTGGTGCGCATTATATGGGTGTGTGTTACATTACATTCACTAGTTGGAGTGAGAAAAACATCACGGGGTGGTGCGCACTGTATGGGTGTGTGTTACATTAGATTCACTAGTAGGAGTGGGAAAAACATCACGGGGTGGTGCGCACTCTATTGGTGTGTGTTACATTAGATTCACTATTAGGAGTGGGAAAAACATCACGAGGTGGTGCGCACTGCATGGGTGTGTGTTACATTATATTCACTAGTAGGAGTGAGAAAAACATCACGGGGTGGTGCGCACTGCATGGGTGTGTGTTACATTAGATTCACTAGTATGAGTGAGAAAAACATCACGGGGTGGTGCGCACTCTATGGGTGTGTGTTACATTAGATTCACTAGTAGGAGTGAGAAAAACATCACGGGGTGGTGCGCACTGTATGGGTGTGTGTTACATTAGATTCACTAGTAGGAGTGGGAAAAACATCGCGGGGTGGTGCGCATTATATGGGTGTGTGTTACATTACATTCACTAGTTGGAGTGAGAAATACATCACGGGGTGGTGCGCACTGTATGGGTGTATGTTACATTAGATTCACTAGTAGGAGTGGGAAAAACATCACGGGGTGGTGCGCACTCTATTGGTGTGTGTTACATTAGATTCACTAGTAGGAGTGGGAAAAACATCACGGGGTGGTGCGCACTGCATGGGTGTGTGTTACATTAGATTCACTAGTAGGAGTGAGAAAAACATCACGGGGTGGTGCGCACTGCATGGGTGTGTGTTACATTAGATTCACTAGTATGAGTGAGAAAAACATCATGGGGTGGTGCGCACTCTATGGGTGTGTGTTACATTAGATTCACTAGTAGGAGTGAGAAAAACATCACGGGGTGGTGCGCACTGTATGGGTGTGTGTTACATTAGATTCACTAGTAGGAGTGAGAAAAACATCACGGGGTGGTGCGCATTGTATGGGTGTGTGTTACATTAGATTCACTAGTAGGAGTGAGAAAAACATCACGGGGTGGTGCGCATTGTATGGGTGTGTGTTACATTACATTCACTAGTAGCAGTGAGAAAAACATCACGGGGTGGTGCGCATTGTATGGGTGTGTGTTACATTACATTCACTAGTAGCAGTGAGAAAAACATCACGGGGTGGTGCGCATTGTATGGGTGTGTGTTACATTACATTCACTAGCAGGAGTGAGAAAAACATCACGGGGTGGTGCGCATTGTATGGGTGTGTGTTACATTACATTCACTAGCAGGAGTGAGAAAAACATCACGGGGTGGTGCGCATTGTATGGGTGTGTGTTACATTACATTCACTAGCAGGAGTGAGAAAAACATCACGGGGTGGTGCGCATTGTATGGGTGTGTGTTACATTACATTCACTAGCAGGAGTGAGAAAAACATCACGGTGTCGTGCGCATTGTATGCGTGTGTGTTACATTAGATTCACTAGCAGGAGTGAGAAAAACATCACCGTGAGGTGCGCATTGTATGCGTGTGTGTTACATTAGATTCACTAGCAGGAGTGAGAAAAACATCACGTGGTGGTGCGCATTGTATGGGTGTGTGTTACATTAGATTCACTAGCAGGAGTGAGAAAAACATCACGGGGTGGTGCGCATTGTATGGGTGTGTGTTACATTAGATTCGCTAGCAGGAGTGAGAAAAACATCACGGGGTGGTGCGCATTGTATGGGTGTGTGTTACATTAGATTCACTAGCAGGAGTGAGAAAAACATCACGGGGTGGTGCCCATTGTATGGGTGTGTGTTACATTAGATTCACTAGCAGGAGAGAGAAAAACATCACGGGGTGGTGCGCATTGTATGGGTGTGTGTTACATTACATTCACTACTAGGACTGAGAAAAACATCACGGGGTGGTGCGCATTGTATGGGTGTGTGTTACATTAGATTCACTACTAGGAGTTAGAAAAACATCACGGGGTGGTGCGCATTGTATGGGTGTGTGTTACACTACATTCACTAGTAGGAGTGAGAAAAGTGCGCATTGTATGAGTATGTGTTACATTACATTTACTAGTAGGAGTGAGAAAAACATCACGGGGTGGTGCGCATTGTATGGGTGTGTGTAACATTACATTCACTAGTAGGAGTGAGAAAAACATCACGGGGTGGTGCGCATTGTATGGGTGTGTGTTACATTACATTCACTAGTAGGAGTTAGAAAAACATCACGGGGTGGTGCGCATTGTATGGGTGTGTGTTACATTACATTCACTAGTAGGAGTGAGAAAAACATCACGGGGTGGTGCGCATTGTATGGGTGTGTTACATTACATTCACTAGTAGGAGTGAGAAAAATATCACGGGGTGGTGCGCATTGTATGGGTGTGTGTTACATTAGATTCACTAGTAGGAGTGAGAAAAACATCACGGGGTGGTGCGCATTGTATGGGTGTGTGTTACATTACATTCACTAGTAGGAGTGAGAAAAACATCACGGTGTGGTGCCATTGTATGGGTGTGTGTTACATCGGATTCACTAGCAGGAGTGAGAAAAACATCACGAGGTGGTGCGCATTGTATGGGTGCGTGTTACATCAGATTCACTAGCAGGAGTGAGAAAAACATCACGGGGTGGTGCGCTTGTATGCGTGTGTGTTACATTACATTCACTAGCAGGAGTGAGAAAAACATCACGGGTTGGTGCGCATTGTATGGGTGTGTGTTACATTAGATTCACTAGCAGGAGTTAGAAAAACATCACGGGGTGGTGCGCATTGTATGGGTGTGTGTTACATTAGATTCACTAGCAGGAGTGAGAAAAACATCACGGGGTGGTGCGCATTGTATGGGTATGTGTTACATTAGATTCACTAGCAGGAGTGAGAAAAACATCACGGGGTGGTGCGCATTGTATGCGTGTGTGTTACATTAGATTCACTAGCAGGAGTGAGAAAAACATCACGGGGTGGTACGCATTGTATGCGTGTGTGTTACATTAGATTCACTACTAGGAGTGAGAAATACATCACGGGGTGGTGCGCATTGTATGGGTGTGTGTTACATTAGATTCACTAGCAGGAGTGAGTAAAACATCACGGGGTGGTGTGCATTGTATGGGTGTGTGTTACATTAGATTCACTAGCAGGAGTGAGAAAAACATCACGGGGTGGTGCGCATTGTATGGGTGTGTGTTACATTAGATTCACTAGCAGGAGTGAGAAAAACATCACGGGGTGGTGCGCATTGTATGGGTGTGTGTTACATTACAATCACTAGCAGGAGTGAGAAAAACATCACGGGGTGGTGCGCATTGTATGGGTGTGTGTTACATTACATTCACTAGTAGGAGTCAGAAAAACATCACGGTGTGGTACGCATTGTATGGGTGTATGTTACATTAGATTCACTCGTAGGAGTTAGAAAAACATCACGGGGTGGTGCGCATTGTATGGGTATGTGTTACATTAGATTCACTAGTAGGAGTGAGCAAAACATCACGGGGTGGTGCCCTTTGTATGGGTGTGTGTTACATTACATTCACTACTAGGAGTGAGAAAAACATCACGGGGTGGTGTGAATCGGAGGGTCTGAATTAGGATAGGCAGTGAGTGGCAATGTAGGATGGAGAAAAGCACCACGGGGTGGTCAGCATGGGGAGGTCAGGGAACATGCAGTGGCAATGTAGGATAGGTTTCTGAAAAACATCGCGGGATGGTGCACATTGTATGGGTGTGTGTTACATTAGATTCACTAGTAGGAGTGAGAAAAACATCACGGGGTGGTGCGCATTGTATGGGTGTGTGTTACATTACATTCACTAATAGGACTGAGAAAAACGTCACGGGGTGGTGCGCATTGTATGGGTGTGTGTTACATTACATTCACTAGTAGGAGTGAGAAAAACATCACGGGGTGGTGCTCATTGTATGGGTGTGTGTTACATTAGATTCACTAGGAGGAGTGAGAAAAACTTCACGGGGTGGTGCGCATTGTATGGGTGTGTGTTACATTACATTCACTAGTAGGAGTGAGAAAAACATCACAGGGTGGTGCGCATTGTATGGGTGTGTGTTACATTACATTCTCTAGTAGGAGTGAGAAAAACATCACGGGTTGGTGCGCATTGTATGGGTGTGTGTTACATTACATTCACTAGTAGGAGTGAGAAAAACATCACGGATTGGTGCGCATTTTATGGGTGTGTGTTACATTTCATTCACTAGTAGGAGTGAGAAAAACATCACGGGGTGGTGCGCATTGTATGGGTGTGTGTTACATTGCATTCACTAGTAGGAGTGAGAAAAACATCACGGGGTGGTGCGCATTGTATGGGTGTGTGTTACATTACATTCACTAGTAGGAGTGAGAAAAACATCACGGGGTGGTGCGCATTGTATGGGTGTGTGTTACATTAGATTCACTAGTAGGAGTGAGAAAAGCATCACGGGGTGGTGCGCATTGTATGGGTGTGTGTTACATTACATTCACTAGTAGGAGTGAGAAAAACATCACGGGGTGGTGCGCATTGTATGGGTGTGTGTTACATTACATTCACTAGTAGGAGTGAGAAAAACATCACGGGGTGGTGCGCATTATATGGGTGTGTGTTACATTACATTCACTAGTAGGAGTGAGAAAAACATCACGGGGTGGTGCGCATTATATGGGTGTGTGTTACATTACATTCACAAGTTGGAGTGAGAAAAACATCACGGGGTGGTACGCACTGTATGGGTGTGTGTTACATTAGATTCATTAGTAGGAGTGGGAAAAACATCACGGGGTGGTGCGCACTCTATTGGTGTGTGTTACATTAGATTCACTAGTGGGAGTGGGAAAAACATCACGGGGTGGTGCGCACTGCATGGGTGTGTGTTACATTAGATTCACTAGTAGGAGTGAGAAAAACATCACGGGGTGGTGCGCACTGCATGGGTGTGTGTTACATTAGATTCACTAGTATGAGTGAGAAAAACATCACGGGGTGGTGCGCACTGTATGGGTGTGTGTTACATTAGATTCACTAGTAGGAGTGAGAAAAACATCACGGGGTGGTGCGCACTGTATGGGTGTGTGTTACATTAGATTCACTAGTAGGAGTGAGAAAAACATCACGTGGTGGTGCGCATTGTATGGGTGTGTGTTACATTAGATTCACTAGTAGGAGTGAGAAAAACATCACGGGGTGGTGCGCATTGTATGGGTGTGTGTTACATTACATTCACTAGTAGCAGTGAGAAAAACATCACGGGGTGCTGCGCATTGTATGGGTGTGTGTTACATTACATTCACTAGTAGCAGTGAGAAAAACATCACGGGGTGGTGCGCATTGTATGGGTGTGTGTTACATTACATTCCCTAGTAGCAGTGAGAAAAACATCACGGGGTGGTGCGCATTGTATGGGTGTGTGTTACATTACATTCACTAGTAGGAGTGAGAAAAACATCACGGGGTGGTGCGCATTGTATGGGTGTGTGTTACATTAGATCCACTAGTAGCAGTGAGAAAAACATCACGGGGTGGTGCGCATTGTATGGGTGTGTGTTACATTAGATCCACTAGTAGCAGTGAGAAAAACATCACGGGGTGGTGCGCATTGTATGGGTGTGTGTTACATTAGATCCACTAGTAGCAGTGAGAAAAACATCACGGGGTGGTGCGCATTATATGGGTGTGTGTTACATTACATTCACTAGAAGGAGTGAGAAAAACATCACGGGGTGGTGCGCATTGTATGGGTGTGTGTTACATTACATTCACTAGTAGGAGTGAGAAAAACATCACGGGGTGGTGCGCATTGTATGGGTGTGTGTTACATTACATTCACTAGTAGGAGTGAGGAAAACATCACGGGGTGGTGCGCATTGTATGGGAGTGTGTTACATTACATTCACTGGTAGGAGTGAGAAAAACATCACGGGTTGGTGCGCATTGTATGGGTGTGTGTTACATTGCATTCACTAGTACGAGTGAGAAAAACATCACGGGGTGGTGCGCATTGTATGGGTGTGTGTTACATTACATTCACTAGTAGGAGTGAGAAAAACATTACGGGGTGGTGCGCATAGTATGGGTGTGTTTTACATTACATTCACTAGTAGGAGTGAGAAAAGCATCATGGGGTGGTGCGCATTGTATGGGTGTGTGTTACATTACATTCACTAGTAGGAGTGAGAAAAACATCTCGGGGTGGTGCGCATTGTATGGGTGTGTGTTACATTACATTCACTAGTAGGAGTGAGAAAAGCATCATGGGGTGGTGCGCATTGTATGGGTGTGTGTTACATTACATTCACTAGTAGGAGTGAGAAAAACATCTCGGGGTGGTGCGCATTGTATGGGTGTGTGTTACATTAGATTCACTAGTAGGAATGAGAAAAACATCACGGGGTGGTGCGCATTGTATGGGTGTGTGTTACATTACATTCACTAGTAGGAGTGAGAAAAACATCACGGGGTGGTGCGCACTGTATGGGTGTGTGTTACATTAGATTCACTAGTAGGAGTGAGAAAAACATTACGGGGTGGTGCGCATTGTATGGGTGTGTGTTACATTAGATTCACTAGTAGGAGTGAGAAAAACATCACGGGGTGGTGCGCATTGTATGGGTGTGTGTTACATTACATTCACTAGTAGCAGTGAGAAAAACATCACGGGGTGGTGCGCATTGTATGGGTGTGTGTTACATTACATTCACTAGTAGGAGTGAGAAAAACATCACGGGGTGGTGCGCATTATATGGGTGTCTGTTACATTACATTCACTAGTTGGAGTGAGAAAAACATCACGGGGTGGTGCGCATTGTATGGGTGTGTGTTACATTACATTCACTAGTAGCAGTGAGAAAAACATCACGGGGTGGCGCGCATTATATGGGTGTGTGTTACATTACATTCACTAGTTGGAGTGAGAAAAACATCACGGGGTGGTGCGCACTGTATGGGTGTGTGTTACATTAGATTCACTAGTAGGAGTGGGAAAAACATCACGGGGTGGTGCGCACTGCATGGGTGTGTGTTACATTAGATTCACTAGTAGGAGTGAGAAAAAAAAACGGGGTGGTGCGCACTGCATCGGTGTGTGTTACATTAGATTCACTAGTATGAGTGAGAAAAACATCACGGGGTGGGGGACACTGTATGGGTGTGTGTTACATTAGATTCACTAGTAGGAGTGAGAAAAACATCACGGGGTGGTGCGCACTGTATGGGTGTGTGTTACATTAGATTCACTAGTAGGAGTCAGAAAAACATCACGGGGTGGTGCGCACTGTATGGGTGTGTGTTACATTAGATTCACTAGTAGGAGTGAGAAAAACATCACGGGGTGGTGCGCATTGTATGGGTGTGTGTTACATTACATTCACTAGTAGGAGTGAGAAAAACATCACGGGGTGGTGCGCATTGTATGGGTGTGTGTTACATTACATTCACTAGTAGGAGTGAGAAAAACATCATGGGGTGGTGCGCATTGTATGGGTGTGTGTTACATTACATTCACTGGTAGGAGTGAGAAAAACATCACGAGGTGGTGCGCATTGTATGGGTGTGTGTTACATTACCTTCACTGGTAGGAGTGAGAAAAACATCACGGGGTGGTGCGCATTGTATGGGTGTGTGTTACATTAGATTCACTAGTAGGAATGAGAAAAACATCACAGCGTGGTGCGCATTGTATGGGTGTGTGTTACATTACATTCACTAGTAGGAGTGAGAAAAACATCACGGGGTGGTGCGCATAGTATGGGTGTGTGTTACATCGGATTCACTAGCAGGAGTGAGAAAAACATCACGAGGTGGTGCGCATTGTATGGGTGCGTGTTACATCAGATTCACTAGCAGGAGTGAGAAAAACATCAAGGGGTGGTGCGCTTGTATGCGTGTGTGTTACAATACATTCACTAGCAGGAGTGAGAAAAACATCACGGGGTGGTGCGCATTGTATGGGTGTGTGTTACATTAGATTCACTAGCAGGAGTTAGAAAAACATTACGGGGTGGTGCGCATTGTATGGGTGTGTGTTACATTAGATTCACTAGCAGGAGTGAGAAAAATATCACGGGGTGGTGCGCATTGTATGGGTATGTGTTACATTAGATTCACTAGCAGGAGTGATAAAAACATCACGGGGTGGTGCGCATTGTATGCGTGTGTGTTACATTAGATTCACTAGCAGGAGTGAGAAAAACATCACGGGGTGGTACGCATTGTATGCGTGTGTGTTACATTAGATTCACTACTAGGAGTGAGAAATACATCACGGGGTGGTGCGCATTGTATGGGTGTGTGTTACATTAGATTCACTAGCAGGAGTGAGTAAAACATCACGGGGTGGTGTGCATTGTATGGGTGTGTGTTACATTAGATTCACTAGCAGGAGTGAGAAAAACATCACGGAGTGGTGCGCATTGTATGGGTGTGTGCTACATTAGATTCACTAGCAGGAGTGAGAAAAACATCACGGGGTGGTGCGCATTATATCCGTGTCTGTTACATTACATTCACTAGCAGGAGTGAGAAAAACATCACGGGGTGGTGCGCATTGTATGGGTGTGTGTTACATTACATTCACTAGTAGGAGTGAGAAAAACACCACGGGGTGGTACGCATTGTATGGGTGTATGTTACATTAGATTCACTCGTAGGAGTTAGAAAAACATCACGGGGTGGTGCGCATTGTATGGGTGTGTGTTACATTAGATTCACTAGTAGGAGTGAGAAAAACATCACGGGGTGGTGCCCTTTGTATGGGTGTGTGTTACATTACATTCACTACTAGGAGTGAGAAAAACATCACGGGGTGGTGTGAATCGGAGGGTCTGAATTAGGATAGGCTGTGAGTGGCAATGTAGGATGGAGAAAAGCACCACGGGGTGGTCAGCATGGGGAGGTCAGGGAACATGCAGTGGCAATGTAGGATAGGTTTCTGAAAAACATCGCGGGGTGGTGCGCATTGTATGGGTGTGTGTTACATTACATTCACTAGTAGGAGTGAGAAAAACATCTCGGTGTGGTGCGCATTGTATGGGTGTGTGTTACATTAGATTCACTAGTAGGAGTGAGAAAAACATCACGGGGTGGTGCGCATTGTATGGGTGTGTGTTACATTACATTCACTAGTAGGAGTGAGAAAAACATCACGGGGTGGTGCGCACTGTATGGGTGTGTGTTACATTAGATTCACTAGTAGGAGTGAGAAAAACATCACGGGGTGGTGCGCATTGTATGGGTGTGTGTTACATTAGATTCACTAGTAGGAGTGAGAAAAACATCACGGGGTGGTGCGCATTGTATGGGTGTGTGTTACATTACATTCACTAGTAGGAGTGAGAAAAACATCACGGGGTGGTGCGCATTATATGGGTGTCTGTTACATTACATTCACTAGTAGGAGTGAGAAAAACATCACGGGGTGGTGCGCATTATATGGGTGTGTGTTACATTACATTCACTAGTTGGAGTGAGAAAAACATCACGGGGTGGTGCCCACTGTATGGGTGTGTGTTACAATAGATTCACTAGTATGAGTGAGAAAAACATCACGGGGTGGTGGGCACTGTATGGGTGTGTGTTACATTAGATTCACTAGTAGGAGTGAGAAAAAAAAACGGGGTGGTGCGCACTGCATGGGTGTGTGTTACATTAGATTCACTAGTATGAGTGAGAAAAACATCACGGGGTGGTGGGCACTGTATGGGTTTGTGTTACATTAGATTCACTAGTAGGAGTGAGAAAAACATCACGGGGTGGTGCGCATTGTATGGGTGTGTGTTACATTACATTCACTAGTAGGAGTGAGAAAAACATCACGGGGTGGTGCGCATTGTATGGGTGTGTGTTACATTACATTCTCTAGTAGGAGTGAGAAAAACATCACGGGTTGGTGCGCATTGTATGGGTGTGTGTTACATTACATTCACTACTAGGAGTGAGAAAAACATCACGGGGTGGTGCGCATTGTATGGGTGTGTGTTACATTACATTCACTAGTAGGAGTGAGAAAAACATCACGGGTTGGTGCGCATTGTATGGGTGTGTGTTACATTGCATTCACTAGTAGGAGTGAGAAAAACATCACGGTGTGGTGCGCATTGTATGGGTGTGTGTTACATTACATTCACTAGTAGGAGTGAGAAAAACATCACGGGGTGGTGTGCATTGTATGGGTGTGTGTTACATTAGATTCACTAGTAGGAGTGAGAAAAGCATCACGGGGTGGTGCGCCTTGTATGGGTGTGTGTTACATTACATTCACTAGTAGGAGTGAGAAAAACATCTCGGGGTGGTGCGCATTTTATGGGTGTGTGTTACATTAGATTCACTAGTAGGAGTGAGAAAAACATCACCGGGTGGTGCGCATTGTATGGGTGTGTGTTACATTACATTCACTAGTAGGAGTGAGAAAAACATCACGGGGTGGTGCGCATTGTATGGGTGTGTGTTACATTACATTCACTAGTAGGAGTGAGAAAAACATCACGGGGTGGTGCGCATTGTATGGGTGTGTGTTACATTACATTCACTAGTAGGAGTGAGAAAAACATCACGGGGTGGTGCGCATTATATGGGTGTGTGTTACATTACATTCACTAGTAGGAGTGAGAAAAACATCACGGGGTGGTGCGCATTGTATGGGTGTGTGTTACATTACATTCACTAGTTGGAGTGAGAAAAACATCACGGGGTGGTGCGCACTGTATGGGTGTGTGTTACATTAGATTCACTAGTAGGAGTGGGAAAAACATCACGGGGTGGTGCGCACTCTATTGGTGTGTGTTACATTAGATTCACTAGTAGGAGTGGGAAAAACATCACGGGGTGGTGCGCACTGCATGGGTGTGTGTTACATTAGATTCACTAGTAGGAGTGAGAAAAACATCACTGGGTGGTGCGCACTGCATGGGTGTGTGTTACATTAGATTCACTAGTATGAGTGAGAAAAACATCACGGGGTGGTGCGCACTCTATGGGTGTGTGTTACATTAGATTCACTAGTAGGAGTGAGAAAAACATCACGGGGTGGTGCGCACTGTATGGGTGTGTGTTACATTAGATTCACTAGTAGGAGTGAGAAAAACATCACGGGGTGGTGCGCATTGTATGGGTGTGTGTTACATTAGATTCACTAGTAGGAGTGAGAAAAACATCACGGGGTGGTGCGCATTGTATGGGTGTGTGTTACATTACATTCACTAGTAGCAGTGAGAAAAACATCACGGGGTGGTGCGCATTGTATGGGTGTGTGTTACATTAGATCCACTAGTAGCAGTGAGAAAAACATCACGGGGTGGTGCGCATTGTATGGGTGTGTGTTACATTGCATTCACTAGCAGGAGTGAGAAAAACATCACGGGGTGGTGCGCATTGTATGGGTGTGTGTTACACTACATTCACTAGCAGGAGTGAGAAAAACATCACGGGGTGGTACGCATTGTATGGGTGTGTGTTACATTACATTCACTAGCAGGAGTGAGAAAAACATCACGGGGTGGTGCGCATTGTATAGGTGTGTGTTACATTAGATTCACTAGCAGGAGTGAGAAAAACATCACGGGGTGGTGCGCATTGTATGCGTGTGTGTTACATTAGATTCACTAGCAGGAGTGAGAAAAACATCACCGTGTGGTGCGCATTGTATGCGTGTGTGTTACATTAGATTCACTAGCAGGAGTGAGAAAAACATCACGTGGTGGTGCGCATTGTATGGGTGTGTGTTACATTAGATTCACTAGCAGGAGTGAGAAAAACATCACGGGGTGGTGCGTATTGTATGGGTGTGTGTTACATTAGATTCGCTAGCAGGAGTGAGAAAAACATCACGGGGTGGTGCGCATTGTATGGGTGTGTGTTACATTAGATTCACTAGCAGGAGTGAGAAAAACATCACGGGGTGGTGCGCATTGTATGGGTGTGTGTTACATTAGATTTACTACTAGGAGTGAGAAAAACATCACGGGGTGGTGCGCATTGTATGGGTGTGTGTTACATTAGATTCACTAGCTGGAGTGAGAAAAACATCACGGGGTGGTGCGCATTGTATGGGTGAGTGTTACTTTAGATTCACTACTAGGAGTGAGAAAAACATCACGTGGTGGTGCGCATTGTATGGGTGTGTGTTACATTAGATTCACTAGCAGGAGTGAGAAAAACATCACGGGGTGGTGCGCATTGTATGGGTGTGTGTTACATTAGATTCACTAGCAGGAGTGAAAAAAACATCACGGGGTGGTGCGCATTGTATGGGTGTGTGTTACATTAGATTCACTACTAGGAGTGAGAAAAACATCACGGGGTGGTGCGCATTGTATGGGTGTGTGTTACATTAGATTCACTACAAGGAGTGAGAAAAACATCACGGGGTGGTGCGCGTTGTATGGGTGTGTGTTACATTACATTCACTAGCAGGAGTGAGAAAAACATCACGTGGTGGTGCGCATTGTATGGGTGTGTGTTACATTACATTCACTATCAGTAGTGAGAAAAACATCACGGGGTGGTGCGCATTGTATGGGTGTGTGTTACATTACATTCACTAGCAGGAGTGAGAAAAACATCACGGGGTGGTGCGCATTGTATGGGTGTGTGTTACATTACATTCACTAGTAGGAGTGAGCAAAACATCACGGGGTGGTGCGCATTGTATGGGAGTGTGTTACATTACATTCACTGGTAGGAGTGAGAAAAACATCACGGGGTGGTGCGCATTGTATGGGTGTGTGTTACATTAGATTCACTAGGAGGAGTGAGAAAAACATCACGGGGTGGTGCGCATTGTATTGGTGTGTGTTACATTACATTCACTAGTAGGAGTGAGAAAAACATCACGGGGTGGTGCGCATTGTATGGGTGTGTGTTACATTACATTCTCTAGTAGGAGTGAGAAAAACATCACGGGTTGGTGCGCATCGTATGGGTGTGTGTTACATTACATTCACTACTAGGAGTGAGAAAAACATCACGGGGTGGTGCGCATTGTATGGGTGTGTGTTACATTACATTCACTACTAGGAGTGAGAAAAACATCACGGGGTGGTGCGCATTGTATGGGTGTGTGTTACATTGCATTCACTAGTAGGAGTGAGAAAAACATCACGGTGTAGTGCGCATTGTATGGGTGTGTGTTACATTACATTCACTAGTAGGAGTGAGAAAAACATCACGGGGTGGTGCGCATTGCATGGGTGTGTGTTACATTAGATTCACTAGTAGGAGTGAGAAAAGCATCACGGGGTGGTGCGCCTTGTATGGGTGTGTGTTACATTAAATTCACTAGTAGGAGTGAGAAAAACATCTCGGGGTGGTGCGCATTTTATGGGTGTGTGTTACATTAGATTCATTAGTAGGAGTGAGAAAAACATCACCGGGTGGTGCCCATTGTATGGGTGTGTGTTACATTACATTCACTAGTAGGAGTGAGAAAAACATCACGGGGTGGTGCGCATTGTATGGGTGTGTGTTACATTACATTCACTAGCAGGAGTGAGAAAAACATCACGGGGTGGTGCGCATTATATGGGTGTGTGTTACATTACATTCACGAGTAGGAGTGAGAAAAACATCACGGGGTGGTGCGCATTGTATGGGTGTGTGTTACATTACATTCACTAGTAGGAGTGAGAAAAACATCACGGGGTGGTGCGCATTGTATGGGTGTGTGTTACATTACATTCACTAGTAGGAGTGAGAAAAACATCTCGGGGTGGTGCGCATTTTATGGGTGTGTGTTACATTAGATTCATTAGTAGGAGTGAGAAAAACATCACCGGGTGGTGCGCATTGTATGGGTGTGTGTTACATTACATTCACTAGTAGGAGTGAGAAAAACATCACGGGGTGGTGCGCATTGTATGGGTGTGTGTTACATTACATTCACTAGCAGGAGTGAGAAAAACATCACGGGGTGGTGCGCATTATATGGGTGTGTGTTACATTACATTCACTAGTAGGAGTGAGAAAAACATCACGGGGTGGTGCGCATTGTATGGGTGTGTGTTACATTACATTCACTAGCAGGAGTGAGAAAAACATCACGGGGTGGTGCGCATTGTATAGGTGTGTGTTACATTAGATTCACTAGCAGGAGTGAGAAAAACATCACAGGGTGGTGCGCATTGTATGCGTGTGTGTTACATTAGATTCACTAGCAGGAGTGAGAAAAACATCACCGTGTGGTGCGCATTGTATGCGTGTGTGTTACATTAGATTCACTAGCAGGAGTGAGAAAAACATCACGGGGTGGTGCGCATTGTATGGGTGTGTGTTACATTAGATTCACTAGTAGGAGTGGGAAAAACATCACGGGGTGGTGCGCACTCTATTGGTGTGTGTTACATTAGATTCACTAGTAGGAGTGGGAAAAACATCACGGGGTGGTGCGCACTGCATGGGTGTGTGTTACATTAGATTCACTAGTAGGAGTGAGAAAAACATCACGGGGTGGTGCGCACTGCATGGGTGTGTGTTACATTAGATTCACTAGTATGAGTGAGAAAAACATCACGGGGTGGTGCGCACTCTATGGGTGTGTATTACATTAGATTCACTAGTAGGAGTGAGAAAAACATCACGGGGTGGTGCGCACTGTATGGGTGTGTGTTACATTAGATTCACTAGTAGGAGTGAGAAAAACATCACGGGGTGGTGCGCATTGTATGGGTGTGTGTTACATTAGATTCACTAGTAGGAGTGAGAAAAACATCACGGGGTGGTGCGCATTGTATGGGTGTGTGTTACATTACATTCACTAGTAGCAGTGAGAAAAACATCACGGGGTGGTGCGCATTGTATGGGTGTGTGTTATATTAGATCCACTAGTAGCAGTGAGAAAAACATCACGGGGTGGTGCGCATTGTATGGGTGTGTGTTACATTACATTCACTAGCAGGAGTGAGAAAAACATCACGGGGTGGTGCGCATTGTATGGGTGTGTGTTACACTACATTCACTAGCAGGAGTGAGAAAAACATCACGGGGTGGTACGCATTGTATGGGTGTGTGTTACATTACATTCACTAGCAGGAGTGAGAAAAACATCACGGGGTGGTGCGCATTTTATGGGTGTGTGTTACATTAGATTCACTAGCAGGAGTGAGAAAAACATCACGGGGTGGTGCGCATTGTATGCGTGTGTGTTACATTAGATTCACTAGCAGGAGTGAGAAAAACATCACCGTGTGGTGCGCATTGTATGGGTGTGTGTTACATTGCATTCACTAGTAGGAGTGAGAAAAACATCACGGTGTAGTGCGCATTGTATGGGTGTGTGTTACATTACATTCACTAGTAGGAGTGAGAAAAACATCACGGGGTGGTGCGCATTGCATGGGTGTGTGTTACATTAGATTCACTAGTAGGAGTGAGAAAAGCATCACGGGGTGGTGCGCCTTGTATGGGTGTGTGTTACATTAAATTCACTAGTAGGAGTGAGAAAAACATCTCGGGGTGGTGCGCATTTTATGGGTGTGTGTTACATTAGATTCATTAGTAGGAGTGAGAAAAACATCACCGGGTGGTGCCCATTGTATGGGTGTGTGTTACATTACATTCACTAGTAGGAGTGAGAAAAACATCACGGGGTGGTGCGCATTGTATGGGTGTGTGTTACATTACATTCACTAGCAGGAGTGAGAAAAACATCACGGGGTGGTGCGCATTATATGGGTGTGTGTTACATTACATTCACGAGTAGGAGTGAGAAAAACATCACGGGGTGGTGCGCATTGTATGGGTGTGTGTTACATTACATTCACTAGTAGGAGTGAGAAAAACATCACGGGGTGGTGCGCATTGTATGGGTGTGTGTTACATTACATTCACTAGTAGGAGTGAGAAAAACATCTCGGGGTGGTGCGCATTTTATGGGTGTGTGTTACATTAGATTCATTAGTAGGAGTGAGAAAAACATCACCGGGTGGTGCGCATTGTATGGGTGTGTGTTACATTACATTCACTAGTAGGAGTGAGAAAAACATCACGGGGTGGTGCGCATTGTATGGGTGTGTGTTACATTACATTCACTAGCAGGAGTGAGAAAAACATCATGGGGTGGTGCGCATTATATGGGTGTGTGTTACATTACATTCACTAGTAGGAGTGAGAAAAACATCACGGGGTGGTGCGCATTGTATGGGTGTGTGTTACATTACATTCACTAGCAGGAGTGAGAAAAACATCACGGGGTGGTGCGCATTGTATAGGTGTGTGTTACATTAGATTCACTAGCAGGAGTGAGAAAAACATCACAGGGTGGTGCGCATTGTATGCGTGTGTGTTACATTAGATTCACTAGCAGGAGTGAGAAAAACATCACCGTGTGGTGCGCATTGTATGCGTGTGTGTTACATTAGATTCACTAGCAGGAGTGAGAAAAACATCACGGGGTGGTGCGCATTGTATGGGTGTGTGTTACATTAGATTCACTAGTAGGAGTGGGAAAAACATCACGGGGTGGTGCGCACTCTATTGGTGTGTGTTACATTAGATTCACTAGTAGGAGTGGGAAAAACATCACGGGGTGGTGCGCACTGCATGGGTGTGTGTTACATTAGATTCACTAGTAGGAGTGAGAAAAACATCACGGGGTGGTGCGCACTGCATGGGTGTGTGTTACATTAGATTCACTAGTATGAGTGAGAAAAACATCACGGGGTGGTGCGCACTCTATGGGTGTGTATTACATTAGATTCACTAGTAGGAGTGAGAAAAACATCACGGGGTGGTGCGCACTGTATGGGTGTGTGTTACATTAGATTCACTAGTAGGAGTGAGAAAAACATCACGGGGTGGTGCGCATTGTATGGGTGTGTGTTACATTAGATTCACTAGTAGGAGTGAGAAAAACATCACGGGGTGGTGCGCATTGTATGGGTGTGTGTTACATTACATTCACTAGTAGCAGTGAGAAAAACATCACGGGGTGGTGCGCATTGTATGGGTGTGTGTTATATTAGATCCACTAGTAGCAGTGAGAAAAACATCACGGGGTGGTGCGCATTGTATGGGTGTGTGTTACATTACATTCACTAGCAGGAGTGAGAAAAACATCACGGGGTGGTGCGCATTGTATGGGTGTGTGTTACACTACATTCACTAGCAGGAGTGAGAAAAACATCAAGGGGTGGTACGCATTGTATGGGTGTGTGTTACATTACATTCACTAGCAGGAGTGAGAAAAACATCACGGGGTGGTGCGCATTTTATGGGTGTGTGTTACATTAGATTCACTAGCAGGAGTGAGAAAAACATCACGGGGTGGTGCGCATTGTATGCGTGTGTGTTACATTAGATTCACTAGCAGGAGTGAGAAAAACATCACCGTGTGGTGCGCATTGTATGCGTGTGTGTTACATTAGATTCACTAGCAGGAGTGAGAAAAACATCACGTGGTGGTGCGCATTGTATGGGTGTGTGTTACATTAGATTCACTAGCAGGAGTGAGAAAAACATCACGGGGTGGTGCGCATTGTATGGGTGTGTGTTACATTAGATTCGCTAGCAGGAGTGAGAAAAACATCACGGGGTGGTGCGCATTGTATGGGTGTGTGTTACATTAGATTCACTAGCAGGAGTGAGAAAAACATCACGGGGTGGTGCGCATTGTATGGGTGTGTGTTACATTAGATTTACTACTAGGAGTGAGAAAAACATCACGGGGTGGTGCGCATTGTATGGGTGTGTGTTACATTAGATTCACTAGCTGGAGTGAGAAAAACATCACGGGGTGGTGCGCATTGTATGGGTGTGTGTTACATTAGATTCACTAGTAGGAGTGAGAAAAACATCACGTGGTGGTGCGCATTGTATGGGTGTGTGTTACATTAGATTCACTAGCAGGAGTGAGAAAAACATCACGGGGTGGTGCGCATTGTATGGGTGTGTGTTACATTAGATTCACTAGCAGGAGTGAGAAAAACATCACGGGGTGGTGCGCATTGTATGGGTGTGTGTTACATTAGATTCACTACTAGGAGTGAGAAAAACATCACGGGGTGGTGCGCATTGTATGGGTGTGTGTTACATTAGATTCACTACTAGGAGTGAGAAAAACATCTCGGGGTGGTGCGCGTTGTATGGGTGTGTGTTACATTACATTCACTAGCAGGAGTGAGAAAAACATCACGGGGTGGTGCGCATTGTATGGGTGTGTGTTACATTACATTCACTATCAGTAGTGAGAAAAACATCACGGGGTGGTGCGCATTGTATGGGTGTGTGTTACATTACATTCACTAGCAGGAGTGAGAAAAACATCACGGGGTGGTGCGCATTGTATGGGTGTGTGTTACATTACATTCACTAGTAGGAGTGAGCAAAACATCACGGGGTGGTGCGCATTGTATGGGAGTGTGTTACATTACATTCACTGGTAGGAGTGAGAAAAACATCACGGGGTGGTGCGCATTGTATGGGTGTGTGTTACATTAGATTCACTAGTAGGAGTGAGAAAAACATCACGGGGTAGTGCGCATTGTATGGGTGTGTGTTACATTAGATTCACTAGCAGGAGTGAGAAAAACATCACGGGGTGGTGCGCATTGTATGGGTGTGTGTTACATTAGATTCACTAGCAGGAGTGAGAAAAACATCACGGGGTGGTGCGCATTGTATGGGTGTGTGTTACATTACATTCACTAGTAGGAGTGAGAAAAACATCACGGGGTGGTGCGCATTGTATGGGTGTGTGTTACATTACATTCACTAGTACGAGTGAGAAAAACATCACGGGGTGGTGCGTATTGTATGGGTGTGTGTTACATTACATTCACTAGTAGGAGTGAGAAAAACATCACGGGGTGGTGCGCATTGTATGGGTGTGTGTTACATTACATTCACTAGTAGGAGAAAAACATCACGGGGTGGTGCGCTTTGTATGGGTGTGTGTTACATTACATTCACTAGTAGGAGTGAGAAAAACATCACGGGGTGGTGTGCATTGTATGGGTGTGTGTTACATTACATTCACTAGTAGGAGTGAGAAAAACATCACGGGGTGGTGCGCATTGTATGGGTGTGTGTTACATTACATTCACTAGTAGGAGTGAGAAAAACATCACGGGTTGGTGCGCATTGTATGGGTGTGTGTTACATTACTTTCACTAGTAGGAGTGAGCAAAACATCACGGGGTGGTGCGCATTGTATGGGAGTGTGTTACATTACATTCACTGGTAGGAGTGAGAAAAACATCACGGGGTGGTGCGCATTGTATGGGTGTGTGTTACATTAGATTCACTAGTAGGAGTGAGAAAAACATCACGGGGTGGTGCGCATTGTATGGGTGTGTGTTACATTACATTCACTAGCAGGAGTGAGAAAAACATCACGGGGTGGTGCGCATTGTATGGGTGTGTGTTACATTAGATTCACTATCAGTAGTGAGAAAAACATCACGGGGTGGTGCGCATTGTATGGGTGTGTGTTACATTACATTCACTAGCAGGAGTGAGAAAAACATCACGGGGTGGTGCGCATTGTATGGGTGTGTGTTACACTACATTCACTAGCAGGAGTGAGAAAAACATCACGGGGTGGTACGCATTGTATGGGTGTGTGTTACATTACATTCACTAGCAGGAGTGAGAAAAACATCACGGGGTGGTGCGCATTGTATGGGTGTGTGTTACATTAGATTCACTAGCAGGAGTGAGAAAAACATCACGGGGTGGTGCGCATTGTATGCGTGTGTGTTACATTAGATTCACTAGCAGGAGTGAGAAAAACATCACCGTGTGGTGCGCATTGTATGCGTGTGTGTTACATTAGATTCACTAGCAGGAGTGAGAAAAACATCACGTGGTGGTGCGCATTGTATGGGTGTGTGTTACATTAGATTCACTAGCAGGAGTGAGAAAAACATCACGGGGTGGTGCGCATTGTATGGGTGTGTGTTACATTAGATTCGCTAGCAGGAGTGAGAAAAACATCACGGGGTGGTGCGCATTGTATGGGTGTGTGTTACATTAGATTCACTAGCAGGAGTGAGAAAAACATCACGGGGTGGTGCGCATTGTATGGGTGTGTGTTACATTAGATTCACTACTAGGAGTTAGAAAAACATCACGGGGTGGTGCGCATTGTATGGGTGTGTGTTACATTAGATTCACTAGCTGGAGTGAGAAAAACATCACGGGGTGGTGCGCATTGTATGGGTGTGTGTTACATTAGATTCACTAGTAGGAGTGAGAAAAACATCACGTGGTGGTGCGCATTGTATGGGTGTGTGTTACATTAGATTCACTAGCAGGAGTGAGAAAAACATCACGGGGTGGTGCGCATTGTATGGGTGTGTGTTACATTAGATTCACTAGCAGGAGTGAGAAAAACATCACGGGGTGGTGCGCATTGTATGGGTGTGTGTTACATTAGATTCACTACTAGGAGTGAGAAAAACATCACGGGGTGGTGCGCATTGTATGGGTGTGTGTTACATTAGATTCACTACTAGGAGTGAGAAAAACATCACGGGGTGGTGCGCATTGTATGGGTGTGTGTTACATTAAATTCACTAGCAGGAGTGAGAAAAACATCACGGGGTGGTGCGCATTGTATGGGTGTGTGTTACATTACATTCACTATCAGTAGTGAGAAAAACATCACGGGGTGGTGCGCATTGTATGGGTGTGTGTTACATTACATTCACTAGCAGGAGTGAGAAAAACATCACGGGGTGGTGCGCATTGTATGGGTGTGTGTTACATTACATTCACTAGTAGGAGTGAGAAAAACATCACGGGGTGGTGCGCATTGTATGGGAGTGTGTTACATTACATTCACTGGAAGGAGTGAGAAAAACATCACGGGGTGGTGCGCATTGTATGGGTGTGTGTTACATTAGATTCACTAGTAGGAGTGAGAAAAACATCACGGGGTGGTGCGCATTGTATGGGTGTGTGTTACATTACATTCACTAGCAGGAGTGAGAAAAACATCACGGGGTGGTGCGCATTGTATGGGTGTGTGTTACATTACATTCACTATCAGGAGTGAGAAAAACATCACGGGGTGGTGCGCATTGTATCGGTGTGTGTTACATTACATTCACTAGTAGGAGTGAGAAAAACATCACGGGGTGGTGCGCATTGTATGGGTGTGTGTTGCATTACATTCACTAGTAGGAGTGAGAAAAACATCACGGGGTGGTACGCATTGTATGGGTGTGTGTTACATTACATTCACTAGCAGGAGTGAGAAAAACATCACGGGGTGGTGCGCATTGTATGGATGTGTGTTACATTAGATTCACTAGCAGGAGTGAGAAAAACATCACGGGGTGGTGCGCATTGTATGGGTGTGTGTTACATTACATTCACTACTAGGAGTGAGAAAAACATCACGGGGTGGTGCGCATTGTATGGGTGTGTGTTACATTACATTCACTAGTAGGAGTGAGAAAAACATCACGGGGTGGTGCGCATTGTATGGGTGTGTGTTACATTACATTCACTAGTACGAGTGAGAAAAACATCACGGGGTGGTGCGTATTGTATGGGTGTGTGTTACATTACATTCACTAGTAGGAGTGAGAAAAACATCATGGGGTGGTGCGCATTGTATGGGTGTGTGTTACATTACATTCACTAGTAGGAGTGAGAAAAACATCACGGGGTGGTGCGTATTGTATGGGTGTGTGTTACATTACATTCACTAGTAGGAGTGAGAAAAACATCACGGGGTGGTGCGCATTGTATGGGTGTGTGTTACATTACATTCACTAGTAGGAGTGAGAAAAACATCACGGGGTGGTGCGCTTTGTATGGGTGTGTGTTACATTACATTCACTAGTAGGAGTGAGAAAAACATCACGGGGTGGTGCGCATTGTATGGGTGTGTGTTACATTACATTCACTAGTAAGAGTGAGAAAAACATCACGGGGTGGTGCGCATTGTATGGGTGTGTGTTACATTACATTCACTAGTAGGAGTGAGAAAAACATCACGGGTTGGTGCGCATTGTATGGGTGTGTGTTACATTACATTCACTAGCAGGAGTGAGCAAAACATCACGGGGTGGTGCGCATTGTATGGGAGTGTGTTACATTACATTCACTGGTAGGAGTGAGAAAAACATCACGGGGTGGTGCGCATTGTATGGGTGTGTGTTACATTAGATTCACTATCAGTAGTGAGAAAAACATCACGGGGTGGTGCGCATTGTATGGGTGTGTGTTACATTACATTCACTAGCAGGAGTGAGAAAAACATCACGGGGTGGTGCGCATTGTATGGGTGTGTGTTGCACTACATTCACTAGCAGGAGTGAGAAAAACATCACGGGGTGGTACGCATTGTATGGGTGTGTGTTACATTACATTCACTAGCAGGAGTGAGAAAAACATCACGGAGTGGTGCGCATTGTATGGGTGTGTGTTACATTAGATTCACTAGCAGGAGTGAGAAAAACATCACGGGGTGGTGCGCATTGTATGCGTGTGTGTTACATTAGATTCACTAGCAGGAGTGAGAAAAACATCACCGTGTGGTGCGCATTGTATGCGTGTGTGTTACATTAGATTCACTAGCAGGAGTGAGAAAAACATCACGGGGTGGTGCGCATTGTATGGGTGTGTGTTACATTAGATTCGCTAGCAGGAGTGAGAAAAACATCACGGGGTGGTGCGCATTGTATGGGTGTGTGTTACATTAGATTCACTAGCAGGAGTGAGAAAAACATCACGGGGTGGTGCGCATTGTATGGGTGTGTGTTACATTAGATTCACTACTAGGAGTGAGAAAAACATCACGGGGTGGTGCGCATTGTATGGGTGTGTGTTACATTAGATTCACTAGCTGGAGTGAGAAAAACATCACGGGGTGGTGCGCATTGTATGGGTGTGTGTTACATTAGATTCACTAGTAGGCGTGAGAAAAACATCACGTGGTGGTGCGCATTGTATGGGTGTGTGTTACATTAGATTCACTAGCAGGAGTGAGAAAAACATCACGGGGTGGTGCGCATTGTAAGGGTGTGTGTTACATTAGATTCACTAGCAGGAGTGAGAAAAACATCACGGGGTGGTGCGCATTGTATGGGTGTGTGTTACATTAGATTCACTACTAGGAGTGAGAAAAACATCACGGGGTGGTGCGCATTTTATGGGTGTGTGTTACATTAGATTCACTACTAGGAGTGAGAAAAACATCACGGGGTGGTGCGCATTGTATGGGTGTGTGTTACATTAAATTCACTAGCAGGAGTGAGAAAAACATCACGGGGTGGTGCGCATTGTATGGGTGTGTGTTACATTACATTCACTATCAGTAGTGAGAAAAACATCACGGGGTGGTGCGCATTGTATGGGTGTGTGTTACATTACATTCACTAGCAGGAGTGAGAAAAACATCACGGGGTGGTGCGCATTGTATGGGTGTGTGTTACATTACATTCACTAGTAGGAGTGAGCAAAACATCACGGGGTGGTGCGCATTGTATGGGAGTGTGTTACATTACATTCACTGGTAGGAGTGAGAAAAACATCACGGGGTGGTGCGTATTGTATGGGTGTGTGTTACATTACATTCACTAGTAGGAGTGAGAAAAACATCACGGGGTGGTGCGCTTTGTATGGGTGTGTGTTACATTACATTCACTAGCAGGAGTGAGAAAAACATCACGGGCTGGTGCGCATTGTATGGGTGTGTGTTACATTACATTCACTATCAGGAGTGAGAAAAACATCACGGGGTGGTGCGCATTGTATGGGTGTGTGTTACATTACATTCACTAGCAGGAGTGAGAAAAACATCACGGGGGGTGCGCATTGTATGGGTGTGTGTTACATTACATTCACTAGCAGGAGTGAGAAAAACATCACGGGGTGGTGCGCATTGTATGGGTGTGTGTTACATTACATTCACTAGCAGGAGTGAGAAAAACATCACGGGGTGGTGCGCATTGTATGGGTGTGTGTTACATTAGATTCACTAGCAGGAGTGAGAAAAACATCACGGGGTGGTGCGCATTGTATGGGTGTGTGTTACATTAGATCCACTAGTAGCAGTGAAAAAAACATCACGGGGTGGTGCGCATTGTATGGGTGTGTGTTACATTAGATCCACAAGTAGCAGTGAGAAAAACATCACGGGGTGGTGCGCATTGTATGGGTGTGTGTTACATTAGATCCACTAGTAGCAGTGAGAAAAACATCACGGGGTGGTGCGCATTGTATGGGTGTGTGTTACATTGCATTCACTAGTAGGAGTGAGAACAACATCACGGGGTGGTGCGCATTGTATGGGTGTGTGTTACATTAGATTCACTAGTAGGAGTGAGAAAAACATCACGGGGTGGTGCGCATTGTATGGGTGTGTGTTACATTACATTCACTAGTAGGAGTGAGAAAAACATCACGGGGTGGTGCGCATTGTATGGGTGTGTGTTACATTACATTCACTAGTAGGAGTGAGAAAAACATCACTGGGTGGTGCGCATTGTATGGGTGTGTGTTACATTACATTCACTAGTAGGAGTGAGAAAAACATCACGGGGTGGTGTGCATTGTATGGGTGTGTGTTACATTACATTCAATAGTAGGAGTGAGAAAAACATCACGGGGTGGTGCGCATTGTATGGGTGTGTGTTACATTACATTCACTAGTAGGAGTGAGAAAAACATCACGGGGTGGTGCGCATTGTATGGGTGTGTGTTACATTACATTCACTAGTAGGAGTGAGAAAAACATCACGGGGTGGTGCGCATTGTATGGGTGTGTGTTACATTACATTCACTAGTAGGAGTGAGCAAAACATCACGGGGTGGTGCGCATTGTATGGGAGTGTGTTACATTACATTCACTGGTAGGAGTGAGAAAAACATCACAGGGTGGTGCGCATTGTATGGGTGTGTGTTACATTAGATTCACTAGTAGGAGTGAGAAAAACATCACGGGGTGGTGCGCATTGTATGGGTGTGTGTTACATTACATTCAGTAGCAGGAGTGAGAAAAACATCACGGGGTGGTGCGCATTGTATGGGTGTGTGTTACATTACATTCACTATCAGTAGTGAGAAAAACATCACGGGGTGGTGCGCATTGTATGGGTGTGTGTTACATTACATTCACTAGCAGGAGTGAGAAAAACATCACGGGGTGGTGCGCATTGTATGGGTGTGTGTTACACTACATTCACTAGCAGGAGTGAGAAAAACATCACGGGGTGGTACGCATTGTATGGGTGTGTGTTACATTACATTCAATAGCAGGAGTGAGAAAAACATCACGGGGTGGTGCGCATTGTATGGGTGTGTGTTACATTAGATTCACTAGCAGGAGTGAGAAAAACATCACGGGGTGGTGCGCATTGTATGCGTGTGTGTTACATTAGATTCACTAGCAGGAGTGAGAAAAACATCACCGTGTGGTGCGCATTGTATGCGTGTGTGTTACATTAGATTCACTAGCAGGAGTGAGAAAAACATCACGTGGTGGTGCGCATTGTATGGGTGTGTGTTACATTAGATTCACTAGCAGGAGTGAGAAAAACATCACGGGGTGGTGCGCATTGTATGGGTGTGTGTTACATTAGATTCGCTAGCAGGAGTGAGAAAAACATCACGGGGTGGTGCGCATTGTATGGGTGTGTGTTACATTAGATTCAATAGCAGGAGTGAGAAAAACATCACGGGGTGGTGCGCATTGTATGGGTGTGTGTTACATTAGATTCACTACTAGGAGTGAGAAAAACAGAACGGGGTGGTGCGCATTGTATGGGTGTGTGTTATATTAGATTCACTAGCTGGAGTGAGAAAAACATCACGGGGTGGTGCGCATTGTATGGGTGTGTGTTACATTACATTCACTAGCAGGAGTGAGAAAAACATCACGGGGTGGTGCGCATTGTATGGGTGTGTGTTACATTACATTCACTAGCAGGAGTGAGAAAAACATCACGGGGTGGTGCGCATTGTATGGGTGTGTGTTACATTAGATTCACTAGCAGGAGTGAGAAAAACATCATGGGGTGGTGCGCATTTTATGGGTGTGTGTTACATTACATTCACTAGTAGCAGTGAGAAAAACATCACGGGGTGGTGCGCATTGTATGGGTGTGTGTTACATTAGATTCACTAGCAGGAGTGAGAAAAACATCACGGGGTGGTGCGCATTGTAAGGGTGTGTGTTACATTAGATTCACTAGCAGGAGTGAGAAAAACATCACGGGGTGGTGCGCATTTTATGGGTGTGTGTTACATTAGATTCACTACTAGGAGTGAGAAAAACATCACGGGGTGGTGCGCATTGTATGGGTGTGTGTTACATTAAATTCACTAGCAGGAGTGAGAAAAACATCACGGGGTGGTGCGCATTGTATGGGTGTGTGTTACATTACATTCACTATCAGTAGTGAGAAAAACATCACGGGGTGGTGCGCATTGTATGGGTGTGTGTTACATTACATTCACTAGCAGGAGTGAGAAAAACATCACGGGGTGGTGCGCATTGTATGGGTGTGTGTTACATTACATTCACTAGCAGGAGTGAGCAAAACATCACGGGGTGGTGCGCATTGTATGGGAGTGTGTTACATTACATTCACTGGTAGGAGTGAGAAAAACATCACGGGGTGGTGCGTATTGTATGGGTGTGTGTTACATTACATTCACTAGTAGGAGTGAGAAAAACATCACGGGGTGGTGCGCTTTGTATGGGTGTGTGTTACATTACATTCACTAGCAGGAGTGAGAAAAACATCACGGGCTGGTGCGCATTGTATGGGTGTGTGTTACATTACATTCACTATCAGGAGTGAGAAAAACATCACGGGGTGGTGCGCATTGTATGGGTGTGTGTTACATTACATTCACTAGCAGGAGTGAGAAAAACATCACGGGGGGTGCGCATTGTATGGGTGTGTGTTACATTACATTCACTAGCAGGAGTGAGAAAAACATCACGGGGTGGTGCGCATTGTATGGGTGTGTGTTACATTACATTCACTAGCAGGAGTGAGAAAAACATCAAGGGGTGGTGCGCATTGTATGGGTGTGTGTTACATTAGATTCACTAGCAGGAGTGAGAAAAACATCACGGGGTGGTGCGCATTGTATGGGTGTGTGTTACATTAGATCCACTAGTAGCAGTGAAAAAAACATCACGGGGTGGTGCGCATTGTATGGGTGTGTGTTACATTAGATCCACAAGTAGCAGTGAGAAAAACATCACGGGGTGGTGCGCATTGTATGGGTGTGTGTTACATTAGATCCACTAGTAGCAGTGAGAAAAACATCACGGGGTGGTGCGCATTGTATGGGTGTGTGTTACATTGCATTCACTAGTAGGAGTGAGAACAACATCACGGGGTGGTGCGCATTGTATGGGTGTGTGTTACATTAGATTCACTAGTAGGAGTGAGAAAAACATCACGGGGTGGTGCGCATTGTATGGGTGTGTGTTACATTACATTCACTAGTAGGAGTGAGAAAAACATCACGGGGTGGTGCGCATTGTATGGGTGTGTGTTACATTAGATTCACTAGTAGCAGTGAGAAAAACATCACGGGGTGGTGTGCATTGTATGGGTTGTGTTACATTACATTCACTAGTAGGAGTGAGAAAAACATCACGGGGTGGTGCGCATTGTATGGGTGTGTGTTACATTACAATCAGTAGTAGGAGTGAGAAAAACATCACGGGGTGGTGCGCATTGTATGGGTGTGTGTTACATTACATTCACTAGTAGGAGTGAGAAAAACATCACGGGGTGGTGCGCATTGTATGGGTGTGTGTTACATTACATTCACTAGTAGGAGTGAGAAAAACATCACGGGGTGGTGCGCATTGTATGGGTGTGTGTTACATTACATTCACTAGTAGGAGTGAGCAAAACATCACGGGGTGGTGCGCATTGTATGGGAGTGTGTTACATTACATTCACTGGTAGGAGTGAGAAAAACATCACAGGGTGGTGCGCATTGTATGGGTGTGTGTTACATTAGATTCACTAGTAGGAGTGAGAAAAACATCACGGGGTGGTGCGCATTGTATGGGTGTGTGTTACATTACATTCAGTAGCAGGAGTGAGAAAAACATCACGGGGTGGTGCGCATTGTATGGGTGTGTGTTACATTACATTCACTATCAGTAGTGAGAAAAACATCACGGGGTGGTGCGCATTGTATGGGTGTGTGTTACATTACATTCACTAGCAGGAGTGAGAAAAACATCACGGGGTGGTGCGCATTGTATGGGTGTGTGTTACACTACATTCACTAGCAGGAGTGAGAAAAACATCACGGGGTGGTACGCATTGTATGGGTGTGTGTTACATTACATTCACTAGCAGGAGTGAGAAAAACATCACGGGGTGGTGCGCATTGTATGGGTGTGTGTTACATTAGATTCACTAGCAGGAGTGAGAAAAACATCACGGGGTGGTGCGCATTGTATGCGTGTGTGTTACATTAGATTCACTAGCAGGAGTGAGAAAAACATCACCGTGTGGTGCGCATTGTATGCGTGTGTGTTACATTAGATTCACTAGCAGGAGTGAGAAAAACATCACGTGGTGGTGCGCATTGTATGGGTGTGTGTTACATTAGATTCACTAGCAGGAGTGAGAAAAACATCACGGGGTGGTGCGCATTGTATGGGTGTGTGTTACATTAGATTCGCTAGCAGGAGTGAGAAAAACATCACGGGGTGGTGCGCATTGTATGGGTGTGTGTTACATTAGATTCAATAGCAGGAGTGAGAAAAACATCACGGGGTGGTGCGCATTGTATGGGTGTGTGTTACATTAGATTCACTACTAGGAGTGAGAAAAACAGAACGGGGTGGTGCGCATTGTATGGGTGTGTGTTACATTAGATTCACTAGCTGGAGTGAGAAAAACATCACGGGGTGGTGCGCATTGTATGGGTGTGTGTTACATTACATTCACTAGCAGGAGTGAGAAAAACATCACGGGGTGGTGCGCATTGTATGGGTGTGTGTTACATTACATTCACTAGCAGGAGTGAGAAAAACATCACGGGGTGGTGCGCATTGTATGGGTGTATGTTACATTAGATTCACTAGCAGGAGTGAGAAAAACATCATGGTGTGGTGCGCATTTTATGGGTGTGTGTTACATTACATTCACTAGTAGCAGTGAGAAAAACATCACGGTGTGGTGCGCATTGTATGGGTGTGTGTTACATTAGATCCACTAGTAGCAGTGAGAAAAACATCACGGGGTGGTGCGCATTGTATGGGTGTGTGTTACATTAGATCCACTAGTAGCAGTGAGAAAAACATCACGGGGTGGTGCGCATTGTATGGGTGTGTGTTACATTAGATCCACTAGTAGCCGTGAAAAAAACATCACGGGGTGGTGCGCATTGTATGGGTGTGTGTTACATTACATTCACTAGTAGGAGTGAGAAAAACATCACGGGGTGGTGCGCATTGTATGGGTGTGTGTTACATTAGATTCACTAGTAGGAGTGAGAAAAACATCACGGAGTGGTGCGCATTGTATGGGTGTGTGTTACATTACATTCACTAGTAGGAGTGAGAAAAACATCACGGGGTGGTGCACATTGTATGGGTGTGTGTTACATTAGATTCACTAGTAGGAGTGAGAAAAACATCACGGGGTGGTGTGCATTGTATGGGTGTGTGTTACATTAGATTCACTAGTAGCAGTGAGCAAAACATCACGGGGTGGTGCGCATTGTATGGGAGTGTGTTACATTACATTCACTGGTAGGAGTGAGAAAAACATCACGGGTTGGTGCGCATTGTATGGGTGTGTGTTACATTAGATTCACTAGTAGGAGTGAGAAAAACATCACGGGGTGGTGCGCATTGTATGGGTGTGTGTTACATTCGATTCACTAGCAGGAGTGAGAAAAACATCATGGGGTGGTGCGCATTGTATGAGTGTGTGTTACATTACATTCACTATCAGGAGTGAGAAAAATATCACGGGGTGGTGCGCATTGTATGGGTGTGTGTTACATTACATTCACTACTAGGAGTGAGAAAAACATCACGGGGTGGTGCGCATTGTATGGGTGTGTGTTGCATTACATTCACTAGTAGGAGTGAGAAAAACATCACGGGGTGGTACGCATTGTATGGGTGTGTGTTACATTACATTCACTAGCAGGAGTGAGAAAAACATCACGGGGTGGTGGGCATTGTATGGGTGTGTGTTACATTACATTCACTAGTAGGAGTGAGCAAAACATCACGGGGTGGTGCGCATTGTATGGGAGTGTGTTACATTACATTCATTGGTAGGAGTGAGAAAAACATCACGGGGTGGTGCGCATTGTATGGGTGTGTTTTACATTACATTCGCTAGCAGGAGTGAGAAAAACATCACGGGGTGGTGCGCATTGTATGGGTGTGTGTTACATTACATTCACTAGTACGAGTGAGAAAAACATCACGGGGTGGTGCGTATTGTATGGGTGTGTGTTACATTACATTCACTAGTAGGAGTGAGAAAAACATCACGGGGTGGTGCGCATTGTATGGGTGTGTGTTACATTACATTCACTAGTAGGAGTGAGAAAAACCTCACGGGGTGGTGCGCATTGTATGGGTGTGTGTTACATTACATTCACTAGTAGGAGTGAAAAAAACATCACGGGGTGGTGTGCATTGTATGGGTGTGTGTTACATTACATTCACTAGTAGGAGTGAGAAAAACATCACGGGGTGGTGCGCAATGTATGGGTGTGTGTTACATTACATTCACTAGCAGGAGTGAGAAAAACATCACGGGGTGGTGCGCATTGTATGGGTGTGTGTTACATTACATTCACTAGTAGGAGTGAGCAAAACATCACGGGGTGGTGCGCATTGTATGGGAGTGTGTTACATTACATTCACTGGTAGGAGTGAGAAAAACATCACGGGGTGGTGCGCATTGTATGGGTGTGTGTTACATTAGATTCACTAGTAGGAGTGAGAAAAACATCACGGGGTGATGCGCATTGTATGGGTGTGTGTTACATTACATTCACTAGCAGGAGTGAGAAAAACATCACGGGGTGGTGCGCATTGTATGGCTGTGTGTTACATTACATTCACTATCAGTAGTGAGAAAAACATCACGGGGTGGTGCGCATTGTATGGGTGAGTGTTACATTACATTCACTAGCAGGAGTGAGAAAAACATCACGGGGTGGTGCGCATTGTATGGGTGTGTGTTACACTACATTCACTAGCAGGAGTGAGAAAAACATCACGGGGTGGTACGCATTGTATGGGTGTGTGTTACATTACATTCACTAGCAGGAGTGAGAAAAACATCACGGGGTGGTGCGCATTGTATGGGTGTGTGTTACATTAGATTCACTAGCAGGAGTGAGAAAAACATCACGGGGTGGTGCGCATTGTATGCGTGTGTGTTACATTAGATTCACTAGCAGGAGTGAGAAAAACATCACCGTGTGGTGCGCATTGTATGCGTGTGTGTTACATTAGATTCACTAGCAGGAGTGAGAAAAACATCACGTGGTGGTGCGCATTGTATGGGTGTGTGTTACATTAGATTCACTAGCAGGAGTGAGAAAAACATCACGGGGTGGTGCGCATTGTATGGGTGTGTGTTACATTAGATTCGCTAGCAGGACTGAGAAAAACATCACGGGGTGGTGCGCATTGGATGGGTGTGTGTTACATTAGATTCACTAGCTGGAGTGAGAAAAACATCACGGGTGGTGCGCATTGTATGGGTGTGTGTTACATTAGATTCACTACTAGGAGTGAGAAAAACATCACGGGGTGGTGCGCATTGTATGGGTGTGTGTTACATTAGATTCACTAGCTGGAGTGAGAAAAACATCACGGGGTGGTGCGCATTGTATGGGTGTGTGTTACATTAGATTCACTAGTACGAGTGAGAAAAACATCACGTGGTGGTGCGCATTGTATGGGTGTGTGTTACATTAGATTCACTAGCAGGAGTGAGAAAAACATCACGGGGTGGTGCGCATTGTATGGGTGTGTGTTACATTAGATTCGCTAGCAGGACTGAGAAAAACATCACGGGGTGGTGCGCATTGTATGGGTGTGTGTTACATTAGATTCACTAGCTGGAGTGAGAAAAACATCACGGGTGGTGCGCATTGTATGGGTGTGTGTTACATTAGATTCACTACTAGGAGTGAGAAAAACATCACGGGGTGGTGCGCATTGTATGGGTGTGTGTTACATTAGATTCACTAGCTGGAGTGAGAAAAACATCACGGGGTGGTGCGTATTGTATGGGTGTGTGTTACATTAGATTCACTAGTACGAGTGAGAAAAACATCACGTGGTGGTGCGCATTGTATGGGTGTGTGTTACATTAGATTCACTAGCAGGAGTGAGAAAAACATCACGGGGTGGTGCGCATTGTATGGGTGTGTGTTACATTAGATTCACTAGCAGGAGTGAGAAAAACATCACGGGGTGGTGCGCATTGTATGGGTGTGTGTTACATTAGATTCACTACTAGGAGTGAGAAAAACATCACGGGGTGGTGCGCATTGTATGGGTGTGTGTTACATTAGATTCAGTACTAGGAGTGAGAAAAACATCACGGGGTGGTGCGCATTGTATGGGTGTGTGTTACATTACATTCACTAGCAGGAGTGAGAAAAACATCACGGGGTGGTGCGCATTGTATGGGTGTGTGTTACATTACATTCACTATCAGTAGTGAGAAAAACATCACGGGGTGGTGCGCATTGTATGGGTGTGTGTTACATTACATTCACTAGCAGGAGTGAGAAAAACATCACGGGGTGGTGCGCATTGTATGGGTGTGTGTTACATTACATTCACTAGTAGTAGTGAGCAAAACATCACGGGGTGGTGCGCATTGTATGGGAGTGTGTTACATTACATTCACTGGTAGGAGTGAGAAAAACATCACGGGGTGGTGCGCATTGTATGGGTGTGTGTTACATTAGATTCACTAGCAGGAGTGAGAAAAACATCACGGGGTGGTGCGCATTGTATGGGTGTGTGTTACATTACATTCACTATCAGGAGTGAGAAAAACATCACGGGGTGGTGCGCATTGTATGGGTGTGTGTTACATTACATTCACTAGCAGGAGTGAGAAAAACATCACGGGGTGGTGCGCATTGTATGGGTGTGTGTTACATTACATTCACTAACAGGAGTGAGAAAAACATCACGGGGTGGTGCGCATTGTATGGGTGTGTGTTACATTACATTCACTATCAGGAGTGAGAAAAACATCACGGGGTGGTGCGCATTGTATGGGTGTGTGTTACATTACATTCACTAGCAGGAGTGAGAAAAACATCACGGGGTGGTGCGCATTGTATGGGTGTGTGTTGCATTACATTCAGTAGTAGGAGTGAGAAAAACATCACGGGGTGGTACGCATTGTATGGGTGTGTGTTACATTACATTCACTAGCAGGAGTGAGAAACACATCACGGGGTGGTGCGCATTGTATGGGAGTGTGTTACATTACATTCACTAGTAGGAGTGAGAAAAACATCACGGGGTGGTGCGCATTGTATGGGTGTGTGTTGCATTACATTCACTAGTAGGAGTGAGAAAAACATCACGAGGTGGTACGCATTGTATGGGTGTGTGTTACATTACATTCACTAGCAGGAGTGAGAAAAACATCACGGGGTGGTGCGCATTGTATGGGTGTGTGTTACACTACATTCACTAGCAGGAGTGAGAAAAACATCACGGGGTGGTACGCATTGTATGGGTGTGTGTTACATTACATTCACTAGCAGGAGTGAGAAAAACATCACGGGGTGGTGCGCATTGTATGGGTGTGTGTTACATTAGATTCACTAGCAGGAGTGAGAAAAACATCACGGGGTGGTGCGCATTGTATGCGTGTGTGTTACATTAGATTCACTAGCAGGAGTGAGAAAAACATCACGTGGTGGTGCGCATTGTATGGGTGTGTGTTACATTAGATTCACTAGCAGGAGTGAGAAAAACATCACGGGGTGGTGCGCATTGTATGGGTGTGTGTTACATTAGATTCGCTAGCAGGACTGAGAAAAACATCACGGGGTGGTGCGCATTGGATGGGTGTGTGTTACATTAGATTCACTAGCTGGAGTGAGAAAAACATCACGGGTGGTGCGCATTGTATGGGTGTGTGTTACATTAGATTCACTACTAGGAGTGAGAAAAACATCACGGGGTGGTGCGCATTGTATGGGTGTGTGTTACATTAGATTCACTAGCTGGAGTGAGAAAAACATCACGGGGTGGTGCGCATTGTATGGGTGTGTGTTACATTAGATTCACTAGTACGAGTGAGAAAAACATCACGTGGTGGTGCGCATTGTATGGGTGTGTGTTACATTAGATTCACTAGCAGGAGTGAGAAAAACATCACGGGGTGGTGCGCATTGTATGGGTGTGTGTTACATTAGATTCGCTAGCAGGACTGAGAAAAACATCACGGGGTGGTGCGCATTGTATGGGTGTGTGTTACATTAGATTCACTAGCTGGAGTGAGAAAAACATCACGGGTGGTGCGCATTGTATGGGTGTGTGTTACATTAGATTCACTACTAGGAGTGAGAAAAACATCACGGGGTGGTGCGCATTGTATGGGTGTGTGTTACATTAGATTCACTAGCTGGAGTGAGAAAAACATCACGGGGTGGTGCGTATTGTATGGGTGTGTGTTACATTAGATTCACTAGTACGAGTGAGAAAAACATCACGTGGTGGTGCGCATTGTATGGGTGTGTGTTACATTAGATTCACTAGCAGGAGTGAGAAAAACATCACGGGGTGGTGCGCATTGTATGGGTGTGTGTTACATTAGATTCACTAGCAGGAGTGAGAAAAACATCACGGGGTGGTGCGCATTGTATGGGTGTGTGTTACATTAGATTCACTACTAGGAGTGAGAAAAACATCACGGGGTGGTGCGCATTGTATGGGTGTGTGTTACATTAGATTCACTACTAGGAGTGAGAAAAACATCACGGGGTGGTGCGCATTGTATGGGTGTGTGTTACATTACATTCACTAGCAGGAGTGAGAAAAACATCACGGGGTGGTGCGCATTGTATGGGTGTGTGTTACATTACATTCACTATCAGTAGTGAGAAAAACATCACGGGGTGGTGCGCATTGTATGGGTGTGTGTTACATTACATTCACTAGCAGGAGTGAGAAAAACATCACGGGGTGGTGCGCATTGTATGGGTGTGTGTTACATTACATTCACTAGTAGTAGTGAGCAAAACATCACGGGGTGGTGCGCATTGTATGGGAGTGTGTTACATTACATTCACTGGTAGGAGTGAGAAAAACATCACGGGGTGGTGCGCATTGTATGGGTGTGTGTTACATTAGATTCACTAGCAGGAGTGAGAAAAACATCACGGGGTGGTGCGCATTGTATGGGTGTGTGTTACATTACATTCACTATCAGGAGTGAGAAAAACATCACGGGGTGGTGCGCATTGTATGGGTGTGTGTTACATTACATTCACTAGCAGGAGTGAGAAAAACATCACGGGGTGGTGCGCATTGTATGGGTGTGTGTTACATTACATTCACTAGCAGGACTGAGAAAAACATCACGGGGTGGTGCGCATTGTATGGGTGTGTGTTACATTACATTGACTATCAGGAGTGAGAAAAACATCACGGGGTGGTGCGCATTGTATGGGTGTGTGTTACATTACATTCACTAGAAGGAGTGAGAAAAACATCACGGGGTGGTGCGCATTGTATGGGTGTGTGTTGCATTACATTCAGTAGTAGGAGTGAGAAAAACATCACGGGGTGGTACGCATTGTATGGGTGTGTGTTACATTACATTCACTAGCAGGAGTGAGAAACACATCACGGGGTGGTGCGCATTGTATGGGAGTGTGTTACATTACATTCAAGGGTAGGAGTGAGAAAAACATCACGGGGTGGTGCTCATTGTATGGTTGTGTGTTACATTACATTCACTACTAGGAGTGAGAAAAACATCACGGGGTGGTGCGCATTGTATGGGTGTGTGTTACATTACATTCACTAGTAGGAGTGAGAAAAACATCACGGGGTGGTGCGCATTGTATGGGTGTGTGTTACATTACATTCACTAGTACGAGTGAGAAAAACATCACGGGGTGGTGCGTATTGTATGGGTGTGTGTTACATTACATTCACTAGTAGGAGTGAGAAAAACATCACGGGGTGGTGCGCATTGTATGGGTGTGTGTTACATTAGATTCACTACTAGGAGTGAGAAAAACATCACGGGGTGGTGCGCATTGTATGGGTGTGTGTTACATTAGATTCACTAGCTGGAGTGAGAAAAACATCACGGGGTGGTGCGCATTGTATGGGTGTGTGTTACATTAGATTCACTAGTACGAGTGAGAAAAACATCACGTGGTGGTGCGCATTGTATGGGTGTGTGTTACATTAGATTCACTAGCAGGAGTGAGAAAAACATCACGGGGTGGTGCGCATTGTATGGGTGTGTGTTACATTAGATTCGCTAGCAGGACTGAGAAAAACATCACGGGGTGGTGCGCATTGTATGGGTGTGTGTTACATTAGATTCACTAGCTGGAGTGAGAAAAACATCACGGGTGGTGCGCATTGTATGGGTGTGTGTTACATTAGATTCACTACTAGGAGTGAGAAAAACATCACGGGGTGGTGCGCATTGTATGGGTGTGTGTTACATTAGATTCACTAGCTGGAGTGAGAAAAACATCACGGGGTGGTGCGCATTGTATGGGTGTGTGTTACATTAGATTCACTAGTACGAGTGAGAAAAACATCACGTGGTGGTGCGCATTGTATGGGTGTGTGTTACATTAGATTCACTAGCAGGAGTGAGAAAAACATCACGGGGTGGTGCGCATTGTATGGGTGTGTGTTACATTAGATTCACTAGCAGGAGTGAGAAAAACATCACGGGGTGGTGCGCATTGTATGGGTGTGTGTTACATTAGATTCACTACTAGGAGTGAGAAAAACATCACGGGGTGGTGCGCATTGTATGGGTGTGTGTTACATTAGATTCACTACTAGGAGTGAGAAAAACATCACGGGGTGGTGCGCATTGTATGGGTGTGTGTTACATTACATTCACTAGCAGGAGTGAGAAAAACATCACGGGGTGGTGCGCATTGTATGGGTGTGTGTTACATTACATTCACTATCAGTAGTGAGAAAAACATCACGGGGTGGTGCGCATTGTATGGGTGTGTGTTACATTACATTCACTAGCAGGAGTGAGAAAAACATCACGGGGTGGTGCGCATTGTATGGGTGTGTGTTACATTACATTCACTAGTAGTAGTGAGCAAAACATCACGGGGTGGTGCGCATTGTATGGGAGTGTGTTACATTACATTCACTGGTAGGAGTGAGAAAAACATCACGGGGTGGTGCGCATTGTATGGGTGTGTGTTACATTAGATTCACTAGCAGGAGTGAGAAAAACATCACGGGGTGGTGCGCATTGTATGGGTGTGTGTTACATTACATTCACTATCAGGAGTGAGAAAAACATCACGGGGTGGTGCGCATTGTATGGGTGTGTGTTACATTACATTCACTAGCAGGAGTGAGAAAAACATCACGGGGTGGTGCGCATTGTATGGGTGTGTGTTACATTACATTCACTAGCAGGAGTGAGAAAAACATCACGGGGTGGTGCGCATTGTATGGGTGTGTGTTACATTACATTCACTATCAGGAGTGAGAAAAACATCACGGGGTGGTGCGCATTGTATGGGTGTGTGTTACATTACATTCACTAGCAGGAGTGAGAAAAACATCACGGGGTGGTGCGCATTGTATGGGTGTGTGTTGCATTACATTCAGTAGTAGGAGTGAGAAAAACATCACGGGGTGGTACGCATTGTATGGGTGTGTGTTACATTACATTCACTAGCAGGAGTGAGAAACACATCACGGGGTGGTGCGCATTGTATGGGAGTGTGTTACATTACATTCACTAGTAGGAGTGAGAAAAACATCACGGGGTGGTGCGCATTGTATGGGTGTGTGTTGCATTACATTCACTAGTAGGAGTGAGAAAAACATCACGAGGTGGTACGCATTGTATGGGTGTGTGTTACATTACATTCACTAGCAGGAGTGAGAAAAACATCACGGGGTGGTGCGCATTGTATGGGTGTGTGTTACATTAGATTCACTAGCAGGAGTGAGAAAAACATCACGGGGTGGTGCTCATTGTATGGTTGTGTGTTACATTACATTCACTACTAGGAGTGAGAAAAACATCACGGGGTGGTGCGCATTGTATGGGTGTGTGTTACATTACATTCACTAGTAGGAGTGAGAAAAACATCACGGGGTGGTGCGCATTGTATGGGTGTGTGTTACATTACATTCACTAGTACGAGTGAGAAAAACATCACGGGGTGGTGCGTATTGTATGGGTGTGTGTTACATTACATTCACTAGTAGGAGTGAGAAAAACATCACGGGGTGGTGCGCATTGTATGGGTGTGTGTTACATTACATTCACTAGTAGGAGTGAGAAAAACATCACGGGGTGGTGCGCATTGTATGCGTGTGTGTTACATTAGATTCACTAGCAGGAGTGAGAAAAACATCACCGTGTGGTGCGCATTGTATGCGTGTGTGTTACATTAGATTCACTAGCAGGAGTGAGAAAAACATCACGTGGTGGTGCGCATTGTATGGGTGTGTGTTACATTAGATTCACTAGCAGGAGTGAGAAAAACATCACGGGGTGGTGCGCATTGTATGGGTGTGTGTTACATTAGATTCGCTAGCAGGAGTGAGAAAAACATCACGGGGTGGTGCGCATTGTATGGGTGTGTGTTACATTAGATTCGCTAGCAGGAGTGAGAAAAACATCACGGGGTGGTGCGCATTGTATGGGTGTGTGTTACATTAGATTCACTACTAGGAGTGAGAAAAACATCACGGGGTGGTGCGCATTGTATGGGTGTGTGTTACATTAGATTCACTAGCTGGAGTGAGAAAAACATCACGGGGTGGTGCGCATTGTATGGGTGTGTGTTACATTAGATTCACTAGTAGGAGTGAGAAAAACATCACGGGGTGGTGCGCATTGTATGGGTGTGTGTTACATTACATTCACTAGCAGGAGTGAGAAAAACATCACGGGGTGGTGCGCATTGGAATGGTGTGTGTTACTTTAGATTCACTAGCAGGAGTGAGAAAAACATCATGGGGTGGTGCGCATTTTATGGGTGTGTGTTACATTACATTCACTAGTAGCAGTGAGAAAAACATCACGGGGCGGTGCGCATTGTATGGGTGTGTGTTACATTAGATCCACTAGTAGCAGTGAGAAAAACATCACGGGGTGGTGCGCATTGTATGGGTGTGTGTTACATTAGATCCACTAGTAGCAGTGAGAAAAACATCACGGGGTGGTGCGCATTGTATGGGTGTGTGTTACATTAGATCCACTAGTAGCAGTGAAAAAAACATCACGGGGTGGTGCGCATTGTATGGGTGTGTGTTACATTACATTCACTAGTAGGAGTGAGAAAAACATCACGGGGTGGTGCGCATTGTATGGGTGTGTGTTACATTAGATTCACTAGTAGGAGTGAGAAAAACATCACGGGGTGGTGCGCATTGTATGGGTGTGTGTTACATTACATTCACTAGTAGGAGTGAGAAAAACATCACGGGGTGGTGTGCATTGTATGGGTGTGTGTTACATTAGATTCACTAGTAGCAGTGAGCAAAACATCACGGGGTGGTGCGCATTGTATGGGAGTGTGTTACATTACATTCACTGGTAGGAGTGAGAAAAACATCACGGGGTGGTGCGCATTGTATGGGTGTGTGTTACATTAGATTCACTAGTAGGAGTGAGAAAAACATCACGGGGTGGTGCGCATTGTATGGGTGTGTGTTACATTACATTCACTAGCAGGAGTGAGAAAAACATCATGGGGTGGTGCGCATTGTATGGGTGTGTGTTACATTACATTCACTATCAGGAGTGAGAAAAATATCACGGGGTGGTGCGCATTGTATGGGTGTGTGTTACATTACATTCACTAGTAGGAGTGAGAAAAACATCACGGGGTGGTACGCATTGTATGGGTGTGTGTTACATTACATTCACTATTAGGAGTGAGAAAAACATCACGGGGTGGTACGCATTGTATGGGTGTGTGTTACATTACATTCACTAGCAGGAGTGAGAAAAACATCACGGGGTGGTGCGCATTGTATGGGTGTGTGTTACATTACATTCACTAGTAGGAGTGAGCAAAACATCACGGGGTGGTGCGCATTGTATGGGAGTGTGTTACATTACATTCATTGGTAGGAGTGAGAAAAACATCACGGGGTGGTGCGCATTGTATGGGTGTGTTTAACATTACATTCACTAGTAGGAGTGAGAAAAACATCACGGGGTGGTGCGCATTGTATGGGTGTGTGTTACATTACATTCACTAGTACGAGTGAGAAAAACATCACGGGGTGGTGCGTATTGTATGGGTGTGTGTTACATTACATTCACTAGTAGGAGTGAGAAAAACATCACGGGGTGGTGCGCTTTGTATGGGTGTGTGTTACATTACATTCACTAGCAGGAGTGAGAAAAACATCACGGGCTGGTGCGCATTGTATGGGTGTGTGTTACATTACATTCACTATCAGGAGTGAGAAAAACATCACGGGGTGGTGCGCATTGTATGGGTGTGTGTTACATTACATTCACTAGCAGGAGTGAGAAAAACATCACGGGGGGTGTGCATTGTATGGGTGTGTGTTACATTACATTCACTAGCAGGAGTGAGAAAAACATCACGGGGTGGTGCGCATTGTATGGGTGTGTGTTACATTACATTCACTAGCAGTAGTGAGAAAAACATCACGGGGTGGTGCGCATTGTATGGGTGTGTGTTACATTACATTCACTAGCAGGAGTGAGAAAAACATCACGGGGGGTGCGCATTGTATGGGTGTGTGTTACATTAGATTCACTAGCAGGAGTGAGAAAAACATCACGGGGTGGTGCACATTTTATGGGTGTGTGTTACATTACATTCACTAGTAGCAGTGAGAAAAACATCACGGTGTGGTGCGCATTGTATGGGTGTGTGTTACATTAGATCCACTAGTAGCAGTGAGAAAAACATCACGGGGTGGTGCGCATTGTATGGGTGTGTGTTACATTAGATCCACTAGTAGCAGTGAGAAAAACATCACGGGGTGGTGCGCATTGTATGGGTGTGTGTTACATTAGATCCACTAGTAGCAGTGAGAAAAACATCACGGGGTGGTGCGCATTGTATGGGTGTGTGTTACATTGCATTCACTAGTAGGAGTGAGAAAAACATCACGGGGGGGTGCGCATTGTATGGGTGTGTGTTACATTAGATTCACTAGTAGGAGTGAGAAAAACATCACGGGGTGGTGCGCATTGTATGGGTGTGTGTTACATTACATTCACTAGTAGGAGTGAGCAAAACATCACGGGGTGGTGCGCATTGTATGGGAGTGTGTTACATTACATTCACTGGTAGGAGTGAGAAAAACATCACGGGGTAGTGCGCATTGTATGGGTTTGTGTTACATTAGATTCACTAGTAGGAGTGAGAAAAACATCACGGGGTGGTGCGCATTGTATGGGTGTGTGTTACATTACATTCACTAGCAGGAGTGAGAAAAACATCACGGGGTGGTGCGCATTGTATGGGTGTGTGTTACATTACATTCACTAGTAGGAGTGAGAAAAACATCACGGGGTGGTGCGCATTGTATGGGTGTGTGTTACATTACATTCACTAGTAGGAGTGAGAAAAACATCACGGGGTGGTGCGCATTGTATGGGTGTGTGTTGCATTACATTCACTAGTAGGAGTGAGAAAAATATCACGGGGTGGTACGCATTGTATGGGTTTGTGTTACATTACATTCACTATCAGTAGTGAGAAAAACATCACGGGGTGGTGCGCATTGTATGGGTGTGTGTTACATTACATTCACTAGCAGGAGTGAGAAAAACATCACGGGGTGGTGCGCATTGTATGGGTGTGTGTTACATTACATTCACTAGTAGGAGTGAGCAAAACATCACGGGGTGGTGCGCATTGTATGGGAGTGTGTTACTTTACATTCACTGGTAGGAGTGAGAAAAACATCACGGGGTGGTGCGTATTGTATGGGTGTGTGTTACATTACATTCACTAGTAGGAGTGAGAAAAACATCACGGGGTGGTGCGCTTTGTATGGGTGTGTGTTACATTACATTCACTAGCAGGAGTGAGAAAAACATCACGGGCTGGTGCGCATTGTATGGGTGTGTGTTACATTACATTCACTATCAGGAGTGAGAAAAACATCACGGGGTGGTGCGCATTGTATGGGTGTGTGTTACATTACATTCACTAGCAGGAGTGAGAAAAACATCACGGGGGGTGTGCATTGTATGGGTGTGTGTTACATTACATTCACTAGCAGGAGTGAGAAAAACATCACGGGGTGGTGCGCATTGTATGGGTGTGTGTTACATTACATTCACTAGCAGTAGTGAGAAAAACATCACGGGGTGGTGCGCATTGTATGGGTGTGTGTTACATTACATTCACTAGCAGGAGTGAGAAAAACATCACGGGGGGTGCGCATTGTATGGGTGTGTGTTACATTAGATTCACTAGCAGGAGTGAGAAAAACATCACGGGGTGGTGCGCATTTTATGGGTGTGTGTTACATTACATTCACTAGTAGCAGTGAGAAAAACATCACGGTGTGGTGCGCATTGTATGGGTGTGTGTTACATTAGATCCACTAGTAGCAGTGAGAAAAACATCACGGGGTGGTGCGCATTGTATGGGTGTGTGTTACATTAGATCCACTAGTAGCAGTGAGAAAAACATCACGGGGTGGTGCGCATTGTATGGGTGTGTGTTACATTAGATCCACTAGTAGCAGTGAGAAAAACATCACGGGGTGGTGCGCATTGTATGGGTGTGTGTTACATTGCATTCACTAGTAGGAGTGAGAAAAACATCACGGGGGGGTGCGCATTGTATGGGTGTGTGTTACATTAGATTCACTAGTAGGAGTGAGAAAAACATCACGGGGTGGTGCGCATTGTATGGGTGTGTGTTACATTACATTCACTAGTAGGAGTGAGCAAAACATCACGGGGTGGTGCGCATTGTATGGGAGTGTGTTACATTACATTCACTGGTAGGAGTGAGAAAAACATCACGGGGTAGTGCGCATTGTATGGGTTTGTGTTACATTAGATTCACTAGTAGGAGTGAGAAAAACATCACGGGGTGGTGCGCATTGTATGGGTGTGTGTTACATTACATTCACTAGCAGGAGTGAGAAAAACATCACGGGGTGGTGCGCATTGTATGGGTGTGTGTTACATTACATTCACTAGTAGGAGTGAGAAAAACATCACGGGGTGGTGCGCATTGTATGGGTGTGTGTTACATTACATTCACTAGTAGGAGTGAGAAAAACATCACGGGGTGGTGCGCATTGTATGGGTGTGTGTTGCATTACATTCACTAGTAGGAGTGAGAAAAATATCACGGGGTGGTACGCATTGTATGGGTTTGTGTGACATTACGTTCACTAGCAGGAGTGAGAAAAACATCACGGGGTGGTGCGCATTGTATGGGTGTGTGTTACATTAGATTCACTAGCAGGAGTGAGAAAAACATCACGGGGTGGTGCGCATTGTATGGGTGTGTGTTACATTACATTCACTAATAGGAGTGAGAAAAACATCACGGGGTGGTGCGCATTGTATGGGTGTGTGTTACATTACATTCACTAGTAGGAGTGAGAAAAACATCACGGGGTGGTGCGCATTGTATGGGTGTGTGTTACATTACATTCACTAGTACGAGTGAGAAAAACATCACAGGGTTGTGCGTATTGAATGGGTGTGTGTTACATTACATTCACTAGTAGGAGTGAGAAAAACATCACGGGGTGGTGCGCATTGTATGGGTGTGTGTTACATTACATTCACTAGTAGGAGTGAGAAAAACATCACGGGGTGGTGTGCATTGTATGGGTGTGTGTTACATTACATTCACTAGTAGGAGTGAGAAAAACATCACGGGGTGGTGCGCATTGTATGGGTGTGTGTTACCTTACATTCACTAGTAGGAGTGAGAAAAACATCACGGGGTGGTGCGCATTGTATGGGTGTGTGTTACATTACATTCACTAGTAGGAGTGAGAAAAACATCACGGGGTGGTGCGCATTGTATGGGTGTGTGTTACATTACATTCACTAGTTAGAGTGAGCAAAACATCACGGGGTGGTGCGCATTGTATGGGAGTGTGTTACATTACATTCACTGGTAGGAGTGAGAAAAACATCACGGGGTGGTGCGCATTGTATGGGTGTGTGTTACATTAGATTCACTAGTAGGAGTGAGAAAAACATCACGGGGTGGTGCGCATTGTATGGGTGTGTGTTACATTACATTCACTAGCAGGAGTGAGAAAAACATCACGGGGTGCTGCGCATTGTATGGGTGTGTGTTACACTACATTCACTAGTAGGAGTGAGCAAAACATCACGGGGTGGTGCGCATTGTATGGGAGTGTGTTACATTACATTCATTGGTAGGAGTGAGAAAAACATCACGGGGTGGTGCGCATTGTATGGGTGTGTTTAACATTACATTCACTAGTAGGAGTGAGAAAAACATCACGGGGTGGTGCGCATTGTATGGGTGTGTGTTACATTACATTCACTAGTAGGAGTGAGAAAAACATCACGGGGTGGTGCGTATTGTATGGGTGTGTGTTACATTACATTCACTAGTAGGAGTGAGAAAAACATCACGGGGTGGTGCGCTTTGTATGGGTGTGTGTTACATTACATTCACTAGCAGGAGTGAGAAAAACATCACGGGCTGGTGCGCATTGTATGGGTGTGTGTTACATTACATTCACTATCAGGAGTGAGAAAAACATCACGGGGTGGTGCGCATTGTATGGGTGTGTGTTACATTACATTCACTAGCAGGAGTGAGAAAAACATCACGGGGGGTGTGCATTGTATGGGTGTGTGTTACATTACATTCACTAGCAGGAGTGAGAAAAACATCACGGGGTGGTGCGCATTGTATGGGTGTGTGTTACATTACATTCACTAGCAGTAGTGAGAAAAACATCACGGGGTGGTGCGCATTGTATGGGTGTGTGTTACATTACATTCACTAGCAGGAGTGAGAAAAACATCACGGGGGGTGCGCATTGTATGGGTGTGTGTTACATTAGATTCACTAGCAGGAGTGAGAAAAACATCACGGGGTGGTGCACATTTTATGGGTGTGTGTTACATTACATTCACTAGTAGCAGTGAGAAAAACATCACGGTGTGGTGCGCATTGTATGGGTGTGTGTTACATTAGATCCACTAGTAGCAGTGAGAAAAACATCACGGGGTGGTGCGCATTGTATGGGTGTGTGTTACATTAGATCCACTAGTAGCAGTGAGAAAAACATCACGGGGTGGTGCGCATTGTATGGGTGTGTGTTACATTAGATCCACTAGTAGCAGTGAGAAAAACATCACGGGGTGGTGCGCATTGTATGGGTGTGTGTTACATTGCATTCACTAGTAGGAGTGAGAAAAACATCACGGGGGGGTGCGCATTGTATGGGTGTGTGTTACATTAGATTCACTAGTAGGAGTGAGAAAAACATCACGGGGTGGTGCGCATTGTATGGGTGTGTGTTACATTACATTCACTAGTAGGAGTGAGCAAAACATCACGGGGTGGTGCGCATTGTATGGGAGTGTGTTACATTACATTCACTGGTAGGAGTGAGAAAAACATCACGGGGTAGTGCGCATTGTATGGGTTTGTGTTACATTAGATTCACTAGTAGGAGTGAGAAAAACATCACGGGGTGGTGCGCATTGTATGGGTGTGTGTTACATTACATTCACTAGCAGGAGTGAGAAAAACATCACGGGGTGGTGCGCATTGTATGGGTGTGTGTTACATTACATTCACTAGTAGGAGTGAGAAAAACATCACGGGGTGGTGCGCATTGTATGGGTGTGTGTTACATTACATTCACTAGTAGGAGTGAGAAAAACATCACGGGGTGGTGCGCATTGTATGGGTGTGTGTTGCATTACATTCACTAGTAGGAGTGAGAAAAATATCACGGGGTGGTACGCATTGTATGGGTTTGTGTTACATTACATTCACTATCAGTAGTGAGAAAAACATCACGGGGTGGTGCGCATTGTATGGGTGTGTGTTACATTACATTCACTAGCAGGAGTGAGAAAAACATCACGGGGTGGTGCGCATTGTATGGGTGTGTGTTACATTACATTCACTAGTAGGAGTGAGCAAAACATCACGGGGTGGTGCGCATTGTATGGGAGTGTGTTACTTTACATTCACTGGTAGGAGTGAGAAAAACATCACGGGGTGGTGCGTATTGTATGGGTGTGTGTTACATTACATTCACTAGTAGGAGTGAGAAAAACATCACGGGGTGGTGCGCTTTGTATGGGTGTGTGTTACATTACATTCACTAGCAGGAGTGAGAAAAACATCACGGGCTGGTGCGCATTGTATGGGTGTGTGTTACATTACATTCACTATCAGGAGTGAGAAAAACATCACGGGGTGATGCGCATTGTATGGGTGTGTGTTACATTACATTCACTAGCAGGAGTGAGAAAAACATCACGGGGGGTGTGCATTGTATGGGTGTGTGTTACATTACATTCACTAGCAGGAGTGAGAAAAACATCACGGGGTGGTGCGCATTGTATGGGTGTGTGTTACATTACATTCACTAGCAGTAGTGAGAAAAACATCACGGGGTGGTGCGCATTGTATGGGTGTGTGTTACATTACATTCACTAGCAGGAGTGAGAAAAACATCACGGGGGGTGCGCATTGTATGGGTGTGTGTTACATTAGATTCACTAGCAGGAGTGAGAAAAACATCACGGGGTGGTGCGCATTTTATGGGTGTGTGTTACATTACATTCACTAGTAGCAGTGAGAAAAACATCACGGTGTGGTGCGCATTGTATGGGTGTGTGTTACATTAGATCCACTAGTAGCAGTGAGAAAAACATCACGGGGTGGTGCGCATTGTATGGGTGTGTGTTACATTAGATCCACTAGTAGCAGTGAGAAAAACATCACGGGGTGGTGCGCATTGTATGGGTGTGTGTTACATTAGATCCACTAGTAGCAGTGAGAAAAACATCACGGGGTGGTGCGCATTGTATGGGTGTGTGTTACATTGCATTCACTAGTAGGAGTGAGAAAAACATCACGGGGGGGTGCGCATTGTATGGGTGTGTGTTACATTAGATTCACTAGTAGGAGTGAGAAAAACATCACGGGGTGGTGCGCATTGTATGGGTGTGTGTTACATTACATTCACTAGTAGGAGTGAGCAAAACATCACGGGGTGGTGCGCATTGTATGGGAGTGTGTTACATTACATTCACTGGTAGGAGTGAGAAAAACATCACGGGGTAGTGCGCATTGTATGGGTTTGTGTTACATTAGATTCACTAGTAGGAGTGAGAAAAACATCACGGGGTGGTGCGCATTGTATGGGTGTGTGTTACATTACATTCACTAGCAGGAGTGAGAAAAACATCACGGGGTGGTGCGCATTGTATGGGTGTGTGTTACATTACATTCACTAGTAGGAGTGAGAAAAACATCACGGGGTGGTGCGCATTGTATGGGTGTGTGTTACATTACATTCACTAGTAGGAGTGAGAAAAACATCACGGGGTGGTGCGCATTGTATGGGTGTGTGTTGCATTACATTCACTAGTAGGAGTGAGAAAAATATCACGGGGTGGCACGCATTGTATGGGTTTGTGTGACATTACGTTCACTAGCAGGAGTGAGAAAAACATCACGGGGTGGTGCGCATTGTATGGGTGTGTGTTACATTAGATTCACTAGCAGGAGTGAGAAAAACATCACGGGGTGGTGCGCATTGTATGGGTGTGTGTTACATTACATTCACTAATAGGAGTGAGAAAAACATCACGGGGTGGTGCGCATTGTATGGGTGTGTGTTACATTACATTCACTAGTAGGAGTGAGAAAAACATCACGGGGTGGTGCGCATTGTATGGGTGTGTGTTACATTACATTCACTAGTACGAGTGAGAAAAACATCACAGGGTTGTGCGTATTGAATGGGTGTGTGTTACATTACATTCACTAGTAGGAGTGAGAAAAACATCACGGGGTGGTGCGCATTGTATGGGTGTGTGTTACATTACATTCACTAGTAGGAGTGAGAAAAACATCACGGGGTGGTGTGCATTGTATGGGTGTGTGTTACATTACATTCACTAGTAGGAGTGAGAAAAACATCACGGGGTGGTGCGCATTGTATGGGTGTGTGTTACCTTACATTCACTAGTAGGAGTGAGAAAAACATCACGGGGTGGTGCGCATTGTATGGGTGTGTGTTACATTACATTCACTAGTAGGAGTGAGAAAAACATCACGGGGTGGTGCGCATTGTATGGGTGTGTGTTACATTACATTCACTAGTTAGAGTGAGCAAAACATCACGGGGTGGTGCGCATTGTATGGGAGTGTGTTACATTACATTCACTGGTAGGAGTGAGAAAAACATCACGGGGTGGTGCGCATTGTATGGGTGTGTGTTACATTAGATTCACTAGTAGGAGTGAGAAAAACATCACGGGGTGGTGCGCATTGTATGGGTGTGTGTTACATTACATTCACTAGCAGGAGTGAGAAAAACATCACGGGGTGCTGCGCATTGTATGGGTGTGTGTTACACTACATTCACTAGCAGGAGTGAGAAAAACATCACGGGGTGGTACGCATTGTATGGGTGTGTGTTACATTACATTCACTAGCAGGAGTGAGAAAAACATCACGGGGTGGTGCGCATTGTATGGGTGTGTGTTACATTAGATTCACTAGCAGGAGTGAGAAAAACATCACGGGGTGGTGCGCATTGTATGCGTGTGTGTTACATTAGATTCACTAGCAGGAGTGAGAAAAACATCACCGTGTGGTGCGCATTGTATGCGTGTGTGTTACATTAGATTCACTAGCAGGAGTGAGAAAAACATCACGTGGTGGTGCGCATTGTATGGGTGTGTGTTACATTAGATTCACTAGCAGGAGTGAGAAAAACATCACGGGGTGGTGCGCATTGTATGGGTGTGTGTTACATTAGATTCACTAGCAGGAGTGAGAAAAACATCACGGGGTGGTGCGCATTGTATGGGTGTGTGTTACATTAGATTCAATAGCAGGAGTGAGAAAAACATCACGGGGTGGTGCGCATTGTATGGGTGTGTGTTACATTAGATTCACTACTAGGAGTGAGAAAAACATCACGGGGTGGTGCGCATTGTATGGGTGTGTGTTACATTAGATTCACTAGCTGGAGTGAGAAAAACATCACGGGGTGGTGCGCATTGTATGGGTGTGTGTTACATTAGATTCACTAGCAGGAGTGAGAAAAACATCACGGGGTGGTGCGCATTGTATGGGTGTGTGTTACATTAGATTCACTAGCAGGAGTGAGAAAAACATCACGGGGTGGTGCGCATTGTATGGGTGTGTGTTACATTACATTCACTACTAGGAGTGAGAAAAACATCACTGGGTGGTGCGCATTGTATGGGTGTGTGTTACATTAGATTCACTACTAGGAGTGAGAAAAACATCACGGGGTGGTGCGCATTGTATGGGTGTGTGTTACACTACATTCACTAGTAGGAGTGAGAAAAACATCACGGGGTGGTGCGCATTGTATGGGTGTGTGTTACATTACATTCACTAGTAGGAGTGAGAAAAACATCACGGGGTGGTGCGCATTGTATGGGTGTGTGTTACATTACATTCACTAGTAGCAGTGAGAAAAACATCACGGGGTGGTGCGCATTGTATGGGTGTGTGTTACATTACATTCACTAGTAGGAGTGAGAAAAACATCACGGGGTGGTGCGCATTATATGGGTGTCTGTTACATTACATTCACTAGTAGGAGTGAGAAAAACATCACGGGGTGGTGCGCATTATATGGGTGTGTGTTACATTACATTCACTAGTTGGAGTAAGAAAAACATCACGGGGTGGTGCGCACTGTATGGGTGTGTGTTACATTAGATTCACTAGTAGGAGTGGGAAAAACATCACGGGGTCGTGCGCACTGTATTGGTGTGTGTTACATTAGATTCACTAGTAGGAGTGGGAAAAACATCACGGGGTGGTGCGCACTGCATGGGTGTGTGTAACATTAGATTCACTAGTAGGAGTGAGAAAAACATCACGGGGTGGTGGGCACTGTATGGGTGTGTGTTACATTAGATTCACTAGTAGGAGTGAGAAAAACATCACGGGGTGGTGCGCACTGTATGGGTGTGTGTTACATTAGATTCACTAGTAGGAGTGAGAAAAACATCACGGGGTGGTGCGCATTGTATGGGTGTGTGTTACATTAGATTCACTAGTAGGAGTGAGAAAAACATCACGGGGTGGTGCGCATTGTATGGGTGTGTGTTACATTACATTCACTAGTAGCAGTGAGAAAAACATCACGGGGTGGTGCGCATTGTATGGGTGTGTGTTACATTACATTCCCTAGTAGCAGTGTGAAAAACATCACGGGGTGGTGCGCATTGTATGGGTGTGTGTTACATTACATTCCCTAGTAGCAGTGAGAAAAACATCACGGGGTGGTGCGCATTGTATGGGTGTGTGTTACATTAGATCCACTAGTAGCAGTGAGAAAAACATCACGGGGTGGTGCGCATTGTATGGGTGTGTGTTACATTAGATCCACAAGTAGCAGTGAGAAAAACATCACGGGGTGGTGCGCATTGTATGGGTGTGTGTTACATTAGATCCACTAGTAGCAGTGAGAAAAACATCACGGGGTGGTGCGCATTGTATGGGTGTGTGTTACATTAGATCCACTAGTAGGAGTGAGAAAAACATCACGGGGTGGTGCGCATTGTATGGGTGTGTGTTATATTAGATTCACTAGTAGGAGTGAGAAAAACATCACGGGATGGTGCGCATTGTATGGGTGTGTGTTACATTACATTCACTAGTAGGAGTGAGAAAAACATCACGGTGTGGTGCGCATTGTATGGGTGTGTGTTACATCGGATTCACTAGCAGGAGTGAGAAAAACATCACGAGGTGGTGCGCATTGTATGGGTGCGTGTTACATCAGATTCACTAGCAGGAGTGAGAAAAACATCACGGGGTGGTGCGCTTGTATGCGTGTGTGTTACATTACATTCACTAGCAGGAGTGAGAAAAATATCACGGGGTGGTGCGCATTGTATGTGTGTGTGTTACATTAGATTCACTAGCAGGAGTTAGAAAAACATCACGGGCTGGTGCGCATTGTATGGGTGTGTGTTACATTAGATTCACTAGCAGGAGTGAGAAAAACATCACGGGGTGGTGCGCATTGTATGGGTATGTGTTACATTAGATTCACTAGCAGGAGTGAGAAAAACATCACGGGGTGGTGCGCATTGTATGCGTGTGTGTTACATTAGATTCACTAGCAGGAGTGAGAAAAACATCACGGGGTGGTACGCACTGTATGCGTGTGTGTTACATTAGATTCACTACTAGGAGTGAGAAATACATCACGGGGTGGTGCGCATTGTATGGGTGTTTGTTACATTAGATTCACTAGCAGGAGTGAGTAAAACATCACGGGGTGGTGTGCATTGTATGGGTGTGTGTTACATTAGATTCACTAGCAGGAGTGAGAAAAACATCACGGGGTGGTGCGCATTGTATGGGTGTGTGTTACATTAGATTCACTAGCAGGAGTGAGAAAAACATCACGGGGTGGTGCGCATTGTATGGGTGTGTGTTACATTACATTCACTAGCAGGAGTGAGAAAAACATCACGGGGTGGTGCGCATTGTATGGGTGTGTGTTACATTACATTCACTAGTAGGAGTGAGAAAAACACCACGGGGTGGTCCGCATTGTATGGGTGTGTGTTACATTACATTCACTAGTAGGAGTGAGAAAAACATCACGGGGTGGTACGCATTGTATGGGTGTATGTTACATTAGATTCACTCGTAGGAGTTAGAAAAACATCACGGGGTAGTGCGCATTGTATGGGTGTGTGTTACATTAGATTCACTAGTAGGAGTGAGAAAAACATCACGGGGTGGTGCCCTTTGTATGGGTGTGTGTTACATTACATTCACTACTAGGAGTGAGAAAAACATCACGGGGTGGTGTGAATCGGAGGGTCTGAATTAGGATAGGCAGTGAGTGGCAATGTAGGATGGAGAAAAGCACCACGGGGTGGTCAGCATGGGGAGGTCAGGGAACATGCAGTGGCAATGTAGGATAGGTTTCTGAAAAACATCGCGGGGTGGTGCGCATTGCATGGGTGTGTGTTACATTAGATTCACTAGTAGGAGTGAGAAAAACATCACGGGGTGGTGCGCATTGTATGGGTGTGTGTTACATTACATTCACTAATAGGACTGAGAAAAACGTCACGGGGTGGTGCGCATTGTATGGGAGTGTGTTACATTAGATTCACTAGTAGGAGTGAGAAAAACATCACGGGGTGGTGCGCATTGTATGGGTGTGTGTTACATTAGATTCACTAGGAGGAGTGAGAAAAACATCACGGGGTGGTGCGCATTGTATGGGTGTGTGTTACATTACATTCACTAGTAGGAGTGAGAAAAACATCACGGGGTGGTTCGCATTGTATGGGTGTGTGTTACATTAGATTCACTAGTAGGAGTGAGAAAAGCATCACGGGGTGGTGCGCCTTGTATGGGTGTGTGTTACATTACATTCACTAGTAGGAGTGAGAAAAACATCTCGGGGTGGTGCGCATTGTATGGGTGTGTGTTACATTAGATTCACTAGTAGGAGTGAGAAAAACATCACCGGGTGGTGCGCATTGTATGGGTGTGTGTTACATTACATTCACTAGTAGGAGGGAGAAAAACATCACGGGGTGGTGCGCATTGTATGGGTGTGTGTTACATTACATTCACTAGTAGGAGTGAGAAAAACATCACGGGGTGGTGCGCATTGTATGGGTGTGTGTTACATTACATTCACTAGTAGGAGTGAGAAAAACATCACGGGGTGGTGCGCACTCTATTGGTGTGTGTTACATTACATTCACTAGTAGGAGTGAGAAAAACATCACGGGGTGGTGCGCATTGTATGGGTGTGTGTTACATTAGATTCACTAGTAGGAGTGAGAAAAACATCACGGGGTGGTGCGCATTGTATGGGTGTGTGTTACATTACATTCACTAGTAGGAGTGAGAAAAACATCACGGGGTGGTGCGCATTGTATGGGTGTGTGTTACATTACATTCACTAGTAGGAGTGAGAAAAACATCACGGGGTGGTGCGCATTGTATGGGTGTGTGTTACATTACATTCACTAGTAGGAGTGAGAAAAACATCACGGGGTGGTGCGCATTGTATGGGTGTGTGTTACATTAGATTCACTAGTAGGAGTGAGAAAAACATCACGGGGTGGTGCGCATTGTATGGGTGTGTGTTACATTACATTCACTAGTAGGAGTGAGAAAAACATCACGGGGTGGTGCGCATTGTATGGGTGTGTGTTACATTACATTCACTAGTAGGAGTGAGAAAAACATCACGGGGTGGTGCGCACTCTATTGGTGTGTGTTACATTACATTCACTAGTAGGAGTGAGAAAAACATCACGGGGTGGTGCGCATTATATGGGTGTGTGTTACATTACATTCACTAGTTGGAGTGAGAAAAACATCACGGGGTGGTGCGCACTGTATGGGTGTGTGTTACATTAGATTCACTACTAGGAGTGGGAAAAACATCACGGGGTGGTGCGCACTCTATTGGTGTGTGTTACATTAGATTCACTAGTAGGAGTGGGAAAAACATCACGGGGTGGTGCGCACTGCATGGGTGTGTGTTACATTAGATTCACTAGTAGGAGTGAGAAAAACATCACGGTGTGGTGCGCACTGCATGGGTGTGTGTTACATTAGATTCACTAGTATGAGTGAGAAAAACATCATGGGGTGGTGCGCACTCTATGGGTGTGTGTTACATTAGATTCACTAGTAGGAGTGAGAAAAACATCACGGGGTGGTCCGCACTGTATGGGTGTGTGTTACATTAGATTCACTAGTAGGAGTGAGAAAAACATCTCGGGGTGGTGCGCATTGTATGGGTGTGTGTTACATTAGATTCACTAGTAGGAGTGAGAAAAACATCACGGGGTGGTGCGCATTGTATGGGTGTGTGTTACATTACATTCACTAGTAGCAGTGAGAAAAACATCACGGGGTGGTGCGCATTGTATGGGTGTGTGTTACATTACATTCACTAGTAGCAGTGAGAAAAACATCAAGGGGTGGTGCGCATTGCATGGGTGTGTGTTACATTACATTCACTAGTAGCAGTGAGAAAAACATCACGGGGTGGTGCGCATTGTATGGGTGTGTGTTACATTACATTCCCTAGTAGCAGTGAGAAAAACATCACGGGGTGGTGCGCATTGTATGGGTGTGTGTTATATTACATTCCCTAGTAGCAGTGAGAAAAACATCACGGGGTGGTGCGCATTGTATGCGTGTGTGTTACATTAGATCCACTAGTAGGAGTGAGAAAAACATCACGGGGTGGTGCGCATTGTATGGGTGTGTGTTACATTAGATTCACTAGTAGGAGTGAGAAAAACATCACGTGGTGGTGCGCATTGTATGGGTGTGTGTTACATTACATTCACTAGTAGGAGTGAGAAAAACATCACGGGGTGGTGCGCATTGTATGGGTGTGTGTTACATTAGATTCACTAGTAGCAGTGAGAAAAACATCACGGGGTGGTGCGCATTGTATGGGTGTGTGTTACATTACATTCACTAGTTGGAGTGAGAAAAACATCACGGGGTGGTGCGCATTGTATGGGTGTGTGTTACATTACATTCACTAGTAGGAGTGAGAAAAACATCACGGGGTGGTGCGCATTGTATGGGTGTGTGTTACATTACTTTCACTGGTAGGAGTGAGAAAAACATCACGGGGTGGTGCGCATTGTATGGGTGTGTGTTACATTACATTCACTGGTAGGAGTGAGAAAAATATCACGGGGTGGTGCGCATTGTATGGGTGTGTGTTATATTACATTCACTAGTAGGAGTGAGAAAAACATCATGGGTGGTGCGCATTGTATGGGTGTGTGTTACATTACATTCACTAGTAGGAGTGAGGAAAACATCACGGGGTGGTGCGCATTGTATGGGAGTGTGTTACATTACATTCACTGGTAGGAGTGAGAAAAACATCACGGGTTGGTGCGCATTGTATGGGTGTGTGTTACATTGCATTCACTAGTAGGAGTGAGAAAAACATCTCGGGGTGGTGCGCATTGTATGGGTGTGTGTTACATTACATTCACTAGTAGGAGTGAGAAAAGCATTCCGGGGTGGTGCGCATTGTATGGGTGTGTGTTACATTACATTCACTAGTAGGAGTGAGAAAATCATCTCGGGGTGGTGCGCATTGTATGGGTGTGTGTTACATTAGATTCACTAGTAGGAGTGAGAAAAACATCACGGGGTGGTGCGCATTGTATGGGTGTGTGTTACATTACATTCACTAGTAGGAGTGAGAAAAACATCACGGGGTGGTGCGCACTGTATGGGTGTGTGTTACATTAGATTCACTAGTAGGAGTGAGAAAAACATCACGGGGTGGTGCGCATTGTATGGGTGTGTGTTACATTAAATTCCCTATTAGCAGTGTGAAAAGCATCACGGGGTGGTGCACATTGTATGGGTGTGTGTTACATTACATTCCCTAGTAGCAGTGAGAAAAACATCACGGGGTGGTGCGCATTGTATGGGTGTGTGTTACATTAAATTCCCTAGTAGCAGTGAGAAAAACATCACGGGGTGGTGTGCATTGTATGGGTGTGTGTTACATTAGATCCACTAGTAGCAGTGAGAAAAACATCACGGGGTGGTGCGCATTGTATGGGTGTGTGTTACATTAGATCCACTAGTAGCAGTGAGAAAAACATCACGGGGTGGTGCGCATTGTATGGGTGTGTGTTACATTAGATCCACTAGTAGCAGTGAGAAAAACATCACGGGGTGGTGCGCATTGTATGGGTGTGTGTTACATTACATTCACTAGTAGGAGTGAGAAAAGCATTCTGGGGTGGTGCGCATTGTATGGGTGTGTGTTACATTACATTCACTAGTAGGAGTGAGAAAAACATCACGGGGTGGTGCGCATTATATGGGTGTGTGTTACATTACATTCACTAGTTGGAGTGAGAAAAACATCACGGGGTGGTGCGCACTGTATCGGTGTGTGTTACATTAGATTCACTAGTAGCAGTGAGAAAAACATCACGGGGTGGTGCGCATTGTATGGGTGTGTGTTACATTACATTCACTAGTAGGAGTGAGAAAAACATCACGGGGTGGTGCGCATTGTATGGGTGTGTGTTACATTACATTCACTAGTAGGAGTGAGAAAAACATCACGGGGTGGTGCGCATTGTATGGGTGTGTGTTACATTACTTTCACTGGTAGGAGTGAGAAAAACATCACGGGGTGGTGCGCATTGTATGGGTGTGTGTTACATTACCTTCACTGGTAGGAGTGAGAAAAATATCACGGGGTGGTGCGCATTGTATGGGTGTGTGTTATATTACATTCACTAGTAGGAGTGAGAAAAACATCATGGGTGGTGCGCATTGTATGGGTGTGTGTTACATTACATTCACTAGTAGGAGTGAGGAAAACATCACGGGGTGGTGCGCATTGTATGGGAGTGTGTTACATTACATTCACTGGTAGGAGTGAGAAAAACATCACGGGTTGGTGCGCATTTTATGGGTGTGTGTTACATTGCATTCACTAGTAGGAGTGAGAAAAACATCACGGGGTGGTGCGCATTGTATGGGTGTGTGTTACATTACATTCACTAGTAGGAGTGAGAAAAACATCACGGGGTGGTGCGCATTGTATGGGTGTGTGTTACATTACATTCACTAGTAGGAGTGAGAAAAGCATTCCGGGGTGGTGCGCATTGTATGGGTGTGTGTTACATTACATTCACTAGTAGGAGTGGGAAAAACATCTCGGGGTGGTGCGCATTGTATGGGTGTGTGTTACATTAGATTCACTAGTAGGAGTGAGAAAAACATCACCGGGTGGTGCGCATTGTATGGGTGTGTGTTACATTATATTCACTAGTAGGAGTGAGAAAAACATCACGGGTTGGTGCGCACTGTATGGGTGTGTGTTACATTAGATTCACTAGTAGGAGTGAGAAAAACATCACGGCGTGGTGCGCATTGTATGGGTGTGTGTTACATTAGATTGACTAGTAGGAGCGAGAAAAACATCACGGGGTGGTGCGCATTGTATGGGTGTGTGTTACATTACATTCACTAGTAGCAGTGAGAAAAACATCACGGGGTGGTGCGCATTGTATGGGTGTGTTACATTACATTCACTAGTAGGAGTGAGAAAAACATCACGGGGTGGTGGGCATTATATGGGTGTCTGTTACATTACATTCACTAGTAGGAGTGAGAAAAACATCACGGGGTGGTGCGCATTATATGGGTGTGTGTTACATTACATTCACTAGTTGGAGTGAGAAAAACATCACGGGGTGGTGCGCACTGTATGGGTGTGTGTTACATTAGATTCACTAGTAGGAGTGGGAAAAACATCACGGGGTGGTGCGCACTGTATTGGTGTGTGTTACATTAGATTCACTAGTAGGAGTGGGAAAAACATCACGGGGTGGTGCGCACTGCATGGGTGTGTGTTACATTAGATTCACTAGTAGGAGTGAGAAAAACATCACGGGGTGGTGCGCACTGCATGGATGTGTGTTACATTGGATTCACTAGTATGAGTGAGAAAAACATCACGGGGTGGTGCGCACTGCATGGGTGTGTGTTACATTAGATTCACTAGTAGGAGTGAGAAAAACATCACGGGGTGGTGCGCACTGTATGGGTGTGTGTTACATTAGATTCACTAGTAGGAGTGAGAAAAACATCAAGGGGTGGTGCGCATTGTATGGGTGTGTGTTACATTAGATTCACTAGTAGGAGTGACAAAAACATCACGGGGTGGTGCGCATTGTATGGGTGTGTGTTACATTACATTCACTAGTAGCAGTGAGAAAAACATCATGGGGTGGTGCGCATTGTATGGGTGTGTGTTACATTACATTCACTAGTAGCAGTGAAAAAAACATCACGGGGTGGTGCGCATTGTATGGGTGTGTGTTACATTACATTCACTAGTAGCAGTGAGAAAAACATCACGGGGTGGTGCGCATTGTATGGGTGTGTGTTACATTAAATTCCCTAGTAGCAGTGTGAAAAGCATCACGGGGTGGTGCACATTGTATGGGTGTGTGTTACATTACATTCCCTAGTAGCAGTGAGAAAAACATCACGGGGTGGTGTGCATTGTATGGGTGTGTGTTACATTAGATCCACTAGTAGCAGTGAGAAAAACATCACGGGGTGGTGCGCATTGTATGGGTGTGTGTTACATTAGATCCACTAGTAGCAGTGAGAAAAACATCACGGGGTGGTGCGCATTGTATGGGTGTGTGTTACATTAGATCCACTAGTAGCAGTGAGAAAAACATCACGGGGTGGTGCGCATTGTATGGGTGTGTGTTACATTACATTCACTAGTAGGAGTGAGAAAAGCATTCCGGGGTGGTGCGCATTGTATGGGTGTGTGTTACATTACATTCACTAGTAGGAGTGAGAAAAACATCTCGGTGTGGTGCGCATTGTATGGGTGTGTGTTACATTAGATTCACTAGTAGGAGTGAGAAAAACATCACAGGGTGGTGCGCATTGTATGGGTGTGTGTTACATTACATTCACTAGTAGGAGTGAGAAAAACATCACGGGGTGGTGCGCACTGTATGGGTGTGTGTTACATTAGATTCACTAGTAGGAGTGAGAAAAACATCACGGGGTGGTGCGCATTGTATGGGTGTGTGTTACATTTGATTGACTAGTAGGAGTGAGAAAAACATCACGGGGTGGTGCGCATTGTATGGGTGTGTGTTACATTACATTCACTAGTAGGAGTGAGAAAAACATCACGGGGTGGTGCGCATTGTATGGGTGTGTGTTACATTACATTCACTAGTAGGAGTGAGAAAAACATCACGGGGTGGTGCGCATTATATGGGTGTCTGTTACATTACATTCACTAGTAGGAGTGAGAAAAACATCACGGGGTGGTGCGCATTATATGGCTGTGTGTTACATTACATTCACTAGTTGGAGTGAGAAAAACATCACGGGGTGGTGCGCACTGTATGGGTGTGTGTTACATTAGATTCACTAGTAGCAGTGAGAAAAACATCACGGGGTGGTGCGCATTGTATGGGTGTGTGTTACATTACATTCACTAGTAGGAGTGAGAAAAACATCACGGGGTGGTGCGCATTGTATGGGTGTGTGTTACATTACATTCACTAGTAGGAGTGAGAAAAACATCACGGGGTGGTGCGCATTGTATGGGTGAGTGTTACATTACTTTCACTGGTAGGAGTGAGAAAAACATCACGGGGTGGTGCGCATTGTATGGGTGTGTGTTACATTACATTCACTAGTAGGAGTGAGAAAAACATCACGGGGTGGTGCGCATTGTATGGGTGTGTGTTACATTACATTCACTAGTAGGAGTGAGAAAAACATCACGGGGTGGTGCGCATTGTATGGGTGTGTGTTACATTACTTTCACTGGTAGGAGTGAGAAAAACATCACGGGGTGGTGCGCATTGTATGGGTGTGTGTTACATTAGATTCACTAGTAGGAGTGAGAAAAACATCACGGGGTGGTGCGCATTGTATGGGTGTGTGTTACATTACATTCACTAGTAGGAGTGAGAAAAACATCACGGGGTGGTGTGCATTGTATGGGTGTGTGTTACATTAGATTCACTAGTAGCAGTGAGCAAAACATCACGGGGTGGTGTGCATTGTATGGGTTGTGTTACATTACATTCACTAGTAGGAGTGAGAAAAACATCACGGGGTGGTGCGCATTGTATGGGTGTGTGTTACATTACAATCAGTAGTAGGAGTGAGAAAAACATCACGGGGTGGTGCGCATTGTATGGGTGTGTGTTACATTACATTCACTGGTAGGAGTGAGAAAAACATCACGGGGTGGTGCGCATTGTATGGGTGTGTGTTACATTACATTCACTGGTAGGAGTGAGAAAAACATCACGGGGTGGTGCGCATTGTATGGGTGTGTGTTACATTACATTCACTGGTAGGAATGAGAAAAACATCACGGGGTGGTGCGCATTGTATGGGTGTGTGTCACATTACATTCACTAGTAGGAGTGAGCAAAACATCACGGGGTGGTGCGCATTGTATGGGAGTGTGTTACATTACATTCACTGGTAGGAGTGAGAAAAACATCACGGGGTGGTGCGCATTGTATGGGTGTGTGTTACATTAGATTCACTAGTAGGAGTGAGAAAAACATCACGGGGTGGTGCGCATTGTATGGGTGTGTGTAACATTACATTCACTAGCAGGAGTGAGAAAAACATCACGGGGTGGTGCGCATTGTATGGGTGTGTGTTACATTACATTCACTATCAGGAGTGAGAAAAACATCACGGGGTGGTGCGCATTGTATGGGTGTGTGTTACATTACATTCACTAGTAGGAGTGAGAAAAACATCATGGTGTGGTGCGCATTGTATGGGTGTGTGTTGCATTTCATTCACTAGTAGGAGTGAGAAAAACATCACGCTGTGGTACGCATTGTATGGGTGTGTGTTACATTACATTCACTAGCAGGAGTGAGAAATACATCACGGGGTGGTGCGCATTGTATGGGTGTGTGTTACATTAGATTCACTAGCAGGAGTGAGAAAAACATCACGGGGTGGTGCGAATTGTATGGGTGTGTGTTACATTACATTCACTAGTAGGAGTGAGAAAAACATCACGGGGTGGTGCGAATTGTATGGGTGTGTGTTACATTACATTCACTAGTACGAGTGAGAAAAACATCACGGGGTGGTGCGTATTGTATGGGTGTGTGTTACATTACATTCACTAGTAGGAGTGAGAAAAACATCCCGGGGTGGTGCGCATTGTATGGGTGTGTGTTACATTACATTCACTAGTAGGAGTGAGAAAAACATCACGGGGTGGTGCGCATTGTATGGGTGTGTGTTACATTACATTCACTAGTAGGAGTGAGAAAAACATCACGGGGTGGTGCGCATTGTATGGGTGTGTGTTACATTACATTCACTAGTAGGAGTGAGAAAACCATCACGGGGTGGTGCGCATTGTATGGGTGTGTGTTACATTACATTCACTAGTAGGAGTGAGAAAAACATCACGGGGTGGTGTGCCTTGTATGGGTGTGTGTTACATTACATTCACTAGTAGGAGTGAGCAAAACATCACGGGGTGGTGCGCATTGTATGGGAGTGTGTTACATTACATTCACTGGTAGGAGTGAGAAAAACATCACGGGGTGGTGCGCATTGTATGGGTGTGTGTTACATTAGATTCACTAGTAGGAGTGAGAAAAACATCACGGGGTGGTGCGCCTTGTATGGGTGTGTGTTACATTACATTCACTAGCAGGAGTGAGAAAAACATCACGGGGTGGTGCGCATTGTATGGGTGTGTGTTACATTACATTCACTATCAGTAGTGAGAAAAACTTCACGTGGTGGTGCGCATTGTATGGGTGTGTGTTACATTACATTCACTAGCAGGAGTGAGAAAAACAGCACGGGGTGGTGCGCATTGTATGGGTGTGTGTTACACTACATTCACTAGCAGGAGTGAGAAAAACATCACGGGGTGGTACGCATTGTATGGGTGTGTGTTACATTACATTCACTAGCAGGAGTGAGAAAAACATCACGGGGTGGTGCGCATTGTATGGGTGTGTGTTACATTAGATTCACTAGCAGGAGTGAGAAAAACATCACGGGGTGGTGAGCATTGTATGCGTGTGTGTTACATTAGATTCACTAGCAGGAGTGAGAAAAACATCACCGTGTGGTGCGCATTGTATGCGTGTGTGTTACATTAGATTCACTAGCAGGAGTGAGAAGAACATCACGTGGTGGTGCGCATTGTATGGGTGTGTGTTACATTAGATTCACTAGCAGGAGTGAGAAAAACATCACGGGGTGGTGCGCATTGTATGGGTGTGTGTTACATTACATTCACTAGCAGGAGTGAGAAAAACATCACGGGGTGGTGCGCATTGAATGGGTGTGTGTTACATTACATTCACTATCAGTAGTGAGAAAAACATCACGGGGTGGTGCGCATTGTATGGGTTTGTGTTACATTACATTCACTAGCAGGAGTGAGAAAAACATAACGGGGTGGTGCGCATTGTATGGGTGTGTGTTACACTACATTCACTAGCAGGAGTGAGAAAAACATCACGGGGTGGTACGCATTGTATGGGTGTGTGTTACATTACATTCACTAGCAGGAGTGAGAAAAACATCACGGGGTGGTGCGCATTGTATGGGTGTGTGTTACATTAGATTCACTAGCAGGAGTGAGAAAAACATCCCGGGGTGGTGCGCATTGTATGCGTGTGTGTTACATTAGATTCACTAGCAGGAGTGAGAAAAACATCACCGTGTGGTGCGCATTGTATGCGTGTGTGTTACATTAGATTCACTAGCAGGAGTGAGAAGAACATCACGTGGTGGTGCGCATTGTATGGGTGTGTGTTACATTAGATTCACTAGCAGGAGTGAGAAAAACATCACGGGGTGCTGCGCATTGTATGGGTGTGTGTTACATTAGATTCGCTAGCAGGAGTGAGAAAAACATCACGGGGTGGTGCGCATTGTATGGGTGTGTGTTACATTAGATTCACTAGCAGGAGTGAGAAAAACATCACGGGGTGGTGCGCATTGTATGGGTGTGTGTTACATTAGATTCACTACTAGGAGTGAGAAAAACATCACGGGGTGGTGCGCATTGTATGGGTGTGTGTTACATTACATTCACTGGTAGGAGTGAGAAAAACATCACGGGGTGGTGCGCATTGTATGGGTGTGTGTTACATTACATTCACTGGTAGGAGTGAGAAAAACATCACGGGGTGGTGCGCATTGTATGGGTGTGTGTTACATTACATTCACTAGTAGGAATGAGAAAAACATCACGGGGTGGTGCGCATTGTATGGGTGTGTGTCACATTACATTCACTAGTAGGAGTGAGCAAAACATCACGGGGTGGTGCGCATTGTATGGGAGTGTGTTACATTACATTCACTGGTAGGAGTGAGAAAAACATCACGGGGTGGTGCGCATTGTATGGGTGTGTGTTACATTAGATTCACTAGTAGGAGTGAGAAAAACATCACGGGGTGGTGCGCATTGTATGGGTGTGTGTAACATTACATTCACTAGCAGGAGTGAGAAAAACATCACGGGGTGGTGCGCATTGTATGGGTGTGTGTTACATTACATTCACTATCAGGAGTGAGAAAAACATCACGGGGTGGTGCGCATTGTATGGGTGTGTGTTACATTACATTCACTAGTAGGAGTGAGAAAAACATCATGGGGTGGTGCGCATTGTATGGGTGTGTGTTGCATTTCATTCACTAGTAGGAGTGAGAAAAACATCACGCTGTGGTACGCATTGTATGGGTGTGTGTTACATTACATTCACTAGCAGGAGTGAGAAAAACATCACGGGGTGGTGCGCATTGTATGGGTGTGTGTTACATTAGATTCACTAGCAGGAGTGAGAAAAACATCACGGGGTGGTGCGAATTGTATGGGTGTGTGTTACATTACATTCACTAGTAGGAGTGAGAAAAACATCACGGGGTGGTGCGAATTGTATGGGTGTGTGTTACATTACATTCACTAGTACGAGTGAGAAAAACATCACGGGGTGGTGCGTATTGTATGGGTGTGTGTTACATTACATTCACTAGTAGGAGTGAGAAAAACATCCCGGGGTGGTGCGCATTGTATGGGTGTGTGTTACATTACATTCACTAGTAGGAGTGAGAAAAACTTCACGGGGTGGTGCGCATTGTATGGGTGTGTGTTACATTACATTCACTAGTAGGAGTGAGAAAAACATCACGGGGTGGTGCGCATTGTATGGGTGTGTGTTACATTACATTCACTAGTAGGAGTGAGAAAACCATCACGGGGTGGTGCGCATTGTATGGGTGTGTGTTACATTACATTCACTAGTAGGAGTGAGAAAAACATCACGGGGTGGTGTGCCTTGTATGGGTGTGTGTTACATTACATTCACTAGTAGGAGTGAGCAAAACATCACGGGGTGGTGCGCATTGTATGGGAGTGTGTTACATTACATTCACTGGTAGGAGTGAGAAAAACATCACGGGGTGGTGCGCATTGTATGGGTGTGTGTTACATTAGATTCACTAGTAGGAGTGAGAAAAACATCACGGGGTGGTGCGCCTTGTATGGGTGTGTGTTACATTACATTCACTAGCAGGAGTGAGAAAAACATCACGGGGTGGTGCGCATTGTATGGGTGTGTGTTACATTACATTCACTATCAGTAGTGAGAAATACATCACGTGGTGGTGCGCATTGTATTGGTGTGTGTTACATTACATTCACTAGCAGGAGTGAGAAAAACAGCACGGGGTGGTGCGCATTGTATGGGTGTGTGTTACACTACATTCACTAGCAGGAGTGAGAAAAACATCACGGGGTGGTACGCATTGTATGGGTGTGTGTTACATTACATTCACTAGCAGGAGTGAGAAAAACATCACGGGGTGGTGCGCATTGTATGGGTGTGTGTTACATTAGATTCACTAGCAGGAGTGAGAAAAACATCACGGGGTGGTGCGCATTGTATGCGTGTGTGTTACATTAGATTCACTAGCAGGAGTGAGAAAAACATCACCGTGTGGTGCGCATTGTATGCGTGTGTGTTACATTAGATTCACTAGCAGGAGTGAGAAGAACATCACGTGGTGGTGCGCATTGTATGGGTGTGTGTTACATTAGATTCACTAGCAGGAGTGAGAAAAACATCACGGGGTGGTGCGCATTGTATGGGTGTGTGTTACATTACATTCACTAGCAGGAGTGAGAAAAACATCACGGGGTGGTGCGCATTGAATGGGTGTGTGTTACATTACATTCACTATCAGTAGTGAGAAAAACATCACGGGGTGGTGCGCATTGTATGGGTTTGTGTTACATTACATTCACTAGCAGGAGTGAGAAAAACATAACGGGGTGGTGCGCATTGTATGGGTGTGTGTTACACTACATTCACTAGCAGGAGTGAGAAAAACATCACGGGGTGGTACGCATTGTATGGGTGTGTGTTACATTACATTCACTAGCAGGAGTGAGAAAAACATCACGGGGTGGTGCGCATTGTATGGGTGTGTGTTACATTAGATTCACTAGCAGGAGTGAGAAAAACATCACGGGGTGGTGCGCATTGTATGCGTGTGTGTTACATTAGATTCACTAGCAGGAGTGAGAAAAACATCACCGTGTGGTGCGCATTGTATGCGTGTGTGTTACATTAGATTCACTAGCAGGAGTGAGAAGAACATCACGTGGTGGTGCGCATTGTATGGGTGTGTGTTACATTAGATTCACTAGCAGGAGTGAGAAAAACATCACGGGGTGCTGCGCATTGTATGGGTGTGTGTTACATTAGATTCGCTAGCAGGAGTGAGAAAAACATCACGGGGTGGTGCGCATTGTATGGGTGTGTGTTACATTAGATTCACTAGCAGGAGTGAGAAAAACATCACGGGGTGGTGCGCATTGTATGGGTGTGTGTTACATTAGATTCACTACTAGGAGTGAGAAAAACATCACGGGGTGGTGCGCATTGTATGGGTGTGTGTTACATTAGATTCACTAGCTGGAGTGAGAAAAACATCACGGGGTGGTGCGCATTGTATGGGTGTGTGTTACATTAGATTCACTAGTAGGAGTGAGAAAAACATCACGTGGTGGAGCGCAATGTATGGGTGTGTGTTACATTAGATTCACTAGCAGGAGTGAGAAAAACATCACGGGGTGGTGCGCATTGTATGGGTGTGTGTTACATTAGATTCACTAGCAGGAGTGAGAAAAACATCACGGGGTGGTGCGCATTGTATGGGTGTGTGTTACATTAGATTCACTACTAGGAGTGAGAAAAACATCACGGGGTGGTGCGCATTGTATAGGTGTGTGTTACATTAGATTCACTACTAGGAGTGAGAAAAACATCACGGGGTGGTGCGCATTGTATGGGTGTGTGTTACATTACATTCACTAGCAGGAGTGAGAAAAACATCACGGGGTGGTGCGCATTGTATGGGTGTGTGTTACATTACATTCACTAGCAGGAGTGAGAAAAACATCACGGGGTGGTGCGCATTGTATGGGTGTGTGTTACATTACATTCACTAGTAGGAGTGAGCAAAACATCACGGGGTGGTGCGCATTGTATGGGAGTGTGTTACATTACATTCACTGGTAGGAGTGAGAAAAACATCACGGGGTGGTGCGCATTGTATGGGTGTGTGTTACATTACATTCACTGGTAGGAGTGAGAAAAACATCACGGGGTGGTGCGCATTGTATGGGTGTGTGTTACATTACATTCACTGGTAGGAGTGAGAAAAACATCACGGGGTGGTGCGCATTGTATGGGTGTGTGTTACATTACATTCACTAGTAGGAATGAGAAAAACATCACGGGGTGGTGCGCATTGTATGGGTGTGTGTCACATTACATTCACTAGTAGGAGTGAGCAAAACATCACGGGGTGGTGCGCATTGTATGGGAGTGTGTTACATTACATTCACTGGTAGGAGTGAGAAAAACATCACGGGTTGGTGCGCATTGTATGGGTGTGTGTTACATTAGATTCACTAGTAGGAGTGAGAAAAACATCACGGGGTGGGGCGCATTGTATGGGTGTGTGTAACATTACATTCACTAGCAGGAGTGAGAAAAACATCACGGGGTGGTGCGCATTGTATGGGTGTGTGTTACATTACATTCACTATCAGGAGTGAGAAAAACATCACGGGGTGGTGCGCATTGTATGGGTGTGTGTTACATTACATTCACTAGTAGGAGTGAGAAAAACATCATGGGGTGGTGCGCATTGTATGGGTGTGTGTTGCATTTCATTCACTAGTAGGAGTGAGAAAAACATCACGCTGTGGTACGCATTGTATGGGTGTGTGTTACATTACATTCACTAGCAGGAGTGAGAAAAACATCACGGGGTGGTGCGCATTTTATGGGTGTGTGTTACATTAGATTCACTAGCAGGAGTGAGAAAATCATCACGGGGTGGTGCGCATTGTATGGGTGTGTGTTACATTACATTCACTACTAGGAGTGAGAAAAACATCACGGGTTGGTGCGCATTGTATGGGTGTGTGTTACATTACATTCACTAGTAGGAGTGAGAAAAACATCACGGGGTTGTGCGAATTGTATGGGTGTGTGTTACATTACATTCACTAGTACGAGTGAGAAAAACATCACGGGGTGGTGCGTATTGTATGGGTGTGTGTTACATTACATTCACTAGTAGGAGTGAGAAAAACATCCCGGGGTGGTGCGCATTGTATGGGTGTGTGTTACATTACATTCACTAGTAGGAGTGAGAAAAACATCACGGGGTGGTGCGCATTGTATGGGTGTGTGTTACATTACATTCACTAGTAGGAGTGAGAAAAACATCACGGGGTGGTGCGCATTGTATGGGTGTGTGTTACATTACATTCACTAGTAGGAGTGAGAAAACCATCACGGGGTGGTGCGCATTGTATGGGTGTGTGTTACATTACATTCACTAGTAGGAGTGAGAAAAACATCACGGGGTGGTGTGCCTTGTATGGGTGTGTGTTACATTACATTCACTAGTAGGAGTGAGTAAAACATCACGGGGTGGTGCGCATTGTATGGGAGTGTGTTACATTACATTCACTGGTAGGAGTGAGAAAAACATCACGGGGTGGTGCGCATTGTATGGGTGTGTGTTACATTAGATTCACTAGTAGGAGTGAGAAAAACATCACGGGGTGGTGCGCCTTGTATGGGTGTGTGTTACATTACATTCACTAGCAGGAGTGAGAAAAACATCACGGGGTGGTGCGCATTGTATGGGTGTGTGTTACATTACATTCACTATCAGTAGTGAGAAAAACATCACGTGGTGGTGCGCATTGTATGGGTGTGTGTTACATTACATTCACTAGCAGGAGTGAGAAAAACAGCACGGGGTGGTGCGCATTGTATGGGTGTGTGTTACACTACATTCACTAGCAGGAGTGAGAAAAACATCACGGGGTGGTACGCATTGTATGGGTGTGTGTTACAATACATTCACTAGCAGGAGTGAGAAAAACATCACGGGGTGGTGCGCATTGTATGGGTGTGTGTTACATTAGATTCACTAGCAGGAGTGAGAAAAACATCACGGGGTGGTGCGCATTGTATGCGTGTGTGTTACATTAGATTCACTAGCAGGAGTGAGAAAAACATCACCGTGTGGTGCGCATTGTATGCGTGTGTGTTACATTAGATTCACTAGCAGGAGTGAGAAGAACATCACGTGGTGGTGCGCATTGTATGGGTGTGTGTTACATTAGATTCACTAGCAGGAGTGAGAAAAACATCACGGGGTGGTGCGCATTGTATGGGTGTGTGTTACATTACATTCACTAGCAGGAGTGAGAAAAACATCACGGGGTGGTGCGCATTGAATGGGTGTGTGTTACATTACATTCACTATCAGTAGTGAGAAAAACATCACGGGGTGGTGCGCATTGTATGGGTGTGTGTTACATTACATTCACTAGCAGGAGTGAGAAAAACATAACGGGGTGGTGCGCATTGTATGGGTGTGTGTTACACTACATTCACTAGCAGGAGTGAGAAAAACATCACGGGGTGGTACGCATTGTATGGGTGTGTGTTACATTACATTCACTAGCAGGAGTGAGAAAAACATCACGGGGTGGTGCGCATTGTATGGGTGTGTGTTACATTAGATTCACTAGCAGGAGTGAGAAAAACATCACGGGGTGGTGCGCATTGTATGCGTGTGTGTTACATTAGATTCACTAGCAGGAGTGAGAAAAACATCACCGTGTGGTGCGCATTGTATGCGTGTGTGTTACATTAGATTCACTAGCAGGAGTGAGAAGAACATCACGTGGTGGTGCGCATTGTATGGGTGTGTGTTACATTAGATTCACTAGCAGGAGTGAGAAAAACATCACGGGGTGCTGCGCATTGTATGGGTGTGTGTTACATTAGATTCGCTAGCAGGAGTGAGAAAAACATCACGGGGTGGTGCGCATTGTATGGGTGTGTGTTACATTAGATTCACTAGCAGGAGTGAGAAAAACATCACGGGGTGGTGCGCATTGTATGGGTGTGTGTTACATTAGATTCACTACTAGGAGTGAGAAAAACATCACGGGGTGGTGCGCATTGTATGGGTGTGTGTTACATTAGATTAACTAGCTGGAGTGAGAAAAACATCACGGGGTGGTGCGCATTGTATGGGTGTGTGTTACATTAGATTCACTAGTAGGAGTGAGAAAAACATCACGTGGTGGTGCGCATTGTATGGGTGTGTGTTACATTAGATTCTCTAGCAGGAGTGAGAAAAACATCACGGGGTGGTGCGCATTGTATGGGTGTGTGTTACATTAGATTCACTAGCAGGAGTGAGAAAAACATCACGGGGTGGTGCGCATTGTATGGGTGTGTGTTACATTAGATTCACTACTAGGAGTGAGAAAAACATCACGGGGTGGTGCGCATTGTATGGGTGTGTGTTACATTAGATTCACTACTAGGAGTGAGAAAAACATCACGGGGTGGTGCGCATTGTATGGGTGTGTGTTACATTACATTCACTAGCAGGAGTGAGAAAAACATCACGGGGTGGTGCGCATTGTATGGGTGTGTGTTACATTACATTCACTAGCAGGAGTGAGAAAAACATCACGGGGTGGTGCGCATTGTATGGGTGTGTGTTACATTACATTCACTAGTAGGAGTGAGCAAAACATCACGGGGTGGTGCGCATTGTATGGGAGTGTGTTACATTACATTCACTGGTAGGAGTGAGAAAAACATCACGGGGTGGTGCGCATTGTATGGGTGTGTGTTACATTACATTCACTAGTAGGAGTGAGAAAAACATCACGGGGTGGTGCGCTTTGTATGGGTGTGTGTTACATTACATTCACTAGCAGGAGTGAGAAAAACATCACGCTGTGGTACGCATTGTATGGGTGTGTGTTACATTACATTCACTAGCAGGAGTGAGAAAAACATCACGGGGTGGTGCGCATTGTATGGGTGTGTGTTACATTAGATTAACTAGCAGGAGTGAGAAAATCATCACGGGGTGGTGCGCATTGTATGGGTGTGTGTTACATTACATTCACTAGCAGGAGTGAGAAAAACATCACGGGGTGGTGCGCATTGTATGGGTGTGTGTTACATTAGATTCACTAGCAGGAGTGAGAAAATCATCACGGGGTGGTGCGCATTGTATGGGTGTGTGTTACATTACATTCACTACTAGGAGTGAGAAAAACATCACGGGGTGGTGCGCATTGTATGGGTGTGTGTTACATTACATTCACTAGTAGGAGTGAGAAAAACATCACGGGGTGGTGCGCATTGTATGGGTGTGTGTTACATTACATTCACTAGTACGAGTGAGAAAAACATCACGGGGTGGTGCGTATTGTATGGGTGTGTGTTACATTTCATTCACTAGTAGGAGTGAGAAAAACATCACGGGGTGGTGCGCATTGTATGGGTGTGTGTTACATTACATTCACTAGTAGGAGTGAGAAAACATCACGGGGTGGTGCGCATTGTATGGGTGTGTGTTACATTACATTCACTAGTAGGAGTGAGAAAAACATCACGGGGTGGTGCGCATTGTATGGGTGTGTGTTACATTACATACACTAGTAGGAGTGAGAAAAACATCACGGGGTGGTGCGCATTGTATGGTTGTGTGTTACATTACATTCACTAGTAGGAGTGAGAAAAACATCACGGGGTGGTGCGCATTGTATGGGTGTGTGTTACATTACATTCACTAGTAGGAGTGAGCAAAACATCACGGGGTGGTGCACATTGTATGGGTGTGTGTTACATTACATTCACTAGTAGGAGTGAGCAAAACATCACGGGGTGGTGCGCATTGTATGGGAGTGTGTTACATTACATTCACTGGTAGGAGTGAGAAAAACATCACGGGGTGGTGCGCATTGTATGTGTGTGTGTTACATTAGATTCACTAGTAGGAGTGAGAAAAACATCACGGGGTGGTGCGCATTGTATGGGTGTGTGTTACATTACATTCACTAGCAGGAGTGAGAAAAACATCACGGCGTGGTGCGCATTGTATGGGTGTGTGTTACATTACATTCACTATCAGTAGTGAGAAAAACATCACGGGGTGGTGCGCATTGTATGGGTGTGTGTTACATTACATTCACTAGCAGGAGTGAGAAAAACATCACGGGGTGGTGCGCATTGTATGGGTGTGTGTTACACTACATTCACTAGCAGGAGTGATAAAAACATCACGGGGTGGTTCGCATTGTATGGGTGTGTGTTACATTACATTCACTAGCAGGAGTGAGAAAAACATCACGGGGTGGTGCGCATTGTATGGGTGTGTGTTACATTAGATTCACTAGCAGGAGTGAGAAAAACATCACCGTGTGGTGCGCATTGTATGCGTGTGTGTTACATTAGATTCACTAGCAGGAGTGAGAAGAACATCACCGTGTGGTGCGCATTGTATGCGTGTGTGTTACATTAGATTCACTAGCAGGAGTGAGAAGAACATCACGTGGTGGTGCGCATTGTATGGGTGTGTGTTACATTAGATTCACTAGCAGGAGTGAGAAAAACATCACGGGGTGGTGCGCATTGTATGGGTGTGTGTTACATTACATTCACTAGCAGGAGTGAGAAAAACATAACGGGGTGGTTTGCATTGTATGGGTGTGTGTTACATTACATTCACTATCAGTAGTGAGAAAAACATCACGGGGTGGTGCGCATTGTATGGGTGTGTGTTACATTACATTCACTAGCAGGAGTGAGAAAAACATCACGGGGTGGTGCGCATTGTATGGGTGTGTGTTACACTACATTCACTAGCAGGAGTGAGAAAAACATCACGGGGTGGTACGCATTGTATGGGTGTGTGTTACATTACATTCACTAGCAGGAGTGAGAAAAACATCACGGGGTGGTGCGCATTGTATGGGTGTGTGTTACATTAGATTCACTAGCAGGAGTGAGAAAAACATCACGGGGTGGTGCGCATTGTATGCGTGTGTGTTACATTAGATTCACTAGCAGGAGTGAGAAAAACATCACCGTGTGGTGCGCATTGTATGCATGTGTGTTACATTAGATTCACTAGCAGGAGTGAGAAGAACATCACGTGGTGGTGCGCATTGTATGGGTGTGTGTTACATTAGATTCACTAGCAGGAGTGAGAAAAACATCACGGGGTGGTGCGCATTGTATGGGTGTGTGTTACATTAGATTCACTAGTAGGAGTGAGAAAAACATCACGGGGTGGTGCGTATTGTATGGGTGTGTGTAACATTACATTCACTAGCAGGAGTGAGAAAAACATCACGGAATGGTGCGCATTGTATGGGTGTGTGTTACATTACATTCACTATCAGGAGTGAGAAAAACATCACGGGGTGGTGCGCATTGTATGGGTGTGTGTTACATTACATTCACTAGCAGGAGTGAGAAAAACATCATGGGGTGGTGCGCATTGTATGGGTGTGTGTTGCATTACATTCACTAGTAGGAGTGAGAAAAACATCACGCTGTGGTACGCATTGTATGGGTGTGTGTTACATTACATTCACTAGCAGGAGTGAGAAAAACATCACGGTGTGGTGCGCATTGTATGGGTGTGTGTTACATTAGATTCACTAGCAGGAGTGAGAAAATCATCACGGGGTGGTGCGCATTGTATGGGTGTGTGTTACATTACATTCACTACTAGGAGTGAGAAAAACATCACGGGGTGGTGCGCATTGTATGGGTGTGTGTTACATTACATTCACTAGTAGGAGTGAGAAAAACATCACGGGGTGGTGCGCATTGTATGGGTGTGTGTTACATTACATTCACTAGTACGAGTGAGAAAAATATCACGGGGTGGTGCGTATTGTATGGGTGTGTGTTACATTACATTCACTAGTAGGAGTGAGAAAAACATCCCGGGGTGGTGCGCATTGTATGGGTGTGTGTTACATTACATTCACTAGTAGGAGTGAGAAAAACATCACGGGGTGGTGCGCATTGTATGGGTGTGTGTTACATTACATTCACTAGTAGGAGTGAGAAAAACATCACGGGGTGGTGCGCATTGTATGGGTGTGTGTTACATTACATTCACTAGTAGGAGTGAGAAAAACATCACGGGGTGGTGCGCATTGTATGGGTGTGTGTTACATTACATTCACTAGTAGGAGTGAGAAAAACATCACGGGGTGGTGCGCATTGTATGGGTGTGTGTTACATTACATTCACTAGTAGGAGTGAGAAAAACATCACGGGGTGGTGCGCATTGTATGGGAGTGTGTTACATTACATTCACTGGTAGGAGTGAGAAAAACATCACGGGGTGGTGCGCATTGTATGGGTGTGTGTTACATTAGATTCACTAGTAGGAGTGAGAAAAACATCACGGGGTGGTGCGCCTTGTATGGGTGTGTGTTACATTACATTCACTAGCAGGAGTGAGAAAAACATCACGGGGTGGTGCGCATTGTATGGGTGTGTGTTACATTACATTCACTATCAGTAGTGAGAAAAACATCACGGGGTGGTGCGCATTGTATGGGTGTGTGTTACATTACATTCACTAGCAGGAGTGAGAAAAACATCACGGGGTGGTGCGCATTGTATGGGTGTGTGTTACACTACATTCACTAGCAGGAGTGAGAAAAACATCACGGGGTGGTACGCATTGTATGGGTGTGTGTTACATTACATTCACTAGCAGGAGTGAGAAAAACATCACGGGGTGGTGCGCATTGTATGGGTGTGTGTTACATTAGATTCACTAGCAGGAGTGAGAAAAACATCACGGGGTGGTGGGCATTGTATGCGTGTGTGTTACATTAGATTCACTAGCAGGAGTGAGAAAAACATCACCGTGTGGTGCGCATTGTATGCGTGTGTGTTACATTAGATTCACTAGCAGGAGTGAGAAGAACATCACGTGGTGGTGCGCATTGTATGGGTGTGTGTTACATTAGATTCACTAGCAGGAGTGAGAAAAACATCACGGGGTGGTGCGCATTGTATGGGTGTGTGTTACATTACATTCACTAGCAGGAGTGAGAAAAACATCACGGGGTGGTGCGCATTGAATGGGTGTGTGTTACATTACATTCACTATCAGTAGTGAGAAAAACATCACGGGGTGGTGCGCATTGTATGGGTGTGTGTTACATTACATTCACTAGCAGGAGTGAGAAAAACATCACGGGGTGGTGCGCATTGTATGGGTGTGTGTTACACTACATTCACTAGCAGGAGTGAGAAAAACATCACGGGGTGGTACGCATTGTATGGGTGTGTGTTACATTACATTCACTAGCAGGAGTGAGAAAAACATCACGGGGTGGTGCGCATTGTATGGGTGTGGGTTACATTACATTCACTATCAGTAGTGAGAAAAACATCACGGGGTGGTGCGCATTGTATGGGTGTGTGTTACATTACATTCACTAGCAGGAGTGAGAAAAACATCATGGGGTGGTGCGCATTGTATGGGTGTGTGTTGCATTACATTCACTAGTAGGAGTGAGAAAAACATCACGCTGTGGTACGCATTGTATGGGTGTGTGTTACATTACATTCACTAGCAGGAGTGAGAAAAACATCACGGTGTGGTGCGCATTGTATGGGTGTGTGTTACATTAGATTCACTAGCAGGAGTGAGAAAATCATCACGGGGTGGTGCGCATTGTATGGGTGTGTGTTACATTACATTCACTACTAGGAGTGAGAAAAACATCACGGGGTGGTGCGCATTGTATGGGTGTGTGTTACATTACATTCACTAGTAGGAGTGAGAAAAACATCACGGGGTGGTGCGCATTGTATGGGTGTGTGTTACATTACATTCACTAGTACGAGTGAGAAAAATATCACGGGGTGGTGCGTATTGTATGGGTGTGTGTTACATTACATTCACTAGTAGGAGTGAGAAAAACATCCCGGGGTGGTGCGCATTGTATGGGTGTGTGTTACATTACATTCACTAGTAGGAGTGAGAAAAACATCACGGGGTGGTGCGCATTGTATGGGTGTGTGTTACATTACATTCACTAGTAGGAGTGAGAAAAACATCACGGGGTGGTGCGCATTGTATGGGTGTGTGTTACATTACATTCACTAGTAGGAGTGAGAAAAACATCACGGGGTGGTGCGCATTGTATGGGTGTGTGTTACATTACATTCACTAGTAGGAGTGAGAAAAACATCACGGGGTGGTGCGCATTGTATGGGTGTGTGTTACATTACATTCACTAGTAGGAGTGAGCAAAACATCACGGGGTGGTGCGCATTGTATGGGAGTGTGTTACATTACATTCACTGGTAGGAGTGAGAAAAACATCACGGGGTGGTGCGCATTGTATGGGTGTGTGTTACATTAGATTCACTAGTAGGAGTGAGAAAAACATCACGGGGTGGTGCGCCTTGTATGGGTGTGTGTTACATTACATTCACTAGCAGGAGTGAGAAAAACATCACGGGGTGGTGCGCATTGTATGGGTGTGTGTTACATTACATTCACTATCAGTAGTGAGAAAAACATCACGGGGTGGTGCGCATTGTATGGGTGTGTGTTACATTACATTCACTAGCAGGAGTGAGAAAAACATCACGGGGTGGTGCGCATTGTATGGGTGTGTGTTACACTACATTCACTAGCAGGAGTGAGAAAAACATCACGGGGTGGTACGCATTGTATGGGTGTGTGTTACATTACATTCACTAGCAGGAGTGAGAAAAACATCACGGGGTGGTGCGCATTGTATGGGTGTGTGTTACATTAGATTCACTAGCAGGAGTGAGAAAAACATCACGGGGTGGTGCGCATTGTATGCGTGTGTGTTACATTAGATTCACTAGCAGGAGTGAGAAAAACATCACCGTGTGGTGCGCATTGTATGCGTGTGTGTTACATTAGATTCACTAGCAGGAGTGAGAAGAACATCACGTGGTGGTGCGCATTGTATGGGTGTGTGTTACATTAGATTCACTAGCAGGAGTGAGAAAAACATCACGGGGTGGTGCGCATTGTATGGGTGTGTGTTACATTACATTCACTAGCAGGAGTGAGAAAAACATCACGGGGTGGTGCGCATTGAATGGGTGTGTGTTACATTACATTCACTATCAGTAGTGAGAAAAACATCACGGGGTGGTGCGCATTGTATGGGTGTGTGTTACATTACATTCACTAGCAGGAGTGAGAAAAACATCACGGGGTGGTGCGCATTGTATGGGTGTGTGTTACACTACATTCACTAGCAGGAGTGAGAAAAACATCACGGGGTGGTACGCATTGTATGGGTGTGTGTTACATTACATTCACTAGCAGGAGTGAGAAAAACATCACGGGGTGGTGCGCATTGTATGGGTGTGGGTTACATTACATTCACTAGCAGGAGTGAGAAAAACATCACGGGGTGGTGCGCATTGTATGGGTGTGTGTTACACTACATTCACTAGTAGGAGTGAGAAAAACATCACGGGGTGGTGCGCATTGTATGGGTGTGTGTTACATTACATTCACTATCAGTAGTGAGAAAAACATCACGGCGTGGTGCGCATTGTATGGGTGTGTGTTACATTACATTCACTAGCAGGAGTGAGAAAAACATCACGGGGTGGTGCGCATTGTATGGGTGTGTGTTACACTACATTCACTAGCAGGAGTGAGAAAAACATCACGGGGTGGTACGCATTGTATGGGTGTGTGTTACATTACATTCACTAGCAGGAGTGAGAAAAACATCACGGGGTGGTGCGCATTGTATGGGTGTGTGTTACATTAGATTCACTAGCAGGAGTGAGAAAAACATCACGGGGTGGTGCGCATTGTATGCGTGTGTGTTACATTAGATTCACTAGCAGGAGTGAGAAAAACATCACCGTGTGGTGCGCATTGTATGCGTGTGTGTTACATTAGATTCACTAGCAGGAGTGAGAAGAACATCACGTGGTGGTGCGCATTGTATGGGTGTGTGTTACATTAGATTCACTAGAAGGAGTGAGAAAAACATCACGGGGTGGTGCGCATTGTATGGGTGTGTGTTACATTACATTCACTAGCAGGAGTGAGAAAAACATCACGGGGTGGTGCGCATTGAATGGGTGTGTGTTACATTACATTCACTATCAGTAGTGAGAAAAACATCACGGGGTGGTGCCCATTGTATGGGTGTATGTTACATTACATTCACTAGCAGGAGTGAGAAAAACATAACGGGGTGGTGCGCATTGTATGGGTGTGTGTTACACTACATTCACTAGCAGGAGTGAGAAAAACATCACGGGGTGGTACGCATTGTATGGGTGTGTGTTACATTACATTCACTAGCAGGAGTGAGAAAAACATCACGGGGTGGTGCGCATTGTATGGGTGTGTGTTACATTAGATTCACTAGCAGGAGTGAGAAAAACATCACGGGGTGGTGCGCATTGTATGCGTGTGTGTTACATTAGATTCACTAGCAGGAGTGAGAAAAACATCACCGTGTGGTGCGCATTGTATGCGTGTGTGTTACATTAGATTCACTAGCAGGAGTGAGAAGAACATCACGTGGTGGTGCGCATTGTATGGGTGTGTGTTACATTAGATTCACTAGCAGGAGTGAGAAAAACATCACGGGGTGCTGCGCATTGTATGGGTGTGTGTTACATTAGATTCGCTAGCAGGAGTGAGAAAAACATCACGGGGTGGTGCGCATTGTATGGGTGTGTGTTACATTAGATTCACTAGCAGGAGTGAGAAAAACATCACGGGGTGGTGCGCATTGTATGGGTGTGTGTTACATTAGATTCACTACTAGGAGTGAGAAAAACATCACGGGGTGGTGCGCATTGTATGGGTGTGTGTTACATTAGATTCACTAGCTGGAGTGAGAAAAACATCACGGGGTGGTGCGCATTGTATGGGTGTGTGTTACATTAGATTCACTAGTAGGAGTGAGAAAAACATCACGTGGTGGTGCGCATTGTATGGGTGTGTGTTACATTAGATTCACTAGCAGGAGTGAGAAAAACATCACGGGGTGGTGCGCATTGTATGGGTGTGTGTTACATTAGATTCACTAGCAGGAGTGAGAAAAACATCACGGGGTGGTGCGCATTGTATGGGTGTGTGTTACATTAGATTCACTACTAGGAGTGAGAAAAACATCACGGGGTGGTGCGCATTGTATGGGTGTGTGTTACATTAGATTCACTACTAAGAGTGAGAAAAACATCACGGGGTGGTGCGCATTGTATGGGTGTGTGTTACATTACATTCACTAGCAGGAGTGAGAAAAACATCACGGGGTGGTGCGCATTGTATGGGTGTGTGTTACATTACATTCACTATCAGTAGTGAGAAAAACATCACGGGGTGGTGCGCATTGTATGGGTGTGTGTTACATTACATTCACTAGTAGGAGTGAGAAAAACATCACGGGGTGGTGCGCATTGTATGGGTGTTTGTTACACTACATTCACTAGCAGGAGTGAGAAAAACATCACGGGGTGGTACGCATTGTATGGGTGTGTGTTACATTACATTCACTAGCAGGAGTGAGAAAAACATCACGTGGTGGTGCGCATTGTATGGGTGTGTGTTACATTAGATTCACTAGCAGGAGTGAGAAAACATCACGGGGTGGTGCGCATTGTATGCGTGTGTGTTACATTAGATTCAGTAGCAGGAGTGAGAAAAACATCACCGTGTTGTGCGCATTGTATGCGTGCGTGTTACATTAGATTCACTAGCAGGAGTGAGAAGAACATCACGTGGTGGTGCGCATTGTATGGGTGTGTGTTACATTAGATTCACTAGCAGGAGTGAGAAAAACATCACGGGGTGGTGCGCATTGTATGGGTGTGTGTTACATTACATTCACTAGCAGGAGTGAGAAAAACATCACGGGGTGGTGCGCATTGAATGGGTGTGTGTTACATTACATTCACTATCAGTAGTGAGAAAAACATCACGGGGTGGTGCGCATTGTATGGGTGTGTGTTACATTACATTCACTAGCAGGAGTGAGAAAAACATCACGGGGTGGTGCGCATTGTATGGGTGTGTGTTACACTACATTCACTAGCAGGAGTGAGAAAAACATCACGGGGTGGTACGCATTGTATGGGTGTGTGTTACATTACATTCACTAGCAGGAGTGAGAAAAACATCACGGGGTGGTGCGCATTGTATGGGTGTGTGTTACATTAGATTCACTAGCTGGAGTGAGAAAAACATCACGGGGTGGTGCGCATTGTATGGGTGTGTGTTACATTAGATTCACTAGTAGGAGTGAGAAAAACATCACGTGGTGGTGCGCATTGTATGGGTGTGTGTTACATTAGATTCACTAGCAGGAGTGAGAAAAACATCACGGGCTGGTGGGCATTGTATGGGTGTGTGTTACATTAGATTCACTAGCAGGAGTGAGAAAAACATCACGGGGTGGTGCGCATTGTATGGGTGTGTGTTACATTAGATTCACTACTAGGAGTGAGAAAAACATCACGGGGTGGTGCGCATTGTATGGGTGTGTGTTACATTAGATTCACTACTAGGAGTGAGAAAAACATCACGGGGTGGTGCGCATTGTATGGGTGTGTGTTACATTACATTCACTAGCAGGAGTGAGAAAAACATCACGGGGTGGTGCGCATTGTATGGGTGTGTGTTACATTACATTCACTATCAGTAGTGAGAAAAACATCACGGGGTGGTGCGCATTGTATGGGTGTGTGTTACATTACATTCACTAGCAGGAGTGAGAAAAACATCACGGGGTGGTGCGCATTGTATGGGTGTGTGTTACATTACATTCACTAGTAGGAGTGAGCAAAACATCACGGGGTGGTGCGCATTGTATGGGAGTGTGTTACATTACATTCACTGGTAGGAGTGAGAAAAACATTACGGGGTGGAGCGCATTATATGGGTGTGTGTTACATTACATTCACTAGTAGGAGTGAGAAAAACATCACGGGGTGGTGCGCTTTGTATGGGTGTGTGTTACATTACATTCACTAGCAGGAGTGAGAAAAACATCACGCTGTGGTACGCATTGTATGGGTGTGTGTTACATTACATTCACTAGCAGGAGTGAGAAAAACATCACGGGGTGGTGCGCATTGTATGGGTGTGTGTTACATTAGATTAACTAGCAGGAGTGAGAAAATCATCACGGGGTGGTGCGCATTGTATGGGTGTGTGTTACATTACATTCACTAGCAGGAGTGAGAAAAACATCACGGGGTGGTGCGCATTGTATGGGTGTGTGTTACATTAGATTCACTAGCAGGAGTGAGAAAATCATCACGGGGTGGTGCGCATTGTATGGGTGTGTGTTACATTACATTCACTACTAGGAGTGAGAAAAACATCACGGGGTGGTGCGCATTGTATGGGTGTGTGTTACATTACATTCACTAGTAGGAGTGAGAAAAACATCACGGGGTGGTGTGCATTGTATGGGTGTGTGTTACATTACATTCACTAGTACGAGTGAGAAAAACATCACGGGGTGGTGCGTATTGTATGGGTGTGTGTTACATTTCATTCACTAGTAGGAGTGAGAAAAACATCACGGGGTGGTGCGCATTGTATGGGTGTGTGTTACATTACATTCACTAGTAGGAGTGAGAAAAACATCACGGGGTGGTGCGCATTGTATGGGTGTGTGTTACATTACATTCACTAGTAGGAGTGAGAAAAACATCACGGGGTGGTGCGCATTGTATGGGTGTGTGTTACATTACATTCACTAGTAGGAGTGAGAAAAACATCACGGGGTGGTGCGCATTGTATGGGTGTGTGTTACATTACATTCACTAGTAGGAGTGAGAAAAACATCACGGGGTGGTGCGCATTGTATGGGTGTGTGTTACATTACATTCACTAGTAGGAGTGAGCAAAACATCACGGGGTGGTGCGCATTGTATGGGTGTGTGTTACATTACATTCACTAGTAGGAGTGAGAAAAACATCACGGGGTGGTGCGCATTGTATGGGTGTGTGTTACATTACATTCACTATCAGTAGTGAGAAAAACATCACGGGGTGGTGCGCATTGTATGGGTGTGTGTTACATTACATTCACGAGCAGGAGTGAGAAAAACATCACGGGGTGGTGCGCATTGTATGGGTGTGTGTTACACTACATTCACTAGCAGGAGTGAGAAAAACATCACGGGGTGGTTCGCATTGTATGGGTGTGTGTTACATTACATTCACTAGCAGGAGTGAGAAATACATCACGGGGTGGTGCGCATTGTATGGGTGTGTGTTACATTAGATTCACTAGCAGGAGTGAGAAAATCATCACGGGGTGGTGCGCATTGTATGCGTGTGTGTTACATTAGATTCACTAGCAGGAGTGAGAAAAACATCACCGTGTGGTGCGCATTGTATGCGTGTGTGTTACATTAGATTCACTAGCAGGAGTGAGAAGAACATCACGTGGTGGTGCGCATTGTATGGGTGTGTGTTACATTAGATTCACTAGCAGGAGTGAGAAAAACATCACGGGGTGGTGCGCATTGTATGGGTGTGTGTTACATTACATTCACTAGCAGGAGTGAGAAAAACATCACGGGGTGGTTTGCATTGTATGGGTGTGTGTTACATTACATTCACTATCAGTAGTGAGAAAAACATCACGGGGTGGTGCGCATTGTATGGGTGTGTGTTACATTACATTCACTAGCAGGAGTGAGAAAAACATCACGGGGTGGTGCGCATTGTATGGGTGTGTGTTACACTACATTCACTAGCAGGAGTGAGAAAAACATCACGGGGTGGTACGCATTGTATGGGTGTGTGTTACATTACATTCACTAGGAGGAGTGAGAAAAACATCACGGGGTGGTGCGCATTGTATGGGTGTGTGTTACATTAGATTCACTAGCAGGAGTGAGAAAAACATCACGGGGTGGTGCGCATTGTATGCGTGTGTGTTACATTAGATTCACTAGCAGGAGTGAGAAAAACATCACCGTGTGGTGCGCATTGTATGCGTGTGTGTTACATTAGATTCACTAGCAGGAGTGAGAAGAACATCACGTGGTGGTGCGCATTGTATGGGTGTGTGTTACATTAGATTCACTAGCAGAAGTGAGAAAAACATCACGGGGTGCTGCGCATTGTATGGGTGTGTGTTACATTAGATTCACTAGCAGGAGTGAGAAAAACATCACGGGGTGGTGCGCATTGTATGGGTGTGTGTTACATTACATTCACTAGCAGGAGTGAGAAAAACATCACGGGGTGGTGCGCATTGTATGGGTGTGTGTTACATTAGATTCACTACTAGGAGTGAGAAAAACATCACGGGGTGGTGCGCATTGTATGGGTGTGTGTTACATTAGATTCACTAGCTGGAGTGAGAAAAACATCACGGGGTGGTGCGCATTGTATGGGTGTGTGTTACATTAGATTCACTAGCAGGAGTGAGAAAAACATCACTGGGTGGTGCGCATTGTATGGGTGTGTGTTACATTAGATTCACTAGCAGGAGTGAGAAAAACATCACGGGGTGGTGCGCATTGTATGGGTGTGTGTTACATTAGATTCACTAGCAGGAGTGAGAAAAACATCACGGGGTGGTGCGCATTGTATGGGTGTGTGTTACATTAGATTCACTACTAGGAGTGAGAAAAACATCACGGGGTGGTGCGCATTGTATGGGTGTGTGTTACATTACATTCACTAGCAGGAGTGAGAAAAACATCACGGGGTGGTGCGCATTGTATGGGTGTGTGTTACATTACATTCACTAGCAGGAGTGAGAAAAACATCACGGGGTGGTGCGCATTGTATGGGTGTGTGTTACATTACATTCACTAGCAGGAGTGAGAAAAACATCACGGGGTGGTGCGCATTGTATGGGTGTGTGTTACATTACATTCACTAGCAGGAGTGAGCAAAACATCACGGGGTGGTGCGCATTGTATGGGAGTGTGTTACAATACATTCACTGGTAGGAGTGAGAAAAACATCACGGGGTGGTGCGCATTGTATGGGTGTGTGTTACATTACATTCACTAGTAGGAGTGAGAAAAACATAACGGGGTGCTGCGCTTTGTATGGGTGTGTGTTACTTTACATTCACTAGCAGGAGTGAGAAAAATATCACGGGCTGGTGCGCATTTTATGGGTGTGTGTTACATTACAATCACTAGAAGGAGTGAGAAAAACATCACGGGGGGTGCGCATTGTATGGGTGTGTGTTACATTACATTCACTATCAGGAGTGAGAAAAACATCACGGGGTGGTGCGCATTGTATGGGTGTGTGTTACATTACATTCACTAGTAGGAGTGAGAAAAACATCTCGGGGTGGTGCGCATTGTATGGGTGTGTGTTGCATTACATTCACTAGTAGGAGTGAGAAAAACATCACGGGGTGGTACGCATTGTATGGGTGTGTGTTACATTACATTCACTAGCAGGAGTGAGAAAAACATCACGGGGTGGTGCGCATTGTATGGGTGTGTGTTACATTAGATTCACTAGCAGGAGTGAGAAAAACATCACGGGGTGGTGCGCATTGTATGGGTGTGTGTTACATTACATTCACTACTAGGAGTGAGAAAAACATCACGGGGTGGTGCGCATTGTATGGGTGTGTGTTACATTACATTCACTAGTAGGAGTGAGAAAAACATCACGGGGTGGTGCGCATTGTATGGGTGTGTGTTACATTACATTCACTAGTAGGAGTGAGAAAAACATCACGGGGTGGTGCGTATTGTATGGGTGTGTGTTACATTACATTCACTAGTAGGAGTGAGAAAAACATCACGGGGTGGTGCACATTGTATGGGTGTGTGTTACATTACATTCACTAGTAGGAGTGAGAAAAACATCACGGGGTGGTGCGCATTGTATGGGTGTGTGTTACATTACATTCACTAGTAGGAGTGAGAAAAACATCACGGGGTGGTGCGCATTGTATGGGTGTGTGTTACATTACATTCACTAGTAGGAGTGAGAAAAACATCACGGTGTGGTGCCCATTGTATGGGTGTGTGTTACATTACATTCACTAGTAGGAGTGAGAAAAACATCACGGGGTGGTGCGCATTGTATGGGTGTGTGTTACATTACATTCACTAGTAGGAGTGAGCAAAACATCACGGGGTGGTGCGCATTGTATGGGAGTGTGTTACATTACATTCACTGGTAGGAGTGAGAAAACATCACGGGGTGGTGCGCATTGTATGGGTGTGTGTTACATTAGATTCACTAGTAGGAGTGAGAAAAACATCACGGGGTGGTGCGCATTGTATGGGTGTGTGTTACATTAGATTCGCTAGCAGGAGTGAGAAAAACATCACGGGGTGGTGCGCATTTTATGGGTGTGTGTTACATTAGATTCACTAGCAGGAGTGAGAAAAACATCACGGGGTGGTACGCATTGTATGGGTGTGTGTTACATTAGATTCACTACTAGGAGTGAGAAAAACATCACGGGGTGGTGCGCATTGTATGGGTGTGTGTTACATTAGATTCACTAGCAGGAGTGAGAAAAACATCACGGGGGGTGCGCATTGTATGGGTGTGTGTTACATTACATTCACTAGCAGAAGTGAGAAAAACATCACGGGGTGGTGCGCATTGTATGGGTGTGTGTTACATTACATTCACTAGCAGGAGTGAGAAAAACATCACGGGGGGTGCGCATGGTATGGGTGTGTGTTACATTACATTCACTAGCAGGAGTGAGAAAAACATCACGGGGTGGTGCGCATTGTATGGGTGTGTGTTACATTACATTCACTAGCAGGAGTGAGAAAAACATCACGGGGTGGTGCGCATTGTATGGGTGTGTGTTACATTAGATTCACTAGCAGGAGTGAGAAAAACATCACGGGGTGGTGCGCATTTTATGGGTGTGTGTTACATTACATTCACTAGTAGCAGTGAGAAAAACATCACGGGGTGGTGCGCATTGTATGGGTGTGTGTTACATTAGATCCACTAGTAGCAGTGAGAAAAACATCACGGGGTGGTGCGCATTGTATGGGTGTGTGTTACATTAGATCCACTAGTAGCAGTGAGAAAAACATCACGGGGTGGTGCGCATTGTATGGGTGTGTGTTATATTAGATCCACTAGTAGCAGTGAGAAAAACATCACGGGGTGGTGCGCATTGTATGGGTGTGTGTTACATTACATTCACTAGTAGGAGTGAGAAAAACATCACGGGGTGGTGCGCATTGTATGGGTGTGTGTTATATTAGATTCACTAGTAGGAGTGAGAAAAACATCACGGGGTGGTGCGCATTGTATTGGTGTGTGTTACATTACATTCACTAGTAGGAGTGAGAAAAACATCACGGGGTGGTGTGCATTGTATGGGTGTGTGTTATATTAGATTCACTAGTAGCAGTGAGAAAAACATCACGGGGTGGTGTGCATTGTATGGGTTGTGTTACATTACATTCACTAGTAGGAGTGGGAAAAACATCACGGGGTGGTGCGCATTGTATGGGTGTGTGTTACATTACAATCAGTAGTAGGAGTGAGAAAAACATCACGGGGTGGTGCGCATTGTATGGGTGTGTGTTACATTACATTCACTGGTAGGAGTGAGAAAAACATCACGGGGTGGTGCGCATTGTATGGGTGTGTGTTACATTACATTCACTGGTAGGAGTGAGAAAAACATCACGGGGTGGTGCGCATTGTATGGGTGTGTGTTACATTACATTCACTAGTAGGAGTGAGAAAAACATCACGGGGTGGTGCGCATTGTATGGGTGTGTGTTACATTACATTCACTAGTAGGAGTGAGCAAAACATCACGGGGTGGTGCGCATTGTATAGGAGTGTGTTACATTACATTCACTGGTAGGAGTGAGAAAAACATCACGGGGTGGTGCGCATTGTATGGGTGTGTGTTACATTAGATTCACTAGTAGGAGTGAGAAAAACATCACGGGGTGGTGCGCATTGTATGGGTGTGTGTTACATTACATTCACGAGCAGGAGTGAGAAAAACATCACGGGGTGGTGCGCATTGTATGGGTGTGTGTTACATTACATTCACTAGTAGGAGTGAGAAAAACATCACGGGTTGGTGCGCATTGTATGGCTGTGTGTTGCATTACATTCACTACTAGGAGTGAGAAAAACATCACGGGGTGGTACGCATTGTATGGGTGTGTGTTACATTACATTCACTAGCAGGAGTGAGAAAAACATCACGGGGTGGTGCGCATTGTATGGGTGTGTGTTACATTAGATTCACTAGCAGGAGTGAGAAAAACATCACGGGGTGGTGCGCATTGTATGGGTGTGTGTTACATTACATTCACTAGTAGGAGTGAGAAAAACATCACGGGGTGGTGCGCATTGTATGGGTGTGTGTTACATTACATTCACTAGTACGAGTGAGAAAAACATCACGGGGTGGTGCGCATTGTATGGGTGTGTGTTACATTACATTCACTAGTAGGAGTGAGAAAAACATCACGGGGTGGTGCGCATTGTATGGTTGTGTGTTACATTACATTCACTAGTAGGAGTGAGAAAAACATCACGGGGTGGTGCGCATTGTATGGGTGTGTGTTACATTACATTCACTAGTAGGAGTGAGAAAAACATCACGGGGTGGTGCGCATTGTATGGGTGTGTGTTACATTACATTCACTAGTAGGAGTGAGAAAAACATCACGGGGTGGTGCGCATTGTATGGGTGTGTGTTACATTACATTCACTAGTAGGAGTGAGCAAAACATCACGGGGTGGTGCGCATTGTATGGGAGTGTGTTACATGACATTCACTGGTAGGAGTGAGAAAAACATCACGGGGTGGTGCGCTTGTATGCGTGTGTGTTACATTAGAATAACTAGCAGGAGTGAGAAAAACATCACGGGGTGGTGCGCATTGTATGGGTGTGTGTTACATTAGATTCACTAGCAGGAGTGAGAAAAATATCACGGGGTGGTGCGCATTGTATGGGTGTGTGTTACATTAGATTCACTAGCAGGAGTGAGAAACACATCACGGGGTGGTGCGCATTGTATGGGTATGTGTTACATTAGATTCACTAGCAGGACTGAGAAAAACATCACGGGGTGGTGCGCATTGTATGCGTGTGTGTTACATTAGATTCACTAGCAGGAGTGAGAAAAACATCACGGGGTGGTACGCATTGTATGCGTGTGTGTTACATTAGATTCACTAGCAGGAGTGAGAAATACATCACGGGGTGGTGCGCATTGTATGGGTGTGTGTTACATTAGATTCACTAGCAGGAGTGAGAAATACATCACGGGGTGGTGCGCATTGTATGGGTGTGTGTTACATTAGATTCTCTAGCAGGAGTGAGAAAAACATCACGGGGTGGTGCGCATTGTATGGGTGTGTGTTATATTAGATTCACTAGCAGGAGTGAGAAAAACATCACGGGGTGGTGCGCATTGTATGGGTGTGTGTTACATTACATTCACTAGCAGGAGTGAGAAAAACATCACGGGGTGGTGCGCATTGTATGGGTGTGTGTTACATTATATTCACTAGCAGGAGTGAGAAAAACATCACGGGGTGGTGCGCATTGTATGGGTGTGTGTTACATTACATTCACTAGCAGGAGTGAGAAAAACATCACGGGGTGGTGCGCATTGTATGGGTGTGTGTTACATTAGATTCATTAGCAGGAGTGAGAAAAACATCACGGGGTGGTGCGCATTGTATGCCTGTGTGTTACATTAGATTCACTAGCAGAAGTGAGAAAAACATCACGGGGTGGTGCGCATTGTATGCGTGTGTGTTACATTAGATTCCCTAGGAGGAGTGAGAAAAACATCACGGGGTGGTGCACATTGTATTGGTGTGTGTTACATTAGATTCACTAGTAGGAGTGAGAAAAACATCACGGGGTGGTGCGCATTGTATGCGTGTGTGTTACATTAGATTCCCTAGGAGGAGTGAGAAAAACATCACGGGGTGGTGCACATTGTATTGGTGTGTGTTACATTAGATTCATTAGCAGGAGTGAGAAAAACATCACGGGGTGGTGCGCATTGTATGCCTGTGTGTTACATTAGATTCACTAGCAGGAGTGAGAAAAACATCACGGGGTGGTGCGCATTGTATGGGTGTGTGTTACATTAGATTCACTACTAGGAGTGAGAAAAACATCACGGGGTGGTGCGCATTGTATGGGTGTGTGTTACATTACATTCACTAGCAGGAGTGAGAAAAACATCACGGGGTGGTGCGCATTGTATGGGTGTGTGTTACATTACATTCACTAGCAGGAGTGAGAAAAACATCACGGGGTGGTGCGCATTGTATGGGTGTGTGTTACATTACATTCACTGGTAGGAGTGAGAAAAACATCACGGGGTGGTGCGCATTGTATGGGTGTGTGTTACATTACATTCACTAGCAGGAGTGAGCAAAACATCACGGGGTGGTGCGCATTGTATGGCAGTGTGTTACAATACATTCACTGGTAGGAGTGAGAAAAACATCACGGGGTGGTGCGCATTGTATGGGTGTGTGTTACATTACATTCACTAGTAGGAGTGAGAAAAACATAACGGGGTGGTGCGCTTTGTATGGGTGTGTGTTACATTACATTCACTAGCAGGAGTGAGAAAAATATCACGGGCTGGTGCGCATTTTATGGGTGTGTGTTACATTACAATCACTAGCAGGAGTGAGAAAAACATCACGGGGGGTGCGCATTGTATGGGTGTGTGTTACATTACATTCACTATCAGGAGTGAGAAAAACATCACGGGGTGGTGCGCATTGTATGGGTGTGTGTTACATTACATTCACTAGTAGGAGTGAGAAAAACATCTCGGGGTGGTGCGCATTGTATGGGTGTGTGTTGCATTACATTCACTAGTAGGAGTGAGAAAAACATCACGGGGTGGTACGCATTGTATGGGTGTGTGTTACATTACATTCACTAGCAGGAGTGAGAAAAACATCACGGGGTGGTGCGCATTGTATGGGTGTGTTTTACATTAGATTCACTAGCAGGAGTGAGAAAAACATCACGGGGTGGTGCGCATTGTATGGGTGTGTGTTACATTACATTCACTACTAGGAGTGAGAAAAACATCACGGGGTGGTGCGCATTGTATGGGTGTGTGTTACATTACATTCACTAGTAGGAGTGAGAAAAACATCACGGGGTGGTGCGCATTGTATGGGTGTGTGTTACATTACATTCACTAGTAGGAGTGAGAAAAACATCACGGGGTGGTGCACATTGTATGGGTGTGTGTTACATTACATTTACTAGTAGGAGTGAGAAAAACATCACGGGGTGGTGCACATTGTATGGGTGTGTGTTACATTACATTCACTAGTAGGAGTGAGAAAAACATCACGGGGTGGTGCGCATTGTATGGGTGTGTGTTACATTACATTCACTAGTAGGAGTGAGAAAAACATCACGGGGTGGTGCGCATTGTATGGGTGTGTGTTACATTACATTCACTAGTAGGAGTGAGAAAAACATCACGGGGTGGTGCCCATTGTATGGGTGTGTGTTACATTACATTCACTAGTAGGAGTGAGAAAAACATCACGGGGTGGTGCGCATTGTATGGGTGTGTGTTACATTACATTCACTAGTAGGAGTGAGCAAAACATCACGGGGTGGTGCGCATTGTATGGGAGTGTGTTACATTACATTCACTGGTAGGAGTGAGAAAACATCACGGGGTGGTGCGCATTGTATGGGTGTGTGTTACATTAGATTCACTAGTAGGAGTGAGAAAAACATCACGGGGTGGTGCGCATTGTATGGGTGTGTGTTACATTAGATTCACTAGTAGGAGTGAGAAAAACATCACGGGGTGGTGCGCATTGTATGGGTGTGTGTTACATTAGATTCGCTAGCAGGAGTGAGAAAAACATCACGGGGTGGTGCGCATTTTATGGGTGTGTGTTACATTAGATTCACTAGCAGGAGTGAGAAAAACATCACGGGGTGGTACGCATTGTATGGGTGTGTGTTACATTAGATTCACTACTAGGAGTGAGAAAAACATCACGGGGTGGTGCGCATTGTATGGGTGTGTGTTACATTAGATTCACTAGCAGGAGTGAGAAAAACATCACGGGGGGTGCGCATTGTATGGGTGTGTGTTACATTACATTCACTAGCAGGAGTGAGAAAAACATCACGGGGTGGTGCGCATTGTATGGGTGTGTGTTACATTACATTCACTAGCAGGAGTGAGAAAAACATCACGGGGGGTGCGCATGGTATGGGTGTGTGTTACATTACATTCACTAGCAGGAGTGAGAAAAACATCACGGGGTGGTGCGCATTGTATGGGTGTGTGTTACATTACATTCACTAGCAGGAGTGAGAAAAACATCACGGGGTGGTGCGCATTGTATGGGTGTGTGTTAAATTAGATTCACTAGCAGGAGTGAGAAAAACATCACGGGGTGGTGCGCACTTTATGGGTGTGTGTTACATTACATTCACTAGTAGCAGTGAGAAAAACATCACGGGGTGGTGCGCATTGTATGGGTGTGTGTTACATTAGATCCACTAGTAGCAGTGAGAAAAACATCACGGGGTGGTGCGCATTGTATGGGTGTGTGTTACATTAGATCCACTAGTAGCAGTGAGAAAAACATCACGGGGTGGTGCGCATTGTATGGGTGTGTGTTATATTAGATCCACTAGTAGCAGTGAGAAAAACATCACGGGGTGGTGCGCATTGTATGGGTGTGTGTTACATTACATTCACTAGTAGGAGTGAGAAAAACATCACGGGGTGGTGCGCATTGTATGGGTGTGTGTTATATTAGATTCACTAGTAGGAGTGAGAAAAACATCACGGGGTGGTGCGCATTGTATTGGTGTGTGTTACATTACATTCACTAGTAGGAGTGAGAAAAACATCACGGGGTGGTGTGCATTGTATGGGTGTGTGTTATATTAGATTCACTAGTAGCAGTGAGAAAAACATCACGGGGTGGTGTGCATTGTATGGGTTGTGTTACATTACATTCACTAGTAGGAGTGGGAAAAACATCACGGGGTGGTGCGCATTGTATGGGTGTGTGTTACATTACAATCAGTAGTAGGAGTGAGAAAAACATCACGGGGTGGTGCGCATTGTATGGGTGTGTGTTACATTACATTCACTGGTAGGAGTGAGAAAAACATCACGGGGTGGTGCGCATTGTATGGGTGTGTGTTACATTACATTCACTGGTAGGAGTGAGAAAAACATCACGGGGTGGTGCGCATTGTATGGTTGTGTGTTACATTACATTCACTAGTAGGAGTGAGAAAAACATCACGGGGTGGTGCGCATTGTATGGGTGTGTGTTACATTACATTCACTAGTAGGAGTGAGCAAAACATCACGGGGTGGTGCGCATTGTATAGGAGTGTGTTACATTACATTCACTGGTAGGAGTGAGAAAAACATCACGGGGTGGTGCGCATTGTATGGGTGTGTGTTACATTAGATTCACTAGTAGGAGTGAGAAAAACATCACGGGGTGGTGCGCATTGTATGGGTGTGTGTTACATTACATTCACGAGCAGGAGTGAGAAAAACATCACGGGGTGGTGCGCATTGTATGGGTGTGTGTTACATTACATTCACTAGTAGGAGTGAGAAAAACATCACGGGTTGGTGCGCATTGTATGGCTGTGTGTTGCATTACATTCACTACTAGGAGTGAGAAAAACATCACGGGGTGGTACGCATTGTATGGGTGTGTGTTACATTACATTCACTAGCAGGAGTGAGAAAAACATCACGGGGTGGTGCGCATTGTATGGGTGTGTGTTACATTAGATTCACTAGCAGGAGTGAGAAAAACATCACGGGGTGGTGCGCATTGTATGGGTGTGTGTTACATTACATTCACTAGTAGGAGTGAGAAAAACATCACGGGGTGGTACGCATTGTATGCGTGTGTGTTACATTAGATTCACTAGCAGGAGTGAGAAATACATCACGGGGTGGTGCGCATTGTATGGGTGTGTGTTACATTAGATTCACTAGCAGGAGTGAGAAATACATCACGGGGTGGTGCGCATTGTATGGGTGTGTGTTACATTAGATTCTCTAGGAGGAGTGAGAAAAACATCACGGGGTGGTGCGCATTGTATGGGTGTGTGTTATATTAGATTCACTAGCAGGAGTGAGAAAAACATCACGGGGTGGTGCGCATTGTATGGGTGTGTGTTACATTACATTCACTAGCAGGAGTGAGAAAAACATCACGGGGTGGTGCGCATTGTATGGGTGTGTGTTACATTATATTCACTAGCAGGAGTGAGAAAAACATCACGGGGTGGTGCGCATTGTATGGGTGTGTGTTACATTACATTCACTAGCAGGAGTGAGAAAAACATCACGGGGTGGTGCGCATTGTATGGGTGTGTGTTACATTAGATTCATTAGCAGGAGTGAGAAAAACATCACGGGGTGGTGCGCATTGTATGCCTGTGTGTTACATTAGATTCACTAGCAGAAGTGAGAAAAACATCACGGGGTGGTGCGCATTGTATGCGTGTGTGTTACATTAGATTCCCTAGGAGGAGTGAGAAAAACATCACGGGGTGGTGCACATTGTATTGGTGTGTGTTACATTAGATTCACTAGTAGGAGTGAGAAAAACATCACGGGGTGGTGCGCATTGTATGCGTGTGTGTTACATTAGATTCCCTAGGAGGAGTGAGAAAAACATCACGGGGTGGTGCACATTGTATTGGTGTGTGTTACATTAGATTCATTAGCAGGAGTGAGAAAAACATCACGGGGTGGTGCGCATTGTATGCCTGTGTGTTACATTAGATTCACTAGCAGGAGTGAGAAAAACATCACGGGGTGGTGCGCATTGTATGGGTGTGTGTTACATTAGATTCACTACTAGGAGTGAGAAAAACATCACGGGGTGGTGCGCATTGTATGGGTGTGTGTTACATTACATTCACTAGCAGGAGTGAGAAAAACATCACGGGGTGGTGCGCATTGTATGGGTGTGTGTTACATTACATTCACTAGCAGGAGTGAGAAAAACATCACGGGGTGGTGCGCATTGTATGGGTGTGTGTTACATTACATTCACTAGCAGGAGTGAGAAAAACATCACGGGGTGGTGCGCATTGTATGGGTGTGTGTTACATTACATTCACTAGCAGGAGTGAGCAAAACATCACGGGGTGGTGCGCATTGTATGGGAGTGTGTTACAATACATTCACTGGTAGGAGTGAGAAAAACATCACGGGGTGGTGCGCATTGTATGGGTGTGTGTTACATTACATTCACTAGTAGGAGTGAGAAAAACATAACGGGGTGGTGCGCTTTGTATGGGTGTGTGTTACATTACATTCACTAGCAGGAGTGAGAAAAATATCACGGGCTGGTGCGCATTTTATGGGTGTGTGTTACATTACAATCACTAGCAGGAGTGAGAAAAACATCACGGGGGGTGCGCATTGTATGGGTGTGTGTTACATTACATTCACTATCAGGAGTGAGAAAAACAACACGGGGTGGTGCGCATTGTATGGGTGTGTGTTACATTACATTCACTAGTAGGAGTGAGAAAAACATCTCGGGGTGGTGCGCATTGTATGGGTGTGTGTTGCATTACATTCACTAGTAGGAGTGAGAAAAACATCACGGGGTGGTACGCATTGTATGGGTGTGTGTTACATTACATTCACTAGCAGGAGTGAGAAAAACATCACGGGGTGGTGCGCATTGTATGGGTGTGTGTTACATTAGATTCACTAGCAGGAGTGAGAAAAACATCACGGGGTGGTGCGCATTGTATGGGTGTGTGTTACATTACATTCACTACTAGGAGTGAGAAAAACATCACGGGGTGGTGCGCATTGTATGGGTGTGTGTTACATTACATTCACTAGTAGGAGTGAGAAAAACATCACGGGGTGGTGCGCATTGTATGGGTGTGTGTTACATTACATTCACTAGTAGGAGTGAGAAAAACATCACGGGGTGGTGCACATTGTATGGGTGTGTGTTACATTACATTCACTAGTAGGAGTGAGAAAAACATCACGGGGTGGTGCGCATTGTATGGGTGTGTGTTACATTACATTCACTAGTAGGAGTGAGAAAAACATCACGGGGTGGTGCGCATTGTATGGGTGTGTGTTACATTACATTCACTAGTAGGAGTGAGAAAAACATCACGGGGTGGTGCGCATTGTATGGGTGTGTGTTACATTACATTCACTAGTAGGAGTGAGAAAAACATCACGGGGTGGTGCCCATTGTATGGGTGTGTGTTACATTACATTCACTAGTAGGAGTGAGAAAAACATCACGGGGTGGTGCGCATTGTATGGGTGTGTGTTACATTACATTCACTAGTAGGAGTGAGCAAAACATCACGGGGTGGTGCGCATTGTATGGGAGTGTGTTACATTACATTCACTGGTAGGAGTGAGAAAACATCACGGGGTGGTGCGCATTGTATGGGTGTGTGTTACATTAGATTCACTAGTAGGAGTGAGAAAAACATCACGGGGTGGTGCGCATTGTATGGGTGTGTGTTACATTAGATTCACTAGTAGGAGTGAGAAAAACATCACGGGGTGGTGCGCATTGTATGGGTGTGTGTTACATTAGATTCGCTAGCAGGAGTGAGAAAAACATCACGGGGTGGTGCGCATTTTATGGGTGTGTGTTACATTAGATTCACTAGCAGGAGTGAGAAAAACATCACGGGGTGGTACGCATTGTATGGGTGTGTGTTACATTAGATTCACTACTAGGAGTGAGAAAAACATCACGGGGTGGTGCGCATTGTATGGGTGTGTGTTACATTAGATTCACTAGCAGGAGTGAGAAAAACATCACGGGGGGTGCGCATTGTATGGGTGTGTGTTACATTACATTCACTAGCAGGAGTGAGAAAAACATCACGGGGTGGTGCGCATTGTATGGGTGTGTGTTACATTACATTCACTAGCAGGAGTGAGAAAAACATCACGGGGGGTGCGCATGGTATGGGTGTGTGTTACATTACATTCACTAGCAGGAGTGAGAAAAACATCACGGGGTGGTGCGCATTGTATGGGTGTGTGTTACATTACATTCACTAGCAGGAGTGAGAAAAACATCACGGGGTGGTGCGCATTGTATGGGTGTGTGTTACATTAGATTCACTAGCAGGAGTGAGAAAAACATCACGGGGTGGTGCGCATTTTATGGGTGTGTGTTACATTACATTCACTAGTAGCAGTGAGAAAAACATCACGGGGTGGTCCGCATTGTATGGGTGTGTGTTACATTAGATCCACTAGTAGCAGTGAGAAAAATATCACGGGGTGGTGCGCATTGTATGGGTGTGTGTTACATTAGATCCACTAGTAGCAGTGAGAAAAACATCACGGGGTGGTGCGCATTGTATGGGTGTGTGTTATATTAGATCCACTAGTAGCAGTGAGAAAAACATCACGGGGTGGTGCGCATTGTATGGGTGTGTGTTACATTACATTCACTAGTAGGAGTGAGAAAAACATCACGGGGTGGTGCGCATTGTATGGGTGTGTGTTATATTAGATTCACTAGTAGGAGTGAGAAAAACATCACGGGGTGGTGCGCATTGTATTGGTGTGTGTTACATTACATTCACTAGTAGGAGTGAGAAAAACATCACGGGGTGGTGTGCATTGTATGGGTGTGTGTTATATTAGATTCACTAGTAGCAGTGAAAAAAACATCACGGGGTGGTGTGCATTGTATGGGTTGTGTTACATTACATTCACTAGTAGGAGTGGGAAAAACATCACGGGGTGGTGCGCATTGTATGGGTGTGTGTTACATTACAATCAGTAGTAGGAGTGAGAAAAACATCACGGGGTGGTGCGCATTGTATGGGTGTGTGTTACATTACATTCACTGGTAGGAGTGAGAAAAACATCACGGGGTGGTGCGCATTGTATGGGTGTGTGTTACATTACATTCACTGGTAGGAATGAGAAAAACATCACGGGGTGGTGCGCATTGTATGGGTGTGTGTTACATTACATTCACTAGTAGGAGTGAGAAAAACATCACGGGGTGGTGCGCATTGTATGGGTGTGTGTTACATTACATTCACTAGTAGGAGTGAGCAAAACATCACGGGGTGGTGCGCATTGTATAGGAGTGTGTTACATTACATTCACTGGTAGGAGTGAGAAAAACATCACGGGGTGGTGCGCATTGTATGGGTGTGTGTTACATTAGATTCACTAGTAGGAGTGAGAAAAACATCACGGGGTGGTGCGCATTGTATGGGTGTGTGTTACATTACATTCACGAGCAGGAGTGAGAAAAACATCACGGGGTGGTGCGCATTGTATGGGTGTGTGTTACATTACATTCACTAGTAGGAGTGAGAAAAACATCACGGGTTGGTGCGCATTGTATGGCTGTGTGTTGCATTACATTCACTACTAGGAGTGAGAAAAACATCACGGGGTGGTACGCATTGTATGGGTGTGTGTTACATTACATTCACTAGCAGGAGTGAGAAAAACATCACGGGGTGGTGCGCATTGTATGGGTGTGTGTTACATTAGATTCACTAGCAGGAGTGAGAAAAACATCACGGGGTGGTGCGCATTGTATGGGTGTGTGTTACATTACATTCACTAGTAGGAGTGAGAAAAACATCACGGGGTGGTGCGCATTGTATGGTTGTGTGTTACATTACATTCACTAGTAGGAGTGAGAAAAACATCACGGGGTGGTGCGCATTGTATGGGTGTGTGTTACATTACATTCACTAGTACGAGTGAGAAAAACATCACGGGGTGGTGCGCATTGTATGGGTGTGTGTTACATTACATTCACTAGTAGGAGTGAGAAAAACATCAAGGGGTGGTGCGCATTGTATGGTTGTGTGTTACATTACATTCACTAGTAGGAGTGAGAAAAACATCACGGGGTGGTGCGCATTGTATGGGTGTGTGTTACATTACATTCACTAGTAGGAGTGAGAAAAACATCACGGGGTGGTGCGCATTGTATGGGTGTGTGTTACATTACATTCACTAGTAGGAGTGAGAAAAACATCACGGGGTGGTGCGCATTGTATGGGTGTGTGTTACATTACATTCACTAGTAGGAGTGAGCAAAACATCGCGGGGAGGTGCGCATTGTATGGGAGTGTGTTACATGACATTCACTGGTAGGAGTGAGAAAAACATCACGGGGTGGTGCGCTTGTATGCGTGTGTGTTACATTAGATTAACTAGCAGGAGTGAGAAAAACATCACGGGGTGGTGCGCATTGTATGGGTGTGTGTTATATTAGATTCACTAGCAGGAGTGAGAAAAATATCACGGGGTGGTCCGCATTGTATGGGTGTGTGTTACATTAGATTCACTAGCAGGAGTGAGAAACACAACACGGGGTGGTGCGCATTGTATGGGTATGTGTTACATTAGATTCACTAGCAGGACTGAGAAAAACATCACGGGGTGGTGCGCATTGTATGCGTGTGTGTTACATTAGATTCACTAGCAGGAGTGAGAAAAACATCACGGGGTGGTACGCATTGTATGCGTGTGTGTTACATTAGATTCACTAGCAGGAGTGAGAAATACATCACGGGGTGGTGCGCATTGTATGGGTGTGTGTTACATTAGATTCACTAGCAGGAGTGAGAAATACATCACGGGGTGGTGCGCATTGTATGGGTGTGTGTTACATTAGATTCTCTAGCAGGAGTGAGAAAAACATCACGGGGTGGTGCGCATTGTATGGGTGTGTGTTATATTAGATTCACTAGCAGGAGTGAGAAAAACATCACGGGGTGGTGCGCATTGTATGGGTGTGTGTTACATTACATTCACTAGCAGGAGTGAGAAAAACATCACGGGGTGGTGCGCATTGTATGGGTGTGTGTTACATTATATTCACTAGCAGGAGTGAGAAAAACATCACGGGGTGGTGCGCATTGTATGGGTGTGTGTTACATTACATTCACTAGCAGGAGTGAGAAAAACATCACGGGGTGGTGCGCATTGTATGGGTGTGTGTTACATTAGATTCATTAGCAGGAGTGAGAAAAACATCACGGGGTGGTGCGCATTGTATGCCTGTGTGTTACATTAGATTCACTAGCAGGAGTGAGAAAAACATCACGGGGTGGTGCGCATTGTATGCGTGTGTGTTACATTAGATTCCCTAGGAGGAGTGAGAAAAACATCACGGGGTGGTGCACATTGTAATGGTGTGTGTTACATTAGATTCACTAGTAGGAGTGAGAAAAACATCACGGGGTGGTGCGCATTGTATGGGTGTGTGTTACATTAGCTTCACTAGCAGGAGTGAGAAAAACATCACGGGGTGGTGCGCATTGTATGGGTGTGTGTTACATTAGATTCACTACTAGGAGTGAGAAAAACATCACGGGGTGGTGCGCATTGTATGGGTGTGTGTTACATTAGATTCAATACTAGGAGTGAGAAAAACATCACGGGGTGGTGCGCATTGTATGGGTGTGTGTTACATTAGATTCACTAGCAGGAGTGAGAAAAACATCACGGGATGATGCGCATTGTATGGGTGTGTGTTACATTACATTCACTAGTAGGAGTGAGAAAAACATCTCGGGGAGGTGCGCATTGTATGGGTGTGTGTTACATTAGATTCACTAGTAGGAGTGAGAAAAACATCACGGGGTGGTGCGCATTGTATGGGTGTGTGTTACATTACATTCACTATTAGGAGTGAGAAAAACATCACAGGCTGGTGCGCATTGTATGGGTGTGTGTTGCATTAGATTCACTAGTAGGAGTGAGAAAAACATCACGGGGTGGTTCGCATTGTATGGGTGTGTGTTACATTAGATTCACTAGCAGGAGTGAGAAAAACATCACGGGGTGGTGCGCATTGTATGGGTGTGTGTAACATTACATTCACTAGTAGGAGTGAGAAAAACATCACGGGGTGGTGCGCATTGTATGGGTGTGTGTTACATTAGATTCTCTCGTAGGAGTGAGAAAAACATCACGGGGTGGTGCGCATTGTATGGGTGTGTGTTACATTACATGCACTAGTAGGAGTGAGAAAAACATCACGGGGTGGTGCGCATTGTACGGGTGTGTGTTACATTAGATTCACTAGCAGGAGTGAGAAAAACATCACGTTGTGGTGCGCATTGTATGGGTATGTGTTACATTAGATTCACTAGCAGGAGTGAGAAAAACATCACGGGGTGGTGCGCATTGTATGCGTGTGTGTTACATTAGATTCACTAGCAGGAGTGAGAAAAACATCACGGCGTAGTGCGCATTGTATGGGTGTGTGTTACATTAGATTCACTAGTAGGAGTGAGAAAAACATCACGGGGTGGTGCGCATTGTATGGGTGTGTGTTACATTACATTCACTAGTAGGAGTGAGAAAAACATCATGTGGTGGTGGGCATTGTATGGGTGTGTGTTACATTACATTCACTAGCAGGAGTGAGAAAAACATCACGCGGTGGGGCGCATTGTATGGGTGTGTGTTACATTACATTCACTAGCAGGTGTGAGAAAAACATCACGGGGTTGTGCGCATTGTATGGGTGTGTGTTACATTACATTCACTAGCAGGAGTGAGAAAAACATCACGGGGTGGTGCGCTTGTATGCGTGTGTGTTACATTAGATTCACTAGCAGGAGTGAGAAAAACATCACGGGGTGGTGCGCATTGTATGGTTGTGTGTTACATTAGATTCACTAGCAGGCGTGAGAAAAACATCACGGGGTGGTGCGCATTTTATGGGTGTGTGTTACATTAGATTCACTAGCAGGAGTGAGAAAAACATCACAGGGTGGTGCGCATTGTATGTGTATGTGTTACATTAGATTCACTAGCAGGAGTGAGAAAAACATCACGGGGTGGTGCGCATTGTATGCGTGTGTGTTACATTAGATTCACTAGCAGGAGTGAGAAAAACATCACAGGGTGGTGCGCATTGTATGTGTGTGTGTTACATTAGATTCACTAGTAGGAGTGAGAAAAACATCACGGGGTGGTGCGCATTGTATGGGTGTGTGTTACATTAGATTCACTAGCAGGAGTGAGAAAAACATCTCGGGGTGGTGCGCATTGTATGGGTGTGTGTTACATTAGATTCACTAGCAGGAGTGAGAAAAACATCACGGGGTGGTGCGCATTGTATGGGTGTGTGTTACATTAGATTCACTAGCAGGAGTGAGAAAAACATCACGGGGTGGTGCGCATTGTATGGGTGTGTGTTACATTACATTCACTAGCAGGAGTGAGAAAAACATCACGGGGTGGTGCGCATTGTATGGGTGTGTGTTACATTAGATTCACTAGCAGGAGTGAGAAAAACATCACGGGGTGGTGCGCATTGTTTGGGTGTGTGTTACATTAGATTCACTAGCAAGAGTGAGAAAAACATCACGGGGTGGTGCGCATTGTATGGGTGTGTGTTACATTAGATTCTCTAGCAGGAGTGAGAAAAACATCACGGGGTGGTGCGCATTGTATGGGTGTGTGTTACATTAGATTCACTAGCAGGAGTGAGAAAAACATCACGGGGTGGTGCGCATTGTATGGGTGTGTGTTACATTAGATTCACTACTAGGAGTGAGAAAAACATCATGGGGTGGTGCGCATTGTATGGGTGTGTGTTACATTAGATTCACTAGCAGGAGTGAGAAAAACATCACGGGGTGGTGCACATTGTATGGGTGTGTGTTACATTACATTCACTCGTAGGAGTGAGAAAAACATCCTGGGATGGTGCGCATTGTATGGGTGTGTGTTACATTACATTCACTAGTAGGAGTGAGAAAAACATCACGCGGTGGTGTGCATTGTATGGGTTTGTGTTACATTACATTCACTAGTAGGAGTGAGAAAAACATCACGGGGTAGTGCGAATTGTATGGGTGTGTGTTACATTACATTCACTAGTAGGAGTGAGAAAAACATCACGGGGTGGTGCGCATTGTATGGGTGTGTGTTACATTACATTCACTAGTAGGAGTGAGCAAAACATCACGGGGTGGTGCGCATTGTATGTGTGTGTGTTACATTACATTCACTAGTAGGAGTGAGAAAAACATCACGGGGTGGTGCGCATTGTATGGGTGTGTGTTACATTACATTCACTAGCAGGAGTGAGAAAAACATAACGGGGTGGTGCGCATTGTATGCGTGTGTGTTACATCAGATTCACTAGCAGGAGTGAGAAAAACATCATGGGGTGGTGCGCTTGTATGAGTGTGTGTTACATTAGATTCACTAGCAGGAGTGAGAAAAACATCACGGGGTGGTGCGCATTGTATGGGTGTGTGTTACATTAGATTCACTAGCTGGAGTGAGAAAAACATCACGGGGTGCTGCGCATTTTATGGGTATGTGTTACATTAGATTCACAAGCAGGAGTGAGAAAAACATCACGAGGTGGTGCACATTGTATGCGTGTGTGTTACATTAGATTCACTAGCAGGAGTGAGAAAAACATCACGGGGTGGTACGCATTGTATGCGTGTGTATTACATTAGATTCACTAGCAGGAGTGAGAAAAACATCACCGGGTGGTGCGCATTGTATGGGTGTGTGTTACATTTGATTCCCTCGCAGGAGTGAGAAAAACATCACGCGGTGGTGCGCATTGTATGGGTGTGTGTTACAGTAGATTCACTAGCAGGAGTGAGAAAAACATCACGGGGTGGTGCGCACTGTATGGGTGTGTGTTACATTACATTCACTAGCAGGAGTGAGAAAAACATCACGGGGTGGTGCGCATTGTATGGGTGTGTGTTACATTAGATTCACTAGCAGGAGTGAGAAAAACATCACGGGGTGGTGTGCATTGTATGGGTATGTGTTAAATTAGATTCACTAGTAGGAGTGAGAAAAACATCACGGGGTGGTGCGCATTGTACGGGTGTGTGTTACATTAGATTCACTAGCAGGAGTGAGAAAAACATCACGTTGTGGTGCGCATTGTATGGGTATGTGTTACATTAGATTCACTAGCAGGAGTGAGAAAAACATCACGGGGTGGTGCGCATTGTATGCGTGTGTGTTACATTAGATTCACTAGCAGGAGTGAGAAAAACATCACGGGGTAGTGCGCATTGTATGGGTGTGTGTTACATTAGATTCACTAGTAGGAGTGAGAAAAACATCACGGGGTGGTGCGCATTGTATGGGTGTGTGTTACATTACATTCACTAGTAGGAGTGAGAAAAACATCATGTGGTGGTGGGCATTGTATGGGTGTGTGTTACATTACATTCACTAGCAGGAGTGAGAAAAACATCACGCGGTGGGGCGCATTGTATGGGTGTGTGTTACATTACATTCACTAGCAGGTGTGAGAAAAACATCACGGGGTGGTGCGCATTGTATGGGTGTGTGTTACATTACATTCACTAGCAGGAGTGAGAAAAACATCACGGGGTGGTGCGCTTGTATGCGTGTGTGTTACATTAGATTCACTAGCAGGAGTGAGAAAAACATCACGGGGTGGTGCGCATTGTATGGTTGTGTGTTACATTAGATTCACTAGCAGGCGTGAGAAAAACATCACGGGGTGGTGCGCATTTTATGGGTGTGTGTTACATTAGATTCACTAGCAGGAGTGAGAAAAACATCACGGGGTGGTGCGCATTGTATGTGTATGTGTTACATTAGATTCACTAGCAGGAGTGAGAAAAACATCACGGGGTGGTGCGCATTGTATGCGTGTGTGTTACATTAGATTCACTAGTAGGAGTGAGAAAAACATCACGCGGTGGTGTGCATTGTATGGGTTTGTGTTACATTACATTCACTAGTAGGAGTGAGAAAAACATCACGGGGTGGTGCGAATTGTATGGGTGTGTGTTACATTAGATTCACTAGCAGGAGTGAGAAAAACATCTCGGGGTGGTGCGCATTGTATGGGTGTGTGTTACATTAGATTCACTAGCAGGAGTGAGAAAAACATCACGGGGTGGTGCGCATTGTATGTGTGTGTGTTACATTACATTCACTAGCAGGAGTGAGAAAAACATAACGGGGTGGTGCGCATTGTATGCGTGTGTGTTACATCAGATTCACTAGCAGGAGTGAGAAAAACATCATGGGGTGGTGCGCTTGTATGAGTGTGTGTTACATTAGATTCACTAGCAGGAGTGAGAAAAACATCACGGGGTGGTGCGCATTGTATGGGTGTGTGTTACATTAGATTCACTAGCTGGAGTGAGAAAAACATCACGGGGTGCTGCGCATTTTATGGGTATGTGTTACATTAGATTCACAAGCAGGAGTGAGAAAAACATCACGAGGTGGTGCACATTGTATGCGTGTGTGTTACATTAGATTCACTAGCAGGAGTGAGAAAAACATCACGGGGTGGTACGCATTGTATGCGTGTGTATTACATTAGATACACTAGCAGGAGTGAGAAAAACATCACCGGGTGGTGCGCATTGTATGGGTGTGTGTTACATTTGATTCCCTCGCAGGAGTGAGAAAAACATCACGCGGTGGTGCGCATTGTATGGGTGTGTGTTACAGTAGATTCACTAGCAGGAGTGAGAAAAACATCACGGGGTGGTGCGCACTGTATGGGTGTGTGTTACATTACATTCACTAGCAGGAGTGAGAAAAACATCACGGGGTGGTGCGCATTGTATGGGTGTGTGTTACATTAGATTCACTAGCAGGAGTGAGAAAAACATCACGGGGTGGTGTGCATTGTATGGGTATGTGTTAAATTAGATTCACTAGTAGGAGTGAGAAAAACATCACGGGGTGGTGCGCATTGTACGGGTGTGTGTTACATTAGATTCACTAGCAGGAGTGAGAAAAACATCACGTTGTGGTGCGCATTGTATGGGTATGTGTTACATTAGATTCACTAGCAGGAGTGAGAAAAACATCACGGGGTGGTGCGCATTGTATGCGTGTGTGTTACATTAGATTCACTAGCAGGAGTTAGAAAAACATCACGGGGTAGTGCGCATTGTATGGGTGTGTGTTACATTAGATTCACTAGTAGGAGTGAGAAAAACATCACGGGGTGGTGCGCATTGTATGGGTGTGTGTTACATTACATTCACTAGTAGGAGTGAGAAAAACATCATGTGGTGGTGGGCATTGTATGGGTGTGTGTTACATTACATTCACTAGCAGGAGTGAGAAAAACATCACGCGGTGGGGCGCATTGTATGGGTGTGTGTTACATTACATTCACTAGCAGGAGTGAGAAAAACATCACGGGGTGGTGCGCTTGTATGCGTGTGTGTTACATTAGATTCACTAGCAGGAGTGAGAAAAACATCACGGGGTGGTGCGCATTGTATGGTTGTGTGTTACATTAGATTCACTAGCAGGTGTGAGAAAAACATCACGGGGTGGTGCGCATTTTATGGGTGTGTGTTACATTAGATTCACTAGCAGGAGTGAGAAAAACATCACGGGGTGGTGCGCATTGTATGTGTATGTGTTACATTAGATTCACTAGCAGGAGTGAGAAAAACATCACGGGGTGGTGCGCATTGTATGCGTGTGTGTTACATTAGATTCACTAGTAGGAGTGAGAAAAACATCACGCGGTGGTGTGCATTGTATGGGTTTGTGTTACATTACATTCACTAGTAGGAGTGAGAAAAACATCACGGGGTGGTGCGAATTGTATGGGTGTGTGTTACATTAGATTCACTAGCAGGAGTGAGAAAAACATCTCGGGGTGGTGCGCATTGTATGGGTGTGTGTTACATTAGATTCACTAGCAGGAGTGAGAAAAACATCACGGGGTGGTGCGCATTGTATGTGTGTGTGTTACATTACATTCACTAGTAGGAGTGAGAAAAACATCACGGGGTGGTGCGCATTGTATGGGTGTGTGTTACATTACATTCACTAGCAGGAGTGAGAAAAACATCACGGGGTGGTGCGCATTGTATGCGTGTGTGTTACATCAGATTCACTAGCAGGAGTGAGAAAAACATCATGGGGTGGTGCGCTTGTATGAGTGTGTGTTACATTAGATTCACTAGCAGGAGTGAGAAAAACATCACGGGGTGGTGCGCATTGTATGGGTGTGTGTTACATTAGATTCACTAGCAGGAGTGAGAAAAACATCACGGGGTGGGGCGCATTGTATGGGTGTGTGTTACATTAGATTCACTAGCTGGAGTGAGAAAAACATCACGGGGTGCTGCGCATTTTATGGGTATGTGTTACATTAGATTCACAAGCAGGAGTGAGAAAAACATCACGAGGTGGTGCACATTGTATGCGTGTGTGTTACATTAGATTCACTAGCAGGAGTGAGAAAAACATCACGGGGTGGTACGCATTGTATGCGTGTGTATTACATTAGATTCACTAGCAGGAGTGAGAAAAACATCACCGGGTGGTGCGCATTGTATTGGTGTGTGTTACATTTGATTCCCTCGCAGGAGTGAGAAAAACATCACGCGGTGGTGCGCATTGTATGGGTGTGTGTTACAGTAGATTCACTAGCAGGAGTGAGAAAAACATCACGGGGTGGTGCGCACTGTATGGGTGTGTGTTACATTACATTCACTAGCAGGAGTGAGAAAAACATCACGGGGTGGTGCGCATTGTATGGGTGTGTGTTACATTAGATTCACTAGCAGGAGTGAGAAAAACATCACGGGGTGGTGTGCATTGTATGGGTATGTGTTAAATTAGATTCACTAGTAGGAGTGAGAAAAACATCACGGGGTGGTGCGCATTGTACGGGTGTGTGTTACATTAGATTCACTAGCAGGAGTGAGAAAAACATCACGTTGTGGTGCGCATTGTATGGGTATGTGTTACATTAGATTCACTAGCAGGAGTGAGAAAAACATCACGGGGTGGTGTGCATTGTATGCGTGTGTGTTACATTAGATTCAATAGCAGGAGTGAGAAAAACATCACGGGGTAGTGCGCATTGTATGGGTGTGTGTTACATTAGATTCACTAGTAGGAGTGAGAAAAACATCACGGGGTGGTGCGCATTGTATGGGTGTGTGTTACATTACATTCACTAGTAGGAGTGAGAAAAACATCACGGGGTGGTGCGCATTGTATGGGTGTGTGTTACATTACATTCACTAGCAGGAGTGAGAAAAACATCACGCGGTGGGGCGCATTGTATGGGTGTGTGTCACATTACATTCACTAGCAGGTGTGAGAAAAACATCACGGGGTAGTGCGCATTGTATGGGTGTGTGTTACATTAGATTCACTAGTAGGAGTGAGAAAAACATCACGGGGTGGTGCGCATTGTATGGGTGTGTGTTACATTAGATTCAATAGCAGGAGTGAGAAAAACATCACGGGGTAGTGCGCATTGTATGGGTGTGTGTTACATTAGATTCACTAGTAGGAGTGAGAAAAACATCACGGGGTGGTGCGCATTGTATGGTTGTGTGTTACATTAGATTCACTAGCAGGCGTGAGAAAAACATCACGGGGTGGTGCGCATTTTATGGGTGTGTGTTACATTAGATTCACTAGCAGGAGTGAGAAAAACATCACGGGGTGGTGCGCATTGTATGTGTATGTGTTACATTAGATTCACTAGCAGGAGTGAGAAAAACATCACGGGGTGGTGCGCATTGTATGCGTGTGTGTTACATTAGATTCACTAGTAGGAGTGAGAAAAACATCACGCGGTGGTGTGCATTGTATCGGTTTGTGTTACATTACATTCACTAGTAGGAGTGAGAAAAACATCACGGGGTGGTGCGAATTGTATGGGTGTGTGTTACATTAGATTCACTAGCAGGAGTGAGAAAAACATCTCGGGGTGGTGCGCATTGTATGGGTGTGTGTTACATTAGATTCACTAGCAGGAGTGAGAAAAACATCACGGGGTGGTGCGCATTGTATGTGTGTGTGTTACATTACATTCACTAGCAGGAGTGAGAAAAACATAACGGGGTGGTGCGCATTGTATGCGTGTGTGTTACATCAGATTCACTAGCAGGAGTGAGAAAAACATCATGGGGTGGTGCGCTTGTATGAGTGTGTGTTACATTAGATTCACTAGCAGGAGTGAGAAAAACATCACGGGGTGGTGCGCATTGTATGGGTGTGTGTTACATTAGATTCACTAGCTGGAGTGAGAAAAACATCACGGGGTGCTGCGCATTTTATGGGTATGTGTTACATTAGATTCACAAGCAGGAGTGAGAAAAACATCACGAGGTGGTGCACATTGTATGCGTGTGTGTTACATTAGATTCACTAGCAGGAGTGAGAAAAACATCACGGGGTGGTACGCATTGTATGCGTGTGTATTACATTAGATACACTAGCAGGAGTGAGAAAAACATCACCGGGTGGTGCGCATTGTATGGGTGTGTGTTACATTTGATTCCCTCGCAGGAGTGAGAAAAACATCACGCGGTGGTGCGCATTGTATGGGTGTGTGTTACAGTAGATTCACTAGCAGGAGTGAGAAAAACATCACGGGGTGGTGCGCACTGTATGGGTGTGTGTTACATTACATTCACTAGCAGGAGTGAGAAAAACATCACGGGGTGGTGCGCATTGTATGGGTGTGTGTTACATTAGATTCACTAGCAGGAGTGAGAAAAACATCACGGGGTGGTGTGCATTGTATGGGTATGTGTTAAATTAGATTCACTAGTAGGAGTGAGAAAAACATCACGGGGTGGTGCGCATTGTACGGGTGTGTGTTACATTAGATTCACTAGCAGGAGTGAGAAAAACATCACGTTGTGGTGCGCATTGTATGGGTATGTGTTACATTAGATTCACTAGCAGGAGTGAGAAAAACATCACGGGGTGGTGCGCATTGTATGCGTGTGTGTTACATTAGATTCACTAGCAGGAGTTAGAAAAACATCACGGGGTAGTGCGCATTGTATGGGTGTGTGTTACATTAGATTCACTAGTAGGAGTGAGAAAAACATCACGGGGTGGTGCGCATTGTATGGGTGTGTGTTACATTACATTCACTAGTAGGAGTGAGAAAAACATCATGTGGTGGTGGGCATTGTATGGGTGTGTGTTACATTACATTCACTAGCAGGAGTGAGAAAAACATCACGCGGTGGGGCGCATTGTATGGGTGTGTGTTACATTACATTCACTAGCAGGAGTGAGAAAAACATCACGGGGTGGTGCGCTTGTATGCGTGTGTGTTACATTAGATTCACTAGCAGGAGTGAGAAAAACATCACGGGGTGGTGCGCATTGTATGGTTGTGTGTTACATTAGATTCACTAGCAGTTGTGAGAAAAACATCACGGGGTGGTGCGCATTTTATGGGTGTGTGTTACATTAGATTCACTAGCAGGAGTGAGAAAAACATCACGGGGTGGTGCGCATTGTATGTGTATGTGTTACATTAGATTCACTAGCAGGAGTGAGAAAAACATCACGGGGTGGTGCGCATTGTATGCGTGTGTGTTACATTAGATTCACTAGTAGGAGTGAGAAAAACATCACGCGGTGGTGTGCATTGTATGGGTTTGTGTTACATTACATTCACTAGTAGGAGTGAGAAAAACATCACGGGGTGGTGCGAATTGTATGGGTGTGTGTTACATTAGATTCACTAGCAGGAGTGAGAAAAACATCTCGGGGTGGTGCGCATTGTATGGGTGTGTGTTACATTAGATTCACTAGCAGGAGTGAGAAAAACATCACGGGGTGGTGCGCATTGTATGTGTGTGTGTTACATTACATTCACTAGTAGGAGTGAGAAAAACATCACGGGGTGGTGCGCATTGTATGGGTGTGTGTTACATTACATTCACTAGCAGGAGTGAGAAAAACATCACGGGGTGGTGCGCATTGTATGCGTGTGTGTTACATCAGATTCACTAGCAGGAGTGAGAAAAACATCATGGGGTGGTGCGCTTGTATGAGTGTGTGTTACATTAGATTCACTAGCAGGAGTGAGAAAAACATCACGGGGTGGTGCGCATTGTATGGGTGTGTGTTACATTAGATTCACTAGCAGGAGTGAGAAAAACATCACGGGGTGGGGCGCATTGTATGGGTGTGTGTTACATTAGATTCACTAGCTGGAGTGAGAAAAACATCACGGGGTGCTGCGCATTTTATGGGTATGTGTTACATTAGATTCACAAGCAGGAGTGAGAAAAACATCACGAGGTGGTGCACATTGTATGCGTGTGTGTTACATTAGATTCACTAGCAGGAGTGAGAAAAACATCACGGGGTGGTACGCATTGTATGCGTGTGTATTACATTAGATTCACTAGCAGGAGTGAGAAAAACATCACCGGGTGGTGCGCATTGTATTGGTGTGTGTTACATTTGATTCCCTCGCAGGAGTGAGAAAAACATCACGCGGTGGTGCGCATTGTATGGGTGTGTGTTACAGTAGATTCACTAGCAGGAGTGAGAAAAACATCACGGGGTGGTGCGCACTGTATGGGTGTGTGTTACATTACATTCACTAGCAGGAGTGAGAAAAACATCACGGGGTGGTGCGCATTGTATGGGTGTGTGTTACATTAGATTCACTAGCAGGAGTGAGAAAAACATCACGGGGTGGTGTGCATTGTATGGGTATGTGTTAAATTAGATTCACTAGTAGGAGTGAGAAAAACATCACGGGGTGGTGCGCATTGTACGGGTGTGTGTTACATTAGATTCACTAGCAGGAGTGAGAAAAACATCACGTTGTGGTGCGCATTGTATGGGTATGTGTTACATTAGATTCACTAGCAGGAGTGAGAAAAACATCACGGGGTGGTGTGCATTGTATGCGTGTGTGTTACATTAGATTCAATAGCAGGAGTGAGAAAAACATCACGGGGTAGTGCGCATTGTATGGGTGTGTGTTACATTAGATTCACTAGTAGGAGTGAGAAAAACATCACGGGGTGGTGCGCATTGTATGGGTGTGTGTTACATTACATTCACTAGTAGGAGTGAGAAAAACATCATGTGGTGGTGGGCATTGTATGGGTGTGTGTTACATTACATTCACTAGCAGGAGTGAGAAAAACATCACCGGGTGGTGCGCATTGTATGGGTGTGTGTCACATTACATTCACTAGCAGGTGTGAGAAAAACATCACGGGGTGGTGCGCATTGTATGGGTGTGTGTTACATTACATTCACTAGCAGGAGTGAGAAAAACATCACGGGGTGGTGCGCTTGTATGCGTGTGTGTTACATTAGATTCACTAGCAGGAGTGAGAAAAACATCACGGGGTGGTGCGCATTGTATGGTTGTGTGTTACATTAGATTCACTAGCAGGCGTGAGAAAAACATCACGGGGTGGTGCGCATTTTATGGGTGTGTGTTACATTAGATTCACTAGCAGGAGTGAGAAAAACATCACGGGGTGGTGCGCATTGTATGTGTATGTGTTACATTAGATTCACTAGCAGGAGTGAGAAAAACATCACGGGGTGGTGCGCATTGTATGCGTGTGTGTTACATTAGATTCACTAGCAGGAGTGAGAAAAACATCACAGGGTGGTGCGCATTGTATGTGTGTGTGTTACATTAGATTCACTAGTAGGAGTGAGAAAAACATCACGGGGTGGTGCGCATTGTATGGGTGTGTGTTACATTAGATTCACTAGCAGGAGTGAGAAAAACATCTCGGGGTGGTGCGCATTGTATGGGTGTGTGTTACATTAGATTCACTAGCAGGAGTGAGAAAAACATCACGGGGTGGTGCGCATTGTATGGGTGTGTGTTACATTAGATTCACTAGCAGGAGTGAGAAAAACATCACGGGGTGGTGCGCATTGTATGGGTGTGTGTTACATTACATTCACTAGCAGGAGTGAGAAAAACATCACGGGGTGGTGCGCATTGTATGGGTGTGTGTTACATTAGATTCACTAGCAGGAGTGAGAAAAACATCACGGGGTGGTGCGCATTGTTTGGGTGTGTGTTACATTAGATTCACTAGCAAGAGTGAGAAAAACATCACGGGGTGGTGCGCATTGTATGGGTGTGTGTTACATTAGATTCTCTAGCAGGAGTGAGAAAAACATCACGGGGTGGTGCGCATTGTATGGGTGTGTGTTACATTAGATTCACTAGCAGGAGTGAGAAAAACATCACGGGGTGGTGCGCATTGTATGGGTGTGTGTTACATCAGATTCACTACTAGGAGTGAGAAAAACATCATGGGGTGGTGCGCATTGTATGGGTGTGTGTTACATTAGATTCACTAGCAGGAGTGAGAAAAACATCACGGGGTGGTGCGCATTGTATGGGTGTGTGTTACATTACATTCACTCGTAGGAGTGAGAAAAACATCCTGGGATGGTGCCCATTGTATGGGTGTGTGTTACATTACATTCACTAGTAGGAGTGAGAAAAACATCACGCGGTGGTGTGCATTGTATGGGTCTGTGTTACATTACATTCACTAGTAGGAGTGAGAAAAACATCACGGGGTGGTGCGAATTGTATGGGTGTGTGTTACATTACATTCACTAGTAGGAGTGAGAAAAACATCACGGGGTGGTGCGAATTGTATGGGTGTGTGTTACATTACATTCACTAGCAGGAGTGAGCAAAACATCACGGGGTGGTGCGCATTGTATGTGTGTGTGTTACATTACATTCACTAGTAGGAGTGAGAAAAACATCACGGGGTGGTGCGCATTGTATGGGTGTGTGTTACATTACATTCACTAGCAGGAGTGAGAAAAACATCACGGGGTGGTGCGCATTGTATGCGTGTGTGTTACATCAGATTCACTAGCAGGAGTGAGAAAAACATCATGGGGTGGTGCGCTTGTATGAGTGTGTGTTACATTAGATTCACTAGCAGGAGTGAGAAAAACATCACGGGGTGGTGCGCATTGTATGGGTGTGTGTTACATTAGATTCACTAGCAGGAGTGAGAAAAACATCACGGGGTGGTGCGCATTGTATGGGTGTGTGTTACATTAGATTCACTAGCTGGAGTGAGAAAAACATCACGGGGTGCTGCGCATTTTATGGGTATGTGTTACATTAGATTCACAAGCAGGAGTGAGAAAAACATCACGAGGTGGTGCACATTGTATGCGTGTGTGTTACATTAGATTCACTAGCAGGAGTGAGAAAAACATCACGGGGTGGTACGCATTGTATGCGTGTGTATTACATTAGATTCACTAGCACGAGTGAGAAAAACATCACCGGGTGGTGCGCATTGTATGGGTGTGTGTTACATTTGATTCCCTCGCAGGAGTGAGAAAAACATCACGCGGTGGTGCGCATTGTATGGGTGTGTGTTACAGTAGATTCACTAGCAGGAGTGAGAAAAACATCACGGGGTGGTGCGCACTGTATGGGTGTCTGTTACATTACATTCACTAGCAGGAGTGAGAAAAACATCACGGGGTGGTGCGCATTGTATGGGTGTGTGTTACATTAGATTCACTAGCAGGAGTGAGAAAAACATCACGGGGTGGTGCGCATTGTATGGGTATGTGTTAAATTAGATTCACTAGCAGGAGTGAGAAAAACATCACGGGGTGGTACGCATTGTATGCGTGTGTGTTACATTAGATTCACTAGCAGGAGTGAGAAAAACATCACGGGTGGTGCGCATTGTATGAGTGTGTGTTACATTAGATTCCCTAGCAGGAGTGAGAAAAACATCACGGGGTGGTGCGCATTGTATGGGTGTGTGTTACATTAGATTCACTAGCAGGAGTGAGAAAAACATCACGGGGTGGTACGCATTGTATGCGTGTGTGTTACATTAGATTCACTAGCAGGAGTGAGAAAAACATCACGGGTGGTGCGCATTGTATGAGTGTGTGTTACATTAGATTCCCTAGCAGGAGTGAGAAAAACATCACGGGGTGGTGCGCATTGTATGGGTGTGTGTTACATTAGATTCACTAGCAGGAGTGAGAAAAACATCTCGGGGTGGTGCGCATTGTATGGGTGTGTGTTACATTAGATTCACTAGCAGGAGTGAGAAAAACATCACGGGGTGGTGCGCATTGTATGGGTGTGTGTTACATTAGATTCACTAGCAGGAGTGAGAAAAACATCACGGGGTGGTGCGCATTGTATGGGTGTGTGTTACATTAGATTCACTACCAGGAGTGAGAAAAACATCACGGGGTGGTGCGCATTGTATGTGTGTGTGTTACATTAGATTCACTAGCAGGAGTGAAAAAAACATCACGGGGTGGTGCGCATTGTATGGGTGTGTGTTACATTAGATTCACTAGCAGGAGTGAGAAAAACATCACGGGGTGGTGCGCATTGTATGGGTGTGTGTTACATTAGATTCACTAGCAGGAGTGAGAAAAACATCACGGGGGGGTGCGCATTGTATGGGTGTGTGTTACATTACATTCACTCGTAGGAGTGAGAAAAACATCCTGGGATGGTGCGCATTTTATGGGTGTGTGTTACATTACATTCACTAGTAGGAGTGAGAAAAACATCTCGGGGTGGTGCGCATTGTATGGGTGTGTGTTCCATTAGATTCACTAGTAGGAGTGAGAAAAACATCACGGGGTGGTGCGCATTGTATGGGTGTGTGTTACATTACATTCACTAGTAGGAGTGAGAAAAACATCACGGGGTGGTGCGCATTATATGGGTGTGTGTTACATTACATTCACTACTAGGAGTGAGAAAAACATCACGGGGTGGTGCGCATTGTATGGGTGTGTGTTACTTTACATTCACTAGTAGGAGTGAGAAAAACATCACGCGGTGGTGCGCATTGTATGGGTGTGTGTTACATTACATTCACTAGTAGGAGTGAGAAAAACATCACGGGGTGGTGCGCATTGTATGGGTGTGTGTTACATTACATTCACTAGTAGGAGTGAGAAAAACATCACGGGGTGATGCGCATTGTATGGGTGTGTGTTACATTACATTCACTAGTGGGAGTGAGAAAAACATCACGCGGTGGTGTGCATTGTATGGGTTTGTGTTACATTACATTCACTAGTAGGAGTGAGAAAAACATCACGGGGTGGTGCGCATTGTATGGGTGTGTGTTACATTACATTCACTAGTAGGAGTGAGAAAAACATCACGGGGTGGTGCGCATTGTATGGGTGTGTGTTACATTACATTCACTAGTAGGAGTGAGCAAAACATCACGGGGTGGTGCGCATTGTATGTGTGTGTGTTACATTACATTCACTAGTAGGAGTGAGCAAAACATCACGGGGTGGTGCGCATTGTATGGGTTTGTGTTACATTAGATTCACTAGCAGGAGTGAGAAAAACATCACGGGGTGGTGCGCATTGAATGGGTGTGTGTTACATTAGATTCACTAGCAGGAGTGACAAAAACATCACGGGGTGGTGCGCATTGTATGGGTGTGTGTTACATTACATTCACTAGCAGGAGTGAGAAAAACATCACGGGGTGGTGCGCATTGTATGGGTGTGTGTTACATTACATTCACTAGCAGGAGTGAGAAAAACATCACGGGGTGGTGCGCATTGTATGGGTGTGTGTTACATTACATTCACTAGCAGGAGTGAGAAAAACATCACGTTGTGGTGCGCATTGTATGCGTGTGTGTTACATCAGATTCACTAGCAGGAGTGAGAAAAACATCATGGGGTGGTGCGCTTGTATGAGTGTGTGTTACATTAGATTCACTAGCAGGAGTGAGAAAAACATCACGGTGTGGTGCGCATTGTATGGGTGTGTGTTACATTAGATTCACTAGCAGGAGTGAGAAAAACATCACGGGGTGGTGCGCATTGTATGGGTGTGTGTTACATTAGATTCACTAGCTGGAGTGAGAAAAACATCACGGGGTGGTGCGCATTTTATGGGTATGTGTTACATTAGATTCACAAGCAGGAGTGAGAAAAACATCACGGGGTGGTGCACATTGTATGCGTGTGTGTTACATTAGATTCACTAGCAGGAGTGAGAAAAACATCACAGGGTGGTGCACATTGTATGCGTGTGGGTTACATTAGATTCACTAGCAGGAGTGAGAAAAACATCACAGGGTGGTACGCATTGTATGCGTGTGTATTACATTAGATTCACTAGCAGGAGTGAGAAAAACATCACCGGGTGGTGCGCATTGTATGGGTGTGTGTTACATTAGATTCCCTCGCAGGTGTGAGAAAAACATCACGCGGTGGTGCGCATTGTATGGGTGTGTGTTACAGTAGATTCACTAGCAGGAGTGAGAAAAACATCACGGGGTGGTGCGCACTGTATGGGTGTGTGTTACATTAGATTCACTAGCAGGAGTGAGAAAAACATCACGGGGTGGTGCGCATTGTATGGGTGTGTGTTACATTAGATTCACTAGCAGGAGTGAGAAAAACATCACGGGGTGGTGCGCATTGTATGGGTATGTGTTAAATTAGATACACTAGCAGGAGTGAGAAAAACATCACGGGGTGGTGCGCATTGTATGCGTGTGTGTTACATTAGATTCACTAGCAGGAGTGAGAAAAACATCACGGGGTGGTGCGCATTGTATGAGTGTGTGTTACATTAGATTCCCTAGCAGGAGTGAGAAAAACTTCACGGGGTGGTGCGCATTGTATGGGTGTGTGTTACATTAGATTCACTAGCAGGAGTGAGAAAAACATCTCGGGGTGGTGCGCATTGTATGGGTGTGTGTTACATTAGATTCACTAGCAGGAGTGAGAAAAACATCACGGGGTGGTGCGCATTGTATGGGTGTGTGTTACATTAGATTCACTAGCAGGAGTGAGAAAAACATCACGGGGTGGTGCGCATTGTATGGGTGTGTGTTACATTAGATTCGCTAGCAGGAGTGAGAAAAACATCACGGGGTGGTGCGCATTGTATGTGTGTGTGTTACATTAGATTCACTAGCAGGAGTGAGAAAAACATCACGGGGTGGTGCGCATTGTATGGGTGTGTGTTACATTAGATTCACTAGCAGGAGTGAGAAAAACATCACGGGGTGGTGCGCATTGTATGGGTGTGTGTTACATTAGATTCACTAGCAGGAGTGAGAAAAACATCACGGGGGGGTGCGCATTGTATGGGTGTGTGTTACATTACATTCACTCGTAGGAGTGAGAAAAACATCCTGGGATGGTGCGCATTTTATGGGTGTGTGTTACATTACATTCACTAGTAGGAGTGAGAAAAACATCACGGAGTGGTGCGCATTGTATGGGTGTGTGTTACATTACATTCACTACTAGGAGTGAGAAAAACATCACGGGGTGGTGCGCATTGTATGGGTGTGTGTTACATTACATTCACTAGTAGGAGTGAGAAAAACATCAGCGGTGGTGCGCATTGTATGGGTGTGTGTTACATTACATTCACTAGTAGGAGTGAGAAAAACATCACGGGGTGGTGCGCATTGTATGGGTGTGTGTTACATTACATTCACTAGTAGGAGTGAGAAAAACATCACGGGGTGATGCGCATTGTATGGGTGTGTGTTACATTACATTCACTAGTAGGAGTGAGCAAAACATCACGGGGTGGTGCGCATTGTATGTGTGTGTGTTACATTACATTCACTAGTAGGAGTGAGCAAAACATCATGGGGTGGTGCACATTGTATGGGTGTGTGTTACATTAGATTCACTAGCAGGAGTGAGAAAAACATCACGGGGTGGTGCGCACTGAATGGGTGTGTGTTACATTAGATTCACTAGCAGGAGTGAGAAAAACATCACGGGGTGGTGCGCATTGTATGGGTGTGTGTTACATTACATTCACTAGCAGGAGTGAGAAAAACATCACGGGGTGGTGCGCATTGTATGGGTGTGTGTTACATTAGATTCCCTAGCAGGAGTGAGAAAAACATCACGGGGTGGTGCGCATTGTATGGGTGTGTGTTACATTACATTCACTAGCAGGAGTGAGAAAAACATCACGGGGTGGTGCGCATTGTATGCCTGTGTGTTACATTAGATTCACTAGCAGGAGTGAGAAAAACATCACGGGGTGGTGCGCATTGTATGCGTGTGTGTTACATTAGATTCACTAGCAGGAGTGAGAAAAACATCACGGGGTGGTGCGCATTGTATGAGTGTGTGTTACTTTAGATTCATTAGCAGGAGTGAGAAAAACATCACGGGGTGGTGCGCATTGTATGGGTGTGTGTTACATTAGATACACTAGCAGGAGTGAGAAAAACATCTCGGGGTGGTGCGCATTGTATCGGTGTGTGTTACATTAGATTCACTAGCAGGAATGAGAAAAACATCACGGGGTGGTGCGCATTGTATGTGTGTGTTACATTAGATTCACTACTAGGAGTGAGAAAAACATCACGGGGTGGTGCGCATTGTATGGGTGTGTGTTACATTAGATTCACTCGTAGGAGTGAGAAAAACATCATGGGATGGTGCGCATTGTATGGGTGTGTGTTACATTACATTCACTAGTAGGAGTGAGAAAAACATCTCGGGGAGGTGCGCATTGTATGGGTGTGTGTTACATTAGATTCAGTAGTAGGAGTGAGAAAAAAATCACGGGGTGGTGCGCTTTGTATGGGTGTGTGTTACATTACATTCACTAGTAGGAGTGAGAAAAACATCACGGGGTGGTGCGCATTGTATGGGTGTGTGTTACATTAGATTCACTAGTAGGAGTGAGAAAAACATCACGGGGTGGTGCGCAATGTATGGGTGTGTGTTACATTAGATTCACTAGTAGGAGTGAGAAAAACATCACGGGGTGGTGCGCATTGTATGGGTGTGTGTAACATTACATTCACTAGTAGGAGTGAGAAAAACATCACGGGGTGGTGCGCATTGTATGGGTGTGTGTTACATTACATTCACTCGTAGGAGTGAGAAAAACATCACGGGGTGGTGCGCATTGTATGGGTGTGTGTTACATTACATTCACTACTAGGAGTGAGAAAAACATCACGGGGTGGTGCGCATTGTATGGGTGTGTGTTACATTACATTCACTAGTAGGAGTGAGAAAAACATCATGCGGTGGTGCGCATTGTATGGGTGTGTGTTACATTACATTCACTAGTAGGAGTGAGAAAAACATCACGGTGTGGTGCGCATTATATGGGTGTGTGTTACATTACATTCACTAGTAGGAGTGAGAAAAACATCACGGGGTGATGCGCATTGTATGGGTGTGTGTTACATTACATTCACTAGTAGGAGTGAGCAAAACATCACGGGGTGGTGCGCATTGTATGTGTGTGTGTTACATTACATTCACAAGTAGGAGTGAGCAAAACATCAGGGGTGGTGCGCATTGTATGGGTGTGTGTTACATTAGATTCACTAGCAGGAGTGAGAAAAACATCACGGGGTGGTGCGCATTGAATGGGTGTGTGTTACATTAGATTCACTACCAGGAGTGAGAAAAACATCACGGGGTGGTGCGCATTGTATGGGTGTGTGTTACATTACATTCACTAGCAGGAGTGAGAAAAACATCACGGGGTGGTGCGCATTGTATGGGTGTGTGTTACATTACATTCACTAGCAGGAGTGAGAAAAACATCACGGGGTGGTGCGCATTGTATGCGTGTGTGTTACATCAGATTCACTAGCAGGAGTGAGAAAAACATCACGCGGTGGTGCGCTTGTATGCGTGTGTGTTACATTAGATTCACTAGCAGGAGTGAGAAAAAGATCACGGGGTAGTGCGCATTGTATGGGTGTGTGTTACATTAGATTCACTAGCAGGAGTGAGAAAAACATCACGGGGTGGTGCGCATTGTATGGGTGTGTGTTACATTAGATTCACTAGCAGGAGTGAGAAAAACATCACGGGGGGGTGCGCATTGTATGGGTGTGTGTTACATTACATTCACTCGTAGGAGTGAGAAAAACATCCTGGGATGGTGCGCATTTTATGGGTGTGTGTTACATTACATTCACTAGTAGGAGTGAGAAAAACATCTCGGGGTGGTGCGCATTGTATGGGTGTGTGTTCCATTAGATTCACTAGTAGGAGTGAGAAAAACATCACGGGGTGGTTCGCATTGTATGGGTGAGTGTTACATTACATTCACTAGTAGGAGTGAGAAAAACATCACGGGGTGGTGCGCATTGTATGGGTGTGTGTTACATTACATTCACTACTAGGAGTGAGAAAAACATCACGGGGTGGTGCGCATTGTATGGGTGTGTGTTACATTACATTCACTAGTAGGAGTGAGAAAAACATCACGCGGTGGTGCGCATTGTATGGGTGTGTGTTACATTACATTCACTAGTAGGAATGAGAAAAACATCACGGGGTGGTGCGCATTGTATGGGTGTGTGTTACATTACATTCACTAGTAGGAGTGAGAAAAACATCACGGGGTGGTGCGCATTGTATGGGTGTGTGTTACATTACATTCACTAGTAGGAGTGAGCAAAACATCACGGGGTGGTGCGCATTGTATGTGTGTGTGTTACATTACATTCACTAGTAGGAATGAGCAAAACATCACGGGGTGGTGCGCATTGTATGGGTGTGTGTTACATTAGATTCACTAGCAGGAGTGAGAAAAACATCCCGGGGTGGTGCGCATTGAATGGGTGTGTGTTACATTAGATTCACTAGCAGGAGTGAGAAAAACATCACGGGGTGGTGCGCATTGTATGGGTGTGTGTTACATTACATTCACTAGCAGGAGTGAGAAAAACATCACGGGGTGGTGCGCATTGTATGTGTGTGTGTTACATTAGATTCCCTAGCAGGAGTGAGAAAAACATCACGGGGTGGTGCGCATTGTATGGGTGTGTGTTACATTACATTCACTAGCAGGAGTGAGAAAAACATCACGGGGTGGTGCGCATTGTATGCCTGTGTGTTACATTAGATTCACTAGCAGGAGTGAGAAAAACATCACGGGGTGGTGCGCATTGTATGCGTGTGTGTTACATTAGATTCACTAGCACGAGTGAGAAAAACATCACGGGGTGGTGCGCATTGTATGAGTGTGTGTTACATTAGATTCATTAGCAGGAGTGAGAAAAACATCACGGGGTGGTGCGCATTGTATGGGTGTGTGTTACATTAGATACAATAGCAGGAGTGAGAAAAACATCTCGGGGTGGTGCGCATTGTATCGGTGTGTGTTACATTAGATTCACTAGCAGGAGTGAGAAAAACATCACGGGGTGGTGCGCATTGTATGTGTGTGTTACATTAGATTCACTACTAGGAGTGAGAAAAACATCACGGGGTGGTGCGCATTGTATGGGTGTGTGTTACATTAGATTCACTCGTAGGAGTGAGAAAAACATCACGGGATGGTGCGCATTGTATTGGTGTGTGTTACATTACATGCACTAGTAGGAGTGAGAAAAACATCTCGGGGAGGTGCGCATTTTATGGGTGTGTGTTACATTAGATTCACTAGTAGGAGTGAGAAAAACATCACGGAGTGGTGCGCTTTGTATGGGTGTGTGTTACATTACATTCACTAGTAGGAGTGAGAAAAACATCATGGGGTGGTGCGCATTGTATGGGTGTGTGTTACATTAGATTCACTAGTAGGAGTGAGAAAAACATCACGGGGTGGTGCGCAATGTATGGGTGTGTGTTACATTAGATTCACTAGTAGGAGTGAGAAAAACATCACGGGGTGGTGGCATTGTATGGGTGTGTGTAACATTACATTCACTAGTAGGAGTGAGAAAAACATCACGGGGTGGTGCGCATTGTATGGGTGTGTGTTACATTACATTCACTCGTAGGAGTGAGAAAAACATCACGGGGTGGTGCGCATTGTATGGGTGTGTGTTACATTACATTCACTACTAGGAGTGAGAAAAACATCACGGGGTGGTGCGCATTGTATGGGTGTGTGTTACATTACATTCACTAGTAGGAGTGAGAAAAACATCACGCGGTGGTGCGCATTGTATGGGTGTGTGTTACATTACATTCACTAGTAGGAGTGAGAAAAACATCACGGTGTGGTGCGCATTATATGGGTGTGTGTTACATTACATTCACTAGTAGGAGTGAGAAAAACATCACGGGGTGATGCGCATTGTATGGGTGTGTGTTACATTACATTCACTAGTAGGAGTGAGCAAAACATCACGGGGTGGTGCGCATTGTATGTGTGTGTGTTACATTACATTCACTAGTAGGAGTGAGCAAAACATCACGGGGTGTTGCGCATTGTATGGGTGTGTGTTACATTACATTCACTAGCAGGAGTGAGAAAAACATCACGGGGTGGTGCGCATTGAATGGGTGTGTGTTACATTAGATTCACTAGCAGGAGTGAGAAAAACATCACGGTGTGGTGCGCATTGTATGGGTGTGTGTTACATTACATTCACTAGCAGGATGAGAAAAACATCACGGGGTGGTGCGCATTGTATGGGTGTGTGTTACATTACATTCACTAGCAGGAGTGAGAAAAACATCACGGGGTGGTGCGCATTGTATGGGTGTGTGTTACATTACATTCACTAGCAGGAGTGAGAAAAACATCACGGGGTGGTGCGCATTGTATGCGTGTGTGTTACATCAGATTCACTAGCAGGAGTGAGAAAAACATCACGCGGTGGTGCGCTTGTATGCGTGTGTGTTACATTAGATTCACTAGCAGGAGTGAGAAAAACATCACGGGGTAGTGCGCATTGTATGGGTGTGTGTTACATTAGATTCACTAGCAGGAGTGAGAAAAACATCACGGGGTGGTGCGCATTGTATGGGTGTGTGTTACATTACATTCACTAGCAGGAGTGAGAAAAACATCACGGGGTGGTGCGCATTGTATGCGTGTGTGTTACATCAGATTCACTAGCAGGAGTGAGAAAAACATCACGCGGTGGTGCGCTTGTATGCGTGTGTGTTACATTAGATTCACTAGCAGGAGTGAGAAAAACATCACGGGGTAGTGCGCATTGTATGGGTGTGTGTTACATTAGATTCACTAGCAGGAGTGAGAAAAACATCACGGGGTGGTGCGCATTGTATGGGTGTGTGTTACATTAGATTCACTAGCAGGAGTGAGAAAAACATCACGGGTGGGTGCGCATTGTATGGGTGTGTGTTACATTACATTCACTCGTAGGAGTGAGAAAAACATCCTGGGATGGTGCGCATTTTATGGGTGTGTGTTACATTACATTCACTAGTAGGAGTGAGAAAAACATCTCGGGGTGGTGCGCATTGTATGGGTGTGTGTTCCATTAGATTCACTAGTAGGAGTGAGAAAAACATCACGGGGTGGTGCGCATTGTATGGGTGTGTGTTACATTACATTCACTAGTAGGAGTGAGAAAAACATCACGGGGTGGTGCGCATTGTATGGGTGTGTGTTACATTACATTCACTACTAGGAGTGAGAAAAACATCACGGGGTGGTGCGCATTGTATGGGTGTGTGTTACATTACATTCACTAGTAGGAGTGAGAAAAACATCACGCGGTGGTGCGCATTGTATGGGTGTGTGTTACATTACATTCACTAGTAGGAGTGAGAAAAACATCACGGGGTGGTGCGCATTGTATGGGTGTGTGTTACATTACATTCACTAGTAGGAGTGAGAAAAACATCACGGGGTGGTGCGCATTGTATGGGTGTGTGTTACATTACATTCACTAGTAGGAGTGAGCAAAACATCACGGGGTGGTGCGCATTGTATGTGTGTGTGTTACAGTACATTCACTAGTAGGAATGAGCAAAACATCACGGGGTGGTGCGCATTGTATGGGTGTGTGTTACATTAGATTCACTAGCAGGAGTGAGAAAAACATCCCGGGGTGGTGCGCATTGAATGGGTGTGTGTTACATTAGATTCACTAGCAGGAGTGAGAAAAACATCACGGGGTGGTGCGCATTGTATGGGTGTGTGTTACATTACATTCACTAGCAGGAGTGAGAAAAACATCACGGGGTGGTGCGCATTGTATGTGTGTGTGTTACATTAGATTCCCTAGCAGGAGTGAGAAAAACATCACGGGGTGGTGCGCATTGTATGGGTGTGTGTTACATTACATTCACTAGCAGGAGTGAGAAAAACATCACGGGGTGGTGCGCATTGTATGCCTGTGTGTTACATTAGATTCACTAGCAGGAGTGAGAAAAACATCACGGGGTGGTGCGCATTGTATGCGTGTGTGTTACATTAGATTCACTAGGACGAGTGAGAAAAACATCACGGGGTGGTGCGCATTGTATGAGTGTGTGTTACATTAGATTCATTAGCAGGCGTGAGAAAAACATCACGGGGTGGTGCGCATTGTATGGGTGTGTGTTACATTAGATACACTAGCAGGAGTGAGAAAAACATCTCGGTGTGGTGCGCATTGTATCGGTGTGTGTTACATTAGATTCACTAGCAGGAGTGAGAAAAACATCACGGGGTGGTGCGCATTGTATGGGTGTGTGTTACATTACATTCACTAGTAGGACTGAGAAAAACATCTCGGGGTGGTGCGCATTGTATGAGTGTGTGTTACATTAGATTCATTAGCAGGCGTGAGAAAAACATCACGGGGTGGTGCGCATTGTATGGGTGTGTGTTACATTAGATACACTAGCAGGAGTGAGAAAAACATCTCGGGGTGGTGCGCATTGTATCGGTGTGTGTTACATTAGATTCACTAGCAGGAGTGAGAAAAACATCACGGGGTGGTGCGCATTGTATGGGTGTGTGTTACATTAGATTCACTAGCAGGAGTGAGAAAAACATCACGGGGGGGTGCGCATTGTATGGGTGTGTGTTACATTACATTCACTCGTAGGAGTGAGAAAAACATCCTGGGATGGTGCGCATTGTATGGGTGTGTGTTACATTACATGCACTAGTAGGAGTGAGAAAAACATCACGGGGTGGTGCGCTTTGTATGGGTGTGTGTTACATTACATTCACTAGTAGGAGTGAGAAAAACATCATGGGGTGGTGCGCATTGTATGGGTGTGTGTTACATTAGATTCACTAGTAGGAGTGAGAAAAACATCACGGGGTGGTGCGCAATGTATGGGTGTGTGTTACATTAGATTCACTAGTAGGAGTGAGAAAAACATCACGGGGTGGTGCGCATTGTATGGGTGTGTGTAACATTACATTCACTAGTAGGAGTGAGAAAAACATCACGGGGTGGTGTGCATTGTATGGGTGTGTGTTACATTACATTCACTCGTAGGAGTGAGAAAAACATCACGGGGTGGTGCGCATTGTATGGGTGTGTGTTACATTACATTCACTACTAGGAGTGAGAAAAACATCACGGGGTGGTGCGCATTGTATGGGTGTGTGTTACATTACATTCACTAGTAGGAGTGAGAAAAACATCACGCGGTGGTGCGCATTGTATGGGTGTGTGTTACATTACATTCACTAGTAGGAGTGAGAAAAATATCACGGTGTGGTGCGCATTATATGGGTGTGTGTTACATTACATTCACTAGTAGGAGTGAGAAAAACATCACGGGGTGATGCGCATTGTATGGGTGTGTGTTACATTACATTCACTAGTAGGAGTGAGCAAAACATCACGGGGTGGTGCGCATTGTATGTGTGTGTGTTACATTACATTCACTAGTAGGAGTGAGCAAAACATCACGGGGTGGTGCGCATTGTATGGGTGTGTGTTACATTAGATTCACTAGCAGGAGTGAGAAAAACGTTACGGGGTGGTGCGCATTGAATGGGTGTGTGTTACATTAGATTCACTAGCAGGAGTGAGAAAAACATCACGGTGTGGTGCGCATTGTATGGGTGTGTGTTACATTACATTCACTAGCAGGATGAGAAAAACATCACGGGGTGGTGCGCATTGTATGGGTGTGTGTTACATTACATTCACTAGCAGGAGTGAGAAAAACATCACGGGGTGGTGCGCATTGTATGGGTGTGTGTTACATTACATTCACTAGCAGGAGTGAGAAAAACATCACGGGGTGGTGCGCATTGTATGGGTGTGTGTTACATCAGATTCACTAGCAGGAGTGAGAAAAACATCACGCAGTGGTGCGCTTGTATGCGTTTGTGTTACATTAGATTCACTAGCAGGAGTGAGAAAATCATCACGGTGTGGTGCGCATTGTATGGGTGTGTGTTACATCAGATTCACTAGCAGGAGTGAGAAAAACATCACGCAGTGGTGCGCTTGTATGCGTGTGTGTTACATTAGATTCACTAGCAGGAGTGAGAAAATCATCACGGTGTGGTGCGCATTGTATGGGTGTGTGTTACATTAGATTCACTAGCAGGAGTGAGAAAAACATCACGGGGTGGTGCGCATTGTATGGGTATGTGTTACATTAGATTCACAAGCAGGAGTGAGAAAATCATCACGGTGTGGTGCGCATTGTATGGGTGTGTGTTACATTAGATTCACTAGCAGGAGTGAGAAAAACATCACGGGGTGGTGCGCATTGTATGGGTATGTGTTACATTAGATTCACAAGCAGGAGTGAGAAAAACATCACGGGGTGGTGCACATTGTATGCGTGTGTGTTACATTAGATTCACTAGCAGGAGTGAGAAAAACATCACGGGGTGGTACGCATTGTATGCGTGTGTATTACATTAGATTCACTAGCAGGAGTGAGAAAAACATCACGGGGTGTTGCGCATTGTATGGGTGTGTGTTATATTAGATTCACTAACAGGAGTGAGAAAAACATCACGGGGTGGTGCGCATTGTATGGGTGTGTGTTACATTAGATTCACTAGCAGGAGTGAGAAAAACATCACGGGGTGGTGCGCATTGTATGGGTGTGTGTTACATTACATTCACTAGTAGGAGTGAGAAAAACATCACGCGGTGGTGCGCATTGTATGGGTGTGTGTTACATTACATTCACTAGTAGGAGTGAGAAAAACATCACGGGGTGGTGCGCATTGTATGGGTGTGTGTTACATTACATTCACTAGTAGGAGTGAGAAAAACATCACGGGGTGATGCGCATTGTATGGGTGTGTGTTACATTACATTCACTAATAGGAGTGAGCAAAACATCACGGGGTGGTGCGCATTGTATGTGTGTGTGTTACATTACATTCACTAGTAGGAGTGAGCAAAACATCACGGGGTGGTGCGCATTGTATGGGTGTGTGTTACATTAGATTCACTAGCAGGAGTGAGAAAAACATCACGGGGTGGTGCGCATTGAATGGGTGTGTGTTACATTAGATTCACTAGCAGGAGTGAGAAAAACATCACGGGGTGGTGCGCATTGTATGGGTGTGTGTTACATTACATTCACTAGCAGGAGTGAGAAAAACATCACGGGGTGGTGCGCATTGTATGGGTGTGTGTTACATTACATTCACTAGTAGGAGTGAGAAAAACATCACGCGGTGGTGCGCATTGTATGGGTGTGTGTTACATCAGATTCACTAGCAGGAGTGAGAAAAACATCACGCAGTGGTGCGCTTGTATGCGTGTGTGTTACATTAGATTCACTAGCAGGAGTGAGAAAATCATCACGGTGTGGTGCGCATTGTATGGGTGTGTGTTACATTAGATTCACTAGCAGGAGTGAGAAAAACATCACGGGGTGGTGCGCATTGTATGGGTATGTGTTACATTAGATTCACAAGCAGGAGTGAGAAAATCATCACGGTGTGGTGCGCATTGTATGGGTGTGTGTTACATTAGATTCACTAGCAGGAGTGAGAAAAACATCACGGGGTGGTGCGCATTGTATGGGTATGTGTTACATTAGATTCACAAGCAGGAGTGAGAAAAACATCACGGGGTGGTGCACATTGTATGCATGTGTGTTACATTAGATTCACTAGCAGGAGTGAGAAAAACATCACGGGGTGGTACGCATTGTATGCGTGTGTATTACATTAGATTCACTAGCAGGAGTGACAAAAACATCACGGGGTGTTGCGCATTGTATGGGTGTGTGTTATATTAGATTCACTAACAGGAGTGAGAAAAACATCACGGGGTGGTGCGCATTGTATGGGTGTGTGTTACATTAGATTCACTAGCAGGAGTGAGAAAAACATCACGGGGTGGTGCGCATTGTATGGGTGTGTGTTACATTACATTCACTAGTAGGAGTGAGAAAAACATCACGCGGTGGTGCGCATTGTATGGGTGTGTGTTACATTACATTCACTAGTAGGAGTGAGAAAAACATCACGGGGTGGTGCGCATTGTATGGGTGTGTGTTACATTACATTCACTAGTAGGAGTGAGAAAAACATCACGGGGTGATGCGCATTGTATGGGTGTGTGTTACATTACATTCACTAATAGGAGTGAGCAAAACATCACGGGGTGGTGCGCATTGTATGTGTGTGTGTTACATTACATTCACTAGTAGGAGTGAGCAAAACATCACGGGGTGGTGCGCATTGTATGGGTGTGTGTTACATTAGATTCACTAGCAGGAGTGAGAAAAACATCACGGGGTGGTGCGCATTGAATGGGTGTGTGTTACATTAGATTCACTAGCAGGAGTGAGAAAAACATCACGGGGTGGTGCGCATTGTATGGGTGTGTGTTACATTACATTCACTAGCAGGAGTGAGAAAAACATCACGGGGTGGTGCGCATTGTATGGGTGTGTGTTACATTAGATTCCCTAGCAGGAGTGAGAAAAACATCACGGGGTGGTGCGCATTGTATGGGTGTGTGTTACATTACATTCACTAGCAGGAGTGAGAAAAACATCACGGGGTGGTGCGCATTGTATGCCTGTGTGTTACATTAGATTCACTAGCAGGAGTGAGAAAAACATCACGGGGTGGTGCGCATTGTATGCGTGTGTGTTACATTAGATTCACTAGCAGGAGTGAGAAAAACATCACGGGGTGGTGCGCATTGTATGAGTGTGTGTTACATTAGATTCATTAGCAGGAGTGAGAAAAACATCACGGGGTGGTGCGCATTGTATGGGTGTGTGTTACATTAGATACACTAGCAGGAGTGAGAAAAACATCTCGGGGTGGTGCGCATTGTATCGGTGTGTGTTACATTAGATTCACTAGCAGGAGTGAGAAAAACATCACGGGGTGGTGCGCATTGTATGTGTGTGTTACATTAGATTCACTACTAGGAGTGAGAAAAACATCACGGGGTGGTGCGCATTGTATGAGTGTGTGTTACATTAGATTCACTCGTAGGAGTGAGAAAAACATCACGGGATGGTGCGCATTGTATGGGTGTGTGTTACATTACATTCAATAGTAGGAGTGAGAAAAACATCTCGGGGAGGTGCGCATTGTATGGGTGTGTGTTACATTAGATTCACTAGTAGGAGTGAGAAAAACATCACGGGGTGGTGCGCTTTGTATGGGTGTGTGTTACATTACATTCACTAGTAGGAGTGAGAAAAACATCACGGGGTGGTGCGCATTGTATGGGTGTGTGTTACATTAGATTCACTAGTAGGAGTGATAAAAACATCACGGGGTGGTGCGCAATGTATGGGTGTGTGTTACATTAGATTCACTAGTAGGAGTGAGAAAAACATCACGGGGTGGTGCGCATTGTATGGGTGTGTGTAACATTACATTCACTAGTAGGAGTGAGAAAAACATCATGGGGTGGTGCGCATTGTATGGGTGTGTGTTACATTACATTCACTCGTAGGAGTGAGAAAAACATCACGGGGTGGTGCGCATTGTATGGGTGTGTGTTACATTACATTCACTACTAGGAGTGAGAAAAACATCACGGGGTGGTGCGCATTGTATGGGTGTGTGTTACATTACATTCACTAGTAGGAGTGAGAAAAACATCACGCGGTGGTGCGCATTGTATGGGTGTGTGTTACATTACATTCACTAGTAGGAGTGAGAAAAACATCACGGTGTGGTGCGCATTATATGGGTGTGTGTTACATTACATTCACAAGTAGGAGTGAGAAAAACATCACGGGGTGATGCGCATTGTATGGGTGTGTGTTACATTACATTCACTAGTAGGAGTGAGCAAAACATCACGGGGTGGTGCGCATTGTATGTGTGTGTGTTACATTACATTCACTAGTAGGAGTGAGCAAAACATCACGGGGTGGTGCGCATTGTATGGGTGTGTGTTATATTAGATTCACTAGCAGGAGTGAGAAAAACATCACGGGGTGGTGCGCATTGAATGGGTGTGTGTTACATTAGATTCACTAGCAGGAGTGAGAAAAACATAACGGGGTGGTGCGCATTGTATGGGTGTGTGTTACATTACATTCACTAGCAGGATGAGAAAAACATCACGGGGTGGTGCGCATTGTATGGGTGTGTGTTACATTACATTCACTAGCAGGAGTGAGAAAAACATCACGGGGTGGTGCGCATTGTATGGGTGTGTGTTACATTAGATTCACTAGCAGGAGTGAGAAAAACATCACGGGGTGGTGTGCATTGTATGGGTGTGTGTTACATTAGATTCACTAGCAGGAGTGAGAAAAACATCACGGGGTGGTGCGCATTGTATGGGTGTGTGTTACATTAGATTCACTAGGAGGAGTGAGAAAAACATCACGGGGTGGTGCGCATTGTATGGGTGTGTGTTACATTAGATTCACTAGCAGGAGTGAGAAAAACATCCTGGGATGGTGCGCATTGTATGGGTGTGTGTTACATTACATTCACTAGTAGGAGTGAGAAAAACATCTCGGGGTGGTGCGCATTGTATGGGTGTGTGTTACATTACATTCACTAGTAGGAGTGAGAAAAACTTCACGGGGTGGTGCGCATTGTATGGGTGTGTGTTACATTACATTCACTAGTAGGAGTGAGAAAAACATCACGGGGTGGTGCGTATTGTATGGGTGTGTGTTACATTAGATTAACTAGTAGGAGTGAGAAAAACATCACGGGGTGGTGCGCATTGTATGGGTGTGTGTTACATTACATTCACTAGTAGGAGTGAGAAAAACATCATGGGGTGGTGCGCATTGTATGGGTGTGTGTTACATTACATTCACTAGCAGGAGTGAGAAAAACATCACGCGGTGGGGCGCATTGTATGGGTGTGTGTTACATTACATTCACTAGAGGAGTGAGAAAAACATCACGGGGTGGTGCGCATTGTATGGGCGTGTGTTACATTACATTCACTAGCAGGAGTGAGAAAAACATCACGGGGTGGTGCGCTTGTATGCGTGTGTGTTACATTAGATTCACTAGCAGGAGTGAGAAAAACATCACGGGGTGGTGCGCATTGTATGGGTATGTGTTACATTAGATTCACAAGCAGGAGTGAGAAAATCATCACGGTGTGGTGCGCATTGTATGGGTGTGTGTTACATTAGATTCACTAGCAGGAGTGAGAAAAACATCACGGGGTGGTGCGCATTGTATGGGTATGTGTTACATTAGATTCACAAGCAGGAGTGAGAAAAACATCACGGGGTGGTGCACATTGTATGCGTGTGTGTTACATTAGATTCACTAGCAGGAGTGAGAAAAACATCACGGGGTGGTACGCATTGTATGCGTGTGTATTACATTAGATTCACTAGCAGGAGTGAGAAAAACATCACGGGGTGGTGCGCATTGTATGCGTGTGGGTTACATTAGATTCACTAGCAGGAGTGAGAAAAACATCACGGGGTGGTGCGCATTGTATGGGTATGTGTTACATTAGATTCACAAGCAGGAGTGAGAAAAACATCACGGGGTGGTGCACATTGTATGCGTGTGTGTTACATTAGATTCACTAGCAGGAGTGAGAAAAACATCACGGGGTGGTACGCATTGTATGCGTGTGTGTTACATTAGATTCACTAGCAGGAGTGAGAAAAACATCACGGGGTGGTGCGCATTGTATGGGTATGTGTTACATTAGATTCACAAGCAGGAGTGAGAAAATCATCACGGTGTGGTGCGCATTGTATGGGTGTGTGTTATATTAGATTCACTAACAGGAGTGAGAAAAACATCCCGGGGTTGTGCGCATTGTATGGGTGTGTGTTACATTAGATTCACTAGCAGGAGTGAGAAAAACATCACGGGGTGGTGCGCATTGTATGGGTGTGTGTTACATTACATTCACTAGCAGGAGGGAGAAAAACATCACGGGGTGGTGCGCATTGTATGGGTGTGTGTTACATTAGATTCACTAGCAGGAGTGAGAAAAACATCACGGGGTGGTGCGCATTGTATGGGTGTGTGTTACATTAGATTCACTAGAAGGAGTGAGAAAAACATCACGGGGTGGTGCGCATTGTATGGGTGTGTGTTACATTACATTCACTAGCAGGAGTGAGAAAAACATCACGGAGTGGTGCGCATTGTATGGGTGTGTGTTACATTAGATTCACTAGCAGGAGTGAGAAAAACATCACGGGGTGGTGCTCATTGTATGGGTGTGTGTTACATTACATTCACTACTAGGAGTGAGAAAAACATCACGGGGTGGTGCGCATTGTATGGGTGTGTGTTACATTACATTCACTAGTAGGAGTGAGAAAAACATCACGGGGTGGTGCGCATTGTATGGGTGTGTGTTACATTACATTCACTAGTACGAGTGAGAAAAACATCACGGGGTGGTGCGTATTGTATGGGTGTGTGTTACATTACATTCACTAGTAGGAGTGAGAAAAACATCACGGGGTGGTGCGCATTGTATGGGTGTGTGTTACATTACATTCACTAGTAGGAGTGAGAAAAACATCACGGGGTGGTGCGCATTGTATGCGTGTGTGTTACATTAGATTCACTAGCAGGAGTGAGAAAAACATCACCGTGTGGTGCGCATTGTATGCGTGTGTGTTACATTAGATTCACTAGCAGGAGTGAGAAAAACATCACGTGGTGGTGCGCATTGTATGGGTGTGTGTTACATTAGATTCACTAGCAGGAGTGAGAAAAACATCACGGGGTGGTGCGCATTGTATGGGTGTGTGTTACATTAGATTCGCTAGCAGGAGTGAGAAAAACATCACGGGTTGGTGCGCATTGTATGGGTGTGTGTTACATTAGATTCAATAGCAGGAGTGAGAAAAACATCACGGGTTGGTGCGCATTGTATGGCTGTGTGTTACATTAGATTCACTACTAGGAGTGAGAAAAACATCACGGGGTGGTGCGCATTGTATGGGTGTGTGTTACATTAGATCCACTAGTAGCAGTGAAAAAAACATCACGGGGTGGTGCGCATTGTATGGGTGTGTGTTACATTACATTCACTATCAGGAGTGAGAAAAACATCACGGGGTGGTGCGCATTGTATGGGTGTGTGTTACATTAGATTCACTAGCTGGAGTGAGAAAAACATCACGGCGTGGTGCGCATGGTATGGGTGTGTGTTACATTACATTCACTAGCAGGAGTGAGAAAAACATCACGGGGTGGTGCGTATTGTATGGGTGTGTGTTACATTACATTCACTAGCAGGAGTGAGAAAAACATCACGGGGTGGTGCGCATTGTAATGGTGTGTGTTACTTTAGATTCACTAGCAGGAGTGAGAAAAACATCATGGGGTGGTGCGCATTTTATGGGTGTGTGTTACATTACATTCACTAGTAGCAGTGAGAAAAACATCACGGGGTGGTGCGCATTGTATGGGTGTGTGTTATATTAGATCCACTAGTAGCAGTGAGAAAAACATCACGGGGTGGTGCGCATTGTATGGGTGTGTGTTACATTACATTCACTAGTAGGAGTGAGAAAAACATCACGGGGTGGTGCGCATTGTATGGGTGTGTGTTACATTAGATTCACTAGTAGGAGTGAGAAAAACATCACGGGGTGGTGCGCATTGTATGGGTGTGTGTTACATTACATTCACTAGTAGGAGTGAGAAAAACATCACGGGGTGGTGTGCATTGTATGGGTGTGTGTTACATTAGATTCACTAGTAGCAGTGAGCAAAACATCACGGGGTGGTGCGCATTGTATGGGAGTGTGTTACATTACATTCACTGGTAGGAGTGAGAAAAACATCACGGGGTGGTGCGCATTGTATGGGTGTGTGTTACATTAGATTCACTAGTAGGAGTGAGAAAAACATCACGGGCTGGTGCGCATTGTATGGGTGTGTGTTACATTACATTCACTAGCAGGAGTGAGAAAAACATCATGGGGTGGTGCGCATTGTATGGGTTTGTGTTACATTACATTCACTATCAGGAGTGAGAAAAATATCACGGGGTGGTGCGCATTGTATGGGTGTGTGTTACATTACATTCACTACTAGGAGTGAGAAAAACATCACGGGGTGGTGCGCATTGTATGGGTGTGTGTTGCATTACATTCACTAGTAGGAGTGAGAAAAACATCAAGGGGTGGTACGCATTGTATGGGTGTGTGTTACATTACATTCACTAGCAGGAGTGAGAAAAACATCACGGGGTGGTGCGCATTGTATGGGTGTGTGTTACATTACATTCACTAGTAGGAGTGAGCAAAACATCACGGGGTGGTGCGCATTGTATGGGAGTGTGTTACATTACATTCATTGGTAGGAGTGAGAAAAACATCACGGGGTGGTGCGCATTGTATGGGTGTGTTTTACATTACATTCACTAGTAGGAGTGAGAAAAACATCACGGGGTGGTGCGCATTGTATGGGTGTGTGTTACATTACATTCACTAGTACGAGTGAGAAAAACATCACGGGGTGGTGCGTATTGTATGGGTGTGTGTTACATTACATTCACTATTAGGAGTGAGAAAAACATCACGGGGTGGTGCGCATTGTATGGGTGTGTGTTACATTACATTCACTAGTAGGAGTGAGAAAAACCTCACGGGGTGGTGCGCATTGTATGGGTGTGTGTTACATTACATTCACTAGTAGGAGTGAGAAAAACATCACGGGGTGGTGCGCATTGTATGGGGGTGTGTTACATTACATTCACTAGTAGGAGTGAGAAAAACATCACGGGGTGGTGCGCAATGTATGGGTGTGTGTTACATTACATTCACTAGCAGGAGTGAGAAAAACATCACGGGGTGGTGCGCATTGTATGGGTGTGTGTTACATTACATTCACTAGCAGGAGTGAGCAAAACTTCACGGGGTGGTGCGCATTGTATGGGAGTGTGTTACATTACATTCACTGGTAGGAGTGAGAAAAACATCACGGGGTGGTGCGCATTGTATGGGTGTGTGTTACATTAGATTCACTAGTTGGAGTGAGAAAAACATCACGGGGTGGTGCGCACTGTATGGGTGTGTGTTACATTAGATTCACTAGTAGCAGTGAGAAAAACATCACGGGGTGGTGCGCATTGTATGGGTGTGTGTTACATTACATTCACTAGTAGGAGTGAGAAAAACATCACGGGGTGGTGCGCATTGTATGGGTGTGTGTTACATTACATTCACTAGTAGGAGTGAGAAAAACATCACGGGGTGGTGCGCATTGTATGGGTGTGTGTTACATTACTTTCACTGGTAGGAGTGAGAAAAACATCACGGGGTGGTGCGCATTGTATGGGTGTGTGTTACATTACCTTCACTGGTAGGAGTGAGAAAAACATCATGGGGTGTTGCGCATTGTATGGGTGTGTGTTACATTACATTCACTAGTAGCAGTGAGAAAAACATCACGGGGTGGTGCGCATTGTATGGGTGTGTGTTACATTACATTCACTAGTAGGAGTGAGAAAAACATCACGGGGTGGTACGCAATGTATGGGTGTGTGTTACATTACATTCACTAGCAGGAGTGAGAAAAACATCACGGGGTGGTGCGCATTGTATGGGTGTGTGTTACATTAGATTCACTAGCAGGAGTGAGAAAAACATCACGGGGTGGTGCGCATTGTATGCGTGTGTGTTACATTAGATTCACTAGCAGGAGTGAGAAAAACATCACGTGGTGGTGCGCATTGTATGGGTGTGTGTTACATTAGATTCACTAGCAGGAGTGAGAAAAACATCACGGGGTGGTGCGCATTGTATGGGTGTGTGTTACATTAGATTCGCTAGCAGGACTGAGAAAAACATCACGGGGTGGTGCGCATTGTATGGGTGTGTGTTACATTAGATTCACTAGTAGGAGTGAGAAAAACATCACGGGTTGGTGCGCATTGTATGGGTGTGTGTTACATTGCATTCACTAGTAGGAGTGAGAAAAACATCACGGGGTGGTGTGCATTGTATGGGTGTGTGTTACATTACATTCACTAGTAGGAGTGAGAAAAACATCACGGGGTGGTGCGCATTGTATGGGTGTGTGTTACATTACATTCACTAGTAGGAGTGAGAAAAGCATTCCGGGGTGGTGCGCATTGTATGGGTTTGTGTTACATTACATTCACTAGTAGGAGTGAGAAAAACATCTCGGGGTGGTGCGCATTGTATGGGTGTGTGTTACATTAGATTCACTAGTAGGAGTGAGAAAAACATCACGGGGTGGTGCGCATTGTATGGGTGTGTGTTACATTACATTCACTAGTAGGAGTGAGAAAAACATCACGGGGTGGTGCGCACTGTATGGGTGTGTGTTACATTAGATTCACTAATAGGAGTGAGAAAAACATCACGGGGTGGTGCGCATTGTATGGGTGTGTGTTACATTACATTCACTAGTAGGAGTGAGAAAAACATCACGGGGTGGTGCGCATTATATGGGTGTCTGTTACATTACATTCACTAGTAGGAGTGAGAAAAACATCACGGGGTGGTGCGCATTATATGGGTGTGTGTTACATTACATTCACTAGTTGGAGTGAGAAAAACATCACGGGGTGGTGCGCACTGTATGGGTGTGTGTTACATTAGATTCACTAGTAGCAGTGAGAAAAACATCACGGGGTGGTGCGCATTGTATGGGTGTGTGTTACATTACATTCACTAGTAGGAGTGAGAAAAACATCACGGGGTGGTGCGCATTGTATGGGTGTGTGTTACATTACATTCACTAGTAGGAGTGAGAAAAACATCACGGGGTGGTGCGCATTGTATGGGTGTGTGTTACATTACTTTCACTGGTAGGAGTGAGAAAAACATCACGGGGTGGTGCGCATTGTATGGGTGTGTGTTACATTACCTTCACTGGTAGGAGTGAGAAAAACATCATGGGGTGTTGCGCATTGTATGGGTGTGTGTTACATTACATTCACTAGTAGCAGTGAGAAAAACATCACGGGGTGGTGCGCATTGTATGGGTGTGTGTTACATTACATTCACTAGTAGCAGTGAGAAAAACATCACGGGGTGGTGCGCATTGTATGGGTGTGTGTTACATTACATTCCCTAGTAGCAGTGTGAAAAGCATCACGGGGTGGTGCACATTGTATGGGTGTGTGTTACATTACATTCCCTAGTAGCAGTGAGAAAAACATCACGGGGTGGTGCGCATTGTATGGGTGTGTGTTACATTAGATTCACTAGCAGGAGTGAGAAAAACATCACGGGGTGGTGCGCATTGTATGGGTGTGTGTTACATTAGATCCACTAGTAGCAGTGAGAAAAACATCACGGGGTGGTGCGCATTGTATGGGTGTGTGTTACATTAGATCCACTAGTAGCAGTGAGAAAAACATCACGGGGTGGTGCGCATTGTATGGGTGTGTGTTACATTAGATCCACTAGTAGCAGTGAGAAAAACATCACGGGGTGGTGCGCATTGTATGGGTGTGTGTTACATTAGATCCACTAGTAGGAGTGAGAAAAACATCACGGGGTGGTGCGCATTGTATGGGTGTGTGTTACATTAGATTCACTAGTAGGAGTGAGAAAAACATCACGGGATGGTGCGCATTGTATGGGTGTGTGTTACATTACATTCACTAGTAGGAGTGAGAAAAACATCACGGGGTGGTGCGCATTGTATGGGTGAGTGTTACATTAGATTCACTAGTAGCAGTGAGAAAAACATCACGGGGTGGTGCGCATTGTATGGGTGTGTGTTACATTACATTCACTAGTAGGAGTGAGCAAAACATCACGGGGTGGTGCGCATTGTATGGGAGTGTGTTACATTACATTCACTGGTAGGAGTGAGAAAAACATCACGGGGTGGTGCGCATTGTATGGGTGTGTGTTACATTACCTTCACTGGTAGGAGTGAGAAAAACATCACGGGGTGGTGCGCATTCTATGGGTGTGTGTTACATTACATTCACTAGTAGGAGTGAGAAAAACATCACGGGGTGGTGCGCATTGTATGGGTGTGTGTCACATTACATTCACTAGTAGGAGTGAGCAAAACATCACGGGGTGGTGCGCATTGTATGGGAGTGTGTTACATTACATTCACTGGTAGGAGTGAGAAAAACATCACGGGGTGGTGCGCATTGTATGGGTGTGTGTTACATTACATTCACTAGTAGGAGTGAGAAAAACATCACGGGGTGGTGCGCTTTGTATGGGTGTGTGTTACATTAAATTCACTAGCAGGAGTGAGAAAAACATCATGGGCTGGTGCGCATTGTATGGGTGTGTGTTACATTACATTCACTATCAGGAGTGAGAAAAACATCACGGGGTGGTGCGCATTGTATGGGTGTGTGTTACATTACATTCACTAGCAGGAGTGAGAAAAACATCACGGGGTGGTGCGCATTGTATGGGTGTGTGTTACATTACATTCACTAGCAGGAGTGAGAAAAACATCACGGGGTGGTGCGCATTGTATGGGTGTGTGTTACATTAGATTCACTAGCAGGAGTGAGAAAAACATCACGGGGTGGTGCGCATTTTATGGGTGTTTGTTACATTATATTCACTAGTAGCAGTGAGAAAAACATCACGGGGTGGTGCGCATTGTATGGGTGTGTGTTACATTAGATCCTCTAGTAGCAGTGAGAAAAACATCACGGGGTGGTGCGCATTGTATGGGTGTGTGTTACATTAGATTCACTAGCAGGAGTGAGAAAAACATCACGGGGTGGTGCGCATTTTATGGGTGTTTGTTACATTATATTCACTAGTAGCAGTGAGAAAAACATCACGGGGTGGTGCGCATTGTATGGGTGTGTGTTACATTAGATCCTCTAGTAGCAGTGAGAAAAACATCACGGGGTGGTGCGCATTGTATGGGTGTGTGTTACATTAGATCCACTAGTAGCAGTGAGAAAATCATCACGGGGTGGTGCGCATTGCATGGGTGTGTGTTACATTAGATCCACTAGTAGCAGTGAGAAAAACATCACGGGGTGGTGCGCATTGTATGGGTGTGTGTTACATTAGATTCACTAGTAGGAGTGAGAAAAACATCACGGGGTGGTGCGCATTGTATGGGTGTGTGTTACATTACATTCACTATAGGAGTGAGAAAAACATCACGGGGTGGTGCGCATTTTATGGGTGTTTGTTACATTATATTCACTAGTAGCAGTGAGAAAAACATCACGGGGTGGTGCGCATTGTATGGGTGTGTGTTACATTAGATCCTCTAGTAGCAGTGAGAAAAACATCACGGGGTGGTGCGCATTGTATGGGTGTGTGTTACATTAGATCCACTAGTAGCAGTGAGAAAATCATCACGGGGTGGTGCGCATTGCATGGGTGTGTGTTACATTAGATCCACTAGTAGCAGTGAGAAAAACATCACGGGGTGGTGCGCATTGTATGGGTGTGTGTTACATTACATTCACTAGTAGGAGTGAGAAAAACATCACGGGGTGGTGCGCATTGTATGGGTGTGTGTTACATTACATTCACTATAGGAGTGAGAAAAACATCACGGGGTGGTGTGCATTGTATGGGTGTGTGTTACATTAGATTCACTAGTAGCAGTGAGCAAAACATCACGGGGTGGTGTGCATTGTATGGGTTGTGTTACATTACATTCACTAGTAGGAGTGAGAAAAACATCACGGGGTGGTGCGCATTGTATGGGTGTGTGTTACATTACAATCAGTAGTAGGAGTGAGAAAAACATCACGGGGTGGTGCGCATTGTATGGGTGTGTGTTACATTACATTCACTGGTAGGAGTGAGAAAAACATCACGGGGTGGTGCGCATTGTATGGGTGTGTGTTACATTACATTCACTGGTAGGAGTGAGAAAAACATCACGGGGTGGTGCGCATTGTATGGGTGTGTGTTACATTACATTCACTAGTAGGAATGAGAAAAACATCACGGGGTGGTGCGCATTGTATGGGTGTGTGTCACATTACATTCACTAGTAGGAGTGAGCAAAACATCACGGGGTGGTGCGCATTGTATGGGAGTGTGTTACATTACATTCACTGGTAGGAGTGAGAAAAACATCATGGGGTGGTGCGCATTGTATGGGTGTGTGTTACATTAGATTCACTAGTAGGAGTGAGAAAAACATCACGGGGTGGTGCGCATTGTATGGGTGTGTGTTACATTACTTTCACTGGTAGGAGTGAGAAAAACATCACGGGGTGGTGCGCATTGTATGGGTGTGTGTTACATTACCTTCACTGGTAGGAGTGAGAAAAACATCATGGGGTGTTGCGCATTGTATGGGTGTGTGTTACATTACATTCACTAGTAGCAGTGAGAAAAACATCACGGGGTGGTGCGCATTGTATGGGTGTGTGTTACATTACATTCACTAGTAGCAGTGAGAAAAACATCACGGGGTGGTGCGCATTGTATGGGTGTGTGTTACATTACATTCCCTAGTAGCAGTGTGAAAAGCATCACGGGGTGGTGCACATTGTATGGGTGTGTGTTACATTACATTCCCTAGTAGCAGTGAGAAAAACATCACGGGGTGGTGCGCATTGTATGGCTGTGTGTTACATTAGATCCACTAGTAGCAGTGAGAAAAACATCACGGGGTGGTGCGCATTGTATGGGTGTGTGTTACATTAGATCCACTAGTAGCAGTGAGAAAAACATCACGGGGTGGTGCGCATTGTATGGGTGTGTGTTACATTAGATCCACTAGTAGGAGTGAGAAAAACATCACGGGCATGGTGCGCATTGTATGGGTGTGTGTTACATTAGATTCACTAGTAGGAGTGAGAAAAACATCACGGGATGGTGCGCATTGTATGGGTGTGTGTTACATTACATTCACTAGTAGGAGTGAGAAAAACATCACGGGGTGGTGCGCATTGTATGGGTGAGTGTTACATTAGATTCACTAGTAGCAGTGAGAAAAACATCACGGGGTGGTGCGCATTGTATGGGTGTGTGTTACATTACATTCACTAGTAGGAGTGAGCAAAACATCACGGGGTGGTGCGCATTGTATGGGAGTGTGTTACATTACATTCACTGGTAGGAGTGAGAAAAACATCACGGGGTGGTGCGCATTGTATGGGTGTGTGTTACATTACCTTCACTGGTAGGAGTGAGAAAAACATCACGGGGTGGTGCGCATTCTATGGGTGTGTGTTACATTACATTCACTAGTAGGAGTGAGAAAAACATCACGGGGTGGTGCGCATTGTATGGGTGTGTGTCACATTACATTCACTAGTAGGAGTGAGCAAAACATCACGGGGTGGTGCGCATTGTATGGGAGTGTGTTACATTACATTCACTGGTAGGAGTGAGAAAAACATCACGGGGTGGTGCGCATTGTATGGGTGTGTGTTACATTACATTCACTAGTAGGAGTGAGAAAAACATCACGGGGTGGTGCGCTTTGTATGGGTGTGTGTTACATTAAATTCACTAGCAGGAGTGAGAAAAACATCATGGGCTGGTGCGCATTGTATGGGTGTGTGTTACATTACATTCACTATCAGGAGTGAGAAAAACATCACGGGGTGGTGCGCATTGTATGGGTGTGTGTTACATTACATTCACTAGCAGGAGTGAGAAAAACATCACGGGGTGGTGCGCATTGTATGGGTGTGTGTTACATTACATTCACTAGCAGGAGTGAGAAAAACATCACGGGGTGGTGCGCATTGTATGGGTGTGTGTTACATTAGATTCACTAGCAGGAGTGAGAAAAACATCACGGGGTGGTGCGCATTTTATGGGTGTTTGTTACATTATATTCACTAGTAGCAGTGAGAAAAACATCACGGGGTGGTGCGCATTGTATGGGTGTGTGTTACATTAGATCCTCTAGTAGCAGTGAGAAAAACATCACGGGGTGGTGCGCATTGTATGGGTGTGTGTTACATTAGATCCACTTGTAGCAGTGAGAAAAACATCACGGGGTGGTGCGCATTGCATGGGTGTGTGTTACATTAGATCCACTAGTAGCAGTGAGAAAAACATCACGGGGTGGTGCGCATTGTATGGGTGTGTGTTACATTACATTCACTAGTAGGAGTGAGAAAAACATCACGGGGTGGTGCGCATTGTATGGGTGTGTGTTACATTAGATTCACTAGTAGGAGTGAGAAAAACATCACGGGGTGGTGCGCATTGTATGGGTGTGTGTTACATTACATTCACTATAGGAGTGAGAAAAACATCACGGGGTGGTGTGCATTGTCTGGGTGTGTGTTACATTAGATTCACTAGTAGCAGTGAGCAAAACATCACGGGGTGGTGTGCATTGTATGGGTTGTGTTACATTACATTCACTAGTAGGAGTGAGAAAAACATCACGGGGTGGTGCGCATTGTATGGGTGTGTGTTACATTACAATCAGTAGTAGGAGTGAGAAAAACATCACGGGGTGGTGCGCATTGTATGGGTGTGTGTTACATTACATTCACTGGTAGGAGTGAGAAAAACATCACGGGGTGGTGCGCATTGTATGGGTGTGTGTTACATTACATTCACTGGTAGGAGTGAGAAAAACATCACGGGGTGGTGCGCATTGTATGGGTGTGTGTTACATTACATTCACTAGTAGGAATGAGAAAAACATCACGGGGTGGTGCGCATTGTATGGGTGTGTGTCACATTACATTCACTAGTAGGAGTGAGCAAAACATCACGGGGTGGTGCGCATTGTATGGGAGTGTGTTACATTACATTCACTGGTAGGAGTGAGAAAAACATCATGGGGTGGTGCGCATTGTATGGGTGTGTGTTACATTAGATTCACTAGTAGGAGTGAGAAAAACATCACGGGGTGGTGCGCATTGTATGGGTGTGTGTAACATTACATTCACTAGCAGGAGTGAGAAAAACATCACGGGGTGGTGCGCATTGTATGGGTGTGTGTTACATTACATTCACTATCAGGAGTGAGAAAAACATCACGGGGTGGTGCGCAATATGGGTGTGTGTTACATTACATTCACTAGTAGGAGTGAGAAAAACATCATGGGGTGGTGCGCATTGTATGGGTGTGTGTTGCATTACATTCACTAGTAGGAGTGAGAAAAACATCACGCTGTGGTACGCATTGTATGGGTGTGTGTTACATTACATTCACTAGCAGGAGTGAGAAAAACATCACGGGGTGGTGCGCATTGTATGGGTGTGTGTTACATTAGATTCACTAGCAGGAGTGAGAAAATCATCACGGGGTGGTGCGCATTGTACGGGTGTGTGTTACATTACATTCACTACTAGGAGTGAGAAAAACATCACAGGGTGGTGCGCATTGTATGGGTGTGTGTTACATTACATTCACTAGTAGGAGTGAGAAAAACATCACGGGGTGGTGCGCATTGTATGGGTGTGTGTTACATTACATTCACTAGTACGAGTGAGAAAAACATCACGGGGTGGTGCGCATTGTATGGGTGAGTGTTACATTAGATTCACTAGTAGCAGTGAGAAAAACATCACGGGGTGGTGCGCATTGTATGGGTGTGTGTTACATTACATTCACTAGTAGGAGTGAGCAAAACATCACGGGGTGGTGCGCATTGTATGGGAGTGTGTTACATTACATTCACTGGTAGGAGTGAGAAAAACATCACGGGGTGGTGCGCATTGTATGGGTGTGTGTTACATTACCTTCACTGGTAGGAGTGAGAAAAACATCACGGGGTGGTGCGCATTCTATGGGTGTGTGTTACATTACATTCACTAGTAGGAGTGAGAAAAACATCACGGGGTGGTGCGCATTGTATGGGTGTGTGTCACATTACATTCACTAGTAGGAGTGAGCAAAACATCACGGGGTGGTGCGCATTGTATGGGAGTGTGTTACATTACATTCACTGGTAGGAGTGAGAAAAACATCACGGGGTGGTGCGCATTGTATGGGTGTGTGTTACATTACATTCACTAGTAGGAGTGAGAAAAACATCACGGGGTGGTGCGCTTTGTATGGGTGTGTGTTACATTAAATTCACTAGCAGGAGTGAGAAAAACATCATGGGCTGGTGCGCATTGTATGGGTGTGTGTTACATTACATTCACTATCAGGAGTGAGAAAAACATCACGGGGTGGTGCGCATTGTATGGGTGTGTGTTACATTACATTCACTAGCAGGAGTGAGAAAAACATCACGGGGTGGTGCGCATTGTATGGGTGTGTGTTACATTACATTCACTAGCAGGAGTGAGAAAAACATCACGGGGTGGTGCGCATTGTATGGGTGTGTGTTACATTAGATTCACTAGCAGGAGTGAGAAAAACATCACGGGGTGATGCGCATTTTATGGGTGTTTGTTACATTATATTCACTAGTAGCAGTGAGAAAAACATCACGGGGTGGTGCGCATTGTATGGGTGTGTGTTACATTAGATCCTCTAGTAGCAGTGAGAAAAACATCACGGGGTGGTGCGCATTGTATGGGTGTGTGTTACATTAGATCCACTAGTAGCAGTGAGAAAAACATCACGGGGTGGTGCGCATTGCATGGGTGTGTGTTACATTAGATCCACTAGTAGCAGTGAGAAAAACATCACGGGGTGGTGCGCATTGTATGGGTGTGTGTTACATTACATTCACTAGTAGGAGTGAGAAAAACATCACGGGGTGGTGCGCCTTGTATGGGTGTGTGTTACATTAGATTCACTAGTAGGAGTGAGAAAAACATCACGGGGTGGTGCGCATTGTATGGGTGTGTGTTACATTACATTCACTATAGGAGTGAGAAAAACATCACGGGGTGGTGTGCATTGTATGGGTGTGTGTTACATTAGATTCACTAGTAGCAGTGAGCAAAACATCACGGGGTGGTGTGCATTGTATGGGTTGTGTTACATTACATTCACTAGTAGGAGTGAGAAAAACATCACGGGGTGGTGCGCATTGTATGGGTGTGTGTTACATTACAATCAGTAGTAGGAGTGAGAAAAACATCACGGGGTGGTGCGCATTGTATGGGTGTGTGTTACATTACATTCACTGGTAGGAGTGAGAAAAACATCACGGGGTGGTGCGCATTGTATGGGTGTGTGTTACATTACATTCACTGGTAGGAGTGAGAAAAACATCACGGGGTGGTGCGCATTGTATGGGTGTGTGTTACATTACATTCACTAGTAGGAATGAGAAAAACATCACGGGGTGGTGCGCATTGTATGGGTGTGTGTCACATTACATTCACTAGTAGGAGTGAGCAAAACATCACGGGGTGGTGCGCATTGTATGGGAGTGTGTTACATTACATTCACTGGTAGGAGTGAGAAAAACATCATGGGGTGGTGCGCATTGTATGGGTGTGTGTTACATTAGATTCACTAGTAGGAGTGAGAAAAACATCACGGGGTGGTGCGCATTGTATGGGTGTGTGTAACATTACATTTACTAGCAGGAGTGAGAAAAACATCACGGGGTGGTGCGCATTGTATGGGTGTGTGTTACATTACATTCACTATCAGGAGTGAGAAAAACATCACGGGGTGGTGCGCAATATGGGTGTGTGTTACATTACATTCACTAGTAGGAGTGAGAAAAACATCATGGGGTGGTGCGCATTGTATGGGTGTGTGTTGCATTACATTCACTAGTAGGAGTGAGAAAAACATCACGCTGTGGTACGCATTGTATGGGTGTGTGTTACATTACATTCACTAGCAGGAGTGAGAAAAACATCACGGGGTGGTGCGCATTGTATGGGTGTGTGTTACATTAGATTCACTAGCAGGAGTGAGAAAATCATCACGGGGTGGTGCGCATTGTACGGGTGTGTGTTACATTACATTCACTACTAGGAGTGAGAAAAACATCACAGGGTGGTGCGCATTGTATGGGTGTGTGTTACATTACATTCACTAGTAGGAGTGAGAAAAACATCACGGGGTGGTGCGCATTGTATGGGTGTGTGTTACATTACATTCACTAGTACGAGTGAGAAAAACATCACGGGGTGGTGCGTATTGTATGGGTGTGTGTTACATTACATTCACTAGTAGGAGTGAGAAAAACATCACGGGGTGGTGCGCATTGTATGGGTGTGTGTTACATTACATTCACTAGTACGAGTGAGAAAAACATCCCGGGGTGGTGCGCATTGTATGGGTGTGTGTTACATTACATTTACTAGTAGGAGTGAGAAAAACATCACGGGGTGGTGCGCATTGTATGGGTGTGTGTTACATTACATTCACTAGTAGGAGTGAGAAAAACATCACGGGGTGGTGCGCATTGTATGGGTGTGTGTTACATTACATTCACTAGTAGGAGTGAGAAAAACATCACGGGGTGGTGCGCATTGTATGGGTGTGTGTTACATTACATTCACTAGTAGGAGTGAGAAAAACATCACGGGGTGGTGCGCCTTGTATGGGTGTGTGTTACATTACATTCACTAGTAGGAGTGAGCAAAACATCACGGGGTGGTGCGCATTGTATGGGAGTGTCTTACATTACATTCACTGGTAGGAGTGAGAAAAACATCACGGGGTGGTGCGCATTGTATGGGTGTGTGTTACATTAGATTCACTAGTAGGAGTGAGAAAAACATCACGGGGTGGTGCGCCTTGTATGGGTGTGTGTTACATTACATTCACTAGCAGGAGTGAGAAAAACATCACCGTGTGGTGCGCATTGTATGCGTGTGTGTTACATTAGATTCACTAGCAGGAGTGAGAAGAACATCACGTGGTGGTGCGCATTGTATGGGTGTGTGTTACATTAGATTCACTAGCAGGAGTGAGAAAAACATCACGGGGTGGTGCGCATTGTATGGGTGTGTGTTTCATTACATTCACTATCAGTAGTGAGAAAAACATCACGGGGTGGTGCGCATTGTATGGGTGTGTGTTACATTACATTCACTAGCAGGAGTGAGAAAAACATCACGGGGTGGTGCGCATTGTATGGGTGTGTGTTACACTACATTCACAAGCAGGAGTGAGAAAATCATCACGGGGTGGTACGCATTGTATGGGTGTGTGTTACATTACATTCACTAGCAGGAGTGAGAAAAACATCACGGGGTGGTGCGCATTGTATGGGTGTGGGTTACATTACATTCACTAGCAGGAGTGAGAAAAACATCACGGGGTGGTGCGCATTGTATGGGTGTCTGTTACACTACATTCACTAGTAGGAGTGAGAAAAACATCACGGGGTGGTGCGCATTGTATGGGTGTGTGTTACATTACATTCACTAGTAGGAATGAGAAAAACATCACGGGGTGGTGCGCATTGTATGGGTGTGTGTCACATTACATTCACTAGTAGGAGTGAGCAAAACATCACGGGGTGGTGCGCATTGTATGGGAGTGTGTTACATTACATTCACTGGTAGGAGTGAGAAAAACATCATGGGGTGGTGCGCATTGTATGGGTGTGTGTTACATTAGATTCACTAGTAGGAGTGAGAAAAACATCACGGGGTGGTGCGCATTGTATGGGTGTGTGTAACATTACATTCACTAGCAGGAGTGAGAAAAACATCACGGGGTGGTGCGCATTGTATGGGTGTGTGTTACATTACATTCACTATCAGGAGTGAGAAAAACATCACAGGGTGGTGCGCATTGTATGGGTGTGTGTTACATTACATTCACTACTAGGAGTGAGAAAAACATCACAGGGTGGTGCGCATTGTATGGGTGTGTGTTACATTACATTCACTAGTAGGAGTGAGAAAAACATCACGGGGTGGTGCGCATTGTATGGGTGTGTGTTACATTACATTCACTAGTACGAGTGAGAAAAACATCACGGGGTGGTGCGTATTGTATGGGTGTGTGTTACATTACATTCACTAGTAGGAGTGAGAAAAACATCACGGGGTGGTGCGCATTGTATGGGTGTGTGTTACATTACATTCACTAGTACGAGTGAGAAAAACATCCCGGGGTGGTGCGCATTGTATGGGTGTGTGTTACATTACATTTACTAGTAGGAGTGAGAAAAACATCACGGGGTGGTGCGCATTGTATGGGTGTGTGTTACATTACATTCACTAGTAGGAGTGAGAAAAACATCACGGGGTGGTGCGCATTGTATGGGTGTGTGTTACATTACATTCACTAGTAGGAGTGAGAAAAACATCACGGGGTGGTGCGCATTGTATGGGTGTGTGTTACATTACATTCACTAGTAGGAGTGAGAAAAACATCACGGGGTGGTGCGCCTTGTATGGGTGTGTGTTACATTACATTCACTAGTAGGAGTGAGCAAAACATCACGGGGTGGTGCGCATTGTATGGGAGTGTCTTACATTACATTCACTGGTAGGAGTGAGAAAAACATCACGGGGTGGTGCGCATTGTATGGGTGTGTGTTACATTAGATTCACTAGTAGGAGTGAGAAAAACATCACGGGGTGGTGCGCCTTGTATGGGTGTGTGTTACATTACATTCACTAGCAGGAGTGAGAAAAACATCACGGGGTGGTGCGCATTGTATGGGTGTGTGTTACATTACATTCACTATCAGTAGTGAGAAAAACATCACGGGGTGGTGCGCATTGTATGGGTGTGTGTTACATTACATTCACTAGCAGGAGTGAGAAAAACATCACGGGGTGGTGCGCATTGTATGGGTGTGTGTTACACTACATTCACTAGCAGGAGTGAGAAAAACATCACGGGGTGGTACGCATTGTATGGGTGTGTGTTACATTACATTCACTAGCAGGAGTGAGAAAAACATCACGGGGTGGTGCGCATTGTATGGGTGTGTGTTACATTAGATTCACTAGCAGGAGTGAGAAAAACATCACGGGGTGGTGCGCATTGTATGCGTGTGTGTTACATTAGATTCACTAGCAGGAGTGAGAAAAACATCACCGTGTGGTGCGCATTGTATGCGTGTGTGTTACATTAGATTCACTAGCAGGAGTGAGAAGAACATCACGTGGTGGTGCGCATTGTATGGGTGTGTGTTACATTAGATTCACATGCAGGAGTGAGAAAAACATCACGGGGTGGTGCGCATTGTATGGGTGTGTGTTACATTACATTCACTATCAGTAGTGAGAAAAACATCACGGGGTGGTGCGCATTGTATGGGTGTGTGTTACATTACATTCACTAGCAGGAGTGAGAAAAACATCACGGGGTGGTGCGCATTGTATGGGTGTGTGTTACACTACATTCACTAGCAGGAGTGAGAAAATCATCACGGGGTGGTACGCATTGTATGGGTGTGTGTTACATTAGATTCACTAGCAGGAGTGAGAAAAACATCACGGGGTGGTGCGCATTGTATGCGTGTGTGTTACATTAGATTCACTAGCAGGAGTGAGAAAAACATCACCGTGTGGTGCGCATTGTATGCGTGTGTGTTACATTAGATTCACTAGCAGGAGTGAGAAGAACATCACGTGGTGGTGCGCATTGTATGGGTGTGTGTTACATTAGATTCACTAGCAGGAGTGAGAAAAACATCACGGGGTGGTGCGCATTGTATGGGTGTGTGTTACATTACATTCACTAGCAGGAGTGAGAAAAACATCACGGGGTGGTGCGCATTGAATGGGTGTGTGTTACATTACATTCACTATCAGTAGTGAGAAAAACATCACGGGGTGGTGCGCATTGTATGGGTGTGTGTTACATTACATTCACTAGCAGGAGTGAGAAAAACATAACGGGGTGGTGCGCATTGTATGGGTGTGTGTTACACTACATTCACTAGCAGGAGTGAGAAAAACATCACGGGGTGGTACGCATTGTATGGGTGTGTGTTACATTACATTCACTAGCAGGAGTGAGAAAAACATCACGGGGTGGTGCGCATTGTATGGGTGTGTGTTACATTAGATTCACTAGCAGGAGTGAGAAAAACATCACGGGGTGGTGCGCATTGTATGCGTGTGTGTTACATTAGATTCACTAGCAGGAGTGAGAAAAATATCACCGTGTGGTGCGCATTGTATGGGTGTGTGTTACATTAGATTCACTAGCAGGAGTGAGAAGAACATCACGTGGTGGTGCGCATTGTATGGGTGTGTGTTACATTAGATTCACAAGCAGGAGTGAGAAAAACATCACGGGGTGCTGCGCATTGTATGGGTGTGTGTTACATTAGATTCGCTAGCAGGAGTGAGAAAAACATCACGGGGTGGTGCGCATTGTATGCGTGTGTGTTACATTAGATTCACTAGCAGGAGTGAGAAAAACATCACGGGGTGGTGCGCTTTGTATGGGTGTGTGTTACATTACATTCACTAGCAGGAGTGAGAAAAACATCACGCTGTGGTACGCATTGTATGGGTGTGTGTTACATTACATTCACTATCAGGAGTGAGAAAAACATCACGGGGTGGTGCGCATTGTATGGGTGTGTGTTACATTAGATTCACTAGTAGGAGTGAGAAAAACATCACGTGGTGGTGCGCAATGTATGGGTGTGTGTTACATTAGATTCACTAGCAGGAGTGAGAAAAACATCACGGGGTGGTGCGCATTGTATGGGTGTGTGTTACATTAGATTCACTAGCAGGAGTGAGAAAAACATCACGGGGTGGTGCGCATTGTATGGGTGTGTGTTACATTAGATTCACTACTAGGAGTGAGAAAAACATCACGGGGTGGTGCGCATTGTATGGGTGTGTGTTACATTAGATTCACTAGCAGGAGTGAGAAAAACATCACGGGGTGGTGCGCATTGTATGCGTGTGTGTTACATTAGATTCACTAGCAGGAGTGAGAAAAACATCACCGTGTGGTGCGCATTGTATGCGTGTGTGTTACATTAGATTCACTAGCAGGAGTGAGAAGAACATCACGTGGTGGTGCGCATTGTATGGGTGTGTGTTACATTAGATTCACTAGCAGGAGTGAGAAAAACATCACGGGGTGGTGCGCATTGTATGGGTGTGTGTTACATTACATTCACTATCAGTAGTGAGAAAAACATCACGGGGTGGTGCGCATTGTATGGGTGTGTGTTACATTACATTCACTAGCAGGAGTGAGAAAAACATCACGGGGTGGTGCGCATTGTATGGGTGTGTGTTACACTACATTCACTAGCAGGAGTGAGAAAATCATCACGGGGTGGTACGCATTGTATGGGTGTGTGTTACATTACATTCACTAGGAGGAGTGAGAAAAACATCACGGGGTGGTGCGCATTGTATGGGTGTGGGTTACATTACATTCACTAGCAGGAGTGAGAAAAACATCACGGGGTGGTGCGCATTGTATGGGTGTCTGTTACACTACATTCACTAGTAGGAGTGAGAAAAACATCACGGGGTGGTGCGCATTGTATGGGTGTGTGTTACATTACATTCACTATCAGTAGTGAGAAAAACATCACGGGGTGGTGCGCATTGTATGGGTGTGTGTTACATTACATTCACTAGCAGGAGTGAGAAAAACATCACGGGGTGGTGGGCATTGTATGGGTGTGTGTTACACTACATTCACTAGCAGGAGTGAGAAAAACATCACGGGGTGGTACGCATTGTATGGGTGTGTGTTACATTACATTCACTAGCAGGAGTGAGAAAAACATCACGGGGTGGTGCGCATTGTATGGGTGTGTGTTACATTAGATTCACTAGCAGGAGTGAGAAAAACATCACGGGGTGGTGCGCATTGTATGCGTGTGTGTTACATTAGATTCACTAGCAGGAGTGAGAAAAACATCACCGTGTGGTGCGCATTGTATGCGTGTGTGTTACATTAGATTCACTAGCAGGAGTGAGAAGAACATCACGTGGTGGTGCGCATTGTATGGGTGTGTGTTACATTAGATTCACTAGCAGGAGTGAGAAAAACATCACGGGGTGGTGCGCATTTTATGGGTGTGTGTTACATTACATTCACTAGTAGGAGTGAGAAAAACATCACGGGGTGGTGCGCATTGAATGGGTGTGTGTTACATTACATTCACTATCAGTAGTGAGAAAAACATCACGGGGTGGTGCGCATTGTATGGGTGTGTGTTACATTACATTCACTAGCAGGAGTGAGAAAAACATAACGGGGTGGTGCGCATTGTATGGGTGTGTGTTACACTACATTCACTAGCAGGAGTGAGAAAAACATCACGGGGTGGTACGCATTGTATGGGTGTGTGTTACATTACATTCACTAGCAGGAGTGAGAAAAACATCACGGGGTGGTGCGCATTGTATGGGTGTGTGTTACATTAGATCCACTAGCAGGAGTGAGAAAAACATCACGGGGTGGTGCGCATTGTATGCGTGTGTGTTACATTAGATTCACTAGCAGGAGTGAGAAAAACATCACCGTGTGGTGCGCATTGTATGGGTGTGTGTTACATTAGATTCACTAGCAGGAGTGAGAAGAACATCACGTGGTGGTGCGCATTGTATGGGTGTGTGTTACATTAGATTCACTAGCAGGAGTGAGAAAAACATCACGCTGTGGTACGCATTGTATGGGTGTGTGTTACATTACATTCACTATCAGGAGTGAGAAAAACATCACGGGGTGGTGCGCATTGTATGGGTGTGTGTTACATTAGATTCACTACTAGGAGTGAGAAAAACATCACGGGGTGGTGCGCATTGTATGGGTGTGTGTTACATTACATTCACTAGCAGGAGTGAGAAAAACATCACGGGGTGGTGCGCATTGTATGGGTGTGTGTTACATTACATTCACTATCAGTAGTGAGAAAAACATCACGGGGTGGTGCGCATTGTATGGGTGTGTGTTACATTACATTCACTAGCAGGAGTGAGAAAAACATCACGGGGTGGTGCGCATTGTATGGGTGTGTGTTACATTACATTCACTAGTAGGAGTGAGCAAAACATCACGGGGTGGTGCGCATTGTATGGGAGTGTGTTACATTACATTCACTGGTAGGAGTGAGAAAAACATCACGGGGTGGTGCGCATTGTATGGGTGTGTGTTACATTACATTCACTAGTAGGAGTGAGAAAAACATCACGGGGTGGTGCGCTTTGTATGGGTGTGTGTTACATTACATTCACTAGCAGGAGTGAGAAAAACATCACGCTGTGGTACGCATTGTATGGGTGTGTGTTACATTACATTCACTATCAGGAGTGAGAAAAACATCACGGGGTGGTGCGCATTGTATGGGTGTGTGTTACATTACATTCACTAGTAGGAGTGAGAAAAACATCATGGGGTGGTGCGCATTGTATGGGTGTGTGTTGCATTACATTCACTAGTAGGAGTGAGAAAAACATCACGCTGTGGTACGCATTGTATGGGTGTGTGTTACATTACATTCACTAGCAGGAGTGAGAAAAACATCACGGGGTGGTGCGCATTGTATGGGTGTGTGTTACATTAGATTCACTAGCAGGAGTGAGAAAATCATCACGGGGTGGTGCGCATTGTATGGGTGTGTGTTACATTACATTCACTACTAGGAGTGAGAAAAACATCACAGGGTGGTGCGCATTGTATGGGTGTGTGTTACATTACATTTACTAGTAGGAGTGAGAAAAACATCACGGGGTGGTGCGCATTGTATGGGTGTGTGTTACATTACATTCACTAGTACGAGTGAGAAAAACATCACGGGGTGGTGCGTATTGTATGGGTGTGTGTTACATTACATTCACTAGTAGGAGTGAGAAAAACATCACGGGGTGGTGCGCATTGTATGGGTGTGTGTTACATTACATTCACTAGTACGAGTGAGAAAAACATCCCGGGGTGGTGCGCATTGTATGGGTGTGTGTTACATTACATTTACTAGTAGGAGTGAGAAAAACATCACGGGGTGGTGCGCATTGTATGGGTGTGTGTTACATTACATTCACTAGTAGGAGTGAGAAAAACATCACGGGGTGGTGCGCATTGTATGGGTGTGTGTTACATTACATTCACTAGTAGGAGTGAGAAAAACATCACGGGGTGGTGCGCATTGTATGGGTGTGTGTTACATTACATTCACTAGTAGGAGTGAGAAAAACATCACGGGGTGGTGCGCCTTGTATGGGTGTGTGTTACATTACATTCACTAGTAGGAGTGAGCAAAACATCACGGGGTGGTGCGCATTGTATGGGAGTGTCTTACATTACATTCACTGGTAGGAGTGAGAAAAACATCACGGGGTGGTGCGCATTGTATGGGTGTGTGTTACATTAGATTCACTAGTAGGAGTGAGAAAAACATCACGGGGTGGTGCGCCTTGTATGGGTGTGTGTTACATTACATTCACTAGCAGGAGTGAGAAAAACATCACGGGGTGGTGCGCATTGTATGGGTGTGTGTTACATTACATTCACTATCAGTAGTGAGAAAAACATCACGGGGTGGTGCGCATTGTATGGGTGTGTGTTACATTACATTCACTAGCAGGAGTGAGAAAAACATCACGGGGTGGTGCGCATTGTATGGGTGTGTGTTACACTACATTCACTAGCAGGAGTGAGAAAAACATCACGGGGTGGTACGCATTGTATGGGTGTGTGTTACATTACATTCACTAGCAGGAGTGAGAAAAACATCACGGGGTGGTGCGCATTGTATGGGTGTGTGTTACATTAGATTCACTAGCAGGAGTGAGAAAAACATCACGGGGTGGTGCGCATTGTATGCGTGTGTGTTACATTAGATTCACTAGCAGGAGTGAGAAAAACATCACCGTGTGGTGCGCATTGTATGCGTGTGTGTTACATTAGATTCACTAGCAGGAGTGAGAAGAACATCACGTGGTGGTGCGCATTGTATGGGTGTGTGTTACATTAGATTCACTAGCAGGAGTGAGAAAAACATCACGGGGTGGTGCGCATTGTATGGGTGTGTGTTTCATTACATTCACTATCAGTAGTGAGAAAAACATCACGGGGTGGTGCGCATTGTATGGGTGTGTGTTACATTAGATTCACTAGCAGGAGTGAGAAAAACATCACGGGGTGGTGCGCATTGTATGGGTGTGTGTTACACTACATTCACAAGCAGGCGTGAGAAAATCATCACGGGGTGGTACGCATTGTATGGGTGTGTGTTACATTACATTCACTAGCAGGAGTGAGAAAAACATCACGGGGTGGTGCGCATTGTATGGGTGTGGGTTACATTACATTCACTAGCAGGAGTGAGAAAAACATCACGGGGTGGTGCGCATTGTATGGGTGTCTGTTACACTACATTCACTAGTAGGAGTGAGAAAAACATCACGGGGTGGTGCGCATTGTATGGGTGTGTGTTACATTACATTCACTATCAGTAGTGAGAAAAACATCACGGGGTGGTGCGCATTGTATGGGTGTGTGTTACATTACATTCACTAGCAGGAGTGAGAAAAACATCACGGGGTGGTGCGCATTGTATGGGTGTGTGTTACACTACATTCACTAGCAGGAGTGAGAAAAACATCACGGGGTGGTACGCATTGTATGGGTGTGTGTTACATTACATTCACTAGCAGGAGTGAGAAAAACATCACGGGGTGGTGCGCATTGTATGGGTGTGTGTTACATTAGATTCACTAGCAGGAGTGAGAAAAACATCACGGGGTGGTGCGCATTGTATGCGTGTGTGTTACATTAGATTCACTAGCAGGAGTGAGAAAAACATCACCGTGTGGTGCGCATTGTATGCGTGTGTGTTACATTAGATTCACTAGCAGGAGTGAGAAAAACATCACGGGGTGGTGCGCATTGTATGGGTGTGTGTTACATTACATTCACTAGTAGGAGTGAGCAAAACATCACGGGGTGGTGCGCATTGTATGGGAGTGTGTTACATTACATTCACTGGTAGGAGTGAGAAAAACATCACGGGGTGGTGCGCATTGTATGGGTGTGTGTTACATTACATTCACTAGTAGGAGTGAGAAAAACATCACGGGGTGGTGCGCTTTGTATGGGTGTGTGTTACATTACATTCACTAGCAGGTGTGAGAAAAACATCACGCTGTGGTACGCATTGTATGGGTGTGTGTTACACTACATTCACTATCAGGAGTGAGAAAAACATCACGGGGTGGTGCGCATTGTATGGGTGTGTGTTACATTACATTCACTAGTAGGAGTGAGAAAAACATCATGGGGTGGTGCGCATTGTATGGGTGTGTGTTGCATTACATTCACTAGTAGGAGTGAGAAAAACATCACGCTGTGGTACGCATTGTATGGGTGTGTGTTACATTACATTCACTAGCAGGAGTGAGAAAAACATCACGGGGTGGTGCGCATTGTATGGGTGTGTGTTACATTAGATTCACTAGCAGGAGTGAGAAAATCATCACGGGGTGGTGCGCATTGTATGGGTGTGTGTTACATTACATTCACTACTAGGAGTGAGAAAAACATCACTGGGTGGTGCGCATTGTATGGGTGTGTGTTACATTACATTCACTAGTAGGAGTGAGAAAAACATCACGGGGTGGTGCGCATTGTATGGGTGTGTGTTACATTACATTCACTAGTACGAGTGAGAAAAACATCACGGGGTGGTGCGTATTGTATGGGTGAGTGTTACATTACATTCACTAGTAGGAGTGAGAAAAACATCACGGGGTGGTGCGCATTGTATGGGTGTGTGTTACATTACATTCACTAGTACGAGTGAGAAAAACATCCCGGGGTGGTGCACATTGTATGGGTGTGTGTTACATTACATTTACTAGTAGGAGTGAGAAAAACATCACGGGGTGGTGCGCATTGTATGGGTGTGTGTTACATTACATTCACTAGTAGGAGTGAGAAAAACATCACGGGGTGGTGCGCATTGTATGGGTGTGTGTTACATTACATTCACTAGTAGGAGTGAGAAAAACATCACGGGGTGGTGCGCATTGTATGGGTGTGTGTTACATTACATTCACTAGTAGGAGTGAGAAAAACATCACGGGGTGGTGCGCCTTGTATGGGTGTGTGTTACATTACATTCACTAGTAGGAGTGAGCAAAACATCACGGGGTGGTGCGCATTGTATGGGAGTGTCTTACATTACATTCACTGGTAGGAGTGAGAAAAACATCACGGGGTGGTGCGCATTGTATGGGTGTGTGTTACATTAGATTCACTAGTAGGAGTGAGAAAAACATCACGGGGTGGTGCGCCTTGTATGGGTGTGTGTTACATTACATTCACTAGCAGGAGTGAGAAAAACATCACGGGGTGGTGCGCATTGTATGGGTGTGTGTTACATTACATTCACTATCAGTAGTGAGAAAAACATCACGGGGTGGTGCGCATTGTATGGGTGTGTGTTCCATTACATTCACTAGCAGGAGTGAGAAAAACATCACGGGGTGGTGCGCATTGTATGGGTGTGTGTTACACTACATTCACTAGCAGGAGTGAGAAAAACATCACGGGGTGGTACGCATTGTATGGGTGTGTGTTACATTACATTCACTAGCAGGAGTGAGAAAAACATCACGGGGTGGTGCGCATTGTATGGGTGTGTGTTACATTAGATTCACTAGCAGGAGTGAGAAAAACATCACGGGGTGGTGCGCATTGTATGCGTGTGTGTTACATTAGATTCACTAGCAGGAGTGAGAAAAACATCACCGTGTGGTGCGCATTGTATGCGTGTGTGTTACATTAGATTCACTAGCAGGAGTGAGAAGAACATCACGTGGTGGTGCGCATTGTATGGGGGTGTGTTACATTAGATTCACTAGCAGGAGTGAGAAAAACATCACGGGGTGGTGCGCATTGTATGGGTGTGTGTTACATTACATTCACTATCAGTAGTGAGAAAAACATCACGGGGTGGTGCGCATTGTATGGGTGTGTGTTACATTACATTCACTAGCAGGAGTGAGAAAAACATCACGGGGTGGTGCGCATTGTATGGGTGTGTGTTACACTACATTCACTAGAAGGAGTGAGAAAATCATCACGGGGTGGTACGCATTGTATGGGTGTGTGTTACATTACATTCACTAGCAGGAGTGAGAAAAACATCACGGGGTGGTGCGCATTGTATGGGTGTGGGTTACATTACATTCACTAGCAGGAGTGAGAAAAACATCACGGGGTGGTGCGCATTGTATGGGTGTCTGTTACACTACATTCACTAGTAGGAGTGAGAAAAACATCACGGGGTGGTGCGCATTGTATGGGTGTGTGTTACATTACATTCACTATCAGTAGTGAGAAAAACATCACGGGGTGGTGCGCATTGTATGGGTGTGTGTTACATTACATTCACTAGCAGGAGTGAGAAAAACATCACGGGGTGGTGCGCATTTTATGGGTGTGTGTTACACTACATTCACTAGCAGGAGTGAGAAAAACATCACGGGGTGGTACGCATTGTATGGGTGTGTGTTACATTACATTCACTAGCAGGAGTGAGAAAAACATCACGGGGTGGTGCGCATTGTATGGGTGTGTGTTACATTAGATTCACTAGCAGGAGTGAGAAAAACATCACGGGGTGGTGCGCATTGTATGCGTGTGTGTTACATTAGATTCACTAGCAGGAGTGAGAAAAACATCACCGTGTGGTGCGCATTGTATGCGTGTGTGTTACATTAGATTCACTAGCAGGAGTGAGAAGAACATCAAGTGGTGGTGCGCATTGTATGGGTGTGTGTTACATTAGATTCACTAGCAGGAGTGAGAAAAACATCACGGGGTGGTGCGCATTGTATGGGTTGTGTTACATTACATTCACTAGCAGGAGTGAGAAAAACATCACGGGGTGGTGCGCATTGAATGGGTGTGTGTTACATTACATTCACTATCAGTAGTGAGAAAAACATCACGGGGTGGTGCGCATTGTATGGGTGTGTGTTACATTACATTCACTAGCAGGAGTGAGAAAAACATAACGGGGTGGTGCGCATTGTATGGGTGTGTGTTACACTACATTCACTAGCAGGAGTGAGAAAAACATCACGGGGTGGTACGCATTGTATGGGTGTGTGTTACATTACATTCACTAGCAGGAGTGAGAAAAACATCACGGGGTGGTGCGCATTGTATGGGTGTGTGTTACATTAGATTCACTAGCAGGAGTGAGAAAAACATCACGGGGTGGTGCGCATTGTATGCGTGTGTGTTACATTAGATTCACTAGCAGGAGTGAGAAAAACATCACCGTGTGGTGCGCATTGTATGCGTGTGTGTTACATTAGATTCACTAGCAGGAGTGAGAAGAACATCACGTGGTGGTGCGCATTGTATGGGTGTGTGTTACATTAGATTCACTAGCAGGAGTGAGAAAAACATCACGCGGTGCTGCGCATTGTATGGGTGTGTGTTACATTAGATTCGCTAGCAGGAGTGAGAAAAACATCACGGGGTGGTGCGCATTGTATGGGTGTGTGTTACATTAGATTCACTAGCAGGAGTGAGAAAAACATCACGGGGTGGTGCGCATTGTATGGGTGTGTGTTACATTAGATTCACTACTAGGAGTGAGAAAAACATCACGGGGTGGTGCGCATTGTATGGGTGTGTGTTACATTAGATTCACTAGCTGGAGTGAGAAAAACATCACGGGGTGGTGCGCATTGTATGGGTGTGTGTTACATTAGATTCACTAGTAGGAGTGAGAAAAACATCACGTGGTGGTGCGCATTGTATGGGTGTGTGTTACATTAGATTCACTAGCAGGAGTGAGAAAAACATCACGGGGTGGTGCGCATTGTATGGGTGTGTGTTACATTAGATTCACTAGCAGGAGTGAGAAAAACATCACGGGGTGGTGCGCATTGTATGGGTGTGTGTTACATTAGATTCACTACTAGGAGTGAGAAAAACATCACGGGGTGGTGCGCATTGTATGGGTGTGTGTTACATTAGATTCACTACTAGGAGTGAGAAAAACATCACGGGGTGGTGCGCATTGTATGGGTGTGTGTTACATTACATTCACTAGCAGGAGTGAGAAAAACATCACGGGGTGGTGCGCATTGTATGGGTGTGTGTTACATTACATTCACTATCAGTAGTGAGAAAAACATCACGGGGTGGTGCGCATTGTATGGGTGTGTGTTACATTACATTCACTAGCAGGAGTGAGAAAAACATCACGGGGTGGTGCGCATTGTATGGGTGTGTGTTACATTACATTCACTAGTAGGAGTGAGCAAAACATCACTGGGTGGTGCGCATTGTATGGGAGTGTGTTACATTACATTCACTGGTAGGAGTGAGAAAAACATCACGGGGTGGTGCGCATTGTATGGGTGTGTGTTACATTACATTCACTAGTAGGAGTGAGAAAAACATCACGGGGTGGTGCGCTTTGTATGGGTGTGTGTTACATTACATTCACTAGCAGGAGTGAGAAAAACATCACGCTGTGGTACGCATTGTATGGGTGTGTGTTACATTACATTCACTAGCAGGAGTGAGAAAAACATCACGGGGTGGTGCGCATTGTATGGGTGTGTGTTACATTTGATTAACTAGCAGGAGTGAGAAAATCATCACGGGGTGGTGCGCATTGTATGGGTGTGTGTTACATTACATTCACTAGCAGGAGTGAGAAAAACATCACGGGGTGGTGCGCATTGTATGGGTGTGTGTTACACTAGATTCACTAGCAGGAGTGAGAAAATCATCACGGGGTGGTGCGCATTGTATGGGTGTGTGTTACATTACATTCACTACTAGGAGTGAGAAAAACATCACGGGGTGGTGCGCATTGTATGGGTGTGTGTTACATTACATTCACTAGTAGGAGTGAGAAAAACATCACGGGGTGGTGCGCATTGTATGGGTGTGTGTTACATTACATTCACTAGTACGAGTGAGAAAAACATCACGGGGTGGTGCGTATTGTATGGGTGTGTGTTACATTTCATTCACTAGTAGGAGTGAGAAAAACATCACGGGGTGGTGCGCATTGTATGGGTGTGTGTTACATTACATTCACTAGTAGGAGTGAGAAAAACATCACGGGGTGGTGCGCATTGTATGGGTGTGTGTTACATTACATTCACTAGTAGGAGTGAGAAAAACATCACGGGGTGGTGCGCATTGTATGGGTGTGTGTTACATTACATTCACTAGTAGGAGTGAGAAAAACATCACGGGGTGGTGCGCATTGTATGGGTGTGTGTTACATTACATTCACTAGTAGGAGTGAGAAAAACATCACGGGGTGGTGCGCATTGTATGGGTGTGTGTTACATTACATTCACTAGTAGGAGTGAGAAAAACATCACGGGGTGGTGCGCATTGTATGGGTGTGTGTTACATTACATTCACTAGTAGGAGTGAGCAAAACATCACGGGGTGGTGCGCATTGTATGGGAGTGTGTTACATTACATTCACTGGTAGGAGTGAGAAAAACATCATGGGGTGGTGCGCATTGTATGGGTGTGTGTTACATTACATTCACTGGTAGGAGTGAGAAAAACATCACGGGGTGGTGCGCATTGTATGGGTGTGTGTTACATTACATTCACTAGCAGGAGTGAGAAAAACATCACGGGGTGGTGCGCATTGTATGGGTGTGTGTTACATTACATTCACTATCAGTAGTGAGAAAAACATCACGGGGTGGTGCGCATTGTATGGGTGTGTGTTACATTACATTCACTAGCAGGAGTGAGAAAAACATCACGGGGTGGTGCGCATTGTATGGGTGTGTGTTACACTACATTCACTAACAGGAGTGAGAAAAACATCACGGGGTGGTTCGCATTGTATGGGTGTGTGTTACATTACATTCACTAGCAGGAGTGAGAAAAACATCACGGGGTGGTGCGCATTGTATGGGTGTGTGTTACATTAGATTCACTAGCAGGAGTGAGAAAAACATCACGGGGTGGTGCGCATTGTATGGGTGTGTGTTACATTAGATTCACTAGCAGGAGTGAGAAAAACATCACCGTGTGGTGCGCATTGTATGCGTGTGTGTTACATTAGATTCACTAGCAGGAGTGAGAATAACATCACGTGGTGGTGCGCATTGTATGGGTGTGTGTTACATTAGATTCACTAGCAGGAGTGAGAAAAACATCACGGGGTGGTGCGCATTGTATGGGTGTGTGTTACATTAGATTCACTAGTAGGAGTGAGAAAAACATCACGGGGTGGTGCGCATTGTATGGGTGTGTGTTGCATTACATTCACTAGTAGGAGTGAGAAAAACATCACGCTGTGGTACGCATTGTATGGGTGTGTTTTACATTAGATTCACTAGCAGGAGTGAGAAAAACATCACGGGGTGGTGCGCATTGTATGGGTGTGTGTTACATTTGATTCACTAGCATGAGTGAGAAAATCATCACGGGGTGGTGCGCATTGTATGGGTGTGTGTTACATTACATTCACTACTAGGAGTGAGAAAAACATCACGGGGTGGTGCGCATTGTATGGGTGTGTGTTACATTACATTCACTAGTAGGAGTGAGAAAAACATCACCGGGTGGTGCGCATTGTATGGGTGTGTGTTACATTACATTCACTAGCAGGAGTGAGAAAAACATCACGGGGTGGTGCGCATTGTATGGGTGTGTGTTACATTAGATTCACTAGCAGGAGTGAGAAAAACATCACGGGGTGGTGCGCATTGTATGGGTGTGTGTTACATTAGATTCACTAGCAGGAGTGAGAAAAACATCACCGTGTGGTGCGCATTGTATGCGTGTGTGTTACATTAGATTCACTAGCAGGAGTGAGAAGAACATCACGTGGTGGTGCGCATTGTATGGGTGTGTGTTACATTAGATTCACTAGCAGGAGTGAGAAAAACATCACGGGGTGGTGCGCATTGTATGGGTGTGTGTTACATTAGATTCACTAGTAGGAATGAGAAAAACATCACGGGGTGGTGCGCATTGTATGGGTGTGTGTAACATTACATTCACTAGCAGGAGTGAGAAAAACATCACGGGGTGGTGCGCATTGTATGGGTGTGTGTTACATTACATTCACTATCAGGAGTGAGAAAAACATCACGGGGTGGTGCGCATTGTATGGGTGTGTGTTACATTACATTCACTAGTAGGAGTGAGAAAAACATCATGGGGTGGTGTGCATTGTATGGGTGTGTGTTGCATTACATTCACTAGTAGGAGTGAGAAAAACATCACGCTGTGGTACGCATTGTATGGGTGTGTGTTACATTACATTCACTAGCAGGAGTGAGAAAAACATCACGGGGTGGTGCGCATTGTATGGGTGTGTGTTACATTAGATTCACTAGCAGGAGTGAGAAAATCATCACGGGGTGGTGCGCATTGTATGGGTGTGTGTTACATTGCATTCACTACTAGGAGTGAGAAAAACATCACGGGGTGGTGCGCATTGTATGGGTGTGTGTTACATTACATTCACTAGTAGGAGTGAGAAAAACATCACGGGGTGGTGCGCATTGTATGGGTGTGTTTTACATTACATTCACTAGTACGAGTGAGAAAAACATCACGGGGTGGTGCGTATTGTATGGGTGTGTGTTACATTACATTCACTAGTAGGAGTGAGAAAAACATCCCGGGGTGGTGCGCATTGTATGGGTGTGTGTTACATTACATTCACTAGTAGGAGTGAGAAAAACATCACGGGGTGGTGCGCATTGTATGGGTGTGTGTTACATTACATTCACTAGTAGGAGTGAGAAAAACATCACGGGGTGGTGCGCATTGTATGGGTGTGTGTTACATTACATTCACTAGTAGGAGTGAGAAAAACATCACGGGGTGGTGCGCATTGTATGGGTGTGTGTTACATTACATTCACTAGTAGGAGTGAGAAAAACATCACGGGGTGGTGCGCATTGTATGGGTGTGTGTTACATTACATTCACTAGTAGGAGTGAGCAAAACATCACGGGGTGGTGCGCATTGTATGGGAGTGTGTTACATTACATTCACTGGTAGGAGTGAGAAAAACATCACGGGGTGGTGCGCATTGTATGGGTGTGTGTTACATTAGATTCACTAGTAGGAGTGAGAAAAACATCACGGGGTGGTGCGCCTTGTATGGGTGTGTGTTACATTACATTCACTAGCAGGAGTGAGAAAAACATCACGGGGTGGTGCGCATTGTATGGGTGTGTGTTACATTACATTCACTATCAGTAGTGAGAAAAACATCACGGGGTGGTGCGCATTGTATGGGTGTGTGTTACATTACATTCACTAGTAGGAGTGAGAAAAACATCATGGGGTGGTGTGCATTGTATGGGTGTGTGTTGCATTACATTCACTAGTAGGAGTGAGAAAAACATCACGCTGTGGTACGCATTGTATGGGTGTGTGTTACATTACATTCACTAGCAGGAGTGAGAAAAACATCACGGGGTGGTGCGCATTGTATGGGTGTGTGTTACATTAGATTCACTAGCAGGAGTGAGAAAATCATCACGGGGTGGTGCGCATTGTATGGGTGTGTGTTACATTGCATTCACTACTAGGAGTGAGAAAAACATCACGGGGTGGTGCGCATTGTATGGGTGTGTGTTACATTACATTCACTAGTAGGAGTGAGAAAAACATCACGGGGTGGTGCGCATTGTATGGGTGTGTTTTACATTACATTCACTAGTACGAGTGAGAAAAACATCACGGGGTGGTGCGTATTGTATGGGTGTGTGTTACATTACATTCACTAGTAGGAGTGAGAAAAACATCCCGGGGTGGTGCGCATTGTATGGGTGTGTGTTACATTACATTCACTAGTAGGAGTGAGAAAAACATCACGGGGTGGTGCGCATTGTATGGGTGTGTGTTACATTACATTCACTAGTAGGAGTGAGAAAAACATCACGGGGTGGTGCGCATTGTATGGGTGTGTGTTACATTACATTCACTAGTAGGAGTGAGAAAAACATCACGGGGTGGTGCGCATTGTATGGGTGTGTGTTACATTACATTCACTAGTAGGAGTGAGAAAAACATCACGGGGTGGTGCGCATTGTATGGGTGTGTGTTACATTACATTCACTAGTAGGAGTGAGCAAAACATCACGGGGTGGTGCGCATTGTATGGGAGTGTGTTACATTACATTCACTGGTAGGAGTGAGAAAAACATCACGGGGTGGTGCGCATTGTATGGGTGTGTGTTACATTAGATTCACTAGTAGGAGTGAGAAAAACATCACGGGGTGGTGCGCCTTGTATGGGTGTGTGTTACATTACATTCACTAGCAGGAGTGAGAAAAACATCACGGGGTGGTGCGCATTGTATGGGTGTGTGTTACATTACATTCACTATCAGTAGTGAGAAAAACATCAGGGGTGGTGCGCATTGTATGGGTGTGTGTTACATTACATTCACTAGTAGGAGTGAGAAAAACATCACGGGGTGGTGCGCATTGTATGGGTGTGTGTTACACTACATTCACTAGCAGGAGTGAGAAAAACATCACGGGGTGGTACGCATTGTATGGGTGTGTGTTACATTACATTCACTAGCAGGAGTGAGAAAAACATCACGGGGTGGTGCGCATTGTATGGGTGTGTGTTACATTAGATTCACTAGCAGGAGTGAGAAAAACATCACGGGGTGGTGCGCATTGTTTGCGTGTGTGTTACATTAGATTCACTAGCAGGAGTGAGAAAAACATCACCGTGTGGTGCGCATTGTATGCGTGTGTGTTACATTAGATTCACTAGCAGGAGTGAGAAGAACATCACGTGGTGGTGCGCATTGTATGGGTGTGTGTTACATTAGATTCACTAGCAGGAGTGAGAAAAACATCACGGGGTGGTGCGCATTGTATGGGTGTGTGTTACATTACATTCACTATCAGGAGTGAGAAAAACATCACGGGGTGGTGCGCATTGAATGGGTGTGTGTTACATTACATTCACTATCAGTAGTGAGAAAAACATCACGGGGTGGTGCGCATTGTATGGGTGTGTGTTACATTACATTCACTAGCAGGAGTGAGAAAAATATCACGGGGTGGTGCGCATTGTATGGGTGTGTGTTACACTACATTCACTAGCAGGAGTGAGAAAAACATCACGGGGTGGTACGCATTGTATGGGTGTGTGTTACATTACATTCACTAGCAGGAGTGAGAAAAACATCACGGGGTGGTGCGCATTGTATGGGTGTGGGTTACATTACATTCACTAGCAGGAGTGAGAAAAACATCACGGGGTGGTGCGCATTGTATGGGTGTGTGTTACACTACATTCACTAGTAGGAGTGAGAAAAACATCACGGGGTGGTGCGCATTGTATGGGTGTGTGTTACATTACATTCACTATCAGTAGTGAGAAAAACATCACGGGGTGGTGCGCATTGTATGGGTGTGTGTTACATTACATTCACTAGCAGGAGTGAGAAAAACATCACGGGGTGGTGCGCATTGTATGGGTGTGTGTTACACTACATTCACTAGCAGGAGTGAGAAAAACATCACGGGGTGGTACGCATTGTATGGGTGTGTGTTACATTACATTCACTAGCAGGAGTGAGAAAAACATCACGGGGTGGTGCTCATTGTATGGGTGTGTGTTACATTAGATTCACTAGCAGGAGTGAGAAAAACATCACGGGGTGGTGCGCATTGTATGCGTGTGTGTTACATTAGATTCACTAGCAGGAGTGAGAAAAACATCACCGTGTGGTGAGCATTGTATGCGTGTGTGTTACATTAGATTCACTAGCAGGAGTGAGAAGAACATCACGTGGTGGTGCGCATTGTATGGGTGTGTGTTACATTAGATTCACTAGCAGGAGTGAGAAAAACATCACGTGGTGGTGCGCATTGTATGGGTGTGTGTTACATTACATTCACTAGCAGGAGTGAGAAAAACATCACGGGGTGGTGCGCATTGAATGGGTGTGTGTTACATTACTTTCACTATCAGTAGTGAGAAAAACATCACGGGGTGGTGCGCATTGTATGGGTGTATGTTACATTACATTCACTAGCAGGAGTGAGAAAAACATAACGGGGTGGTGCGCATTGTATGGGTGTGTGTTACACTACATTCACTAGCAGGAGTGAGAAAAACATCAAGGGGTGGTACGCATTGTATGGGTGTGTGTTACATTACATTCACTAGCAGGAGTGAGAAAAACATCACGGGGTGGTGCGCATTGTATGGGTGTGTGTTACATTAGATTCACTAGCAGGAGTGAGAAAAACATCACGGGGTGGTGCGCATTGTATGGGTGTGTGTTACATTAGATTCACTAGCAGGAGTGAGAAAAACATCACCGTGTGGTGCGCATTGTATGCGTGTGTGTTACATTAGATTCACTAGCAGGAGTGAGAAGAACATCACGTGGTGGTGCGCATTGTATGGGTGTGTGTTACATTAGATTCACTAGCAGGAGTGAGAAAAACATCACGGGGTGCTGCGCATTGTATGGGTGTGTGTTACATTAGATTCGCTAGCAGGAGTGAGAAAAACATCACGGGGTGGTGCGCATTGTATGGGTGTGTGTTACATTAGATTCACTAGCAGGAGTGAGAAAAACATCACGGGGTGGTACGCATTGTATGGGTGTGTGTTACATTAGATTCACTACTAGGAGTGAGAAAAACATTACGGGGTGGTGCGCATTGTATGCGTGTGTGTTACATTAGATTCACTAGCTGGAGTGAGAAAAACATCACGGGGTGGTGCGCATTGTATGGGTGTGTGTTACATTAGATTCACTAGCAGGAGTGAGAAAAACATCACGGGGTGGTGCGCATTGTATGGGTGTGTGTTACATTAGATTCACTAGCAGGAGTGAGAAAAACATCACGGGGTGGTGCGCATTGTATGGGTGTGTGTTACATTAGATTCACTACTAGGAGTGAGAAAAACATCACGGGGTGGTGCGCATTGTATGGGTGTGTGTTACATTAGATTCACTACTAGGAGTGAGAAAAACATCACGGGGTGGTGCGCATTGTATGGGTGTGTGTTACATTACATTCACTAGCAGGAGTGAGAAAAACATCACGGGGTGGTGCGCATTGTATGGGTGTGTGTTACATTACATTCACTATCAGTAGTGAGAAAAACATCACGGGGTGGTGCGCATTGTATGGGTGTGTGTTACATTACATTCACTAGCAGGAGTGAGAAAAACATCACGGGGTGGTGCGCATTGTATGGGTGTGTGTTACATTACATTCACTAGTAGGAGTGAGCAAAACATCACGGGGTGGTGCGCATTGTATGGGAGTGTGTTACATTACATTCACTGGTAGGAGTGAGAAAAACATCACGGGGTGGTGCGCATTGTATGGGTGTGTGTTACATTACATTCACTAGTAGGAGTGAGAAAAACATCACGGGGTGGTGCGCTTTGTATGGGTGTGTGTTACATTACATTCACTAGCAGGAGTGAGAAAAACATCACGCTGTGGTACGCATTGTATGGGTGTGTGTTACATTACATTCACTAGCAGGAGTGAGAAAAACATCACGGGGTGGTGCGCATTGTATGGGTGTGTGTTACATTAGATTAACTAGCAGGAGTGAGAAAATCATCACGGGGTGGTGCGCATTGTATGGGTGTGTGTTACATTACATTCACTAGCAGGAGTGAGAAAAACATCACGGGGTGGTGCGCATTGTATGGGTGTGTGTTACATTAGATTCACTAGCAGGAGTGAGAAAATCATCACGGGGTGGTGCGCATTGTATGGGTGTGTGTTACATTACATTCACTACTAGGAGTGAGAAAAACATCACGGGGTGGTGCGCATTGTATGGGTGTGTGTTACATTACATTCACTAGTAGGAGTGAGAAAAACATCACGGGGTGGTGCGCATTGTATGGGTGTGTGTTACATTACATTCACTAGTACGAGTGAGAAAAACATCACGGGGTGGTGCGTATTGTATGGGTGTGTGTTACATTTCATTCACTAGTAGGAGTGAGAAAAACATCACGGGGTGGTGCGCATTGTATGGGTGTGTGTTACATTACATTCACTAGTAGGAGTGAGAAAAACATCACGGGGTGGTGCGCATTGTATGGGTGTGTGTTACATTACATTCACTAGTAGGAATGAGAAAAACATCACGGGGTGGTGCGCATTGTATGGGTGTGTGTTACATTACATTCACTAGTAGGAGTGAGAAAAACATCACGGGGTGGTGCGCATTGTATGGGTGTGTGTTACATTACATTCACTAGTAGGAGTGAGAAAAACATCACGGGGTGGTGCGCATTGTATGGGTGTGTGTTACATTACATTCACTAGTAGGAGTGAGCAAAACATCACGGGGTGGTGCGCATTGTATGGGTGTGTGTTACATTACATTCACTCGTAGGAGTGAGCAAAACATCACGGGGTGGTGCGCATTGTATGGGAGTGTGTTACATTACATTCACTGGTAGGAGTGAGAAAAACATCACGGGGTGGTGCGCATTGTATGGGTGTGTGTTACATTAGATTCACTACTAGGAGTGAGAAAAACATCACGGGGTGGTGCGCATTGTATGGGTGTGTGTTACATTACATTCACTAGCAGGAGTGAGAAAAACATCACGGGGTGGTGCGCATTGTATGGGTGTGTGTTACATTACATTCACTATCAGTAGTGAGAAAAACATCACGGGGTGGTGCGCATTGTATGGGTGTGTGTTACATTACATTCACTAGCAGGAGTGAGAAAAACATCACGGGGTGGTGCGCATTGTATGGGTGTGTGTTACACTACATTCACTAGCAGGAGTGAGAAAAACATCACGGGGTGGTTCGCATTGTATGGGTGTGTGTTACATTACATTCACTAGCAGGAGTGAGAAAAACATCACGGGGTGGTGCGCATTGTATGGGTGTGTGTTACATTAGATTCACTAGCAGGAGTGAGAAAAACATCACGGGTTGGTGCGCATTGTATGCGTGTGTGTTACATTAGATTCACTAGCAGGAGTGAGAAAAACATCACCGTGTGGTGCGCATTGTATGCGTGTGTGTTACATTAGATTCACTAGCAGGAGTGAGAAGAACATCACGTGGTGGTGCGCATTGTATGGGTGTGTGTTACATTAGATTCACTAGCAGGAGTGAGAAAAACATCACGGGGTGGTGCGCATTGTATGGGTGTGTGTTACATTACATTCACTAGTAGGAGTGAGAAAAACATCACGGGGTGGTGCGCATTGTATGGGTGTGTGTTACATTACATTCACTAGTACGAGTGAGAAAAACATCACGGGGTGGTGCGTATTGTATGGGTGTGTGTTACATTTCATTCACTAGTAGGAGTGAGAAAAACATCACGGGGTGGTGCGCATTGTATGGGTGTGTGTTACATTACATTCACTAGTAGGAGTGAGAAAAACATCACGGGGTGGTGCGCATTGTATGGGTGTGTGTTACATTACATTCACTAGTAGGAATGAGAAAAACATCACGGGGTGGTGCGCATTGTATGGGTGTGTGTTACATTACATTCACTAGTAGGAGTGAGAAAAACATCACGGGGTGGTGCGCATTGTATGGGTGTGTGTTACATTACATTCACTAGTAGGAGTGAGAAAAACATCACGGGGTGGTGCGCATTGTATGGGTGTGTGTTACATTACATTCACTAGTAGGAGTGAGCAAAACATCACGGGGTGGTGCGCATTGTATGGGTGTGTGTTACATTACATTCACTCGTAGGAGTGAGCAAAACATCACGGGGTGGTGCGCATTGTATGGGAGTGTGTTACATTACATTCACTGGTAGGAGTGAGAAAAACATCACGGGGTGGTGCGCATTGTATGGGTGTGTGTTACATTAGATTCACTACTAGGAGTGAGAAAAACATCACGGGGTGGTGCGCATTGTATGGGTGTGTGTTACATTACATTCACTAGCAGGAGTGAGAAAAACATCACGGGGTGGTGCGCATTGTATGGGTGTGTGTTACATTACATTCACTATCAGTAGTGAGAAAAACATCACGGGGTGGTGCGCATTGTATGGGTGTGTGTTACATTACATTCACTAGCAGGAGTGAGAAAAACATCACGGGGTGGTGCGCATTGTATGGGTGTGTGTTACACTACATTCACTAGCAGGAGTGAGAAAAACATCACGGGGTGGTTCGCATTGTATGGGTGTGTGTTACATTACATTCACTAGCAGGAGTGAGAAAAACATCACGGGGTGGTGCGCATTGTATGGGTGTGTGTTACATTAGATTCACTAGCAGGAGTGAGAAAAACATCACGGGTTGGTGCGCATTGTATGCGTGTGTGTTACATTAGATTCACTAGCAGGAGTGAGAAAAACATCACCGTGTGGTGCGCATTGTATGCGTGTGTGTTACATTAGATTCACTAGCAGGAGTGAGAAGAACATCACGTGGTGGTGCGCATTGTATGGGTGTGTGTTACATTAGATTCACTAGCAGGAGTGAGAAAAACATCACGGGGTGGTGCGCATTGTATGGGTGTGTGTTACATTACATTCACTAGTAGGAGTGAGAAAAACATCACGGGGTGGTGCGCATTGTATGGGTGTGTGTTACATTACATTCACTAGTAGGAGTGAGAAAAACATCACGGGGTGGTGCGCATTGTATGGGTGTGTGTTACATTACATTCACTAGTAGGAGTGAGAAAAACATCACGGGGTGGTGCGCATTGTATGGGTGTGTGTTACATTACATTCACTAGTAGGAGTGAGAAAAACATCACGGGGTGGTGCGCATTGTATGGGTGTGTGTTACATTACATTCACTAGTAGGAGTGAGAAAAACATCACGGGGTGGTGCGCATTGTATGGGTGTGTGTTACATTACATTCACTAGTAGGAGTGAGAAAAACATCACGGGGTGGTGCGCATTGTATGGGTGTGTGTTACATTACATTCACTAGTAGGAGTGAGCAAAACATCACGGGGTGGTGCGCATTGTATGGGTGTGTGTTACATTACATTCACTCGTAGGAGTGAGCAAAACATCACGGGGTGGTGCGCATTGTATGGGAGTGTGTTACATTACATTCACTGGTAGGAGTGAGAAAAACATCACGGGGTGGTGCGCATTGTATGGGTGTGTGTTACATTAGATTCACTACTAGGAGTGAGAAAAACATCACGGGGTGGTGCGCATTGTATGGGTGTGTGTTACATTACATTCACTAGCAGGAGTGAGAAAAACATCACGGGGTGGTGCGCATTGTATGGGTGTGTGTTACATTACATTCACTATCAGTAGTGAGAAAAACATCACGGGGTGGTGCGCATTGTATGGGTGTGTGTTACATTACATTCACTAGCAGGAGTGAGAAAAACATCACGGGGTGGTGCGCATCGTATGGGTGTGTGTTACACTACATTCACTAGCAGGAGTGAGAAAAACATCACGGGGTGGTTCGCATTGTATGGGTGTGTGTTACATTACATTCACTAGCAGGAGTGAGAAAAACATCACGGGGTGGTGCGCATTGTATGGGTGTGTGTTACATTAGATTCACTAGCAGGAGTGAGAAAAACATCACGGGGTGGTGCGCATTGTATGCGTGTGTGTTACATTAGATTCACTAGCAGGAGTGAGAAAAACATCACCGTGTGGTGCGCATTGTATGCGTGTGTGTTACATTAGATTCACTAGCAGGAGTGAGAAGAACATCACGTGGTGGTGCGCATTGTATGGGTGTGTGTTACATTAGATTCACTAGCAGGAGTGAGAAAAACATCACGGGGTGGTGCGCATTGTATGGGTGTGTGTTACACTACATTCACTAGCAGGAGTGAGAAAAACATCACGGGGTGGTACGCATTGTATGGGTGTGTGTTACATTACATTCACTAGCAGGAGTGAGAAAAACATCACGGGGTGGTGCGCATTGTATGGGTGTGTGTTACATTAGATTCACTAGCAGGAGTGAGAAAAACATCACGGGGTGGTGCGCATTGTATGGGTGTGTGTTACATTAGATTCACTAGCAGGAGTGAGAAAAACATCACGGGGTGGTGCGCATTGTATGGGTGTGTGTTACATTAGATTCACTACTAGGAGTGAGAAAAACATCACGGGGTGGTGCGCATTGTATGGGTGTGTGTTACATTAGATTCACTACTAGGAGTGAGAAAAACATCACGGGGTGGTGCGCATTGTATGGGTGTGTGTTACATTACATTCACTAGCAGGAGTGAGAAAAACATCACGGGGTGGTGCGCATTGTATGGGTGTGTGTTACAATACATTCACTATCAGTAGTGAGAAAAACATCACGGGGTGGTGCGCATTGTATGGGTGTGTGTTACATTACATTCACTTGCAGGAGTGAGAAAAACATCACGGGGTGGTGCGCATTGTATGGGTGTGTGTTACATTACATTCACTAGTAGGAGTGAGCAAAACATCACGGGGTGGTGCGCATTGTATGGGAGTGTGTTACAATACATTCACTAGCAGGAGTGAGAAAAATATCACGGGCTGGTGCGCATTTTATGGGTGTGTGTTACATTACAATCACTAGCAGGAGTGAGAAAAACATCACGGGGGGTGCGCATTGTATGGGTGTGTGTTACATTACATTCACTATCAGGAGTGAGAAAAACATCACGGGGTGGTGCGCATTGTATGGGTGTGTGTTACATTACATTCACTAGTAGGAGTGAGAAAAACATCTCGGGGTGGTGCGCATTGTATGGGTTTGTGTTGCATTACATTCACTAGTAGGAGTGAGAAAAACATCACGGGGTGGTACGCATTGTATGGGTGTGTGTTACATTACATTCACTAGCAGGAGTGAGAAAAACATCACGGGGTGGTGCGCATTGTATGGGTGTGTGTTACATTAGATTCACTAGCAGGAGTGAGAAAAACATCACGGGGTGGTGCGCATTGTATGGGTGTGTGTTACATTACATTCACTACTAGGAGTGAGAAAAACATCACGGGGTGGTGCGCATTGTATGGGTGTGTGTTACATTACATTCACTAGTAGGAGTGAGAAAAACATCACGGGGTGGTGCGCATTGTATGGGTGTGTGTTACATTACATTCACTAGTAGGAGTGAGAAAAACATCACGGGGTGGTGCGTATTGTATGGGAGTGTGTTACATTACATTCACTTATAGGAGTGAGAAAAACATTACGGGGTGGTGCGCATTGTATGGGTGTGTGTTACATTACATTCACTAGTAGGAGTGAGAAAAACATCACGGGGTGGTGCGCATTGTATGGGTGTGTGTTACATTACATTCACTAGTAGGAGTGAGAAAAACATCACGGGGTGGTGCGCATTGTATGGGTGTGTGTTACATTACATTCACTAGTAGGAGTGAGAAAAACATCACGGGGTGGTGCGCATTGTATGGGTGTGTGTTACATTACATTCACTAGTAGGAGTGAGCAAAACATCACGGGGTGGTGCGCATTGTATGGGAGTGTGTTACATTACATTCACTGGTAGGAGTGAGAAAAACATCACGGGGTGGTGCGCATTGTATGGGTGTGTGTTACATTAGATTCACTAGTAGGAGTGAGAAAAACATCACGGGGTGGTGCGCATTGTATGGGTGTGTGTTACATTAGATTCACTAGCAGGAGTGAGAAAAACATCACGGGGTGGTGCGCATTGTATGGGTGTGTGTTACATTACATTCACTATCAGTAGTGAGAAAAACATCACCGGGTGGTGCGCATTGTATGGGTGTGTGTTACAATACATTCACTAGCAGGAGTGAGAAAAACATCACGGGGTGGTGCGCAGTGTATGGGTGTGTGTTACACTACATTCACTAGCAGGAGTGAGAAAAACATCACGGGGTGGTACGCATTGTATGGGTGTGTGTTACATTACATTCACTAGCAGGAGTGAGAAAAACATCACGGGGTGGTGCGCATTGTATGGGTGTGTGTTACATTAGATTCACTAGCAGGAGTGAGAAAAACATCACGGGGTGGTGCGCATTGTTTGCATGTGTGTTACATTAGATTCACTAGCAGGAGTGAGAAAAACATCACCATGTGGTGCGCATTGTATGCGTGTGTGTTACATTAGATTCACTAGCAGGAGTGAGAAAAACATCACGTGGTGGTGCGCTTTGTATGGGTGTGTGTTACATTAGATTCACTAGCAGGAGTGAGAAAAACATCACGGGGTGGTGCGCATTGTATGGGTGTGTGTTACATTAGATTCGCTAGCAGGAGTGAGAAAAACATCACGGGGTGGTGCGCATTTTATGGGTGTGTGTTACATTAGATTCACTAGCAGGAGTGAGAAAAACATCACGGGGTGGTACGCATCGTATGGGTGTGTGTTACATTAGATTCACTACTAGGAGTGAGAAAAACATCACGGGGTGGTGCGCATTGTATGGGTGTGTGTTACATTACATTCACTAGCAGGAGTGAGAAAAACATCACGGGGGGTGCGCATTGTATGGGTGTGTGTTACATTACATTCACTAGCAGGAGTGAGAAAAACATCACGGGGTGGTGCGCATTGTATGGGTGTGTGTTACATTACATTCACTAGCAGGAGTGAGAAAAACATCACGGGGGGTGCGCATTGTATGGGTGTGTGTTACATTACATTCACTAGCAGGAGTGAGAAAAACATCACGGGGTGGTGCGCATTGTATGGGTGTGTGTTACATTACATTCACTAGCAGGAGTGAGAAAAACATCACGGGGTGGTGCGCATTGTATGGGTGTGTGTTACATTAGATTCACTAGCAGGAGTGAGAAAAACATCACGGGGTGGTGCGCATTTTATGGGTGTGTGTTACATTACATTCACTAGTAGCAGTGAGAAAAACATCACGGGGTGGTGCGCATTGTATGGGTGTGTGTTACATTAGATCCACTAGTAGCAGTGAGAAAAACATCACTCGGTGGTGCGCATTGTATGGGTGTGTGTTACATTAGATCCACTAGTAGCAGTGAGAAAAACATCACGGGGTGGTGCGCATTGTATGGGTGTGTGTTATATTAGATCCACTAGTAGCAGTGAGAAAAACATCACGGGGTGGTTCGCATTGTATGGGTGTGTGTTACATTACATTCACTAGTAGGAGTGAGAAAAACATCACGGGGTGGTGCGCATTGTATGGGTGTGTGTTATATTAGATTCACTAGTAGGAGTGAGAAAAACATCACGGGGTGGTGCGCATTGTATTGGTGTGTGTTACATTACATTCACTAGTAGGAGTGAGAAAAACATCACGGGGTGGTGTGCATTGTATGGGTGTGTGTTACATTAGATTCACTAGTAGCAGTGAGAAAAACATCACGGGGTGGTGTGCATTGTATGGGTTGTGTTACATTACATTCACTACTAGGAGTGAGAAAAACATCACGGGGTGGTGCGCATTGTATGGGTGTGTGTTACATTACATTCACTAGTAGGAGTGAGAAAAACATCACGGGGTGGTGCGCATTGTATGGGTGTGTGTTACATTACATTCACTAGTAGGAGTGAGAAAAACATCACGGGGTGGTGCGTATTGTATGGGAGTGTGTTACATTACATTCACTAGTAGGAGTGAGAAAAACATCACGGGGTGGTGCGCATTGTATGGGTGTGTGTTACATTACATTCACTAGTAGGAGTGAGAAAAACATCACGGGGTGGTGCGCATTGTATGGGTGTGTGTTACATTACATTCACTAGTAGGAGTGAGAAAAACATCACGGGGTGGTGCGCATTGTATGGGTGTGTGTTACATTACATTCACTAGTAGGAGTGAGAAAAACATCACGGGGTGGTGCGCATTGTATGGGTGTGTGTTACATTACATTCACTAGTAGGAGTGAGCAAAACATCACGGGGTGGTGCGCATTGTATGGGAGTGTGTTACATTACATTCACTGGTAGGAGTGAGAAAAACATCACGGGGTGGTGCGCATTGTATGGGTGTGTGTTACATTAGATTCACTAGTAGGAGTGAGAAAAACATCACGGGGTGGTGCGCATTGTATGGGTGTGTGTTACATTAGATTCACTAGCAGGAGTGAGAAAAACATCACGGGGTGGTGCGCATTGTATGGGTGTGTGTTACATTACATTCACTATCAGTACTGAGAAAAACATCACCGGGTGGTGCGCATTGTATGGGTGTGTGTTACAATACATTCACTAGCAGGAGTGAGAAAAACATCACGGGGTGGTGCGCATTGTATGGGTGTGTGTTACAATACATTCACTAGCAGGAGTGAGAAAAACATCACGGGGTGGTACGCATTGTATGGGTGTGTGTTACATTACATTCACTAGCAGGAGTGAGAAAAACATCACGGGGTGTTGCGCATTGTATGGGTGTGTGTTACATTAGATTCACTAGCAGGAGTGAGAAAAACATCACGGGGTGGTGCGCATTGTTTGCATGTGTGTTACATTAGATTCACTAGCAGGAGTGAGAAAAACATCACCATGTGGTGCGCATTGTATGCGTGTGTGTTACATTAGATTCACTAGCAGGAGTGAGAAAAACATCACGTGGTGGTGCGCTTTGTATGGGTGTGTGTTACATTAGATTCACTAGCAGGAGTGAGAAAAACATCACGGGGTGGTGCGCATTGTAAGGGTGTGTGTTACATTAGATTCGCTAGCAGGAGTGAGAAAAACATCACGGGGTGGTGCGCATTTTATGGGTGTGTGTTACATTAGATTCACTAGCAGGAGTGAGAAAAACATCACGGGGTGGTACGCATCGTATGGGTGTGTGTTACATTAGATTCACTACTAGGAGTGAGAAAAACATCACGGGGTGGTGCGCATTGTATGGGTGTGTGTTACATTACATTCACTAGCAGGAGTGAGAAAAACATCACGGGGGGTGCGCATTGTATGGGTGTGTGTTACATTACATTCACTAGCAGGAGTGAGAAAAACATCACGGGGTGGTGCGCATTGTATGGGTGTGTGTTACATTACATTCACTAGCAGGAGTGAGAAAAACATCACGGGGGGTGCGCATTGTATGGGTGTGTGTTACATTACATTCACTAGCAGGAGTGAGAAAAACATCACGGGGTGGTGCGCATTGTATGGGTGTGTGTTACATTACATTCACTAGCAGGAGTGAGAAAAACATCACGGGGTGGTGCGCATTGTATGGGTGTGTGTTACATTAGATTCACTAGCAGGAGTGAGAAAAACATCACGGGGTGGTGCGCATTTTATGGGTGTGTGTTACATTACATTCACTAGTAGCAGTGAGAAAAACATCACGGGGTGGTGCGCATTGTATGGGTGTGTGTTACATTAGATCCACTAGTAGCAGTGAGAAAAACATCACTCGGTGGTGCGCATTGTAAGGGTGTGTGTTACATTAGATCCACTAGTAGCAGTGAGAAAAACATCACGGGGTGGTGCGCATTGTATGGGTGTGTGTTATATTTGATCCACTAGTAGCAGTGAGAAAAACATCACGGGGTGGTTCGCATTGTATGGGTGTGTGTTACATTACATTCACTAGTAGGAGTGAGAAAAACATCACGGGGTGGTGCGCATTGTATGGGTGTGTGTTATATTAGATTCACTAGTAGGAGTGAGAAAAACATCACGGGGTGGTGCGCATTGTATTGGTGTGTGTTACATTACATTCACTAGTAGGAGTGAGAAAAACATCACGGGGTGGTGTGCATTGTATGGGTGTGTGTTACATTAGATTCACTAGTAGCAGTGAGAAAAACATCACGGGGTGGTGTGCATTGTATGGGTTGTGTTACATTACATTCACTAGTAGGAGTGGGAAAAACATCACGGGGTGGTGCGCATTGTATGGGTGTGTGTTACATTACAATCAGTAGTAGGAGTGAGAAAAACATCACGGGGTGGTGCGCATTGTATGGGTGTGTGTTACATTACATTCACTGGTAGGAGTGAGAAAAACATCACGGGGTGGTGCGCATTGTATGGGTGTGTGTTACATTACATTCACTGGTAGGAGTGAGAAAAACATCACGGGGTGGTGCGCATTGTATGGGTGTGTGTTACATTACATTCACTAGTAGGAGTGAGAAAAACATCACGGGGTGGTGCGCATTGTATGGGTGTGTGTTACATTACATTCACTAGTAGGAGTGAGCAAAACATCACGGGGTGGTGCGCATTGTATGGGTGTGTGTTACATTACATTCACTAGTAGGAGTGAGCAAAACATCACGGGGTGGTGCGCATTGTATGGGAGTGTGTTACATTACATTCACTGGTAGGAGTGAGAAAAATATCACGGGGTGGTGCGCATTGTATGGGTGTGTGTTACATTAGATTCACTAGTAGCAGTGAGAAAAACATCACGGGGTGGTACGCATTGTATGCGTGTGTGTTACATTAGATTCACTAGCAGGAGTGAGAAATACATCACGGGGTGGTGCGCATTGTATGGGTGTGTGTTACATTAGATTCTCTAGCAGGAGTGAGAAAAACATCACGGGGTGGTGTGCATTGTATGGGTGTGTGTTACATTAGATTCACTAGCAGGAGTGAGAAAAACATCACGGGGTGGTGCGCATTGTATGGGTGTGTGTTACATTACATTCACTAGCAGGAGTGAGAAAAACATCTCGGGGTGGTGCGCATTGTATGGGTGTGTGTTACATTATATTCACTAGCAGGAGTGAGAAAAACATCACGGGGTGGTGCGCATTGTATGGGTGTGTGTTACATTAGATTCATTAGCAGGAGTGAGAAAAACATCACGGGTTGGTGCGCATTGTATGCCTGTGTGTTACATTAGATTCACTAGCAGGAGTGAGAAAAACATCACGGGGTGGTGCGCATTGTATGCGTGTGTGTTACATTAGATTCCCTAGGAGGAGTGAGAAAAACATCACGGGGTGGTGCGCATTGTATTGGTGTGTGTTACATTAGATTCACTAGTAGGAGTGAGAAAAACATCACGGGGTGGTGCGCATTGTATGGGTGTGTGTTACATTAGATTCACTAGCAGGAGTGAGAAAAACATCACGGGGTGGTGCGCATTGTATGGGTGTGTGTTACATTAGATTCACTACTAGGAGTGAGAAAAACATCACGGGGTGGTGCGCATTGTATGGGTGTGTGTTACATTAGATTCAATACTAGGAGTGAGAAAAACATCACGGGGTGGTGCGCATTGTATGGGTGTGTGTTACATTAGATTCACTAGCAGGAGTGAGAAAAACATCACGGGATGATGCGCATTGTATGGGTGTGTGTTACATTACATTCACTAGTAGGAGTGAGAAAAACATCTCGGGGAGGTGCGCATTGTATGGGTGTGTGTTACATTAGATTCACTAGTAGGAGTGAGAAAAACATCACGGGGTGGTGCGCATTGTATGGGTGTGTGTTACATTACATTCACTATTAGGAGTGAGAAAAACATCACAGGCTGGTGCGCATTGTATGGGTGTGTGTTGCATTAGATTCACTAGTAGGAGTGAGAAAAACATCACGGGGTGGTTCGCATTGTATGGGTGTGTGTTACATTAGATTCACTAGCAGGAGTGAGAAAAACATCACGGGGTGGTGCGCATTGTATGGGTGTGTGTAACATTACATTCACTAGTAGGAGTGCGAAAAACATCACGGGGTGGTGCGCATTGTATGGGTGTGTGTTACATTAGATTCTCTCGTAGGAGTGAGAAAAACATCACGGGGTGGTGCGCATTGTATGGGTGTGTGTTACATTACATGCACTAGTAGGAGTGAGAAAAACATCACGGGGTGGTGCGCATTGTACGGGTGTGTGTTACATTAGATTCACTAGCAGGAGTGAGAAAAACATCACGTTGTGGTGCGCATTGTATGGGTATGTGTTACATTAGATTCACTAGCAGGAGTGAGAAAAACATCACGGGGTGGTGCGCATTGTATGCGTGTGTGTTACATTAGATTCACTAGCAGGAGTGAGAAAAACATCACGGGGTAGTGCGCATTGTATGGGTGTGTGTTACATTAGATTCACTAGTAGGAGTGAGAAAAACATCACGGGGTGGTGCCCATTGTATGGGTGTGTGTTACATTACATTCACTAGTAGGAGTGAGAAAAACATCATGGGGTGGTGGGCATTGTATGGGTGTGTGTTACATTACATTCACTAGCAGGAGTGAGAAAAACATCACGCGGTGGGGCGCATTGTATGGGTGTGTGTTACATTACATTCACTAGCAGGTGTGAGAAAAACATCACGGGGTGGTGCGCATTGTATGGGTGTGTGTTGCATTACATTCACTAGCAGGAGTGAGAAAAACATCACGGGGTGGTGCGCTTGTATGCGTGTGTGTTACATTAGATTCACTAGCAGGAGTGAGAAAAACATCACGGGGTGGTGCGCATTGTATGGTTGTGTGTTACATTAGATTGACTAGCAGGCGTGAGAAAAACATCACGGGGTGGTGCGCATTTTATGGGTGTGTGTTACATTAGATTCACTAGCAGGAGTGAGAAAAACATCACGGGGTGGTGCGCATTGTATGTGTATGTGTTACATCAGATTCACTAGCAGGAGTGAGAAAAACATCACGGGGTGGTGCGCATTGTATGCGTGTGTGTTACATTAGATTCACTAGCAGGAGTGAGAAAAACATCACAGGGTGGTGCGCATTGTATGTGTGTGTGTTACATTAGATTCACTAGTAGGAGTGAGAAAAACATCGCGGGGTGGTGCGCATTGTATGGGTGTGTGTTACATTAGATTCACTAGCAGGAGTGAGAAAAACATCTCGGGGTGGTGCGCATTGTATGGGTGTGTGTTACATTAGATTCACTAGCAGGAGTGAGAAAAACATCACGGGGTGGTGCGCATTGTATGGGTGTGTGTTACATTAGATTCACTAGCAGGAGTGAGAAAAACATCACGGGGTGGTGCGCATTGTATGGGTGTGTGTTACATTACATTCACTAGCAGGAGTGAGAAAAACATCACGGGGTGGTGCGCATTGTATGGGTGTGTGTTACATTAGATTCACTAGCAGGAGTGAGAAAAACATCACGGGGTGGTGCGCATTGTTTGGGTGTGTGTTACATTAGATTCACTAGCAAGAGTGAGAAAAACATCACGGGGTGGTGCGCATTGTATGGGTGTGTGTTACATTAGATTCTCTAGCAGGAGTGAGAAAAACATCACGGGGTGGTGCGCATTGTATGGGTGTGTGTTACATTAGATTCACTTGCAGGAGTGAGAAAAACATCACGGGGTGGTGCGCATTGTATGGGTGTGTGTTACATTAGATTCACTACTAGGAGTGAGAAAAACATCATGGGGTGGTGCGCATTGTATGGGTGTGTGTTACATTAGATTCACTAGCAGGAGTGAGAAAAACATCACGGGGTGGTGCGCATTGTATGGGTGTGTGTTACATTACATTCACTCGTAGGAGTGAGAAAAACATCCTGGGATGGTGCGCATTGTATGGGTGTGTGTTACATTACATTCACTAGTAGGAGTGAGAAAAACATCACGCGGTGGTGTGCATTGTATGGGTTTGTGTTACATTATATTCACTAGTAGGAGTGAGAAAAACATCACGGGGTGGTGCGAATTGTATGGGTGTGTGTTACATTACATTCACTAGTAGGAGTGAGAAAAACATCACGGGGTGGTGCGCATTGTATGGGTGTGTGTTACATTACATTCACTAGTAGGAGTGAGCAAAACATCACGGGGTGGTGCGCATTGTATGTGTGTGTGTTACATTACATTCACTAGTAGGAGTGAGAAAAACATCACGGGGTGGTGCGCATTGTATGGGTGTGTGTTACATTACATTCACTAGCAGGAGTGAGAAAAACATCACGGGGTGGTGCGCATTGTATGCGTGTGTGTTACATCAGATTCACTAGCAGGAGTGAGAAAAACATCATGGGGTCGTGCGCTTGTATGAGTGTGTGTTACATTAGATTCACTAGCAGGAGTGAGAAAAACATCACGGGGTGGTGCGCATTGTATGGGTGTGTGTTACATTAGATTCACTAGCAGGAGTGAGAAAAACATCACGGGGTGGTGCGCATTGTATGGGTGTGTGTTACATTAGATTCACTAGCTGGAGTGAGAAAAACATCACGGGGTGGTGCGCATTTTATGGGTATGTGTTACATTAGATTCACAAGCAGGAGTGAGAAAAACATCACGGGGTGGTGCACATTGTATGCGTGTGTGTTACATTAGATTCACTAGCAGGAGTGAGAAAAACATCACGGGGTGGTACGCATTGTATGCGTGTGTATTACATTAGATTCACTAGCAGGAGTGAGAAAAACATCACCGGGTGGTGCGCATTGTATGGGTGTGTGTTACATTTGATTCCCTCGCAGGAGTGAGAAAAACATCACGCGGTGGTGCGCATTGTATGGGTGTGTGTTACAGTAGATTCACTAGCAGGAGTGAGAAAAACATCACGGGGTGGTGCGCACTGTATGGGTGTGTGTTACATTGCATTCACTAGCAGGAGTGAGAAAAACATCACGGGGTGGTGCGCATTGTATGGGTGTGTGTTACATTAGATTCACTAGCAGGAGTGAGAAAAACATCACGGGGTGGTGCGCATTGTATGGGTATGTGTTAAATTAGATTCACTAGCAGGAGTGAGAAAAACATCACGGGGTGGTGCGCATTGTATGCGTGTGTGTTACATTAGATTCACTAGCAGGAGTGAGAAAAACATCACGGGGTGGTGCGCATTGTATGAGTGTGTGTTACATTAGATTCCCTAGCAGGAGTGAGAAAAACATCACGGGGTGGTGCGCATTGTATGGGTGTGTGTTACATTAGATTCACTAGCAGGAGTGAGAAAAACATCTCGGGGTGGTGCGCATTGTATGGGTGTGTGTTACATTAGATTCACTAGCAGGAGTGAGAAAAACATCACGGGGTGGTGCGCTTTGTATGGGTGTGTGTTACATTAGATTCACTAGCAGGAGTGAGAAAAACATCACGGGGTGGTGCGCATTGTATGGGTGTGTGTTACATTAGATTCACTAGCAGGAGTGAGAAAAACATCACGGGGTGGTGCGCATTGTATGTGTGTGTGTTACATTAGATTCACTAGCAGGAGTGAGAAAAACATCACGGGGTAGTGCGCATTGTATGGGTGTGTGTTACATTAGATTCACTAGCAGGAGTGAGAAAAACATCACGGGGTGGTGCGCATTGTATGGGTGTGTGTTACATTAGATTCACTAGCAGGAGTGAGAAAAACATCACGGGGTGGTGGGCATTGTATGGGTGTGTGTTACATTAGATTCACTAGCTGGAGTGAGAAAAACATCACGGGGTGGTGCGCATTTTATGGGTATGTGTTACATTAGATTCACAAGCAGGAGTGAGAAAAACATCACGGGGTGGTGCACATTGTATGCGTGTGTGTTACATTAGATTCACTAGCAGGAGTGAGAAAAACATCACGGGGTGGTACGCATTGTATGCGTGTGTATTACATTAGATTCACTAGCAGGAGTGAGAAAAACATCACGGGGTGGTGCGCATTGTATGGGTGTGTGTTACATTTGATTCCCTCGCAGGAGTGAGAAAAACATCACGCGGTGGTGCGCATTGTATGGGTGTGTGTTACAGTAGATTCACTAGCAGGAGTGAGAAAAACATCACGGGGTGGTGCGCACTGTATGGGTGTGTGTTACATTACATTCACTAGCAGGAGTGAGAAAAACATCACGGGATGGTGCGCATTGTATGGGTGTGTGTTACATTAGATTCACTAGCAGGAGTGAGAAAAACATCACGGGGTGGTGCGCATTGTATGGGTATGTGTTAAATTAGATTCACTAGCAGGAGTGAGAAAAACATCACGGGGTGGTGCGCATTGTATGCGTGTGTGTTACATTAGATTCACTAGCAGGAGTGAGAAAAACATCATGGGGTGGTGCGCATTGTATGAGTGTGTGTTACATTAGATTCCCTAGCAGGAGTGAGAAAAACATCACGGGGTGGTGCGCATTGTATGGGTGTGTGTTACATTAGATTCACTAGCAGGAGTGAGAAAAACATCTCGGGGTGGTGCGCATTGTATGGGTGTGTGTTACATTAGATTCACTAGCAGGAGTGAGAAAAACATCACGGGGTGGTGCGCTTTGTATGGGTGTGTGTTACATTAGATTCACTAGCAGGAGTGAGAAAAACATCACGGGGTGGTGCGCATTGTATGGGTGTGTGTTACATTAGATTCACTAGCAGGAGTGAGAAAAACATCACGGGGTGGTGCGCATTGTATGTGTGTGTGTTACATTAGATTCACTAGCAGGAGTGAGAAAAACATCACGGGGTAGTGCGCATTGTATGGGTGTGTGTTACATTAGATTCACTAGCAGGAGTGAGAAAAACATCACGGGGTGGTGCGCATTGTATGGGTGTGTGTTACATTAGATTCACTAGCAGGAGTGAGAAAAACATCACGGGGTGGTGCGCATTGTATGGGTGTGTGTTACATTACATTCACTACTAGGAGTGAGAAAAACATCACGGGGTGGTGCGCATTGTATGGGTGTGTGTTACATTACATTCACTAGTAGGAGTGAGAAAAACATCACGCGGTGGTGCGCATTGTATGGGTGTGTGTTACATTACATTCACTAGTAGGAGTGAGAAAAACATCACGGGGTGGTGCGCATTGTATGGGTGTGTGTTACATTACATTCACTAGTAGGAGTGAGAAAAACATCACGGGGTGATGCGCATTGTATGGGTGTGTGTTACATTACATTCACTAGTAGGAGTGAGAAAAACATCACGCGGTGGTGTGCATTGTATGGGTTTGTGTTACATTACATTCACTAGTAGGAGTGAGAAAAACATCTCGGGGTGGTGCGCATTGTATGGGTGTGTGTTACATTACATTCACTAGTAGGAGTGAGAAAAACATCACGGGGTGGTGCGCATTGTATGGGTGTGTGTTACATTACATTCACTAGTAGGAGTGAGCAAAACATCACGGGGTGGTGCGCATTGTATGGGTTTGTGTTACATTAGATTCACTAGCAGGAGTGAGAAAAACATCACGGGGTGGTGCGCATTGAATGGGTGTGTGTTACATTAGATTCACTAGCAGGAGTGAGAAAAACATCACGGGGTGGTGCGCATTGTATGGGTGTGTGTTACATTACATTCACTAGCAGGAGTGAGCAAAACATCACGGGGTGGTGCGCATTGTATGGGTGTGTGTTACATTACATTCACTAGCAGGAGTGAGAAAAACATCACGGGGTGGTGCGCATTGTATGGGTGTGTGTTACATTACATTCACTAGCAGGAGTGAGAAAAACATCACGGGGTGGTGCGCATTGTATGCGTGTGTGTTACATCAGATTCACTAGCAGGAGTGAGAAAAACATCATGGGGTGGTGCGCTTGTATGAGTGTGTGTTACATTAGATTCACTAGCAGGAGTGAGAAAAACATCACGGGGTGGTGCGCATTGTATGGGTGTGTGTTACATTAGATTCACTAGCAGGAGTGAGAAAAACATCACGGGGTGGTGCGCATTGTATGGGTGTGTGTTACATTAGATTCACTAGCAGGAGTGAGAAAAACATCACGGGGTGGTGCGCATTGTATGGGTATGTGTTAAATTAGATTCACTAGCAGGAGTGAGAAAAACATCACGGGGTGGTGCGCATTGTATGCGTGTGTGTTACATTAGATTCACTAGCAGGAGTGAGAAAAACATCACGGGGTGGTGCGCATTGTATGAGTGTGTGTTACATTAGATTCCCTAGCAGGAGTGAGAAAAACATCACGGGGTGGTGCGCATTGTATGGGTGTGTGTTACATTAGATTCACTAGCAGGAGTGAGAAAAACATCTCGGGGTGGTGCGCATTGTATGGGTGTGTGTTACATTAGATTCACTAGCAGGAGTGAGAAAAACATCACGGGGTGGTGCGCTTTGTATGGGTGTGTGTTACATTAGATTCACTAGCAGGAGTGAGAAAAACATCACGGGGTGGTGCGCATTGTATGGGTGTGTGTTACATTAGATTCACTAGCAGGAGTGAGAAAAACATCACGGGGTAGTGCGCATTGTATGGGTGTGTGTTACATTAGATTCACTAGCAGGAGTGAGAAAAACATCACGGGGTGGTGCGCATTGTATGGGTGTGTGTTACATTAGATTCACTAGCAGGAGTGAGAAAAACATCACGGGGTGGTGGGCATTGTATGGGTGTGTGTTACATTAGATTCACTAGCTGGAGTGAGAAAAACATCACGGGGTGGTGCGCATTTTATGGGTATGTGTTACATTAGATTCACAAGCAGGAGTGAGAAAAACATCACGGGGTGGTGCACATTGTATGCGTGTGTGTTACATTAGATTCACTAGCAGGAGTGAGAAAAACATCACGGGGTGGTACGCATTGTATGCGTGTGTATTACATTAGATTCACTAGCAGGAGTGAGAAAAACATCACGGGGTGGTGCGCATTGTATGGGTGTGTGTTACATTTGATTCCCTCGCAGGAGTGAGAAAAACATCACGCGGTGGTGCGCATTGTATGGGTGTGTGTTACAGTAGATTCACTAGCAGGAGTGAGAAAAACATCACGGGGTGGTGCGCACTGTATGGGTGTGTGTTACATTACATTCACTAGCAGGAGTGAGAAAAACATCACGGGATGGTGCGCATTGTATGGGTGTGTGTTACATTAGATTCACTAGCAGGAGTGAGAAAAACATCACGGGGTGGTGCGCATTGTATGGGTATGTGTTAAATTAGATTCACTAGCAGGAGTGAGAAAAACATCACGGGGTGGTGCGCATTGTATGCGTGTGTGTTACATTAGATTCACTAGCAGGAGTGAGAAAAACATCATGGGGTGGTGCGCATTGTATGAGTGTGTGTTACATTAGATTCCCTAGCAGGAGTGAGAAAAACATCACGGGGTGGTGCGCATTGTATGGGTGTGTGTTACATTAGATTCACTAGCAGGAGTGAGAAAAACATCTCGGGGTGGTGCGCATTGTATGGGTGTGTGTTACATTAGATTCACTAGCAGGAGTGAGAAAAACATCACGGGGTGGTGCGCTTTGTATGGGTGTGTGTTACATTAGATTCACTAGCAGGAGTGAGAAAAACATCACGGGCTGGTGCGCATTGTATGGGTGTGTGTTACATTAGATTCACTAGCAGGAGTGAGAAAAACATCACGGGGTGGTGCGCATTGTATGTGTGTGTGTTACATTAGATTCACTAGCAGGAGTGAGAAAAACATCACGGGGTAGTGCGCATTGTATGGGTGTGTGTTACATTAGATTCACTAGCAGGAGTGAGAAAAACATCACGGGGTGGTGCGCATTGTATGGGTGTGTGTTACATTAGATTCACTAGCAGGAGTGAGAAAAACATCACGGGGTGGTGCGCATTGTATGGGTGTGTGTTACATTACATTCACTACTAGGAGTGAGAAAAACATCACGGGGTGGTGCGCATTGTATGGGTGTGTGTTACATTACATTCACTAGTAGGAGTGAGAAAAACATCACGCGGTGGTGCGCATTGTATGGGTGTGTGTTACATTACATTCACTAGTAGGAGTGAGAAAAACATCACGGGGTGGTGCGCATTGTATGGGTGTGTGTTACATTACATTCACTAGTAGGAGTGAGAAAAACATCACGGGGTGATGCGCATTGTATGGGTGTGTGTTACATTACATTCACTAGTAGGAGTGAGAAAAACATCACGCGGTGGTGTGCATTGTATGGGTTTGTGTTACATTACATTCACTAGTAGGAGTGAGAAAAACATCACGGGGTGGTGCGCATTGTATGGGTGTGTGTTACATTACATTCACTAGTAGGAGTGAGAAAAACATCACGGGGTGGTGCGCATTGTATGGGTGTGTGTTACATTACATTCACTAGTAGGAGTGAGCAAAACATCACGGGGTGGTGCGCATTGTATGGGTTTGTGTTACATTAGATTCACTAGCAGGAGTGAGCAAAACATCACGGGGTGGTGCGCATTGAATGGGTGTGTGTTACATTAGATTCACTAGCAGGAGTGAGAAAAACATCACGGGGTGGTGCGCATTGTATGGGTGTGTGTTACATTACATTCACTAGCAGGAGTGAGCAAAACATCACGGGGTGGTGCGCATTGTATGGGTGTGTGTTACATTACATTCACTAGCAGGAGTGAGAAAAACATCACGGGGTGGTGCGCATTGTATGGGTGTGTGTTACATTACATTCACTAGCAGGAGTGAGAAAAACATCACGGGGTGGTGCGCATTGTATGCGTGTGTGTTACATCAGATTCACTAGCAGGAGTGAGAAAAACATCATGGGGTGGTGCGCTTGTATGAGTGTGTGTTACATTAGATTCACTAGCAGGAGTGAGAAAAACATCACGGGGTGGTGCGCATTGTATGGGTGTGTGTTACATTAGATTCACTAGCAGGAGTGAGAAAAACATCACGGGGTGGTGCGCATTGTATGGGTGTGTGTTACATTAGATTCACTAGCTGGAGTGAGAAAAACATCACGGGGTGGTGCGCATTTTACGGGTATGTGTTACATTAGATTCACAAGCAGGAGTGAGAAAAACATCACGGGGTGGTGCACATTGTATGCGTGTGTGTTACATTAGATTCACTAGCAGGAGTGAGAAAAACATCACAGGGTGGTACGCATTGTATGCGTGTGTATTACATTAGATTCACTAGCAGGAGTGAGAAAAACATCACCGGGTGGTGCGCATTGTATGGGTGTGTGTTACATTAGATTCCCTCGCAGGAGTGAGAAAAACATCACGCGGTGGTGCGCATTGTATGGGTGTGTGTTACAGTAGATTCACTAGCAGGAGTGAGAAAAACATCACGGGGTGGTGCGCACTGTATGGGTGTGTGTTACATTACATTCACTAGCAGGAGTGAGAAAAACATCACGGGGTGGTGCGCATTGTATGGGTGTGTGTTACATTAGATTCACTAGCAGGAGTGAGAAAAACATCACGGGGTGGTGCGCATTGTATGGGTATGTGTTAAATTAGATACACTAGCAGGAGTGAGAAAAACATCACGGGGTGGTGCGCTTTGTATGCGTGTGTGTTACATTAGATTCACTAGCAGGAGTGAGAAAAACATCACGGGGTGGTGCGCATTGTATGAGTGTGTGTTACATTAGATTCCCTAGCAGGAGTGAGAAAAACATCACGGGGTGGTGCGCATTGTATGCGTGTGTGTTACATTAGATTCACTAGCAGGAGTGAGAAAAACATCTCGGGGTGGTGCGCATTGTATGGGTGTGTGTTACATTAGATTCACTAGCAGGAGTGAGAAAAACATCACGGGGTGGTGCGCATTGTATGGGTGTGTGTTACATTCGATTCACTAGCAGGAGTGAGAAAAACATCACGGGGTGGTGCGCATTGTATGGGTGTGTGTTACATTACATTCACTAGCAGGAGTGAGAAAAACATCACGGGGTGGTGCGCATTGTATGTGTGTGTGTTACATTAGATTCACTAGCAGGAGTGAGAAAAACATCACGGGGTGGTGCGCATTGTATGGGTGTGTGTTACATTAGATTCACTAGCAGGAGTGAGAAAAACATCACGGGGTGGTGCGCATTGTATGGGTGTGTGTTACATTAGATTCACTAGAAGGAGTGAGAAAAACATCACGGGGGGGTGCGCATTGTATGGGTGTGTGTTACATTACATTCACTCGTAGGAGTGAGAAAAACATCCTGGGATGGTGCGCATTTTATGGGTGTGTGTTACATTACATTCACTAGTAGGAGTGAGAAAAACATCACGGGGTGGTGCGCATTGTATGGGTGTGTGTTCCATTAGATTCACTAGTAGGAGTGAGAAAAACATCACGCGGTGGTGCGCATTGTATGGGTGTGTGTTACAGTAGATTCACTAGCAGGAGTGAGAAAAACATCACGGGGTGGTGCGCACTGTATGGGTGTGTGTTACATTACATTCACTAGCAGGAGTGAGAAAAACATCACACGGTGGTGCGCATTGTATGGGTGTGTGTTACATTACATTCACTAGTAGGAGTGAGAAAAACATCACGGGGTGGTGCGCATTGTATGGGTGTGTGTTACATTACATTCACTAGTAGGAGTGAGAAAAACATCACGGGGTGATGCGCATTGTATGGGTGTGTGTTACATTACATTCACTAGTAGGAGTGAGCAAAACATCACGGGGTGGTGCGCATTGTATGTGTGTGTGTTACATTACATTCACTAGTAGGAGTGAGCAAAACATCATGGGGTGGTGCACATTGTATGGGTGTGGGTTACATTAGATTCACTAGCAGGAGTGAGAAAAACATCACGGGGTGGTGCGCATTGAATGGGTGTGTGTTACATTAGATTCACTAGCAGGAGTGAGAAAAACATCACGGGGTGGTGCGCATTGTATGGGTGTGTGTTACATTACATTCACTAGCAGGAGTGAGAAAAACATCACGGGGTGGTGCGCATTGTATGGGTGTGTGTTACATTAGATTCCCTAGCAGGAGTGAGAAAAACATCACGGGGTGGTGCGCATTGTATGGGTGTGTGTTACATTACATTCACTAGCAGGAGTGAGAAAAACATCACGGGGTGGTGCGCATTGTATGCCTGTGTGTTACATTAGATTCACTAGCAGGAGTGAGAAAAACATCACGGGGTGGTGCGCATTGTATGCGTGTGTGTTACATTAGATTCACTAGCAGGAGTGAGAAAAACATCACGGGGTGGTGCGCATTGTATGAGTGTGTGTTACTTTAGATTCATTAGCAGGATTGAGAAAAACATCACGGGGTGGTGCGCATTGTATGGGTGTGTGTTACATTAGATACACTAGCAGGAGTGAGAAAAACATCTCGGGGTGGTGCGCATTGTATCGGTGTGTGTTACATTAGATTCACTAGCAGGAATGAGAAAAACATCACGGGGTGGTGCGCATTGTATGTGTGTGTTACATTAGATTCACTACTAGGAGTGAGAAAAACATCACGGGGTGGTGCGCATTGTATGGGTGTGTGTTACATTAGATTCACTCGTAGGAGTGAGAAAAACATCATGGGATGGTGCGCATTGTATGGGTGTGTGTTACATTACATTCACTAGTAGGAGTGAGAAAAACATCTCGGAGAGGTGCGCATTGTATGGGTGTGTGTTACATTAGATTCACTAGTAGGAGTGAGAAAAAAATCACGGGGTGGTGCGCTTTGTATGGGTGTGTGTTACATTACATTCACTAGTAGGAGTGAGAAAAACATCACGGGGTGGTGCGCATTGTATGGGTGTGTGTTACATTAGATTCACTAGTAGGAGTGAGAAAAACATCACGGGGTGGTGCGCATTGTATGGGTGTGTGTAACATTACATTCACTAGTAGGAGTGAGAAAAACATCACGGGGTGGTGCGCATTGTATGGGTGTGTGTTACATTACATTCACTCGTAGGAGAGAGAAAAACATCACGGGGTGGTGCGCATTGTATGGGTGTGTGTTACATTACATTCACTAGCAGGAGTGAGAAAAACATCACGGGGTGGTGCGCATTGTATGGGTGTGTGTTACATTACATTCACTAGCAGGAGTGAGAAAAACATCACGGGGTGGTGCGCATTGTATGGGTGTGTGTTACATTACATTCACTAGCAGGAGTGAGAAAAACATCACGGGGTGGTGCGCATTGTATGGGTGTGTGTTACATTACATTCACTAGCAGGAGTGAGAAATACATCACGGGGTGGTGCGCATTGTATGCGTGTGTGTTACATCAGATTCACTAGCAGGAGTGAGAAAAACATCATGGGGTGGTGCGCTTGTATGAGTGTGTGTTACATTAGATTCACTAGCAGGAGTGAGAAAAACATCACGGGGTGGTGCGCATTGTATGGGTGTGTGTTACATTAGATTCACTAGCAGGAGTGAGAAAAACATCACGGGGTGGTGCGCATTGTATGGGTGTGTGTTACATTAGATTCACTAGCTGGAGTGAGAAAAACATCACGGGGTGGTGCGCATTTTATGGGTATGTGTTACATTAGATTCACAAGCAGGACTGAGAAAAACATCACGGGGTGGTGCACATTGTATGCGTGTGTGTTACATTAGATTCACTAGCAGGAGTGAGAAAAACATCACAGGGTGGTACGCATTGTATGCGTGTGTATTACATTAGATTCACTAGCAGGAGTGAGAAAAACATAACCGGGTGGTGCGCATTGTATGGGTGTGTGTTACATTAGACTCCCTCGCAGGAGTGAGAAAAACATCACGCGGTGGTGCGCATTGTATGGGTGTGTGTTACAGTAGATTCACTAGTAGGAGTGAGAAAAACATCACGGGGTGGTGCGCACTGTATGGGTGTGTGTTACATTACATTCACTCGTAGGAGTGAGAAAAACATCCTGGGATGGTGCGCATTTTATGGGTGTGTGTTACATTACATTCACTAGTAGGAGTGAGAAAAACATCTCGGGGTGGTGCGCATTGTATGGGTGTGTGTTCCATTAGATTCACTAGTAGGAGTGAGAAAAACATCACGGGGTGGTGCGCATTGTATGGGTGTGTGTTACATTACATTCACTAGTAGGAGTGAGAAAAACATCACGGGGTGGTGCGCATTGTATGGGTGTGTGTTACATTACATTCACTACTAGGAGTGAGAAAAACATCACGGAGTGGTGCGCATTGTATGGGTGTGTGTTACATTACATTCACTAGTAGGAGTGAGAAAAACATCACACGGTGGTGCGCATTGTATGGGTGTGTGTTACATTACATTCACTAGTAGGAGTGAGAAAAACATCACGGGGTGGTGCGCATTGTATGGGTGTGTGTTACATTACATTCACTAGTAGGAGTGAGAAAAACATCACGGGGTGATGCGCATTGTATGGGTGTGTGTTACATTACATTCACTAGCAGGAGTGAGCAAAACATCACGGGGTGGTGCGCATTGTATGTGTGTGTGTTACATTACATTCACTAGTAGGAGTGAGCAAAACATCACGGGGTGGTGCACATTGTATGGGTGTGTGTTACATTAGATTCACTAGCAGGAGTGAGAAAAACATCACGGGGTGGTGCGCATTGAATGGGTGTGTGTTACATTAGATTCACTAGCAGGAGTGAGAAAAACATCACGGGGTGGTGCGCATTGTATGGGTGTGTGTTACATTACATTCACTAGCAGGAGTGAGAAAAACATCACGGGGTGGTGCGCATTGTATGGGTGTGTGTTACATTAGATTCCCTAGCAGGAGTGAGAAAAACATCACGGGGTGGTGCGCATTGTATGCGTGTGTGTTACATTAGATTCACTAGCAGGAGTGAGAAAAACATCACGGGGTGGTGCGCATTGTATGAGTGTGTGTTACTTTAGATTCATTAGCAGGATTGAGAAAAACATCACGGGGTGGTGCGCATTGTATGGGTGTGTGTTACATTAGATACACTAGCAGGAGTGAGAAAAACATCTCGGGGTGGTGCGCATTGTATCGGTGTGTGTTACATTAGATTCACTAGCAGGAATGAGAAAAACATCACGGGGTGGTGCGCATTGTATGTGTGTGTTACATTAGATTCACTACTAGGAGTGAGAAAAACATCACGGGGTGGTGCGCATTGTATGGGTGTGTGTTACATTAGATTCACTCGTAGGAGTGAGAAAAACATCATGGGATGGTGCGAATTGTATGGGTGTGTGTTACATTACATTCACTATTAGGAGTGAGAAAAACATCTCGGGGAGGTGCGCATTGTATGGGTGTGTGTTACATTAGATTCACTAGTAGGAGTGAGAAAAAAATCACGGGGTGTTGCGCTTTGTATGGGTGTGTGTTACATTAGATTCACTAGCAGGAATGAGAAAAACATCACGGGGTGGTGCGCATTGTATGTGTGTGTTACATTAGATTCACTACTAGGAGTGAGAAAAACATCACGGGGTGGTGCGCATTGTATGGGTGTGTGTTACATTACATTCACTACTAGGAGTGAGAAAAACATCACGGGGTGGTGCGCATTGTATGGGTGTGTGTTACATTACATTCACTAGTAGGAGTGAGAAAAACATCACGCGGTGGTGCGCATTGTATGGGTGTGTGTTACATTAGATTCACTAGCAGGAATGAGAAAAACATCACGGGGTGGTGCGCATTGTATGTGTGTGTTACATTAGATTCACTAGCAGGAATGAGAAAAACATCACGGGGTGGTGCGCATTGTATGTGTGTGTTACATTAGATTCACTACTAGGAGTGAGAAAAACATCACGGGGTGGTGCGCATTGTATGGGTGTGTGTTACATTACATTCACTACTAGGAGTGAGAAAAACATCACGGGGTGGTGCGCATTGTATGGGTGTGTGTTACATTACATTCACTAGTAGGAGTGAGAAAAACATCACGCGGTGGTGCGCATTGTATGGGTGTGTGTTACATTACATTCACTAGTAGGAGTGAGAAAAACATCACGGTGTGGTGCGCATTATATGGGTGTGTGTTACATTACATTCACTAGTAGGAGTGAGAAAAACATCACGGGGTGATGCGCATTGTATGGGTGTGTGTTACATTACATTTACTGGTAGGAGTGAGCAAAACATCACGGGGTGGTGCGCATTGTATGTGTGTGTGTTACATTACATTCACTAGTAGGAGTGAGCAAAACATCAGGGGTGGTGCGCATTGTATGGGTGTGTGTTACATTAGATTCACTAGCAGGAGTGAGAAAAACATCACGGGGTGGTGCGCATTGAATGGGTGTGTGTTACATTAGATTCACTAGCAGGAGTGAGAAAAACATCACGGGGTGGTGCGCATTGTATGGGTGTGTGTTACATTAGATTCACTAGCAGGAGTGAGAAAAACATCACGGGGTGGTGCGCATTGTATGGGTGTGTGTTACATTACATTCACTAGCAGGAGTGAGAAAAACATCACAGGGTGGTGCGCATTGTATGCGTGTGTGTTACATCAGATTCACTAGCAAGAGTGAGAAAAACATCACGCGGTGGTGCGCTTGTATGCGTGTGTGTTACATTAGATTCACTAGCAGGAGTGAGAAAAACATCACGGGGTAGTGCGCATTGTATGGGTGTGTGTTACATTAGATTCACTAGCAGGAGTGAGAAAAACATCACGGGGTGGTGCGCATTGTATGGGTGTGTGTTACATTAGATTCACTAGCAGGAGTGAGAAAAACATCACGGGGAGGTGCGCATTGTATGGGTGTGTGTTACATTACATTCACTCATAGGAGTGAGAAAAACATCCTGGGATGGTGCGCATTTTATGGGTGTGTGTTACATTACATTCACTAGTAGGAGTGAGAAAAACATCTCGGGGTGGTGCGCATTGTATGGGTGTGTGTTCCATTAGATTCACTAGTAGGAGTGAGAAAAACATCACGGGGTGGTGCGCATTGTATGGGTGTGTGTTACATTACATTCACTAGTAGGAGTGAGAAAAACATCACGGGGTGGTGCGCATTGTATGGGTGTGTGTTACATTACATTCACTACTAGGAGTGAGAAAAACATCACGGGGTGGTGCGCATTGTATGGGTGTGTGTTACATTACATTCACTAGTAGGAGTGAGAAAAACATCACGCGGTGGTGCGCATTGTATGGGTGTGTGTTACATTACATTCACTAGTAGGAGTGAGAAAAACATCACGGGGTGGTGCGCATTGTATGGGTGTGTGTTACATTACATTCACTAGTAGGAGTGAGCAAAACATCATGGGGTGGTGCGCATTGTATGGGTGTGTGTTACATTACATTCACTAGTAGGAGTGAGCAAAACATCACGGGGTGGTGCGCATTGTATGTGTGTGTGTTACATTACATTCACTAGTAGGAATGAGCAAAACATCACGGGGTGGTGCGCATTGTATGGGTGTGTGTTACATTAGATTCACTAGCAGGAGTGAGAAAAACATCACGGGGTGGTGCGCATTGAATGGGTGTGTGTTACATTAGATTCACTAGCAGGAGTGTGAAAAACATCACGGGGTGGTGCGCATTGTATGGGTGTGTGTTACATTACATTCACTAGCAGGAGTGAGAAAAACATCACGGGGTGGTGCGCATTGTATGTGTGTGTGTTACATTAGATTCCCTAGCAGGAGTGAGAAAAACATCACGGGGTGGTGCGCATTGTATGGGTGTGTGTTACATTACATTCACTAGCAGGAGTGAGAAAAACATCACGGGGTGGTGCGCATTGTATGCCTGTGTGTTACATTAGATTCACTAGCAGGAGTGAGAAAAACATCATGGGGTGGTGCGCATTGTATGCGTGTGTGTTACATTAGATTCACTAGCACGAGTGAGAAAAACATCACGTGGTGGTGCGCATTGTATGAGTGTGTGTTACATTAGATTCATTAGCAGGAGTGAGAAAAACATCACGGGGTGGTGCGCATTGTATGGGTATGTGGTACATTAGATACACTAGCAGGAGTGAGAAAAACATCTCGGGGTGGTGCGCATTGTATCGGTGTGTGTTACATTAGATTCACTAGCAGGAGTGAGAAAAACATCACGGGGTGGTGCGCATTGTATGGGTGTGTGTTACATTACATGCACTAGTAGGAGTGAGAAAAACATCTCGGGGAGGTGCGCATTGTATGGGTGTGTGTTACATTAGATTCACTAGTAGGAGTGAGAAAAACATCACGGGGTGGTGCGCTTTGTATGGGTGTGTGTTACATTACATTCACTAGTAGGAGTGAGAAAAACATCATGGGGTGGTGCGCATTGTATGGGTGTGTGTTACATTAGATTCACTAGCAGGAGTGAGAAAAACATCACGGGGTGGTGCGCAATGTATGGGTGTGTGTTACATTAGATTCACTAGTAGGAGTGAGAAAAACATCACGGGGTGGTGCGCATTGTATGGGTGTGTGTAACATTACATTCACTAGTAGGAGTGAGAAAAACATCACGGGGTGGTGCGCATTGTATGGGTGTGTGTTACATTACATTCACTCGTAGGAGTGAGAAAAACATCACGGGGTGGTGCGCATTGTATGGGTGTGTGTTACATTACATTCACTACTAGGAGTGAGAAAAACATCACGGGGTGGTGCGCATTGTATGGGTGTGTGTTACATTACATTCACTAGTAGGAGTGAGAAAAACATCACGCGGTGGTGCGCATTGTATGGGTGTGTGTTATATTACATTCACTAGTAGGAGTGAGAAAAACATCACAGTGTGGTGCGAAATAAATGGGTGTGTGTTACATTACATTCACTAGTAGGAGTGAGAAAAACATCACGGGGTGATGCGCATTGTATGGGTGTGTGTTACGTTACATTCACTAGTAGGAGTGAGCAAAACATCACGGGGTGGTGCGCATTGTATGTGTGTGTGTTACATTACATTCACTAGTAGGAGTGAGCAAAACATCACGGGGTGGTGCGCATTGTATGGGTGTGTGTTACATTAGATTCACTAGCAGGAGTGAGAAAAACATCACGGGGTGGTGCGCATTGAATGGGTGTGTGTTACATTAGATTCACTAGCAGGAGTGAGAAAAACATCACGGTGTGGTGCGCATTGTATGGGTGTGTGTTACATTAGATTCACTAGCAGGAGTGAGAAAAACATCACGGGGTGGTGCGCATTGAATGGGTGTGTGTTACATTTGATTCACTAGCAGGAGTGAGAAAAACATCACGGGGTTGTGCGCATTGTATGGGTGTGTGTTACATTACATTCACTAGCAGGAGTGAGAAAAACATCACGGGGTGGTGCGCATTGTATGGGTGTGTTACATTAGATTCCCTAGCAGGAGTGAGAAAAACATCACGGGGTGGTGCGCATTGTATGGGTGTGTGTTACATTACATTCACTAGCAGGAGTGAGAAAAACATCACGGGGTGGTGCGCATTTTATGCCTGTGTGTTACATTAGATTCACTAGCAGGAGTGAGAAACACATCACGGGGTGGTGCGCATTGTATGCGTGTGTGTTACATTAGATTCACTAGCAGGAGTGAGAAAAACATCACGGGGTGGTGCGCATTGTATGAGTGTGTGTTACATTAGATTCATTAGCAGGAGTGAGAAAAACATCACGGGGTGGTGCGCATTGTATGGGTGTGTGTTACATTAGATACACTAGCAGGAGTGAGAAAAACATCTCGGGGTGGTGCGCATTGTATCGGTGTGTGTTACATTAGATTCACTAGCAGGAGTGAGAAAAACATCACGGGGTGGTGCGCATTGTATGTGTGTGTTACATTAGATTCACTACTAGGTGTGAGAAAAACATCACGGGGTGGTGCGCATTGTATGGGTGTGTGTTACATTAGATTCACTCGTAGGAGTGAGAAAAACATCACGGGATGGTGCGCATTGTATGGGTGTGTGTTACATTACATTCACTAGTAGGAGTGAGAAAAACATCTCGGGGAGGTGCGCATTGTATGGGTGTGTGTTACATTAGATTCACTATTAGGAGTGAGAAAAACATCACGGGGTGGTGCGCTTTGTATGGGTGTGTGTTACATTACATTCACTAGTAGGAGTGAGAAAAACATCACGGGGTGGTGCGCATTGTATGGGTGTGTGTTACATTAGATTCACTAGTAGGAGTGAGAAAAACATCACGGGGTGGTGCGCAATGTATGGGTGTGTGTTACATTAGATTCACTAGTAGGAGTGAGAAAAACATCACGGGGTGGTGCGCATTGTATGGGTGTGTGTAACATTACATTCACTAGTAGGAGTGAGAAAAACATCACGGGGTGGTGCGCATTGTATGGGTGTGTGTTACATTACATTCACTCGTAGGAGTGAGAAAAACATCACGGGGTGGTGCGCATTGTATGGGTGTGTGTTACATTACATTCACTACTAGGAGTGAGAAAAACATCACGGGGTGGTGCGCATTGTATGGGTGTGTGTTACATTACATTCACTAGTAGGAGTGAGAAAAACATCACGCGGTGGTGCGCATTGTATGGGTGTGTGTTACATTAGATTCACTAGTAGGAGTGAGAAAAACATCACGGTGTGGTGCGCATTATATGGGTGTGTGTTACATTACATTCACTAGTAGGAGTGAGAAAAACATCACGGGGTGATGCGCATTGTATGGGTGTGTGTTACATTACATTCACTAGTAGGAGTGAGCAAAACATCACGGGGTGGTGCGCATTGTATGGGTGTGTGTTACATTACATTCACTAGTAGGAGTGAGCAAAACATCACGGGGTGGTGCGCATTGTATGGGTGTGTGTTACATTAGATTCACTAGCAGGAGTGAGAAAAACATCACGGGGTGGTGCGCATTGAATGGGTGTGTGTTACATTAGATTCACTAGCAGGAGTGAGAAAAACATCACGGGGTGGTGCGCATTGTATGGGTGTGTGTTACATTACATTCACTAGCAGGATGAGAAAAACATCACGGGGTGGTGCGCATTGTATGGGTGTGTGTTACAATACATTCACTAGCAGGAGTGAGAAAAACATCACGGGGTGGTGCGCATTGTATGGGTGTGTGTTACATTAGATTCACTAGCAGGAGTGAGAAAAACATCACGGGGTGGTGCGCATTGTATGGGTGTGTGTTACATTAGATTCACTAGCAGGAGTGAGAAAAACATCACGGGGTGGTGCGCATTGTATGGGTGTGTGTTACATTAGATTCACTAGGAGGAGTGAGAAAAACATCACGGGGTGGTGCGCATTGTATGGGTGTGTGTTACATTAGATTCACTAGCAGGAGTGAGAAAAACATCCTGGGATGGTGCGCATTGTATGGGTGTGTGTTACATTACATTCACTAGTAGGAGTGAGAAAAACATCCTGGGATGGTGCGCATTTTATGGGTGTGTGTTACATTACATTCACTAGTAGGAGTGAGAAAAACTTCACGGGGTGGTGCGCATTGTATGGGTGTGTGTTACATTACATTCACTAGTAGGAGTGAGAAAAACATCACGGGGTGGTGCACATTGTATGGGTGTGTGTTACATTAGATTCACTAGTAGGAGTGAGAAAAACATCACGGGGTGGTGCGCATTGTATGGGTGTGTGTTACATTACATTCACTAGTAGGAGTGAGAAAAACATCATGGGGTGGTGCGCATTGTATGGGTGTGTGTTACATTACATTCACTAGCAGGAGTGAGAAAAACATCACGCGATGGGGCGCATTGTATGGGTGTGTGTTACATTACATTCACTAGAGGAGTGAGAAAAACATCACGGGGTGGTGCGCATTGTATGGGCGTGTGTTACATTACATTCACTAGCAGGAGTGAGAAAAACATCACGGGGTGGTGCGCTTGTATGCGTGTGTGTTACATTAGATTCACTAGCAGGAGTGAGAAAAACATCACGGGGTGGTGCGCATTGTATGGGTATGTGTTACATTACATTCACAAGCAGGAGTGAGAAAATCATCACGGTGTGGTGCGCATTGTATGGGTGTGTGTTACATTAGATTCACTAGCAGGAGTGAGAAAAACATCACGGGGTGGTGCGCATTGTATGGGTATGTGTTACATTAGATTCACAAGCAGGAGTGAGAAAAACATCACGGGGTGGTGCACATTGTATGCGTGTGTGTTACATTAGATTCACTAGCAGGAGTGAGAAAAACATCACGGGGTGGTGCGCATTGTATGGGCGTGTGTTACATTACATTCACTAGCAGGAGTGAGAAAAACATCACGGGGTGGTGCGCTTGTATGCGTGTGTGTTACATTAGATTCACTAGCAGGAGTGAGAAAAACATCACGGGGTGGTGCGCATTGTATGGGTATGTGTTACATTAGATTCACAAGCAGGAGTGAGAAAATCATCACGGTGTGGTGCGCATTGTATGGGTGTGTGTTACATTAGATTCACTAGCAGGAGTGAGAAAAACATCACGGGGTGGTGCGCATTGTATGGGTATGTGTTACATTAGATTCACAAGCAGGAGTGAGAAAAACATCACGGGGTGGTGCACATTGTATGGGTGTGTGTTACATTAGATTCACTAGCAGGAGTGAGAAAAACATCACGGGGTGGTGCGCATTGTATGGGTATGTGTTACATTAGATTCACAAGCAGGAGTGAGAAAAACATCACGGGGTGGTGCACATTGTATGTGTGTGTGTTACATTAGATTCACTAGCAGGAGTGAGAAAAACATCACGGGGTGGTACGCATTGTATGCGTGTGTATTACATTAGATTCACTAGCAGGAGTGAGAAAAACATCACGGGGTGTTGCGCATTGTATGGGTGTGTGTTATATTAGATTCACTAGCAGGAGTGAGAAAAACATCTCGGGGAGGTGCGCATTGTATGGGTGTGTGTTACATTAGATTCACTAGTAGGAGTGAGAAAAACATCACGGGGTGGTGCGCTTTGTATGGGTGTGTGTTACATTACATTCACAAGTAGGAGTGAGAAAAACATCACGGGGTGGTGCGCATTGTATGGGTGTGTGTTACATTAGATTCACTAGTAGGAGTGAGAAAAACATCACGGGGTGGTGCGCAATGTATGGGTGTGTGTTACATTAGATTCACTAGTAGGAGTGAGAAAAACATCACGGGGTGGTGCGCATTGTATGGGTGTGTGTAACATTACATTCACTAGTAGTAGTGAGAAAAACATCACGGGGTGGTGCGCATTGTATGGGTGTGTGTTACATTACATTCACTCGTAGGAGTGAGAAAAACATCACGGGGTGGTGCGCATTGTATGGGTGTGTGTTACATTACATTCACTACTAGGAGTGAGAAAAACATCACGGGGTGGTGCGCATTGTATGGGTGTGTGTTACATTACATTCACTAGTAGGAGTGAGAAAAACATCACGCGGTGGTGCGCATTGTATGGGTGTGTGTTACATTACATTCACTAGTAGGAGTGAGAAAAACATCACGGTGTGGTGCGCATTATATGGGTGTGTGTTACATTACATTCACTAGTAGGAGTGAGAAAAACATCACGGGGTGATGCGCATTGTATGGGTGTGTGTCACATTACATTCACTAGTAGGAGTGAGCAAAACATCACGGGGTGGTGCGCATTGTATGTGTGTGTGTTACATTACATTCACTAGTAGGAGTGAGCAAAACATCACGGGGTGGTGCGCATTGTATGGGTGTGTGTTACATTAGATTCACTAGCAGGAGTGAGAAAAACATCACGGGGTGGTGCGCATTGAATGGGTGTGTGTTACATTAGATTCACTAGCAGGAGTGAGAAAAACATCACGGGGTGGTGCGCATTGTATGGGTGTGTGTTACATTACATTCACTAGCAGGATGAGAAAAACATCACGGGGTGGTGCGCATTGTATGGGTGTGTGTTACATTACATTCACTAGCAGGAGTGAGAAAAACATCACGGTGTGGTGCGCATTGTATGGGTGTGTGTTACATTAGATTCACTAGCAGGAGTGAGAAAAACATCACGGGGTGGTGCGCATTGTATGGGTGTGTGTTACATTAGATTCACTAGCAGGAGTGAGAAAAACATCAAGGGGTGGTGCGCATTGTATGGGTGTGTGTTACATTAGATTCACTAGGAGGAGTGAGAAAAACATCACGGGGTGGTGCGCATTGTATGGGTGTGTGTTACATTAGATTCACTAGCAGGAGTGAAAAAAACATCCTGGGATGGTGCGCATTGTATGGGTGTGTGTTACATTACATTCACTAGTAGGAGTGAGAAAAACATCTCGGGGTGGTGCGCATTGTATGGGTGTGTGTTACATTACATTCACTAGTAGGAGTGAGAAAAACTTCACGGGGTGGTGCGCATTGTATGGGTGTGTGTTACATTACATTCACTAGTAGGAGTGAGAAAAACATCACGGGGTGGTGCGCATTGTATGGGTGTGTGTTACATTAGATTCACTAGTAGGAGTGAGAAAAACATCACGGGGTGGTGCGCATTGTATGGGTGTGTGTTACATTACATTCACTAGTAGGACTGAGAAAAACATCATGGGGTGGTGCGCATTGTATGGGTGTGTGTTACATTACATTCACTAGCAGGAGTGAGAAAAACATCACGCGGTGGGGCACATTGTATGGGTGTGTGTTACATTACATTCACTAGAGGAGTGAGAAAAACATCACGGGGTGGTGCGCATTGTATGGGCGTGTGTTACATTACATTCACTAGCAGGAGTGAGAAAAACATCACGGGGTGGTGCGCTTGTATGCGTGTGTGTTACATTAGATTCACTAGCAGGAGTGAGAAAAACATCACGGTGTGGTGCGCATTGTATGGGTATGTGTTACATTAGATTCACAAGCAGGAGTGAGAAAATCATCACGGTGTGGTGCGCATTGTATGGGTGTGTGTTACATTAGATTCACTAGCAGGAGTGAGAAAAACATCACGGGGTGGTGCGCATTGTATGGGTATGTGTTACATTAGATTCACAAGCAGGAGTGAGAAAAACATCACGGGGTGGTGCACATTGTATGCGTGTGTGTTACATTAGATTCACTAGCAGGAGTGAGAAAAACATCACGGGGTGGTACGCATTGTATGCGTGTGTATTACATTAGATTCACTAGCAGGAGTGAGAAAAACATCACGGGGTGTTGCGCATTGTATGGGTGTGTGTTATATTAGATTCACTAACAGGAGTGAGAAAAACATCCCGGGGTTGTGCGCATTGTATGGGTGTGTGTTACATTAGATTCACTAGCAGGAGTGAGAAAAACATCACGGGGTGGTGCGCATTGTATGGGTGTGTGTTACATTACATCACTAGCAGGAGTGAGAAAAACATCACGGGGTGGTGCGCATTGTATGGGTGTGTGTTACATTACATTCACTAGCAGGAGTGAGAAAAACATCACGGGGTGGTGCGCAATGTATGGGTGTGTGTTACATTAGATTCACTAGCAGGAGTGAGAAAAACATCACGGGGTGGTGCGCATTGAATGGGTGTGTGTTACATTAGATTCACTAGCAGGAGTGAGAAAAACATCACGGGGTTGTGCGCATTGTATGGGTGTGTGTTACATTACATTCACTAGCAGGATGAGAAAAACATCACGGGGTGGTGCGCATTGTATGGGTGTGTGTTACATTACATTCACTAGCAGGAGTGAGAAAAACATCACGGGGTGGTGCGCATTGTATGTGTGTGTGTTACATTACATTCACTAGCAGGAGTGAGAAAAACATCACGGGGTGGTGCGCATTGTATGCGTGTGTGTTACATCAGATTCACTAGCAGGAGTGAGAAAAACATCACGCGGTGGTGCGCTTGTATGCGTGTGTGTTACATTAGATTCCCTAGCAGGAGTGAGAAAATCATCACGGTGTGGTGCGCATTGTATGGGTGTGTGTTACATTAGATTCACTAGCAGGAGTGAGAAAAACATCACGGGGTGGTGCGCATTGTATGGGTATGTGTTACATTAGATTCACAAGCAGGAGTGAGAAAATCATCACGGTGTGGTGCGCATTGTATGGGTGTGTGTTACATTAGATTCACTAGCAGGAGTGAGAAAAACATCATGGGGTGGTGCGCATTGTATGGGTATGTGTTACATTAGATTCACAAGCAGGATTGAGAAAAACATCACGGGGTGGTGCACATTGTATGGGTGTGTGTTATATTAGATTCACTAACAGGAGTGAGAAAAACATCACGGGGCGGTGCGCATTGTATGCGTGTGTGTTACATTAGATTCACTAGCAGGAGTGAGAAAAACATCACGGGGTGGTGCGCATTGTATGAGTGTGTGTTACATTAGATTCCCTAGCAGGAGTGAGAAAAACATCACGGGGTGGTGCGCATTGTATGGGTGTGTGTTACATTAGATTCACTAGCAGGAGTGAGAAAAATATCTCGGGGTGGTGCGCATTGTATCGGTGTGTGTTACATTAGATTCACTAGCAGGAGTGAGAAAAACATCACGGGGTGGTGCGCATTGTATGCGTGTGTGTTACATTAGATTCACTAGCAGGAGTGAGAAAAACATCCTGGGATGGTGCGCATTGTATGGGTGTGTGTTACATTACATTCACTAGTAGGAGTGAGAAAAACATCTCGGGGTGGTGCGCATTGTATGGGTGTGTGTTACATTACATTCACTAGTAGGAGTGAGAAAAACTTCACGGGGTGGTGCGCATTGTATGGGTGTGTGTTACATTACATTCACTAGTAGGAGTGAGAAAAACATCACGGGGTGGTGCGCATTGTATGGGTGTGTGTTACATTAGATTCACTAGTAGGAGTGAGAAAAACATCACGGGGTGGTGCGCATTGTATGGGTGTGTGTTACATTACATTCACTAGTAGGAGTGAGAAAAACATCATGGGGTGGTGCGCATTGTATGGGTGTGTGTTACATTACATTCACTAGCAGGAGTGAGAAAAACATCACGCGGTGGGGCGCATTGTATGGGTGTGTGTTACATTACATTCACTAGAGAAGTGAGAAAAACATCACGGGGTGGTGCGCATTGTATGGGCGTGTGTTACATTACATTCACTAGCAGGAGTGAGAAAAACATCACGGGGTGGTGCGCTTGTATGCGTGTGTGTTACATTAGATTCACTAGCAGGAGTGAGAAAAACATCACGGGGTGGTGCGCATTGTATGGGTATGTGTTACATTAGATTCACAAGCAGGAGTGAGAAAATCATCACGGTGTGGTGCGCATTGTATGGGTGTGTGTTACATTAGATTCACTAGCAGGAGTGAGAAAAACATCACGGGGTGGTGCGCATTGTATGGGTATGTGTTACATTAGATTCACAAGCAGGAGTGAGAAATACATCACGGGGTGGTGCGCAATGTATGGGTGTGTGTTATATTAGATTCACTAGTAGGAGTGAGAAAAACATCAAAGGGTGGTGCGCATTGTATGGGTGTGTGTAACATTACATTCACTAGTAGGAGTGAGAAAAACATCACGGGGTGGTGCGCATTGTATGCCTGTGTGTTACATTAGATTCACTAGCAGGAGTGAGAAAAACATCACGGGGTGGTGCGCATTGTATGGTTATGTGTTACATTAGATTCACAAGCAGGAGTGAGAAAAACATCACGGGGTGGTGCGCAATGTATGGGTGTGTGTTATATTAGATTCACTAGTAGGAGTGAGAAAAACATCAAAGGGTGGTGCGCATTGTATGGGTGTGTGTTACATTACATTCACTAGAGGAGTGAGAAAAACATCACGGGGTGGTGCGCATTGTATGGGCGTGTGTTACATTACATTCACTAGCAGGAGTGAGAAAAACATCACGGGGTGGTGCGCTTGTATGCGTGTGTGTTACATTAGATTCACTAGCAGGAGTGAGAAAAACATCACGGGGTGGTGCGCATTGTATGGGTATGTGTTACATTACATTCACAAGCAGGAGTGAGAAAATCATCACGGTGTGGTGCGCATTGTATGGGTGTGTGTTACATTAGATTCACTAGCAGGAGTGAGAAAAACATCACGGGGTGGTGCGCAATGTATGGGTGTGTGTTACATTAGATTCACTAGCAGGAGTGAGAAAAACATCACGGGGTGGTGCGCATTGAATGGGTGTGTGTTACATTAGATTCACTAGCAGGAGTGAGAAAAACATCACGGGGTGGTGCGCATTGTATGGGTGTGTGTTACATTACATTCACTAGCAGGATGAGAAAAACATCACGGGGTGGTGCGCATTGTATGGGTGTGTGTTACATTACATTCACTAGCAGGAGTGAGAAAAACATCACGGGGTGGTGCGCATTGTATGGGTGTGTGTTACATTACATTCACTAGCAGGAGTGAGAAAAACATCACGGGGTGGTGCGCATTGTATGCGTGTGTGTTACATCAGATTCACTAGCAGGAGTGAGAAAAACATCACGCGGTGGTGCGCTTGTATGCGTGTGTGTTACATTAGATTCCCTAGCAGGAGTGAGAAAATCATCACGGTGTGGTGCGCATTGTATGGGTGTGTGTTACATTAGATTCACTAGCAGGAGTGAGAAAAACATCACGGGGTGGTGCGCATTGTATGGGTATGTGTTACATTAGATTCACAAGCAGGAGTGAGAAAATCATCACGGTGTGGTGCGCATTGTATGGGTGTGTGTTACATTAGATTCACTAGCAGGAGTGAGAAAAACATCATGGGGTGGTGCGCATTGTATGGGTATGTGTTACATTAGATTCACAAGCAGGAGTGAGAAAAACATCACGGGGTGGTGCACATTGTATGGGTGTGTGTTATATTAGATTCACTAACAGGAGTGAGAAAAACATCACGGGGTGGTGCGCATTGTATGCGTGTGTGTTACATTAGATTCACTAGCAGGAGTGAGAAAAACATCACGGGGTGGTGCGCATTGTATGAGTGTGTGTTACATTAGATTCCCTAGCAGGAGTGAGAAAAACATCCTGGGATGGTGCGCATTGTATGGGTGTGTGTTACATTACATTCACTAGTAGGAGTGAGAAAAACATCTCGGGGTGGTGCGCATTGTATGGGTGTGTGTTACATTACATTCACTAGTAGGAGTGAGAAAAACTTCACGGGGTGGTGCGCATTGTATGGGTGTGTGTTACATTACATTCACTAGTAGGAGTGAGAAAAACATCACGGGGTGGTGCGCATTGTATGGGTGTGTGTTACATTAGATTCACTAGTAGGAGTGAGAAAAACATCACGGGGTGGTGCGCATTGTATGGGTGTGTGTTACATTACATTCACTAGTAGGAGTGAGAAAAACATCATGGGGTGGTGCGCATTGTATGGGTGTGTGTTACATTACATTCACTAGCAGGAGTGAGAAAAACATCACGCGGTGGGGCGCATTGTATGGGTGTGTGTTACATTACATTCACTAGAGGAGTGAGAAAAACATCACGGGGTGGAGCGCATTGTATGGGCGTGTGTTACATTACATTCACTAGCAGGAGTGAGAAAAACATCACGGGGTGGTGCGCTTGTATGCGTGTGTGTTACATTAGATTCACTAGCAGGAGTGAGAAAAACATCACGGGGTGGTGCGCATTGTATGGGTATGTGTTACATTAGATTCACAAGCAGGAGTGAGAAAATCATCACGGTGTGGTGCGCATTGTATGGGTGTGTGTTACATTAGATTCACTAGCAGGAGTGAGAAAAACATCACGGGGTGGTGCGCATTGTATGGGTATGTGTTACATTAGATTCACAAGCAGGAGTGAGAAAAACATCACGGGGTGGTGCGCAATGTATGGGTGTGTGTTATATTAGATTCACTAGTAGGAGTGAGAAAAACATCAAAGGGTGGTGCGCATTGTATGGGTGTGTGTAACATTACATTCACTAGTAGGAGTGAGAAAAACATCACGGGGTGGTGCGCATTGTATGCCTGTGTGTTACATTAGATTCACTAGCAGGAGTGAGAAAAACATCACGGGGTGGTGCGCATTGTATGGGTATGTGTTACATTAGATTCACAAGCAGGAGTGAGAAAAACATCACGGGGTGGTGCGCAATGTATGGGTGTGTGTTATATTAGATTCACTAGTAGGAGTGAGAAAAACATCAAAGGGTGGTGCGCATTGTATGGGTGTGTGTTACATTACATTCACTAGAGGAGTGAGAAAAACATCACGGGGTGGTGCGCATTGTATGGGCGTGTGTTACATTACATTCACTAGCAGGAGTGAGAAAAACATCACGGGGTGGTGCGCTTGTATGCGTGTGTGTTACATTAGATTCACTAGCAGGAGTGAGAAAAACATCACGGGGTGGTGCGCATTGTATGGGTATGTGTTACATTACATTCACAAGCAGGAGTGAGAAAATCATCACGGTGTGGTGCGCATTGTATGGGTGTGTGTTACATTAGATTCACTAGCAGGAGTGAGAAAAACATCACGGGGTGGTGCGCAATGTATGGGTGTGTGTTACATTAGATTCACTAGCAGGAGTGAGAAAAACATCACGGGGTGGTGCGCATTGAATGGGTGTGTGTTACATTAGATTCACTAGCAGGAGTGAGAAAAACATCACGGGGTGGTGCGCATTGTATGGGTGTGTGTTACATTACATTCACTAGCAGGATGAGAAAAACATCACGGGGTGGTGCGCATTGTATGGGTGTGTGTTACATTACATTCACTAGCAGGAGTGAGAAAAACATCACGGGGTGGTGCGCATTGTATGGGTGTGTGTTACATTACATTCACTAGCAGGAGTGAGAAAAACATCACGGGGTGGTGCGCATTGTATGGGTATGTGTTACATTACATTCACAAGCAGGAGTGAGAAAATCATCACGGTGTGGTGCGCATTGTATGCGTGTGTGTTACATCAGATTCACTAGCAGGAGTGAGAAAAACATCACGCGGTGGTGCGCTTGTATGCGTGTGTGTTACATTAGATTCCCTAGCAGGAGTGAGAAAATCATCACGGTGTGGTGCGCATTGTATGGGTGTGTGTTACATTAGATTCACTAGCAGGAGTGAGAAAAACATCACGGGGTGGTGCGCATTGTATTGGTATGTGTTACATTAGATTCACAAGCAGGAGTGAGAAAATCATCACGGTGTGGTGCGCATTGTATGGGTGTGTGTTACATTAGATTCACTAGCAGGAGTGAGAAAAACATCATGGGGTGGTGCGCATTGTATGGGTATGTGTTACATTAGATTCACAAGCAGGAGTGAGAAAAACATCACGGGGTGGTGCACATTGTATGGGTGTGTGTTATATTAGATTCACTAACAGGAGTGAGAAAAACATCACGGGGTGGTGCGCATTGTATGCGTGTGTGTTACATTAGATTCACTAGCAGGAGTGAGAAAAACATCACGGGGTGGTGCGCATTGTATGAGTGTGTGTTACATTAGATTCCCTAGCAGGAGTGAGAAAAACATCACGGGGTGGTGCGCATTGTATGGGTGTGTGTTACATTAGATTCACTAGCAGGAGTGAGAAAAATATCTCGGGGTGGTGCGCATTGTATCGGTGTGTGTTACATTAGATTCACTAGCAGGAGTGAGAAAAACATCACGGGGTGGTGCGCATTGTATGCGTGTGTGTTACATTAGATTCACTAGCAGGAGTGAGAAAAACATCCTGGGATGGTGCACATTGTATGGGTGTGTGTTACATTACATTCACTAGTAGGAGTGAGAAAAACATCTCGTGGTGGTGCGCATTGTATGGGTGTGTGTTACATTACATTCACTAGTAGGAGTGAGAAAAACTTCACGGGGTGGTGCGCATTGTATGGGTGTGTGTTACATTACATTCACTAGTAGGAGTGAGAAAAACATCACGGGGTGGTGCGCATTGTATGGGTGTGTGTTACATTAGATTCACTAGTAGGAGTGAGAAAAACATCACGGGGTGGTGCGCATTGTATGGGTGTGTGTTACATTACATTCACTAGTAGGAGTGAGAAAAACATCATGGGGTGGTGCGCATTGTATGGGTGTGTGTTACATTACATTCACTAGCAGGAGTGAGAAAAACATCACGCGGTGCGGCGCATTGTATGGGTGTGTGTTACATTACATTCACTAGAGGAGTGAGAAAAACATCACGGGGTGGTGCGCATTGTATGGGCGTGTGTTACATTACATTCACTAGCAGGAGTGAGAAAAACATCACGGGGTGGTGCGCTTGTATGCGTGTGTGTTACATTAGATTCACTAGCAGGAGTGAGAAAAACATCACGGGGTGGTGCGCATTGTATGGGTATGTGTTACATTAGATTCACAAGCAGGAGTGAGAAAATCATCACGGTGTGGTGCGCATTGTATGGGTGTGTGTTACATTAGATTCACTAGCAGGAGTGAGAAAAACATCACGGGGTGGTGCGCATTGTATGGGTATGTGTTACATTAGATTCACAAGCAGGAGTGAGAAAAACATCACGGGGTGGTGCGCAATGTATGGGTGTGTGTTATATTAGATTCACTAGTAGGAGTGAGAAAAACATCAAAGGGTGGTGCGCATTGTATGGGTGTGTGTAACATTACATTCACTAGTAGGAGTGAGAAAAACATCACGGGGTGGTGCGCATTGTATGCCTGTGTGTTACATTAGATTCACTAGCAGGAGTGAGAAAAACATCACGGGGTGGTGCGCATTGTATGGGTATGTGTTACATTAGATTCACAAGCAGGAGTGAGAAAAACATCACGGGGTGGTGCGCAATGTATGGGTGTGTGTTATATTAGATTCACTAGTAGGAGTGAGAAAAACATCAAAGGGTGGTGCGCATTGTATGGGTGTGTGTTACATTACATTCACTAGAGGAGTGAGAAAAACATCACGGGGTGGTGCGCATTGTATGGGCGTGTGTTACATTACATTCACTAGCAGGAGTGAGAAAAACATCACGGGGTGGTGCGCTTGTATGCGTGTGTGTTACATTAGATTCACTAGCAGGAGTGAGAAAAACATCACGGGGTGGTGCGCATTGTATGGGTGTGTGTTATATTACATTCACTAGTAGGAGTGAGAAAAACATCACGGGGTGGTGCGCATTGTATTGGTGTGTGTTACATTACATTCACTAGTAGGAGTGAGAAAAACATCACGGGGTGGTGTGCATTGTATGGGTGTGTGTTACATTAGATTCACTAGTAGCAGTGAGAAAAACATCACGGGGTGGTGTGCATTGTATGGGTTGTGTTACATTACATTCACTAGTAGGAGTGGGAAAAACATCACGGGGTGGTGCGCATTGTATGGGTGTGTGTTACATTACAATCAGTAGTAGGAGTGAGAAAAACATCACGGGGTGGTGCGCATTGTATGGGTATGTGTTACATTAGATTCACAAGCAGGAGTGAGAAAAACATCACGGGGTGGTGCGCATTGTATGCGTGTGTGTTACATTAGATTCACTAGCAGGAGTGAGAAAAACATCACGGGGTGGTACGCATTGTATGCGTGTGTGTTACATTAGATTCACTAGCAGGAGTGAGAAAAACATCACGGGGTGGTGCGCATTGTATGCGTGTGTGTTACATTAGATTCACTAGCAGGAGTGAGAAAAACATCACGGGGTGGTGCGCATTGTATGGGTATGTGTTACATTAGATTCACAAGCAGGAGTGAGAAAAACATCACGGGGTGGTGCGCATTGTATGCGTGTGTGTTACATTAGATTCACTAGCAGGAGTGAGAAAAACATCACGGGGTGGTACGCATTGTATGCGTGTGTGTTACATTAGATTCACTAGCAGGAGTGAGAAAAACATCACGGGGTGGTGCGCATTGTATGGGTATGTGTTACATTAGATTCACAAGCAGGAGTGAGAAAATCATCACGGTGTGGTGCGCATTGTATGGGTGTGTGTTATATTAGATTCACTAACAGGAGTGAGAAAAACATCCCGGGGTTGTGCGCATTGTATGGGTGTGTGTTACATTAGATTCACTAGCAGGAGTGAGAAAAACATCACGGGGTGGTGCGCATTGTATGGGTGTGTGTTACATTACATTCACTAGCAGGAGTGAGAAAAACATCACGGGGTGGTGCGCATTGTATGGGTGTGTGTTACATTAGATTCACTAGCAGGAGTGAGAAAAACATCACGGGGTGGTGCGCATTGTATGGGTGTGTGTTACATTAGATTCACTAGCAGGAGTGAGAAAAACATCACGGGGTGGTGCGCATTGTATGGGTGTGTGTTACATTAGATTCACTAGGAGGAGTGAGAAAAACATCACGGGGTGGTGCGCATTGTATGGGTGTGTGTTACATTAGATTCACTAGCAGGAGTGAGAAAAACATCCTGGGATGGTGCGCATTGTATGGGTGTGTGTTACATTACATTCACTAGTAGGAGTGAGAAAAACATCTCGGGGTGGTGCGCATTGTATGGGTGTGTGTTACATTACATTCACTAGTAGGAGTGAGAAAAACTTCACGGGGTGGTGCGCATTTTATGGGTGTGTGTTACATTACATTCACTAGTAGGAGTGAGAAAAACATCACGGGGTGGTGCGCATTGTATGGGTGTGTGTTACATTAGATTCACTAGTAGGAGTGAGAAAAACATCACGGGGTGGTGCGCATTGTATGGGTGTGTGTTACATTACATTCACTAGTAGGAGTGAGAAAAACATCATGGGGTGGTGCGCATTGTATGGGTGTGTGTTACATTACATTCACTAGCAGGAGTGAGAAAAACATCACGCGGTGGGGCGCATTGTATGGGTGTGTGTTACATTACATTCACTAGAGGAGTGAGAAAAACATCACGGGGTGGTGCGCATTGTATGGGCGTGTGTTACATTACATTCACTAGCAGGAGTGAGAAAAACATCACGGGGTGGTGCGCTTGTATGCGTGTGTGTTACATTAGATTCACTAGCAGGAGTGAGAAAAACATCACGGGGTGGTGCGCATTGTATGGGTATGTGTAACATTAGATTCACAAGCAGGAGTGAAAAATCATCACGGTGTGGTGCGCATTGTATGGGTGTGTGTTACATTAGATTCACTAGCAGGAGTGAGAAAAACATCACGGGGTGGTGCGCATTGTATGGGTATGTGTTACATTAGATTCACAAGCAGGAGTGAGAAAAACATCACGGGGTGGTGCACATTGTATGCGTGTGTGTTACATTAGATTCACTAGCAGGAGTGAGAAAAACATCACGGGGTGGTACGCATTGTATGCGTGTGTGTTACATTAGATTCACTAGCAGGAGTGAGAAAAACATCACGGGGTGGTGCGCATTGTATGGGTATGTGTTACATTAGATTCACAAGCAGGAGTGAGAAAATCATCACGGTGTGGTGCGCATTGTATGGGTGTGTGTTATATTAGATTCACTAACAGGAGTGAGAAAAACATCCCGGGGTTGTGCGCATTGTATGGGTGTGTGTTACATTAGATTCACTAGCAGGAGTGAGAAAAACATCACGGGGTGGTGCGCATTGTATGGGTGTGTGTTACATTACATTCACTAGCAGGAGTGAGAAAAACATCACGGGGTGGTGCGCATTGTATGGGTGTGTGTTACATTACATTCACTAGCAGGAGTGAGAAAAACATCACGGGGTGGTGCGCATTGTATGCGTGTGTGTTACATCAGATTCACTAGCAGGAGTGAGAAAAACATCACGCAGTGGTGCGCTTGTATGCGTGTGTGTTACATTAGATTCACTAGCAGGAGTGAGAAAATCATCACGGTGTGGTGCGCATTGTATGGGTGTGTGTTACATTAGATTCACTAGCAGGAGTGAGAAAAACATCACGGGGTGGTGCGCATTGTATGGGTATGTGTTACATTAGATTCACAAGCAGGAGTGAGAAAATCATCACGGTGTGGTGCGCATTGTATGGGTGTGTGTTACATTAGATTCACTAGCAGGAGTGAGAAAAACATCACGGGGTGGTGCGCATTGTATGGGTATGTGTTACATTAGATTCACAAGCAGGAGTGAGAAAAACATCACGGGGTGGTGCACATTGTATGTGTGTGTGTTACATTAGATTCACTAGCAGGAGTGAGAAAAACATCACGGGGTGGTAAGCATTGTATGCGTGTGTATTACATTAGATTCACTAGCAGGAGTGAGAAAAACATCACGGGGTGTTGCGCATTGTATGGGTGTGTGTTATATTAGATTCACTAACAGGAGTGAGAAAAACATCACGGGGTTGTGCGCATTGTATGGGTGTGTGTTACATTAGATTCACTAGCAGGAGTGAGAAAAACATCACGGGGTGGTGCGCATTGTATGGGTGTGTGTTACATTACATTCACTAGTAGGAGTGAGAAAAACATCACGCGGTGGTGCGCATTGTATGGGTGTGTGTTACATTACATTCACTAGTAGGAGTGAGAAAAACATCACGGGGTGGTGCGCATTGTATGGGTGTGTGTTACATTACATTCACTAGTAGGAGTGAGAAAAACATCACGGGGTGATGCGCATTGTATGGGTGTGTGTTACATTACATTCACTAATAGGAGTGAGCAAAACATCACGGGGTGGTGCGCATTGTATGTGTGTGTGTTACATTACATTCACTAGTAGGAGTGAGCAAAACATCACGGGGTGGTGCGCATTGTATGGGTGTGTGTTACATTAGATTCACTAGCAGGAGTGAGAAAAACATCACGGGGTGGTGCGCATTGAATGGGTGTGTGTTACCTTAGATTCACTAGCAGGAGTGAGAAAAACATCACGGGGTGGTGCGCATTGTATGGGTGTGTGTTACATTACATTCACTAGCAGGAGTGAGAAAAACATCACGGGGTGGTGCGCATTGTATGGGTGTGTGTTACATTAGATTCCCTAGCAGGAGTGAGAAAAACATCACGGGGTGGTGCGCATTGTATGGGTGTGTGTTACATTACATTCACTAGCAGGAGTGAGAAAAACATCACGGGGTGGTGCGCATTGTATGCCTGTGTGTTACATTAGATTCACAAGCAGGAGTGAGAAAAACATCACGGGGTGGTGCGCATTGTATGCGTGTGTGTTACATTAGATTCACTAGCAGGAGTGAGAAGAACATCACGGGGTGGTGCGCATTGTATGAGTGTGTGTTACATTAGATTCATTAGCAGGAGTGAGAAAAACATCACGGGGTGGTGCGCATTGTATGGGTGTGTGTTACATTAGATACACTAGCAGGAGTGAGAAAAACATCTCGGGGTGGTGCGCATTGTATCGGTGTGTGTTACATTAGATTCACTAGCAGGAGTGAGAAAAACATCACGGGGTGGTGCGCATTGTATGTGTGTGTTACATTAGATTCACTACTAGGAGTGAGAAAAACATCACGGGGTGGTGCGCATTGTATGGGTGTGTGTTACATTAGATTCACTCGTAGGAGTGAGAAAAACATCACGGGATGGTGCGCATTGTATGGGTGTGTGTTACATTACATTCACTAGTAGGAGTGAGAAAAACATCTCGGGGAGGTGCGCATTGTATGGGTGTGTGTTACATTAGATTCACTAGTAGGAGTGAGAAAAACATCACGGGGTGGTGCGCTTTGTATGGGTGTGTGTTACATTACATTCACAAGTAGGAGTGAGAAAAACATCACGGGGTGGTGCGCATTGTATGGGTGTGTGTTACATTAGATTCACTAGTAGGAGTGAGAAAAACATCACGGGGTGGTGCGCAATGTATGGGTGTGTGTTACATTAGATTCACTAGTAGGAGTGAGAAAAACATCACGGAGTGGTGCGCATTGTATGGGTGTGTGTAACATTACATTCACTAGTAGTAGTGAGAAAAACATCACGGGGTGGTGCGCATTGTATGGGTGTGTGTTACATTACATTCACTCGTAGGAGTGAGAAAAACATCACGGGGTGGTGCGCATTGTATGGGTGTGTGTTACATTACATTCACTACTAGGAGTGAGAAAAACATCACGGGGTGGTGCGCATTGTATGGGTGTGTGTTACATTACATTCACTAGTAGGAGTGAGAAAAACATCACGCGGTGGTGCGCATTGTATGGGTGTGTGTTACATTACATTCACTAGTAGGAGTGAGAAAAACATCACGGTGTGGTGCGCATTATATGGGTGTGTGTTACATTACATTCACTAGTAGGAGTGAGAAAAACATCCCGGGGTGATGCGCATTGTATGGGTGTGTGTCACATTACATTCACTAGTAGGAGTGAGCAAAACATCACGGGGTGGTGCGCATTGTATGTGTGTGTGTTACATTACATTCACTAGTAGGAGTGAGCAAAACATCACGGGGTGGTGCGCATTGTATGGGTGTGTGTTACATTAGATTCACTAGCAGGAGTGAGAAAAACATCACGGGGTGGTGCGCATTGAATGGGTGTGTGTTACATTAGATTCACTAGCAGGAGTGAGAAAAACATCACGGGGTGGTGCGCATTGTATGGGTGTGTGTTACATTACATTCACTAGCAGGATGAGAAAAACATCACGGGGTGGTGCGCATTGTATGGGTGTGTGTTATATTACATTCACTAGCAGGAGTGAGAAAAACATCACGGTGTGGTGCGCATTGTATGGGTGTGTGTTACATTAGATTCACTAGCAGGAGTGAGAAAAACATCACGGGGTGGTGCGCATTGTATGGGAGTGTGTTACATTACATTCACTAGTAGCAGTGAGAAAAACATCACGGGGTGGTGCGCATTGTATGGGTGTGTGTTACATTACATTCCCTAGTAGCAGTGAGAAAAACATCACGGGGTGGTGCGCATTGTATGGGTGTGTGTTACATTACATTCCCTAGTAGCAGTGAGAAAAACATCACGGGGTGGTGCGCATTGTATGGGTGTGTGTTACATTAGATTCGCTAGCAGGAGTGAGAAAAACATCACGGGGTGGTGCGCATTGTATGCGTGTGTGTTACATTAGATTCACTAGCAGGAGTGAGAAAAACATCACGGGGTGGTGCGCATTGTATGAGTGTGTGTTACATTAGATTCATTAGCAGGAGTGAGAAAAACATCACGGGGTGGTGCGCATTGTATCGGTGTGTGTTACATTAGATACACTAGCAGGAGTGAGAAAAACATCTCGGGGTGGTGCGCATTGTATCGGTGTGTGTTACATTAGATTCACTAGCAGGAGTGAGAAAAACATCACGGGGTGGTGCGCATTCTATGTGTGTGTTACATTAGATTCACTACTAGGAGTGAGAAAAACATCACGGGGTGGTGCGCATTGTATGGGTGTGTGTTACATTAGATTCACTCGTAGGAGTGAGAAAAACATCACGGGATGGTGCGCATTGTATGGGTGTGTGTTACATTACATTCACTAGTAGGAGTAAGAAAAACATCTCGGGGAGGTGCGCATTGTATGGGTGTGTGTTACATTAGATTCACTAGTAGGAGTGAGAAAAACATCACGGGGTGGTGCGCTTTGTATGGGTGTGTGTTACATTACATTCACAAGTAGGAGTGAGAAAAACATCACGCGGTGGTGCGCATTGTATGGGTGTGTGTTACATTAGATTCACTAGTAGGAGTTAGAAAAACATCACGGGGTGGTGCATAATGTATGGGTGTGTGTTACATTAGATTCACTAGTAGGAGTGAGAAAAACATCACCGGGTGGTGCGCATTGTATGGGTGTGTGTAACATTACATTCACTAGTAGTAGTGAGAAAAACATCACGGGGTGGTGCGCATTGTATGGGTGTGTGTTACATTACATTCACTCGTAGGAGTGAGAAAAACATCACGGGGTGGTGCGCATTGTATGGGTGTGTGTTACATTACATTCACTACTAGGAGTGAGAAAAACATCACGGGGTGGTGCGCATTGTATGGGTGTGTGTTACATTACATTCACTAGTAGGAGTGAGAAAAACATCACGCGGTGGTGCGCATTGTATGGGTGTGTGTTACATTACATTCACTAGTAGGAGTGAGAAAAACATCACGGTGTGGTGCGCATTATATGGGTGTGTGTTACATTACATTCACTAGTAGGAGTGAGAAAAACATCACGGGGTGATGCGCATTGTATGGGTGTGTGTCACATTACATTCACTAGTAGGAGTGAGCAAAACATCACTGGGTGGTGCGCATTGTATGTGTGTGTGTTACATTACATTCACTAGTAGGAGTGAGCAAAACATCACGGGGTGGTGCGCATTGTATGGGTGTGTGTTACATTAGATTCACTAGCAGGAGTGAGAAAAACATCACGGGGTGGTGCGCATTGAATGGGTGTGTGTTACATTAGATTCACTAGCAGGAGTGAGAAAAACATCACGGGGTGGTGCGCATTGTATGGGTGTGTGTTACATTACATTCACTAGCAGGATGAGAAAAACATCACGGGGTGGTGCGCATTGTATGGGTGTGTGTTACATTACATTCACTAGCAGGAGTGAGAAAAACATCACGGTGTGGTGCGCATTGTATGGGTGTGTGTTACATTAGATTCACTAGCAGGAGTGAGAAAAACATCACGGGGTGGTGCGCATTGTATGGGTGTGTGTTACATTAGATTCACTAGCAGGAGTGAGAAAAACATCAAGGGGTGGTGCGCATTGTATGGGTGTGTGTTACATTAGATTCACTAGGAGGAGTGAGAAAAACATCACGGGGTGGTGCGCATTGTATGGGTGTGTGTTACATTAGATTCACTAGCAGGAGTGAGAAAAACATCCTGGGATGGTACGCATTGTATGGGTGTGTGTTACATTACATTCACTAGTAGGAGTGAGAAAAACATCTCGGGGTGGTGCGCATTGTATGGGTGTGTGTTACATTACATTCACTAGTAGGAGTGAGAAAAACTTCACGGGGTGGTGCGCATTGTATGGGTGTGTGTTACATTACATTCACTAGTAGGAGTGAGAAAAACATCACGGGGTGGTGCGCATTGTATGGGTGTGTGTTACATTAGATTCACTAGTAGGAGTGAGAAAAACATCACGGGGTGGTGCGCATTGTATGGGTGTGTGTTACATTACATTCACTAGTAGGACTGAGAAAAACATCATGGGGTGGTGCGCATTGTATGGGTGTGTGTTACATTACATTCACTAGCAGGAGTGAGAAAAACATCACGCGGTGGGGCGCATTGTATGGGTGTGTGTTACATTACATTCACTAGAGGAGTGAGAAAAACATCACGGGGTGGTGCGCATTGTATGGGCGTGTGTTACATTACATTCACTAGCAGGAGTGAGAAAAACATCACGGGGTGGTGCGCTTGTATGCGTGTGTGTTACATTAGATTCACTAGCAGGAGTGAGAAAAACATCACGGGGTGGTGCGCATTGTATGGGTATGTGTTACATTAGATTCACAAGCAGGAGTGAGAAAATCATCACGGTGTGGTGCGCATTGTATGGGTGTGTGTTACATTAGATTCACTAGCAGGAGTGAGAAAAACATCACGGGGTGGTGCGCATTGTATGGGTATGTGTTACATTAGATTCACAAGCAGGAGTGAGAAAAACATCACGGGGTGGTGCACATTGTATGCGTGTGTGTTACATTAGATTCACTAGCAGGAGTGAGAAAAACATCACGGGGTGGTACGCATTGTATGCGTGTGTATTACATTAGATTCACTAGCAGGAGTGAGAAAAACATCACGGGGTGTTGCGCATTGTATGGGTGTGTGTTATATTAGATTCACTAACAGGAGTGAGAAAAACATCCCGGGGTTGTGCGCATTGTATGGGTGTGTGTTACATTAGATTCACTAGCAGGAGTGAGAAAAACATCACGGGGTGGTGCGCATTGTATGGGTGTGTGTTACATTACATCACTAGCAGGATAAGAAAAACATCACGGGGTGGTGCGCATTGTATGGGTGTGTGTTACATTACATTCACTAGCAGGATGAGAAAAACATCACGGGGTGGTGCGCATTGTATAGGTGTGTGTTACATTACATTCACTAGCAGGAGTGAGAAAAACATCACGGGGTGGTGCGCATTGTATGGGTGTGTGTTACATTACATTCACTAGCAGGAGTGAGAAAAACATCACGGGGTGGTGCGCATTGTATGCGTGTGTGTTACATCAGATTCACTAGCAGGAGTGAGAAAAACATCACGCGGTGGTGCGCTTGTATGCGTGTGTGTTACATTAGATTCCCTAGCAGGAGTGAGAAAAACATCACTGTGTGGTGCGCATTGTATGGGTGTGTGTTACATTAGATTCACTAGCAGGAGTGAGAAAAACATCACGGGGTGGTGCGCATTGTATGGGTATGTGTTACATTAGATTCACAAGCAGGAGTGAGAAAATCATCACGGTGTGGTGCGCATTGTATGGGTGTGTGTTACATTAGATTCACTAGCAGGAGTGAGAAAAACATCACGGGGTGGTGCGCATTGTATGGGTATGTGTTACATTAGATTCACAAGCAGGAGTGAGAAAAACATCACGGGGTGGTGCACATTGTATGGGTGTGTGTTATATTAGATTCACTAACAGGAGTGAGAAAAACATCACGGGGTGGTGCGCATTGTATGCGTGTGTGTTACATTAGATTCACTAGCAGGAGTGAGAAAAACATCACGGGGTGGTGCGCATTGTATGAGTGTGTGTTACATTAGATTCCCTAGCAGGAGTGAGAAAAACATCACGGGGTGGTGCGCATTGTATGGGTGTGTGTTACATTAGATTCACTAGCAGGAGTGAGAAAAATATCTCGGGGTGGTGCGCATTGTATCGGTGTGTGTTACATTAGATTCACTAGCAGGAGTGAGAAAAACATCACGGGGTGGTGCGCATTGTATGCGTGTGTGTTACATTAGATTCACTAGCTGGAGTGAGAAAAACATCCTGGGATGGTGCGCATTGTATGGGTGTGTGTTACATTACATTCACTAGTAGGAGTGAGAAAAACATCTCGGGGTGGTGCGCATTGTATGGGTGTGTGTTACATTACATTCACTAGTAGGAGTGAGAAAAACTTCACGGGGTGGTGCGCATTGTATGGGTGTGTGTTACATTACATTCACTAGTAGGAGTGAGAAAAACATCACGGGGTGGTGCGCATTGTATGGGTGTGTGTTACATTAGATTCACTAGTAGGAGTGAGAAAAACATCACGGGGTGGTGCGCATTGTATGGGTGTGTGTTACATTACATTCACTAGTAGGAGTGAGAAAAACATCATGGGGTGGTGCGCATTGTATGGGTGTGTGTTACATTACATTCACTAGCAGGAGTGAGAAAAACATCACGCGGTGGGGCGCATTGTATGGGTGTGTGTTACATTACATTCACTAGAGGAGTGAGAAAAACATCACGGGGTGGTGCGCATTGTATGGGCGTGTGTTACATTACATTCACTAGCAGGAGTGAGAAAAACATCACGGGGTGGTGCGCTTGTATGCGTGTGTGTTACATTAGATTCACTAGCAGGAGTGAGAAAAACATCACGGGGTGGTGCGCATTGTATGGGTATGTGTTACATTAGATTCACAAGCAGGAGTGAGAAAATCATCACGGTGTGGTGCGCATTGTATGGGTGTGTGTTACATTAGATTCACTAGCAGGAGTGAGAAAAACATCACGGGGTGGTGCGCATTGTATGGGTATGTGTTACATTAGATTCACAAGCAGGAGTGAGAAAAACATCACGGGGTGGTGCGCAATGTATGGGTGTGTGTTATATTAGATTCACTAGTAGGAGTGAGAAAAACATCAAAGGGTGGTGCGCATTGTATGGGTGTGTGTAACATTACATTCACTAGTAGGAGTGAGAAAAACATCACGGGGTGGTGCGCATTGTATGCCTGTGTGTTACATTAGATTCACTAGCAGGAGTGAGAAAAACAACACGGGGTGGTGCGCATTGTATGCGTGTGTGTTACATTAGATTCACTAGCAGGAGTGAGAAAAACATCACGGGGTGGTGCGCATTGTATGAGTGTGTGTTACATTAGATTCATTAGCAGGAGTGAGAAAAACATCACGGGGTGGTGCGCATTGTATGGGTGTGTGTTACATTAGATACACTAGCAGGAGTGAGAAAAACATCTCGGGGTGGTGCGCATTGTATCAGTGTGTGTTACATTAGATTCACTAGCAGGAGTGAGAAAAACATCACGGGGTGGTGCGCATTGTATGTGTGTGTTACATTAGATTCACTACTAGGAGTGAGAAAAACATCAGGGGTGGTGCGCATTGTATGGGTGTGTGTTACATTAGATTCACTCGTAGGAGTGAGAAAAACATCACGGGATGGTGCGCATTGTATGGGTGTGTGTTACATTACATTCACTAGTAGGAGTGAGAAAAACATCTCGGGGAGGTGCGCATTGTATGGGTGTGTGTTACATTAGATTCACTAGTAGGAGTGAGAAAAACATCACGGGGTGGTGCGCTTTGTATGGGTGTGTGTTACATTACATTCACTAGTAGGAGTGAGAAAAACATCACGGGGTGGTGCGCATTGTATGGGTGTGTGTTACATTAGATTCACTAGTAGGAGTGAGAAAAACATCACGGGGTGGTGCGCAATGTATGGGTGTGTGTTACATTAGATTCACTAGTAGGAGTGAGAAAAACATCACGGGGTGGTGCGCATTGTATGGGTGTGTGTTACATTACATTCACTAGTAGGAGTGAGAAAAACATCACGCGGTGGTGCGCATTGTATGGGTGTGTGTTACATTACATTCACTAGCAGGATGAGAAAAACATCACTGTGTGGTGCGCATTGTATGGGTGTGTGTTACATTACATTCACTAGCAGGAGTGAGAAAAACATCTCGGGGTGGTGCGCATTGTATGGGTGTGTGTTACATTACATTCACTAGTAGGAGTGAGAAAAACATCTCGGGGTGGTGCGCATTGTATGGGTGTGTGTTACATTACATTCACTAGTAGGAGTGAGAAAAACTTCACGGGGTGGTGCGCATTGTATGGGTGTGTGTTACATTACATTCACTAGTAGGAGTGAGAAAAACATCACGGGGTGGTGCGCATTGTATGGGTGTGTGTTACATTAGATTCACTAGTAGGAGTGAGAAAAACATCACGGGGTGGTGCGCATTGTATGGGTGTGTGTTACATTACATTCACTAGTAGGAGTGAGAAAAACATCATGGGGTGGTGCGCATTGTATGGGTGTGTGTTACATTACATTCACTAGCAGGAGTGAGAAAAACATCACGCGGTGGGGCGCATTGTATGGGTGTGTGTTACATTACATTCACTAGAGGAGTGAGAAAAACATCACGGGGTGGTGCGCATTGTATGGGCGTGTGTTACATTAAATTCACTAGCAGGAGTGAGAAAAACATCACGGGGTGGTGCGCTTGTATGCGTGTGTGTTACATTAGATTCACTAGCAGGAGTGAGAAAAACATCACGGGGTGGTGCGCATTGTATGGGTATGTGTTACATTAGATTCACAAGCAGGAGTGAGAAAATCATCACGGTGTGGTGCGCATTGTATGGGTGTGTGTTACATTAAATTCACTAGCAGGAGTGAGAAAAACATCACGGGGTGGTGCGCATTGTATGGGTATGTGTTACATTAGATTCACAAGCAGGAGTGAGAAAAACATCACGGGGTGGTGCACATTGTATGCGTGTGTGTTACATGAGATTCACTAGCAGGAGTGAGAAAAACATCACGAGGTGGTACGCATTGTATGCGTGTGTATTACATTAGATTCACTAGCAGGAGTGAGAAAAACATCACGGGGTGTTGCGCATTGTATGGGTGTGTGTTATATTAGATTCACTAACAGGAGTGAGAAAAACATCCCGGGGTTGTGCGCATTGTATGGGTGTGTGTTACATTAGATTCACTAGCAGGAGTGAGAAAAACATCACGGGGTGGTGCGCATTGTATGGGTGTGTGTTACATTACATTCACTAGCAGGAGTGAGAAAAACATCACGGGGTGGTGCGCATTGTATGGGTGTGTGTTACATTACATTCACTAGCAGGAGTGAGAAAAACATCACGGGGTGGTGCGCAATGTATGGGTGTGTGTTACATTAGATTCACTAGCAGGAGTGAGAAAAACATCACGGGGTGGTGCGCATTGAATGGGTGTGTGTTACATTAGATTCACTAGCAGGAGTGAGAAAAACATCACGGGGTGGTGCGCATTGTATGGGTGTGTGTTACATTACATTCACTAGCAGGATGAGAAAAACATCACGGGGTGGTGCGCATTGTATGGGTGTGTGTTACATTACATTCACTAGCAGGAGTGAGAAAAACATCACGGGGTGGTGCGCATTGTATGCGTGTGTGTTACATCAGATTCACTAGCAGGAGTGAGAAAAACATCACGCGGTGGTGCGCTTGTATGCGTGTGTGTTACATTAGATTCCCTAGCAGGAGTGAGAAAATCATTACGGTGTGGTGCGCATTGTATGGGTGTGTGTTACATTAGATTCACTAGCAGGAGTGAGAAAAACATCACGGGGTGGTGCGCATTGTATGGGTGTGTGTTACATTAGATTCACAAGCAGGAGTGAGAAAATCATCACGGTGTGGTGCGCATTGTATGGGTGTGTGTTACATTAGATTCACTAGCAGGAGTGAGAAAAACATCACGGGGTGGTGCGCATTGTATGGGTATGTGTTACATTAGATTCACAAGCAGGAGTGAGAAAAACATCACGGGGTGGTGCACATTGTATGCGTGTGTGTTACATTAGATTCACTAGCAGGAGTGAGAAAAACATCACGGGGTGGTACGCATTGTATGCGTGTGTATTACATTAGATTCACTAGCAGGCGTGAGAAAAACATCACGGGGTGTTGCGCATTGTATGGGTGTGTGTTATATTAGATTCACTAACAGGAGTGAGAAAAACATCACGGGGTTGTGCGCATTGTATGGGTGTGTGTTACATTAGATTCACTAGCAGGAGTGAGAAAAACATCACGGGGTGGTGCGCATTGTATGGGTGTGTGTTACATTACATTCACTAGCAGGAGTGAGAAAAACATCACGGGGTGGTGCGCATTGTATGGGTGTGTGTTACATTACATTCACTAGCAGGAGTGAGAAAAACATCACGGGGTGGTGCGCAATGTAGGGTGTGTGTTACATTAGATTCACTAGCAGGAGTGAGAAAAACATCACGGGGTGGTGCGCATTGTATGCCTGTGTGTTACATTAGATTCACTAGCAGGAGTGAGAAAAACATCACGGGGTGGTGCGCATTGTATGCGTGTGTGTTACATTAGATTCACTAGCAGGAGTGAGAAAAACATCACGGGGTGGTGCGCATTGTATGAGTGTGTGTTACATTAGATTCCCTAGCAGGAGTGAGAAAAACATCACGGGGTGGTGCGCATTGTATGGGTGTGTGTTACATTAGATTCACTAGCAGGAGTGAGAAAAATATCTCGGGGTGGTGCGCATTGTATCGGTGTGTGTTACATTAGATTCACTAGCAGGAGTGAGAAAAACATCACGGGGTGGTGCCCATTGTATGGGTGTGTGTTACATTAGATTCACTACTAGGAGTGAGAAAAACATCACGGGGTGGTGCGCATTGTATGGGTGTGTGTTACATTAGATTCACTCGTAGGAGTGAGAAAAACATCACGGGATGGTGCGCATTGTATGGGTGTGTGTTACATTACATTCACTAGTAGGAGTGAGAAAAACATCTTGGGGAGGTGCGCATTGTATGGGTGTGTGTTACATTAGATTCACTATTAGGAGTGAGAAAAACATCACAGGGTGGTGCGCTTTGTATGGGTGTGTGTTACATTACATTCACTAGTAGGAGTGAGAAAAACATCACGGGGTGGTGCGCATTGTATGGGTGTGTGTTACATTAGATTCACTAGCAGGAGTGAGAAAAACATCACGGGGTGGTGCGCAATGTATGGGTGTGTGTTATATTAGATTCACTAGTAGGAGTGAGAAAAACATCAAAGGGTGGTGCGCATTGTATGGGTGTGTGTAACATTACATTCACTAGTAGGAGTGAGAAAAACATCACGGGGTGGTGCGCATTGTATGGGTGTGTGTTACATTACATTCACTCGTAGGAGTGAGAAAAACATCACGGGGTGGTGCGCATTGTATGGGTGTGTGTTACATTACATTCACTAGTAGGAGTGAGAAAAACATCTCGGTGTGGTGCGCATTGTATGGGTGTGTGTTACATTAGATTCACTAGTAGGAGTGAGAAAAACATCACGGGGTGGTGCGCATTGTATGGGTGTGTGTTACATTACATTCACTAGTAGGAGTGAGAAAAACATCACGGGGTGGTGCGCATTGTATGGGTGTCTGTTACATTAGATTCACTAGTAGGAGTGAGAAAAACATCACGGGGTGGTGCGCATTGTATGGGTGTGTGTTACATTACATTCACTAGTAGGAGTGAGAAAAACATCACGGGGTGGTGCGCATTGTATGGGTGTGTGTTACATTAGATTCACTAGCAGGAGTGAGAAAAACATCACGGGGTGATGCGCATTGTATGGGTGTGTGTTACATTAGATTCACTAGCAGGAGTGAGAAAAACATCACGGGGGGGTGCGCATTGTATGGGTGTGTGTTACATTACATTCACTCGTAGGAGTGAGAAAAACATCCTGGGATGGTGCGCATTTTATGGGTGTGTGTTACATTACATTCACTAGTAGGAGCGAGAAAAACATCTCGGGGTGGTACGCATTGTATGGGTGTGTGTTCCATTAGATTCACTAGTAGGAGTGAGAAAAACATCACGGGGTGGTGCGCATTGTATGGGTGTGTGTTACATTACATTCACTAGTAGGAGTGAGAAAAACATCACGGGGTGGTGCGCATTGTATGGGTGTGTGTTACATTACATTCACTAGCAGGAGTGAGAAAAACATCACGGGGTGGTGCGCATTGTATGGGTGTGTGTTACATTACATTCACTAGTAGGAGTGAGAAAAACATCATGGGGTGGTGCGCATTGTATGGGTGTGTGTTACATTACATTCACTAGCAGGAGTGAGAAAAACATCACGCGGTGGGGCGCATTGTATGGGTGTGTGTTACATTACATTCACTAGAGGAGTGAGAAAAACATCACGGGGTGGTGCGCATTGTATGGGCGTGTGTTACATTACATTCACTAGCAGGAGTGAGAAAAACATCACGGGGTGGTGCGCTTGTATGCGTGTGTGTTACATTAGATTCACTAGCAGGAGTGAGAAAAACATCACGGGGTGGTGCGCATTGTATGGGTATGTGTTACATTAGATTCACAAGCAGGAGTGAGAAAATCATCACGGTGTGGTGCGCATTGTATGGGTGTGTGTTACATTAGATTCACTAGCAGGAGTGAGAAAAACATCACGGGGTGGTGCGCATTGTATGGGTATGTGTTACATTAGATTCACAAGCAGGAGTGAGAAAAACATCACGGGGTGGTGCGCAATGTATGGGTGTGTGTTATATTAGATTCACTAGTAGGAGTGAGAAAAACATCAAAGGGTGGTGCGCATTGTATGGGTGTGTGTAACATTACATTCACTAGTAGGAGTGAGAAAAACATCACGGGGTGGTGCGCATTGTATGCCTGTGTGTTACATTAGATTCACTAGCAGGAGTGAGAAAAACAACACGGGGTGGTGCGCATTGTATGCGTGTGTGTTACATTAGATTCACTAGCAGGAGTGAGAAAAACATCACGGGGTGGTGCGCATTGTATGAGTGTGTGTTACATTAGATTCATTAGCAGGAGTGAGAAAAACATCACGGGGTGGTGCGCATTGTATGGGTGTGTGTTACATTAGATACACTAGCAGGAGTGAGAAAAACATCTCGGGGTGGTGCGCATTGTATCAGTGTGTGTTACATTAGATTCACTAGCAGGAGTGAGAAAAACATCACGGGGTGGTGCGCATTGTATGTGTGTGTTACATTAGATTCACTACTAGGAGTGAGAAAAACATCAGGGGTGGTGCGCATTGTATGGGTGTGTGTTACATTAGATTCACTCGTAGGAGTGAGAAAAACATCACGGGATGGTGCGCATTGTATGGGTGTGTGTTACATTACATTCACTAGTAGGAGTGAGAAAAACATCTCGGGGAGGTGCGCATTGTATGGGTGTGTGTTACATTAGATTCACTAGTAGGAGTGAGAAAAACATCACGGGGTGGTGCGCTTTGTATGGGTGTGTGTTACATTACATTCACTAGTAGGAGTGAGAAAAACATCACGGGGTGGTGCGCATTGTATGGGTGTGTGTTACATTAGATTCACTAGTAGGAGTGAGAAAAACATCACGGGGTGGTGCGCAATGTATGGGTGTGTGTTACATTAGATTCACTAGTAGGAGTGAGAAAAACATCACGGGGTGGTGCGCATTGTATGGGTGTGTGTTACATTACATTCACTAGTAGGAGTGAGAAAAACATCACGCGGTGGTGCGCATTGTATGGGTGTGTGTTACATTACATTCACTAGCAGGATGAGAAAAACATCACTGTGTGGTGCGCATTGTATGGGTGTGTGTTACATTACATTCACTAGCAGGAGTGAGAAAAACATCACGGGGTGGTGCGCATTGTATGGGTGTGTGTTACATTAGATTCACTAGCAGGAGTGAGAAAAACATCACGGGGTGGTGCGCATTGTATGGGTGTGTGTTACATTAGATTCACTAGCAGGAGTGAGAAAAACATCACGGGGTGGTGCGCATTGTATGGGTGTGTGTTACATTAGATTCACTATGAGGAGTGAGAAAAACATCACGGGGTGGTGCGCATTGTATGGGTGTGTGTTACATTAGATTCACTAGCAGGAGTGAGAAAAACATCCTGGGATGGTGCGCATTGTATGGGTGTGTGTTACATTACATTCACTAGTAGGAGTGAGAAAAACATCTCGGGGTGGTGCGCATTGTATGGGTGTGTGTTACATTACATTCACTAGTAGGAGTGAGAAAAACTTCACGGGGTGGTGCGCATTGTATGGGTGTGTGTTACATTACATTCACTAGTAGGAGTGAGAAAAACATCACGGGGTGGTGCGCATTGTATGGGTGTGTGTTACATTAGATTCACTAGTAGGAGTGAGAAAAACATCACGGGGTGGTGCGCATTGTATGGGTGTGTGTTACATTACATTCACTAGTAGGAGTGAGAAAAACATCATGGGGTGGTGCGCATTGTATGGGTGTGTGTTACATTACATTCACTAACAGGAGTGAGAAAAACATCACGCGGTGGGGCGCATTGTATGGGTGTGTGTTACATTACATTCACTAGAGGAGTGAGAAAAACATCACGGGGTGGTGCGCATTGTATGGGCGTGTGTTACATTAAATTCACTAGCAGGAGTGAGAAAAACATCACGGGGTGGTGCGCTTGTATGCGTGTGTGTTACATTAGATTCACTAGCAGGAGTGAGAAAAACATCACGGGGTGGTGCGCATTGTATGGGTATGTGTTACATTAGATTCACAAGCAGGAGTGAGAAAATCATCACGGTGTGGTGCGCATTGTATGGGTGTGTGTTACATTAAATTCACTAGCAGGAGTGAGAAAAACATCACGGGGTGGTGCGCATTGTATGGGTATGTGTTACATTAGATTCACAAGCAGGAGTGAGAAAAACATCACGGGGTGGTGCACATTGTATGCGTGTGTGTTACATTAGATTCACTAGCAGGAGTGAGAAAAACATCACGAGGTGGTACGCATTGTATGCGTGTGTATTACATTAGATTCACTAGCAGGAGTGAGAAAAACATCACGGGGTGTTGCGCATTGTATGGGTGTGTGTTATATTAGATTCACTAACAGGAGTGAGAAAAACATCCCGGGGTTGTGCGCATTGTATGGGTGTGTGTTACATTAGATTCACTAGCAGGAGTGAGAAAAACATCACGGGGTGGTGCGCATTGTATGGGTGTGTGTTACATTACATTCACTAGCAGGAGTGAGAAAAACATCACGGGGTGGAGCGCATTGTATGGGTGTGTGTTACATTACATTCACTAGCAGGAGTGAGAAAAACATCACGGGGTGGTGCGCAATGTATGGGTGTGTGTTACATTAGATTCACTAGCAGGAGTGAGAAAAACATCACGGGGTGGTGCGCATTGAATGGGTGTGTGTTACATTAGATTCACTAGCAGGAGTGAGAAAAACATCACGGGGTGGTGCGCATTGTATGGGTGTGTGTTACATTACATTCACTAGCAGGATGAGAAAAACATCACGGGGTGGTGCGCATTGTATGGGTGTGTGTTACATTACATTCACTAGCAGGAGTGAGAAAAACATCACGGGGTGGTGCGCATTGTATGCGTGTGTGTTACATCAGATTCACTAGCAGGAGTGAGAAAAACATCACGCGGTGGTGCGCTTGTATGCGTGTGTGTTACATTAGATTCCCTAGCAGGAGTGAGAAAATCATCACGGTGTGGTGCGCATTGTATGGGTGTGTGTTACATTAGATTCACTAGCAGGAGTGAGAAAAACATCACGGGGTGGTGCGCATTGTATGGGTGTGTGTTACATTAGATTCACAAGCAGGAGTGAGAAAATCATCACGGTGTGGTGCGCATTGTATGGGTGTGTGTTACATTAGATTCACTAGCAGGAGTGAGAAAAACATCACGGGGTGGTGCGCATTGTATGGGTATGTGTTACATTAGATTCACAAGCAGGAGTGAGAAAAACATCACGGGGTGGTGCACATTGTATGCGTGTGTGTTACATTAGATTCACTAGCAGGAGTGAGAAAAACATCACGGGGTGGTACGCATTGTATGCGTGTGTATTACATTAGATTCACTAGCAGGCGTGAGAAAAACATCACGGGGTGGTGCGCATTGTATGGGTGTGTGTTACATTAGATTCACTAGTAGGAGTGAGAAAAACATCACGGGGTGGTGCGCATTGTATGGGTGTGTGTTACATTACATTCACTAGTAGGACTGAGAAAAACATCATGGGGTGGTGCGCATTGTATGGGTGTGTGTTACATTACATTCACTAGCAGGAGTGAGAAAAACTTCACGGGGTGGTGCGCATTGTATGGGTGTGTGTTACATTACATTCACTAGTAGGAGTGAGAAAAACATCACGGGGTGGTGCGCATTGTATGGGTGTGTGTTACATTAGATTCACTAGTAGGAGTGAGAAAAACATCACGGGGTGGTGCGCATTGTATGGGTGTGTGTTACATTACATTCACTAGTAGGACTGAGAAAAACATCATGGGGTGGTGCGCATTGTATGGGTGTGTGTTACATTACATTCACTAGCAGGAGTGAGAAAAACATCACGCGGTGGGGCGCATTGTATGGGTGTGTGTTACATTACATTCACTAGAGGAGTGAGAAAAACATCACGGGGTGGTGCGCATTGTATGGGCGTGTGTTACATTACATTCACTAGCAGGAGTGAGAAAAACATCACGGGGTGGTGCGCTTGTATGCGTGTGTGTTACATTAGATTCACTAGCAGGAGTGAGAAAAACATCACGGGGTGGTGCGCATTGTATGGGTATGTGTTACATTAGATTCACAAGCAGGAGTGAGAAAATCATCACGGTGTGGTGCGCATTGTATGGGTGTGTGTTACATTAGATTCACTAGCAGGAGTGAGAAAAACATCACGGGGTGGTGCGCATTGTATGGGTATGTGTTACATTAGATTCACAAGCAGGAGTGAGAAAAACATCACGGGGTGGTGCATATTGTATGCGTGTGTGTTACATTAGATTCACTAGCAGGAGTGAGAAAAACATCACGGGGTGGTACGCATTGTATGCGTGTGTATTACATTAGATTCACTAGCAGGAGTGAGAAAAACATCACGGGGTGTTGCGCATTGTATGGGTGTGTGTTATATTAGATTCACTAACAGGAGTGAGAAAAACATCCCGGGGTTGTGCGCATTGTATGGGTGTGTGTTACATTAGATTCACTAGCAGGAGTGAGAAAAACATCACGGGGTGGTGCGCATTGTATGGGTGTGTGTTACATTACATCACTAGCAGGATAAGAAAAACATCACGGGGTGGTGCGCATTGTATGGGTGTGTGTTACATTACATTCACTAGCAGGATGAGAAAAACATCACGGGGTGGTGCGCATTGTATGGGTGTGTGTTACATTACATTCACTAGCAGGAGTGAGAAAAACATCACGGGGTGGTGCGCATTGTATGGGTGTGTGTTACATTACATTCACTAGCAGGAGTGAGAAAAACATCACGGGGTGGTGCGCATTGTATGCGTGTGTGTTACATCAGATTCACTAGCAGGAGTGAGAAAAACATCACGCGGTGGTGCGCTTGTATGCGTGTGTGTTACATTAGATTCCCTAGCAGGAGTGAGAAAAACATCACTGTGTGGTGCGCATTGTATGGGTGTGTGTTACATTAGATTCACTAGCAGGAGTGAGAAAAACATCACGGGGTGGTGCGCATTGTATGGGTATGTGTTACATTAGATTCACAAGCAGGAGTGAGAAAATCATCACGGTGTGGTGCGCATTGTATGGGTGTGTGTTACATTAGATTCACTAGCAGGAGTGAGAAAAACATCACGGGGTGGTGCGCATTGTATGGGTATGTGTTACATTAGATTCACAAGCAGGAGTGAGAAAAACATCACGGGGTGGTGCACATTGTATGGGTGTGTGTTATATTAGATTCACTAACAGGAGTGAGAAAAACATCACGGGGTGGTGCGCATTGTATGCGTGTGTGTTACATTAGATTCACTAGCAGGAGTGAGAAAAACATCACGGGGTGGTGCGCATTGTATGAGTGTGTGTTACATTAGATTCCCTAGCAGGAGTGAGAAAAACATCACGGGGTGGTGCGCATTGTATGGGTGTGTGTTACATTAGATTCACTAGCAGGAGTGAGAAAAATATCTCGGGGTGGTGCGCATTGTATCGGTGTGTGTTACATTAGATTCACTAGCAGGAGTGAGAAAAACATCACGGGGTGGTGCGCATTGTATGCGTGTGTGTTACATTAGATTCACTAGCAGGAGTGAGAAAAACATCCTGGGATGGTGCGCATTGTATGGGTGTGTGTTACATTACATTCACTAGTAGGAGTGAGAAAAACATCTCGGGGTGGTGCGCATTGTATGGGTGTGTGTTACATTACATTCACTAGTAGGAGTGAGAAAAACTTCACGGGGTGGTGCGCATTGTATGGGTGTGTGTTAGATTACATTCACTAGTAGGAGTGAGAAAAACATCACGGGGTGGTGCGCATTGTATGGGTGTGTGTTACATTAGATTCACTAGTAGGAGTGAGAAAAACATCACGGGGTGGTGCGCATTGTATGGGTGTGTGTTACATTACATTCACTAGTAGGAGTGAGAAAAACATCATGGGGTGGTGCGCATTGTATGGGTGTGTGTTACATTACATTCACTAGCAGGAGTGAGAAAAACATCACGCGGTGGGGCGCATTGTATGGGTGTGTGTTACATTACATTCACTAGAGGAGTGAGAAAAACATCACGGGGTGGTGCGCATTGTATGGGCGTGTGTTACATTACATTCACTAGCAGGAGTGAGAAAAACATCACGGGGTGGTGCGCTTGTATGCGTGTGTGTTACATTAGATTCACTAGCAGGAGTGAGAAAAACATCACGGGGTGGTGCGCATTGTATGGGTATGTGTTACATTAGATTCACAAGCAGGAGTGAGAAAATCATCACGGTGTGGTGCGCATTGTATGGGTGTGTGTTACATTAGATTCACTAGCAGGAGTGAGAAAAACATCACGGGGTGGTGCGCATTGTATGGGTATGTGTTACATTAGATTCACAAGCAGGAGTGAGAAAAACATCACGGGGTGGTGCGCAATGTATGGGTGTGTGTTATATTAGATTCACTAGTAGGAGTGAGAAAAACATCAAAGGGTGGTGCGCATTGTATGGGTGTGTGTAACATTACATTCACTAGTAGGAGTGAGAAAAACATCACGGGGTGGTGCGCATTGTATGCCTGTGTGTTACATTAGATTCACTAGCAGGAGTGAGAAAAACAACACGGGGTGGTGCGCATTGTATGCGTGTGTGTTACATTAGATTCACTAGCAGGAGTGAGAAAAACATCACGGGGTGGTGCGCATTGTATGAGTGTGTGTTACATTAGATTCATTAGCAGGAGTGAGAAAAACATCACGGGGTGGTGCGCATTGTATGGGTGTGTGTTACATTAGATACACTAGCAGGAGTGAGAAAAACATCTCGGGGTGGTGCGCATTGTATCAGTGTGTGTTACATTAGATTCACTAGCAGGAGTGAGAAAAACATCACGGGGTGGTGCGCATTGTATGTGTGTGTTACATTAGATTCACTACTAGGAGTGAGAAAAACATCAGGGGTGGTGCGCATTGTATGGGTGTGTGTTACATTAGATTCACTCGTAGGAGTGAGAAAAACATCACGGGATGGTGCGCATTGTATGGGTGTGTGTTACATTACATTCACTAGTAGGAGTGAGAAAAACATCTCGGGGAGGTGCGCATTGTATGGGTGTGTGTTACATTAGATTCACTAGTAGGAGTGAGAAAAACATCACGGGGTGGTGCGCTTTGTATGGGTGTGTGTTACATTACATTCACTAGTAGGAGTGAGAAAAACATCACGGGGTGGTGCGCATTGTATGGGTGTGTGTTACATTAGATTCACTAGTAGGAGTGAGAAAAACATCACGGGGTGGTGCGCAATGTATGGGTGTGTGTTACATTAGATTCACTAGTAGGAGTGAGAAAAACATCACGGGGTGGTGCGCATTGTATGGGTGTGTGTTACATTACATTCACTAGTAGGAGTGAGAAAAACATCACGCGGTGGTGCGCATTGTATGGGTGTGTGTTACATTACATTCACTAGCAGGATGAGAAAAACATCACTGTGTGGTGCGCATTGTATGGGTGTGTGTTACATTACATTCACTAGCAGGAGTGAGAAAAACATCACGGGGTGGTGCGCATTGTATGGGTGTGTGTTACATTAGATTCACTAGCAGGAGTGAGAAAAACATCACGGGGTGGTGCGCATTGTATGGGTGTGTGTTACATTAGATTCACTAGCAGGAGTGAGAAAAACATCACGGGGTGGTGCGCATTGTATGGGTGTGTGTTACATTAGATTCACTATGAGGAGTGAGAAAAACATCACGGGGTGGTGCGCATTGTATGGGTGTGTGTTACATTAGATTCACTAGCAGGAGTGAGAAAAACATCCTGGGATGGTGCGCATTGTATGGGTGTGTGTTACATTACATTCACTAGTAGGAGTGAGAAAAACATCTCGGGGTGGTGCGCATTGTATGGGTGTGTGTTACATTACATTCACTAGTAGGAGTGAGAAAAACTTCACGGGGTGGTGCGCATTGTATGGGTGTGTGTTACATTACATTCACTAGTAGGAGTGAGAAAAACATCACGGGGTGGTGCGCATTGTATGGGTGTGTGTTACATTAGATTCACTAGTAGGAGTGAGAAAAACATCACGGGGTGGTGCGCATTGTATGGGTGTGTGTTACATTACATTCACTAGTAGGAGTGAGAAAAACATCATGGGGTGGTGCGCATTGTATGGGTGTGTGTTACATTACATTCACTAGCAGGAGTGAGAAAAACATCACGCGGTGGGGCGCATTGTATGGGTGTGTGTTACATTACATTCACTAGAGGAGTGAGAAAAACATCACGGGGTGGTGCGCATTGTATGGGCGTGTGTTACATTAAATTCACTAGCAGGAGTGAGAAAAACATCACGGGGTGGTGCGCTTGTATGCGTGTGTGTTACATTAGATTCACTAGCAGGAGTGAGAAAAACATCACGGGGTGGTGCGCATTGTATGGGTATGTGTTACATTAGATTCACAAGCAGGAGTGAGAAAATCATCACGGTGTGGTGCGCATTGTATGGGTGTGTGTTACATTAAATTCACTAGCAGGAGTGAGAAAAACATCACGGGGTGGTGCGCATTGTATGGGTATGTGTTACATTAGATTCACAAGCAGGAGTGAGAAAAACATCACGGGGTGGTGCACATTGTATGCGTGTGTGTTACATTAGATTCACTAGCAGGAGTGAGAAAAACATCACGAGGTGGTACGCATTGTATGCGTGTGTATTACATTAGATTCACTAGCAGGAGTGAGAAAAACATCACGGGGTGTTGCGCATTGTATGGGTGTGTGTTATATTAGATTCACTAACAGGAGTGAGAAAAACATCCCGGGGTTGTGCGCATTGTATGGGTGTGTGTTACATTAGATTCACTAGCAGGAGTGAGAAAAACATCACGGGGTGGTGCGCATTGTATGGGTGTGTGTTACATTACATTCACTAGCAGGAGTGAGAAAAACATCACGGGGTGGTGCGCATTGTATGGGTGTGTGTTACATTACATTCACTAGCAGGAGTGAGAAAAACATCACGGGGTGGTGCGCAATGTATGGGTGTGTGTTACATTAGATTCACTAGCAGGAGTGAGAAAAACATCACGGGGTGGTGCGCATTGAATGGGTGTGTGTTACATTAGATTCACTAGCAGGAGTGAGAAAAACATCACGGGGTGGTGCGCATTGTATGGGTGTGTGTTACATTACATTCACTAGCAGGATGAGAAAAACATCACGGGGTGGTGCGCATTGTATGGGTGTGTGTTACATTACATTCACTAGCAGGAGTGAGAAAAACATCACGGGGTGGTGCGCATTGTATGCGTGTGTGTTACATCAGATTCACTAGCAGGAGTGAGAAAAACATCACGCGGTGGTGCGCTTGTATGCGTGTGTGTTACATTAGATTCCCTAGCAGGAGTGAGAAAATCATCACGGTGTGGTGCGCATTGTATGGGTGTGTGTTACATTAGATTCACTAGCAGGAGTGAGAAAAACATCACGGGGTGGTGCGCATTGTATGGGTGTGTGTTACATTAGATTCACAAGCAGGAGTGAGAAAATCATCACGGTGTGGTGCGCATTGTATGGGTGTGTGTTACATTAGATTCACTAGCAGGAGTGAGAAAAACATCACGGGGTGGTGCGCATTGTATGGGTATGTGTTACATTAGATTCACAAGCAGGAGTGAGAAAAACATCACGGGGTGGTGCACATTGTATGCGTGTGTGTTACATTAGATTCACTAGCAGGAGTGAGAAAAACATCACGGGGTGGTACGCATTGTATGCGTGTGTATTACATTAGATTCACTAGCAGGCGTGAGAAAAACATCACGGGGTGTTGCGCATTGTATGGGTGTGTGTTATATTAGATTCACTAACAGGAGTGAGAAAAACATCACGGGGTTGTGCGCATTGTATGGGTGTGTGTTACATTAGATTCACTAGCAGGAGTGAGAAAAACATCACGGGGTGGTGCGCATTGTATGGGTGTGTGTTACATTACATTCACTAGCAGGAGTGAGAAAAACATCACGGGGTGGTGCGCATTGTATGGGTGTGTGTTACATTACATTCACTAGCAGGAGTGAGAAAAACATCACGGGGTGGTGCGCAATGTAGGGTGTGTGTTACATTAGATTCACTAGCAGGAGTGAGAAAAACATCACGGGGTGGTGCGCATTGTATGCCTGTGTGTTACATTAGATTCACTAGCAGGAGTGAGAAAAACATCACGGGGTGGTGCGCATTGTATGCGTGTGTGTTACATTAGATTCACTAGCAGGAGTGAGAAAAACATCACGGGGTGGTGCGCATTGTATGAGTGTGTGTTACATTAGATTCCCTAGCAGGAGTGAGAAAAACATCACGGGGTGGTGCGCATTGTATGGGTGTGTGTTACATTAGATTCACTAGCAGGAGTGAGAAAAATATCTCGGGGTGGTGCGCATTGTATCGGTGTGTGTTACATTAGATTCACTAGCAGGAGTGAGAAAAACATCACGGGGTGGTGCCCATTGTATGGGTGTGTGTTACATTAGATTCACTACTAGGAGTGAGAAAAACATCACGGGGTGGTGCGCATTGTATGGGTGTGTGTTACATTAGATTCACTCGTAGGAGTGAGAAAAACATCACGGGATGGTGCGCATTGTATGGGTGTGTGTTACATTACATTCACTAGTAGGAGTGAGAAAAACATCTTGGGGAGGTGCGCATTGTATGGGTGTGTGTTACATTAGATTCACTATTAGGAGTGAGAAAAACATCACAGGGTGGTGCGCTTTGTATGGGTGTGTGTTACATTACATTCACTAGTAGGAGTGAGAAAAACATCACGGGGTGGTGCGCATTGTATGGGTGTGTGTTACATTAGATTCACTAGCAGGAGTGAGAAAAACATCACGGGGTGGTGCGCAATGTATGGGTGTGTGTTATATTAGATTCACTAGTAGGAGTGAGAAAAACATCAAAGGGTGGTGCGCATTGTATGGGTGTGTGTAACATTACATTCACTAGTAGGAGTGAGAAAAACATCACGGGGTGGTGCGCATTGTATGGGTGTGTGTTACATTACATTCACTCGTAGGAGTGAGAAAAACATCACGGGGTGGTGCGCATTGTATGGGTGTGTGTTACATTACATTCACTAGTAGGAGTGAGAAAAACATCTCGGTGTGGTGCGCATTGTATGGGTGTGTGTTACATTAGATTCACTAGTAGGAGTGAGAAAAACATCACGGGGTGGTGCGCATTGTATGGGTGTGTGTTACATTACATTCACTAGTAGGAGTGAGAAAAACATCACGGGGTGGTGCGCATTGTATGGGTGTCTGTTACATTAGATTCACTAGTAGGAGTGAGAAAAACATCACGGGGTGGTGCGCATTGTATGGGTGTGTGTTACATTACATTCACTAGTAGGAGTGAGAAAAACATCACGGGGTGGTGCGCATTGTATGGGTGTGTGTTACATTAGATTCACTAGCAGGAGTGAGAAAAACATCACGGGGTGATGCGCATTGTATGGGTGTGTGTTACATTAGATTCACTAGCAGGAGTGAGAAAAACATCACGGGGGGGTGCGCATTGTATGGGTGTGTGTTACATTACATTCACTCGTAGGAGTGAGAAAAACATCCTGGGATGGTGCGCATTTTATGGGTGTGTGTTACATTACATTCACTAGTAGGAGCGAGAAAAACATCTCGGGGTGGTACGCATTGTATGGGTGTGTGTTCCATTAGATTCACTAGTAGGAGTGAGAAAAACATCACGGGGTGGTGCGCATTGTATGGGTGTGTGTTACATTACATTCACTAGTAGGAGTGAGAAAAACATCACGGGGTGGTGCGCATTGTATGGGTGTGTGTTACATTACATTCACTAGCAGGAGTGAGAAAAACATCACGGGGTGGTGCGCATTGTATGGGTGTGTGTTACATTACATTCACTAGTAGGAGTGAGAAAAACATCATGGGGTGGTGCGCATTGTATGGGTGTGTGTTACATTACATTCACTAGCAGGAGTGAGAAAAACATCACGCGGTGGGGCGCATTGTATGGGTGTGTGTTACATTACATTCACTAGAGGAGTGAGAAAAACATCACGGGGTGGTGCGCATTGTATGGGCGTGTGTTACATTACATTCACTAGCAGGAGTGAGAAAAACATCACGGGGTGGTGCGCTTGTATGCGTGTGTGTTACATTAGATTCACTAGCAGGAGTGAGAAAAACATCACGGGGTGGTGCGCATTGTATGGGTATGTGTTACATTAGATTCACAAGCAGGAGTGAGAAAATCATCACGGTGTGGTGCGCATTGTATGGGTGTGTGTTACATTAGATTCACTAGCAGGAGTGAGAAAAACATCACGGGGTGGTGCGCATTGTATGGGTATGTGTTACATTAGATTCACAAGCAGGAGTGAGAAAAACATCACGGGGTGGTGCGCAATGTATGGGTGTGTGTTATATTAGATTCACTAGTAGGAGTGAGAAAAACATCAAAGGGTGGTGCGCATTGTATGGGTGTGTGTAACATTACATTCACTAGTAGGAGTGAGAAAAACATCACGGGGTGGTGCGCATTGTATGCCTGTGTGTTACATTAGATTCACTAGCAGGAGTGAGAAAAACAACACGGGGTGGTGCGCATTGTATGCGTGTGTGTTACATTAGATTCACTAGCAGGAGTGAGAAAAACATCACGGGGTGGTGCGCATTGTATGAGTGTGTGTTACATTAGATTCATTAGCAGGAGTGAGAAAAACATCACGGGGTGGTGCGCATTGTATGGGTGTGTGTTACATTAGATACACTAGCAGGAGTGAGAAAAACATCTCGGGGTGGTGCGCATTGTATCAGTGTGTGTTACATTAGATTCACTACTAGGAGTGAGAAAAACATCAGGGGTGGTGCGCATTGTATGGGTGTGTGTTACATTAGATTCACTCGTAGGAGTGAGAAAAACATCACGGGATGGTGCGCATTGTATGGGTGTGTGTTACATTACATTCACTAGTAGGAGTGAGAAAAACATCTCGGGGAGGTGCGCATTGTATGGGTGTGTGTTACATTAGATTCACTAGTAGGAGTGAGAAAAACATCACGGGGTGGTGCGCTTTGTATGGGTGTGTGTTACATTACATTCACTAGTAGGAGTGAGAAAAACATCACGGGGTGGTGCGCATTGTATGGGTGTGTGTTACATTAGATTCACTAGTAGGAGTGAGAAAAACATCACGGGGTGGTGCGCAATGTATGGGTGTGTGTTACATTAGATTCACTAGTAGGAGTGAGAAAAACATCACGGGGTGGTGCGCATTGTATGGGTGTGTGTTACATTACATTCACTAGTAGGAGTGAGAAAAACATCACGCGGTGGTGCGCATTGTATGGGTGTGTGTTACATTACATTCACTAGCAGGATGAGAAAAACATCACTGTGTGGTGCGCATTGTATGGGTGTGTGTTACATTACATTCACTAGCAGGAGTGAGAAAAACATCACGGGGTGGTGCGCATTGTATGGGTGTGTGTTACATTAGATTCACTAGCAGGAGTGAGAAAAACATCACGGGGTGGTGCGCATTGTATGGGTGTGTGTTACATTAGATTCACTAGCAGGAGTGAGAAAAACATCACGGGGTGGTGCGCATTGTATGGGTGTGTGTTACATTAGATTCACTATGAGGAGTGAGAAAAACATCACGGGGTGGTGCGCATTGTATGGGTGTGTGTTACATTAGATTCACTAGCAGGAGTGAGAAAAACATCCTGGGATGGTGCGCATTGTATGGGTGTGTGTTACATTACATTCACTAGTAGGAGTGAGAAAAACATCTCGGGGTGGTGCGCATTGTATGGGTGTGTGTTACATTACATTCACTAGTAGGAGTGAGAAAAACTTCACGGGGTGGTGCGCATTGTATGGGTGTGTGTTACATTACATTCACTAGTAGGAGTGAGAAAAACATCACGGGGTGGTGCGCATTGTATGGGTGTGTGTTACATTAGATTCACTAGTAGGAGTGAGAAAAACATCACGGGGTGGTGCGCATTGTATGGGTGTGTGTTACATTACATTCACTAGTAGGAGTGAGAAAAACATCATGGGGTGGTGCGCATTGTATGGGTGTGTGTTACATTACATTCACTAGCAGGAGTGAGAAAAACATCACGCGGTGGGGCGCATTGTATGGGTGTGTGTTACATTACATTCACTAGAGGAGTGAGAAAAACATCACGGGGTGGTGCGCATTGTATGGGCGTGTGTTACATTAAATTCACTAGCAGGAGTGAGAAAAACATCACGGGGTGGTGCGCTTGTATGCGTGTGTGTTACATTAGATTCACTAGCAGGAGTGAGAAAAACATCACGGGGTGGTGCGCATTGTATGGGTATGTGTTACATTAGATTCACAAGCAGGAGTGAGAAAATCATCACGGTGTGGTGCGCATTGTATGGGTGTGTGTTACATTAAATTCACTAGCAGGAGTGAGAAAAACATCACGGGGTGGTGCGCATTGTATGGGTATGTGTTACATTAGATTCACAAGCAGGAGTGAGAAAAACATCACGGGGTGGTGCACATTGTATGCGTGTGTGTTACATTAGATTCACTAGCAGGAGTGAGAAAAACATCACGAGGTGGTACGCATTGTATGCGTGTGTATTACATTAGATTCACTAGCAGGAGTGAGAAAAACATCACGGGGTGTTGCGCATTGTATGGGTGTGTGTTATATTAGATTCACTAACAGGAGTGAGAAAAACATCCCGGGGTTGTGCGCATTGTATGGGTGTGTGTTACATTAGATTCACTAGCAGGAGTGAGAAAAACATCACGGGGTGGTGCGCATTGTATGGGTGTGTGTTACATTACATTCACTAGCAGGAGTGAGAAAAACATCACGGGGTGGTGCGCATTGTATGGGTGTGTGTTACATTACATTCACTAGCAGGAGTGAGAAAAACATCACGGGGTGGTGCGCAATGTATGGGTGTGTGTTACATTAGATTCACTAGCAGGAGTGAGAAAAACATCACGGGGTGGTGCGCATTGAATGGGTGTGTGTTACATTAGATTCACTAGCAGGAGTGAGAAAAACATCACGGGGTGGTGCGCATTGTATGGGTGTGTGTTACATTACATTCACTAGCAGGATGAGAAAAACATCACGGGGTGGTGCGCATTGTATGGGTGTGTGTTACATTACATTCACTAGCAGGAGTGAGAAAAACATCACGGGGTGGTGCGCATTGTATGCGTGTGTGTTACATCAGATTCACTAGCAGGAGTGAGAAAAACATCACGCGGTGGTGCGCTTGTATGCGTGTGTGTTACATTAGATTCCCTAGCAGGAGTGAGAAAATCATCACGGTGTGGTGCGCATTGTATGGGTGTGTGTTACATTAGATTCACTAGCAGGAGTGAGAAAAACATCACGGGGTGGTGCGCATTGTATGGGTGTGTGTTACATTAGATTCACAAGCAGGAGTGAGAAAATCATCACGGTGTGGTGCGCATTGTATGGGTGTGTGTTACATTAGATTCACTAGCAGGAGTGAGAAAAACATCACGGGGTGGTGCGCATTGTATGGGTATGTGTTACATTAGATTCACAAGCAGGAGTGAGAAAAACATCACGGGGTGGTGCACATTGTATGCGTGTGTGTTACATTAGATTCACTAGCAGGAGTGAGAAAAACATCACGGGGTGGTACGCATTGTATGCGTGTGTATTACATTAGATTCACTAGCAGGCGTGAGAAAAACATCACGGGGTGTTGCGCATTGTATGGGTGTGTGTTATATTAGATTCACTAACAGGAGTGAGAAAAACATCACGGGGTTGTGCGCATTGTATGGGTGTGTGTTACATTAGATTCACTAGCAGGAGTGAGAAAAACATCACGGGGTGGTGCGCATTGTATGGGTGTGTGTTACATTACATTCACTAGCAGGAGTGAGAAAAACATCACGGGGTGGTGCGCATTGTATGGGTGTGTGTTACATTACATTCACTAGCAGGAGTGAGAAAAACATCACGGGGTGGTGCGCAATGTAGGGTGTGTGTTACATTAGATTCACTAGCAGGAGTGAGAAAAACATCACGGGGTGGTGCGCATTGTATGCCTGTGTGTTACATTAGATTCACTAGCAGGAGTGAGAAAAACATCACGGGGTGGTGCGCATTGTATGCGTGTGTGTTACATTAGATTCACTAGCAGGAGTGAGAAAAACATCACGGGGTGGTGCGCATTGTATGAGTGTGTGTTACATTAGATTCCCTAGCAGGAGTGAGAAAAACATCACGGGGTGGTGCGCATTGTATGGGTGTGTGTTACATTAGATTCACTAGCAGGAGTGAGAAAAATATCTCGGGGTGGTGCGCATTGTATCGGTGTGTGTTACATTAGATTCACTAGCAGGAGTGAGAAAAACATCACGGGGTGGTGCCCATTGTATGGGTGTGTGTTACATTAGATTCACTACTAGGAGTGAGAAAAACATCACGGGGTGGTGCGCATTGTATGGGTGTGTGTTACATTAGATTCACTCGTAGGAGTGAGAAAAACATCACGGGATGGTGCGCATTGTATGGGTGTGTGTTACATTACATTCACTAGTAGGAGTGAGAAAAACATCTTGGGGAGGTGCGCATTGTATGGGTGTGTGTTACATTAGATTCACTATTAGGAGTGAGAAAAACATCACAGGGTGGTGCGCTTTGTATGGGTGTGTGTTACATTACATTCACTAGTAGGAGTGAGAAAAACATCACGGGGTGGTGCGCATTGTATGGGTGTGTGTTACATTAGATTCACTAGCAGGAGTGAGAAAAACATCACGGGGTGGTGCGCAATGTATGGGTGTGTGTTATATTAGATTCACTAGTAGGAGTGAGAAAAACATCAAAGGGTGGTGCGCATTGTATGGGTGTGTGTAACATTACATTCACTAGTAGGAGTGAGAAAAACATCACGGGGTGGTGCGCATTGTATGGGTGTGTGTTACATTACATTCACTAGTAGGAGTGAGAAAAACATCTCGGTGTGGTGCGCATTGTATGGGTGTGTGTTACATTAGATTCACTAGTAGGAGTGAGAAAAACATCACGGGGTGGTGCGCATTGTATGGGTGTGTGTTACATTACATTCACTAGTAGGAGTGAGAAAAACATCACGGGGTGGTGCGCATTGTATGGGTGTCTGTTACATTAGATTCACTAGTAGGAGTGAGAAAAACATCACGGGGTGGTGCGCATTGTATGGGTGTGTGTTACATTACATTCACTAGTAGGAGTGAGAAAAACATCACGGGGTGGTGCGCATTGTATGGGTGTGTGTTACATTAGATTCACTAGCAGGAGTGAGAAAAACATCACGGGGTGATGCGCATTGTATGGGTGTGTGTTACATTAGATTCACTAGCAGGAGTGAGAAAAACATCACGGGGGGGTGCGCATTGTATGGGTGTGTGTTACATTACATTCACTCGTAGGAGTGAGAAAAACATCCTGGGATGGTGCGCATTTTATGGGTGTGTGTTACATTACATTCACTAGTAGGAGCGAGAAAAACATCTCGGGGTGGTACGCATTGTATGGGTGTGTGTTCCATTAGATTCACTAGTAGGAGTGAGAAAAACATCACGGGGTGGTGCGCATTGTATGGGTGTGTGTTACATTACATTCACTAGTAGGAGTGAGAAAAACATCACGGGGTGGTGCGCATTGTATGGGTGTGTGTTACATTACATTCACTAGCAGGAGTGAGAAAAACATCACGGGGTGGTGCGCATTGTATGGGTGTGTGTTACATTACATTCACTAGTAGGAGTGAGAAAAACATCACGCGGTGGTGCGCATTGTATGGGTGTGTGTTACATTACATTCACTAGTAGGAGTGAGAAAAACATCACGGGGTGGTGCGCATTGTATGGGTGTGTGTTACATTACATTCACTAGTAGGAGTGAGAAAAACATCACGGGGTGATGCGCATTGTATGGGTGTGTGTTACATTACATTCACTAGTAGGAGTGAGCAAAACATCACGGGGTGGTGCGCATTGTATGTGTGTGTGTTACATTACATTCACTAGTAGGAGTGAGCAAAACATCACGGGGTGGTGCGCATTGTATGGGTGTGTGTTACATTAGATTCACTAGCAGGAGTGAGAAAAACATCACGGGGTGGTGCGCATTGAATGGGTGTGTGTTACATTAGATTCACTAGCAGGAGTGAGAAAAACATCACGGGGTGGTGCGCATTGTATGGGTGTGTGTTACATTACATTCACTAGCAGGAGTGATAAAAACATCACGGGGTGGTGCGCATTGTATGGGTGTGTGTTACATTAGATTCCCTAGAAGGAGTGAGAAAAACATCACGGGGTGGTGCGCATTGTATGGGTGTGTGTTACATTATACTCACTAGCAGGAGTGAGAAAGACATCACGGGGTGGTGCGCATTGTATGCCTGTGTGTTACATTAGATTCACTAGCAGGCGTGAGAAAAACATCACGGGGTGGTTCGCATTGTATGCGTGTGTGTTACATTAGATTCACTAGCAGGAGTGAGAAAAACATCACGGGGTGGTGCGCATTGTATGAGTGTGTGTTACATTAGATTCATTAGCAGGAGTGAGAAAAACACCACGGGGTGGTGCGCATTGTATGGGTGTGTGTTACATTAGATACACTAGCAGGAGTGAGAAAAACATCTCGGGGTGGTGCGCATTGCATCGGTGTGTGTTACATTAGATTCACTAGCAGGAGTGAGAAAAACATCACGGGGTGGTGCGCATTGTATGTGTGTGTTACATTAGATTCACTACTAGGAGTGAGAAAAACATCACGGGGTGGTGCGCATTGTATGTGTGTGTGTTACATTAGATTCACTCGTAGGAGTGAGAAAAACATCACGGGATGGTGCGCATTGTATGGGTGTGTGTTACATTACATTCACTAGTAGGAGTGAGAAAAACATCTCGGGGAGGTGCGCATTGTATGGGTGTGTGTTACATTAGATTCACTAGTAGGAGTGAGAAATACATCACGGGGTGGTGCGCTTTGTATGGGTGTGTGTTACATTACATTCACTACTAGGAGTGAGAAAAACATCACGGGGTGGTGCGCATTGTATGGGTGTGTGTTACATTACATTCACTAGTAGGAGTGAGAAAAACATCACGCGGTGGTGCGCATTGTATGGGTGTGTGTTACATTACATTCACTAGTAGGAGTGAGAAAAACATCACGGTGTGGTGCGCATTATATGGGTGTGTGTTACATTACATTCACTAGTAGGAGTGAGAAAAACATCACGGTGTGATGCGCATTGTATGGGTGTGTGTTATATTACATTCACTAGTAGGAGTGAGCAAAACATCACGGGGTGGTGCGCACTGTATGTGTGTGTGTTACATTTCATTCACTAGTAGGAGTGAGCAAAACATCACGGGGTGGTGCGCATTGTATGGGTGTGTGTTACATTAGATTCACTAGCATGAGTGAGAAAAACATCACGGGGTGGTGCGCATTGAATGGGTGTGTGTTACATTAGATTCACTAGCAGGAGTGAGAAAAACATCACGGTGTGGTGCGCATTGTATGGGTGTGTGTTACATTAGATTCACTAGCAGGAGTGAGAAAAACATCACAGGGTGGTGCGCATTGTATGGGTATGTGTTACATTAGATTCACAAGCAGGAGTGAGAAAATCATCACGGTGTGGTGCGCATTGTATGGGTGTGTGTTACATTAGATTCACTAGCAGGAGTGAGAAAAACATCACGGGCTGGTGCGCATTGTATGGGTATGTGTTACATTAGATTCACAAGCAGGAGTGAGAAAAACATCACGGGGTGGTGCACATTGTATGCGTGTGTGTTACATTACATTCACTAGCAGGAGTGAGAAAAACATCACGGGGTGGTGCGCAATGTATGGGTGTGTGTTACATTAGATTCACTAGCAGGAGTGAGAAAAACATCACGGGGTGGTGCGCATTGTATGCCTGTGTGTTACATTAGATTCACTAGCAGGAGTGAGAAAAACATCACGGGGTGGTGCGCATTGTATGCGTGTGTGTTACATTAGATTCACTAGCAGGAGTGAGAAAAACATCACGGGGTGGTGCGCATTGTATGAGTGTGTGTTACATTAGATTCCCTAGCAGGAGTGAGAAAAACATCACGGGGTGGTGCGCATTGTATGGGTGTGTGTTACATTAGATTCACTAGCAGGAGTGAGAAAAATATCTCGGGGTCGTGCGCATTGTATCGGTGTGTGTTACATTAGATTCACTAGCAGGAGTGAGAAAAACATCACGGGGTGGTGCGCATTGTATGGGTGTGTGTTACATTAGATTCACTACTAGGAGTGAGAAAAACATCACGGGGTGGTGCGCATTGTATGGGTGTGTGTTACATTAGATTCACTCGTAGGAGTGAGAAAAACATCACGGGATGGTGCGCATTGTATGGGTGTGTGTTACATTACATTCTCTAGTAGGAGTGAGAAAAACATCTTGGGGAGGTGCGCATTGTATGGGTGTGTGTTACATTAGATTCACTATTAGGAGTGAGAAAAACATCACAGGGTGGTGCGCTTTGTATGGGTGTGTGTTACATTACATTCACTAGTAGGAGTGAGAAAAACATCACGGGGTGGTGCGCATTGTATGGGTGTGTGTTACATTAGATTCACTAGCAGGAGTGAGAAAAACATCACGGGGTGGTGCGCAATGTATGGGTGTGTGTTATATTAGATTCACTAGTAGGAGTGAGAAAAACATCAAAGGGTGGTGCGCATTGTATGGGTGTGTGTAACATTACATTCACTAGTAGGAGTGAGAAAAACCTCACGGGGTGGTGCGCATTGTATGGGTGTGTGTTACATTACATTCACTCGTAGGAGTGAGAAAAACATCACGGGGGGGTGCACATTGTATGGGTGTGTGTTACATTACATTCACTAGTAGGAGTGAGAAAAACATCTCGGTGTGGTGCGCATTGTATGGGTGTGTGTTACATTAGATACACTAGTAGGAGTGAGAAAAACATCACGGGGTGGTGCGCATTGTATGGGTGTGTGTTACATTACATTCACTAGTAGGAGTGAGAAAAACATCACGGGGTGGTGCGCATTGTATGGGTGTGTGTTACATTAGATTCACTAGTAGGAGTGAGAAAATCATCACGGGGTGGTGCGCATTGTATGGGTGTGTGTTACATTACATTCACTAGTAGGAGTGAGAAAAACATCACGGGGTGGTGCGCATTGTATGGGTGTGTGTTACATTACATTCACTAGTAGGAGTGAGAAAAACATCACGGGGTGGTGCGCATTGTATGGGTGTGTGTTACATTAGATTCACTAGCAGGAGTGAGAAAAACATCACGGGGTGGTGCGCATTGTATGTGTGTGTGTTACATTAGATTCACTAGCAGGAGTGAGAAAAACATCACGGGGTAGTGCGCATTGTATGGGTGTGTGTTACATTAGATTCACTAGCAGGAGTGAGAAAAACATCACGGGGTGATGCGCATTGTATGGGTGTGTGTTACATTAGATTCACTAGCAGGAGTGAGAAAAACATCACGGGGGGGTGCGCATTGTATGGGTGTGTGTTACATTACATTCACTCGTAGGAGTGAGAAAAACATCCTGGGATGGTGCGCATTTTATGGGTGTGTGTTACATTACATTCACTAGTAGGAGTGAGAAAAACATCTCGGGGTGGTGCGCATTGTATGGGTGTGTGTTCCATTAGATTCACTAGTAGGAGTGAGAAAAACATCACGGGGTGGTGCGCATTGTATGGGTGTGTGTTACATTACATTCACTAGTAGGAGTGAGAAAAACATCACGGGGTGGTGCGCATTGTATGGGTGTGTGTTACATTACATTCACTACTAGGAGTGAGAAAAACATCACGGGGTGGTGCGCATTGTATGGGTGTGTGTTACATTACATTCACTAGTAGGAGTGAGAAAAACATCACGCGGTGGTGCGCATTGTATGGGTGTGTGTTACATTACATTCACTAGTAGGAGTGAGAAAAACATCACGGGGTGGTGCGCATTGTATGGGTGTGTGTTACATTAGATTCACTAGCAGGAGTGAGAAAAACTTCACGGGGTGGTGCGCATTGTATGGGTGTGTGTTACATTAGATTCACTAGCAGGAGTGAGAAAAACATCACGGGGTGGTGTGCATTGTATGGGTGTGTGTTACATTACATTCACTAGCAGGAGTGATAAAAACATCACGGGGTGGTGCGCATTGTATGGGTGTGTGTTACATTAGATTCCCTAGCAGGAGTGAGAAAAACATCACGGGGTGGTGCGCATTGTATGGGTGTGTGTTACATTACATTCACTAGCAGGAGTGAGAAAAACATCACGGGGTGGTGCGCATTTTATGCCTGTGTGTTACATTAGATTCACTAGCAGGAGTGAGAAAAACATCACGGGGTGGTTCGCATTGTATGCGTGTGTGTTACATTAGATTCACTAGCAGGAGTGAGAAAAACATCACGGGGTGGTGCGCATTGTATGAGTGTGTGTTACATTAGATTCATTAGCAGGAGTGAGAAAAACACCACGGGGTGGTGCGCATTGTATGGGTGTGTGTTACATTAGATACACTAGCAGGAGTGAGAAAAACATCTCGGGGTGGTGCGCATTGTATCGGTGTGTGTTACATTAGATTCACTAGCAGGAGTGAGAAAAACATCACGGGGTGGTGCGCATTGTATGTGTGTGTTACATTAGATTCACTACTAGGAGTGAGAAAAACATCACGGGGTGGTGCGCATTGTATGGGTGTGTGTTACATTAGATTCACTCGTAGGAGTGAGAAAAACATCACGGGATGGTGCGCATTGTATGGGTGTGTGTTACATTACATTTACTAGTAGGAGTGAGAAAAACATCTCGGGGAGGTGCGCATTGTATGGGTGTGTGTTACATTAGATTCACTAGTAGGAGTGAGAAATACATCACGGGGTGGTGCGCTTTGTATGGGTGTGTGTTACATTACATTCACTAGTAGGAGTGAGAAAAACATCACGGGGTGGTGCGCATTGTATGGGTGTGTGTTACATTAGATTCACTAGTAGGAGTGAGAAAAACATCACGGGGTGGTGCGCAATGTATGGGTGTGTGTTACATTAGATTCACTAGTAGGAGTGAGAAAAACATCACGGGGTGGTGCGCATTGTATGGGTGTGTGTAACATTACATTCACTAGTAGGAGTGAGAAAAACATCACGGGGTGGTGCGCATTGTATGGGTGTGTGTTACATTACATTCACTCGTAGGAGTGAGAAAAACATCACGGGGTGGTGCGCATTGTATGGGTGTGTGTTACATTACATTCACTACTAGGAGTGAGAAAAACATCACGGGGTGGTGCGCATTGTATGGGTGTGTGTTACATTACATTCACTAGTAGGAGTGAGTAAAACATCACGCGGTGGTGCGCATTGTATGGGTGTGTGTTACATTACATTCACTAGTAGGAGTGAGAAAAACATCACGGTGTGGTGCGCATTATATGGGTGTGTGTTACATTACATTCACTAGTAGGAGTGAGAAAAACATCACGGTGTGATGCGCATTGTATGGGTGTGTGTTACATTACATTCACTAGTAGGAGTGAGCAAAACATCACGGGGTGGTGCGCATTGTATGTGTGTGTGTTACATTACATTCACTAGTAGGAGTGAGCAAAACATCACGGGGTGGTGCGCATTGTATGGGTGTGTGTTACATTAGATTCACTAGCATGAGTGAGAAAAACATCACGGGGTGGTGCGCATTGAATGGGTGTGTTTTACATTAGATTCACTAGCAGGAGTGAGAAAAACATCACGGGGTGGTGCGCATTGTATGGGTGTGTGTTACATTACATTCACTAGCAGGATGAGAAAAACATCACGGGGTGGTGCGCATTGTATGGGTGTGTGTTACATTACATTCACTAGCAGGAGTGAGAAAAACATCACGGGGTGGTGCGCATTGTATGGGTGTGTGTTACATTACATTCACTAGCAGGAGTGAGAAAAACATCACGGGGTGGTGCGCATTGTATGCGTGTGTGTTACATCAGATTCACTAGCAGGAGTGAGAAAATCATCACGGTGTGGTGCGCATTGTATGGGTGTGTGTTACATTAGATTCACTAGCAGGAGTGAGAAAAACATCACGGGGTGGTGCACATTGTATGCGTGTGTGTTACATTAGATTCACTAGCAGGAGTGAGAAAAACATCACGGGGTGGTGCGCATTGTATGGGTATGTGTTACATTAGATTCACAAGCAGGAGTGAGAAAAACATCACGGGGTGGTGCACATTGTATGCGTGTGTGTTACATTAGATTCACTAGCAGGAGTGAGAAAAACATCACGGGGTGGTACGCATTGTATGCGTGTGTATTACATTAGATTCACTAGCAGGAGTGAGAAAAACATCACGTGGTGTTGCGCATTGTATGGGTGTGTGTTATATTAGATTCACTAACAGGAGTGAGAAAAACATCACGGGGTTGTGCGAATTGTATGGGTGTGTGTTACATTAGATTCACTAGCAGGAGTGAGAAAAACATCACGGGGTGGTGCGCATTGTATGGGTGTGTGTTACATTACATTCACTAGCAGGAGTGAGAAAAACATCACTAGGTGGTGCGCAATGTATGGGTGTGTGTTACATTAGATTCACTAGCAGGAGTGAGAAAAACATCACGGGGTGGTGCACATTGAATGGGTGTGTGTTACATTAGATTCACTAGCAGGAGTGAGAAAAACATCACGGGGTGGTGCGCATTGTATGGGTGTGTGTTACATTACATTCACTAGCAGGATGAGAAAAACATCACGGGGTGGTGCGCATTGTATGGGTGTGTGTTACATTACATTCACTAGCAGGAGTGAGAAAAACATCACGGGGTGGTGCGCATTGTATGGGTGTGTGTTACATTACATTCACTAGCAGGAGTGAGAAAAACATCACGGGGTGGTGCGCATTGTATGCGTGTGTGTTACATCAGATTCACTAGCAGGAGTGAGAAAAACATCACGCGGTGGTGCGCTTGTATGCGTGTGTGTTACATTAGATTCACTAGCAGGAGTGAGAAAATCATCACGGTGTGGTGCGCATTGTATGGGTGTGTGTTACATTAGATTCACTAGCAGGAGTGAGAAAAACATCACGGGGTGGTGCGCATTGTATGGGTGTGTGTAACATTACATTCACTAGTAGGAGGGAGAAAAACATCACGGGGTGGTGCGCATTGTATGGGTGTGTGTTACATTACATTCACTCGTAGGAGTGAGAAAAACATCACGGGGTGGTGCGCAATGTATGGGTGTGTGTTACATTACATTCACTAGTAGGAGTGAGAAAAACATCTCGGTGTGGTGCGCATTGTATGGGTGTGTGTTACATTAGATTCACAAGTAGGAGTGAGAAAAACATCATGGGGTGGTGCGCATTGTATGGGTGTGTGTTACATTACATTCACTAGTAGGAGTGAGAAAAACATCACGGGGTGTTGCGCATTGTATGGGTGTGTGTTACATTACATTCACTAGTAGGAGTGAGAAAAACATCACGGGGTGGTGCGCATTGTATGGGTGTGTGTTACATTAGATTCACTAGTAGGAGTGAGAAAAACATCACGGGGTGGTGCGCATTGTATGGGTTGGTGTTACATTACATTCACTAATAGGAGTGAGCAAAATATCACGGGGTGGTGCGCATTGTATGGGTGTGTGTTACATTACATTCACTAGTAGGAGTGAGCAAAACATCACGGGGTGGTGCGCATTGTATGGGTGTGTGTTACATTAGATTCACTAGTAGGAGTGAAAAAAACATCACGGGGTGGTGCGCATTGTATGGGTGTGTGTTACATTAGATTCACTAGCAGGAGTGAGAAAAACACCACAGGGTGGTGCGCATTGTATGGGTGTGTGTTACATTACATTCACTAGTAGGAGTGAGAAAAACATCACGGGGTGGTGCGCATTCTATGGGTGTGTGTTACATTACATTCACTAGCAGGAGTGAGAAAAACATCACGCGGTGGGGCGCATTGTATGGGTGTGTGTTACATTACATTCACTAGCAGGAATGAGAAAAACATCACGGGGTGGTGCGCATTGTATGGGTGTGTGTTACATTACATTCACTAGCAGGAGTGAGAAAAACATCACGGGGTGGTGCGCTTGTATGCGTGTGTGTTACATTAGATTCACTAGCAGGAGTGAGAAAAACATCACGGGGTGGTGCGCATTGTATGGGTGTGTGTTACATTAGATTCACTAGCAAGAGTGAGAAAAACATCACGGGGTATTCACTAGCAGGAGTGAGAAAAACATCACGGGGTAGTGCGCATTGTATGGGTGTGTGTTACATTAGATTCACTAGCAGGAGTGAGAAAAACATCACGGGGTGGTGCGCATTGTATGGGTGTGTGTTACATTAGATTCACTAGCAGGAGTGAGAAAAACATCACGGGGTGGTGCGCATTGTATGGGTGTGTGTCACATTAGATTCACTAGCAGGAGTGAGAAAAACATCACGGGGTGGTCCGCATTGAATGGGTGTGTGTTACATTACATTCACTAGCAGGAGTGAGAAAAACATCACGGGGTGGTGCGCATTGTATGGGTGTGTGTTACATTACATTCACTCGCAGGAGTGAGAAAAACATCACGGGGTGGCGCGCATTGTATGGGTGTGTGTTACATTAGATTCACTAGGAGGAGTGAGAAAAACATCACGGAGTGGTGCGCATTGTATGCCTGTGTGTTACATTAGATTCACTAGCAGGAGTGAGAAAAACATCACGGGGTGGTGCGCATTGTATGCGTGTGTGTTACATTAGATTCACCAGCAGGAGTGAGAAAAACATCACGGGGTGGTGCGCATTGTATGCCTGTGTGTTACATTAGATTCACTAGCAGGAGTGAGAAAAACATCACGGGGTGGTGCGCATTGTATGCGTGTGTGTTACATTAGATTCACCAGCAGGAGTGAGAAAAACATCATGGGGTGTTGCGCATTGTATGGGTGTGTGTTACATTAGATTCACTAGCAGGAGTGAGAAAAACATCACGGGGTGGTGCGCATTGTATGGGTGTGTGTTATATTAGATTCACTAGGAGGAGTGAGAAAAACATCACGGGGTGGTGCGCATTGTATGGGTGTGTGTTACATTAGATTCACTAGCAGGAGTGAGAAAAACATCCTGGGATGGTGCGCATTGTATGGGTGTGTGTTACATTACATTCACTAGTAGGAGTGAGAAAAACATCTCGGGGTGGTGCGCATTGTATGGGTGTGTGTTACATTACATTCACTAGTAGGAGTGAGAAAAACATCACGGGGTGGTGCGCATTGTATGGGTGTGTGTTACATTACATTCACTAGTAGGAGTGAGAAAAACATCACGGGGTGGTGCGCATTGTATGGGTGTGTGTTACATTAGATTCACTAGTAGGAGTGAGAAAAACATCACGGGGTGGTGCTCATTGTATGGGTGTGTGTTACATTACATTCACTAGTAGGAGTGAGAAAAACATCATGGGGTGGTGCGCATTGTATGGGTGTGTGTTACATTACATTCACTAGCAGGAGTGAGAAAAACATCACGCGGTGGGGCGCATTGTATGGGTGTGTGTTACATTACATTCACTAGAGGAGTGAGAAAAACATCACGGGGTGGTGCGCATTGTATGAGCGTGTGTTACATTACATTCACTAGCAGGAGTGAGAAAAACATCACGGGGTGGTGCGCTTGTATGCGTGTGTGTTACATTAGATTCACTAGCAGGAGTGAGAAAAAAAACACGGGGTGGTGCGCATTGTATGGGTGTGTGTTACACTAGATTCACTAGCAGGCGTGAGAAAAACATCACGGGGTGGTGCGCATTGTATGGGTGTGTGTTACATTACATTCACTAGTAGGAGTGAGCAAAACATCACGGGGTGGTGCGCATTGTATGGGTGTGTGTTACATTAGATTCACTAGTAGGAGTGAGAAAAACATCACGGGGTGGTGCGCATTGTATGGGTGTGTGTTACATTAGATTCACTAGCAGGAGTGAGAAAAACATCACGGAGAGGTGCGCATTGTATGGGTGTGTGTTACATTACATTCACTAGTAGGAGTGAGAAAAACATCACGGGGTGGTGCGCATTCTATGGGTGTGTGTTACATTACATTCACTAGCAGGAGTGAGAAAAACATCACGCGGTGGGGCGCATTGTATGGGTGTGTGTTACATTACATTCACTAGAAGGAATGAGAAAAACATCACGGGGTGGTGCGCATTGTATGGGTGTGTGTTACATTACATTCACTAGCAGGAGTGAGAAAAACATCACGGGGTGGTGCGCTTGTATGCGTGTGTGTTACATTAGATTCACTAGCAGGAGTGAGAAAAACATCACGGGGTGGTGCGCATTGTATGGGTGTGTGTTACATTAGATTCACTAGCAGGAGTGAGAAAAACATCACGGGGTGGTGCGCATTGTATGGGTGTGTGTTATATTAGATTCACTAGAAGGAGTGAGAAAAACATCACGGGGTATTCACTAGCAGGAGTGAGAAAAACATCACGGGGTAGTGCGCATTGTATGGGTGTGTGTTACATTAGATTCACTAGCAGGAGTGAGAAAAACATCACGGGGTGGTGCGCATTGTATGGGTGTGTGTTACATTAGATTCACTAGCAGGAGTGAGAAAAACATCACGGGGTGGTGCGCATTGTATGGGTGTGTGTTACATTAGATTCACTAGCAGGAGTGAGAAAAACATCACGGGGTGGTCCGCATTGTATGCGTGTGTGTTACATTACATTCACTAGCAGGAGTGAGAAAAACATCACGGGGTGGTGCGCATTGTATGGGTGTGTGTTACATTACATTCACTCGCAGGAGTGAGAAAAACATCACGGGGTGGCGCGCATTGTATGGGTGTGTGTTACATTAGATTCACTAGGAGGAGTGAGAAAAACATCAAGGGGTGGTGCGCATTGTATGGGTGTGTGTTACATTAGATTCACTAGCAGGAGTGAGAAAAACATCACGGGGTGGTGCGCATTGTATGCGTGTGTGTTACATTAGATTCACTAGGAGGAGTGAGAAAAACATCACGGGGTGGTGCGCATTGTATGCCTGTGTGTTACATTAGATTCACTAGCAGGAGTGAGAAAAACATCACGGGGTGGTGCGCATTGTATGCGTGTGTGTTACATTAGATCCACTAGCAGGAGTGAGAAAAACATCACGGGGCGGTGCGCATTGTATGGGTGTGTGATACATTAAATTCACTAGCAGGAGTGAGAAAAACATCACGGGGTGGTGCGCATTGTATGGGTGTGTGTTACATTAGATTCACTAGGAGGAGTGAGAAAAACATCACGGGGTGGTGCGCATTGTATGGGTGTGTGTTAAATTAGATTCACTAGCAGGAGTGAGAAATACATCACGGGGTGGTTCACATTGTATGGGTGTGTGTTACATTAGATTCACTACTAGGAGTGAGAAAAACATCACGGGGTGGTGCGCATTGTATGGGTGTGTGTTACATTACATTCACTCGTAGGAGTGAGAAAAACATCCTGGGATGGTGCGCATTGTATGGGTGTGTGTTACATTACATTCACTAGTAGGAGTGAGAAAAACATCTCGGGGTGGTGCGCATTGTATGGGTGTGTGTTACATTACATTCACTAGTAGGAGTGAGAAAAACATCACGGGGTGGTGCGCATTGTATGGGTGTGTGTTACATTAGATTCACTAGTAGGAGTGAGAAAAACATCACGGGGTGGTGCGCATTGTATGGGTGTGTGTTACATTACATTCACTAGTAGGAGTGAGAAAAACATCACGGGGTGGTGCGCATTGTATGGGTGTGTGTTACATTACATTCACTAGCAGGAGTGAGAAAAACATCACGCGGTGGTGCGCATTGTATGGGTGTGTGTTACATTACATTCACTAGAGGAGTGAGAAAAACATCACGGGGTGGTGCGCATTGTATGGGCGTGTGTTACATTACATTCACTAGCAGGAGTGAGAAAAACATCACGGGGTGGTGCGCTTGTATGCGTGTGTGTTACATTAGATTCACTAGCAGGAGTGAGAAAAAAACCACGGGGTGGTGCGCATTGTATGGGTGTGTGTTACACTAGATTCACTAGCAGGCGTGAGAAAAACATCACGGGGTGGTGCGCATTGTATGGGTGTGTGTTACATTAGATTCACTAGCAGGAGTGAGAAAAACATCACGTTGTGGTGCGCATTGTATGGGTGTGTGTTACATTACATTCACTAGCAGGAGTGAGAAAAACATCACGGCGTGGTGCGCATTGTATGCGTGTGTGTTACACAAGATTCACTAGCAGGAGTGAGAAAAACATCACGGGGTGGTGCGCATTGTATGTGTGTGTGTTACATTAGATCCACTAGTAGGAGTGAGAAAAACATCACGGGGTGGTGCGCATTGTATGCGTGTGTGTTACATTAGATTCACTAGTAGGAGTGAGAAAAACATCACGGGGTGGTGCGCATTGTATGCCTGTGTGTTACCTTAGATTCACTAGCAGGAGTGAGAAAAACATCACGGGGTGGTGCGCATTGTATGCGTGTGTGTTACATTAGATTCACTAGCAGGAGTGAGAAAAACATCACGGGGCGGTGCGCATTGTATGGGTGTGTGTTACATTAGATTCACTAGCAGGAGTGAGAAAAACATCACGGGGTGGTGCGCATTGTATGGGTGTGTGTTACATTAGATTCACTAGGAGGAGTGAGAAAAACATCACGGGGTGGTGCGCATTGTATGGGTGTGTGTTACATTAGATTCACTACTAGAAGTGAGAAAAACATCACGGGGTGGTGCGCATTGTATGGGTGTGTGTTACATTACATTCACTCGTAGGAGTGAGAAAAACATCCTGGGATGGTGCGCATTGTATGGGTGTGTGTTACATTACATTCACTAGTAGGAGTGAGAAAAACATCTCGGGGTGGTGCGCATTGTATGGGTGTGTGTTACATTACATTCACTAGTAGGAGTGAGAAAAACATCACGGGGTGGTGCGCATTGTATGGGTGTGTGTTACATTACATTCACTAGTAGGAGTGAGAAATACATCACGGGGTGGTGCGCATTGTATGGGTGTGTGTTACATTAGATTCACTAGTAGGAGTGAGAAAAACATTACGGGGTGGTGCGCATTGTATGGGTGTGTGTTACATTACATTCACTAGTAGGAGTGAGAAAAACATCACGGGGTGGTGCGCATTGTCTGGGTATGTTTTACATTAGATTCACTAGCAGGAGTGATAAAAACATCACGGCGTGGTGCGCATTGTATGCGTGTGTGTTACACTAGATTCACTAGCAGGAGTAAGAAAAACATCACGGGGTGGTGCGCATTGTATGTGTGTGTGTTACATTAGATACACTAGTAGGAGTGAGAAAAACATCACGGCGTAGTGCGCATTGTATGGGTGTGTGTTACATTAGATTCACTAGCAGAAGTGAGAAAAACATCACGGGGTGGTGCGCATTGTATGGGTGTGTGTTACATTAGATTCACTAGTAGGAGTGAGAAAAACATCACGGGGTGGTGCGCATTGTATGGGTGTGTGTTACATTAGATTCACTAGCAGGAGTGAGAAAAACATCACGGGGTGGTGCGCATTGTATGGGTGTGTGTTACATTAGATTCACTAGTAGGAGTGAGAAAAACATCACGGGGTGGTGCGCATTGTATGGGTGTGTGTTACATTAGATTCACTAGTAGGAGTGAGAAAAACATCACGGGGTGGTGCGCATTGTATGGGTGTGTGTTACATTACATTCACTAGTAGGAGTGAGAAAAACATCATGGGGTGGTGCGCATTGTATGGGTGTGTGTTACATTACATTCACTAGCAGGAGTGAGAAAAACATCACGCGGTGGGGCGCATTGTATGGGTGTGTGTTACATTACATTCACTAGAGGAGTGAGAAAAACATCACGGGGTGGTGCGCATTGTATGTGCGTGTGTTACATTACATTCACTAGCAGGAGTGAGAAAAACATCACGGGGTGGTGCCCAATGTATGGGTGTGTGTTACATTAGATTCACTAGCAGGAGTGAGAAAAACATCACGGGGTGGTGCGCATTGTATGCCTGTGTGTTACATTAGATTCACTAGCAGGAGTGAGAAAAACATCACGGGGTGGTGCGCATTGTATGCGTGTGTGTTACATTAGATTCACTAGCAGGAGTGAGAAAAACATCACGGGGTGGTGCGCATTGTATGAGTGTGTGTTACATTAGATTCCCTAGCAGGAGTGAGAAAAACGTCACGGGGTGGTGCGCATTGTATGGGTGTGTGTTACATTAGATTCACTAGCAGGAGTGAGAAAAACATATCGGGGTGGTGCGCATTGTATCGGTGTGTGTTACATTAGATTCACTAGCAGGAGTGAGAAAAACATCACGGGGTGGTGCGCATTGTATGGGTGTGTGTTACATTAGATTCACTACTAGGAGTGAGAAAAACATCACGGGGTGGTGCGCATTGGATGGGTGTGTGTTACATTAGATTCACTCGTAGGAGTGAGAAAAACATCACGGGGTGGTGCGCATTGTATTGGTGTGTGTTACATTACTTTCACTAGTAGGAGTGAGAAAAACATCTCGGGGAGGTGCGCATTGCATGGGTGTGTGTTACATTAGATTCACTAGTAGGAGTGAGAAAAACATCAGAGGGTGGTGCGCTTTGTATTGGTGTGTGTTACATTACATTCACTAGTAGGAGTGACAAAAACATCACGGGGTGGTGCGCATTGTATGGGTGTGTGTTACATTAGATTCACTAGCAGGAGTGAGAAAAACATCACGGGGCGGTGCGCCTTGTATGGGTATGTGTTACATTAGATTCACAAGCAGGAGTGAGAAAAACATCACGGGGTGGTGCACATTGTATGCGTGTGTGTTACATTAGATTCACTAGCAGGAGTGAGAAAAACATCACGGGGTGGTACGCATTGTATGCGTGTGTATTACATTAGATTCACTAGCAGGAGTGAGAAAAACATCACGGGGTGTTGCGCATTGTATGGGTGTGTGTTATATTAGATTCACTAGCAGGAGTGAGAAAAACTTCACGGGGTTGTGCGCATTGTATGGGTGTGTGTTACATTAGATTCACTAGCAGGAGTGAGAAAAACTTCACGGGGTGGTGCGCATTGTATGGGTGTGTGTTACATTAGATTCACTAGTAGGAGTGAGAAAAACATCATGGGGTGGTGCGCATTGTATGGGTGTGTGTCACATTAGATTCACTAGTAGGAGTGAGAAAAACATCACGGGGTGGTGCGCATTGTATGGGTGTGTGTTACATTACATTCACTAGTAGGAGTGAGAAAAACATCATGAGGTGGTGCGCATTGTATGGGTGTGTGTTACATTACATTCACTAGCAGGAGTGAGAAAAACATCACGCGGTGGGGCGCATTGTATGGGTGTGTGTTACATTACATTCACTAGAGGAGTGAGAAAAACATCACGGGGTGGTGCGCATTGTATGGGCGTGTGTTACATTACATTCACTAGCAGGAGTGAGAAAAACATCACGGGGTGGTGCGCTTGTATGCGTGTGTGTTACATTAGATTCACTAGCAGGAGTGAGAAAAAAAACACGGGGTGGTGCGCATTGTATGGGTGTGTGTTACACTAGATTCACTAGCAGGCGTGAGAAAAATATCACGGGGTGGTGCGCATTGTATGGGTGTGTGTTACATTAGATTCACTAGCAGGAGTGAGAAAAACATCACGTTGTGGTTCGCATTGTATGGGTATGTGTTACATTAGATTCACTAGCAGGAGTGAGAAAAACATCACGGCGTGGTGCGCATTGTATGCGTGTGTGTTACACTAGATTCACTAGCAGGAGTGAGAAAAACATCACGGGGTAGTGCGCATTGTATGGGTGTGTGTTACATTAGATTCACTAGCAGGAGTGAGAAAAACATCACGGGGTGGTGCGCATTGTATGGGTGTGTGTTACATTAGATTCACTAGCAGGAGTGAGAAAAACATCACGGGGTGGTGCGCATTGTATGCCTGTGTGTTACATTAGATTAACTAGCAGGAGTGAGAAAAACATCACGGGGTGGTGCGCATTGTATGTGTGTGTGTTACATTAGATTCACTAGCAGGAGTGAGAAAATCATCACGGTGTGGTGCGCATTGTATGGGTGTGTGTTACATTAGATTCACTAGCAGGAGTGAGAAAAACATCACGGGGTGGTGCGCATTGTATGGGTGTGTGTTACATTAGATTCACTAGCAGAAGTGAGAAAAACATCACGGGGTGGTGCGCCTTGTATGGGTATGTGTTACATTAGATTCACAAGCAGGAGTGAGAAAAACATCACGGGGTGGTGCACATTGTATGCGTGTGTGTTACATTAGATTCACTAGCAGGAGTGAGAAAAACATCACGGGGTGGTACGCATTGTATGCGTGTGTATTACATTAGATTCACCAACAGGAGTGAGAAAAACATCACGGGGTGTTGCGCATTGTATGGGTGTGTGTTATATTAGATTCACTAGCAGGAGTGAGAAAAACATCACGTGGTTGTGCGCATTGTATGGGTGTGTGTTACATTAGATTCACTAGCAGGAGTGAGAAAAACATCACGGGGTGGTGCGCATTGTATGGGTGTGTGTTACATTAGATTCACTAGCAGGAGTGAGGAAAACATCACGGGGTGGTGCGCATTGTATGGGTGTGTGTTACATTACATTCACTAGCAGGAGTGAGAAAAACATCACGGGGTGGTGCGCATTGTATGGGTGTGTGTTACATTACATTCACTAGCAGGAGTGAGAAAAACATCACGGGGTGGTGCGCAATGTATGGGTGTGTGTTACATTAGATTCACTAGCAGGAGTGAGAAAACCATCACGGGGTGGTGCGCATTGTATGCCTGTGTGTTACATTAGATTCACTAGCAGGAGTGAGAAAAACATCACGGGGTGGTGCGCATTGTATGTGTGTGTGTTACATTAGATTCACTAGCAGGAGTGAGAAAAACATCACGGGGTGGTGCGCATTGTATGAGTGTGTGTTACATTAGATTCCCTAGCAGGAGTGAGAAAAACGTCACGGGGTGGTGCGCATTGTATGGGTGTGTGTTACATTAGATTCACTAGCAGGAGTGAGAAAAACATCTCGGGGTGGTGCGCATTGTATCGGTGTGTGTTACATTAGATTCACTAGCAGGAGTGAGAAAAACATCACGGGGTGGTGCGCATTGTATGGGTGTGTGTTACATTAGATTCACTACTAGGAGTGAGAAAAACATCACGGGGTGGTGCGCATTGTATGGGTGTGTGTTACATTAGATTCACTCGTAGGAGTGAGAAAAACATCACGGGGTGGTGCGCATTGTATTGGTGTTTGTTACATTACATTCACTAGTAGGAGTGAGAAAAACATCTCGGGGAGGTGCGCATTGTATGGGTGTGTGTTACATTAGATTCACTAGTAGGAGTGAGAAAAACATCACAGGGTGGTGCGCTTTGTATTGGTGTGTGTTACATTACATTCACTAGTAGGAGTGACAAAAACATCACGGGGTGGTGCGCATTGTATGGGTGTGTGTTACATTAGATTCACTAGTAGGAGTGAGAAAAACATCACGGGGTGGTGCGCAATGTATGGGTGTGTGTTACATTAGATTCACTAGTAGGAGTGAGAAAAACATCACGGGGTGGTGCGCATTGTATGGGTGTGTGTAACATTACATTCACTAGTAGGAGTGAGAAAAACATCACGGGGTGGTGCGCATTGTATGGGTGTGTGTTACATTACATTCACTCATAGGAGTGAGAAAAACATCACGGGGTGGTGCGCATTGTATGGGTGTGTGTTAGATTACATTCACTAGTAGGAGTGAGAAAAACATCTCGGGGTGGTGCGCATTGTATGGGTGTGTGTTACATTAGATTCACTAGTAGGAGTGAGAAAAACATCACGGGGTGGTGCGCATTGTATGGGTGTGTGTTACATTACATTCACTAGTAGGAGTGAGAAAAACATCACGGGGTGGTGCGCATTGTATGGGTGTGTGTTACATTACATTCACTAGTAGGAGTGAGAAAAACATCACGGGGTGGTGCGCATTGTATGGGTGTGTGTTACATTAGATTCACTAGTAGGAGTGACAAAAACATCACGGGGTGGTGCGCATTGTATGGGTGTGTGTTACATTACATTCACTAATAGGAGTGAGCAAAATATCACGGGGTGGTGCGCATTGTATGGGTGTGTGTTACATTACATTCACTAGTAGGAGTGAGCAAAACATCACGGGGTGGTGCGCATTGTATGGGTGTGTGTTACATTAGATTCACTAGTAGGAGTGAGAAAAACATCACGGGGTGGTGCGCATTGTACGGGTGTATGTTACATTAGATTCACTAGCAGGAGTGAGAAAAACATCACGGGGTGGTGCGCATTGTATGGGTGTGTGTTACATTACATTCACTAGTAGGAGTGAGAAAAACATCAAGGGGTGGTGCGCATTCTATGGTTGTGTGTTACATTACATTCACTAGCAGGAGTGAGAAAAACATCACGCGGTGGGGCACATTGTATGGGTGTGTGTTACATTAGATTCACTAGGAGGAGTGAGAAAAACATCACGGGGTGGTGCGCATTGTATGGGTGTGTGTTACATTAGATTCACTAGCAGGAGTGAGAAAAACATCACGGGGTGGTGCGCATTGTATGGGTGTGTGTTACATTAGATTCACTAGCAGGAGTGAGAAAAATATCACGGGGTGGTGCGCATTGTATGGGTGTGTGTTACATTACATTCACTAGCAGGAGTGAGAAAAACATCACGGGGTGGTGCGCATTGTATGGGTGTGTGTTACATTACATTCACTAGCAGGAGTGAGAAAAACATCACGGGGTGGTGCGCATTGTATGGGTGTGTGTTACATTAGATTCACTAGCAGGAGTGAGAAAAACATCACGGGGTGGTGCGCATTGTTTGGGTGTGTGTTACATTAGATTCACTAGCAGGAGTGAGAAAAACATCACGGGGTGGTGCGCATTGTATGCCTGTGTGTTACATTAGATTCACTAGCAGGAGTGAGAAAAACATCACGGGGTGGTGCGCATTGTATGCGTGTGTGTTACATTAGATTCACTAGCAGGAGTGAGAAAAACATCACGGGGTGGTGCGCATTGTATGGCTGTGTGTTACATTAGATTCACTAGTAGGAGTGAGAAAAACATCACGGGGTGGTGCGCATTGTATGGGTGTGTGTTACATTAGAATCACTACTAGGAGTGAGAAAAACATCACGGGGTGGTGCGCATTGTATGGGTGTGTGTTACATTAGATTCACTAGCAGGAGTGAGAAAAACATCACGGGGTGGTGCGCATTGTATGGGTGTGTGTTACATTACATTCACTCGTAGGAGTGAGAAAAACATCCTGGGATGGTGCGCATTGTATGGGTGTGTGTTACATTACATTCACTAGTAGGAGTGAGAAAAACATCTCGGGGTGGTGCGCATTGTATGGGTGTGTGTTCCATTAGATTCACTAGTAGGAGTGAGAAAAACATCACGGGGTGGTGCGCATTGTATGGGTGTGTGTTACATTACATTCACTAGTAGGAGTGAGAAAAACATCACGGGGTGGTTCGCATTGTATGGGTGTGTGTTACATTACATTCACTAGTAGGAGTGAGAAAAACATCACGGGGTGGTGCGCATTGTATGGGTGTGTGTTACTTTACATTCACTAGTAGGAGTGAGAAAAACATCAGGCGGTGGTGCGCATTGTATGGGTGTGTGTTACATTACATTCACTAGTAGGAGTGAGAAAAACATCACGGGGTGGTGCGCATTTTATGGGTGTGTGTTACATTACATTCACTAGTAGGAGTGAGAAAAACATCACGGGGTGGTGCGCATTGTATGGGTGTGAGTTACATTACATTCACTAGTAGGAGTGAGCAAAACATCACGGGGTGGTGCGCATTGTATGTGTGTGTGTTACATTACATTCACTAGTAGGAGTGAGCAAAACATCACGGGGTGGTGCGCATTGTATGGGTGTGTGTTACATTAGATTCACTAGTAGGAGTGAGAAAAACATCACGGGGTGGTGCGCATTGAATGGGTGTGTGTTACATTAGATTCACTAGCAGGAGTGAGAAAAACATCACGGGGTGGTGCGCATTGTATGGGTGTGTGTTACATTACATTCACTAGCAGGTGTGAGAAAAACATCACGGGGTGGTGCGCATTGTATGGGTGTGTGTTACATTACATTCACTAGCAGGAGTGAGAAAAACATCACTAGGTGGTGCGCATTGTATGGGTGTGTGTTACATTACATTCACTAGCAGGAGTGAGAAAAACATCACGGGGTGGTGCGCATTGTATGCGTGTGTGTTACATCAGATTCACTAGCAGGAGTGAGAAAAACATCACGGGGTGGTGCGCTTGTATGCGTTTGTGTTACATTAGATTCACTAGCAGGAGTGAGAAAAACATCATGGGGTGGTGCGCATTGTATGGGTGTGTGTTACGTTAGATTCACTAGCAGGAGTGAGAAAAACATCACGGGGTGGTGCGCATTGTTTGGGTGTGTGTTACATTAGATTCACTAGCAGGAGTGAGAAAAACATCACGGGGTGGTGCGCATTGTACGCCTGTGTGTTACATTAGATTCACTAGCAGGAGTGAGAAAAACATCACGGGGTGGTGCGCATTGTATGCGTGTGTGTTACATTAGATTCACTAGCAGGAGTGAGAAAAACATCACGGTGTGGTGCGCATTGTATGGGTGTGTGTTACATTAGATTCACTAGCAGGAGTGAGAAAAACATGACGGGGTGGTGCGCATTGTATGGGTGTGTGTTACATTAGATTCACTACTAGGAGTGAGAAAAACATCACGGGGTGGTGCTCATTGTATGGGTGTGTGTTACATTAGATTCACTAGCAGGAGTGAGAAAAACATCACGGGGTGGTGCGCATTGTATGGGTGTGTGTTACATTACATTCACTCGTAGGAGTGAGAAAAACATCCTGGGGTGGTGCGCATTGTATGGGTGTGTCTTACATTACATTCACTAGTAGGTGTGAGAAAAACATCACGGGGTGGTGCGCATTGTATGGGTGTGTGTTACATTACATTCACTAGTAGGAGTGAGAAAAACATCACGGGGTGGTGCGCATTGTATGGGTGTGTGTTACATTACATTCACTAGTAGGAGTGAGAAAAACATCACGGGGTGGTGCGCATTGTATGGGTGTGTGTTACTTTACATTCACTAGTAGGAGTGAGAAAAACATCACGCGGTGGTGCGCATTGTATGGGTGTGTGTTACATTACATTCACTAGTTGGAGTGAGAAAAACATCACGGGGTGGTGCGCATTGTATGGGTGTGTGTTACATTACATTCACTAGTAGGAGTGAGAAAAACATCACGGGGTGGTGCGCATTGTATGGGTGTGTGTTACATTACATTCACTAGCAGGAGTGAGAAAAACATCACTAGGTGGTGCGCATTGTATGGGTGTGTGTTACATTACATTCACTAGCAGGAGTGAGAAAAACATCACGGGGTGGTGCGCATTGTATGCGTGTGTGTTACATCAGATTCACTAGCAGGAGTGAGAAAAACATCACGGGGTGGTGCGCTTGTATGCGTGTGTGTTACATTAGATTCACTAGCAGGAGTGAGAAAAACATCATGGGGTGGTGCGCATTGTATGGGTGTGTGTTACATTAGATTCACTAGCAGGAGTGAGAAAAACATCACGGGGTGGTGCACATTGTATGCGTGTGTGTTACATTAGATTCACTAGCAGGAGTGAGAAAAACATCACGGGGTGGTACGCATTGTATGCCAGTGTATTACATTAGATTCACTAGCAGGGGTGAGAAAAACATCACGGGGTGGTGCGCATTGTATGGGTGTGTGTTACATTAGATTCACTAGCAGGAGTGAGAAAAACATCACGGGGTGGTGCGCATTGTATGGGTGTGTGTTACATTAGATTCACTAGCAGGAGTGAGAAAAACATCACGGGGTGGTGCGCATTGTATGGGTGTGTGTTACATTAGATTCACTAACAGGAGTGAGAAAAACATCACGGGGTGGTGCGCATTGTATGGGTGTGTGTTACATTACATTCACTAGCAGGAGTGAGAAAAACATCACGGGGTGGTGCGCATTGTATGGGTGTGTGTTACGTTAGATTCACTAGCAGGAGTGAGAAAAACATCACGGGGTGGTGCGCATTGTTTGGGTGTGTGTTACATTAGATTCACTAGCAGGAGTGAGAAAAACATCACGGGGTGGTGCGCATTGTACGCGTGTGTTAAATTAGATTCACTAGCAGGAGTGAGAAAAACATCACGGGGTGGTGCGCATTGTATGCGTGTGTGTTACATTAGATTAACTAGCAGGAGTGAGAAAAACATCACGGGGTGGTGCGCATTGTATGGGTGTGTGTTACATTAGATTCACTAGCAGGAGTGAGAAAAACATCACGGGGTGGTGCGCATTGTATGGGTGTGTGTTACATTAGATTCACTACTAGGAGTGAGAAAAACATCACGGGGTGGTGCGCATTGTATGGGTGTGTGTTACATTAGATTCACTAGCAGGAGTGAGAAAAACATCACGGGGTGGTGCGCATTGTATGGATGTGTGTTACATTACATTCACTCGTAGGAGTGAGAAAAACATCCTGGGGTGGTGCGCATTGTATGGGTGTGTCTTACATTACATTCACTAGTAGGAGTGAGAAAAACATCACGGGGTGGTGCGCATTGTATGGGTGTGTCTTACATTACATTCACTAGTAGGAGTGAGAAAAACATCACGGGGTGGTGCGCATTGTATGGGTGTGTGTTACATTACATTCACTAGTAGGAGTGAGAAAAACATCACGGGGTGGTGCGCATTGTATGGGTGTGTGTTACTTTACATTCACTAGTAGGAGTGAGAAAAACATCACGCGGTGGTGCGCATTGTATGGGTGTGTGTTACATTACATTCACTAGTAGGAGTGAGAAAAACATCACGGGGTGGTGCGCATTGTATGGGTGTGTGTTACATTACATTCACTAGTAGGAGTGAGAAAAACATCACGGGGTGGTGCGCATTGTATGGGTGTGTGTTACATTACATTCACTAGTAGGAGTGAGCAAAACATCACGGGGTGGTGCGCATTGTATGTGTGTGTGTTACATTACATTCACTAGTAGGAGTGAGCAAAACATCAAGGGGTGGTGCGCATTGTATGGGTGTGTGTTACATTAGATTCACTAGTAGGAGTGAGAAAATCATCACGGGGTGGTGCGCAGTGAATGGGTGTGTGTTACATTAGATTCACTAGCAGGAGTGAGAAAAACATCACGGGGTGGTGCGCATTGTATGGGTGTGTGTTACATTACATTCACTAGCAGGTGTGAGAAAAACATCACGGGGTGGTGCGCATTGTATGGGTGTGTGTTACATTACATTCACTAGCAGGAGTGAGAAAAACATCACTAGGTGGTGCGCATTGTATGGGTGTGTGTTACATTACATTCACTAGTAGGAGTGAGAAAAACATCACGGGGTGGTGCGCATTGTATGCGTGTGTGTTACATCAGATTCACTAGCAGGAGTGAGAAAAACATCACGGGGTGGTGCGCTTGTATGCGTGTGTGTTACATTAGATTCACTAGCAGGAGTGAGAAAAACATCACGGGGTGGTGCGCATTGTATGGGGGTGTGTTACATTAGATTCACTAGCAGGAGTGAGAAAAACATCACGGGGTGGTGCGCATTGTATGGTTGTGTGTTACATTAGATTCACTAGCAGGAGTGAGAAAAACATCACGGGGTGGTGCGCATTGTATGGGTATGTGTTACATTAGATTCACAAGCAGGAGTGAGAAAAACATCACGGGGTGGTGCACATTGTATGCGTGTGTGTTACATTAGATTCACTAGCAGGAGTGAGAAAAACATCACGGGGTGGTACGCATTGTATGCGTGTGTATTACATTAGATTCACTAGCAGGAGTGAGAAAAACATCACGGGGTGGTGCGCATTGTATGGGTGTGTGTTACATTAGATTCACTAGCAGGAGTGAGAAAAACATCACGGGGTGGTGCGCATTGTATGGGTGTGTGTTACATTAGATTCACTAGCAGGAGTGAGAAAAACATCCCGGGGTGGTGCGCATTGTATGGGTGTGTGTTACATTAGATTCACTAGCAGGAGTGAGAAAAACATCACGGGGTGGTGTGCATTGTATGGGTGTGTGTTGCATTACATTCACTAGCAGGAGTGAGAAAAACATCACGGGGTGGTGCGCATTGTATGGGTGTGTGTTACATTACATTCACTAGCAGGAGTGAGAAAAACATCACGGGGTGGTGCGCATTGTATGGGTGTGTGTTACATTAGATTCACTAGCAGGAGTGAGAAAAACATCACGGAGTGGTGCGCATTGTATGCCTGTGTGTTACATTAGATTCACTAGCAGGAGTGAGAAAAACATCACGGGGTGGTGCGCATTGTATGCGTGTGTGTTACATTAGATTCACTAGCAGGAGTGAGACAAACATCACGGGGTGGTGCGCATTGTATGGGTGTGTGTTACATTAGATTCACTAGCAGGAGTGAGAAAAACATCTCGGGGTGGTGCGCATTGTATCGGTGTGTGTTACATTAGATTCACTAGCAGGGGTGAGAAAAACATCACGGGGTGGTGCGCATTGTATGGGTGTGTGTTACATTAGATTCACTACTAGGAGTGAGAAAAACATCACGGGGTGGTGCGCATTGTATGGGTGTGTGTTACATTAGATTCACTCGTAGGAGTGAGAAAAACATCACGGGATGGTGCGCATTGTATGGGTGTGTGTTACATTACATTCACTAGTAGGAGTGAGAAAAACATCTCGGGGAGGTGCGCATTGTATGGGTGTGTGTTACATTAGATTCACTAGTAGGAGTGAGAAAAACATCACAGGGTGGTGCGCTTTGTATGGGTGTGTGTTACATTACATTCACTAGTAGGAGTGAGAAAAACATCACAGGGTGGTGCGCATTGTATGGGTGTGTGTTACATTAGATTCACTAGTAGGAGTGAGAAAAACATCACGGGGTGGTTCGCATTGTATGGGTGTGTGTTACATTAGATTCACTAGTAGGAGTGAGAAAAACATCACGGGATGGTGCGCATTGTATGGGTGTGTGTAACATTACATTCACTAGTAGGAGTGAGAAAAACATCACGGGGTGGTGCGCATTGTATGGGTGTGTGTTACATTACATTCACTCGTAGGAGTGAGAAAAACATCACGGGGTGGTGCGCATTGTATGGGTGTGTGTTACATTACATTCACTAGTAGGAGGGAGAAAAACATCTCGGGGTGGTGCGCATTGTATGGGTGTGTGTTACATTAGATTCACTAGTAGGAGTGAGAAAAACATCACGGGGTGGTGCACATTGTATGGGTGTGTGTTACATTACATTCACTAGTAGGAGTGAGAAAAACATCACGGGGTGGTGCGCATTGTATGGGTGTGTGTTACATTACATTCACTAGTAGGAGTGAGAAAAACATCACGGGGTGGTGAGCAATGTATGGGTGTGTGTTACATTACATTCACTAGTAGGAGCGAGAAAAACATCACGGGGTGGTGCGCATTGTATGGGTGTGTGTTAAATTACATTCACTAATAGGAGTGAGCAAAACATCACGGGGTGGTGCGCATTGTATGGGTGTGTGTTACATTATATTCACTAGTAGGAGTGAGCAAAACATCACGGGGTTGTGCGCATTTTATGGGTGTGTGTTACATTAGATTCACTAGTAGGAGTGAGAAAAACATCACGGGGTGGTGCGCATTGTATGGGTGTGTGTTACATTAGATTCACTAGTAGGAGTGAGAAAAACATCACGGGGTGGTGCGCATTGTATGGGTGTGTGTTACATTACATTCACTAGTAGGAGTGAGAAAAACATCACGGGGTGGTGCGCATTGTATGGGTGTGTGTTACATTACATTCACTAGCAGGAGTGAGAAAAACATCACGGGGTGGTGCGCATTGTAATGGTGTGTGTTACATTACATTCACTAGCAGGAGTGAGTAAAACATCACGGGGTGGTGCGCATTGTATGGGTGTGTGTTACATTACATTCACTAGCAGGAGTGAGAAAAACATCACGGGGTGGTGCGCTTGTATGCGTGTGTGTTACATTAGATTCACTAGCAGGAGTGAGAAAAATATCACGGGGTGGTGCGCATTGTATGGGTGTGTGTTACATTAGATTCACTAGCAGGAGTGAGAAAAACATCACGGGGTATTCACTAGCAGGAGTGAGATAAACATCACGGGGTAGTGCGCATTGTATGGGTGTGTGTTACATTAGATTCACTAGCAGGAGTGAGAAAAACATCACGGGGTGGTGCGCATTTTATGGGTGTGTGTTACATTAGATTCACTAGCAGGAGTGAGAAAAACATCACGGGGTGGTGCGCATTGTATGGGTGTGTGTTACATTAGATTCACTAGCAGGAGTGAGAAAAACATCACGGGGTGGTGCGCATTGTATGGGTGTGTGTTACATTACATTCACTAGCAGGAGTGAGAAAAACATCACGGGGTGGTGCGCATTGTATGGGTGTGTGTTACATGACATTCACTCGCAGGAGTGAGAAAAACATCACGGGGTGGTGCGCATTGTATGGGTGTGTGTTACAATAGATTCACTAGGAGGAGTGAGAAAAACATCACGGGGTGGTGCGCATTGTATGCCTGTGTGTTACATTAGATTCACTAGCAGGAGTGAGAAAAACATCACGGGGTGGTGCGCATTGTATGCGTGTGTGTTACATTAGATTCACTAGGAGGAGTGAGAAAAACATCACGGGGTGGTGCGCATTGTATGGGTGTGTGTTACATTAGATTCACTAGCAGGAGTGAGAAAAACATCACGGGGTGGTGCGCATTGTATGCGTGTGTGTTACATTAGATTCACTAGCAGGAGTGAGAAAAACATCACGGGGCGGTGCGCATTGTATGGGTGTGTGTTACATTACATTCACTAGCAGGAATGAGAAAAACATCACGGGGTGGTGCGCATTGTATGGGTGTGTGTAACATTAGATTCACTAGGAGGAGTGAGAAAAACATCACAGGGTGGTGCGCATTGTATGGGTGTGTGTTACATTAGATTCACTAGCAGGAGTGAGAAATACATCACGGGGTGGTTCGCATTGTATGGGTGTGTGTTACATTAGATTCACTACTAGGAGTGAGAAAAACATCACGGGGTGGTGCGCATTGTATAGGTGTGTGTTACATTACATTCACTCGTAGGAGTGAGAAAAACATCCTGGGATGGTGCGCATTGTATGGGTGTGTGTTACATTACATTCACTAGTAGGAGTGAGAAAAACATCTCGGGGTGGTGAGCTTTGTATGGGTGTGTGTTACATTAGATTCACTAGTAGGAGTGAGAAAAACATCACGGGGTGTTGCGCATTTTATGGGTGTGTGTTACATTACATTCACTAGTAGCAGTGAGAAAAACATCACGGGGTATTCACTAGCAGGAGTGAGAAAAACATCACGGGGTATTCACTAGCAGGAGTGAGAAAAACATCACGGGGTCGTGCCCATTGTATGGGTGTGTGTTACATTAGATTCACTAGCAGGAGTGAGAAATACATCACGGGGTGGTTCGCATTGTATGGGTGTGTGTTACATTAGATTCACTACAAGGAGTGAGAAAAACATCACGGGGTGGTGCGCATTGTATAGGTGTGTGTTACATTACATTCACTCGTAGGAGTGAGAAAAACATCCTGGGATGGTGCGCATTGTATGGGTGTGTGTTACATTACATTCACTAGTAGGAGTGAGAAAAACATCTCGGGGTGGTGCGCTTTGTATGGGTGTGTGTTACATTAGATTCACTAGTAGGAGTGAGAAAAACATCACGGGGTGTTGCGCATTTTATGGGTGTGTGTTACATTACATTCACTAGTAGCAGTGAGAAAAACATCACGGGGTATTCACTAGCAGGAGTGAGAAAAACATCACGGGGTATTCACTAGCAGGAGTGAGAAAAACATCACGGGGTGGTGCGCATTGTATGGGTGTGTGTTACATTACATTCACTAGCAGGAGTGAGAAAAACATCACGGGGTGGTGCGCATTGTATGGGTGTGTGTTACATTAGATTCACTAGCAGGAGTGAGAAAAACATCACGGGGTGGTGCGCATTGTACGCGTGTGTTAAATTAGATTCACTAGCAGGAGTGAGAAAAACATCACGGGGTGGTGCGCATTGTATGCGTGTGTGTTACATTAGATTAACTAGCAGGAGTGAGAAAAACATCACGGGGTGGTGCGCATTGTATGGGTGTGTGTTACATTAGATTCACTAGCAGGAGTGAGAAAAACATCACGGGGTGGTGCGCATTGTATGGGTGTGTGTTACATTAGATTCACTACTAGGAGTGAGAAAAACATCACGGGGTGGTGCGCATTGTATGGGTGTGTGTTACATTAGATTCACTAGCAGGAGTGAGAAAAACATCACGGGGTGGTGCGCATTGTATGGGTGTGTGTTACATTACATTCACTCGTAGGAGTGAGAAAAACATCCTGGGGTGGTGCGCATTGTATGGGTGTGTCTTACATTACATTCACTAGTAGGAGTGAGAAAAACATCACGGGGTGGTGCGCATTGTATGGGTGTGTCTTACATTACATTCACTAGTAGGAGTGAGAAAAACATCACGGGGTGGTGCGCATTGTATGGGTGTGTGTTACATTACATTCACTAGTAGGAGTGAGAAAAACATCACGGGGTGGTGCGCATTGTATGGGTGTGTGTTACTTTACATTCACTAGTAGGAGTGAGAAAAACATCACGCGGTGGTGCGCATTGTATGGGTGTGTGTTACATTACATTCACTAGTAGGAGTGAGAAAAACATCACGGGGTGGTGCGCATTGTATGGGTGTGTGTTACATTACATTCACTAGTAGGAGTGAGAAAAACATCACGGGGTGGTGCGCATTGTATGGGTGTGTGTTACATTACATTCACTAGCAGGAGTGAGAAAAACATCACGGGGTGGTGCGCATTGTATGGGTGTGTGTTACATTACATTCACTAGCAGGAGTGAGTAAAACATCACGGGGTGGTGCGCATTGTATGGGTGTGTGTTACGTTAGATTCACTAGCAGGAGTGAGAAAAACATCACGGGGTGGTGCGCATTGTTTGGGTGTGTGTTACATTAGATTCACTAGCAGGAGTGAGAAAAACACGGGGTGGTGCGCATTGTACGCGTGTGTTAAATTAGATTCACTAGCAGGAGTGAGAAAAACATCACGGGGTGGTGCGCATTGTATGCGTGTGTGTTACATTAGATTAACTAGCAGGAGTGAGAAAAACATCACGGGGTGGTGCGCATTGTATGGGTGTGTGTTACATTAGATTCACTAGCAGGAGTGAGAAAAACATCACGGGGTGGTGCGCATTGTATGGGTGTGTGTTACATTAGATTCACTACTAGGAGTGAGAAAAACATCACGGGGTGGTGCGCATTGTATGGGTGTGTGTTACATTAGATTCACTAGCAGGAGTGAGAAAAACATCACGGGGTGGTGCGCATTGTATGGGTGTGTGTTACATTACATTCACTCGTAGGAGTGAGAAAAACATCCTGGGGTGGTGCGCATTGTATGGGTGTGTCTTACATTACATTCACTAGTAGGAGTGAGAAAAACATCACGGGGTGGTGCGCATTGTATGCGTGTGTGTTACATTAGATTCACTAGGAGGAGTGAGAAAAACATCACGGGGTGGTGCGCATTGTATGCCTGTGTGTTACATTAGATTCACTAGCAGGAGTGAGAAAAACATCACGGGGTGGTGCGCATTGTATGCGTGTGTGTTACATTAGATTCACTAGCAGGAGTGAGAAAAACATCACGGGGCGGTGCGCATTGTATGGGTGTGTGTTACATTAGATTCACTAGCAGGAATGAGAAAAACATCACGGGGTGGTGCGCATTGTATGGGTGTGTGTAACATTAGATTCACTAGGAGGAGTGAGAAAAACATCACAGGGTGGTGCGCATTGTATGGGTGTGTGTTACATTAGATTCACTAGCAGGAGTGAGAAATACATCACGGGGTGGTTCGCATTGTATGGGTGTGTGTTACATTAGATTCACTACTAGGAGTGAGAAAAACATCACGGGGTGGTGCGCATTGTATAGGTGTGTGTTACATTACATTCACTCGTAGGAGTGAGAAAAACATCCTGGGATGGTGCGCATTGTATGGGTGTGTGTTACATTACATTCACTAGTAGGAGTGAGAAAAACATCTCGGGGTGGTGCGCTTTGTATGGGTGTGTGTTACATTAGATTCACTAGTAGGAGTGAGAAAAACATCACGGGGTGTTGCGCATTTTATGGGTGTGTGTTACATTACATTCACTAGTAGCAGTGAGAAAAACATCACGGGGTATTCACTAGCAGGAGTGAGAAAAACATCACGGGGTATTCACTAGCAGGAGTGAGAAAAACATCACGGGGTCGTGCCCATTGTATGGGTGTGTGTTACATTAGATTCACTAGCAGGAGTGAGAAATACATCACGGGGTGGTTCGCATTGTATGGGTGTGTGTTACATTAGATTCACTACTAGGAGTGAGAAAAACATCACGGGGTGGTGCGCATTGTATAGGTGTGTGTTACATTACATTCACTCGTAGGAGTGAGAAAAACATCCTGGGATGGTGCGCATTGTATGGGTGTGTGTTACATTACATTCACTAGTAGGAGTGAGAAAAACATCTCGGGGTGGTGCGCTTTGTATGGGTGTGTGTTACATTAGATTCACTAGTAGGAGTGAGAAAAACATCACGGGGTGTTGCGCATTTTATGGGTGTGTGTTACATTACATTCACTAGTAGCAGTGAGAAAAACATCACGGGGTATTCACTAGCAGGAGTGAGAAAAACATCACGGGGTATTCACTAGCAGGAGTGAGAAAAACATCACGGGGTGGTGCGCATTGTATGGGTGTGTGTTACATTACATTCACTAGCAGGAGTGAGAAAAACATCACGGGGTGGTGCGCATTGTATGGGTGTGTGTTACGTTAGATTCACTAGCAGGAATGAGAAAAACATCACGGGGTGGTGCGCATTGTTTGGGTGTGTGTTACATTAGATTCACTAGCAGGAGTGAGAAAAACATCACGGGGTGGTGCGCATTGTACGCGTGTGTTAAATTAGATTCACTAGCAGGAGTGAGAAAAACATCACGGGGTGGTGCGCCTTGTATGCGTGTGTGTTACATTAGATTAACTAGCAGGAGTGAGAAAAACATCACGGGGTGTTGCGCATTGTATGGGTGTGTGTTACATTAGATTCACTAGCAGGAGTGAGAAAAACATCACGGGGTGGTGCGCATTGTATGGGTGTGTGTTACATTAGATTCACTACTAGGAGTGAGAAAAACATCACGGGGTGGTGCGCATTGTATGGGTGTGTGTTACATTAGATTCACTAGCAGGAGTGAGAAAAACATCACGGGGTGGTGCGCATTGTATGGGTGTGTGTTACATTACATTCACTCGTAGGAGTGAGAAAAACATCCTGGGGTGGTGCGCATTGTATGGGTGTGTCTTACATTACATTCACTAGTAGGAGTGAGAAAAACATCACGGGGTGGTGCGCATTGTATGGGTGTGTCTTACATTACATTCACTAGTAGGAGTGAGAAAAACATCACGGGGTGGTGCGCATTGTATGGGTGTGTGTTACATTACATTCACTAGTAGGAGTGAGAAAAACATCACGGGGTGGTGCGCATTGTATGGGTGTGTGTTACTTTACATTCACTAGTAGGAGTGAGAAAAACATCACGCGGTGGTGCGCATTGTATGGGTGTGTGTTACATTACATTCACTAGTAGGAGTGAGAAAAACATCACGGGGTGGTGCGCATTGTATGGGTGTGTGTTACATTACATTCACTAGTAGGAGTGAGAAAAACATCACGGGGTGGTGCGCATTGTATGGGTGTGTGTTACATTACATTCACTAGTAGGAGTGAGAAAAACATCACGGGGTGGTGCGCATTGTATGGGTGTGTGTTACATTACATTCACTAGCAGGAGTGAGAAAAACATCACGGGGTGGTGCGCATTGTATGGGTGTGTGTTACATGACATTCACACGCAGGAGTGAGAAAAACATCACGGGGTGGTGCGCATTGTATGGGTGTGTGTAACAATAGATTCACTAGGAGGAGTGAGAAAAACATCACGGTGTGGTGCGCATTGTATGCCTGTGTGTTACATTAGATTCACTAGCAGGAGTGAGAAAAACATCACGGGGTGGTGCGCATTGTATGCGTGTGTGTTACATTAGATTCACTAGGAGGAGTGAGAAAAACATCACGGGGTGGTGCGCATTGTATGCCTGTGTGTTACATTAGATTCACTAGCAGGAGTGAGAAAAACATCACGTGGTGGTGCGCATTGTATGCGTGTGTGTTACATTAGATTCACTAGCAGGAGTGAGAAAAACATCACGGGGCGGTGCGCATTGTATGGGTGTGTGTTACATTATATTCACTAGCAGGAGTGAGAAAAACATCACGGGGTGGTGCGCATTGTATGGGTGTGTGTTACATTAGATTCACTAGGAGGAGTGAGGAAAACATCACGGGGTGGTGCGCATTGTATGGTTGTGTGTTACATTATATTCACTAGTATGAGTGAGAAAAACATCTCGGGGTGGTGCGCTTTGTATGGGTGTGTGTTACATTAGATTCACTAGTAGGAGTGAGAAAAACATCACGGGGTGGTGCGCATTTTATGGGTGTGTGTTACATTACATTCACTAGTAGCAGTGAGAAAAACATCACGGGGTGGTGCGTATTGTATGGGTGTGTGTTACATTAGATTCACTAGTAGGAGTGAGAAAAACATCACGGGGTGGTGCGCATTGTATGGGTGTGTGTTACATTACATTCACTCGTCGGAGTGAGAAAAACATCCTGGGATGGTGCGCATTGTATGGGAGTGTGTTACATTACATTCACTAGTAGGAGTGAGAAAAACATCTCGGGGTGGTGCACATTGTATGGGTGTGTGTTCCATTACATTTACTAGTAGGAGTGAGAAAAACATCACGGGGTGGTGCGCATTGTATGGGTGTGTGTTACATTACATTCACTAGTAGGAGTGAGCAAAACATCACGGGGTGGTGCGCATTGTATGGGTGTGTGTTACATTAGATTCACTAGTAGGAGTGAGAAAAACATCACGGGGTTGTGCGCATTGAATGGGTGTGTGTTACATTAGATTCACTAGCAGGAGTGAGAAAAATATCACGGGGTGGTGCGCATTGTATGGGTGTGTGTTACATTAGATTCACTAGCAGGAGTGAGAAAAACATCACGGGGTGGTGCGCATTGTATGGGTATGTGTTACATTAGATTCACTAGCAGGAGTGAGAAAAACATCACGGGGTGGTGCACATTGTATGCGTGTGTGTTACATTAGATTCACTAGCACGAGTGAGAAAAACATCACGGGGTGGTACGCATTGTATGCGTGTGTGTGTGTGTTACATTAGATTCACTAGCAGGAGTGAGAAATACATCACGGGGTGGTGCGCATTGTATGGGTGTGTGTTACATTACATTCACTAGTAGGAGCGAGAAAAACATCACAGGGTGGTGCGCATTGTATGGGTGTGTGTTAAATTACATTCACTAATAGGAGTGAGCAAAACATCACGGGGTGGTGCGCATTGTATGGGTGTGTGTTACATTACATTCACTAGTAGGAGTGAGCAAAACATCACGGGGTTGTGCGCATTGTATGGGTGTGTGTTACATTAGATTCACTAGTAGGAGTGAGAAAAATATCACGGGATTGTGTGCATTGTATGGGTGTGTGTTACATTAGATTCACTAGTAGGAGTGAGAAAAACATCACGGGGTGGTGCGCATTGTATGGGTGTGTGTTACATTACATTCACTAGTAGGAGTGAGAAAAACATCACGGGGTGGTGCGCATTGTAGGGGTGTGTGTTACATTACATTCACTAGCAGGAGTGAGAAAAACATCACGCGGTGGGGCGCATTGTATGGGTGTGTGTTACATTACTTTCACTAGCAGGAGTGAGTAAAACATCACGGGGTGGTGCGCATTGTATGGGTGTGTGTTACATTACATTCACTAGCAGGAGTGAGAAAAACATCACGGGGTGGTGCGCTTGTAGGCGTGTGTGTTACATTAGATTTACTAGCAGGAGTGAGAAAAACATCACGGGGTGGTGCGCATTGTATGGGTGTGTGTTACATTAGATTCACTAGCAGGAGTGAGAAAAACATCACGGGGTATTCACTAGCAGGAGTGAGAAAAACATCACGGGGTAGTGCGCATTGTATGGGTGTGTGTTACATTAGATTCACTAGCAGGAGTGAGAAAAACATCACGGGGTGGTGCGCATTTTATGGGTGTGTGTTACATTAGATTCACTAGCAGGAGTGAGAAAAACATCACGGGGTGGTGCGCATTGTATGGGTGTGTGTTACATTAGATTCACTAGCAGGAGTGAGAAAAACATCACGGGGTGGTGCGCATTGTATGTGTGTGTGTTACATTACATTCACTAGCAGGAGTGAGAAAAACATCACGGGGTGGTGCGCATTGTATGGGTGTGTGTTACATGACATTCACTCGCAGGAGTGAGAAAAACATCACGGGGTGGTGCGCATTGTATGGGTGTGTGTTACAATAGATTCACTAGGAGGAGTGAGAAAAACATCATGGGGTGGTGCGCATTGTATGCCTGTGTGTTACATTAGATTCACTAGCAGGAGTGAGAAAAACATCACGGGGTGGTGCGCATTGTATGCGTGTGTGTTACATTAGATTCACTAGGAGAAGTGAGAAAAACATCACGGGGTGGTGCGCATTGTATGCCTGTGTGTTACATTAGATTCACTAGCAGGAGTGAGAAAAACATCACGGGGTGGTGCGCATTGTATGCGTGTGTGTTACATTAGATTCACTAGCAGGAGTGAGAAAAACATCACGGGGCGGTGCGCATTGTATGGGTGTGTGTTACATTAGATCCACTAGTAGCAGTGAGAAAAACATCACGGGGTGGTGCGCATTGTATGGGTGTGTGTTACATTAGATTCACTAGGAGGAGTGAGAAAAACATCACGGGGTGGTGCGCATTGTATGGGTGTGTGTTACATTAGATTCACTAGCAGGAGTGAGAAATACATCACGGGCTGGTTCGCATTGTATTGGTGTGTGTTACATTGGATTCACTACTAGGAGTGAGAAAAACATCACGGGGTGGTGCGCATTGTATGGGTGTGTGTTACATTAGATTCACTAGTAGGAGTGAGAAAAACATCACGGGGTGTTGCGCATTTTATGGGTGTGTGTTACATTATATTCACTAGTAGCAGTGAGAAAAACATCACGGGGTATTCACTAGCAGGAGTGAGAAAAACATCACGGGGTATTCACTAGCAGGAGTGAGAAAAACATCACGGGGTAGTGCGCATTGTATGGGTGTGTGTTACATTAGATTCACTAGCAGGAGTGAGAAAAACATCACGGGGTGGTGCGCATTTTATGGGTGTGTGTTACATTAGATTCACTAGCAGGAGTGAGAAAAACATCACGGGGTGGTGCGCATTGTATGGGTGTGTGTTACATTAGATTCACTAGCAGGAGTGAGAAAAACATCACGGGGTGGTGCGCATTGTATGGGTGTGTGTTACATTACATTCACTAGCAGGAGTGAGAAAAACATCACGGGGTGGTGCGCATTGTATGGGTGTGTGTTACATGACATTCACTCGCAGGAGTGAGAAAAACATCACGGGGTGGTGCGCATTGTATGGGTGTGTGTTACAATAGATTCACTAGGAGGAGTGAGAAAAACATCACGGGGTGGTGCGCATTGTATGCCTGTGTGTTACATTAGATTCACTAGCAGGAGTGAGAAAAACATCACGGGGTGGTGCGCATTGTATGCGTGTGTGTTACATTAGATTCACTAGGAGGAGTGAGAAAAACATTACGGGGTGGTGCGCATTGTATGCCTGTGTGTTACATTAGATTCACTACCAGGAGTGAGAAAAACATCACGGGGTGGTGCTCATTGTATGCGTGTGTGTTACATTAGATTCACTAGCAGGAGTGAGAAAAACATCACGGGGCGGTGCGCATTGTATGGGTGTGTGTTACATTAGATTCACTAGCAGGAGTGAGAAAAACATCACGGGGTGGTGCGCATTGTATGGGTGTGTGTTACATTAGATTCACTAGGAGTAGTGAGGAAAACATCAGGGGGTGGTGCGCATTGTATGGGTGTGTGTTACATTACATTCACTAGTATGAGTGAGAAAAACATCTCGGGGTGGTGCGCTTTGTATGGGTGTGTGTTACATTAGATTCACTAGTAGGAGTGAGAAAAACATCACGGGGTGGTGCGCATTTTATGGGTGTGTGTTACATTACATTCACTAGTAGCAGTGAGAAAAACATCACGGGGTGGTGCGTATTGTATGGGTGTGTGTTACATTAGATTCACTAGTAGGAGTGAGAAAAACATCACGGGGTGGTGCGCATTGTATGGGTGTGTTTTACATTACATTCACTCGTAGGAGTGAGAAAAACATCCTGGGATGGTGCGCATTGTATGGGAGTTTGTTACATTACATTCACTAGTAGGAGTGAGAAAAACATCTCGGGGTGGTGCACATTGTATGGGTGTGTGTTCCATTACATTTACTAGTAGGAGTGAGAAAAACATCACGGGGTGGTGCGCATTGTATGGGTGTGTGTTACATTACATTCACTAGTAGGAGTGAGAAAAACATCACGGGGTGGTGCGCATTGTATGGGGGTGTGTTACATTAGATTCACTACTAGGAGTGAGAAAAACATCACGGTGTGGTGCGCATTGTATGGGTGTGTGTTACATTAGATTCACTAGCAGGAGTGAGAAAAACATCACGGGGTGGTGCGCATTGTATGGGTGTGTGTTACATTACATTCACTCGTAGGAGTGAGAAAAACATCACGGGGTGGTGCGCATTGTATGGGAATGTGTTACATTACATTCACTAGTAGGAGTGAGAAAAACATCTCGGGGTGGTGCGCATTGTATGGGTGTGTGTTCCATTAGATTCACTAATAGGAGTGAGAAAAACATCACGGGGTGGTGCGCATTGTATGGGTGTGTGTTACATTACATTCACTAGTAGGAGTGAGCAAAACATCACGGGGTGGTGCGCATTGTATGGGTGTGTGTTACATTACATTCAGTACTAGGAGTGAGAAAAACATCACGGGGTGGTGCGCATTGTATGGGTGTGTGTTACATTACATTCACTAGTAGGAGTGAGAAAAACATCACGCGGTGGTGCACATTGTATGGGTGTGTGTTACATTACATTCACTAGTAGGAGACTGAAAAACATCACGGGGTGGTGCGCATTGTATGGGTGTGTGTTACATTACATTCACTAGTAGGAGTGAGCAAAACATCACGGGGTGGTGCGCATTGTATGTGTGTGTGTTACATTACATTCACTAGTAGGAGTGAGCAAAACATCACGGGGTGGTGCGCATTGTATGGGTGTGTGTTACATTAGATTCACTGGTAGGAGTGAGAAAAACATCACGGGGTTGTGCGCATTGAATGGGTGTGTGTTACATTAGATTCACTAGCAGGAGTGAGAAAAATATCACGGGGTGGTGCGCATTGTATGGGTGTGTGTTACATTAGATTCACTAGCAGGAGTGAGAAAAACATCACGGGGTGGTGCGCATTGTATGGGTATGTGTTACATTAGATTCACTAGCAGGAGTGAGAAAAACATCACGGGGTGGTGCACATTGTATGCGTGTGTGTTACATTAGATTCACTAGCACGAGTGAGAAAAACATCACGGGGTGGTACGCATTGTATGCGTGTGTGTGTGTGTTACATTAGATTCACTAGCAGGAGTGAGAAATACATCACGGGGTGGTGCGCATTGTATGGGTGTGTGTTACATTAGATTCACTAGCAGGAGTGAGAAAAACATCACGGTGTGGTGTGCATTATATGGGTGTGTGTTACATTAGATTCACTAGCAGGAGTGAGAAAAACATCACGGGGTGGTGCGCATTGTATGCCTGTGTGTTACATTAGATTCACTAGCAGGAGTGAGAAAAACATCACGGGGTGGTGCGCATTGTATGGGTGTGTGTTACATTAGATTCACTAGCAGGAGTGAGAAAAACATCTCGGGGTGATGCGCATTGTATCGGTGTGTGTTACATTAGATTCACTAGGAGGAGTGAGAAAAACATCACGGGGTGGTGCGCATTGTATGGGTGTGTGTTACATTAGATTCACTAGGAGGAGTGAGAAAAACATCACGGGGTGGTGCGCATAGTATGGGTGTGTGTTACATTAGATTCACTCGTAGGAGTGAGAAAAACATCACGGGATGGTGCGCATTGTATGGGTGTGTGTTACATTACATTCACTAGTAGGAGTGAGAAAAACATCTCGGGGAGGTGCGCATTGTATGGGTATGTGTTACATTAGATTCACTAGTAGGAGTGAGAAAACCATCACAGGGTGGTGCGCTTTGTATAGGTGTGTGTTACATTACATTCACTAGTAGGAGTGAGAAAAACATCACGGGGTGGTGCGCATTGTATGGGTGTGTGTTACATTAGATTCACTAGTAGGAGTGAGAAAAACATCTCGGGGTGGTGCGCACTGTATGGGTGTGTGTTACATTAGATTCACTAGTAGGAGTGAGAAAAACATCACGGGGTGGTGCGCATTGTATGGGTGTGTGTTACATTACATTCACTAGTAGGAGTGAGAAAAACATCACGGGGTGGTGCGCATTGTATGGGTGTGTGTTAAATTACATTCACTAATAGGAGTGAGCAAAACATCACGGGGTGGTGCGCATTGTATGGGTGTGTGTTACATTACATTCACTAGTAGGAGTGAGCAAAACATCACGGGGTGGTGCGCATTGTATGGGTGTGTGTTACATTAGATTGACTCGTAGGAGTGAGAAAAACATCACGGGATGGTGCGCATTGTATGGGTGTGTGTTACATTACATTCACTAGTAGGAGTGAGAAAAACATCTCGGGGAGGTGCGCATTTTATGGGTGTGTGTTACATTAGATTCACTAGTAGGAGTGAGAAAAACATCACAGGGTGGTGCGCTTTATATGGGTGTGTGTTACATTACATTCACTAGTAGGAGTGAGAAAAACATCACAGGGTGGTGCGCATTGTATGGGTGTGTGTTACATTAGATTCACTAGTAGGAGTGAGAAAAACATCACGGGGTGGTGCGCACTGTATAGGTGTGTGTTACATTAGATTCACTAGTAGGAGTGAGAAAAACATCACGGGGTGGTGCGCATTGTATGGGTGTGTGTAACATTACATTCACTAGTAGGAGTGAGAAAAACATCACGGGGTGGTGCGCATTGTATGCGTGTGTGTTACATTATATTCACTCGTAGGAGTGAGAAAAACATCACGGGGTGGTGCGCATTGTATGGGTGTGTGTTACATTACATTCACTAGTAGGAGTGAGAAAAACATCTCGGGGTGGTGCGCATTGTATGGGTGTGTGTTACATTAGATTCACTAGTAGGAGTGAGAAAAACATCACGGGGTGGTGCGCATTGTATGGGTGTGTGTTACATTACATTCACTAGTAGGAGTGAGAAAAACATCACGGGGTGGTGCGCATTGTATGGGTGTGTGTTACATTAGATTCACTAGTAGGAGTGAGAAAACCATCACAGGGTGGTGCGCTTTGTATGGGTGTGTGTTACATTACATTCACTAGTAGGAGTCAGAAAAACATCACGGGGTGGTGCGCATTGTATGGGTGTGTGTTACATTAGATTCACTAGTAGGAGTGAGAAAAACATCACGGGGTGGTGCGCAATGTATGGGTGTGTGTTACATTAGATTCACTAGTAGGAGTGAGAAAAACATCACGGGGTGGTGCGCATTGTATGGGTGTGTGTTACATTACATTCACTAGTAGGAGTGAGAAAAACATCACGGGGTGGTGCGCATTGTATGGGTGTGTGTTACATTAGATTCACTAGTAGGAGTGAGAAAAACATCACGGGGGGTTGCGCATTTTATGGGTGTGTGTTACATTATATTCACTAGTAGCAGTGAGAAAAACATCACGGGGTATTCACTAGCAGGAGTGAGAAAAACATCACGGGGTATTCACTAGCAGGAGTGAGAAAAACATCACGGGGTAGTGCGCATTGTATGGGTGTGTGTTACATTAGATTCACTAGCAGGAGTGAGAAAAACATCACGGGGTGGTGCGCATTTTATGGGTGTGTGTTACATTAGATTCACTAGCAGGAGTGAGAAAAACATCACGGGGTGGTGCGCATTGTATGGGTGTGTGTTACATTAGATTCACTAGCAGGAGTGAGAAAAACATCACGGGGTGGTGCGCATTGTATGGGTGTGTGTTACATTACATTCACTAGCAGGAGTGAGAAAAACATCACGGGGTGGTGCGCATTGTATGGGTGTGTGTTACATGACATTCACTCGCAGGAGTGAGAAAAACATCACGGGGTGGTGCGCATTGTATGGGTGTGTGTTACAATAGATTCACTAGGAGGAGTGAGAAAAACATCACGGGGTGGTGCGCATTGTATGCCTGTGTGTTACATTAGATTCACTAGCAGGAGTGAGAAAAACATCACGGGGTGGTGCGCATTGTATGCGTGTGTGTTACATTAGATTCACTAGGAGGAGTAAGAAAAACATCACGGGGTGGTGCGCATTGTATGCCTGTGTGTTACATTAGATTCAATAGCAGGAGTGAGAAAAACATCACGGGGTGGTGCGCATTGTATGCGTGTGTGTTACATTAGATTCACTAGCAGGAGTGAGAAAAACATCACGGGGCAGTGCGCATTGTATGGGTGTGTGTTACATTAGATTCACTAGCAGGAGTGAGAAAAACATCACGGGGTGGTGCGCATTGTATGGGTGTGTGTTACATTAGATTCACTAGGAGGAGTGAGGAAAACATCACGGGGTGGTGCGCATTGTATGGGTGTGTGTTACATTACATTCACTAGTATGAGTGAGAAAAATATCTCGGGGTGGTGCGCTTTGTATGGGTGTGTGTTACATTAGATTCACTAGTAGGAGTGAGAAAAACATCACGGGGTGGTGCGCATTTTATGGGTGTGTGTTACATTACATTCACTAGTAGCAGTGAGAAAAACATCACGGGGTGGTGCGTATTGTATGGGTGTGTGTTACATTAGATTCACTAGTAGGAGTGAGAAAAACATCACGGGGTGGTGCGCATTGTATGGGTGTGTGTTACATTACATTCACTCGTAGGAGTGAGAAAAACATCCTGGGATGGTGCGCATTGTATGGGAGTGTGTTACATTACATTCACTAGTAGGAGTGAGAAAAACATCTCGGGGTGGTGCGCATTGTATGGGTGTGTGTTCCATTAGATTCACTAATAGGAGTGAGAAAAACATCACTGGGTGGTGCGCATTGTATGGGTGTGTGTTACAATACATTCACTAGTAGGAGTGAGCAAAACATCACGGGGTGGTGCGCATTGTATGGGTGTGTGTTACATTACATTCAGTACTAGGAGTGAGAAAATCATCACGGGGTGGTGCGCATTGTATGGGTGTGTGTTACATTACATTCACTAGTAGGAGTGAGAAAAACATCACGCGGTGGTGCACATTGCATGGGTGTGTGTTACATTACATTCACTAGTAGGAGTGAGAAAAACATCACGGGGTGGTGCGCATTGTATGGGTGTGTGTTACATTACATTCACTAGTAGGAGTGAGCAAAACATCACGGGGTGGTGCGCATTGTATGTGTGTGTGTTACATTACATTCACTAGTAGGAGTGAGCAAAACATCACGGGGTGGTGCGCATTGTATGGGTGTGTGTTACATTAGATTCACTAGTAGGAGTGAGAAAAACATCACGGGGTTGTGCGCATTGAATGGGTGTGTGTTACATTAGATTCACTAGCAGGAGTGAGAAAAATATCACGGGGTGGTGCGCATTGTATGGGTGTGTGTTACATTAGATTCACTATCAGGAGTGAGAAAAACATCACGGGGTGGTGCGCATTGTATGGGTATGTGTTACATTAGATTCACTAGCAGGAGTGAAAAAAACATCACGGGGTGGTGCACATTGTATGCGTGTGTGTTACATTAGATTCACTAGCACGAGTGAGAAAAGCATCACGGGGTGGTACGCATTGTATGCGTGTGTGTGTGTGTTACATTAGATTCACTAGCAGGAGTGAGAAATACATCACGCGGTGGTGCGCATTGTATGGGTGTGTGTTACATTAGATTCACTAGCAGGAGTGAGAAAAACATCACGGTGTGGTGTGCATTATATGGGTGTGTGTTACATTAGATTCACTAGCAGGAGTGAGAAAAACATCACGGGGTGGTGCGCATTGTATGCCTGTGTGTTACATTAGATTCACTAGCAGGAGTGAGAAAAACATCACGGGGTGGTGCGCATTGTATGGGTGTGTGTTACATTAGATTCACTAGCAGGAGTGAGAAAAACATCTCGGGGTGATGCGCATTGTATCGGTGTGTGTTACATTAGATTCACTAGGAGGAGTGAGAAAAACATCACGGGGTGGTGCGCATTGTATGGGTGTGTGTTACATTAGATTCACTACTAGGAGTGAGAAAAATATCACGGGGTGGTGCGCATAGTATGGGTGTGTGTTACATTAGATTCACTCGTAGGAGTGAGAAAAACATCACGGGATGGTGCGCATTGTATGGGTGTGTGTTACATTACATTCACTAGTAGGAGTGAGAAAAACATCTCGGGGAGGTGCGCATTGTATGGGTGTGTGTTACATTAGATTCACTAGTAGGAGTGAGAAAACCATCACATGTTGGTGCGCTTTGTATGGGTGTGTGTTACATTACATTCACTAGTAGGAGTGAGAAAAACATCACGGGGTGGTGCGCATTGTATGGATGTGTGTTACATTAGATTCACTAGTCGGAGTGAGAAAAACATCACGGGGTGGTGCGCACTGTATGGGTGTGTGTTACATTAGATTCACTAGTAGGAGTGAGAAAAACATCACGGGGTGGTGCGCATTGTATGGGTGTGTGTTACATTACATTCACTAGTAGCAGTGAGAAAAACATCACGGGGTGGTGCGTATTGTATGGGTGTGTGTTACATTAGATTCACTAGTAGGAGTGAGAAAAACATCACGGGGTGGTGCGCATTGTATGGGTGTGTGTTACATTACATTCACTCGTAGGAGTGAGAAAAACATCCTGGGATGGTGCGCATTGTATGGGAGTGTGTTACATTACATTCACTAGTAGGAGTGAGAAAAACATCTCGGGGTGGTGCGCATTGTATGGGTGTGTGTTCCATTACATTTACTAGTAGGAGTGAGAAAAACATCACGGGGTGGTGCGCATTGTATGGGTGTGTGTTACATTACATTCACTAGTAGGAGTGAGAAAAACATCACGGGGTGGTGCGCATTGTATGGGTGTGTGTTACATTAGATTCACTACTAGGAGTGAGAAAAACATCACGGTGTGGTGCGCATTGTATGGGTGTGTGTTACATTAGATTCACTAGCAGGAGTGAGAAAAACATCACGGGGTGGTGCGCATTGTATGGGTGTGTGTTACATTACATTCACTCGTAGGAGTGAGAAATACATCCTGGGATGGTGCGCATTGTATGGGAGTGTGTTACATTACATTCACTAGTAGGAGTGAGAAAAACATCTCGGGGTGGTGCGCATTGTATGGGTGTGTGTTCCATTAGATTCACTAATAGGAGTGAGAAAAACATCACTGGGTGGTGCGCATTGTATGGGTGTGTGTTACATTACATTCACTAGTAGGAGTGAGCAAAATATCACGGGGTGGTGCGCATTGTATGGGTGTGTGTTACATTACATTCAGTACTAGGAGTGAGAAAAACATTACGGGGTGGTGCGCATTGTATGGGTGTGTGTTACATTACATTCACTAGTAGGAGTGAGAAAAACATCACGCGGTGGTGCACATTGTATGGGTGTGTGTTACATTACATTCACTAGTAGGAGTGAGAAAAACATCACGGGGTGGTGCGCATTGTATGGGTGTGTGTTACATTACATTCACTAGTAGGAGTGAACAAAACATCACGGGGTGGTGCGCATTGTATGTGTGTGTGTTACATTACATTCACTAGTAGGAGTGAGCAAAACATCACGGGGTGGTGCGCATTGTATGGGTGTGTGTTACATTAGATTCACTAGTAGGAGTGAGAAAAACATCACGGGGTTGTGCGCATTGAATGGGTGTGTGTTACATTAGATTCACTAGCAGGAGTGAGAAAAATATCACGGGGTGGTGCGCATTGTATGGGTGTGTGTTACATTAGATTCACTATCAGGAGTGAGAAAAACATCACGGGGTGGTGCGCATTGTATGGGTATGTGTTACATTAGATTCACTAGCGGGAGTGAAAAAAACATCACGGGGTGGTGCACATTGTATGCGTGTGTGTTACATTAGATTCACTAGCACGAGTGAGAAAAACATCACGGGGTGGTACGCATTGTATGCGTGTGTGTGTGTGTTACATTAGATTCACTAGCAGGAGTGAGAAATACATCACGGGGTGGTGCGCATTGTATGGGTGTGTGTTACATTAGATTCACTAGCAGGAGTGAGAAAAACATCACGGTGTGGTGTGCATTATATGGGTGTGTGTTACATTAGATTCACTATCAGGAGTGAGAAAAACATCACGGGGTGGTGCGCATTGTATGCCTGTGTGTTACATTAGATTCACTAGCAGGAGTGAGAAAAACATCACGGGGTGGTGCGCATTGTATGGGTGTGTGTTACATTAGATTCACTAGCAGGAGTGAGAAAAACATCTCGGGGTGATGCGCATTGTATCGGTGTGTGTTACATTAGATTCACTAGGAGGAGTGAGAAAAACATCACGGGGTGGTGCGCATTGTATGGGTGTGTGTTACATTAGATTCACTACTAGGAGTGAGAAAAACATCACGGGGTGGTGCGCATAGTATGGGTGTGTGTTACATTAGATTCACTCGTAGGAGTGAGAAAAACATCACGGGATGGTGCGCATTGTATGGGTGTGTGTTACATTACATTCACTAGTAGGAGTGAGAAAAACATCTCGGGGAGGTGCGCATTGTATGGGTGTGTGTTACATTAGATTCACTAGTAGGAGTGAGAAAACCATCACAGGTTGGTGCGCTTTGTATGGGTGTGTGTTACATTACATTCACTAGTAGGAGTGAGAAAAACATCACGGGGTGGTGCGCATTGTATGGGTGTGTGTTACATTAGATTCACTAGTCGGAGTGAGAAAAACATCACGGGGTGGTGCGCACTGTATGGGTGTGTGTTACATTAGATTCACTAGTAGGAGTGAGAAAAACATCACGGGGTGGTGCGCATTGTATGGGTGTGTGTTACATTACATTCACTAGTAGGAGTGAGAAAAACATCCCGGGTTGTGCGCATTGTATGGGTGTGTGTTACATTACATTCACTAGTAGGAGTGAGAAAAACATCACGGGGTGGTGCGCATTGTATGGGTGTGTGTTAAATTACATTCACTAATAGGAGTGAGCAAAACATCACGGGGTGGTGCGCATTGTATGGGTGTGTGTTACATTACATTCACTAGTAGGAGTGAGCAAAACATCACGGGGTGGTGCGCATTGTATGGGTGTGTGTTACATTAGATTGACTCGTAGGAGTGAGAAAAACATCACGGGATGGTGCGCATTGTATGGGTGTGTGTTACATTACATTCACTAGTAGGAGTGAGAAAAACATCTCGGGGAGGTGCGCATTTTATGGGTGTGTGTTACATTAGATTCACTAGTAGGAGTGAGAAAAACATCACAGGGTGGTGCGCTTTGTATGGGTTGGTGTTACATTACATTCACTAGTAGGAGTGAGAAAAACATCACAGGGTGGTGCGCATTGTATGGGTGTGTGTTACATTAGATTCACTAGTAGGAGTGAGAAAAACATCACGGGGTGGTGCGCACTGTATAGGTGTGTGTTACATTAGATTCACTAGTAGGAGTGAGAAAAACATCACGGGGTGGTGCGCATTGTATGGGTGTGTGTAACATTACATTCACTATTAGGAGTGAGAAAAACATCACGGGGTGGTGCGCATTGTATGCGTGTGTGTTACATTATATTCACTCGTAGGAGTGAGAAAAACATCACGGGGTGGTGCGCATTGTATGGGTGTGTGTTACATTACATTCACTAGTAGGAGTGAGAAAAACATCTCGGGTTGGTGCTCATTGTATGGGTGTGTGTTACATTAGATTCACTAGTAGGAGTGAGAAAAACATCACGGGGTGGTGCGCATTGTATGGGTGTGTGTTACATTACATTCACTAGTAGCAGTGAGAAAAACATCACGGGGTGGTGCGCATTGTATGGGTGTGTGTTACATTAGATTCACTAGTAGGAGTGACAAAACCATCACAGGGTGGTGCGCTTTGTATGGGTGTGTGTTACATTACATTCACTAGTAGGAGTGAGAAAAACATCACGGGGTGGTGCGCATTATATGGGTGTGTGTTACATTAGATTCACTAGTAGGAGTGAGAAAAACATCACGGGGTGGTGCGCACTGTATGGGTGTGTGTTACATTAGATTCACTAGTAGGAGTGAGAAAAACATCACGGGGTGGTGCGCATTGTATGGGTGTGTGTTACATTACATTCACTAGTAGGAGTGAGAAAAACATCACGGGGTGGTGCGCATTGTATGGGTGTGTGTTACATTAGATTCACTAGCAGGAGTGAGAAAAACATCACGGGGTGGTGCGCATTGTATGGGTGTGTGTTAAATTACATTCACTAATAGGAGTGAGCAAAACATCACGGGGTGGTGCGCATTGTATGGGTGTGTGTTACATTACATTCACTAGTAGGAGTGAGCAAAACATCACGGGGTGGTGCGCATTGTATAGGTGTGTGTTACATTAAATTGACTCGTAGGAGTGAGAAAAACATCACGGGATGGTGCGCATTGTATGGGTGTGTGTTACATTACATTCACTAGTAGGAGTGAGAAAAACATCTCGGGGAGGTGCGCATTTTATGGGTGTGTGTTACATTAGATTCACTAGTAGGAGTGAGAAAAACATCACAGGGTGGTGTGCTTTGTATGGGTGTGTGTTACATTACATTCACTAGTAGGAGTGAGAAAAACATCACAGGGTGGTGCGCATTGTATGGGTGTGTGTTACATTAGATTCACTGGTAGGAGTGAGAAAAACATCACGGGGTGGTGCGCACTGTATAGGTGTGTTTTACATTAGATTCACTAGTAGGAGTGAGAAAAACATCACGGGGTGGTGCGCATTGTATGGGTGTGTGAAACATTACATTCACTAGTAGGAGTGAGAAAAACATCACGGGGTGGTGCGCATTGTATGCGTGTGTGTTACATTATATTCACTCGTAGGAGTGAGAAAAACATCACGGGGTGGTGCGCATTGTATGGGTGTGTGTTACATTACATTCACTAGTAGGAGTGAGAAAAACATCTCGGGGTGGTGCGCATTGTATGGGTGTGTGTTACATTAGATTCACTAGTAGGAGTGAGAAAAACATCACGGGGTGGTGCGCATTGTATGGGTGTGTGTTACATTACATTCACTAGTAGGAGTGAGAAAAACATCACGGGGTGGTGCGCATTGTATGGGTGTGTGTTACATTACATTCACTAGTAGGAGTGAGAAAAACATCACGGGGTGGTGCGCATTGTATGGGTGTGTGTTACATTAGATTCACTAGCAGGAGTGAGAAAAACATCACGGGGTGGTGCGCATTGTATGGGTGTGTGTTACATTAGATTCACTAGCAGGAGTGAGAAAAACATCACGGGGTGGTGCGCATTGTATGGGTGTGTGTTCCATTAGATTCACTAGGAGGAGTGAGAAAAACATCACAGGGTGGTGCGCATTGTATGCCTGTGTGTTACATTAGATTCACTAGCAGGAGTGAGAAAAACATCACGGGGTGGTGCGCATTGTATGCGTGTGTGTTACATTAGATTCACTAGGAGGAGTGAGAAAAACATCACGAGGTGGTGCGCATTGTATGCCTGTGTGTTACATTAGATTCACTAGCAGGAGTGAGAAAAACATCACGGGGTGGTGCGCATTGGATGCGTGTGTGTTACATTAGATTCACTAGCAGGAGTGAGAAAAACATCACGGGGCGGTGCGCATTGTATGGGTGTGTGTTAGATTAGATTCACTAGCAGGAGTGAGAAAAACATCACGGGGTGGTGCGCATTGTATGGGTGTGTGTTACATTAGATTCACTAGGAGGAGTGAGAAAAACATCACGGGGTGGTGCGCACTGTATGGGTGTGTGTTACATTAGATTCACTAGTAGGAGTGAGAAAAACATCACGGGGTGGTGCGCATTGTATGGGTGTGTGTTACATTACATTCACTAGTAGGAGTGAGAAAAACATCACGGGGTGGTGCGCATTGTATGGGTGTGTGTTACATTACATTCACTAGTAGGAGTGAGAAAAACATCACGGGGTGGTGCGCATTGTATGGGTGTGTGTTAAATTACATTCACTAATAGGAGTGAGCAAAACATCACGGGGTGGTGCGCATTGTATGGGTGTGTGTTACATTACATTCACTAGTAGGAGTGAGCAAAACATCACGGGGTGGTGCGCATTGTATGGGTGTGTGTTACATTAGATTCACTAGTAGGAGTGAGGAAAACATCACGGGGTGGTGCGCACTGTATGGGTGTGTGTTACATTAGATTCACTAGTAGGAGTGAGAAAAACATCACGGGGTGGTGCGCATTGTATGGGTGTGTGTTACATTACATTCACTAGTAGGAGTGAGAAAAACATCACGGGGTGGTGCGCATTGTATGGGTGTGTGTTACATTAGATTCACTAGCAGGAGTGAGAAAAACATCACGGGGTGGTGCGCATTGTATGGGTGTGTGTTACATTAGATTCACTAGCAGGAGTGAGAAAAACATCACGGGGTGGTGCGCATTGTATGGGTGTGTGTTACATTAGATTCACTAGCAGGAGTGAGAAAAACATCACGGGGTGGTGCGCATTGTATGGGTGTGTGTTACATTACATTCAATAGCAGGAGTGAGAAAAACATCACGGGGTGGTGCGCATTGTATGGGTGTGTGTTACATTACATTCACTCGCAGGAGTGAGAAAAACATCACGGGGTGGTGCGCATTGTATGGGTGTGTGTTACATTAGATTCACTAGGAGGAGTGAGAAAAACATCACGGGGTGGTGCGCATTGTATACCTGTGTGTTACATTAGATTCACTAGCAGGAGTGAGAAAAACATCACGGGGTGGTGCGCATTGTATGCGTGTGTGTTACATTAGATTCACTAGGAGGAGTGAGAAAAACATCACGGGGTGGTGCGCATTGTATGCCTGTGTGTTACATTAGATTCACTAGCAGGAGTGAGAAAAACATCACGGGGTGGTGCGCATTGTATGCGTGTGTGTTACATTAGATTCACTAGCAGGAATGAGAAAAACATCACGGGGCGGTGCGCATTGTATGGGTGTGTGTTACATTAGATTCACTAGCAGGAGTGAGAAACACATCACGGGGCGGTGCGCATTGTATGGGTGTGTGTTACATTAGATTCACTAGGAGGAGTGAGAAAAACATCACGGGGTGGTGCGCATTGTATGGGTGTGTTTTACATTAGATTCACTAGCAGGAGTAAGAAATACATCACGGGGTGGTTCGCATTGTATGGGTGTGTGTTACATTAGATTCACTTCTAGGAGTGAGAAAAACATCACGGGGTGGTGCGCATTGAATGGGAATGTGTTACATTACATTCACTCGTAGGAGTGAGAAAAACATCCTGGGATGGTGCGCATTGTATGGGTGTGTGTTACATTACATTCACTAGTAGGAGTGAGAAAAACATCTCGGGGTGTTGCGCATTGTATGGGTGTGTGTTACATTAGATTCACTAGTAGGAGTGAGAAAAACATCATGGGGTGGTGCGCATTTTATGGGTGTGTGTTACATTACATTCACTAGTAGCAGTGAGAAAAACATCACGGGGTGGTGCGCATTGTATGGGTGTGTGTTACATTACATTCACTAGTAGGAGTGAGAAAAACATCACGGGGTGGTGCGCATTCTATGGGTGTGTGTTACATTACATTCACTACTAGGAGTGAGAAAAACATCACGGGGTGGTGCGCATTGTATGGGTGTGTGTTACATTACATTCACTAGTAGGAGTGAGAAAAACATCACGGGGTGGTGCGCATTGTATGGGTGTGTGTTACATTAGATTCACTACTAGGAGTGAGAAAAACATCACGGGGTGGTGCGCATTGTATGGGTGTGTGTTACATTAGATTCACTAGCAGGAGTGAGAAAAACATCACGGGGTGGTGCGCATTGTATGGGTGTGTGTTACATTACATTCACTCGTAGGAGTGAGAAAAACATCCTGGGATGGTGCGCATTGTATGGGAGTGTGTTACATTACATTCACTAGTAGGAGTGAGAAAAACATCTCGGGGTGGTGCGCATTGTATGGGTGTGTGTTACATTACATTCACTAGTAGGAGTGAGAAAAACATCACGGGGTGGTGCGCATTGTATGGGTGTGTGTTACATTACATTCACTCGCAGGAGTGAGAAAAACATCACGGGGTGGTGCGCATTGTATGGGTGTGTGTTACATTAGATTCACTAGGAGGAGTGAGAAAAACATCACGGGGTGGTGCGCATTGTATGCCTGTGTGTTACATTAGATTCACTAGCAGGAGTGAGAAAAACATCACGGGGTGGTGCGCATTGTATGCGTGTGTGTTACATTAGATTCACTAGGAGGAGTGAGAAAAACATCACGAGGTGGTGCGCATTGTATGCCTGTGTGTTACATTAGATTCACTAGCAGGAGTGAGAAAAACATCACGGGGTGGTGCGCATTGTATGCGTGTGTGTTACATTAGATTCACTAGCAGGAGTGAGAAAAACATCACGGGGCGGTTCGCATTGTATGGGTGTGTGTTAGATTAGATTCACTAGCAGGAGTGAGAAAAACATCACGGGGTGGTGCGCATTGTATGGGTGTGTGTTACATTAGATTCACTAGGAGGAGTGAGAAAAACATCACGGGGTGGTGCGCATTGTATGGGTGTGTGTTACATTAGATTCACTAGCAGGAGTGAGAAATACATCACGGGGTGGTTCGCATTGTATGGGTGTGTGTTACATTACATTCACTACTAGGAGTGAGAAAAACATCACGGGGTGGTGCGCATTGTATAGGTGTGTGTTACATTACATTCACTCGTAGGAGTGAGAAAAACATCCGGGGATGGTGCACATTGTATGGGTGTGTGTTACATTAGATTCACTAGTAGGAGTGAGAAAAACATCACGGGGTTGTGCGCATTGAATGGGTGTGTGTTACATTAGATTCACTAGCAGGAGTGAGAAAAATATCACGGGGTGGTGCGCATTGTATGGGTGTGTGTTACATTAGATTCACTGGCAGGAGTGAGAAAATCATCACGGGGTGGTGCGCATTGTATGGGTATGTGTTACATTAGATTCACTAGCAGGAGTGAGAAAAACATCACGTGGTGGTGCACATTGTATGCGTGTGTGTTACATTAGATTCACTAGCACGAGTGAGAAAAACATCACGTGGTGGTACGCATTGTATGCGTGTGTGTGTGTGTTACATTAGATTCACTAGCAGGAGTGAGAAATACATCACGGGGTGGTGCGCATTGTATGGGTGTGTGTTACATTACATTCACTAGTAGGAGTGAGAAAAACATCTCGGGGAGGTGCGCATTGTATGGGTGTGTGTTACATTAGATTCACTAGTAGGAGTGAGAAAACCATCACAGGGTGGTGCGCTTTGTATGGGTGTGTGTTACATTACATTCACTAGTAGGAGTGAGAAAAACATCACGGGGTGGTGCGCATTGTATGGGTGTGTGTTACATTAGATTCACTAGTAGGAGTGAGAAAAACATCACGGGGTGGTGCGCACTGTATGGGTGTGTGTTACATTAGATTCACTAGTAGGAGTGAGAAAAACATCACGGGGTGGTGCGCATTTAATGGGTGTGTGTTACATTAGATTCACTAGCAGGAGTGAGAAAAACATCACGGGGTGGTGCGCATTGTATGGGTGTGTGTTACATTAGATTCACTAGCAGGAGTGAGAAAAACATCACGGGGTATTCACTAGCAGGAGTGAGAAAAACATCACGGGGTAGTGCGCATTGTATGGGTGTGTGTTACATTACATTCACTCGCAGGAGTGAGAAAAACATCACGGGGTGGTGCGCATTGTATGGGTGTGTGTTACATTAGATTCACTAGGAGGAGTGAGAAAAACATCACGGGGTGGTGCGCATTGTATGCCTGTGTGTTACATTAGATTCACTAGCAGGATTGAGAAAAACATCACGGGGTGGTGCGCATTGTATGCGTGTGTGTTACATTAGATTCACTAGGAGGAGTGAGAAAAACATCACGGGGTGGTGCGCATTGTATGGGTGTGTGTTACATTAGATTCACTAGCAGGAGTGAGAAAAACATCACGGGATTGGTGCGCATTGTATGCGTGTGTGTTACATTAGATTCACTAGCAGGAGTGAGAAAAACATCACGGGGCGGTGCGCATTGTATGGGTGTGTGTTACATTAGATTCACTAGCAGGAGTGAGAAAAACATCACGGGGCGGTGCGCATTGTATGGGTGTGTGTTACATTAGATTCACTAGGAGGAGTGAGAAAAACATCACGGGGTGGTGCGCATTGTATGGGTGTGTGTTACATTAGATTCACTAGCAGGAGTGAGAAATACATCACGGGGTGGTTCGCATTGTATGGGTGTGTGTTACATTAGATTCACTACTAGGAGTGAGAAAAACATCACGGGGTGGTGCGCATTGAATGGGTGTGTGTTACATTACATTCACTCGTAGGAGTGAGAAAAACATCCTGGGATGGTGCGCATTGTATGGGTGTGTGTTACATTACATTCACTAGTAGGAGTGAGAAAAACATCTCGGGGTGGTGCGCATTGTATGGGTGTGTGTTACATTAGATTCACTAGTAGGAGTGAGAAAAACATCACGGGGTGGTGCGCATTTTATGGGTGTGTGTTATATTACATTCACTAGTAGCAGTGAGAAAAACATCACGGGGTGGTGCGCATTGTATGGGTGTGTTTTACATTACATTCACTAGTAGGAGTGAGAAAAACATCACGGGGTGGTGCGCATTCTATGGGTGTGTGTTACATTACATTCACTACTAGGAGTGAGAAAAACATCACGGGGTGGTGCGCATTGTATGGGTGTGTGTTACATTACATTCACTAGTAGGAGTGAGAAAAACATCACTGGGTGGTGCGCATTGTATGGGTGTGTGTTACATTAGATTCACTACTAGGAGTGAGAAAAACATCATGGGGTGGTGCGCATTGTATGGGTGTGTGTTACATTAGATTCACTAGCAGTAGTGAGAAAAACATCACGGGGTGGTGCGCATTGTATGGGTGTGTGTTACATTAGATTCACTAGTAGGAGTGAGAAAAACATCACGGGGTGGTGCGCATTTAATGGGTGTGTGTTACATTAGATTCACTAGCAGGAGTGAGAAAAACATCACGGGGTGGTGCGCATTGTATGGGTGTGTGTTACATTAGATTCACTAGCAGGAGTGAGAAAAACATCACGGGGTATTCACTAGCAGGAGTGAGAAAAACATCACGGGGTGGTGCGCATTGTATGGGTGTGTGTTACATTAGATTCACTAGCAGGAGTGAGAAAAACATCACGGGGTATTCACTAGCAGGAGTGAGAAAAACATCACGGGGTAGTGCGCATTGTATGGGTGTGTGTTACATTACATTCACTCGCAGGAGTGAGAAAAACATCACGGGGTGGTGCGCATTGTATGGGTGTGTGTTACATTAGATTCACTAGGAGGAGTGAGAAAAACATCACGGGGTGGTGCGCATTGTATGCCTGTGTGTTACATTAGATTCACTAGCAGGATTGAGAAAAACATCACGGGGTGGTGCGCATTGTATGCGTGTGTGTTACATTAGATTCACTAGGAGGAGTGAGAAAAACATCACGGGGTGGTGCGCATTGTATGGGTGTGTGTTACATTAGATTCACTAGCAGGAGTGAGAAAAACATCACGGGATTGGTGCGCATTGTATGCGTGTGTGTTACATTAGATTCACTAGCAGGAGTGAGAAAAACATCACGGGGCGGTGCGCATTGTATGGGTGTGTGTTACATTAGATTCACTAGCAGGAGTGAGAAAAACATCACGGGGCGGTGCGCATTGTATGGGTGTGTGTTACATTAGATTCACTAGGAGGAGTGAGAAAAACATCACGGGGTGGTGCGCATTGTATGGGTGTGTGTTACATTAGATTCACTAGCAGGAGTGAGAAATACATCACGGGGTGGTTCGCATTGTATGGGTGTGTGTTACATTAGATTCACTACTAGGAGTGAGAAAAACATCACGGGGTGGTGCGCATTGAATGGGTGTGTGTTACATTACATTCACTCGTAGGAGTGAGAAAAACATCCTGGGATGGTGCGCATTGTATGGGTGTGTGTTACATTACATTCACTAGTAGGAGTGAGAAAAACATCTCGGGGTGGTGCGCATTGTATGGGTGTGTGTTACATTAGATTCACTAGTAGGAGTGAGAAAAACATCACGGGGTGGTGCGCATTTTATGGGTGTGTGTTATATTACATTCACTAGTAGCAGTGAGAAAAACATCACGGGGTGGTGCGCATTGTATGGGTGTGTTTTACATTACATTCACTAGTAGGAGTGAGAAAAACATCACGGGGTGGTGCGCATTCTATGGGTGTGTGTTACATTACATTCACTACTAGGAGTGAGAAAAACATCACGGGGTGGTGCGCATTGTATGGGTGTGTGTTACATTACATTCACTAGTAGGAGTGAGAAAAACATCACTGGGTGGTGCGCATTGTATGGGTGTGTGTTACATTAGATTCACTACTAGGAGTGAGAAAAACATCATGGGGTGGTGCGCATTGTATGGGTGTGTGTTACATTAGATTCACTAGCAGTAGTGAGAAAAACATCACGGGGTGGTGCGCATTGTATGGGTGTGTGTTACATTACATTCACTCGTAGGAGTGAGAAAAACATCCTGGGATGGTGCGCATTGTATGGGAGTGTGTTACATTACATTCACTAGTAGGAGTGAGAAAAACATCTCGGGGTGGTGCGCAATGTATGGGTGTGTGTTCCATTAGATTCACTAGTAGGAGTGAGAAAAACATCACGGGGTGGTGCGCATTGTATGGGTGTGTGTTACATTACATTCACTAGTAGGAGTGAGAAAAACATCACGGGGTGGTGCGCATTGTATGGGTGTGTGTTACATTACATTCACTACTAGGAGTGAGAAAAACATCACGGGGTGGTGCGCATTGTATGGGTGTGTGTTACATTACATTCACTAGTAGGAGTGAGAAAAACATCACGCGGTGGTGCGCATTGTATGGGTGTGTGTTACATTACATTCACTAGTAGGAGTGAGAAAAACATCACGGGGTGGTGCGCATTGTATCGGTGTGTGTTATATTACATTCACTAGTAGGAGTGAGCAAAACATCACGGGGTGGTGCGCATTGTATGGGTGTGTGTTACATTACATTCACTCGCAGGAGTGAGAAAAACATCACGGGGTGGTGCGCATTGTATGGGTGTGTGTTACATTAGATTCACTAGGAGGAGTGAGAAAAACATCACGGGGTGGTGCGCATTGTATGCCTGTGTGTTACATTAGATTCACTAGCAGGAGTGAGAAAAACATCACGGGGTGGTGCGCATTGTATGCGTGTGTGTTACATTAGATTCACTAGGAGGAGTGAGAAAAACATCACGAGGTGGTGCGCATTGTATGCCTGTGTGTTACATTAGATTCACTAGCAGGAGTGAGAAAAACATCACGGGGTGGTGCGCATTGTATGCGTGTGTGTTACATTAGATTCACTAGCAGGAGTGAGAAAAACATCACGGGGCGGTGCGCATTGTATGGGTGTGTGTTAGATTAGATTCACTAGCAGGAGTGAGAAAAATATCACGGGGTGGTGCGCATTGTTTGGGTGTGTGTTACATTACATTCACTACTAGGAGTGAGAAAAACATCACGGGGTGGTGCGCATTCTATGGGTGTGTGTTACATTACATTCACTAATAGGAGTGAGCAAAACATCACGGGGTGGTGCGCATTGTATGGGTGTGTGTTACATTACATTCACTAGTAGGAGTGAGCAAAACATCACGGGGTGGTGCGCATTGTATGGGTGTGTGTTACATTAAATTGACTCGTAGGAGTGAGAAAAACATCACGGGATGGTGCGCATTGTATGGGTGTGTGTTACATTACATTCACTAGTAGGAGTGAGAAAAACATCTCGGGGAGGTGCGCATTTTATGGGTGTGTGTTACATTAGATTCACTAGTAGGAATGAGAAAAACATCACAGGGTGGTGTGCTTTGTATGGGTGTGTGTTACATTACATTCACTAGTAGGAGTGAGAAAAACATCACAGGGTGGTGCGCATTGTATGGGTGTGTGTTACATTAGATTCACTAGTAGGAGTGAGAAAAACATCACGGGGTGGTGCGCACTGTATAGGTGTGTGTTACATTAGATTCACTAGTAGGAGTGAGAAAAACATCACGGGGTGGTGCGCATTGTATGGGTGTGTGTAACATTACATTCACTAGTAGGAGTGAGAAAAACATCACGGGGTGGTGCGCATTGTATGCGTGTGTGTTACATTATATTCACTCGTAGGAGTGAGAAAAACATCACGGGGTGGTGCGCATTGTATGGGTGTGTGTTACATTACATTCACTAGTAGGAGTGAGAAAAACATCTCGGGGTGGTGCGCATTGTATGGGTGTGTGTTACATTAGATTCACTAGTAGGAGTGAGAAAAACATCACGGGGTGGTGCGCATTGTATGGGTGTGTGTTACATTACATTCACTAGTAGGAGTGAGAAAAACATCACGGGGTGGTGCGCATTTTATGGGTGTGTGTTACATTACATTCACTAGTAGGAGTGAGAAAAACATCACGGGGTGGTGCGCATTGTATGGGTGTGTGTTACATTAGATGCACTAGCAGGAGTGAGAAAAACATCACGGGGTATTCACTAGCAGGAGTGAGAAAAACATCACGGGGTAGTGCGCATTGTATGGGTGTGTGTTACATTAGATTCACTAGCAGGAGTGAGAAAAACATCACGGGGTGGTGCGCATTGTATGGGTGTGTGTTACATTAGATTCACTAGCAGGAGTGAGAAAAACATCACGGGGTGGTGCGCATTGTATGAGTGTGTGTTACATTACATTCACTCGAAGGAGTGAGAAAAACATCACGGGGTGGTGCGCATTGTATGGGTGTGTGTTACATTAGATTCACTAGGAGGAGTGAGAAAAACATCACGGGGTGGTGCGCATTGTATGGGTGTGTGTTACATTACATTCACTAGTAGGAGTGAGAAAAACATCACGGGGTGGTGCGCATTGTATGGGTGTGTGTTACATTACATTCACTACTAGGAGTGAGAAAAACATCACGGGGTGGTGCGCATTGTATGGGTGTGTGTTACATTACATTCACTAGTAGGAGTGAGAAAAACATCACGCGGTGGTGCGCATTGTATGGGTGTGTGTTACATTACATTCACTAGTAGGAGTGAGAAAAACATCACGGGGTGGTGCGCATTGTATGGGTGTGTGTTATATTACATTCACTAGTAGGAGTGAGCAAAACATCACGGGGTGGTGCGCATTGTATGGGTGTGTGTTACATTACATTCACTCGCAGGAGTGAGAAAAACATCACGGGGTGGTGCGCATTGTATGGGTGTGTGTTACATTAGATTCACTAGGAGGAGTGAGAAAAACATCACGGGGTGGTGCGCATTGTATGCCTGTGTGTTACATTAGATTCACTAGCAGGAGTGAGAAAAACATCACGGGGTGGTGCGCATTGTATGCGTGTGTGTTACATTAGATTCACTAGGAGGAGTGAGAAAAACATCACGAGGTGGTGCGCATTGTATGCCTGTGTGTTACATTAGATTCACTAGCAGGAGTGAGAAAAACATCACGGGGTGGTGCGCATTGTATGCGTGTGTGTTACATTAGATTCACTAGCAGGAGTGAGAAAAACATCACGGGGCGGTGCGCATTGTATGGGTGTGTGTTAGATTAGATTCACTAGCAGGAGTGAGAAAAATATCACGGGGTGGTGCGCATTGTATGGGTGTGTGTTACATTAGATTCCCTAGCAGGAGTGAGAAAAACATCACGGGTTGGTGCGCATTGTATGGGTGTGTGTTACATTAGATTCACTAGCAGGAGTGAGAAATACATCACGGGGTGGTTCGCATTGTATCGGTGTGTGTTACATTACATTCACTACTAGGAGTGAGAAAAACATCACGGGGTGGTGCGCATTCTATGGGTCTGTGTTACATTACATTCACTAATAGGAGTGAGCAAAACATCACGGGGTGGTGCGCATTGTATGGGTGTGTGTTACATTACATTCACTAGTAGGAGTGAGCAAAACATCACGGGGTGGTGCGCATTGTATGGGTGTGTGTTACATTAAATTGACTCGTAGGAGTGAGAAAAACATCACGGGATGGTGCGCATTGTATGGGTGTGTGTTACATTACATTCACTAGTAGGAGTGAGAAAAACATCTCGGGGAGGTGCGCATTTTATGGGTGTGTGTTACATTAGATTCACTAGTAGGAGTGAGAAAAACATCACAGGGTGGTGTGCTTTGTATGGGTGTTTGTTACATTACATTCACTAGTAGGAGTGAGAAAAACATCACAGGGTGGTGCGCATTGTATGGGTGTGTGTTACATTAGATTCACTAGTAGGAGTGAGAAAAACATCACGGGGTGGTGCGCACTGTATAGGTGTGTGTTACATTAGATTCACTAGTAGGAGTGAGAAAAACATCACGGGGTGGTGCGCATTGTATGGGTGTGTGTAACATTACATTCACTAGTAGGAGTGAGAAAAACATCACGGGGTGGTGCGCATTGTATGCGTGTGTGTTACATTATATTCACTCGTAGGAGTGAGAAAAACATCACGGGGTGGTGCGCATTGTATGGGTGTGTGTTACATTACATTCACTAGTAGGAGTGAGAAAAACATCTCGGGGTGGTGCGCATTGTATGGGTGTGTGTTACATTAGATTCACTAGTAGGAGTGAGAAAAACATCACGGGGTGGTGCGCATTGTATGAGTGTGTGTTACATTACATTCACTCGAAGGAGTGAGAAAAACATCACGGGGTGGTGCGCATTGTATGGGTGTGTGTTACATTAGATTCACTAGGAGGAGTGAGAAAAACATCACGGGGTGGTGCGCATTGTATGCCTGTGTGTTACATTAGATTCACTAGCAGGAGTGAGAAAAACATCACGGGGTGGTGCGCATTGTATGCGTGTGTGTTACATTAGATTCACTAGGAGGAGTGAGAAAAACATCACGAGGTGGTGCGCATTGTATGCCTGTGTGTTACATTAGATTCACTAGCAGGAGTGAGAAAAACATCACGGGGTGGTGCGCATTGTATGCGTGTGTGTTACATTAGATTCACTAGCAGGAGTGAGAAAAACATCACGGGGCGGTGCGCATTGTATGGGTGTGTGTTAGATTAGATTCACTAGCAGGAGTGAGAAAAACATCACGGGGTGGTGCGCATTGTATGGGTGTGTGTTACATTAGATTCACTAGGAGGAGTGAGAAAAACATCACGGGGTGGTGCGCACTGTATGGGTGTGTGTTACATTAGATTCACTAGTAGGAGTGAGAAAAACATCACGGGGTGGTGCGCATTGTATGGGTGTGTGTTACATTACATTCACTAGTAGGAGTGAGAAAAACATCTCTGGGTGGTGCGCATTGTATGGGTGTGTGTTACATTACATTCACTAGTAGGAGTGAGAAAAACATCACGGGGTGGTGCGCATTGTATGGGTGTGTGTTAAATTACATTCACTAATAGGAGTGAGCAAAACATCACGGGGTGGTGCGCATTGTATGGGTGTGTGTTACATTACATTCACTAGTAGGAGTGAGCAAAACATCACGGGGTGGTGCGCATTGTATGGGTGTGTGTTACATTAGATTCACTTGTAGGAGTGAGGAAAACATCACGGGGTGGTGCGCACTGTATGGGTGTGTGTTACATTAGATTCACTAGTAGGAGTGAGAAAAACATCACGGGGTGGTGCGCATTGTATGGGTGTGTGTTAAATTACATTCACTAGTAGGAGTGAGAAAAACATCACGGGGTGGTGCGCATTGTATGGGTGTGTGTTACATTAGATTCACTAGCAGGAGTGAGAAAAACATCACGGGGTGGTGCGCATTGTATGGGTGTGTGTTACATTACATTCACTAGCAGGAGTGAGAAAAACATCACGGGGTGGTGCGCATTGTATGCGTGTGTGTTACATTAGATTCACTAGGAGGAGTGAGAAAAACATCACGAGGTGGTGCGCATTGTATGCCTGTGTGTTACATTAGATTCACTAGCAGGAGTGAGAAAAACATCACGGGATGGTGCGCATTGTATGCGTGTGTGTTACATTAGATTCACTAGCAGGAGTGAGAAAAACATCACGGGGCGGTGCGCATTGTATGGTTGTGTGTTAGATTAGATTCACTAGCAGGAGTGAGAAAAATATCACGGGGTGGTGCGCATTGTATGGGTGTGTGTTACATTAGATTCACTAGGAGGAGTGAGAAAAACATCACGGGTTGGTGCGCATTGTATGGGTGTGTGTTACATTAGATTCACTAGCAGGAGTGAGAAATACATCACGGGGTGGTTCGCATTGTATGGGTGTGTGTTACATTACATTCACTACTAGGAGTGAGAAAAACATCACGGGGTGGTGCGCATTCTATGGGTGTGTGTTACATTACATTCACTAATAGGAGTGAGCAAAACATCACGGGGTGGTGCGCATTGTATGGGTGTGTGTTACATTACATTCACTAGTAGGAGTGAGCAAAACATCACGGGGTGGTGCGCATTGTATGGGTGTGTGTTACATTAAATTGACTCGTAGGAGTGAGAAAAACATCACGGGATGGTGCACATTGTATGGGTGTGTGTTAAATTACATTCACTAGTAGGAGTGAGAAAAACATCTCGGGGAGGTGCGCATTTTATGGGTGTGTGTTACATTAGATTCACTAGTAGGAGTGAGAAAAACATCACAGGGTGGTGTGCTTTGTATGGGTGTGTGTTACATTACATTCACTAGTAGGAGTGAGAAAAACATCACAGGGTGGTGCGCATTGTATGGGTGTGTGTTACATTAGATTCACTAGTAGGAGTGAGAAAAACATCACGGGGTGGTGCGCACTGTATAGGTGTGTGTTACATTAGATTCACTAGTAGGAGTGAGAAAAACATCACGGGGTGGTGCGCATTGTATGGGTGTGTGTAACATTACATTCACTAGTAGGAGTGAGAAAAACATCACGGGGTGGTGCGCATTGTATGCGTGTGTGTTACATTATATTCACTCGTAGGAGTGAGAAAAACATCACAGGGTGGTGCGCATTGTATGGGTGTGTGTTACATTACATTCACTAGTAGGAGTGAGAAAAACATCTCGGGGTGGTGCGCATTGTATGGGTGTGTGTTACATTAGATTCACTAGGAGGAGTGAGAAAAACATCACGGGGTGGTGCGCATTGTATGCCTGTGTGTTACATTAGATTCACTAGCAGGAGTGAGAAAAACATCCCGGGGTGGTGCGCATTGTATGCGTGTGTGTTACATTAGATTCACTAGCAGGAGTGAGAAAAACATCACGGGGCGGTGCGCATTGTATGGGTGTGTGTTACATTAGATTCACTAGCAGGAGTGAGAAAAACATCACGGGGCGGTGCGCATGGTATGGGTGTGTGTTACATTAGATTCACTAGGAGGAGTGAGAAAAACATCACGGGGTGGTGCGCATTGTATGGGTGTGTGTTACATTAGATTCACTAGCAGGAGTAAGAAATACATCACGGGGTGTTTCGCATTGTATGGGTGTGTGTTACATTAGATTCACTACTAGGTGTGAGAAAAACATCACGGGGTGGTGCGCATTGAATGGGAATGTGTTACATTACATTCACTCGTAGGAGTGAGAAAAACATCCTGGGATGGTGCGCATTGTATGGGTGTGTGTTACATTACATTCACTAGTAGGAGTGAGAAAAACATCTCGGGGTGGTGCGCATTGTATGGGTGTGTGTTACATTAGATTCACTAGTAGGAGTGAGAAAAACATCATGGGGTGGTGCGCATTTTATGGGTGTGTGTTACATTACATTCACTAGTAGCAGTGAGAAAAACATCACGGGGTGGTGCGCATTGTATGGGTGTGTGTTACATTACATTCACTACTAGGAGTGAGAAAAACATCACGGGGTGGTGCGCATTGTATGGGTGTGTGTTACATTACATTCACTAGTAGGAGTGAGAAAAACATCACGGGGTGGTGCGCATTGTATGGGTGTGTGTTACATTACATTCACTAGTAGGAGTGAGAAAAACATCACGGGGTGGTGCGCATTGTATGGGTGTGTGTTACATTAGATTCACTAGCAGGAGTGAGAAAAACATCACGGGGTATTCACTAGCAGGAGTGAGAAAAACATCACGGGGTAGTGCGCATTGTATGGGTGTGTGTTACATTAGATTCACTAGCAGGAGTGAGAAAAACATCACGGGGTGGTGCGCATTGTATGGGTGTGTGTTACATTAGATTCACTAGCAGGAGTGAGAAAAACATCACGGGGTGGTGCGCATTGTATGAGTGTGTGTTACATTACATTCACTCGAAGGAGTGAGAAAAACATCACGGGGTGGTGCGCATTGTATGGGTGTGTGTTACATTAGATTCACTAGGAGGAGTGAGAAAAACATCACGGGGTGGTGCGCATTGTATGCCTGTGTGTTACATTAGATTCACTAGCAGGAGTGAGAAAAACATCACGGGGTGGTGCGCATTGTATGCGTGTGTGTTACATTAGATTCACTAGGAGGAGTGAGAAAAACATCACGAGGTGGTGCGCATTGTATGCCTGTGTGTTACATTAGATTCACTAGCAGGAGTGAGAAAAACATCACGGGGTGGTGCGCATTGTATGCGTGTGTGTTACATTAGATTCACTAGCAGGAGTGAGAAAAACATCACGGGGCGGTGCGCATTGTATGGGTGTGTGTTAGATTAGATTCACTAGCAGGAGTGAGAAAAACATCACGGGGTGGTGCGCATTGTATGGGTGTGTGTTACATTAGATTCACTAGGAGGAGTGAGAAAAACATCACGGGGTGGTGCGCACTGTATGGCTGTGTGTTACATTAGATTCACTAGTAGGAGTGAGAAAAACATCACGGGGTGGTGCGCATTGTATGGGTGTGTGTTACATTACGTTCACTAGTAGGAGTGAGAAAAACATCACGGGGTGGTGCGCATTGTATGGGTGTGTGTTACATTACATTCACTAGTAGGAGTGAGAAAAACAACACGGGGTGGTGCGCATTGTATGGGTGTGTGTTAAATTACATTCACTAATAGGAGTGAGCAAAACATCACGGGGTGGTGCTCATTGTATGGGTGTGTGTTACATTACATTCACTAGTAGGAGTGAGCAAAACATCACGGGGTGGTGCGCATTGTATGGGTGTGTGTTACATTAGATTCACTAGTAGGAGTGAGGAAAACATCACGGGGTGGTGCGCACTGTATGGGTGTGTGTTACATTAGATTCACTAGTAGGAGTGAGAAAAACACCACGGGGTGGTGCGCATTGTATGGGTGTGTGTTACATTACATTCACTAGTAGGAGTGAGAAAAACATCACGGGGTGGTGCGCATTGTATGGGTGTGTGTTACATTAGATTCACTAGCAGGAGTGAGAAAAACATCACGGGGTGGTGCGCATTGTATGGGTGTGTGTTACATTACATTCACTAGCAGGAGTGAGAAAAACATCACGGGGTGGTGCGCATTGTATGGGTGTGTGTTACATTAGATTCACTAGCAGGAGTGAGAAAAACATCACGGGGCGGTGCGCATTGTATGGGTGTGTGTTACATTACATTCAATAGCAGGAGTGAGAAAAACATCACGGGGTGGTGCGCATTGTATGGGTGTGTGTTACATTACATTCACTCGCAGGAGTGAGAAAAACATCACGGGGTGGTGCGCATTGTATGGGTGTGTGTTACATTAGATTCACTAGGAGGAGTGAGAAAAACATCACGGGGTGGTGCGCATTGTATGCCTGTGTGTTACATTAGATTCACTAGCAGGAGTGAGAAAAACATCACGGGGTGGTGCGCATTGTATGCGTGTGTGTTACATTAGATTCACTAGGAGGAGTGAGAAAAACATCACGGGGTGGTGCGCATTGTATGCCTGTGTGTTACATTAGATTCACTAGCAGGAGTGAGAAAAACATCACGGGGTGGTGCGCATTGTATGCGTGTGTGTTACATTAGATTCACTAGCAGGAGTGAGAAAAACATCACGGGGCGGTGCGCATTGTATGGGTGTGTGTTACATTAGATTCACTAGCAGGAGTGAGAAAAACATCACGGGGCGGTGCGCATTGTATGGGTGTGTGTTACATTAGATTCACTAGTAGGAGTGAGAAAAACATCACGGGGTGGTGCGCATTGTATGGGTGTGTGTTACATTAGATTCACTAGCAGGAGTAAGAAATACATCACGGGGTGGTTCGCATTGTATGGGTGTGTGTTACATTAGATTCACTACTAGGTGTGAGAAAAACATCACGGGGTGGTGCGCATTGAATGGGAATGTGTTACATTACATTCACTCGTAGGAGTGAGAAAAACATCCTGGGATGGTGCGCATTGTATGGGTGTGTGTTACATTACATTCACTAGTAGGAGTGAGAAAAACATCTCGGGGTGGTGCGCATTGTATGGGTGTGTGTTACATTAGATTCACTAGTAGGAGTGAGAAAAACATCATGGGGTGGTGCGCATTTTATGGGTGTGTGTTACATTACATTCACTAGTAGCAGTGAGAAAAACATCACGGGGTGGTGCGCATTGTATGGGTGTGTGTTACATTACATTCACTAGTAGGAGTGAGAAAAACATCACGGGGTGGTGCGCATTCTATGGGTGTGTGTTACATTACATTCACTACTAGGAGTGAGAAAAACATCACGGGGTGGTGCGCATTGTATGGGTGTGTGTTACATTACATTCACTAGTAGGAGTGAGAAAAACATCACGGGGTGGTGCGCATTGTATGGGTGTGTGTTACATTAGATTCACTACTAGGAGTGAGAAAAACATCACGGGGTGGTGCGCATTGTATGGGTGTGTGTTACATTAGATTCACTAGCAGGAGTGAGAAAAACATCACGGGGTGGTGCGCATTGTATGGGTGTGTGTTACATTACATTCACTCGTAGGAGTGAGAAAAACATCCTGGGATGGTGCGCATTGTATGGGAGTGTGTTACATTACATTCACTAGTAGGAGTGAGAAAAACATCTCGGGGTGGTGCGCATTGTATGGGTGTGTGTTCCATTAGATTCACTAGTAGGAGTGAGAAAAACATCACGGGGTGGTGCGCATTCTATGGGTGTGTGTTACATTAGATTTACTAGGAGGAGTGAGAAAAACATCACGGGGTGGTGCGCATTGTATGCGTGTGTGTTACATTAGATTCACTAGCAGGAGTGAGAAAAACATCACGGGGTGGTACGCATTGTATGCGTGTGTGTGTGTGTTACATTAGATTCACTAGCAGGAGTGAGAAATACATCACGGGGTGGTGCGCATTGTATGGGTGTGTGTTACATTACATTCACTACTAGGAGTGAGAAAAACATCACGGGGTGGTGCGCATTGTATGGGTGTGTGTTACATTACATTCACTAGTAGGAGTGAGAAAAACATCACGGGGTGGTGCGCATTGTATGGGTGTGTGTTACATTACATTCACTACTAGGAGTGAGAAAAACATCACGGGGTGGTGCGCATTGTATGGGTGTGTGTTACATTACATTCACTAGTAGGAGTGAGAAAAACATCACGCGGTGGTGCGCATTGTATGGGTGTGTGTTACATTACATTCACTAGTAGGAGTGAGAAAAACATCACGGGGTGGTGCGCATTGTATGGGTGTGTGTTACATTACATTCACTAGTAGGAGTGAGCAAAACATCACGGGGTGGTGCGCATTGTATGAGTGTGTGTTACATTACATTCACTCGCAGGAGTGAGAAAAACATCACGGGGTGGTGCGCATTGTATGGGTGTGTGTTACATTAGATTCACTAGCAGGAGTGAGAAAAACATCACGGGGTGGTGCGCATTGTATGCGTGTGTGTTACATTAGATTCACTAGGAGGAGTGAGAAAAACATCACGAGGTGGTGCGCATTGTATGCCTGTGTGTTACATTAGATTCACTAGCAGGAGTGAGAAAAACATCACGGGGTGGTGCGCATTGTATGCGTGTGTGTTACATTAGATTCACTAGCAGGAGTGAGAAAAACATCACGGGGCGGTGTGCATTGTATGGGTGTGTGTTAGATTAGATTCACTAGCAGGAGTGAGAAAAACATCACGGGGTGGTGCGCATTGTATGGGTGTGTGTTACATTAGATTCACTAGGAGGAGTGAGAAAAACATCACGGGGTGGTGCACATTGTATGGGTGTGTGTTACATTAGATTCACTAGCAGGAGTGAGAAATACATCACGGGGTGGTTCGCATTGTATGGGTGTGTGTTACATTACATTCACTACTAGGAGTGAGAAAAACATCACGGGGTGGTGCGCATTGTATGGGTGTGTGTTACATTACATTCACTCGTAGGAGTGAGAAAAACATCCTGGGATGGTGCGCATTGTATGGGTGTGTGTTACATTAGATTCACTAGTAGGAGTGAGAAAAACATCACGGGGTTGTGCGCATTGAATGGGTGTGTGTTACATTAGATTCACTAGCAGGAGTGAGAAAAATATCACGGGGTGGTGCGCATTGTATGGGTGTGTGTTACATTAGATTCACTAGCAGGAGTGAGAAAATCATCACGGGGTGGTGCGCATTGTATGGGTATGTGTTACATTAGATTCACTAGCAGGAGTGAGAAAAACATCACGGGGTGGTGCACATTGTATGCGTGTGTGTTACATTAGATTCACTAGCACGAGTGAGAAAAACATCACGGGGTGGTACGCATTGTATGCGTGTGTGTGTGTGTTACATTAGATTCACTAGCAGGAGTGAGAAATACATCACGGGGTGGTGCGCATTGTATGGGTGTGTGTTACATTAGATTCACTAGCAGGAGTGAGAAAAACATCATGGTGTGGTGTGCATTATATGGGTGTGTGTTACATTAGATTCACTAGCAGGAGTGAGAAAAACATCACGGGGTGGTGCGCATTGTATGCCTGTGTGTTACATTAGATTCACTAGCAGGAGTGAGAAAAACATCACGGGGTGGTGCGCATTGTAAGGGTGTGTGTTACATTAGATTCACTAGCAGGAGTGAGAAAAACATCACGGGGTGATGCGCATTGTATCGGTGTGTGTTACATTAGATTCACTAGGAGGAGTGAGAAAAACATCACGGGGTGATGCGCATTGTATGGGTGTGGGTTACATTAGATTCACTACTAGGAGTGAGAAAAACATCACGGGGTGGTGCGCATAGTATGGGTGTGTGTTACATTAGATTCACTCGTAGGAGTGAGAAAAACATCACGGGATGGTGCGCATTGTATGGGTGTGTGTTACATTACATTCACTAGTAGGAGTGAGAAAAACATCTCGGGGAGGTGCGCATTGTATGGGTGTGTGTTACATTAGATTCACTAGTAGGAGTGAGAAAACCATCACAGGGTGGTGCGCTTTGTATGGGTGTGTGTTACATTACATTCACTAGTAGGAGTGAGAAAAACATCACGGGGTGGTGCGCATTGTATGGGTGTGTGTTACATTAGATTCACTAGCAGGAGTGAGAAAATCATCACGGGGTGGTGCGCATTGTATGGGTATGTGTTACATTAGATTCACTAGCAGGAGTGAGAAAAACATCACGGGGTGGTGCACATTGTATGCGTGTGTGTTACATTAGATTCACTAGCACGAGTGAGAAAAACATCACGGGGTGGTACGCATTGTATGCGTGTGTGTGTGTGTTACATTAGATTCACTAGCAGGAGTGAGAAATACATCACGGGGTGGTGCGCATTGTATGGGTGTGTGTTACATTAGATTCACTAGCAGGAGTGAGAAAAACATCATGGTGTGGTGTGCATTATATGGGTGTGTGTTACATTAGATTCACTAGCAGGAGTGAGAAAAACATCACGGGGTGGTGCGCATTGTATGCCTGTGTGTTACATTAGATTCACTAGCAGGAGTGAGAAAAACATCACGGGGTGGTGCGCATTGTAAGGGTGTGTGTTACATTAGATTCACTAGCAGGAGTGAGAAAAACATCACGGGGTGATGCGCATTGTATCGGTGTGTGTTACATTAGATTCACTAGGAGGAGTGAGAAAAACATCACGGGGTGATGCGCATTGTATGGGTGTGTGTTACATTAGATTCACTACTAGGAGTGAGAAAAACATCACGGGGTGGTGCGCATAGTATGGGTGTGTGTTACATTAGATTCACTCGTAGGAGTGAGAAAAACATCACGGGATGGTGCGCATTGTATGGGTGTGTGTTACATTACATTCACTAGTAGGAGTGAGAAAAACATCTCGGGGAGGTGCGCATTGTATGGGTGTGTGTTACATTAGATTCACTAGTAGGAGTGAGAAAACCATCACAGGGTGGTGCGCTTTGTATGGGTGTGTGTTACATTACATTCACTAGTAGGAGTGAGAAAAACATCACGGGGTGGTGCGCATTGTATGGGTGTGTGTTACATTAGATTCACTAGTAGGAGTGAGAAAAACATCACGGGGTGGTGCGCACTGTATGGGTGTGTGTTACATTAGATTCACTAGTAGGAGTGAGAAAATCATCACGGGGTGGTGCGCATTGAATGGGTGTGTGTTACATTAGATTCACTAGCAGGAGTGAGAAAAACATCACGGGGTGGTGCGCATTGTATGGGTGTGTGTTACATTAGATTCACTAGCAGGAGTGAGAAAAACATCACGGGGTATTCACTAGCAGGAGTGAGAAAAACATCACGGGGTAGTGCGCATTGTATGGGTGTGTGTTACATTACATTCACTCGCAGGAGTGAGAAAAACATCACGGGGTGGTGCGCATTGTATGGGTGTGTGTTACATTAGATTCACTAGGAGGAGTGAGAAAAACATCACGGGGTGGTGCGCATTGTATGCCTGTGTGTTACATTAGATTCACTCGCAGGATTGTGAAAAACATCACGGGGTGGTGCGCATTGTATGCGTGTGTGTTACATTAGATTCACTAGGAGGAGTGAGAAAAACATCACGGGGTGGTGCGCATTGTATGGGTGTGTGTTACATTAGATTCACTAGCAGGAGTGAGAAAAACATCACGGGATTGGTGCGCATTGTATGCGTGTGTGTTACATTAGATTCACTAGCAGGAGTGAGAAAAACATCACGGGGCGGTGCGCATTGTATGGGTGTGTGTTACATTAGATTCACTAGCAGGAGTGAGAAAAACATCACGGGGCGGTGCGCATTGTATGGGTGTGTGTTACATTAGATTCACTAGGAGGAGTGAGAAAAACATCACGGGGTGGTGCGCATTGTATGGGTGTGTGTTACATTAGATTCACTAGCAGGAGTGAGAAATACATCACGGGGTGGTTCGCATTGTATGGGTGTGTGTTACATTAGATTCACTACTAGGAGTGAGAAAAACATCACGGGGTGGTGCGCATTGAATGGGTGTGTGTTACATTACATTCACTAGTAGGAGTGAGAAAAACATCCTGAGATGGTGCGCATTGTATGGGTGTGTGTTACATTACATTCACTAGTAGGAGTGAGAAAAACATCTCGGGGTGGTGCGCATTGTATGGGTGTGTGTTACATTAGATTCACTAGTAGGAGTGAGAAAAACATCACGGGGTGGTGCGCATTTTATGGGTGTGTGTTATATTACATTCACTAGTAGCAGTGAGAAAAACATCACGGGGTGGTGCGCATTGTATGGGTGTGTGTTACATTACATTCAATAGTAGGAGTGAGAAAAACATCACGGGGTGGTGCGCATTCTATGGGTGTGTGTTACATTACATTCACTACTAGGAGTGAGAAAAACATCACGGGGTGGTGCGCATTGTATGGGTGTGTGTTACATTACATTCACTAGTAGGAGTGAGAAAAACATCACGGGGTGGTGCGCATTGTATGGGTGTGTGTTACATTAGATTCACTACTAGGAGTGAGAAAAACATCATGGGGTGGTGCGCATTGTATGGGTGTGTGTTACATTAGATTCACTAGCAGTAGTGAGAAAAACATCACGGGGTGGTGCGCATTGTATGGGTGTGTGTTACATTACATTCACTCGTAGGAGTGAGAAAAACATCCTGGGATGGTGCGCATTGTATGGGAGTGTGTTACATTACATTCACTAGTAGGAGTGAGAAAAACATCTCGGGGTGGTGCGCAATGTATGGGTGTGTGTTCCATTAGATTCACTAGTAGGAGTGAGAAAAACATCACGTGGTGGTGCGCATTGTATGGGTGTGTGTTACATTACATTCACTAGTAGGAGTGAGAAAAACACCACGGGGTGGTGCGCATTGTATGGGTGTGTGTTACATTACATTCACTACTAGGAGTGAGAAAAACATCACGGGGTGGTGCGCATTGTATGGGTGTGTGTTACATTACATTCACTAGTAGGAGTGAGAAAAACATCACGCGGTGGTGCGCATTGTATGGGTGTGTGTTACATTACATTCACTAGTAGGAGTGAGAAAAACATCACGGGGTGGTGCGCATTGTATGGGTGTGTGTTACATTACATTCACTAGTAGGAGTGAGCAAAACATCACGGGGTGGTGCGCATTGTATGGGTGTGTGTTACATTACATTCACTCGCAGGAGTGAGAAAAACATCACGGGGTGGTGCGCATTGTATGGGTGTGTGTTACATTAGATTCACTAGGAGGAGTGAGAAAAACATCACGGGGTGGTGCGCATTGTATGCCTGTGTGTTACATTAGATTCACTAGCAGGAGTGAGAAAAACATCATGGGGTGGTGCGCATTGTATGCGTGTGTGTTACATTAGATTCACTAGGAGGAGTGAGAAAAACATCACGAGGTGGTGCGCATTGTATGCCTGTGTGTTACATTAGATTCACTAGCAGGAGTGAGAAAAACATCACGGGGTGGTGCGCATTGTATGCGTGTGTGTTACATTAGATTCACTAGCAGGAGTGAGAAAAACATCACGGGGCGGTGCGCATTGTATGGGTGTGTGTTAGATTAGATTCACTAGCAGGAGTGAGAAAAACATCACGGGGTGGTGCGCATTGTATGGGTGTGTGTTACATTAGATTCACTAGGAGGAGTGAGAAAAACATCACGGGTTGGTGCGCATTGTATGGGTGTGTGTTACATTAGATTCACTAGCAGGAGTGAGAAATACATCACGGGGTGGTTCGCATTGTATGGGTGTGTGTTACATTACATTCACTACTAGGAGTGAGAAAAACATCACGGGGTGGTGCGCATTGTATGGGTGTGTGTTACATTACATTCACTCGTAGGAGTGAGAAAAACATCCTGGGATGGTGCGCATTGTATGGGTGTGTGTTACATTAGATTCACTAGTAGGAGTGAGAAAAACATCACGGGGTTGTGCGCATTGAATGGGTGTGTGTTACATTAGATTCACTAGCAGGAGTGAGAAAAATATCACGGGGTGGTGAGCATTGTATGGGTGTGTGTTACATTAGATTCACTAGCAGGAGTGAGAAAAACATCACGGGGTGGTGCGCATTGTATGGGTATGTGTTACATTAGATTCACTAGCAGGAGTGAGAAAAACATCACGTGGTGGTGCACATTTTATGCGTGTGTGTTACATTAGATTCACTAGCACGAGTGAGAAAAACATCACGGGGTGGTACGCATTGTATGCGTGTGTGTGTGTGTTACATTAGATTCACTAGCAGGAGTGAGAAATACATCACGGGGTGGTGCGCCTTGTATGGGTGTGTGTTACATTAGATTCACTAGCAGGAGTGAGAAAAACATCACGGTGTGGTGTGCATTATATGGGTGTGTGTTACATTAGATTCACTAGCAGGAGTGAGAAAAACATCACGGGGTGGTGCGCATTGTATGCCTGTGTGTTACATTAGATTCACTAGCAGGAGTGAGAAAAACATCACGGGGTGGTGCTCATTGTATGGGTGTGTGTTACATTAGATTCACTAGCAGGAGTGAGAAAAACATCTCGGGGTGATGCGCATTGTATCGGTGTGTGTTACATTAGATTCACTAGGAGGAGTGAGGAAAACATCACGGGGTGGTGCGCATTGTATGGGTGTGTGTTACATTAGATTCACTACTAGGAGTGAGAAAAACATCACGGGGTGGTGCGCATAGTATGGGTGTGTGTTACATTAGATTCACTCGTAGGAGTGAGAAAAACATCACGGGATGGTGCGCATTGTATGGGTGTGTGTTACATTATATTAACTAGTCGGAGTGAGAAAAACATCTCGGGGAGGTGCGCATTGTATGGGTGTGTGTTACATTAGATTCACTAGTAGGAGTGAGAAAACCATCACAGGGTGGTGCGCTTTGTATGGGTGTGTGTTACATTACATTCACTAGTAGGAGTGAGAAAAACATCACGGGGTGGTGCGCATTGTATGGGTGTGTGTTACATTAGATTCACTAGTAGGAGTGAGAAAAACATCACGGGGTGGTGCGCACTGTATGGGTGTGTGTTACATTAGATTCACTAGTAGGAGTGAGAAAAACATCACGGGGTGGTGCGCATTGAATGGGTGTGTGTTACATTAGATTCACTAGCAGGAGTGAGAAAAACATCACGGGGTGGTGCGCATTGTATGGGTGTGTGTTACATTAGATTCACTAGCAGGAGTGAGAAAAACATCACGGGGTATTCACTAGCAGGACTGAGAAAAACATCACGGGGTAGTGCGCATTGTATGGGTGTGTGTTACATTACATTCACTCGCAGGAATGAGAAAAACATCACGGGGTGGTGCGCATTGTATGGGTGTGTGTTACATTAGATTCACTAGGAGGAGTGAGAAAAACATCACGGGGTGGTGCGCATTGTATGGGTGTGTGTTACATTAGATTCACTAGCAGGAGTGAGAAAAACATCACGGGGTGGTGCGCATTGTATGCGTGTGTGTTACATTAGATTCACTAGGAGGAGTGAGAAAAACATCACGGGGTGGTGCGCATTGTATGGGTGTGTGTTACATTAAATTCACTAGCAGGAGTGAGAAAAACATCACGGGATTGGTGCGCATTGTATGCGTGTGTGTTACATTAGATTCACTAGCAGGAGTGAGAAAAACATCACGGGGCGGTGCGCATTGTATGGGTGTGTGTTACATTAGATTCACTAGCAGGAGTGAGAAAAACATCACGGGGCGGTGCGCATTGTATGGGTGTGTGTTACATTAGATTCACTAGGAGGAGTGAGAAAAACATCACGGGGTGGTGCGCATTGTATGGGTGTGTGTTACATTAGATTCACTAGCAGGAGTGAGAAATACATCACGGGGTGGTTCGCATTGTATGGGTGTGTGTTACATTAGATTCACTACTAGGAGTGAGAAAAACATCACGGGGTGGTGCGCATTGAATGGGTGTGTGTTACATTACATTCACTCGTAGGAGTGAGAAAAACATCCTGGGATGGTGCGCATTGTATGGGTGTGTGTTACATTACATTCATTAGTAGGAGTGAGAAAAACATCTCGGGGTGGTGCGCATTGTATGGGTGTGTGTTACATTAGATTCACTAGCAGGAGTGAGAAAAACATCACGGGGTATTCACTAGCAGGACTGAGAAAAACATCACGGGGTAGTGCGCATTGTATGGGTGTGTGTTACATTACATTCACTCGCAGGAATGAGAAAAACATCACGGGGTGGTGCGCATTGTATGGGTGTGTGTTACATTAGATTCACTAGGAGGAGTGAGAAAAACATCACGGGGTGGTGCGCATTGTATGCCTGTGTGTTACATTAGATTCACTAGCAGGAGTGAGAAAAACATCACGGGGTGGTGCGCATTGTATGCGTGTGTGTTACATTAGATTCACTAGGAGGAGTGAGAAAAACATCACGGGGTGGTGCGCATTGTATGGGTGTGTGTTACATTAGATTCACTAGCAGGCGTGAGAAAAACATTACGGGATTGGTGCGCATTGTATGCGTGTGTGTTACATTAGATTCACTAGCAGGAGTGAGAAAAACATCACGGGGCGGTGCGCATTGTATGGGTGTGTGTTACATTAGATTCACTAGCAGGAGTGAGAAAAACATCACGGGGCGGTGCGCATTGTATGGGTGTGTGTTACATTAGATTCACTAGGAGGAGTGAGAAAAACATCACGGGGTCGTGCGCATTGTATGGGTGTGTGTTACATTAGATTCACTAGCAGGAGTGAGAAATACATCACGGGGTGGTTCGCATTGTATGGGTGTGTGTTACATTAGATTCACTACTATGAGTGAGAAAAACATCACGGGGTGGTGCGCATTGAATGGGTGTGTGTTACATTACATTCACTCGTAGGAGTGAGAAAAACATCCTGGGATGGTGCGCATTGTATGGGTTTGTGTTACATTACATTCACTAGTAGGAGTGAGAAAAACATCTCGGGGTGGTGCGCATTGTATGGGTGTGTGTTACATTAGATTCACTAGTAGGAGTGAGAAAAACATCACGGGGTGGTGCGCATTTTATGGGTGTGTGTTACATTACATTCACTAGTAGCAGTGAGAAAAACATCACGGGGTGGTGCGCATTGTATGGGTGTGTGTTACATTACATTCACTAGTAGGAGTGAGAAAAACATCACGGGGTGGTGCGCATTCTATGGGTGTGTGTTACATTACATTCACTACTAGGAGTGAGAAAAACATCACGGGGTGGTGCGCATTGTATGGGTGTGTGTTACATTACATTCACTAGTAGGAGTGAGAAAAACATCACGGGGTGGTGCGCATTGTATGGGTGTGTGTTACATTAGATTCACTACTAGGAGTGAGAAAAACATCACGGGGTGGTGCGCATTGTATGGGTGTGTGTTACATTAGATTCACTAGCAGGAGTGAGAAAAACATCACGGGGTGGTGCGCATTGTATGGGTGTGTGTTACATTACATTCACTCGTAGGAGTGAGAAAAACATCCTGGGATGGTGCGCATTGTATGGGAGTGTGTTACATTACATTCACTAGTAGGAGTGAGAAAAACATCTCGGGGTGGTGCGCATTGTATGGGTGTGTGTTCCATTAGATTCACTAGTAGGAGTGAGAAAAACATCACGGGGTGGTGCGCATTGTATGGGTGTGTGTTACATTACATTCACTAGTAGGAGTGAGAAAAACATCACGGGGTGGTGCGCATTGTATGGGTGTGTGTTACATTACATTCACTACTAGGAGTGAGAAAAACATCACGGGGTGGTGCGCATTGTATGCGTGTGTGTTACATTACATTCACTAGTAGGAGTGAGAAAAACATCACGCGGTGGTGCGCATTGTATGGGTGTGTGTTACATTACATTCACTAGTAGGAGTGAGAAAAACATCACGGGGTGGTGCGCATTGTATGGGTGTGTGTTACATTACATTCACTAGTAGGAGTGAGCAAAACATCACAGGGTGGTGCGCATTGTATGGGTGTGTGTTACATTACATTCACTCGCAGGAGTGAGAAAAACATCACGGGGAGGTGCGCATTGTATGGGTGTGTGTTACATTAGATTCACTAGGAGGAGTGAGAAAAACATCACGGGGTGGTGCGCATTGTATGCCTGTGTGTTACATTAGATTCACTAGCAGGAGTGAGAAAAACATCACGGGGTGGTGCGCATTGTATGCGTGTGTGTTACATTAGATTCACTAGGAGGAGTGAGAAAAACATCACGAGGTGGTGCGCATTGTATGCCTGTGTGTTACCTTACATTCACTAGTAGGAGTGAGCAAAACATCACGGGGTGGTGCGCATTGTATGGGTGTGTGTTACATTAGATTCACTAGTAGGAGTGAGAAAAACATCACGGGGTTGTGCGCATTGAATGGGTGTGTGTTACATTAGATTCACTAGCAGGAGTGAGAAAAATATCACGGGGTGGTGCGCATTGTATTGGTGTGTGTTACATTAGATTCACTAGCAGGAGTGAGAAAAACATCACGGGGTGGTGTGCATTGTATGGGTATGTGTTACATTAGATTCACTAGCAGGAGTGAGAAAAACATCACGGGGTGGTGCACATTGTATGCGTGTGTGTTACATTAGATTCACTAGCACGAGTGAGAAAAACATCACGGGGTGGTACGCATTGTATGCGTGTGTGTGTGTGTTACATTAGATTCACTAGCAGGAGTGAGAAATACATCACGGGGTGGTGTGCATTGTATGGGTGTGTGTTACATTAGATTCACTAGCAGGAGTGAGAAAAACATCACAGTGTGGTGTGCATTATATGGGTGTGTGTTACATTAGATTCACTAGCAGGAGTGAGAAAAACATCACGGGGTGGTGCGCATTGTATGCCTGTGTGTTACATTAGATTCACTGGCAGGAGTGAGAAAAACATCACGGGGTGGTGCGCATTGTATGCGTGTGTGTTACATTAGATTCACTAGCAGGTGTGAGAAAAACATCACGGGGTGGTGCGCATTGTATGGGTGTGTGTTACATTAGATTCCCTAGCAGGAGTGAGAAAAACATCACGGGGTCGTGCGCATTGTATGGGTGTGTGTTACATTAGATTCACTAGCAGGAGTGAGAAAAACATCTCGGGGTGATGCGCATTGTATCGGTGTGTGTTACATTAGATTCACTAGCAGGAGTGAGAAAAACATCACGGGGTGGTGCGCATTGTATGGGTGTGTGTTACATTAGATTCACTACTAGGAGTGAGAAAAACACCACGGGGTGGTGCGCATAGTATGGGTGTGTGTGACATTACATTCACTAGTAGGAGTGAGAAAAACATCACGGGGTGGTGCGCATTGTATGGGTGTGTGTTACATTACATTCACTCGTAGGAGTGAGAAAAACATCCTGGGATGGTGCGCATTGTATGGGAGTGTGTTACCTTACATTCACTAGTAGGAGTGAGAAAAACATCTCGGGGTGGTGCGCATTGTATGGGTGTGTGTTCCATTAGATTCACTAGTAGGAGTGAGAAAAACATCACGGGGTGGTGCGCATTGTATGGGTGTGTGTTACATTACATTCACTAGTAGGAGTGAGAAAAACATCACGGGGTGGTGCGCATTGTATGGGTGTGTGTTACATTACATTCACTACTAGGAGTGAGAAAAACATCACGGGGTGGTGCGCATTGTATGGGTGTGTGTTACATTACATTCACTAGTAGGAGTGAGAAAAACATCACGCGGTGGTGCGCATTGTATGGGTGTGTGTTACATTACATTCACTAGTAGGAGTGAGAAAAACATCACGGGGTGGTGCGCATTGTATGGGTGTGTGTTACATTACATTCACTAGTAGGAGTGAGCAAAACATCACAGGGTGGTGCGCATTGTATGGGTGTGTGTTACATTACATTCACTCGCAGGAGTGAGAAAAACATCACGGGGAGGTGCGCATTGTATGGGTGTGTGTTACATTAGATTCACTAGGAGGAGTGAGAAAAACATCACGGGGTGGTGCGCATTGTATGCCTGTGTGTTACATTAGATTCACTAGCAGGAGTGAGAAAAACATCACGGGGTGGTGCGCATTGTATGCGTGTGTGTTACATTAGATTCACTAGGAGGAGTGAGAAAAACATCACGAGGTGGTGCGCATTTTATGCCTGTGTGTTACCTTACATTCACTAGTAGGAGTGAGCAAAACATCACGGGGTGGTGCGCATTGTATGGGTGTGTGTTACATTAGATTCACTAGTAGGAGTGAGAAAAACATCACGCGGTTGTGCGCATTGAATGGGTGTGTGTTACATTAGATTCACTAGCAGGAGTGAGAAAAATATCACGGGGTGGTGCGCATTGTATTGGTGTGTGTTACATTAGATTCACTAGCAGGAGTGAGAAAAACATCACGGGGTGGTGTGCATTGTATGGGTATGTGTTACATTAGATTCACTAGCAGGTGTGAGAAAAACATCACGGGGTGGTGCACATTGTATGCGTGTGTGTTACATTAGATTCACTAGCACGAGTGAGAAAAACATCACGGGGTGGTACGCATTGTATGCGTGTGTGTGTGTGTTACATTAGATTCACTAGCAGGAGTGAGAAATACATCACGGGGTGGTGTGCATTGTATGGGTGTGTGTTACATTAGATTCACTAGCAGGAGTGAGAAAAACATCACAGTGTGGTGTGCATTATATGGGTGTGTGTTACATTAGATTCACTAGAAGGAGTGAGAAAAACATCACGGGGTGGTGCGCATTGTATGCCTGTGTGTTACATTAGATTCACTGGCAGGAGTGAGAAAAACATCACGGGGTGGTGCGCATTGTATGCGTGTGTGTTACATTAGATTCACTAGCAGGAGTGAGAAAAACATCACGGGGTGGTGCGCATTGTATGGGTGTGTGTTACATTAGATTCCCTAGCAGGAGTGAGAAAAACATCACGGGGTGGTGCGCATTGTATGGGTGTGTGTTACATTAGATTCACTAGCAGGAGTGAGAAAAACATCTCGGGGTGATGCGCATTGTATCGGTGTGTGTTACATTAGATTCACTAGCAGGAGTGAGAAAAACATCACGGGGTGGTGCGCATTGTATGGGTGTGTGTTACATTAGATTCACTACTAGGAGTGAGAAAAACACCACGGGGTGGTGCGCATAGTATGGGTGTGTGTTACATTACATTCACTAGTAGGAGTGAGAAAAACATCACGGGGTGGTGCGCATTGTATGGGTGTGTGTTACATTACATTCACTAGTAGGAGTGAGAAAAACATCTCGCGGTGGTGCGCATTGTATGGGTGTGTGTTACATTAGATTCACTAGTAGGAGTGAGAAAAACATCACGGGGTGGTGCGCATTGTATGGGTGTGTGTTACATTACATTCACTAGTAGGAGTGAGCAAAACATCACGGGGTGGTGCGCATTGTATGGGTGTGTGTTACATTAGATTGACTCGTAGGAGTGAGAAAAACATCACGGGATGGTGCGCATTGTATGGGTGTGTGTTACATTACATTCACTAGTAGGAGTGAGAAAAACATCTCGGGGAGGTGCGCATTTTATGGGTGTGTGTTACATTAGATTCACTAGTAGGAGTGAAAAAAACATCACAGGGTGGTGCGCTTTGTATGGGTGTGTGTTACATTACATTCACTAGTAGGAGTGAGAAAAACATCACAGGGTGGTGCGCATTGTATGGGTGTGTGTTCCATTAGATTCACTAGTAGGAGTGAGAAAAACATCACGGGGTGGTGCGCACTGTATGGGTGTGTGTTACATTAGATTCACTAGTAGGAGTGAGAAAAACATCACGGGGTGGTGCGCATTGTATGGGTGTGTGTAACATTACATTCACTAGTAGGAGTGAGAAAAACATCACGGGGTGGTGCGCATTGTATGGGTGTGTGTTACATTATATTCACTCGTAGGAGTGAGAAAAACATCACGGGGTGGTGCGCATTGTATGGGTGTGTGTTACATTAGATTCACTAGCAGGAGTGAGAAAAACATCACGGGGTGGTGCGCATTGTATGTGTGTGTGTTACATTGCATTCACTAGTAGGAGTGAGCAAAACATCACGGGGTGGTGCGCATTGTATGGGTGTGTGTTACATTAGATTCACTAGCAGGAGTGAGAAAAACATCACGGGGTGGTGCGCATTGTATGGGTGTGTGTTACATTACATTCACTAGTAGGAGAGAGAAAAACATCACGGGGTGGTGCGCATTGTATGGGTGTGTGTTACATTACATTCACTAGCAGGAGTGAGAAAAACATCACGGGGTGGTGCGCTTGTATGCGTGTGTGTTACATTAGATTCACTAGCAGGAGTGAGAAAAACATCACAGGGTGGTGCGCATTGTATGGGTGTGTGTTACATTAGATTCACTAGCAGGAGTTAGAAAAACATCACGGGGTATTCACTAGCAGGAGTGAGAAAAACATCACGGGGTAGTGCGCATTGTATGGGTGTGTGTTACATTAGATTCACTAGCAGGAGTGAGAAAAACATCACGGGGGGGTGCGCATTGTATGGGTGTGTGTTACATTAGATTCACTAGCAGGAGTGAGAAAAACATCACGGGGTGGTGCGCATTGTATGGGTGTGTGTTACATTAGATTCACTAGCAGGAGTGAGAAAAACATCACAGGGTGGTGCGCATTGTATGGGTGTGTGTTACATTACATTCAATGGCAGGAGTGAGAAAAACATCACGGGGTGGTGCGCATTGTATGGGTGTGTGTTACATTACATTCACTCGCAGGAGTGAGAAAAACATCACGGGGTGGTGCGCATTGTATGGGTGTGTGTTACATTAGATTCACTAGGAGGAGTGAGAAAAACATCACGGGGTGGTGCGCATTGTATGCCTGTGTGTTACATTAGATTCACTAGCAGGAGTGAGAAAAACATCACGGGGTGGTGCGCATTGTATGCGTGTGTGTTACATTAGATTCACTAGGAGGAGTGAGAAAAACATCACGGGGTGGTGCGCATTGTATGCCTGTGTGTTACATTAGATTCACTAGCAGGAGTGAGAAAAACATCACGGGGTGGTGCGCATTGTATGCGTGTGTGTTACATTAGATTCACTAGCAGGAGGGAGAAAAACATCACAGGGCGGTGCGCATTGTATGGGTGTGTGTTACATTAGATTCACTAGCAGGAGTGAGAAAAACATCACGGGGTGGTGCGCATTGTATGGGTGTGTGTTACATTAGATTCACTAGGAGGAGTGAGAAAAACATCACGGGGTGGTGCGCATTGTATGTGTGTGTGTTACATTAGATTCACTAGCAGGAGTGAGAAATACATCACGGGGTGGTTCGCATTGTATGGGTGTGTGTTACATTAGATTCACTACTAGGAGTGAGAAAAACATCACGGGGTGGTGCGCATTGAATGGGTGTGTGTTACATTACATTCACTCGTAGGAGTGAGAAAAACATCCTGGGATGGTGCGCATTGTGTGGGTGTGTGTTACATTACATTCACTAGTAGGAGTGAGAAAAACATCTCGGGGTGGTGCGCATTGTATGGGTGTGTGTTACATTAGATTCACTAGTAGGAGTGAGAAAAACATCACGGGGTGGTGCGCATTTTATGGGTGTGTGTTACATTACATTCACTAGTAGCAGTGAGAAAAACATCACGTGGTGGTGCGCATTGTATGGGTGTGTATTACATTACATTCACTAGTAGGAGTGAGCAAAACATCCCGGGGTGGTGCGCATTGTATGTGTGTGTGTTACATTACATTCACTACTAGGAGTGAGAAAAACATCACGGGGTGGTGCGCATTGTATGGGTGTGTGTTACATTACATTCACTAGTAGGAGTGAGAAAAACATCACGGGGCGGTGCGCATTGTATGGGTGTGTGTTACATTAGATTCACTACTAGGAGTGAGAAAAACATCACAGGGTGGTGCGCATTGTATGGGTGTGTGTTACATTAGATTCACTAGCAGGAGTGAGAAAAACATCACGGGGTGGTGCGCATTGTATGGGTGTTTGTTACATTACATTCACTAGTAGGAGTGAGAAAAACATCACGGGGTGGTGCGCATTGTATGGGTGTGTGTTCCATTAGATTCACTAGTAGGAGTGAGAATAACATCACGGGGTGGTGCGCATTGTATGGGTGTGTGTTACATTACATTCACTAGTAGGAGTGAGAAAAACATCACGGGGTGGTGCGCATTGTATTGGTGTGTGTTACATTACATTCACTACTAGGAGTGAGAAAAACATCACGGGGTGGTGCGCATTGTATGGGTGTGTGTTACATTACATTCACTAGTAGGAGTGAGAAAAACATCACGCGGTGGTGCGCATTGTATGGGTGTTTGTTACATTACATTCACTAGTAGGAGTGAGAAAAACATCACGGGGTGGTGCGCATTGTATGGGTGTGTGTTACATTACATTCACTAGTAGGAGTGAGCAAAACATCACGGGGTGGTGCGCATTGTATGGGTGTGTGTTACATTACATTCATTCGCAGGAGTGAGAAAAACATCACGGGGTGGTGCGCAATGTATGGGTGTGTGTTACATTAAATTCACTAGGAGGAGTGAGACAAAAATCACGGGGTGGTGCGCATTGTATGCCTGTGTGTTACATTAGATTCAATAGCAGGAGTGAGAAAAACATCACGGGGTGGTGCGCATTGTATGCGTGTGTGTTACATTAGATTCACTAGGAGGAGTGAGAAAAACATCACGCGGTGGTGCGCATTGTATGCCTTTGTGTTACATTAGATTCACTAGCAGGAGTGAGAAAAACATCACGGGGTGGTGCGCATTGTATGCGTGTGTGTTACATTAGATTCACTAGCAGGAGTGAGAAAAACATCACGGGGCGGTGCGCATTGTATGGGTGTGTGTTAGATTAGATTCACTAGCAGGAGTGAGAAAAACATCACTGGGTGGTGCGCATTGTATGGGTGTGTGTTACATTAGATTCACTAGGAGGAGTGAGAAAAACATCACGGGGTGGTGCGCATTGTATGGGTGTGTGTTACATTAGATTCACTAGCAGGAGTGAGAAATACATCACGGGGTGGTTCGCATTGTATGGGTGTGTGTTACATTACATTCACTACTAAGAGTGAGAAAAACATCACGGGGTGGTGCGCATTGTATGGGTGTGTGTTACATTACATTCACTCGTAGGAGTGAGAAAAACATCCTGGGATGGTGCGCATTGTATGGGTGTGTGTTACATTACATTCACTAGTAGGAGTGAGAAAAACATCTCGGGGTGGTGCGCATTGTATGGGTGTGTGTTACATTAGATTCACTAGTAGGAGTGAGAAAAACATCACGGGGTGGTGCGCATTTTATGGGTGTGTGTTACATTACATTCACTAGTAGCAGTGAGAAAAACATCACGGGGTGGGGCGCATTGTATGGGTGTGTGTTACATTACATTCACTAGTAGGAGTGAGAAAAACATCACGGGGTGGTGCGCATTGTATGGGTGTGTGTTACATTACATTCACTACTAGGAGTGAGAAAAACATCACGGGGTGGTGCGCATTGTATGGGTGTGTGTTACATTACATTCACTAGTAGGAGTGAGAAAAACATCACGGCGTGGTGCGCATTGTATGGGTGTGTGTTACATTAGATTCACTAGCAGGAGTGAGAAAAACATCACGGGGTGGTGCGCATTGTATGGGTGTGTGTTACATTACATTCACTAGTAGGAGTGAGAAAAACATCACGCGGTGGTGCGCATTGTATGGGTGTGTGTTACATTACATTCACTAGTAGGAGTGAGCAAAACATCACGGGGTGGTGCGCATTGTATGGGTGTGTGTTACATTACATTCACTAGTAGGAGTGAGAAAAACATCTCGGGGTGGTGCGCATTGTATGGGTGTGTGTTCCATTAGATTCACTAGTAGGAGTGAGAAAAACATCACGGGGTGGTGCGCATTGTATGGGTGTGTGTTACATTACATTCACTAGTAGGAGTGAGAAAAACATCACGCGGTGGTGCGCATTGTATGGGTGTGTGTTACATTACATTCACTAGTAGGAGTGAGAAAAACATCACGGGGTGGTGCGCATTGTATGGGTGTGTGTTACATTACATTCACTAGTAGGAGTGAGAAAAACATCACGCGGTGGTGCGCATTGTATGGGTGTGTGTTACATTACATTCACTAGTAGGAGTGAGCAAAACATCACGGGGTGGTGCGCATTGTATGGGTGTGTGTTACATTACATTCACTAGTAGGAGTGAGAAAAACATCACGGGGTGGTGCGCATTGAATGGGTGTGTGTTACATTAGATTCACTAGCATGAGTGAGAAAAATATCACGGGGTGGTGCGCATTGTATGGGTGTGTGTTACATTAGATTCACTAGCAGGAGTGAGAAAAACATCACTCGGTGGTGCGCATTGTATGGGTATGTGTTACATTAGATTCACTAGCAGGAGTGAGAAAAACATCACGGGATGGTGCACAATGTATGCGTGTGTGTTACATTAGATTCACTATCACGAGTGAGAAAAACATCACGGGGTGGTACGCATTGTATGCGTGTGTGTTACATTAGATTCACTAGCAGGAGTGAGAAATACATCACGGGGTGGTGCGCATTGTATGGGTGTGTGTTACATTAGATTCACTAGCAGGAGTGAGAAAAACATCACGGGGTGGTGTGCATTGTATGGGTGTGTGTTACATTAGATTCACTAGCAAGAGTGAGAAAAACATCACGGGGTGGTGCACATTGTATGGGTATGTGTTACATTAGATTCACTCGCAGGAGTGAGAAAACCATCACGGGGTGGTGCGCATTGTATGGGTGTGTGTTACATTACATTCACTAGCACGAGTGAGAAAAACATCACGGGGTGGTGCGCATTGTATGGGTGTGTGTTACATTACATTCACTAGCAGGAGTGAGAAAAACATCACGGGGCGGTGCGCATTGTATGGGTGTGTGTTACATTAGATTCACTAGCAGGAGTGAGAAAAACATCACGGGGTGGTGCGCATTGTATGGGTGTGTGTTACATTAGATTCACTAGCAGGAGTGAGAAAAAAATCACGGGGTGGTGCGCATTGTATGCGTGTGTGTTACATTAGATTCCCTAGCAGGAGTGAGAAAAACATCACGGGGTGGTGCGCATTGTATGGGTGTGTGTTACATTAGATTCACTAGCAGGAGTGAGAAAAACATCACGGGGTGGTGCACATTGTATGGGTGTGTGTTACATTAGATTCACTAGCAGGGGTGAGAAAAACATCACGGGGTGGTGCGCATTGTATGGGTGTGTGTTACATTAGATTCACTACTAGGAGTGAGAAAATCATCACGGGGTGGTGCGCATTGTATGGGTGTGTGTTACATTAGATTCACTCGTAGGAGTGAGAAAAACATCACGGGATGGTGCGCATTGTATGGGTGTGTGTTATATTACATTCAATAGTAGGAGTGAGAAAAACATCTCGGGGAGGTGCGCATTGTATGGGTGTGTGTTACATTAGATTCACTAGTAGGAGTGAGAAAAACTTCACGGGGTGGTGCGCATTGTATGGGTGAGTGTTACATTACATTCACTAGTAGGAGTGAGAAAAACATCACAGGGTGGTGCGCATTGTATGGGTGTGTGTTACATTAGATTCACTAGTAGAAGTGAGAAAAACATCATGGGGTGGTGCGCATTGTATGGGTGTGTGTTACATTAGATTCACTAGTAGGAGTGAGAAAAACATCACGGGGTGGTGCGCATTGTATGGGTGTGTGTAACATTACATTCATTAGTAGGAGTGAGAAAAACATCACGGGGTGGTGCGCATTGTATGGGTGTGTGTTACATTAGATTCACTAGTAGGAGTGAGAAAAACATCACGGGGTGGTGCGCATTGTATGGGTGTGTGTTACATTACATTCACTAGTAGGAGTGAGAAAAACATCACGGGGTGGTGCGCATTGTATGGGTGTGTGTTACATTACATTCACTAGTAGGAGTGAGAAAAACATCACGTGGTGGTGCGCATTGTATGGGTGTGTGTTACATTACATTCACTAGTAGGAGTGAGAAAAACATCACGGGATGGTGCGCATTGTATGGGTGTGTGTTACATTACATTCACTAATAGGAGTGAGCAAAGCATCACGGGGTGGTGCGCATTGTATGGGTGTGTGTTACATTACATTCACTAGTAGGAGTGAGCAAAACATCACGGGGTGGTGCGCATTGTATGGGTGTGTGTTACATTAGATTCACTAGTAGGAGTGAGAAAAACATCACGGGGTGGTGCGCATTGTATGGGTGTGTGTTACATTACATTCACTAGTAGGAGTGAGAAAAACATCACGGGGTGGTGCACATTGTATGGGTGTGTGTTACATTACATTCACTAGTAGGAGTGAGAAAAACATCACGGGGTGGTGTGCATTGTATGGGTGTGTGTTACATTACATTCACTAGCAGGAGTGAGAAAAACATCACGCGGTGGGGCGCATTGTATGGGTGTGTGTTACATTACATTCACTAGCAGGAGTGAGAAAAACATCACGGGGTGGTGCGCATTGTATGGGTGTGTGTTACATTACATTCACTAGCAGGAGTGAGAAAAACATCACGGGGTGGTGCGCTTGTATGCGTGTGTGTTACATTAGATTCACTAGCAGGAGTGAGAAAAACATCACGGGGTGGTGCGCATTGTATGGGTGTGTGTTACATTACATTCACTAGCAGTCGTGAGAAAAACATCACGGGGTGGTGCGCATTGTATGGGTGTGTGTTACATTACATTCACTACTAGGAGTGAGAAAAACATCACGGGGTGGTGCGCATTGTATGGGTGTGTGTTACATTACATTCACTAGTAGGAGTGAGAAAAACATCACGGCGTGGTGCGCATTGTATGGGTGTGTGTTACATTAGATTCACTAGCAGGAGTGAGAAAAACATCACGGGGTGGTGCGCATTGTATGGGTGTGTGTTACATTACATTCACTAGTAGGAGTGAGAAAAACATCACGCGGTGGTGCGCATTGTATGGGTGTGTGTTACATTACATTCACTAGTAGGAGTGAGCAAAACATCACGGGGTGGTGCGCATTGTATGGGTGTGTGTTACATTACATTCACTAGTAGGAGTGAGAAAAACATCTCGGGGTGGTGCGCATTGTATGGGTGTGTGTTCCATTAGATTCACTAGTAGGAGTGAGAAAAACATCACGGGGTGGTGCGCATTGTATGGGTGTGTGTTACATTACATTCACTAGTAGGAGTGAGAAAAACATCACGCGGTGGTGCGCATTGTATGGGTGTGTGTTACATTACATTCACTAGTAGGAGTGAGAAAAACATCACGGGGTGGTGCGCATTGTATGGGTGTGTGTTACATTACATTCACTAGTAGGAGTGAGAAAAACATCACGCGGTGGTGCGCATTGTATGGGTGTGTGTTACATTACATTCACTAGTAGGAGTGAGCAAAACATCACGGGGTGGGGCGCATTGTATGGGTGTGTGTTACATTACATTCACTAGTAGGAGTGAGAAAAACATCACGGGGTGGTGCGCATTGAATGGGTGTGTGTTACATTAGATTCACTAGCATGAGTGAGAAAAATATCACGGGGTGGTGCGCATTGTATGGGTGTGTGTTACATTAGATTCACTAGCAGGAGTGAGAAAAACATCACTCGGTGGTGCGCATTGTATGGGTATGTGTTACATTAGATTCACTAGCAGGAGTGAGAAAAACATCACGGGGTGGTGCGCATTGTATGGGTGTGTGTTACATTACATTCACTAGCAGGAGTGAGAAAAACATCACGGGGCGGTGCGCATTGTATGGGTGTGTGTTACATTAGATTCACTAGCAGGAGTGAGAAAAACATCACGGGGTGGTGCGCATTGTATGGGTGTGTGTTACATTAGATTCACTAGCAGGAGTGAGAAAAACATCACGGGGTGGTGCGCATTGTATGCGTGTGTGTTACATTAGATTCCCTAGCAGGAGTGAGAAAAACATCACGGGGTGGTGCGCATTGTATGGGTGTGTGTTACATTAGATTCACTAGCAGGAGTGAGAAAAACATCACGGGGTGGTGCACATTGTATGGGTGTGTGTTACATTAGATTCACTAGCAGGGGTGAGAAAAACATCACGGGGTGGTGCGCATTGTATGGGTGTGTGTTACATTAGATTCACTACTAGGAGTGAGAAAATCATCACGGGGTGGTGCGCATTGTATGGGTGTGTGTTACATTAGATTCACTCGTAGGAGTGAGAAAAACATCACGGGATGGTGCGCATTGTATGGGTGTGTGTTATATTACATTCAATAGTAGGAGTGAGAAAAACATCTCGGGGAGGTGCGCATTGTATGGGTGTGTGTTACATTAGATTCACTAGCAGGAGTGAGAAAAACATCACGTTGTGGTGCGCATTGTATGGGTATGTGTTACATTAAATTCACTAGCAGGAGTGAGAAAAACATCACGGGGTGGTGCGCATTGTATGCGTGTGCGTTACATTAGATTCACTCGCAGGAGTGAGAAAAACATCACGGGGTGGTGCGCATTGTATGTGTGTGTGTTACATTAGATTCACTAGCAGGAGTGAGAAAAACATCACGGGGTATTGCGTATTGTATGGGTGTGTGTTACATTAGATTCACTAGCAGGAGTGAGAAAAACATCACGGGGTGGTGCGCATTGTATGGGTGTGTGTTACATTAGATTCACTAGCAGGAGTGAGAAAAACATCACGGGGTGGTGCGCATTGTATGGGTGTGTGTTACATTACATTCACTAGCAGGAGTGAGAAAAACATCACGGGGTGGTGCGCATTGTATGGGTGTGTGTTACATTACATTCACTAGCAGGAGTGAGAAAAACATCACGGGGTGGTGCGCATTGTATGGGTGTGTGTTACATTACATTCACTAGCAGGAGTGAGAAAAACATCACGGGGTGGTGCGCATTGTATGGGTGTGTGTTACATTACATTCACTAGCAGGAGTGAGAAAAACATCACGGGGTAGTGCGCTAGTATGCGTGTGTGTTACATTAGATTCACTAGCAGGAGTGAGAAAAACATCACAGGGTGGTGCGCATTTTATGGGTGTGTGTTACATTAGATTCACTAGCAGGCGTGAGAAAAACATCACGGGGTGGTGCGCATTGTATGGGTGTGTGTTACATTAGATTCACTAGCAGGAGTGAGAAAAACATCACGTTGTGGTGCGCATTGTATGGGTATGTGTTACATTAGATTCACTAGCAGGAGTGAGAAAAACATCACGGGGTGGTGCGCATTGTATGCGTGTGTGTGACATTAGATTCACTAGCAGGAGTGAGAAAAACATCACGGGGTGGTGCGCATTGTATGTGTGTGTGTTACATTAGATTCACTAGTAGGAGTGAGAAAAACATCACGGGGTAGTGCGCATTGTATGGGTGTGTGTTACATTAGATTCACTAGCAGGAGTGAGAAAAACATCACGGGGTGGTGCACATTGTATGGGTGTGTGTTACATTAGATTCACTAGCAGGAGTGAGAAAAACATCACGGGGTGGTGCGCATTGTATGGGTGTGTGTTACATTAGATTCACTAGCAGGAGTGAGAAAAACATCACGGGGTGGTGCGCATTGTATGGGTGTGTGTTACATTACATTCACTAGCAGGAGTGAGAGAAACATCACGGGGTGGTGCGCATTGTATGGGTGTGTGTTACATTAGATTCACTAGCAGGAGTGAGAAAAACATCACGGGGTGGTGCGCATTGTATGGGTGTGTGTTACATTAGATTCACGCAGGAGTGAGAAAAACATCACGGGGTAGTGCGCATTGTATGGGTGTGTGTTACATTAGATTCACTACTAGGAGTGAGAAAAACATCACGGGGTGGTGCGCATTGTATGGGTGTGTGTTACATTAGATTCACTAGCAGGAGTGAGAAAAACATCACGGGGTGGTGCGCATTGTATGGGTGTGTGTTACATTACATTCACTCGTAGGAGTGAGAAAACATCCTGGGATGGTGCGCATTGTATGGGTGTGTGTTACATTACATTCACTAGTAGGAGTGAGAAAAACATCACGGGGTGGTGCGCATTGTATGGGTGTGTGTTCCATTAGATTCACTAGTAGGAGTGAGAAAAACATCACGGGGTGGTGCGCATTTTATGGGTGTGTGTTACATTACATTCACTAGTAGGAGTGAGAAAAACATCACGGGGTGGTGCGCATTGTATGGGTGTGTGTTACATTACATTCACTAGTAGGAGTGAGAAAAACATCACGGGGTGGTGCGCATTGTATGGGTGTGTGTTACATTACATTCACTAGCAGGAGTGAGAGAAACATCACGGGGTGGTGCGCATTGTATGGGTGTGTGTTACATTAGATTCACTAGCAGGAGTGAGAAAAACATCACGGGGTGGTGCGCATTGTATGGGTGTGTGTTACATTAGATTCACGCAGGAGTGAGAAAAACATCACGGGGTGGTGCGCATTGTATGGGTGTGTGTTACATTAGATTCACTACTAGGAGTGAGAAAAACATCACGGGGTGGTGCGCATTGTATGGGTGTGTGTTACATTAGATTCACTAGCAGGAGTGAGAAAAACATCACGGGGTGGTGCGCATTGTATGGGTGTGTGTTACATTACATTCACTCGTAGGAGTGAGAAAACATCCTGGGATGGTGCGCATTGTATGGGTGTGTGTTACATTACATTCACTAGTAGGAGTGAGAAAAACATCACGGGGTGGTGCGCATTGTATGGGTGTGTGTTCCATTAGATTCACTAGTAGGAGTGAGAAAAACATCACGGGGTGGTGCGCATTTTATGGGTGTGTGTTAGATTACATTCACTAGTAGGAGTGAGAAAAACATCACGGGGTGGTGCGCATTGTATGGGTGTGTGTTACATTACATTCACTACTAGGAGTGAGAAAAACATCACGGGGTGGTGCGCATTGTATGGGTGTGTGTTACATTACATTCACTAGTAGGAGTGAGAAAAACATCACGCAGTGGTGCGCATTGTATGGGTGTGTGTTACATTACATTCACTAGTAGGAGTGAGAAAAACATCACGGGGTGGTGCGCATTGTATGGGTGTGTGTTACATTAGATTCACTAGCAGGAGTGAGAAAAACATCACGGGGTGGTGCGCATTGTATGGGTGTGTGTTACATTACATTCACTAGTAGGAGTGAGAAAAACATCACGGGGTGGTGCGCATTGTATGGGTCTGTGTTACATTACATTCACTAGTAGGAGTGAGAAAAACATCACTGGGTGGTGGGCATTGTATGGGTGTGTGTTACATTACATTCACTAGTAGGAGTGAGAAAAACATCACGGGATGGTGCGCATTGTATGGGTGTGTGTTACATTACATTCACTAATAGGAGTGAGCAAAACATCACGGGGTCGTGCGCATTGTATGGGTGTGTGTTACATTACATTCACTAGTAGGAGTGAGCAAAACATCACGGGGTGGTGCGCATTGTATGGGTGTGTGTTACATTACATTCACTAGTAGGAGTGAGAAAAACATCACGGGATGGTGCGCATTGTATGGGTGTGTGTTACATTAGATTCACTAGTAGGAGTGAGAAAAACATCACGGGGTGGTGCGCATTGTATGGGTGTGTGTTACATTACATTCACTAGTAGGAGTGAGAAAAACATCACGGGGTGGTGCGCATTGTATGGGTGTGTGTTACATTACATTCACAAGCAGGAGTGAGAAAAACATCACGGGGTGGTGCGCTTGTATGCGTGTGTGTTACATTAGATTCACTAGCAGGAGTGAGAAAAACATCACGGGGTGGTGCGCATTGTATGGGTGTGTGTTACATTAGATTCACTAGCAGGAGTGACAAAAACATCACGTTGTGGTGCGCATTGTATGGGTATGTGTTACATTAAATTCACTACCAGGAGTGAGAAAAACATCACGGGGTGGTGCGCATTGTATGCATGTGCGTTACATTAGATTCACTCGCAGGAGTGAGAAAAACATCACGGGGTGGTGCGCATTGTATGTGTGTGTGTTACATTAGATTCACTAGCAGGAGTGAGAAAAACATCACGGGGTAGTGCGCATTGTATGGGTTTGTGTTACATTAGATTCACTAGCAGGAGTGAGAAAAACATCACGGGGTGGTGCGCATTGTATGGGTGTGTGTTACATTAGATTCACTAGCAGGAGTGAGAAAAACATCACGGGGTGGTGCGCATTGTATGGGTGTGTGTTACATTACATTCACTAGTAGGAGTGAGAAAAACATCACGGGGTGGTGCGCATTGTATGGGTGTGTGTTACATTACATTCACTAGTAGGAGTGAGAAAAACATCACGGGGTGGTGCGCATTGTATGGGTGTGTGTTACATTACATTCACTAGCATGAGTGAGAAAAACATCACGGGGTAGTGCGCATTGTATGGGTGTGTGTTACATTACATTCACTAGCAGGAGTGAGAAAAACATCACGGGGTGGTGCGCTTGTATGCGTGTGTGTTACATTAGATTCACTAGCAGGAGTGAGAAAAACATCACGGGGTGGTGCGCATTGTATGGGTGTGTGTTACATTAGATTCACTAGCAGGCGTGAGAAAAACATCACGGGGTGGTGCGCATTGTATGGGTGTGTGTTACATTAGATTCACTAGCAGGAGTGAGAAAAACATCACGTTGTGGTGTGCATTGTATGGGTGTGTGTTACATTAGATTCACTAGCAAGAGTGAGAAAAACATCACGGGGTGGTGCGCATTGTATGCGTGTGTGTTACATTAGATTCACTAGCAGGAGTGAGAAAAACATCACAAGGTGGTGCGCAATGTATGTGTGTGTGTTACATTAGATTCACTATTAGGAGTGAGAAAAACATCACGGGGTAGTGCGCATTGTATGGGTGTGTGTTACATTAGATTCACTAGCAGTAGTGAGAAAAACATCACGGGGTGGTGCGCATTGTATGGGTGTGTGTTACATTAGATTCACTAGCAGGAGTGAGAAAAACATCAAGGGGTGGTGCGCATTGTATGGGTGTGTGTTACATTAGATTCACTAGCAGGAGTGAGAAAAACATCACGGGGTGGTGCGCATTGTATGGGTGTGTGTTACATTACATTCACTAGCAGGAGTGAGAGAAACATCACGGGGTGGTGCGCATTGTATGGGTGTGTGTTACATTAGATTCACTAGCAGGAGTGAGAAAAACATCACGGGGTGGTGCGCATTGTTTGGGTGTGTGTTACATTAGATTCACTAGCAGGAGTGAGAAAAACATCACGGGGTGGTGCGCATTGTATGCCTGTGTGTTACATTAGATTCACTAGCAGGTGTGAGAAAAACATCACGGGGTGGTGCGCATTGTATGCGTGTGTGTTACATTAGATTCACTAGCAGGAGTGAGAAAAACATCACGGGGTTGTGCGCATTGTATGGGTGTGTGTTACATTAGATTCACTAGCAGGAGTGAGAAAAACATCACGGGGTGGTGCGCATTGTATGGGTGTGTGTTCCATTAGATTCACTAGTAGGAGTGAGAAAAACATCACGGGGTGGTGCGCATTTTATGGGTGTGTGTTACATTACATTCACTAGTAGGAGTGAGAAAAACATCACGGGGTGGTGCGCATTGTATGGGTGTGTGTTACATTACATTCACTACTAGGAGTGAGAAAAACATCACGGGGTGGTGCGCATTGTATGGGTGTGTGTTACATTACATTCACTAGTAGGAGTGAGAAAAACATCACGCAGTGGTGCGCATTGTATGGGTGTGTGTTACATTACATTCACTAGTAGGAGTGAGAAAAACATCACGGGGTGGTGCGCATTGTATGGGTGTGTGTTACATTAGATTCACTAGCAGGAGTGAGAAAAACATCACGGGGTGGTGCGCATTGTATGGGTGTGTGTTACATTACATTCACTAGTAGGAGTGAGAAAAACATCACGGGGTGGTGCGCATTGTATGGGTCTGTGTTACATTACATTCACTAGTAGGAGTGAGAAAAACATCACTGGGTGGTGGGCATTGTATGGGTGTGTGTTACATTACATTCACTAGTAGGAGTGAGAAAAACATCACGGGATGGTGCGCATTGTATGGGTGTGTGTTACATTACATTCACTAATAGGAGTGAGCAAAACATCACGGGGTCGTGCGCATTGTATGGGTGTGTGTTACATTACATTCACTAGTAGGAGTGAGCAAAACATCACGGGGTGGTGCGCATTGTATGGGTGTGTGTTACATTACATTCACTAGTAGGAGTGAGAAAAACATCACGGGATGGTGCGCATTGTATGGGTGTGTGTTACATTAGATTCACTAGTAGGAGTGAGAAAAACATCACGGGGTGGTGCGCATTGTATGGGTGTGTGTTACATTACATTCACTAGTAGGAGTGAGAAAAACATCATGGGGTGGTGCGCATTGTATGGTTGTGTGTTACATTACATTCACTAGCAGGAGTGAGAAAAACATCACGCGGTGGGGGGCATTGTATGGGTGTGTGTTACATTACATTCACTAGCAGGAGTGAGAAAAACATCACGGGGTGGTGCGCATTGTATGGGTGTGTGTTACATTACATTCACAAGCAGGAGTGAGAAAAACATCACGGGGTGGTGCGCTTGTATGCGTGTGTGTTACATTAGATTCACTAGCAGGAGTGAGAAAAACATCACGGGGTGGTGCGCATTGTATGGGTGTGTGTTACATTAGATTCACTAGCAGGAGTGACAAAAACATCACGTTGTGGTGCGCATTGTATGGGTATGTGTTACATTAAATTCACTACCAGGAGTGAGAAAAACATCACGGGGTGGTGCGCATTGTATGCATGTGCGTTACATTAGATTCACTCGCAGGAGTGAGAAAAACATCACGGGGTGGTGCGCATTGTATGTGTGTGTGTTACATTAGATTCACTAGCCGGAGTGAGAAAAACATCACGGGGTAGTGCGCATTGTATGGGTTTGTGTTACATTAGATTCACTAGCAGGAGTGAGAAAAACATCACGGGGTGGTGCGCATTGTATGGGTGTGTGTTACATTAGATTCACTAGCAGGAGTGAGAAAAACATCACGGGGTGGTGCGCATTGTATGGGTGTGTGTTACATTACATTCACTAGTAGGAGTGAGAAAAACATCACGGGGTGGTGCGCATTGTATGGGTGTGTGTTACATTACATTCACTAGTAGGAGTGAGAAAAACATCACGGGGTGGTGCGCATTGTATGGGTGTGTGTTACATTACATTCACTAGCATGAGTGAGAAAAACATCACGGGGTAGTGCGCATTGTATGGGTGTGTGTTACATTACATTCACTAGCAGGAGTGAGAAAAACATCACGGGGTGGTGCGCTTGTATGCGTGTGTGTTACATTAGATTCACTAGCAGGAGTGAGAAAAACATCACGGGGTGGTGCGCATTGTATGGGTGTGTGTTACATTAGATTCACTAGCAGGCGTGAGAAAAACATCACGGGGTGGTGCGCATTGTATGGGTGTGTGTTACATTAGATTCACTAGCAGGAGTGAGAAAAACATCACGTTGTGGTGTGCATTGTATGGGTGTGTGTTACATTAGATTCACTAGCAGGAGTGAGAAAAACATCACGGGGTGGTGCGCATTGTATGCGTGTGTGTTACATTAGATTCACTAGCAGGAGTGAGAAAAACATCACAAGGTGGTGCGCAATGTATGTGTGTGTGTTACATTAGATTCACTATTAGGAGTGAGAAAAACATCACGGGGTAGTGCGCATTGTATGGGTGTGTGTTACATTAGATTCACTAGCAGGAGTGAGAAAAACATCACGGGGTGGTGCGCATTGTATGGGTGTGTGTTACATTAGATTCACTAGCAGGAGTGAGAAAAACATCAAGGGGTGGTGCGCATTGTATGGGTGTGTGTTACATTAGATTCACTAGCAGGAGTGAGAAAAACATCACGGGGTGGTGCGCATTGTATGGGTGTGTGTTACATTACATTCACTAGCAGGAGTGAGAGAAACATCACGGGGTGGTGCGCATTGTATGGGTGTGTGTTACATTAGATTCACTAGCAGGAGTGAGAAAAACATCACGGGGTGGTGCGCATTGTTTGGGTGTGTGTTACATTAGATTCACTAGCAGGAGTGAGAAAAACATCACGGGGTGGTGCGCATTGTATGCCTGTGTGTTACATTAGATTCACTAGCAGGTGTGAGAAAAACATCACGGGGTGGTGCGCATTGTATGCGTGTGTGTTACATTAGATTCACTAGCAGGAGTGAGAAAAACATCACGGGGTTGTGCGCATTGTATGGGTGTGTGTTACATTAGATTCACTAGCAGGAGTGAGAAAAACATCACGGGGTGGTGCGCATTGTATGGGTGTGTGTTACATTAGATTCACTACTAGGAGTGAGAAAAACATCACGGGGTGGTGCGCATTGTATGGGTGTGTGTTACATTAGATTCACTAGCAGGAGTGAGAAAAACATCACGGGGTGGTGCGCATTGTATGGGTGTGTGTTACATTACATTCACTCGTAGGAGTGAGAAAACATCCTGGGATGGTGCGCATTGTATGGGTGTGTGTTCCATTAGATTCACTAGTAGGAGTGAGAAAAACATCACGGGGTGGTGCGCATTGTATGGGTTTGTGTTCCATTAGATTCACTAGTAGGAGTGAGCAAAACATCCCGGGGTGGTGCGCATTGTATGGGTGTGTGTTACATTACATTCACTAGTAGGAGTGAGAAAAACATCACGGGGTGGTGCGCATTGTATGGGTGTGTGTTACATTACATTCACTACTAGAAGTGAGAAAAACATCACGGGGTGGTGCGCATTGTATGGGTGTGTGTTACATTACATTCACTAGTAGGAGTGAGAAAAACATCACGCGGTGGTGCGCATTGTATGGGTGTGTGTTACATTACATTCACTAGTAGGAGTGAGAAAAACATCACGGGGTGGTGCGTATTGTATGGGTGTGTGTTACATTACATTCACTAGTAGGAGTGAGAAAAACATCACGGGGTGGTGCGCATTGTATGGGTGTGTGTTACATTACATTCACTAGTAGGAGTGAGCAAAACATCACGGGGTGTTGCGCATTGTATGTGTGTGTGTTACATTACATTCACTAGTAGGAGTGAACAAAACATCACGGGGTGGTGCGCATTGTATGGGTGTGTGTTACATTAGATTCACTAGCAGGAGTGAGAAAAACATCACGGGGTGGTGCGCATTGTTTGGGTGTGTGTTACATTAGATTCACTAGCAGGAGTGAGAAAAACATCACGGGGTGGTGCGCATTGTATGCCTGTGTGTTACATTAGATTCATTAGCAGGAGTGAGAAAAACATCACGGGGTGGTGCGCAATGTATGCGTGTGTGTTACATTAGATTCACTAGCAGGAGTGAGAAAAACATCACGGGGTGGTGCGCATTGTATGGGTGTGTGTTACATTCGATTCACTAGCAGGAGTGAGAAAAACATCACGGGGTGGTGCGCATTGTATGGGTGTGTGTTACATTAGATTCACTACTAGGAGTGAGAAAAACATCACGGGGTGGTGCGCATTGTATGGGTGTGTGTTACATTAGATTCACTAGCAGGAGTGAGAAAAACATCACGGGGTGGTGCGCATTGTATGGGTGTGTGTTACATTACATTCCCTCGTAGGAGTGAGAAAACATCCTGGGATGGTGCGCATTGTATGGGTGTGTGTTACATTAGATTCACTAGTAGGAGTGAGAAAAACATCACGGGGTGGTGCGCATTGTATGGGTGTGTGTTCCATTAGATTCACTAGTAGGAGTGAAAAAAACATCACGGGGTGGTGCGCATTGTATGGGTGTGTGTTACATTACATTCACTAGTAGGAGTGAGAAAAACATCACGGGGTGGTGCGCATTGTATGGGTGTGTGTTACATTACATTCACTAGTAGGAGTGAGCAAAACATCACGGCGTGTTGCGCATTGTATGTGTGTGTGTTACATTACATTCACTAGTAGGAGTAAGCAAAACATCACGGGGTGGTGCGCATTGTATGGGTGTGTGTTACATTAGATTCACTAGTAGGAGTGAGAAAAACATCACGGGGTGGTGCGCATTGAATGTGTGTGTGTTACATTAGATTCACTAGCAGGAGTGAGAAAAACATCACGGGGTGGTGCGCATTGTATGGGTGTGTGTTACATTACATTCACTAGCAGGAGTGAGAAAAACATCACGGGGTGGTGCGCATTGTATGGGTGTGTGTTACATTACATTCACTAGCAGGAGTGAGAAAAACATCACGGGGTGGTGCGCATTGTATGGGTGTGTGTTACATTACATTCACTAGCAGGAGTGAGAAAAACATCACGGGGTGGTGCGCATTGTATGCGTGTGTGTTACATCAGATTAACTAGCAGGAGTGAGAAAAACATCACGGGGTGGTGCGCTTCTATGCGTGTGTGTTACATTAGGTTCACTAGCAGGAGTGAGAAAAACATCACTGGGTGGTGCGCATTGTATGGGTGTGTGTTACATTAGATTCACTAGCAGGAGTGAGAAAAACATCACGGGGTGGTGCGCATTGTATGGGTGTGTGTTACATTAGATTCACTAGCAGGAGTGAGAAAAACATCACGGGGTGGTGCGCATTGTATGGGTATGTGTTACATTAGATTCACAAGCAGGAGTGAGAAAAACATCACGGGGTGGTGCACATTGTATGCGTGTGTGTTACATTAGATTCACTAGCAGGAGTGAGAAAAACATCACGGGGTGGTACGCATTGTATGCGTGTGTATTACATTAGATTCACTAGCAGGAGTGAGAAAAACATCATGGGGTGGTGCGCATTGTATGGGTGTGTGTTACATTAGATTCACTAGCAGGAGTGAGAAAAACATCACGGGGTGGTGCGCATTATATGGGTGTGTGTTACATTAGATTCACTAGCAGGAGTGAGAAAAACATCACGGGGTGGTGCGCATTGTATGGGTGTGTGTTACATTACATTCACTAGTAGGAGTGAGAAAAACATCATGGGGTGGTGCGCATTGTATGGGTGTGTGTTACATTACATTCACTAGCAGGAGTGAGAAAAACATCACGCGGTGGGGCGCATTGTATGGGTGTGTGTTACATTACATTCACTAGTAGGAGTGAGAAAAACATCACGGGGTGGTGCGCATTGTATGGGTGTGTGTTACATTACATTCACTAGTAGGAGTGAGAAAAACATCATGGGGTGGTGCGCATTTTATGGGTGTGTGTTACATTACATTCACTAGCAGGAGTGAGAAAAACATCACGCGGTGGGGCACATTGTATGGGTGTCTGTTACATTACATTCACTAGTAGGAGTGAGAAAAACATCACGGGGTGGTGCGCCTTGTATGGGTGTGTGTTACATTACATTCACTAGCAGGAGTGAGAAAAACATCACGGGGTGGTGCGCATTGTATGGGTGTGTGTTACATTACATTCACTAGCAGGAGTGAGAAAAACATCACGGTGTGGTGCGCACTGTATGGGTGTGTGTTACATTAGATTCACTAGCAGGAGTGAGAAAAACATCACGGGGTGGTGCGCATTGTATGGGTGTGTGTTACATTACATTCACTAGCAGGAGTGAGAAAATCATCACGGGGTGGTGCGCTTGTATGCGTGTGTGTTACATTAGATTCACTAGCAGGAATGAGAAAAACATCACGGGGTGGTGCGCATTGTATGGGTGTGTGGTACATTATATTCACTAGCAGGCGTGAGAAAAACATCACCGGGTGGTGCGCATTGTATGCGTGTGTGTTACATTAGATTCACTAGCAGGAGTGAGAAAAACATCACGGGGTGGTGCGCATTCTATGGGTGTGTGTTACATTAGATTCACTAGCAGGAGTGAGAAATACATCACGGGGTGGTGCGCATTGTATGGGTGTGTGTTACATTAGATTCACTAGCAGGATTGAGAAAAACATCACGGGGTTGTGCGCATTGTATGGGTGTGTGTTACATTACATTCACTAGCAGGAGTGAGAAAAACATCACGGGGTGGTGCGCATTGTATGGGTGTGTGTTACATTAGATTCACTAGCAGGAGTGAGAAAAACATCACGGGGTGGTGCGCATTGTTTGGGTGTTTGTTACATTAGATTCACTAGCAGGAGTGAGAAAAACATCACGGGGTGGTGCGCATTGTATGCCTGTGTGTAACATTAGATTCACTAGCAGGAGTGAGAAAAACATCACGGGGTGGTGCGCATTGTATGCGTGTGTGTTACATTAGATTCACAAGCAGGAGTGAGAAAAACATCACGGGGTGGTGCGCATTGTATGGGTGTGTGTTACATTAGATTCACTAGCAGGAGTGAGAAAAACATCACGGGGTGGTGCGCATTGTATGGGTGTGTGTTACATTAGATTCACTACTAGGAGTGAGAAAAACATCACGGGGTGGTGCGCATTGTATGGGTGTGTGTTACATTAGATTCCCTAGCAGGAGTGAGAAAAACATCACGGGGTGGTGCGCATTGTATGGGTGTGTGTTACATTACATTCACTCGTAGGAGTGAGAAAAACATCCTGGGATGGTGCGCATTGTATGGGTGTGTGTTACATTACATTCACTAGTAGGAGTGAGAAAAACATCTCGGGGTGGTGCGCATTGTATGGGTGTGTGTTCCATTAGATTCATTAGTAGGAGTGAGAAAAACATCACGTGGTGGTGCGCATGGTATGGGTGTGTGTTACATTACATTCACTAGTAGGAGTGAGAAAAACATCACGGGGTGGTGCGCATTGTATGGGTGTGTGTTACATTACATTCACTAGTAGGAGTGAGAAAAACATCACGGGGTGGTGCGCATTGTATGGGTGTGTGTTACATTACATTCACTAGTAGGAGTGAGAAAAACATCACGCGGTGGTGCGCATTGTATGGGTGTTTGTTACATTACATTCACTAGTAGGAGTGAGAAAAACATCACGGGGTGGTGCGCATTGTATGGGTGTGTGTTACATTACATTCACTAGTAGGAGTGAGAAAAACATCACGGGGTGGTGCGCATTGTATGGGTGTGTGTTACATTACATTCACTAGTAGGAGTGAGCAAAACATCACGCGGTGGTGCGCATTGTATGTGTGTGTGTTACATTACATTCACTCGTAGGAGTGAGAAAAACATCACGGGGTGGTGCACACTGTATGGGTGTGTGTTACATTAGATTCACTAGTAGGAGTGAGAAAAACATCACGGGGTGGTGCACATTGAATGGGTGTGTGTTACATTAGATTCACTAGCAGGAGTGAGAAAAACATCACGGGGTGGTGCGCATTGTATGGGTGTGTGTTACATTACATTCAATACTAGGAGTGAGAAAAACATCACGGGGTGGTGCGCATTGTATGGGTGTGTGTTACATTACATTCACTAGCAGGAGTGAGAAAAACATCACGGGGTGGTGCGCATTGTATGGGTGTGTGTTACATTACATTCACTAGCAGGAGTGAGAAAAACATCACGGGGTGGTGCGCATTGTATGCGTGTGTGTTACATCAGATTCACTAGCAGGAGTGAGAAAAACATCACGGGGTGGTGCGCTTCTATGCGTGTGTGTTACATTAGATTCACTAGCAGGAGTGAGAAAAACATCACGGGGTGGTGCGCATTGTATGGGTGTGTGTTACATTAGATTCACTAGCAGGAGTGAGAAAAACATCACGGGGTGGTGCGCATTGTATGGGTGTGTGTTACATTAGATTCACTAGCAGGAGTGAGAAAAACATCACGGGGTGGTGCGCATTGTATGGGTATGTGTTACATAAGATTCACAAGCAGGAGTGAGAAAAACATCACGGGGTGGTGCACATTGTATGCGTGTGTGTTACATTAGATTCACTAGCAGGAGTGAGAAAAACATCACGGGGTGGTGCGCATTGTATGGGTGTGTGTTACATTAGATTCACTACTAGGAGTGAGAAAAACATCACGGGGTGGTGCGCATTTTATGCGTGTGTGTTACATTAGATTCACTAGCAGGAGTGGGAAAAACATCACGGGGTGGTGCGCATTGTATGCGTGTGTGTTACATTAGATTCACTAGCAGGAGTGAGAAAAACATCACGGGGTGGTGCGCATTGTATGGGTTTGTGTTACATTAGATTCACTAGCAGGAGTGAGAAAAACATCACGGCGTGGTGCGCATTTTATGGGTGTGTGTTACATTAGATTCACTACTAGGAGTGAGAAAAACATCACGGGGTGGTGCGCATTTTATGGGTGTGTGTTACATTAGATTCACTAGCACGAGTGAGAAAAACATCACGGGGTGGTGCGCATTTTATGGGTGTGTGTTACATTAGATTCACTAGCAGGAGTGAGAAAAACATCACGGGGTGGTGCGCATTGTATGGGTGTGTGTTACATTAGATTCACTAGCAGGAGTGAGAAAAACATCACGGGGTGGTGCGCATTGTATGGGTGTGTGTTACATTACATTCACTAGCAGGAGTGAGAAAAACATCACGGGGTGGTGCGCATTGTATGCGTGTGTGTTACATCAGATTCACTAGCAGGAGTGAGAAAAACATCACGGGGTGGTGCGCTTCTATGCGTGTGTGTTACATTAGATTCACTAGCAGGAGTGAGAAAAACATCACGGGGTGGTGCGCATTGTATGGGTGTGTGTTACATTAGATTCACTAGCAGGAGTGAGAAAAACATCACGGGGTGGTGTGCATTGTATGGGTGTGTGTTACATTAGATTCACTAGCAGGAGTGAGAAAAACATCACGGGGTGGTGCGCATTGTATGGGTATGTGTTACATTAGATTCACAAGCAGGAGTGAGAAAAACATCACGGGGTGGTGCACATTGTATGCGTGTGTGTTACATTAGATTCACTAGCAGGAGTGAGAAAAACATCACGGGGTGGTGCGCATTGTATGGGTGTGTGTTACATTAGATTCACTACTAGGAGTGAGAAAAACATCACGGGGTGGTGCGCATTTTATGCCTGTGTGTTACATTAGATTCACTAGCAGGAGTGAGAAAAACATCACGGGGTGGTGCGCATTGTATGCCTGTGTGTTACATTAGATTCATTAGCAGGAGTGAGAAAAACATCACGGGGTGGTGCGCATTGTATGGGTGTGTGTTACATTCGATTCACTAGCAGGAGTGAGAAAAACATCACGGGGTGGTGCGCATTGTATGGGTGTGTGTTACATTAGATTCACTACTAGGAGTGAGAAAAACATCACGGGGTGGTGCGCATTTTATGCCTGTGTGTTACATTAGATTCACTAGCAGGAGTGAGAAAAACATCAGGGGGTGGTGCGCATTGTATGGGTGTGTGTTACATTACATTCCCTCGTAGGAGTGAGAAAACATCCTGGGATGGTGCGCATTGTATGGGTGTGTGTTACATTAGATTCACTAGTAGGAGTGAGAAAAACATCACGGGGTGGTGCGCATTGTATGGGTGTGTGTTCCATTAGATTCACTAGTAGGAGTGAAAAAAACATCACGGGGTGGTGCGCATTGTATGGGTGTGTGTTACATTACATTCACTAGTAGGAGTGAGAAAAACATCACGGGGTGGTGCGCATTGTATGGGTGTGTGTTACATTACATTCACTAGTAGGAGTGAGCAAAACATCACGGGGTGTTGCGCATTGTATGTGTGTGTGTTACATTACATTCACTAGTAGGAGTGAGCAAAACATCACGGGGTGGTGCGCATTGTATGGGTGTGTGTTACATTAGATTCACTAGTAGGAGTGAGAAAAACATCACGGGGTGGTGCGCATTGAATGTGTGTGTGTTACATTAGATTCACTAGCAGGAGTGAGAAAAACATCACGGGGTGGTGCGCATTGTATGGGTGTGTGTTACATTACATTCACTAGCAGGAGTGAGAAAAACATCACGGGGTGGTGCGCATTGTATGGGTGTGTGTTACATTACATTCACTAGCAGGAGTGAGAAAAACATCACGGGGTGGTGCGCATTGTATGGGTGTGTGTTACATTACATTCACTAGCAGGAGTGAGAAAAACATCACGGGGTGGTGCGCATTGTATGCGTGTGTGTTACATCAGATTCACTAGCAGGAGTGAGAAAAACATCACGGGGTGGTGCGCTTCTATGCGTGTGTGTTACATTAGGTTCACTAGCAGGAGTGAGAAAAACATCACTGGGTGGTGCGCATTGTATGGGTGTGTGTTACATTAGATTCACTAGCAGGAGTGAGAAAAACATCACGGGGTGGTGCGCATTGTATGGGTGTGTGTTACATTAGATTCACTAGCAGGAGTGAGAAAAACATCACGGGGTGGTGCGCATTGTATGGGTATGTGTTACATTAGATTCACAAGCAGGAGTGAGAAAAACATCACGGGGTGGTGCACATTGTATGCGTGTGTGTTACATTAGATTCACTAGCAGGAGTGAGAAAAACATCACGGGGTGGTACGCATTGTATGCGTGTGTATTACATTAGATTCACTAGCAGGAGTGAGAAAAACATCACGGGGTGGTGCGCATTGTATGGGTGTGTGTTACATTAGATTCACTAGCAGGAGTGAGAAAAACATCACGGGGTGGTGCGCATTATATGGGGGTGTGTTACATTAGATTCACTAGCAGGAGTGAGAAAAACATCACGGGGTGGTGCGCATTGTATGGGTGTGTGTTACATTACATTCACTAGTAGGAGTGAGAAAAACATCATGGGGTGGTGCGCATTGTATGGGTGTGTGTTACATTACATTCACTAGCAGGAGTGAGAAAAACATCACGCGGTGGGGCGCATTGTATGGGTGTGTGTTACATTACATTCACTAGTAGGAGTGAGAAAAACATCACGGGGTGGTGCGCATTGTATGGGTGTGTGTTACATTACATTCACTAGTAGGAGTGAGAAAAACATCATGGGGTGGTGCGCATTGTATGGGTGTGTGTTACATTACATTCACTAGCAGGAGTGAGAAAAACATCACGCGGTGGGGCGCATTGTATGGGTGTCTGTTACATTACATTCACTAGTAGGAGTGAGAAAAACATCACGGGGTGGTGCGCCTTGTATGAGTGTGTGTTACATTACATTCACTAGCAGGAGTGAGAAAAACATCACGGGGTGGTGCGCATTGTATGGGTGTGTGTTACATTACATTCACTAGCAGGAGTGAGAAAAACATCACGGTGTGGTGCGCACTGTATGGGTGTGTGTTACATTAGATTCACTAGCAGGAGTGAGAAAAACATCACGGGGTGGTGCGCATTGTATGGGTGTGTGTTACATTACATTCACAACAGGAGTGAGAAAATCATCACGGGGTGGTGCGCTTGTATGCGTGTGTGTTACATTAGATTCACTAGCAGGAATGAGAAAAACATCACGGGGTGGTGCGCATTGTATGGGTGTGTGGTACATTATATTCACTAGCAGGCGTGAGAAAAACATCACCGGGTGGTGCGCATTGTATGCGTGTGTGTTACATTAGATTCACTAGCAGGAGTGAGAAAAACATCACGGGGTGGTGCGCATTCTATGGGTGTGTGTTACATTAGATTCACTAGCAGGAGTGAGAAAAACATCACGGGGTGGTGCGCATTGTATGGGTGTGTGTTACATTAGATTCACTAGCAGGATTGAGAAAAACATCACGGGGTGGTGCGCATTGTATGGGTGTGTGTTACATTACATTCACTAGCAGGAGTGAGAAAAACATCACGGGGTGGTGCGCATTGTATGGGTGTGTGTTACATTAGATTCACTAGCAGGAGTGAGAAAAACATCACGGGGTGGTGCGCATTGTTTGGGTGTTTGTTACATTAGATTCACTAGCAGGAGTGAGAAAAACATCACGGGGTGGTGCGCATTGTATGCCTGTGTGTAACATTAGATTCACTAGCAGGAGTGAGAAAAACATCACGGGGTGGTGCGCATTGTATGCGTGTGTGTTACATTAGATTCACTAGCAGGAGTGAGAAAAACATCACGGGGTGGTGCGCATTGTATGGGTGTGTGTTACATTAGATTCACTAGCAGGAGTGAGAAAAACATCACGGGGTGGTGCGCATTGTATGGGTGTGTGTTACATTAGATTCACTACTAGGAGTGAGAAAAACATCACGGGGTGGTGCGCATTGTATGGGTGTGTGTTACATTAGATTCCCTAGCAGGAGTGAGAAAAACATCACGGGGTGGTGCGCATTGTATGGGTGTGTGTTACATTACATTCACTCGTAGGAGTGAGAAAAACATCCTGGGATGGTGCGCATTGTATGGGTGTGTGTTACATTACATTCACTCGTAGGAGTGAGAAAAACATCCTGGGATGGTGCGCATTGTATGGGTATGTGTTACATTAGATTCACAAGCAGGAGTGAGAAAAACATCACGGGGTGGTGCACATTGTATGCGTGTGTGTTACATTAGATTCACTAGCAGGAGTGAGAAAAACATCACGGGTGGTGCGCATTGTATGGGTGTGTGTTACATTAGATTCACTACTAGGAGTGAGAAAAACATCACGGGGTGGTGCGCATTTTATGCCTGTGTGTTACATTAGATTCACTAGCAGGAGTGAGAAAAACATCACGGGGTGGTGCGCATTGTATGCGTGTGTGTTACATTAGATTCACTAGCAGGAGTGAGAAAAACATCACGGGGTGGTGCGCATTGTATGGGTTTGTGTTACATTAGATTCACTAGCAGGAGTGAGAAAAACATCACGGCGTGGTGCGCATTGTATGGGTGTGTGTTACATTAGATTCACTACTAGGAGTGAGAAAAACATCACGGGGTGGTGCGCATTTTATGGGTGTGTGTTACATTAGATTCACTAGCAGGAGTGAGAAAAACATCACGGGGTGGTGCGCATTTTATGGCTGTGTGTTACATTAGATTCACTAGCAGGAGTGAGAAAAACATCACGGGGTGGTGCGCATTGTATGGGTGTGTGTTACATTACATTCACTAGCAGGAGTGAGATAAACATCACGGGGTGGTGCGCATTGTATGGGTGTGTGTTACATTACATTCACTAGCAGGAGTGAGAAAAACATCACGGGGTGGTGCGCATTGTATGCGTGTGTGTTACATCAGATTCACTAGCAGGAGTGAGAAAAACATCACGGGGTGGTGCGCTTCTATACGTGTGTGTTACATTAGATTCACTAGCAGGAGTGAGAAAAACATCACGGGGTGGTGCGCATTGTATGGGTGTGTGTTACATTAGATTCACTAGCAGGAGTGAGAAAAACATCACGGGGTGGTGCGCATTGTATGGGTGTGTGTTACATTAGATTCACTAGCAGGAGTGAGAAAAACATCACGGGGTGGTGCGCATTGTATGGGTATGTGTTACATTAGATTCACAAGCAGGAGTGAGAAAAACATCACGGGGTGGTGCACATTGTATGCGTGTGTGTTACATTAGATTCACTAGCAGGAGTGAGAAAAACATCACGGGGTGGTGCGCATTGTATGGGTGTGTGTTACATTAGATTCACTACTAGGAGAGAGAAAAACATCACGGGGTGGTGCGCATTTTATGTCTGTGTGTTACATTAGATTCACTAGCAGGAGTGAGAAAAACATCACGGGGTGGTGCGCATTGTATGCGTGTGTGTTACATTAGATTCACTAGCAGGAGTGAGAAAAACATCACGGGGTGGTGCGCATTGTATGGGTTTGTGTTACATTAGATTCACTAGCAGGAGTGAGAAAAACATCACGGCGTGGTGCGCATTGTATGGGTGTGTGTTACATTAGATTCACTACTAGGAGTGAGAAAAACATCACGGGGTGGTGCGCATTTTATGGGTGTGTGTTACATTAGATTCACTAGCAGGAGTGAGAAAAACATCACGGGGTGGTGCGCATTGTATGGGTGTGTGTTACATTACATTCACTCGTAGGAGTGAGAAAACATCCTGGGATGGTGCGCATTGTATGGGTGTGTGTTACATTACATTCACTAGTAGGAGTGAGAAAAACATCACGGGGTGGTGCGCATTGTATGGGTGTGTGTTACATTACATTCACTAGTAGGAGTGAGAAAAACATCACGCGGTGGTGCGCATTGTATTGGTGTGTGTTACATTACATTCACTAGTAGGAGTGAGAAAAACATCACGGGGTGGTGCGCATTGTATGGGTGTGTGTTACATTACATTCACTAGTAGGAGTGAGAAAAACATCACGGGGTGGTGCGCATTGTATGGGTGTGTGTTACATTACATTCACTAGTAGGAGTGAGCAAAACATCATGGAGTAGTACGCATTGTATGGGTGTGTGTTACATTAGATTCACTAGTAGGAGTGAGAAAAACATCACGGGGTGGTGTGCTTTGAATGTGTGTGTGTTACATTAGATTCACTAGCAGGAGTGAGAAAAACATCACGGGGTGGTGCGCATTGTATTGGTGTGTGTTACATTACATTCACTAGCAGGAGTGAGAAAAAGATCACAGGGTGGTGCGCATTGTATGGGTGTGTGTTACATTACATTCACTAGTAGGAGTGAGAAAAACATCTCGAGGTGGTGCGCATTGTATGGGTGTGTGTTCCATTAGATTCATTAGTAGGAGTGAGAAAAACATCACGGGGTGGTGCGCATTGTATGGGTGTGTGTTACATTACATTCACTAGTAGGAGTGAGAAAAACATCACGGGGTGGTGCGCATTGTATGGGTGTGTGTTACATTACATTCACTACTAGGAGTGAGAAAAACATCACGGGGTGGTGCGCATTGTATGGGTGTGTGTTACATTACATTCACTAGTAGGAGTGAGAAAAACATCACGCGGTGGTGCGCATTGTATGGGTGTGTGTTACATTACATTCACTAGTAGGAGTGAGAAAAACATCACGGGGTGGTGCGCATTGTATGGGTGTGTGTTAAATTACATTCACTAGTAGGAGTGAGAAAAACATCACGGGGTGGTGCGCATTGTATGGGTGTGTGTTACATTACATTCACTAGTAGGAGTGAGCAAAACATCACGGGGTGGTTCGCATTGTATGTGTGTGTGTTACATTACATTCACTCGTAGGAGTGAGAAAAACATCACGGGGTGGTGCACACTGTATGGGTGTGTGTTACATTAGATTCACTAGTAGGAGTGAGAAAAACATCACGGGGTGGTGCACATTGAATGGGTGTGTGTTACATTAGATTCACTAGCAGGAGTGAGAAAAACATCACGGGGTGGTGCGCATTGTATGGGTGTGTGTTACATTACATTCACTACTAGGAGTGAGAAAAACATCACGGGGTGGTGCGCATTGTATGGGTGTGTGTTACATTACATTCACTAGCAGGAGTGAGAAAAACATCACGGGGTGGTGCGCATTGTATGCGTGTGTGTTACATCAGATTCACTAGCAGGAGTGAGAAAAACATCACGGGGTGGTGCGCTTCTATGCGTGTGTGTTACATTAGATTCACTAGCAGGAGTGAGAAAAACATCACGGGGTGGTGCGCATTGTATGGGTGTGTGTTACATTAGATTCACTAGCAGGAGTGAGAAAAACATCACGGGGTGGTGCGCATTGTATGGGTGTGTGTTACATTAGATTCACTAGCAGGAGTGAGAAAAACATCACGGGGTGGTGCGCATTGTATGGGTATGTGTTACATTAGATTCACAAGCAGGAGTGAGAAAAACATCACGGGGTGGTGCACATTGTATGCGTGTGTGTTACATTAGATTCACTAGCAGGAGTGAGAAAAACATCACGGGGTGGTGCGCATTGTATGGGTGTGTGTTACATTAGATTCACTACTAGGAGTGAGAAAAACATCACGGGGTGGTGCGCATTTTATGCCTGTGTGTTACATTAGATCCACTAACAGGAGTGAGAAAAACATCACGGGGTGGTGCGCATTGTATGGGTGTGTGTTACATTTGATTCACTAGCAGGAGTGAGAAAAACATCACGGGGTGGTGCGCATTGTATGGGTGTGTGTTACATTAGATTCACTAGCAGGAGTGAGAAAAACATCACGGGGTGGTGCGCATTGTATGGGTATGTGTTACATTAGATTCACTACTAGGAGTGAGAAAAACATCACGGGGTGGTGCGCATTTTATGGGTGTGTGTTACATTAGATTCACTAGCAGGAGTGAGAAAAACATCACGGGGTGGTGCGCATTTTATGGGTGTGTGTTACATTAGAATCACTAGCAGGAGTGAGAAAAACATCACGGGGTGGTGCGCATTGTATGGGTGTGTGTTACATTACATTCCCTAGCAGGAGCGAGAAAAACATCACGGGGTGGTGCGCATTGTATGCGTGTGTGTTACATCAGATTCACTAGCAGGAGTGAGAAAAACATCACGGGGTGGTGCGCTTCTATGCGTGTGTGTTACATTAGATTCACTAGCAGGAGTGAGAAAAACATCACGGGGTGGTGCGCATTGTATGGGTGTGTGTTACATTAGATTCACTAGCAGGAGTGAGAAAAACATCACGGGGTGATTCGCATTGTATGGGTATGTGTTACATTAGATTCACAAGCAGGAGTGAGAAAAACATCACGGGGTGGTGCACATTGTATGCGTGTGTGTTACATTAGATTCACTAGCAGGAGTGAGAAAAACATCACGGGGTGGTGCGCATTGTATGGGTGTGTGTTACATTAGATTCACTACTAGGAGTGAGAAAAACATCACGGGGTGGTGCGCATTTTATGCCTGTGTGTTACATTAGATTCACTAGCAGGAGTGAGAAAAACATCACGGGGTGGTGCGCATTGTATGCGTGTGTGTTACATTAGATTCACTAGCAGGAGTGAGAAAAACATCACGGGGTGGTGCGCATTGTATGGGTTTGTGTTACATTAGATTCACTAGCAGGAGTGAGAAAAACATCACGGCGTGGTGCGCATTGTATGGGTGTGTGTTACATTAGATTCACTACTAGGAGTGAGAAAAACATCACGGGGTGGTGCGCATTTTATGGGTGTGTGTTACATTAGATTCACTAGCAGGAGTGAGAAAAACATCACGGGGTGGTGCGCATTGTATGGGTGTGTGTTACATTACATTCACTCGTAGGAGTGAGAAAACATCCTGGGATGGTGCGCATTGTATGGGTGTGTGTTACATTACATTCACTAGTAGGAGTGAGAAAAACATCACGGGGTGGTGCGCATTGTATGGGTGTGTGTTACATTACATTCACTACTAGGAGTGAGAAAAACATCACGGGGTGGTGCGCATTGTGTGGGTGTGTGTTACATTACATTCACTAGTAGGAGTGAGAAAAACATCACGCGGTGGTGCGCATTGTATGGGTGTGTGTTACATTACATTCACTAGTAGGAGTGAGAAAAACATCACGGGGTGGTGCGCATTGTATGGGTGTGTGTTACATTACATTCACTAGTAGGAGTGAGAAAAACATCACGGGGTGGTGCGCATTGTATGGGTGTGTGTTACATTACATTCACTAGTAGGAGTGAGCAAAACATCATGGGGTAGTGCGCATTGTATGGGTGTGTGTTACATTAGATTCACTAGTAGGAGTGAGAAAAACATCACGGTGTGGTGTGCTTTGAATGTGTGTGTGTTACATTAGATTCACTAGCAGGAGTGAGAAAAACATCACGGGGTGGTGCGCATTGTATTGGTCTGTGTTACATTACATTCACTAGCAGGAGTGAGAAAAAGATCACAGGGTGGTGCGCATTGTATGGGTGTGTGTTACATTACATTCACTAGCAGGAGTGAGAAAAACATCACGGGGTGGTGTGCATTGTATGGGTGTGTGTTACATTACATTCACTAGCAGGAGTGAGAAAAACATCACGGGGTGGTGCGCATTGTATGCGTGTGTGTTACATCAGATTCACTAGCAGGAGTGAGAAAAACATCACGGGGTGGTGCCCTTCTATGCGTGTGTGTTACATTAGATTCACTAGCAGGAGTGAGAAAAATATCACGGGGTTGTGCGCATTGTATGGGTGTGTGTTACATTAGATTCACTAGCAGGAGTGAGAAAAACATCACGGGGTGGTGCGCATTGTATGGGTGTGTGTTACATTAGATTCACTAGCAGGAGTGTGAAAAACATCACGGGGTGGTGCGCATTGTATGGTTATGTGTTACATTAGATTCACAAGCAGGAGTGAGAAAAACATCACGGGGTGGTGCACATTGTATGCGTGTGTGTTACATTAGATTCACTAGCAGGAGTGAGAAAAACATCACGGGGTGGTACGCATTGTATGCGTGTGTATTACATTAGATTAGCTAGCAGGAGTGAGAAAAACATCACGGGGTGGTGCGCATTGTATGGGTGTGTGTTACATTAGATTCACTAGCAGGAGTGAGAAAAGCATCACGGGGTGGTGCGCATTGTATGGGTGTGTGTTACCTTAGATTCACTAGCAGGAGTGTGAAAAACATTACGGGGTGGTGCGCATTGTATGGGTGTGTGTTACATTAGATTCACTAGCAGGAGTGAGAAAAACATCATGGGGTGGTGTGCATTGTATGGGTGTGTGTTACATTACATTCACTAGCAGGAGTGAGAAAAACATCACGCGGTGGGGCGCATTGTATGGGTGTGTGTTACATTACATTCTCTAGCAGGAGTGAGAAAAACATCACGGGGTGGTGCGCATTGTATGGGTGTGTGTTACATTACATTCACTAGCAGGAGTGAGAAAAACATCACGGGCTGGTGCGCTTGTATGCGTGTGTGTTACATTGGAATCACTAGCAGGAGTGAGAAAAACATCACGGGGTGGTGCGCATTGTATGGGTGTGTGTTACATTAGATTCACTAGTAGGAGTGAGAAAAACATCACGGGGTGGTGCGCATTGTATGGGTGTGTGTTACATTAGATTCACTAGCAGGAGTGAGAAAAACATCACGTTGTGGTGCGCATTGTATGGGTTTGTGTTACATTAGATTCACTAGCAGGAGTGAGAAAAACATCACGGGGTGGTGCGCATTGTATGGGTGTGTGTTACATTAGATTCACTAGCAGGAGTGAGAAAAACATCACGGGGTGGTGCGCATTGTATGGGTGTGTGTTACATTACATTCACTAGTAGGAGTGAGAAAAACATCACGGGGTGGTGCGCATTGTATGGGTGTGTGTTACATTACATTCACTAGCAGGAGTGAGAAAAACATCACGGGGTGGTGCGCATTGTACGGGTGTGTGTTACATTAGATTCACTAGTAGGAGTGAGAAAAACATCACGGTTTGGTGCGCATTGTATGGGTGTGTGTTACATTACATTCACTAGTAGGAGTGAGAAAAACATCATGGGGTGGTGCGCATTGTATGGGTGTGTGTTACATTACATTCACTAGCAGGAGTGAGAAAAACATCACGCGGTGGGGCGCATTGTATGCGTGTGTGTTACATTAGATTCACTAGCAGGAGTGAGAAAAACATCACGGGGTAGTGCGCATTGTATGCGTGTGTGTTACATCAGATTCACTAGCAGGAGTGAGAAAAACATCACGGGGTGGTGCGCTTCTATGCGTGTGTGTTACATTAGATTCACTAGCAGGAGTGAGAAAAACATCACGGGGAGGTGCGCATTGTATGGGTATGTGTTACATTAGATTCACAAGCAGGAGTGAGAAAAACATCACGGGGTGGTGCACATTGTATGCGTATGTGTTACATTAGATTCACTACCAGGAGTGAGAAAAACATCACGGGGTGGTGCGCATTGTATGGGTGTGTGTTACATTAGATTCACTAGCAGGAGTGAGAAAAACATCACGGGGTGGTGCGCATTGTATGGGTGTGTGTTACATTAGATTCACTAGCAGGAGTGAGAAAAACATCAAGGGGTCGTGCGCATTGTATGGGTGTGTGTTACATTACATTCACTCGTAGGAGTGAGAAAACATCCTGGGATGGTGCGCATTGTATGGGTGTGTGTTACATTACATTAACTAGCAGGAGTGAGAAAAACATCACGGGATGGTGCGCATTGTATGGGTGTGTGTTCCATTAGATTCACTAGTAGGAGTGAGAAAAACATCACGGGGTGGTGCGCATTGTATGGGTGTGTGTTACATTACATTCACTACTAGGAGTGAGAAAAACATCACGGGGTGGTGCGCATTGTGTGGGTGTGTGTTACATTACATTCACTAGTAGGAGTGAGAAAAACATCACGCGGTGGTGCGCATTGTATGGGTGTGTGTTACATTACATTCACTAGTAGGAGTGAGAAAAACATCACGGGGTGGTGCGCATTGTATGGGTGTGTGTTACATTACATTCACTAGTAGGAGTGAGAAAAACATCACGGGGTGGTGCGCATTGTATGGGTGTGTGTTACAATACATTCACTAGTAGGAGTGAGCAAAACATCACGGGGTGGTGCGCATTGTATGGGTGTGTGTTACATTAGATTCACTAGTAGGAGTGAGAAAAACATCACGGGGTGGTGCGCATTGAATGTGTGTGTGTTACATTAGATTCACTAGCAGGAGTGAGAAAAACATCACGGGGTGGTGCGCATTGTATGGGTATGTGTTACATTACATTCACTAGCAGGAGTGAGAAAAACATCACGGGGTGGTGCGCATTGTATGGGTGTGTGTTACATTACATTCACTTGCAGGAGTGAGAAAAACATAACGGGGTGGTGCGCATTGTATGGGTGTGTGTTACATTACATTCACTAGCAGGAGTGAGAAAAACATCACGGGGTGGTGCGCTTCTATGCGTGTGTGTTACATTAGATTCACTAGCAGGAGTGAGAAAAACATCACGGGGTGGTGCGCATTGTATGGGTGTGTGTTACATTAGATTCACTAGCAGGAGTGAGAAAAACATCACGGGGTGGTGCGCATTGTATGGGTATGTGTTACATTAGATTCACAAGCAGGAGTGAGAAAAACATCACGGGGTGGTGCACATTGTATGCGTGTGTGTTACATTAGATTCACTAGCAGGAGTGAGAAAAACATCACGGGGTGGTACGCATTGTATGCGTGTGTATTACATTAGATTCACTAGCAGGAGTGAGAAAAACATCATGGGGTGGTGCGCATTGTATGGGTGTGTGTTACATTAGATTCACTAGCAGCAGTGAGAAAAACATCACGGGTTGGTGCGCATTGTATGGGTGTGTGTTACATTAGATTCACTAGCAGGAGTGAGAAAAACATCATGGGGTGGTGCGCATTGTATGGTTGTGTGTTACATTACATTCACTAGCAGGAGTGAGAAAAACATCACGCGGTCGGGCGCATTGTATGGGTGTGTGTTACATTACATTCACAAGCAGGAGTGAGAAAAACATCACGGGGTGGTGCGCATTGTATGGGTGTGTGTTACATTACATTCACTAGCAGGAGTGAGAAAAACATCACGGGGTGGTGCGCTTGTATGGGTGTGTGTTACATTAGATTCACTAGCAGGAGTGAGAAAAACATCACGGGGTGGTGCGCATTGTATGGGTGTGTGTTACATTAGATTCACTAGCAGGCGTGAGAAAAACATCACGGGGTGGTGCGCATTGTATGGGTGTGTGTTACATTAGATTCACTAGCAGGAGTGAGAAAAACATCACGTTGTGGTGCGCATTGTATGAGTGTGTGTTACATTAGATTCACTAGCAGGAGTGAGAAAAACATCACGGGGTGGTGCGCATTGTATGGGTGTGTGTTACATTACATTCACTAGTAGGAGTGAGAAAAACATCACGGGGTGGTGCGCATTGTATGGGTGTGTGTTACATTACATTCACTAGTAGGAGTGAGAAAAACATCACGGGGTGGTGCGCATTGTATGGGTGTGTGTTACATTAGATTCACTAGTAGGAGTGAGAAAAACATCACGGGGTGGTGCGCATTGTATGGGTGTGTGTTACATTACATTCACTAGTAGGAGTGAGAAAAACATCATGGGGTGGTGCGCATTGTATGGGTGTGTGTTACATTACTTTCACTAGCAGGAGTGAGAAAAACATCACGCGGTGGGGCGCATTCTATGGGTGTGTGTTACATTATATTCACTAGCAGGAGTGAGAAAAACATCACGGGGTGGTGCGCATTGTATGGGTGTGTGTTACATTACATTCACTAGCAGGAGTGAGAAAATCATCACGGGGTGGTGCGCTTGTATGCGTGTGTGTTACATTAGATTCACTAGCAGGAGTGAGAAAAACATCACGGGGTGGTGCGCATTGTATGGGTGTGTGTTACATTAGATTCACTAGCAGGCGTGAGAAAAACATTACGGGGTGGTGCGCATTGTATGCGTGTGTGTTACATTAGATTCACTAGCAGGAGTGAGAAAAACATCACGGGGTGGTGCGCATTGTATGGGTGTGTGTTACATTAGATTCACTAGCAGAAGTGAGAAAAACATCACGGGGTGGTGCACATTGTATGGGTGTGTGTTACATTAGATTCACTAGCAGAAGTGAGAAAAACATCACGGCGTGGTGCGCATTGTATGGGTGTCTGTTACATTAGATTCACTAGCAGGAGTGAGAAATACATCACGGGGTGGTGCGCATTGTATGGGTGTGTGTTACATTACATTCACTAGCAGGAGTGAGAAAAACATCACGGGGTGGTGCGCATTGTATGGGTGTGTGTTACATTAGATTCACTAGCAGGAGTGAGAAAAACATCACGGGGCGGTGCGCATTGTTTGGGTATTTGTTACATTAGGTTCACTAGCAGGAGTGAGAAAAACATCACGGGGTGGTGCGCATTGTATGGCTGTGTGTAACATTATATTCACTAGCAGGAGTGAGAAAAACATCACGGGGTGGTGCGCATTGTATGCGTGTGTGTTACATTAGATTCACTAGCAGGAGTGAGAAAAACATCACGGGGTGGTGCGCATTGTATGGGTGTGTGTTACATTAGATTCACTAGCAGGAGTGAGAAAAACATCACGGGGTGGTGCGCATTGTATGGGTGTGTGTTACATTAGATTCACTAGCAGGAGTGAGAAAAACATCACGCGGTGGTGCGCATTGTATGGGTGTGTGGTACATTACATTCACTCGTGGGAGTGAGAAAAACATCCTGGGATGGTGCGCATTGTATGGGTGTGTGTTACATTACATTCACTAGTAGGAGTGAGAAAAACATCACGGGGTGGTGCGCATTGTATGGGTGTGTGTTACATTACATTCACTAGTAGGAGTGAGAAAAACATCACGGGGTGGTGCGCATTGTATGGGTGTGTGTTACATTACATTCACTACTAGGAGTGAGAAAAACATCACGGTGTGGTGCGCATTGTATGGGTGTGTGTTACATTACATTCACTAGTAGGAGTGAGAAAAACATCACGCGGTGGTGCGCATTGTATGGGTGTGTGTTACATTACATTCACTCGTAGGAGTGAGAAAAACATCCTGGGATGGTGCGCATTGTATGGGTGTGTGTTACATTACATTCACTAGTAGGAGTGAGAAAAACATCACGCGGTGGTGCGCATTGTATGGGTGTGTGTTACATTAGATTCACTAGCAGGAGTGAGAAAAACATCACGGGGTGGTGCGCATTGTATGGGTGTGTGTTACATTACATTCACTCGTAGGAGTGAGAAAAACATCCTGGGATGGTGCGCATTGTATGGGTGTGTGTTCCATTAGATTCACTAGTAGAAGTGAGAAAAACATCACGGGGTGGTGCGCATTGTATGGGTGTGTGTTACATTACATTCACTAGTAGGAGTGAGAAAAACATCACGGGGTGGTGCGCATTGTATGGGTGTGTGTTACATTACATTCACTACTAGGAGTGAGAAAAACATCACGGTGTGGTGCGCATTGTATGGGTGTGTGTTACATTACATTCACTAGTAGGAGTGAGAAAAACATCACGCGGTGGTGCGCATTGTATGGGTGTGTGTTACATTACATTCACTAGTAGGAGTGAGAAAAACATCACGGGGTGGTGCGCATTGTATGGGTGTGTGTTACATTACATTCACTAGTATGAGTGAGAAAAACATCACGGGGTGGTGCGCATTGTATGGGTGTGTGTTACATTACATTCACTAGTAGGCATTAGCAAAACATCACGGGGTGGTGCGCATTGTATGTGTGTGTGTTACATTACATTCACTAGTACGAGTGAGAAAAACATCACGGAGTGGTGCGCATTGTATGGGTGTGTGTTACATTAGATTCACTAGTAGGAGTGAGAAAAACATCACGGGGTGGTGCGCATTGAATGGGTGTGTGTTACATTAGATTCACTAGCAGGAGTGTGAAAAACATCACGGGGTGGTGCGCATTGTATGGGTGTGTGTTACATTACATTCACTAGCAGTAGTGAGAAAAACATCACGGGGTGGTGCGCATTGTATGGGTGTGTGATACATTACATTCAGTAGCAGGAGTGAGAAAAACATCACGGGGTGGTGCGCATTGTATGGGTGTGTGTTACATTACATTCACTAGCAGGAGTGAGAAAAACATCACGGGGTGGTGCGCATTGTATGCGTGTGTGTTACATCAGATTGACTAGCAGGAGTGAGAAAAATATCACGGGATGGTGCGCTTCTATGCGTGTGTGTTACATTAGATTCACTAGCAGGAGTGAGAAAAACATCACGGGGTGGTGCGCATTGTATGGGTGTGTGTTAGATTACATTCACTAGCAGGAGTGAGAAAAACAACACGGGGTGGTGCGCATTGTATGGGTGTGTGTTACATTAGATTCACTAGCAGGAGTGAGAAAAACATCACGGGGTGGTGCGCATTGTATGGGTATGTGTTAAATTAGATTCACAAGCAGGAGTGAGAAAAACATCACGGGGTGGTGCACATTGTATGCGTGTGTGTTACATTAGATTCACTAGCAGGAGTGAGAAAAACATCACGGGGTGGTACGCATTGTATGCGTGTGTATTACATTAGATTCACTAGCAGGAGTGAGAAAAACATCACGGGGTGGTGCGCATTGTATGGGTGTGTGTTACATTACATTCACTAGCAGGAGTGAGAAAAACATCACGGGGTGGTGCGCATTGTATGGGTGTGTGTTACATTAGATTCACTAGCAGGAGTGAGAAAAGCATCACGGGGTGGTGCGCATTGTATGGGTGTGTGTTACCTTAGATTCACTAGCAGGAGTGTGAAAAACATTACGGGGTGGTGCGCATTGTATGGGTGTGTGTTACATTAGATTCACTAGCAGGAGTGAGAAAAACATCATGGGGTGGTGTGCATTGTATGGGTGTGTGTTACATTACATTCACTAGCAGGAGTGAGAAAAACATCACGCGGTGGGGCGCATTGTATGGGTGTGTGTTACATTACATTCACTAGCAGGAGTGAGAAAAACATCACGGGGTGGTGCGCATTGTATGGGTGTGTGTTACATTACATTCACTAGCAGGAGTGAGAAAAACATCACGGGCTGGTGCGCATGTATGCGTGTGTGTTACATTAGATTCACTAGCAGGAGTGAGAAAAACATCACGCGGTGGTGCGCATTTTATGGCTGTGTTTTACATTAGATTCACTAGCAGGCGTGAGAAAAACATCCCGGGGTGGTGCGCATTGTATGGGTGTGTGTTACATTAGATTCACTAGCAGGAGTGAGAAAAACATCACGTTGTGGTGCGCATTGTATGGGTTTGTGTTACATTAGATTCACTAGCAGGAGTGAGAAAAACATCACGGGGTGGTGCGCATTGTATGGGTGTGTGTTACATTAGATTCACTAGCAGGAGTGAGAAAAACATCACGGGGTGGTGCGCATTGTATGGGTGTGTGTTACATTACATTCACTAGTAGGAGTGAGAAAAACATCACGGGGTGGTGCGCATTGTATGGGTGTGTGTTACATTACATTCACTAGCAGGAGTGAGAAAAACATCACGGGGTGGTGCGCATTGTACGGGTGTGTGTTACATTAGATTCACTAGTAGGAGTGAGAAAAACATCACGGGGTGGTGCGCATTGTATGGGTGTGTGTTACATTACATTCACTAGTAGGAGTGAGAAAAACATCATGGGGTGGTGCGCATTGTATGGGTGTGTGTTACATTACATTCACTAGCAGGAGTGAGAAAAACATCACGCGGTGGGGCGCCTTGTATGGGTGTGTGTTACATTACATTCACTAGCAGGAGTGAGAAAAACATCACGGGGTAGTGCGCATTGTATGCGTGTGTGTTACATCAGATTCACTAGCAGGAGTGAGAAAAACATCACGGGGTGGTGCGCTTCTATGCGTGTGTGTTACATTAGATTCACTAGCAGGAGTGAGAAAAATATCACGGTGTGGTGCGCATTGTATGGGTATGTGTTACATTAGATTCACAAGCAGGAGTGAGAAAAACATCACGGGGTGGTGCACATTGTATGCGTATGTGTTACATTAGATTCACTACCAGGAGTGAGAAAAACATCACGGGGTGGTGCGCATTGTATGGGTGTGTGTTACATTAGATTCACTAGCAGGAGTGAGAAAAACATCACGGGGTGGTGCGCATTGTATGCGTGTGTGTTACATTAGCTTCACTAGCAGGAGTGAGAAAAACATCACGGGGTGGTGCGCATTGTATGGGTGTGTGTTACATTAGATTCACTGGCAGGAGTGAGAAAAACATCAAGGGGTCGTGCGCATTGTATGGGTGTGTGTTACATTAGATTCACTACTAGGAATGAGAAAAACATCACGGGGTGGTGCGCATTGTGTGGGTGTGTGTTACATTAGATTCACTAGCAGGAGTGAGAAAAACATCACGGGGTGGTGCGCATTGTATGGGTGTGTGTTACATTACATTCACTCGTAGGACTGAGAAAACATCCTGGGATGGTGCGCATTGTATGGGTGTGTGTTACATTACATTCACTAGTAGGAGTGAGAAAAACATCACGGGGTGGTGCGCATTGTATGGGTGTGTGTTCCATTAGATTCACTAGTAGGAGTGAGAAAAACATCACGGGGTGGTGCGCATTGTATGGGTGTGTGTTACATTACATTCACTACTAGGAGTGAGAAAAACATCACGGGGTGGTGCGCATTGTTTGGGTGTGTGTTACATTACATTCACTAGTAGGAGTGAGAAAAACATCACGCGGTGGTGCGCATTGTATGGGTGTGTGTTACATTACATTCACTAGTAGGAGTGAGAAAAACATCACGGGGTGGTGCGCATTGTATGGGTGTGTGTTACATTACATTCACTAGTAGGAGTGAGAAAAACATCACGGGGTGGTGCGCATTGTATGGGTGTGTGTTACATTACATTCACTAGTAGGAGTGAGCAAAACATCACGGGGTGGTGCGCATTGTATGGGTGTGTGTTACATTAGATTCACTAGTAGGAGTGAGAAAAACATCACGGGGTGGTGCGCATTGAATGTGTGTGTGTTACATTAGATTCACTAGCAGGAGTGAGAAAAACATCACGGGGTGGTGCGCATTGTATGGGTGTGTGTTACATTACATTCACTAGCAGGAGTGAGAAAAACATCACGGGGTGGTGCGCATTGTATGGGTGTGTGTTACATTACATTCACTTGCAGGAGTGAGAAAAACATCACGGGGTGGTGCGCATTGTATGGGTGTGTGTTACATTACATTCACTAGCAGGAGTGAGAAAAACATCACGGGGTGGTGCGCTTCTATGCGTTTGTGTTACATTAGATTCACTAGCAGGAGTGAGAAAAACATCACGGGGTGGTGCGCATTGTATGGGTGTGTGTTACATTAGATTCACTAGCAGGCGTGAGAAAAACATCACGGGGTGGTGCGCATTGTATGGGTGTGTGTTACATTAGATTCACTAGCAGGAGTGAGAAAAACATCACGGGGTGGTGCGCATTGTATGGGTATGTGTTACATTAGATTCACAAGCAGGAGTGAGAAAAACATCACGGGGTGGTGCACATTGTATGCGTGTGTGTTACATTAGATTCACTAGCAGGAGTGAGAAAAACATCACGGGGTGGTACGCATTGTATGCGTGTGTATTACATTAGATTCACTAGCAGGAGTGAGAAAAACATCACGGGGTGGTGCGCATTGTATGGGTGTGTGTTACATTAGATTCACTAGCAGGAGTGAGAAAAACATCAGGTGTTGGTGCGCATTGTATGGGTGTGTGTTACATTAGATTCACTAGCAGGAGTGAGAAAAACATCACGGGGTGGTGCGCATTGTATGGGTGTGTGTTACATTACATTCACTAGCAGGAGTGAGAAAAACATCACGCGGTGGGGCGCATTGTATGGGTGTGTGTTACAATACATTCACTAGCAGGAGTGAGAAAAACATCACGGGGTGGTGCGCATTGTATGGGTGTGTGTTACATTACATTCACTAGAAGGAGTGAGAAAAACATCACGGGGTGGTGCGCTTGTATGCGTGTGTGTTACATTAGATTCACTAGCAGGAGTGAGAAAAACATCACGGGGTGGTGCGCATTGTATGGGTGTGTGTTACATTAGATTCACTAGCAGGCGTGAGAAAAACATCACGGGGTTGTGCGCATTGTATGGGTGTGTGTTACATTAGATTCACTAGCAGGAGTGAGAAAAACATCACGTTGTGGTGCGCATTGTATGAGTGTGTGTTACATTAGATTCACTAGCAGGAGTGAGAAAAACATCACGGGGTGGTGCGCATTGTATTGGTGTGTGTTACATTAGATTCACTAGCAGGAGTGACAAAAACATCACGGGGTGGTGCGCATTGTATGGGTGTGTGTTACATTACATTCACTAGTAGGAGTGAGAAAAACATCACGGGGTGGTGCGCATTGTATGGGTGTGTGTTACATTACATTCACTAGTAGGAGTGAGAAAAACATCACGGGGTGGTGCGCATTGTATGGGTGTGTGTTACATTAGATTCACTAGTAGGAGTGAGAAAAACATCACGGGGTGGTGCGCATTGTATGGGTGTGTGTTACATTACATTCACTAGTAGGAGTGAGAAAAACATCATGGGGTGGTGCGCATTGTATGGGTGTGTGTTACATTACATTCACTAGCAGGAGTGAGAAAAACATCACGCGGTGGGGCGCATTCTATGGGTGTGTGTTACATTACATTCACTAGCAGGAGTGAGAAAAACATCACGGGGTGGTGCGCATTGTATGGGTGTGTGTTACATTACATTCACTAGCAGGAGTGAGAAAATCATCACGGGGTGGTGCGCTTGTATGCGTGTGTGTTACATTAGATTCACTAGCAGGAGTGAGAAAAACATCACGGGGTGGTGCGCATTGTATGGGTGTGTGTTACATTAGATTCACTAGCAGGCGTGAGAAAAATATCACGGGGTGGTGCGCATTGTATGCGTGTGTGTTACATTAGATTCACTAGCAGGAGTGAGAAAAACATCACGGGGTGGTGCGCATTGTATGGGTGTGTGTTACATTAGATTCACTAGCAGAAGTGAGAAAAACATCACGGGGTGGTGCACATTGTATGGGTGTGTGTTACATTAGATTCACTAGCAGAAGTGAGAAAAACATCACGGGGTGGTGCGCATTGTATGGGTGTCTGTTACATTAGATTCACTAGCAGGAGTGAGAAATACATCACGGGGTGGTGCGCATTGTATGGGTGTGTGTTACATTACATTCACTAGGAGGTGTGAGAAAAACATCACGGGGTGGTGCGCATTGTATGGGTGTGTGTTACATTAGATTCACTAGCAGGAGTGAGAAAAACATCACGGGGTGGTGCGCATTGTTTGGGTGTTTGTTACATTAGGTTCACTAGCAGGAGTGAGAAAAACATCACGGGGTGGTGCGCATTGTATGCCTGTGTGTAACATTATATTCACTAGCAGGAGTGAGAAAAACATCACGGGGTGGTGCGCATTGTATGCGTGTGTGTTACATTAGATTCACTAGCAGGAGTGAGAAAAACATCACGGGGTGGTGCGCATAGTATGGGTGTGTGTTACATTAGATTCACTAGCAGGAGTGAGAAAAACATCACGGGGTGGTGCGCATTGTATGGGTGTGTGTTACATTAGATTCACTACTAGGAGTGAGAAAAACATCACGGGGTGGTGCGCATTGTATGGGTGTGTGTTACATTAGATTCACTAGCAGGAGTGAGAAAAACATCACGGGGTGGTGCGCATTGTATGGGTGTGTGTTTCATTACATTCACTCGTAGGAGTGAGAAAAACATCCTGGGATGGTGCGCATTGTATGGGTGTGTGTTACATTACATTCACTAGTAGGAGTGAGAAAAACATCACGGGGTGGTGCGCATTGTATGGGTGTGTGTTACATTACATTCACTAGTAGGAGTGAGAAAAACATCACGGGGTGGTGCGCATTGTATGGGTGTGTGTTACATTACATTCACTACTAGGAGTGAGAAAAACATCACGGTGTGGTGCGCATTGTATGGGTGTCTGTTACATTACATTCACTAGTAGGAGTGAGAAAAACATCACGCGGTGGTGCGCATTGTATGGGTGTGTGTTACATTACATTCACTAGTAGGAGTGAGAAAAACATCACGGGGTGGTGCGCATTGTATGGGTGTGTGTTACATTACATTCACTAGTAGGAGCGAGAAAAACATCACGGGGTGGTGCGCATTGTATGGGTGTGTGTTAAATTACATTCACTAATAGGAGTGAGCAAAACATCACGGGGTGGTGCGCATTGTATGGGTGTGTGTTACATTACATTCACTAGTAGGAGTGAGAAAAACATCTCGGGGAGGTGCGCATTGTATGGTTGTGTGTTACATTAGATTCACTAGTAGGAGTGAGAAAAACATCACAGGGTGGTGCGCATTGTATGGGTGTGTGTTACATTAGATTCACTAGCAGGAGTGAGAAAAACATCACGGGGTGGTGCGCATTGTATGGGTGTGTGTTACATTAGATTCACTACTAGGAGTGAGAAAAACATCACGGGGTGGTGCGCATTGTATGGGTGTGTGTTACATTAGATTCACTCGTAGGAGTGAGAAAAACATCACGGGATGGTGCGCATTGTATGGGTGTGTTACATTACATTCACTAGTAGGAGTGAGAAAAACATCTCGGGGAGGTGCGCATTGTATGGTTGTGTGTTACATTAGATTCACTAGTAGGAGTGAGAAAAACATCACAGGGTGGTGCGCTTTGTATGGGTGTGTGTTACATTACATTCACTAGTAGGAGTGAGAAAAACATCACAGGGTGGTTCGCATTGTATGGGTGTGTGTTACATTAGATTCACTAGTAGGAGTGATAAAAACATCACGGGGTGGTGCGCATTGTATGGGTGTGTGTAACATTACATTCACTAGTAGGAGTGAGAAAAACATCATGGGGTGGTGCGCATTGTATGGGTGTGTGTTACATTACATTCACTAGTAGGAGTGAGAAAAACATCATGGGGTGGTGCGCATTGTATGGGTGTGTGTTACATTACATTCACTAGCAGGAGTGAGAAAAACATCACGCGGTGGGGCGCATTGTATGGGTGTGTGTTACATTACATTCACTAGCAGGAGTGAGAAAAACATCACGGGGTGGTGCGCATTGTATGGGTGTTTGTTACATTACATTCACTAGCAGGAGTGAGAAAATCATGACGGGGTGGTGCGCTTGTATGCGTGTGTGTTACATTAGATTCACTAGTAGGAGTGAGAAAAACATCACGGGGTGGTGCGCATTGTATGGGTGTGTGTTACATTAGATTCACTAGCAGGCGTGAGAAAAACATCACGGGGTGGTGCGCATTGTATGGGTGTGTGTTACATTAGATTCACTAGCAGGAGTGAGAAAAACATCACGGGGTGGTGCGCATTGTATGGGTGTGTGTTACATTAGATTCACTAGCAGGAGTGAGAAAAACATCACGGGGTGGTGCGCATTGTATGGGTGTGTGTTACATTACATTCACTAGCAGGAGTGAGAAAAACATCACGGGGTGGTGCGCATTGTATGGGTGTGTGTTACATTAGATTCACTAGCAGGAGTGAGAAAAACATCACGGGGTGGTGCGCATTGTATGGGTGTGTGTTACATTAGATTCACTAGCAGGAGTGAGAAAAACATCACGGGGTGGTGCGCATTGTATGGGTGTGTGTTACATTACATTCACTAGCAGGAGTGAGAAAAACATCACGGGGTGGTTCGCATTGTATGGGTGTGTGTTACATTACATTCACTAGCAGGAGTGAGAAAAACATCACGGGGTGGTGCGCATTGTATGGGTGTGTGTTACATTAGATTCACTAGCAGGAGTGAGAAAAACATCACGGGGTGGTGCGCATTGTATGCCTGTGTGTTACATTAGATTCACTAGCAGGAGTGAGAAAAACATCACGGGGTGGTGCGCAATGTATGGGTGTGTGTTACATTAGATTCACTAACAGGAGTGAGAAAAACATCTCGGGGTGGTGCGCATTGTATCGGTGTGTGTTACATTAGATTCACTAGCAGGAGTGAGAAAAACATCACGGGGTGGTGCGCATTGTATGGGTGTGTGTTACATTAGATTCACTACTAGGAGTGAGAAAAACATCACGGGGTTTTGCGCATTGTATGGGTGTGTGTTACATTACATTCACTAGTAGGAGTGAGAAAAACATCACGGGATGGTGCGCATTGTATGGGTGTGTGTTACATTACATTCACTAGTAGGAGTGAGAAAAACATCTCGGGGAGGTGCGCATTGTATGGTTGTGTGTTACATTAGATTCACTAGTAGGAGTGAGAAAAACATCACAGGGTGGTGCGCTTTGTATGGGTGTGTGTTACATTACATTCACTAGTAGGAGTGATAAAAACATCACAGGGTGGTGCGCATTGTATGGGTGTGTGTTACATTAGATTCACTAGTAGGAGTGAGAAAAACATCACGGGGTGGTGCGCATTGTATGTGTGTGTGTTACATTAGATTCACTAGTAGGAGTGATAAAAATATCACAGGGTGGTGCGCATTGTATGGGTGTGTGTAACATTACATTCACTAGTAGGAGTGAGAAAAACATCATGGGGTGGTGCACATTATGGGTGTGTGTTACATTACATTCACTAGTAGGAGTGAGAATAACATCATGGGGTGGTGCGCATTGTATGGGTGTGTGTTACATTACATTCACTAGCAGGAGTGAGAAAAACATCACGCGGTGGGGCGCATTGTATGGGTGTGTGTTACATTACATTCACTAGCAGGAGTGAGAAAAACATCACGGGGTGGTGCGCATTGTATGGGTGTGTGTTACATTAGATTCACTAGCAGGCGTGAGAAAAACATCACGGGGTGGTGCGCATTGTATGGGTGTGTGTTACATTAGATTCACTAGCAGGAGTGAGAAAAACATCACGGGGTGGTGCGCATTGTATGGGTGTGTGTTACATTAGATTCACTAGCAGGAGTGAGAAAAACATCACGGGGTGGTGCGCATTGTATGGGTGTGTGTTACATTACATTCACTAGCAGGAGTGAGAAAAACATCACGGGGTGGTGCGCATTGTATGGGTGTGTGTTACATTAGATTCACTAGCAGGAGTGAGAAAAACATCACGGGGTGGTGCGCATTGTATGGGTGTGTGTTACATTAGATTCACTAGTAGGAGTGAGAAAAACATCACGGGGTGGTGCGCATTGTATGGGTGTGTGTTACATTACATTCACTAGCAGGAGTGAGAAAATCATCACGGGGTGGTGCGCTTGTATGCGTGTGTGTTACATTAGATTCACTAGCAGGAGTGAGAAAAACATCACGGGGTGGTGCGCATTGTATGGGTGTGTGTTACATTAGATTCACTAGCAGGCGTGAGAAAAATATCACGGGGTGGTGCGCATTGTATGCGTGTGTGTTACATTAGATTCACTAGCAGGAGTGAGAAAAACATCACGGGGTGGTGCGCATTGTATGGGTGTGTGTTACATTAGATTCACTAGCAGAAGTGAGAAAAACATCACGGGGTGGTGCACATTGTATGGGTGTGTGTTACATTAGATTCACTAGCAGAAGTGAGAAAAACATCACGGGGTGGTGCGCATTGTATGGGTGTCTGTTACATTAGATTCACTAGCAGGAGTGAGAAATACATCACGGGGTGGTGCGCATTGTATGGGTGTGTGTTACATTACATTCACTAGCAGGAGTGAGAAAAACATCACGGGGTGGTGCGCATTGTATGGGTGTGTGTTACATTAGATTCACTAGCAAGAGTGAGAAAAACATCACGGGGTGGTGCGCATTGTTTGGGTGTTTGTTACATTAGGTTCACTAGCAGGAGTGAGAAAAACATCACGGGGTGGTGCGCATTGTATGCCTGTGTGTAACATTATATTCACTAGCAGGAGTGAGAAAAACATCACGGGGTGGTGCGCATTGTATGCGTGTGTGTTACATTAGATTCACTAGCAGGAGTGAGAAAAACATCACGGGGTGGTGCGCATTGTATGGGTGTGTGTTACATTAGATTCACTAGCAGGAGTGAGAAAAACATCACGGGGTGGTGCGCATTGTATGGGTGTGTGTTACATTAGATTCACTACTAGGAGTGAGAAAAACATCACGGGGTGGTGCGCATTGTATGGGTGTGTGTTACATTAGATTCACTAGCAGGAGTGAGAAAAACATCACGGGGTGGTGCGCATTGTATGGGTGTGTGTTTCATTACATTCACTCGTAGGAGTGAGAAAAACATCCTGGGATGGTGCGCATTGTATGGGTGTGTGTTACATTACATTCACTAGTAGGAGTGAGAAAAACATCACGGGGTGGTGCGCATTGTATGGGTGTGTGTTACATTACATTCACAAGTAGGAGTGAGAAAAACATCACGGGGTGGTGCGCATTGTATGGGTGTGTGTTACATTACATTCACTACTAGGAGTGAGAAAAACATCACGGTGTGGTGCGCATTGTATGGGTGTCTGTTACATTACATTCACTAGTAGGAGTGAGAAAAACATCACGCGGTGGTGCGCATTGTATGGGTGTGTGTAACATTACATTCACTAGTAGGAGTGAGAAAAACATCACGGGGTGGTGCGCATTGTATGGGTGTGTGTTACATTACATTCACTAGTAGGAGCGAGAAAAACATCACGGGGTGGTGCGCATTGTATGGGTGTGTGTTAAATTACATTCACTAATAGGAGTGAGCAAAACATCACGGGGTGGTGCGCATTGTATGGGTGTGTGTTACATTACATTCACTAGTAGGAGTGAGAAAAACATCTCGGGGAGGTGCGCATTGTATGGTTGTGTGTTACATTAGATTCACTAGTAGGAGTGAGAAAAACATCACAGGGTGGTGCGCATTGTATGGGTGTGTGTTACATTAGATTCACTAGCAGGAGTGAGAAAAACATCACGGGGTGGTGCGCATTGTATGGGTGTGTGTTACATTAGATTCACTACTAGGAGTGAGAAAAACATCACGGGGTGGTGCGCATTGTATGGGTGTGTGTTACATTAGATTCACTCGTAGGAGTGAGAAAAACATCACGGGATGGTGCGCATTGTATGGGTGTGTGTTACATTACTTTTACTAGTAGGAGTGAGAAAAACATCTCGGGGAGGTGCGCATTGTATGGTTGTGTGTTACATTAGATTCACTAGTAGGAGTGAGAAAAACATCACAGGGTGGTGCGCTTTGTATGGGTGTGTGTTACATTACATTCACTAGTAGGAGTGAGAAAAACATCACAGGGTGGTTCGCATTGTATGGGTGTGTGTTACATTAGATTCAATAGTAGGAGTGAGAAAAACATCACGGGGTGGTGCGCATTGTATGTGTGTGTGTTACATTAGATTCACTAGTAGGAGTGATAAAAACATCACGGGGTGGTGCGCATTGTATGGGTGTGTGTAACATTACATTCACTAGTAGGAGTGAGAAAAACATCATGGGGTGGTGCGCATTGTATGGGTGTGTGTTACATTACATTCACTAGTAGGAGTGAGAAAAACATCATGGGGTGGTGCGCATTGTATGGGTGTGTGTTACATTACATTCACTAGCAGGAGTGAGAAAAACATCACGCGGTGGGGCGCATTGTATGGGTGTGTGTTACATTACATTCACTAGCAGGAGTGAGAAAAACATCACGGGGTGGTGCGCTTTGTATGGGTGTTTGTTACATTACATTCACTAGCAGGAGTGAGAAAATCATGATGGGGTGGTGCGCATTGTATGGGTGTGTGTTACATTACATTCACTAGTAGGAGTGAGAAAAACATCACGGGGTGGTGCGCATTGTATGGGTGTGTGTTACATTAGATTCACTAGTAGGAGTGAGAAAAACATCACGGGGTGGTGCGCATTGTATGGGTGTGTGTTACATTACATTCACTAGTAGGAGTGAGAAAAACATCATGGGGTGGTGCGCATTGTATGGGTGTGTGTTACATTACATTCACTAGCAGGAGTGAGAAAAACATCACGCGGTGGGGCGCATTCTATGGGTGTGTGTTACATTACATTCACTAGCAGGAGTGAGAAAAACATCACGGGGTGGTGCGCATTGTATGGGTGTGTGTTACATTACATTCACTAGCAGGAGTGAGAAAATCATCACGGGGTGGTGCGCTTGTATGCGTGTGTGTTACATTAGATTCACTAGCAGGAGTGAGAAAAACATCACGGGGTGGTGCGCATTGTATGGGTGTGTGTTACATTAGATTCACTAGCAGGCGTGAGAAAAATATCACGGGGTGGTGCGCATTGTATGCGTGTGTGTTACATTAGATTCACTAGCAGGAGTGAGAAAAACATCACGGGGTGGTGCGCATTGTATGGGTGTGTGTTACATTAGATTCACTAGCAGAAGTGAGAAAAACATCACGGGGTGGTGCACATTGTATGGGTGTGTGTTACATTAGATTCACTAGCAGAAGTGAGAAAAACATCACGGGGTGGTGCGCATTGTATGGGTGTCTGTTACATTAGATTCACTAGCAGGAGTGAGAAATACATCACGGGGTGGTGCGCATTGTATGGGTGTGTGTTACATTACATTCACTAGGAGGTGTGAGAAAAACATCACGGGGTGGTGCGCATTGTATGGGTGTGTGTTACATTAGATTCACTAGCAGGAGTGAGAAAAACATCACGGGGTGGTGCGCATTGTTTGGGTGTTTGTTACATTAGGTTCACTAGCAGGAGTGAGAAAAACATCACGGGGTGGTGCGCATTGTATGCCTGTGTGTAACATTATATTCACTAGCAGGAGTGAGAAAAACATCACGGGGTGGTGCGCATTGTATGCGTGTGTGTTACATTAGATTCACTAGCAGGAGTGAGAAAAACATCACGGGGTGGTGCGCATAGTATGGGTGTGTGTTACATTAGATTCACTAGCAGGAGTGAGAAAAACATCACGGGGTGGTGCGCATTGTATGGGTGTGTGTTACATTAGATTCACTACTAGGAGTGAGAAAAACATCACGGGGTGGTGCGCATTGTATGGGTGTGTGTTACATTAGATTCACTAGCAGGAGTGAGAAAAACATCACGGGGTGGTGCGCATTGTATGGGTGTGTGTTTCATTACATTCACTCGTAGGAGTGAGAAAAACATCCTGGGATGGTGCGCATTGTATGGGTGTGTGTTACATTACATTCACTAGTAGGAGTGAGAAAAACATCACGGGGTGGTGCGCATTGTATGGGTGTGTGTTACATTACATTCACTAGTAGGAGTGAGAAAAACATCACGGGGTGGTGCGCATTGTATGGGTGTGTGTTACATTACATTCACTACTAGGAGTGAGAAAAACATCACGGTGTGGTGCGCATTGTATGGGTGTCTGTTACATTACATTCACTAGTAGGAGTGAGAAAAACATCACGCGGTGGTGCGCATTGTATGGGTGTGTGTTACATTACATTCACTAGTAGGAGTGAGAAAAACATCACGGGGTGGTGCGCATTGTATGGGTGTGTGTTACATTACATTCACTAGTAGGAGCGAGAAAAACATCACGGGGTGGTGCGCATTGTATGGGTGTGTGTTAAATTACATTCACTAATAGGAGTGAGCAAAACATCACGGGGTGGTGCGCATTGTATGGGTGTGTGTTACATTACATTCACTAGTAGGAGTGAGAAAAACATCTCGGGGAGGTGCGCATTGTATGGTTGTGTGTTACATTAGATTCACTAGTAGGAGTGAGAAAAACATCACAGGGTGGTGCGCATTGTATGGGTGTGTGTTACATTAGATTCACTAGCAGGAGTGAGAAAAACATCACGGGGTGGTGCGCATTGTATGGGTGTGTGTTACATTAGATTCACTACTAGGAGTGAGAAAAACATCACGGGGTGGTGCGCATTGTATGGGTGTGTGTTACATTAGATTCACTCGTAGGAGTGAGAAAAACATCACGGGATGGTGCGCATTGTATGGGTGTGTTACATTACATTCACTAGTAGGAGTGAGAAAAACATCTCGGGGAGGTGCGCATTGTATGGTTGTGTGTTACATTAGATTCACTAGTAGGAGTGAGAAAAACATCACAGGGTGGTGCGCTTTGTATGGGTGTGTGTTACATTACATTCACTAGTAGGAGTGAGAAAAACATCACAGGGTGGTTCGCATTGTATGGGTGTGTGTTACATTAGATTCACTAGTAGGAGTGATAAAAACATCACGGGGTGGTGCGCATTGTATGGGTGTGTGTAACATTACATTCACTAGTAGGAGTGAGAAAAACATCATGGGGTGGTGCGCATTGTATGGGTGTGTGTTACATTACATTCACTAGTAGGAGTGAGAAAAACATCATGGGGTGGTGCGCATTGTATGGGTGTGTGTTACATTACATTCACTAGCAGGAGTGAGAAAAACATCACGCGGTGGGGCGCATTGTATGGGTGTGTGTTACATTACATTCACTAGCAGGAGTGAGAAAAACATCACGGGGTGGTGCGCATTGTATGGGTGTTTGTTACATTACATTCACTAGCAGGAGTGAGAAAATCATGACGGGGTGGTGCGCTTGTATGCGTGTGTGTTACATTAGATTCACTAGTAGGAGTGAGAAAAACATCACGGGGTGGTGCGCATTGTATGGGTGTGTGTTACATTAGATTCACTAGCAGGCGTGAGAAAAACATCACGGGGTGGTGCGCATTGTATGGGTGTGTGTTACATTAGATTCACTAGCAGGAGTGAGAAAAACATCACGGGGTGGTGCGCATTGTATGGGTGTGTGTTACATTAGATTCACTAGCAGGAGTGAGAAAAACATCACGGGGTGGTGCGCATTGTATGGGTGTGTGTTACATTACATTCACTAGCAGGAGTGAGAAAAACATCACGGGGTGGTGCGCATTGTATGGGTGTGTGTTACATTAGATTCACTAGCAGGAGTGAGAAAAACATCACGGGGTGGTGCGCATTGTATGGGTGTGTGTTACATTAGATTCACTAGCAGGAGTGAGAAAAACATCACGGGGTGGTGCGCATTGTATGGGTGTGTGTTACATTAAATTCACTAGCAGGAGTGAGAAAAACATCACGGGGTGGTTCGCATTGTATGGGTGTGTGTTACATTACATTCACTAGCAGGAGTGAGAAAAACATCACGGGGTGGTGCGCATTGTATGGGTGTGTGTTACATTAGATTCACTAGCAGGAGTGAGAAAAACATCACGGGGTGGTGCGCATTGTATGCCTGTGTGTTACATTAGATTCACTAGCAGGAGTGAGAAAAACATCACGGGGTGGTGCGCATTGTATGCGTGTGTGTTACATTAGATTCACTAGCAGGAGTGAGAAAAACATCACGGGGTGGTGCGCATTGTATGAGTGTGTGTTACATTAGATTCCCTAGCAGGTGTGAGAAAAACATCACGGGGTGGTGCGCAATGTATGGGTGTGTGTTACATTAGATTCACTAACAGGAGTGAGAAAAACATCTCGGGGTGGTGCGCATTGTATCGGTGTGTGTTACATTAGATTCACTAGCAGGAGTGAGAAAAACATCACGGGGTGGTGCGCATTGTATGGGTGTGTGTTACATTAGATTCACTACTAGGAGTGAGAAAAACATCACGGGGTTTTGCGCATTGTATGGGTGTGTGTTACATTACATTCACTAGTAGGAGTGAGAAAAACATCACGGGATGGTGCGCATTGTATGGGTGTGTGTTACATTACATTCACTAGTAGGAGTGAGAAAAACATCTCGGGGAGGTGCGCATTGTATGGTTGTGTGTTACATTAGATTCACTAGTAGGAGTGAGAAAAACATCACAGGGTGGTGCGCTTTGTATGGGTGTGTGTTACATTACATTCACTAGTAGGAGTGATAAAAACATCACAGGGTGGTGCGCATTGTATGGGTGTGTGTTACATTAGATTCACTAGTAGGAGTGAGAAAAACATCACGGGGTGGTGCGCATTGTATGTGTGTGTGTTACATTAGATTCACTAGTAGGAGTGATAAAAATATCACAGGGTGGTGCGCATTGTATGGGTGTGTGTAACATTACATTCACTAGTAGGAGTGAGAAAAACATCATGGGGTGGTGCACATTATGGGTGTGTGTTACATTACATTCACTAGTAGGAGTGAGAATAACATCATGGGGTGGTGCGCATTGTATGGGTGTGTGTTACATTACATTCACTAGCAGGAGTGAGAAAAACATCACGCGGTGGGGCGCATTGTATGGGTGTGTGTTACATTACATTCACTAGCAGGAGTGAGAAAAACATCACGGGGTGGTGCGCATTGTATGGGTGTGTGTTACATTAGATTCACTAGCAGGCGTGAGAAAAACATCACGGGGTGGTGCGCATTGTATGGGTGTGTGTTACATTAGATTCACTAGCAGGAGTGAGAAAAACATCACGGGGTGGTGCGCATTGTATGGGTGTGTGTTACATTAGATTCACTAGCAGGAGTGAGAAAAACATCACGGGGTGGTGCGCATTGTATGGGTGTGTGTTACATTACATTCACTAGCAGGAGTGAGAAAAACATCACGGGGTGGTGCGCATTGTATGGGTGTGTGTTACATTAGATTCACTAGCAGGAGTGAGAAAAACATCACGGGGTGGTGCGCATTGTATGGGTGTGTGTTACATTAGATTCACTAGTAGGAGTGAGAAAAACATCACGGGGTGGTGCGCATTGTATGGGTGTGTGTTACATTACATTCACTAGCAGGAGTGAGAAAATCATCACGGGGTGGTGCGCTTGTATGCGTGTGTGTTACATTAGATTCACTAGCAGGAGTGAGAAAAACATCACGGGGTGGTGCGCATTGTATGGGTGTGTGTTACATTAGATTCACTAGCAGGCGTGAGAAAAATATCACGGGGTGGTGCGCATTGTATGCGTGTGTGTTACATTAGATTCACTAGCAGGAGTGAGAAAAACATCACGGGGTGGTGCGCATTGTATGGGTGTGTGTTACATTAGATTCACTAGCAGAAGTGAGAAAAACATCACGGGGTGGTGCACATTGTATGGGTGTGTGTTACATTAGATTCACTAGCAGAAGTGAGAAAAACATCACGGGGTGGTGCGCATTGTATGGGTGTCTGTTACATTAGATTCACTAGCAGGAGTGAGAAATACATCACGGGGTGGTGCGCATTGTATGGGTGTGTGTTACATTACATTCACTAGCAGGAGTGAGAAAAACATCACGGGGTGGTGCGCATTGTATGGGTGTGTGTTACATTAGATTCACTAGCAAGAGTGAGAAAAACATCACGGGGTGGTGCGCATTGTTTGGGTGTTTGTTACATTAGGTTCACTAGCAGGAGTGAGAAAAACATCACGGGGTGGTGCGCATTGTATGCCTGTGTGTAACATTATATTCACTAGCAGGAGTGAGAAAAACATCACGGGGTGGTGCGCATTGTATGCGTGTGTGTTACATTAGATTCACTAGCAGGAGTGAGAAAAACATCACGGGGTGGTGCGCATTGTATGGGTGTGTGTTACATTAGATTCACTAGCAGGAGTGAGAAAAACATCACGGGGTGGTGCGCATTGTATGGGTGTGTGTTACATTAGATTCACTACTAGGAGTGAGAAAAACATCACGGGGTGGTGCGCATTGTATGGGTGTGTGTTACATTAGATTCACTAGCAGGAGTGAGAAAAACATCACGGGGTGGTGCGCATTGTATGGGTGTGTGTTTCATTACATTCACTCGTAGGAGTGAGAAAAACATCCTGGGATGGTACGCATTGTATGGGTGTGTGTTACATTACATTCACTAGTAGGAGTGAGAAAAACATCACGGGGTGGTGCGCATTGTATGGGTGTGTGTTACATTACATTCACAAGTAGGAGTGAGAAAAACATCACGGGGTGGTGCGCATTGTATGGGTGTGTGTTACATTACATTCACTACTAGGAGTGAGAAAAACATCACGGTGTGGTGCGCATTGTATGGGTGTCTGTTACATTACATTCACTAGTAGGAGTGAGAAAAACATCACGCGGTGGTGCGCATTGTATGGGTGTGTGTAACATTACATTCACTAGTAGGAGTGAGAAAAACATCACGGGGTGGTGCGCATTGTATGGGTGTGTGTTACATTACATTCACTAGTAGGAGCGAGAAAAACATCACGGGGTGGTGCGCATTGTATGGGTGTGTGTTAAATTACATTCACTAATAGGAGTGAGCAAAACATCACGGGGTGGTGCGCATTGTATGGGTGTGTGTTACATTACATTCACTAGTAGGAGTGAGAAAAACATCTCGGGGAGGTGCGCATTGTATGGTTGTGTGTTACATTAGATTCACTAGTAGGAGTGAGAAAAACATCACAGGGTGGTGCGCATTGTATGGGTGTGTGTTACATTAGATTCACTAGCAGGAGTGAGAAAAACATCACGGGGTGGTGCGCATTGTATGGGTGTGTGTTACATTAGATTCACTACTAGGAGTGAGAAAAACATCACGGGGTGGTGCGCATTGTATGGGTGTGTGTTACATTAGATTCACTCGTAGGAGTGAGAAAAACATCACGGGATGGTGCGCATTGTATGGGTGTGTGTTACATTACTTTCACTAGTAGGAGTGAGAAAAACATCTCGGGGAGGTGCGCATTGTATGGTTGTGTGTTACATTAGATTCACTAGTAGGAGTGAGAAAAACATCACAGGGTGGTGCGCTTTGTATGGGTGTGTGTTACATTACATTCACTAGTAGGAGTGAGAAAAACATCACAGGGTGGTTCGCATTGTATGGGTGTGTGTTACATTAGATTCAATAGTAGGAGTGAGAAAAACATCACGGGGTGGTGCGCATTGTATGTGTGTGTGTTACATTAGATTCACTAGTAGGAGTGATAAAAACATCACGGGGTGGTGCGCATTGTATGGGTGTGTGTAACATTACATTCACTAGTAGGAGTGAGAAAAACATCATGGGGTGGTGCGCATTGTATGGGTGTGTGTTACATTACATTCACTAGTAGGAGTGAGAAAAACATCATGGGGTGGTGCGCATTGTATGGGTGTGTGTTACATTACATTCACTAGCAGGAGTGAGAAAAACATCACGCGGTGGGGCGCATTGTATGGGTGTGTGTTACATTACATTCACTAGCAGGAGTGAGAAAAACATCACGGGGTGGTGCGCTTTGTATGGGTGTTTGTTACATTACATTCACTAGCAGGAGTGAGAAAATCATGATGGGGTGGTGCGCTTGTATGCGTGTGTGTTACATTAGATTCACTAGCAGGAGTGAGAAAAACATCACGGGGTGGTGCACATTGTATGGGTGTGTGTTACATTAGATTCACTAGCAGGCGTGAGAAAAACATCACGGGGTGGTGCGCATTGTATGGGTGTGTGTTACATTAGATTCACTAGCAGGAGTGAGAAAAACATCACGGGGTGGTGCGCATTGTATGGGTGTGTGTTACATTAGATTCACTAGCAGGAGTGAGAAAAACATCACGGGGTGGTGCGCATTGTATGGGTGTGTGTTAAATTACATTCACTAGCAGGAGTGAGAAAAACATCACGGGGTGGTGCGCATTGTATGGGTGTGTGTTACATTAGATTCACTAGCAGGAGTGAGAACAACATCACGGGGTGGTGCGCATTGTATGGGTGTGTGTTACATTAGATTCACTAGCAGGAGTGAGAAAAACATCACGGGGTGGTGCGCATTGTATGGGTGTGTGTTACATTACATTCACTAGCAGGAGTGAGAAAAACATCACGGGGTGGTTCGCATTGTATGGGTGTGTGTTACATTACATTCACTAGCAGGAGTGAGAAAAACATCACGGGGTGGTGCGCATTGTATGGGTGTGTGTTACATTAGATTCACTAGCAGGAGTGAGAAAAACATCACGGGGTGGTGCGCATTGTATGCCTGTGTGTTACATCAGATTCACTAGCAGGAGTGAGAAAAACATCACGGGGTGGTGCGCATTGTATGCGTGTGTGTTACATTAGATTCACTAGCAGGAGTGAGAAAAACATCACGGGGTGGTGCGCATTGTATGAGTGTGTGTTACATTAGATTCCCTAGCAGGTGTGAGAAAAACATCACGGGGTGGTGCGCAATGTATGGGTGTGTGTTACATTAGATTCACTAACAGGAGTGAGAAAAACATCTCGGGGTGGTGCGCATTGTATCGGTGTGTGTTACATTAGATTCACTAGCAGGAGTGAGAAAAACATCACGGGGTGGTGCGCATTGTATGGGTGTGTGTTACATTAGATTCACTACTAGGAGTGAGAAAAACATCACGGGGTGGTGCGCATTGTATGGGTGTGTGTTACATTACATTCACTAGTAGGAGTGAGAAAAACATCACGGGATGGTGCGCATTGTATGGGTGTGTGTTACATTACATTCACTAGTAGGAGTGAGAAAAACATCTCGGGGAGGTGCGCATTGTATGGTTGTGTGTTACATTAGATTCACTAGTAGGAGTGAGAAAAACATCACAGGGTGGTGCGCTTTGTATGGGTGTGTGTTACATTACATTCACTAGTAGGAGTGAGAAAAACATCACAGGGTGGTGCGCATTGTATGGGTGTGTGTTACATTAGATTCACTAGTAGGAGTGAGAAAAACATCACGGGGTGGTGCGCATTGTATGTGTGTGTGTTACATTAGATTCACTAGTAGGAGTGAGAAAAACATCACGGGGTGGTGCGCATTGTATGGGTGTGTGTAACATTACATTCACTAGTAGGAGTGAGAAAAACATCATGGGGTGGTGCGCATTGTATGGGTGTGTGTTACATTACATTCACTAGTAGGAGTGAGAAAAACATCATGGGGTGGTGCGCATTGTATGGGTGTGTGTTACATTACATTCACTAGCAGGAGTGAGAAAAACATCACGCGGTGGGGCGCATTGTATGGGTGTGTGTTACATTACATTCACTAGCAGGAGTGAGAAAAACATCACGGGGTGGTGCGCATTGTATGGGTGTTTGTTACATTACATTCACTAGCAGGAGTGAGAAAATCATGACGGGGTGGTGCGCTTGTATGCGTGTGTGTTACATTAGATTCACTAGCAGGAGTGAGAAAAACATCACGGGGTGGTGCGCATTGTATGGGTGTGTGTTACATTAGATTCACTAGCAGGCGTGAGAAAAACATCACGGGGTGGTGCGCATTGTATGGGTGTGTGTTACATTAGATTCACTAGCAGGAGTGAGAAAAACATCACGGGGTGGTGCGCATTGTATGGGTGTGTGTTACATTAGATTCACTAGCAGGAGTGAGAAAAACATCACGGGGTGGTGCGCATTGTATGGGTGTGTGTTACATTACATTCACTAGCAGGAGTGAGAAAAACATCACGGGGTGGTGCGCATTGTATGGGTGTGTGTTACATTAGATTCACTAGCAGGAGTGAGAGAAACATCACGGGGTGGTGCGCATTGTATGGGTGTGTGTTACATTAGATTCACTAGCAGGAGTGAGAAAAACATCACGGGGTGGTGCGCATTGTATGCCTGTGTGTTACATTACATTCACTAGCAGGAGTGAGAAAATCATGACGGGGTGGTGCGCTTGTATGCGTGTGTGTTACATTAGATTCACTAGCAGGAGTGAGAAAAACATCATGGTGTGGTGCGCATTGTATGGGTGTGTGTTACATTAGATTCACTAGCAGGCGTGAGAAAAACATCATGGGGTGGTGCGCATTGTATGGGTGTGTGTTACATTAGATTCACTAGCAGGAGTGAGAAAAACATCACGGGGTGGTGCGCATTGCATGGGTGTGTGTTACATTAGATTCACTAGCAGGAGTGAGAAAAACATCACGGGGTGGTGCGCATTGTATGGGTGTGTGTTACATTACATTCACTAGCAGGAGTGAGAAAAACATCACGGGGTGGTGCGCATTGTATCGGTGTGTGTTACATTAGATTCACTAGCAGGAGTGAGAAAAACATCACGGGGTGGTGCGCATTGTTTGGGTGTGTGTTACATTAGATTCACTAGCAGGAGTGAGAAAAACATCACGGGGTGGTGCGCATTGTATGCCTGTGTGTAATATTAGATTCACTAGCAGGAGTGAGAAAAACATCACGGGGTGGTGCGCATTGTATGCGTGTGTGTTACATTAGATTCACTAGCAGGTGTGAGAAAAATATCACGGGGTGGTGCGCATTGTATGGGTGTGTGTTACATTAGATTCACTAGCAGGAGTGAGAAAAACATCACGGGGTGGTGCGCATTGTATGGGTGTGTGTTAAATTAGATTCACTAGCAGGAGTGAGAAAAACATCACGGGGTGGTGCGCATTGTATGGGTGTGTGTTACATTACATTCACTCGTAGGAGTGAGAAAAACATCCTGGGATGGTGCGCATTGTATGGGTGTGTGTTACATTACATTCACTAGTAGGAGTGAGAAAAACATCTCGGGGTGGTGCACATTGTATGGGTGTGTGTTCCATTAGATTCACTAGTAGGAGTGAGAAAAACATCACGGGGTGGTGTGCATTGTATGGGTGTGTGTTACATTACATTCACTAGTAGGAGTGAGAAAAACATCACGGGGTGGTGCGCATTGTATGGGTGTGTGTTACATTACATTCACTACTAGGAGTGAGAAAAACATCACGGGGTGGTGCGCATTGTATGGGTGTGTGTTACATTACATTCACTAGTAGGAGTGAGAAAAACATCACGCGGTGGTGCGCATTGTATGGGTGTGTGTTACATTACATTCACTAGTAGGAGTGAGAAAAACATCACGGGGTGGTGCGCATTGTATGGGTGTGTGTTACATTACATTCACTAGTAGGAGTGAGAAAAACATCACGGGGTGGTGCGCATTGTATGGGTGTGTGTTACATTACATTCACTAGTAGGAGTGAGCAAAACATCCCGGGTTGGTGCGCATTGTATGTGTGTGTGTTACATTACATTCACTAGTAGGAGTGAGAAAAACATCACGGGGTGGTGCGCATTGTATGGGTGTGTGTTACATTAGATTCACTAGTAGGAGTGAGAAAAACATCACGTGGTGGTGCGCATTGAATGGGTGTGTGTTACATTAGATTCACTAGCAGGAGTGAGAAACACATCAAGGGGTGGTGCGCATTGTATGGGTGTGTGTTACATTACATTCACTAGCAGGAGTGAGAAAAACATCACGGGGTGGTGCGCATGGTATGGGTGTGTGTTACATTACATTCACTAGCAGGAGTGAGAAAAACATCACGGGGTGGTGCGCATTGTATGCGTGTGTGTTACATCAGATTCACTAGCAGGAGTGAGAAAAACATCACGGGGTGGTGCGCTTCTATGCGTGTGCGTTACATTAGATTCACTAGCAGGAGTGAGAAAAACATCACTGTGTGGTGCGCATTGTATGGGTGTGTGTTACATTAGATTCACTAGCAGGAGTGAGAAAAACATCACGGGGTGGTGCGCATTGTATGGGTGTGTGTTACATTAGATTCACTAGCAGGAGTGAGAAAAACATCACGGGGTGGTGCGCATTGTATGGGTATGTGTTACATTAGATTCACAAGCAGGAGTGAGAAAAACATCACGGGGTGGTGCACATTTATGCGTGTGTGTTGTATTAGATTCACTAGCAGGAGTGAGCAAAACATCACGGGGTGGTACGCATTGTATGCGTGTGTATTACATTAGATTCACTAGCAGGAGTGAGAAAAACATCACGGGGTGGTGCGCATTGTATGGGTGTGTGTTACATTAGATTCACTAGCAGGAGTGAGAAAAACATCACGGGGTGGTGCGCATTGTATGGGTGTGTGTTACATTAGATTCACTAGCAGGAGTGAGAAAAACATCACGGGGTGGTGCACATTGTATGGGTGTGTGTTACATTAGATTCACTAGCAGGAGTGAGAAAAACATCACGGGGTGGTGCGCATTGTATGGGTGTGTGTTACATTACATTCACTAGCAGGAGTGAGAAAAACATCACGGGGTGGTGCGCATTGTATGCCTGTGTGTTACATTAGATTCACTAGCAGGAGTGAGAAAAACATCACGGGGTGGTGCGCATTGTATGCGTGTGTGTTACATTAGATTCACTAGCAGGAGTGAGAAAAACATCACGGGGTGGTGCGCATTGTATGAGTGTGTGTTACATTAGATTCCCTAGCAGGAGTGAGAAAAACATCACGGGGTGGTGCGCAATGTATGGGTGTGTGTTACATTAGATTCACTAGCAGGAGTGAGAAAAACATCTCGGGGTGGTGCGCATTGTATCGGTGTGTGTTACATTAGATTCACTAGCAGGAGTGAGAAAAACATCACGGGGTGGTGCGCATTGTATGGGTGTGTGTTACATTAGATTCACTACTAGGAGTGAGAAAAACATCACGGGGTGGTGCGCATTGTATGGGTGTGTGTTACATTAGATTCACTCGTAGGAGTGAGAAAAACATCACGGGATGGTGCGCATTGTATGGGTGTGTGTTACATTACATTCACTAGTAGGAGTGAGAAAAACATCTCGGGGAGGTGCGCATTGTATGGGTGTGTGTTACATTAGATTCACTAGTAGGAGTGAGAAAAACATCACAGGGTGGTGCGCATTGTATGGGTGTGTGTTACATTAGATTCACTAGTAGGAGTGAGAAAATCATCACGGGGTGGTGCGCATTGTATGGGTGTGTGTTACATTACATTCACTAGTAGGAGTGAGAAAAACATCACGGGGTGGTGCGCATTGTATGGGTGTGTGTTACATTACATTCACTAATAGGAGTGAGCAAAACATCACGGGGTGGTGCGCATTGTATGGGTGTGTGTTACATTACATTCACTAGTAGGAGTGAGCAAAATATTACGGGGTGGTGCGCATTGTATGGGTGTGTGTTACATTAGATTCACTAGTAGGAGTGAGAAAAACATCACGGGGTGGTGCGCATTGTATGGGTGTGTGTTACATTAGATTCACTAGCAGGAGTGAGAAAAACATCACGGGATGGTGCGCATTGTATGGGTGTGTGTTACATTACATTCACTAGTAGGAGTGAGAAAAACATCACGGGGTGGTGCGCATTGTATGGGTGTGTGTTACATTACATTCACTAGCAGGAGTGAGAAAAACATCACGCGATGGGGCGCATTGTATGGGTGTGTGTTACATTACATTCACTAGCAGGAGTGAGAAAAACCACGCGGTGGTGCGCATTGTATGGGTGTGTGTTACATTACATTCACTAGCAGGAGTGAGAAAAACATCACTGTGTCGTGCGCTTGTATGCGTGTGTGTTACATTAGATTCACTAGCAGAAGTGAGAAAATCATCACGGGGTGGTGCGCATTGTATGGGTGTGTGTTAAATTAGATTCACTAGCAGGAGTGAGAAAAACATCACGGGATGGTGCGCATTGTATGGGTGTGTGTTACATTAGATTCACTAGCAGGAGTGACAAAAACATCACGGGGTGGTGCGCATTGTATGGGTATGTGTTACATTAGATTCACTAGCAGGAGTGAGAAAAACATCACGGGGTGGTGCGCATTGTATGGGTGTGTGTTACATTAGATTCACTAGCAGGAGTGAGAAAAACATCACGGGGTGGTGCGCATTGTATGGGTGTGTGTTACATTAGATTCACTAGCAGGAGTGAGAAAAAAATCACGGGGTATTCACTAGCAGGAGTGAGAAAAACATCACGGGGTAGTGCGCATTGTATGGGTGTGTGTTACATTAGATTCACTAGCAGGAGTGAGAAAAACATCACGGGGTGGTGCGCATTGTATGGGTGTGTGTTACATTAGATTCACTAGCAGGAGTGAGAAAAACATCACGGGGTGGTGCGCATTGTATGGGTGGGTGTTACATTAGATTCACTAGCAGGAGTGAGAAAAACATCACGGGGTGGTGCGCATTGTATGGGTGTGTGTTACATTACATTCACTAGCAGGAGTGTGAAAAACATCACGGGGTGGTGCGCATTGTATGGGTGTGTGTTAAATTACATTCACTCGCAGGAGGGAGAAAAACATCATGGGGTGGTGCGCATTGTATGGGTGTGTGTTACATTAGATTCACTAGCAGGAGTGAGAAAAACATCACGGGGCGGTGCGCATTATATGCCTGTGTGTTACATTAGATTCACTAGCAGGAGTGAGAAAAACATCACGGGGTGGTGCGCATTGTATGGGTGTGTGTTACATTAGATTCACTAGGAGGAGTGAGAAAACATCACGGTGTGGTGCGCATTATATGGGTGTGTGTTACATTAGATTCACTAGCAGGAGTGAGAAATACATCACGGGGTGGTTCGCATTGTATGGGTGTGTGTTACATTAGATTCACTACTAGGAGTGAGAAAAACATGACGGGGTGGTGCGCATTGCATGGGTGTGTTACATTACATTCACTCGTAGGAGTGAGAAAAACATCCTGGGATGGTGCGCATTGTATGGGTGTGTGTTACATTACATTCACTAGTAGGAGTGAGAAAAACATCTCGGGGTGGTGCACATTGTATGGGTGTGTGTTCCATTAGATTCACTAGTAGGAGTGAGAAAAACATCACGGGGTGGTGTGCATTGTATGGGTGTGTGTTACATTACATTCACTAGTAGGAGTGAGAAAAACATCACGGGGTGGTGCGCATTGTATGGGTGTGTGTTACATTACATTCACTACTAGGAGTGAGAAAAACATCACGGGGTGGTGCGCATTGTATGGGTGTGTGTTACATTACATTCACTAGTAGGAGTGAGAAAAACATCACGCGGTGGTGCGCATTGTATGGGTGTGTGTTACATTAGATTCACTAGTAGGAGTGAGAAAAACATCACGGGGTGGTGCGCATTGTATGGGTGTGTGTTACATTACATTCACTAGTAGGAGTGAGAAAAACATCACGGGGTGGTGCGCATTGTATGGGTGTGTGTTACATTACATTCACTAGTAGGAGTGAGCAAAACATCCCGGGTTGGTGCGCATTGTATGTGTGTGTGTTACATTACATTCACTAGTAGGAGTGAGAAAAACATCACGGGGTGGTGCGCATTGTATGGGTGTGTGTTACATTAGATTCACTAGTAGGAGTGAGAAAAACATCACGTGGTGGTGCGCATTGAATGGGTGTGTGTTACATTAGATTCACTAGCAGGAGTGAGAAAAACATCACGGGGTGGTGCGCATTGTATGGGTGTGTGTTACATTACATTCACTTGCAGGAGTGAGAAAAACATCAAGGGGTGGTGCGCATGGTATGGGTGTGTGTTACATTACATTCACTAGCAGGAGTGAGAAAAACATCACGGGGTGGTGCGCATTGTATGCGTGTGTGTTACATCAGATTCACTAGCAGGAGTGAGAAAAACATCACGGGGTGGTGCGCTTCTATGCGTGTGCGTTACATTAGATTCACTAGCAGGAGTGAGAAAAACATCACTGTGTGGTGCGCATTGTATGGGTGTGTGTTACATTAGATTCACTAGCAGGAGTGAGAAAAACATCACGGGGTGGTGCGCATTGTATGGGTGTGTGTTACATTAGATTCACTAGCAGGAGTGAGAAAAACATCACGGGGTGGTGCGCATTGTATGGGTATGTGTTACATTAGATTCACAAGCAGGAGTGAGAAAAACATCACGGGGTGGTGCACATTTATGCGTGTGTGTTGTATTAGATTCACTAGCAGGAGTGAGCAAAACATCACGGGGTGGTACGCATTGTATGCGTGTGTATTACATTAGATTCACTAGCAGGAGTGAGAAAAACATCACGGGGTGGTGCGCATTGTATGGGTGTGTGTTACATTACATTCACTAGCAGGAGTGAGAAAAACATCACGGGGTGGTGCGCATTGTATGGGTGTGTGTTACATTAGATTCACTAGCAGGAGTGAGAAAAACATCACGGGGTGGTGCACATTGTATGGGTGTGTGTTACATTAGATTCACTAGCAGGAGTGAGAAAAACATCACGGGGTGGTGCGCATTGTATGGGTGTGTGTTACATTACATTCACTAGCAGGAGTGAGAAAAACATCACAGGGTGGTGCGCATTGTATGCCTGTGTGTTACATTAGATTCACTAGCAGGAGTGAGAAAAACATCACGGGGTGGTGCGCATTGTATGCGTGTGTGTTACATTAGATTCACTAGCAGGAGTGAGAAAAACATCACGGGGTGGTGCGCATTGTATGAGTGTGTGTTACATTAGATTCCCTAGCAGGAGTGAGAAAAACATCACGGGGTGGTGCGCAATGTATGGGTGTGTGTTACATTAGATTCACTAGCAGGAGTGAGAAAAACATCTCGGGGTGGTGCGCATTGTATCGGTGTGTGTTACATTAGATTCACTAGCAGGAGTGAGAAAAACATCACGGGGTGGTGCGCATTGTATGGGTGTGTGTTACATTAGATTCACTACTAGGAGTGAGAAAAACATCACGGGGTGGTGCGCATTGTATGGGTGTGTGTTACATTAGATTCACTCGTAGGAGTGAGAAAAACATCACGGGATGGTGCGCATTGTATGGGTGTGTGTTACATTACATTCACTAGTAGGAGTGAGAAAAACATCTCGGGGAGGTGCGCATTGTATGGGTGTGTGTTACATTAGATTCACTAGTAGGAGTGAGAAAAACATCACGGGGTGGTGCGCATTGTATGGGTGTGTGTAACATTACATTCACTAGTAGGAGTGAGAAAAACATCACGGGGTGGTGCGCATTGTATGGGTGTGTGTTATATTACATTCACTCGTAGGAGTGAGAAAAACATCACGGGGTGGTGCGCAATGTATGGGTGTGTGTTACATTACATTCACTAGTAGGAGTGAGAAAAACATCTCGGGGTGGTGCGCATTGTATGGGTGTGTGTTACATTAGATTCACTCGTAGGAGTGAGAAAAACATCACGGGATGGTGCGCATTGTATGGGTGTGTGTTACATTACATTCACTAGTAGGAGTGAGAAAAACATCTCGGGGAGGTGCGCATTGTATGGGTGTGTGTTACATTAGATTCACTAGTAGGAGTGAGAAAAACATCACAGGGTGGTGCGCTTTGTATGGGTGTATGTTACATTACATTCACTAGTAGGAGTGAGAAAAACATCACAGGGTGGTGCGCATTGTATGTGTGTGTGTTACATTAGATTCACTAGTAGGAGTGAGAAAAACATCACGGGGTGGTGCGCATTGTATGGGTGTGTGTAACATTACATTCACTAGTAGGAGTGAGAAAAACATCACGGGGTGGTGCGCATTGTATGGGTGTGTGTTACATTACATTCACTAGTAGGAGTGAGAAAAACATCACGGGGTGGTGCGCATTTTATCGGTGTGTGTTACATTACATTCACTAGTAGGAGTGAGAAAAACATCACGGGGTGGTGCGCATTGTATGGGTGTGTGTTACATTACATTCACTAATAGGAGTGAGCAAAACATCACGGGGTGGTGCGCATTGTATGGGTGTGTGTTACATTACATTCACTAGTAGGAGTGAGCAAAATATTACGGGGTGGTGCGCATTGTATGGGTGTGTGTTACATTAGATTCACTAGTAGGAGTGAGAAAAACATCACGGGGTGGTGCGCATTGTATGGGTGTGTGTTACATTAGATTCACTAGCAGGAGTGAGAAAAACATCACGGGATGGTGCGCATTGTATGGGTGTGTGTTACATTACATTCACTAGTAGGAGTGAGAAAAACATCACGGGGTGGTGCGCATTGTATGGGTGGGTGTTACATTAGATTCACTAGCAGGAGTGAGAAAAACATCACGGGGTGGTGCGCATTGTATGGGTGTGTGTTACATTACATTCACTAGCAGGAGTGTGAAAAACATCACGGGGTGGTGCGCATTGTATGGGTGTGTGTTAAATTACATTCACTCGCAGGAGTGAGAAAAACATCATGGGGTGGTGCGCATTGTATGGGTGTGTGTTACATTAGATTCACTAGCAGGAGTGAGAAAAACATCACGGTGCGGTGCGCATTATATGCCTGTGTGTTACATTAGATTCACTAGCAGGAGTGAGAAAAACATCACGGGGTGGTGCGCATTGTATGGGTGTGTGTTACATTAGATTCACTAGGAGGAGTGAGAAAACATCACGGTGTGGTGCGCATTATATGGGTGTGTGTTACATTAGATTCACTAGCAGGAGGAAGAAATACATCACGGGGTGGTTCGCATTGTATGGGTGTGTGTTACATTAGATTCACTACTAGGAGTGAGAAAAACATCACGGGGTGGTGCGCATTGTATGGGTGTGTGTTACATTACATTCACTCGTACGAGTGAGAAAAACATCCTGGGATGGTGCGCATTGTATGGGTGTGTGTTACATTACATTCACTAGTAGGAGTGAGAAAAACATCTCGGGGTGGTGCGCAATGTATGGGTGTGTGTTACATTAGATTCACTAGTAGGAGTGAGAAAAACATCACGGGGTGGTGCGCATTGTATGGGTGTGTGTTACATTAGATTCACTAGCAGGAGTGAGAAAAACATCACGGGGTGGTCCGCATTGTATGCGTGTGTGTTACATTACATTCACTAGCAGGAGTGAGAAAAACATCACGGGGTGGTGCGCATTGTATGGGTGTGTGTTACATTAGATTCACTAGCAGTAGTGAGAAAAACATCACGGGGTTGTGCGCATTTTATGGGTGTGTGTTACATTAGATTCACTAGCAGGAGTGAGAAAAACATCACGGGGTGGTCCGCATTGTATGCGTGTGTGTTACATTACATTCACTAGCAGGAGTGAGAAAAACATCACGGGGTGGTGCGCATTGTATGGGTGTGTGTTACATTAGATTCACTAGCAGGAGTGAGAAAAACATCACGGGGTGGTGCGCATTGTATGGGTGTGTGTTACATTAGATTCACTAGTAGGAGTGAGAAAAACATCACGGGGTGGTGCGCATTGTATGGGTGTGTGTTACATTAGGAGTGAGAAAAACATCACGGGGTGGTGCGCATTGTATGGGTGTGTGTTACATTACATTCACTAGTAGGAGTGAGCAAAACATCACGGGGTGGTGCGCATTGTATGGGTGTGTGTTACATTACATTCACTAGTAGCAGTTAGAAAAACATCACGGGGTGGTGCGCATTGTATGGGTGTGTGTTACATTACATTTACTAGTAGGAGTGAGAAAAACATCACGGGGTGGTGCGCATTGTATGGGTGTGTGTTACATTAGATTCACTAGTAGGAGTGAGAAAAACATCACGGGGTGGTGCGCACTGTATGGGTGTGTGTTACATTACATTCACTAGCAGGAGTGAGAAAAGCATCACGGGGTGGTGCACATTGTATGGGTGTGTGTTACATTACATTCACTAGCAGGAGTGAGAAAAACATCACGGGGTGGTGCGCATGTATGGGTCTGTGTTACATTACATTCACTAGCAGGAGTGAGAAAAACATCACGGTGTGGTGCACACTGTATGGGTGTGTGTTACATTACATTCACTAGCAGGAGTGAGAAATACATCACGGGGTGGTGCGCATTGTATGGGTGTGTATTACATTACATTCACTAGCAGGAGTGAGAAAAACATCACGGGGTGGTGCACATTGTATGGGTGTCTGTTACATTAGATTCACTAGCAGGAGTGAGAAAAACATCACGGGGTGGTGTGCATTGTATGGGTGTGTGTTACATTACATTCACTAGTAGGAGTGAGAAAAACATCACGGGGTGGTGCGCATTGTATGGGTGTGTGTTACATTACATTCACTACTAGGAGTGAGAAAAACATCACGGGGTGGTGCGCATTGTATGGGTGTGTGTTACATTACATTCACTAGTAGGAGTGAGAAAAACATCACGCGGTGGTGCGCATTGTATGGGTGTGTGTTACATTAGATTCACTAGTAGGAGTGAGAAAAACATCACGGGGTGGTGCGCATTGTATGGGTGTGTGTTACATTACATTCACTAGTAGGAGTGAGAAAAACATCACGGGGTGGTGCGCATTGTATGGGTGTGTGTTACATTACATTCACTAGTAGGAGTGAGCAAAACATCCCGGGTTGGTGCGCATTGTATGTGTGTGTGTTACATTACATTCACTAGTAGGAGTGAGAAAAACATCACGGGGTGGTGCGCATTGTATGGGTGTGTGTTACATTAGATTCACTAGTAGGAGTGAGAAAAACATCACGTGGTGGTGCGCATTGAATGGGTGTGTGTTACATTAGATTCACTAGCAGGAGTGAGAAAAACATCACGGGGTGGTGCGCATTGTATGGGTGTGTGTTACATTACATTCACTTGCAGGAGTGAGAAAAACATCAAGGGGTGGTGCGCATGGTATGGGTGTGTGTTACATTACATTCACTAGCAGGAGTGAGAAAAACATCACGGGGTGGTGCGCATTGTATGCGTGTGTGTTACATCAGATTCACTAGCAGGAGTGAGAAAAACATCACGGGGTGGTGCGCTTCTATGCGTGTGCGTTACATTAGATTCACTAGCAGGAGTGAGAAAAACATCACTGTGTGGTGCGCATTGTATGGGTGTGTGTTACATTAGATTCACTAGCAGGAGTGAGAAAAACATCACGGGGTGGTGCGCATTGTATGGGTGTGTGTTACATTAGATTCACTAGCAGGAGTGAGAAAAACATCACGGGGTGGTGCGCATTGTATGGGTATGTGTTACATTAGATTCACAAGCAGGAGTGAGAAAAACATCACGGGGTGGTGCACATTTATGCGTGTGTGTTGTATTAGATTCACTAGCAGGAGTGAGCAAAACATCACGGGGTGGTACGCATTGTATGCGTGTGTATTACATTAGATTCACTAGCAGGAGTGAGAAAAACATCACGGGGTGGTGCGCATTGTATGGGTGTGTGTTACATTACATTCACTAGCAGGAGTGAGAAAAACATCACGGGGTGGTGCGCATTGTATGGGTGTGTGTTACATTAGATTCACTAGCAGGAGTGAGAAAAACATCACGGGGTGGTGCACATTGTATGGGTGTGTGTTACATTAGATTCACTAGCAGGAGTGAGAAAAACATCACGGGGTGGTGCGCATTGTATGGGTGTGTGTTACATTACATTCACTAGCAGGAGTGAGAAAAACATCACAGGGTGGTGCGCATTGTATGCCTGTGTGTTACATTAGATTCACTAGCAGGAGTGAGAAAAACATCACGGGGTGGTGCGCATTGTATGCGTGTGTGTTACATTAGATTCACTAGCAGGAGTGAGAAAAACATCACGGGGTGGTGCGCATTGTATGAGTGTGTGTTACATTAGATTCCCTAGCAGGAGTGAGAAAAACATCACGGGGTGGTGCGCAATGTATGGGTGTGTGTTACATTAGATTCACTAGCAGGAGTGAGAAAAACATCTCGGGGTGGTGCGCATTGTATCGGTGTGTGTTACATTAGATTCACTAGCAGGAGTGAGAAAAACATCACGGGGTGGTGCGCATTGTATGGGTGTGTGTTACATTAGATTCACTACTAGGAGTGAGAAAAACATCACGGGGTGGTGCGCATTGTATGGGTGTGTGTTACATTAGATTCACTCGTAGGAGTGAGAAAAACATCACGGGATGGTGCGCATTGTATGGGTGTGTGTTACATTACATTCACTAGTAGGAGTGAGAAAAACATCTCGGCGAGGTGCGCATTGTATGGGTGTGTGTTACATTAGATTCACTAGTAGGAGTGAGAAAAACATCACGGGGTGGTGCGCATTGTATGGGTGTGTGTAACATTACATTCACTAGTAGGAGTGAGAAAAACATCACGGGGTGGTGCGCATTGTATGGGTGTGTGTTATATTACATTCACTCGTAGGAGTGAGAAAAACATCACGGGGTGGTGCGCAATGTATGGGTGTGTGTTACATTACATTCACTAGTAGGAGTGAGAAAAACATCTCGGGGTGGTGCGCATTGTATGGGTGTGTGTTACATTAGATTCACTCGTAGGAGTTAGAAAAACATCACGGGATGGTGCGCATTGTATGGGTGTGTGTTACATTACATTCACTAGTAGGAGTGAGAAAAACATCTCGGGGAGGTGCGCATTGTATGGGTGTGTGTTACATTAGATTCACTAGTAGGAGTGAGAAAAACATCACAGGGTGGTGCGCTTTGTATGGGTGTATGTTACATTACATTCACTAGTAGGAGTGAGAAAAACATCACAGGGTGGTGCGCATTGTATGTGTGTGTGTTACATTAGATTCACTAGTAGGAGTGAGAAAAACATCACGGGGTGGTGCGCATTGTATGGGTGTGTGTAACATTACATTCACTAGTAGGAGTGAGAAAAACATCACGGGGTGGTGCGCATTGTATGGGTGTGTGTTACATTACATTCACTAGTAGGAGTGAGAAAAACATCACGGGGTGGTGCGCATTTTATCGGTGTGTGTTACATTACATTCACTAGTAGGAGTGAGAAAAACATCACGGGGTGGTGCGCATTGTATGGGTGTGTGTTACATTACATTCAATAATAGGAGTGAGCAAAACATCACGGGGTGGTGCGCATTGTATGGGTGTGTGTTACATTACATTCACTAGTAGGAGTGAGCAAAATATTACGGGGTGGGGCGCATTGTATGGGTGTGTGTTACATTAGATTCACTAGTAGGAGTGTGAAAAACATCACGGGGTGGTGCGCATTGTATGGGTGTGTGTTACATTAGATTCACTAGCAGGAGTGAGAAAAACATCACGGGATGGTGCGCATTGTATGGGTGTGTGTTACATTACATTCACTAGTAGGAGTGAGAAAAACATCACGGGGTGGTGCGCATTGTATGGGTGGGTGTTACATTAGATTCACTAGCAGGAGTGAGAAAAACATCACGGGGTGGTGCGCATTGTATGGGTGTGTGTTACATTACATTCACTAGCAGGAGTGTGAAAAACATCACGGGGTGGTGCGCATTGTATGGGTGTGTGTTAAATTACATTCACTCGCAGGAGTGAGAAAAACATCATGGGGTGGTGCGCATTGTATGGGTGTGTGTTACATTAGATTCACTAGCAGGAGTGAGAAAAACATCACGGTGCGGTGCGCATTATATGCCTGTGTGTTACATTAGATTCACTAGCAGGAGTGAGAAAAACATCACGGGGTGGTGCGCATTGTATGGGTGTGTGTTACATTAGATTCACTAGGAGGAGTGAGAAAACATCACGGTGTGGTGCGCATTATATGGGTGTGTGTTACATTAGATTCACTAGCAGGAGGAAGAAATACATCACGGGGTGGTTCGCATTGTATGGGTGTGTGTTACATTAGATTCACTACTAGGAGTGAGAAAAACATCACGGGGTGGTGCGCATTGTATGGGTGTGTGTTACATTACATTCACTCGTACGAGTGAGAAAAACATCCTGGGATGGTGCGCATTGTATGGGTGTGTGTTACATTACATTCACTAGTAGGAGTGAGAAAAACATCTCGGGGTGGTGCGCAATGTATGGGTGTGTGTTACATTAGATTCACTAGTAGGAGTGAGAAAAACATCACGGGGTGGTGCGCATTGTATGGGTGTGTGTTACATTAGATTCACTAGCAGGAGTGAGAAAAACATCACGGGGTGGTCCGCATTGTATGCGTGTGTGTTACATTACATTCACTAGCAGGAGTGAGAAAAACATCACGGGGTGGTGCGCATTGTATGGGTGTGTGTTACATTAGATTCACTAGCAGTAGTGAGAAAAACATCACGGGGTGGTGCGCATTTTATGGGTGTGTGTTACATTAGATTCACTAGCAGGAGTGAGAAAAACATCACGGGGTGGTCCGCATTGTATGCGTGTGTGTTACATTACATTCACTAGCAGGAGTGAGAAAAACATCACGGGGTGGTGCGCATTGTATGGGTGTGTGTTACATTAGATTCACTAGCAGGAGTGAGAAAAACATCACGGGGTGGTGCGCATTGTATGGGTGTGTGTTACATTAGATTCACTAGTAGGAGTGAGAAAAACATCACGGGGTGGTGCGCATTGTATGGGTGTGTGTTACATTAGGAGTGAGAAAAACATCACGGGGTGGTGCGCATTGTATGGGTGTGTGTTACATTACATTCACTAGTAGGAGTGAGCAAAACATCACGGGGTGGTGCGCATTGTATGGGTGTGTGTTACATTACATTCACTAGTAGCAGTTAGAAAAACATCACGGGGTGGTGCGCATTGTATGGGTGTGTGTTACATTACATTTACTAGTAGGAGTGAGAAAAACATCACGGGGTGGTGCGCATTGTATGGGTGTGTGTTACATTAGATTCACTAGTCGGAGTGAGAAAAACATCACGGGGTGGTGCGCACTGTATGGGTGTGTGTTACATTACATTCACTAGCAGGAGTGAGAAAAGCATCACGGGGTGGTGCACATTGTATGGGTGTGTGTTACATTACATTCACTAGCAGGAGTGAGAAAAACATCACGGGGTGGTGCGCATGTATGGGTCTGTGTTACATTACATTCACTAGCAGGAGTGAGAAAAACATCACGGTGTGGTGCGCACTGTATGGGTGTGTGTTACATTACATTCACTAGCAGGAGTGAGAAATACATCACGGGGTGGTGCGCATTGTATGGGTGTGTGTTACATTACATTCACTAGCAGGAGTGAGAAAAACATCACGGGGTGGTGCACATTGTATGGGTGTCTGTTACATTAGATTCACTAGCAGGAGTGAGAAAAACATCACGGGGTGTTGCGCATTGTATCGGTGTGTGTTACATTACATTCACTAGCAGGAGTGAGAAAAACATCACGGGGTGGTGCGCATTGTATGGGTGTGTGTTACATTACATTCACTAATAGGAGTGAGCAAAACATCACGGGGTGGTGCGCATTGTATGGGTGTGTGTTACATTACATTCAATAGTAGGAGTGAGCAAAATATCACGGGGTGGTGCGCATTGTATGGGTGTGTGTTACATTACATTCACTAATAGGAGTGAGCAAAACATCACGGGGTGGTGCGCATTGTATGGGTGTGTGTTACATTACATTCAATAGTAGGAGTGAGCAAAATATCACGGGGTGGTGCGCATTGTATGAGTGTGTGTTACATTAGATTCCCTAGCAGGAGTGAGAAAAACATCACGGGGTGGTGCGCAATGTATGGGTGTGTGTTACATTAGATTCACTAGCAGGAGTGAGAAAAACATCTCAGGGTGGTGCGCATTGTATCGGTGTGTGTTACATTAGATTCACTAGCAGGAGTGAGAAAAACATCACGGGGTGGTGCGCATTGTATGGGTGTGTGTTACATTAGATTCACTACTGGGAGTGAGAAAAACATCACGGGGTGGTGCGCATTGTATGGGTGTGTGTTACATTAGATTCACTCGTAGGAGTGAGAAAAACATCACGGGATGGTGCGCATTGTATGGGTGTGTGTTACATTACATTCACTAGTAGGAGTGAGAAAAACATCTCGGGGAGGTGCGCATTGTATGGGTGTGTGTTACATTAGATACACTAGTAGGAGTGAGAAAAACATCACAGGGTGGTGCGCTTTGTATGGGTGTGTGTTACATTACATTCACTAGTAGGAGTGAGAAAAACATCACAGGGTGGTGCGCATTGTATGGGTGTGTGTTACATTAGATTCACTAGTAGGAGTGAGAAAAACATCACGGGGTGGTGCGCATTGTATGGGTGTGTGTAACATTACATTCACTAGTAGGAGTGAGAAAAACATCACGGGGTGGTGCGCATTGTATGGGTGTGTGTTACATTACATTCACTCGTAGGAGTGAGAAAAACATCACGGGGTGGTGCGCAATGTATGGGTGTGTGTTACATTACATTCACTAGTAGGAGTGAGAAAAACATCTCGGGGTGGTGCGCATTGTATGGGTGTGTGTTACATTAGATTCACTCGTAGGAGTGAGAAAAACATCACGGGATGGTGCGCATTGTATGGGTGTGTGTTACATTACATTCACTAGTAGGAGTGAGAAAAACATCTCGGGGAGGTGCGCATTGTATGGGTGTGTGTTACATTAGATTCACTAGTAGGAGTGAGAAAAACATCACAGGGTGGTGCGCTTTGTATGGGTGTATGTTACATTACATTCACTAGTAGGAGTGAGAAAAACATCACGGGGTGGTGCGCATTGTATGGGTGTGTGTTACATTATATTCACTAGCAGGAGTGAGAAAAACATCACGGGATGGTGCGCATTGTATGGGTGTTTGTTACATTACATTCACTAGTAGGAGTGAGAAAAACATCACGGGGTGGTGCGCATTGTATGGGTGTGTGTTACATTACATTCACGAGCAGGAGTGAGAAAAACATCACGGGGTGGTGCGCATTGTATGGGTGTGTGTTACATTACATTCACTAGTAGGAGTGAGAAAAACATCACGGGGTGGTGCGCATTGTATGGGTGTGTGTTACATTACATTCACTAGCAGGAGTGAGAAAAACATCACGCGATGGGGCGCATTATATGGGTGTGTGTTACATTACATTCACTAGCAGGAGTGAGAAAAACCACGCGGTGGTGCGCATTGTATGGGTGTGTGTTACATTACATTCACTAGCAGGAGTGAGAAAAACAGCACTGGGTCGTGCGCTTGTATGCGTGTGTGTTACATTAGATTCACTAGCAGAAGTGAGAAAATCATCACGGTGTGGTGCGCATTGTATGGGTGTGTGTTAAATTAGATTCACTAGCAGGAGTGAGAAAAACATCACGGGATGGTGCGCATTGTATGGGTGTGTGTTACATTAGATTCACTAGCAGGAGTGACAAAAACATCACGGGGTGGTGCGCATTGTATGGGTATGTGTTACATTAGATTCACTAGCAGGATTGAGAAAAACATCACGGGGTGGTGCGCATTGTATGCGTGTGTGTTACATTAGATTCACTAGCAGGAGTGAGAAAAACATCACGGGGTGGTGCGCATTGTATGGGTGTGTGTTACATTAGATTCACTAGCAGGAGTGAGAAAAAAATCACGGGGTATTCACTAGCAGGAGTGAGAAAAACATCACGGGGTAGTGCGCATTGTATGGGTGTGTGTTACATTAGATTCACTAGCAGGAGTGAGAAAAACATCACGGGGTGGTGCGCATTGTATGGGTGTGTGTTACATTAGATTCACTAGCAGGAGTGAGAAAAACATCACGGGGTGGTGCGCATTGTATGGGTGTGTGTTACATTAGATTCGCTAGCAGGAGTGAGAAAAACATCACGGGGTGGTGCGCATTGTATGGGTGTGTGTTACATTACATTCACTAGCAGGAGTGTGAAAAACATCACGGGGTGGTGCGCATTGTATGGGTGTGTGTTAAATTACATTCACTCGCAGGAGTGAGAAAAACATCATGGGGTGGTGCGCATTGTATGGGTGTGTGTTACATTAGATTCACTAGTAGGAGTGAGAAAAACATCACGTGGTGGTGCGCATTGAATGGGTGTGTGTTACATTAGATTCACTAGCAGGAGTGAGAAAAACATCACGGGGTGGTGCGCATTGTATGGGTGTGTGTTACATTACATTCACTAGCAGGAGTGAGAAAAACATCAAGGGGTGGTGCGCATTGTATGGGTGTGTGTTACATTACATTCACTAGCAGGAGTGAGAAAAACATCACGGGGTGGTGCGCATGGTATGGGTGTGTGTTACATTACATTCACTAGCAGGAGTGAGAAAAACATCACGGGGTGGTGCGCATTGTATGCGTGTGTGTTACATCAGATTCACTAGCAGGAGTGAGAAAAACATCACGGGGTGGTGCGCTTCTATGCGTGTGCGTTACATTAGATTCACTAGCAGGAGTGAGAAAAACATCACTGTGTGGTGCGCATTGTATGGGTGTGTGTTACATTAGATTCACTAGCAGGAGTTAGAAAAACATCACGCGGTGGTGCCCATTGTATGGGTGTGTGTTACATTAGATTCACTAGCAGGAGTGAGAAAAACATCACGGGGTGGTGCGCATTGTATAGGTATGTGTTACATTAGATTCACAAGCAGGAGTGAGAAAAACATCACGGGGTGGTGCACATTTATGCGTGTGTGTTGTATTAGATTCACTAGCAGGAGTGAGCAAAACATCACGGGGTGGTACGCATTGTATGCGTGTGTATTACATTAGATTCACTAGCAGGAGTGAGAAAAACATCACGGGGTGGTGCGCGTTGTATGGGTGTGTGTTACATTAGATTCACTAGCAGGAGTGAGAAAAACATCACGGGGTGGTGCACATTGTATGGGTGTGTGTTACATTAGATTCACTAGCAGGAGTGAGAAAAACATCACGGGGTGGTGCGCATTGTATGGGTGTGTGTTACATTACATTCACTAGCAGGAGTGAGAAAAACATCACGGGGTGGTGCGCATTGTATGCCTGTGTGTTACATTAGATTCACTAGCAGGAGTGAGAAAAACATCACGGGGTGGTGCGCATTGTATGCGTGTGTGTTACATTAGATTCACTAGCAGGAGTGAGAAAAACATCACGGGGTGGTGCCCATTGTATGAGTGTGTGTTACATTAGATTCCCTAGCAGGAGTGAGAAAAACATCACGGGGTGGTGCGCAATGTATGGGTGTGTGTTACATTAGATTCACTAGCAGGAGTGAGAAAAACATCTCGGGGTGGTGCGCATTGTATCGGTGTGTGTTACATTAGATTCACTAGCAGGAGTGAGAAAAACATCACGGGGTGGTGCGCATTGTATGGGTGTGTGTTACATTAGATTCACTACTAGGAGTGAGAAAAACATCACGGGGTGGTGCGCATTGTATGGGTGTGTGTTACATTAGATTCCCTCGTAGGAGTGAGAAAAACATCACGGGATGGTGCGCATTGTATGGGTGTGTGTTACATTACATTCACTAGTAGGAGTGAGAAAAACATCTCGGGGAGGTGCGCATTGTATGGGTGTGTGTTACATTAGATTCACTAGTAGGAGTGAGAAAAACATCACAGGGTGGTGCGCTTTGTATGGGTGTGTGTTACATTACATTCACTAGTAGGAGTGAGAAAAACATCACAGGGTGGTGCGCATTGTATGGGTGTGTGTTACATTAGATTCACTAGTAGGAGTGAGAAAAACATCACGGGGTGGTGCGCATTGTATGGGTGTGTGTAACATTACATTCACTAGTAGGAGTGAGAAAAACATCACGGGGTGGTGCGCATTGTATGGGTGTGTGTTATATTACATTCACTCGTAGGAGTGAGAAAAACATCACGGGGTGGTGCGCAATGTATGGGTGTGTGTTACATTACATTCACTAGTAGGAGTGAGAAAAACATCTCGGGGTGGTGCGCATTGTATGGGTGTGTGTTACATTAGATTCACTCGTAGGAGTGAGAAAAACATCACGGGATGGTGCGCATTGTATGGGTGTGTGTTACATTACATTCACTAGTAGGAGTGAGAAAAACATCTCGGGGAGGTGCGCATTGTATGGGTGTGTGTTACATTAGATTCACTAGTAGGAGTGAGAAAAACATCACAGGGTGGTGCGCTTTGTATGGGTGTATGTTACATTACATTCACTAGTAGGAGTGAGAAAAACATCACGGGGTGGTGCGCATTGTATGTGTGTGTGTTACATTAGATTCACTAGTAGGAGTGAGAAAAACATCACGGGGTGGTGCGCATTGTATGGGTGTGTGTAACATTACATTCACTAGTAGGAGTGAGAAAAACATCACGGGGTGGTGCGCATTGTATGGGTGTGTGTTACATTACATTCACTAGTAGGAGTGAGAAAAACATCACGGGGTGGTGCGCATTGTATCGGTGTGTGTTACATTACATTCACTAGTAGGAGTGAGAAAAACATCACGGGGTGGTGCGCATTGTATGGGTGTGTGTTACATTACATTCACTAATAGGAGTGAGCAAAACATCACGGGGTGTTGCGCATTGTATGGGTGTGTGTTACATTACATTCACTAGTAGGAGTGAGCAAAATATTACGGGGTGGTGCGCATTGTATGGGTGTGTGTTACATTAGATTCACTAGTAGGAGTGAGAAAAACATCACGGGGTGGTGCGCATTGTATGGGTGTGTGTTACATTAGATTCACTAGCAGGAGTGAGAAAAACATCACGGGATGGTGCGCATTGTATGGGTGTGTGTTACATTACATTCACTAGTAGGAGTGAGAAAAACATCACGGGGTGGTGCGCATTGTATGGGTGTGTGTTACATTACATTCACTAGCAGGAGTGAGAAAAACATCACGCGATGGGGCGCATTGTATGGGTGTGGGTTACATTACATTCACTAGCAGGAGTGAGAAAAACCACGCGGTGGTGCGCATTGTATGGGTGTGTGTTACATTACATTCACTAGCAGGAGTGAGAAAAACATCACTGGGTCGTGTGCTTGTATGCGTGTGTGTTACATTAGATTCACTAGCAGAAGTGAGAAAATCATCACGGGGTGGTGCGCATTGTATGGGTGTGTGTTAAATTAGATTCACTAGCAGGAGTGAGAAAAACATCACGGGATGGTGCGCATTGTATGGGTGTGTGTTACATTAGATTCACTAGCAGGAGTGACAAAAACATCACGGGGTGGTGCGCATTGTATGGGTATGTGTTACATTAGATTCACTAGCAGGAGTGAGAAAAACATCACGGGGTGGTGCGCATTGTATGCGTGTGTGTTACATTAGATTCACTAGCAGGAGTGAGAAAAACATCACGGGGTGGTGCGCATTGTATGGGTGTGTGTTACATTAGATTCACTAGCAGGAGTGAGAAAAAAATCACGGGGTATTCACTAGCAGGAGTGAGAAAAACATCACGGGGTAGTGCGCATTGTATGGGTGTGTGTTACATTAGATTCACTAGCAGGAGTGAGAAAAACATCACGGGGTGGTGCGCATTGTATGGGTGTGTGTTACATTAGATTCACTAGCAGGAGTGAGAAAAACATCACGGGGTGGTGCGCATTGTATGGGTGGGTGTTACATTAGATTCACTAGCAGGAGTGAGAAAAACATCACGGGGTGGTGCGCATTGTATGGGTGTGTGTTACATTACATTCACTAGCAGGAGTGTGAAAAACATCACGGGGTGGTGCGCATTGTATGGGTGTGTGTTAAATTACATTCACTCGCAGGAGTGAGAAAAACATCATGGGGTGGTGCGCATTGTATGGGTGTGTGTTACATTAGATTCACTAGCAGGAGTGAGAAAAACATCACGGGGCGGTGCGCATTATATGCCTGTGTGTTACATTAGATTCACTAGCAGGAGTGAGAAAAACATCACGGGGTGGTGCGCATTGTATGGGTGTGTGTTACATTAGATTCACTAGGAGGAGTGAGAAAACATCACGGTGTGGTGCGCATTATATGGGTGTGTGTTACATTAGATTCACTAGCAGGAGGGAGAAATACATCACGGGGTGGTTCGCATTGTATGGGTGTGTGTTACATTAGATTCACTACTAGGAGTGAGAAAAACATCACGGGGTGGAGCGCATTGTATGGGTGTGTGTTACATTACATTCACTCGTAGGAGTGAGAAAAACATCCTGGGATGGTGCGCATTGTATGGGTGTGTGTTACATTACATTCACTAGTAGGAGTGAGAAAAACATCTCGGGGTGGTGCGCAATGTATGGGTGTGTGTTACATTAGATTCACTAGTAGGAGTGAGAAAAACATCACGGGGTGGTGCGCATTGTATGGGTGTGTGTTACATTACATTCACTAGTAGGAGTTAGAAAAACATCACGGGGTGGTGCGCATTGTATGGGTGTGTGTGACATTACATTCACTAGTAGGAGAGAGCAAAACATCACGGGGTGGTGCGCATTGTATGTGTGTGTGTTACATTACATTCACTAGTAGGAGTGAGCAAAACATCACGGGGTGGTGCGCATTGTATGGGTGTGTGTTACATTAGATTCACTAGTAGGAGTGAGAAAAACATCACGGCGTGGTGCGCATTGAATGGGTGTGTGTTACATTAGATTCACTAGCAGTAGTGAGAAAAACATCACGGGGTGGTGCGCATTTTATGGGTGTGTGTTACATTAGATTCACTAGGAGGAGTGAGAAAAACATCACGGGGTGGTCCGCATTGTATGCGTGTGTGTTACATTACATTCACTAGCAGGAGTGAGAAAAACATCACGGGGTGGTGCGCATTGTATGGGTGTGTGTTACATTAGATTCACTCGTAGGAGTGAGAAAAACATCACGGGATGGTGCGCATTGTATGGGTGTGTGTTACATTACATTCACTAGTAGGAGTGAGAAAAACATCTCGGGGAGGTGCGCATTGTATGGGTGTGTGTTACATTAGATACACTAGTAGGAGTGAGAAAAACATCACAGGGTGGTGCGCTTTGTATGGGTGTGTGTTACATTACATTCACTAGTAGGAGTGAGAAAAACATCACAGGGTGGTGCGCATTGTATGGGTGTGTGTTACATTAGATTCACTAGTAGGAGTGAGAAAAACATCACGGGGTGGAGCGCATTGTATGGGTGTGTGTAACATTACATTCACTAGTAGGAGTGAGAAAAACATCACGGGGTGGTGCGCATTGTATGGGTGTGTGTTACATTACATTCACTCGTAGGAGTGAGAAAAACATCACGGGGTGGTGCGCAATGTATGGGTGTGTGTTACATTACATTCACTAGTAGGAGTGAGAAAAACATCTCGGGGTGGTGCGCATTGTATGGGTGTGTGTTACATTAGATTCACTCGTAGGAGTGAGAAAAACATCACGGGATGGTGCGCATTGTATGGGTGTGTGTTACATTACATTCACTAGTAGGAGTGAGAAAAACATCTCGGGGAGGTGCGCATTGTATGGGTGTGTGTTACATTAGATTCACTAGTAGGAGTGAGAAAAACATCACAGGGTGGTGCGCTTTGTATGGGTGTATGTTACATTACATTCACTAGTAGGAGTGAGAAAAACATCACGGGGTGGTGCGCATTGTATGGGTGTGTGTTACATTAGATTCACTAGCAGGAGTGAGAAAAACATCACGGGATGGTGCGCATTGTATGGGTGTGTGTTACATTACATTCACTAGTAGGAGTGAGAAAAACATCACGGGGTGGTGCGCATTGTATGGGTGTGTGTTACATTACATTCACGAGCAGGAGTGAGAAAAACATCACGGGGTGGTGCGCATTGTATGGGTGTGTGTTACATTACATTCACTAGTAGGAGTGAGAAAAACATCACGGGGTGGTGCGCATTGTATGGGTGTGTGTTACATTACATTCACTAGCAGGAGTGAGAAAAACATCACGCGATGGGGCGCATTATATGGGTGTGTGTTACATTACATTCACTAGCAGGAGTGAGAAAAACCACGCGGTGGTGCGCATTGTATGGGTGTGTGTTACATTACATTCACTAGCAGGAGTGAGAAAAACAGCACTGGGTCGTGCGCTTGTATGCGTGTGTGTTACATTAGATTCACTAGCAGAAGTGAGAAAATCATCACGGGGTGGTGCGCATTGTATGGGTGTGTGTTAAATTAGATTCACTAGCAGGAGTGAGAAAAACATCACGGGATGGTGCGCATTGTATGGGTGTGTGTTACATTAGATTCACTAGCAGGAGTGACAAAAACATCACGGGGTGGTGCGCATTGTATGGGTATGTGTTACATTAGATTCACTAGCAGGAGTGAGAAAAACATCACGGGGTGGTGCGCATTGTATGCGTGTGTGTTACATTAGATTCACTAGCAGGAGTGAGAAAAACATCACGGGGTGGTGCGCATTGTATGGGTGTGTGTTACATTAGATTCACTAGCAGGAGTGAGAAAAAAATCACGGGGTATTCACTAGCAGGAGTGAGAAAAACATCACGGGGTAGTGCGCATTGTATGGGTGTGTGTTACATTAGATTCACTAGCAGGAGTGAGAAAAACATCACAGGGTGGTGCGCATTGTATGGGTGTGTGTTACATTAGATTCACTAGCAGGAGTGAGAAAAACATCACGGGGTGGTGCGCATTGTATGGGTGGGTGTTACATTAGATTCGCTAGCAGGAGTGAGAAAAACATCACGGGGTGGTGCGCATTGTATGGGTGTGTGTTACATTACATTCACTAGCAGGAGTGTGAAAAACATCACGGGGTGGTGCGCATTGTATGGGTGTGTGTTAAATTACATTCACTCGCAGGAGTGAGAAAAACATCATGGGGTGGTGCGCATTGTATGGGTGTGTGTTACATTAGATTCACTAGTAGGAGTGAGAAAAACATCACGTGGTGGTGCGCATTGAATGGGTGTGTGTTACATTAGATTCACTAGCAGGAGTGAGAAAAACATCACGGGGTGGTGCGCATTGTATGGGTGTGTGTTACATTACATTCACTAGCAGGAGTGAGAAAAACATCAAGGGGTGGTGCGCATTGTATGGGTGTGTGTTACATTACATTCACTAGCAGGAGTGAGAAAAACATCACGGGGTGGTGCGCATGGTATGGGTGTGTGTTACATTACATTCACTAGCAGGAGTGAGAAAAACATCACGGGGTGGTGCGCATTGTATGCGTGTGTGTTACATCAGATTCACTAGCAGGAGTGAGAAAAACATCACGGGGTGGTGCGCTTCTATGCGTGTGCGTTACATTAGATTCACTAGCAGGAGTGAGAAAAACATCACTGTGTGGTGCGCATTGTATGGGTGTGTGTTACATTAGATTCACTAGCAGGAGTGAGAAAAACATCACGGGGTGGTGCGCATTGTATGGGTGTGTGTTACATTAGATTCACTAGCAGGAGTGAGAAAAACATCACGGGGTGGTGCGCATTGTATGGGTATGTGTTACATTAGATTCACAAGCAGGAGTGAGAAAAACATCACGGGGTGGTGCACATTTATGCGTGTGTGTTGTATTAGATTCACTAGCAGGAGTGAGCAAAACATCACGGGGTGGTACGCATTGTATGCGTGTGTATTACATTAGATTCACTAGCAGGAGTGAGAAAAACATCACGGGGTGGTGCGCATTGTATGGGTGTGTGTTACATTAGATTCACTAGCAGGAGTGAGAAAAACATCACGGGGTGGTGCACATTGTATGGGTGTGTGTTACATTAGATTCACTAGCAGGAGTGAGAAAAACATCACGGGGTGGTGCGCATTGTATGGGTGTGTGTTACATTATATTCACTAGCAGGAGTGAGAAAAACATCACGGGGTGGTGCGCATTGTATGCCTGTGTGTTACATTAGATTCACTAGCAGGAGTGAGAAAAACATCACGGGGTGGTGCGCATTGTATGCGTGTGTGTTACATTAGATTCACTAGCAGGAGTGAGAAAAACATCACGGGGTGGTGCCCATTGTATGAGTGTGTGTTACATTAGATTCCCTAGCAGGAGTGAGAAAAACATCACGGGGTGGTGCGCAATGTATGGGTGTGTGTTACATTAGATTCACTAGCAGGAGTGAGAAAAACATCTCGGGGTGGTGCGCATTGTATCGGTGTGTGTTACATTAGATTCACTAGCAGGAGTGAGAAAAACATCACGGGGTGGTGCGCATGTATGGGTGTGTGTTACATTAGATTCACTACTAGGAGTGAGAAAAACATCACGGGGTGGTGCGCATTGTATGGGTGTGTGTTACATTAGATTCACTCGTAGGAGTGAGAAAAACATCACGGGATGGTGCGCATTGTATGGGTGTGTGTTACATTACATTCACTAGTAGGAGTGAGAAAAACATCTCGGGGAGGTGCGCATTGTATGGGTGTGTGTTACATTAGATTCACTAGTAGGAGTGAGAAAAACATCACAGGGTGGTGCGCTTTGTATGGGTGTGTGTTACATTACATTCACTAGTAGGAGTGAGAAAAACATCACAGGGTGGTGCGCATTGTATGGGTGTGTGTTACATTAGATTCACTAGTAGGAGTGAGAAAAACATCACGGGGTGGTGCGCATTGTATGGGTGTGTGTAACATTACATTCACTAGTAGGAGTGAGAAAAACATCACGGGGTGGTGCGCATTGTATGGGTGTGTGTTATATTACATTCACTCGTAGGAGTGAGAAAAACATCACGGGGTGGTGCGCAATGTATGGGTGTGTGTTACATTACATTCACTAGTAGGAGTGAGAAAAACATCTCGGGGTGGTGCGCATTGTATGGGTGTGTGTTACATTAGATTCACTCGTAGGAGTGAGAAAAACATCACGGGATGGTGCGCATTGTATGGGTGTGTGTTACATTACATTCACTAGTAGGAGTGAGAAAAACATCTCGGGGAGGTGCGCATTGTATGGGTGTGTGTTACATTAGATTCACTAGTAGGAGTGAGAAAAACATCACAGGGTGGTGCGCTTTGTATGGGTGTATGTTACATTACATTCACTAGTAGGAGTGAGAAAAACATCACGGGGTGGTGCGCATTGTATGTGTGTGTGTTACATTAGATTCACTAGTAGGAGTGAGAAAAACATCACGGGGTGGTGCGCATTGTATGGGTGTGTGTAACATTACATTCACTAGTAGGAGTGAGAAAAACATCACGGGGTGGTGCGCATTGTATGGGTGTGTGTTACATTACATTCACTAGTAGGAGTGAGAAAAACATCACGGGGTGGTGCGCATTGTATCGGTGTGTGTTACATTACATTCACTAGTAGGAGTGAGAAAAACATCACGGGGTGGTGCGCATTGTATGGGTGTGTGTTACATTACATTCACTAATAGGAGTGAGCAAAACATCACGGGGTGTTGCGCATTGTATGGGTGTGTGTTACATTACATTCACTAGTAGGAGTGAGCAAAATATTACGGGGTGGTGCGCATTGTATGGGTGTGTGTTACATTAGATTCACTAGTAGGAGTGAGAAAAACATCACGGGGTGGTGCGCATTGTATGGGTGTGTGTTACATTAGATTCACTAGCAGGAGTGAGAAAAACATCACGGGATGGTGCGCATTGTATGGGTGTGTGTTACATTACATTCACTAGTAGGAGTGAGAAAAACATCACGGGGTGGTGCGCATTGTATGGGTGTGTGTTACATTACATTCACTAGCAGGAGTGAGAAAAACATCACTGGGTCGTGTGCTTGTATGAGTGTGTGTTACATTAGATTCACTAGCAGAAGTGAGAAAATCATCACGGGGTGGTGCGCATTGTATGGGTGTGTGTTAAATTAGATTCACTAGCAGGAGTGAGAAAAACATCACGGGATGGTGCGCATTGTATGGGTGTGTGTTACATTAGATTCACTAGCAGGAGTGACAAAAACATCACGGGGTGGTGCGCATTGTATGGGTATGTGTTACATTAGATTCACTAGCAGGAGTGAGAAAAACATCACGGGGTGGTGCGCATTGTATGCGTGTGTGTTACATTAGATTCACTAGCAGGAGTGAGAAAAACATCACGGGGTGGTGCGCATTGTATGGGTGTGTGTTACATTAGATTCACTAGCAGGAGTGAGAAAAAAATCACGGGGTATTCACTAGCAGGAGTGAGAAAAACATCACGGGGTAGTGCGCATTGTATGGGTGTGTGTTACATTAGATTCACTAGCAGGAGTGAGAAAAACATCACGGGGTGGTGCGCATTGTATGGGTGTGTGTTACATTAGATTCATTAGCAGGAGTGAGAAAAACATCACGGGGTGGTGCGCATTGTATGGGTGGGTGTTACATTAGATTCACTAGCAGGAGTGAGAAAAACATCACGGGGTGGTGCGCATTGTATGGGTGTGTGTTACATTACATTCACTAGCAGGAGTGTGAAAAACATCACGGGGTGGTGCGCATTGTATGGGTGTGTGTTAAATTACATTCACTCGCAGGAGTGAGAAAAACATCATGGGGTGGTGCGCATTGTATGGGTGTGTGTTACATTAGATTCACTAGCAGGAGTGAGAAAAACATCATGGGGTGGTGCGCATTGTATGGGTGTGTGTTACATTAGATTCACTAGGAGGAGTGAGAAAACATCACGGTGTGGTGCGCATTATATGGGTGTGTGTTACATTAGATTCACTAGCAGGAGGGAGAAATACATCACGGGGTGTTTCGCATTGTATGGGTGTGTGTTACATTAGATTCACTACTAGGAGTGAGAAAAACATCACGGGGTGGAGCGCATTGTATGGGTGTGTGTTACATTACATTCACTCGTAGGAGTGAGAAAAACATCCTGGGATGGTGCGCATTGTATGGTGTGTGTTACATTACATTCACTAGTAGGAGTGAGAAAAACATCTCGGGGTGGTGCGCAATGTATGGGTGTGTGTTACATTAGATTCACTAGTAGGAGTGAGAAAAACATCACGGGGTGGTGCGCATTGTATGGGTGTGTGTTACATTACATTCACTAGTAGGAGTTAGAAAAACATCACGGGGTGGTGTGCATTGTATGGGTGTGTGTGACATTACATTCACTAGTAGGAGAGAGCAAAACATCACGGGGTGGTGCGCATTGTATGTGTGTGTGTTACATTACATTCACTAGTAGGAGTGAGCAAAACATCACGGGGTGGTGCGCATTGTATGGGTGTGTGTTACATTAGATTCACTAGTAGGAGTGAGAAAAACATCACGGCGTGGTGCGCATTGAATGGGTGTGTGTTACATTAGATTCACTAGCAGTAGTGAGAAAAACATCACGGGATGGTGCGCATTTTATGGGTGTGTGTTACATTAGATTCACTAGCAGGAGTGAGAAAAACATCACGGGGTGGTCCGCATTGTATGCGTGTGTGTTACATTACATTCACTAGCAGGAGTGAGAAAAACATCACGGGGTGGTGCGCATTGTATGGGTGTGTGTTACATTAGATTCACTCGTAGGAGTGAGAAAAACATCACGGGATGGTGCGCATTGTATGGGTGTGTGTTACATTACATTCACTAGTAGGAGTGAGAAAAACATCTCGGGGAGGTGCGCATTGTATGGGTGTGTGTTACATTAGATACACTAGTAGGAGTGAGAAAAACATCACAGGGTGGTGCGCTTTGTATGGGTGTGTGTTACATTACATTCACTAGTAGGAGTGAGAAAAACATCACAGGGTGGTGCGCATTTTATGGGTGTGTGTTACATTAGATTCACTAGTAGGAGTGAGAAAAACATCACGGGGTGGTGCGCATTGTATGGGTGTGTGTAACATTACATTCACTAGTAGGAGTGAGAAAAACATCACGGGGTGGTGCGCATTGTATGGGTGTGTGTTACATTACATTCACTCGTAGGAGTGAGAAAAACATCACGGGGTGGTGCGCAATGTATGGGTGTGTGTTACATTACATTCACTAGTAGGAGTGAGAAAAACATCTCGGGGTGGTGCGCATTGTATGGGTGTGTGTTACATTAGATTCACTCGTAGGAGTGAGAAAAACATCACGGGATGGTGCGCATTGTATGGGTGTGTGTTACATTACATTCACTAGTAGGAGTGAGAAAAACATCTCGGGGAGGTGCGCATTGTATGGGTGTGTGTTACATTAGATTCACTAGTAGGAGTGAGAAAAACATCACAGGGTGGTGCGCTTTGTATGGGTGTATGTTACATTACATTCACTAGTAGGAGTGAGAAAAACATCACGGGGTGGTGCGCATTGTATGGGTGTGTGTTACATTAGATTCACTAGCAGGAGTGAGAAAAACATCACGGGATGGTGCGCATTGTATGGGTGTGTGTTACATTACATTCACTAGTAGGAGTGAGAAAAACATCACGGGGTGGTGCGCATTGTATGCGTGTGTGTTACATTACATTCACGAGCAGGAGTGAGAAAAACATCACGGGGTGGTGTGCATTGTATGGGTGTGTGTTACATTACATTCACTAGTAGGAGTGAGAAAAACATCACGGGGTGGTGCGCATTGTATGGGTGTGTGTTACATTACATTCACTAGCAGGAGTGAGAAAAACATCACGCGATGGGGCGCATTATATGGGTGTGTGTTACATTACATTCACTAGCAGGAGTGAGAAAAACCACGCGGTGGTGCGCATTGTATGGGTGTGTGTTACATTACATTCACTAGCAGGAGTGAGAAAAACAGCACTGGGTCGTGCGCTTGTATGCGTG